>NW_028301712.1:77720000-82720000 GCF_037042655.1 Diuraphis noxia | reverse complement strand
CTATTTATAAATTAATTAATTTTCTTATCTTAAGCAATATTCATTGGTTACAATCAATTTACGGACTGTTTAGATATTGTTTCGTGAACATCAACGCCGCTGTATATACACGTTGACAAAATATAATACCATACTTATTAATCAATATGCATTTATTACAGCAATCGGATATCGTATATAAATTATACATAGACTTGTATGTATATGTATTACTGGGTATGTTATTATTACATAGGACATGCATAAATTATAATTTGGTTAACTTAGTGAATATACTATGTAGTAGTACTGGAGTATCCGTTATTCCGACCATTATCATTTGAATATAAGTACTCGGAGACCACGTCATGATAAATGTATTATAATATTACCATCCTGGCGTTTGTGGTCAAATTTCGGTCATTTCCTACTTTAAGAGTCATTCTTCTGATGAAATATTTACGTGTATTTACACGAAAGATAATTTTTTTTATTACATTTAGATTGGCTTATCTCTTAAACAAAATGTAGCCACACTTATATTTGTACGCATAATTGTATATTATAAAACCTGTAATGTTTGTAGTATACATTTATAGAAATCGAAATGTATTTGTTTTCCTAAATGATTTCAAACATGTTATATAAAACAACACAAAAGATTTCCACAAAATGATACAAAAAAATATATATAGATAATTACATGTGAAAACAACGACATCAGGTGAGTGAAAAAATTCTAGTAAAATAACAAACGTTGTTATCCCAATCGATAACACACCAGTGAACTGAAAAGGTTAACAAAAAAAAAAAAAATTTTCACCGACAATGAATTGCGGGGAACGATACATACAAAGCGTTTTATCTTCGTCCTTAACATAATTTTCCATGGTTCATATTTTTTTCTGTTAGCATTTCAGAAAGACACGAAATATGTTTCAGTATTAAAGTTTACGCATTGCATTTGATTATTTTGTACATGTTTAACCTATATATATGTGTAGGAAATATAAACGGAAACACGTAGTTTCATGGAATATTATATTATTAGATATTTATTTAATGCGTTATTTTCGTATATTCCAAGAAGTGTCTAGCAAAAGATTTTTCCACATGGCTCAGTTAGTATAATACAATTTTATAACCCTGCTTTATCTCGTGTCAGTTTTGTATGGTAGTGTAAGTTATTTTAATTTAATCTAAAATCAAAAATAAATTATTTACATTAAATTCATTAGTTTTAGTTTTTCAAGCAATAATTTTAAAAAACTGATACAATATTACAACACCATTATGATTAAAAATAATGATTTTTTATTCAAATATCATACAGTGTAATAAGTGTAAAGATAAGATATTATTTTGACAACTGATTATATATGATATCCTTATTAGATATTATAATTAGGTTGGTGGTTAGTCGTAATTCCTCAAATAAATATTTTTCTTTAACGTCTACTAGTTATTTAAATATATAACTTTCAATTTTATAAATAGGTTTATATTATGACATATTTCTTATGAACATGTGTAAGGTGTAACTGTTGGTATAGACGTAGGCATAATAGTAACTCTAAGTACTGAGTATCAGTTGCAATTTCGAGTTATATAGATATTATAATAATATACAGTGAAACCTGTATATAAGGGACAGTCGCGGGACCAAAATAATTGTCAGTTATAGACAGGTGTCCGTTGTAGACAGGTTTCAATGTTTTAAAAATTACAATTTGTACGTACATTTGTATTGTTTTTATTTTATAATATGTATTAGGTATAATCTGTTAAATTGTATTAAGGGGACACCACACAATTTCACAACGCATAGGTAAAAACTTTATCTGTGTCATAGCGTCGTTATTTTTTTAAATATAATTAAAGTTATAAGCTTAAGAAAATACATTTATTTTTTTAACGACGCTATGACACAGATAAAGTTCTTACCTATGCGTTGTGAAATTTTGAAAATAATTCTATTATAAATATTGAGGGAGAACAGTTGTTCCACGCTAAACAGATTTTGCTATGTTATACGTTTGTAAGACGGCGACAACACATGCGGGTGGGGCGTCCTCTTAACCTATAAATTGTTGTACAAATTTAAACTTTATAAATTTAATAGTTACTCGTAATTAGTGTTATCGTAATCAGCGATAATGTTATTGGTCGTAATCCGTGTTTTCACTTAATGTCCTAATTGCGTTTCTTATCAACGTAGTATTTGTGTATTTTTGTCCGTTATGAAAGTGTCGAGTAAAATATTAGTGTCCGTGTCCGTAATAGAAGGAGTCCGTTATATACAGGTGTCCGTTAATTCAGGTTTCACTGTAAAATATATCGCTATTCATGCGGAATAAACTCAATAAAATTGAGTTCAAATACAGCAAATCAGTAGCCGGTATAGAAAAACTAATTCATCGATCGATCTTTGAAAAAAAAATACACATATTATAAACCTTATGATATGACAAATATTATAAAATATATATATATAATAAATATATATTATATATATATATATATATTTATTAATATAAAAATATGTGAAGCAATTATAACTGGAGTAGTTTTTAAATTAAGTTTTATGTGTATATAATTGACATTGAAGTATTGATTAAAATTAAAAAAAACTACGTAAAATAGAATATTAAAGTAAAAATTATCCCGACATTCTGTTTTCAATGATTATTTTTAGTTTTATTATTTAAAAAAAAAGTTTAAATTTAATGTTCAATTTTAACATTTAAATTCAAACATCAAGGTAATAACTTTATTATTATAGTTATATCTTGTATATTACTGTATATTTTTTGTTTTCTGTTTGTAATTTATACAACCAATATATAATAGCTCACAATATATTAATTTTGCTATTATATTATGTTGACATAATAAATAATGATTGAACATTGTTTATGTGCGTAATCCTTGAGAATTTATAGAAAATTTGAAATAATTAAATTATGGAGATATATGATTATGCACTTTATTGATGCATAAACATAAGTTGCTTCTAAATGAATTTATGTGGGTACTTAGACACCTAGGTATAATATTATATGCATATAGTTTTTTTAATATTATTATCTTTATCAGCTTTTGTATTAGAATTTTAAAAACAAAACACTTATAATTAAAATATATCATAGTAATATTATTATATGATAAATTACATTTAAAAAATAATTAAAAACAAGATAGAAAAAAAAATGCAAATTATAGATATTAATTATTATTTCCTCTCAATATGTTTAAGAACAATTTACGAAGAACATTGTATTATATTAACAATTTTTAAACATGGAACAAAAATCTTATAATAAGAAAAAAATATTTTTTTAAAGTCTTCGAAAAAAATTTTGATTAGAAAAATCAAAAGTACTTAACAAATTTTGTCATAATATCTAAAATATCGTATTAATATATAACTGTAAACATTTCAAGTATGTAGGTATGGTTCATGATTTGTGAATTACAATAAAATAACAACATCATTTTTATAAAAATTTAGTATTCTGCAATATATTCTAGTTTTTTGGTTTGGTTTTGTATTTATTTATATTTATATTTTATTCGATTATTTTGAAAAGTAATAATAGTTTTTACTTTTTTCATCTTAATAATGTACAGTATTTTATTCTAGAATCCACCCTTAATATTGAACATTGGAGCATTTCAATGATATAAAAATATTTTAGACAGTAGAAAAAAAAACGAACTTAGAATCTTGAATTAAAATTAGGGTGGAAATTAAACTAAGCAACCATTATAATACCATGAAATATCTAAGAGTATTACAAAAATATGGAATATTTCTGATACGAAAATTACGCAAATATAGTTTACGCGTGAACATACGTATTATAAAATAACTATTAGTCGATCAGTCGATCACACTTTACTCGATGATGGAGCATTTTGGGTTCGACAGAGTTATCCGTTTCTGCCTTTCTGCGTGTCTTCATCCATTCATCAACAAGGAATAATGTTCAGGGAGTAACAATAATTGGCCCTGCCTGAGCAGTTATTATTACCAATATATATATATATGCGTATATGTTTCGTGATTAATGGTCATCGTATGTGAATCTATATCAAGTCTGATTATAGTGGTCCCAATAAAATGAAGTTTTTAATTAACCTTTTTACAAGCCTGCAGTAATTTAATTTTTTGTCTCTCGTCAATCTGTTTGTATACTCCAATTTTCTACTTACCTCCACAACTATCCATATTTTGTTATTTTTGAATTGTTTCTCAATCAAATTATTACCCCTAGAATATATTATTTCGAGATCTAGAATTATTTGTTTTTCTATATAACACATTACAGTATGGCATACATTATATTTTTTTGCAGTGCATTCTATATGATTCTTGAATATTGTAAATAATAATTAATAAAAATTAATAATCTATTATTAAAGTATAAAAACATACAAAGTTTTTTTTAGAACCAATAATATATTTTTATAAACGGAATTAAAAAATCACCTTGAAAATGTATTTTAAGTTAAGCTAACAATTACCGTATATACTTAAACACTTTTAGCACAATAATTAAAACCATGATTTAAATGTGTATAGCAATATATTATATATATATTTTTTTTAAATAAGTCATATTTTCTACATTATATTGAACTCATTTTATCTACGGGAAAAAAATAGTGTTAATATACTTTTAAATTTGTTTTGTTCTGACATGAAATACTTAGGTACGAATAATATAAAAAATATTTTGAAAAATTTATATTCTAAAGAACTAATGTATAAACTTAACATTTTGTGAAGTCCCAATATAGTAACATTTGTTCAACTATCTTCGGTTTTTCGTTTTTGTATTAAAAAAAAATATCAAAAATCGATTTAGGTGAGATATCTAATTTACAAGAGAATATTAAATGTAACAAAATTTGAATTTACAATTTTCATAAAAAATTAATGTGACTTTGACCAAACTATTTTTTTGTTGATAGAAGTAGGAAAAAATTACGAGTAATCTTAAATTACGTTCCAAATCTCAGATACAAAAATGAAAAATTTTCATTTCCATTATAAGTTCTACAGTTTTATTAAAAATTAAAATATTCGTAAATGCAAAATAATATTAAAATGTTAGCCAATATACAAATACCAATCAGTAAATTATATTATATTTAAACATCCAACATGCTGAACACAAACCATCGTTATTTTCGTACTATATTTACTCTATAAGTTCCATTCATGTTAATAGATTTTTCTCAGACATACATCAATCAACGTAAAATCGTTTACACATATAACACTCCATCTTTCACTGACTCTATGAAGCGAAGCGAATATCAACTGTGATAATATTGTATTATTCATAGTTTAAACTAGTGTTTCCCAAAGGGTGTGCCGCAATAACTTGAACTTTTTTTATTAAAAAAATATTATACAATTATTATACTTATAGGCATTTAGATAATATTCATTCAAAGTGTGCCGTGAGTTATAATAACTAATAATAAAATTATGTGCTTCTATGAAATAAAAGTTTATGAACCACTGATATAAACTATAATTATTATTGTGTAAGTTATTATCGTGTCTCAATTACCAACGTACTGTTGCCAAAGCCGAGAATTTGGTTAGAAATCAGAAAAAAGAATTTAGATAGACTAGAGAGTGGATATAACATAATTTGCTATACTTACTAGGTAAGTTAGAAAATACTTGAGGAGCTTTAGGAATTTTATGGAGGTAAGCCCCTCAGTCCTTTCTGCTAACCGTTGTATACAATGGCTCTTAGGACTCGGACTAATTATGTCAATTGCTATGGACTAGCGTCCCGCATTACATAGTTCACGGTCAACTAGGTACCAGCCGCATCAATCTAGGGAAGGGTGCGACATGCAAGGGGGCATCATCCTTGACTACTGATACCTGTAGGCGACGTGATCACTACACTGCAATTATGAATACTTCTAAAATGTATCACCACTATCAGGAAAGTGAACAAAATAGTCGTCAACAATGTTCTAATAAATATATAATTATACACCACAATCGCAATCAGAAAGCAGATTATGATCTTATATTTCTTGCATGTTTTCTGAAAACAAAAAAATAGAATTAGAACACACCTCTATTAATGAAAACGATGGCAATTCAGACTTTCCATTTCAATATAACAAACAATTTAAAGTAGTGATAACTAACAAACCTTCATCCGTGGACTCTTGATTTTTAAAAATTTTGTCAACAATAAAGAATAATATAAGCTATTCTATTAGAAAAATAACTTTATAGGTAATTAATATAAATACATAATATATTATTATATTATTATCATCAAATTATAAACCCTACCTATGCCACATATTTGTATATTGATTTAAATAAATACTTTATAAAAGTAACAATTAAATACTTAATTATATTAGTATTCATAACTACAAGCATCTTTGGTTCAGACCTTTTTAAAAGGCCACTACTGTGAACAAAGTCTGCGCACGCTTATGCCCACTGTTTGTCATAGATTTTGATTCGTACGAGAATAAAAATGGTATTTTTGATATAGCATCTTTACTTTACCAGAATATTAAAATTAAAAAACCCTAAAAACAATGGTGAATTTCTCAGAACTTGTTCTGTCATTATTATGTCCAAAAACTATGACTTCCCTATTCTATTAGAAGAATAAATATCTATATATATTTGGTGAGTGTCATCTCAATACTATAATATGTACCATACCAAGTAAATCTCCTACTATTTGCACTCTACAAATCAGTAATCATCCAACAAATTATAAGCTATGTTTTTAAAGAATACCATCAACCCCACCAGTTACAAATACGGTCACGACCAACAGTTAACCTGCAAGTACTTCACTCACCATGGGCACTCAAGCTCCTTTGCTAATGTGACAGATAATGACACTTCACAAATTCAAACAATTTATACTCCTTCAGTTAACATATTAAACGTTCTTTATAATTGTTCATATGAATTTAAGCATATAATTATATAACTATAATATAAATCCCAAAATCTCCATCCATCGGGACACTATCACTTCTAAACTGTTCAAATCTAAAAATCTTAAATATTTTATACACATGAAAATCTCACATCATCGTATTATTGAAAATTTCAGGCTTTTCTAAAATAAATCTAAAAATACAATGGTATTTTCACAAATTTATTTTAAAAAAAAGAAAAAAACGTGAAGTAAAAATGTATCTATTCTTAGTTTTTAAGTTATTATTAGTTTTATCTATTTATCTTAATGTTTATTTTCTGTAACAGAATCAGTAACATAAAATATTTATTAACAACATAGGAAATTAAATAACCTTAATACCTTTCAGCTAGTTAGTTATATTTGGATTAAATATATGTATATATATGTATGTACTTACCTATTTAAATTTCAGTATTAGTTTGAAGAATGCGTTTGTCCTAACTATAGTAAAAATGTATCAACTCAGTACCAACAATTTTATAAAAATATTATTAATTTAAATCAAAAATATAAGTTTTTAACTTTTATCTTTCAAATAACTGAGCTTAATATTGTATTATATATATACATACTAGAGTTCAATTTTGAAATTAATATAACAATAATGATTATTACATTTAACCATAATATTCTATCTACAGAAGAGAGACTAAAAAATTAAAAATTAAATTCAAATTATTTGAACAAGTGCGCACACAAGTTTTAATTATTTGAAATTGAGAATAAGGTTTAAAAAAAATGATAAGTTATTTAAAAAAAATAAGTTAATTGAAAAACACAGAATAAAAAAATAAAAAATCTTTATTTCACGATTATATCACACCAAAATGATATCTAAATAGCCGGTAAATAAGAAAAAAATAATGAAAAAATACTCAACCGCTGTATAGAAAGCATTATGTCACCAGTTGGTGGTTTTGACATTGTCGTCTTTAACTTTAAATTTTTTTTTTTACGAAATATAAAGTGGATGACGCTTCTAATACAGACTTTATATTTAGGTGACAATACGGTGACGTGAGCAAGAGTCCGTTGAGTTATTGAAAAGCCCACCGGTCCAGCACGGTAAACAATACACCTGCAATCGTTTTATTTATTTTTCTGAGAGACCGAAAAAACGGTCCGTATTCATTTTTCACACATACAGTACAAAACATATAAAAACAGTTTTGTATTGTAATTTTTGTATTTTCCGTCCAACCGTTATTCTGAAGACTGTCGCCGACTCCAAAAGAAAAAAAAAACAATAAAAACACGCACCAGATGTGAAAAACGGTCTACCTGTCAAAAGGTCGAGATTTATACCCCCCCCCCCCCTCCTAACCCGTTCATCACAACCCTCATCACATCCTAATTTTTATCGAACCACTGCTGACGAGCTGGAAATATACCGTTACAAATAGTGTTCTTGTAATGCTTTTCGGACCTTATAAATTCGACCTTGCCTATTATAGGTACTACTACAGTCTGTTGGAAAATAAAAATACCTTCAGTGGTTGTATTGTATTGTGTGCAAATATTGTGTATACAAATCCGGAATAAACGTTATCCGTTACACATTCTTATAAAATGCAGTCCAGCGGTGAACTAATTTCGTTAAGTATGGACGTCATTAGAGAGCGTTGTAACTCTTCTGGACTTTTTTGTAAACTTATCTAAGTATTTGAATACACCGCTGTATCCATTACCACTCACTAAATTTAACAGCTTACACATTTTTTTCATTCTGAGTTTGAAAACTGCATTTCAAAATACCAATCATAACATTGCATATTATTATAAACATATTATTGAAATACAATTTTTTAAGTAAGATCACGTTTATATTATAATATCATACATTTTCAGCTTTCATTATTTAGGTGATAAAAAATAAAAATATGTTAATTACAGTATTGTACTATAATAAATATATCTTAGTCACATTTACATAATGTTATTCATGAGATTTTATGATTATTAATTATTATTGTTTTACGGATAAAAAAAAAAAATAATAATAAATATATTAAAATGTAAACTCATATATTTTTACCATTGTTCATTTAAAAAAAATGCTTTATTAGTAATTCAGTAGATATTTTAACTAGTATGCCTCGTGACTGGGGTGAAGTGGAACATAATATTTTTTGCAGCCTCTTGAATGGTATTTTTAATAACTTGAGACATTGTTTTTTTTCTTTTTTTACAGTTGATTTGCCAAAATAACATTTTAAAAGGAGAAATTAAATAAAACAAATATTTTCTAAGATTATAAAAATGATTTGATACCAAACTTTTTAAGATATTTAATAAAGGCAATTTACTAAGTGCGTGCGTGTGACTCATATTAATGAATGCAGTATTCAACTTACAACTATAAGTGATTATCTATTTTAATGTGTATGACTGTAGTATAAAAGAGATTGTAGGTTTTATTTCAGTTTTTATATTTTTCAAAGTTTTCTACATTTTCAACTTCATACTTCAGTGTAGAACTGTAGACTATATTTTGTTCTGAAAATGTTAATGCAGTTAATATTAATCTTGATTCAAAATATAACGAAAAGATCTAGCATTAAAGTGCTATCATATTTTGCGTTAGTACTCCGTTAGATATCTACATGGTGTCCCGCGAGGATTTACCCATTGCGATATTTCCCGAAATAATGGAGATATCGAAATTCTGGTTTTGCTTAGGACTCACAGGGATAAGAACTACAATAATTGTTAAATTTTTTAATTTATTTTAATGTTTTGGCCAAAAATTTTAAAAACTTATTTTTTATTTAATTATTTCCGAAAAAATGCACTATAGCCATTTTGTAGAGTTCATTTTTCTGAAAATATTGACGTTTCAAAATTTTATTTTCATTAATTTCTTGATTTTTTATATTTTTTCTAGTTTTGAAAAAATAAAATACAATAATAACTATAGCTAGGTGCACTGAAATAATCGTTCAGCCGGTCGTACGAGCACGCGCGTGCCGCGACGTAATCGGGAAATTAACAAAAATAAAATGTTGAAACCTCAATATTTAAAAAAAATAAATAAACTCTACAAAATGGTGGCTATAGCGAATTTTTTTGGAAATAATTAAATAAAAAAAAATAATTTTTTAACTTTTTTACCAAAAGATTAAAATATGAAATAATTGTTTATTATCTCTGTGAGTCTTATTACAAAACAAGAATTTTAATATCTCCATTATGTCGTGAAATATCACAATGGGTAAATCCTGTATATAATATTATTGATTATCATGACTTTGCACAAGTTCAAAAACTGTAACAAAATCTAAACGTAGAATTTTAAATAGATAATGTTGCGTTTATATATGATAATTGGTTTTTAATATCATAACAACTAAAATTTAAAAATAATAATTGCCTTCCAATAAAAAACATCTATTTTGTTTAAACGATTCCTATATAGTATTGCATTAATAATCAATGCGATGGTGAGATTATTGATTTAGTTGGTCATGCAAAAGTGATTCATCATTTCATCAACAGAGAAACATTATTCATTATCGTTAGATTATAAATTGGTTTGGACGTTCGAAGTAGAAGAGAACTGCGTCCATTAATTTCGAAACCTTAGCAAAAAAAGCTTTGAATCCAATGTGTCAAGTGTGTAATTTTCACCGTATTGCCATTGGCCGGATGTCCGGTCTACTTCCGATGAATTTAAGAGGTAGATACTTATTAACACAATAGTGGTAGGGAAGTGGATCGTTACTATTAGCTCATGTGAACAGCAGCCATCTATATTCTATATCCATAGGTTATCTTAAAATATTGAAGTATTGAGTCTCTAATACTGAATACAAATATAGCTAAAGTTGTGGACTATGAATGTATAACTATATTTAACAATTAAAACAAGAAAACATCCTAAATTATATTTAAATATTTATTTTTTACGAAACAATATTATTTTTATGCCAAAATCCAATAAATTTAGAAAATAAACTTTAAAAAAACTACCAAAATGTGTTATGAGTTAATGACTTATAAGTAGTATTAGTACATATAGTTAAGACTTATTTACATAATATAATATATTAAAAATGCTATATTAGTGTTAATTAGTTTTATATTATGCTACTTTGATAACTAATTAATTAAATTTAAGGACAAACGTTAAAATATGAGTGTTTTCAATCTTTAATAGAAACATATTTTTGGGGGTACTTTCTATTGTTAATCCATCAGATTAACATTATATTTAGTATGCAACCAAAACAACTCTACTCAACATTTATTTTTTAGAAGTAATGATTTATCATTAATTGACGATTGTTAATTTAAACACGTATAATCCAGTGACGCTCACCAAATCCTATAACATACAACAGTATACATTTATGTACAATATAACAGTATTATGTTATCTCAATTTGTAATAACATTTTAATAGATCAATTTAATATCTCTCATCCATAATATTATATAAGCAATGTATTACCTATACTAATACTGTGACATATTGGTCTGAACTCTTATTATTATTTATACTAATTTATAACATCAAGATAAATTCTAAAAGTTGTTAATTGTATTCAATCAAACTCTTAATATGTTACATTCAAATTTAACGAAAATAAGCAAAGTAACAATTAATTAGTTTGTTGCTAAAACAGATTCTAGTCGCCCAAACCCAAACTACGGAATGTCTAATAAAATTATAAGCGCGAAATCATTCCTAAAATTATGATATTCATAATTTTTTTAAATCGTAAACAAAACCGTTTATCGTGACAATTGGATTAACCCATAATTTTACATAATGTTTGGTACGTGGTTTTGAGAAAAATTGATAAGAGTGAATCGCGCATGTAAATACGAGTAAATTATTGTTATTGAAAACGTAAAAATGAACGTATATAAATATCGTACAATATCATGTAATAAATTTGAAAAAAAACCTACTGAAAAAAAAACTGGTAATTTTTTGTCGCATATCTACTCACTTTCTGAGGATGAGCCTAGGATCGTTCTTGTATAAACATCAGATACATTTTAGTTAACTGCGTCTGCGTGTTAGCAGGGCTCTAATACGAATTCTAATGGTTTGGGTTGATATTTTATTCCACTAAGTAATTTTGAAGAAAATTAAAAGAGTTATGAGGAGGAGCAGGAATGAGTAAATTGCGGGAAAAAACTCAACAGCGGCTGACGATCAGGATATAAATCGATTTCGGCTCCAGATGTGACCTCGACATGTTATAAACGCCGTGGAAAGAAGAAAAAACACCAATGACCGAGCTTTTAGTTGGTGCCATTGTCTGGTAAGAGAAAACGCTAATGAAGTTTGACTTGATGGATTGATCTATTTCGTACTGTTTGTGGTGTAGTCCACCCACAACGCCTTTGCCTTTATTCAGTATAATAATATACAGACTACTCCTATTGTGCTTGTGTCGGTTACCAGAGGAATAAAAATAACATTGTCACTCAGCGGAGACAATTTTTACTTGAAATAAGACTGTTTTAATTTCATTAAAATTTACAAAACTACGTTGCTACTCAACAAAAACAACTTTTGTTTTTCATAGAACCACCATCACCCACATTTTAGTTTGTTTTGTTTTCAATTCATTCGCAATAAGAGTGCAACGGCAGTTTTTAAACTTTGTATTTCAGCACAATAAAGTTTGTTACGTAAATAAACTATTCATTCATTGTCCTTTAAACATGTGAATAACTACGAACCTAGTTTCTCAGTACTAAAATTAAATTTATTTATTTTGTTTTATTCTTTTTAAAAATTAAATATTTTGATATAATACTATTGTAATTCACCGATTCAATAATAATAAATTCACTGAAAATTAAAAATTTATAAAATGAAACTGAGTGTTAATATTAACATTTAAATTTTAAATTTAAATTAATTAAGCAGTTTAAAATCATCTAAACCTTGTTGTTGACTTACGAAAGTTAAGTAGGTACCTACCAAGATTTGATTACATTTAATGTTTAGATGAAAAATAAATGTAATGCTTATCTACAAGACATTTAGTAACTACATAAACATAGCTTTTTTTATAGGGAAAATGTATAATGATATAAAATGAAAACTGTAGTAGTTTTAAAAACATATTGTTAACACTTGTGTTATAAAACATTTTTGAACGGAAAATTTTCTGCATAACTCCTCCTACAGAAAACAATATTTATATTTGAAAAGCAAATGAAACTTTTTTGTATGTTATCACTTTTAATTTTTCTGTATATTGCTTAATAATTATTAAGATGCATTTAAAAATTATAAAATGTTATAACTTTATTAGTGTGCATCGAGGTATATTTTGCCTACATTTCAGTGATATTACTTATTATAGAATTTACTATCTACGTAATTATCAAATATAAATACATACGAGTGAAGTAACGTACATGGTGCTATGGAAACATGTATATTACACGCCGTTCATAATCCTAATCATATATTATCGCAATATAGATTTTCATTACTATTTCCGTTTCGTACTTCCGCACTGGGTTTAGCTACAAATTATCATAGTGGAAAATGTTCCAATGATACAAAATATAATTAATCAGAACTTCGTACTACAACAAATATCCTGCAGTGTTTCTACTTCCAATCACGTATAGATTATCTTTATGCTTCATCATGTAACTCATTAAACCAAAAAAAAAAAAACAATTTTCTCGTCGAAATTGATTTTTTAAGCGTTTTAATATTATGTATTATTATTAATAAGAAAATAACGTAATCGATTAGGTAAACAAAAAAATTATTACATACGTATATCTCTATATAAAAATAATAGTATTATTTTTAGTATGAGGAAAAATCTGTTTACAACTATAACACCAGTGATAATATAAATCTGTAATAATATATAAGACCACACATGTTAAGCTTGGGGTGAGAATAGTGTTTTATATGATATACCTAGTCAACATGGTCACTGTCCATTGACCACAGTATTTACTTATTATTATATGTATTTTGCTTGTGTATAATTATACCTTCACAAAATATGTTTTGATCCATAGGTACTATATTATGTATAAGATCACAAATTTTCCTACCGTAGTTTAATTTCTATTGTTAATAAACAGATATTTTTGGAAAAATATTAATACATTCAGACGGAATTATTAAAACTAGGTTTTTATTGAAGAAAAAAAACGATCTACTATGAAATATTTTTCTTCCCGTGGATTCAAATAACTATTCTATTTTATAAGATATAAACAGAATCTTTATATTCGTATATACTTTCTTTTTTTTTTGTAACGAGTTTTCAATAATAAATAATATATAAATTATAATAAAATATTCATGGTGTAATTATTGTATCAACAAAACGTGTTATTACTTGATTTTGTTTGAACGGTATTAACAATAATTGATGATAGTTGGCTATATAATATGTATTGTTAACTTTTATTCACTATCCAATAACCCTTTTTTTATCATCATGGTATTATATAACATCAAATTATTTTAACTATACTTTAAAATTTAAATACATAGCATTTTTATTTTAATAACCACAGTGTATCATTTCCTGTAAATACTAAATTGTAATACTTTGAATAAAATTAAATGCACAACTTGATGTCTCAATGTTATATTAATGTTGGTAAGTATTATACATTTTGTATGAAAAAAGAAGGTGACAGTCAATCTGTCAAATTAATAGAATATGCTATAAAAAAAAAACTTCATAACACCAATTTTATTTATATAACATGCAAAAGAAATTATTATATTTTTTTTTGCACATACATAATCTTTTTATAACCTTTTATAACTCTTACACTTTGCATATATTAAAACTACTTAATTTTTAAAAACAGCCATTTATCCTATTTTTTTCTGACCTTGTAGTTGTGGCGTGTGTATGATATTGGATGAGAGGCGAGTGAGCATAAATAAATGTTTAAAGCTGGACATTGGCGTGCCTGTTGGTCGTAATTCCATTGGGTTCAGTTAGGTGTAAACATAGGAGTGTCATCACCTGAAGTTCATCTCTGGTTATCATATTTAAATTTCTCTAATGCATTCATAATATTTAAATTTTTGCAAGGCAATAAAACCAGGACGTAGCCAAGTAATTGCTTTTTTGTACTTTCCACCTTCTCCGGAAAACCATGCATCATTATAAAACAAAAAGTAATTCAAACGATCCGTGCAATATTGTATGATACACCACTCTATATATTATTTGTTCTTACTTTAAACAAACTTTATACTATAAAAGTTGTTGTTTCTGTGACTCTTGTAGCCATGTCATTAAATTGAATTTTCTATTATCAGAATTAAAGAAAACTCAATTATTTATTCAGAAGAAATTATAATTATGTGAAATATTTAAATTAAATACTATGTAAGTAGTTATCTACTTTCCTCAGTAGAGCAGTTTCTAAATTTGGTCATCGTTGTGATAAAAATATTAATTCTGTTTTTTAATTTATGTATAGTATATAAAAAAGCGGGAAAGTGGGTATCGCTCTGTTGTACATTAGGTGGTGGGGTGGACCTCTGAATAGGGTAGGTTAAATTTGAATGCAATGATAGGTATCATTGTATACGAAAAACGATTCTGAACGGAGATGATTTGTCAGTCTAGGATATATTATAATTAAATATTGTCATATTATATTCTATTTTGAAACAAATATTTTATTTTTCAATTAAGGCGCATTTTGCATAAGGCATGGTTGATCAATTTTTCCAAAAACATTGCATGTAGACTATAGTTATCATAATTCATAATAACTTGTATTATCATAGATATACCTACATACCAGATTTCATAAAAATTTAAAACTCAAACGCTCAAAACATTTTTCGTATAATGACGCTTCAAATTTTCTCCATAGCTATTTGAAGCAAAACTTATGGAAAACTTAGTGTTGAATTTTATAACCTTAGATATAAATACAAACAATATTATGAATTTTTAACTAAAAAATAATTTGCGAATATTCAAAGTTTTGACGAATTTTTGTCAATATTTGAATATTTGAGCATTTTGCTCATAAAAATTTAATTTGAATTTCCGGTGGACATTTTTTCTGTGATAAAAATTGATAAATTTGTAAGGAATCTTGTATTAAGTTTTCAAATCTTAGATTTAAAAAGAAAATATTTTTGAATTTCAAGCTTAAAACAATTTGCGAATTTTTGTGATTTTTACGTATTTTGTCAAAATTAAAAATTTTAATACTTATAAAAAAAAAATTGTGACTATGTATTTCTTTTATTTTTCAACTGCTATTTAACAATATTTTAAGAGCCTTGTATTAAATTTTCAAGCTTTTCTGCCTAACAAATAAATTTTTATCAATATTAATTTAAAAAAAACTAATTATGATCAAAAATTTCAAATGCCTATGTATAGTTCAACTTAAGTCGAAAATTTTTGAAAATTGCACGGTGGATAGAATATAATTATATAAATATTCGGTGAAAATTTCATGTATCTATGGTCATTTGTTTTAAAATTACATCAAAAACCAAAATCGATTTTGTCGAAAAATTAGTGTGCGTAAAATTTCCCGTTTTTCCCTTAATTTTTAGTTTGTTTATCCCGATTATTTAGAAAATATTGAGAATTTTTTAGTTTTGACTCCCCCAAAGTACCAACTAGATTCACTTTCTGATCGAACGAGGTACTGTAGTCAAAAATCGAAGCACTTTTACTGCCCCAAAACGTGATGACAGACGATGAACAAAAAAAAAAAAAACACACATCATGGTAAAATTAATACATTCATCGCTCCGCTCAGAATCTAAAATGTATAGATAATTTTATGTCTAATGAAATTGGTGCAGTTATCTGCGAATTTGTATTTTTAATGTTAGAATTTAATTGTTTATGTTTGGATTAAAAATTATAAGACCAAATAAACTTTAATGGACCAGACTTTTTGATTATGCTACAGTTATGATGAGTAAGAAAGTGGTGTTTGGGCTTTAGATTGTCATTAAATAATTCTACATAATATTTTAAGCTATGATACTCTATTTGATTATTTTGATTATTTGAGCTACATTCGGATTTTGAAGACGGTGTTGAAGACAATGAACTAAAATCTGTATTCTATATTATATATTCATGGTTTTGATGAATTTTTGTCAATAGTTGAACTTCAATTGCTAATAAAAAAAAATTGTGCTTATGTATTCTTATAATTTTTTAATCACTATAAGAATATTTTATGAGAAACTTTGTATTAAATTTTCAAGTATTTTGATAAAGCCAAAAATATTTTATCGACACCTCAAAAAAAATTCAGAAAAATTGAAAAATTCAGTTGTCTATAAATACCTCAAAAAAAGTCAAAAGATTTTGAAAATTAAATCATGTAAAGAAAATGCCAATCTTAATAACTGGTAAGATTTTCAAGTATCTATGACTTATACATTTTGAATAATAACAAACGTTTAAGATCGTTTGAGGATAAATCGTTATCGTTACGCTATTTCATAAAAATTTAAAATTCAAACGCACTAAAAATTTTCCTATAACGACGCTTCGAGTTTTCTCTATAGCTAATTGAAGGAAAACTAATGGAAAACTTAGTGTTGTTTTTTTAATCCTTAGTTATAAACACAAAAATTTTTATGATGTTTTAACTTCAAAATTACTTGCAAATTTTCACGTTTTCGACAGATTTCGTTAAAATTTGAACTATAAACGCTTATTAAAAAAAATTGTAACTAACGATTTTTAATTTTTTTTAGCTACAATAAAAACAACTCATAAGGAACCTTGTATTAAATTTTCAAGTTTTTTTGGTCATCCGAAATTTCATTTCCATTTTAAAAATCAAATTGTATTTATTATTATTATTATTATTATTTGATAATTTGATATTATAATATTTGTGACACTCTATAAAGTGTCTATCTTCAGTAAATACACTTTTTTTTCTCACAATAACTTAAGTTTTATACTAACAATGTATTATGTATAAGATAAAATTATTTAAAGTTCAAAAAAAGTAATATTCTATCATATTCTGAGAAAATTGACGGATATAAATATTCAATTTTTGACAAGCAGTTCAATAACTATTATAGGTGATATGGAAAATTTATTTAAGTTAAGAATATAAAAGTAGGTAAAGAAATTGTTTTATATTATACCTACACACAATAAATATTTATGTCAGGTGGATTTATATTTACAAGGGCTCACCATAAACAACATATTCAATTAAAATAAAAACAGCCTATTTTGGTACTCCGTTTTATATTCTATTACTACAGTTAATAGCTGACAGAATATTAAACATATTTATTCAAGCAGTGCATTTTTTTTTTCATTTGAAAGTAGTTATATTTACACACTTCATATAATATATTCTTATATAAAATGTTTTATTTAAAAAAATTGCCGAAAATATTTAGTTAATGTTTATAATATCATGTTAAATAAAACATAGTTTTCTTGTTTAAGTTTAAATATCACATGCTAATTTTAATTGTTTACTTATAATTATTATAGTATTGTATGTTTATGTGATAACTATTTTTATTCTTCATATACCCCCTCTCATTTTGATTCATGTTCAACTATAAATAAGTTTAAGGTCTATATTAAAGTTAAACTAAAAAATCTAAATTCTTTCAATCAATGTATGCCATTCGTATTACTCGGTATTAGAATGTTCTTGATTTAGTAATTCATTATTAATGTGTACTTTATGCATAATATTTGAATTCAAGAAGAATACTACACATAATTTTATTTAAAAAAAAGCGGGACTCCCAAAACAACAAAAATCGTGTAAGTAAAAATTATAAAATAAAAATACAGTAGTAAAATATGATAGTTTCTTTATAATATCATAAATAGTGTTTGAAAATGTCATGACATTTAAAATTGTGAAACATTTCATAAAACATTTCAGTATTATATATATATATATTTTTTTAATAAGTTTATTTTTACAATTTTATAATATTAAAAAAATCTGCAATCCTTAACTGCTCATTAGTGGTGGTTTTCTTTGGTTAGGTTACCGATAAATAATCATCATTAATATATTTTACTCTATAAAAATTTCAATATTTCTCATTTTTGTAGTATTATTACAAAAAAATAACTCATACAAATATAATTAGATATGTGTTTAGGCTTATGCATTATGATGAAGATTTTGAGATATTTAAAGCAAAATCATTGTAGACAAACTATTAACTAATAAAGAAAAACTACGAAAATAGTATTATATTGCACCTAGTAAATCACGACAGAAACATACATTTTTGACGAATTATTTTTATAAATTTTACTACAGTAAAATAACGTTTATTCTGACCAGATTAAAATATCAGAATAAAATTATTACGATATTATTTGTACGTTTTATTATTTATTTTAATTATATAAAATAATTTTTTTTTTAATCTTCATCTAAATTTGTTTTTTTTAACAAAAAGTCATTACATTCGTATGATTATTACTCAAAAGTTATTAAGTTCTATAGTTCAATATGTTTTCAAAAAACCATAGAATAAAACTATTCATTTATCATTGTGTCATATAACTGTTGTTCGCAGTCCACTTATCTGAAATAAGTTATATCTGTGCAATTTAGCCAACCTTTCAAGATAAATGCATGGTCACATCCTTATTTCGATTAAAAATACCTATATTATGTGGACTGGTAGTTTTTATCTGATCAAATGGCGAAAAATAATTAACAAAATGGCAATGTATCGGACACAGGAGTTTATCTGTTTTTACACAGAACCGTTTTTGGCACCAAAAGACAAGTTACATTTTCAGCAAGTTTCATGTTACACTAGCTATTCGATTAATCTTTGGGTTGGTTTCTCCTTTTTTTTCATCTTACAAACGCACAATTTTGAAGGATCGATTGGCAACATGTTGCGCATTGTTTGGATATTAGGTAATCTCAATTCAGTCGACTGGACCATTAACTATTCTAGTCATTCAAATATCATTATAAACGTACAAAATCAACCTATACATAGAATGTATTTATATTTATGTATGCCCACACATATAGCTCATAAGTGTTTAATGAATTGTGCGTTTAGATATGTATTTATGCATAATTTAATAATTATTGTTCACAATTATCTAAATTATAGCTTGGGTTTTTAATATTTTTATAATTCGAATTTAATCTGACATGTTATAGCCTGCTCTCATAAGTAAACCACAAATTATAAAAAAGTATTAAATATCTATATTGTAATCCGTTAATCGTAATTGGAATTGTGTCCTATGTAATAGCTAAAACTATATCAATATGTATGAATTATTATTATACACTTATTAAACACTTTTTTATGTTAGTTCTCAAATGTATTTGTTTACATTTCAGATAGGTTTCTAACAGTATTAATTACTCTCAAAAAGCTAAATATCTAATACTTTTCTAGAAATATCTTAAGAGGAAGCTTCATACTAACACACATAAATGTCACAAAAATTTGTACAGTCTTATTTTAGGTATGTATATTTCGGAACCTATTCGATGATATATATATATATATATATATATTATATCCACGAATATTCTTATGAGTTATGAGTGTATAATATCATAATATGTATTATATTTTAGCATCTTTAAACTAAGTAAATACTGAAAAATCATATATTGAAAAATAAAGACTGAATTGTTCAGAATTCCAATATATTATATTAAAATATTGAATTCTATTATATATAAATTAATTTTTTTTTTTAATTGTTTAATATAATCCTAATTTAATGATTTTGAGAACGTTATTTATTCGTACCTGTCCTCTGTATTCATTTACGTACTAACGAAAATAATATAATATTCGTCATAGGTTTAAGAAAAAAATTTAATATTTTAAAACGGTAGTGAATTAAACTGGTAAAAAAAATTTTAACGATATAATTATTTTGCATGTAACAAAACTAATAGATGATTGATGTTTCACTATATTATAATGATCTATAATTTGATAATATGCAGCTATTTGCTGATTTCAACTAAATATATCAAATGTTTAACACTCAGTTTCTGCATCATGATGTCCATATTTTTGTTTACAGAAGTTTATTGTTTAAAAATATATGTTTATACTAACTTCAACTCTAATATTTATAACAATTATAACACATCAATATAATTTCACTAAATTTCCATTTTTTTTTATAAACGAATGATAATTACTACGTATAACCCAAAGCTGGAAAGCTACATATTGATCTTATGAGGAATTAATTGCTAACAATATAGAGGGGTTATACCATCAACCGTTGCTAAAAACTTAAATGGTTAAATCTAACCATGGAGTATGGTTTAAATGGATTAGGTATAATTTACAATACCTACCATAATATTTTGCATAGAAATTCGTCAATAAAATTAAAACTAATATTATTTAACAGTACAGGAGGGCGTAATTTGATTTACATTTTTTATCGTTCCAACATTTTCACGTTACAGTGGATATTTAATCGAACTCTTCTGTCCTTTAATTCCTTAATATTTTGATACAAAATCTGTATACTATAATAGTTAATTAAAGAAGTTTTTTTAATGTTCAATAAAATATTATTGGATTCAAAACTAAAAGTAATTCTGAAGTGAGTATTAATATTATTAAGCAGTTTTAACTATCATATTCCAAATAAATTAATATTGATAAGATGACAAACAGAAAAATTTTAATTTACAAATATTTTAATATTTTTGCTGTTGTAAATGTTATATATTCACAAATTACAACTCCCCAATCATTTAGTGTAACCGTATATGTTGTATTTTTTGTTAAAATAAAAATTAGCACCCAAACAATAACACTTACTCAAACAACTAAAGTTGTATTGTTACTTATTATATATAAAACAAGAATAAAACGATTTTAACTGTAGGTAGGTACTCATTCAATTACCTATTCATTTTTGTAAAAATATAAAGAAATTATTTTGATATTTACATTATCTCTAGTAATCGGAAATTTGAAACTTGCAATTAATACAGACTAAACCATATTAAATAATATAACTAATTACATTTTTTTTATTATTATTTTTCAAAACATATTTATAATCTATACATACGAGACAAAGGTTTAATGAGTAAGTGTAGTGACATGTATAATTTGACATAAATAACATTAATAGGAAGGCTCCCAGCAGTGCCACCTGGCCATAAATTCTTAACTAACTAAAGAAATATACAAAATGTTTGTAAGCAAAAGTATTCCATAACTATAATTAAAAACACCTAAATATGTATAACTCAAATAAAGTGTATTTCTTTTGGTAAAAATACAAAAAAAAAAAAACATTTTAATTGAAATTGTTTATAAAGAATTCGCTGTTTATAGTTGGATGAAAAATCAATGAAAAGTTTATTCAATGCCAATGTATTCTTATTTCGTGACCTCCAACTGCAGTATTAATATTGTTCAAATACCTACTACATAATGTATTATATAAATTGTATTATTATGTGCTGTATATTAATAGTATATTATACTACTAAAGTACTAACTTTAAGTTTATTCTGTGTATTTAAATTTACGGGACGTAATTATATACAATATACATATATGCATATTGTATATAATTTCATTTATAGTATTGACATATTATCTAGTTGGTGGTATACACTGTATCCATCAAAGTTTGATGATTTAATTATGAAGGTCACTGCAATAACAATTAGTGTATTCAATCGATAATAATATGGTTAATTTATATTTTTTAATTTTTTTTTTTTTTAACATTGTATAATAATATTATATTGTTGTGGTTGTGTTCGTATTTCACTTAATGTTCTGTGGTACCAATATTGTTGTACTTAATTAAGTTAATTGTAATAATATTAATTACTGTTTTAGGCTTTAGTTAATCATATTTTTATGATAAATCAAATTCGGGACGTTTTATAAACGATTTCATGGGCATACTTAAATCACTCAAACCCAGCAAAACAATCAAGATAACTCTACGCCACATTGCAATGGCGCACTATGTCTAGTCGATAATGTTCGTATATGATAGCACTGTAGCTAAATAATACCTATTGTTTTAACGTATTTTCGACAAAATCGAAATAACTTAATACGAACTGAATACATTGGAAGAACAATATTCACGAATATTTTTTGAATATTTAAATACCTACCAATTGTTGTATAGAAAGCTAATAATATTAATATTATAATGTCCCAACAATGTATTGTTTAAAAGGTTTCCTAGTAAGCTAATTAAAATCGATCAGAACTTAATTAAAAATATTTTCATTCTTAAAAAATATATATCACGATGATAATATTATTATGTAATAAAGTGCATTATCTTTAGGAAAGCTTCTTATAAAATTGTTCAAAAAATTACTAGAAAAATCTTAAGATTACAGTTATTAAGTATAATTATATAGGTAACAACTGTGTTGTCACGTCAATGTGGTTTTATAAGATGCTATCTATACAACTGTATAGCCGTATAGATATTATTATATAGCTTATTTGAAACACATGCGAAATTCACTAGTCGTTATATTATAATATTAATTATAAGACTATTACCGAACTTGGGAATAATAATTGACACATTATAACTATTTTTGTAAAATTTAAAATATACCTACGAAGCCACACACACACACACACACACAAAACATATAATTCTCCTCCAGTCGGTTAAGAAGATTTGTTTCACCTCTCCCAATTCCCCCCCCCCCCACTATAATCGCGGTTGATGGCGATACTATACCGTTGCGTCTCTTCACTCACATTGATTCGGTCATGGACATAATATAATATAATGTTGAATCGTTGGTTTTACTATTTTTTTTTCAGACGGACTCGGACGAATTTTGATCCGGCGACCGGTGCACAAGCCCGCGACGAGTATCATATGGCCCTGCTCGGAGCACTTGCGGCCACCGGCAGTAGACGCCAGGGCTGTGTGCTGCGGGTGGCGGCCGACGCGATAACGTTCTACTGCGGCGGTGACAGTGGCGGCAGTGACAGTGGCAGTGGCGGCGACGGTGCCGCTGAACATTACGCGGCCGCAGCGGCAGCGTCCGGCCGGCTATCTGCCCCCGGCGACCGATTTGGCGATTACTTCCGGCGGCCCGTCCGGTCGGTGGCCATCGACGACGGCGGCAGTTCCGGCGCCGGCGGCTACTACTATGGCGCCGAGAACGGTTCGTCAGCGGCCGCCGTGCTGGCCAACGCGACGGCCGGCGTGGAACCGTTTCTGAACGGTTCGTACAATCACACGCTCGGCGACGAGGTAGAGGACCTCACCAACTACATATTCGTCATCTCCATTGGCATAATACTGGGTGCTATGATTCTGACGACCATTTGTGGTGAGTGAATCGTAGTCGTTGCACTGTTGCAGTCTACGTGATGGTATGCAACTGTATTACACCCAAGTTGGTATAATACATTTGCATATTTTCCACCCTGCATAATATTAGATAATTTTAAACATATTTATTTTTTATTTTTTGATAAATGAAAATCTTAAAATATCTATAGATTAACTTTATGCTATTTAAAACATCAGAACGCTACGTCATATATGGAGATAAAATATGATACCACTAAACGCGATAAAAAAAAAAAAAAAAAAATTTTCCCTTTTATTATGTAAACATGTACCTACCGAGTGGTGTTGGTTCGCATACATTGGCAGGGTTGGGTTGTTATAAACTCAAATTATTACGAGTCATGTACAACGTTCTCTCGAAATAAATTGTGTTAGACAAATGGACAAAATATTATACGGGTTATTTTGATACGCGATAATGGTATTATAAAGATGAACTTAAAATGAACGTTAGGTAAGTAGGTACTTCTAAACCGAGTTTCACTCATAAATTCTGATGGTTTTGAGAATTGAATTTCTGAAACGTGCAAAGGTACCTACGGCATACAACAATATATGTATGGATATTAATATTATTCTTGTGGTAAACTAGTTTTAACTATTCTAAACTAATATTTGTATTATATTATATTGTCAGGCATACCTGTCGAGCGGATAAATAATTTCCATAAAATATATTATTTTTGTGACTGTTGAGTTTCCATTTCACAGTCATTTTAATTTGTGTACATGCATACCTATTTATAAAAATGGATCACATTACATATCTTCGAGTTCAAAAAAATTTGTTTCGCGTGTGATAATCGATTTAAAACAACATGCTTCAACAGCCGCGATAGTATCTACCAGCCTGCTGACAACAATGGCCTCTGAAAAACCATTTTATTTTTCATCATAAGCATTTTTTACCATATTACAATCAATTATCGATCTAGGTAACGATTAACGATTACCCGCCTTCACATCCCACGTATTATTCTTTTGTTAAGAGAGTGCATTGTTTTGTTTTTCATACTACATCGAATAAATTGATTCCGTTGTAATTATTTCGATAAGTTTGGTACAATCTGCATTTCAACAAAACATTCATTAGAATATTAAAACTCAGTTATTTGTTTATTTTTCAATTTTTTAATTTTACAGCTGTAGGTAGTTGGCTAATTTTATTTCTACCTTTTTCATTATGTTTTAATACAATCATAATACCAACTCTTCAGTACTTGCCACCTATTACGTCAATCAAATAACTCTACGTTAAATTTAAAAACTATGTTTGTTTTTGATTTTTTTTTTTTAATTTGTACATTACAAACGAACAATTTCCGGTATTTTAATAATCAAAAACTACCATACCATAAGTGCACTGGTACGTACTGATGTGCTTTCATATTTTTAAAATTTCTTTTTTTCTCTGCCCATAATGGTTTTTTTAATTTATTTTTATGACATTTCAACTCATGTAAACGTATATGTATTTTTAGTTGCCTGATTTTAAAACCATACATACAAGGTAAACAAAAAAACCCCAGACTAACGGCATAAACCGCTTATATAATGAAATCAACAGCGTTGCGAGCATTTTGAAGCTAAATGGTTACTAGCGTAGGTAATGGTGAAAGAAGATCTGAGGAAATTAAAATAAAGTAAAAAAGTTTCCATTCATAAGTTATTTAAAAACTGCTTCTTAAAAAAATTCAATATGAACCACGTTTAAGAGTTTATAAAAACAAAAATAGGCAATTCGGTTAAAATTGGTATGTACTTATGTATTTAAAAAAACATTATTTTATTCTTATATATAAGTAAATATTGTTTGTATAAAATTATTGGTTCATAGTATAAAGTACACAAATTTAATTTAAACAAAACATATTTACATAAGATATCATATTGAAAATTACGATATAAATTATACTATTTCAATTGCCCATGACTAATAACAAGAGTTTTAATAATAGTACATAACTGATAATCATCATAGAAATCAGGTAATTTTTTTAATTGTTTAAATCAAATATAAAAACTAAGACACCAGATACTAAATAATGATATAAAGTTATTTGATGTATGTATATGTATTTGTATCGGATATAAGAGTTGAAAAAAAAACAATTCCATAGTTGTGAACAAACAACGTATAGTTATAAGTTTATAACCAACGTTTATTATGAATTTTGCTTTGTGTTTTAAAGGTGGCATAAATAAAAGTCCAATTTAAAATAAAATCATAATTAATCATAGTCATTATAAACTTCACAAACATTTACATCAAGATCTTAAACCATAAGATATTTCTTAATTATTTTGAACGAAATATGTTTTATATCCGTACGTTTAACAAAATATTTGGGTATCAGTAGGCATTCAAAAAATTTGAACAAATATTTATTAAAACTGATGAAACAATTTTGAGTTTATATAATATTGAAACATTAAAAATGTCTTATTATTTCTTCTTTTATATTACTAAATACTTAAAACATATTATTCAGATAACGATCTTATTAAAAATATTTTTTTTCTTGACATCATCGCGTCTATTTCCACAAGAAATATGAATTTCTCCAATAGATGAATACACAATTAGTTCTTTCCAATTTTAATACAACCGTACATATGGTGCACTTATTTTAAGGTTAATTATATAATATGTATAATGTATATACAATAATTATAAAGTATATATCACATTTTAATTTAAAAAAAAAGATAAAAAAGATAACAGTGTTATAATAGTTGTATATCAGATCATAGTAGGATATTAACATGAGTTTTAATATTTACTACTGGCAAAATTAAAACGCTAAAGATGATATTTCAGTAAATAAGACATTTTCATATTTTGCCGTTCTCGATGGTTTATCTAAAATGCAACATTTAACGACACAATGACCGTTTTACATAATATACTAAGTATGAAGTTAAATATGCTTTCACTGTTTAACGTACAATAATAGCAACAATTTTATGAGATTCTGCCTGTATTATTTATAATGGACTCTTCGGTTAGGGTATTATTTTTTCGGTTATTAATATCACATTTACATTTTACTTATTTTTGCTAACACAAGTACACAGTACTGTCTGTAGTAATTATGGAATACTACAATATGAATATTGACAATTTACGACAAAAGTTTATAAAGTATAAAAGCTTTAATAAAATTGTCTATAGTTTTTAAAAGTACATTATATTATTATCTAATACAGAAATATTTATTGTTTTATTTTGATAAGCTCTTTACTATGAGCTACCCCATTTGCGAATCTCTTATTATTTTTTCAATTAGCCTGTTGTTTTTAGGCTTATTGCATACAATGCATACAAACAAAAAGCAGTTAGGCTTTTTAAGATCTACAATCATTTTATTATAGTGATTGGCATTTCAATTATTTTATTTGAAGGGTAGTATTTTATTAATTGTATATAAAAAGAGCAATAGAATTATCATCAAATAATATTGGCAAAATTATAGACAAAAAATAATAATATTTACACGCGGTTTGGCATTATGAACACGTGATTAAACAGAATTGTTCTACAAACAACCAATACGAAGTACCAAGAACAATATTAACATTAAAATAAACAGCTAATAGACATTCGAAATTTGAAGGGCAGGGTTATCAAAAATTTTGTTGCAAAAAATCGTGCAAAACAAATAGATCTGGTTTTCAGAAAAATAACGTAGGTTCCTTAAAATGTCACAAGAAAACCACATGTAATGATAAGTAATTATTTTAATATTGATTTAATATTTTAATTTCATATAATATTTTGCAACATTTTATCTTTTGTTAGTAATATAAAATAAAATTATAAAAACGATCAACAACTTTAAAGTAGTCTAAACTTCACTATTTCGCTTACGTTTTCTGTAAACCAAATAAATATAATAATTATGTATTAATGAATAATATTATGCAATTTATAATAATTTTATCGCTTTTTTTTATTTTTTGTAAAAGCAATAAATCACCCTTAAAATAAAATAAGTAAAATAGTTATTATTATATAATAATTGTAGTGCATAAAATGCCTAACCGCGCTGTTAGTCTGTATGCAATAAACTTAAAAAACAAAAGGCCGTTTGATAAAATAATAAATAGTTTGCAAATATGGGCTTCCTCAATGTAAAGAGTCTAATCTTTTCACAAAAAGTCTAATTTTTCATATAGCCCACGACATACACCATACACACATCATTAGAATTATTATTATACCGGTACAATTTTTATACTTTTGATAATATATTAATATCGCAGGTAGTTAATCGGCAATATTCTGTTAAAATATATTTTTTTTATTATTATTTATTAAAATTAAAATGTATCAACATATTAAATGTTACAACAAGTTAGTTATAATTTTCTAAATAACAATAACAATAACAATTTAATTTAGTTATATATATATATATATATATATATATATATATATATATATAATATATTGTGTGTTTGTGTTTGATGTACGGAATATGTGGTGTGTGTGTGTGTTATGGAGTAGGAGTTATAGGGAGTGTTATTTTGTTTATTAGGGATGTTAAAACAGTAAGAAGGGGGTTAAGTATAGATTTTGGTTCGTCGAGGAATTTGGTGATGATGTGTAGAGATTGATCGGGTGGTGGTTTGTTAACTGCGATTTCGGCGTATGACGGTTTTCCTTTTGAGTTTGAACTGGGGGCTTCATTTCCACTTCTTCGAGATGGGTTAAAATATTAAATTTAGAAATTACAAAGGTCATAAACTTTATATCCAACTAACCTATGTTATTTTTATCATTTTCAGTCGACACCAAAAAATGTATAGATTATTTGTTTATACTTCTAACTTTGCCTATCTGATGAAATTGGTTTAAGTGAATTTGAATAATTATAACGTTTGAAGAAAATATAATACATAAATATTCATCTTTTACATTCTAATTATTAATTATTTTAGTTGATAAACAATGTAATTATAAGGGAAATTGTATAGGTAATCAAAATGCAAAAATTAATTAAGAAATGAATATAATGGATCATACTTCCATAAATTAAAGTCTTATGATGAGTATATTATCACAAATCTCTTCGGTTCATTGGCCTTATTATTCAATATCTTTTAAATATTAGATACGTTAACTCTCACAAATACAACAAAAATTATAAATTTATTAAGAAAAAAAAAAAATACAAAAATGAATATTCTAGAATAATTAAATTAATTTGATGAAATAAAATAGGTATAATTTGAACTTTTTGATTTATATTTAATAGTTTTTAATAGTTTTGTTAAACGTCCAAACTGTACATTCTGAATGAGAAACGGCGCACTGACGTAGAACATAAAATTTTAAGTGGTTTAATGTTTAATACCGTTTTCTTAACATTGTAGTATAATATTTATATTTTTTTTTCGTTTTGTTTCAATTTGTGAAACTGTGAAAGATAATTTATATGCTAAGCGATTGACTGAAAATGAAAAAAAAAACTATTTTCAGATAGATGCGAAAGTGGCAAAGGCTAAATAAAAGTAAAATAATACAAACGTTAAGATTAACCCGACGCAAGAGACAGTATACACAATAAAAAGCTTATGGATAAAAATAAACGTTGGGAATGCGATTCTCATTCGATTTAAAAACAAAATGTATAAGCATTATGTAAAATAAATGTTAGTTTTTAGAGATTCGACAATGTGAAATTACATTATTATACAATTTATTATTGTCAAAGGATATTTATATGGGGAAAATAAGTACAAATCACATCCGAATGAAATGTATGAGTATAGATATACGAATAAATTTATGCTCAGACTACTTTGTGCTAAAATACCTACCTACGCACGTTAAAATATATCATTGTAATTTGTGTGCTTATAGGTATAATCTGAAGCTATTGGGATTGTCGTATTGCTTATTATCATAATAGTGCATTGATCGGCTGTTAAACCGTTCTACGACTACCTGCTCTTTATACAACCATTTAGTTAGTAGCTTATATAAGTATTTATTACCAATATTATAATATTAGTGTCATAAAATAAGATTTAATTGTCTCTCAACAAACAAATCTACAGACTCAGGTCATCTATATTTGTTTTTCATGAAAACTCATCTTCCTCATTTATATTTAATTTTACTATCATTTTTATCAAGAAATTCAAGGTATTACTTATAATAAACAAATAAAGAAAATAGTTTTATTTTTAACTAGCTGAATTGCCCGTTTTTGCCGGGTTTATTAATTGCTATTATCTGGTAAATTAAATATTGTCCAGTTAAATTAAATTTATATAATATTGTTAATAATATTTCTCTATAAACTATATTAGCTGTAATTTCTGTTGGTGTCAAAATAAGTAAACTCGTGCGCATTCTCTTGAATTGGAAAGGATAATCTGATGGTATCATTGGTATGCGAGGAATAGGAACTGATTCATCTTTTGTAGATCCAGTCATAATAACAGCTTCAATCAAATTCTTTTGTACACTAATAATCCGTAGAGGTGTCCATTGCATAATTTTGGTGTTTTGCAACATTTCGGGTTTTCCTGAGTATTTTGAATCAAACTGCCATGCAAATGGTATACTTGGCCTTTAACTTTAAAAAATGGCATAACACCTTCTTCAACAACTTGTTTAGCACCAAACGATGTCATTGTTCTTAAATGACATCATAACCTAACCATTATACTTCCTTGTACGATTAAAATTGAGCGATTGTGATCACTGATCAGGATGGTCACCCATGAGTAAACGTAACGACTCTAGTGGCTGTAGCAAGATATCGAGTTTTGTTCTACCTAAATTGCAGCACATACCAGTTGTTTTGCCTTTCCATTTGAGAGCGTTACAAAATGTACAATTTTGGTTCATAGTTCCAATATAAATTTTATAATCAATTGTGGTATCATATGCAAGACCGGTTAATGTAATAATTTTCAGAACAAAAAATGGTTTCTTGTCTTTTTTTAGCTACCTTGACTTGGTTACTTCGACTTAAAGGTCTATCTATACATCTAGCACGGCAGCGCTTCTACTTTTATTAATTAAATTGTCCTTGACATTAACATTATTACATTATTACTAATAAACAAATCGCTCTGTGAAGTAAAAATTAAATTTTCTGTAAAATTAGGTATATTAGAAATAGATACATAAACATCAAAATACCCACTATTAATATTTCCAGATAGATGCAATATTTTTACTGGGAATGTATCTACACCAAATTTGGCATAAAAATTATTATTATAATACATTTCAAATACATATGGGAAAGTTGTTGTCATATTAATTGTTAATAAATAATAAACATAAAAATTGTCACCATATTAATTGTAAGACATATTAACAAAGGTATTCTAATTATCAGAGATATACACAACAATTGTATTGCGGATTTCCTGTCATCTTTCTTGAGTCTTATATAAATGAAAAAATGAAAGGAAATTGAACGAAAAAGGCAGGCACTATTATCGATAATTGGTACGATTATTTGAGATGTCAACATTCCATTCACTGTAATTTCTTCAATAGATGATATAATAATCTATAATAAATAATATTTTATGCCCATATTATATTGCCAATGACAACCTCTAATCAGTAATAATAATAATTTAATAATATAAATAAATATAATATTAATAATATTAGATATTGCTTGATAGATGGCGCCACTATTGTATACTTACAACCAGTTAATTTTACCTTTAGGGGTTGAATTTCCGAAAATTCTTTCTTAAAGCACGGTGAAATTATAATATTAATTCATCCTGAAAATTTCAAGCAGATCTGCCCTGTGGTTTGGGCGCTACGATGATCCCGTGCACTTCGTAGCCCGTTAAAAATTCTATCTCTTTTATGGCCCATAGTTCATATTGTGTGTTAAATTAATTTCATGTGAGATGCCATCAGTATATTTTTATACATAATGATAGATAGTGGTTAAAATATATTATAATCTTACAACGATATTCAATTACGTATATCATTATGTAATTTTCTTCTTTTTTTCAATATAATGTTGACAATTTAAATATTCAATTCAATAATATTTAGGCATAACACTTTCTAACTTACCATATCTTCTGCCGATATGTCTAATAAAATTCTGTACCAAATTTTGTCACAATCAGTCCAGCTGTTTAAGAATGCATATAGGACTAACAGATAAATATATGTATATAATATAACCATCACTAATAACACAGAACAATAATAACCGTCACTAGAGCAACCATTTATAAATAAACAAAAATGTCCATCCTAAAAATAATTCCAGCTGCTCTCGAGAGCACTTGTTTGTTTAAATGGTTGCCTTTGACTACCAAAACATATTAATATTATTTATTTTATTTTTTACTGGGCAGATGGCGCCACTTTAATTTCATCACACCCTCATCATATTTCTCTAACCCGACAACTTTTTCAAATTTTTCATCCGTTAGAACCTTCTCCTGGCAATTACGACCCAAACAAAAAAAGAGTGAGCGAAATCGGTTCAGCTGTTTTCAATTGATAAATTGTTATACATTTTTGTCTCCATTTTTATATATATAGAAATAAGAAGATTTATCTGTCATAAGAAGATTATTTTTGTTTTAATTCAATAGTTTGTAACATTGTCAAAATCTTTAATTGAATTCGTATACTCACTGCCCAATAAAACAATATATTGACTTAAATTTAAATTAATTATTCACTCGTTCCAAAATCAAATAATAATTTGTTTTTCTTGAGGGTTAAATTTAAAACTTTTATGTAACAGTGACGTTCAATTTCGTATCTAGATGTTTTTATTTTAAATAAAATTAATATTTTGTATAAACTTTAACTTAAACTTAAATTACTTAGGCACATATAAACTAAAATCTATTTGCATTTAAAATTTTGTTTGAAATATAAACCTATTGATATACGAGTAACTACCTATTATTATATTTATATTTTATGATGAAATTGTTATATATTTTTTTGTAATTTCATCACTTTATTAGACTTATTAATAAGTAATGCATTTAACAACGAGGAGAAAAAAATAATAATTTACAGGAATAATCCCATGCCATTATATTGATTACTAGACAAATTATTATTATTGTTGTTATTGTTATTATTATTTTGTTTTTACCTAAAGGTTTAAAAACCGTAAAATACGAAATGGAATTCATAAACGCAATGCAATAAATTATTTATAATATATTATATCTTTTGTTAAACATCATAACATCCCAAAACTACCAGCATTGTTCTTTATATCTTGTATGTGAAATAAATTAAAATTACACAGTCATAATATTTGCAGGTAACGCGTTGGTGATTGCAGCAATTTTGTTGGAAAGGAATTTACAAAACGTGGCCAACTATCTCATTGTCTCTTTAGCGGTCGCCGATTTAATGGTAGCATGTTTAGTCATGCCCTTAGGAGCTGTTTATGAGGTATGTGCCGTATGATTCAATAATTTAATTTAATGTCGATTTTAATAAGTTTTTTAGCCCTTCAGTATCATACATGTTGAATAAACAAGTAAATAATGACCGTCCGATATGTTGACACGTATTACATACTCTCATTGCTTTTATAGTATTATAAAGTATATGAATCATAATATCATCAGAACATCAGTATATCACCATAATGTTACCCAGTAATACAAAGTATTGTTACAATGCGACTTATAAGGCCAATAAATTACTTATGAAAATGAAAAACATGTACCTATTTATCACTCAAGTTTAAAATTGTAAAATATGCGAGTTATAACCATAGACCTTATACCACAGATCTACAAAGATGCATTTACTAATTTAAACATTTCACAAAACACTGGGGACCACAAAAAATCACATTAATTTTAATTTTACAACAAACGATTTGTTATATTATATTATTAGAGATTAAAATTAATTTAATAAAATAATATATATATATAATTTTTTTAAAATTTTATTTGGTTTATACAATCTGTTCCTTTACAAACAAATAACAATAAGAATATATGATAACAGAAAATAGATACATAATTATTTGATGGGAGGAAGCGACTCAGTGGTAACACTACTCTTACTTGAGATTTAATTTTAATTTTATATATATTAATATTTTAGATTAAACAGTGAGAATGTCTCTACACCACTTCCTAATAAAATAATATAATTAATAAAATAGATATAATTTATTACGATTAGATGGTGATACTATGGCCAAATATCACCATTTTACACCACCTACTTGTTGTATTTTTAATATACTTTTTACATAATATGTTTTCTAAGGAGCCAAAAAAATATCTAGGTGCCTGCGAATTGGACCTTTCTGAGAACATTATGCTTATTTAATTGTATGTGAAAATAAAATATGAAACCTTTATCATACAAAATAACATGGTTTGTATTATTATTTTTTTTAAATAATAATGTGGAAACCGACGATATAAAAAATGATAATAAATAAAAAAGTTTATAAAATTCGATAACTTAACTCAATAACAAAATATTTGGGAAACTTGTCGATAGTAATAGTGATGTTTGAAATACATTTATAGAAGCGATTTTCTAGGAATTAAAATAATTTAATCATTTTTGTTCACCATCAATCAGAGATCAATATAACCAATTTCTACATTATTTCGGATCACGAAGTCTATCTGATTGACAATTCTAGTTAGGTACGGTTGTATTAGATGAATAATATAAGCCCTGCGGAGTTTGTTCTTCAGCCACCACCTCCTATTACCACAGCCGAATGATCCATCAGATAAAACTGTAGACGCCTTTATTTTTTTTTTTATGAAATAAAAATTTCTTTGAAAGATGTAATACATTGATCGTAAATCTTGTCACACCCGCGGAGATGATTATCCCCCAAGCTGTATGTATTACGTATTCGAGTCAAGTACACCCGCAAACTATATCTCAAGTTCGGAAAGTTTCACCATTCCAGGACAATGGCCTTATGCGTAGAGGCATAAAAGACCGCTCATTGCTGGTATGCGTGATAAATTTCCTTCAAAGATACGTATGTTGAGAAATAAATATAAATAATGCATACATACATGTCGTATATTGCAAATAGTATAGGTATATATATCATCATTGCATTTTTTTTTTTTACACAAATAACACTTGGAACGGTGATGGCTGTTCAACTTTTTCTTATAAAATTTTATTTAGACATTTATTTGAAAAGTTTCTAACAGTTTAACAGAGCTTTTACATTTTATCCGTGTAGTATATCTTTAAAACTATATTTTGGTGAATATCCGCCCCCTCCCCCCCCCCCAAAAAAAAAAAAAAAAATTAATAAATTTTAAATTTTAATATAACTTTCTCAAAAATGATATTATATGTATTAAACACTTAACTAAATTTTTTTTTATTTTGAACCAATATTATGTAATAATATCTATTAAAAAAATTTTTCTAATATTATGTATTTATCATACCTTAAATAAGAAAAATTTATTAAGGTGATAAAATGTTTAGTTGTATGAACTTTATGTAGATAGTCATACACTCTTATAGTATAATTCCACTAACTGTTTATATGTACATTGCGCATTACAAATCAAGCAAACGGATTAGATAGAAGAGTGCTTAAAAATATTAAATATTAATCGGTCACTTAGATATCTATGGGTAGTTTATAAACTGTTTATTATCAAAAATTCATTTTTCAGTCATTTATTTGAAGACGGTAAAAGTCTAAGCGTGATTCATACGAGTTTCGGAAAAAAATGGAAGTAAATAAAAAGCAACGTAAATTAAATAAAATTTAAAAAACCATATGGAAGAGAAAGTGAAAACCCATTTTGTAAATATTATTATTAATTTATTGTATTAAATATTAGTAGGTACATATTGTTAAAGGTATATAATAAGTCATATGAAATAATATTACATTTCATCCATACATAGGTACAATATCAAATTGTTTGCGTTACATTTAAATATTAAAATTGAAAATGAACATAAAATTAAAATTAAAATACTTAAGTTAGTAATTATTACAAATAGTTTATAAAAAAAAAATCAATTAAATTGTATATCATGGCGTGTAAATGCGTACATCAACAAATGTATTTATTTAAAACGTAGACGATTTAACTTATCTGCTAAAAACCATGATAATCCTCTAATCAAAGAACTTGCGTCGGCAAACATACCCGACAATCCTAGGAAAAGACTAAAAAGGCGTTGGTGTCGGGACCTACTAATTTAGTTAATTGCCTAATTTTAATTAAATATTACTTTATTGTTAACTTATAGAAATGTATATTAAAGCTGACAAAGTGTCTTCACTGGAAGGCTTCTAAAATCTGTCCTTTCTTCAAGTCACTTTATTCACTTATCTATTTTACTTATTGTTCAATTTTACGTAACAGATTGTAAATAAAAAAAAAAAAAAAAAAAATTAAAACGTAAATGATAAGCTACAGTGTTTAAGAAATTTTCGATATAATTATCATCACTATTATTATATCTCATACAAAGTAAAAATAATTGTACTATAATATTTCCGATTATGCATGTGGCCATTAAAACAACAATTTTTCCGTATTAGATTTTGAGCAGAGCAAGGAATGTATTGATTTTACCATGAAGTGTGTTTTTTTTTTTTTGGGGGGGGGGTCTGTCATCACGTTTTGGGGCAGTAAAAGTGCATCGATTTTCGATTTCAGTACCTCGTTCGATCAGAAAGTGAAACTAGTTGGTACTTTGGAGGGTTAAACGTAAAAATAAATAATCGGGATAAACAAACTAAAAATTAAGGGAAAACCCTGAAATTTTACGCACAATCAGTTTTTGACAAAATCGATTTTGGTTTTTGATGTAATTTTAAAACAAATGACCATAGATGCATTAAATTTTCACCGATTGTTTATATATAAGACTCATATAGTCATATTATAAGTACATTCTATCTACCATGCAATTTTCGATACTTATTAGTTTTTTTTTTTAATTAATATCGATAAAAATTTATTTGTTGGATAGAAAACCTTGAAAATTTAATCCCAGACTCCTAACGTATTGTTACAATAGCAGTTGAGAAATAAAATAAATTTATAGTCATAATTCCTTTTTATAAGCATTAAAAGTTTGAATTTTGATAAAATACGTAAAAATCACAAAAATTCGCAAATTATATTAAGCTAGAAATTCATAAAAAATTTTATTTTAAATCTAAGATTTGAAAATTTAATACAAGATCCTTACAAGTTTGTCATGTTTGTAAAATGTTCAAAACATTTGAGAAACTTTTTAAATCTAAGATTTGAAAATTATTAATAATCTATAATATATCTTAGACAGATAAACCGTCTCCGCTCGGAATCGTTTTTTGTATACAATGATCTAATAATTCTAATATCATTGGATTCAAATTTAATTCCATCCATTAAAGTAACCCACTTATAACCTATACTGTACAGCAGAGAGCGACATCCACGACTTACCCGCTTATTTTTATTCAGTTTTATTATTTGATACGACATTTTAATTAACACAAAAATAATAATGATAAGCTTAGTTTACAACGAAGTAGAAAAAACGTTGAATTTTTATATTTAATACAATGAACGCAACACAGCGCTGTGATCTCGTATAGCATAAGACGACAGACTTCAGTCTGTATATCGGATATATATTATATTTGGATAATTTTTGTAACACTATTCCATATGACTTATTTTTATATTATATACCTTTAGTAATATGTAACTTCTAATTTTTAAAACAATAAATTAATAATTATTTTTACAAAATTTGTTTTCGCTTTCTTTTTTATTTGCTTTTTTTTCAATCGCTTTTTCTCCACTTGCTTTTTTTCTTAACCCCGATTCATACATCAAATATGCAAATCCGAAAAAATGTTTACTTACCTATAACTACATTTCTTGTTCATAATACTTGACTTATAAAACAGACCCTTGGTAGAAAATATGAAGATTATTGCATCAAAACCTAGGTCCTTTTCGAACAGAAGTTTCATTACATCTAAGTTGCTACTTAATATCTTACAACAGTCGTATAAATTCATTTATATTTAACAAACAAATAAACATGATTTAAGGTAGCACTGTGATTTGGTTGACGGCCAAATCTGTTGAGATATCGTGATGATCCGTGGCCGTGACACTCCAAAGATTAAAGGAGTCTGCAATGAAAGTCCCGTCAAAATCAGTCCATTGATTCTAATAATCGAATGTAAATAATCAAACTGTCTATCTCAACGTCATTAACTGTTAAAAGTATTAGTATGTCAGTATGTGCGAGCAAGGATAGATTGATTCAATGCGAGTCCTGTCTATTTATATGTTAAAAATTATCAAATTAATATGAACAACTCCTTGTAAAATAAATTATTTCTAATAAATTAGAAAGTGAATGGACATTGTTTAGTACAAACTTTTTTTTTAAAGGAAAAAATTAAACCATAAATATTATGTTTAGAGACTATATCGAGAATAAAAAAAACCCATGTAAATAATATACTTATTGACACATAATATTTTCTAATAATATACACTACACAAATAAGTATATAACACTAGCTGAATTACCCGGCTTCGCCCGTGTGTAGTTTTTGTTTTATCAAAATTAAATTCTTAAATCAACACAAATTTTTGTGTTTTAAAGAAGAAAAAATATTTTTTTTACTTAATGCTATCAAGTGCTAAAAAGGTAGTAGTTGCTGAATTATAAAGACAACAAAAATAATAATAATAGTATTTACAAATGATATACATTTTTTTATGAATATTTACAAATGATACGTAGTTGCTCAATTCTAATATGGTTTAAGTCAAAACCTCTTGGTATACCACATTTAGAGTTTTATTTTGTGGTGCATAAACGTACAAATGGTCAGGTCTTCCAACTCTAGAAAATGCCACATACAATTATTGTCCGTGTGAGAAACAGTTATTTTCTAAATCTACACCACAATAAGTTAAAGTCTGACCTTGAGCTTTGTTTATTGTCATTGCAAAACAGACTTTTATTGGAAACTGAACTCTTCTAAACTTAACTGGAAAATCGTTGGGGTATAATGGTATTTTCGGTAAAAATATTTTTTCTCCCTTAGCACATCCGTTCAAAATTTTAGCTTCGATTACATTTTTTGTAAGAGAAGTGACACGAAGCCTAGTCCCGTTACATAATCTAGGAGAATTCAAATTTCTCAATACTGGAACCCCCACCTTCAGTGATATTTTATGAGGAGGCATACCAGATGGTGTTTGTGAATTTAAGAACTCTGTAGGAAAATGTACCGATTCTTCACTATCAATAACTGTATCGATAGAAAAGTAATCCATTTCTAGTGCTTGAAATCCACTAACTATTAGTGAATTTATTGTGTCAGCACGGTTATTTGTAGTTGTTAAAATAACGCGTTCGCATAACCATTCACTATTCAGATTTTTCAAATTCCCAATATCTTGGTACACACTTTGTATCAGTTGTTCCAACGAATTTGTCGATACTGCTAGTTTTTTTTACATTTCGATAAGAAATGTATTATTATTTTTAGTCAGTGTTTTCTATACAACTCATTAAATATTATATAGCCTCGGAACAATTCATAAACACACAAAAAAAAAGGTCAGAGTACAGGTAGACGGAAACCTTCGGACCGCCGTGCCGTACCGTATTTCCCGCTATCGGCCGACTGCTATTGTTATTATTATTATTATACATTATTACAAATTACACGTAAAAAATTATTTTTGCCAATTTCAACCCTTTAAAATCAAAATTTTGAAAATCGAGCGATGTGGTGACACTCACGAAGGTATTTGGAACAACTTTGTGAAAAAAAATTGGAAAAAAGTTAAATAGCGTCGTCACAAAATTGGTACATAAAAAAGGCCTGTTCTTTTATATATATAAGGATTAAAACTATTCATGCATCATTAAAGAAGCGCATGAATCGGATATTAATTTTAATAAGTCAAAATTCAAAAGAAAAAACCATTTCTTTATTGATCTAAATAACATCGGAATCTAAGTTAAGTTTCCTTTAGGGAATTTTTAATATTAATTTATATTTGTTTGGAGGTCTGGTAGGTATGCTCCTCATATCTGTTTTGATATGTGGTTTTTTATTTCTTGTGTATTTGTATTTTTAACATTTGTATGAGACACATGTTTAGTAGTTAAAAGTATATGGAATTCTCTCTATAAGATTTTAAATAAAATAAAGAAGAAACTCTTTGGCCAAGCTGGTCGTAGTGCGTGAGTCTTATTCAAAAGTTATTTATAATGGTTTCCTCTTTACGTTTTTGATCTGAATTTTGTCATATTAGGAATATTTTTACTGTAATGAATTTGGCGATTGATTTTTGTCAATAGAATTTGTTGTATTAGTTCCCTTTTTAATAATTGTTCACACATGTGCTATTTATAAAATTGAAGTGTCAGTGGTAGCAGCTAGCTATATAAGTTACTTGATCTATTTTTTCATTACCATTTATTCCATAAAGCAGAAACATAAGTATGTTTTTCTAATGGAAATTAAGTTATGCTGATATGTTTTCCATAGAAAATTAAAAAATAAGTAAATAGTATTCAAATAGATTATTACTAGACAATATTTAGTCTTCATTCGTTAATATAGATTATGAAATATAATATTATCTAATACACAATTACGTAAAATATATAATTAGGTACATAAATTTAAAAATCCAAGTATTTTATTTTCATAAATTATCCCCTTATTACTTTGTGTGGATTAACGAGAAAAACTTTTTTTGTAAATATAATATTAAATTATTTACATATATATTTGAGAATAGGTTTGAAAAGTTATTATTCTTAAAGAATGAAAATTACAGTGTAAAAAGTTAGCTGTTCAAAGAATTGTGAGTTGTGTGTCTTCGCTCGTTTCAATGTAAACTTATTAAAGAATTTTTGATTTATGTTATACATGTATAATATAAATAAATAATAAGATGCACTTCATTTGAACACGGGTGTGTTATAATTTAAGAATAAAAACAATTTGATAACAAAACAAAATTAATTATGTTTATCTCTGGAATTTTTTTCTCGTAATTAATGATTACTAATTAGTTCACAATCTATAGTATTTTAAACTTTTTGAACCATTAAAACAAATCGAAAATATTACGTTGTGTTCAATCTACATAAGCGTTCCATATACTATATTCGTGCCATCAACTTTAAACTGTAATATAGATGGTCCGTAGTCTGTTTAAAAATAATTTAGCAACGTTAAATATTTCATAAAATTTAAGTTGACCCAAACTGCAGATAAAATGTGAAAGTTCATTAAAGTTTCATTTTATTTAACGGTAAATATCATTACAGTCATAACTCAAAACGCGATTTTGAAGCGAAACCTTTTATTAATGAAATAAAACAAAGTTCTAAGGAGACGCATTTAGTTTCCAAATGAACCATCACATATATAATATTATTAATATTATATAATTATGCGACATCGAGGAAACGCTGACCTTTGAGTTGGAATGGAAACTTCGGCACTTGCTAACTGCTCACTGCCCACTGACTAAAGCACCCGGGGCAAGCGGTACCAAGATAAGGACTGTAAAATAATAATCCCCAAAACAGTGTCATTACGACCGATTTTTCAATCAGTCGAAAAGTTTTACCACCGCCCAATATAATGCACATAAATACATAAATGTGTTAAGCGAAACTTCTCTCAGCGCCGCCGCATCGAAACTCCGTCAACCAAGTCTGAAGTCCGAAGCGACGTCGTCACGGGCTTACGGCGTGTGCCCGGCGGGCCCAACGAAGCCAACCCGACGAAAATAACGTTCGGGTCGTCGCAATACGCCTCCTCCGGGGGAGGTGCCAGACACACTGAAGTTCGCCGGTGATAAAACCACATTAATCAAGCTGATGGCAACAACAAAGCGACCAACTTTCGTAAACGCTTACACCGCGTCTGCAATGCCTGACGAGGGGTAGGTGGTGGGGTGGTGGAATGGTGGTTACGTATAATAGTAGAGAACGGCGTGGCGTAGGGTGTAGTGGCGTCGTAGGCGTATTGTACGTGTGTGTCTCCACGCGGAGTTTTCAAAATCGTTCCCCGGCTGGCTGTCCTCACATCGCGACCCTCGGCACAGCACTCGTGTAGGTATACTCCAACTCACGTCATCTCTTCGACCTCGGATTCGCACAATGGTTTAATTAACAAAACGAACCGCCGAAACGGTTGACCCACTCTCACACGCACACACAAACACACGGTGACCTCATAAACAAATACGTCTCTGCGATGACTGCCCGTCATCACGTCTAGGGTTCTCGTTGTCAACGTTTCGCTCGTATCTCGTCGACCACAACGACTGTAGGTTAGGTACCTGTATGGCATATTATTATTATTTTACACGAAATCGTAGCTGGAAATTTGTTAAAATATCTTTGTGCGGGGTTTTGGTGATGGGAGGGGGGAAGGGTGCTGGTTTTCAAATTGTTTCGTGCCCTGTACTACACGTGTATGATACAAAATCACGTATAGCGATTTATCTTTGAAGGAACGTATTAATGTATTATGTATCGTGTTCGACAGGCGTACACATACCTACCACTATCGATAATATCGATCGTTTGAAAATAATAGTTCTTATATTGTATCACGCCATTATTGCATATTAATTTTATCTGCGTTTGATATTTTAACACTGCATAGCGATGAAGTACATAAACACGTTTCAGAGTATAAACACCATTTCAGAAATTGCATTATGCAAATTTTAAAGAAAAATTAAAATACTCTGTGTTAATAATTTATGCGAAATAACTGACAGCATGTAAAAATAAAAATAAATTATAATTTACTATCCAATATATTTATATATATATATACATATATTAATGGGAACTAAGACCACAATATTTTCTGTGTACCGCATTTTGAGCCTCACAAGGGTCACATGGGCGTGTACAATTTTAAAAGGTTCGTGTGGTGGTAAAGAAGAAAAATTATAAGAAGACGACGAATACGAAGAAAAAAACACTGAGCAGAAAGAAATCAGATGACAATACGCGAACGGTCGTAACAGAACAAAATTCAATTATCATCGCGCGACCGTTATTCAACACGCTGCGAACTCGTGCTATAATGGAATACAAAAGACACGGTGGTGTGGTTTCAAAGAAATTAAATATCTTCGCAAAATCAATACACTATTAACTATAATATTAATAATATATTTTATAAAGTAATAAAGTATGCTCAATATTATTTTACAAAACGCAATTGGATTAATTTCGTGAAATTATTGATATGTTCATATTATATTTTCATGATATCATCGCCTGATGCAAAAAAAAAAAAATATGATTATTTTTCATCTAAACCAGAGTAACAGATAATCTAAGGCTACAAATATCGGTTATCTATTTACTATATTACCATAATATCACTATTCAATAAAATAAAACTATTTAGTATCTTTTTTTCTTTTGGTTTTCACGCCTTTTTATATTTGAGATGATTTATTATTAACACATACCTAGCTTAATCGTAGGTACTAGGTAGGTTAAAGGTTATTCCTATAAACTTGTCTCTCAGGATGTATCACGAGGATAATTAATGTTGCCATACCGATTAGTCAATGTAACAACACTATTCATATCGTTGATATTTTTAATAAATTAGAAACCCTATGGGTCCAATAAGTATCTAAATATTTAGTTTTAGGACTACCCATTAACAAAAAATTAATTAAAATTGATTTCATCGTTAAAAATGAATGATATTTTAGACTAATGACTAATCTTATCGCTCAACAAAAACTGTGATAAAATTTTCAACTTGTAACATGCAAGTATAATAGTATTATTTATATTAAGGGAACAAAGATCAACCATGTTACATATTTTAAAACACAATACGCCTACTTATCTTCTTTTAATCTACATTATTCAGCCTCTTCCTGAGTCATCTTAAAAATGAGTAATGACTTAAGCACTTGCTAAAAAAAAATTAAATAATAATATTTTCTGAAATTATATTTTTTAAAAGCTCACACGAAAAAATTATGAATAAAAGTTACTTACGCATAAAAAATAAATTCCTAATATAAAAAAATGTATTAGTTCAATTGAATTAATTCAATCAAAATAACATTCTATGATGTAACAATATTATTAAAATTATTACAGACATAAAAACACAATAATGAAAACAGTATGTAAAGAAAATTTGAATCCGAAGTTCAAATAGAAATAAAAAATACAATTTTATTTTTAATATCTTCTCAATCAATTATTTTTATTATTTTTAATGTTTTAGCGAGGAATGTATTCGTTTTACAATGATGTTTATTTCTTTTTCTTTTTTATTCTGTAGACACTTTTTTCCCCTCTAACCTTGCTCAAAATTATCAAGTAAAGCATCTTTTCTGAAAGGTTATTTTTCGATTTTCGAAACGGTAATCGAAATATAAACGGTTAAAGGAGAAAAAACGTATGATTTAAAGATTTAATAATATTAAATAATTACGAACGACGTTTTCTACCAGAATTATTGCTTCAAATGAAAAATGACAAGACATATTTTTTGTTGTATTTTGGACTTTGTTTCCTATGTTTTAAAGTTCGGGAAATTTTAGATATTTTTGAGCTATTTATAGACATTTTAATTTTAGGAGTTTTTTGTTATAATTCGGCTAAAAACATTTTGGGTTGTTTACTTATATTAGCCTTACCCAAACATGGTAACATTTTTAAAACATTAATTGAGCGAATTTTGAGCTTTTCATTTTTTTTTTCATTTTTATGATATTTCCTAATTATAATTATATAAATTACCTATTTATATGAATCGATCTTAAGCCGATCTTATAACGCTTTGTTTATCACCAAAGATACGAGTACAAATGAAATTAAATAAAAAAGATTCTCTCGTCTGCTCAGAATCGTTTTTTATCGAATGGAATCATTTCATTCAAATCTAATACAGTAAAATTATACTATCCTGTCCGAGGACCGAAGGTACGATGGACAAACATCCACCACCGAAATGCTGACCTACTTTTTATACATGTACTTACAAATTATCAGAAAATGTATATATATTTACGGTTTACCTATTTATGAATATATAACAGGTATGGTAATATTATACAGATTCAAAAGTTAATATTCCAAGCTTAAAAAAAAACATAGGTAATTACTAACTATAGGAAAATGTTAATCATCCACCAATTTACTACCTTTATGTCAAATTCTAAAGAGACGTGAATCTTTTTTTGTAAGTAATTAATTTATCTCTATCCATTTGAATTTAACTTATATTTATAAAAGCCATATATTTTATATACCTAATGACTCTTATTTATTACCTATCTATACAATTAATAATCATTGAAGTTTGTTACCATTATCATTAAAATAATTGCAACTAATTTGTTCTTTGATTCTTGTACACATTATTCAAATTGAAATAAATATTATTATTTAAATATCGTGATATTTTTGAAATATTTTTATTTTATATCAGTTTCCGGTTGTTCATATACCTAATATTTGTCGAGTAAGCATAAATTACATTCCTAATGCTGAAGATAAATAAATACAAAGCTATGTTTACTTAATATTTTTTACAAGATTTAACAGATTTTACAGTATTTTGAAAATAATTTATAATTTTTCTACTTTTGTAAATATTTTACTAAGCATTTTGATAAAAAAACTAAATTAAACAATAAATAACAAAAACGTATATAATTTAATTTATCTTTTAAAAACTATGTTATGCTTGCTATATTTCTTACCATTGAATCTAAAATGACGTTAGTGGTAAGTCATTAATTCTAAAAGTAAAAGGTAAACACTATACCTGGTCTCTACCAACTTATAGTCTTGACATTTTAAGCTTTAAAAAATTAAATAACTAAAAAGTTTGAAAGATTATCATTTGTGGGACTTTATACTTGAATTCAGTGAAAGAGTGGTTACTACAAATGGTTTATCCATATTTTTTTAGATGTTGTTTATTTTTCAGATTAATATAAGCTTACCATGCGTTTGTACATAACTGTATATTACATGGAATTTTTAAGTGCATATAAATCCATTTGGTAGATAATAATAACTATGGTTAAAAGTATAATATTTTTCATAAAAAAGTAAAAAATATCTTTATAGTTATAAAACTGCTAAAATGTCATGATTAAGTATTAAATTTAAAATTGGCATGTTTAATTATGTTGTGAATAATATTTCTATATTATTATCGAAAATTGCTATTAGGCTTCATCAAATGTATGCAAATATCAATTGAAAATTATATAAACGTATTACATCCCTTAAACTAATGTATCTGTTAGAAGATATACGGAGTTTAATTATAACAACCAGCTTGGTGTTAAACTACTCGAAATTCAATTGTAATAATTTTGGTCATTACAAATTTTCAGATTATTAAATTTAATGGAATATTCAACTTTAACAGACACATTTATAATATGGAGTTGTTGCCATAGTTTGATGAAAATGATAATTTAACTTTATCTTCTGAAATATAAATTACAGAGTCAAAATGATTATTCATAGCGATATACCTAGTTATTTTACTGCGAGATGAGATATTGTATACAACATCAACTATTATGTTCTTTGACTTAAATATTATATTTTGACGCAACACTGAGACCCGTATCCGATGTCCAATAAACTTTTTAACTTTCTACATTAACTAATTCTTTAATCCACAAAACGAGACATAAATAAGTAGCTTAAATATAAAAGTTTATAAACACTTAAAGTTTCAACAGTATTTGGTTAACAGTCTACTGAACGAACGCCCACAACGTGCGATAAACTTAGTAAAATCTTCCGCCTGACAACGATATGATTAATCGCTCTTTTGCTTTTTTCTCCTTTTAGAAATTGTAAGATGATTAAGTGATATTTTGAAATTTATTTGAACACTGTATGTTTTAGTTCAAAATTAAATAGCCCACTGTATTAGTTTAATACGAGTTTGATGTAAACATTCAATCATCAATCGCCTTATTCTATATTTTTCACGCAATTACCTACTCTTAGTGATTGTACGAGATCCAAAACATTTTGTATCAATTGTTGATTAATTACAGTTTTATTTTTATTCACTAACATTGGTTTTAGTTATTGTAATTCGGCTAATATTTTCTTTCGTTCTGAGTCAATTTTAATTCCATATAACGGTAATTACATAGCCGTAGACCAGCATGTTACATTTCACTGTACGAAAAAAAAAAAAAACAAAATTCACCGTCCACATTTTACACATATATTCAATATAAATCACACAGAATCTGACTAAAGATCCTAACCATCTGAGGCTTGCGTGATTATCATTTCATGAAAAAATTACGTTTACTTACTGGTGCAATATATATATATGTTTATATATGTTGTAAAAATGTGCATATATATTGTTATAAATTGATGCCTTATGGATGTAATTAAGTTAGTGACTTTAAGCAAGTAGTATGTATAATGGATAATAATAAAAATGATATAATATGGATAATGGAAATATGGTGATAGTAAGCACAATTTTATTTAAATTAACAATTCTTTTTTTTTAAACGTTGAATAAAAAGACCTTTGAAAAATTTATATTTATATGACTAGTTTATCAAAATCGTCTTGTTGTCGGTGTATTTAGTTTTATATTATTCTTTAATTAGACGCAATATCATGGATGTACACCACATGTCGCCGTTGACCGGAAGAGTATATCGTTATCCCAAATGAAAAAAAACGTTAAACAACGTTAGGTTACAACAAACATACAGCCACGTCGCCGGTTTAGAGCTGTTTTAAAATCCATCTCCGTAATGAAACATCGAATACATTACTATATCTCTACCCATTTCTATTCCACCACAGTTCCACTTATTCACTGGTCCTGAACAATACCGAATCAGCTGGCACCTGAAATACTATCCAATGACCACTTAAATATATCTTGCCTGTCCACTGCAACTAATGTACTAGGGTAGTATATTGTACAACTTTTTTAGAACACTTATAGTAAAATGAAACTAAAAAATCTATTTTTAAGTTGTTAAGTCAATATTTTATTTATCATTTATTTTATGTGTAAAACCTAGTCAAATATACATCATTTACATTGATATAGCCCATATAGGTAATTTATAACTCAAGAAAGTTTTAATTTTAATTTTAAACTGTATTTTATAAATGGACGGTAGAAGATATAAACAATCATTCATATTAATAAATTAAATTATACATTTTTTTTTCTTTGAGATGGGTGTTTGAAACTAATGGTCCATACAATGCAAGCTATATCTAAGTATCGATTTTAAACTTCTATTTTTCAGAATCGTCATTAAGTGTCATGGGAATTAATCATGTGATTAACAATAACTTTACTGTCTTATCAACATTCTATATAATAATATTATATATGACAAACAATAATCTCAATTTCAATCATAAGATATTAATAGTTTAAAATAGCTGTTTCTTCTTATTATTAATATTATTTTAAAATCAACATTGCATATTTGCATGATACCATTGAGTATATCATATGATTGGTATACAATATTATATACCTTAGTTATAATACACATAATTCGTAAGCCAATCAATGTAATATTATAATAGGTGGAAAAAAAACAGTTACATTTAGTATTTTAATTTACTGTTATTTAAAATCATTTTTATCACATTGCTATTTAAAAAATATATACCTATCGATAATATTTTAAGGTACATTTTTAACCTATATCTAATTTGGTACAAAATATCCTGACAAATCCATGTATAATAATATGTTCATATATATATATTTTTTTAAATAAGCATAAATCTACATTATTATTGGCTGAAAGAGAAAAACTCAACAGTCCATTAATTTTGGATGATAAATTACAGTGCAGTGTATATTTATACATAACACAATATAATATGTTGTACCAGTAGATTTAGTAGATATATATTATTGTTATTATTATTGAGATACTAAACGGAACACTGTACTGTGCAATTTAAAGTTATGCTTCGGTGGCAAAACTAAAATGATTTGAATAAAAAAGATCCAGTGACTCAGAAGATAATTTTTTAATATAAATAATAATAATGAATACTCCACGATTTGATGGTGTTTGCATACGGACCACGGGAGCGTAGTATACGACGTGTGTAGTGATGGGGAGGGCGCGTTGTACTCAAACCACCGACGTGCACAGGTCTGGCGATTTTAACACCGGAAGCTTTTGGTGGAATTATTCGTATCAGCGAACCCGAACATTCGTCTGTTTTTGTATCCGTCCAAAGTTATTATCATCCCGCCGTATACACTCATAATAATAATAATGTGTGCACGAATTAAATTAACGTTTTGCTTTTAATCGTTTTTTGCACACCACCCTGCACCCTCCATCAATGATCAACATCGTACAAAACCTTTGATCCTTGTCCCCCGCCATTCATGTGACACAGCTTCGGCGTTGCGGTACCCTGCCACCGTAATCTATCAAGGCACGTAAATCATCATTCAAAATTACACTGTCGAACATGACCCAGAAACACTTTGCCCCCTCTGTCGTACATTACACCCTTGATTTTTCGTTACACTGCTATTGTTGAAAGTAGTTTGCCCTTCTAACGCGCCTACTTAAGTGCTATTCGAGTTCAATGACCCATGATCCGTTGTATCAATTAACCACAGTTAAACAGTTCTGCGAGTGTCCTTCAGAGGAAATATATCATAACCTCTGAGCACCAATGGTATTTATGAACAATTTAAATGATTTCGTTGATGGATATACATATAGGTATGGGTATACATACAGTTTCAACTTTTAAAAAAGGTATATATTTTAAATGTACAATGCCATACTTCATCTGCGTTAAATTATAAGGTAGCAAACAATTCGTCGTTGAAATATGAAAGATATAAAATAAACGACCTGATTTCCCTTACATCACTGAACCTAGTATACAACGTTCGTAATATGTATACTAAGGTAACAATTAAAATGTTTACAACTGAAAACTTTATCTAGTAATTATTATAAATTGTTGAGAAATCAAAAATATGTTATAGGAATAGGCCTAGAATATTATAATATAGATGTCGATTTCGATTTCGATTAATACTAAGACATACCTATACTATATATATATTAATTTAACTGTCTATATATATATATTTTTTTTTTTTTATTCATCAATAAGCTTAAACGAAACTACATTTTCTTTGAAAAAAAAATGTATTCAGTGTTCTATTATATTTTTTAATGTAACTAAACTAAACTGACTAAAAAAACAAACAAGGTACACATTTTTGATCAAATACTACGTGACGTGGTTTGAAATTTACATTTATTAATAGGTCAAAAGGTTCACCGGGAAATATATTTAATTAATAATATACTATTGGTATATTATTCAGATTTATAAGCTAAAGTTTATGTAGGCCATAAGCTGACATTTTCATAGCTATAGGCGAATAAAAGGGGAATTTCAATCACGAGCCACTGGGAATAATACTTATCTGAATTCCGTGTTCATATTTCAAAATATTATGGATAGCAAACATTATAGGAACGTATGCTGCGCCTAACAATACTATAATATTATCTATACAATATTATTGTACATACAATACAAATTTCTGAAATGTCTCATTCGTCTACCGACCCTAGCTAGTTTTCATTATGACGTCAATATGTATTATATTATTGTTATTCACTCGAAAAAGACGTCATCGTAGGTGTGGTTTAACTGACATATCACTCGGAGTCGGAGCAATAAAGTTCCTGCTCGCAAATTAGGGTATGCTCAAATAAATCTCAAATCACCACTAACCGTTTAATTATTTATCGCGGTTGACAATAGGTAGGCTTCGGCGAAAACGGCTCGGTAATGAGTTTCACCTTTCCTATACATATATATATATATATACATACGATTCACGAGCATCGAAATGTTTAATTACAAGTCAAACGAGTGCCGTCGCATAAGTCACTGAATAAGACTCGGAGCGTAGTAGCGCCGCATGGATAATAATATACAACGACCGAAAATCGTATGATAAATATTTATACGAAAACTCGTCGTCTGCTGCGTTTTAAACTCGTCAAACATGACTTGTGAAATAGCAGCTGACTGTTGTAGTATACGTATTTTAATACAGTCTTAATCTAATTTTTCGGTGAAACCAGCTCCTCGTCCAGTAATTGATTATGGTGCTTTAAATACAATGTCAATATTATGTGTGACGCTGTTAATAATAAATTTATGTTAAATTTTCCCAGATCTCGTAGTTCTGATATAAACCGATGAACGTATATTATATTTTTTTTTCCAAACTACTAGAAATTCCACAGGGTTGTTAAAGTGGTATATTTGCTTTCGTAAGAAATTACTCTTAATTCATGCATGTTTTGATTATCTTGTAGGATTTTGATAGAGTATGTCACGATAAGCTGCTATATAATGTAGGTAATAAATTCTTACCGCCAATTTATTACTTTCTATTAAAATTATGTCTTGACGACAGGCATGCACCTAACATTTACCACCAACATTTAACATAACCGTTTTCGCCATGGCCCTTTCCGCTTATTTAAAAAAAAATATTTGATTTATATTCTGCCAACATAATATTTGCTTCGGAAAAATGATTATAGTTTCTTATATTCTATCCCAATTTTTGGAAGACATTTTGTATTTTTTATAGGTAGGTACCTACTTGGCTACTTTCATATGTATTAAATGTTTGTCATAAATAATCAGTACCTATAATAATATTTTTAGATGGATGTTATATTTCTAAAAAAAATCGATTATCTTTAAGGTATATTTAAATTTTTAAACCATAAGGTTTTAACTTGATATGATTTTAAATTTTCACTATATATTGCAAAATATAATATTGTATAAAAAAAGTTACTCTACATAAGCGAAGGTACGCGTAACATATTTTTCTGTTAGATCAACATATAGATTCTATAAATATAGTAATAACTAATAAGTGATAAACTATATTAAAAAAAATATAAGTTACATAATGTATTATATATGTAAACTGTGAATATTGTATACAATCTGTGTTAAATTTAGATTAAAGGAAAATTACAGTCTTTGATTTTTTGCTGTTTCAAAATATTTTAATCATATGGCAATTAATTGCAGGTTTAAACAAGACTCTAATCTTTTTACTATTGTCAGAACCGGGAATTTTAAATTTTGGTACAAACGGGTGATTGCTTAGATGACCAACACATTCAAATCCATTTTCAGTTTAAAAAAATACTTACAAAAAAACATTTTAATAGCTTTTAAAATATTATTTTTACAGGGAAATCCAAAAATATTCAATGTTAAAAATAAGGTAATTTAAAAAGTAACAAAATCCCTGACATACATAACTATAGTAACACTCTTTCATATAAATTTGGATATCTGAAAATCATAGATTGAATAATGTATTAAAATGATAAATATTTTTATTCATTAATGATGTTGTATGATGATCGGATAAAAATTACAAAAAATAATTATCTTGCGCAGATTTTTAAATACATATTTTATAAGCTCATTGTATAAAGTGTTCAGGTGAATTCATGAATATTTAAAGATTTAAATAAACTTTATTTCTGTTTTTTATCTACCACAAGAAAAAAAAATATGAATCCAATCCGTAAGTTATAATACTTCTAATTTGATTTTACTTGACTTTTTTCAACGTTGCGAAACAAGTAATTTAAAAAAAATTAATCTAATTAAATTTTTGACATTTAAAAAAGTTGTAGTTGAATATAAGTTATATCTTGTGTAACAAGTATTTTACAAGAAGCGCGTAATGTATTAGTTTACAATAATGTTGTCATTGTAATATAATGTATATTGTTCAATATAATATATTACTTGGTTTATTTTAATTTTATGGAGAAACTTTTTGACTACGTCCTTCAAAAATTTAAAATCAATTATTAATTTTCACTTTGTGCATATACTTTTAGGGTTTTTCTCCGTTTTATCTAAGCTCAAGATTATCCTAACAACAACTTACCGTTGAAAATTCTGTTAAGGAAATGTCAGTGAGTGCTTTCTCAAAATGTTTGTTTTGTGTTTTTTTTTTTTGGAACGTGATGATTAGTGATTTATTTTTAATTTAATATCATATCAAATCACACATCACTATCATAGAAACTTTTATGTAACTAATTATAATGTGTATGTTGGAACCCAATAGTTGTAATTCTTTCAAACTTTTTTTTCTTTTTAAATGGATCTGTAATAATTGAATACAAATCATATAATTTTTACTAACTATTTAGTTTTGAAAAAAAAATTTATTTATTTGTGCGTAGGCAACTTTGGAGTTTTTTTTTATTCACGTCAAATGGTATTATTATAATGAATAATAATTCTTTTCTAATATTTAGCTTACACGGTTAATATTATATAACAGTATATCATAATTCATTGATATAGGGTTTAAAAGTTATATTAATGAAAGTTAATTATTCAGAAAACTAAAAAAACTCAATATCCCCTAATGAGATTCAATTTTTTTATAAGGTCCTATTATAAATTATAAATAAAAATAACCCTTCAAGCCCAGTGTGTATAAATAAATTATAAACACTGACTTTGTGTTTCCCTATTAAATCATAAAAATAAAACGTAAAATTATCTCTTAGGTATACATTTTCAATAAAAGAATATAAGTGTTTTGTTTATTAAAATAAAATATTCTTCAACTAAAGTTGTAACCTATTCTTCATAAAATATTTTTTTCATTGTAATTGGCCTGCACAAATTTTTCATGCCATTTTTTTATGGAAAAATATTCTAATAATTATACCATATATTTTCTCTGTTAATACTTTTGAATTTATTTTTTTATTAGAATGTTTTTGAATTTGCATCTCACTAAGTCAATACCTATTATCAAACCATATGATTAATATATGTGACTATTTAGTTTTAACTACTAAAACAATTCAATCTTTTTTATTATTATTTTAATATAAAGTATATTTAAAATCTGTCATATGCATATGCAATAAATAAATTTGCTAAACTAAACTAAATATATGGCAACATGAAGTGTAGAAGGATACCTACAAATGTGAAAACTCTATGACTTTTGGGAAGAGAAGTTTTTTAATTACTTATACAGGTCGGGATTCAGGATATCTCGATACCAGTGTCCTTTTAGTCAAATTAGGGGAGGGAGGTTGTATGTTATGGATTCACTAATAGTTGAATACTAATGAGTTTGTCGTGATTGATTTGCCGTGAAGTTTTTTGTAGTAGTTTTTATCTGATGTAGAAACAGTTTCAATCTTTAAATCATTGTGTAGTAATTGGTTTGAGACGTACCATAGTACAGATATATCATGATAAAAAGAAATAAACTGTAAATATAGATAGGATTATATAAGACCTACCAGAAGAAGTAATTCCCAAATTCTCGAAAAAAAAATATCAATAATATTCGTTTTTTTAAATGAAAGAAATTTTCCCTCAGCGCTTGAAAATTGTAATGATTTTAAGAATAGTTTTACTTAACACAATTTTTTGTTAGTTACAGTTTTCTTAATTATATCAAGTATAAACTAATACATTTTTCAGTCTTTTACTTGGTAAGAATGATACCACTTAAAAATGAATTATTATGATATGCTGGATATTGGAAATATATATATTCAAGTATTTAGTATTTTAGAACAAACATTCAACATCACAACAATACAGAAAATGTATCCACGTGAAAAGATCAATTTATGTAAAGAAGATAAACAAATGGTCACATAAATGACGTGTAGTAGTTTCTTTCTATACCATTGAGGAATCCATATTTCAATAAAAAAAAATAATAATAATAAACTTGAAATAATTTATAGTTCTGGACATTCCTTAAAAGACTTCAAGAAGTATAATATGATATAAAATGTCTGTGTCAATTTAAAAACCGTTATAACTAATATTGTATTCAAAATCCAAATTCCAAATATAATATTTAATTCAGTTCCTCAATCTATAAGTACAGCAAATACTACTATAAGTCTTGTATTATTAAATATTTATTGAATGTATTATTGTATATTATTCGATTGTTTCCAAAACTAAATGTTATCTACAATTTTATCTAACAATAATTATTCAATTTTAAACAAATGAAAATTTTTACATTAATACATTTTATAAAATAATTCATCATATCTACATAGATCCTACATAAAATCTATTTAAATCCCTATTGTCTTGTATTTAAAAATTCATATAATATACTATATAAATGATAAAAGCTTAAAATTTTATATAGATATTGACGAAATTTGAATTCCATAAACATAAAATTAATTTAAAAGTATTGGATTTCAATTAATGCTGAATATATAGACAAATAACTATCATAAACATAAATTAAGATTTCAAAAATTCAGTTAAGAATTTTTGATTTGTAAATAATTTACTCCATGCATAATCTTAACTTTTGTAGAAATTGAATCGTTGAATACGTGTAATTTTGCATTATATCCTATAATTTATTATTATGCTGTATAAACTTATAATGCATACAAATAGTGATTGAATCAATCAACATTAATCCAATAGTTGGATGTAAATTTCTCAAAACAAACATTTTTTAATTTTTAATTTACCAATAATTATTATACAAAGTACAAAATCACAGCTTTATATGTTTATACTACAAATAATATGCGCTTCATACAGTATTGGATTATAGGTGTGAATCAGCAGGAAATACCCTAGACATTATTGTACACTTCTCCTTCTATCTAAATTTTAAATATTTATTTGATACACTCATATATTATGCATTAATATGAAATTTCTCTTATAAATATTCATTATATCGTATAATGTATATCATAAAAATAATCAATTTAAGCACCAACTAACATTATAATTTAAAAGGTTACTAATAGTTACATTTTTTATAATAGTAATTTTTATTTTAAATTATTTGTTAGTTAATATTTAGTGTGTTCATATTATTATTATATAATTTATATTTCTTTAATTTCTAAAAATATTTTAATATTTCTTTTACATATTCTTCCAAATACTCGAAGTTTAAAAGTCTAGAGTTGAAAACTTTTAATCTATCAACATTTTACGATTAAGACGTTTTAAAATACCTTCTCTTATTTATCAAATAATAAGAGTCCTATTTCCTATGCATCAAATAACTTCCTTTGAAAAAAAAAAAAAAAAACATTTAAGTTATTTCCTTAACTTGGAGAATTTTTATACACATAACAACGTTTACACTTCAGAATCGTATTATCGGCAAAAAACCTTTAAAACAACTTTATTATGAAATGATTATCTCTTAAATGACGACAAATAATTTATAAAAAGTAACTAGAGCTGTGGAAAACGAATAATAATTCACAGATTTTCAATCAATTTTCAAATCATTTTAAGTATTTTTTAATTGTTGGTCACAGTGATTTTATTTACTATTTTACACTTTATTTATTGAATATTAGTAAAACACTTGCAATAATTTTAAAAACAACTATAGTAAAAAAGCAATGCTTTTTCTATTATTTTATAATTATTATAACTATTATTATTAATTAATCGTTTTCTTTTTCTTTATACGAGTAACTTTTAATATTTCTAAATTCAAATATTATTAATTCAAATTTGAAATATATTATGTATTTAAAACTATTTATTAATCAAAACAAACATAAAATTAGAATATAATGTTGATAATAAAAATTGTTTCAGATAAAGAGAATATCTTCAGTAACTAACGAGACCTTTATAATATTAAAAGATAATTATTAAAATTATTTATTTTCAAGAACATGAACAAGTGCCAAGAATTCATGTAAACCCTTTATCAGGTCCAGTTTAATGTAGGTATGTTTCATTTTTAGTAAGAATTAAACATTAAACCGTAGTTATTTTATAAACGATGTTTAAAATTCAAACACCTACATGGAAATATCCTATATAGAAATTAATATGCATTTATTTATATGTATACTTTATGAATTCCAAAGCGCATAGGTATTATGTACATGTATTGATTTACGTCCACATTTGTTTTAATTTAACAATATCTCATAATGATCGTAAAACAAAGGTTTAAAATTCTTCGCTTTATTACATTTCTGCAGTCGTTCATTCCACCCTGAAAATTCCAATGTTCTAAAATCCTAAGCCTCTTACCCCCACTCATCACTGTCCACCATTCACACCTCATCGGTTGAGTTTAGTTGTTTTAATATGAGTCGATAGGAAGGTAAAGAATTCTACCAGCCAGTCAGAAATATCATATTGAAAAGGGTATGGCATGAATCGAATGAAAAGAAAAATTGCTGGTCTATATCCATTATTGTGTGTGGTTTTATCGTATCTACACTGTATCGTCAGTAATTCAATATAGGTATTTATGGCAAATTCTGATTATCGTTTTTGGGACAAAGATTGTATTTATTTTGAGTGATAGGATACCATTGATAAAAATGATTTAACGGGTAATGGGAATATCATATCATCAACGCGACACGAAAACGGAGACATGAAGAAACACACGTGGTTCGTAGGAAATTATTAACGAGCAGGCGATACTACTGAAAATCAATCAAAATTATCTCACAATATATCTTCTTTAGCTGTATATCATATCATGCCCATACAACTGTGTCGTATACGCCGATAACCAACGTACACAAATAAACGAACAAATTAATTATAAGCCCTTTTATTGAACACTTTGACGTCCAGTGGCGATCGAGTCACACGATCACCACCTGGCTCTGACACTGACAGTGATAATCGAGTCGCACGACTACCGCCAACTGACCACTTTTCTGTCTTCACATATTCCTTAAATATAAATTTTACAATCGAAACACTATCGGTAATATCGATATTGAGTTTAACCTAGTTACATTATACTTACTGACTAAGCTTAAAATTATACTAATTGTTATTGTATTACGTCATTACTTAATTGCTTTGGTATTTTACCAGTTACATAGTATGATTGTTTACTTAACCTAGTTAATAGTTCTAATTGTAATATTTCTTATATATTATGCATGATACAACAACTGGTATGAAGAGATAAACAATTTTTGAAAACACAAATCGATATTATAGTGAAGCTAATTAACCTTAAATAAATTCTAAAGAAAACATTTCTCATAGAAAGCTAAAAAGGCAATGGCATAGAAATCTGCTCAATGCCTTATAAAAAAATTTAACTAAGTAGAAAATATTAAAAAATTAAAACCCTAATTTATGGTCAGGTGGCACTGCTGGGAGCCTTCCTTTTCTGTATATAATGTTATTTTCAGGCTAATGACCTTAGTTGTCGAAGTCCTAACCATAAAAAAAAAAAAAAAAAAAAAATGTTATTTTAGCATCAAATTTACTTATTATACCATGTATAATTGTAAATTCACTATTTTTTAATAATTTTTAATAATGAAAAAACATTTACACATTATCAATTCCCTGGAAATAGTATTATTAATAATCTCTATAACGATAATTCTACCTGCTGTATATTATTCATTACATAAAAAATTAATGGAAGCCAGACACATAAAAAAATGTTCTGAAATTATTAATACGTTTTAATATGTATTACGTAGTATACATCAACTGAAATTAATACTGTGATTATTTACAATTTTATCAAATATAGCATTTAACATCAAATATAATATTACTTAATCATATGATTTTAATATTTGTATAAAACTTACAGAATTCATTAAAAAAGTAATAAATAAATAATTTATTTGATTGAAATAATTTAACAATAAATTATAAAAATAAATAATGTAAGAAAATATTTTGTAGGTTATTTTTTGTACGTTTATTGTTTTTTTATTTATTTTTGTGTGTGTGTGTGTGTAAAATAAATTATTATACAAGATTTTATGTTAAATAGATAACTATAAAATTGAAAAATATCTTCAAATTTAGTTAAGCCTGATAACGAAAATTATTATTAGATAATGAAAATCTATGTTTTACATTTTCAGTTCGATTGGTGAAAATTCCCAAATATATTATAAATATCTCTAGGTATTCGAATGCACTAAAATCTATAATATTATAAATGAGAAAATTATTATATATATTGATTAATTTACAATTCACAAGAAACTTCAGATATAATTTGTATTATGTATAGATAATTCTATCTAATTGAAATAAACACCAATACAATTTTACTTATCTATCCATTAAAACTTAAAGTAATACAAATCGAGAAACATGACTTATAATTATTTTGTTTATTTATTAAAAATATTCATTCGTTTTTACGAACTACCAAGTATAATTGTATTGTATTTTAGTAGGATATTTCAGATTCTATCTAGAACAAGACATTTTGATTTTAGACTAGTAGACTGATATAATAGCTACTGAGGATTTAAAAATAATAATTTTTTACTTTGAGGATTGCAATAATTTAAAGATAATTTTTTTTTTTTTTTTGTAATTAATATTATAAGTTTTCATACCTTTATTTAATATAAGATATTCCCATGTCATTACCTCAGTAGCTTATATATCAGTCTACTAGTCTAGATAGAATTATTAGAAACTTATGTAATCAGAATTGCATTAAGGATAAAAAATAAAAATCATATTAATCGTATATAGTACCAAACATTGTAAAAATACCTGGTGTATTTACACAATTAAATAAATATATATAAATATAAAAAAATAAAATCAAAATCAAAATTGATAGTTTGTGAGACCGATTATATAATATTAACATAAAATTATAACAATATTAAACATTACAAATTTCATCTCGTCCAGCTCAGTAGCTTGATTTTATCATCGCATTTTTTTGAATGTGATAACTAACACTCCATGCTAGTTCTATAAATACTTACTCATACTCAAAATAATATTAGCTATATTAAAATATTATGATAAATAATATTTTTATTAATATAAAATACAATCAAAACATTATATTTTAGAAGTCCATGAAAACTTTTGTAAAGAATTCAATTTTAATATAACTTGAATATTAATCTTAATATTACATTATATTATTTTATTGATATTATTAAAACCTATAATTAATCTCAAATAAATAAAGTTATACATTAAAATTAGCCATGGTAGAATTTTCCATGTCAACAAGTGTTTTGAGTAATTGAAATACACATGAGTCATACTCAATATGTTCTCGGGTCCATTCTATACAATGTATTTCCTTATAAGCCAGTTAAAACCACACCATAGACCAGGAAGGGTCTAAATTTGGTTAAGTATCCAAATGGTATGCTTCTTTGCTGACCCTCAAGTACCGTGGCGATAAACTCAATACCTTTTGTAATTTATCCTACATCACGGTCAATATAATCTTCTTAAGAATTTTAATACTTTCAGCGCTTTTTAGAATTAAGGAAATGGCTTATAACTGTTGATATTTTAATAAAATAAAATTTCTTTTGCTTCTATAATTATCCACCCAGTTTTTACCCAGTTTTTTTATTATTATTATTTGTATAATTCTAAAATACCTAAAAGCATAACTGATCATAATATTATTTTTTTTTTAAAGGCGAGTGAGTTTTGGATGTTGCTCTGCTGTACGGTAGGTTACAAGAGGGTTACTGTAATGGATGGAATTAAATTTAAATTCAATGATATTATATCATTGTATAAAAAAAACGATTGTGAGTGGAGACGGTTTATCTGTCTAGGATATATTATATATTATTAAAAATTTTCAAATCTTAGATTTAAAAAGTCACTCAAATGTTTTGAGAATTTAGCTACATATGTCTAGGTAAGGCTAATATAATTAAACAACCTAAATTCCAAGTTTTTACGAATGTTTTTAACCGAGATACAACAAAAAAACTCCTAGAATTAAAATTTCTATAAATAGCTCAAAAATAGCTAACATTTTCCGAACTTTAAAAGTTTAAACCATAAGAAACAAAATTCAAAATACAACAAAAAAGATCTCTTGTCATTTTTAATTTGAAGCAATACTTCTGGTAGACAACGTTGTTCGTAATTATTTAATATTATAACCGCTTTTATTTCGATTACCATTTCAAAAATCGAAAAATAACCTCTCTAAAGTGCCAGCTCGTGAACATTCCCTTTCAGAAAAGATCCTATACATGATATTTTTGAGCAAGTTTAGAGGAAAAAAATTGTTTACAGAAAGAATAAAAAAGAAATAAACATAATTGTAAGACCAATCAGGGACTGGAGCCTTAACGTTTTTTACGGTTCCGGTTCCTATAAAACTAATAATTTGGGTCTCGGTTTCTTTTCGGTTTTAAAAAAAACTAAAATTTGGTTTTGGTTTCTTTTCGGTTTAAAAAAAGCGGATAAGTGGATGTCGCTCTGCTGTACATTAGGTGGTGGGGTGGACCTCTGACTAGGGTAGGTTAGATTTGAATGCAATGATAGGTATCATTGTATACGAAAAACGATTCTGAACGGAGATGATTTGTCAGTCTAGGATATATTATACATAATTAAAAATTTTCAAATCTTTGATTTAAAAAGAAAATTTTGTATAAATTTCTAGCTTAAAATAATTTGCGAATTTTCGTAATTTTTACGTATTTAGTCAATATTTGAACTTCAAATGCTAATAAAAAAAAATTGTACCTACGTATTTTTATAATTTTTTAATTAATATAAGAATAACTCATGAGGAACTTTGTATTCAATTTTCAAGTATTTTGATAGGGCCGAAAAAATTTTATCAACCCTTCAAAAAAATTTTCAGAAAAATTGAAAATTTCAGTTGTCTAAAAATATCACAAAAAAAGTCAAAATATTTTTAAAATTAAATAATGTAAAGAAAATGCCAATCTAAATAACTGGTAAACTTTTCAGGTATCTACGACCTATACTTTTTGAATAATAACAAATGTTTAAAATCGTTTGAGGATTATCGTTATCGTTACGCTATTTCGAAAAATTTTAAAATTTTTCCCATAATGACGCTTCGAGTTTTCTCTATATCTATTTGAAGGAAAACTTTTGGAAAACTTAGTGTTGTATTCTTAATCCTTAGTTATAAACATAAAAAATTTTATGATTTTTCATCTTCAAAATTACTTGCAAATTTTCGCGTTTTCGACAGATTTCGTAAAAATTTGAACTATAAACGCTTATAAAAAAAAATTGTGCCTATGTATTCTTATAATTTTTTAATCACTATAAGAATAACTTATGAGGAACTTTGTATTAAATTTTCAAACAAATTTTTCTCTGACATTCATGAAAACATTTCGTAATCACAATATAATCATCTCGTCTAATATATATGTGTTATAATCTGTGGTACAATTTATTATCGAACAAATTTTCAATTTTTCAATTTCAGATCTAAATATCTGGTAAAATTTTCAAGTATCTACGACTTATAATTTTTGAAGTATAACAAATAATATTTAAATTCTTTTGACTCGTTTGAGAATAAATCGTTATCATTACGCGATTTCATAAAAATTTAAAACTCAAACACTCAAAACATTTTTCCTATAATGACTCTTCAAATTTTCTCCATAGCTATTTAAATCAAAACCTATGGAAAACTTGGTGTTAAATTTTATAACCTTAGATATAAATACAAACAATATTATGCATTTTGAACTACAAAATAATTTGCAAATATTCATGGTTTTGAGGAATTTCTGTCAATATTTGAAATTCAAATGCTTATAAAAATTTAATTTGAATTTCCAGTTGACATTTTTTTTTTGTGATAAAGATTGGCCAATTGTAAGGAATCTTGTATTAAATTTTCAAATCTTAGATTTAAAAAGAAAATTTGTTATGAATTTCTAGCTTATAATAATTTGCGAATTTTCGTGATTTTTACGTATGTTGTCAAAATTTAAATTTAAATGCTTGTAAAAAAAAAATGTGACTATACATTTATTTTATTTTTCAACTGCTATTGTAAATAATTTTAGAAGCCTTGTATTAAATTTTCAAATCTTAGGTATAAAAGGAAAATTTTTTATGAATTTCTAGGATAAAATAATTTACGAATTTTCGTGATTTTTACGTATGTTGTCAAAATTAAACTTTTAATGCATGTAAAAAAGAAATGTGGCTATATATTTCTTTTATTTTTCAACTGCTATTGTAAAAATATATTATGAGGCTTGTATTAAATTCTCAAATCTTAGAATTAAAAAGAAAAACTTATGAATTTCAATCTAAGATAATTTGAACATTGCCGTAATTTTTATGTATTTAGTCAAAATTTGAACTTCAAATGCTAATAAAAAAAAAAAATCGTGCCTATGTATTTTTGTAATTTTTTAATCACTATATGAATAACTTATGAGGAACTTTGTATTAAATTTTCAAGTATTTTGATAGGGCCAAAAAAATTTTATCTACACTTCAAAAAAAATTTTTCAGAAAAATTGAAAATTTAAGTTGTCTATAAATACCTCAAAAAAAGTCAAAATATTTTGAAAATTAAATCTTGTAAATAAAATGCCAATCTAAATAACTGGTAAACTTTTCAGGTATCTACGACCTATACTTTTTGAATAATAACAAATGTTTAAAATCGTTTGAGGATATATCGTTATCGTTACGCTATTTCGAAAAAATTTAAAATTCAAACGCAAAATTTTTCCCATAATGACGCTTCGAGTTTTCTCTATAGCTATTTGAAGGAAAACTTATGGAAAACTTAGTGTTATATTTTTAATCCTTAGTTATAAACACAAACATTTTTATGATTTTTCAACTTCAAAATTACTTGCAAATTTTCACGTTTTCGACAGATTTCGTAAAAAATTGAACTATAAACGCTTATAAAAAATAATTGTGACTAACGATTTTTAATTTTTTTTAGCTACAATAAGAACAACTTATAAGGAACCTTTTATTAAATTTTCAAGTTGGTTTGGTCGTCCAACATTTTTTTACCGACATTTCGAAAAAAAATTCTCAAAAAAATCTAAGTGGTCTATAAATAGCTCAAAAAAAGTCAAAACTTTTTGAAAATTAAACTGTATATATATAACACTAACATTAACATTTGGTGAAAATTTCAAGTATTTACAGTGATTAGTTTTTGAATTAAAACCATATAAAAAAATCAATTTGGTCGAAAATTGGTTTTGCGTAAATAAATTCCAGTTTTTCTGTCATTTTTTTTTTGTTTTTCTCGATTTTTTGAAAACCGTTGGAAAATGTTTATTTTTGACCTATATAATGCACCAAGGATCTTCAATTTTACATCGAAAACCACCCCTAAAGTTTGAAATCGAAGCATTATTTCGACTAGTTTTGCTGTACACAGACACAAAAACAAAAAAAAAAACACACATCATTGTAAAATCAATACATTCATCACTTCAGAATCTAAAAAACTATAATTTCGATTTCGGTTCTTTTCGGTTTTTAAATTTAGGTTCCAGTTTCTTTTCGGTTCTTGAAAAATTAAAACTAACCAACTTCATGTTATTAAAGAAAAGACTTAAATAACACAAAAAGGTATAAAAAATTACTCAGCATTGTCTCATTGATTGCTATGTATAATTTATCAATTTTCACTCATTGTATCAGTTTTCAGTGTTTTAAATTCTAAAAAATAAACCAATTGTTTTATCACTACATACTTTAATTTATCTTAGGCTAGATCTGAGTGGTTGTGGGTTCCAGTAGATACTATAATAGTATATAATATTTATTAATTTGTCCTTTACCTTATAATAATCTGTGATATGTGAATATTAATGCATTTTAGAATACTTAAAATAATAGTACCTACAAACAATAAATTTTTTATTATTATTTAATAGTTGTTTATTCACTCATTCATAAAATCAATATAATAATAATAACAATATGCACAATATAATAATAAAAACAATATGCAACAAAAAAATTTAAGAAACAAATTAAAATAAAAAAAAAAAAAAGCTAATAGATACTTTATATTTTTATAGTAATTTTACCTATTTGTATTTATATTTTATGTACCTAACTAGTAACTATTTAATATAATTTATAATTTTGTAACAATTCTTTATCAATACCTATTGAATGTAATATATACTATCTTTTGGCAACCCATAGGGTATACAGAGGATACTTATAACATGTTTATTTTTAAATATTATAAGCCCTCTTAATAATAATAATAATAATAATAATTTTATATTATCAACATTCTGTGTATTTGCTTAGTTCTTATTACTTACTGGAATACTGGATTGCATATAAATACAAATAATGGAATTATAACAAAACTAAAAAACCGAAATTAATCGTGAAAAAACCTTTTTACAAAAAAGTATCGGTTCCGGTTTGGTTCCGGTTCTTAAATTAATTTAAATAAGGATTTCGGTGGGATTCTGGTTTTAAAATTAATTGAAATTTGGGGTTTCGGTACGGTTCCAGTCCCTGAGACCAATACATTCCTCGCTCCGCTCAGAATCTAATAAATGAAACAGTTTATTCATAAATGTACAGCTCAAACAAATATATAATCTATGTTTTAAAAAAAACGAATATTAATTAATATACATTGTATGATTTATAAGTCATTATAGTTGAAAATATTATCTTATGAAATAATTTTAATGGTGTTCATCATATTTTCAAGAATTTTCATTGTTTATCTTAAGTAATAATTATTATACTTGTCTTGATTTTTTTTTTTTTTTTTTTGAGAGCGATAATCAGAAATAAATATAATAATTAATAAAGTATTTTAGTACTATAATAGTTATACTGAAAGTTTTAAAAAAAAAAAATAATAAAAATAAGGTAATTTAGTAATTTTCTCAAATGTTTAAATCATTAATGTGAAACATTATAAATGCATTGAATTAAATTGAAAACCCTTAATAAAATGATTTCAAGTTAATTTATTAAATATTCAATATTTGAAATACTAAATTCAATATATTTTGTAGATAATTTTTAAATTTTTAAATTTTTAAATGTAATTAACTTGTATTATATTATTATAAATAAATGAAGCTTGTTAATAGAGATTATTATAAAGATGCTAGTTAGTTTTGACATTTTTGTATTAGAGAATTTATTTATTTTCATTTCAAAATTGAAAATCTGCACAAATTGCATATATTATTATATTATCATATTTTTTAAAATAAATGAAATGTACATTATTTCAATATTGTATAAGTAGTTGTATGAATATTCATATTTAGTTGGCAAATATGATTTACATAAATATTATTCCAAAAATAATAAATTAAAAAATGTGTTAAAACGGCGTTACAGATAGGCAATTTCGATACATTGGCGTGTAGATTTCTTTTTTCATTACATATCCAATTATTTAACCAAGAAAAAATACTCCACTGATTCGTCACACGATTTATATCATATATTTATTTAAAAAATATTGTATGAAAGCAATTTCGAAAAAATATACTGGTGATTCACAAAGCAACAAATACCGATGACATTTTTATTACAATGCCTATGATTTAGATTTTGTGAAGCCAACACCAAAAAATATCATGTATTCGAGTTATTCAAGATACTATTAAATTAAAATTTATAAATCATCACGCATGTTGTATTAATAATATACTACATGCAAACCCATTTTTAGCAAATGGTTAGAGAAAGAAATATTATTTGGGTACAAAATTATTTTAAGTATTAACTTATAATGGTGAATTAAACATTTCCAGTGCCATATGGCTATATAAATTAACTTAAACTGCAAACCATTTTATAATTGTGTGACTAATTAGGATTTGTATATTTGTACATTTAATGGAATTTCATATATCAGTGGTTTTCAAACTTCTTTAATTGTTCATGAAAACCTTAAGTTTAAAAAAAAAATGCAACGAGTCCGAAAAACTAGGATTATTAATAAAAATAATAATAATATATATGTATCATAATGATCATAACAGTGCAACTAGGTAACAGTATTGAATTTGGATGTACAGTTTTACATTAGTGCCTGTTTGAGAACTGCTACTTTAGTGCACTATGAATGCATTTCATAAATCATCTATATAAAAATTTAGAATGTAGGTAAGGCCGAAAAGGTTTTCCGCTTCACCATAAAATGGACTGGTAGGGAGTAAGTTAATTAAAAAACTTTCATAAGAATTATACTTAAAAATAATTGTTTTATTTGCAATATGAATATTGTACATTATATCGACAGAAAAGTACTACACTTATATGGCTACACCTATACCTACTTATTACAATATTTTTTAAGTAAAAGTGGTAAATATTATGACTAATTTTCCATTTACAGCTTGCGTAAATATCAGCCAACAGTCATAACATAAAAAAAAATACTTATAAGAACCACGAACGTATTTCATACTCTTGTGAGATAGTTGGTTTTTCTAGTTTAGAAAAATTATTCTGAACACGAAAGAAAAATAATTTTAACATAGGTATTAAGTTATAAGATAATTTCTATCGGGATTGGAATAGAAAAGTTGAATACATTTTATAAATATTGGTGTTGCTTAAATATTCCTATTTTTTTCAACTATCAATAAAAATATTTTGAAATCCCAGTTTTTGAATCTTGAGTACAAACTATAAAAGTATTGTTGTTATTATTTTAATAGCGATATATACCTTACTCTGCTCAAAATCTAAAATCTAAATACGTAGAAAATACAAAAATAATTTATAACTGTGATAAAAATAAAATAGTGCCGATCTCAGAATATACTGAAAACATACTAGAAGCTATACTAGATTTAAACGACAGTAATTTTTTCGTTTTTACAATACAGTATAATATAATATAATATTTCATCAATGAAATCGAAAATTATTAATAAACAAAAGAACCGACATAATAATCATTCACTTTTTTATATTATCCATGTGATGACGGTAGCTCAAATAAAAGAATATTGATATCAGACATGGTTTTATTCCATTAATGTTTTATCGTTAATAAAAAAAAAAATCATAAGATAAATTAAGTTGTGATTAATTAAAAATATGCGTAATTATTATTTTTTGTTATTCAATTTAAAATTTGTCAAAGACGGTTGTTTGTTAGTTTTAAAAGCATTTTCACGCCTATTGTGACAATTATTATTTTTTTCATTGATCTTTATTTTATTTTAACGACAAGCGTCATATTTACATTATTGTAATTACTATAATAATAGTTACATAATATTATATTTTATTTGGTTTTAAAAATATTGTATATATACAATTTTTATTTTCATTATACTTATAATTTATCGATTGTTCCTTTCTGGGGTGACGTGTTTTGAGTTATCAAGCAAAATACTACTCTTTCGTATTCGTCGTTCGTACACTGCTCCAGTATCATACGCTTACGTGACGTTTAAATGTCAATAAGCGAATATTATTATAACATATAATTATTATTTTAATACGCGTTATGTTCTCCCGTCGCAATATGAACGCCAACGCCTATTAACTATATATATATTTATATATTTATTTATAATTACTATAGTATTAAAATGTCTTGTTTAAAATTAAAAAAAAAAAATATATATATATAATATAATGAATTGTATTAATATTACATAAATGCACTGCGTCTGGATCGACTACCATCGCTCCGAAATTGTACACCCACGTCACCACCTAATGAGTCATACGAAACTAATTCGTATCGGAATTGTCTTTGCTGCAACATCACGGCACGTTTAATCTCTCATCACTGCCCCCCCCCCTTACACAGTTATTGCGGTCGAACCGTACAATATATATATATATATATATACAGTGGTGTTTCTACATGGCAAAGTCCTCCCGAGCCGATTCGTAAAACAATATATTACACTGTACGCATGCACGCACGCAAATATTCCCAAAGACGTTAAATTATTACCGGGCTTGATGCGCACACCGTTGGCCGCGTTCCAAGTCGACCGTGAAACATTGCACACACAGCGAAATCGTTTACGGGACGAGTTGGATACCATTACGATGGTATATTATATTATAACCATATAGTTAAGTCTTTCACCACGAAAGAGAAGGCATATAAGGATCGTGTCGCCTGTGCAGAGTATACCTATCTATAGGTACCTACTATAACAGTCAGTAGGTACCTACTATAATACGTATAATTCAAACGATAACCACGGAAAAACTTGTTGAATGTATATATTGAACCATATATACTCTATATACATAACAGCTGTACGACACGAAAATAGGAGAGATAAAATAATATGAACCAAAAATACGATCGCGTGTTTCACTGTCGACTATAATATTGTACGGTAACGAAAACAACATACCTAATAATATATTTACATATAATGTACGTATTATATTTTATAGCATGATGTATTAATACTTTTATACTGGTGATATTAATTGGCGCCAATATTGTGCAAGAAGCATTTTAAATTATTATCACGAATACCTATTTTGTATGTTAAATCATTTTGAATGATATATAAAGTTAAAAAGCTATCTATTAAAAATTACACAACTTTCAATATATTTATTCATAATAATTGGATTGTGGTAAAATAAAAAACTATATATATATATTATATATTTATGCAAAACGTTAGTGTCAAAGAGTTATTTGGCTTTAGCTTTTGATACACAATATAGGTATACTATATTCAACAGACAAAATATGTTAACATTCAAATATAACCAGATTAATCAAAATTGCATTAAATCAATGAAAACTAATCGGGGACATGATTCAAAATAACGCACATTACTCTTGTATAATATCGAAACATCCTCTTCGTACTTTGCAAAAGGGACCAAAGAGATTATACATAAACAGGGCAATTTATGTAAACCTGATCTTATGTATAAACAACGATAATTGGATATAGGTACACGTCTAAAGACAACGGTAATTGTTGGCCAAATACACTATTCGATGAAGGCATTGAGATTTAAATCATCAAAAGTAATAGGAAATTTTAAGATAGCAACGTTTGGAACCACATAAAATTATCATAACATTATAGTACGATATCATACAATATTGTTTGAGCATATCATTCATAACATATGCTAAATACATATTATCGTCATAAATAAACAATACTAAAAAATGTATGGATAATAATACCTATGATTCTGTCGTAAAAACATGTTTGATAAAATTAAAGATTTTAGATCTACTAAATACTAGAAATAACCAGAATTATAAAGGAGAAAATATCTATATGTTTTAATAGTTTTGTATTCAATATTTTTGATAATAAGCTTTTGATATATTTATATATATATACAAACATACATACTACAACAAAATATTTTTAAACTAAAATTAAATTTAAAAAAAAAATTTAAAAAAAAAAAACTAAAATATAAAAATTATTTTAATTTATTTTTTATTTCCCAAACATAATATTTGTATAAATATATAATTTTTCTAAAGTTATAATGATTATAATAGGTACCTATTATTACTATTAATATAATTACACTTATAACGTTTTTATGACCATTATAAAATAGGCGAACTAATAGTTCAACTATTCCAATAATAACTTTCAAAAAAAAAACCAAAAATAAATAAAAATTCCTTATATTTCTTTTTTCCGTGACTATGGTTACACATAGTATTTAGTTTAAATATATAAACCTAATATTATAAGATGTTAAATAATATTAAAATTATAATTTTCTGTAGAATATTATAATACACACTAATTAGCTAAACAATTGTCAACATTAAAGGATAACAAATATACATCTTTAATTTAATTTTCATAGTTCAAACCCGTACACAGAGCATTAGATACCAATAAGAGAAACCACACAGAATATTCAAAATCACTTAGGATGTCCCAACGGAAATTATGTTTCGGAACTTAGAACATACTTTTTATCTCTAGAGATCTACGTTACCCCTTGGTTAGGTAAAAACAAAGTTTATATATATACCTACATAATATAATACTGGCCCAATCCCTATCAGATAATATAATTATATTGGTAAAATGAAAACTACTATTTAAATGCATGTTCTATTTATATAATAATTATAATTAATATTAAATCAAATTTGATACAACAAAGCTTATTCTGAAAGAAAAATACGAAGGTGTCTATATTATAACTAGTATAATACTTGAATAAATAAAAAAATTAATACATTTATTATACATATTATTTTATTTTAATTAGTTTTCCAATAATAGTATTGATTAAAAAACAGAGAGTAGAGGAGAAGGGATATGAACATGAGCAAAAAATATTTTTCTTGATTCTCCGTCTTGAATATACATTATTATAACTGATATTATTATTATTAACAAAATTTACCCTCGATGGCATAGGCCATTGGAATACAAGGATTATTATTTAATTGATATTATTATGTTTATGTATATAGTGTAGAAGTGTGAGGGTAAATGCCTAGTTTCAAATAAGAACTTATATAATTTAAAATTCAATTTAAAGTTTAAATAATATGAAAATTGAAAGTTGAAATACCTTTAACAAATAAGAGATTAGATATGTACCTTAGATTATTTTAATTTATGAAAAAGTAAAGAATAGTAGGTATGTATTTGAACAGACTTACACCCCGAATAATAAGCCATGGTATAAACCTGTTCACTTTAAAATATCACTTTGTATAAACATTATGTTTTTTCTTACTCAGTTTTTATATTACTGAGGAAGTTTTTAAAAATTATTTTTATTTTTACGTCATACTTTTTCAATCTGTACAAAAGTATTTCGCAAATTCTTGGTACATCATATTATTATATATTTCTTACACCTGTTAAAGATTTACAGCAGACTATTTTTTTTTACAGCATTTATGGCAGTGACCTACACATTTTTATGTACATGAAATAAAACTACTGGTGAAAATATTTTTAATCATTGTATAATATTCATCAACATACTAGCTGAATAACCTAACATTCCTCAGGAAAAAGTGAATAACTATATCATTTCAATCTCTAATCAATTTGATATTTTCTGCTCTGTATAAAGTAAAATAAATGCAAATTATGCATTTTTAACCCAGAAAATATTCGAGTGAACTTTAAAAATTCCAAAGATGAATTTGAAGTTGCATTTATTAAGATAATTAAAGCTTATATATATATATATATATATATATATTTTAACTTTAATTTAATTTAATAATACTTTGTAAAACCAAAGGTTTAAAATAATTATTTTTTTGGAAAAAAATATATCTAAGAAACATAACTTTCTCAGAAAATGAATCAGTTTTTCTAGCCGACTGAAACTACGTCTACCACCGGATTTATTGAATTTCTTATTAATGAAATCTTAAGACAATAACTAAAAACTAATAATTTGATCATATTTTTCAATTATAAAATGTAATTGAATTCAAATTAAAATGTGTTACGACCCTACTGTAGATATTTTGAAACATTTAAATTTATAGTACAAATTAGAAAAAAAAAACAATTTTCAACTAAGTAATTGTGAGTATACTAATTGGAAATGAGTGTAAATAATATTAGGTACAGTGAATTAAAAAGTACTAAAAAAGCAATTTCAGGGTATAATTTTATATAAAAATAAATTTAATTTTAACTGATGACAACGCGACACATTTGACCGTAATTGATTTGCAGTTTAAAACACTTAACTTGTATTTACATTTCCAACTTTTATAAATTATAAGTGTGTACTATAAAATCATTTAAAAGAAAACAAATGATGCGATATCTATAAGTAAAGTTATCATGAAGGTACCTAATTATTTTTCAATAATACTAACTTCAGAATATTTTATGTTATCTATTTCTAATTAGTTAAAATTAAAATAACAAAACATTCTTAAGTATTTTACATTATTATTATTTGAACAATTTGTATAGAATAACTTATTTTTAATGCCTATATTTTAAATAAATAAATATAAATAAATATACAAAAAAGTGTTTTAAGTTAATTTAATCTACTGTTTTCAAATATTATTAAGAATATCATACCTTGTTAATAAAAAAAAAAAATCTTATAAAAAAAATTATTATAACAAAAGAAATATTAATTAAATATGTAATTAAAATTAAATACTCCACGTTTCTAATCTCCGTCTCATTGGATTCTTAAAAAAATGAAGCCAAATATGGTACATTTTATAATTAACATAAGAAACGTGTACAGGCCTTCATATTTTTTATTAACAACCGACACTTTGTTTGTTTCAATGAATTTCTCTTAAGAGTTAAAAGATAACGTTAATAATAATACTGCACAATTTATTTAAAAAAATACATAACAATTTTGATTTCCAATAAATATATCAAATTTCAATTAGTATACATTTTTTTCAATAACATTTACGTTAACATCACCTGATAATTTGTATTTAGTGTGATATTCATGATTTAGTAATGCCTGATAACAATAAGCAAAATTTGCTGTCACACATGTCGGTAATATTTATGAATAACAGTTTTACACTTTTAACCGGCAATGACTTCAAAAATCTTTATTTTCAATGTTACGATTGTCTTTGTGAGATAACAGGAATCCTATTATTCAATATTGTTCATTACTATAACGCTTTTAACTATAACACTGGCCACTGCAGTATTCTCTGCAGTCATCCGTTGGTGTATAGATTCCCTCACATATGATATTATAGCAGATTGATACTCTTCACTTACGACGTCGTTGACCAATCCAATTTATTTTTATATGTACTTATATAATTTCGTACAGTAAAATGTGGTATCATGTTGATAAATCGTAGATCTTTATTTTGTAAACAACAGTTTGGCTTCCACAATTATAGGTCACATATTATTGCATCACTTTATATTTAAATTTAAAAATAAGCCATTGTTGCTTTCTTGCAAAATTATGTCATATTATTTTCCTTATGCATGGATGCTATGATTTATATTTGAATGACTGTAATAATGAGATCAAGAATAAATAAGAGATAGTAACTCTAGATAGTTGGTATCCTTCAATTAACAATGAACACAATACATGAGTTATAAAAATGCGAAATTTATCAACAATAAGATTGAGATAAAAATAAATAAATATTTGAAAAAAAAATGAATTGCAAATAATGTTTAATGTAGGTGCCATATCAAAAATAAAATTACAAACTATTATATTTTAATATGATAAAACCGTTTACAAAATGTATATTGTATAAGTGGTATATTGAGTGTAACAAATCAAATTTGACATATTTTTATGGAAGTGTCTATCATTCTTACTTCATCCCTCCCACCTCCCCTCATATTTTTTTTCGTCAATCCTACACCCAACGCATGGACCTGCAGTGTACATCGAATATCCATTAGCTCACACCTTTCGTAAAGTTGTTCTCATCCGTCACAAACCAACTACAAGTTTCTTATGCTGTAGTCTTTCAGACTTTTTTTACCGATGCACTGAAATGTTTCCGGACAAACGAAATTTAAGATCCAGGAAAGCTTTTCTTCGTTGTTAAAAAAAAGCTTATATGGTCTGCACTAGCATAGATCTTTTCCCAGGAAAAAAATATTGGCTTTAGAGTATCAAAAAATAGAACCCGAGAAAGGTTTTTTCTAACTCGAATTATTACGATGAATAAAAATACCATTACCGCTAGTAGATACGCAGATTTATTTCTCCATCCATGCAATCCTTGAATACAACATGAAAAGAAGATTGAACGAGTTTTGATCGACCGCCTTCGACATTGCCACTCAAAAGTAAGGAGAAAACCTATCTAATTCATATATCATAACGCTGATAGATAAAGTGCTTAGATCATTTAAGTGGAATTGCGTTTACACCTGGGGAATGGGGAAATGCGTCACTAGAAATATAACGATATAGCTGCAACGTTAAAGCCAAATTCAAGTGAATATAGTAAAATCTCGTAGAATTATAGTTAAATCTACCGGATGCACTAAAAAATTGTGCTTGTTAAAAGTTTTAAATTCTAAAGTTTGTAATTTATATAATTAATTTTACTTTGATTTTTATATTCATTAAGTCTTTGAACTTTTGTTCGTAGAAATTGTTTTCTTTCTAAGTTATAGCACAATTTAAAAATAAATTCATAACTCTATGATAAAAATATTTACAGAATTTTTAAAATGTATAGCAATTTTCAGAACAAGGATACTGTAAAGAAATTTGATATTTTAATTAATATCCTAAAATATTTTTCCTTCGTAAAAATTCATATTAATTCGAAATAGGATTTATTTAGGATACAATTATGTATAGATAATCATTATTTACATTTGATACGGAATATCTATGGACATTTTATAATTTATAAGTTAACACAGTTATAGTAAAATATATAATAAAAATATATACGAATATATAGCAATCTATGAATGATTATTGAAAATAAATCTAGCCTATTTTAATAATAAGTAGTTAACTCGTAAAAAGCTTTAATGATTGATAGCACCCATAATTCATCATTATTTGTAAAATAATATATATATTATACTTACTTTATATTTTATTATAATTTTGTAAAATATTATGCTGAATGCTGATATACTATATTATACTAATATAATAATTTATTTTATGATAAGTAAATATTTTGTAAGTGTACTCAAAATATATATATATATTTTTAACTTGTTCCTAATTTTATAAAATAATGTTTATTATTATACATTTAGTTAATACAGATAATTTTATTGCATTTTAATGGATTTGTTTAAATATTAAATATTTTAATACTTTTTACATACCTAGTGATTTAATTATGAAATTATATGAACAAGTTTGAAATAAATAAAAATATTTATTCATATGAATATTAAAAGTTATGAATACTTTAATCTTAGATTGGAAATTTACAGGAAGTAGTCCTTATTTTATTATTACATTAAAAATTATTATATTATTTCTCTGAAAAAGCGTTTAATTGCGGCAAAAGTTTTACATTAGTTTCATATAATATTTTTAGAGATAACTGAAATTAAACACAAATAGCACTTTAAATGGTCATGTTTAGAAATTCTTCGTATAGTTTACAAAACTTCTGAAAAATGAGTGAAATTTCTCTTACTTAAAAGTTCGACATGGTTAAAATTTCAAATTTATATTATAATATTATTTTCCGAATATCAAATTATGAATTAATTTTTAAATGTATATATGTATATTATGTATTTTTTGTGTGTATTTACAAGTAGGGGATTATTTTATTTTTTCATACGGGAATTTTCGTATTTTATGTAAATAAGCAAAAGTATTTTCCTCTTCAATTTCACAATTTTATATAAATACTTATATAACATACCAGCTTGAAATATTAAAAACCATAAAATAATGCAAGACATTTGTCAAGTTTTACTCCTAAACGTGTCAGTAGCTACTTACGTGTTAAAGAGGAATGGTAATCTCTAGGTTCATATTTGAATTAACGAGCTTATATATACACCACAACCGTAAATAAGACATCTCATCTCATATGTCTCGAAAATAGAGCTAACTACGGAAAATACCAAAGATTTATTATAGCCTCTTGATTTATACGAACATCTGTTCTCTTCTTACCTAAAATGTTTGCTTGCCCACACCAGTCCAATTGTAATTTGTGTCACAACTTTGGATTACCTGGTACAATTAGTGTTCATTATTACCAAAGAATTACCTAGGCACCAAACATTATTATATAATTCTCAAAACAGTGATATCATATTATATTTCATAACAAAAACCATCATTTCAATTAGACATGCTTCAAGTAAAACCGCTATCAAATAAATATTGTATTTTTTAACAGATGACAAATTGTATATATTTTATTGATATTAATATAGTTTAACACTATCTAATTGTTCTTGAATAAATATATCCTTTTTATATGAATAATTTTACATCTAAAATTATACTTAAAAGTTAAAGATAATACATTGTATGAAAATTTTTTTTCTTAAACGATTTAAGGTAATATTAACAAGTAACAAATACTAATGTTCCATTTCAATATACATTATGAAATATTTCTCATATATATCATTTCATTCACGTATTTAAATTAAAAAGTCATGCATATTATGTATCTGATATCAATAAAACCAAATATAAAAACAGGAGAAAAAATAAATCAATAAATATTATTTTTCATATTTTTCAAAAAATCTAATTTCGAATCCACACAAAATATAAATATCAGCATATTTTGATTAAATAACTGTATTATTAGTTATTACCATTTAATTAAAATTAAAATATTAAATGTATGTGTTTCAGTATTTCATTAGAAAATAAATAGAAATTTAATTTTAACGAACGAATAAATTAGTGTGCATTATTATTATATACGCTTACTATATATAGGTACTTATAAATACATAATATATCGATATACCTATATTATCGACTGAACAATAACTGTATAAGAATAATTAACAAACTATACAATTTTATTTCATACTGAAAAATAATGGTATTAAGGTTCTATAAATACACACTAATCTGGTAAGTACACAAAAAATGTTTGCTGTGAATAAAACATGGAAGTACATAACCATGTACCTACTCTGGAGAAAAAAAATGCCTGCCAGATGGTTTTCACGACGTCTAATGAACTTCCAAGCATAATCAACAGTAAAATACACCCAGCTTTATTGAATAAACACATAAGTAAACAAGCAACATTTTTCACGAATTTCACAATAATCATATGGGTGATGTTATATATATTTTCAACATAAATACCGTATAAACGAGGAACATATTCCGAGCACGTACTAACCGTAATTGATCCTTAGTGCAATAAGTTAAGGATGCCAAACAACTATATACTATATATGTATCTGTACTCGAGAAAAGGGAAAACCAAGGCAAAATATATAATATGTTCAAAGCCAGTAAGCTGATGAACAGAACTTGGTATTATATTTAATAAAACGCGGATCCACTAAACCTCTCTTATTGTACGCATAGTATTAGGAAAAATAAAACGTTCTTATTTGGTTAGTTCCAGTTAGGTAATCAACTATTGTACCTTCTTATTCGACATAGGATAAAATATATATTATACAATGCCCAAGATCCAAGGTAAAAATTATAACAGACCCAATACAAATAAAATATATATTTAGAGCGTATAAATATACATGGCTGATACCTAAATAGATATTTATGAATGTGGTGATAAAATGTTAGGATTAACTAATTATTGTAACGTGCATAAAATAAACATAAAAAGTGAAAAAGTACAGAAGCACTCTTCTTAATAGTAACAATCGAGTGTGCCGCGTCATTGAGTACCTAATAAGTCACTATGGAAGTGTGTACATATTCATTTAATGTTAAATCATTGCATACGAAAAACGATTCTAAGAGTAAAAGAGGATACGATCTATCAATCTTATTCCTCTATTAGCTATACACTTCAACAACAACAATTACTAGCATATATAATTCTTTAAGTCTTTATTTTAAAATTCCTATTTTCTTAAATATACCAATTGGCAATTACTATGAATAGTTTATACAATTCTGAATGTTTTAAAGATGTTATTACTCTGTTGATTTCTCCTGTTTGTGATCCTAAGATTTGGTAGATTATTTTTATTTTCGTTTTTATATTTGCGTGAATCTGGTAAAATGTGTTTTAATTGTGATTTGAATATACGCGTGGTACATATTGGAGGGTCTGCTTTGACCATTAATAAACCATGGATTAGATTTGTATTGCCTATTCTTTATTAGTATATTATATTTTATTTTAATATATTTATATTGCCATTAAAGTGATTTATTTAACATTCATTAAAATGTTTGTGGTATTACACTCATCATCTTTTTCATCATTCTTGTAAAAAAAACGTATATTATGAAAACCCGTATTAATTCTTTTTTTAAATATTGAAAATTTTAAATGCCAATAAATAGTTTAGAAAAATTTCAAAATATTTTGAGAATTAAAACAAGTATAGAAAATAATAATCAAAACATTTTGTGAAATTTCAAACATCTAAATGGATATTTGTTTTGATTTTTGATTCCGTTAAAGTGCCGACTGTATTGAGGACCAATATGATGTACCAATCAGAAAAAAATATTGTATCTAAGGATTAAAACATTTTTTCTACTGTAAAATGTGTTGTCTGAAATATAACTATCTATCATTTACATAATATATTATTGTAGTTTGTAACTAATAACATAGTATATAATACTAGAATAATTTAAAATAAACAAGAATGTGAAATAATTAAATTTAAAACTCAATTAAAACCAAGCTCTAAGAACCTATAAATCTTTTAAAATTAATTTAATGATCAACTCTTTACACATTATGCATATGCAGCACAATCCTATTTAAAAGGTTATTTTTTGTTTTTGATTAAAGTATATTTTCTGCGCTTCAAAAAATAATTACTATTAAAACAACGTAATTTTATCAAAAAAAAAAAAAATTTTATATAGTTATAAATATTTTATTTTATATTAAATTGTTTTTCTCATTAAATTATAACATAAAGCGCTTCATTTTTACAAACTTAAAAAATTTTGATATTTTAAAATAATACATTGACGATTGACTGTTTTTTTTTTTTTCAATAACATGATGAATTATGAAAGTTGATTTAATATTTACATTAAAAAAATTAATTATAAAAAAAAAATCACTATACCTACCTACATTTTAAAAGTTAAAAGATTGTTTGATTTAAATGATTCAATTATAAAAAAAAAAAATAAACTTGCTTTTAAAAGAGGGAAATAGTTACTTACTGTAATTTACTTTAATAGCTACCTAAATTTATATTTATTATATAGAATACTGTTAAATCAAATTATTAAATCCGTATAAGTACATAATATTATAATGAAGTCCGTACATGACAATGTTTACATGCATGATGCATAAGTTTTAACATTATATATTGACAGATACGCGCATTGACTGATGTTTAATTTATTTTAGTGAAATTTCGTTTTCAAATGGTTGTGTTAATTGTCTACCTTTTGCAGTTCATTTGACATTTTATCCGATCGCAATGATTTCAGACTTCAAAATACTATGTAAAACAAACAATACGGTAGGTATGTAGCTTTAAAAATTGAACATTTTGACGACGAATCAAGTCAACCCACAATATATTCTTTGATGTTGTATTAAAGAAAATCAATTTTAATACATCTCTTAATTCTTGTATATACCTTTTGACATGCAAATATAATAATGTGATGTTAGATGTGAATGAGCTACGAAATATTTCTTCAGATATGTGTGTGGCAAGTAGTATTACACACTATACACGAAACGCGTACCTATCGTATATAAAATAATACACCTATATATTATTATACACGTTCATATTATAATATGTGCATAATATATACGTACGTGTGTGACTGTGGTATTCGATTCAAGTGTAAAGTCGCAAACTTTGAACACACGATGGGCGACGGTGATAAACATAATAATAATATTTACATACTATGCATAAATACGCGTCCGTTTAATGTATGTCTACCTCTACACACTCACTCACACACACACATATATATATACAGACTTATAACATATTGCACGTGTATCGAATAACCGATGACGACGGCACGGCAGCGGCTGCTGTAGATCAATATTGACGCCGTGCAAACTGCTGTTGCGTATTCCGCAAAAGTTGACATTAACCTTTTCCAAAAATAGAACAAAATGTATATTATATATATATACAATATACATATATTCTATGGAGGTAAAAAAAAAAACATAAAAAAATACATGTGTGTAATGTATAGATATAACATACGTAGAGTATAAAGTCGTATATAGGTATATACATAAGTCGATCGGCTGATTAATGAACGAACATACGTGGTGGTTGTTAATATTTTTGTAATGTGTTTGGCGTTTGAATGTGTGTATAGTGTTCCTCCGAGGCCTGACTACCCCCTACACCTACTCCTACCCATGCCCCTCCCCACAATCCACAACCCCATCGCATCAACCACCACACGCGTTTTCGGACGATCGGGTTCGACACGCGAGCAACAAAAGATTAATGAGACGATCGGCGTAGCTGAAGGTATATATATATATATATAGAACACTGCAGAGTGAGCGAGAAGGCGTACTCTCCGTTTCTAAGGGGTGTATCGACTTTGGATTTTAATTACGCTCGCAGATGTAACACAGTGATACCCATTTATGTATGTGTGTGTGTGTGACCGCCAATAGTCGCCAATTTCACTCTCGAAACACTATATAGTCAACGAAAAAGGCGTAACCTGCAGCAGTGTGCGGTCACGATGACACGTTTATATTATTTTTTGTGTGATGCGCATATATAGTCATATAGATATGTGTCACATGTATATATATATATACGAGCTTATACGCACAAACACTGCATAACGTATACGTATGTGATGTGTATACTGCATGAGTCGGTATACCTAACTATACCTATATCAACCTAGATACCTACGTGTTTGGACTTGGATAGCACCGCGTATATGACGACCGATGGCGAACTCATAAACATTGCGAGATATGACGCGGCCTATAATACTATTATAAATAATAATACATAATAATATAATATACGACGGACAAACGGTCGTGTCTACGATTTAATGTCGAATAATAACGACTTCGGTGCCGGTGCCGGTGAATATAGTATATAGTAGAGTGTTGCATCATAGAACAGTTGCCCCTTCGTGTAGGCATATAATAATATGATAGCTGATGATCCCTCCATCGCTGTCCTCATACCCTCGCAGCTATAAAACAGTTATAATATACAGTGGTAATAATAATAGTAATAATAATAATAATAATAATAACGTGCATATAAATATTAAATATCCAGTATATTATGCATCGCGCTACATATAGTGTCAGGCAGAGAAGTAAAGCACTCGTCGACGGCTTAACATCGCCGTCGTCGGTGCAAAGCTTCTTATTCTCACTTTTATTGGTCTCGAGAATTATCCCGTCCGTGAACAGTGTATTATTATAATATACGCACCAGGCAAAATGTCAACAGCAACCAACACACGCGTACCATAACCTAACCAACGTACCATTACTATTATATTATTATCATTATACAGCACAATCGTCATCGCCTAGTGGCACAGTGTCGCCCAGGCAGGTTAGCAAGTAATATGCAACTGCATGTGTTCTCGTGGCGAGGAGGGGTGTATATTATTATTTTATTACTGCATATGTCACAAGAAAGTCTATTAATCTATAACATAAACTCACTATTGCCTATAGTAATTGATTTCCTTGGACTACAATGATTGATAAGTGAAAATATTTTTTTGAAATTAAAAAAAAATTGAGTAGGCGGGTGACTAACTTTTTTCAACTGCGTGTGCTCTCAAATACCTCTGTGCGCCACTGTGACGTCTACCGTATTCCAATCAAATGTGCTTTGCTCACTATACACATTTTAATAGTAATACCTACTGTATATAGGTACCCGACCACCGTTGTAATATTAGAACATAACTACCAAACGAATCCGAATCGCCCTCTCACCGTTACGATAATCAGCAGGTAGTTATAATAATATAATAGATCATATTTCAGACGTTCAATGAGGATTAACAGACGATGATTCGTTTTACATTTTCAGTTGTTGTTTTACAATCAAAATTCAAAGGATGGCGTGAAATCTCTATGTGTTTAAATTTCAAATGATTTTTAATGTATAATATATAAGTAGTTATAATGTAAGCATTCAATATCGTTTTTATCGTTTTATAGGTTGTGTTTTTATTGGTTATCGTTACTGTTTTAACTCGTGCAAACAATATTACACTAAAAAATAGCTATAAAGGTATGTTTAAAAAGAGAATATTTTCCTTTGAATTTATATATTTTTTAATTTAAAATGTTCAAACTGCACACCACTCATTTATCAAATAAACCATAGGGTGTCAAGCGTACACTTTTTGGGTTTTAATATTACTGTATAGGTACGTATTAAGTTCCAGTTTAAAATAGCCACGATAAACTTTACTAAATTAAAAACCGTCTACAACCATACATAAACGTTTATAATAATAATGAACCTCCTGCAGTGCAAACCCGTATATTAAAATAAGGCATGTAGTGTCAGACTAAAAAAAAAAATGTATGAGATACGCATTACACATATTCGTGTTTCGTACATATTATTATAGTGATGTATGAATAATTTCGTAGTACCAACTTCTAATTGCATAAAATATTCAAAAGCAAAATTATACGTAAGTGACATTATTCCATTACAAACACACATTGAACAGATTAAATTATCTTCAAAAACGATTCAACAATCCAAATGTACCTACATCATTGAACCACGGAACACACGTACATAATTTGCATGTCTTAAAATAAGCAATACAGCCATTCAAGTCACTCTTAAGTATTAACGTTAGACTTGTGTTTTAATTTTAAGCTTAAAGAGATTTTCACTGTCGTATAAATATAGCAAACTATTTAAATAGCATGTTTTTATTCAGGAATTCAGGATAATACCTATTGTTGTAAATATTATAATCGCATAAAAATTTTAACAGCGACTTATTTAGGTAGTAATTTTAAATACTGAATAATGATACAACTTACTAATAGGTACCTATTAAAATACTATGTTTGAAAATTTATTAATCAATGCAAGAAAATTAATTTATCTGAATGATTATTGATCAATTAGCTGTATATAAACGTTATTAAATTGAGCTGAACCTAAAAGAGGAATACCCACTGAAAAAAAAAATAATTAATTTGAATAGATAAACTTTCACGAATTGTCCCCTGAAAATTAACTCATCTACTAGAACTTTCAATTTTTATAAGGGACATCACTTGAAAATAGTAAACCATGATTCGTGATGGATTAAACAGAAATATTACAATATGCTATTGACTTGCTCTTTGCTTACAAAATTATCAATAAACGTTTTAAATATAGGTTATAAATGTTATAATACTTTGATTTAATTATGAATTTTGACAACAGTAATTATTGTTAAAGTAATTGAAAAACCCTACTTTTGGACTTAGTGCGTTCATTAGGTATTTGTTTCTAGATACATAATATTTAAATTAATTAATCATGCCAATTTTTGTACCTACGACAAAATAGATTTTCTGATGATACTTAATATGACATATTTGGTATTTTTATTAATTCATAAGATATATCATGTTTATAATGAGTAGATAATAAATTCTATATAACGCCAATCCTGGGGAAAATGTTTACGCTCGTTTCGGTGAATGCCCTTTATAAACGCCTCTTATCAATATAATATATAATACAAGTCTTTAATATAAGCCAAAAAATAAATAATCAAACTATTTGTTACTCAACAATAAATTATAGCTTTTACATTTTACGGTGAGTATCGACAACTTAAAGAAATGTTAATACATAGGTAGAATCATAAAAAATATACTATAGTTTAAAGCTAAAATTGATTAATGGAAATCCGTTTTTAGTATTGTATATAATATAATGGGTCAGATAGCCTATCAGTAAAAGAAAGATGTGGTTATGGAACTTTGAGATTTTCAATAATCAATGTATACTTTTACATTTTAATACATTTATGCATTTATTAACTCTATCTAAATTGAATAAGTAATGTAATAAAAGTTATAAAAGAAGAAGAAATGATTAAGTATTTTAAATAATACAAAATACAAAATACAAAAATAACAAATATGTAAATGTAATATATTTGTATTAGTTATATGAAATGTATTTAATACTAAAATGTGAACAACACTTTTATAAATTGTAATTTATTAAACTAAATTTTATATTTTATGGGCAAAAAAAATTATAAAACTAGGATTTCACTATCGTTTTGTTACTATCTATAATATTTAATAGAAATCGAATAATTAGTAGATTTACAGTAGGTAGATAAATTAAAACATTTAACATTTAACATTAATTACTATTTAATAATCAATGATTTTCATAAAATCGCATTCATTAAACTTCATGTTTAAATAACGCTATTTATTTTAATGATAATATTTATCACAATACATTTTAATGTGACATTCTGAATTTATTACATAATATCATGGAACCCAAAGTATATTATTACAAGCTTCTTTAGTCAAGTCTCAAATTTGTTTTCATTAATCTTGTCTCTTATTTTACTTGTATAAAGGTACCTACATAATATAACGATTCTAAAGTAAAATTTATATTTTGAATTCCCACAGTAAACAGTTTTCACACAATTTTGAAATATTACACGAATCCAGTAATTATTTAAACTTATATGTTCCCTAAATTTTACTACAACTATTTATTTTACTTTATTTTTATACAGCATATACACGCTATTGTGTTTTTTACACCTATATGAAAAAAATAAATATTTTTAAAAGTGTAATTCTAATTAAAAGAAAACTAATGTAATTATTGCAATTAAACCAAATAAAATTTACACTCACGTCGATTGCATTATTTCAAGTTACTTTCATTGATTTTTCTAATGAAGTCGTAAATGTCGTCTTTTATATAAATAGTTACACAACAATCGTAACACATTCCTTAATTTTTGATTATATTAACACAGACTCCTCAACATAATCATAATATACGTTTTTAAACATTTTGATTTAAATACTACAGCAGAGGCCTAATGCAAAACAAAGAAGTTTTTTCGATATGGGAAATCGACATTCACGCGACAACAACAAAGCAACGGAATTCTTTGAATATCACAGAATGTAATTGTCCACACTTTGCTGAATTCGATTATCCACGCCAAGTCACATACGCGTTGCTCGCTCACACACCACCACAGCCACCGATGACACCGTAGACTATAGAATGTTTGTCATTCGATTTCGGGAAAGAGAGAAAACTACCGCGAGTTTTCTGAAGTTCAAATTAATATAATATTATCATGTCAATCAAGTAGAATAAATTGCCAAAACTTTTCTGGACGACAACACATGCCGGCGTACGCGTTCAAGAGAAACAGAGTTCGTTAAACTATTCATAGGGAAATAAAAAGTCCGAGACGCCCGTCAAAGTCGATAAAAAAAAAATAGAAAAACTCGCGTATAAAATCCATCTTCACTTTAGGGGAATCGGGGAATGTAATTGAATCGAGCGCAGTTATATGTATAAACCAGATAAAGGTGAGTGTGAAACATTATTATTATCGAACAGCATAGTCAATTGCTATAATATAATATAGTAAAATATATATTATAATAAATATAGTGAGTGCAAGAGGAGGCAAACCGTCACCAATGTACGAATGATGTTAACCACCAATATTGTTCAATAACGATATTTATTCAAATGTCAACAGCTGCTGCCGTATTATTGTTGATCAGATCGCGCCAAAAAAAATGTCAAATATACATATCTTAAGCATGCTACCGTCAAAGCATTATGTCATGTATAATATAATAAAATATACTTTATAGAAAAGGTTTTAGAAGACTATATATACGTTGTGTGGTTGTCAAATTTGACGAAATAGTGTCAACCAAACCCCAAAAAAAGGATAGCTTCTCTAAAAAAAAATAAATTAAAAAAAAAGTACTAAAATATTAAAAATTATGTATTGTAATTAAAATTTAAAAAAAAATCAATTGTTTTCATCTGATAAGTTATATTATGAATTTATTCAAAATTAAAATTAAAATTTACATTTAGATTGATTAAATATTTGGTATAAATTATGTAGTTCAAATAAGTTTCTATTCGATCTAGACCATACAGTTTAACTACTGTAACTACACACAGCAGCGCCCCGAAGTGGAAATCTTTTTGGTCTTAATCGATATTTGCGACGAGTGTCCAAAAAACGACTGACACACACACACATACCAATGGTTTTTGGTGCAAATTTTAGTAGCAATCTGTAATGATCCGACACTTAAATTCGAATAACATAGGGTAGTTTGTTATTAAGGGTAAATACAGTTAAAAACTAGATTTAAACCAGACATTTTTTTTCGCCACTTGAAATTTCATCGAGACAATATATTGTTATTTATATTATTTGGTATCTACATGTATAATATTAACAATAAATTTCAAGTAAGTATAGTTGCATTTAGGAAATCTAGGGTTTTAATAACCTTTAGTTAATTTCCAATGGATATGTCTTCTCCTCCTTACATATTAAAATACAATGAAACTTTCATATTATAAAGTATCAATGGGCAACAATAAAAATTTGTAAAATTAAATTGAATACATTTTGTTCTAATTTGGTTATGGTTCTAATGAATATTTCATTGATTAGAAAAGTTGGTTATGTGGAAGTTTCACTGTGTTTGAAATACAGAAACAATTTAATACCAATTATAAACTATTAATAACTATTAAACGTGGTTGATAATAATAAATCAGTCAAACAAGAATAATTATTACTTTTTTAATTATTTACCACGTTCTTGTCTTTCATTATATTATGATTATTTAAGCATAAACTTAATATTTGTACAATCTGTAATGCTTTTTGAATATATTAGTATATTTTATTTTCAAGCTCACAAAATGATAGACAGACAAATAATAATTGATAATAAAAATAAAACAAATAGTATTTATATCAATACATTATGAAATGTACACATTTTTGAAACTGAATACATAGTAAGCGTGTTCATACATTTTATATTATATATTTAGGAGATATGAATATATATATATTTATACCATATTTATCAAATTATTTTATTTATACAACACAGGGAATGGATTTAAATTTAAAATGCATATTATTAAAAATTGTTCATTCGTATATTAAAAGGATATATTATATACTTCATAAAAGATAAAACAAAGCAGTTAAATTACCTCCATTCATATAAAAATCATGTGCATAAAATAATCATAAAACTTTAAAAAATAAAAAAAAATTTTATTATTTATATTTGTATTATTTTTTTTTTTTTAATTATAAAATAATCCATAATGATATAGTTTTTTCAAGTTGAATAAATATCTTAATAAATATGTCGTTATAACGATATAATTGTTCCTCAAGCATATTTTATTCTACAAACTAACTTTTTATATATTTATATGTAAAACTATAAAATTTTAAACGCAGTGATAATATTTATTTTGTAGCAGTCTGCAATATATATATGTGACCTCAAGCATTACTACACATCACTCGTTGTGGAAAGTGCAGGTATATTATTCATAAGCTGCACGACACACAGAGAACAGGTTACCACGAATTAAAAGTCATAAAATATAAATTATATACCTACGTCACCCCCTACAAGCAGTTATTCAAACCAACTAATGAAGGAAATATGTTTAAAGTATTGGGTTACATTATTAAAACGGTTCATTTAATTAAATTTTGTCTACGTTCCTCCTATTTTTCAAGAGCCTTTGTCAGCTGTTTATTAGCGTAAGGCTTTGTTATAACACACTGAAGTGATGCAATAGTGAAGAACTTTTTATGTTCTGGTGTCAGATCAAATAATATAACTGAAATAAAAATTCTAAAAATTGAGATTATTTTTATATAAAACTTCACCCAATACTAAATAAGTTCTTCTTCTAATAGAGTATTGATGAAATGTAATTTCCTTTGAAAATAAAATAGGACGAATCCAAAGGAAATTAGTTTCACGGGAGTCGTCAATCTTTGAAATAATAAGCTAATTTCAGCTTCTTTTATATCAGGAAGATTATGTCAAAAACATAACGAAAATACAAGATATTAAATATTGGACACTCCCCTAACTACTATTGACGTTATACTACTCGTAGATTCTATTTTATCATCGTCGTTACCATCGCTGAGTTTATATTGACAATAATTTCCTTACATTTTGTTCAAAAACAACAAAAGTAAAACCATTTGAGAAGTATTGACCATTAATATCGCTATTATTTTTAATAAGACTGTATTATGTTTTGTAACTTTTTAGGTTAAAAAGTAAAGTTTGTAATTTAAAATCAGGTCAGCTGTAAACGTTAATGTACAAGTTTTGTACGCAAATGTGACATTTATATACCATGCATTTAATATTCCTTGTGCTAAGTAATTTATACATATTTTTATCTTAGACCATAAACATTGAAACTACTCAATGTAACTATAAATATATAGGTTTAAAATATCAAATATTATTAAATTCTTATGATAAACTATAAAAACATTTGGCACTACTTTAGTTTTTATCTATTTGTATTTTTTTTTTCATATAAAATCATTTCAATATGAACATTACGATTTACAGTAAAAAAACAAATAGAACCCAATAAATTACAATATTGATCATATTATTATTATATTTCGTGAGTATTTGAGTGTAATATTATATAGTGTTACGCTGTATTTGTACCTGTGTTACGTTTTTCGTTACTTTACATATTATAATAAAAGTATGAAAAGCTTACATCATGCAAATAGGCTTAAATGTATTTAATGTTTATTATATAAATATACTAAAACAAATGTAATAAATGTAATGAGAGTAGAATAAATTATATATTTATTGAGTTAATTTTTACTCTAATTTTAAAATTTTAAGCCAAAGAATTGTGCTAAATTAATAATGACAGTTAAAATAAAAAGGTGCGTGACATATTACTGTTTGAATCGTACGCTTTTTCGCGTAATTATTATTGGAAATAGAAACAGGCTGTGTGTCATTATAATATATGTCCATTTAATTAAATTATTTTAAAATCGTTTATTCCTAATTTTTAAAAATTATTTCGGTATTAAAATAGGTATTGGAACTTAGAATGGCAAATATTTATGGAACTCTTATCTGATACTTAAAATATTTAATAAAACTACCTATTTTATAAATCTGGCATGAGTTTAATCATTGATTTCTCTATTAAGGATTCAAAAGAACTATCATAACATTTAAAATGCATAACTCTATAAGAATAATTAATATAAATTGATAGTTGAACTTTTTTTAATTTTCAAAAACATCAAGCACACACATGGTTTATCATTAAATAGCTATATTATAATAAATATATATTTTAAAAATTTGATCTAAAAATTATGTACATGTATTATACTAACTTTAACGAATTTAGGAAACCACATATTTTTTTAAATCAAAATCTAGTTCGTAGATATACGTTTTCAAAAATCCTGAAATATTATGATTCCAAACTAATAAAGAAGCATTTTATACATGTATACTATAATGGAATATGTGTAATAAAATATATGGATTATTACACATATGTATAGGGAAACGCCCTAAATTCTGTTTATTAAATAACATTGTAAAATATAAGTTATCATTTCTAAAAAATGTTCAGATGCAATATAATATATTTCTGTGAAAAATATTTTACTTTTAATCAATACGACAAAAAACTACGTACCCCCTTAAAATCTGATCAATTACCTATTACTTTTGGCTTTAAATTGGCTCTACATTTAAGCTCAAACGATCAACATCACAGTGAACTATTTAAACCCAAGAGTATATATGTAGTTATTTAAAATATTTTATAAATTGTCAAAAATTATTACCACTATAGAATGTGAAAACCCTTTTTTTCCGAAAATACACGGAATAGTAATGCATTCCCGGCAGATAGCTGGACCAATCAATCAGTTTTTTTGACGTATTAAATTGATATTCGCTTATGAAAATATGATATAATGTTTCATTTAATATAAAATGGTACGATTTAATAATACAACAGCTGTTAAACCTCAATACGCGTTTACCTGCGTCTGAAAAGTAAATATTATTCTTATAACCATCGAATAGTTTTTCGGTGTATGAATAGAAGGGTTGGTTTTCACTAGAGAAAATCATTAACATGTTTGGAAAGTCAAATCAGTTGTTCGTTGTTTTTAATAATACTGGGATTTGTTTCGAATCATTCCGTTTCACCGTGTTTACACGATAATACAAAGCGTCTGGATTTAACAGCAGACCGATTCTGCCATAGTATTGCGTTTTGCGTTGATGAATGTATTACAGTGGTGGATATATATATATATATATATATATATAGGTACTTACATTTTGTTTCTGGTTGAAAGTTTTAAAACATTAAATCAATAAAAACAAAACACTTGAGAGAAATATATACCCATTGTTTAATCAATCTCGTAACTATTTTAAGTTATGCCTAAGATAAAATAACTATAAGACAAGGAATTTCAAAATGAAATAATTGTAAATTAATATCATTACAATAATTACTGTTTGAAAAAATAAAAATAAATACCATTTTGTTTTATGTTAATAACAGTGATGAAATAATAAAAAAGAACTAATTTTTATATCAATTCATTATTTTAACTTAACTCTAATTTGATTACCTGTGTATTTATGTAAATAATATAACAACTAAAAATAGATGAAGTCTGAAAACAATTAAGTAGATGTAAAACATATTAGTTTAACAAATTCAATTATACCACAAATTGAATACACGTTTTATGTAAATTATGTTTAGATTTAAATATATTTTTACACTCCACTTGAATATTAATATTTGCTCAATACATGTTCGAACTCAGAAAAAGTGAATGGTTTTAAATCAATACTTTGTTTTTAAATTAGTAATTTCTGTGATGTGTTTCGCCGTAAATTTCTCATTTATTAAAACCTATTTATTAAATCATTATTTAATATAATTATTGTTGATGTATGTTTAAAAAAAAAAATCACGCATACATAAAATAAACTTAATATAATATTAATAGACGTTTTATTTTAATAGATATGATGAATATAAATACTCACCTTAAACCCACGTGGCTGGACATTTATCTATTTAACGGCATACTTTCATTAGAATAATAAGTACTTTTATTCTTACAGATAAGCAGAGGATGGATTTTAGGCCCAGAACTATGTGATATGTGGACTTCGAGTGATGTACTATGTTGTACAGCTTCAATACTTCATCTCGTCGCAATAGCTGTTGATAGGTAATGTACATCTTGTTTCAAATAAATTATAATAATATATACTTCATAGAATATTAGTCACACAAGCGCCAATGACGAATAGTCAACCATACAGGATTATCTTTCTTAAAATAAACAATTATTTAGTAAATGATTTACTTGGCAGCTCTATTTTTACACCTTTTTTTTTTAATAACATCAATTATAATACTATTAATATTATCAAGCAAAAAAACTAAATTATTCGTGCTTTAACGGGAATATTTCCATTGAGTATATTTTAATTTATCAATTAATATAATATCGTGCTATATAGATGCAACAATTTTGGTTTTTGGTGTTTTCAGCATGTATTTTTTGAGAAGCTTTACTCCAATTACCGACATCGCTAATATATTTGAGTAAAATGTTGGTTTAGATTGTACTTGAGGAGCTGGGAGTTAAGATTAGCAAGTTATAAGAAATGTTCTTAATATTTGTAGAAAAACAGCGAAAACGGAAATATTTATTGAAGATAAGCTTTAGATACAATCAATTGATTTTTCAATTAAAAAGTTTTAATTGTGTGGATGCTGAATATTCCAATATATTATCTTATATGTTGTCATTTTTATACATTGTGAAATTTTAGAAATATGTATTTAAAGTATTATTTGTTTTATGAACCTTTTCATAACATTTAAAATTATTTTAATCTTGATTTTTTGAACAAAAATTAGTCAAACCTACCAAAATAAGATATTACTTACCAATAACAACACATGTATTTATAATTTTTAATTAAATGTAAATTTAGATGCACGAACTCAAAACAAATTAACGTTTCAATTAATATTAAATTACACTATATTACATTAAACATAATTGGTACCTACCTAGTTACCGATATTTACATAAATAATTTATTTCTAAACCAAAACCCAACTCAGTGATTATAGATTAGGCCATTTTGGCCACTTAATTTGCTAAATATGGGTAATAATTAATCCGACACTCGAGTTTTATGAAATGGTACATAAATATTTACTAACGGCATTATATAAATCACAAAACATGTACTAACTTAATTGTATAACAATGGTCCAAAGGATGCATCAAGCGTCATCATCTCACACTATCATTATAAAATTGAGAACATATATTATTGGGCTAGCCAATGATAGCTAAATAATTATGTTTTCTTTTAAATTCCATTGTCATTGTGACCTTATTGCAACAAATTAAAAACCAACTAGGTAAAAATATTGATAAAAAAAAAAATGTTTAAAAAAGATTATTAGGTACATTAATATGTACCTAATAATCTTTTTTAAACATTTTTTTTGTACATTATGTAGTTTAAATTATATTAAGCTATATAATATTATAACTACAATATTCGTAGAGATTATTTTATTACAATAATGATTAAAATAATGGGAAAACTCTTAACAAGAATAGTTACTCTACGATGAGATATTATCAAAACCTATATCAATGCAGTGGAAAAAAGTTCCTTGTTTTTTTTTTTTTTTTAAGTTGAAATATTACATTACAATTCACAGTCAAGTGAAAATACATATTACACTTATATAACCGCTTTGCTGTACTGTAGTAGATGTCAATTTGACTTCACCATTGAGAAATATATATGTTGAATTTACGAAAAACCAATCTGAGAAAAGCCCGTCTATCAGCCTATATTACTTAGTATATATTTTATAATATATCATTAGCATTGCTGTTACAGTATTTATTTATTTTTTTAATTTGTAATATGGTAGGTTAAATTAATTTTTTTCATGATCATGAAGTGAGTCATACCTACGTTCAAAATTTCAAACCTCAACAAAAAATATTTTTTAAATTACAATAATTGAGAATTGAGATCCTTATTATTTTTTGATTATTTTTATGTACCTAATTTCGTCCAAATTTGAACTTTAATGTCTATAAAAAAAAATTGTTATTAATTTTTTTCGTAAATATTTGAAATACGTATTTCTCTACCAATAAAGTATTTGAATACTTTTACTCAAATAATTTACAAAACAGATAAAAGCTTCATACATTGCTCGCTCGTTTAAGTATCTATAGTATAATGATGATTGGTATTTCAAGATGAACATTTTTTTCTCTCAATCATCTATAAAAATAATAGATTTCAATCGATTGAAAATTAGTTTCAATAATGGTAGTTTTCCAGGCAGTTTTGTACGAAAACAGAAACAAGCAGTATTGTGCTTTATATAAAACAATAATATGTTAGGGCTTCTTACAACTAATTCATAATGTTTTTATATTATTAAAAAATAATAATAATTCTCAGGAGAAACTTTATCTATCTAAAAACAATCACTTAATATTTTATAAAAGTTGTTCACTGTTTCTTTACAAAATATTGGGACATTTCCGACTAAACAAACCCCTCAATCGGTGATGATTTTCCAATTCTACACATGAAATATTTTGTTCTGAAAATATAATTCCATTAAAAAATTCATAAATAAACTAATAGCTTTATTAATTTTTTTGTTATTAAAAATCTGTAAGCCTAGTTGATTTAGTTTTGGGTATTTTATAAAAGTATAGGAATTATAAAGACTGAACGATAGCCTATAAATAATGTATAATAATCTTTATTTGAAACATCACATTGATAAATGCAGTAGATTATGATTTTGAAGGATACTAATTGCTTTTTAATACCTAGTTTATGAATACAACAATTATAATAAAGAAATAATAATTGCAATAAAACTTGAACTTCTCCACTTATACTTATAATATAATATTTTAACTAAAACTGATACAGCTACTCGTATTTGTAAGTAATATACAATTTATACACTGTATTATAGCATATTATTATTTATTTTATCCAAAGTTTCGACAAACATTATTGTTGTAAGCCCATTTACAATAATGATTCATATTATTATTATTATTTTTTTTTTTTTCATTTAAATTAAATTATACAATTCCATTCATTTTATAGAATTAATTATGTTATAAGTTGATTTGATTTGGGATACCGGGATATAATATAAATTATATATTTTATATTAACCACTGATTAATCATAACTAACTACCTAAATAATCAGGGAATATTTAAAAAGAATACGATTTAATTATAACTATATTATAGTATACACAATTAATTTCTAAACATTAAAATTTTGTCTCAAATCAAATGTTTTAAGCCCATATTTATAGATGATTTATCATTTGACACACACATAATATCTTACTTACGTTATTTTACTTACAACCATGAAGTTCCTTAAAAGAAGCTTTTGAAAGTTAAACAACACCAACATTGTTTTAATATTCATGACAATGGAGTTTACTAATTTTCTGAACATAGAAAGTCATAAATCAGATATATCCATGCCGTATGTCACTAGATAAGGTTATAATTTCAATATGATATTAATATCTTAGCCAACATGCTAATATTTTTGTACAATCCTACTCATTTAGTCTTAACGACAGAAAATTGATTTACTCAAGTCAATAATTATATTGTGATATTAATATTTGATATATATGTGCCTACCTAATGTGCAGATCATTCAAAATATTTGACTAGTTCATGACGGTTCAAAATAATATATAAATAATAATATACAAGGAATAAAACTAATTTTTTATATTGAAAACTGGTTTTCCTTGATAAATTTTGCGTTTTTTAATCACATAGATACATTAAGCTGGACGTTTTCATAAGAAAACAGTTTTAAACAACTACAGCTATGTAGAAAAATATGGTTTAATAATAAAAAAAAATGAATTAGTCAACTAATAGTTTATTATTATTTATATATTTATTTAGTGTTTAAAAGAGAATATATAAGTATCATATAACATCTACGTAGGTAACGTCGTCACATGACTGCGCTAATCTAGTGTTCTAAACATTGATTATTATAAATGATCAACAATAGATTTATACAACTTTAAAATTGGTACTAATTTTTAAACCAAAAATAAGTCAAGTTTCTTCATTTAAAAATTTCCCATGATAAATAATCGGAAGTTTTGAAAAACTTAAATTTTATAAGCTCATCAAATTATATTAAAACAATTCTATTCATATCACATAAAACTTTAAAATGACCCCTTAAGTATTAGTGGACGCTGCGGGTATTATCTATGGATAGTTTTTATTTTACATATTATTTAGTGTGGTCAATAATTATCTTCTCTAAGAATCAATACAAATAAAAAATAATATTTTAAAACAGATAAAATACTAGCATACATTTTCTATTTAACTATCTAGAGTATAAATAAAATATAAATAATTATAATCATAAATTAACAATCCACCATAAAAATATTGTGTACCTACACTATACAATTTACATAAATAATGAACATTAAAAAAATATATATATATATATTATTATACATATATCATACTAACAGTAAGTTCAAAATTCACTTATAAGTAATTTTTCGTTACTATATAAATAATTAAATAATTATTTTGTTTTTATATAAAAACATTATTTTTATCAATAAACAGTACCACTATTGTGATAAAATATTTTAAAACACCTGGATAAATTATATATTTATTAGCTAATAATAAAATAATTAAAGCATTAATTCAATGTAATTAGTGATTATACATATACATTTAAGAAAAAAAATCAATTGACCACACCATTAAAACCATACACTTTTAAATTAACTAAAATTACGTCAGGCGTTAATACAGAGGCAGATTTTACAAACAAAATAAAGTAGATACTTAATCGAATAAACTTGATTTGAATACAATTATATATTTTAATTTTAGCTGCGCTTGTAAATAAATGTACTCAGTATCTTATGTTTTAAATATAAATCAATGAAAAATTTATTTTAATTATACACAAAAGCTGCAGAAGCTTTTATTTAGTTTTTCCAGGAATATTATTTTTATCCGTGTAACAATTTGAATTAAGGACAAAATAGAAGTAAAAATATTTGGCTCACAAATAATATTTTGAATTATTATTGTTAATTTTAATACAATGAATATTGCATTTCATAAACATTTCTAAACCGTCTTAGTGTAATAAAAAGTCAAGTTATTGATTTTATGTAAATTTGTATAAGGTTTAAGAAGAATTCCCTCTCATTTTTATCCTGACTTGGATCTGGCACAAATCTTTGTTTTAATCACTAGAGGTTTACTCCCTTCTTTAGGATTTCGTTGATATTAAGTAATTAATTAAAATCTATTTATGGAATTATATAAGGTTTATTTTTTGTTTGTTAATTCATAATTAGTTAATTGCATTTATTTATCAACGAGTATGCAGTATACTGCTTATCAATTTCAGTAAAAAAAAATCTATCATCAAAACATTAATTATGTAGTACTGATAAAATACGACAATTAATTATATAAACATATTTATGTATGATATAAAATAATTGCATGAAAAAAAAACACTTATCCATATCTATTAACAATATATTTATGTGCCTACCTAATTTTACTTATTCGTGCAATTAACTACCTATTGTAATAATGTATAAAATATAAAATACAATTTGTAAGAAAAAAACGAAACAATTGTAACATTGCTTAAAAAATATGAAATCTGTCTAAAAATAACATAAAGAATGTTTATAAAATGATGGTATAAATAATTGTTCAAGAGAAATTAAGACCATCTAATTAATCAGTGAAGTTCTGGAAAAAAAAACACTATAAACTTAAAATTCCTACACTTCACATCAATTCTAAAATAATAAAAATAAAATATAGTAAAATCGATTGCATCTGATGATAAAATGGAATAGGGGAAAACCATCTCAAAATTATTTAAGTCTGCCGAAAAAAAAATATGAAGAAAGTCCATGTTGATTAAAAAGGCAATTAGGACAAAAGCGTAAGTGGCAAGATAACCGACGAGGAAGGATGTGATAAAAAGAATATGTTTGCAGGATTTTGATTGTTCACTGAATATATTTCCCTGTTGAATAATTTTTGTTTCACTGGTAATTATTGGACATCGTTTGAAAAGAGGATTATACGTGTAAGGGATAGCTATATGAATAAATAAAAAAAAAACATATATGAAAGGGTCATCTAGAAATACATACCTACCCTTAACTTCTACCCCAAGCCTAGCTTACTCAGTAGAAATCTCAATATTAAATTGTAATACTTTGCATTACTAGTAATTATGCAGGTACATTTACTTAAATTGTCCTTGGACCCATTTCTATTTCCATGACGCTTTAATTACATTTGATGTTATACCGTTGCAGAAAAAAAAGGATATATCATTTGATATATTTAAAGAAGCTTGATATAACATGTATAAAAACGTATTAAACAATTTAGCACCCTTTTTTATAAACTCGTGAGTATAGTAAAAAAAAAAAAAAATAATATAATTTATTCTGTTTGACATATCCGTAAGCCTTGCAGTAATTCAGTTGTTTCTCATTATAATAAATCTAATATTATCATAATACATTTTAAATTAAAACCATACAACTCGGCAAATTTAAAATAATATACAAACGTTATAAAATTGGTTGTTTCGTCCTTAAAATGCAAGTTTATCTACACTAAATATTTTTACTGTCACTAAATGAATATAATTTTAGGTTCTGAATAGAGTATTGATTTTACAACAATGTGTAGTGTTTTTTTTTTGTGTGTTGTGTACACACAGTTACATTCATAGTTGGAAAAATGCTTTGATTTTCAATGTTAGGGGTGGTTCGTGGCAGCAAATTGGATTTAGTTGTTGCTTTTAAGAGGTCAGGATAAAAGATATCCAGTATTTTTCAAAAGAATCATGGAAAAAACGAAAATATAAAAATATTAAGGAAAATGAGAATTTTTACGGAAAACTAATTTTTGACAAAATTTATTTTGCTTTTTAGGTGTTACTTTAAAATGAATAACCATAGGTATAATCAAAACATTTAATAGTATTTTATATTAGGCACACATAACATTTTCAAAATATTTTGAACCTTTTTAAGCCATTTAGACATTTGACGATTTCTATTATTTTTATTTTTATAAATATTGATGAAAACATTTTAACCTGATAAAAAAACTTTAAAATTTAATTTAAGGTTCTTCATGAGTTAATACTTTAACCAAAAATGAAAAGATGTATGGTACATATTATTTTACTAGAGACATTTTAAGTTATTTAAAATATGAACGAAAATTATGTATTCAAACAAAGAATAACGATTTTAGTTAATATTTGTTATCATTTGAAATTTTTTTTCATAGGTCATGAAACTTGTGACATATAATATAATATTTTATAATATATTAAACGAGGCATTTTTAAATGCAATGTCATCGGCAAAAATAAATTCAACCGACCGTATCACTAATAATTTGTAAAATAAATTACTATGGTTGCTGTTATTAATTTATCATAAAAATATTACTTACGGCAGAACAGTCACCTACTTTTCACCAACATGTTTATTTTTGATAAAATAAAAATATTATTTTTTTCTTTTCTTTGTTATCAATCTTCAGATTGATTCATAACTTTTTTTCCATTCGTTTCAGTAATCCTATTTTATTTTCGGTTGTAAATACGACTCAAACCTTTGATCTTTGATGGACCTATATCCTTTATTTTGTATACTAGACTAGATATCCGTACGAGGTTCTTTCCTTATAATTTTGATTAAAATATTTGCTTTTTTATTGAAAATGCTGTTTCAAGTAATTCAAAATAATATTTTAGATAGTTTTCAATTTTTTTTTAAATTAATAAAATCGGAAGTGTATATTATACCTCACATATTTTATTTTACACTTATTTATAGTTTACTTCGAATTCGGATGACTGATCTATTTACACATTCAATCAATAATTTTAACAACTTTTCGTGTCTAATTTTATAGTCAGTCAACTTAATTCGTCTTCTTATCAACATTTTCCAAAGAATTTTATTTTTCTATGATTTTTTTTTAAATTCTTCTTTTGTTATTCATTTGACCTATATCTTATCATTAACATTCGTTTATTACGCCAAATTATTTTTAAAAAAACGATTCCAATTATTTTTGTAGTTTTGTTCTAATATTGGTATTTTATATTGTCTAGATTTAATTTCCATATAGGCTGATCTACCTACCAATATTCTATACAATATACTGGTACAGACATAATATATTTTAACAAATTCCTCATTTAAGAGCATATTCTTCCCATCAAACTACTCAATCATTTCGATTTTTAAATAATAAGCCTAATTTTTTTTAAATATTATATTATATTAATACTGGTTAATATATTTTTATCTATTCATAAATGTATGCAGAGAGAACAGTGAAAGAGAACGAGAGAAAATTATTACTGATTAATTATTAAATAAATATATAGGTATTTTTTTCGAGCTCCCATATGGTTTAATATTTGTTTATGAATATTTAATAATTAATTAATCAATACAAAGTGTATGCAAATAATAATACATCAATTATGCAAATTAATGATATTTGCTTTTCAGATATTGGGCTGTAACGAATGTTGATTACATCCATACGAGAAACGGTCGAAGAATAGTGGGTATGATTATTGTGGTGTGGTTTGTGGCACTAGTCGTGTCATTGGCTCCACAGTTTGGCTGGAAGGACCCGGATTACCTGGACCGTATTAATATCCAACAGCGATGTATGGTCAGTCAAGACATTGGCTATCAGATATTTGCCACATGTTCAACGTTTTACTTGCCTCTACTAGTCATCCTGTTTCTTTATTGGAAGATATTTAAGATAGCCAGGAGAAGGATTCGTAGGCGAAGAGCTCAAAGGAACGCAATGCTAGAACATTCTAGGTAAGATCGATTATTTTAAAGTGTATTAAATTAAATGTAGATACTACTAACTACTAACTAGATAATACATTATACTCAGTATTGTTAAAATACATTTTATACATTTCTGTTTCAACATATAAAAATTAAATAAATCTTTTGAAATTAAAGTATGTAATTATATAAAACATCCGAATTCAAAAAAAAGTATAATACACAACAGACATTAATCAAACTAATAATACAGTCATGAAGAGTATTAAAATGGTCCGAATGAAAAAACTAAACATTCCTAATTTTCAAAATTAGAATAAATCATACATACAGGATGTAAAATATAATAGTCTCAAAAGCACACACTATACCCATTAAATTAATATAATTTTTATTCAACAATAATTATGGCATAAATAACTCTACTAGCTTTCAAAATAAATAAATATGTCATTATCAATGTTGAACCATGATGCCACAATGCCACATAGACGTAATCAATGTCAAGCAAGATGGGAGTTACCCACTGAATTTTACAGTGACGCGAATATATCGTTTCTCCCCCCCCCCTCCTTGTTTTAAGCTTTAATTTATTACATTTTTTAACATATTTTTGGCTTGAATATTTTTATTTCTGTTTGAATTTTATTTAATATCTAATAAAATATGTATAATTTACTATAAAGGTCAACAGTCAACTTAAAGTTAACAAATTATGATATAGATATAATACTAAAGCTATTAATTTTATAATATATTTTAATTTATTTTACAATATTTCACAAAACTTCGAGTTGTTTACATGTAATTATTTATTGTTATTTATGAATAAATTATTTGAAGGGTTTTACCGTCAACCACTTCCCCGTCCAAAAAAAAAAAAAAAATTATTATATAATTTTAGACACAATAAGTAACAATAAAATATTTATTTATTATATATTCTGCGAGTTAAACCCTCGCAGACCTGCAGTATGATGGTACTTTGAAACATATAATACACTAATATAATATATATTCGGGGCCTGGTGCAACTTTTAAGACAGACAGTCTGTAACGTGTTCTAAGGTTAAGTATAGCGAAATTACTAGTTCATGGATGGGTATCCGAGGTTTTTAGTGACAAATCTTCGACCCGCATATACATGTTCTTCAACCAACCGTAAACACCCTACAAAAATTCTAATGGCCAAGAAAATGATCTAATTTTAGCGGCATGCGTCATAGGAGACAATAAGACAACGACTTGACACATTTATAATACAGAAAAATAATTTTAATAATAAATTTAATAAAATATTTATTTTACAAATTTCATAAATCATAATTCATAATAAAATAATAAAATATATTTATATATATTTCAATATTACATTTTTGAAAATATTTTATTTTTGTCATACCATTATCGTTTTCTTAGAATAGACCATTTGCAAGCCCCTCGCGTGAACAGACGGTGCCCAACGTGACGGGTCGTTCCAATAAATATCCAAATACAGTATAAATTCACTGTAAAAAATAAACATGAGACGTTGTCTTGTTTTTTCTAGCGACGAGGTAGGGGTTATCGTTTCAAAGCAATGGAGACGCGTCTCGTTCATATTGTGTTTGATTTTATTTTTCAGTAACTGCATCGTCACGTCATCGACCGTCACAAACTCGTTACCATGGTTGGTTTTTAGTTTACAGTTTCAGTGGCGTAATTTGGCCATGTTTGTGGGGGGATAAAATGTTTTAAAATTTTACCTATACCCCCCCCCCCTATAAAAAAAATCAAAAGTATTTATTATAAGCACCTTTCAGAATTCAGAGCAATATATTTATGACAACATGAGACATGGAATAAATTTCGATTAATTGTACCAATCGATAAGTTATTTTTAGTTCAATAGGACTACGGAAAAATAGTAGGATAGGATAAGATAGGATAGATATGACAATAGTCTTTAATCTAGATAAAAATAATCTGATAATCGTCAAGTGTCGTCGATCCGCGATAAAATAATACTTTACTGCTCAGGGTTTATTTTTGTACCGCTGCACAATGCATAAACAAACTCAAAACATACACAAAACATATTGCAATAGTGATACTTATGAACTTGCGTGGCTGCATTTAAAACGAACTAGGTACGAAGTATTTATGTACTACTAGCATAAAGGATTTGTTTTTTTGTATTATTTCTATAAAGTATAAAATATAGACTATTTATAATAATATTAATTCGCATTTACATTGCTTTACATTTACATTAAAAGGTATTTTATTTCAATATATATATATATATATAAAAAAAAATAATAATAATATTATTAGATAAAGAAGTACATAGGTGAATGTAGTCAACCAGTCTTTAAAAAAAGGTCATGGGAGGATACGACACCCAAATCCCCCCCCCCCGTAATTACGCCACTGTGTAGTTTATTTCTTGTGTGAAATTATATATAAAATATTATAATATGAGCAGGTAGATATCAATTATATTGTAATTTTTTTCATCAACGCCTATCCTGCATAAATACCGCGCCTCGCCACTATATTACAAACAATCGCAATTTTATTATTTGCTCTCATATTCGATTTTCATTGAATAATCTATTGTCGATTCCTATGTCGTATGCCTACTGCAGCAGTGTTGCTTAATAATTACGTAGAGATAAAACGATTATCCTGTGGATTTAACCAAACTATCGTCAGTATTTTAAGCTTGTGCTATTACTAAAACAATACTCGGCCTTTTTCCTTTGACGTGGGTGGTGGGTATCAGAAGCACTTGGACGGCCAAGGATTACACCATAATATATTATAGCCATTGAAATAGGATCGGTAATAACGATGGAACGTCACGCGCGCGACCGCCAGCACAGTTGTGAGATTATTATAAACACTCCCGTCGAGTTATAAGTGTATTAACCTATAGACCGGATTTCCGTGCTCCAACAATTTGAGTGACATTTCTCCATAAACACCTCTTGATTACCTAACCGATTTGTTTGTGTGTGTTTCAGGTTAAAAAAGCCGGCAGACGAAGCGGCCGCCTCGACCGAGCCCAAAAAATGTGGTTTCTTCCGGAAAGCCGTTTTCCTGCGGATCAAAAAGAAGAAGGAAGTAGAAGAGACAGCCGTGTGCTCGAGCATAGGTCTGATTGACGGCCACTCGAGCTGTTCGATGCCCGAGTCATCGCAGGACGGCGGTTGCGGTGGTGGCCATTCAAAGGCGGGCAACGGCAGCGGAAGCGGTGGAGGAAGCGGTGGAGGAAGTGGTGGAGGAAGCGTGGGCGGAAGTGGCGGCGGCGAAGACAAGACCACCGCGTTCACGATCACAACGAACCACGATCACGGGGCCACGTCGGCGGCGACACACCATCACCACCACCAGCACCACCATCAACAACATCACCACCAACCCCAGCTGCACCAAAACCAGCTTCAGCCCCCGGTGATCGAGGACGACGGGCCCACCATCACGGACCCTTCGGCCGGCCGGCACACGGTCATCGAGATGAACGTGAACCGGATATGCGTTCCGGCTCCCGCTCGGGTGAAGACGAAGCGAGAGAAGAAGGAGTCGCTGGAGGCGAAACGAGAACGGAAAGCGGCCAAGACGTTGGCCATCATCACTGGGGCGTTCGTCGTGTGCTGGCTACCGTTCTTCATCATGGCCCTGGTCATGCCCCTATGCCAGGGGTGTGTGATCAACGAGTACGTGTCCAGCTTCTTCCTGTGGCTGGGTTACTTCAACTCCACCCTGAACCCGATCATCTACACCGTTTTCAGTCCCGAGTTCCGGTTGGCTTTCACCAAAATGATTTGCGGCACCACGTATAGGAGATAATGAAACGCGCACAATATTATTATTATTATTATTATTATACATGATATCCATTATTATTATTAATATTATTATTGTTATTACTATTAGATACAATACGTATTATACATTATTAAAAACCCGACGCCTTATTATTATTATACTTTTTTAATTCATGAGTATTGCGCGTTTTTTTTGTGTGTTGTGCATGTGTAGGTAAAAGTTTTGTGTATGTGTGTGAGTGTGTTTTTGTGGATGTATGTGTGTTTGAACGCTTGGCGATGAGGGTGGTGATTAACGGTCATCGGTCCTTGCGGGGTCCACAATGTCCACAGATGGCTGCCGAGATTTACGCAAATTCATTGTGACCTGGTTCGACCATAATTCTTTTGTAGGGTAGATATCGTAAAATTCGTAGACCAATATTTCAGTCGATAATACACACACACACACACATGCTTGCAGACCCTAGCTCGCTTCGCCCGAGTGTTGTGTCCCTATTTTAATCCGTTCAAGACCATTATTATCGTTATTATTATTATTTTACGAGAAGAAACGACAAGATATTATAGTTATTATTTACACCAATGTTTTGGCGATATTATAATATAGCCATTTTCACGGCATATAAAACATATATGCATTCGACAATGTCGGCAGAAAACTTCGTCCCGTTTAAAGGCCGCAATGAAATTATAATATGTATCCAACACTTAGGCTTTGTTTCTTTATTTTCGCAGAACCCCGTCAAAACAACTTTCGTATAAAATATATTCTATATTTTAAATCCGAACACTCTTTAAATGGGTTCGAGAAAGTTAAATTCTGAAGCCAAGTTGCTAAAAACAATCACTTAAGATTTAATGAATTAGTCACCTAAAAACATAATATTTTACAGTGGCCTATGATTGGCCAGTTCAATTTTAGTGAATCATTATTAATCAAATCAAATCAAACAATTATCGAACCCGACATTAGTATTGTAATGATAATACAACAATATAGATAAACCATTGTACTATTTCACAAGTGACGAAACGGGATTTGTAATATGTTTTGTGATTTTTATTTTGATGTACAGAGCTTTTACTACTGCTATACTACCGCTGCTATTGCTGCTGCTGCTGCTGTTGCCGCTGCTATACTGCTGGAAATTTGAGTCGGCCGGTTCGACTACTATTTCGTTATTAAATTGTTTAAATTATAGTTACATAGGCTTTAAATACTCGCCGAGTGCGTTTTACTGTTAAACTATATATATATATCCATATTTAATGGAAAATCGTAAAATATGATTGACATGTGTAAATATAATTAATTACGTTTGCTACTATATAGCTTGTCATTTTTTCATAAAAATAAAAAATTGTACAATGAAATAATGTTAAAGGGAAATTTACAAATGTGGGGTTAGTCAAAACGGATAGGTATACATAGTTGAAAACAATGTGCAACAGTAAGATAAGTCGTTATTTGCTCAGCATATACCTAGTTTAAAATTACTTATTTATATTGTATAAATTTTAGTTTTATTTATGTGTTACTTCCGGTCATGCCGATTTAATATTATTTTGAAATGATTTTTTTTTCAGATTGTAAAATATAATTAAATTCTATTAATTAATTATTTAATTATATTATATTATGTGTAAAGAAGCAAATCATCAACTTAAGCCGTTTTGACCACCTACGCTGTATTATAAACTCAATATTGTAAAGATTCTTAATATTTAATTACCTATACTAATCTTTTTTCAAATATTGTGTTGATTGTACCGAATACCCTCTAATGATAAATTGTTAAACTGCTCTAAACTGTTTTGGTTTTTATTCGGGAGCTATCATTTTTATGATAAATCCACTTCAGTTTGGAGCAATTAAATTGTGTTATAAGTTTATATAATGCCTATTATCATTGTTATTATTAAGTTCAATATTCAAATAAATAGTAGGTACATACACCTACTGATACTGAAAACCCTATTAATTGTTCTAACATAATATATTATTATTATATTACCACGTTATTATTATTTTAATTATTGATCCTGTTGTATTTCAATTTATTACTAATAAAATTACGATTTTAACTAACTAAAATAACGTTATAATGTTATAAAAATTATTTAAAAAAACATTTGAAGTGTATATTATATTATATTAAAATATAAAATAATAAACGAATTGGTTACTAGAGGCTAGTAGTATGTATAAATTACAAATATAATATTATCCTAATATGACTTTTCAACATGTTATATTATATGTCTATTAAACACTTGTTTACAATTGTTGGACTGAATAACAAATTATGTATTATTGAAAGTTAATGAATGTTATTTATTAAATTTGTAACAGAACGCCTTCGTTTTTTAACGATTCAGCTAATTTATGATACCTCCTAGTATTTTTAGTTTAATAACTCAACAATTATATTTTATTTTAAGAGATAATATATATCAATGTAATTCAAATTTCAAATTACAGGTCAGATAATATTATGGTAAGTACGCTGAGTATTATGGTGAGTATCAAGCCTATAATATTAAAATTTAAAAAATAGCAAGAACAAAACATAACCAGTCAAATGGAGTGTTGTAATGATTTGTTGGTTAAACAATCAATAAATTCTGTATTTGTATTGTGTATCTACTATCAAGTTTTGAAGCGAAAAAAAATGCTTCAATCTTTAATTCCGATGATAATTTTCGAGTTGGTAGTAGCAAGAAGAATATAGATTATAGTTGGTATGTTTAGCTTTGAGGCGTCAATGATAAAAAATTGTCAGTAAAACGTCTAATAAATTAGTATTCACCTTTATTTCACGAATATTTCTCAAACTATATTTCGGTCTACCGTCTACCTATAGGTACCTATTTAATTAAAAAATATCAATCATAATAATTTGAAATAATCTACCAATATTCTAAAATTATTGTTTTCTGCACGATATTAATATATTAATAATTTAGATCGACTTTAAACTAGTACCTTAGAAATTGTTTGACTTGTTTCTATAAATATTGATAAAAAAGATTTTTATAGTTAAAAATATCTGATATGTGATATATGTTATACAATAAGGTCCATCATAAATCTCATCTAATAACATTTTTAAAACAAAAAACTGGCATTTTTTTTGTAAGCGTTTAACTTTAAATGTTGACAGAATTTGTCATATAATTTGATATTATAACTTAAGTTTTAATATTTAATAGCTACAGAGTTTTTCTCACTGTAGTAGTGCTCACTATGATGTTATTAAAAATATAGGAAATACATAAGCATAAGAGACTTGAAACTTTTTACCATTTCGTATACTGTTATTTTTATACGAAATCAAGGACCAGTATTGTTAAGTTAATACAATATAGTATATGAAAAAATGAGTTCAATAAATAAAATTATGTATAAAATATTCATATTGTAAAAATTACAAAATATTCATCATAGGATGACGGGGTATTTCTTGTTGTAATAACTGTTACACTGTAAAAATTGCTCTACTCATTGAAAAGTTGCACGTTACACTCGAACTTCTATGGGGAGAACGACTTTTCCGGATTTTTAGTATGTTCAATTCACAATTTCATTGTACTTCAAACGAACCACTATCGGTATAAAGTAGTTTAATGTTCGAAAACTATACATATCAAGTTTAATATAATAAATAATTACCCATTACTATATACGTAAGCATAATATTCTAACTATCTTACTTCTTTGTGCTATTATACATAACATTATGTTTATTTCTTAAAAAAATATAATTTTACCTGATAGACTAATTCATATTATGTTTATCAATCCTAGAATATAATATATTTGGTATTTTAAATTTTATTTTTCGTTATATTAATATTATTATAGTAAGTATTCATATACATTATATAAGTATACATTTATTTTCTTAAACTACAATACTCAACAATAATATTTGTTCGACATTATTATGCTGAATATTTAGTAGCATAACACACAGATACTTTACTACGGGCTGTCAGATAATAGTTAAAATATGAAAAAATGTTTCAATTGATGTTTTCATGATAATAGCGTGTCTTTGTTCAACAACTACCGGAATATATTATATGATTCTTTTGATGTTTGCTTAAAAATAATATCTGAACAAAAAAAGTTGTTATTTTGTACAAATTACTTATACAACTAGACAACCTTCAAAACAACGGACAACACCGTCTTAATATTATAATATAGACACTATTCATGTGTTAATTTTATGAACACGTGGTTTACTATTATTATCTAAATAATCATATTTTTTAATACTTTCGTTTATTGTTGAAACTAAAAATATTCTTTGAAAATAACATTTTAAATAAATACTAAAGAAGAAAAAACTGATTTATTTCGTAGAAACTACAGTCATAAATCAGAACTACATCTTCAAAATTCAAGAATTTGTAAAACTCGAAAAAATTATTTTATTATTATTATTATTAGCTGTAGTAATGGTATAATAATAGTTAACTAATGAAAAATTAAGAGAAGAACTAAACATAAGCCATGACATCGGAACAAGTCTTTGTCCAAATCTAGACAACGAAGTAAGCATCATAAATATTTTCAAAGCAACACAAATTCTCCAATTGCTATAAAATTTTAAAACTAACAACTGTAAATATCAATTTTTATGTACTTTTTTTTATACATATATTTATTTTTATTTTTCTAGTATAAAATTAAATGTGATGCTAATGGCCTCAGATGTCTGAGAAGAAATTATTCGTAATTTCAAGATCAATAAAAAAATAAATAATAATAGTTTATTATTATGTTATATATTTAGTACAACGATGTAATATATAATTCAAGAATCTTTAGTAAACATTAACTTTTTACTAGTATCAAATTTTAAAAAGTGAACATTGTATAATGGTAAAATATTGGATTCTCAATAAGTAGATCGTAAATTGGAGGTGTTATAACTATAGATAGTTAACTTACATAAAGTTTAACCTCCTTACTGGCACACAGAAATTGTACCCTTTATACCTATTCAAATATATTCAATCTCACAACTTATTTTTAACTTATAAACAATATGATTGAAATAGTATATATTATGGAAAGCAATACTTATCATTATTCTGCAAGTGTATAGTAAACCTAAAAATAAATGAATAAATGTTAAATGTCCTCTTGATAATTGGTATAGAAAAATAAAACTCTATAATTTAAATACCAATACAGAAAAATGTATATAAATAATAAAATGTTTATTTATTTTGCTGACAGTAAAAATTAAAAAAGAATAATGTTTACATAATATTAACGAATTATTTTTTAGTTTAAAAATATTTGTTCACTTACCAGTTGGTAATTTATGATTGGCCTTTTTTTTAATTACTATACATAAAAGGTGACATTTAGTGAGCTATTTTTTATCGAAAAGCTGTAGGTATATCAACTTATAATGAGTAAATGCTACTTTTATTTACCTAACCTAACGCTCTTTTCAGAACAGTTTCTACTTGTGCAATTTCCTTAAATAAATATCATACCTATAAGACTACAGTATATCGGCGTTCTCTGACAGAAACGATAATTTATATTTCAAAGTTGAGTAATTGCGTAGTAAATAAGTTTAAGAAATATAGTCGTTCATCACAAATATTAAACATCAGTAGTGTGATTTATTGATTTGGATTAAAAGAAATATGTATAATTGAAAATATGAACATAATACTTAAATTTTAAATTTAAAAAAAAAAATGTAATCTTGAGTTTCTTTTATGTTTTTATTACCAACTAAGATTCTGAGTGACAGAAGAAATAGGAACTCAGATATGTAATCTGATCTACATGAAACCATAATTCTGTCAGACTGCTAGACACAACAGTATCAAACGTGACAAATCTAATCCAAACGAAACTGGACAAGAGAAACGGCAATTAGCTAGACAAGGCTGATTTAAAAACAAACTAATCATCTTAACCAGTTCTCAAAATCGACACATGTGCAAATAAAGTTATCATTGTGGCTACCGAAACTATTTGTACTTAAAGACTACACTAATTAAATATGAAATCTCGTCAAAAATCACATGGTTTTTATTATTCTCAATATTGTTCAACTCTTTTTGTTAAATGTTAAATGATTTAGTATTTTTTTTAGAAAGTAATAAAAAAAAAAAAAATTACAATTATTAAATTAAACTGTTCACTCAATCTTACACACGCAACGTGGATCACCCAGACAAATAGTTTTTTATGTATTCACAGAAATAATAACGAAAAACAACTTTGTTATAAAATCAGTTGTTTTACCGTATAATCGCATAAAATCTTAAATTCGAATATTCACGATTTCATTTAGTACAAATAATTTATTTTACAAAAAGTAAAACCAAAATTTAATTGCAAAACTTTTACCTATAGCTGTAAATTTATTTTCTCAGTTTGTCTTACTACGCATTTCTTGTTAAAATTCTGCTGTTCAGACACCAACGACTGATGGTGAATACCACAAATCGACTTACAATACATCGACCCATTATAAATTATATAAATGTTAAACACCATCTGCCGTCTACGCAATACTACCCACACAGAATTGTAATCTGAACCATTAATTTAAGCTACCTTTTTGTTTCTTTTTTCATTTAAATTTGCATTCTTATTTAACTAATTGGAAATAAGATTATACAAACGTCCCATACGAATTTAATATGGCTAGGTCATTAGATAAAATTCTTCCTCGTAAAAATATGCATTATATATGACGGGCTTATAAAAATACTATGTTTGTTAATTCAATCCGAGAGATTTAGTTTTTTGGTAGGAAGTAGGTAATAGGTAAAGATACAAAACTCGTCTGTATCCGGTTTATATAGCAGCCTCGGGAAACATATCTACTGTGACAATTAATTATTCATCAAAAACTGCATGTATTTAGTTTAAATAAAATGTTATTTTTCTTGTGATTCTGTCATTTACATGTTTCTTTAATATACGATATTCCTATACAATATCTATTTGTCATAAAATATAATATAATAGATACACAATAATTGTTGTAATAAAATAATATTCATTTTTTAAATTATAGGTAATAAGTAATAATATAGCCGCTTGAGTTTAAAATGTTAATATTAAATAAAACATTTCTTATAGAAACAGAACATTATTAATATGTTTTTGCACCTACTAACAATTACATTATAATATAAAGGAATGTGGCTTGGTGAGGCGCGGTCGTACGCTCAATCTGCGGAAGCGCACTGAGCGTACGTACCGGCCGCAGTTGCTAGCTCCCGGATGGGTGACCACCAGGGATTTTTAGCAACATATCCTTGCCACACATACACAAACACGTGTTACAGCACTACTCACATAAAAACCTACAAACAAATATACAAAAATAACCCCTACCGTACCACCCCACACCCAATGGCTAATGTTACCGTGCGTTCTCCTTACAAAAAAAAAATATATATATATATATAAAAGAATATTATATCATTATGATTATGACAAGCACATTGTGAACATCAACAAAATGGACTGTGTTAATAAATAATTTTTAAAATAATTCAATTTTAAATAGATCAAGGAATATCAGAGATAAAATATCTTATATTTTGTGTGCATGGCATTAGTTAATTTTATCACTTTTGTGAATAAATTAATAAATTCCGTCAATGTATTATTAAATTGTGTTTAGATTTATAACTATATATTAAGACTATACTTGCCATTATATAACTCAGGTATTTTTAAGTGATTAATAATTTTCAATGAATTGAGTGAGAATTTCACTTAAGCGGATTATATTAATAATGTACATTATCAATGATAATTATAAAAAAATAATTACAAAATTCGATCACCGCTGGCATAATGTTAATACATTTAAAAATATATTTTATGGATAAGGTTATATCCGTCCATCAAAGTGCCGTGCTGCTATACATAGCAAATTATGTAGCAAATAAAATGATAGATGCATATCAAGCGTAAAAAAAAACATACATAAATAGAAATATAACACATACGTCTATGAAAATATATATCACATATTTTATATAATATAATAGTGTTTCATTTTGATGCGCTATTTATGTTTTGTCTTTTTTCTTAAAATTTTTTTTTTCCAAAATTCAAAGCATATCCTAAACAGCTACGGTAAAACAGGAACCGCTTTTAGGCAACACCTGTTTTCAATAAATTCAAATTTTTTTTCATAGATCTTTGTAGCTTTGGCGACATGGGCCATTAGCTTTATACTTCAATTTACATTATACTATTACATGTTTTAGGTGAAAATTTAATTACAATAATAAGGGAACTTTGAGGCTTATGGCTGTTGACTATATTTATATTACTTAAATGTATTTGTCTATTTCGGTTGTCCTGAGGAATGACATGATTTTTTCATTTTGACTGTCGGGTCCGATTATTTCGAATAAGTTCGTTGGTATAATATTTAGTTTTTCTCTTTCTTCTTCATTTGATCGGCATTAAAATTCAAATTTATTGTTATTTTGAAATAAAAATTAAATAATAAAAATAGGTGCTCCTCCACCCATATTCACATTTTCGTATACAAAAATATGATATCATTTAAAACAAATTGAACACACCAATTTCCTACCTACTCAATGGCAAAACCTATATTACACAGCATAGGTTTAAACTCACGAAAAATCAAGAAAAGAATTTTGCCAGAATTTCAAAAAATTTCCAATTTAAAATAACTGTTTTATTATTATTATAAACAATTATTCACATAACTTGATTTGTGAATTTTGTACATATAAGTATAACTACGTATTCACAGTATTCATATTATAGTATAATCATTTAAAAAACATTTTTTTAATAATATTTTCGTTCAGAATAAGTAGCTTTATATGGTTGAAGTAACTACTCAATCACTGATGAAACTTTTAAAAAAGTAGTTTTTAGACTCTGATATGAATATGGAAAATATAAAAAAAATCACACAAAAGTTGGTTGATTATTCATTGTTTGCGTAACTCAAGAGACGCCAACAAAATATTCATATGGTATACATATAGCTCCCCGTTTATTTTATCTATACGCTATATAGTTACCATGGATGCTGATGTACAGTTATATAATATTATATCTTGAATTTCGTATATTTTAGGAGCGTCGATAATATGGACTAGATTCTTGGGTCTCCTTGTGTCCTCCCGTAGACCTTTATCTGCAAGATTCCAATATGCCCATAAAATATAATATTAGTTATTATAAATTTAAATTGCGTTATTTGATAATTTATTTGCCTAACTTTTCTGCGATATCTCCTGTTTTCGACATACCTATTTATTTAACAGGATTTTTTTTTTAGAAATATTAAAAGAATTTAAAAAATGTTGATTTACTTCATAACTTCCATTCAAATTTTATTTTATTATTATTAACAGCTATAAAAATGGTATTGCATTGAATCATATGTGTTTTTGTTTTAATTTACTTGATATAAAATCAGATAATTGTATTGGGAACCATTAATTCCGCCAGTATTATCGACTCTATCGGTAAAAGTACATAATATAGGTATATAGATACATATATTCAAATATTGAAACTACATTTTTATATTTTTAAACCAGGACTACTATAAGTGAGAAATTGATTTAATTCGTTCCCACTGTTTCTGCTGCACGATTCCCATGATTCCCACATGTTCCCATCGCTCTGTGCTCCCGGAAATTGTCCATCCCTATACACTGCATATCGAGTTGTCTGGTTTTATTTCTTTTAAATTTCATTTCCATTTATTGATTTGATTCATGTTCAATAATATGTAAACCAAATTAAAAACTGCAAAGTCACTCCCGAATCTGATAAAAAAACATCACTACACGAGAACATTCCACTCGTCATACCTATTCCATTATTGTGGCCCATTATTGTTTATAAGTTATAACTTAACTATCTACTTGTGTATATATTTTAATATTTGTATAAATTGACAACCGAATTTAAAAGTAATATGCAACAAAATAAAAGAACATCGAAGATAACTAATTTTTTTAACTCAACACAGAAAAAAATTAAAATAGAATCTAACGACGTCGTGGATGATAATAATAGGCATTACTTAAATTGTACAGGTTTTAATATAAGTACTTAAATTGTCTTAATTAAATATAAAATATAATATACTAAAACGTATGATTTTGGTGTTTTATCTAGTGGGCCCCTCCCTAAGGAGATTTCTGGCTACGCCACAATTTGTGGGTAAATGAAAACAATATTGGAGTGGTATGGGTACTGATATTTATTATATACACAGAATGATCCGTTTATCGTAAGATATTTATAATGACTGTTTTACTTTAAATGGATCCCCGTTTCGTGTATAGGTATAAGTAATAGGTATGTTATTTTTAAAAGCCAATCATATGACGAGTTATAATAGTAGCAGTGTATTATATTGGTCACGTTCAAATATTAACGTTAGATTTACTTTTAAATTACACACAAGGTATATTAATATCGGAATAATAAGTTTGCCTATCAAAATCAATTTGATCAAAACTTTTATTATATGACTTCAATCTACATGAGATATAATGAAAATAATAATGTATGGTCTTTACGTGTATTTATCTGGTACGTGTAAAGTTTGAAGATAATGGAACTTTTAATAGGTTTAATGTGCTTTAAAACACTGTATAAACACGTTAAAACAAAGTTGTAATTTAACCCATCTCGTGATTTATTTTGCAAGGCTTCTGTATGCGGTTCTAAAAACTTGGTATACGATTACACATAACCCTATTACATTTAGTGGAATAATGTGTATTATCAAAAATAAGGAAAACTTTAATTTTCAAGTATTTCTCTAACTTCATCTTATTCCAACATAGTTTATATTATTAAAACAAAGATAATCCGCTCATTAGTTCATTTACAAGGTGTCGTTTAAAAGGTTTAAATCAAAATTGACTTCCTAACTTGTTCTTATTTTCTAAAAATACTAAAGAAATTTTATATTTAACATCTACTAATGTAATCAAGACGTAATTAATTCAAAGCTTATAAAAATAAACATATAATATTGTTTAAAGTAAATAAATACTATAAGAAAATACCTATATGTTGACTTTAAATCATAATTAATATACTAATCGTCGTGGTGAGGAATAGACAAAATAGTAAATAAATCCCACATAGTTTTTGTTTATAATCCTAAATAACTGTTACTTTTTGATAAGTGTTTTTAACGAGCTTTCTGTAAGTTGAAAATTCTAAATATCTATTGTGGTTTTTGGATGTTCATAGATAATTTTTGATTCGTTAACTACCTATTTCCGTAGTTTTATATTAAGTATCAACTGTTTGAAAAACTTTTTACCTTTTTTCTTGGCTAGGGCTATAAGTAATAGGTGCAACTCAAAGTGCAAAAAGAGCTAGGAGCAAATCGTACAACTCTTAAAATAGCTATAAATTCTTTACGTTTATCTAATATTCTAATTGATGTAAATATATAATCATAAGTATTTAAAAATTATTTAAAATATTATAATAAATTATCATACCAGTGCCTAAATAGACTTATAAGAGAACATTTCCATTAATTAAAAAAATAAAAAACCTTTTTTATAGAGACACGATAACTGAAGTATTTAAAGAGTAATTTTACTGACATAAATTACTATTTCTCTTAATTTAATGTAATATTAAAAGTTTCGATGATTTCTACATTGTCGGACATTAAATGATAAATGATAAATGAATATTGATCTCAAAGTAATGCTAGATGATATGTCTCAGAGAGTCAGAGATGAATAACATATCCAAATAGTCATTTATCTAGCTATCTAAGTATAGATAAGTTCAATGATACTGATTTTTTTCTTAGTTAATTTATACATTTTTTGGAATTATTGTAATAACATTTATTTTAACCGTCATTTAAAGAGAAGTCTTCTAAAAATCATTGTTAGAAAGGTATACGGCAACTTTAAGCTTCAAATGACACTATTATATTCTTCAGTAACTATTTATACGAAATGTATTGTCAAATTAATTTATTGGTATAATAATAGGTATATTTTTCACGATTCATGTCAAAGACAGAATTATAAATTATTTCATTGGATAATTATTGAGTTTCTTCTTATTTTTAAAAAAAATCCATAAAAATCGTCAGTGTAAATTGCAGGTCATATGAACTTTTCTTCTCATATATAACCTATCTACGTAGATTAAAAAAAAATCACGCTTTTGAACACTAGGAAAACAATATTAATTGTTACCACTATAAATAGGTACATCAGCATATGGAGCATATTACATTAAAATATTAAAATAATTACAAATATTTTGTTTCTATATTATACAATTTACTAATAAAGTATAATAAGTAAAAATGTACGTTGTTACTTGTTGGATCATTAAAGCCAAGGTTCGGTAAAATCATTTTATTGTCTACCACTTCCTTAGTGATTTTAAATTTTATATTAGATTAATTAAACGGATAAATTAATTAAGTTACTAAGTATTAGTAGGTACTTACTATTAAAATGATCAAATGAGTTAAAAATAATTATAATCTTCAAATTTCTCTTACAATTATTATTAACAATATTCAAATTTACACTTTAAATATCTACATTAAACACTTGAATAAATAAGATCAAGTGTTATCAATATAGGTGTACTTATATTTAATGCAGCAGTCATTCCGTCATTGCTAAAAATTCATTTTGATGTCAATTATTCATATATTTTGGTAAATTTGTTTACCACTTCCATTTTGATAATTCTAACGTGAGCTGAATATTCGTTCTATTAATCCTATTATCACACATACATTTGTATGACCATAATTTTGTGGTGGACTGGCAAGTTTTGGAAATGTGGTTCAGTATTTTATAATGATAAACTAATAGTGCCTTTTATAATATATTATATGTAATATTGTTAAATGTTCAACTGGTGCCTTGACCCACAGATTTAACTTTCTCAAAACGCACACTGCACAGCACAGTATAGCTCACACTATCCAGTCCACCCCCTGTATAATATTTATAAATACGAGTATATTCATCTTCGTATCCACCATTTATGGTATGGTATTAATGATGTGTTTTGCTACACTTTTTCCTGTTAAGCAATTTAATAACACTAATTTTTCCTCAAACTTTTTCATAGAAGTTATCATTTGATTTAGATTGCTCATGCTGTATGTTATGTTGACGTATATCATCAATGTCATTGCAATAATTGCATTTAATTAAGTTATGAAATTATTCGTTGATTATTAATTATTATTTTTTGTTCATCAAATATAACATAATATGCATAATTAATATTTATGAACTATACTAGTTACTTTTTAAAACTAATATTATAGCACCTTTTTATTAATGAACGCCTATTTAGATTCTTAATACTATTTAACAATAGGTAAGGAACCCAGTACCTGTTTGGTTTTTATGGCTAATTTATTTCTAAATCATACAATGAGTTGTAAGACTAAGCCAGGGGGGCGGTCAAGGTACTGACTATACATTTTTACATTTTAAATCAATTACACATTGAAAAAATTGTTCTAAATATATCATAAAACAAAACAACGTGTCTCGTGAAGAAGTAACTCACCGGCGTCATATAATATTATACGCCTTAAGTTTTGAAAAGAAAACCTTTTTTAATTTTATCATAGGCAATTCAATTCAATTTTTTTTTTTAACAAACTCAAACAGCTGAACACTTGTTAATATAGGTATTTTTAAAACTTTTTAACTTATCAACTTTTTATCTTAAACCTATTTTATAATGCTATCTATCAACCATTATACACAATCGAACAATAAATATGAAAATAATTTTTATTAAATTAAAAAAAGTTGACAAAAATTATCATTTTTGAAAGGAAATCTCCTATAACTCCAAATAATGCCGTATTAGTACTAAACTAATTCATATTTATTCCAGTTTTAATTTTAATTTTATTAATTACAGAGTATTAACTAAAATTTAAAATATTGATTACATATTTTCCATGATTTATAAATTCTGATTTCTGCTAAATGTGAAACACGACTGTCGTAATTGTAATTATTGGCATACCCACACGTGTTGTCTGTGTCTTACAAGTGCGTAGCATAACAAATTGTACGCTCAGCAGATCGCGTTAACTCCGTTTGATCAAAATTTAGAGTAAATTGATCTATTATAAAAATTAAAAGTAAGATTATCATCTAGGTCATCTCATGGGCTTTTTACTAATTTTTTTATTTTAAAGTGAATTATAAGTATTTTAAGAAACAGACAAACAATAATTTACAATTTCAAAATAATTATAACTCGTTTTAAAACTAAAATATAATTTAAACCCACGAGATGCCCTAGGCCCCTAGATAATAATATTGCCTTTAATTTACCTTTAAATACTGGATAATTAGCTTAAGTGAAGCATATATTGACATGTAGGAACTCATAAATATATAAAATGTATGGAAAAAATGTTTAGGGTAAATTTCTAGGTATTATTCAGTAGAATAATAAAATTAAAATTAAATAGTAAATAGGTGTAAAAATGGCGTTATTTAAAGTTATACGCGATTTCCTTTCAAACATGCTAGTTTTTATCTACATTTTTACTTCTTTTTAATTTGATAAAAATGATTTGTACATTTCTAGTTTGATCGTGTATGTTAGTTGATAACACAATTTAACAGCTTTGAATTGAAAATAATTACAAGAAAAGTTACATCAGCGAATGTGAAGTACGTTTGGTTTTGTCTAGAAAAAAAAGTAAATTGGTCATGAGTAAAAAATTAAAAAAGTTAGACCCCCTAGGTTTCTTTTTTGCATGACATAAACCCTTAATTATCGTATATGACTTCGAACTTCTCCACGGGACACATTATAATTGACGAATTTTGAGATGTTTTCATTATGGATCAAGTTAAATTTAAAATAATATAGTATAGTCAGAATTGAATATATTGCCCATGTATACTCAAAGTAATAATATGGGAAAACTAATGCAAAAATATGAAAATTATAACTTAAAATACATATATTTTAATTTAATTTAATTTTTATCGAAAAAGTTCCCAACAGGAAATTTTAGAGTATAGGTATTGTACCTAGTTAAGTGCGGTATTATTAATAATGATGGATTTCTCAGATAAAAATTTTCAAATTTATTTATTAATTGCTACAATTTTTGATAAGGTATGAATAGAGACTATCGATATAATTTATATAGGTATATGCATATTTATTATTTAATCCAATCTCAAACGAGTTATTATATTTTTTTTTCCGATTACAGTTGAATTATTTATCCAATATTCCAATCCAGTGAAAAATATGGCATATTGACATCTATTGCGAAGAGCGTGTCCCTTGACTATTGAGGCATTGAGATTAATTTCATTACTTTGATCTTTAAACTTTTATATGTTAGCTACAATTATTATAAGAAGTTTCTCAAATTTATTCAAATTCCCACTTATACCTACGCGTTGTATTTATACATTTAAAACTGTATAAGTACCTTCTTGTTCAAAAATACGTCAAAAAATAATTATAGTTTATTATATTTATATCATCTAATTATTTTTTTATGTGTACCTACTACCTATCGATAAAAATTAATTTTCTTAAGAATTTCAATTAATTATTTTTAATTATATTCAAGGCTTAATAATTTCTTTACTGATAAATGGCAGTAATTTATTTACAATCATTTATTCGTATATAAGCTAATCTAATTGTTTTTTTAACAACATGCTTTATTAGTTTTTTACCAACATTTAAATATAAAAACAAATAGAACAAAATTATAACTATAATTTATAAATAAAACATTAAAAACAAAATTCATATTTCATGATAAATCCAACCTAAAATTACATTGAAATGCAATAGTTTTGTCAAGCGGTTCATTTGAAGAACACTAGATAGAGTGACTGATTTAATGTCCCAACAAAATTATATTATTCTTGACAATCATTAGCATTTCTTTGTGTAAATAAAAAATTCTACGATACAGTCGAAATGTTGGAATATTATATAATTTAGTAATATTTAGTAATCTTAACTCTAAAGCTACCTATAGTCTAGCTGGAGTACAATTGATGTAAATATATTTGTTAATTTATTATTTCAAAAAAATTTAATATTTATATTACCACACAATCAAAAAAAAATCTTAAACCATTTGACATATCTAAATGAATTTAACCTACTTTATTACTAAACGTAACCATAATAAGTTTTTCTATACAAATAAAACAATTTAGTTATTATAAAAAATAAAAAAGTTAATATGCTTAAATAAATATCTAATTTTATCTAAGTAGGTACAATCACCCATATCAAAGTTCCAATGATGTAAATGTAATCAATATATACTTATACACTGAAACCTAGGAACAATGAAGCATTGTCGAGTTATCTAGTGCCAATGTGGTTAAATGATAAAATATAATTAGTAGTATCTATAAACTGACAGATCATCTATGCTCAGAATGGTTTTTTGTGTTTAATGACTAATCACTTAATTCAAATTTAACAAATCCATTGCAGTGATATACTCAATGTTGAGATACATTCAACATCTTATCATCACTTATGTCCGACGGAGTTGTGAACTACCTCCCCACTATTTAATAATTATATTATTGATGTAGGTATATTATGTGTTTATTTCATTACAAATTGGGGACGAAACGGCCTAAATTCAAATACTAATGATTAATGAATAATGATTATGCTTTTTGAAGAGACTGTTGTTTTACCCTAATTAGGCTAGAATTGAGTGCAAAGATTCTCAACAAAAAAAGTATTCGGAACAAATTTTAAATTCGCGCAAATTTCAGCTTATCAACGTTATCACTCTTTGAAAAATTGTTATCACTCAATATCACTGTTGTACAGTGACACTAGCGACAGTTATATTCAATTTCTGATAGAATTAAAAATGAATACCACTTTTTATCAACTTTTATAGTTACTGACATTACATTCACTATATAGTGTATGGCAGCGTTTCCCAAAGTGTGTTCCGCGAAACCCTAGGGTTCCGTGGGACTATCTCAAGGGTTCCGTCAGATGTATGTGATGTCTGAAACATTTTTTGTAGTATTGTTTTTTTTTAGAAAAAATGGGGTTGAGTTGGAAGTAAAGACACATTAGGGTTCCTCAAAGCACAAACTATTTCCTAAGGGTTCCGCGATTCTAAAAGTTTGGGAACCGCTGGTGTATGGTGATAAAATGTAGATATAATACAAAAAATACAAGGGTGGATTAACATATACCCCTAACTCCTAAGTCCTAAACCATAAATAATACCATTTATATTTTTCTACGATAATGCATAAATAAATTATTTATTTAAAATGTTTATCAAAATTTAACTAATTCCGTGTAAAACCAGAAATAAAGTCTTATTACACGTTTGTTAAAAATGTTAAGTGCTCTTTACAAGACTATATTAAATCCAAATTAAATAGGCATTTATATTGTTTTTAAAACATTCATGTTTAAGATAATCATACAATAAATTTGTAAATAAAAAATAAATTATTAGGAAATAGGATAATATTTTAATAACACTTTCTTTGTTACTATAAGTTTTTGAGTAATTTAAGCAGTTTATTATAAAATATAAAAATAAATAAAAAATACATGAAAAAATGAAAATGATAATTAATTAGGTACTTTTAAGAAAAAATTGTTAGTCATACGGTACTAGAAATATGTTAAAAGTTCCTTCCTACCATGTGGTATTTAATGTTCCACATTTGTGTAATTTTAATCAAAATTGTTATGTGTTTTTAGCAATCACAAGATTTATTGCACATCATATATCATATTAATATTATATAGTATGTATAATATACATTGTGATACCAAAAATTATAACACAAAATATAATATGTATAAAAACGTCTCGTACTAATCGTAATATAAGTAAACCCGCTTTCCTCTTTGCTAGAAAATTCTGGTTATGCCAAAGAAAAATAAAGCGTATTGCTGTCATTAGACGGTCGAATACAGAGTGATAATTTGGGAATTAATGATTAATAATAATAATTTTTAGAAGAAAGTTCTGGATGTATTATACACATATTACACGCATATGCAGCCCCCGATGTGCTGCGCGGAATGAATCAGAACTCAACAGAAGTAGGATTTAAATCATCCCGAGAATGTATACAATAATATTACAGCTTGACAAGTCTGAGTGCTTTCCACGCAAACGTCATGTGACGGCAATAAATATTTAAAAGTAAATAATACAACATCATCAAAAGAGTCTTATTATAAGACACATGTTACATGTACTGTATCGTTGCCGTCGACGTCACAGCTAGTATATATGACAAATAACCGAGTCGATGGTGAGGAAATAATAATGGTCACGAAGATAAACGGATTAGGGAGATTTAATATTATGCCGTAGGTATAATTGTGGTTGAAACAAATTATTAACGTTAATGGTCGAAATCAGTTGTTAATTGTGCAGTATAAATATCTCATAGTAGGTACCTAATCTATCGCTTTGACGATAATTTTAAACTTACGATATTATAGGTAATACCACAGCTATGTACCTACTTACCGACTTTTTTAATTCAACCAGGTTAAACTACCTAATTAGTTTTCAAATGCAGAGAATAACAAAACGGATAATAATTGACTTGTTAGAGTAATGACCGACATTTACCTACTGAACGTAAAAATCCAAAAGAAACTGCGTTAATATCACGCGCCTATAATGATCATTTAAATTTTTAAAAAATGCTTCGTGTTTTTTCTCCCGCGTGCTGGGTGCCTGGATATTATTATGCTTCGTAATGGTCAACGCGTAGAAATCTGTAATTTTTAATAACAAATACCTAATGAATGATGACAAAGTGTTTTGGTGGTAAACGGCGGTTAAAAACGATTTATTAATGATTATTGATAAACTACGGCTATTAATTATATCACAGCAGAATAAGTATAGAAAATAAACGCGATGTTCTAAAAACGACAGCACCTGCTGCAGGTGTCATGGTTCACAGAGGTTTAACCGCAGATAGTAAGCCAATAACCATACTCAAACTATATGTACCTTGCGATTACTGAAGGTTACGATCGACTTGAGACACATGTGTCGCACTAATACGGTTTTTCTTCCGTACGCGTTCTCTGGTGAACCCATAAGGTTACCATTTTTGGGTTTAAATAACTTGTTAGTTTTTACATACTATATACCACACGGCTACAGACGGTACATGAAGTCTCTTGATTACGCTCAACCTCCAGCTACCATCAAGATTTTTTATTTCGTTACCATCAGTTTCTGCCTGGTATAATTGGCATAAATTATGTGAGATATTTCTTTTCTTCTAAATCATTGGGAATAACTAAAAAAACATTAATCAACACCCATTTTCGACAAGACGGATTTCGTTTGTTTTTTTCTTATTCATATAACAACAACCTAAATCCATAAAGAACTTGAAATGTCTACTAAACATTGATATTAGCATTTCCTAAAATACGTGAAATAATTTTCAAAATCTTTTTCAATCTCTTTATAGAAATTCTACGTTTTAGATTACATGTGCCATAACATGTGTGCTCGAATGCACGTTGAATCCAGCTGGGTGAGTTTCCCGAATCATTGTTTCAAATACATGTATTTGGTAATATTAGAAAAGCATCTAGTTAATGTAAAATATATAAATCGTATTCAATGCTATTAATAGTCTAATAATAATATCAACATGTTTACGTTACATTTAAAGATAGTTTGGTAGAAAATACACAGATATTTTTTCATGATTACTATACATTTTTGGTAATTTTTTAAACTTAATATCTATTACAGTAAATTTGCTATTATAAATATGAATCATGTAAAATTTACAAAACAGTTGTTAACAAAATTATTACTGTGAAAACTCCAGTAAACTTTTTTGTAAATAACAATATTTATGGTTGTGATAAGTATATTTTGGTTGTAACAACCATAAAACAATTTACAAAACTATTTTGTTGTATACAACCAAGTTATTTTTTTCCGTACACCGTTAAAATTTTCACTCAAGGCCTCGGCGCCATCATATCCTTCACCAACTAAATATTCAATGTCAGTTGAAAATACTGACAAACAATAGTTTATTCAAGCTTAACAATTATTAATAGCATATAGTGGCTACCATTCTATACCAGTATTGTCTATACCCGCATATGACGGTTTTATTGTGAGACCGATGGATGGTCCTTGCAGTCATGTGTAAAAGTGTACCTAAATAGTGTAATAGGCACACCAATAGTTATGGTTATGGCAGTGGAATTCTAGCATTTGCACATTTGTTTTGTACAACTGTAAAAGAACCAAAGAGGACCATTTGGAAACCAGTATTGTTTCATATTACGACTACTAAGTGTAAATCATTATTTTTAAATTTTTTTTTAATTAATATATATATAGAGCTCGTTTTTTTCCATATCATAAAACCCCTGATAAGACAATAATTTTTCTGATACTTGTGTGAGTGTTCAATTATTTTCTAATGATTCAAGTGAAATTAAAAAAATTCTCAAAAAAATCGAAAATTTCAGTGGTCTATAAATAACTCAAAAAATTCAAAAATTTTTGAAAATTAAACTGTATATATATATATATATCACTGACATAAACATTTGGTGAAAATTTCAAGTATTTACAGTGATTAGTTTTTGAATTACAACCATGTAAAAAAATCGATTTGTTCGAAAACTGGTTTTGCGTAAAAATTCCCGTTTTTCTGTCACTTTTTTTGTTTTTTGTTTTTCTCGATTTTTTTGAAAACTGTTGGAAAATGTTTACTTTTGACCTCTATAATGCACCAAGGATATTCACTTTTACATCAGAAACCACCCACAAAGTTTGAAATTGAAACATTATTTCGACTAGTTATGCTGTAGGACGTAGGTACACAGACACAAAAAAAACACACATCATTGTAAAATCAATACATTCATCGCTTCGTTCAGAATCTAAAAATGAAGTAATGAAGAATAAATGTATAAAAAAATTAATTTTAAACTAAATAAAATAGGCTATATTATAATAGTATTATGTAGATAATCAAATAATAATATATATATATTATCATAGTACATAATTTGTGTCATATTATCATGTTGTACAATATATTATTTAAAAAAAAAAACAACTATATTTACTTAGATAGTCTATTTCTAGACGGATATAAGTTGTCTCATAGTAGTTCTAGTAATTCTACTAGTCTACTATGAACTCTTCTAACTACAGTTTCCAAACAAACCAATTTACATATCAATACGCGTAATTGTGTGTACTAATAAAAAATTGCAATATAGGTGAGGTTAGATTAATCATTATCATAATTTCATAATAATAATTGAACAGCTATTGTTTAGTTTTTAACTCAAATCATGCATCTTTCAACATACTAGGTAGTAAACCGTACTAACCTTTATATATTTGTTCCATCAATAACGTGACGGCCCCATAAAAATCACTTACCTATCATATCACAAAGTACGATTTAAATCATTTACAATGTTTTAAATTTTGACTAATTTTAAACATCGATTATTATGCATTTATTAATAATAGGGATAAAATAATATCCCATTTTCTCTTATTTTGTGGTACCTCCTAGAGACCTATAGCCACATCCTGTCACTGTTTTTTTCCCGTGTAATGTATCCATTTAAGCCACATGGCGGCTTATACTTTTCACTTTCTGAATTTCTGACAGTGTTTTCAAAATTGTTATGATTTCCGATATTACTTCTTTATCTCCAGTTTCCTTTCTAGTTTTGAGTGCTTCTATAGCATTTACTAAACTTTTACTTTCAAACGTTTTTTTATGCCCACGTATAGCTATGCATAGTTCTACCAACTACTATTATAGCATATTCTTTTTCTGCGTCTGTAAAGCCACACTTAGCCTGCAGTACATTAAACAAACATTCTTTTAAACTTAATAGCTATCTTTTAGACTTATACAACACAAAACTCGATAATATCCCGAGAGTCCACTAACCTAATTTATATTATAGATAATTTTTCGTAATTTGCATAATATTACCCACCATATGTGTATAATGCAATTATTATTGTTACAATGTATGATATTACTACGTATTATGTAGGTACAATAACAGTGATCTCGATAATCAAACGGCTCGTCGGGAAACACGCCTGCTGTGCAGTATAATTAATAATTATTATGGTGTGTATTTTATTCATTCCGTTTACCTTTCTCCCCTCCCCTCCCCCCATGGCCTTCATTAAATAAAATATTGCACTATTTGCTTTGCACACCGGAGACTGTTGCAATGTCTACCCGCCCTTTCATCGCCAACATCACCCCATGACCATACAGACATCATGATGCTGCGCTATATATTTCCTATACAGTACAAGCAATAATATACAAATAATACCTTTACGCGTGATAATATAATAATATATAGGTAGTAAAATAATAAATCGTGTAGGCATTTCGAGCGTAAGTTCGGCAAAGGTTGTAATGTAGCTCGTAGAAAACAGATCCGTCAATAACTCACTATAGCAGTGGGGTTGGAGAACATATACCGGGTGCGGTGCGACAAGGGAAACGGTAGAGGACAAAGCGATGACGTAAACGCACGCTGCGGTAGAGTAGCCGAGAGAGAAGGCGAGTGGGAGCTGACGATTGCGGATGAGAGGTGAATGAGAAAATACTAATATAGGCTTAGCGGGTGAGCGGGGTTGATTCTGCCGGGGAGCGTGTTGCTGCAGTTTAACGATTACGGCCTCAGCAGCCCGGCCACAATGTATACGTACTGGAGAGATTTTATTTTTAATTTTCCTCGTAGATTTTATTTACCTATACACATGTATAGGTGTACTGTGTATGTACATAGACACGTCCGGGCGCGTTTAAATAACAATAATACACTTATGTATATGTATATATATATATATATATCACAGCTATATAACACCCGAGCGTTGTAATAACAATAACGAAAAATAAAATATTACATCGAAAGGATAGAAAGCTGGTATTATATATACCTACGTGATATTGCACGGTTAAAAAAGGATAAATTCATCATCTGACACACCTGCGTACACACACGTCACACACACACGCACGCACACACACACACACACTTACAGTTGTGTAGAAATACATATATGAAGGTGAAAAAAAAATCGACAGTGGCGGATTTGTCGTCAAAGAGTGAATAACGAGTGAGTGAGAGATCTCCATCCCACCACCCCCAATCATGAGCTTCAAAGCAGCCGTCGTTGTAAGCTGAGTGTATATGTATAGTGCTTTACCTATACGTTTGTGGGTGTGTAGTTTTTGTATAAACTCGTGTGTATGTGTCTGTTTGGTAGGTACACGCGCGATCTGGGTCAGTGAGTCACGCGCACGATTGCGGTAGGGCGTGCAGCGCACAGTAGCTACGATAACGACGGCGACAGCAACAGCGGCCGCGCTCCACCGGTAGCGGCTGCGACGACGACTACGGATTTGTTTTGCCTAGTTTTATTCTCAACCGTCCTTCGACGGTTAATACCATCGTAACGATCAACGAGCGCGGACTCGCCGCAACACGCTTATCTAAAATAATCATAATTATTAACATATTATTATTCTAACACACACGTCGATTGTCCGTCCCCCCGCGATGACCAGCGTTTCGGAAATACTGTCGTACGACAAGTCGTCGGCCCAAGACGACTACTACCAAATGTTGGGATGCGACCAGACGTCTACGGTGAGCCGATTACGCTTGTTATTTTATATCATGATTACTATACGATTCATTTTTTACGTGGTATTAAGTAGCATTTCTGTTTTATGAGATTATAATATGTATAGCCATAAAGGGATTAATTCATTATTGTTGACAACGTTTTGTTATTATTATTATTATCTATGAAAGATTATAATAGCCAATAGGTATAATAATAATATAAATGTTCATCACCCTGCAGCATATAATATCTATAGTACTTAATATAAAGTGTGTATACTCGTGCAACGCGATTTACCGACGTGCACTTTTTTCCAGTATAAGAATTATTATTATACATTTATACCACCAGCTGTATAGGGGTGGTATACAATATAGCGTGCGGCATTACAAGCCGGTTATAATAAAAACCGTCTCGAGTGCGACTTGCGTGCTTATTTAAACATATTATTATCATTATAATATCTCGTCAGTCGTCACTATAGGTACTGATTACTCTCGCAAAGGGTAATTTACGATTTCAGGACACATTAACACTTCATATTATGATTTATGTACGTATACAGGATGATTTATTATGAATACTCTCGCTCCCTTTCATTCTTGAATAACGCGTTTATTCAAATAATAATTTTTAAGTACTTTTAAAGAACATAATTATTATCTATAAATGCTTAAATTTTTTTACACCTGACCAAGTATTACTCTGTGGTGACAAGTGATTTAGTTCTTTTTTAAACAAATCTATCTCTTTTTGATTTTAATTGTTACCTAATCAAATAATTATTATGAATTATGACAAATATAAATATAAATTTAAAATCTAAGTTGTTAAACTTTAAATGGCCACTAAGGATAATAATAATCTTTATTAATAATGGTTCTATATTCAATAATTGTATATGTAATATTTATCTAACAAGTACCATTGTATACTAATATTAGTTTTACTTAGACGATTTATATTGATTTTTGCTATAATTTTCAAAGCTTATAGTACATAGACTATGTACTTCGTACTTAAAGTTAAAATACACTTTAAAATCATTTACTTAAGAATATTTTAAAATGAAAGAGGCTGCTAGCATTTAAAAAAAGCTTGTATCGTTAAATTACACTTCTAAAATGGTACCTATAAAAATCTTAGTATTTAAAAATATTATACTTACACATTTAAATAATCAAAATTTGAATAAAGCATTATTAAAGGTTAAAAGGGGAGATGGTGAACATGGTTGGTAAATCTTCCTGTATATATATATATAAAAATACTCTTGGGAAGACATTATCGTGGTGGTTAAATTATATATAATAATATACGAATATAATGGTCAGTAGGCTGCAATATCCCGCTACAGGATGGGAAAAGGTCGTAAGGATTAATACAAAGCCTGCAGTCCTACCTACAAACGCGCGCGCTTGTGTGTGTGTGTGCAAGTGTACCAGCACACCGTTGTCCCCCGTAACAGTAGATTCGGATGAAAAGATATTAATAATATTGATCACCAATATTGTAAGCGTAAAATATTGTCGAACTACTCGTTACACACATAGATAACTATAGAAAATACATGCATTATTAAAACACCAGAAATTATGAGGATAATTATTATAATAATAAATTAATAAATAATAATATACAATCAATCAATACGAAATAAATTATAACATAAATATTATGTACAATATACTTGAGCGAAAAGGTATAGTAAAATGAGGTATAGTTAAATCGAATGCAAATTGGGCACAGTTGGGATAAACCACCAACATAAAATTAATCCGTTCACTCCACACTATTTTTAATGGAACCATAACAAGCGCGACCAGGGTCACTACTATATTATTATCAGTTGGTAATTTATTGATATGGTGTATTATAATAGAACGTGTATGCTATTGTTTAAAGGTACTTACAGGTTATAATGAAAATATAGTCATATAGATCGTGGTATAGTACTATAGTATGTGATTTGGCCGTATAGGCGATTTAGTCACGTAGGTACCTAGAGTTTATTTTTGAGTAACAGTCCACACAACATGACATATATTTCGAATGTACATATTACTCGTAATTAAAGAGGACGTCGTTCAACGAAATTAAAATACATACGATAATCAGGTAATACGGGTGTAGGTACACACTAGATTAAAACTTCACCTCGACAATTAAAATGCTTTTTTTATGTTTTTCATGGGTATTATTTGTTTTTTTAAATTTATATTTGTCAACCTAATAATAATTGAACCTTTTTATGTAATTTGATCAAACAAATATATAATATAATATACAGGGTATAACGGAAAGACCTGATCAAAAAAAAATATAAAATGCTAATTAAACGTATGAAAAAAAATTGTTAATATTATATGATAAGTAAAATATTAATTTAAGAAATATATTCATTTCAGCAAATTCTCAAAAATCGTATTTTTAAAAAGTTATTTTTTTAACCAAATTAATTTAACCAAAAAAAAAAATCTAAAAATAAACTACTTGAACTAGATAAATCTTTTTACCATCAAAATTGCTCTTATAATCTGATTCACAAATAAAATAGGCTATTTTGAATTTATCCAAAACTAAAATGTATTATGCATGTCGCGCAAGGGTTACTTAATGAAAAAAAAAAAATATTAATTTGAACAAAAGTCAGTTCTATCTGTTACATCTTGTATATATATATATTAAATATAATAAATTCGTTAACATTTCTCATAGGTAAGTGTTATATGCACGACATTTTAAACGTTTTAATTAATTTCGATCATATATAGCTACTGCACTCTCGGCTAACTATTATAAAATACATTTTAAGTACCTAGGTATACAAATATAATATAGCCATGGGTATGTTATAAAAAACAATTATATATTCATAATAATATAACATTATGTATTATGTAACATGTAAATTGTAGATATCCTGCAAAAATTACAAACACGGTATTCTAACATTTGTATTTAAAATATTTTAGTCACTTGAAATTTTATTATTTTTAATTCAGTTTTTCCTTAGTTGAAAAAGTATTTAAAATTTGATGGATTACAATATTTTATATTAATAACATATATTAAATTCTAACTTTTTTATAAAGTTAATTTTTATCAGGACAACACATAAGAAAAATAGTATGTATGACGTACAACTATTTTTCCAAGGTCCTCTATTAAAATTGTTCAAACTAATATCTTCTACAAGGTCTTATCTGTTGAATGATTTAAATGATTTCGAAATATATTCAATGTAGTCCAAAATGTTACTTTCACCTATTGAAGTTTCAGTAATTCGAATATAATATAATAATATACTCTATTGTAGATGGTATTATGCTTGCTAATAGATGTATATTATAATAGGGACGAGTATGTTATTATAACGACTATAACCGTAATTTATTATAATCTAATAAAATATTAAAATACCTATGTGTGATGATATTAAAACGTCATTATAATGTATATGGTGATGAAATAGCGTAAACTAGTTAACAACTCTATATTTTTATATATTTTTTTTTTCAATAATGAATGTTTGAAAAAATGTATGAATAGTATAATCCTATTTTAAGCCACATTCAAGCTACAAATACAATACCAATATTACTTATCAAACTGTTAATTGTACTACTTTCTGAAAAAAAATAATATGTATAAGTAGATATATAATCTACCATCATTTATAATTCAGTTATAATCAAAATTCACAATACATAATACATATAGAAGATCAATGATTTACTTACTATCGTTTACTAAATGATCTAGATGTAAACAGTTTGTGTGATTAATTTTCACAATATAGTTTATAATAAAAGGTTACCATCTTGTACCACTGGTATAGTATAGGTAGGTACGTAATAAAATATATTAAATACTATAGTCTATAGATAATATTACTAACAATATTTACAAAATATGTTAAATGTTAGCAATTTATTTTTGCTGTTCTCCAGAGTTGAGAAACATAATTTCGCAAATATTTAAAAGCACATTAAAGGTTTAAGGTCTTGTAACTATATACCTGCTTTCTTCTCATTATAAACGGTCAGGCCACATAATCCGGTAACAGATGAAAAGCGTTTTAAACTATTTACCATATTATACTACCAAACATTCACTGAATACACACTATCGAGAATGCAAATTTAATGCAACTTAAATGCTTATTTATACTCATTATATCATTTATATATATAAAATGTAAATAATATTAACCAAGTAAAAATAATTTGAATGCTTATACTTAAATTATGTAGGTATAGAGCATTTATATCATGTTATATGTTATATTAATATTGTATATCCAGACAGCAATTAACTGTCAAACATATTATTATACATTTATTGACGACATAAACTTATTACATTTACACATTTACACATTTATTATACTAATAATATTCTTAAAATATATATCAGAATGTTTTAAATAGCTGCCTACAATAAATATATTAACATTCTCGAGATAATTATATGGTATTAAGTCCATGGAATTAAATTGTTTATGAATTTTTAACCAGTTGAATTGGAGCTCTCGATAGTGAAAACAACAGGACTCTAAATTTACGCATTCTACAATATCATAATCATTTAATAATAAACTCCTTTTATACCAATGGCCATAGACGCCGAGGCTTATTTATTTATTAAAAAAAAAGAAATAAATAATTTTTGTAAATTGTACCATTGGTTATACCCAATAAACACTTATTATTTATGGATATAATTATATTAAAATCAATTGAGTTAATTATAAATTATAATAACTTCTAATTGATCTAATCTCGTTGTGTAGTTCAATCACTATTAATTGTAGTTCAATCGCCATCACCATGATTAATATTATTATTATACATAAATGATAAATCAGTCTACCATTAAGAGTACCACATAATTGTATAATATCTACATTGTTTACAAAAAAATTCAATACATTATGACATTATATAACATATTATATTATTAAATAGTAAATACTAAATACCTACTTTTTTTTTCCCCCCCCCCCCGTTCAAAAAACCAGGAACGAGTGGGAAATGTTTAGCACAATACTGCCACCTGGACTAAATACCTACTATATCATAATATTATAATTACAATTATAATTATAATTATAAATTATAATATTATTATATGACATTTATTTTTATTAGTACCTATGTGCGGTTATGCAATTATGTAATGCATTGTTCATTTTAGTTTATATTAGATTGTTCAAACTTTGTAACATTGAAACATTGAAACGTAATAATAATTTATTTATATTTAAAACGTGAATAGTAACGTCAGTAAAATTAATTTAGGTATAATTAAATACTCGTACAACTATAAAATGATTTAATTACAGTTGAATGACTAATGATAACTTGATTTATTTTTAAATACATCAATAACGAATTGATATTTTACGGTATTTCACTATTCACATAATAAGTTAATTAACTTCATATTTTTGTATAATTATTATTCATTATACATAAATTAAAATTGTTTGTACTGCTTAAATTTAAATCTTTTTTGTATGTTCCAAATTAAATACAACCTTTTTGATACTTAATATTTTAAATAGGTGTAGGTACTTATTTAATTTTTGATACGAAATAAATAATCTATTTCAATTGTTTGAAAACAATGAATCCTATATCAGCGTTACACTTGTGTTTAAATCAAAAATTAATTTTGAATAGATGAACATTAAATTAAGATTAAAATAATTAATATGATATGTTTAAAGATTGACAAAATAATTTACTATAATATCCTATAAAGTCAACGATTTATAAAGATGTTTGCATACAAATATTTTGCATAAAATAATTTCAATAGAATATTATTGGTAGGTGCTATACATTTTTCAATGAATGAAATATTGAAGTGTTATAAAATACACGAACGACTTACGAGGTACTACACCTGTTGCTCATTCATCAACTACATAATATTATAGAGTATCATTCGTCTTTTATTCAAAAACGGCTTGCTTTCCGTACGCTTTCATCATTGAGTGGACAAACTGCAGCCTATTGAAGCTATTTATATATATACTTACAAAATGTAAAAGGTAAAGCCGTAAGCTTTTCATGTGTATAGAATATTATATTTACATTATCCATACAACCATACCAAATGATTTGACAAAACACATTATAATAATATAATGTAGGCACAACACACATACTGCAGTTGCACGCGCTACTGAAAACCGTATTGTAGAATTTGAACCTTAAAAGTTGACAAAACTCTGTATTATTGCATACACAATACACGTAGGTATACACTGAACTAATTATGTATAATACTGTGAGACAATTCAAGACATAATATACAAAGGCCGTAATGGGTATAATGTATATACAATGCACATAACTTCGTCTGTATAGATATATAAAACTCTTTTTTGTGTCTGTGAGTTCTTGTACTTAATAACCTCATAAGGTACATTGTTACAGTTTTTTAGGTGGTGTCTATATGGACACGTGGTTACGGGGGGAATTATTGATTCCGCCGAAACTATACCAGTTTAGGAAAAAGGTTTGTATCGATTCCGCCGGACACAGTTTATCCCCCCCCCCCCCTTGTACATATATTTTAAAGTATATAGTATTCATGTATAAAATGATAACAATTATATATATACATAAGTGCAAATAGGGGGGGGGGGGGGTTAGGGGGCTTAGTCCCCCTAAGAATTGCTGAAGCCCCCCTCAAAAAAAAAAACAAATGATTTTACTACATAATACACATTATTTAATTTAAAAGCATCATAAGAGTATTCAGTATCCTGATCTGAGCTCCAGCTTCAGCCCCCCCAGATTTTAAACACTATTTGTGCCTATGTATATATATATAGGTTATATCTTAAAGATAAGATTTCAGTTAGGTAATAATTGACATTTATATGTAGCGTAATACGTTGTAACAAACGTACCTTCTTCTACTTCTAAAGGCCATTCAAGACCATCCCATCTCACACCCGGTTCCTCCTTTCTTCTTTATCCATTGCTTCTTATTGAATTAAATATAATATATTGACACGTTTTATTTTTATTATCTTATACAATTTAGACTATAATTTTAGTTTTGCATTATTATAAATTTTATTAATATATATATAATAGGACTGTATATTTTGAAATACTTTAACAAGGGAGGGATAAACAGTAGTCGGCGGAATCGATATACGCCCATTACATGATGGGTGCAGATGGATGCAGTTTGTATGTTTTATCAAAACACCGACCGTTATATTATTTTGATTTGTATATCTCGTTGGCTAAATAATTCAATTAAACAAAAAGCATTTATTACATTATAATTTATAATAGATACGCATAGTGGCGTACGCAGAATTTTTCAATGGGGGGGGGGGGGAAATAAAAAAATCGTTTAGTTGTCTCAAGATAAAATTTGAAAAATAAAGCTTAATAGGTATATACTTTCTTAATCATATTATAATAGTAGTTATGTATAAATATATTTATAGACTATGGTTGTAATAACTAGGTAAACACATGATTTAAGATATTATATTAAATAATGGGTAACTATTATACAAACAAATAATAATACTAATAATATGGTCAATGGGGGAAGAGGACTTCATCCCATTAGCCCCTTCTCTGCGTACGTCACTGGATAATATGTATATTAGGTACTTGTATATGTCTATTATTCGATGACGTTTTATAATTAATGTGATTACAACTTGTACAAGTTTATCATTATCAGTTAGATATATTTTACTTTATAGTGACAATGTTAATACTGAAATGCATCATGTCATATTAATATTATTATTATTGATTGCAAAACACCAAACGAAATATTTTTCACTTTGTATAGTAATATTCTCTAAACTCGGCCATCACTATAATATATATCACGGCAACATCAAACGATTAATGTATGGCTGCAGTATAACCGGCAATATATTATATTGTGCAACTAAAAGGTTGGAAAAAGCAACACCTAAAACCGTTCCACAATTAAATTATTTATGCTGAAAGCATCATTAATTGTGGTTGATAAATTTAATTGGTATACGTCCAATATGAGCGTTCAATGTTTTTAACTAAATAAAAGAGATAAAATCCTACAAAAAAAAAAAGAAAAAAAAAACAGTGTGCAATCATTTTATAGATTAAATAAATAATATTTTAACTGTTTAAATTTTTTCCCATTGGGTGCCTTGATATAAACGCTTTATTACGATTTGTGTTTAATGTAAGATATTATGTTGAATATAGGCGGAACAAATAAGCGCAGAATTCAAAGTAAGAGCCCTTAAGTATCATCCGGATAAAAACTCCGGCGACAAGAAGGCAGAAGAAACGTTCCAGAAACTTAATGTAAGCAATATAATGGGCGTTCGCGCCTCGTTTGAGGTTACCATTTTTTATTATATTATTATTATTATTATTATCCTCTTCGAATGATGTATTCGTGTGTGCTATATATAGGAGGCTAAAGAAACGCTGTGCGATCCGGAAAAACGGGCAACCTACGACAAATGGAAGAACAGTGGCGTGGCTGTTAGCTATAAAACGTGGCTGAGCAACAAAGAACATTTCCAACAAGTACGGATTGTGAATTACATACGATAAAATACATATGTGTAGTAGTAGGTAGTTTAGCTGTAGATTGTAGTGGCGTATCCGTTCGTGTTTAACTCGTGTAAATTCGAAACATTAATAACAATATAGGTACTGCAGAGATATCGAGCGTCCATATATAGGGCGTCGATTTTATTTTGTTCTACCTCGCGGCTGCATATATGCGAATTGCGTCCCGTGGCATTGAACGCGTGGGCTAAGAGTAAAAAGATTCTACGTTGTTGTTTTTCGAAATTCACTTTTTCAAATATTCTTATCAGTTATCATAAGTTTTCGATGGCTCATGTTTTAAGTTAGAAATTAGCAAAAAGGTTCTATGTATTTGAACATACCTAAAAAATAATCTACTGTACAATAAAATTATTTTGACACAGAACCTTTTTACTATCAGCCCTCGTTATTCCTTCCGAATTGCGTCCCGGGTATTTTTGGGGGTAATAGACAATAGTGGTAATACTAGTTGTGTCCCGGTTATTTTTACTTATGAATCTATACTAATTTATTCGATAGAAGATCTGGCATTATTTGTATCAAACATGTTTCTTTATTAACTACCTATCGAAATTGTACGTTTGTTTTAGTAAATGCTACGATGTTTGATAGGTACGTGTAGAGTATGGGACAGTTTGAACTGCGCACTACAACAATAATTATGTTTGTTGAGTGTCAGAACGTATCATACAAGAAAATTATCAAAGCTTTAACGTGATCGTTTTTATTAAATCGAAAATACTAAAATACTAAATAATTAATAATAATAACCATTAATTGGGTCTTTAAAAATTTTAAATATCACAGGTAATGGGAACGTAATTCAGATGTGTTAAAAAAAACCCCCGGGACGCAATCAGTAATATAGGTGCCTTCTTTTTATAAGGGACGAAATTCGTAAGCAGCGACCAACTGTTATGCGTAGGAACTTATTGCTGCAGCATTCTTTTAACAAAACATATATAATACCGCATGTATACATAAGTATATGACACACAGTATGCTACCTAAACAATAATTTTCTAAGTAGGTACTTTTGCATCAAATGTTTGATTAACCGTCGCGAACGTTATATTCGCTGCAGATTTGATTAAAATTATATTTTTGGAACTTAATAATCCTTCTAAAATGTCATCATTAGATAAATGTGCATGTGCATAGAACGAGTTTTTAAATTTTTTGCCAACTATATTTTACCTGCAGGCAAAAAAATATCGATACATTTTACGTTATATATAATATTATCAAAAAAAAAAAAAAAAGAACGCGTGTACCATATTATTTTAGTAAATCTTATGTTTGGGTCATTTCCGCGAGTGAGTTAGTCATTTCGATATAATAAGTTTTGAAATCGGGAACCGTTTTGAAATTGTTTCCACGTACTCGATCCGTATAGTAAAACCACGCAGTCATCACCACCGTATTGAATATAGCAAATACTTTTCGTGAAAACAATAAACTTAATCCGGTAACTGATTAAGTTGGTACTACCTTATATATTTCTATATTTCTATTATAGTATAAGTATTTTGTTCAGTTAGATGTATTAACTTTGTTCACTGTAGGTAGTACAGCACTAATTTCCATTATTAGCCCATATAATATATATTATGATGGGTACCTACATACCTAAAACATATTATATAGAAATCTTTCAAATGATAATTTGTAACTACAACAATGAAGAATATGATATCGTAATAATTGAATTTTTTTTAGTCTATGCACTGGGCACAAATGAACACTAAAGATAGAATGCTACCGGAAGGTGATGAAGGGGCTTCGTCTTCAAAGGCGTCCAGGAGAGCATCTGAAGGTGGAGTGAACTTGGGAGCCAACAAAGTAAAATGGGACGCAAAATCTAATGCAGACATTATCAACAAGTTTCGCAATTACGAAATATAAGTCCCATAGTAATAATTTCGTCTATAAAAAAACAAAAAAAACATTCCTTCATCGAATAAATTATAGGTACTTTCAACATGATATAATATAAATTCTTATAATTTGTATTTGTACACTATATACATACCTATTATACTAAACTTTATAAAACTCATCTTTACCCTCAGGCCTGAGAAGCTAAACACGGTAAATAACATAAGAATAACTGCACCTTTAAAATAAAAATATTACTATTATTATTCGATTACGCTTACTTCTGAAAGGGTATAAAATGAAACTTTTTGGGGTAAATTAGAGGGAATTTTCTTCTCAGACCTTTGAATTAATCTAATCTTCAAGAATTTCTCTTCTAGTTATTTCTAAACATAACACTATTCAACTATTGTCTAGTCATTAAACAGTAAATGATACTTAACGTTCACAATTAATTGAATGCGATGTTGAGTCGAGTAGATTATGTTACTGAAACCAAATAATTAATAATTAATGTAGTTTGATATCAGTCTCGTCAAACAAAGATTAATTGTAACATTGTTCAATTCTATATGTTTCAAAGATGTAATATTAATAATAGGTATAATAATATGATGATATGTGTTATTCTGTTATTATAAAATTAGTGCATTTCTAAAACAATTAGCTAAGACACAGCATAGTATTGATAGTATATCGTGTTATAGTTTATTGTATTATTATACATTGTAACGATTACAAACCGTACCTATCTATTTTATAAGTTATAGTTAGAGGACCACGCCGATGAAGCTATACGACCTCGTATATATTACTATTTAGTATTTATTACCTTAAGGTATTTATTATATTATAATACTATACTTAGTATATTAATATACTTGACTGTATTACCATTTCGAGGAGATATATTGTTTATCAAATTTGTAAAAATAAAAATATACATATTATGAATACAATACCAGAATTGCGTTGTTAATATTAAAATACCTCCATCACAATATTACGTCTATGTCTGCGCGTGTGTGTGAGATAGGTACGAGTCCGTTTTATACAATTATTTAATTAAATATGACTTTATACTTAAGAGGACGTCGTCACACCTGCGTTTGACATGTGTCGTGTCCGTCTTACACATCACGCTACATGGCAAATTTTCGTTCACTATAGTTTCAATAGTGTGCTATTAGTTTTGATATGAGCGTGAATATAGTATTATTAAACCATTATTAAACTTTTAGTTACAAAACATTATCTGTGTTTTCTCGATGGTTTCTTACGATATTTTAATTTTTAAATGAGTTATGTGCATTTTCAAATATTTATACTTTAGTACTTTACATACTCATAACTCGTTTAAAAATTAAAATAACCCAACGAGATGACTTAGATATGAGATAATGTTCTTAACTTAAAGTTTGATAATAGGTCAATTCACTCTAATTTTAATGTCAAAACTAACAGCACACTGTTGAAACTATAGTGAACGAAAATTTTCTATGTAGCACGTGTGTAAGACAGAGATAAATAAAATATGCGAGTGCGATGATATTGTACTCTTAATATAGGTAAATATAACTGGTATATAATTATCTGTATTATTATTTCAATGTTTGTATAACGTAGTCATGTCTGCACACAAAAGTACCAATATGGCATTAGGTACTTATTTTATTATATTACACGGCTGTAAGTAGGCACATCATTATTATTGGCGCTGAACCGCTGAACTACCTACATATTAATAATTAATATATAATTATAATAATATGTTATAGACCGAATTGTCATAATATTAGAAAACAAGTGTGGTACTGATACTTACATATTATATATATACAATCAATAGTGCGAAGTTCTGTAAAAAAAAAAGGTGGTTTAGTTCTGACCAAAGACCATCCCATCCATCTATCCACCTAATTCATTATTCAAACTGAAGAAAAAATTTAAAACACCCAACCAAACAAAGCAGCTCGTTTATAGGCAGCGAACAACACATGTTTTTTAAAAACAAATATATATCTTACTTTATTACCTGTGACTTATAATTTATACTTTAATAACTGTCACTAGGTACTCAATGATCAGTTTTCACAAACATTTTGATCGCATGTTGATATTTATAAAATATTAAAATTATTTTCGTTCTTATACCAAGTTACCGGTTTACTTTTTACTTTCTATATTCTAGTTACCAAGTATACATAATTTTATATTATAATTTAAATGTCCTGACTGAAAAACTGATAAACGTAGAACTTAAACTATGGTAGCTAGGAACTCGAGATTTTCAAGCCACATCCATACCACCATAATATAAGGGTGCTTAAATAAATTTTTACCAAAACTCGTATTTTAAAAAAGTACGAATATTTTTGTTTATAAATGATTATACCATTGGTTACAGACAATAGTACCTACTGGCTATTAACCTACCTATAATAAAAGACATTTTTAGAAATCATTATTTTTTTTAGCATGTAAGTCATCAGCAAGAACAACTTACATAGATAACTTATATCAAAAAATGTCCAACAAGAATCGTATTTTTAAAATATAATATTGACAAATGCGTCGGATTGATCTAATTCAGCATAGTGGGCCAACTATTGAAGCTAAGAGTCTGATGGCTTGTGCACAACTATGCTATAAACGTCTATGATATTATAAGCACCTATATACCTATATACCTGCCTCACCTAAGTTAAGTACCTACCGGCTACCCATACAATATTTACCAGTAAATTTGTATAACATATAAGAAGTTCATTATTGGTGGGCACATTCTTGAAAGAAGCATTAACATTTTTCTGTTTGTATCTATATAATTGCAAAGTGGGCACGATCTAAGTATGAGGTATATCTAAATAAATAGTAAAAAAAAATAATTTTTTAAATCGTAACACATTAAGTGAAGTAAGCTAGAAACTTTTAAAGCGCATGGCGATAGAAAAAGATGTTCTTTACAAAACTGATGATGACAAAATAATTAAATGCTCAATTACTCAAGTCTAGTAGCCCACGAATTTTTAAAAAGCTTTCTTAGTAGGTACCTATGTAAATACAAACAACTATTTGTTGTCTCCGCCGTCTTACAAGTGCATAACATAACAAATTTACGCTCAGCGGATCACGTTTAGCTCGGTTAGCTTAAAAATTAAGAGTGAATCCGACCTATTATGAAACTTGATGTTAAGAACATCTGTGTTTCAGGATTTGTGTGGGTTTTATACGATAGTTCAATTTTGTAGCAAGTTATGTGTAATATAAAAAAGCGTAAATTAAAAATGCTCGTAACTCACTTAAAAACGTAAGTTATCGTAAAAAAACCACATACAGTTACAGACACAAATGGGTAATGTTCTTATCATTAAGTTTCATGTAATAGGTCAATTCACTCTAGTTTTTAAACAAACGGCGTTAAACGTGATCTACTAAGCATAAATTTGTAAGGCGGAGACATAATAATAGGTAAATGTGTGTATATATAGCGTCCTCTCGTAATTTTTTAGTTAAGTTTTTTTTTTTTCGTATGGCGCTATGTCCTGGAATAGGCATGAAGACCTATAGTTCGGACGCCTATTCGACAGAATTTCTAGTGGGCACCCGTAGGTGTCTGCCATGCCCATGCCCGGGTGGGGGGGGGGGGCGGCCTCTCATTCCAGACAGCGTGAACTGCCCGGAAAGCGATACCGCCCGTGACCGGGATTCGAACCGACGACGGTGCGCGTCACAACCGACGCCTTAGTCGACCCAGCCGCTACACCCCAGTCAATAATTTAAATTAATGACTATTGTCGTTTTATATAGAAGCTACTTAGATTATTTATACGCGTAAAATAAAAAAATAAAAAAAGCTGTAAAAAATAATAGTAACAATGTTGATATTGATGTAAGTATACCTGCTAATAAATTTCTGATAATATTTACAATGTATATTTGAATAATAAAAATATAGGTATAGTTATAGGTATTTTAATAATAATAATACACGTTACCAATAATTTAATATTAGGCGAATTAGTAAGTAGCCAGAACTTAAGTATTATCCAAAATCTACCGGTTACCACTAGTTACAAATAAAAAACTATTATTGAAAATTTTATTTTTACAACACTTGGCCAGTGGTGGTGCGTCAAGGAAAACTTTGATTCGACGTTAACCCAATAAACATAAAATAAGAAAACGAATGAAACGGTCGATCGACAGTCGAGATAATATAGAATATGTAAATAAAAGTTATGGGTAGAGGGGAGTATAGCGATAATAGTATTTATATGGTATATATAGTAAGGTATATTATGTAAAACTATTATAGTAACTCACACATTCATACTTTAGTCATATAATAGTCCTGTCGCTATTACATGCAGCGTGCAAGTATATCCCTCTTACTGTTTCTCGATTACATTTTATATTGATATAGTTAAAGAATAATTTAGAGAGAACGTAATTAAACACTTTTGTAGATTACGTAAAAAATTATTTGTTCTCTATTTTTAAATTAATAGTTTTTATTATTTCAATGAAAAAAAAAAAACAACCGGCGTAGAATATTTCTAATTTGTATCATAAAATATAATATGATTACATATTTGAGGTACATAAATCGAGATAGGTACCTTGAGTCTCAGAGTATTCATTTTATAAGTGGTCGAGCACATCATGACCGTACAATGTGGGTTCATCACATGTGGCATCATCACAATCAAGTAGGCAACTAATATTTAATTTTTAGAAATAATAAAAGTATTCATACCTACATATAACTTTATAATAAAGAAACATGTTCTTGTATATGTATTGGATAATAATGGCTTTATATTTAAGTAGGTATATTATATCATGTCTTATGACAGTTTATTTCACAATTTATAAAATATAAAAGATGTAAGCCAGTCAGTACTCACAGTACATTTTTTTATATAATACAAACAACCAAATGCTTTTCCTGTGAAATAGAATCAAAACTAAAAATATGATAGGATATTTCTAATTAAAATTTTAATTAGTGATAATATAATCTGTAAACAATTACAAAAACAAAAAATATTAATTTTTGCGATTCACTAATTAGTAATTATACAGGGTGTCCTTTGACGATTTACCCATTGCGATATCTATCGAAATATTCGAAATAATGGTTATATCGAAATCTGGTTTTGTAATAAGACTCACAGGGATAAGAACAAAAATTATTTCAAGTTTTAATTTATTTTAATGTTTTGGTAAAAAAGTTGAAAAATATATTTTTTTATTTAATTATTTCCAAAAAAATTGACCAACGCAATTATAGAGTTTATTTTTCTGAAAATGTTGACGTTTGTAACAGAACGTAAAACGGAACTATATCATAAAAAGGCTCTGGTCAGAGCCAACAACTCGTATGTCCAACAGCCAATCACAGTAGAGAACGAACACGGCCAATCACAGGGCAGATCGTAAGCACAACACCGCTTTTTGGACTTTGAGAGGTGTTATAAGTACTTCCGGTCATCTGGCAGTCATAAAAAGCACATCAACGAATAGGGGAAATCGAGACGAAGGCAACAGTACTTTCCCCAGGGTCGTAACCCTAAAAACTACGGTGATATCATCAAATCAATTACGAAAGAAAACACAACACGCAGCACGGCAGTAGATGAGTTTACTAGTCGGTACGGATAGTAGTACTTAGACTAGTAAGATTCATCGGAACAGACACATTTCTCTTTCATTCTTCAAACTTCAACTCAACCCCAACGAAGACAGAAGAACCGAAGAAACATCAAGAGGAGTAATCCAGTGAACCAACCGATCCGAATATCAGCGACGACATCGATTCCAATACGCGGCATTCCAGAGCTCCTGAGGACAACGACCCATACGATCCCGTGTGCAACTCTTTAGAGCATCGCCACAATTTGATCGTACGGGTTAACAACGAAGCAGTCTCCGGCCACGGCATCGTCAGTGTTCCCGAACGAGAGTGAATAAGTACGATCCCGTGTGCAACTTATTAGAGTATCGCCACAAACAGATCGTACGATTCAACTACCACGCCGATTCCGACACGCAGCATTCAAGTGCACCGGTGGGCACAGACCGCTACGATCCCGTGTGCAACTCATTTAGAGCATCGCCACACTTTGATCATACGGTCTAACGACGAAACTATCACCGGCCTACGACGCCTGAGTGCGCAACCGAATGTGAACAAGTACGATCCCGTGTGCAACTCTTTTAGAGCATCGCCACAAACAGATCGTACGAATCGGTGACTTCGCCGAATTCGTGCCACGACGTTCCAGCGTCCCAACGAGTTGAGAAGCGACCCATCGTGAACAATAACTAAGCAGATCCCGAGCAACGACGTTCCAGCGCACCAACAAGTGAGAACATTGCTGGTTGCCTATCCCTCTATGTCCACGGGAGTAACGCAACGGTAACCTCTCGTTATATCTGACGTCGGAGAATGGTCTAGGCCGGAACTCCGACGCGGGTACTCGACGCGCCACCGCAATACCCGTGTGACATAGAGACCCGATCGGGCGGAATAAACAGCAGTGAGGGGGTCATAGAATATCGAACAAATCAACCTATCAAACACGCGGAGAAGGTACCGACAAGCAGAAGGCGTACACGCTGCAATATAAATTGTCCTTTTCAGGACAACCCTAATAAAACAAGTCCCCCCCGAGCGCGCCTGTTTAGGCTTCGCATAATCCGGACAGTGATTATAATAAACGCCACTTACTTGAGCGGGCCTAATATAGTTGCTGTCCCATCCATTAATGTAAGATAAACACCATCTCCTTTCATTTTGTATAAATTTAATGGGAAATAGTTTCCCACTCCCTAGTATTGTTATGTATATATGATTATATAGAAATAAAAAAGTGAATTATTACATACATGTAAACAAAAGCGTTCACATCATTAGTAAACGGACAAATACCTTAAAAAGTACCGTTTCACGTTTCAACATTTTAATTTCATTAATTTCCGGATATTTAATATTTTTTTTAGTTTCAAGAAAAATTGCGAATTATTTAACACCGTATAATGTTATCAAACATGTGACCCGCGCGCATTCCAATACGGCCAGCCGAATACGTTTCGCGTTCCTAATAGTTATAATCATATTTTATTTCTTCAAAACTAGAAAAAATATAAAAAATCAGGAAATTAATGAAAATAAAGTTTTGTAACATTAATATTTTCAGAAAAATAAACTCTACAAAATTGCAATCTTTAATTTTTTTGGAAATAATTAAATAAAAAAATATATTTTTTACATGTTTTACAAAAACATTAAAATAAATTAAAAAATTAAATAATTTTAGTTTTTATCCCTATGAATCTTATAAAACCAGAATTTTGATATCTCCATTATTTCGTGAGGTACCGCAATTGGTAAATCCTAGCGTAACACCCTGTATAATAAAATATTGAACATAGGTGTTGAACAAAATATATTGAAATATCTTTAATTGCTATCACTCAGTCAAGTAATTACTGAGATTAGCTGTCAACATCTTTCATTCATTACGGTAATGCGTCTTCACAAAATTGCTACAACTATTGATTTCCTGTGAGGGGTGTGTATAGATATTTATATTTACACATCAAAAAAATTTAATTTATTACTTATCATTTAAAAATATAGAATTATAGCCATTTAGAATTTTAATTTTAATTGAATTAATTAGTTGAATAAATAAATCAAGTGGTTAAAAATGTTAATTGTAAAAGTAATGAAAACCAAAAAGCACTTAGTAAGTAAATTTACCAACTCCAAGGTGAATTCTGAATAATCAATAATATACTAACCATAGGAATCAATACAGATATCAAGAGGACAAAAATAAAGAAAATACAAATTTGATTATACAAGTTTTTTACGTACATTTATTTTGTGTAGGCAGTTTATTTACCACTAAATAAACAACATTCAAATTAAATTATTAAATAATAACAAAAAGATCACAGTGATAATTTATAGAAGATAAAGTACACTCTTAAATAATTATCAAGAGATAAACATTAAAACTACACTTCATGTGTATGAACTATGAACACTCCAGCAATAGTGAAATACAACACCCGTACAGTATGATTGGTTTTAGGCTTTATCCACTGATCGTGTAAATTTCATGTTACTTTAATAGGGTCATTAATGTTGGTAAAAAAAGTTTTGTGACCAATTACAAGGATAGGAGTAATACACCACTACTGCTGTTCAAAATTTTACAACTAACATAATATTATATATTAACAGTTGCAGCCTGGCTGACAGATATATTTATATACCAATAAAAATAATTAGCTAAATAAACCTCATCTTGCACTTAAAAACAATTTTATAAAAATCACTAAAAATTGTCACCAGCAATATCACTTGACAGCATCAATTTACCACATCATGTTACACAATAAGTTATGCTTACATATTATTATAATGGTACCATACTTATATACAAACACTAGATATCACTATTTACAACAGGATTCGTGTTTTACAATATTATTAAAAATATAGCTTAACAAATGTTATAACTAAAGTTACACCTATGAACACGACATTTATTGTTTATTATATTTTGTAAGGTAGGTATTGCTATCATATACATATATATATATATAAAATAAGAAGTCTCGAAAAGTTTATAATCATAATTATGTATAATAGGTATTATGGCCAACTACAGAATGATGACTTCAGAAATAGCAAATCCTTGCCATGCGTGAAGGACAGTAATGTCAATAGGTGAAATACAAATAGCAATGAAAAGAACGAGCTCTTGTGTCCTCATACTCTCTATCGAAACGTGCACATAAATTCACATAAAAATTCTGACGACTATCTATGATAATATTGAGTGTGATTTACACCACTCCTATCCTTTCGAAAAGTAGCTACATTAGATAGCATGTAATTTGTTCACCTAACTTAGACATCAACTCCTCTATTTGATTTTGATTTTGTGCAACTTCAATTTAAAACCAAGCAACTCAGAAAGTACACCAGACAGAGCTGATAGGATTACTACTTTTATCAGCGTAAACAGGTACGGGTTGTCGGATAAACCTGCAATTTTGAATGGACTTTCCAATTCCTAAGAACAAACAGAACAAATATTTTTAAATAATATAATCATTGTATCCATCAGAAATGTTTGTGCATATGAAAATTATGGGATTCAGGAAATGACGCTTTAATCATAGTGCAATGGTATCTATATTATGAACAAAAGCATCAGTATAATTAAATAAATTGGCACCATTTGTTTCAGTAGATCCAATTTGATACTTTACTACTTAAATTCTTTAAAACACCACTACACCCAATAATATTTAACTTTTATAACTTTTAAATATATTAGGTTAAGACACGGCGGATCAAAAATGTTATAACTAAACTATCATTGTGTTTATTTTTTTTTAATAAAAATATCTCCATCATCAACATTAAAAACTTTTTATCTACTTTCAAAATTAGTTCATTGCTCAAATAAAGAGTACCTATGTGTACCTATGTTGAATTTATCTATTTAGTATAATATACACAATTATTTTATTCAGAGATATTACAAAAATAATACAATCAATATAATTGTTAAATTGTATAGAATAATTTTCTTTTTAAATGTATATAAATCATTGAAATCAACAATTTTAAAAACTTTTTTACATATTTTTAACTTAAAAAATTATTTTAAAATAAACTTAGAAATAATTAAAGTAATTTCAACAATAAATTAAGGGGAGTGCAAAGGAGGCTACATCCCCCCCCCAAAATTTTTTTTTAATATTCTATGAAAGTCGCTAAAAACATCTTAACTTATATTTTTAAAAAGAAAATGTATTTTTTTTTTACTTATGGAAGAATATATAGGTAAACCACCGTTGTGTAAAAATTGATCAGCCCCCTCAAAGAAAAATCCTGGCTTCGCTACTGTTTAAGTGAGCTATATTTAAATGTAATTAATTCATCAAAGTTTAAAGGGTTAAAATATTAAAATAAAGGACTTGAAAACTAAATCGAAAAATATTTAGTTTTTAATTTCTAATAAATTGTCTAAGATCACTTTAGTTTTTACTTTTTTAGGACTGTCAAATTTTAAAGGAAGGTTAGGAAATTAAGGAATTTTAAACCTAAGAATATTGATAGAAAGTAACATTTGGTGCTTCAAATTAGTAGTGATAAGATGCATAAATACCTTTAATAAATCAGCAGCTAACTTTAAAACACTATTTGCAACCATCAAATCATCTTTTTTATTGGGTTTTTGTTCTATTTGCATATATAAATTAATCTGAAACAGAAATAAACCATGAATGTAATTATTTAAACAAAAAATTGTAAAAATTCTAGTTATTTGATAGGTCATATTTTAACAATTCATTAAGTAAACATAATTAAAAATTAATAATATTATACCAGGTCTGGGTTTGGTGGTTTATTTTTTAAAACAATTTAGATTGTTTCATTTGTAATGGAAAAATTTGAGTTTATGTTATGTTTTATTTTATATCCTAGTCTTGGGTAGTTCAGACATAATGAATGTAAATAAATATAAAAAAATCAATACTTTTCTTTAAAACATTTTAATATTTACCTGTTCTGTAATAAGTGTTGATAAATTTCTATATTTCCTATTAATTTTGGTACCCAAAGTCAAAAATCTCAAAAGGTATATTCCTAGCACCATACACCAAGCAGAAGACTCCAGATGAAATTCTGAACTCAAAGAAAATGTATCCTACAACAGATATAAAACAATTTTGTTTTAAATTGATAAAATACATTTCTAATTTTATTTTATTTACCTTAAGTAATTCCACACTTAAAATTGCTAAAAACAATGATGAAATATAGAACGAAGATGATACAATCACATCTACTGATCTTTGAGGTCCACGTTTCTATAAAAAAAGTTATAAAATAATAAGAAGGGAGTTTATTTAAATAAATATTATTTGTCGATTTATTATATTCTATTGTATTAAATACCATTACATGTGTATAATCAACCTACTTTTAAATAAGAGCGTATGGAAAGCCAAGTTTTAATATTCCGCACTTTATTCAGTCTAAAATGAGGCAATTTAGATTTCCTAGCTCTTCTAAAAGATGTGAGATGTGAAAAGAACTTTGCATACAAAAATCTCTGTTTATATGTGCGCTCTGCTACAGTTAATAGAAAGAAGAACATAAGAGATAAACAAAATCGTTCTATCAAAGTTGTAATCACAATATATCGTTCCCTATAAATATAATTAAAACAATTAATAATGTAAAAATATAAGGGTTATTATTTATGTAATTTAATAATCTTTAGCACTCACCAGCCAATAGGTGCAAAAGCAGCATTAACAATGGTAAAAAATGCAGACATAAACTGCTTGTACACATATTCTGGAGGTTCATTCACAGTGATAGCTAAGGTTGGTAAAGGTTTGTCCTCTGTTAAGCTATTAAGTAATCTATAAGCTGATGGCATGAGGGAAATAATCACAGACAAGAAAACACCTAACAAATATAAAGATGTTATAAATGGTAAATGCAGTTTTAATGTAATACAATTTACCTAAGTAGAAGTAATCCATTTGTTCAGGAATCTCTTCAACTCTAGCAATAATTGCAGAACTTATATCTAATACAGATAACTCAGCTTTTTTTACTTCTTTCTTTTCCCACATCGTACAACTCACTAAAACCAAAACATATATTACTATTAGTTGATATTAACATTGTTATAAATAAAACATTGGTACAACTATGAATCAATCTAAGATTGAATTTATTAAATTAGTTGATTCTATCGAAATTAAATTTTAAATACTTTAAAAAAAAGTAAATCAATAATAACTGTAATCAATATTTTAAAATAAATGAATAAAATAATAAAAGATTCAATGAAGTTCAAACTATACCTCGATCTGATGCCGCACAACTTGGACTTAATATCACAGTTGGTGTCTACAAAGAAAAAATATAATACATTAATAAGTTAAAATAATTTGTAGTTCTATCTTCTAGCAGATCTAATTTAGTAGAGGAAAACAAAATAATTTTTTAACTAATTAAATTGTCATAATTAATAACTAACTCACAGTTTCAAACTCCCATAAAAATGGATGGTCTTGATTATCACTTAATAAATTAGTCTGTTCAGCGTCCATATCTGAAGTAGAAGAACCTTCTTCAGTATTTGTGGTAAGACCAATCCATTCACCAGCACTAGTTGTTCCTTCAGTCAACATGGATAGTGGACAAGCACTACCTCCATTAGATGATAAGACATCCCCTTCTTCATCTGTTTGTCGACTAGAAGAACTATCTACATTATCGTCTTCATCGTCATCAGAATTTGTCTTTTGAAGGACTTGCAAACGATGGCCACGTCGTACAAGCAAACGCTAAAATGGTCATATCATTAGTATTTACTTGATATTATATTAATATATGTATATCAACACCTATTTAATATTTATGAAAAATTAATAAATTACTTTTGGACATGTCGAACCGTCGTTTTCAGTTTCTTGCTCACTATCTTCAGATTCAGAATTAATCCCATACTGAAAACAAGTGGAAGTCTGGAAAGCTAAAAAATAATCATTGTGTTCATTAATAAAATCATATTTAAATTAATAATTTTAGGCAATTTAAATTTATTATACCAGAAAGTCTACGGTCTAAATCAGCAATGGAAGCTTTAGATGTTAATGGAGTTTTTTTGAATCTTAAACACCTCTTCTGACTGGAAACATTTTTACTAGCTAGGTCATCAGTAACTTTTTTTGATACCAATGTAACATCACATTCAACTTTTTCCACTAATTGATCATGTTTAGGTGTACTACTTGATTGTTCAGCACTATTAGACTCAGACGTTTGGGATGTAATAGTAGAACCAGTTAAAATATCTTCTTCGGGATTATCACTGGAACCGTTGCCATTTAAACTTTCAAAACCGTCATCATCATGTGTGGAGCTAGACGTATTAGGTCTCACATCCATACGATCTCTATAAACATTAACATGAAATCAGTACACTTTAACCATGTTTATAGATTTAAAAACCGTCCTTACACTCCTCCTAATTGCTTTTTCTCATCAAGATCAACTAGACGTAAATCAGAACCAAAATCTTCGGTAACTAACGAAGCATTAACATCAGGCAAAGATTCCAGAACCCAATGACGTGTTTTTACAGGTGATGTGTCCCATACAACATTTAGGGATTTAGAAGCTTCTCCGCTAAAACATCATTTTAAATAACTTTAAAACACATAATCATTCAAAAATTGTTTATAACAATATACTGTAATTATCTAACAATAATTAACAAATATAGATATTAATAATTATAAATTAAATAGTAAATATGACTTACATTCTATTTCTTCGCTTTACATATTTAGTATCAGCACCAACTACAGATTGAATATTTTCTAAATTCATTTCAGTCGAATCTGAAACGGTAAAATTTGTTGATTACGTTAAAAAAAATTTTGTGGTAAACATTTTAAGCCAAGTTTATATGTATAGTATTATAAAATAATAATAATATAAATTTACTTTTAATTTTAATTTTACTTGAGGTAGAATGCCCCCTTTTAGCATTTCTTGGGCTATGAGATCTGGGGGTTTTGAGGAAGTTCTTTTTTGAAATTGTAGTGGTAGACACAATTTGTGAATGAACAATGCTCAAAACAAGCATCATTATAAATGGACTCAGTACTTCACCAAGTGTTACAGTCTGGAAAAAAAATTATTCAAAATAATGTGCTCTACATCATAAATATTGATATATATATATTTCATACATATTATTATGTAATTTAAAATACAATAACCATAATAGAAATCATATAAGATAACTAATAAAAGTTGTCTCGAATTTGTAAGCTTCAACAGTTGTAGCAATAATTAATAGTTTGTTATTTCAAATGGTTATAAATAAAACTCAGGAACCCAGTGGTGTAACTACGGAGATGCACAATGGTTCATATGCACCCTCAGCTAAAATGTAGCAGGTGCAAAGATATACTTTTGCACCTGCATAAACGCTGAACTTTAAATCTATTAAAATTTTATAAACTTATTTAAAAATATTGTTATCACAGTAATTCATTTCATATAAATATTACATTTTAATATGTATAATGTTAATGTATTATACACCACATAGGTACAGTGTTTAAAATATACAGGTTTTGATATTTGTGTATGTTATAATATAACATACATATATATGTTTCTTATATACATGTTATATTTTTATTAAATATAAAAAGATACCTATACGTGAACAAAGTGATTAGCTTTAAATATGACTTAATTTTTCTATACAATTATTGGACTGACAAAAGTTTTGTACCTACTGAAATTTAATAGAATTACACCAATGCAGAAACCTATTCATTAAAATATCAATGTATTATTCTTGATAAAATACTAACCAGGGTTTATAATCTAAATACAAAATGAAAAAAAATTACAAATCAGATTCTTCTTTTTATTTTATTCAATAAAATAATTTTTAATACAGAAAATAGAGATATACTAACAATAAGACTGTCAATGAATAATAATTGATCCATTCATACATTTTTTGTAAAAAATTTTTGCATACTTAACATTTTTGATTTTGAATAAATTAATATTTACTCATTTTTTCTATATTAAGTCCTACCTTCCACTGTTAAGCTTCATTAATCACTACTAGTTAAATAATATAACTATTGTAAATGCTTCCTTTTGACTATATTACTTTTAAATATAGTTAGTTGTTCTGGGTATCAAACATTCACCAATGGCAATATGGCATAAACATACTACCCAGGATTTTTCTTTGGTGGAAAGGGGCAAGGCCGATAATTTGTTACATATCCTCTAACTAGGATTCTTCATAATTTCGGTATGCTTATACTATACGAGTATGGTCTATGGGTATACGAGATGTAACAGATAAAACTGACTTTTGAAATAACTTTTGTTCAAATTAATTTTTTTTTTTCATTAAGTGACCCTAATGCGACATTCATAATACATTTTAGTTTTGAATAAATTCAAAATAGCTTATTCTATTTGTGAATCAGATTATAAGAACAATTTTGATGGTAAAAAGATTTATCTAATTCAAGTAGTTTATTTTTAGAATTTTTTTGGTTAAATTAATTTGGAACGTAGGTAATAACTTTTTTAAAAATACGATTTTTGGGAATTTGCTGACATGGGTATATAGTGAAACCTCCTTTAACGGACACTTCCCAATAGCGGACACCTCCAAATAACGGACGGAGTTTTGGGAACGGTGAAATGTGAACTCACTGTATTTCCCCTCTTAATAGCGGACACCTCCAAATAGCGGACGACATTTAAGCGACCGGGAGTGTCCGGTATTTAGAGGTTTCACTGTATATCTTAAATTATTATTTAACTTCTCATAATATAATATCAACAATTTTTGTCATACGTTTAGTTAGCATAATTTTTATTTTTTTGGTCAGATCTTTCTGTTACACTCTGTATAACATTTTTTACTTTTGCAGCAATCTTAGCGCTATAAATTAAATTTTAGAGGGTGTAGTGGCAGGGCGGATTTAAGTATCGGTTCCGACGCGCACCGTCGCCTGTTCGAATTCCGGTCACGGGCGGCATTGCTTTCCCGGTAATTCACGCTATCTGGAGAGAGATGCAGCCGCTCACACCGGGGCATGGCAGAAACCAACGGGTGCCCAAATCAAAATTCTGCCAAAAACCACACACGTATGCCAAAAAACCTATACAACCCAAAAATCTACAGTACCCTCCCCACACCCAATGGTCTATGTTACCACGGGAAAATTAATTTAATTTTAATACAAAGTTACATCTAACATAGTAACATACAATAGTGAAACTGCATACCACTGCAAAGGAGGTCAGATATATCAATCCCATAATAAACATGTTCACGGAATGAATAAATTATTTAGACAGCAAAAGATTTATTTAAAATTTAATATATTTAAAGTAATAGTAAATTTGTATTTTAATAACAAGTTAGTAATACAATAAAATATATATGAGTAAGTACGAATATAGTTGTAAATGATTATTATAACATACGCTTCACATTTCAGCATACATTAGCAAAAACAAGATGAAAATGTACTTTACAGTACGAAAATTAAATATAATTGGCCAGAAATACTTAAAATTTAAAACAAAGTTCTTCATAAGTTATTCTTATAGTGATTAAAAAATTAAAAGAATACATAGGCGCAATTTTTTTTTATTAGCATTTGAAGTTCAAATATTGACAAAAATTCGTCAAAACCATGAACATTTGCAAATTATTTTGTAGTTCAAAATTCATAAAATTGTTTGTATTTATATCTAAGGTTAAAAAATTCAACACTAAGTTTTACATAAGTTTTGCTTCAAATAGCTATAGAGAAAATTTGAAGCGTCATTATAGAAAAAATGTTTTGAGCGTTTGAGTTTTAAATTTTTATGAAATCAGGTATGTAGGTATATCTATGATAATATAAGTTATTATGAATTATGATAACTACAGTCTACATCCAATGTTTTTAGAAAAATTGATTAACCATGCCTTATGCAAAATGCGTTATAATTGAAAAATAAAATATTTGTTTTAAAATAGAATATAGGACAATATTTAAATATAATATATCCTAGACTTTCAGTCTAGACTATCGCCGTTCAGAATCGTTTTTCGTATACAATGATACCATCAGATAACGAAATGTCATTTTTTTTTTAATTTGATATGACTTAAACAGTTGACGATATAATCTTTTTGAAATTACGCTGTGTTGTGAATCGGTATCAATTTCGAAGCTTACATTATTGTTTTCTACGATTAAATTTACTGTAAACGGTTTCACCGCTTTATTTTAAGAATTTTGAACAATTAGGTATGAAAAAAAAAAGTAGGTATTCGAAAGATAATAATTAACTGTTTCATTATCATCATAGTTATGATAGAAAAATTTATTTTGTGTTTTATTTTTCCTTATTAGACTGACAAATCATCTCCGTTCAGAATCATTTTGTGTATACAATGATACCTATCATTGCATTCAAATCTAACCTACCCTAGTCAGAGGTCCACCCCACCACTTAATGTACAGCAGAGCGACATCCACTTACCCGCTTTTTTTAAATTGTAGCAGTAAATGGAAAAACATGAGCAACAAATTAATAGGTACTCACGTCATTCAAAATTCACTCAAGCCAGAATCAATAACACTTTATAGTTTCCATCATTTCGTTAAATTAACTTCCTAGAAATCCTGTGTGCCTAAAGCGTCAATAGCGTTAAGATTTACAGTAACTACATAAAACGCAAATAACTATAATATGAAGGGTTTCAACATTATCTTAATATATCTGTAGATATATATATAAGAAAAAAATACTTACATATTGATTGATTAAATTATAACGAGCAATAACATTTTTAATTTAATTTTAGAACAGAATTATCGAGGACAACATAAATGATATTATAGTAATAGAACGTGGGATGTTAATATAAAATATATAATGTAGTAATGACTAATGACTAATGAGGTTGATAATAATTGAAAGTAATTTATTTAGATTATTACAAATAGAAAACTATAAAAAAATGTTTTTATTTTTTGTTACTGTAAGGTGTACCTATACAATAAACATATTGTATTTTATTATTTATAGGTATTATGCTGCAGTTATTATTAACATTACAGGCAGGGAGGAGCCAGGTTTTGATGTTATTATAGCAATAAAGCATTTTAAGACAGAGAAAATTTGTGAAGTGGAAAAAGAACAATCTAGCTGAGAGACTACAGAATTATTGTAATTTATTAAATAAATCTAAAATAACATAAAGATATTAATATTGAATATTATAATGATATGATTAATATGAATTGGTGAAATATAGCAATTCTGTCCCGAGATTAACTAGAATGGAGTGGTGGAGAGAAGTACACAACAGGAAATTTGAATATTACTAAGCGAGAAAGAAAAATACGATAAGGTTATGGAGAGATCACAGTGTATGAAGTGAGATAGGCATTAATTAAAGATTGATTTAAATTGACTGTTATGGAATTTAAGAAATAAGTATTAACCCATGTGAGACAAACATTTTGATTTAAAGGTTCACTTTAAGAGTGGCTATTGTTTACATAGTAAGTAAACTAATTAAAAACATCAAAATAAAACTATGTTAGGTTCTATCAATAAGTTAATTCTCATATAAATATTTAAAAAATAAATACATTTTATAACATTTTTACATATTGAACAGATAGCAAATCTCTTTTTTTACTGTAAACAAAATATAAAAATATATTTTTTAACACAGGCATTTGAATTTTACAAGTATTATAATCGCGATATTATGACATAATCCGTAGAATATTTACGATGTTTAACAGCGTGACGTCATAATATGATACTTTATTAATGCATAACGGCGTAGGTACAAAGTTTGTGCGTATGTAATTTATCAATTATTAGTTAAAACGTATTAGAGATTAGAGCCCTTTGGGTAAACGACAAACGATAATATAACTAATTTTTTTGTAGTTTATAATTTTAATATAAACTTACAAACTATTTAATATTAATCATAAACTATGTGACCTTAATAACTGACGCATTAAAGTCTCGGAAATAAACTATTATATACATGATCTTGAACGATAAATGTCTTTGAATATCTGTTATATTAAAGCTATACACAGCAGTACCTACATTAGAATCCTTGTATTTTACATCCAAATATAATACTATAATTTATTATGTATACAGAAACGAGATACAATCACAATTGCTTTCGAGTGACTGACCGGAATAATAACGGAATGAACCATCGGCATTGTGTTGGTTCACCTTCGCTACACCTACTTAGAATATTATGGTATCGATAGCAGCATCCGAATATCGTGTCGGTGTAATATTATTCAGGACACCCAGGATACTATTATTATATGTAGCATCCACATAATGAAACCGCTCATTTCATAAACTGGATACCGAGAAAAAGTGGCGTGCCCAAGGGGGGGAGGTTAGGGGTGATATCCCCCGATTGGCTTTTTTTTTGTTAAACTCAACTTATTAGATATTACCATGGACATATATAAACATTTATATATGGATATGGATATTACTTTTAAAATTATCAGTAATAAGTTATTGCTTATAAATTATTTCTCATTGGCTATTATAAACATTCACTATACGAATTATACTGATTATAGATCAGTGATTATTTATTCATTTTCATGAGCAATAAATCCTCTAAGTAGTGAGTAATAATTAATTATGTTTATGCTAAGATATAAAATAGAATGATGGATCATGCTTATCACGTAGACTAAAAGTATAAATATAAATTTTCGTTTGGAATAACGAATAACTAAGTTGTTTTTAAGAATTATTTTTCTTTTGTATATTAATTATTTTAATAAAGGTTATAAATGTTTTTAGTTTAATGTTGTCATTTTATTTAAACAATAGTGTATAGTATGTGGCTATTTAAATTAATTATAATTGTAGAATGATACTCAATATGCATGAATGTACATATTATGTTTAGCAATTTTTGTGTTTGGATAACCATGATTAATTTAAATGTAACTACTTTTACTAAAAAATTTATAACATATATCCCTCCCCATTGAAATTTCCTGGGCACGCCACTGCCCAGAAACTGTTTTGTCCAGATCGTAAATTCTTACGAAAATATATTATATGGACACCCATTTCATGAAATGGACAATACCTATTCTGTATACTTAGTGTAATTATTATGAAACAAGATTGTTTCGTTATTCTTTAATAAATAATTATATTATATCATAATTCTATAATTTATTACTAAACTATAACTATACTTTTCTATATTGTTCTATTAACAAAAATATTAACAAAATAATTAATTGAATAACTTAAATAATAATTAATAAATTATAAGTACCTATATATTTTTCTTCCTTATTATTTATTTTTACATGATGATTGATTATGACATCGACTGTTACATATCATATTATTTTTAAAACAAGTAACACCTGCTTGATTGGCAAGTTTTTGCCTTATACGAACAAGACGAAAATCCTTGACCTCTTGAAATATTTTTAATAATTTCTCACACCGAAAATCCAACATTTTTACCCATTGATCAGTAGTAAGAAATTGAGTTGTAATTATTAATTATTAATTAAAATATTCATTACTGAACCATCCTTAACGTAAACCATATTTTATTCTAAGTTTATGCAATCCTTTTTTAAAATTATTATTTAAGTCAATCGATTAATTATTTTTGTTCATAAAACAATATAGTCATATAGAAAAGTATAGTTTAGTTAAATTATAAATTAAAATATTATGATATTATAATATCATTATTTATTGCAAAATATCATAACAATTTTGTTTTATTATAATTACACAAAATACACAATATAGGTAGGTATTTTCCATTTCATGTAATGGATGTCCATATAATGTATTTTCGTCAAAATTCATAATTTGGATATCCAGTACATGAAATGAGTGATTTCACTATATTATGTAGATGCGACATATTATATATTATACATTATACAATCATCATAAATCACAATGGTTGAACTGGACTAGGCAAAGCAGGTGTCCTAGTTTATGCTCGGATTAAAAAATTTAGACGGATACGACCTGGGCCGGATTGGATAGTCTCGGCCCTTCGAGAAATATTTTTCTATCGGCCCATAATTTGCTATAGAAGCCCATATTGGACGAGTTTTAGTATTAATAAATATTAAATAGTATAATGATCTTATCCTGTTTGTTGACTGTATAGTGTATACTATTATAATATTATAGCTGACAGCTGTCATTAAAATCGTAACATGGGCATTGCGGTAAATTTCTCATACCAGTACAACATTTAATCGGCCCTTCAAAATTTTCTAGAATGCTTGGCTGACCTATCCGGGCCTGGATACGAGTTTTATTGTTGGACAACAAAACGAGACAATTAGGTACAATTATTCTAGATTATTTGTAGTAGGCCAATAATAATAATAATAATGAATCTACAACGCGGTTAACGCTAGCTGTTCTACGATGTGATGTTTTATAAATAATTTATAAAATTATTGTTATTCGTTACATACCGGCAGTGTGTCTTCTTCGGAGGAAACAAACGTGACGTAACTGAACAACAAAATGTTTGCCAGTTCTAAGACGTAAAGGCATAAAAGCGACAGAAACAATCGCCACGACGTCTGGTGTATGTACCATCGATAATAGCATGGTAAAAATAATAGCCGGACAAGCGCCAAACGGGTTACAGTGAAAAATCCGTGTTTCGGTTTCGTTTTGGTAAACGCCGATCCTGTAAACAAAATGGAGTCCTTTCGATAACAATTAAAATTAAAATATTATTTCTATTTCAAAATAGTAATTAATAAGACAATTAAACGAATAAGTTCGTGGATACGTCCACCGGTTAATCGGGTATGCGAGTTTCAGTAGTATTGATTTTGCTGTAAAGGTCAATGGGTAAAAAAATCAATAAGCCTTAACCTCAGACCACACAAAACCCCGTTGTGTATAATGGAGCAAGGCCAGGGTCGTATAGAGATGGAAAATATATATTTTACTAAATAATAATACAATTATTATTTATCATTGTACATTATTTTGTATTGTATGTACACGCAGTAACTACTATCATTTATATAGGTATTATATTCTAAAACCAATGTTACTACTTACCTCTAACTAAGTCTACATCAATAAGATCAGTCTTCAATTTAGCATTTTTCTTTGGAACATGCGTAAATCCACTCAGAATTCGTTGCTCAATCGTTTTTTCCCACTGTTGTTTATCATAAGTTCCAATTTTTTTTTGATACCTAATACAAAAAATGTAATTATTATACGTATACTACAATTTTATGTGATTCTTTATATCTCTCTATTGCACACGTATGTTAATACTCGCTATTTTATATTGCTATTTGCTACTATTTATACTACTAAATATATAAATAATAATCATTATCTACTCACCACGTGACTATGTTTTGTACATTACATCCCATTTCCTAAACTGATACACTACTTAATTTGATCTAAAACAAAATATAATATTTATTTTAGATTTATAATAATATAGGTATATCACCTCTTAGTTATAAAAAAAGCGAATGGTATTGTTTACTATTCCTACTACTTTCTCAGTCAGGCATTCGTGTGTACTAAAGAAAAAATCTTTCTAGAAAATATTGAACAGTTTGATAAAATTAACAACTGTCGTAACTAATTTAGTTGCATATTTAACCGTTTATTGGTTTACCACAAGAAATTGTTTAAGAAATTATAGAGGTTTTTATCAATTAGGTTTTATTAATTAAGAGATATAATATAAATATTATTTTATGAAAATAAAATGTATTAGGTACACGGGTTTTACGAAGTGCGATTACATTACCACTTATAAGTGAATTCATAATCGCTGTCTGCAGATTGACATATGACAATTATAGATACTTATAAATTATGATACTTAAAAATATTTTTTCCTTCCCGAATGAAATGCTTTAGTCTTACCGTATTTTTTATTCATTTAATAAGAATTTATTAGTTACCTATTGTTGGTCATATTTTAAAATAACATTACCATCAATTATACACAACGTAAAATCATGCTAAAATTATTAATTACTAAAGCAATACCTACTGTTTCTTTATGGTCTAAATGTTTTGCAATTAACACCAGTTGGCAGTTACTATAATAGTATAATAGGATAATAATTGTATATCTGTACGACAGTAACTTCTGACATTGTAAAATTGACAAAGTCAAATCAAAGAAATTGAGTACTTATCAACTATACGCGTGTTCGTACATAATGATAATTGATACCTAAGCATAATTAGACATTACAATTAATGCAATTCCCCCTAACTTGTAAAAATTAAACTGTCAATGTTTCCAATTTTAGAAAAATGTGAGATTTTTTATGAATATACGTAATTCATTTTAATATAATATTATTATATGTTATTATGCTTCATAAGGAACTATTATCAATCGCTGGATTGAAAAAAAAAGATACCAACTAAATATTATATTATCTAACATTTTAGCAAGATTCAATCACCTCCATAATATGGAATGTTACAACATTTAATAATTAGAACGTAAAACAGTTAGAAAAATAAGTTCAAAAAGAATAAATATTTATGTAAAATTGTTGAATATTATTAAGGATATAAATATATAATATGAAGATCAAAGTTAAATTAAATAAGCATCGACAATCAACATTTTTATGTTAATAAGTAATTAAAAGTTAAAATAATATTATAATAAATTAATAACTATCCTTATGGACGCCGGACATAGCAATATAAAGGCAATCGAGCCAATCGAGGAGGTAGATATAAAAGCATCTAGAAATGCAAAATATATTAAATTGTTGGACATAACGTTTAAAACAGCTTTAAATTATAACAACATTATTAATCTAAAGGTAAGTACCGTATAAAATATAGAAACATTTAACATAATACATGATGATCACCTAATGAAAAAATAGAAATGTTTAAAGTACAAAAGCATTGGCTAGAATTGGATTAATAAATTATCACATAAATGAAAATATTGTGACAATGCATAAATTATGCTTGTAAATCAAATACCTAATAAATTGATCAGACATCTTGAAATATGATAAAAACAGTCAATTCAAAGAAATATAACATGCAAGATCATTATAAAATTTACCTACATTAACAAATATCTATAAATAATGAAATAAGTGAAACATTATGAGAAATATTTGGAGATGTCCCTTATCTAAATAGCAGCCGTGTCAGCAAATATATGATTCCCATGAATTACTGTCACAAATACTAAGAAAGTTAGAACATTGTACTGAACCAAAAGAAAACTAATTTGGTCACAATGAGAAGTATTATTATAAGCTTATAAATATAAAATCATAAGAAATGCTATCTAGTTATAAAGATGAATATTGTAGATGAAAATGGAAAACAATGTTTGAATTTCTAAACCTAAAAACACCTATGCAATTTTGAATTAGCATATTTTATTATTTTATAACACTAAACTAAATACATTATTGTAGATACCATGATCATTGAATAATATATCACATATTCACATTACTCAATATATAATATTATTAGTAATTTACACTTCACATTTTAACAAAAATACCTACATGGCTACATTTTACAGAAGTAAGAATAAATATAAAAATATTTTTAAACCAGTAATATGATATACAGCTCCCACTGATAGAAATGATTTTTAGTATCTACAGTGTATCTACACTCTACAGCTGATATTTAATCTATTATAGATTAAACCCACAAACATTATGTATAATATACCTAACTATGATTAAACAATTTAAACCTAACACAGCATAAATAGACTTACTGTTTTTTAACTGATTATATTGGCGTAAAGGCACTGAAATAACCTCGGAAATAACAATACGTATTTTTGTGTAATGTATAACACAATTTTGTTTTAATTTTAATCCTCTAATTTTTCCCTTTTATACGAAAAAACTATTACAACAATAAAAAACTAATAGGTACTTCATAATCATTTATCCTGATCTTCAAAGCCCGGTATCCGGATAAAAAATAGTTATGCTGTTATGCATTTATCCATAAACCTTGATGACTGTACAGTGTCCAATTATGGGTGTCAATCAAAAAATCATGCCTTTCAAAATTTCTAATTTTTCAATCTAGAACTCTGTCTTGATATTAGTATTTCATATTAAGTTACAAACTCTACACTCCGATTTGAACATGCATTCATAAAGCTAGAAGCTTTTAAACTCAGTATTCATTTAAATTATTATTTTTTATTTTGAACACATTTGTGGTCATAAATCATAATATTTTTCATAGAACTTTCCCAGTATGTTTCAAAACATACATACAACCCTCAAAACTTAATTTGGGGTTATTTTTAATTTTAATTTGTACGTAAAAATTTAAAATTAATACTATGAAAAACAAAATAAATCTAACTATGGAGATAGATATGAGACTTATCATAACCTAAGAAAGGTTTTAACAGACTTTGCTTCAGTAAAATGCCATAAATTAAACAAAAATAACATGGTATTTTATTTTAGAGATAAACTACAATCCTGAATCAATTGATTCATGTTTTACCCTTAGATATGTATAATGTATAAGATATATACTTTGTACAGGGTAATTTTTTTTTACATGTACATTTTACAAAGTGAACTATATATTATGTTGATTATTATTTCGAAATTTAAATAATTTTTTTTAACCACAGATCATTGTACAAACATTACATTCATTTCTCCGTTCAGAATATAAAATTTACATTGTAAAACAACACATTCATTAGTATAGAATACTATTACTATTATTATAGTATAACAATTTTTTTAAATAAATAAATTGAATTTTTTCCGTGGATTATTTTTCAGTGGCTTTTTTGTTTCTACATTCAAGCCAGTCACATAATATACATCCCCAGAATTATTCTAACCAAAAATGTATGCGGGTAAGCTGGTAGCTATGTTTATTATGCCCAAAAAACTCGTACCGCTTTAAGACATAAATAAGAGTCATGGTAACAAAAATATAATATAGACATTAACTAAGGTATTTATACATCTTCCTGTTGAAAATGTTATTAATGAGTGACTTATCTTTCATGTAATGTAATTAGTAGTCAACACTCAACACTATTTTCATTACAAAAGCTTATCATACTTTTTATGTTGTATGGTTGTGTATAACTACGGAGTACTTGATACAAAAAAACTCTTCAATTTTATTTGTATAGGTACACAGTACGGTACACTTTAACTGCAATCGCGAAAAAATATTTTCAAGATTAGATTAATTTATGAATACTTCAATACACATTACTTGATAAGGGTTCTTAACAGACTGCATTAGGTACTTAATAGGTATGTAATTTAATATTATTCAATATAATATATAGGTAATCGTTTAAAAAAATATAAAACCTCGGAATATATTATTTTATCCAACTTTTATTTAATGATGCAAAAACAAAAACTTTTCTTGATGAAGAATTTAATATCGATAGTCAAGAAAATTATCATAGACTTATTATAAGTAATTATTTTATGTGGATACTACCATTATAAATACCTTTTAATTACTAGCACTCACCATTACAATTATTTCCCACATTAATAACTTTTTTTTTGAATTAATTTATAATAATTCAAAAAAATAATATTAACAACAGGCTGAATAATTATATAATACATTCAAAATAATATATACATTAACTTACCAATCATTGAAGACAAAATCAATAACTAGGTATAGCTTATTTAATACAATTATGTGTAAATATTGTTTTTTGCTTTCAAACTTCCTACCTAAATAAAAAAGCTAAAATATACAAATATTCTGACGAAAAGTGACTTATGAAATTATACTTAAATATGTTATTCCATTATGTAGTAGAATGTAATGAATAATGATGTAAATTTCTATTTTTATTATGAGATGAGAATATTTCAAAACAGTCTTAATTTAGATTATGGCAAAGATTAAGCAGTAGTGGTCTTATTTTTAAACTCAAGTGTCTTAACACTAGTTACTACCTGAAGTACACTAATACTTACAATAACAGGAATGCTGACAATACCTACTTAGTTTTTTTTTCTAAATTAAACCTGTAAACAGCCTTAACATTACAACATTTGCCAAAAATTACAATGGATAAAAAAAAAATTAACTGCAGGACAGGTGTTATTAAAAATATTCATTCAATCACTCAATTATTTTAAATCAACATGCACAATAGATTACAGCACTACTTTTGCCATTCTGGGCTTCTTATTATATTTTATGGGTACTTAATTTCTTTTTCTTTTTTCATAAGAATTATACTGCTATAATAGTAATACTATGTATACTACACGTTTTGAATTTATAAGATAAGTAAAAAAAGCTGTTCAGTTCAGCTAGCCTAAATTATTATGACATATAGGTAATAAATATAATTGGGTGGCAGTATTGTAATGAACAGTTCCCACCCATTCCTGGTTTTTTAACAGGAGAAAAAAGGTAATAAATTCAATATTATTATAATTCTTATTTTAACTAATAGGCTAGTTTTTATCAAAATATAATGTCTTTTAAATAATATTAACAGCAATGATGAGAAAAAAGATATTTTTTCATATAAAATGTTAAGTTACCTTAATATTACAATATACAGTAATACCTATGTATTTATGATAGGTATTAATAAATTAATGCTTTACCGTTTTGTAATTTCTTGACAACGGTTTTGGTGAATTAAATTTAGTTAGGAATAAATATGTAATTCAATCAAATAAAACCAAAAAATAAGTTTCTTTAGTTACTATATCAACAAATACCTTTTTAATTGTCAAGGCTTGATTGTTATAAAATATTATGTACAATGTATTATGTACCAAAAGACATATTGCATATATGACGGAACAATAATTTGGATATAGTTCATTAGTTTTAAAACCATACTTTTAAGAAATACTTATAGTGTCACTATACATCTCATCTTAAGTGCTAATTATTAAATGGAATTATTAATAGAGTGCATGATATTCAAAAACCAAAAGTTAACACATAAAATCATAAATTATACAAGAAATGAGTAATAAACACATATTATAATGACTGTAAAAAATAATACCAACCTCTATAAAAGTAAATGTCACAAACAATTAAAATAATTAGGTAGTGTAAATATCTAGCATAGGTGAGTACTTAACTAATAGGTATTAAGTATCAACTATCTATTATGTAAAAACTTTGTAATATTTTAATTTCATAAACCTTAAAAGTACTTAGTTAACTTTTTAATAAATATTTATTTTCTATATGTTTCTTACCTGTTGGCTGTTAAAGTTGATTATTTTTTAATTGTCTAGTACAATTTAAGCAACAAATTTTTAAGTTTAAAGATAATATATTAAATGTATTTAATTTTACTTATATTAATTGTAGGTATATTGCATCTATATTATCTATAGGACATAATGACTATACATAGATAATACATTTCAGTAATTAGAAAATAGTGTAGAACCAAGTATTCAATCATGTTCTTGTTATTTAATACTTTGAATTTGAATAACTTATAATCAAAAAAAAAAAAAAAATAGTAGGTCAGATTTTTAGTTTAATTTAATTTTTCAAACAACTAAATTAAATTTAAATAATAAAACATTTTTGATAGTGAATTGTATTTCAAAAATCAGCTTTATTCGCAAAAAATATTGTACACATTGAATAAATATATATACATAGAATCACAAAGTATAATGAATAAATTGTAAATAATAAATAATTTTTAAGTAAATAGGTACATATAAATCAAAAAGAAATAGCTAAGACTTTAAAATAAAATTGATATATATTAAAATATAATAGACTTCTTATTTAATTTAACAAAAATTGTTCAATACAGGCAATTTTATATAATAAATCTTATTAGGGATTGCTTCATCATTCAATGTAATCCTGTGGTGTCAAACCAAGGGCATTCAAACTTGTACAGTTGTAACTCTTATATGGTGTACATCTATTACTTTAAAAAAAACACCAAGTTTATCACAGAAGAATGATAAATAACAATTTAGAATATAATATGTAGGAGCATATAAGAAGCTACATTTTTGCAATTTTCACAAGTCTTGTTTAAAGCTATTTACCTATTCCATAACCAAATATTAATATATTAATATAATCTATTAGGTATTGTGATAATAAATAAATAATTCTAAGTAAGTACCTAGGTATAAATAAAATCAATTAGACAATGCATTAACAATATTTAAAACAATTTGGTATTGAATTGTTTAAGTAACACATATTATATACATAATATACTATATATAAATAACAACATTAATGTTTAGCTCCATGGAATTTATGTATTTCTACAATTGAACCAATCAAATGGTTAAAATAAAATGATTTAAAAATAAATATTCTTCATGCTATTTAAAATTATATAGTAATACCTACATACCTACAGAAATTCAAAAATCATAAGATAAATATACTAAATAGGTATCTACCGGGGTACCTACAAATATAAATTTTGAAAAACTAGTTTGTAATTTGCATCATTAATCAATAATAATCAAAAATGAACATAACCTTCCAAAAAAGAGGATGCAATAAAATATCTGTATATTATTATAAGTATAGAAAAATAATAATAACCTATTAATTAAAATAATAATAGCATTGAAGTAGGTAACATAACAGCTTCTCTCCATATCAATTAATTTGATGAATAAAAAAAATCCATAGGAAGGAGTGTATAAATTACCTGGAGCAATACTTCTCAAGGACATGGTAAAAGTGAAGAAGTGATTGTATAGAAAATAGAAATAGAATATACCTACCTACCACAAAATATACTAAACTGATCTACCAATGATATGTGATTTGTAATCTTAATTTATAAAAAGTTTAATTTCATAACTGTAAAAAAGAAATTTTTACTAAAAAGTCATAACTAGGTGGGTATTGCATATGTTTATAAGTATAAAATCAGCCATGAACATTTCTATACTTAAGACAAGTTGTACATTATTTTACATTTTATTTATACACTAAATACTTAGGTAAAATACATTTAATGTCTAATACAAAAGGTAGAATACTTGCTATTATAATAGTTATTATTATTGTCCTCAAAAAAGCAACAAATATCTTGAGTATTATAGGCATATGAATATTAATAAATATAGGTTGATTATTACTTATCAGATTTTTTTTAAATAAAATATACTATGTAATAGTATACATATTTTATTGAAAGGTCATAATAGATTTTATGTTGTTTTAAGTGTGTTACAGACATATGCAAACTTATTATTTAAAATCAAATTAACTACAATAGGTACTTACACAATAAATTATGTTAATTGTCATTGAAATAATACTGAATTATTTAATGTGTTGACCAAAGCAATCCTAATATTCTATTTTCTATATGATAAAAATATATATATATATATAAAATAACACTAGATAGGTACGTGCATGTAAACACAAGTGTGTTTTCCAACGATAAAATTGTTTCATGTATGTACATGCAGAAAATTAATAATATTAATAATATTACATTCCAATACCACCGTTTATCTATATCTAATAGGCAACCAATAGCCAATAGGTACTTGCCCGATTGCACTTTAATGACATAGCGTCTGAATTAATTTGTAATAATTATTATATTATTACATAGCAATGTGGTGATGGAAAATAAGAAAATGCGTATCGAGCAGTTAGGAAGGTACTTACCAACCGAACTGGGACGAGCAACGGTGAATCGTCGACGGTGGTTTTGGGTAGAATTTGGCGAAAACTAAACGTAATGTGTCAGTTTACTTTTTGGCCGAAATCAATAAATTTCAACAATGAAAACGAAATATTCTAGTACTCGTTCGTCCACTGTATGTACACACAATATATTGTTATTAAAATATCAACATCTAATATATACACGAATAAAAGGGACACAACGGGAAAAAGAACGGCACCGGACCAGATAAAGCTATACGTTCGTGTGACAATGCGATTTGTGCAATGACTAGTGAGAAATAAACTAGCGACCGTCGAGTGCTGACTGACGACTGTCGACTGATTCGACTGTATTGTATATTACTATATTATACGTAATATTTAACTTTTTGTATAAGTGTTGGCAAAGATGCGATAGCTGTAAAAGTAGTGGGGAGAAATAAAATTGACAAAAACTTCATTGCAGCAGCTGCCAGCTGAAACTATTGATAATAAAGTATACCAGTTTCTTATACCTTATACCACCGTGTCTGTAACCACTGTAACAATCAGCTGTGAAACCGCAATGAACGTGGCGACGGGTTTCGTGTGTCATACCACCAATGATTACGTGCGACCACCATAGATAATCAAGAATTTATTATCTATGGGTTATGGCGACCACCTAATAAATGAATCACACAAACTATATATAATTTTGTAATTTGTAGGCTATTCTGGACTTCTGGAGTACGACGACGGAATATTTATTTTAAGATAATATCTTGTTTCATGTAATCCACTAATCCACGGTAGAAATATTCTATCATTATGCAATCATGACGTCTTCGACTTTAAGATTTAAAATTCACGAACATTTCGTGACGCTCATGGGAAATCGTCTATGGACGTGTTCAACACACAAATTGAGTACAATTTGCATTTATTTTAAATCGTGGTACAACTATGAATTATTATTTAGATCTGTGAGATACCTTTAAGAGGCTTGCACACTATTTAGACGATTAATCAATCGGAGTAACAGACTTAAGTGTATCTATTTCTATATGGTTAACGTGACCATTCATCCCGTTTTTGAGATAAGTGTCCCGCTGTCCCCAAAGAACCTGAAAATGTCCTGCTTTAAGAAAAGTCGACTTTTGTTACCTAGGTGTTTATTGATCACATATCACAATCAGTGATTGACTTGGAAATAAAGTAGTAGAGGTACTCTAGCTACTTTTAAAATGTAGCGTCCCTAGCATTTTAATAAAACTTACATAATCATGGCGGTGGGGGGTTAAAAGTTTACATAACAATCCGTCCCGTGCGTTCCCCTTTAAAAAAGTAGGGGTAAGCTAGCGTATCCAAAAAATTAGTTGAGGAACTCAGTCCCCCCCCCACGTCCCCCCCAAGTCAACCACTCATCACAATCATACATTTATACTGTACCGTCTGTACCTATACAGTTTACAGTAAATGTATCTACATATTTTATATTTACTGTAAAACACTATAAGACCCATGGTCCATAGATTGTTGGGAGTTTATTATGACTAATATATTATATCCGTTTTTCTTTTGTCATTTTTTATACAAACAATTATTAATGTTTTTTTTTTCAGTAAAAAAAATTGTAATTATACGCAAAATTATATGGTTTTGTTTTTAAAATATACAAATGTACCGCTTTGAAGAAGAAAAATTATGGTCACGTTAATACGTTATACATGCACATGGTGTATACAATATACATTACTGACAGTGTACAAACTACAAATTATTATAAATTTCGTACCGTAACAATTTTTTCCGACATCGTTTGCACCTTCATGTCGTAGCAAAATGTTAACATTATCATCACGGTAACTACGGTAAAAACATAGGCGCTGCATTATCTCACTACCACTTTGACAACGGTGATTTAATCTGACTACGACCGCACCAGTCCAACGTACGGGGTCGTTATACTTCGTCATCAGCTGGTTTTTGCTTACGTTTTGGTGATAAGCCACAACGAACACAAAATCATTCATTTCACAATATTGATGTCGGCCGCGGACCCCCACGGTAACGCGACATTGTGACCGTGCTTCTGTGGTAGTTACTACTTTACTAGTTGGCTACTCGTACAACGCATCAGATTCTGTTCGCAGACCGCTCCTCCTATCGAACCGATGAGTGCGCTACTCTAGAGACCGAGACGGCTTTCGCACTGCAAAGTGCAAACGTACGCACGACACGTCGGCCAACTAGTCTGAGAAAATGGACGATGCCGAAATGCGCAAATTGAACGGTGTTATTGAACACTACAAGAGACACATCAGCAGGGCCACCGAATCCAACGACAACCTAAAGGTGCGTAATCGTGAGATAAGCGCACCGGCCCTTGCTGGTGTGCTCGCATCGAAACCCGTCTGATTTCGCGTGTTGGCTTATCTGCTTTCACAAAAAGAAAAAAGCCTCCATCTTAGATCAATTGTTAGACAATTGGAATGGGTTTTGACTGTCCACCACTTGTTCTAAGTCCTTGATGACTTGGCATTTCTCGATTTCCATATGTCACTTTTACCCAATCCTTTATGTGAACTTCTTGCTCTTAAACTATCATCATCTATTAGAATATTGATTTCGGGTTTCCAGCTTTTTATTATTAATGCGACATTCTTTATTAAGAAATTTGGTTCATTGCATATAGATTAGAATAATGCATTTTATTTTGTAGTTTCAGATATATTTATCCGCAGTCATTGTGTTGTCTTCCAATACTGCTTTATTTTTAATATTTAATTTATAAGTATTAAGTATTGTCTTACATTTAATTTTAAGTTATTTCTCAATAATCCACTTTGATGATTGGTTTTTTTACACAATATCATATTTTATTGCAATTGACACAAAATCGTTTTTAATTATTACAAATGAGATACCTAAGAAAATGTCATTGTAAAAAAATTAATGAATTATTATATCTATTATAATTCTTTCAGCATTAGGTAACCTAAATTTATTATTAACCTATTATTTTCTATTAGTACCAATTGTCTTTCAGTTTACTAATTTGTATTGATAAATTACTTAGCCTTTTAAGTCCTAGACATATTTTGTTCCCATCATGGTCATATTTTTAGGTTAATAATACTGGTACAAGAGTAGACTATAGATTATAGTAAATTAACTCTGCACTATTGCATTTCGCATTTAATACTAAAAAGCAAAATATGTTTAAAAATATATTATGGAACAGAACCTATTATAATAAGTAGTAATTCTGAGAAAATGCAATGTAAATTCTTAAAAATATAAAATCAGTCTTACTAAAATATGCCCTACATTAATTAAACACAGATGTCTAGGGAAAACCTTGAATTCATATATTAAAAATACCTATTTTGATTAATTCTGTAGTTGGCAAATAAAAGCCTTTCCAGTTTTGGTATTTGGTTAAAATGTCGTACCTAGAGCTATAAAAAAAAAGAAGTTTAATTGATAAAAATTTAAAATTGTATGAAATAAGTATTGGCAGAAACCAGCCACTGAGATATAAGAACAAAAAACCACTTGATAGATATTATGGCTGAAACATCATGCATTAAGCAAGTATCAATTTGTTTTTGTATAGTCGATGCTAATTTAGATGTATCTGAACTGTTGTTATCGAGGTTTTTAGGGCTTTTTGATGATATAGATTAACACATTTTCTGAATGTTTACCTTGAATTGTGATGTTTAAACTCAATAACAAACTTGGTCAGTGTTATGACGGCAATGCAAAAAACCAGGATTAATATGATTTTGGGCCCTGGGCCAAATTATAATGGTATATCTTATATCCTTTGTTTATATAATATTATACCCTGTAGAAAATGTACTATCCGGCACACTGTCATTCAATATCTGCCCCTTCTCCTTAATTCGAACTTGAATGCAAATATAAGTGGCCATATCACTATTAAGAACCCGCCCCCCTCGTGCGCACCCCTATGTTCAGGTGTGGCTTTTACTTAAATACCTGATTCTTACCTTAAAAATACCTAACCTTTGATGTGGCTATGCCTTGAATATAATTTTGCTAAATCTGAGTTAATATACAATCTTATGAATTTTATTTGTCAAATTTTTATGATTGTAGTTCACTGTTTTGTTTAAAAATATGTTCAAAAAAAAAAAAAAGGAAAAGTAGTTCCCATACTAAATAAAACATAACATTTCTCTAACCATCCCAAGATAACAAATAAACAATTTAAATTAAAAACATAAAGATGTGTTTCTATGTATAAAATACCTAAGCAAAAAAAAAAGTAATAATAATCAATTCTTATTTCCCTGTTTTTGTGATTTCCCCCTCCATTCTAAAAAGAAATTGTTGTATATACCTATGGCTACCCTTAAACCAAAGACTATAACCAATAATTTGAATCAGTCAATATTATACTAAAAAATGGACAAGAAATTGCTATTATACAGGGTGATTTTTTTTATCAAAGAACACTCATTTTTTCAAAAAGTATTGATTTTTCTAAACTTTAAAACATTTTTAGTAGTTTAAAGTTATTGACAAGCGGAGTAGTGGACAAACATTTTGCGGGGTAACCCCGTACCACTCCACTCTGCCAATCTAAACTTTAAATACTTATAACTCAAAAACTACTAGCCCTAAATTTGATTTATATGAATCAAAATACTTAGAAAAATATTCTGCTTTGGAATATGAAATTAAAACTCTGTTGTCATTCAAAAATGTAAAAAACTTAAAAAAAATGATAAGGATAAAAAATATTTAAAAATATAATTTTTAATAAAAATGTTGGTTTTTTAACAACTTGAAACCATGTAAAAAAATATTTTGAAAAAAGTAAATACTTTTTAAATAAATGAGTGTTCTTTGATAAAAAAAAATCACCTTGTATAAGTGGTATACTTTTGGGTGTTTGAGCCACTTAACCCTCTAATTTGCACCTATAGACTACCACCACGGTTGTAGTGGAGAATATATGGCATATGACGCTGTACACCTTTTAGTCATAAATGAATATTATATGGATACTTATATCTAATGGTTCCAATGATATTTATAATTTATAGTATACCTTCTGTGTTTTTTTACGATTACAGCACTGACTATCACCAATATATAATTTTACAAATAGTCCATGAAAACATTGATTCTTTGAAGTTGAGATTTGGAATTATGATCAAATTATAAATTTATGTGTATCTTCAAAATTTTCAATTTTTTCGTTTGTTACTTAACTTTTTTCTGTGTTGTATTTTACTGATACCTGCAATTTTAGAATTTTATTAAAATCTATTCACTTAGTGAAAGTTCCTGTATATTATATAGTCTGATTTAATGAAGAGCATCACTAGGTCAGTAGATCAAGGTGACCGTTTTCAGAATTTTTATATACATATGTATACCATTTAATTTGTTTGTTATAACTCAGAATACATTTTTTACAGCAAGGTGGATCTAGCCTGATGTGTTGTAGATAATAAAATGTACAAAATATATTTACACTTATTAAATACATTTTTAAAGAAAAACTTGATTTTAATTTTAATCCCGATTTTAATTTTAAATAGTACTGAAAAAGATTAAATTTTACATGTTGACTGCCATGCAGCCGCCGGCGGCCTCAATACTATTTATCATGGGTACGCCAAAGACACTTTTCAGTGTCATTATAAATTTGTATTTGTATATATACTATTGAATTTGAAAAAAAATTAAAAATACAAAAAAAAATGTTAAATTTATGTTTATTATATCAAAAAAATTTCAATTATTCCCACTACGCCACAGCATATTTTCAAGATCATTATTGTAGTGCCACGGAAATTCAAATTAATTTATGGCAGCCTGCCTCCTACAAATGATATTGTGCAGCAGCCGGCAGTCTAAAAATTATCTATACCTAATTATTATTATACGGACGCCGGAGGTCGCATGGCAGTCAACGTGTTAATAACAATATTTTTTGTATTTTTTACATTCCAATGACTATTTTGTTTTGGTAATTACAACAGCTTAATTCAATGTACAAATTTGTCTCATTAAAAAAAATATGTTAAAGAATATAATTTACAAATTATATTTTAATATTTCAAAAAAATATTACTATATATTATATCATCTATTACACACTTCAATTTAAATTTCTGAAAAATAAGTTAAAATATTAGAATTTAAAAAACAGTCAAAATTGTCCACTTTTGATAAATAGTTGAATAGTTCATTCATATAACTTGAGCTTTATTGCATTGAACAGCTTTTAAAATTGATTGCATTATTGCTCAAAAAAATATTTTTAAATTGCGCTAACCATTTTTTTTTTATTCTTGAACCTTAATTTCATAAAAAAAATATAATATATTTAGTCTTCGATTAAATATAAATTCTACATTACCTAGTTTTAAAATGTAAAAAAAAATTTAACCAAATATTTATTTAATTACCTATAATTTATGAGTTTATACTTATTTGAATTGATTATATATCTACATTCATTTCATAATATACTATAGTAAATTCATGAAGCATCTTCAATAAAAGAAAAAATGCATGTTGATGAATAATTATTACATTTAATTTCAAATTCACTAGTCTTTATTAATACATTCGACTGTCATTCGTTAACTGGTTTCTACATATTTTTAAATAATTATAAACATTTCAAAAAAACTAAAATATCTATTGTATAGCAATTTAAAATTTTAATGAAATAAGTAACATGATTATAACCTAAAAAATTAATTTAGGAAAAAGAATTTCATTTGAACAACCTAAAAGTCTTCTTAGTCTTTAAAAATAGGAGTTTTGTTTTCGTTCTATTTAATGTAATTGAGTAGTGTTCATGTGTTGTTCACAAAATACGTTCTTGAACAAGCGTTCAAACACTGTATTTCTTTGTTTCTTCGTATAGTATTAATAATTAATTTAATACATGTACATTGAGAAATTATCAGTATTAAATCTATTAATATTAAAGTTGGTTATAGTATTTGCTATTATTTGTAATCAATGATTAAGATTTAATCGTTACAGATTTTATTTAAAAATATAAATAAAAATAATTATGTTGTTATAAAAAAAAAATGTATAGTTAATTGGAACCTAATAAATACTATTGTTTGTATTTTCAGATAATGAATTGTATAACTAAGCTTTCTCGACTTCCTATCACTGTTCAAAATTTACAAACCACTGGAATTGGTCGAGTAGTCAACAACTTAAGAAAATATGATGGCATTATTGGGGAATCAGCCAAAACTTTAGTTATTCAATGGAAAAATGTAGTAAAAATTGAGGAAACCGAAAATTTCTATCAAAGAGATGATAACTCTGATGAAGAACATCATGATGTATCATCACCAAAAGATAATGAAGAATTTATCAACGAGTCAGAAATAATCAATAAGAGTAACGATGATTTAAGTGACCATGAATCTTCTCACCAAAGATATCATGAAAAATCAAAGCATAAAAAAAATAAAAAAGATAAGAGCAGTAAAAAACGAAAAGAATCTTATTCTACTTCAACAGATGATCAAGGAGATGGACATGTTTCAAAAAAAGTAAAAAAAGATAATAAGTATGAAAGTGTCAAAATTAAAACAGAACCAGAAATAGATGAAATTTCACAAAACGTTGCAACAACTTCTCATAGAAAAAATAAAAATGGTTATGAAGAAAGTACTAAGAAAGAGAAAAAAAGTTCACATTCAGACAAAAAAAAAGATAAGCATAAATCGTCTCATAAATCTGAATCTAGAACTCACTCTCATAAGGGCAAAAACGAATCTAAGTCTGGTCATAAGGATAAAAGTGATTCAAAAAAAAATATTAAGGATAAAGTCAAAGAAGAATTAAAGCCTTCAACTAGTAGTAGTAAGTTTAGGACCTTATAAAGTTATATATAAGGTCTGGATTTATACATGTTTTTATATATCATCGTTATTGAGTTTATTCAGTCTTACGAGAATAAAAAATGTAGACGATTTATTCAACATGAGTTTATTGGAAGAAGTTTTTTTTTGCATATTCAAGAATATTTCATAGTTTAAGGAAGATATATATTATTTAGCATATTTTGGCATACTTTGTAAATAATGAGAAAAAAATACTAATTTATCTTATTTTAAAAATTATTTTTATTAATTTTACTATTACTGTACCAGAAAAAATATTTTAGTCTAAATATATTTTAGGTTTGCGATTTCATGTTTTTAAGTTTTTAAAATGATTAACTCCATTAATTTTAAACATCTCTTAAAACAATGGATAAAACTATCTAACGCAAAAGACTATTTTAACTGTTACTATGTCCAAATACATTATTCCATTATGCAAGTGTATACCTATTGTAAAAATAAAAATAATAATAAAAATTTCATATTTAACTTATTTAAGTGTATATATAATAAGATTTATTGACTATTTTTGCATATTTTTCTAATTTTTAAGATAGTATAAGAAGATATTTGTAGGGTTTTTACTGAATATTAGTATCATATTTTGGGTGTTTTAAAGAATATAAATCCAGACTTTATTGTTATATACCAGTTAATTATTCTTTAATTACTTATTAAATAATGTTATTCAGGCAAAACTTTTGAAGAAGCTTTACTTGGTATAGAAATACCAGTCAAAAAGAAACAAACAAAATCCAAGCATAGAGACAGATCAAGGTCTTCAGAGCGGGATTTTAGTTCTATGCCAACAGTCAGTTAAAATTTGAACAAACTTTTCATGTTTAAAATTTACCACGTTAATCATTATTATATACCTAATTCTAGAGTCCATTGGCACCATTTAATTTAGATCCAGAAGAATTAATTGCTAACTATAAACCGTTATCTCAATTAGATGTAAAGAAGAAAAAAATGACGGAGGATCTAGATCCTTTAGCTAAAATAATGACAACTAAAAATATAAGGTATTTAATTGTATAAATATATTAGTTTGTAGTCATTTTTATTTCTAAGGTCTAATATTTTACAGGACAAAAGTGTACTCTGGAAATAAGAGTACAATCTACACTGAAGTTCCTAAATTAGTTGATTTCTGTATCCAAACTATTAAGGACAATTTAGATGGTAAATATATTTTGTTTATTGTGTACACAATTATATTATTTTATTATACTTATAAATTGGAGACATGTATTTATTATAAATCTTTCAAAATGTTTAGCTCTGGAATATACTGGTGGAGTTCCGTTTAGTATACTTGAGCCAATATTAAAACACGCTAGCCCTGATCAACTGTATAACTTAGAACAATACAATTACTATTTGATTGAAGATACTGGAGGATTATGGGAGTACCATTGCAATAAAGAATTTCGTAATAAAGTTCCAGATAAAAATGAATCATGGAGAAATTTTTATATAGTAATTAATTATTTATCAAAAACATTTTCACATAATAACATTTGTTTTCCTACATGTATCAAATTATGTTTTATTAAATTTTAAATTTTAACGCATTCATATTATTTATTACTGTAATTTAAATTCATACATACTTTTGTTTTTTATCAATTTGTAATATAAAACTTAAACATAAAAATATCCCTTGTTAAATAAACTAGGAACGATTTCTAAAATTTAACGCTTAACAAGATGATTATAATATGATACATAATTTTTAAATTAAAATATGATATTATTTGTATGGGAAACCGTTAAGTAATTGAGTTCACCCTACTGGGCCTACTGTGTATTTGATCATGTACTTATTTGATTTTTAGCGTTGTCTAGAAGAACGTGAAACAAAATTGGCCAAATTACGGCAGAATATAAACGCAAATCAAGCTGCATCCACGCCTGTAAGAAAAACGCAACTAGCCTACGTAGACTCTGCCGTAAAACCACCTCGTGGCATTGCTAAAAAACAGGTAAATTAATTAATTTAGAACATAATTGTTTGTTTTTTTGTGACGTTGTTGGTCTTAACCCTCTTGTACGTTTTTATTATCCGTGACAGGCGAAATTCCAAACAGCTTCCTCAGACATAAAGCGTAATATCTTAAACAAATCGATGATGGGAGAACATTCAACTGCAGAAGCTATGTCCGCCAATAACAGATCCACTGCCATGGCTACCGGTGTACCAATCGCCATGACTTCTCCACATACGTCGTCCAGTGCTAGTATGGAAATAAAATATTATATTTATATTATTTCTTCCGTTTCAAGACGTTGATTGTTGATTGTTTTTTTTTCCTTGAGACCTCTATTCGTATTCAAATATATTTTAATGAATGCGATTATTCATTATTCTCGACATTTGTGTACTCCTGCCACATATTATATTAAATATAGTTGGAGTATGAATTGTCTCAGCGAGACATGTAGAAATATTGTATTATAGTTATTCCGGTTAACAAATCACAGTTCACAGGAATCAATGGCATTTGTTTTTACAAATCTCCTGACTCCTAAATAGATTTCTCTACTTGCAGATCAAGATAGAATTTAATTTCAACTCTAAAAACTATAAATTTTCACCAAACAACAATGATACTTACTATTCTGATTTAAAACGTAACTGATTGATATTTAAATTATACATTAAACAATAATAAAAAAAATGTTTAAAAGCAAATTTGCCGTGTTTTTTGAATAATTGACGAAGATAAGATTTATTTGCCTTTCTCTAAGTCATAACGATAGATGTTATATCTAAAATAAATCTGAAAAAATGTATGTTAATTTTTTTTTTTTATGATTTCAGTGAAAAAGAAAAAAGCTCCTTTGATGCAAAAGGCGTTACAACTCATAAAATCTTCACGCAGACGTTAAATTACTGGATAATTTAATTGGAATAATAGTATTTCCCTACAAACATCCATACATTTATATATTTAAAATATATAGGTACAGTTAAATTTAAACGCATGTATCGCTCCTCAAAGGTTCTAAGATTTGAAAACATGTTATCTGTGATGAATTGAATTCTGAATTTGTTTTATTTTTAATTCTTGAATAGCAATAAGATTGCTTGATGTGAACACGTTATTCTATTATTGATGTAATTTTAAACACAGTCGTTGTAATTCTAATTAATTATTGTAATACTATACTAAGTATATTATAAATTATTGATCTTATTTTCAATACCCATTACCTAGTCACAGTTAGGTATCAAATTTCCTGTTATTATGTATACATTTTTTTCAACATATTGTGTATTTAATTATTAAATATTATACATTTTTAAAATGTAAACTAAATTCACCGTGTCACGTCGTCCAGCTTTATATATGATAATTATATATTGTAACACGCTGAGCGACGAGTTGTAGCTGTTACATATTATAATAATAAAACAAATAAACACTATACAAATATTATTAAATGTATCATTATATGCATTTCATGAAATCTTACAGTTTATCTACTCTGTACGACTGTACTTATACTCATATATTATATAGTTTATGTGCTCTTGTGATTATATTGTATAAAATTCAAACTGGAGTTTCTGCAAAAAAACTATAATGCAATTTATTGTTGCTCAACGTGTTATGTCTACAATTGTCAGTTAAAGACTATCATCGATGAGTGATGATGACTGACTTTATAGACACTCAAACACGGCCTTCGAGTTTAAATTGTTTGTAGACGAAAAGGCATATCGTACACGTGACGGCCTAAAGCAGTGGTGCCCAACCCGCAAAGGTATTCTGTGTAGCCCGTTACAAATTTTTAAATAAAACAAAATATTCTAAAAATGGTTAAATTATATTTTATATTTTATTCATTTTACAATAGTTATGAATTATGATAATAATAAAATAAAAAATTTGATAGTAGGTACCTAATATTATAAATAAATTTGTTAGGAGCCTTGTATTAAATTTTCAAATCTTAGATATAAAAGGATAATATTTTATGAATTTCTAATTTAAAATAATTTGCGAATTTCCGTGATTTTTACGTATTTTGTCAAAATTCAAATTTTGAATGCTTTTAAAAAAAAATTGTGCATATATATTTCTTTTATTTTTCAACTGCTAACCTTGTAAAAATATGATAGCAGCTTTGTATTAAATTTTTAAATCTTAAATTTAAAAAGAAAAACTTTTATGAATTTCTATCTAAGATAATTTGAACATTGCCGTAATTTTTATCTAATAAGTCAATATTTTAACTTCAAATGCTAATAAAAAAAATTGTGCCTATGTATTCTTATAATTTTTTAATCACTATAAGAATAACTTATGAGGAACTTTTTATTCAATTTTCAAGTATTTTGATAGGGCCAAAAAATTTTTATCGACACTTCAAAAAAAAATTTTCAGAAAAATTGAAAATTTCAGTCGTCTATAAATATCTTAAAAAAAGTCGAAATATTTTGAAAATTAAATCATGTAAAGAAAATGCCAATCTAAATAATTGGTAAAATTTTCAAGTATCTACGACTTGAACTTTTTGAATAATAACAAATATTTAAAATCGTAATCGTTACGCTATTTCGTAAAAATTTGAAATTCAAACGCACTTAAAATTTTTCCTATAATGATGCTTCGTGTTTTCTCTATAGCTACTTGAAGAAAAACTTATGGAAAACTTAGTGTTGTATTTTCAATGCTTAGTTATAAACACAAACAATTTTATTATTTTTCAACTTAAAAATTACTTGCAAATTCTCGCTTTTTCGACAGATTTCGTAAAAATTTGAATTATAAACGCTTATTAAAAAAAATTGTGTCTAACGATTTTTAATTTTTTTTTAGCTACAATAAGAACAACTCATAAGGAACCTTGTATTAAATTTTCAAGTTTTTTTGGTAATCCAAAATTTTTTTACCGATACTTAAAAAAAAATTCTCATAAAAATCGAAAATTTCAGTGGTCTATAAATAACTCACAAAAAGTCAAAAAATTTTGAAAATTAAACTGTGTATAGATAACACTAACATAAACATTTGGTGAAAATTTCAAGTATTTACAGTGATTAGTTTTTGAATTACAACTATATAAAAAAATCGATTTGGTCCAAAATTGGTTTTGCGTAAAAATTCCCGTTTTTCTGTCTTTTCTTTTGTTGTTTTTTTCGATTTTTTTGAAAACTGTTGGAAAATGTTTACTTTTGACCTCTATGATGCACCAAGGATATTCACATTTACATCAGAAACCACCCCCAAAGTTTGAAATTGAAGCATTATTTCGACTAGTTATGCTGCAGTTATACAGACACAAAAAACAAAAAAAAAACACACACATCATTGTAAAATCAATACATTCAACACTTCGTTCAGAATCTAAAACAATAAAAAAAAAGTAAAAAAAACATCATTGTAAAATCAATACATTGATCACATCGTTCAGAATCTAAAAAAATATATTTAATTTGCGCCACATCTAAAAATATATTTTGGTAATTTGCGCCAAATAAAACTAAATAAAAAGGAATTATGTAATCTGTGTCCTATAGAGTACCTACTAAAATTGTAATTTGCGCCATTATTATAATAATATAAATAACTCCATGTATATTAAATATGTAAATTATCGTTAAGTATAATAAAACATATAATTACTTATATTTCGTCGAACTATAACTATACATCATCGCCCATCGGTAGTAATAGTTTGTAAATTATATATATTTTCAGAAATTTCTGTTCGTAATATATCTTACTTAGTTTAATATACAGATTTTTTCTCTTACATCCATTTGAATATATTTTTCTGTCTATACTTGGTTGATCATTCCCGTTATGTTCATTTACAATTTCAACTATTTGTACAATGTTTTCCAAGGAAGTATACACTTTTGCAGTGCAAGTTCTGACAGTGCAACGCCATCGTATTGAACAATTTTTCGATTCATGAACTTTTCGATACGTTAAATTTTTATATAATAATAAATCTTTGTCTCTGATACTTTTAATAATTTCACCAATATTTGTATCCATCACTTATACTTTTATATAATTGTGAACAATTTTAAAATGTGAAAATAATACGAACGCGCACGCGGTTTATATCGGACTAACTGTATATATCAAGATTCATGACATTGCTGCTCAATATTGTTCTATGTCTTACTTAATAATACACTGATAATTTTCAATAATAGATTAGACGTAATCGGAGATCGATTATGACGATTATTGAGACGATATGTGACACGTGTCGGACGCATCGGTACGTATTACTTTGGACACGGCGTAGTTTATATTGTATATCCTATGCGATATCACTAAATTTATCTGCTGATTAATTCCAACTGCTATTAAAGTTGAAAGTGTGGCGCAAATTACATAATATTCCATTTTGTTTTCTGTAGTGGTGCAAAATACCAAAATTAATTAGTTACCTATATGTGGCGCAAAATACATGTTATATTTTTGCGCAAATTACATACTTACTTAAATTTGTGGTATTCGTGGCGCAAATTACAAGTAATAAAAGTGGCGCAAAATACCATCTCTCTGTATAGATAGTGTCTGTGTTATCGAGATCAGAATAATGTTCATGCATATTTTAATAACACATTAATAAATTTAAAAAAAACTTAATTAAGAATGTTCATATAACAACGCGTATCGTCCTAATTAAGCTTTAAAAAAGGTATAGCAATTTATGAATTGTTATAAAAATTTAATTAATTAATTAACAATTAATTAATGCTACAATTATTCGGAGTAATAAATAATTTACGGAATTGTCAAGAATATTCGACTATATATTTTTATTAAATACATTAATTGAATTATGATCAACTTAATTTAATTCAAATTCAAATTTTTGAAATTTTATCAGAAAACTAGGTCGAAAAATTAATGAAAACCGCCTCTTCGTGGTGGCTCCAGGATAATCTCTAAATGGTTCCCAAACTATAATTTAATACATATTGGTAGAAATGGATTTGGCCGACACAAAAATCGAGCCTTATTCGGTTTGGTGGAACGATACTTGGCAGAAACGACTGACGCCCCGAGTTACACCGTTGATGACCGACATGCAGAAAAGTTATACGGTGATTATGCAATACACGAAAATCCAATATAATAACAACGACAATTTCCACTGAGAGACATCAACTTAAACAAGCAACGATATATAATAATACAATTCGATAGAGATAATAGTGCAGTAGACAGTAGTTTTAATTTAACATTATATCTAATAATTAAACCAACTTATTTTATTATTATGCTGGCTAGAATTAAGTAGGTAAACAGATTAAAAACTGTACTGGCTATTACACATATTTTCATAACCTATTATAACGAAAGTGCTAATAATTTGTTTATTTCGTTAAGTGTTTTGTGACTCAGTTACCTATTGTAATTGTAATTTTGTACATATAGTCATTAATTCTATTCAGTTTATATTCAAACTTTCAAAAATGAATCTAATATTTTTATTTAATGCTTTCAGAGTCAATTTTTTGTTTAAATAGTTATTTTACGAAAATGTATTTTAATGTTTTCACATTCAGTTATTGTAGGCCGTAGGGATTTATTTTTCAGATACAAGAATATACATCATAATAAGACACGATTATAATTCAGATGAACCTTGCTTTTTCTAAATATACAAATCAAGCTATAATTATATTCGATAAATTCCCACTGGATTAAAAATGGTACGTGAATAAAATTTAAATTATAAAATTAACGTTGTAAAGCTTTGCAGGATAAGAGAAAATCAATCGATGGTGATAATTTATTGTGATAGTATAATAAAATATAGGTTTAGCTTCCACTTATTTGTTTTTAGAAATAATATCATTATTATTGTTAAGGCTTCAAATACATAGTTTATTATAGTTATTATTATAGTAATATTATTATTTATATTATTATTATTTATTATAGTCTACAATTATTACATACCTGTTGTTACTATAGTTACATTTAAGTAATTTAACTTTTGAACATTTATTTATTTTTAATTTTAATTTTGCTGTAGTCGCGGGGATTATGTTATATCGTTGATCCGTGGTTTTATATATTCGATGTGAACTCAGCAATCTTGATGTAGTCGGTTATTCTTTTTTCTTGTCCGGAGCCGAATGCTCCTTTGGGTGAGGTGGTATTTATATTTGACTGTGTTCGGGCGTTCGGTCTACTTTCACATTCAGTTGGAACTGAGAATTTGTGAGTCTAGTGTGTCCATTTCGTACTCTGGTAATCACGATTTCTTCGTGCCATGTGAGCTTGATTACTGGGTTTGGAAATTTTCTGGTAGATGGTTTTATTTGTGTGTGTTTATTGTTACTGTTGGTTTGTTTTTCCCAAAAATAATATTATTAACTGTAATTTATAACGATTAGCTAGAAGTAGTATAGTACCTAACCTAACTAAATAGATATAATATAAAATAGCAGCTACTATTATTATATTTGTTATTTAACGTATAATATAAATTATTTAATTATGTATACGTAGAAATATAATACTGTCGTGTTAAATTCAGTAGACAACTAATAGAGACCCGAGCAAGTTGACGAATCTAAGGTTTGAAGTACTTTTAAATGGCTAAATTTTATGATACAAGTCCAAATTCTTCACCAATTTAAAATTTAACTCGTGAAACAGTTGTAAAAAAAATGTCAGTGTCAAAATTTGTCTATAAGCCATTTTTTTCAAATTAAAAAAAAAAAACCAAAATTCATCATCTTACCCATGTGCTGGGGTATATTGACATTTCCCTGGGGTAAGATGACATACATATATAAATAAACTAAACAACTTTTAATATTATATATAATAATATTTAAACAGCTTTTATTAATAAAACAACTTCTTTAATGAGTTATGGGAATAAAATTGAAATTTAACCTAACCAATTTAAGTATCTATTTTTATAATACCAATTTAAAATAAATATACCTATTAATATAAGTATTTTACGAAATTTATATAGCTAAATATATTTTAACAGTCTTGACTAGTATAAAATTACTAATAAATAATAATATTATGTTTGTAATTTATATTTACTTATTTATGATTAATTATGGAAAAATATTATATCGTGTAAATATTACACATTGGAGTAAATTGACGATCGTCGTCTTAACCGCATCAATTTACCACGTATGGTAATATTTTACAAAACGCAATATTTTTTAAATTCAAATAAATCAAATATAATACACATCTACATGAAAATAAACCTCACAAAACAATCTTTTAAGTTAACATAAATAAATTACAAACTTTACTTACCGTTCTTCAAAAAACGTTATGCCGAGCCGCGGCAGAAAATTAAATGTTTATTCAAGTATGATAATACACATTTGTCAATAAAAGTGATTGGTCTCATCAAAACTGTATTAAATAAAATAAAATATATGACGTACCTAACTTCATTCTATTTAATTATCTTATAACCTCGATAACTCATATAATCTATAATCAGATTTTATCAATTCGTCATCTTACCCGGTTCGTAAACTTACTTATCCTGGTCTACCCCAAGACGTAGGTATAAACACCATATTTATTCTATTTATAGAATACATTTATTTTGTAATTATTTTCTGTGGTCTGGCGTTAGTCTCATTTTGAGGACTACCGACGATGATATCCATCATCACGTCTTGAATTTAATACGGCGCAGGGGACATTGGGAGAATTGCGGTTAGCGAAAAGATACATAATTAAATCAACAAGTCTTTATATTTATGTTTACTCGCATTATTATATTGGCCAAAATAATAATATATAACATAATAAATTACTTACGGTTTCTCAGTTTTTCTCAATATCGTTGGCCGGCAGTTCACTCCCATTCTCCTCTTTGTGGAATAGGCCTACACGGGGACACCACAATAAAAAAAACGCGCCTCTTGCAATACCTCATGTGACATTAAACACGACATAGATTGTCATAGTTTAATAACCTAAGGTGGTGTGGAAACTTGCAATGCATTACTGCAGTGTGCAGTAAATATGCCAAAATTACCAAACTAAATATCTATGGTTTTTACTAGAGAATATAATCCTATAATGAGTATAATTTATTATATTATAGGCACAGTTGTTGTCATATTATAATTATTATATCAACACTACTAACTAGTTTTTTTTAGTACAATGTACACTGTAAAAAATTATATGAGTATAAATTTACACAAAATGTGTGGCAAGAGGCAAGACTGCACATTAATAATAACACCATATGTTTAAATTTACAACACATAACTTGTACATTTACAATCATAGTGAAATTGAAATTTATTAACCTATTTGGTTAATTAATTTTCATAGTTAACATTTACCAACATATGTGACTTGTAATTTCATATTAGTTAGCGGTTAATAATTAAAGATACAAGTACAAGTTAAAAGTTCTCAGCATTGACGCCTCAAATTATTCAATAGTTTAATATAATGTATTAAAATATAATGTAGTTTTATAGCAGCTACAATATATCATGTACATCATAGGCACCAATATGCCTTTCAATTTCAATGTTTAAAAAATTTATTAGGGTGATGGACGAGGTTAACCAATAAGTTAAAAGTTTTGACAATCTACACAATGTTTATTTCTATAATTATAGGTTTATCACGAGTATTAACAATATTATTAATAAGGACTAGCTGTCATGTAGTTAATGAGAAGTTATAAAGATTTGAAATAGATCGAAATCTCGTGGTTGAGCTATACGATTATTTATTCGACTAATTACAAATACTCGTGAAAATGTTGATGAATTTGATATAAAATCAATTTAAAAATCAATTATAAGAGAATATAAAGACAAAAAACAAAATCTATTATTCGTGATAAAACTCGAAACAATGATTTAGTTACTTTTGAGAAAGAAAAATTTAAAATTAATACCTTTTTAGTTATTTTAGATCGTTTATGGATTGAACTTAACAACAAGTGAAGAAAAGCATATACCTATCACAATATTATTTTAGCCATTTGATTTTGTTGTCAAGTTTAAAAGTAATCACATGATGATATGGGTTTAAATTAATTAATTAATAAATGTCCACATTTAAAACTCTAAATGCACACATAATACAACTGGTTACGATGATAAGAAAAATAATATTCCCAAACTTCTTAAAATTTTATATAAAAAAAAAAAAATTGATTCAATATATCCCAACATCAAAATAGTATTCAAAATAAATACATCTATTGATATGACTACCTAGTCATTCAGCTAAACGCTTTATTTTCTTGCTTGAATATAATGAAAAATTATCTTTGATCTACGCGGATGTCATATATAATTGATTAAATTTACTTGCCACATTAAGTATTGAACATGAATTTACTAATCAGCTATCAAAAGACGACATCATTGAAGACTGCAGAGAAAAAAAATCGACTGTACTCTGAAGAGTGAGTAATGCGAGAAATATATAGGCACTTGCATGTATTTCTTTTCTTAAGCTTGCTTTATAGTAGTTTTGATTTATTAAAATACTTAAATACCTAAGTAAAAAAAAGTATTTATTTTATATTTTTATTTAATTAATTATAATTTAAAAACATGGGGTGTCATGATCAACATATCAACATATTCAGCCTATGGGCGGTAAAAACCTTAATCTGGCCCTGCGTATTGGCTGTATTTATGATATGAATATATCTTAGCGTTTGCACTGTGCGTATCGTAACAATAAGGAAAGAGTAAATACCTATTAAATGTCCGTTTGTTAAAGGGGACATTCATACACCTCGATTTACCTATACAGTTGATATGTGCCGACTTGCTATTGTAGCAATCCGAGTTCGGAGTTTTACATAGTATCTCTCTCCTTCCTTGCCTAAACGAAGAACGTGCCTACCTATTCTATACCTAATACCTATAGAGCGACTTGTAGATGATATTATATTATACTTACCATTTGTACAAGAAATTTAGTCCAAAATGTATATTTTAAAATATGCAATGCATTATATTTTATAAACAAATTATAGCTCATAAATTAAACCATTTATTTTTAATATATCAACGAATTATTGGTGGCTCTTAATAATTGTTTTTTTATTTTGCATATATTTTTTACAACTGATTATATAATACAAATAGTAAAGTACAAAGTGACATGCGTGAGTAATGAAAAAATGTATTAGTTGAAAAATATATATAGATATACTTATACAGTTATAGTTTATCACTATAAAATTTCACAACCTTAATTTTATTATTTACTAAACCAACTATTAGTTTCTAAAGAAGGAAGTATCTATTAATTACTATGTTTTTAATGTTTTTGTGGGCTTCTATAAATATTAGGTATAATTAATAACACAGAGAAATAATATTACAAATGATCAAACAATGATAATTATTAATTAATTATAATAATTGAGTATATTACATTTTGCCAGTAACAACAGCGTTTGTGCGTACAAATATCATATACCATATAATGTAGATAGACAGAGTCTTCACTAAGAAGATGACTATTGGGCCCGTTAAAATAAATTTGTAATTTTTTTAATTTTTAAAGTTTAATAGGAATACTTATTTTAACATTTTATGGGGTCCGCAGAAACATTTTGTATAAAAGCCCAACATTATTTGAAGTGGGTGGGCGTACTATTATTCGGTAGGTGCGTTCGTTTTTTAAGATTAAATTGTATATGGTTATATAGTGCTATAGTTATATAAGTATACCTACAATGTATCACAATAGTTTGGAAATGGCATACACAGTTTATACGATTTAAAAATTTCCCAATTTTATACTATAGAAGACAACCGCAATATAATATCGTAAAATGTATAAATTATAAAAATGATTAATCATAATCACAACAAACTAATTAACAACCACAACGTCCACAACTCGTATTGTTGATACAAAAATATATATACCTAGGTGTATATATATATATATATACATAATATTATCATGGTTTTATATAAATGTATTATTTTCTAACAAAATTAATACGCAATATTATGATTATAGATAACTAATAATATTAATTTATCATTATTCTACAAGACACGTATAGAATTATGTTCACCCCTAAATGAAATTTCTTCGATTCTACCCTGTGTTAATTTTTTATTGCAGCCTCTACAAGATCAAAGTTTTATTAATTTTAATTAGATAAGCATTATATAATATAATCTCAACGATACAGGCTTACCTGACTAAGATTTACCCCCCCCCCCCTCTAAAACATTTGATAATGAAATTGTTTTGTTTTGCTTTCTCATGTTAAAAGTAAAATGATTTAGCATTAATAATAAATGTTAGAAAAAAACTGGTTTTGGCTATAATAGTGCTTGATTTATAGAATTTCTGGTGTGATAACTTGCCTCACAATATAGTGTCACATTAATACATAAAAAACCCCCATCGTCATAATCAAATTTCTTCTCTTAAAACACAAAATATTTAATGGATTGTATGGGCGGCAGGTGGACCCCAAATAATACTGATTTAAAGTTCATAGTTTTGAATGTTTTATGAGAGTTATAGCTCCGCCCTTTCCGCAGAATTTTAACCTTAGTTACGTCTATGGGCTTAGGTACAATATAAGGCGAACCACTCAATTTTTTGTACATCCAAAACACCTAATAACAATCTGTCTATCGATCGAAAATGACTTAAGCACAAACTCTATATATGTATAATAATAAATTCTATCGTAGCAGTGATAGATAGATAATAATATATATATAGTCGACGATATTGACATTTTAGAAGTCAAACGATACAATACATATAAGTGCATCGAAATAGGAAATATTTTAGATGATACGCTACTGCTACGGTAATATTAGCACGTGGTGACGGCCCGAAACGCTAACATATAATATCTAATACATTATGATAATATGACGTTTCTTAACAAACATTATTATAATATTATCGACTAATTATAAACAACCATAATAATAGTAAAACATACTATAATATGCACAATCGTCTATAAATGAGCCTATATGTATTGTGTTCGAATCGCATGTGAATCGACCACATTCTTATACACAGAGTATTATAAATTTTATCGTAATATACACAACGTTATTATGTGCGGCGACGTCTTACAGCTGTTGAATCCCTTCGGTGTTTAAGTACGAAGGGTCTACTGACACCACTTTGGCGGTTAGGAACGCATGCACGCAGAACAGCAAACTTTGAAGGTCTTGACATACCAATTCCTATGATTGGAGAAAAAAATACAAAATAAATAAACCAATCAATTCGTCGTGGACGAACAGTAATCTATATGTCGTATAAGACTTTGGAGTATTCCCTGAAATGTTCGATATTATTAAAATAATTAATGTAGTATACAATTATTTTTATAAAATGAGACGTGGAATTCTGACCGTCCTATTTGCTGTGATATAATTACTATTATATAAATGTATATTGATTATTTAAAACAAAAGCCTGATGACAGGAACGTGCAAGTCACAAGTATGGATTTTGTTGAAATTTATTTTACATTTTTAGTGCAGTTTGCATGAGATATAATAAATAATAAAACAAATATATCATTGTTTGTTAAAAAAAAACAGTTAACCTATACAAGCTCTGGTGTCATATAAAACTAAAACTTAAATGATGACCTATAGGTTATAGGATCAGTGTTCCGTTAAATATATATATTCTTTGACCCTTGTCTCCACCATTGTTGTATTATTATTATAATAAATATCTGACATTATTAATGTTATTTATAAGCACTACCAGTAGGTACCTACATTAATATATTCAGACACTCAGTTGTATAGTAATTTATGGGTACCTATACTTATAGGTATTGACTTGCAGTATGAAATACTCTTATAAGCATTAATGCTTTTTTTTTTAAGCTTGAGATCGTTTTGTAGAATTTTAAGTCATACACACTGTCTCATAAGATAATTTAACTTATATATATATATATATATATATTAGACCATAACAGAACAATCGTTATTTGATCAGATAATACATCGGTATGAATCACGTTTTTTTTTTTTTTTTTTTTTTTTAACAAGACCGTTATATGAAGAGATCTGAACAGTGGACACTAATGTAGGTATAGGTTCGTCGACTATACAATAATAAAAAAATATTTTTAAATATTATTTTATACAACCTTGGTTTCGATACAGCCGTTGTCGTTGAAGTGCAGCTTTAGCCGGGAAATGTGATCGTCCGAGGATCCACGGAGCTCGGAAAACTTGTACGTCCAAACGTTTGAATTCGTCCAGTTGTCGTATAATGTGAACCCGTTGTCCCAATCCAGTATTAGGTTCGATGGCTGTTGGTTGTTGCCAAACAACACATAGAACGTTCTGCTCTGTGAAAACGAAAGACAATAACGTTTTGATATTTTATAGCGATACTTATTATTATATATACTAATCAATAAATGGCTAAATATTATGAGAGTCGTTTGAGGTCCCAGTATATGTATGTTATATTATAGTGACTGATGGTACTGTGGTAAGTATTTAAATTAGGTTTATGATATTCCGATATTTTAAATTCATTATTTAAAATTCTGTGGTGTGTGGGTTGAGAAATAAATGATTTTTTTGATAACTCTATTTTGGAAACTTTTTGCGATCTTATCATACTTATTACTTGATATGAGACCCTAATTTATGTTTAACGTACCACCAAATCTTCACGCTGTTTTACAAAAATCTACGAGGAACTAGATTACGTGAAATAATTAAAATATTTATTTTATTTTTAAAATCACACAAACTAACCGAGAAAATTAGTCTAGTAAGTTAAATATATATATATATATATATAATATTGATACTATAGTGCAACGGCCAATTGGTGACCTAATTACCAATATGCAGGGGATTACCATCGATTGCAGTAGTGCCATTCACAATATTATTCATGTTTCCCCAAAAATTCGTTCACATAAAATACGTATGTACAGCTTTTTGTTGAATGCATTCAAATTCGAAAGACTTACTTTGATGTGCATCATGGATGTGCATATCGACCTGTGCCACGCGCACTGCACGTCCAGTAGACCCTGTTTGGTTTCCATTGAAAAGTACCGGGACACTCCGTTGGATGTCTGTAGTAAAAAACAATTTTGCCTCTGGTCCACATTTTCTGCATCCTTCACTAGTCTCAACATGGACTCGTACAGTTTGTACACCACGCCACAGTCCAGCCATTCCGTAATGGACATCTGTTAATATGACACGTACATAAAATATATATAAATCAATTGTTTCTAACATTGGGATGGGTAGAGGGGTGCACCTAAAAATATAACAGAACAATTTCGACTTTGGTATTTTGTTATTAATCAGAAAAAATATTATCTAAAATGCATTTTAGAGTATAGTAGGCACTCTACTATACTACTACTAATAGGCTGACTCGAGTGCGTTCCAAATTGATCTTTATTTAATGTTCCTAGTGCGCCCGGAATAAAGTGCTTCTCAAGAAAAATATCACATTTTTAGGTTTCCAAAGTCTATCGCGAGGGAGTAAATTGGCTTACAACCCAAAAAATATTTTGTGATTTTTATTTATTTAATTATGTATTATTTTAGTTCACGCCCTCCAGTTTGGATGACCATTTTACTTTTTTTTATTCAAGAAAAATGTTTTTCCAGAGTATCTATTAGGCGTATATAATATACAGACTATTATAAGCTGATGTTTAAATACCATTCTTTTGACAAAATTTAATTTTTGTATTTTTATATTTATTATTAGCTGCCCGATATTCCTCCGGAAGAAATTATTTTATTATAATTTAATTTAAAAACATAACACTATTTTTTATAAGGCTGTACAAATATTATAATATCATTACATATTGCAGTTATTGTTGTTGCTAATTTCTCAAAATTATATATTATTCTACATTTAGAATTCAACCACTTCAACGACTGAACGATTGGAGTTGGAGATGTCGATCTCATCGATTGTATAAAGAACGGAACGCGCATGCGTATTAGAAACATTATAATTTTTTATTTTATTTTTTATTAACTTTTTAAATTATTATAGGTCAATGATTATAAAATAAAGAAAAAAAAGAAACAAACGTTATCGGTGAATATATGAAAAAAAAAAATTATTATTATTATTATTATGAGGGTTCATACCCAGTTTACTTCGTCTCCAAAATCAAGTTAGATTCTTATATCTATATATATATATAATATATATAGATAGATTTATATGGTTTTCGATAAATCAAATTTTATAGAAAGTAGGTACTTTCTGTTTAAAATGCAAATTTGTCGATATGACTGCAGACACACTTGGGCTATAAAATAATAAATAATAATTAAAAACAGAGTGCACTCAGGATATCCCCACTGAGAAACGCCATTGACTAGGTTAGGATTTTTAACCATGGTTAATTTATGGTCTATATTTAATAATTCAAAAATCAGAATATGATTAAAGTAAATAATAAACGAAAAATATTGGTGAGCATTCCGTGATCTATAAATTATAAATTTTTAAACATCTAGTAATTAAGTAACTGGTATAATTCTTTCATAGATACTCAATCAAGTTAAATAATTGTTTCTTATATATTATAATTTATAAGAACTTAAGTCAAATATTTTGTTATACCAGACTAAATATAAATAAATTATAGTCCGTATAAAAATAAAGATTGCCCCTCTTAAAAACTACACAAGCTACGCCCACGTATATAATTTGTATTATACAAGTATGTCAAAACACGGCGCATGGCCCCTATGAGATATTTGTGACGACGACATAATATAAATATATATTAAGTGTAAGTATACCTAACCTATCTTTTAATTTAATCGACTATTGTTTACAATAGTTGCCTTTGGGTCACAATCGACACTCGAGCTCGGCAAACTCTGTGATTTCATTAATGCAATAGTGATAAAAACTTACAAAGTACTTAACACCAAATGTGAAATCTATGCAATAGGTATCAAGTTTGCGGTGTAGGTAACTTGATGACTTTTTTTTTTATGGTTTACACTTTGATTAGTAATTGTTTATTATCGTGTTGTGTGATATGAAATAGAAGTTTCTAAACGAATGCATACATGTTATAATGTATAAATTATAATACATCATCAATAATATCCCGACTTTTAGTAACGTCGTTTTAGGCTAGGAATGACTTATGTTTAAAATAAAAAAAATAAAAAAGTAACGTCGTTCTTTTAAAGTAGATAAGTATGGCTACGCCATACGGTGTTGTTATTCAATCGTTCCTGAATCCTGATCTCTGGATTACTAATTGGCTCTCCAAACAGTTGCCACTTGTCTATCAGCTACGAGATGAAACATGAAACGTCACTCACTCCACACTTTATATACATACATTCTATGCCTCATGAGGAATAGAGTGAACTTTCAGAGAAGTATATATTTAATAAGCCATATTAAACGAACGATATACACATTTATACGATTTACATAATACATATATGTATATATCTGAATTACTACAACAACCCATAAATGATAATTGATTATACATAAAAAATAATACAGTTCCATCTTCCATCGGTTCTTTTTCCAATTAATTATATATAATACTACATATATGTAATGATAAATAGTAACTTATAGGTGGTGAAAAATGTTTTCAGACGTTAAATTTTCTATTCAAAAACTATTTGAACTTTGTTTCTTGTAAAATATTACAAGTATAATGCATAACAACATGAACAGCTGTATAGCTATAATTATAAACAAATATTATGCAAAACTTTGAGTGTAATATAATACAACAATATACCTGTATAAAGCCGTATGGTATCTTATAAAGTTTTAGGTTAGGTATTAGGTTAGAAAATAAATCACCACAGTACTGTATATACTGGCGCCGTGTACCTACCATTTAGGTAGTACTTACAGTAATTTATTGCCATTTCCGTGGTGACATATCGACGAAGTGGATTTATATATACAATGCATAATATAAAGCATTTCTAATTTATATAACAATAATAATGCACTAGGGAGACATAAAACGTTTACGGTAAAATATGGACGAACATAGAATTTTGTGCATCGAACTATACGCCAGTAATGTGTATACGTACGTATGTGCACGTGTATTCAGATGTGTTATGAAATATTTATTTTATTGCTATGAAAGTTTCAAACTATTATGTCTATATCAAATTCAAATGACACTTACCGGGGGTGTGTCGAAAAGCAATACGTCACGACCTCTGATTATCATGAATCTTGCGCAGTAACTTTGCCAAGGATGGTTATTGTTCAGCACGCCCTCGTTCACCCAACCCATATACTCGATTTTTTCGTTGATACCAAAATTTAAATTGTACAACTTAATCTGAAAAGAAAAACAACATAAAATTGATACAAATTCAAACACATGAAAAAAATATTTATGGTGATGTGCAACGATAACAAAGCAATAATAGTTAGGTACTTGTATTTCCGAGAGATTTGCGATATTTTCTGATATAAGTTTAACCCACTCGGATAAACTTTTGACATTATCGCAATGTATGATAGTTGAATTCAGATCGTTCATGCCGTGCACTTCGAAACCGTTTCGCCGCAGTTTGTCCGTACCCTGCACGTATCTGGTTACATAACCCATCATCAACGGTACTGGATTCAAAATTAAAACCATTAAACACAAACATATACGTAACTATAATATAAGTAACTGATAGTCATACTCATAAGATAATCAATCCATGGTCCGTCTTCTGTGTCACTCTCTCCGTTATTGTTGTTGTTGTTGTTTTTATTACCATTCCCTGCAATGTAGTTAAAATTATATTATTACCTGTGGTAAAAGTCCATCAACACGGTTAGTTAAAACTTTAAAAATAAGTCTTAACCTTAAGATATAACATATGAGGTATAAAATCTATACTTCACATTTTCACATTGTTACGATGGTGTAATAATTAATATATAAATATCTTCAAGTATAAAATAGGTAGCGCATAATTTCTCTAAATTATGTTAAATCTGATTATTTTAAGTTTAAAGAACTTTAGACTTCTCCATTGCTCTTGATAACGACATGATTCTCTTAAAAAAAGTTACTCCATACCTTAGAGTTCACCTAGACATCAGACATACATGGAAAATTGGCCACTCATATAAAAACTAAGAAAAAATCTCTCAACATTAAACTCTATCTAAGTCCCTCCTCAAATCAAATCTTGCACTCAATATCTTTAACAATTATTGACAATAATCAATATTAAATATTTTTAAATAACTATACTTATATAAAATATTAATTTTGGCGCAAATTTTATTTCATTTTTGAATCTTTGGCGCTTATGTCATGTAGCCAAAACATCAAATATTAAGATATTTCAATCATTTCAGTCAATTTACCTTTATCTCATTACAAATGCTGAAATGCCCCACGTACGTAAGCAATCTCTACCTTCTTTCTGACCTCAAAATCCCAACCATTCGTTCACAAATCTCCTACTATTATAAATCGTTCCACAAAACATTCAACTATTAAAATTCAAATCCCCTAATTTCAAACCTTTCTTCCCTGCAATCCCTGATAACCCACCATGCCCCTTAAGAATAGTTAGCACAGTGACTTTCTCAACATTAAAAAAAAAAAGAATAACACAAAATTAATATAAAAAGCAGCCTAGAATATTATGATGCAGGGTTTTTGGACCCCTCCCCTCCCGTATCATCATTCCGTCCATTATTGTAACCTTATACCCTTCATCCATATTATCTATTGTGTACATTTTAATTACAGATTGTCTATATTGTTTTATTATAACAAATAAAAACATATATTTATTTACTTAGTTATCATGAATAGGTAAATAATATAAACCAAAATATGTGAGTAATGCGATATTTATAACTAATATATTATAATACTTATTATATGTGTATGGCACATGATTAACATTGGTCAATAATGAAAATTGTGACTTGAAATTCAACTATATCATTATTACCGATGCATATTATTGTAATAAGTAGTACAAAATTAAAAGTATGCACTATTCACTGCATAATAATCAATAGGTATCTATAATTTTCACTTAAAATTACATAAAAAAACCTGTTTTAATAAAATACCACTGATACAATTACAAAATCTTAAATGATAAAGAAATTAATCAAATATACAACGAATTGATAATATATATAATATAAATAATACCTCTTGCTCCTAGTAAAAAAGGAGCTGCAGCTTTATAGTGCTTGACCAATAATGTAACGTGATCTCCAGAATTTCTTAAAATGCGTAAAGCTGCATCGTGACAAGCGTTGGTAATCAACTGGTCGTTCACTGTTTTAAAGAAAATGAATAAATCCCAATTAGTAAAATAAAAAGTATTATACTGTTATAATTTAAAACGTATACACGTAAAACAACTTTTCAAAATTTACTCATAAGTAATAACTTAATACCTAACTTTAAATAGAAGTGACTGAAAGGGGTGTGTACTTCCCTAGTATGTATTAAGCCAAACCTTCTCAAAACTTTTAAACAATGTTAAGAGAGGTGATGTGTTATCGACGATGAAATTACTATTATTTGATTTTTACGTTTTAGTTAAAATGTCTCTGAGGATAATATATGTATTGACAATTAGCATAATTACCCTTTATCACACCCCCATCAAAAAATGAAAATATTTATTATATATAATTTTACGAATACTTACAACTGTGTGTGTACTAAATACTTAATAATATACTTCTTAGTATGATTTGTATGTTGTGAATACGTGCTTATTATACACAGTTGTATTTATTTATGTTTATTTAGAATTTATCTGTGTACTTGGGATTTCAGGGTATAAAAAATGATATAAAATAATTTATAACATATTTTTGTTTTTATGCTAATGATATAAAGCTTTAGTGCTTTACGCTGAGTGTCACTTCAAAAGTATAGGTACACGTATTCCCAGTAAATTGCAGTGTGCTCTAAAATAATTATTTTTAAACGAAAAGAAAAATGAAATAGTTTAGTTGTGCTCTGGCACGTAGTCAGACTTTCTCCCATAAGGGGCCAACATTTTTTGGTCCCTCCCTACTTGTACTCTCTACCATCCCACTCCGTATTACACAAAATCTATAAAAAATACTAAATTTTAATAATGTATTGTCTGTATAAGTTTAAGAGGTCGCTGCATCCACGTGTGTTGTCTACGATTTACAAATATATAATATAGCAAAAACGATTTTGTGCGGAAAAGAACCGAGAAGGTTATATAGTCATAACTAAGAAACGAAATTTTCACTACATATAAAAGAGAACATTGGCTGTGAAATATATCGTTTTCATATTTTTTTTTTTTTTTTTATATAGAAATTAAAGAAAAAGTTATTCAAGTTTGAAAAATACAAAAATAATGGATCTTGAAACAATGAGAATATTTTTGTATATATAACATCATACAATTAAAAAAGATACTTCACCAATAATATAATGTTCTTAATTTTATTGTATAAAAATTCGGAGTTTTAACTATCACAATAGCCTGAGTGATTCTATCCCGCTTAAAACAGTTTTTGCTGTGTTGTACATTTGTAAGATGGAGACATTATCATCACTTGTGAGTGTAGTATCCTCTTAAATAGTGTTTCCAGTTTTCAATCTATTATTAAACTTGTTATTGTGTTATTTAAGATTGTTAGTATTATACAGAGTATAATTAAATTCCATAACACTTAAAATATTTAAAAATAAAATAGAAGGGGTCAGGGGTCAGTTCGTGGCTACAGACTTTTCTTAGGAGGACAGGCCCCCTAAGCCTCCCAGTGGCTCCCACCTATAGGTGACGTGTCTGGTTTGTTCAAAAACGTTTAGCGATAGAGGTGGATTTTTTATTTATATATTACCACCTATTTGAAAGCAACGATAATCTATTTCATACTGAAAACGATACTGAACGAAAGTTTTGTCAGAAATATGAATTTTTTATGCGTTTATAGGTTTACTACAAATCAAAATATTATAGCGCTATATACCTTTTATAATAGCATCTCCAACGAATAACCTTTTTGTGTGGTAAGCGGCACCTCCTTCGGGAATTCTCGATATCAATATCGGCAAGCTGTTTTCTTGACCCCCTTTGACGCTTATTCCGAGGCTACCGTTTTTTCTTGTAACAGTTACATATCTCAACTGAAAAGTAATTTTAAAAAAAAAATAAAAACAATCGCGTCACAAGTGTTATTTCTGCTGCAATACAGTTCAGGTATATATATATATATACATATATATATATATAAAAAAAAAAATGAAATGAATGACATCGTTTAATATATCTACTATTTGATGCATATATTATACGAATAAGTATAGTCTCCCAAATATTGAATTATATAAAATTGGATAAATTCACAAACATATTTGAATTTTATCTTCCACAAGTGTCGTGACCTGCAATGCATCATTTTTTAAAGATCCTATAAATATCTATATAACTACATAGGTATATAGAAATTATTGAAAACATATATAGTTCAGCACTTGTACATTGTGCAATCAAATATCTAGATCGTGTACAAATTAAACCATACTATATACGTAGAACAGCGGTGGAAAACGAACGTTGTAATGAGTAAATATATTTATCAATTTTTTTATTTTTAGTTATACTTACATAATAGTTGGGACTTGGCTGATAGTTGTCGACAGTATCCTCGGACGATGATGATGACGACGAATGATGATTGTCGACTACTTCTTGTTTCTGGAGTTTCAGACATTCCAGGGTCAAAACTAACCGTACGGTTAATGAACCTCGATTGGAATCGTTCACTCGTACTAATCCCGTCTTTGCCTAATGGTGTAATTCATTAAAGTTTTCAAACCCAGTGTTTAATATAGTGACGCAAAATCATTATGCGTGATATATATTATTACTTTAATTCCATCCAAGCACTCCTCTTTTATATCCGATTCTTCGGTACTGTTTAAATTCAGCCGCATAATTTCTCTGAGTTGAGCACAACTGAAATCATACAATATAAGAAACATCGTTAGTTATGAAATATTGCAAATATTTAGTACATTACGTTCATTATTTATGCTTAAAATAACAAAAATGAGCCACAGGACTGTAGGAGTATGCAATTTAATATACCACAAATTTTCATAGTTAGGTTAGGTATATCGTATGAATGTATGTATATACCTACATACATAATATACAACTATATACTAAAATACTAGAAAGTAATAATTCATGTTGTACGTTATTATACATATGCATTATAATATTTAGAAATGCATACATTTGGCATTGTTAGTGGCATAATTAATACCTACATATAAATATATAAATATCCAACTTAATTAAAAACAGCAAAAACAATTTTAGTTGCATTTTATGTATTTTTATGGGTTTTGTTCTTCAATAACATTGCGTAAATGATATTATGAATAATGTACATGAAATAATAAAATGCACCAAACTCATAATACAATTCACTTATTTATAGTTTTAGGAACATAAATAAAATAATAATGTATCTTGGTGGTTTATATGGTTTTTGAGAGGATTCTATTACTATAAAATACAACGTTTACCCCTGTTATTTATGAATGTTCAGTTAGGTTTTTATATGTAAATGTACCTAACAGTTTTATTTATTTTTAACCTATAGTAAGTAGTTATTTATATATGAATGATTTATTTGCAACGAAAAAAAAACGTTTATGTATTTTGTGTAAAAAAATACATTATTTAAAAACATGCAAATTTAATGTTTATATCTGTGAACACTAAAAATCGTTTAGAGTGCCATGATAGCCATCGTATAAAATAAAGCTCATAATAAATATAATAGGTATGTAAGACATAATACTTATATTTTACGGGTGACCCTCGAGTTCGGGTAAAATCAATATTACCCGAGTAAACTCATGTACCACACTTATACTCAATTTCTGATTTTGAAAGGTATAAAGATAACAATGGAAATGAAATAGGTACTTGAAATAGTGAATCCTTAGTATAATATTATCCGGATAATCATGGTAACCTTAAAGGGAAAGTGTTTGACCAATAACTATATTATATTATACATCATATTTAGTATAAAAAATTCGAAATTATCATAAAATATTTTCCCTTTTTAAAAATAATGTAATACAATAATAATTGAATTACTAATTATTCAACTACGCGAATAAATAATTTCATCATAATAATAGATATAGTTACAGTGGCGTAATTTGGTCATGTTTTATGATGATGGAGGGAAGATGAAATATTTATTATACGTTTACCAATCAACACCTCTCTCCCCCTCCCCACCAAAAAAATGTATTTATCATAACTGTAGGGCAGAGGACTTGTAGCATTTGCATATTTGCTTTGCACAGCCACAAAAATAACAGAGTACGAAACAAATACGTCTCAAGTTTTTATACAACCATAGTTTTGAAATTTTATTTTGCATTCAAATGCATATTTTGAGTAACTTTTATTTTTAGGGCATATTATATACTTTTATACGCAATTTTATTCTTTTAGAGACATATTTAACTTAAATCAATTTTTTCCACACGGACATTTTTATTTTAAAAAATACTGTCGAAATGTTTGGATAAAAAATTATTAATTTTTAATTTTTGTCGTAGGTTCCTATAATATGGTTTTTGACTGTCTGCGGGCTCTTGTTTTTCCTAGAAGCGGTTGCAGGGAAAAATTATTTTAACTAAACTATGATTATTATATTTTTTTTTTTAGTGCCAGAAGAAGAAATATAAAATCAGGAAAAATGTATTTTGTTTATTTGGCTATGCTACAAAATATATTTAAATTATGTAATTGTTTTGACTTAATTTACATGCTATTTATTTAATCAATAATTTTTTATAAATTTTTTTAAGGGCATATTATGGGGTTTTTAAATGCATAAGTGCTTGTATATTTAGATATTTTTAGAGCTACAAGTCGTCTGCCCTAATCATATGCATCTCCTTTCGAGCAATATAAATGTATGACGCATGTGACACGGAAACAAATAATTAAAGAATATTCACATTACAAATAGATATTATACTTTAATGTTTGTATTAAGCATGCGCAAGAGAAATGCAGTTTTTATTTTGTATTATTTTTATAAAATATAGACTAAATTAAGTATGTTATATAATAATATTCATAGTTAAAACACAATATAAATGTTTTAAAAAAAAAAGGTCATGGGGAAGATATTATGTTATTATACTCGCCTCCATTTACCGTATAATGTGTGAATTAAACTCTACTACGCGCGTGTTAAGTAAAAATGGTAAACAGTTTAGTCCATAGATACAAACGATAAAAAAAAGAGCATTATACGCGAGATAGAAACGCTCGTGTCCGCAAATTGCCTAATTGTGAGAAATTATGTTTTTGCGTCACGGATATCGTTTTATGCTCCGTTACACATTGACACATCGTCGTGACGCGTATTATACGTACCTACCTAATACTTGTCGCAATAAACCGATAAAACAAAAACGACGACGGCGTAGTTCGAAGGCGGGTAGGTAGGTACACACCCCTCGCACAAGATCGCAACGCGTACGTATACGGTCGTCCACCGACCACCACATCTGCAGGGTTCGTCGGAAAATATATGACGAGGAAGACGAGTGATGCCACCAATGGATTAAAAAAAAAAAAGTCGAGAGTAATCGAGCCCAGCTTTAGTGCGGCGGGGGCGAAAAGCGATTGATTTTCGAGGAAAAGTCACACGGTTCGAGAACAAAATCTATAAACGGTTCAATGCTCCCGCGTGCGAAAAAAAGTTCGATTCCGATTATAATTAACATGTGTGTTTGCACACAACGAAATCGTCGTATTTCCTTGTACGCATCACACATAAATATATATATAATGTAATATTAATAACTCGCGGTATACTATATATATATATATATAAATAGCGTGTTATTCCCTAGCTGGCAAACCCCTTTCTCGGATGAAAACTGTAGCACTCGACGACCATCACCGTATCCACATAAATAATATATATATATATATATATATATATATAATATATACATCGTCGTCAATCGTGTCGTGTGCGGTGCGATGATAACCGCCGAGGGGATCGGTTCTCGGCTAAATATGTCTGGTGTTTGCGGAGTTATATTATTCAATATATAATATTAATATGCATGTACATATATATATATACACACTTATATAGTTATATTATCGTCGCCGGTATATATACGCGCGCACTGTATGATGTTAGGTCGATGGGGTGGTTTTGGCGTGTGACCGTAGGCGGCGGCGATCGAACACAATGGTTTTGTGCGTGTGTGCGATGTACACGCGTGTACGTGTGCATGTGTGTGCGGCTATAGCCCGCGCCACGGGAACGGTCTCTCCCCCTCCCGAAAGCGGTCTCTCTCCGTCGGCGAAGAGTTCGTGGGAAATCGAGTCCGGAACTACTCTCACACACCCCTTCGCGACGTTTACCCTTATATATATCGCCACTTTTACCCATCCACCCGCCGCCGCGTCCGCACGCCCATTATATAATTACAAACATCGGACTTAATCTCCTGTGCACACACACGCATAAAAATGTTGTACTTGCGATTGCTCGTATTGTTCACCGTGTTACGCATGTAACGAGTAGATAGAACAGTGTGAGTGTGTATTGTGCGTTTCATACCTATATTGTTAAGTCTATACCTGATTCACCTCGCGCATATTACAGTCGCGTGCCCGACGTGTGCCTATATGTGATGTAATGATGTGATGTACACAATAAAAAGCCTTTTTCGGTCGCCAATAGACACCGCAGCTATACATAGGTGTACACGCATTGATACTATATATGCACGTGCATAGTCGTGTATAGGTATACAACACGCAGGTGCATAATACTATTATTTTGAGTGTTGTTCTTTCAAATTTTTACATGTTTACCATCATTAAAACATTTATAACCAGAGTTGAAGTCCGTAAGTCCATATAGGTTTTAAAAGATATTTATAAATTATTATGGGAAAAATATTAAATTATAAAATAAAATCTATATTACTTTCTTTGAAGTCGCTGTTGTTAAATTTGGTATTTATTTAAGCACCTATAACATGATTAGCAGGATAAGCAACTGTTTCATTATGGAAACCGTCAACTCGATAAGGTGTCCTCGAAATTTTTATTTATTAATTAAAAATTATTTATCAAATTGGTTTATAGAATAAATGCATACCCAACGCGTATTTCACTCGTATCGTGTGTTATTCTAGAAGTATACAAACTTACAGAAAAACAGAGAAGTGGGTATACGCCGCGCGTATACCCGCGTATACGTCCCACTACACTACTGTTTATAGCAGTCATTGTCAACCTTTTTGGGTCCACGGCTCCTTTAGAGTTTGAATTAAAATATAGGTCTCCCATACGAACATTTAAAATAAATAAATGTACATTATTCAATCATTTTAATCTAACTTTATTCAATTGTTTTAATTATTAATAATAGGAATTTTTTTTTTGTTGAAATTTATGTTTTTACAATTTAAATTTAAATTAGTTTTAATTTCGAACGCATCTCTCTTGATCATAATCAACGACGCCCCAGGGAGCCGTGACGCACAGGTTGAAAACCACTGGTTTATAGCATTGTCGTACTCAATAGTACCTATTGTAAATTTGTTAGATTTTTCGAAAATATTATTGGCATGCATGCATTAATATGATTAATTATACCAATAAACATAGATTATAGTAGATAGCAAAGGTGGGCAAGTTAATGCAATTAATTTTACTCAAATTAAGTTAAGTTGTTAAGGGTTGGCATAAATACGTCATAATCGTTAAATTAAAACGTAAAAGTTAACAAATTATAAATTTAACTCGATAAGTTAACAGTTAATATGGAAAATAATATTGACTTAACTCGGTTTAAAAAAGTGGATAAACTTTTAGTAATCTATAATAAAATAAATGTACGAAATTATTTTATCAAGAAAAAAAACAGAAATGTTTGTGTTATCGTATTATTGAATTATATTTATTTTATATTAATATTTACGTATAATTGAAAAATTTTAAATGTTTTTTAATTTGCTGGATTACCTATTTTTAAATCAAATGAAAAAAAGCCAAGTTATTTCAACCGCCAATAAAAGTAGTTAAGTTAAATTTTTTTTAACTTTTTAACTTTATTTAACTTATTAGGTACCTAACTAGTTAATGCCCACATTTGATAAGTAGTGTATGTACTGTGTAATACAAGTTATGTAAAATAAATTTGTTAACAGTGTACTATAGCATAATATTATTCACTTTAAAATTATCTATAGTGGCAGACTAGTGCATACAATTTTAGAGCCTACATTAAGTTGTAATAGGTAAGCCTATTCATAGGCGCAACTAGACCTCTAAAACGTGGGGTGCTATACTATTAAAAACATAAAATTGATGTTATTTCATTATAATTATAATAGTTAGATCTAAAATATCAAGGGGTGCTAAATTAGAACTTGGGGGTGCTAAACACCCTTTTGCACCCCCCTAGTTGCGCCAATGAGCCTATTTCAAGGCCGTAACTGGAAAAAAATTTCAGGAAGGGGGTGTCCAACTTTTTTTTAAACATAGATACTAAGCACTTTTCGTTTTTACAATAATCCTTTAATACAATTTATAGTTAATTAATTATATTCGCTGCTAAAATGTTTCTACTTTGAAATTTTTTTTTTTTTTTGGGGGGGGGGGGGTCGGTACCCCCATCACCCCAAATTTACGGCCTTGGCCCATTGTTATAGTCTATAGGTCTATATATCGTGTAAGTGTACGAGTGAAATGTTTATATAAATATTATCGTATATTTAATATTATCGTATGCTTATTATGCTCATTATGCTTATTATGCTCATTGTTATGCAGACGAGTGATTTTTTGCATCTCAAATAATTATTAATATTATTATATTAAAAAAAAAATTATTAGATTTGAATTCGATGATAATGTGTGATCGAGGCGACACGCGTTTTAGACGATGGCGAGGAGCTGTACAAATAGGCAGACACTCGGCACGCGCAGAAATCGACTCAGCTGCACGTGGTTAAACCGCAAGACACGCGCTCATAATAATTATACTGTATAATATTATAATAAGTATAGTATCGTCATTCGTGGTGCTCAACATTCGATGAACGGGATAATTTTTAAAACAAAACGAATTAAACATGCACCGTCGTCGTCGTCGGACGGCTTTTAATTTATCTGCAAGCCACTGCAGTTTGATAATATAGTATATTGTTCAAAATAAGTTAATCCTGTAGGTTAAATTAAATCATAATAAATTAAATGTTTTGTTGACAAGATATAACGCGAAAAAAAATATTAAAGATAAATAATTGTTTCATGAATAGTAAATATACCACTAGGAAATTTAATTAAAATCTAATTTTCTTTCATATGTTCTATATTATATATATATATATATATATATATATATATATATATGTATGTGTGTGTGTTAGGTAATGCAATTTTAACATCATACACAAGTTTATTTTCATAAACGTAAATGCAACCATAATTTATTAAACAAACCATACACGAAAGGTCAAAAGGATTGGTTTGGTTAGGTTATAAAATATATTATACTATACGGTCTACGATTATAATATGTCATGCCCATGCCCCAATTGTTAATTATTACTATTAAATTACGTATTTCATTCAAATTATTAAGTAATTAAAAATCCTTTTAGCAAGACAATGTTTGAGTAATAAATAAAATACATCACAACTAATGCGTATTTAATGGCATAATACTAATAGACGTATAATTAACATTAATATTGTACAGTTATTTTTATATTTTAAAGTAAATTTTTAAAAATTTGAAAACATTTACTCAAATAGCGGTATAGCTCTGTAGTATAAATAATACCATTTATATAAAGCCTTCAATTACAATTAATTTTAATTAATTTACAAGTGCATTGTACGTCTTAATATGAATATGGTATAATACTTTCTCAAGCTATAAATTTATATAGCGTCCTAACTTGCTGTAATAGACAATAGTTTCTTTTTGTTACAATATTGAACAAATAAATATAGTATTTCTTGAGTTATACAGTTTATATAATCAATATGAGAATTTCTGATTTTTACATTCCACATAATAACACTGTAGTCATTTTTTTTATAAAATTAATATATAAACTAGCAATCAAACATTACGTTGGCGTCGTATAAACAGTGTACCTTTAAGTTTGGTTAGGTTAATTTAAAACAATTTATAATTTTACTTATACTATATAGTATATATAGCAGGAAGGAATATCAAATAATACGTAAGTGATATAATTTAATATAAACCACCATACTACCCGGGGAAAATAATTTCGAATTAAATATTTAATATGGTTACATTCTAACGTAACTAAATCTTTTGACATCATACCATTAAAAAAAACATTATACCTAGTTATAGTGATTTATTAATTATTATTTTAAGTATTGCATAAATGTGTTATTAATCAATTATTAATTCAAAAATATGTTTAGACTCACACAAAAATCGTAAATATTTTAATATTCATTAAATTCTTGCTTTTATGTTTTGTGTAAGATTCTAATCGGGATAATATAACGTGTTTTTTTCTTTTTCAATAATATTATTATTTATTTTAAACATTGAAAAAAAAATAGTAAATAAATTCATATAGATGAATAAGTAAAGCGATATATTAACTCGTAGTAGCAAAACGTTTCAAAATAATTAGAAATTATATAGGTGACCAGATATACTGCAGGTATAACTAACTAGCAATTACTAATTAGAATATAAAATATATTGACAATATTCAAAAACATTCTGAAAAAAGTATTTACTTTTGTAGTGTATAGTGTATACTATATTACAAGATGAAATTAATTTATATTATATGTTTAACCTTTAAAATTTTAAAGTATATCTATAGGTATTATGACTTAACTCACTTTTATGGATAAAATTTTAAGTTTTTTTTAGATTTTGTTTTAGATGTTTCAATTTGAAAATGATTAAATTGCAGTTGTATTAATAATAACTTTGTTCGACTAGATAAACTTTTAAACCAAATTTATAATTAATTTTGAGATTTAATATTGTACCTATCATTCTTGCATTAAATATTTAAATATATGTAATGTTCCCTGCCGACACTGTACAATTTTCACGAGTTACCTATATACTCATAACAGTCATAACTCATATGTCTACAAAATTGATTTATTGATTATATATTCATAAAAAGTAGATATACTATCGCATATCATTTAATAGTTAATATGCCTATACTAATGTTGTGTAACACTATACGTATGTAGTTTAGTAAGAGCCAATTTAATAATTAAAATAATTAAATATTAATATACTATTATCTTAACACTTACTATATCGACTTATACTCACACGTCGAGTCTATATGCTGCAAACCATTTTAATATTATAGGCGTTTTAAGAAAGCCTGGTCGCATCAAAGTTGTATTTTACAACACCTCTGAAAGGTTCCTTGGTGCATTAAAATTTTGAATATTGTTCGGTATTATGGGATTTACACACTGTACACATTGCCTCCAGCTCTAAATTAAAACGAGCTTCCTATTGTTTTGTGGGCTATTTCCTAAGTGTTGAACATGGTATAATGATTATTCCGATGTGTTTTTCACTACATTGGTTTGAGCATTTTAGCTGAAAGGATAGTGTTCGCAAAAATTATAATTTTTGAATAAGTTTTTTGTTGATTCAATTAATGCCCCATCTCTTTTCTATCACAATAGTTAAATTCAAAGTCTCTTTGCTCTCCTTACTAACCTTTGTTTCTTTTGTAGTCCCTTATTTGTTATCGTTGTATAGCCTACCCCCAAAAAACCTTAACATCTTACAACACATAATAATATACGAAAAATGTCCATCCCCCCCCTACCAAATTACAAATAATATTTACGCTTATGCCTAAGTCACCGTAATGGATGCATACATTTGAATTCAATGATATAAATGGAATATCATTGAATATAATATACAAAAAACTATTCTGAGCAATCTGTGCGGAGATGGTCTGTAAGTTTATATTTTTTAGAGATACTTTAAATTTTATATTTTTATACTAGAAAATATTAATATGGTAACTGGTAAGTATTGCTCTAATATAATTATGCGTAGACAATAATAATATACGCAATGACAACAAGTTTATGGAAAAAGTCCCTATTTTTAAATAAATAAGTTTAAGTGTGGTTTATAAGGAATCATATAAAAACGATATTGTTTAATAACAAAGACAAAGTCATATCCAATAATATTGGACTGATACAAACAACATAATATCATATAACCGAACGATCGTATATAAATATATTATATAGGCGGTGAACGTCATGTATTGCCAAGTAATATAAATTATCAAAGCTTGGTGACCGTTACAAATATATTATTATACAAATGTGTTGCGAACTTGGTATTATTATGGATATTATAATACGGACATTGTTTGGCTAAAGTGACACACTGTCATAAGTCAAATGAGTAATGACGGACATTTAAGCCGATTAAAGTTCATCAAAATTATAGAAATACATTTCAATATTTCACATAAATATTCAATTAAAAGGCACAATAGTGTTAGATGAATGATTGTGTACAAAATTAAATTATTACTGCCCACTGGATAATGTTATCTAAAACATAAAATTTATAACTGCAGGATATGATTATTATAAATATGATAATATACCAATGGTCAGTACCATCTAACATATATAGGTCATACTCGAAAAAAAACTATAAATTACAACTCATCCATTAAAAAGGACGTAAAATTATAATTTGTATATATATGCTCCTCGATAATGTTTAGATAAAAAAGTGACAGATTTTTAGTGGCATTTTGAAAGGGATGCCCACATTTTTAATCGACTTCGATATCGCCATATGAGTTACCTGTTATTATTATAGCCGATTGACGATTGTAAATTTTAATATTTCAAATTAGATTTTGTAAATAATATAGATCGGTACACTGGTCACACTGCACAATGCGTATTTGATTGTCGAGGCGGAACCATATAGGTGTATATATTATATACTTAAAATTTCCACGGTACGATTGAAAGTCTTTGACGAAAGAGATCGAATCCAAACAGTGCTTGCGTAGGATGAAGTGTAAGTACATATTATCTGGGTTCCCACAAATCGCGTACCAAAACAGGTAAACGAACCTTTTTGAACGAATCGCATCCAGGATGCAATTCGTGTTACCTTTTCATCAATGGTTAATTATTATGAGTGGTTTCTAAAGTTATATGCCACAGTGAAAATTTCAGGTTATATAAAAAAATTTAACTGTAAAAAACTAAAAACATAATATCATAATCACATATTAATTAAGTTTTTTCTGTTTTTATATTAATGTGTTAACATACTTTTTAATTGTATAATTATTGTTTATTGGTTTTCAGGGTTTCCGTCGTTTTTCTAGACTACTTTTTATCAATATTATAATATCAGATTGAATGTTAAAACTTCTAAAAATGTATTTCAATTTGGACGAGAAGAATCAAAAAATTGGTTTAATTTCGAATGAAAAGATTCGCAAGCGTTGGTATGGTTCTTGGTGAACTTGAACTTTTTTCTGCCCAAAGCTACGGAGAAAATATTGAATTTTCATTTATATATGTATCTACTGAATCACTTTTTCCTATAATAATATTATGTTTACGACAAATATTTAATTTATTATTATAATTGTAATTTTTAAAACATTTAAACGTTATGAAAATTAAAAACTAAGCTTGGAAACCACTGGGAAACACTAAAAATATTTTTAAGTGAAAACGAACGTAATCCGTTTCTTCTAAAGGTTTGTTTACCTGTAGACATGGTAGCCAATTTGTGTGCACCGCGGTATTATTTAAACCCTATGATACACATCGGTCGCAACTCCAACTCCCCGCTCATTCCATCATACCATATCGTACACATCTTATTATACGAAACTCAAAAACTTTTCACGATGTCGTCTCAACTTTTACTTGTATTGTACATTTTATGCGTGGGCGTGTTTACCGCTGAATTTGAAAACCCACTACTCGAAACCACTCTATAACTTCGAAAAATACGACAAAAATTTCAATTCAGCCACGATGAACATCACATATATAAGTATATAATAACATTTATGGTTTAGTATATATTATTATATAAAAGGATGTGCAATAATTAGCGTTAATTGTTGCGCACTATCGCCGGGACATTACAAACGCTCACTACGATGAACGTATATACTTGTACCGTGTGATGGTCAGCGGACCGAAATGAATTCACAGGTGCAACAGAGTGTTATGCCGATAATAGGCTAACGTAGTGCGATAAAGTATATACTACTATATATGTTATACCATATACTTTATCCTATACTTGTATGTATACGTATTTTTAAATTATAATATGGCTGCGTGGGGTAGCCGCTGTAAGAACCACTTTGCAGTGATGTTTATTATATGTAATTGCGTTATGTTGCATTTTTGTTTCAACGATATCCGCTAAGTATATATTGGACGTGGTATAGGTACGGCGTTAACAGTATACACATCATGCGAGCAACGGTAAAAGCATTTGTTATCGTTACCGATATAAATTATAACGAACGATGTGTATATACAATTACTACAATTTGATAAAGCGAGAGTGAATTATTTATACCATCAACTATTATGTTACCTATATGTACTTATGTAGGTACGTTGCACTAAGTAGTAGGTGTATCTAAACATGATTTTTTTTTTAAATTAACTTTTATGTAGGTACCTGTATATTGAATTTAATCTAGAATGTTCAGATTATATAAGTATACATCGATATATTGTTGTAGTATTGTAAAAAACATAACTTTTTTAACCATAGTATTACAATATGAAATTATATTATCTATTGTAATAATATAATAAATTATTAATACAATTATTTTGTAGGTTATGACTTATGAATGAAGGTCCATTAAAGTCATCACCAAATAAATAATCATCAACAAAACTCCAACTTCAAAATAAACCGAATATGCCAACAACTGAAACATATTGCGCACATTATTGTCGAATTTCAAAAACTAATATTGTGGGATTAGGATGACGACAAATGGAGCTTTCCATTCATTATTGTCGAGACAACAGCTCCAAAAGAATGACACCCAATCATGGTAAAAAAGGACAAAATATCTCAAGAATACATCCACTCTTCAGGATAATAATAATAGGTGTACATACCTATAATATTTTTGCTAACTTAGCTATTGTCCAAAAGATAAGGTAAAGAGATAGGCTCAGAATATTTAATGTAACCTACTCACATATATACCATTGGACTGCTGGCTTATTGCAGGTATTATTAATTTCATATTTTTTATAGCGCATTTGAATTAACCTTGTTGTGCACATAATATGATCACCATTGAGCACTTTTAAAATGTTTTTCGTAATAAATCGATGTATCAAATGCACTTGCTCCGAATTAATTGTTATATATTTTGAATCGCACGCAAATCTCAGTGCAAGTGCAACTGCAGGTTTGCGAATCGTGCGTCAATTATAATAATATTATAAATCGTAAAAATCGTAAAAATCGAAAACAATAATCATTAGCCAGCACGTGTTACACTGCAGCGACAATGATGACATTTAATGGCACAACAACAACAACGATACCTAACAATAACAACAACCGCAACATCAACAACACGTCATTCAGTACCACCCGTAGGTGATGGTATATACATGAAATGATATTAATATAATATTATAAAAAGCGCCACGAGACTGTTTACAACAATCATAATAATATAATAATAACGAGTGCGCCGGCCACCGCGCACACACTCACACACACACACACACACACACACACACACACACACACACACATCAGTACTTCACACCTAATAATAAATAATAAGTGGCCGAGCTGATCACGTGCCCGCCGATTTGCACACTTATTACATCGCCGCACGACGGACGTCGTCGGACGTTTTGTCCGGCCGCGCAATAACGGCGGCGGCGACGGCGAAGACGACGTGTGGACCGTTTATACAAATACGCGCATACGACGCACACGCTTGCCGCGATAACGTCGCGGTGTCGCGTGCGTGTGCGCGTATAATGTTATTACCGTACACACGCACACACACGCGAGCGCGCGCACTCGGAACCGGATGGCTGTACCGCGAGTGAGTGTAGAAGGGACGCCCTTCCGGTTTCCGACGTTTTTTCCGTCGGTGGTGGGGGGCGGCCGCCGTCGCGGCGTGGGGCGTCCGGACGGCGTTCGCCCGACGTACGGCCGCCGGTCGTCCACGCGCCACGGCAGTCGTTCGGCTCACGTCGTACACGTCGCGCACACGTTCGCCCGCGTATTTAGTATAATATAATATATACACACGACAACAAGTGGTCCGCGACGATACCGTTTCCTTAAAGATAAAACCGCAAACAGGGGGCCTAAGCACGTGACCCCTACTCACAGTCCTGTTAACTGGGCAGTTTTATTTTTCTTCGTATTTTTTGAACTCGACCGTCAAAGTGGCTAACCACAATCACCACCACCATGACCTGCGGTCCGTCGCAGCCGCCGCGGCCGTCGCGTATCCGGACCCACGGCCCAACGATTACTTGGGCTACTGTGACCCGGCCGCCGTCAACCTGTGGCGTATGGTTGTGCCCCGCGGGGGCGGCCCGGCTCACCACCCCGAATCCGTCGCACCGCATCAGCCGCCGACCACGACGGCCACCGAGCCCCCTCACTGGGGCTACGGACCGTGGAGTTCGATGCCCGCGCCGCCGCCGACTTCTCGGCACCACCATCAAGGCGTCAAAAGGCATTTCAACGAGAGCGATGATTGCGACGACGCATTTTCCGAGGAATCCAGCAAAGACCAGTAAGTACGCCAAATATAGTATTATAGCGACCCCCTGATAATACGAGCCCTCAAACCCCTGTTATAAGTCCTCGGCAACGGAAGTCCGGAAGGACGGCCACTCCTCGACAACAATTCACGCGCATCGATGAACCCGACGAATATTACGCTTTGGAACGGGCTTACCGTTAAAATAACGACGATTTTCATTTACTTTCAAATTTGACTTTATTATATTATAATCTGAGATTTTTGCCTCTACACAAATATCGTGTTAAAAAAATAATAATCCCAAATTTATCGACCTTGACTTTGAAATTGGTGTTTACTTACGCTTGATTTTTTTTGTTAATCTCCCATAGTTGTTCTTCTCCCGGAGACGGTACAGACACTCCCCACATGCTCACCCGGAAGAAACGACGGGGCATCATCGAGAAGAGACGTCGCGACCGCATTAACACCAGCTTGTCCGAACTCAGACGGCTTGTGCCCACGGCGTACGAAAAACAGGGTTCGGCCAAATTGGAAAAGGCCGAAATCTTACAACTCACAGTCGACCATTTAAAAATGATTCACGCAAAAGGTAAGTCATTCGCACTTAACGAATAATATAGATTTAAGAATAATTATTAGTATGCGCATCAAAGTTATACATTATAGTAATAAACATATAATTCAGTGATCTCAAACTCCCTAATTACCTGCAGCGTACTCGGCTATATATATTTATCGTTATATTATTTACATCAAACACGTCAATGTTTCGTGGGCAAATTTTTTTTTGTTCTTAGACCTTTCTGTGAAATTTATATAGATATTTACGATCTGTGAGTTACGCACAGACTAAGTACCTACACTGTATACCTACATGTACTCACACACAAATGGTTATAAATCATCCCTGCAATATCTAATCCTATTATTTTTAGCACGTTGCGATTATTACCTACGAATTATAAAAATAAATTATAATATCAGTAACGAGGGATTTTGAAATACGAATGTCAAATAATATTATATTGATAATTATTGATGTTAAAATAAAAGTTTAAAATAAAAAAAACATACGCATTTTATCGTTCAATAATATAGTAATGATAAATATTTAAATTGTTTGAACTATTGTTGTGGGCCATATCGAAAAGGTTCGCGGGACGCGTGTTTGAGACCACTGATATATAAGTTCAACTCACATTTTTAGTAGGACACGTTGGTTTTTTAGTTTTCTATTTCTATTTTTTTTTTTTTTTAAACTATTTAAGTCTATCTATTCAACCAAGCTCGATGGGTTTGGTCAACTATATTACATATTATATACTCATATGCAATCATAGAAAAAAATATTTATTTCGTCATCAGCTTTTAAAAATATATTATAATCATTATTATGGTGTCAAGTGGTTCGTGTCGTGTACAGGTGTTTAAAATTTTAATATAATCGTATATTATGGTGACTTTAGATACGTTATTATGTTGTTCGTTTCCGATAGATTTTCCGGTAGCATAATATCCCATTTATACGACGATGATGTTGCGCTAGAACGTTATAAATTATTTATAATATTTCAACAGTCCGCGGATGTCTTCGTCGCATGTACACCTGCCTCTCGTCGACTTCCCGTCGCAGTGGCATAAAATTATACTATACAAAAGGTGTACAAGCATAACTACTCAACACCGGCTAAGAGTTAGGACCGTGGTAGTGGTATACGGTGTACATGTATATATATTATATAGGTGCATATTATAGTCTATTAACTCGACATCCTGTCCCTCGGTGACAAGTGCCCGCCGTAGTGGAACACGCGCGGCGTACAACCGTAATAATAAATTGTATCACCATATTAAAAACTATAATACGCGACGATGACGGTGTCACACGTCGTGACCATAGACAACAGTGTTTTAATGATATTTTATTTTCACGAAAAACCAGCTCGTTTTCGTGTGTACGCGCTTATAGTTAGTGTTATATTTTGACGACTATAGCAGATTTAAACCGTTGCAAGTTTCGTTCATTAATATACCGATCTAGATAGTACCTATTGTATATATGTATACAATATATATATATATATATAGGTCAACGCAGTGGCATATCTATAGGCGGTGGGCTAGTGGACTGCAACCCCCCGAAGTTACAGTAATTACTTATTTGTTTATATTTTTACGTTGATAACATCATTGCCCAGCTACTGCCTCTCACTATATAGTACTATACTAGGCAATAAACAACCACATCGACGACTGACTGACGATGAGTGTAGAACAGACTATACGAACTGTTAAATATATACACAGTAATAGCTTCTAAGACAGCGTTTCACAGCCTATATGGTACGCAGAAAGCCCATGGATGGTATACGCTAAAAAAATGTCCCTTCATAAAAAAAAAAAAAAAATTAAATGCACCATTAAATATATTAAATATTATTATTATACGTAATACGCGTGCATAAGATTCTTCGTCGGGTATAATGCGAGTCAATATACGCTATATATAGACATTATATTATATAGATGGTGATGATTAGTTTTTTTATATTATTATCACGCGAAAATATACTTTTTTTTTTTCATTCACTAATGATCTTGTCATCTTCCGTGTTTTACGCTCGCTCGCGACCGCGGGTGCGTTTTAGACCGTGTGAATTCTGACTTTTATCGCGGATTTGGCTTGTTTATATAATATAATATAAATATATATAGTTAACCCTGCACTTGCTTGTATTTGTTTTGTCTTTTTTGATTTGTCGACCAAAATTAAATCGCGATATCTTGCCGAGGGGGCGGTGAAACGGACAGATTATACACATATAAATGTTACCGTGAGAACGTGATTCCGTGTCAGCTGCCCCTCGTCGGTCGCGAATCGGCGCCACCCTTTTCCCACGATTCGCCACCAACCACTGCCGTTTTGACGAGCATCGGTCGCGCTTTATAGATAGTACGGCGGCCCCCGCGCGCGCGTTTATAATATTATATTTATACGCAAACACCACCGCCGAACACACGACGATTTATACTGTGTTTGTTATTATTTTTATTATACCATTTATACCATTATAACGCTGAAACCCGTATAAATGAGCCGCGAAACGATGTCGTGGCGAGTACCAGCTATTGCGCGATGACAGTCGTTTTACAATAATTATATATATTAGGCTTGTAGAAAATGAAATATTCAAAATAGTTTTCGAACGGTTTCGGCAATTCAATAAGTTTATGGGTTAATTTAACACTTTGGTTGTATCATTATACAATGCTGGGAGGACAGTATTAGTGAGATGTCCAAAAGGGTTCAGTTTCCGAAAACCGCGTACAAATGATAATATTATGCAATATTACCACAAGCCTGCAGTGATGATGATCCGTACGCGTATAAAAATTGATCGTTCACACTCAATTAAACGTTATGTATATTAAAAGTATAGTGGTGGGAGGTTTGACCGAGTTTTTTTAGGTGGTTGTATATTATTGTAAACCGCGAAATGTAATAATTTATAGTCATTTATGAGCAGAGCTATTATTTAACGCGGTATAAATAGGCACTCATCATCATAGTAGGTGAAGAGTAATAATTTAAATTCTCTAATAACTATCGCAAAAAAGCTTTGGTAAATATATCCGAAAATTACCTAAATCTTTTCCGAGGATTCCCAAGAAATGATAAAATGAAAATTTCCAAATTAAATACCATCGTAATTACGTAACTATTATATAATATTAATGTATAACAATACAAAACACAATAATTTAAACATAATATAACTAATAATATGATTTGTTTTTTTTTCACACGCAGGTCTGGACACGTTGGCCTACGATCCGTCCAAGTACGCGATGGACTACCATAACATCGGGTTCAGGGAATGTGCCACTGAGGTGGCCAGATACTTGGAGTCGGTGGAGGGCATGAACGGCCGGGATCCACTGCGCGAACGGTTACTGTCGCATTTGCAGTACTTTGCGGCGCAGCGCGAGTACGCGGCCAAGTCGCCGGCCACTCCGGGACACCTCAACGGCCCGCCACCGCCACCAAGTTGGTACGGCGGTCATCACGTCGGGGCACCGCCGCCGCCGCCACCGCCGCCACCGCCTACACTTCCGCCGGCGCACCATTACCCGTCGACGACGTCGCCGCACCAACAACAACAACAACAGCATCCTCCACCGTTGACCCTTCCTCCACCGCCGCCACCGCCCAGCCACAACAACAATAATTACGAGACGTCGGCCACGACCATAGACGGTATCAAGTCAGCCGCGGAAGCGGACACAACCGGTCTCACCACCCTGTCGTCCGTCCCGGCGGATTATCACCATCACCACCATCATCACCAACAGCAGCAACAACACGAACAGCAGCAGCACCACCACCGCAATCGCGACGACTACCAGCACCAACACCAGCACGGCGGTGGTGCCGGCAACCAATTGCACAACTTGCAACCTGTTCAACCGCCTCCGCAACCGCCGTCGGGCTATCACGAAGCTGCCATGCACCAACAGCACCACCAACAACAACAACAACAATACCAATCCGATTCGTCCGTTTCCGCGCAGATGAAACCCTACAGGCCTTGGGGCGCTGAAGTGGCGTACTGAATAACACTCTTCCCAATCGTACCGTTTACGATTACGCTCATTTCGTTAATATTAATAAGTGGCGTGCGAGTAACGTACCTATATGACAACTTTATCAGAGTTTTTGTCTTCTGACATTTTTAACTACTGTCAATTATTACCTATTTATATGATTATTATTATTATTATTATTATTATCATAAACGTATTCTAGTCAACGACCTTAACCAAAGCCATTATTGTTTTTTGTACTTATATAAATATTTTTATATTATAGCAATAATATTAACGTCACAAGTCGAAGTGCGATTACAGCGAATAATATTTCGGCCAACCTATATATATATATATATATGATTATTGTTTCGCGTTCACTATTCATCATATAAATATTATATATTATTATCATTGAATAATTAACTCGTCGCTGATGATTGCAATCGATGGGTGGCATATTTTTTAAAGTTTTATGTATATTATTTATATTTTTTTGTGTACCTACTTTAAAAGTCTTACACCTGCAGGAGAGTTTTATTTTGTACACGCAAAACAATCCTATTTTCATTATTAATATATAATATGATATTTATAAAGATTATATTTTTTACGACGATATAATAAAAAAATATTTGTTAAACGTATTGTTTTTTGTACTTAACATAATATATATATTTTTCAAATCTAATTACTTTTTATTTGATATTAATTTTCAAATAATGACATATTATATTATGTACCTACCCTATTATATTACATCGCTCGCGTAAAACTGTTGACATGCCGCGGTCGGTAATTGCAAGTAAGTGCCTATACTTTGAACTAGGGGTATAAAATACGTTTTTTATTTTCATTAAAAACAACTAAACTTCGCAGAGTATTCGGCAGACACCACTGTATGACATCATTGGCTATTGAGGATCAAGACGATCGGATATATCACATCGCACAGCCTGTATGCATCACAAAGATCGAATCGCCAAAAATATATATAGCTGATGTTATTTGATTACTTCGAATGGTGGTGTGTCGTGCTGCTCTACACGCCGAGCATTAAAAATGTGTACCCCGCCATTGTGTTCTTGTCTGTTTTCAATAATATTTCATAAAGAGAGGATTAGCCGAGCTCGTTTGAAAATAAACAGCATATCACGCGTTTACGTGCATATATATATATATATATATATATACACATATATTGTACACTATATAATATATTTTATGCTATTCTTTTGAAGCTTTGCGCGGCGTTACGTCGGTCACGTGTCTTTCTCATTAGTCTAAACTTGTTAAGGGCCGGTAATCCCGAGAAAAAAAAGTAACGACGTATTATTAGTTATTTTTTTATTTTTAAATAAATAAATAATAAGTTACCCTCGTTTTCGAAATAGCAAAAGTTTTTTTTTTTTTTGCCCCGGCCAGTCATTCTCGGAGGGTGGTAGCGAACCGGTTATTTCTTGTGTATGTAAATTTCTCACGCTAAATCCCTTCATTAAAAATAGCACACATTTAGCATATAAATACAAGTAAAAGTATTTTGCAATACTTAAGCGCTGCAATATGCACATAGACCAAACGAATAGCCGTGTGTGGTTTTATTTGTTACTCGTTTGAAAAAAAAACCTATCCATTGAATACATAATATTTTATGACGTCGCGGGAGAAACATAACAATATTGTATTATTATACATGAAGTGCGAAATGCGAATGAATTGCGCTTTAAAAAATTTCATAATACGTATTGAGACCATCGCAGGATTATAAATAAACAGCTTTAAATCGTTAATTAATATTTTGATACAAAATTTTGTTTTAATAGTATAGAGGTAGGTATTATGTTATATATTACAAAAGATAATTAATAATAATATTTTTTTCCTATTATTTCGATTTTTAAATAATTATACATTTTTGGCGATTTTTCCCTTAAATATAAATGCCATCATGTGAAATACTACTTGTTACCTTCCAAACTCAAAACAGTTAGTCTCAGTAGTGTTAATCTATATTTACGTCGTATATTTTAGTAAAGTTTATTTTTATTTTTTTTTATTGATCTTTAGAATACAGCTCGGCAGCACAGGTTTAGTTATAGTTAGACTAGCAATAGTTACAAATTATTCAGATTGTTATACTCGTACATAATTGAATTTGTATTTAAGTTTGATGGTAGGGCAAATGCCAGGGCGTAGAGCGAAAGTGACTTGGGAAGATTTACTCTCGTTTATACTAATCATCCAGTTATTGGCCCAGTTATATATAAGATTTAAATGTTCTTGAAGGTGTTTCGCGGCTATAGTTATGTCACTATTACTTGAGAGGATAGCAGTATCGTCGGCAAATGTAGCAAGTAGAGTGTTGTCGGTTTTAGGGATGTCAAATGTAAAGATGTTATATAAGTCAGGTAAATTAGTTGTTTGAAGAAGTTTGATGACTATCTTGTTCTGGTCCGGGTTGGGTCCAAGACGTATTGTGTCCAGGGTTTGGGTTATGTTGACTGTTGAGGGTGTGGCGAACTTGGTCATTTAGTAAGCATTCCGTCATTATGTGTTGCACAGTGCAATGATAACCGCATGCTTGGCGTATAGGGTGATCTTCTTTTGCCATAAGGAATCCATGATGGGTAAGTCTGGTGTGGCCTATTCTCGGTCTGTTTAAGATAATCTTTTCTTTTCGTGATAGATTTGGGTTTTCCCATCTAAATGTTGGGTTTTTTTATCCTATTTATTTTAGTGGTCACTAGTCATACTATTCCTGGATGGAGTGAATTGATGTGGGATTTAAAGTCGTCGTATAGGGAATTATGTCGAGAATGGTTGCAACTTTATTGGATATGATGGCTAGTTTGACATAAAGTTTATATTATATGGACCATTACTTGATCATATGCATGACACGCAACTCAACTATACAGGGTGATTCTTTTATCAAACAACACTCATTATTTAAAAAAGTATTGACTTTATTCAAAATATTTTTTTACATAGTTTCAAGTTGTTAAAAAACCAACGCTTTTATTAAAAAATTATATTTTTAAATATTTTTTATCCTTATCATTTTTTAAGTTTTTTACTTTTTTGAATGGAAACATTTTTTTTTAATTTCATATTCCAAAGCAGAATCTTTTTCTAAAAATTTTGTTTCATAAAAATCGAATTTAGGACGAGCAGTTTATGAGTTATAAGTATTTTAAGTTTAGACAAGCGGAGTATAGTGGACAAACATTTTGCGGGGTAACCCCGCGTACCACTCCAGTCTGCCAATCTAAACTTTAAATACCTATAACTCATAAACTACTAGCGCTAAATTCGAAATTTTAACGTAATAATTAATAAAAAAAATAGCTTTATTAATTTATGAAAATTTAAGTATAGGTTACCATTTGAAAATCAAAAGTTGATAGTGGTTTATATAATAAATATAAGGGTGAAAAATATAAAAAAAAATAAACAATTCAAGAACAGTGTAAATCTACAATTTTGAAAAAAAAATAAATATTGAGTGTTTTTTGATAAAAGAATCACCCTGTATAGTTGAGTTGCGTGTCATGCATATGATCAAGTAATGGTCCATATAATATAAACTTTATAGAATGAACATTTTGGGAGGAAACTCGTATATAAAATTATATGCCACCCAATCATTGGAGGCAGTTATAGTAATATAGAATATATAGTATTAACATTTTTACTTTAAAACATTATTGCAAGCAGCTAATCTACACAGTATAATTATTATATTATGGTATCTTTTTGTTGAATATAAATAATATTTTTTATAGAATTTTATTTTAAATTTTATTCTAAATGAATTTGTTGTATTGTTTCAATGACTGAGTTGGTAGGTATACGCGTTTGGATATGTGCATATATTATTTTGCACACACAATGCACTTACATATCAATTATCATTACATGCAGTATTCTAGTTAAGATTGAAAATTGAATAGTTGTATGCTAACGAGTCGTCAGTTTAGAGGTTGAAACGGTTTCATTGGCTTCACGGATTTCCGAATTTTTCTTTGTAAGTGCATCTGTACGAAAACAAGTCGTTAGTCTTAGCCAGTTTTAGGGTTAAAATGCTGTATATGTTCGAGTTCGAGTATCGCCGTCGTTTTTGATTCTGTTGTCTGTTGATTAAACTGTATATATACGTAGACTCTATTCTGATCGAATAAGATATAGTTTCGAAATAATGTCCTGTGATAATTTAAGTTTTATGGGTGAAATATTGAAATAGAAATGTTGAAATGTATACTTAGCGCACAATATATTATAATGTGTAGTCACGTATACGCGTATGGCGTGTAATACGGAATCTAATTAGAAATCAGCATCAAGAAACGCAAAAGTAAAATGTTGTTTAGTTGTTTGCGTTTGGTCAATTTGTATGAAATTTAAGAAAATGGAGTCTGAGTGTATACTATAACATTTTTTGTTCAACACTGAAATAATTGACGAAATATATAGCTGACAATAATTACTAAACTAGGTTCAAATTATTTGAACTTTTTACTATTGCATTCTTGATTAATAGTCAATAAATTGTGTTTGGGTTGACTATATTATTTATAATATATGTTTGATGTATACATATATTAGTTCCTAAGCCGTGTTAATTGTTGAATATTATTATGTGTGTACTATAATTACAAATATTTAATATTCAAAATAACTGTCATGTTATATTAATAAATACAGACTTAAAGATTTTGTTTCATTTGTACCATAGTAACTCAAATGATAATAAAAGTAATTATTATTATTGATTTGCAGTATCCTTATAAATCGTTGATTACAATTAAAAAAAAAATAATAATAATTGCGTATTAATTACTAATTTGGGAACAATATAATTATTATCATACCGATTTCTGCGTGTAATAATAATATATACGTTATTATACCATGTACTATACATATATACAATGCACAATAGCTATGAAATAAAATAATATAATTGAGTAGATATACCTAACATTTATTGCGTGGACCTTTCGTACGGTAATCATATCTAATCAGCGTGTGGTACAGACGTCGACAAAATATATTTCCCACAAAGGTGACCGATATTCGGGATAACATCCGATATCCCGACGTACATAATATAATATTATGATTTATAATTTAAACGACGAGGACGTAAGACACTTGCAACAGTAACATACATATAATATACACGAACGCGCGTACGATATAATGATATATTATATGGATATTCGTTGGGGACTTGGGTCGTGCGTGTAAAATTTACAATATATTGTCTAAGTACAATATATGATGTGTATCATTGCGTTGTGTATAACACACGAACTCATAAACAATAATACATCGACAGAAATATGATTATTATCAGTTCGTAAATGTCACATGATTCGATCGTTCCGGTGGTTTATACGACAGTTGGACGGTAATTGAAAATGCTGTAACACGCCAAGTCCGAAGGCGTATGCCGCCACTGCCTGCAGTTGTATATTATTATTATTATTATTATTATATAGTGTTCTATAATACACTATAGTAGTGGTCCAGTGCCACAGTGCACCGTACACGACGAGTCTGGCCGATTGCACAATTGTTTGTGTAAGGGACACGGGCAATTGACCGCGGCGTGTATGTATACGTCGTGTGATGTATTATAGAGTTATGTGTATAGGAGGGCTGCTGACCAATGTCCACGGCGGCAACACCGACCCCAAGCCGGCAGATCGCATAAAAATAATAATAATGATATAAGCACTTCAATTTGTTAGCGCGCGTGCCGCCGATGCCCGGGACTTATACCGTGACATGTGCTGCAGCAGAATACCGCACCGATACCGCTGCTATATAACGTATTGGAATAGATAACATTGTGCAGTGCACGACGGTGCTCGCGGAAAATCGCGTCTCGACTTTTGTGCAAATAAAACAGAAAACAATCGTTATAAAAACGTCCAAAAGCCTGCGCGATACGCTCACTATATAGACAATGATTTAATGTATCCCCAGCGATTATAGCCAGACGAGCGTTTAATGTGCCATATTTTTTTTTTCGGCCACCCCACATCACGCATATAATGTAGTGAACAACAATATATATATATATATACCTATAATACAAATACATGCACACCACGAAGAACTGCAGTGTGACATTGGGACCGAACGATACGATTTATGCATAATATAACAACATAATCGTCGTATAGAATGTCAGATGTAACACTATTATTATTATTATTTTTTAGAAAACCATTAAAAAGAGAGTAAAGCAAACAAATGCATCGCGGCTCATCAAACACGTCACAATCCAATATACTTAATTGCGTTTATATGGAACTGTTGCGGGTAGATATATTTTATTGTACATTTGTTATATTATTATTTTGTTGAGCGTATATTATTTTTATTATTTATCAATATCATCGTCGCCGCGCGGTGGGCGGAAGATGACAATGAGTGGTTGCTGCTCATGTTTCAGTAACATATATGCTATATGTGGCATTATGGTAGAAGGTTAGGCCTATTACAAAATATACTGAAATACGAAATAACAATGATATTATTTTTATCATTATTGTTATTAATTTTATGATACAATGCTCCAACTGATGCATTTGTGCTATAAAAACGATAAACGCGGGGATTATAAATGGATATTGAATATTTATATAACGTAAATAGTACACACATATATATATATATATATATATATGTATGTATAAATGTATAATATGTATATGTGTATTATATACATATAAGTAAAGATACAATATATATTGCAAAAATAATCTTATCTATTCATACCTATACATTATACAAAGTCCACACATCCACTATATATGTCTATCTCTATATATTATTATTATTATAGTATTAAACAAAAATTATACTAATTTTTCTAATCAATCGGTCATTGTGTTTCTAATAGTTACAATTACTCGACGTTTATATAACAGAGAACGGAAAAAAGAAAAATAATACCCCGTAAGGATTTTACATTGTTAGGATATATGGTAACTATTAAATTAAAAATATATATAAAACACGGAGTAAAACCATATTAGCACAATATAATTTAGGTAATTAAAAAAAAAATAGTAATAATCATTAAAAAGATTTACAATTGAAGTATAAAGATTTTTTTATAATTAAAATTGTATGCATTTTTGAATTTTAATTAATTTAAAAAATAGTTATCCATCTATACTTTATTCTTAATATTTATATCTTGTTTTTATTCTTTTGAGTATTTTATCTTTAAGATTTTAAATTCTTAACTACTTATGCGTATACGGTAGAAATGCATTTTAATTCAACCTAATTTTGCTTCCACCTCATATACATACTACAATATAATTTTATGTAATTTAAAATTATTGAATACAACAATTTTCAAAATCTTCACATCCACCGAAACTTATACATCTTTAATAAAACAACCTAAAAAAAGATAAACAGATAAATCCTGTATATCTAAATAAATATAAACTAAAAATATATAAAATATTATGGGAATAAGTTCTATATGAACAGAATACAATAACATTTAAATATTTTATAGTTAAAAAAAAATTAAATTGTACAATAACATAATATAATAATGAAAAAATTTAATACTTTTTTTAAATAACCTCTGTAGTTGATGCTGAACCAATAAAGAAAAATAAATTAATAAGATATTTAACAACGCTGTTCAAACTCTTAGTAAAAGTCAATTATCTTATTCATAATATATATTTAAATATAATAAATATTCATAAATTAAATTTTATTTTTGAAAACATATACTTAACATAAATAACTATACATTTTGTTTTAGGAAAAACTATCCATTACATTTCCATTCAATCCAAACAAATTTGTATTTTACCAATTGCACATGTATCGACAATCGGACGTTAACGAGCACACATGTCGCTCAATCAATCGACAGTCGATCATCAATCAATCATGACGATTTCCTGTTCCGCATGCTCAACTCAAATGCATCTTCATCACTTTACACGTTTTGCTAGATAAACTAAACCCTGAGGGATTTTAAATTTTAAATTATCGTCACTTGTTATTAACTTAATACAAATAGTGACGATTATATTTTATTTAGTTTATAACCTCACAGCAGATATTGTTTAAACATTATCGTTGTACGATGATGTGTGATATTTTTTATTCGATAAACAATTTTGATGCCTTGATGCCTTAATGGTATAAAAATGTGTTCCACTGTATTTTTTACACAGTAGTTGATTCTATGTCATAAATTCTATGTTATAATAATTTTTAAATTTTTTAGTATCTGCCTATAATTTTTCAAGAAAAAAATATTTTTTTAAATAAATCATTGCTTGATAAAATGTAAATAATCCATCTCTAAAATATTTTGTTAAGTAAGACTATTCATATATTAAAAATTACAGTGTGAGCTGAGAATAATATTAGTTAGAATGTTGTTTACTAATTACTTAAAAACATAATAAAAATATTATTTCACGACATTAATAGAATCATTATAGAGAATTATGTTTCTAAATTTTAATATTTTTAATTTGCATATTTTTTTTGTATATTACAGGAAATTATTGAGTTATGTTCTTCTAGTAAAAAAAAAAAAAATGTATTATAAAGTAATCGCTACGTTGAACTAAAAAAATATTAATGTGTTGCAGACTTACATTACGTTCGAATACGGAATACGTCATGAAGATAGGCAATTGATACAATGCAGTATATTATATGGTGCTGAACTTTTTATGGTATTTTATTTTAGGGTGAAAATTTTATTTGCAATTGAATTACATGATTTCTGCCCTTTTTGGATTGAAAACGATATCACTGAATTCCGCGGTTTTGGAGTTTAAAATATAAATGTCAATTTCCTGTTCCGCGAGAAGGACCTTTATGACACTTATAATATAAGCCAATTCGTTCTGGTCGTGTCCATTCATCATTTGAATGCGGAAAACATGGGCCTACAGAACAATGCATTTGAAATCGGTCAAAATAACATTTCGAGTTATGATTGTCCAATTGTTGTTATTATATTACACTCAATAATAATTATAAAACTTTGAGAAGGGATCCGTTCACGAATAACGGATAAGGGTCCGGCGGACCGTGTCCACAAATTGTAGACAAGTGCCAGATGAAAAAAAACAATGTCAAGTGAATTAAAATTCAAAAATTCAAATGAAAGCATTATAAAACTCCCTTTGACATTTAAACCAAGCGTAACTCTTAAATAAAAAAATACAACTATTATGGATATAATATGCATAATATATCATATTAGCGCCGTATAATGTACTTGATACTTTTATATTATTTAGTGTGACCAACTTTTACATTTTTATTTTTAATTGCATAATTATTGAACAATATTGGCAAATTAAATTGGTACATATGCTTAGGGCATATTTAAATTATTTAGGTTAATTATTTCTAAATTTATAATTTATACGTATATCTGTTTATAACTTAATGGCATTACTTATAAGTTATAAGTTATAGATTAAAGAATATTTAGGTATAATACTATTATAAAATACAACAAATACCTAGTTAAGTGTTCATTAACATTAAATACACATAGGTTTACAAAATATACACATTGTGTTTTGTGTATTGCATAAGCAATAAATGATTGTATTTTTGTAAGAATATTGGTTTGTTGGGAGGTTTGCCATTTGTTTTATCGAAAAAAATACCCAGCATAACACATGCCATAAGAAAATACAAACGACATTGCATTTGAATCATTACACAAAATATAGATTCCATATTATATTGTTATTATTCGAATGACCCAACAATTTTTTACGCGCACTTATAAACTGACGCTTGATTGCAATGACGCGACGAAAATATATTGTATAAAAAGTGACTTTTGATAAAAAAAATATATCTGTGTATAATGCATATACATATAGATAACTGACGTTAATGCATAATAAAAAAATATACGAATGATTATGACTTTGAAGTTTCGGTATACCATGAGAAGTAAAAAACCGAACGTATTCCCACGAGACGACGCGATTTTAACAATCTGTCGAGTTGGGCCTAACGGATTACCTATATATTCTATCTGTTTGTATGTAATATGTAATAAATAATAATAATAATGCTAACTATTTTACCATACAAAGTATCTAATCGAATTAACAAAATAATCGAATGAGAAATGAGAATACATTATACTACATTATAATTTATAATATATAATATATGATTTTGTAATCACGAAAAAGGAAAATGGCGATCAAAATCGGCACTACGAGATCGGGAAGGTAGTGACGAGAAAACTTTTCGGGGACGAAGAATGGACGTACGCACAGACGATATATTGGTGATGTGGCGTACTTAACGTGTACGAGGCATTGTTATTGTTGTATTATTATTAAATATATTATATTTGATCGTGGCACGTGTCCCGTGCAGCGGTTCCCACGTGCTACGCCGGTGCCCCTTTTATTTTTCTCGGACACGTGCGAAACTGTTTTCTCTCCCGTGAGAACTACACGCCCTCCCCCTCCTCCACACCCCAACCACTTACCCCTGAACACATAGCCGGAGGGATACCGCGGCCCGCTGCAGTGTATACAGTACACTATACCACGCGGTATCAGTTGGTTCTCTGGAGTCGGTGCATGATGATCGCGTTACGGACCATAGTCGGTGTTTGCAATAAATACGTCAAGGTGAGTGGACATTAACTATAAAAATTAAAATATGTATTGTAATACCTACATATCTATACATTTTAATAAAATATGTACTTATATAGTTATATTCAATGTACAATAAATAATATAGTGTTAAGGTTTTTTTTCGTAATTTGTCCGTTCAGGTAGCTTCGTTAACCATGAATCATGATGCAGATAGTAGATACGTACCTTTATGTGTAGTTACTAGTTACACAATATGCCGGTCACTAAATATATATTTAAAGGACGCCTCACATATTTTGCGAATCGAATAATACAACTTTTATAAAAACCATAATACGTTAGAAGTTGTTTTCGTCGTAAAAAAAATTAGACCTTGGAACTTTGGAGTGTTTTATTTTTTATATAATATTGTATATGTACTATGTAGACATGCAGTACCTTTGATATGTTTAGTCCAAGTGGCAGACTAATACAAGAAAGTTCCATTAGACGTGCCCAATTAAAATTAAAATTGTGTAAGTGCAATAAAAACAATTATGTCGAGAAATAGTTTGGGATCACGAAACGTGACTTAAGTGTATTTGGTTATGTGATTGGTGGAAAACGCATCAAGGCTAGAAAATAATAATACGACGGTCGTCTAGAGAATTGAAAAATACGTTTTCAATAAGGGAAGCGATTTTGTATAGCCTCTAGGAGATATTATATTGAGAATACCAATAATACCCAATAGAAAAAAAAATGTCTATATAGTTGGTTTTGTATGTCGGCATAACATTATATATTGCATGTGGGTTAGGGGGTAGAAAACTATAGTGTATGAGTGAATTTGGAATTGGAGATTATTGAATATTTGCAATTCATAGTGTTAAATTGTATTAATATTAAATTGAAATTGTTTTTAAATGGACTTAATATAGATTTTAAATAGGAAATTTAGATAATATGCATATTTATTATTTTGCCATAAACATTTTTATTGCAAATTAATTAAACACAATGTAACAACTTTATAGGTTTTTTAAACATTGCACAAATGATTTATTTATTTATAAAATAAAATATTATCTATAGATACTAGACTTTTTTACCATGATAATGTTTAATATACACCGTACAATTTTTATATAGGTAATGAAAATAAATACCTACAATGTGTAAGAATAATTATTTTTGTTTTCAATTGATTAAAATTTGCATCATTCATAATTTAATCATAATAGGTACTATTCATTGGTTATAAACAAATTTTATTGCTGTATGATTTAATATTACTATAGCTCACATTAAGATTATTATTATATTACCGAATATCTCTCTAAGTATAATAATTATTACTCGTACAATGCATTCCAGAATAACAGAAAAGTTTACGATTAATAATTTTAACACGTACATTTCAAAATTTCTATTAATAAAAAGTAAAATAATATATTTTACATATTCATAAAAAAAGTGTAGACGGTATTTTTGTTGATGATGAATTCTGTTTTACCTAAAATTAAAAATTAGTAAAAATATTTCTATATAATTCTCAGTGGTATAATTATTTACCATTACAAAAATAATGTTTTAATATAAAATAAACAAATATTAAAATTTACTACTTAGTTCAATTACATACTAAAACCCTAACGGCTTAATACTTTTATGAAATAAAACATTTTTTTTTTTTTGGGAAATTAAAGAGTGGATAATTATCACCTAACCGTGTAGATTATTAAGATCAATACAATAAGCCAATTATAAGCAATAAGTAATAGTTATATCTATCATGTATTCATATTTTATACGAAAGCATGAATAAATTATTATTATGTGGACAATATTCCAACATAAATTTTAAGATTCTATAGAATATTTACGGAATACCAGTTTTCGGGGGAACAAAAAATTGTTCGTTAATAAATTCATTAAAGAATCACAATATAAATTTGAAAACTTCTCTAAATCTTTATGCCATGATAAAATTATAAATATATCTAAACTAATTTTTAACTGTAGACATTTAGTTTTTTTTTGGATCTATTCTGATAGAGTTTACTTCTAGCGAAAAAAGGTTGAGCATTATAATGTAAGGTTCTTTATAAAAACTTCTTACCGAAGTTTTAAAATAATGAACGCACAGTTAATTTTTCTATGGAATTTGTAGATAACATTTTATAAAATTGGTTATTAAAATAATCACTTTTCTAGTTGTTTTGTTGCTGTTAAAAAATGTATTATTATTTGTAAAGACTTGAAACTTTTTGTAATTATAAATTAGGTATAATATTATTTTCTATATATTGTATATATATATTTATTTAATTTTAACAAGAAATATACAATCTGTACCCTTGGGCACAATAAAAATATGTGATATAATATTTTACACAATGATATATATATATATAAAAAAAAATTTAGTCAAAATTAAATCTATCTATAATACCATGAACATATTCTCAGCACCATTATTATTGACTTATGAGTTAATCTTAATAAGTAATAACAATAATAAGTACCTATATCAATTTATTATAAATATGATCACATATTATAATAATAATTAATACAACTATATATTTACTATATTTTTGGTGAAAAAAAGTTGATCGTCCTATGTTATTTATATTTTTATTTAAAAACTAGTATTTTTTCTTATAATGTTTAGATTTAAAAAACATTGTCACTTTAAAAATTGTTTTCAACAACTTTTGAAAACAGTGATCTGTGTAAGTGGCATTCACTTTAAATTCCGAACCCCGAGGAAAAATTTGTATTTTAAACTCTTTAAAGTTTATAAAATATCAAGTTCATAATATATTTTTTTTATTATTAAGTTCTTTTATATGTAAAAAATATTTTAAGTATGAAAAACAAAAATTTAATAATTAAAAAAAATATAGTATATTTGGAGATTCCATGTTACACCGGTTATATTATTTCTTTTTACGGAAACGTATTTATACTTTAAATGTAAATCAAATACTATTCAAACTATTTGTTATTGGACTATTCACAGAACAAACCCATTAGAATAACCGATGAAAATCTCAACCAAGTTCCATACAGTTTTTTTTTATTTAATAACAACAATTATTTTTCTCATTCAAAAAATATCTTAATATTAACCTGAAAAAATCTATATCAATTTATAAATTCAATGATATAAGTTGAATAAATTAACTTAACAAAAAGCTTATTACAGCTCATGTATTATTTTTTTAATGAAAATTATTATCATTATTTTTATTGCTTATATATTTATACTCGTTTAGTATAATTTATTACAGTTGTACCAAAGTATATATTAGCTAACGTAGAAAAAATATCCAAATCTAAATTCATTAAACCAGCAAACTAATTTTTTTTTAAATTCAAAAGCCATTTTGTTGTTTATAAAAATATCGGACACGATATTTTATTTATCCTTTATCAATCATCAAATAATCATAATATTACAATATACATATACAATATATATTATATATGTTTAAAATGTATTTTTATCCTAAATAATATATTAAATAGTGGCGTCCGCAGGGAGGGGGGCTAACGGGCTGAAGCCCCCCATCCATTACCCGTATTATTGTTTTTTGTTTTTATATTTACCTCGATTTATTATAGTTTCCTAAATCGTGTGTTTACTTATTTATTGCAAATAATGCAAACTGTATTGTCCTAAACTGGCTAAACTTTTAAGAGCTAAGGATCATAGATACTATTTTTATACATTCCATAGTCGTAGTCATGTTTAAAGATACTATGTTTAGCCATGCCACAGTCCATATAAATCTATAATCTATGATAACAATTGAACTGATGTTAGCAACTCTATCCGTTTATCCAAGCATCGTTGTTCCGATGGCTGGATAGTTCAACTGTTAAACCTGTGGCAACTGAGTAATTATTTATTTTCAAGCCCCTTTCCTCCCACTCCCCATTGAAAAATCCTGTGTACGCAACTGTATAGATATGTAATAATTATGTTATAAAATTCAGAAACATTATCGATAAACTTAAGTTCTATATAAGTATGACGTTTTAAATTACTTTTGAACCTACTGTAAACTACCTACGTAGTACCTATTGTAATTTTTGCAGGTATATTAAATATTACAAATACGTATCTGATAAACGTTTTATTCATTGAATTTTATAATATAGTTAGGTAAAATGTGTATATTTCATAAGTTTTTGGCACTATAAACAGGATATAATAGTGCACAAATACATCATAAATGTTGATCCTTCACTATACAGTATATATATTATATATGTGTGTATATAATATAGTCTATTTAAATTATATTATTATGTCTATACATTATACAATCATAAACCATAGAATGTACAATTTACAAATTACCAAACACACATTCTTATATTATATCAAAAATAATAACAAAATATTCGCAAAATATTGTTGGTATTCACCAATTAATGGGTACCAATTTAAAATTAAAATTAAATTCAACATATACTTATATAATTTTAAATTATTTTAAAAATTTCCTTTATTTATAAAACCATTCTGGTCGAAAATACAACATAAGTAGTTATGTTGTATACCTGTTTTTAAATTTAATATCACCCTGCTATACGTTCACCCACATACATTATTTGTAATTGCCGTTATACATTACTCTACCGAAACCATTTTTCTCTTCTCTGCAAGGTTTAGTATAGTAAAAGTCCTTTAATAGACTGTCATAGCATATTAAGCTAAATTTATAATGCCTTTACGTACATGTAATATTAACTATAAACTGGAGCGCAGCGACCTGCAATCTTCTAGTATTAGTAATAAAAGATGAGGTAGGTGTAGTGATATTGATTTGAAATTCCATGTCAGAAACCAAAACTCAATACAAAATGCTGAAACTATAAATTATTAATATAGGTACCTTGTTCTTTTTTTTTTATTAATATTTTATATCCTTAGTGGCATAAGCCATTGGACGAATATAATTATATTACATTGTAATGCATATTTTAATACGAATAAAAAAAATATAACTAAACAAATTTTTTATTTTGTTGAGTGCTAAATATGAATTAAAAGTGGTACAAATTTATTGAGGATGGTTGAGTTATTCAGTATTTGATCGGATATGTCTTATAGTTAAATTATCGAAGACCAAGCATTGTTTATGGCTTAAGATTTTTACCTCAAAAAAGTAAGCACTACCACCCTCACCGATTTAACTATAATATTTAAGTTCTGGTCGTTATATGTAAAGCGTCAAACTTATTTAAGTAATTATTTTCTTTAAAAAATATTAAGAACATTTAATAAAAGTAGTATTAGTGACTAGTGTACTACTTTATAATTTATAAAATAATATGATGCATATTTCAATAATGAACGGCGCAAATAGATGCAAAACATTTTGTAGTTGGGTATTGGTGAGCGTTATATTATACGAGGTTAGTGTACTTCTTATTTCTTTTGATTTACGCGTTACAAATATAATATCGATGGGACATAAAACATTTGTATAAGATTTGAATGTTAAATAATTAAATTTTCCTGTTTTAGTTTCGAAATTCATGTTTAGGAATACGTATTTTGTTTTGGTTCGTTTAACTGCCACTCGTCAAACAAGAAGCGTTTGTAGATGGTCGAATTAGTATAAAGGGGCGATTACAATGTGTCCGTATTCGGTGTGAATCATGTGGTTAATCCGTTATCATCATTATTTAACAAATAGTCTAAAACATTCAACTATTGCACCGTGTGAGTTATAATAGCCTATAAATAATATAGTAAGTTATATGTATATATATAACTTATATGCGATTATACAAATGTCGTTAATAATGACTCCCTTTATGGTGAAATCGTTTTACCTATATACGGTTTCAGTTAATTTGTTGTTTAAAGAAAAATTCTTAACACGGATACACGGAAAACAGCGTAGTAGCTCCCCTTAAGCGTTTTGCGCGGGAACCCAATATTTTTTCCCCTCGTTTCGTCGCGTCGAATTAACCACAGTTTGGCGCCGAACCTCGGCCATAAGATATAATCAATTTAATAATTGTTGAAATGCGTGTACGGGAGCAATATATAAAAAATCGTGAAACCATTTGCGGGGCACTACATATATATATCAATAACGATTTTACAGCCGCCAAATTATGCGCGCGGTAGTATATACTACCAACTAATATACACACAATCTGGTTAGGTATTATATTCAGACATATCGAAATACTTTAACTATTTTAAGTATTATATTATACATACACTCACGGGTTAAAATTTAAATAATAATAATGATAATAATATATTCTACATATCGTTCATATATAAAATAATGTGTGATTTTTAACGGGTCTGTTTCCGTTGCAGGTTCTGAAAAAAAAATTGTCTGGAAAACGGGACGATCGGCGACGGCGGCAGATCCACGCTGCCTGCACCGGTACGACACCGGTCGACGAGCTGCTTTATTACGACAACGAGGCTGTCGACAATATGATCAACGAATTCATCGACAACAGGCAGAAAACCACTGTCTGCAGTCACCAGACACGAGAGAAACCATCACGCACAAAAATACAATTATTATAATACTTCGTGTGCATATGCCTATATAATGTAGGTATACGCACGCATCGCCATTTATTATTATATTTATATAATATTTTGACATTTATACAATAATCGTGTGTGCGACGGCGAATTTACGATTCGACTGCTCGAAATGATAATAATAATAAACATCAATATCGAATATACGTTGCCAGACTTACCCACGACGGAGATTTTTGACGATTTTTTCCACCGACGGACGACGGACTGTCTGCCTTCCTGCCTCACGCTACCTGCACTGTCATACCGTGCGGATGAGATCGCACTGCACGCGACGCAGACACACCACAATCGAACTGGCGCGAGTTGGCCCAAGCGTTGAGCGTTCCAACCGGAGACGGCGTTACTACTGGTGGCGGTACGCTGGTAGTGCGGCGCGACTGCTGTGGCGGTCGCGGCGTCGGTCGATAATCGAATAAGTTTATAGTGTCCGTGGGCGACCGGCCGACTGCCGCCGCCGCCGCCCGACATGCGCCTTGAAGACCGGCAGACAAACGCGCATGTCAGCATGTGACGCCGCGCGCGCGGCATACCTGAACATAATATTATAACACTACGGCAACAAAATACCCGCCGGTGACGCGTGAAAAGTTTACTACCACTTCTCCTCTCGTCGTCCATGACGTTTGTTGTTTCCCAAAAACCATCGGTGTGAATGAGCGGGCGGAAAATTAACCACAGCACCGATACAACCGCGTAAACGACATCACGTGACCTTTGAACGTCACCGTGGTCAATCGCGCGATTCGCTACCGCGGTAGTATGCGTGCCAATCTATGATACCTGTTATTCCATTAGACATTTAGATATTCTGTATACGTATAATAAAACCTATAAATCCTTATTATATGTACGTAGTCCTCATGTATTATAAATCATCGTGTACATTAACATAAAAGTTGCGTTGTATAATTATATTATTATGTTTACTTGATGAACATTAGAAAGTCATTGGCTATTTTTGTATTCATAGATTTAAAGCCAGAGATGGTATATATTACCTACAATTTTAAAGAACGATGTTTTTGTTCAAATTTAAAACTCAATTTAAAGTATATACTTGAAACTTTGTAAGTAGGTACTCAACATACCAATAAATGTATCATATTACTGAAATATTCATTAGTATAGTACAACGAAACCTTATGAAATGTTTTAAACTTTCTCAAAGTGTATCATATGATAACTTGTACATTGACATTATTATCTTCTTGAAAAATAAATGTATATAATAATATTATTACGATCTTCCTCAAACGACTAAATTGCCTGAAAACATCAACACACATTGTTAATAAAATTAATCATGTTCTACTTGTTCTAGACATATATTAATGATATAGTGATTCAATAATGTATTTGTCACTAATCTTTGATAATTATTAATTTAAGTTCAGAATACATAATACAACTTTAGAACATATTAAATATTTGTTTTAATATTAAGTATTTGTATTACTGTTAATTTCATGGCTCTATGTTTATCATGTATAATGATTTATTTTTAATCTGAGCAGCAATCTTTATTTATTCTTAGGTAAAAAAAGAAATCAGACAAAATAAAAACTATTTTATTAATAATTACACTTTACCTGAGTGTATTAACTGTTGAAATAATTTAACTATTGATGTTTTTGCAGTCCCTATTGCAATAAATAAATATTGCAAACATATTATAAATATATGCATATGCATAAACATCTGATTTTTATAGTGGGAGATATTTTGAATCAGAATTTTGAAAAAAAAATATGTGGTGGGATATTTTTCATGGAATATATTCACAGTAATCTAAACCAAATATATTTTTTGTTATTATTAGATCACTTCCTTTGAAAGGGACTGATTTCCCAACTTGTTTTATAAGGCGTACTCGATAGGCAATTACTTTAACGCGTGTAGTTACGTACTGCAATCACAGAATATATATAATGTTATATATATATTACACAATATGTATTTATATATACAATGTTGTGTGAGGTACTGAACAACGATCATTAATAACATTATATGACCAATATAGTTGAGGCCTTGTATTTATAAAAAACAATGTATATATTATACTATGTGAGTGGATTTAGCACCAACACCACCCGCATGATGCACTGTATTTAATAAGATATTATAATATTTTGTTCCTACATTAAAAACTAATTTACATATAAAAGCTTAACAAAAATTCAACTGGAATGATTGTATTTTTATTCTATTAAAATATTTGTGCATGTTGGACTTTTATTAGGTTGATTAAAACTATTTTTTTTATATAAAAAAAAAAATGCAGAAGTAAATACCTAATAAAAATTTAGGTATGTTCTATCATGATATGGTATTCTAAATTTAGAAATCATTACAGTGAAATAATTTTAGTATTTAGAAATAATCTTCAATAATTACAATACAATTGTAAACTATAAAAATATAAACAATGCTAACTGTTTATAAGGCACTATATTTCAACAATGATAGTTCTATACATTTTCTTAGTGCAAAAAATGCACTGGTCCATACAAAAAAAAAATAACATATTAAGCATAAGAGATATAAAAAATAGACAATAAAAAATAAAAATATCCTAGTTGTTTAAAAAATAATAATATAAATTATTATCAGAATATAATATATATATATATATATTAAATATATATGTTTACATGTAAATATAAATCTTGGTAACCAATAATATTATTATTCTAAACATATAAAATGTCGTTTTATGCTTTATACAATATTGGAAGTTCATTAATAATAATAATAATAATAATAATATATATATATATACTATGCACAACATGTATTAAAAAGGTAAACATATACAAAGATATCCTATTCAAGATAAATTCATTGATTACAAAAGGCACTTACATTTTAGAGAATATTACAATTAGAGATCAAAAAAGGGAGTGCATTCATGTGTGTATTGCACTTACAAAATCACCAATCAATGTATTGTTCTTGTACATAGTTGTCGCAAACAAAATTACGACTCTTATGAAAATAATAATACTGTATATCTATAATAATTATTAATTAACATTTTTATTTTTTTCATTTACACATCTATGATTTTTATGATTTTGATCTAGAGAGTAAAGTAGTAAACCCTCACTATCAATAACATTAATTATACACTACATCTATCCCAGTACATTTCGATTTCAAATTATTGATATTCGTGTTCATTCACAAAAATAATAAAACTAAATAATAACGATAATGAATCACGCTAATACATAAAGTATAATTTACATTGAATCTTATATATATATATATATATATATATGTATAGTATATAAAATAATTTACAAGTCCTTAGGAAAATTTGGTCCTCTTCAATTTCAAAGTTCACTGGCAAATACGGCATTTGCTGGCGTCAACGCGAATTACCCTTCACTCGAAATTTGTTCGAGTCACTCGATAATAATATTGTAGTAGTTATCACAATAATAATAACAATAGTAATAATATTACAACATAAAATCAATATATTATATATCTGCGTGTGTAACATTTAAGTTTTAACAACGCACGATAAAAACGTGTTGCGGATTATAACGCGTCCGAAGTGTATCGTACCATATATAATATAAAATACGTTATATCTACTAATACTAATAATAATAATTGTCAATAATAAGCTCATTTAATAATCATAAGGAATGAGTCATATCACGTTAGATGATTTTGCTGACAACATTCGTAAACGGTAATGGACGTTGGTTGACTTAGGTACCCGGCGAAAGAGTCTATGCGAATTGCTGCTCCATAAGCATATTATAATATAAGCACAGTATAATATCATACAAACATGGTTATTTATATATTATATTATTTAACTGCCGTTTTGATTAAGTTTGAGATCTTTTATTCACCTTGTCCGACCGTACCGAAAATGATGATGATGATAATAATAATAATAATAATAATAACAACATAATATTGTACGCTGTACGCACACATTGCGCACAAGTCGTTGAAATCAGTCACTGTATTTCGCCATCGGGCCAAATCCAGTCCGCCGGCAAAACGGAACCGGAAGCGGCGGTCGTGGCCGTCTCGTCCGTCCGCCGTACGCACGCTTATTATATGTACGTTTTCTTAACCTTTTGCAGGGTCTTGTTTTCGACCGCCGAGTCCAAGTTCTTCTCGAGCGTATCGTTCTTGCACTTGGTCACGTTCACCAGCAGGTTGATTGGCGCTTTGTTGTTGGGACATGGCAGGAACGGCGCGGTGCCGATCTCCGCTGCCCCGTTCATATCGGCCAGTCGGTTAAGCTGGTGATGGGCGTGAACGGCCATCGACGAAAACGGATCGGCGGCGTGCCGAAAGTACCGCGAGCACACGAAACCGGCAGCGAACCCGACGAGCAGCGTGGCCAGCACGCACATCATCATCAGCAGCCCGATGACATCGCCCAGCGAGATTACGGGCATTTCGGTCACCTTGTCGCTGACGCCTGTGCACGGGTAAAAGAATAATACTATTATTAGAAAATGTCGAAGAGACAACGACGACTGTTATTGTTATTATCGTATAGAATTATGATTATGTTAATTAATGGTTAGACGTGAACACGATGAAACTCACTGTCGCTGTTGATTACGTTCTCGGTGTAGCAGGGCGCGCACGACGGACACCTAGGCACGTTCGAGTCGATGTTGTTATCTGTGTACAACATGTAAGACGAGGAAAATATTAACGATAATCTTCTTAGGTAAATAAAATAATATTTATGAAGACAGTTTGATATTATATAATAATAAAGTTCTATAAAATTTTAAGCGGTCAACTTACCGTCTAATGACGAAGAATGTACGATATTGTCATCGAAAGGCACTGCAAAACAGAAAAAGATGGAAGAGGTATTATAATCACATAAATTCGGTAACATATCCTATTTTTTTTATAAACGTATTCTATATAATAAATTATACATTATGATATTGTGGTAATGTACTACATATATACCTTTAGGGCAAACATTGTACTGAGACGATCCAATGGACTGAACGAAATACTGTTTGGACATACTCTTGATTTCCAAATGGTTAACACAATGCGACCCGTCCCACGCGCAGTATGGATCTTGTAGGTCAATACATTCTCTGTGGACAATCAAGTTGTTAAATCTCTATTGCTTATCCAATGTTATAAAGTTATAATCATTATTATCGCATGCTCACTGGCAAGTCGTCTTCAGATAGCACCGGTCCAGTGGCACAGAGATGATGTGTTGATCGAATGTGACCACTATACGCCCGGGCTTGCCATCGACTGACTTGATGATGTTCAATGTCCGGACCGGAAGCGACTTCGTGTTGTTAGAGGTGAGATTAACTTCTTCGATGTTGATGAATTCAGGCAAACCGTTGTTGGTGTGCAATGCGCCTTTGACCAACCTCCCGTCGTCTGCAAACATACATAGAGGTTAATTTAGGTTATGACGTATTATACAAAGTCTTATTATATAAGTCAATTACGAATTATATTTCAACATTATATAATATACATTATATATACACTGTGAAAATCGTAACTTAAGCATTAACGTACCAGTTCCCATAAACAGAATGTCGTAGTACTGTCCTTTCAGGCCGGAAATCTGATTGTCCACCGCGATGCTGGTCAATCTAGACTGTAGTGATATCCGAGTGAAAATCGGTTTGGAGAACAACGACGGTACCGCACCGTCCATCAGCGAATGGCTCTTGATGAAATTCACTGTTATGTCCGGCAATGTCCGACTGTCATCTACGCATGTCCCTGGTCGGGGTTCGGGGATCTATAAAAAAAATTATGTTAAAGTATTTGAATGAGTATATTTTACACAAAGACTGCATGATGATATACATATAAACGTGTAGTGATAATCTAAAGAGCAAAAAGATTAAATAATCGAGGTGGGTAGATCATGATAATCATAAATCATAAAAAAAAAATAGATAAGAGTGTAAGACTGTAAGAGTAATATCTAACTAATTCCATCGCCTAAATTTCCGGAAATGGTTGGAATAATCATATATTATATATAGCATATGCAAGGGTATAGATAACGAAACAACTATGATTTGTTACTACTATTTTTATCATTATATGGGTGTGATGCAGCGGTTATAAACGAGCCATACCTTTTTCACTGGCAACCAGTTGGAGTCCATAGCTTCCTGGTCTTTGAATGAACCCATGAAAGTCTCGATGACATCACTAATATTGAACATGCACACAGCCGAGCCACTGATGGCGTTCACGGGTGTGTTGAACACACCGTAGACGATCGGGTCGACGATGCCGGTCAGAGCCGTATTCAATATGTCACTGGTATCCTCTGTGTTCATGAAAACACGTTGAGAAATGTGTTATTTGCGATCATTGGATATCCACGAATTATATTAAAACACGGTATACATACGGATCTCGTCAAAATAAAACGGATATTCGCCGGGGATGGAACAGTTGAGCCGAGCTTTCAGGAACGATGTCCATCGATCCCTATACGAATGCGGACCACCTTTATCGTGTTTGCAGACTCGGGCCACTCGCGAATAAATAGTCTGAAAATTCGTAATTTCATTGTATAATTATTATATAAGTACTAGCTGTTATTTCCCGTGCGTATATATATTAAGAAGTATATATTGTTTACTTTTCCGCAGTTTATGTATTCGACGGCGATTTCTCTGAAGAAGAAAAATATGTAATCTTTATATTCCAACGAACTCACGAAATTCGGATCTAGAAAAATTTAATAAATACATGGCGGTCATTACTATGTTTGGTCTTATTTGAATGTATCATACGTGCTGGCAGTCGTGTGCATACCGTTCAGTTGTTTGAAGTCTAGTCGTTCAGTCCGCATCGGTTCTTTGTATACGAGTGGGTCGCTTCCGGAAAAGTCGGCCACGGTTCCCGAGTACAATTGGTCGCCGGCGTAAATGGACGTGCTGTTGTGCAACGGGTCGTACGGACATCTACCCCGTCCGTCCATTTCTTCTGCACCTTTGGTGCCATCCTATGCCAAAAAAAAAAAACCATCGTTATTATATTGGCTACACGTGATGCGTGAAAACGATTTATTAATACATGTTTATATGTATGTACTGTACAAACGAATTACGACTTACGGTCAAATTGAATATTTTGCACATAGGATGAAAAGCATTGGTTCCACACACAAACAGTTCTTCGTCGTTCTTTTTGTACGCAACTCTTATGTAGTTTTGGCAATCGTCCTAAAACGAGATATACAAAAAAATGTAAAAAAAACTGGATTGGGTTGGGCAGAGTGGTTAGACAAAAATTATAATGATAATTAATCATATGGAAAAAATTATTATTCTACCTCCGATTTGCCCTTCAACTGACACATTTCATAATTCGCTTCTGAAGAATTCCAATAGTACCTCTGAAAAAAAGTTCATCATTTAAGACATGCATGATAGATTTATTTGTTTTTTCACGATTAAAAATATTATATATTTTGGTTTATTATTTTGTGTGAACTAGAACAACGTCTCGAAAACAATTAGGCGGAAGCACATTTCATTTGGGTCGATTATTCAATCTTAAACCTGTCTTGTAATTAAAACTAGACACTAAAGGAAACGTATTTAATAACAAACGTACCTTGTTACAGAGACTTTGTTGCGACGGTCTTATAGACATATTTATCAGTGTCTATGGTATAATAATATTATACAATATTTTTGCTACGACGACTTAAGATAAGTCATAATGTAAATCGCATTCAGTTTTATTCATGATTAAAATTAAAAGATTTAATACTTAATCTGAAACCTTAATTAATTAACCTATCTACAATATATTACGAATTACGATAAAAAACATTAATATTTGATAACAAAAACACGCGTTTCATTAACAAATGGAGACCACGCGTGTATACATGATATTATCGTACGTTTTCGTACGTTTTCGTAATCTAGTTGAGAAGCACGTATGGAGTAATGGCTCACTGTAGCAGCAAGTAGGTACAGTTGAAAATATATGTAGGTACACAATAATGATCATAATAACAATAGATAATTTGAGAACGTGTACACGTGTTTTATTAACTAATTAATTAACAATGAGAAACCGAACACCGTTTGCGTTGCGGAAACGGAAATTCGATTCCACGGGAACAAAAAAAGATAATATAAAAACGCACCGCGAGAAAAATAAAACACCGCTATATAATAATATAATGCATTATACTGAAGTTATAGTAGTTATCGGTCATTTATAACTTTTAATGTATCTATAAAATAATAATTATATAAATATAAATTCAACATTATAGCACGATAGTTTGAAGAAAAAATGCGGCACCATTAAAATAAATAAATAGTAATAATAAGAATATAATTGTATTCTGAAAGACATATTGAAATGAGACATGGCCGTGGACCGGTGCTTGTTCTCGGCTGGTTTTATTTTCGTTGTCGTTTGGGACAGAAAAAATAGGGTAACGGGTATTATTATAACGCGTGTGCGTTTACGCATAATATACATATATATATAAGTATATGATTATATATGTATATAAACTAGCTGTATATATATAGTCGCCCACCCGTCGGACGACGCTTTCGGTATAGGACGAGCGCGCACACCCCTTTTTTCACATAATATAATGTACGCGCGTTTTGTTCTACGTGTATATATATAACCTGCCAGACTAGGGTTAAAAATAATTGAACGAAATTAAACACAGCGCAGATATATGGTATGCACACGGGATAACACATTTAACAGATGATTTTCGATTTACGTATAAAAATATACAAAATAAATACGTATTCGAATAATGAAATCGAGTTACGTGAGTATACAGTAAGCATAAGTACTACATAGGTAGACTACTAGAGCTTTAAGACATGAGGGGGAGCTAGAGTACTGACATTTTTGATAACAATATAAGGCAGTCTCCTTTAATGTTAATCTATAATTAATACCTACTACACCAATTAACATAGTTTTACCCGAAGAATACAAATAAATAAAATAAAATTATGGTACTTATATATATATATGAGTAACACTAGACGATATCAATAATGTTGATGATAAATATATTAATATGAACTCGTAATAATATCTATTTATGATAAAATAACAGATATGGTGTTCGACTTTATCAGGAGGGAATTTTTTATCAATCAAAATAAATTTCACATGTAAAGAGAAACCACCCAAGAGCATTATAGATAATAATACACTATAATTTTCTTTCTCTCTTTCATAAAATAGACCATGACCTCACATAATGTGTTGATATATAATCAGGGCCTCTCCATATCTTTAGTGTCGCAATTATTGACGTTATTTTATTTAATAGTCTTGAATACTCTGTAGTCCTTTAGATAATTGTATACTAACTATTCGACTGTTGTGATGCCTTAAATTGTATAAAGGCAAAATGTTTCTTGGATATTTTTCGTATTCAGTTTATAGTTTGTTTAAATATGACTGCGATTGCAACAGTAATATAAAATCTATAACCTATAGATTTTCACAAAATGCAGATATATTTAAAAAAAAAATATTTAGTATAGAAAATCAATTTAAAATACGCTTGTACGAACATCATAAAATTACTATCGATTGAGATTGATGTATATATGTTTTTGTTTGAAGTATATAGTTATAATTTATTTTCTAAATATTTAAGTTTCGGGAACTGAGCAACTGATTGAATATTTTTTGTGCTAGTTTCTAATAAACATAAAATGTATTTTTAAAATAATTATATAACTGAAGAAAAAATAAAGTTAACAATATTAATATTATTATGATTTAGTCCCAGAGTTACGTCTCTGAGTCGGCGAATACTCGCAATAATATGTTAACGGTAAACCTGATTTTAAAACATAATATTACAATTTATGCATACCATATTAAAACGAACACTACATATGCTATGCGAATAGATGAGGTGCAAACAATATCAATATTGTTATTGAAAAGGATTTAAAAAATACAAATTATATACACCAGTTGAAAATATTGTTCTCTTTTCGTGACATTACCATATAATACTCCAATTCATATACTTAAATATATCACGTATAAGATGTTTGTCATACAATAATATTATATATTATATGTTTACAGATACGAAAACTAAATACGTGGCAGGTTAGAACATGGATATTGGATAGGTTATATGATCAATAAATTCAACATTATGATGATCTAAAATTATTGTAGGGTTGTTTTTATACGACTATAAGTAATTAGCATAACTATACTGTAAAGTTGTAACTAGGTATATAATACAATAGGTCTGTCTTGATGACTTAAGCCATAGAAGTTCGTACACACCCTTTTGGTTTATGTTTACTTATTTAATTTACGTTAAGTTTACCTACTTTACGTACCTATATAACATGTTGAAACAGAATTAAAAACAAACAACACGCTTATAAGTTTTACAATAAGATTACTTTAAGGTCTTCATAAAAAATACGTTGTAAACAGATCACAAAAGTTAAATTTACGTGGTAGAAAAGTAAAACAAATAATTATTTTCTGTGGGCTAAAAAAAAATCCAAAAAGAAACCTCAACTCAAAATTCATCTTGCAGATAAAAAATTAAAGTTATGATAATCCTAACGCGTGCAGCATACCTACACTACATACTTCAAAATTATATAGTTTAACAATTCCATCGAGTCTTGTCTGCATAAAACGAACATAAATTGTAAGTTTTAAAATTATTTAAATTTTCAAAGGAATCTTTATTTAGAATAGTTACATAAATAAAAGGTCAAATTTTACTTTAACACGTACCTACTTAATTCAAATACGACGAAACCTTTAATCTTATACTGTTTTTGGTACAATTTAAACATTTCAACTTCGATGTTTTTACCTCTTCATCTTTTAAATAGAGAATTGTTACACAAACCTACTCTGCAAGGTACTAATAACATTACCGATATTCATGAAAACTGTTGTGGATATGCATTAACCGGGCAATTGAAATTATAATTTATTAGAAAGCGGCTTGTTTCCAAAACGTTAGTCATGCCTACATAATATTAGGTTTATATATTTATACTATGCAATCCATACGCAGCAGACGTTTAATTCGTAATTTACTACCAGAGCCCATCAATCATAAAATGTGTTGTCACATTCAAAATACTACCGGTCTGCCCACGATGTCTGTCGCGCAAGTTAAGTTTATTTTTATTTTCTTATCACACAGTCATTCAACAGTTTTTTTTTTTTTTTGTCAACGGGAATCGCATAAGGTAAAAATATACGGTCATTTACATTACTTTCATTTCAAAACTATGACATCAGAATCTACCGGAAATTCTATCCATAAAAAGTATTATTATTAAATTATAATAATAATAGTAAAAATAAAAACATTTCCCTCGAGGCGTTTAATAACACGCGTGTACATTATCATGTATATACGTGCAATCTTAATAAAACTCTACTGTTAGTTTAAGCGAAAACCGTAGCTGATAATTTGTTCATCAAAAGCATTTAAGCCCTCCCAGCGGATTTTCGGACACAACACCTTACACCACCCAGTATGACCCTGAGGTCTAATTGGTATTTAACAAGGATATTTTAAATGACCCAGTGGTACTACTTATAATGCCATATCTCCCACTCTTATTCTTTCTTTCCACTCCCTAGGTCCTTCGTCGTCGAGCCATTAATTAGAAGGACAATGTAACGTTTCTTCGAAATACATTCAACACCTAGATAATAATTATTTTTATATTGTTCAGGAGATTTTGCGAAATAACCAGAACATGCTAACACGCTAGTGAACCCAAACAAAAGAAGGCCCACACGTGCCCTACTCTTTCACCAATACCGCTGTTTTCCATTGTTATTGATTAAACTATTACTTGCCTAGGTATTTATTAATTATGTATTTTTGGACCATAACAATAGAAAGAAAAAAATGTGAACACGAGAGAGTAAAAAATGATTATTTTTCTTAATCATAATCTAATACAAGTGAATAAGATTGTATACAACGTAATCAATGCTGCGAAAATTCATACAGTACAGGTACAATAATAGATTAATTTATAAATAACCAACTAAACTTTATCAATGAAAATTAAAATGATTTAAAAATTATATTATATACGTCAAATAAATTACTCAATAGAGTCTAAAAAAGCTAAAGGTAAAACATACAATATTCATTGTAAATAGTTGTTCTTGAAACAAATTTTTGAACAAATTAAGTCAGAATTTGAACGTCTAAATACGATACCTAGTACCTATGTGTGAGTTGAAAGTAAATATGTTGTTTATATTATCGAAGAAGGTATGAAAAATAAAATGTTGTTTTTAAAACAAACCTATAGGTACTTACTTATATGATCGTTTTATTTTTTAATTCAAGAGAATAAACATTAAATAGTTTAGAAGTTTGTAGTTTATTTTCAACATGATATCTTTGAATGTTCAAATTATCCACAATGTGTAACGTATTTTATCATTTCTTTACTTTAATGTAATAAAACTGTTGTTTATTAAGTTTATCACAAGAATAAATAAATGGATTACTGTGAGTCAGAATTTGAGAAGGATTATTACATATGTGAGCCCAGTGAAATCCCTTTATTATACTTATTATGGATGAACACTGTACAATAAAATGGGTTGGATTTTCTTTAAAAAAAAATATTAAAGAAAGCAAATACATAAAATATATCTGGTAATATATTATACTATTCTCTTATCTTTTAATAGTTTAAAATTTTTCAAACCCGAAATAAGCTGATCGCAGCTGTAAAATATTATTCTTCTTTAATTTTCACTACGTTAATGGAAAATATCTGTCGGTTTCATAAGATTTATAACTAGTTTCAAAATGTATAACCGTTATGAAATAAGGATGATCCATAATAAATAAGTTATCTGGAGGGTATTATATGATCAAATCAAGATGAACAAATATCACCCACAGAAGTGTCTAAGACAAAATATTGTATTGCAAAAGAAAAAAAGTGGACAAAAAATTAAGTAGCATTTAAATTATTGATTATAAATATTATAAATTATAATGATTAAAAATTACAATAACGCAACCTTGGGCTCTTCGAGTATTGCTCATGGAGTAGGTGCCATCGTAATAATAATATTATACTTTTTTCGAAATCAAAATACTTAATAAATAAAAACCTGTTATTTCTTAATTTTAAAAACAAACTTTTACATATTACGAGTACCTACCTATATATATATATATATATATATATATATATATACGTAATATGGATATATACGATTGGTAAATTTGATATACAACTGGTTTTGAAAATTACCGTAAACCAGCTATTATGGCAAAAAATTAAATAAACGCCCTTAGGTACTATCAATATATGCGATTTATAAGTCTTTTAGTACCCACATATACGTAAGAACTGTCTACGCACTTGTATATTGACGATGTAACGTCGAGACCATTTATTTATATTATTCAGATGACATATATTCGCTGTATTATTATTCAGTTGGTGATTCGGTATTTATGTACTACGACGTAGTAGTTGGTAAAACGATGTTTCCGGCAGGTCACTCTATAACATGACGATTCGAGTCAACTGAACGGCCAAATCCGTTATATAGCCGGTCAACATGAAATACATTTCAAATTGAAAAAGTAAAAGAAAAAACAGTGCATTTATACATACACCGGTTTACATATTATATACCCATATATATATATATATATATATATATATTATACGCATACGAATGGGAGGACGACTTAAAGAAAATATCGTCTTAACCGCATATTATGTATACCTATATATACACTGTTTCGTTCGAGGTGACCAAACCAGACAAGAGTACAAAGAACTCGAAGCAACGGACCGGAAAAACAATTCCAAAACGCGTCGAACTTCACTATATATTATCAATGTACATATTATTATTGTATATACTCTACGACTGTGGCCACCGGTTTGATATATTAGTCTGTCCAAACTATTGTTTAAATACAAGTCTTAACGTTATTTAGTAGCTGCACAATAAAAATACATCATATACGTTATATACCTACATTACACCCTATTTTACGGTGAAACTAAATATAACGAAAATTAATTCACTCACGTGATTTTCCTTCATGGTGTCCAAACTGATGTTGTAAAGTACATTTCTGAAATTAAAAAACTTTCAATTATTTCCTGCACGCCATTATAATAATGTATGCGAAAGGCTATGTGACACGGAAAAATATAATAAAATTAAATCACCTCAGAGTGCGATTTTTCGATATACATTATTGATAAATGAATAGTCATTGCACAATTTGGTTTTTAAGTTTTACGTATAGTAATAAATAATTTCAATTATTGAACTGTTTAACATTTCCGATTGTACGGTTTAAAAATAATTACATACTTCTGGTATTACGTGAAAATTACGTTTGCTTTAGAATGTTAGGAAACTTATATTTAATTCAAATAATTATACAATTATAAGTATTAATTACATTACACAAACTGATCGTAAATTATTTTCAATATTTTATAAGATAAATTAACGAAAATCATAATCAAAATTCAAATACCTATAGGTTTGCTAATAATTAATTTGAAAACTATTAAACGATATGATCTTAATCGATTTAATAGCGAATTAAATTCAAGTTTCAAAACCAATTGGTTTATAATAAAACTATAAAAAACATATTAATTATTCGGTAGATTATAATTGTTGCACGTTTTTTAAATTATTTCATATAGGTACTATATACAGTTTTTTTTTGTGGAAATTAATTAGCATAATTCAACATAATTAAAATTTTATATTGTAATGAACATCTGTTTATGATGTAAAATAATAAAAATAGTAAGTAAAATTTTTGAATCAAATAAATTATAATATTTGTTAACAGTGTGTTCAAAATATTATAAGTATATTATTGAAGTATATCCCACGACATTTAATTTTTTTTTTTTAGAGGCAGAATAAATTGATATATTTTCAACTCTTAAAAAAGTCTGTGTAAGATATGTTACGAAACATCCAATAGGTCATTAAGGGAATTGAATGTGGTGATTTTCTAGCATTGTTTTATACACGCGCAACATAGGAATTTAGATGACGTTTTCTATTTTAACATACCAACTGATTCAGTAAACGATCGTTAATAATTCTAAAAACAGACTGTGATTTATTGACAAATTTACTTAACATTAGCACATTTTTAAATTTTATACAAAAATATTGAAATTTTAAAATTTTAAAGTGTATTTATAACAAAATTAAATGATAAAGCAAGGAAAGTTGATTTAAAATAGACTTGACGACAAACTCAATCTGTTGTTAGAATTCGTATCACTTTACTATAGATCAATCGATGTATCGGAAATAGTACGTATCAAAAATTCTATGTTGTGTTTTAAATAATACATTAAAAGGTAGGTACACAATTTATAACATTTCCTGAAGAATTGTAAACCGCATTGACTTTCAAATATCAAAAGATTTTAACTTTTATAGAAGTGACTTATGCGAAAATGCAGGATTAGAATTATAATATGTAGACGTAAAGTGAATGTAAACGTAAGCAAATGATTCGAGGATAGGAAATAATTTAAAAATATTTAAAAACTAAGTCAAAACTTCGAAGTCTGTGATGACAAATGCGCGACCGGAACAAAAGCATAATACAACATCAGCATAAAAATGTATAAGTAGAGCATAAATTGTTTTTTCATAGAGTTTTGAACGTAGTTTCTGAACCATGTGAATTTTTTCAAAATTCACAGACACACACTATATAGATAGATATACCTACCTCAATATGCATATAGTATATATATGTGTACATCTAAATGACTTTTAAATTATATTTATTTATACTTTCTAACGACGTTGTAGTAATGCTTGTGTTACCGACTAATAAAATTGAAACCGAATAAGAAAACAGTCAAAAAGTGTACCCACCTACTAGTATAGTATTATAATAATACTCGTAAAACATATAAATGGTTCACGGAGCATGTATCCTGTCTTAACGCCAAGTCATCGTAGGTATATTGGTTCTTTGTTTACGTTTACGGACTTATCGACCGGGTAGCCTCCACCTCCCCCTCCCACGGCAAAAAAAAAAAATCGATCCACCATAACACCTACAACCACTACGCACATATCCCACGCGTTATGACGGTGTTTTTATTAATTAGTCGTGCACAACACGGCCTGTCACGCATATGTAATAATACAAAGGGTGGAGGTAAAATAAAGTACCTGGATCCTATTAGTGCCGTCGTCTGATCTTGGAGGAGTATTTTGAAGTAGTCTGTGGCGGTCCTGTTGCCGTGAAATATTTGGTCGGAATTGAATGCGCCTGAAATACAAATTCGAAAAACTCAATATTATAATATACAATGTTTATATTATATAACAGTATATAATCAATATATAATATTTATACGTCAATATCTAAACAACAAAAGTTTCGTGTTTATATATTGAAAAAAAAACACACACACACACACATGGAACCTTGAATGATTTACCATTACCCGAACGACCTCTTCTTAAGTGTATGTACGCCATTCATATGCAAACGAAAGACAATTTCCCTATAAATATTCTTGGGCATTTTATGAAAGTCGACTGTGATTTGCATTCGTATTGTACGCACACGCTGCTCAGAAATATAATATTAAATATATTTTTCTCCTTTGGATTATAACGTTTTATTATTTATTGTTATGCAATAATGAACCTTGGGAATACTACACTCGTAGGTATACGATCATGCATGCGGATATATATATATATATAAATTATTTACCTTGCGACGCCAATAATTTTACGTTGGCAATAAATTATTAAATCCCTGCGTGAGATCACGAAGTTTAAAAAAAAAATTATAACTCCTCCATCACCCCTATGGACCGCCTCCACCGCCAACGCGCATGTGGCCGTTAATAGTTATGTGTTTTTTCTTCTGTTATTAAATAATATGTTGTTAATCTATTGTTTTTCATCGAAAACTCTCCTCTCCTATCTTTCTCACTCTTTCGTGTGTGCTGTATATATTATTAATATCATACGATATATCTGGACGAACCTTGACGTCTGCAGAGTATGTACGGCGAACAAGGCTAAATCGTGTCTCATTATTATCTAACGAACGATGTGGTGGTAGCCAGCCACAAAAACCATTCTCCCTAATTTTATTTTTATTATTGTTATTTTTTTTTAGCTTTATCATTTTGACACAAGTTTAAGTATAATCACGTTTTTATAAATTGTATACTATTAAAAATTGAAAAATAAAATCACCCATTTGAAAATCTGAAGTATTTTCCGTTATTCTTTCGTGCATTATTTCGTATGATATTCGTTTTTTTTTTATGGATAAAAAACTGAACTATAAAATAATGTTATACATAACTGCAAAATTGGGGACACCAATAGAGATAATATATTTTTTTATATAATATATAACTATCGTGTTGAATATAAAGGACTTGAGTATGATCAACGGACTGGAATTTATATTCTGGGTAAAGAGTATACTATTAAATTTTTAAAACAATAATGTAAAAATGAAAACATCGTAATTTACAAACATTGACTTTTATACTTCAGTACTTGAGCCTAACCAAACCTCTGGAGGCAATTGCCCTACCTCTTAAAACATATAACATTGAACACATTTCTTATATCCATATAGGTAACAACATAATATTACATATTATGAAACATACGTATCATATTACTGCGTTAATGTATATTTCGGAAAATATAATTTTAAAAAACTATTTAAATAAAATGAGTCAGCGGCAATACAAGGACTATTATATATAATATAATAGTATCAGGCGGATAAGTGTTTAAAAAACTATAAATAATCAAGAGCTTATCACACCCATATGTATATAATATTATTATTTTTGATTAAAGAACTAAATAATCAGTCGTATTTCCGAGTAGACAAATATAGTAATAATAATAATAATAACATATTGTATTAAAGATTTACACATTCACACACACATATATATATATATATATATATGTTACAAAACCGCCAAAGAATTCCGAACATATTTTTAACATATCATTCAGTTAGTGCACATTCTTTGATTATTTATATACAATCTATACGCGTGCATGATTTTTTTTTTTTAATCTCAAATGGGTTACACGAATTAACTGTTATATTGTAGTTTTCACGATGAATGTATTTTGACTTAAATTTAAATAATTATTCACAATAACTCATAACTGGGTATTGTAAGTTATAATCTAATTCTAATAGCACTAATAGCAGTAATAACTTATTACTGCTATTAGAAACTAATAACTATTTAGTTATAATAATAATGATGTTTTTTCAAACGATTTTCTGCGTATGTAATGTGAACACATCTGCATAAAATTATATAGAAACATGCGAGTAATGTGTATAATAGTTTTAAAATGCTAATATAGTTCTAACCATTTTTTAATTATATATACCCAATACCCATTCATATGAAATTTGTTTAAAATGAGTGAGTTATTATATACAATATAATCATTATACATTTTTCTTCTTCTACATTTCATAACAGCTTCGCCATAATAATATATATTGCCTATACGTTTATACATGATATATATATATTATGAAAACCGTCTTAGAATATGCGATGGATTATTATGTATGTAACATAAGAATACAATTTACAATAAAAGTATACAATATACGGTTATGTAATTTTTGTTTTATATATTTATAGATATTACAATCGCAAGTAAAGCAATAGGTATTAAGTCTCGAATCGACTGCAAACACAATTATTAAGGTTCCAATTGATTGATTGAACAGCGTTTTAAAATATAATAAGTATGTTATTATAAGTTATTAATACTAAAAATCATTTTGATTTAAAAAATGGATTGGAAAAATAATTTGAGTCTATTCACTGCAACTGGCTTACAATGATATTACTCAGCTTTTTACGTTGTAAGTTGATAACATATATTGTATTATCTTTAATTGTGTTCATATAATATAATAATGCATATTATAATTATTTTTATGAACACTTAAGATTATAAACGTGAGTCACTTCTCAGCACAACAGTTTTGTTGTACAAATTTATAATATTTTTCAGTTTCAACATAATTTATCATAAATCAAAAATAATTGTTGAACACTACACTAAGTAATACTTACGGAGCTGTAATATTATATATTTACATACTGCATGCCAACAATTTAAAAATTATAAAATCAAAAAAAAAATCAAATTACGATGTTGCATAGTCGACATTAGTTTTTTTAGTAGCCTTCATAATATTGTATTATATACGTGACTACCACCGTACAGCCGATAATGATCAAGATCAAAAGCTTCCAGTCAGGATGACTTTGGTGGGGTTTTAATAACCCGTCAACCCGTCACAAGATTATGGTTAAAGATAAACGCATCAAAAATAACGTTAAATTAATGAAGAGAGAAATTGAAGTCATTTGTTATCCTGCCCAACGATTGCGGAGGACCCCACGAAAAGTATAGTTTCTTTATAATAGTTCGTGATGTCTTCAGTCCCATTTAGATAAGTTTTCTGAATACTATAAATGACAAATGATAAATGATAACTTTTTTTTCCTAATTTTTTTAATAAATTAATTTATAACTAAAATGTTATTATCTACATAATATGTGTACGTGCTGAATTTGTTCACACGCAAATTATTCAAATATTATGCAAAATGTTAAATAAAATATCACGGATAAAAGAATATAACTATAGAGTAAACTGTAAACTGTAAAAACAAGTTTAAGCTTTAACCACATACTCAGTATAATAGTTTTTAACATATTAGAGTACATGTACCAATAAAACTATGGCGTGTTTTATCATATAGTATAACTTCAGCAATTAATATTTCAAGTAAGTTAAAACTCTTATAAGTATATTCGTTGTATAAGTTTATTACTATAATGTATAAGTCATCAATAAATCAATAAATTATAATATAGTTTAATAATAATTGACTATTATGTTGTTCCGAATGGCTTGTATTACTACAAAAACAGATTAGAATAACATGAAAAATAAGTACGAATTTCGAGTTACTTTTGAGCAGATTTCGTTTTCAATTATGTGATAAAAGAAAAACAATTATGTGTATTTTTTAGCAGTGGCATGATTTCAGTAAGTTGATCAGTTCCATTCGAAAGTGCGACCACTTGGATTGAGACCAAAAAGTATCAATAATAATAATAGTAATAAAAAAACCTGTTTATCTCATGTGCATATACGGCCCATAAGAGAGAAGTATAATTTTATCGTATTATATAATATACAACGTGCGAAAAAATGACGTGATGGAGGGGAGATCTCATTAGGATTCATATGAGGTAGGATATTTATTTTTTTTTCTTATTCAATTTTACGCTTGTTCATAATTTATGAACTCCGGAAATATTGTAATCTCGCGTTGTATACAAATACACACACATATGACTTATATGAATAAATTGAAAACAAATCTTATAGATAATGTACTATTTCGTTTGCAGCCGCCGCCGTCAATGAGACATCCCACCGGACAAACCGGTAATAGCGACGACGTTAAAATAAAATAACTGTATATTATATACGAGATATTATGTTAAGGAAAAAGACGGCGGCGGCGACGATAGAGAGGATAATAATATAATATAGATATTTGTTTTTTAATCACAGTGGCTGTAACTCTCCGTTTTTATACGCGAAGAACTGCTGTAATATTATAAAAGTATATACTTCCGCTGCAATGTCGTAATCGAAAATTCGAGTATAAAACTTCCATCATCATCGTACATGTTTGCGTAACGCGACTCTTAGGTCTGCACATTATACGTCATATGCTTGAATATTATATACATTGATCTATAGGCGTATACACAACCATGATGTTGACTTTATCATACGTATATCGTCACCGCGTTTTCGTCGTCGGACTTCGTGCGCTTCGTTCGGGCGGTCTTCAACGGTCGTCAACAATTTATTACATTATTATTCAATTATCATTACCATTGATACATTCATTGCACTATATTATACGCTCTGCGCATAATACACTCGGCGAACGCGACGTCGTCGTTGATTGATCAAAATCCTCAAAACGCGTTGACCTTTCCGAGACGACGTGTCGTCTAGAACGCTTCGTACGGAGGTTGCTCGCTCACGCACACGCTTGTTTGTGACTATATATATTAATTTAAGCGCATACGAAAGGCGAATTCAGGTCAATGCAGCGTAACAAGAGTTGATTGAAGCCAACAACAAACCGGCCGGTGGTGTCCTCTCTCCTCGTATTTATTCATCTTATTATTATTTTGGAACAAGTCTCTGTGCAGCAGCAACCAAAAACAGTAAGAAGACTCCGGCGTTATATATGTGTGTGTGTGTGTGTGTGTATACTGCACAATAATACTATTTATTTTATATCTATACAAGAAAAGACATGATATTGCACACGAGTATTCCGCCATTGTAATATGGTGCGGCATCGTAGTACGTGCAAATCAATGAGTTACAAATGAAAGATAAAAGTATCGCGGCAAAATCGATTATATACCTACTTTTATTATACACACGCGTGTAACGCATAGATTGTGTTTAAAGAAGAATAGTATATGCCCAAAGACAGTCGGGAAACGGTGTAGAAATTAAACGTAAAACAATATTTCAATGCGATAAAAAACAGGATGTCTCTAGAATAACGGCATGGCGTCATCGCACTCCATTCCCTATATACTAGGTATAATATATATTATATTAAACTTTTATTTCTTGCTGCATAATGTGAAGGAACAGAAAGTTAAGAAATTCCTAATGTCTCCCATTAGTTATGAAACCTAATACTGTAGAGTGTAGGACCTACGCTAGGTACTATACATTACAATATACAATATATAACATAGGTTAATGTATTTTCTTCTTTAAATTATGTATATTATATTATATCTATTTTCCAAATCACACTCAGAAAAAAAAAACTTGTCCTATTTTCAAATAAATCGTTTCATACATTATTTATTTTAAGCACTTCTTTAAATTTATTATAAACTGTTTTAAAACAATTTAAATTCTATTATATTAAATTTCTTAAATCTTTTTTTTTTTAACTCGTTGTTTTAATGTTAAGTAAAAAATCGAATTATATTTTATTCATAGAAATTAATAATATTAAGTATTAAAATCTATAACATAGTTAATTTCATAAAGTAAATGCGTGTATTAATTCAAAGATAGAATTTACATTGTTCCAATTAAATTAAATATAATTAAAACGATAACTTATAATATAGTTAAAATAAAGAAATTATTCATTGAATTTACTTTTAAGTTTATGGATAACAGAATTGAAACAGATAACAGATAGTACTGTCAATAAAATTAAAATTGAGATTTTTTAATAAATTGTAAGGAATTCCTGGTCACCACAGTGAACCCCGGTCCCCGACCACTGTGCGTACACATAAACCGTTTTGTGGCAATCATTATACAGCATACTGCATATAGGCGTTCCGTACTTACTTCTTTGTTTGATTGTTTCGCATTTTCAAATTTTCAATTTGCATTTAATTATTTAAATGCATTATAATGTATCTCGTGATTGCCGTTTTAAAGGTAAGGTATCGAGTTATACTATAAAATAGTGTTAATGCGTAAAGTTGTTTTTCGTTAAATGTTAATACTTAATGTACACAAATTAATTTAAATTCAAGAACACCAACGTTAGTAATTACCTACCTATATTTTTATTACTTAATAGCTAGATATAGTTAGGTTTTTACTTTACTTGAAGCTGAAAATTATGTCGGACTTGCAGCTTATTGGTTCTGCAGATGATTTGAATGAGTTGGACGATTTAAATACCTTCAGTGCAAATATAGAAGTATTCAATATAGAAACGGGTACCTTATTAGATGCTCTGATTGAGTTGAAAAGAGACTGTTTTTTTAATGTGTTCATTAGTAAGTACTAAGTTTAACTTGAAATATATTATATATTAATTAATTTTAATTGTGTATTTGTGTATTTGTATATGCAAACGTCATTGATATGTAGGTATTAATATTTTTAGACCATGGTATTAATGTCAAAAGTTTAAAGTTCATGAACTCCAATCATTTGAATAGTTTATGTCTATCTGAAGACTATATGAACAACGCATAATTTTTTAACATAATCTGATAAAGTGGCAAACTACTTTTGAGGTACCCGTGTTCTTTTATTTATTATAATTTATAATACTTATAATATTATTAATTATGACCATCAATGTAGAACTAGAATACAGATTTTAGTTCATCGTCTTCAACACCGTCTTCAAAATCCGAATGTAGCTCAAATAATCAAAATAATCAAATAGAGTATCATAGCTTAAAATATTATGTAGAACTATTTAATGACAATCTAAAGCCCAAACACCACTTTCTTACTCATCATAACTGTAGCATAATCAAAAAGTCTGGTCCATTAAAGTTTATAAAAAAAATAAATATAATAATTATATATAAATAAAATAATTAAAAATGAATATGAATTAAAAAACATAAATGATTTTAAAGGGCCTCCTATTCATTTATATATAGTATACTAAATAATGCAGATACTTATTTCATACAGTAACATAGTTTTTTGTTACTTTATAATATTCATAAAATATCACTTAAACCGGCTTAATTCTATTAAAACTTACAAATACTAAAATAATACTTAGAAACAAATATATAATATATATACATTATACCTATATAATATATATTTTGAAAAAAATAATACTTTGTCGTAGATAAATTACCATGTCAAAGTTCCGATTTTGTAGACATTTTTTGAGGCCTGAAGCATTGATATTCAGATAATTTACAATGTAGAGTATAGGTACTGTCGTATAGACGATATAATTTTCGTGTGATATTTAATCGAGCATTTTATCGTGTAACCAGTTTTATGTCAGACGATAATACCTTATGGCTATTTTGGAATAGGGCAATATAATTGTTTAATGAAATCAACTACATTAACCTGATCCAAATTCATGATATATTATATAAAAATTGGTTCAAAAAAAAAAAATAAATAAATAAATAAATACGTACAAGTTATTAGTTAAGCTAATTGGCGTGTTAAACAAATTCGTCTTGTCAGTATCATTTTGTATCGCTAAACATTTACACACGCTTCATTTTAATAATGCAATAATAATTAAACCGTAATAGGTATACCTATAGGCACATTCGATATTTGATTTAAAAAAATTGAGTAAATAAAGGAAATCTAAAAATTACATTAGTTGTTAAACAGCGTAAAATATGCGTAGGTAAATAAATATATATTTTAAAACAAAAAAATGTGATTGGTAAAAAGGCAATAATTATGTTATAATTATTTGAAGGACGCCACGGTAAAAACTATAATTTAGCGATTCACTGTTTGTGTTTATAATAAAATATGTATTCTCTAATATATGTTGTCAATATACTATATAGCGTTACAGTCATGCTAATTCAACATGGTATTGTAAAAATATAGCATGATGTAGATAACCTTCGCGGTAATCTTCCCTAGTCATTAATATTGTGTAACTTTGAAGTCAGTAGCAATAATGTATACGCAATGATGACACTTCAAATTCGAAATAATTTATACAAACTTATTAATATTAATAAATTGTCATAACAAATAAAAAATAAAAATAAGTTTTACCCTTCTCGCGTCAAACGAGCCATTTAGACGTTTGGTAAATAATTATATTGTTCGATTAGAAATTTCTACGAATTACAAATAATTAAAAAACGTGTTAAACTATAATAAAACAGATATATTATAAGAGCGTGTTCACGAATTCGATAATGTTATTGTTCAATAGCACTTCAGAATTTCAGATACCGAATTACAGATAATAAAAGTAAAAACCGTCTCGAAGAAGATCGTAGTACATAATATGAACAAGTCATATACCGCGATGTATTATACTATACTTGTACAAAACGAGTATAATGTTAAGTTTTTGTTATCACTGAACAGTCATAAACAGTGGGTAAATATTTATTCCAAAATGTAAACGCCCAATATGGCAATACCCGAGTATCCTCACGGCAGTAGGACGGGGGTAGCTTATATATACCTACCCATCTACCCATATATATATATATATATATATATATATATATATATATATATATATATATATATATATATATATATATATATATTTTACCTAAATATAACAATATATCATATAGGTATATAATAACCTTATTGCCAAATAATGTGATGTTAAGATATATCAATATATAATGTATATTACACCGGGTGGTAATAAATATATTTTATTCCGTGTCAAATGTCGTGAACAAACAATGCACAAGAGCTGTTATGGGCGAGGTGGTTGGCGTCACAGGTTACTACAACCACGGTATGTGTACATAATATACGATTTGTGTACAATAACCGATGCAACACGACGAGGGGGAAAATATACGTAACCGCTGTGCGCACGTTTGGGACGTCTCGTTTTTTTTTTTTTTTTTATTACTTTTCTACTTTTCTGTCGTTCTGTCGTTAAAAGACCTCCCAAAAACTGGTGACCGCGACGCACGCACGCACGTACATACATAACAATAATATTATACCTCGGTATCTTACCTACCTACGCTATAATATATGACCACTGAACCCCGATAGAGACGATGTCGTTCCGAGTTCCGACAACGTACTGACCGCACGCGTGATATCGTATTGCTGCAGTGATGTACGCGCGTAATGTATTATAATGCATCGTCGTGTGCTTTACACACCGCACACACACATATATATATATATATATATATATATATCATATATGTTATATGAATTTGTATATAGGACAGAAAACGGAAAAAAAACCGACACAGATGATATTACGGATATCGAGACACTGTGAGATTTGGGGAATTATGATATAAAATATATTATTTATCCATTATAAAATACAACGCAGACATTGACCGTTCACTTTTTTCGTTCCACTGCAGCAGTGTCATAATCATCGCCACTGCGCTCGGGTAACACGGTGGTATGGCTGGGTTTCGGTCGACTTATTATCGGTGCGTGCCACGCGATTTCGGTGTACCGCACAGGCACAGTGTTTGCATATACGAGGCCGACCGTTATTGTCTATACTTCACAATAATTATAATATATTGTGGATGAGCACCGTAGTATAAAAGTAGGTACATAGTACAATATAATAATAATAATTATCATATTGCATTAGTAAATTATTGTATGATGTAATAATATGTTATGTATTGTATAATAGTGAATTTACCCAAATTTGTTGAATGAATTAAAGTTTTTAAAAATTAATTAATAAAGGCATATTGTTTGTTTAACAAATCCTTGCCATCGGATTATATTGTTCCATCTCTAATATTTATTTTTTCTCTTAATTTTCAAACGACGAAAATATTATTATTTCGTATTTTAAAATGTTAATTTCAACCAATGCTGCAAAGATTTCAATAGTTTAGATTTGAATTTTAATATAAATGATAGGTATATTGCTATAATATTTTACCTACTGTTTTTTTTCAATTGAGAAAAACACAACAAGGTCTCAATGTCTCATTGTTATCTGGCTAATGAAAATTTAATTTAAGGTTTAGGACTTGATTTAATAAAAGTTTCTGTATAAATTATTTAGCAATAAGATTGATTACCCGGAAATGTTGCGATGCTTTATGGTGATTGATGAAAATAAAAATTGTTTATTTTTTTTTTTTAATAAGCACAAATGATGTGTGTTTATAAATATTTTAGAAAAAATAGTATAAAATAAATTAAATATACAACATTTCGGCCTGATGGAACCTTATAACATATAAAATTGGGAGTTATTTAAGTAATTACAATAATATGACACCACGTTTATTTTGGGCACCTTCTGCAGAGGTCACTAGGAGTATAGTGATGGAAACAAATAATTATGAGATCAAGGGGTTGCGGTGGTGGAAGAGATTGGGTGCGCATGTAAAAAATCTTGGCGCTATTCTTTACTGTTTGGGTGGATATACCTTTGTGGGAAGTATCATTTGAGACTAGTATAGAGCTTTGGGTATTAGGCAAAGGCATTTGGATTAAAGTATTTGAATTTTACTAGTGTACCAACACTTTGGCAGCTTCCCATAATCAAATGCCATAGGTCCATGTGTATGTGGTTTAAATTTTCATTATAAAATAGTATTATAGCTATTAGCTATTGTTATAATTTCTTTAATTTTATGTAAAAAGGAATTAACCAATTCACTATATTAGTTTCATACAGTACATATATAATTATTAAACACTTATATATATATTACTATATTAGTATTATTATTGTAATTTAATTTTCGAAATAAAGATTATATTAATTATTGTTACTTAATACCTAATCTTATTTTGTCCTTACTGGATATCAATTACAATTTAGCGAAATCAATATAATATTATAGGTAAATATGCGAAATGTTTGTACTCACCATATCTGACACTGTTCTTTGGCGGTAGATTCTGTTGCCAAGCCTCGGACAAACTAATCAAAATGGTAAAGACGAGCAAGTTGACCAGACGACGTGTTCCGCAACTCGAACAGTCCCACATATTTATAGGTTGTTCGGAGAATTCATCTGAAACTAAACAAACGGTACGACGTCGTTTAATAACATATAAACTATCATAATAAATATCTTGTAGTTGTATATAGAGTGTACACTCCACAACAGCCACACATATTATATAGGTAGGTATAATATTTTCTTGGCGGCGGTTTAACTAAAAATAATATATTGCACAAATTAACTTCTAAACAAACCCTTAAAACCATCTAAACGGTCGTCTAACCGCTATACAATAAACGCATATAAATCATATACTTTAATACTATATTTTTCATACAATACGCGCTATTAAAGCTATAAAGAATAACGAATGACGGCCAATTAAAAATTATGTACCTATATATAAAATACAAATAAATAGTAAAATAGTATACGTTTGTCAGCGTATAGTTGTAATACAGCAAGGTATAGGTAAGTGTGTAAGCTATAGGTACTATACATTTATTACTTAGATAATTATAATTGCAATAAATGTATCATATTTCAAGATTCAGCTCGAGGGTATATTATATCGTTTCAAATGAGTATCTATTTAAAACACTTTGGCAAGAACAAAAGGATTATATATAACAATATCATAATTAATCTTAAATACTAACATCGTATAGCACATACGTAATGTCAACTTAAATTACACCGTTACTTTATTAAAGTTACTGCTTGTTTATATGGACTGCACATGAATGTATTTACTCATCCCAACACCTTTCTCTTCATAACTTGATCCATAAATCATTGTATAACGTTTTACGTTGCAAAATGAAACTATACGTTCAAACGAATGTGTTATTTAAGCACAGTAAATTATTACCAAATGAATTATTACACGCAACCTATGGTAATACGATAAAAATGCAATAACTTCAAATTTTAATATTATTGAAAAATCCTAAACAATAATATTATGCAATCAAAAATTAATTCAAACATCAATCAAGATAATCATATTGATGGTATATACCTATTTATATTTTACTTATAGTATTTAAATGTATATCAATATTGAATGCATTATTATCTACCCACATTTTTTAACGTTTATTTAATATAAAATAATTTATTAGTTTACCATTGGGCGTATTTATTCTGACTATGATTTATTTTAACTATTTTAAGAACAGCATTCGTAATTTTAAAAATTATATAAGAAATTCGGCAGCATTTGACGAATAATATATATAGGTATAGCATAGATAGTAAACATATTGTATAATAATCCGAGTGACCTATATTAATATGGTGGGAAAATTAAAGAAAAACGTTATTCGCACGTTGAATTATATTCACACTATTTTCATGAAAAAGTTAAGGGAACTCAATTTTGAAAAATATATATCAATAGGCAGTACTACGACGAGAATCACTTTGATTTTATAAAAAAAAAAAAAAATACCAAAATGCAAATGATTATTATAAACAAATAATATTAAATATAATGCATAATTTAAAAGGCGTTGTATATATACAACACAAGTCAGCATACACGCGTTGTGTTTATGTAATTAGGTAATGAAAAAAAAAAAATCGTTTAAAAATAATTACTGGTTAATCGGTATTTTTTTTTCAGAGAACAATATATTATAATATGCAAGCGCATCAATTAAACGGTTTTTTGGGGGACTTCGCGTGTGGCGGAAAGCGCAATACCCTGTAAAGCTATACCGGCCGAGATACCTGCAACTGTCCAAACACAATATTAATCTTTAGACAATAATATACGTATATAAAATTCCTCGACCGTTTTTATCTTGTGAGATGTATCTTTAAAGTTTTCGGTCACTCATTGCATAGTCACACACACACATATATATATAAATTATATATTCTAATATAAGAGCTCTATATAATATATCCCATATAAGACCAGAATTATATACAAGCGTACTTGTAATATATTACACGCATGAATATATATTAGTATTATATTATGTCATTGAAACCTACGTACAATTTACGAAAACGACCGCCTCCGAGCAACGCCATAATTTAATAATAATATTATAATCAAGTAAGAAACGTAAATTGCTCAACTTTATATTCGTTTTAAATTGTAACGGACTTTTAGTCATGTTAAAAAGCCGATCATTACAATATTATAGCTTTCTTTCTCTCTCTCTCTCTCTCTCTCTCTCTCTCTTTCTCTTCACCAAGAAAGAGTTGAACTGACTCGCTGCACGTTAACAACAAAGCCACACACACACGTCACATATTATAAGTACTCGTGCCTACATATGTATAAACACGTGTACAAGACAACCACTCTCATATATGCATCGTGTTCATATTATGTATATATAATAATTCGTAAGCGTGACCGATGGAAACTCTATTTCGCGTCCCCTCCTCCCCCCCACACGGATCTCGTTGCTGTACACGCTTGGAACTCGACATGATAATATTAATATTATAAATATGTACATCGTCGGGAGGGAGAAATAAAATACGAAATCACTGGAATCGCGAATCTGGCGCGGCATCACGGCTATGTAACGCGTGGGCATCGTGTCACGCGGCGGCGGCGGCGGCGGCGGCGACGAACACTTTCACCGGATCATTAAATAATAATTATCGTATTAATAGTATAATTATTGTTATTACTGAAGTCAAATACCGGTATAATGCAATTGTACCTACCCGTCCGCGTACAGTTTAAAGCACCCGCGAGTGTTGTAACACAACATAATATAAATACTCCGTCGCGATCTCAACATCATCGCTGGATGCAGGTTTGATGGAATTTCGCGTTTACCAATCAAACCGCCGAGACGTCATCGTGCAAGAGGAAACGATGAGGCATCTTTTATATCCATTTCTACTCCAGGCGGAGTTTTTTGCGATAAAACGATAAAATAATTTCATATTATTATATCGCAGTATGCCACATCGATGGCCATCGTATAGGGACGCACTCGCGTATATAGTGAAGAAGCCGAAGAAACCCAACCGATAGGGTTACGGTATACATAAGTCACATATACTGATAATCGGTATTGGCCTGCAAACAGCTGAAGGGATGTAATTACCCGTGTAAGGTATCGGATATCACGAAAACGTCAGAAGTACAACGAGGACGGCAGCACGCGTCCGCGTATTTTTGGAATCCAATTTAAAATAAAACCACTATCGGTCGAATAGACGCGGTTGACACTTTTGCACCATCGCGCACATGGCCGCACCATCGGTTAACCGGGAAGTCATATTAATATTGTAGTTTTTATAATATTTTTTACGCGGTATACACAGAATCATCGTTGCCATATCGGTGCATTGTTGCAGTAAATTAATATGACACAAATGTATCGTGTTTATCCGGGGAAGATACTTGGGTACGTCAAAATACAAATAAGAGGTATATACTATTAAATATTAATAATATTATATAGAAAATATAAAGTACCAGAAATCGGTTGAAATGTATAGATAAACCCACATTTGTTTTAAAAAAAATTATAATATAGGTTATGCTGCTATATTACATTCGAGAAAATTTGTTGAAAACAACGACTGCTGCATGCATTTGGGAAACACTGCGTAAAAACGACATTAAAATTATACATATTTATTCGTTTTTAATGTATGCGTTTTAAAATAAGAAAGCGTACATTAGCAAAAACCTTAATAACGTTTAATCGATTTTTCTTTAAAACTATTTGTGTGCCTGCCGCTAATTAAAATAATTATGTACATTATGTATACTCGCGACGTCGTAAATGAAAAGCAAACTATTTTGTTTATGTTATAATAGCTAGTCGAAAAGGTTCGTTTTATTTACTTAATTTTGGTAATTGTATTAATAAAAGTCAGTCTTCGAACACATAATATTTAATATACGAGATGCCGAGACGAACTTGGAGTATGCTCTGAAGACAAAAGGGCGGAGTGATCTATACAACTAAATCACTTATCAATATTTTAATGATACATTATTATTGTGACAACATTTCTCATAACGTATATAAGGTTAGAAAAAAATATAATAATGGTATTTATGGTTTTAAGAACGAAATCAATTTTATACATAATAATAATATATGCGTTCCGAATGCTAATTCGAGATTTTACAAACAATATAACCTATATTATTAAAATATGGTTATTCGGGTATCGATTTATTTTCAAGTCGAATCGAGAACAAAACGTTACGAAACAACAATAGCTGGTAGATATAGTACTTAAACCATGTATTTCAGACGATGGCGAGGTGTCTATTGCTCAATTCTTGATACTATAACAATTTGCCAATTCACCCAGATCCGAGACATGATTTCGAAACAAGGCTACACTTCGAGGGGGTGATAAACGACAGCACAGTGGCGGTCACACACCGACCACGTCATGTATAAATAACCAAATATGCGTAATATACTATATATTATATAAGTATATAAAACACGATAACTTCATGATAATAGCACATCGGGGCATATAGATGTTCTAGAGTATCACGTTATAATAGCTGATATTATAGTATAGATATAAGGCAAATTATTGTCGGTCTACTGCCGTAAACATAGCTATAGAAGTACCGGACCGTTTCATCCGAACTAAATCGAATTACCGATGCGAAATTTTACAGCGATTCGAAAATGTGATATTTAAGAACACGGATTTGTTCAACCCCTTCGGCAATCGGATTGATCGAAATAATATACGCCACACAAGTATATCTATATATATAATAGTAATGACAACCTGTCCGCTCTGGTATTATATTATTATTATTGTATATAATACATATTATATATATATATATATATATGTGTGTGTGTGTGTGTGTGTGTGTGTGTGTGTGTGTGTGTGTGTGTGTGTGTGTGTGTGTGTGTCTGTCCGTCTCGTTCATAATATACTATGTATAGCATTAATAATAATATGATTATCGGTTATATGGACCGGATGGCGTGCGTTTAATAACGATAATTCTTGACACGACAGCAAGCTGCATTCAGGTATAAAAAATATAATACGAAATTTATATATATATATAACGGCGAGGACAATCGGCACGGACTGGAAATCGCTACGGTTGACCAATCGGAACTAGAACGCAACGAGCACAAAATTGCTAAAGAAAATAAGAAAGAAAAAGGATAAACGCGAGCAGGCTTTATATACAGTTTATAGATTATTGTTATTGTTATAAATAGTAATAATAACTATATACGACTACGCTTTGTATCATCGCGCGTCGCGGTCGCTATATATAATAATACTATACACACGCTGGTATATTGTCTCGACGACGATGCCGACCGAATGTACTGTGTCAAACCTATTTTTGGGGTCACGTCAAAAGTGAAACGCGTTTATGACTACTACAGAGTACACTAGCTAGGTTATACTACTACACGCCAATAAAAAACACAATACAATAAAATAAATGCATTACAATGGCTAATCGTTAATATAATAATATAATTTAATATCCACTAGATAGATACCTATTATTGCGTAGGACGCACGCGCGCGGGCCCGGTGTCGTTTTACCTATGAACTTGGTCTCGAAAAAGCTCTCGAATACAATAATATAGTATAATATTGTTATGCACGTTGTGGCGGTAGTCGTCCAATCGCTCATACACAATATTATTATTATATTTAATTAACTACACGCGGTGTGCGAGACATTAAAACTCCATTTGAGTGTATTAAGGTAATTGAAGTGGGCGGTGGTATTTTGTATCTCGTTTATTTCTCAGGTCCCGCGATGATCGTTAAAATATATACGAATAGAACGACTAGGTACCTATAAAACTTACTAGACTCAATACGAATGTAGGTATCATGTACATACTATACTACTATTAAACTACCATTTCGGCATTATACCGCGGCCTCGAATATAACAATAATAATATATAAGAATTATTGTTGTAGTTCATAACTTATACAAAAACAATGTAGATATTTAAGGGAACACGAACAATTATAACATAACATTATCAGAATTTATAATTTTTTTTTCTTGTACCAAGACTCTTGGCACATGATATTATTGATCAAATTAAATATTACTAAAATAGGTACTATTGAACGTTGCAATTGATCCCAGTGAAATTCAGTATCATTATTTTCCGTCATGGAAACTTCTGCTTATATTGCATCCTATACGAGTTGCAGGTGTTGGATATAGTTAGTCGTGCCCCGACAGGCTATGTGTAGGGTAGGTTCCTCTTTCCTCATCACATAACCACCTGTCTTGTTATACCATCACTTTCCAAATCCCGACTTCTGTTATTTTTAAATTAAAGTATGTTTTCAATATTTATAGTTTTATATTTTATTTTTTCTACTCGTTTAAATAATTCATATTCTGTTCCAATTTTAGTATTTAGGTACTAATAATTATTCTTTTAATGCTTTATACTCAGTCTTAAGCTAACCCTCTTCTTAGTTATTTTTTTTTTGATACATATATTTTTTTAACAGGACACGACATGTATTCAGATAGGTACATTACGCGTCAGAATTGATGTTGCTTTGTGCTTTTTGATACTGTATATTAGATTACCAGAGTATAATATTGTGGGGAGGTGATGAATGTGATGGTAAATAATATAAAATTGCATTATTTAAAATTTAAGTTTAGTCCGCTACTGATTATACGCGTAATAATATCCAAGAATTCTATATAGTATTTAAATATATATAGTCTGCGGTCTATCCTCGCGGATTATCAAGGTATCGTAAACGATCGTTTTCAAGAATTGGATTCATAATGATCTTACATATACATCGACCTGAATATAGGTATTATATTCACGGCCGAAAGATGAGGTTTTTTTTTTAAACAGATTTATATTTACGGTAAACATTGACTTATTTCTTTGTGCTATTTTACTTGAACAATATTCTACTGTAAGTCTACAAATATGTTTTTTAGAGCAGATTGCGGTGGCGGTTCCGAAAGATCGATCGTAATAGACGATTAGATGAATACTATATAGTTATGCTTTAGAGTTCAGATCGAAACTTTTCATATTTATGTGTTTGAATGGTCATGTAGTCGTATATATAATACGTGTAAATTGTGATATAGGTAATAGGTATCTTTATAACGGTGATACTGAAACTAGTAAATAATTAAATGCGTTGACTGAATTGTCTAACGGCGGTCAACAGAGAAAAATATAAATATCGAAGGAAACCGGGATAGATACACATGTCGGTATAGCTATCCTATAATAGCACCATTCAATACCAATTGAAAAAATTCCATGAAATAGCAGCAAAATATATTTTTTATAGTACAGTTTTCTTATACAGCCTTTTCCACGAAGATACCCAACACATTTTGATCCTGTAAATATGTTTATGCTACTTACATCACGCACTCCGTGTATATATAGGAAATAACCTAAATTAGCCTCAGGATAATTATATTTACCATATAAAAGCTTTAACATTATGTATATACATGTTTTAACATTTATATCTACATACAAGCAAACTGTTATGTACATCTTGTTTATGGAACTGACATCTCAGTATCTCAACGTATACCTAACGAGTAATTCCCCGGAGCCTCAAGTTATAACAGTGCGCACAATTCTAAAAACGCTTGAATATCAAATTACATCTTAAATACTAGATTTGATTATTTTTATTTTTCACTTAAAAGGAATAATTTCAATTAGAGCGCTTATATAATGAACATTGAACCATCTGGTCTGAACTCTGAAGTAGAAAGTTTATCCCGGTTTTGTATTAAGTATTCGCATTCATTTTCTTAAAACTTAAGGTAAATACTTGTAAAACAAAAAAAATACAAAGACATGTAAATAAAGACTGTCATTAATTTTAGCCATCGTTATAATTATAATATACATCGAAACGTTTCGTCGGATTTTTATTTCACACTGAAAAAAAATATATATATATTGTTAAATATTTTTTAGTTATAGGTAAGTACTATATATTCTTCAAATCCCTAAGAATTAATGGCTACTATTCCATGCTGAATAAGATGTCACAAGACAATAAATTAAACAGTATTCGATGCCATTATATGCGCGCATCAATGCGTATTCATTCTAATTTGAATTCTTTAGACGCTACAGCAGTGTTTATTTATTTATTTAAACACGTTTTTCCTTTATACAACACTATATAGGTACGATCGTTTAGCATGAGTGTACGTTTTTAATTCATTTACAATTTTTTCTATTAATTTCCCTCGATTTAAGCGGCGCATATAACATTATAAAGATAATATAATATAGTATATATATATGTAATCGCACGTATAATATGCTCCAAACGACTAACAACCAAACCCGATCCTGATGAAAAACTATCACGAATATATTATTATAAATTATAATATATAAGTACGTTTGTTGTCTGCAGCGACAGAAGAACTACTACGTAGTATTTTTATATTATATTATATACATATTTTTTTATCGCTAATAAACATAATATTTTTGTACTCTTAACACGTCAGCTGACGCACCACGTTTGACGACATGAATACAAACCGAGATTATTATATGTATACTTTATAATATATCATATATATACAATACGGCATACATATTATATTTTGTTTTATAAATATCATTTACACCCAGTAACGTATACTTTGTAAACTATAAATATATGTCTTCATACACTTCTTTAATGATAACCTTACGTGTATTGCAGTTTGTCATTACGAAATACAAATGTATTATAAGAAGATTAAACATTCATACCTAGTTTCATACCTACCTAAATATTATATACGCTGCTGCAGCATATTTCGTACAGCCATACCTATACTATACGTATAATATAGCCACGTAGGTATCGAATAACGGGCTCTAGACGACAATTTCTAAAAAATAAACTAAATAAAATTTTGCACGATGCATGTATCTGATTATAGAGCATTAAATATATCATACACACAACAAATTGTTGGCGTTAGCACAATCATATAATATTATTATTATTTTGAGCATAATATGTATTCGTATAACCTAAATGTTTATGAATTTTATGTTTTTTTTTTTTTTTAAGAGTATGGCGACACTTGCATTGGCAATTCGCAACGTTTTCGATAAACCCGACACGTATTCGTATTTCGTATAACTTATAAATGAACAATATATTTTTTACGATTGAGACTTTAATGCTTTTATTAATCAAATAACAAAACGAATGTATAATACTAAAATAGGTACGGCTTTTCGTCGTATGCATAATATAATAATATATTATTTTTATTCGAAACCGCAAGAAAGTGGAACACGCAGTGCCATAATGCCACAATATGTGTGCGTACATATAAGTATACATCTGATATCGAGTCGTCGATTTCCATCGCGTTGAATACGTGCCAATAGCGACGACTATACGTGAACAGAAATTTCCATTTCGATTTCAAGTACGATCCGAAAAAGAATTAAACACAGCCCGTCAGCGTGCAATTCAACTGTATATCATTGGTGTATTATAATACTCTATAATATAATAATATTATTATAATAACAAAATAGAACGGCTTATAGTGTCTTTTATTATACCACTGCGATTGGTCGACGAATGAATACGGAAAGAATACGCATTGACCAAAATATGATGGTTGATAATAATTCGATTTGGAACTCGGTGGTATACTACTTAACAACACAATGTTTATCAACATCGATATTCGATAGCTACCATAGATTTTATTTTAACCATAAATTAATAAAAAAAATAATAAAACCCGTGATCTGAGAAGCACAATAAGAACTTGATAGCCTTGTCCAGCGTTTAGTATGGTAAAATAATATATTTTTACATCGTAAAACAGTCAATTTTATTATATTTATCGCTGCCGGAAACCTCTAGCGTTTATGTTTTCTGATATAATAATTAATAATAATTTTAGTTGTTTTTTTCATATATATATGCTACTGTTTAAAACTATCATACATATAGATATAATACGCTTAAAATAACAACGGCATAAGGTGTATGGATTTTAGACTTGCATCGTTGTGATTGTTTCTTAGTTCTGTATCAAGATGCGCTCTCTAGCAACAAATAACGATACGTAATTTTTTTGGTGGAGTCTTTGTGTTACTATATAGTTTCACTCGGTAATTTCTGTGGCCCACGATAGAATCAGAGTTTGGAGTAAGGGGGCTGGGGGCTAATAATTCGTTATACAGAGGATACTATTATTAATTGAACCTATCAGACCAAGTTTGATTGATACTATGGGGCGGGGACGGCGGTGTACCAATATATATTAAATGATATTAATTAATAATTTAAATTTTTAAAAACATATTTTTACGATATAATTTTGCGAGCTGCAGCTATCTTATCGTGCGACTGATAATACTAAGAACACGGTTGGTTGAAGCTAACGTATAGTAATAAGATCACAAAAGTACAGTGTAAACATTTTTTTAAATTTCTTGACATTTGAAGAGTGAGACGTTGCAGTACCATCGTCCTCCCCCCAGCTACGACACAGCGCTATATTAATATTTATAAATTATTATACTTTAAGATACTATATACATATACCTATAGTAATATACTTGCACAAACAGACACGCGGAAACGAGTTTTCAACGGTTATTTACTTTACGATGTATATTATATTATCATATAGTAGCAGGTATAGTCGCTGAAACGTGAGAAATCACGACACCATCGTAGAACACGCACCCGAAAACTGTTGGAAACGAAACATAAATATTAAACGTCATCTTCGGTCATGTTATATTATATACGACGATTATTTCCTTCCTGTAGGAACGCGTCGTGTAAGCAGCAGCAGAGCGATCGGGCGAATGCCCGAAACCAATGTAATTAATTAGCCCTCACGCCATTGCCGTTACGCTTATACCGCGGTCGTAGTGGATGTTACACGAACCCCGACCGCGGTCGATGTACCGCGCCGGCCGTTTCGTTTATACCGCAGGACCTATTACACGTACATAATAATAACACATGACGTATTACAGTGCCTAAAGTATACTATCATATTTTCAGTACATATTATAAACATATTATTACGTCGTATGTACACACGGACTCCGATCCAAAAACGGTTACGCGCATTATCCGCGCGATTATGTGCAGCGTCCCAACCACGATCTCCGGCCATCGTCGTCGTCACACTCGCGCCACCCGTCCTCCTGCTGGTAAGGTGCATTGAAGAAATAATAATAATAATAATACGCGCGTTTATGTAACCCGTCGAAATACCCCGAAAGCGGGCGCGCGATGTATATGCGGCACACACGCACGCACGCACGGGGTTTGGCCTCGGGGACCATTACACGGTAGATGAAAAGAAAAAAAATGCACGCCCGTTGCTTCTACCATACACATAATATTAATAATAATATAATATACGCACATACGTACATATACATACCATACAGCCCGTGTGTACAGCGTGCCTATATATATATATATATAATAATAATATGTAATAGGTATCTTTCAGGCACACGTGTCACGTGTGTGTGTGTGTGTGTGTGTGTGTGTGTGTGTGTGTGTGCATACGGTACAGGTACGCGTCGTACATAATATTATAAACGCGCGTACCATATATTATGCTACATATATATTATATATATATATACATAATATTATTATATATGACGTATCATGTATAATGTTATATTATATTTGTATACGCGCGACGATAATGTTCATCGCGGAATAATAATAATAATTATTATTATTGTTATTTCCACTACACGCGCAAGATATACGTACCGATATTAAATCGCCATATTATATATTAGGTATATATAGTGCTGTGTGCACCGGCAACGGGCGTCGTGTGCGTATTAAAACGCGACTATATTGCTGGAAAATCGTGCGAGTTCAACGTTCGCGGTCCAGTGTTTATATAGTAAATAATATTATATTATAATATTATTATATTTTATATTTTTACAGGTACGGTGGACAAAAAAAAATAACCGTATATTATATTGTTTACACGCGAGTTATTGCATGTATGTTATGTCTCTATAATATCATAATTTATATATATATACCTGCGGACGTTGAAGCGAAAAAATTGAATTAATATATTATAAATATATACTATAATATAATATATACGATGGAGAAAAAAATACAGTGCAGACCAACGGTGCTCGGCGACAAGAGCAAAAAAAAATTACGATTTACAAAATATATAGGTACTTCCAATGATAGATAAAATATAATAACATAATATACGTATAGTACATATTATACATTATAATATTGTGAGCCCGTATGTGTATATACATTTTGACATTTTGAATTTATCGTACGAGCGAAACGAATAATCCAAAGAAATCGTGACGTGTCTACCTTTTTTTTTACATAGACTCAATATATTGGTGGACTATTATACGATACAAAATATCTGACGCATGCAAGAAATTCAAGAAAAATTAATTTTTCTCGTTCAATCGTAGGCCACATCTCGGTTGAACTGAAATAAGAATAACTAGCGATTCAGCAATATATTATTATATTGTCTTTTAAGGTTATTTTGTCTATTATATATATATTATGTCTTATGTGCATATAAATAAAAATTCAAAACGCGTGTTTGTTTCTAACAATATAATGTATACGGATAACAAAACAATTGATGCAATTTTTTAATTTATGTGCCAAGCAAAAAATGCAACATAATAGGTAGTCATGTCCGCATTTGTCGTATACAATTACAAAAAACACACGACTAACACGAACCAAATGTACTGAGACAGCAGTTGTAATAACTATTAACTATCCATATTAATTGTTACCTATTTAAGTCATATATATATTTTTTTTTTTTTTTTCATAAACAATAAAACAAATTGCAATATGCGTTTAAGTTTAGGCTTATTGTTAATTATTACTTTTAATGATCAACACTTTATACCGATTAATTTTATTATATAGCAAAAAAAAAATAATACGATTATTACGTCTTTACAACCAAAAAATTCTCACGACTTTCGTTACAACACTGCAGCAGTGTTACCCTCATAAAATTCCAAGCGCAATGTAATATAAATGCAGTGAAATACAATTGAATATATCCTCTATAGACGCTCCGTAGACGCGACACAACTACACAAGATTCATTTTTCCCGGACGATTTAGTTCACTCGCGTGTTACATTATGTGTACATTTTTCATTTCGATAATAATAAATAAGCCCATAAATATATATTATAATATAACAGACACTTTCACACAGTATATAATTTATTGTAGTTGGCCAAGCTCCGTTGTCCGTTCAGTAGTCGGTATATAATACTATATAGTAATAGTTTAAATGCCATTATAACACTATGTAGGTATCCGTTCGCTTTAAATCGCCAATGATTATGTATATACGTATTGTATATTATACTGTTACTTGTGCGTATAATGACGAATCATTTTGATCGTACCAACATCTAATAAAAATCTGTTATTTTTTTATTCAACCTAAGAATGTCGTATGACGTAACCAATGATGTCAATAGAATATTTTACGTTCTAAGTTCAAACGGTAATAATTACTAAATTACATATTGTTTATATCAACCGGAAATGACGTTTTCTCGGCAACAAATGCCAACGATTAAAGGAAAATAACGACGGTATATTATTCAATGATACACATTACAGTGGTAATAACCATTTATCGATTGTTTATACCGATTTCCATAAATACATTATGCACATGTCTATGAGACGTGACCATTTTTGGAAAACAGGCGAGGATTAAAAAAAAAATACTTAATAACCGAAATTAAATTTAATAACCCAGCACACGATGCGTACACGCTGACAGGTTAAATATGCATATATATACGCAATGCTTATATTACAGCTAGTTTTTTTCTACTTTAAATTGATTTTAGTGGCGTAAGTAATATCTATCTGTATATAATATATGTATGTCCAACATATATAGTAACGATTATAGATAGGTGCAAACAATATATATGTATGTATAGACTAAGACTACGCGCGTATATTATATATACATTTAAACGTTATGATATTATAAAATATGCCTTAAAAAATTATCATGTGACCGAAGTCAATAGTAACATATCGAATAGTCGCACACACTCGAGAACTCGAACGTTTACGGCTAAGGATACATTTATAAGAGAAGTATAATTATTATAATTACTAAGTTGCGATATTTAAAAAATCAAAATTCAATTATCATACCAATTTTTTTCAGACCAAAGTAATATTTATTAACAATATAATCAATTCATTTAATTGCAAAAAACTACCTTACAATAAGTGGATGAAGGGTGGGCGGCACAACATTTTGATCCACCATGGTATAAATGCAGGGCTCAGCAAACACGTGCTGCTGCACGTTGGTCTGTAGTCTACAGCAGCATCAGCAGTAGTTGTCGAGTGTTACTTTTTCGTTTAGCTTAAATATATTTTATTATTATTATTAGAACGCGATGACCGTCGATGCGCTCAAGCATGTGATCTCTCACTTGTGCACAAAAACTATGAATGCATGAAGGATGCTGACACGAGTACCTTAGTGTTAATAACTGTAAAAAAATTTAATTTCGTTTACTGCTTACATTGAAACATATTTATTTTAAAGTAATATTAAATTTGAGGACGAAGTTAAATTATTGCCTGAGGCGAGTTAAAAATAAATATTAAAAATACAATAAAACTGGATACAGGACTTATATATATATATATATATATAGACACATAGTACACAAGTGGCAATGTTATACATCTAACGCATAAAACATTGAAAAATCTAATCGGTTAAAATTTTGAAACACGTTTGTTTGCCCAGCTTTCTATAAAGTTCGAATAAAAAATATCTGTGTTTAGTTGCTGCGGGTTCGAGTAAATAGACGTTATATGGTGCAGTTCCCAACACAAAAAAATATTTTTTCGGGGAGTATTGGTATAGTTGAAAATTCGCCGAATGCTGGACCGAAATTCATATGATATGAAATGTCTATAAAGTAGGCCACCAATGATATAATCGTCATTGAAGTTCATTAAGTCATCAACAAAAATATTACTGCTATCAAAAATTCCACCATTTCCACCGATGGGGTGAGTGTAAATATATAGTACTTTCAAACCACCTTTTGTGAGTCCCGCTCAGGTACAAGGCAAGGGAAGGAGATTGACATAGGTATACCCGGTGCTGTTAATTTTTTAACGATATCATCGGTTTTTTAAATGAATCATCTTGTAATATTCGACTTTTTGAATGTTACACTATTCCAAGAATCATTTATATAACGCGTTTGCCGTGAATGTTTGTAAAGTGAAACAGATATCAATAATTATATTATATAAAACAAAAAATATAATACGACACCATCATATTATATAGTAGTTTAGTTCTCTACTTCACTATGCACGCGTTTGAAGACGGTCGGAAGTAGCGCATATTTATCTTATGATTCAAAAAATAAAATCCTAAAGTATACGGAAACCCATGAGCGAGACGTCAAAAGCTGGAGACTGTGACGCGATGTATAGACGAGCGACAGGATTATAATATTAAAGCGCAACGGTCCACAGACAGACATTCGTCAAACGAAGCAATAATAATAATAATAATAATAATAATGAATAATGATAATAATAATAATTTATATTTTATACAGCATATCGTGCATGTAATAATATTATTATGGCATATAAGCGTATATAATGCCATAATGGTTTTAGAGACGCGAACGGTAGCTGCTGCGCTACTAGTTCTCGGCGTGACTATTGTATAGAGACGAACTTCTAGAGTCAAAGGTCTCGAAAATTATTATTGATTTCGTCATCGGAGTGATTGCGATTAGGAAAAAAAAAATAACGAAATCATTGAAACGATACCGCCTATCCGAATCTTTGCACTCGACGCTATATAAAGGATATTATAATATCAATAAAACAATCATCATAATATAAACGCACATAATAATACGATATTATGATAAATAATAATATTATACAATCCGACACTTTGACCACGGATAGTTATATAATTATAATTATTGTTATTATATATATATATATACAGGCAGCTAGACGAGTATATACGCGAAAACGACATGGCAGTTCGTTGAGTTCCGTGCACACACAAAACAATAACATTTTATTTTTTAATTATAAATTTATTTTCTCGATCCGACGATGATTATATTTTCGATTCTCTTCAGTCCAATAACCGCAACGGTAATACAACAACAACAACAATGCGATGAAGATAATAGTAATTATCGTCATCGCTGTTGTAGTTGTTGTCCCGCGAGCACCCTGTACGCACTGCTGAGAGTCGGGCCGACCAATCACGAATCCAATTATTAAATCGGCGGCGGCGGTCGCTTTGTGATCCATTTCATTCGATACGTGGCGCGCGCCGCAGCAGACGAGACACTCTGCCGCCGCCGCATTTAATATTTAAAAATACTCGACGATAAGTCGGTATGCGCGTAGGTCGCTCGACGGGGATTTTCGGGGAGAAATACAAAAAGATAACGAAATCCGCGCAGATCATCGCAGACGCGCGAAAGGAGAATAATATTATTATTTGCGAATTCAACACACGTGCACTATACGGCGACGCTCGTGTGTAGTAATTATTGCGATGCAGTAATATAACATAAACATACACTCACACGCGCACGCAACCAGTTTTTTTTTCCATCATACCGTTTTAAGCTTTCGCGGTTCTTGCACAACCGTCGTCGTCGCATTCGTACGACTGTTTATTTCTCATCCGTCCGTCTGTGTCCCGTCTTTTTCGCACGACGACGATGACCGTCTTTTACCGAGTAAACGCTCGTTAATGTGTTATGCTACCACCACGCAACACGTTCGCGCGTATTCGAAGACGGTTGTCCGCCGCGGAGGAAACTGCAGCTCGCGCATCACGCGAGTTCTCACGCGGCCGATTACGCTAGCCGACCCGTTTTGCTGGCGCAGGTGTTGTGCAGGTCGTGTGGGGCAGACGAAAGAACGCGTAAATAGGAACACACCACTCCCTCCCCTCCCAACCACCAACCCACCAACACCGCAGCCGTTGTGGTTCGACGTCTCTGGTAAATCTCGCCTACCCAGCGGACGGCACGTTTCCCGGTACATAACGTTCGGAAATCGTCGTAGAGTACGGCGCGGCGTCGCGTACGTGACCAGACCCGGTGTCGCCGGATTTCCGTCGCAATAAGAAAATCTGATCCACCGCGGTTCACAATATTGATGACAATGATACACCTCTCATTCCACGGTATATATACACATAACGACATTGTCATCGTACCTGTATAATCGTGATATACCTATATTATAGGTACAACACCGAATGGGTAAAATATACGTAATAGTGTGTGCTGTGTAGGTACGTGCAGGTTATGCTCGACAACAAATAATAACATATTTCTCGGCATCGTAAACAAATTCCGAAGATCGCGGACCCGGGAGACCGGAAAATAGTCACTATTATTATTGTCTTCAGTTCACGTTTGCTCTCCCGGCCCCACACATCATATAACGTCTGCATGCATCACCGAAATTTATAATAGTATGTAATAAGCAGCTGGATACCTGCAGGAGTAGGACAGCGTAGTAGTGTTTTGTGGTCCAGGTAAACACGATTCTAATAATGACGACAAAATAGAATACGTAAGATGCCAAAATATATAATATTACCCAGAACATCGATTATTGGTCATCTCTCGACGAAAAACATAATGTTGGTAAACAACTGCAAAAACCATTTCGAGAATTTCAAATTTCAAATTCACTTTCATCCCAGAGAAAGAGGAGAAAAATGTATAATATGCTCCGAGAATTTGGACGGACTGTGCGCTTTGGAGAAAGTATATATATTATACGGTGCCGATGCGATCTAGATGATAGATATAGCAAGGAAGAGCGTCGTTCCGAGTATATATACCCTTTGGCATATTTCTTCGATTGTAGATAAAAAAAAAAGAGTTTTTAACGATAAAACGCGCACGTACTATGTTCCATGTTTTATTGCAGTTTACTATAATACACCAACAAGCACCACTCAAAAACAACTAGGCAACAAATAATATAGGTAAATGCGTTTAGCTAGTATTAATAAGAAATTCAACGAAATCGACAATAGTTTATTCGATATTGTTTTACGTATTATAATATGGGAGTTATGTAACCATAAATAACAAAATACTGTCAATTTTTAATCAACGATCTTATAAATTATTATATTTTATTGAAGATTATGCTGTAGATACGATAGATTTATGTTATATTTTAATTTTAAAGCGAGTTATAAATATTTTAAGATATTATACAAAAAATGTACAGATTTAAAATACTCATAACTCGCTTTAAAAATAAAATATAATAAAAAGCCTATGAAAAACCCTAGATAATAATGCCACCTCTAATTTATATAAGAGGTGTAATTTACTCTAAATTTTAAACTAACGGAGCTAAACGTGATCTGATGAGCGTACAATTTACTGTGTTACGCATCTGTAAAACATATGCGGGTGTAGCGTCCTTTTGTTAAAAACGTTTGGTATATTATAATAAATAGAACAGCCGTAACAAATAACACAATTTTTAAAGTTAAATAATCACTGTTAATGTTATTATAGTTATTATAAATTATTCATTTAATTATAATTATTATGGAGACCACGTTATTAATTCAACTTATTTGGTACCACGTATTTTGTACTGATGATAAATTTAAATATAGAGTACATAGATAATTTGTATTTTAAATTAGATTTGATACATATATGTTTATTTCTATACAATTAGTTTATTATACTTGCATAAATAATAATGAGAAATATATTATACAGATAAACACTAAGCATAATAAATATTTCAATTTTCTTAAAACGAATAGCGTTAGTTGAAAATATTATGTAAAAATAAAATGTGTATTTTAAAACAACTTAGGTACTTATTAGTTATTACATCCTATATACTCCTATAGTATCAAAGATGAGAAACATATATTTTATATGCCAAACTATGTGTTGTTGAGGTCTTGAGAAGAAGTAGTGTTATGCCTCTACATATTTATGCATATAATTGTATAAGTACTTTTGATGTTTGTCACGCAATGTACGAGGAGCTGCAGAATGATAGGATTTTCCACACAATCTGTATACTTCTGTTTTGAGAGGATTAATAATATTATTATTTTTCTTATTAAAGAGTAAACAGTAAACCATTTCGAACAAAATATATTTTATACTACACTGGTGTAGGAAATCATGTCTACATCAATACAACTACAGTCACGATTTATCGTTGACTCATCTGGTACTAAATTGTATGTATCATTTTTTACATATTATTAAATTAATTATCCATTCACGTTTCCTTACCACGCGTTTTAGATTTGATTACAATATAATTCAACCGTACTACTACTGGAAGTTTTTCAATACTTCAATTTATAAATATTTATGAATAATATACAAATTATAATCAATGATATTTTAAAAACTAATATACCTAAAAAATACTATCGTAATAATAATAATATTAATATACTTAGTTCAAATTTCAAACTTTTAACTATTTCCATATAAAAATAAAAGTTAAAAATTATAGGCTTTATTTTGAAAATATAAATGGACTGTTTGAGAACCATATGGTATAGACCAGTAGCGGAATAAACTATTAAAGGATAAATTCTATTGGAGTTAATTATTGATGTTTTGAGAGCTTAATAAAGTGCATGTAAACACGTTTTGATTAAATAGGAATTATTTTAAAGAAAACCAAGGCCTCCTCCACAGAAGTTTCTTGACTTACTCATCATAAAACTCTTGAATCCATCACAAAAATACCTATAGGCTATATTTAATTATTTATTATAGTAGGTACCATTAGCTATGGATACATTATGAATTATGATAGTAGCGAGGATAATATAGGTACCTACTCAGATGATGTACTAATGTAGACATGTAATATACTATAAAATCGACAGTTATAATGAGCAAAACATCATTATGACATTAAATATAATTATGGTTATAACTGGAAATATAACTATGGTAAATAATTATTATAGTTCACAATATGACTATTAAGTAAAGATATTCTACTTTAATTGTAATTACGTTACTATAGAATAATTCCTAGACTCATCATAAAAGACATACGACCTTTTTGTCTATAATGAAACGTGAAGAGACGAATTATTTCAAAAATAATAGAACTCAGTAGCAATCTCATCGAATTAAGAAAATAAAATGTTGTCACTTATGAATTTCATTTTGACCTTAATGCGCTGTTTAACAAAATTATAGCGAAGTATCGCATTATATATTATTATTATAATTATTTTTTTATGAAACAGAGAAAGGAGGACATATTAAACAGAACGTTTTTCGTGAATTGAATAAAAAAAAGCAAGAAAATTATAATGTATTTTTTTTTTTACAATAGAAAATATTCGCTGTTCAGAGGCAAATCACAATAAGACACAGTAGGTCTCTTTTCTGCAGTTATACAGATCGCTTAACCCGATTTATTCGCGGACAATATACAACAGCTATTCTGCAGTAGATATTAGGCTGGTTTCAACCATTCTGTCGTGGCGACTAGGAGACGGGTCAAGTAACAAAAACAGCAGTTTGTTGTTAAATCGCATTAGCTTTTTTCCCCACACCAGTAAAAAATATTGTTACAATATAACGGATTGCATTAAACGCCATTAAAAACGACGTTCCGTATCGTACCGAAATAGGGGCGTGATTATGGTAACGCGAGATGATTATATCGACTTTTTATAAATGAAAAACTATATTTTATTTTTTTTATAGTACCTACCTACCTACTTAATAAACACTTGTTCTGTAGCGAGAGATCGACGAAAAACCATAACGGGGATTTCGACGATGCTTGTTTAACGTTTTTTTCGCTTTTAATCGCTGCCACCACCATCGTCTTCATTGTTTGTTGTGGACTTTTTTCTCTTTTCTTTGAGTAAACCCTCATAGATTCAACCCGTCATTTATTAGCATGTACTGCATATATAATATATAAACGCCTTACGCCTACAATCTTCGTGGTTTTACGCGTATATATCAACACTGACAGACTGCTGACAAACCTGGTAGGCGCCTACTGTGTATGTGTATATTGATGTATTGTTTCACGGAAATGGCGTTTAAGTCTTCTACGCGCTGGTGTGTGTTTGTGTGTGCAAGAGAAACCGTTCAAGCAAATTGTATAACCACAACATTTTTGAGTTGGTTTACCCCTCCTCCTAGGTCAACTACGTTTCCTCTTAGATTAAATGTTATACACACGACCACACAGAGACAGAATAGATCGCGCAATGATGATGGCTACAACAGCAGAGGCACTTTAAATATTCGCCTAATGACCCGGCCATACTCGTGTGTGTGCATTATATACTATACGTTTTCCTACCTTCAGTTTGGAGTCTCTGGCTGCTGTCTCTGCGACCAGCGTTGCCCATCATATTACATTATTACCGGCACAGTCCAACGGCATAAAGTATAATTATGGCATAATTATTGTTATTATTATTATACCCTTTTTTTTTACTTCAGTTATTATTTTCTTTCATTTACTATTATTTTATTTTTTAATTTTCATACCAATAGCCCACCATCGTCGTCAATCTTTATTGTCCCATTCTTTCGTATCGTAATGGTAAAAAAACCACTGCATTCTTCACAAAAATATTAACTATTAATTGTTGTACATATCATATTTCAGAGGCTGTGCACGGGGATGGTTTAATACACGAATAAAATTATATAACATTTTCGGTTTCAGAGAAACGGATTTCATATGTTTAAAGAAATAAAAATTGATTAGACTTTAGATTAAATTTTGTGAAATAATGATACATTTTAATTGAACAATACAAATAATAACTTCGGAGTACCAGTGTTATATCATAGTAAACGCGGTTTTTCTAGATCTCAACAAGAAAGAAATAATTGCAGTTATATAATATTAACAGCAATATTACCGATACCGATACTTTATATAGGTTTTCATTTTTGATTAATATTGATGAGTTTAAGAATATACATGTGGTTCATACACATCACTTGACATACGTGCTATTAGGCAAATGTAAAGTTAAAATTATAGCCATTTACTATAGAGTCTAATTTTTGGGTACAATATTGGGTGGTTATGTAAGGTAGGCATATTTAGTATATTATGTCGTGTGAGTTCTTAAGTTCTTTTGCATTATAGAGTATTGTGCAGTTCGTTTAACATAATCTTGAATTTAACATATCCTATACGTAAAATAATATAGTGTATATGCTGCAATATTTAATAATACAACTCGTGTACATAACCATGAAGGTTAATATTACGAGAAATATAAATAAGTAACTACTGATTACAGTTTGTTGATAATACACATATACCTATACATTTATCGTTGAATAATAATAAGCAATATGAACATACTATAAATTCATAAATCTATTAAAATATACTACCTAATGTACAGATGTATTATAATTGATAATATAAACATAAATATGACTGCATTCGAAGTCACGAAGTCACGAATATTTCAATGCAATTAAGCGTAACTCTAGTATACATTTTTTTACTATAGGTACTACAATACCTGCAGTTTTAAAACACCTGATATAGGAACGCAAAAATATTTGGTGTTAAACTTTCGGGACATCTTATGACTATAGGTTTATATTATATAAAATGACTATATACCAGCAATAGTGGAAACATATACTTTAAGCAAAATTTTAATAACTGTACTGTCACAAAACTACAAAAGTAAAAAAAGAGAAACTAAAGGAAACAAGTTTAACAACGTACCTGAAGTGATTATTAAAAATATTTCTAGAGTCCTGACTATATATAGTAGATAAACTATTAAATATGTTCGGCAACTGACAAACATATTATTATCATTACATAAATAACATGCAATATACAATACCACTACCATGTACATTACTTCAGAAAAAACTTGAATCTAATCAAATTCAAATAAAAAATTTAAAACTGATATACCATAACGTTTCTCTATATAAAAAAGTATAAACTCGCAAAAATATAATTTTAAGTTTAATTATTTAAAAAGCTTATGTATAGCTAGAGCATATAAAACTAATGAACTCAAATTACTTAAACCAACTAACCTAATGAATTACTTAATTTTTATTTTTTATTTTTATTTTAACCATCTGGTTATGTTGCATGTTTTTGCTAGGCATCAATAACAGTCGACAGCCGGACAGCAGGGAAATGTGCTCGCCTGACACATGACTATTGCCGGATGACACTAGTTATAATCAAATTTCAGTAGTATTTTCCATCCAGTTGGGTCTTGGTTTGAAAAAAAATACATTTTAAGCTTTTTTTCATAATATCTCCAATATACATCACTAAACCACCTGCGTATTGTCTTATTATGCTATCTGTCAGAAATAAAATATAATGTACACGTGCGCGTGAAAGAATATATTATGTATATCAGACTATATGATATATAGCAACTGTAGCTGCACCCGTTGAGCAATTTAATTATATTATCAACTAACAATAAAACTATTAGAGGAATGAAATATAAAAATCAAAATGCTGTATTTATTCAAAAATAAACAGCAACAGTTAAAATGTATGTAATTAGAGCAACTGCACAATCACAAAAATGTATAATCATTTAAAGTTTTTGTAAGAAATTCAATTTAGAACATATAATATTAAAAAATATATCGAGAGTAAATAAAGCAGTTGATTATAGATATTAATCATATTCGTCACCAAAACCAAGAGTAAGAATAACTACACACCAATAACATAAGTTTTGTGTGTTTCCGGTGAAGAAATATTGGATAATAAACTTTTATTTAATACACTCAAAATCCAATGAAAGGACGCCTAGCTTCGACAGCGCAAGGTCAAAAATATCCTTAAGCTACGATTCCTTACAAAAGTAATAGGCTCGATAATATCTGGACCAATAAAAGTGGCCATGGGTCAAGATTTAGTTATTAGATTATAACATTATAATAATACCATTGCTATAACAATAATGAAAAAAAAAAAACAAATTTTTAAAATCACTTACAATATTATTGTATATGAATATCAGTTAAGTGCGTTCGTGATCAATGATCATGATGTATGTATATATATATATTAAAATAAATAAAATATACACTGCAAGATGAATTTACGTTTTCTATTCAAATCACTTCGTTCCAGCTTCCACGACCACGGAGACATGTTCCAATTTTAAATTTTATGTCGAAGGCCAATTATATCTTATACATTATTTTCCAGACTTTCACATGAATGTAAGTGCAAACATGGTAGTACAATAAATGTAGAAAACAAGGATAGAATGTATAATATTGATAATTGATGAATATACATATATAGTGATTAAATCGTTTAATTAAAAACAACTCCCCATCAATCAATCAAGTATAATATTTCTCAATTAATATATTTAAAATATTTTAAAACGAACTCACTATTCCTTTTACTTTGATAATTTATAGAAATAATGTCAGTTTCTAGTGTATTAGATTGTGGTAAAGTTAAAAAACGAATATTAATATTGAAACATAAAATAGTTATTAGAGCAGAATAATAGAATTAGAATAAAATGAAAAAATATAATTCCAGGATAGTGATAATTGATATCGAAGAACTATGTTTATATAAATTTAAGTAAAATTAACGAGATGCACACATTGCACTTGAACTTTAACAAAATTAAAACAATTCAAAATAATTGGACATAAAATCAATATTTCTTAGTTGAGATATAATATAAAATAAAATAAAAATGTATAAGGTCTCCAATAAAACATTGAAAAGCATAGGTATGTAAAAAATGTACACTACTTTAAGACGTTCTATTATTTATGAGTTATAAATGTATTACATATACATTTGGCCTCTGGCCTCTAAGTAAACAGCACACATATGATTTTGAAGAAAACAATTAATTGATCATTAATTGTTCGTTATATTTTAAAAATAAAGTAACACATTAAATATATACAACTGTAAATTGCTTCATTTGTCAAACCAAGGTTTTTTTTACAGAAAACGTGTGAAGGTTAAACTTAATTTGTCTGCTTTTCTAACACACCCTCAAATATTATTTACTCAAACAATTGTATAGGAATAAGGGCTATAAATATTTTTATATTTAATAGATTATTTATTGTGTGACAGTAAATGTTTTAAAGCTTTCCGCATGATCATATCGATTAAAGCTATTTACACACTCGCAAAGGTTGGAAAAAACAGCAAGACATGTCATGTAAAACGCCATAAATTATTTTTATAAACTTATAAAAAAAAGCTGTAAAAGTGTTTTATCAAATAACGTTCATTTTAATTGTAATCATAGAACTATTAAAATGTATTATTAAATTAATAATAAATATAATATAATGTGTATTATAAACAATAATAATAGAAGTAATGTAAAAAATAAAATAACTAATGGCCTTTGTTGCCGAAGTTGTAAATGATCGATAAAAAAAAATAATAAAAAAATAATAGTAAGCAAACTAACTAATCAATTCTGCATATTATAAAGAAAATGCAAGAAAAACATATTAGGTTAATTGTGTTTGAAAATAAGATTAATTTTTTTATAGTAGAAAAAATTATTTGATTTTCAATTTAAAGAGTGGTGTCAGTGTTTCAGATAACAAAAAAGATATAGTTGGTTCCAAACGAGGTTCTTTTCAAAATAATTGTAAAAAACATTAACCAAATTTCGGGAATTTTCACTCAAAACCAGTTTTTAACAAAATCGATTTTATTTTTATTTGAGGTAATTCAAAATTGAATTAACTATTATTATACAAATAAATTACATTTTCCATCTGCAATGATTTTTAGCTATTTTTAGCCATTTTAAATATCATACAAGGTCTCTTAAACTGTGTTCTTATAACAATTTTAAAATATCAAAAATACACATACACGATTTGATTTTAGTTAAAATTTTATGAGTTTGGATATTTAAATAAAAATAATACAATTTAAGTTATTTTGTTGTGATTAAAAAAAAAAATATTAATCAGAAGACTTTACTTTTTGCCATTACATGTAAGTATAGTGTAAACACTGTAAACAATTATTCACTGTACGCAATTACATTTTAAAAATATTTAAATTAATTTTAAGTCATATTTATATTATCACGGACGACTACGAACCTAAAATCATAACTTTTACGATAGGTACCTACATTATAACAATCCCAACAACAACAACAATAACATAAAATATTATAATAATTAATTATATAATAGATGTGGTGTTAGATACATGTGTTTTTATGTTTGATTCCAGGATACTTGATCCCTCTAGATCAATAATAATTTTTGCCGTCAAAATATTATTAGTAGAATTTTTGAACATTCAAATTCAACACTAACACTTGCAGACGTGATCTGAAGCAATGATTGAGCAAATTAAAATGGACGATGTCCAATCTGGCACGTTTACAATATCCAAACAATCCACAGACAAATCTTGGACAACATAAATAACAATTTGGGACATATTTACTATTGCATGTACCTATCTCTCTATTAATATTAATTAATAAATGGCGTATTCTTATTTTATATTTTGTATGGGTAGTTGTGGTCTGTAGCAATACCTCCTGTAGAGGTATAAGAAGTACAAATTCTAAAACCTATATTATTGTACAATCACACGAACAATACTTTTTGAGACCACAAAAATACAGAAGGTCAATAACATAAGTTCGAAATATTCTTTTAATTATACAATTGTCATGTTATAACGGAAATAGTTTTTTAAACAAATATTTTTCAATAAAAAATGAAATAAAAACAATAATTACTGAGACTGCCTTTATCTTTAGAAATTTAGAATATCGTATATGAGTTACAATTATATTGAACCAAATTAATTTGAATAGTACCTATAATATTTTGGTATGCATATGTATACAATATAGATAAATTCAACAATTCTTAAAAGGCATTATTTAAATACACTTTAAAGATAATTAAAATGCGTATAATTATAATGGTCACATTATTTAAATTTAACTTCAACAGCAACTGTTCTTATTATGTTTAATCGTAATATTAAAAAAATTGAATTTTTAATAACTCTTCCTATTTAACTGAACCACTTACACAATATATTAAAATGATCAAAATGCACAAATATGAAATTATTATTCCATATCGTTGTTCTACATTATAAATTTTATAAATTTTGTATTTTCATCCATTCGACAAATATAAAAAGTAATTTAAACATTTAAATCCTTACATTAAGTAGTTTATTACTGTTATACAGTTATACTTATTAATCATCAATATTCATGTTCCATTTTAGTCATTTACTCTACAAATAGCGATTATGTAAATCTAATAAACTGACAATTCAAACGTACAAGTATAGTATTATTTGTCTAATAGGGACACATCTACACAATAAATAAATCTGATATTCTGATATAACATCAATACATTCACGGTCGGTATCGTGCATTAGTTCATTAGGAAATGTTATACACACGTGTTTCACTATCTGATGGCCACAGATTAAAATAAGCTCAGACGACAAGGCTTCTGTCCGGGGCTATTACACCGCGTTGGCCGTGAATCGCTGCATTAGAGAATCAAATGAGCGCCATTAGCGCAACTAGTTAGGCAACAAACGCACATACAGAAGACAATACGACCGGTTTTAATTTTATAAATATTTTTTTTTTACAGTATTTATCTTTGCCATACGCGAGTCTCATCCTTTTTTCAGACTGGTTAGTGGTTTCAGATTACCTGAGGGCGGGCTGGTTAACACAAACTAGTTTGCCACCCCGAATATATTTGTATTTACTGCGTATAGAAACAATCTTCATCTAGGATAATATTAATAATTGTTAAGATATGAATTAAATAACTAATATAAGAGACCAGAATCTATATAAACAATAAGGTTTATTATAAATATTGTAATCAAAATGAGTTACAGTATTACATGCCCGTATTATTATTTAGTATTTTATTACAATTAAAATTCAATTTTTTTTTTATTAAAAGTCAATTCAGGGCGCTGAAGTAACACGTGTTCGTGCAAAATATTCCGATAACATCTGCATATCTTTTGTACACGCAAAAAGGGGTACAATACATTTTACTCTGCTAACCATAATACTGCATAGACAAAAATTAAAACAATAGAAACCCTACACCTGCCTATAGTAATATAACGTTTTGCGTATACTTATATAAATAAAATACCCATATATGACCGAACAATGTGGGGGGAAACACTGGCACTCTGAATTACGCATTCGATAAAGCGTCTATGTGACTTAAGAGGAAAAAATACGACAAAACGGTCACTGAATGTCTCATCCGAACAACAGCGGCTTCTGCAAGAAAACCAGTTCTATTGTACACGACGTTGGTATATATACTATAATGCAGCGAAGGGAGGGATAATCGTGACGTGTTCTCCAGCTGGTTTGGACCGTGGAGTCTGCTGTCGCCATTATCATGGAGGTCTTTAATTCTTCAATTTAAACAAAATAAAATATGTGTTGTACCTATACTTATACTAAATACTTTAAAATGTTACAGTAAATTATTTTTTAAAACAATTTTAGTTTATTTTTATATGATTTCTGTAAAAATACGTATACAATGTATACATATTAAAATTGTTTCATGTTTTATTTCAATAAGTAATTTAATGTACCTATACAGGTAATACCTTTATTATTTTAACAGTATAATTTAAATGCATAAATGTAAAACACAAATATATAAATACTAATTATTAAATTGCCTCTTTTTTTCTAATTTTTTCACTATATTATATATAAATTTACTAAAAATAGTATAAAGATAGGCGATAGGTCATAACATGAAATATAGAATGTTTAATAATAATAAATGTGTATTATAGGAACATAATATAAAATATATTTTAAAATGTTGGTGGCAAATTTCATGTTTTTATAATTTTAGTATAATTTTTAAATAAACATAGTTTACGACAAAAAAAAATATATCAAAAATGCTTACTGATCTAAAGCGCAAGATCATTTCGTAACAATAAAGTCAGCGCAATGAGAGTTCACTTCATTCACACATACCTAAAATGGAGCTTTGTATTTCGCGCAATTAGGTATTGTTCAATGGTGACATGCTACTTTTTAAACCCTCAATCTTTTTGTCCAGACAGTAAGATAACGACAAACAGTAACAATAATAATATAACCACATTAAAAAATGACAAAATAATAGCCTAAAAATTGTCATTATTATGAGTAACCACAAATAGAATTACATTCATCTGTTTGTGACTAAGGCCGTTAAGTTTATTTCGTGCCATGATATTTATATTGAACAGCTTAAAAATACTAGTTATCCATAAATATCGTACCACGTATTGCACACAAAGCAATTGAGAACCGACATTTTCTCTAATAAAAATATTCTCCTTACAAATCATCCGTTGAGTCGAATATACGTCACAAAAGAATGAATCGTGTGTATAGGGAACAGGCAGGTGTACAAAAAGGTAGGCAATACCACGATCTACCATCGAGGGGACCCTACGATTAAATAAAAAAATATAATAAATTATGTTTTGACTCCAGTTAAGGAGCGAAACGTGTCGTTGTACTTAAAATAGTGTAGGTATACGGATGCTCGAAATATTTAATACGATTATAATATTATATGATATTTAGTTCTTTGAATATTCAAAAATGAAATATAATTTATTTTTATTTTGACAATATTTGTTATGATATAATTTTCACTAGCACGAACATATTGAAGAAAATTTATTTACCAACCCAGTATGTTATACACAGTAACAAATTAATGCAGCGTTTAGAAAATAAATCATCTAATAATGTATGAACACAATTTCAAGATCAATAGGACTGTGGTGCAATAAATATAACAAACAAGTAACAAAATATACATAATAATTCGTAGTTAATTACTGAATATCTTACCTGCACAAATGTAGTACTTATATAAGCGTTAAATTGTGATTTTGAATGTCATCTAGAAAAAAAAATATACACATGAATAAGCATTTTAAAAACTTCTGCAAGAATGGTATTCAAAAGTTCAACAAACAGTGTAAAAATAAAGAAAACCATTTAAAAAATATATGAAAGTCTGGCAACGCATTTGCGTCATCGTATATGTGTGCCAAAATCTACTACAAATGAAATGGAACGTTGTTTAGTTAGTACAAAAAAATATAGGAGAATTATAATACAAAATACTCTATGAAACTAAAATTTAAGTCGTCGGTTATTAGTTGTCACATAAGAACGTTAAATTTAATGAAAATATCTCTTCTCTAAAAAAAATATTTTATTAATTTATGATTGAAATGTTTGTACCAAACTATACAACATTAATTTGTTTTATAATATCTAATTAAGTAATAACACAAATCATACACATTACTTATGTTATTATGATTATCACTTATCAGTTACCAATAAATTAAATGTTAAAAATCATGTAAATATTCATTCAATAATAAGTTATATTTACAATCACATACATACAATCTTAAAAATAAAATATATTTTTTGCACGATATAAGACATAATTTTTATTTTCATTTTACAATAAAACTTTTTTATTGAACTTTATTAACAGCAACATGCCTGTTGTAGACTCATTTTTATCAATAATAATTTCACATTTATTTAGTAAACCTGGAATAAACACTAAAATATTTATAATATTTAGTTAAATAAATATTTAACATATAGGTAAACGTTGAAAATGAATGAAATGAAATAGGAACTTACTATTACTTATAAATTACCTACTAGAATTAAATCAATGTTATATATTTCTCTTTTTTTGTTTTACCTATAACATTAAGGACTGATATAATAAAATAAAATAAATACCAGTATGGTATTTTAGCATAGGCATATTAGTTCAACATAACTTTTATTATGAACACTTACACCATAATAATACAATACATATAAATTATAATGACGAAATGTTTATACTATATTACTAGTAATATTATCAACATGATAATTATAAAAACTATTGTAGTATTTATAATTTTAAAAGTCTATTTTCATAAATATAAAAATAATTTATTTACTTGTACTTAACTATATCACAAAACCAAACCAACTAAATAATTTTATACCCACAGATACATAAGCATAATATATGATATATACATATATATATTATTATGAAGTGAAATCATTTTCTATACATAATAAAGAATCCGACAAACATTATATGTACTGATATACTATGCGGATGAGCATGCATGAAAAATCGAAACAGGTGCGAATAGAAAAAAATACCTAGTCTTCTGATGATAGCAACTAACTGATGGTTAATGAACGAAGAGTCGTGTAGAACGGACCAAATAATGGAGGACCATTGTTGTCGGGTGCACAAAAATAAAAAATAAAAAATAAACAACGTGCAGAGGAGAATCTCTATACTCTATTGAAAAGATCACAAAAAACTTTAATATAAGGAACGTACAAAAATAGAGTGATGAACAATAGAATCCCCCAGCTAGATTGTTGAACTGTGAAGTGTCAAAATTCATGTTGGTATTAACTTTAGGGTATTTTGTGTAACGTACGTCGTAAAATTACGTCTAATTATTTACAAATAGTAGAAGAAAATATTGAAAATATAATTTATTAAAATGTTATTGTCTGTACATGGCAATTAAACAGTTTGTAATAAATAAATAATCTGTATTTATATGAAATAAATATTAAACACAGCTGAAACAAATAATCTAAAACTTTAAATTCCTAATAAACAATAATCTTCATTGTTTTTTGCAACATTAAACTTTTGTTTAGGACTTAAAATAAAACAATAGTGTTATATCGTGACATCATTATCCGAAACGTACAAAAAGAACAAAATGATTTTTGTCTAAAAAGTAGAATCATTCTACAAATTAATATTATTTAATTACCATAGTTAATCCCCAAATGCATCAATCAAAATAATCCAATTAAGTTTCAAATTTGGACTCAATTTTTTAAAATGATATCTGCCGTTTATTCTAGTGACAAAACATGCACAGCAACTTTTGTCCGGTACCTATATTAGGCGACAAAAATTCTGCTAGAAACCTCTTAATATTTAGTGGCAAAGGTGTACCATAACAAAAATTAGTATTTTTAAACAACTTATGTTTATGAACCTATAGCAACGAAACCGGTTCCGTAGGAAATATCTATGGACCAGTTAAAATCGTGGTAATTTATATGCCAACATTATATAGACCTTAATTATTGGTTCGTGTGTTGTTAAAAGTAAGTTAAAGTACTTGTTTTTATTTTTATTGAAAAAAAATAGATCTTTTAAATCATAAATATTTGTTTTAAATGTTAGGTATATTTGAAACTATTTATGGTAAGTCTTAACAAGAGTTACAAGAGAATTATTTAATTGAATAATTCTTCTTAATTTACCAATATAGGTACTAAGCTAAAAGTTTTAAAGGCTGTTATAGGTAGGTATTTGTTAAGATACAGTCAGGTGGAAATGATTGAATTATGTTATACATTATAGTTGTATAATAAATAATACAATAATTTAATGAAATATTAATAAATACAGAAGAAAATACGTATCAATATAACAATGTTATGACCTAATGAAAATAATGTTACATAACTGAAATCTAACCTATTCCTATAGTGTTATTTGTCGTTATTTATATCAATATATTAACGTACAAATCTTAACTAAACAATCATATTATAGATAACATTCAATAGTATAATTAAAATGTTAATAAGAACTAAGAAGATAGTTAAATTTACTATATCTACTATTTGGGTCGATTTAAACAGGGTTATATATTTTAATCTTGGATTGCAATCAAGCGATTCACTAATGAAGTTCATTTATTTATAAAAATCTTTATTTTAAAATTGTGTAATGTGTATACTATTTTTGTAACTTTTATTCACAACAAAATATTGTGCATTAAGCACGTGTGTTTCAATGATATTGTTGGAAGTATGATCGATGATTGCTTAATGACAACAACATGCTATTCAAGGATTTTAGATGCATAGTCTTTAGATAAATTATTACTACTTACCTACTTGGAAGCTTTAGAGGCTATAGTGAGTTGGAAGTATCAGAGATCAGCAGACCTGTAAAAAGCAAACGACCCGCAGGCGGTTTCTGCTTCTTAACCAAACCGGTTTGGATTTTTTTATGACACGTTTTACCATTTTTACTATAAAGTATTGCTAGTACGCTAAGACGACACAGAGTTGACCCAACAGGTTCGGAGCTATTGGTTTTATTACCCCTACAAAATCCTAATTTATGATATAAAATAAAAAAATAATATGAATGAACAGATATGGTCAAACAACTGAATTCTAAAAATATATTCATATATAAAGTTCAAATGTTTAGCCTTGCAAGTTAGTCGACTATCTTAATATAAATTTAGAGTTCTAACACTTTTAAAATCAACTTTTAATTTATTTCTACATTGATGGTAACCATATTGCTGAGGAAAACGAGACTACTTGGAAATAAATCTATCTTGTCCAAAATCCAATAAAATTGTATGATGGCGTTAACAAACACAATTTATTACTAAATCAATACTTATTTTAAAATACATGCAATTTTGTTTTATAACTGTTTATACAAAATAGACCTTCAAAAAGTGTTATACAGATTATAAGAGTTTTTTTATAAATTATTAATTAGGTACAAACAAAATTTAATTATTGTATACATTAAAATTAAAAACAAGGAACTCAAATCACTTGTTTTGTTAAAGTTCTTACCAAAATTTAATTTTAAAGGTCTTGTGTAATTTGTATTATTTTATATGTTATATTTATATTGTATGAATAATATAAGTGAATGCATTTACTTTACGCGCAAAAATAAAAACACAGAAATACTTCAGAAAAATACTTTACACAATAAGAATCAAATTACACTATTAAGTTTTCCCCATTGAAATCCAATAGGTATGAGTAGTAGGTATACTCATCCGTAACCCCAAATTAGCAGGTTGACTTGTCCAGGTATACCGTGCACCAGTCATTATTAGTCATTTAGTACAAATCAAGAGTCACGCGACAACCCTTCTAAACAATAAACATATTATGATTCATTGTTTTTTTTTTTTTTATATATAAATAATACATTAAAATGACTTCATACATCATAAGCTTTTTTAAGGAGATTATCATTTAGTAGATAAGATCATCCTCAAATTCAGATGTATAGGGAGACTAACTTTATAAACAATATAAACTATCATCTATAATATATTTTTTTAATTATAGATAGTAATTTGGTGAAGGTAACAAAAACAACTATTTCATAGTTAGTTGAGAGACAGTAACAACGCACAAATTAGTAAAATTGAAGTAATAAAAATGAATGGTAATGTAGCAGGTAGATAGTATAGCATATTAAAATTATACATATTTGAAACACGTATTGTCCCAGAGTCCAGACAAATATTATTATCACCTATATTATGTAAGTATTATTTAATATGAAATAATTTTTCCTAATTGTCTAATTTTGTCTAAATACAGAATAAATTTCCAAAAATATATAGTTAATTATGGATGTATAATATTCTGATAATTGTTTTTTGAAACAATAAAAATTGCTACATAAATAGTGAAAATTAATAAATTATGTTTAAAAAAAATTAAGTAAATATATAACTTTAAAGAAATCTCGAAAGAAATATAATAGATAAAATAAATAAAATACAATTAATAATTAATAAAAATATTTGTATTTATAACTTGAGACAAAATGTTAGACATAAGACAAAAAAAAAATTTCATATTATATAATAAATAGAATTATTTTATAAAATAATACACTTTTAAAACTAAGTATGATGTGAAAATGTCTACATCAAAAAATATATAGTGGAAAATATGTCCTACTACACCAAAACGTCGTGAGAAAATCTCCGAGGGGACCCATTTATCCTAAGATAAATAATTAATTAATAATTCATTAAGATTACATTAATTCTTATAATAAAGTATTCATTTAAGGTTTTGTCTTGTCATATGGCACAGTCAAAAGCATTTTTATTTGATTATACTTGATGGTTAGTTACCTAACCATAAATGTTATTAATTCAATTATCTAAAATTATCAAACTCAAGTATTACAACATTACTGTACAGATAGTTAAAGGTAAAGGAAATTATATTAAAGAATAAATATTAAATTTTAATTAAAGGTAAATAGTATCAACGTACCCATCCACTAATGATTTAGATAATTTTTGACAGAGTAATCCCACCCTATAATTATTTGATTACATATTCGTTTGTTTAATGCATCAGACGGATTAAAGAAGGATTACTAAGGTTACTGACCAACCCGAACGTTAATCACTATTCACTACTTTATAAGTCGCTTGGATGCTTGATGTCATATGTATAATCTCAGTAAAATATGTATAGGTAATAATGTGGAAATAAAAAAAAAGTACAAATCAGAATTTTTTAAATTTTAACTGTAGTTTACACAATATTAAATTTAATATTTTCGTATTGGTGAAATATGACTAGTTACCTACTCAAAAACTTACTCATTAAAAAAATGTATAACATCATAATGTTATGTTTAAATTGTATATATTATACCTTATTATACTGGAATATGTTTAAGCAGATATGGATCAAATTTACAAAGTATACTGACTACGTTTATAATGCTAAAATCTATAATCATGTTTGATTGAAATTTGTTACGTTGTCTGCTTTCTGCGATCACATTAACTTCGGTAAAAAAAAAACCTCTCGTATTTAGTGATTGTGCTGTATGAGTTTTGGTGGTAGTACAACTATGAATGGGGTATCAATCTATAGTAGTGTACATGCCATTTTTAGTAGGCACAATTTGTAGTAGTTCTGCGATTTAAATGGCACGTGTGAGGGTGTAGTCCGTCCATCCAGCAATCTCCGAGGCATTTAGCAATTAAATATTATGCATCTGCCCCGAGACTTTCTGATAGGAGTGTAAGAAAAACATCCACAGAAATTTTCAGATGTACCCATACTATAAAAATTGCATACTGTTAGAAATTCAAATATAAAATAATTTTTTCTGTATCTTTGTTAGGTTATAACTGTTTTTTTGTCGGACCTTGTACAAGACAACTAGAATAATTTTTAGAAAAAAATTAAATATATTATACAAATTAAATGATTGATCTATTTATTACTTGATAAGTTTCACTAAATCAACCAGAACATTTTTTTTTTTTTTAATTTGTACACAATTTATAATTCCGCTAATAAAACATTATATTTATGATATTTAGCCATATATTAAACTATAATATACGGCTAAATATCTAGACTTTACTGAATACTTAGCTCTCTTATTTTATAACATTTTTTAGTTTATTATTTAAATATTCGACTAAGGAAATCAATATTTTTCAATGCATAAAAGAAACAATATATATTTTCTAAATGTGCATCTTACGGATCTGTAATTCTTGTATAATCCGATATTTATTCTTTGATTTAAAACCAATATATAATAATATTATTGTAATATTTAGATCTTATAAAAGCAATCAATACAAAATATTAAAACGTTAAGAATAATAAGTAGTACTTATATAGTTATAGTTCACATTTATACTTTATATTGTAATAGGTGGAACCGTGACTTAAAATAATTCTAACCCTCTTGCCAGTAAGTGTTGCCGCTGGGTGATTACTTCATCAAGTCAATCATGTCATTAAGCGTAAATCCTCAAACATGCTTATTGTAAAATGTATTTATAGATTGTATGTATTAAAAATAAAAGTTTAAAAAAAAATATTGTAATAGGAATTTAAAATATACTAAGTACCTACCTATATATAATAGAATTTATCGTTAGTGTATTTGGTATTTTGTGTTTCATCCTATAGTTATTATTTGCTTACTCGTTTGTTTATATTTATAAAATCAGTAAAACGTAAAAACTCAAAACTCCGCTCAAAACGTTCGAAATAAGTACCTACCTAAATTATAATCATATTTGATAAGATTTGATTAGATAGCAAGAAAAAATATTACCTTATAATATATTATAGATATTTTTTAAATAGAATAAATTGACGTAAATTATGATGGTGTGAACTGTTATTTATTGACAGCTTTAAAGTTTAAACTTTTTCTTTTTTTAAATAATTATAATTAAAAAAAATAATTTATCTAAAGACTAATTTATCTAGATCGATAAGACTCAGGTACATGCATACCGTTTAATAGGTCTAAAATTGAAACACATAAGAAAAATAGAAATCATTGATAATATTAGAATTATTATAATTTATAATCTACCATACAAAGTCTAATAAATGTAAATTATAAAATATAAATAAACAATCAATAATAATATATACATTTTATTCGTGGCCTGAAACACACTTGGTAAATCTATAATAATTTTTAAGATCATTTTTTATAAAATCAAAAAAGAACGCGGGGAAAGAGGGGTAACCAATGACGTATAGGATATAATGTTATAATTAAATTTAAACACGAACATACCACGCAAAGAGCATTAACGGCAAGAACAGATGCAAGTATAAAATAATCAATATCAATCCATGAAGGGTAATACGTACTAAAGTAGAATAGATAGGTACAGGAGAACCAACATTTATAAGAAATATAATTATTGAACTGGTTCCAGTGGGTGATCTACAACCACGCCTTTTCCGGCCGCCAGTCTTAGACCTCGTGGAGCCCGACGATTTAACTAACATTAAATTCATAATTTTTTTTTCTTCATGTGTTCTAAACCAGTAGTTAATTTGCAATGTAGAGATTTCCCTAAGAGATTATTATTCACCCGTATTTTTATGTTGAAAAATATGTTTAGGTACTCTACCAAGTACCTACCAATATTTATTATACACGTTGGACACTTGGAAATACATACATGTGCGTTTATATAGGTAGGTATACATATATAGATGCCACTCGAGGGTGCGTACATATATATTTTCATCTACGGCGCCAACTTTCTGGACACAACCAGTGTAATTTTGTCCTTCGAAATGGCGCCGAGACTCTGGAGACTATACATAATACAATAGACGCAGTTCTTCAAATCCCAAAATATATACGATGTTATGGTCCTCACGTATATAAACTATAATACAATAACAGGTACTAAACGAATGGATGTACTCAGTTAGACGGTTAGACATAATAAACAATTTTAATATATTATAATACTATTTAGTATGAGGTTTATTTATACAATAACAACATATTTGTAAGTAATTATAGAAGTTTTCAGTATGCTAAAAAATACTGAATGTTAGAAAAAATATAGATGACTTGCATCAATGCATCATAAATATTAATTTTTAATAACAATTAAATAATTGTTTAACATTTTGGATTAATAAAATGATGTATATATATATAACATACTTTGCTTGTTCTTCAAAACTTAATATGTACCTATTGTACCTATCACTGTACCAGGTGCCTGTACAACACTATACAATTTTCTACCACGACATTGATGAAATAAATCAATCAAACGAATATAGGAAGTACCGGGGTAAATATGTCTATTTGTGTATTTTGAATACATAACAAAGATAAATAGAAAACGTCCTCGTTAAGCGTATAATAAATATAGGAACTTAAGTATAACAATATTTGATAGTTTATATGTGTACCTACCTCTAGCAAAGAATATTTTCACCCTCCTTGATAAATACAAATTAGGTCATTTTTAATTTTAACATTGATAATCAAACATATAAATTAAATAAAAATAGATAAAAACTGAAAATTGCTCGATTAGACTCGGTTATCCGCGGAAACGCATTTGACAAGCCTCGTGATACGCTGCTGAATGCTGATACCCTTTGACTCGTGCTCGGAAGTTTGCTTCGAGAGTCACAAGGACCAGTGAGCCAATATACGTGTTAGGAGAATTCGATTTTGCACACTCAAAATAGACCTAAGCAGTTTTTTTAATTTAAATTTTAAAATAACTGAAAAGTACTTTCCTCGAACTTTCCTTGACCATTGATTTTTCAAATTTATAAACATTTTTTAAAACCGCACAGATTCAGCTTATATATTTCTCAACAAATTCTATGCTAATTTAGTTGGTTATAATAATATTAATATTAAGTACCTATTAATTATACATAAACCGAGACATAAACTGAATTAGAAATCTGGTAAGTAGTTTTACCATGGTCTATGTGATGATATTTGGAGATAGAGGAAATACATGTGGGTAGCGTCTTCTTTACCGACGCTTTATACTTTATACATTTGGTGACTGTAGATATTTAGCAATATTATTTATTTTCTTTCGTTTGAATACATATTATACTAACGTTAAATGAAAAGAGTGCAATCTGCACGATAGTCAATAATTAAGAATACAATAAATGTTTGTGTAACTCAATAAATAAATAAGTAGCTGCCTACAAAAATATTTTAATACTAAGCTTATCAACATTTTTTATGAAATATAATACAACAATAATTACAATAAAACCATTAAAATGTTGTTAGAAACTAACAATTTTATATGTATATACCTACAATTATTATACCTACAAATAAATTTTAAAAAATATCAGTCAATGACTAGACTTCAACAAAATAATAATATATATTAAAGCAACTCTAATCACCAATAAGACACGGCTATTTCCGGTTTAATAGGTTTGAACTATACTAAATATTGATTAAAGCGTAAACATTTCAATCGGAAACGGATATTGATAAATCATCATACAATACATTTTATCTAAATCAGGAGTTGAATTTAACTTCCAAACTACATTCAAATATCTATTATCAATTTCTATTACTATATGTAAATTATGTGTACTATGCAGTTATTATTATACATTATATCTACCTATTAAAATATAATTTTTTATTTAAAAAACTGTTTCATATTTTAACTATAGCTTGAACGTAGATACCCATGTTTTCTAATCCTCTCTTGGTTTATACGAAATATATTTTGGATCCATCCTTTTCCAAAAACTACTGTTAAAAAACAAATATCAACTACAACTATGAAATAAAAATAAATACCTATTTGTGCCGGAAAGTAATTATTATCAAAGTTATACGACGAATTCCTACTATGCATACTCTCTAACGATTTATGACTAATTATGAGTCTCTAATTCTCATTATTGCAATTAACTTCTAGTCGACCGATGGAAGATACAAACGCGGTCTACGTCGAAATCAAAAATAGTAAATATACCTATAATACTAATATAATAGATGTTTATTAGATCTTAGATCCTTTAATCCTATTAATCCAAATATCAGCTAACGATGCAAAAAGCAAACACTGGAAACTCACCGTTTCAAAATCGTCTTCGAGCGTCGCTCCAATCCTTATTATTTTAGAACTGTCGAAAACACGAACAAATCAAAAACAACAAGAACAAACAAATATTATCGTATATCCACCGATCGACAAGCAGGTGGACAATTAATAAACGGTAACGGTATATTATTTAAAAATGTAATAACTCAACGGATGTCACAAAAATCATATTTATCAATTTAAAAATAAATCCGACGACACAAAACTCAACAAAACTACCGACCAATAGAGAAAATTCGAGCAACACTAACGTGAAATACACACTACACCAAACAATGACAGCCGCACAACGAGTTGTGTCTCGGACTGGTTTGAGTTTTGTTTACGTTCCAAAGAACGTGTCGGTGTGAGCGACCATGGTAAAAAAAAAAATAGTAGTAACGGTAATGAGATGGGAGCGTTGCTATACCCGGTGGCGTTGACCGGTGCGGCGGCGGTGTGGTGTAGTTTGTGAACTTTACTGGTGTATGCGCGGTCGTGGCTGTTTCAAAAGTAAGCAGTGTGACCAACCCGAGCACAAGTCGATAAATCTGTTGACGACAGATAGACAGACTGGATTTACTGCCAATGATAAGGTGATAAAAATAAACGCGATAACATATTATTGCGTTTGAGCGTGTGATAAGATATTATATTTAATAATTAATACATTTTAAATTTTTTAAATAAGTATGCAACTACTTTAGTACTTTAGCTACTAGCTGCCATTAAAAAGCCTATAGTTCAAGTTGATGGTAGTTTTGTAGTTTTTGTATCTTGGTTTTGTTTCTATAAGATGTTTTTTTTTTTTTTTTTTTTTTTTTTTTATTAGCTATTAGTATACAACTATATAAGATGTTATAATAGTCGTTTTACTTAGTGAATAAGTAAGATTCTTGATAAGAAAAACTATATGTTTTACAATGTTGTGTTCTAACAATATTTTGTATTTTGTGCGATTCTTGAAATAATGATTAGGCTAAGTAAACTTTTATAGAAACTGCGGCTACAATCGACTTAAACGATGGCCACTGTTATAGCCATCGATCTGTCTGTGTCTATGCTCAGAGACATTAAAATCAAAGATACCAAAGAGTCCTTTACGTTGCTACAGTTGGCTACACATGGTGTCAATGTTCTGTTGGACTATTTAGCTGTACACTCCAAACTAGAGTTTGTGGCTGTTGTGAGTATTTATTTAGGATAGTAAAATGTACCAACAATGCTAATTTTAAATATTACCAAATACTATTTAAATGGCTTTATTACAAAAATACTAATAGTATTAGTAATTGCATTGGTTTGTGGCTTTGCGCTGACCTCTTTTTAGGGTATGCAAAAGGCTGTCATTGGCATACCCTGAAAGTTATTTTAAGCATCTAAAATTCTGATAATTTATATACCTACACAATAAACAAATATTGAAATGTCTTAATGTTTAATTAAAAAATTATTATAACAAATACCATGACAAAATATAAATACAGTAGGGTCTCGATTATCCGAACACAGGCTAATCCGAAAGACGCGGTAATCCGAACGGGCTTGAGAATTATCTTATCGCCATAATATGTACATACTACATAATATGTACATATTATGTATGTATTTATAAATAATATTTTCCGGTAATAAAGTTTTTCAATTATGTGGGACAAGGCTACCAATTCATAACGGGAACCAATGTACAAAAAAAAATCAATATTTTAAATGGTAAAGTTCATAATTAATATTAATATTTTTATGTATTCAATGTCTTTTGAAATAACGAGTTTTTACACGATTAATACAAATAAAAATAAAATTTCATATTTTAAATAAAAATAAAATTGATGTTTTTTTTTTAAGCCATAGGTAATCCGAACAAATCGCTAATCCGAACGACCCCTTTCCCCAATCTCGTTCGGAATATCGAGACCCTACTGTACTTGGTAATTGATAACTAATAACTAGATGTTTCAATTTGCTAATGGCACCCGGCCATGGATATGTTTATATGTCGATGGTGGTTAGTATACGTGAATCAAACATTGTCACTGCTGTTAGTCTGATATGATTTTTCTCATTTTTAACCATTTCTTAACATTATAAATATTTTGATATAATATGTACCTACTAATTTTCTTACGCCAAAAAGGTTTTTTTCTTGAGTCGATTTTCACCCCTCGGAGATTCAGGGTATGCAGCTGCATACCCTGCTCCCTGCATACTCCCCGCACGTGCCTATGAGTAATTGTCTTACTAATGGTGTGATAATTTGTGCCTACAGTGACATGTGATTTTTATATATTATATAATATACTTTGTTATTTACTATTCCTATATCTTATTTATACTTTAAATATCTATTTATTTTTTATTGGTTTTATTTATTACCACAAAAATATGTTTTTAAAGAATAATATACAGTCATTGTATAATTGTTTTGTTTTATTAGTTAGTACCTATGAACAATACAAACTTATATTAAATACATTCAATAAACTTTACTCAGAAATCAGGATAACACCTATTTTATTTATGATAAATTTGCATGTTTATTTGAATTTAGAAAGTGAAACTATTTTCTTAATTGTGTATTTATAACTTATGTCTAATTGATAATTAATACCTATTATTTACTACTTTTATAATACTCGTTGCCTAATATTTTGTGTTACAGGTTACATTTTCATCCACTTGTGATGTACTATGTTCATTTACCCGTGATTATGACTTGATTAAATCAAAAATCACTCAATTGGAGTTTAGAACTAAGACATGTTATCCGCCTGTAATTCAGACTATTAATTATTTAGTCCATAGTGAGTGGTCTAACTCGGTTACCTGTCAAGTAAGACATAAATTATATTTGAAACAACAGTAGAATATCATTCATCCAGACCCAATTGGTCAGGACTTTTGTTTAATCCTGACAACTGTTTATAATACATATTGAATAAACCATGTTAATTGTCACATTTTGTGGGTTAATTTATTTTTTCTGAACTTTTATTAATTCGGAAAACATAGAGCACCAATTAGTCCAGATTAATAAGGTTCTACTGTGTATAGTGATTAATATTTTAATAATTTTAATATTTAAAATAATATTTTTTAGGTTATTATGATTACTGATGGTAATTGTTATGAAGGTCTTCGAAAACCAGACATGACTCCATTTCTATTTCCTGGAAAATTAATAGTTGTTCCTCTGGAACAAGTGTCATCACTTTACAAAAATAATTATGACTCTAACAAACTTCCAAATGGACTTGGATATATAACTTCACCTGAATTGCCTTTAACTCCATCATCTGTAGCAAAAGTGTTTGAAAAAATTGCTAAAGAAACATATGTACCATATAGCGCAGTGTTACGATGTGGTAATTTAAAGTCAGACGTTCATTTGATTCCCCCTCCAATGGTAATATAACAATTTCTTTTTATTTAGCATTTAATTTTTTACCTAATTTATTTGAATATTTTAGTCTTATACAAAAGCTGCGGATTTCGAAATAATGACTTGTTGCATTTCAAGTGAACTTAGCATAATTGGATTTCTAGAGTCCTCAAAAGTAGAATGCCCAGCAACTTTATCCCGTCATCTTGTTTTACCTCAACGCATTTTAGATGAATGCTCAGAGACTAATGAAGCATCAGCAAAAACTCCATCTTTCTGTGTGTTATTACACGGAGCTTTAAAAGTAAAAACTTTGTATTAATGTATAACAATTAAATTAGCTTAAAATAATAAATGAAAATATTTAAAGGTAGAAAACATGACAGCTGTTTGTCAGTTAAGCTCTAATTGGTATGGATTATTGGTTAGTTGGGCAGACAATAAAAAAAAATCAAATTTAATGTTGATTATTCTTGAACCTGGAACAAATGCTATTCCTTGGTTAGGTGATATTCGAAATCTTACATTATCACCAACAGAATTAAACAAATCAGGTAGTAAATATCTTATGTAATTGTTACATATTATTATTATTCATATTTTACTTAACATTACAGATGTCGATGAAACACAACCAATTAAGACTCCTGATAAACGTAGTTATAACCAGTCACAATTGGTGTGGATTAAAGAAGCTGGTCTTCAAGCAGATATTCAAAAAATTTTAAGACAAGCAAGAAAGATGCCAGATAAAATTCCAAGCTTTTATAAAGTAATTCAAAAGTTATATTAAAAATATATTTTATTTGTTTTCAATAAATTTTTCTTTAGGAATTAAATCGTATTCGAAAAGCTGCAATCGCTTACAGCTTCAATGACTTATTAACCAGTATTGCTGATTTATTGGAACTAGAATGCAGCAATTTACCAGTTGGTACTCATCCAGATTGTGCTCTACAATTAACCCATGCTGCTATAGAATTGCGAAAACCTCTTGCTATGGATCCCAAACTCACAATTGCTCCTATAATCCTATGACAACAAAATATGCTCAGCATGAACTTTATTAAATAACAAAATATTTCAAATTATAAGTTATAAGTTATAACATAATGAATAATGATTAATGTATGAATATCTTATTGGATTATTCACATCAAATTAGATTATAGAATTTTGTATTTTATATATGAGGAAAAATGTCAAATATGTTTTCTTTAATCTAAAACTATTTTTGTTTATGTCAAATTTATCAAAGTAAAAATTAGTATCATAATAACTTGTTGATTTTCATAAAAAAAAAAATAATAATAATAATATTGTTCATACACTAATGACGGTACCATGTTCTTAAATTTTTAGCATTATTCACAGACCCTATTTAAAACTGGCAAATACATGTAATCATATACATAAATCAGATATTTTTGATACAGTAAGAGGGGAATATCAATTGATAACTAATAAACATAATCAAACAAATAAATAATAATTTGATACCAAAATATTATGATTCTTGATAAATTGAAGATACGTGGTATTATTTATATTGTATCAAATTGAACTTTTTTAATGTTTTATTAATATTAATAACTTAGTATGATGATAATATAATTTGTTAACAATTGGTAATTTACATGTTAGTTTATAATACAGGTTTCAACCACAATTGATTAAAAATATAATTTATTTGTTCCATAAATAAATAAATAAAATATAATAATCAACAATAAATAAACTGTTTTAATAAGTTACTAAGGAACAAGAAAATTAACAAATGTTTATGAATCAAATATACACATTTCACTAATACGAATAATATGATAATAGTAGTAAGTTTCCATTAATAATATTAACTTTATACATAAATTGTATGAAAAACTTTTAATTAGTGCACAACAAAGTTAACTTTTGATAAAATTGTACAAACTAAACTGTCAATATAATATTATGTTTAAACATTTTGTATTTGTTTAAATTAAGGTTACCCTATAATATAAAATGTAACAGATATTTCTTATAAATTGCCAATAATATTAATAATTTTATCCAAGCAGAGCAAAATTAAATTTGTTGTTAATTTAAAAATAAGTACACAGGAAAAATTTAACAAATAGTTGGGAGTAAGAACAAAAACTGTTTTTAAAAGTAGTTACATATACTTAGCGTAAACGGTTTTTTAGGATTTATTAATTGTACCTTAATGTATTTTTGGAAAGGGTATAAGTGAAAAATAAAAATTAAATATCCTTTAAACATTTTATAAAATAGTAACAAATGTCAGGCTAGGTAGAATGTACAGTAAAAGATTTATAGACAATGCATTTTATATAAAAGACATAATATTACTTTTGAAGCTGTTAAAATAACATCAGCATAATATAAACTATATTATAGTCAAATGTCCCTATAAAATAAATGTTAAGACAAAAAATAAACAATTGTTTAATGATCAGTTCATAAAGATGTTAAAATGTTTAGTTCACAATTTTATTTTATTCAAATTCACAATTCAAAAATTCAATTTTGATTATTGTTAATGTGATACATTAATCAACCATTGTTCTACAATTATTGTTTTTTAAACCATCGGTTTACCAATATTAACTAATATATATATAATTATATTTGATTAATGCATAACTAACTGAGCTCATGAATCGTACGAATATTACTACGACTCTTATTATACAATACTGTAACAATAAACAACAAAAGCTGCCCCCCTCCCCCTTAAAAATGAAAAATAATTTGCAGTTTTAAAGAATGTGATGAAAAATTCTTTGTATACATTTTATTATTCAATATTGTGTGTATTAGTATTTTTTGGGGACTAGTCTATAGACTCCTCGCCCCCAACAGAAAATTGATCCTATATTTGCACCAGTGAACACTCGACCGAAATTAGTAATTCGCCAAACACTATATAAATGTCAGTATGTCACATATTTTATTTGGACCGTACCCTGATTATATAATGCCTTTATTAGGTTCTTATTATCTACTAGGCATATGTACTCGTACATTTGTATATAATTATTACAATGTTGAATGTACTAAATATTAAATGCACAATAATACAATACATTTAACATTATAATGTATCGCGTTAGACTTTAATTTATAGTCAAACGTGATAATGAAACGCGTGTGTTGCACACGGTAAACCTATTTTACCTATATGGCCATTAGCTATTATGTTTATATACATATAGAGTTATTATATAGTTACCTAATATAATAAAACCTTGGTAAACCTTTCCCCTCTCCCGTCCCTTTCCCACCACATTCCTCGATTACCTATTTGACTAGTCGTGCACTCAAGTACTGCTGGCTGCTGCCACCAAATTACACGTTGGTAAATTTAATAATTTAATATCGTTATACTACAATATGTATAGTGTATATACTATATATACATGAAAATTGCGAGTAAAGTGTATAGAACGGACACCTCCTACACTATCGACTGTTGAGGTATTGAAAAGTTTCGTACAAAGTTGAAACGTCATCGTATTGGTACACGACGACAGCAATTACATTAACATGATATATATATATATATGTATTATGTACCTATTGGTATTTATGGTAGCATATACATATTAATATAATATGCATAGTTTCGTGCCGAGCATCGATCTATATATGGACGGATATCGTAACAAGATTAAATAAAAATAACGATTTATAATAATGAACCTGCGGTGATTTCATCGTTGGTCGGCCAGGTAATTAATAATTGGCGGCCTCGTAAAACAGTATGTACGCTTCGTTGCTGATGAGTTTCGCGGACGACGTGATCCGCGAGACGGAACTGTCGTTGAAGAAGTTCCAGTCGCCGGTGACCGGATGTTTGCACATGGCGGTGTAGTGCCCGGCGATCGGCGTGCCCGTGTGGTTGGACACCGCGTACAGGTTGTACTTGCAGCCGAGCGGCTGTATGCTCCGAGCCGTGCCGGACACGTACGGGCTCATGTCCAGCGACACGGACGGGAACGCCACCAGCGAAGTGATCTTCTTGTACGAATGCGTACCCTGGAAACGTTTGAGGTGCAGCACCAGGTACCTGGGCAACCGCTGGAACCGGTACGACTTGAACATCTTCCTGTCCACCTTGCAAACGCTGCACCGGGGCCGTTCACGGAAGTCCAACACCTCTTCCTGCGTGAAATTGTGCAGCAGGTCGTTGATGGACACTACGCTGGTCGACCCGCTGGACGGCAGTGGCAGCGACACGTCCCAAAACACCTGCAGTATAATATTGTTTAATACAATGTATTACGAGACAACGACTTTTTAGTACAAATATATAACAATCCTCCTGCTGATTTTTGTGGTTATATCGTGTGTATACACACCCACAACAATTATACACCATACGATATGAGACGCGTTCATTTGGGGCAGGGTGGACTATAGAAAAATACCTTTCGGCAGTGTGTGTGTGATGGATGAGGTTAAGGCGGCTTCTCAGTTATACGCACCGGCAACGTTGCAGAGTAAAATATCGTTAAAGCAAAATTATTATTTAAAAAAAAAAAAACAAAAAACAAAAATGCTATATTATACGCGTTCTTCGCGTTACGCAATTTGGCGCCGGCGGCCTGGGCCCGTTGCCAGAGGAATGTGTATACGCGAGTATCTATATAATAGCGTATTTTTAATCTCGCGCGCTCGGATTGGGGTCAATTTTTTTAAATTTACAATTTAATTACATCGCAGCCACACTACATATCGGTTGTATAATAATATAAAAAATATAACATAATGGTATCATTATAATATTATAGTGCGAGCATCGGCCAAAAATCTCATAGTACACACTTAACGTCCATACACACATATACACACACACACATATATATATATATAACTCATATACCTCGAACGTGATACTCTTGTGGCCACATGTGGAACACTCGAGCGTAGACTTGAGCTGTCCAGCAAACAGGTCGACCACAGTACTGTTGTCCGTGGCCAGGTACCTCTGCCAGAACTCGGTGGCCAGCGCGTTGTCCTTGAGCGTCTCGTCCACGTCCGACATGGCCCGGGGCTTAACCTTCACCCTGTTAACGTCCATGTGCAGTCGGTCGAGCAACAGTCGCAGGAACTCCTGGGCGTCTTGCTGCTCGTAGCCGGCAAACCGCGGGGACAGCCGCTGGAATGCCGACTTGAACGCGGTGGTGTCCACCGGATGGCTGTCGGTAGCGTTCCAGATTCGGGACAGGAGATCCCGGTACGCCCGGATCAGCTTGCCGTCGGCCCCGTCCACATCGTCCAGTACGCTGTCCGTCAGGCTCTTGGTGTTGCTTAGGCACTGCAGCACAGAGTTCATGTAGCACGTATTTCCTATGTTTCGGATGCCGACCACCCCCTTTTTCGAATCGGCCACCGACCTGTACGCCGTCGACGACGACGATTCCGGGTGCACAGCTCCGCCGTTATCCGTGATGGCACCGTAATTTGTCCTGTTCATGTTGGCATATCTGGATTGCTGTAATGGTTCGTTGGGTGGAGGTGTGTCCTGCTGCTGCTGTTTGTTGTACTTTTCGAAGTACGACAAGTTGCCAGCTTTATAATTGTAAGATTTGTTCAGCAACGACGACGGCGATCTGCTGTTGTAGAACGCGTCCAAACGTTTTTTCGTTGCGTCATACCGTTTATTGTCGTTGCCTAGCTGCAGCAGTGCGGCTGCACCGCTGGTCTTCCCGCCGATTTCTCCACGAGCAGAACTTAGTGTCGTCGATCCACCACCGCTGGAGTACGACGATGTCGGCGACAGGCTTTTGGCCAGGCTCAGCGACCAGATGTTACCGTTGATGTCCGTCAACCGGGACGACGAGGCCGCGGTCGACCGGACCGGCGTCACCTGTCTGGGCGCGCTGCTATATGCCCTGGACCGCCGATCGGCGCTCAGCTCTGACGACAATGCATACGACGACGACGAAGACGTCGACGACGACGCACCGACGTGGTGGTGATGGAGGTGATGGCTGTGGTACGTCTTGGCGGTCGCGGTCCTGCCGGTGCCGTACTTGTCGGCAGACGATGACGCGTACATGACGTTATCAACGACGAAGACGACGAACACTCGTCTGCTGCACCGCCGACCCGACTACCGGGCCGCATAACATGTCCGTTTCCCGCCGCCGCCGTCTTCTCCTGTTGCACCGCCGCCAATCGCCCGTCCGATGCGACGATGTCCGTTCGTCGGCGTATATGATGTGTCCTGCACCAGTCGACGCAGCGGGTTTCCTCGTATTCGGCTCGTCGTCTCTTCCGCAGTGACGAATCGAGAGATTCTATTTCGTCGGCCTATGTATTTTATTATTATTATTATTATTATGCACACAACTCGTCGTCGCACTGCAAGCGGCGGCCGCGCCGTCGACGGCGAAAACGGTAGCGCGGCGGCGGCGGCGGCAAATGATCGATGTGCGCGCGCGGTGCCGAAACGCCTCGTCCAAGGCGCGATTGTGTATTTTTAGCGCGGCGGCGGCGGCGTCGTCGTCAAGCGCGCTGGCGTGGCGGCCGCCGTGAGCGCGTTCGACCCCACAACCACGGCGTCAAGCGCCACTATCGATGTGCGGGCCACGCAACCATCGATGGACCGCGCCGTGCGACCATCGATGGCGTCCGTCGTGGTCCCGATGTCACCGCACGACGCGCGCGCGCCTATTGATTAACCTAGTTCGTCTCGGTTTTATTTTAGCGTTTATATATTATATATATATATATATATATTATTGTTACGTACGCGTATTAAAAGGCATATTATATACATAATATCGTATTATATACACCGTGTGCGTGCGTCACGGTTATCGTCAATGCCATCACAACATAATATATATATTATAGATATTTATTACACGCTGTAAATACCTATATATATGTGATGACTATATGTATATAATATGCATGTCATATAAATATACGTGTGTAGGTATATACCGCACACACCCACAACAGTCGGTGTAGCCTTGACAGGGTTTTACAATGGATGCATCGTGTATATATAATATATAATTCGGTTTGCTCGAAATGTATTTATTTTTTATCATCCGCCCGCGCCTAACCGCGATGACACAACACTGCTAGTAGATATATATATATTCATAATTTCTGATGGTTTATATTCGCACATGTCATGTCGACCTACCTACATATTATTATATTATACTCGAATGCGTGCGCGCCCGATGGTGACCGGAGGGCGGAAATCGCTTAGACGCGGGCTTGGCCTCTCAAGAATATTTCCAAAAAGGCCTCCCGAAAACCATACACTACGTTTGTCGTCGTGCTTTTTGAAATTGCCGACCCCCTCCTCAAAAATTCGACCAGATCGGCGGCCCTGCGATACCTGCTGCAACCATCATGTTATATTATATTAGGTATATACTACAATACCTGCAATATCCGCGCACGCCATGATGATGATTTCGTATTATATTATATACAGCTAGCGTTGCACTGCGTATAATAATAGTGTCCGATAATAGGTATATATAAATATGTGTTTGTTTTCGTACACGAGACACGCTATATATATATGTACGTCATCTGTATGCACATTTTCGCCAGTGTAATGATTATGAACTTGGCCGATTTCCGGGGGAGATGACGACGAACTTAGCCTGCTATTGGTTTTGTCGACCATCACAGATATATAGCTGCCGTGCTTGGTGCTAAAACGGTATACATCTATGTAGACTATATTATATCATTAAACGCATTATTATTATTATTATTATTATTATTATTATTATTGCATATCGGCCGGCGTGCAGAGGTCTCGCGTGCGCGCGCCAAAGAGACACGCCGCCGGCCAAGGCCGCAGTATCTCTCTCTCGCGGGCGCCGGAATCAATATTTTTCAATAGGGTTTTACTTTAGTTTTTTTCCTCTTGTTTTTCGCAAAACGGGACCACACCTTTTTCGGCACGATGCTTTCAAATATTGGGCCGTTACAGCGGTGTCAACGTATAGTTATACCGATGGCGTGGTCGTCGCGCCCGCGATTTGAAACCTAATATATATCAATATACTATATGCTTAGGTTATTTAATATCGATATGTAAGTGGTAAGTCAACGATTTATCGACATTAAGTTTACGTATACGTATAAATAATATTATGAATGAGTAATTAAAATATATGATATATAGGTACACTGCATGTGTGACTAGAATAGGTATAGGTACCTACTATTGTTTGCATATATTATACATCACATCGTAATATTCATGATAGGCACTTACCATGCCATTCTCATATATAAGTGTCACGTTTCACTCGACTTTTCGGTCAGAAATTCATGTGGTATATAATAAATTATTACCTATATTATTTCGCAAAACTCATATATGAATGTTTGGCGTCTATACATTAATGTATATAATATGGTATAAAGTATAATAATATATCTTGAGATCAAATATCTGAATATCTCCAATATTGCCCACCGCGCCCTTTCGGTTGGTATATAGGTACTTGCCGATTAATTGATTGATTATCAAATCGCGGGCTCCGCTGCAGCATATATATGCTAAGTATATACTTACACATTTATAATGGGAGTCTAAGCCAAAAGTAACGAAGTTTCTATTATCAGATTGTGCATTATAATAGGGTATTATATATGAGTATAGCTAAATATATGTACATAATATATATTGTTCAGTGTAATAGGTATTATAGCAACGTTGTGTGTAGCTAGGTATCATATATATAGGTAATATACGCAATAATAATAACAATATATTATATATTATAATTGAATGAATCAATTATAGTGCGATGGGATGTGACGCACGGATACATATTGTTTAACGTTTTGATATTGCTTGCAATAAACCAATAACGTACTATATATAACATGATTTATCTGATAATGGTTGTGAACATTTAATTTCAGTGAACTACATGGAAAGTGTTTAAACGTTAAATATTCATTGTAAAATCACACTTCGGCAATGCATTATATTAAAATTTATTCAAAGAACAAATAAAGAAGCCAGGGGCAGGGAGAGAGCGACATGGTATTGTATAGTTGGTGGAATGCTTTATATAATATAATGAACAATACGAAAAGATTGTTCTACATTTTTATTGTTATTTAATTTAAGAATAATTATTAATTTTATTAAATATCTATACTAGCTGATTACTATATTTACTAACAATAAATAAATTCAGTATGTTCACGATATAATGTTTAAGGACTGGTAAGATAACACTAAATATTTTAGCAAGATGACTTTTATTCAGTTTTAATTTTAATAACTTGATTACATTCATTTTTATAAAATTCAAAGTTTTCTATATTTGAACTATTGTTTAGTGACGATGCTCAAAAAAAGAATTTGTTTTTAAAAAATGTATTGATGAGCGAATCGAGACTTGAGAGTAGGCATAAATTAATTTTCAAGTAGTTACAATATATAAATCATATAAAATCACACGGAGGTTTAATATAAAAAAATAAAAATAATAGTAAAAAAAACTTTTGGTTCTTATTTAATATTTTTTTTTTTGTATCACATGCGATTTGTGATATGATATTATGGAGTTTGCATGTAACTTCCTATGAATTGTATTGATTCTTATAATATTTTACTCACTCTTAGACAAGAATTAAGATAAAAAGTGAAGAGTAGGTAACCACTTTGCTGTACTACAGTGTCAAGAGGTGTACCTCGTCATCGAGGAGTAAGTCATTGTAATGTATATATGTATTATTTGAATTGAATAATTCATTGTATTTACCTATAAGTACGAAAACAATTCTGAACGTAAAATCTTAATTCTTCAATTAAATATCTAATATCGTACAAAATTGAACCAAAAATGTGAGTCATAATATTGTTTAAATTGTTTATGGCGTATATATAGAATACGCTAATATAAACATTTTGGTGAAAATTTCAAGTATCTACAGTTTCTCATTTAAATCAAAAAAACAAAATTTATTTTGTCAATACTAATATATTATTACCTACTATTGTATGCGTAAAAATTCCGGTTAGGTATTCAATATTTTTTCCTCGGTTATATTTTGAGAAAACTTAACTTATTGTGAATTTTTACTTTAAACTCCTAAAAAACAACCACTATAGAATCAATTATTATAGTTACTAGAAAATCGAATGACAAAGCATTTTTACTGCCTCAAAAAGTGATGATTTAAAAAATATATAATTACATATCTTATTATTCCGTTTTTAGAATTCGAAAAAACTGTTTAAGTCAAAGGTGTTTTTCTAAAGAAAGTTATGCGAATTCATAGGTAACCCAAAAAGGTATAGTTGATGCAATAAATTGCAATAAAATGCAACAAAAAAATATTAACCATTTGAATTTTTCAACAAAAAAAGGGTAATATTTAATGTCCTTAATGCAGTAAAAATAACCCGAATCAAATTAAAAGTTAGTTGTCCTAAATATTTAATATATGACCTTAAACCGTTAATCGTGATTAGTGATCATTAATAACACTGTATATATACATGCAGGTATTGGAGATACGCAAAATATTATTATAATATTAAGCAACAAAACACGACTGTCTTATTATATGATTTTATATCTTTTCTGTATTGAATATTTCTGATATGACGCCAATAACTGCATTCGCTGAAATTTAGAATTTAAATGTTTGATTTCCCATACACAAAATATTGTAAAACCAATTTAAGTAACATAATATATATGATAATAAATTAGTTGTTGAGCAAAAAATTAGTAAATACTTGATATATAGATAGTTATTAGTCACATAAATTAATTAAACATTTGAAGTCAGGTTTAATTCACAAACATTAATATAGTAGGTAGTTACGTTTATTTAAGTACACAAAATGTTCCGAGAAATTCGTGAGTAGAGGTATACATATAATATATACATTGAGGTCCATTCATTTAAACGATTGGTTCAAACAATAATATATATTATTACTAGACATTTCGACGTGGGTGTATAATAATGTATAATATTATATATGTACATTAATTCTATTACACTTTACGTATACGTATACGGTGTTCTGTATATTATATAGGTACCTACAGATATAAGACTGATGAATAAAATATAAGAAATGTATTTCAACCGATTTCAGCAATTTAAAAAGTACAACATTTTTTACTAATCTAATATTTTTATGGGTAAAAAAATAAAGCGATCGTTTAAAAAAATTCAGTTATTCGATTAATTATATGACTGACATTGAATTGAGTCCATGCTACTTTTATGTGTTTGAATTGTGTCCCGGGATATTCTCATATAATATTGTGTTTGAATTGAGTCCCGAGTATTATCTTATGTACTTGAATTGAATTCGTATAGATAGATAATATATCATAACTCTCTTCAATATAGCCGGTGACGACCTTAAGGTATAATTAGGTTAAGCTATAATTATAGCAACAAAACCATGTAAAATTACATTGGAAAAGGTAACAATTTTTACGGGAACAGATAAAAAAAATACATCATTATACTAAACAAATTTGCAGATTTGAGTTTTTTGTCTATATCTTTTAAATTTTTCCCGGCAACTATTTAAATTATATTATATTAATTATAATACGCATCATTTTTTTAAAAAATTTTTAAATTAATTAACTTTTTGTACTTTTTACTATTTTGTATTTTTATATTTAACGTTTAAAAAAAAAATACTGCAAACAGTCACACACAATTTTTGAGAGACTTATACTTAGACTCAGTCAACATCCATCGTGATGTCTCCAGCAGGATAACGATTATAAACTGAAGGGACTCAACTCCGATAATCTGAAAATATTTGCAGGATTTAATTCAACATGATTGGATTAATATATATAGGTACATTAAATATTAATTTTCAAATTTAAAAAATATTATAACATTTTTTTATTTTTTATTAAAAATAATAATATTCTTTAATGCCTATCCATATTAAATTTAAAAAAATTAAAATAAGAGTTGTTCAGCTAATATATCTACATGCAGTAGGTGATTTCGATTGTACCTCGTCACTGAGTTAGTCACCGTAATAGATGAATTATTTATAATATGTAGAACTTGAACTCAACGATAAATTACTGCATATATATTATTATACAACTATAGGTAACGATTCTGATCGGAAACGGTGAGTTAATCACTATTTCTTAAGTTATTTTTACAAACAGTATAATAGTTTAATACAGTAGGTAAAACTTATTTATGCCAAAAACATTACAAACATTAACCTATGTTATAAGTTATTATAATATAATTATATCATAGACTAAAGCAAAAAACAATAAAATATATATAAGTCAATATCGACGTATATACGGGGTACGTATATTATACCCCAGAGGCTAGAAAATATATACAGAATGTTGTGAATATATTGGTGGTATAAAAAGCTTAAATTTAGTATACCCAAGTATCTACATGTATTGAAAATGTCATTGTATAGAAATTAATAGTATACACTATAACGTTATCGCGTAGTTTCACTAGTTTCAGGTCCGTACGATCAATATTGCTTGAAATAAATAAAAATCGTTTGATGAGAAACGCCACATTAAGTTTGATCGATCAATTTCGTTAATATTTTAACATCAAATGCTTATAAAGTCATAAAAATGTAATGAGGTTACATGGTATTTATTATTTTAATTCCAGCAATGACAAGTATGATGAAAATTTGTATTCAATTTCCAAGATTTCGGTATTATAACTAAAAACTAAAAATTATATGAATTTTTAATTATATTTCTTAAAAACTTTGCAAATTTTCGTGATTTTGACGAATTACATCAGTCGTATATAGTAAATGCTATTAAAAATATTATATTTGATGAAACTTCAATAGTCTCTATATATACGACTATTCATTTTTGAAGTTATAACAAAAAATAATCTGTTCTATAGTTTTAACGGATTATTTTTTTAAATAATAAAGATTTTTATTTCCAATCCTAACAATAATAAAAAATCCAATTCGCTAGCAGAAACTACAAAGTTGAAGCTTTTTTTTACTGCCACTAAATAAGACACCCGCAGACACCACAAGGCACAAAATAATACATAATAGCAAAACCATTACATTCTTCGCTACGCCGCTCAGATCTTATAAATCTTTACGTGCCTACTTAATAATGAGTATAGTTTTTACTCGGTAAACTCGGTGATGTAAGTACAGAAAATTAAAATTTGATTAAACTTAAGTTTTAAACTATTTTTGAGTGTTGTTGGCTAAATCAAAACTTTAGAAGTATGATAAAAGTTTTTGAAATAGGCTATTAATAATATACAGCTGAACTGTTGGGAACAAACGTAGTATGAGTTGAGAAATAATTATATGATAAAAATCATTAAATACTGAATTATTTGAATGTGCCTCTTCATTTAGTAAGTCACTGGGTTAAACTTTAATTCAAAATAAATCATTGCATACGAAAAACGGTTTGGTTAGAGGATGCCGTGTAGCGACCACTATAATAAGGATACCTATTCAATAATTAATTTATATTAAGTGAATCTCTAACAACAGAAAGGGGGTAAATCCATATTATAGATTTTTTATTTTTTTATTTTTTATTCAACCATTTTGAATTTAACATACCGCACGCGTAAATTACATCGTTTACCGCAGAGAAGAGACAATTCCGACTGTCCGTACATTTAAAAATAGCTCTATTAGCACTCGGAAATAATAGTTTATAACAAAGAGGATAATAATATATTTACATTAGGTACCAGTACCCATGTTTTTGTCTCTCCTAAAAAGTTATTTAAATTGGACTTATCCCTTTTCTGCAGATAGCAATTCTACAAATATTCTACTGCAGTCTACAATAAGTAATTTATTTTTCTAATGGTAATACAGTATGGTATGTTGAGCTAATTTTTACCAGAAACGTTGCATATTATTATACCATAACTGATGTGTGCTGGCTTCGCATGGGAGTAGTTATATTACTGCTTTACCTCGGTGTAGACAAATTTTAGATTTTTTATTTTTATTTTTTAAGGTTATTCCGACGAAAATAAAACTCGTTAACTATTTTACTGTACCGATGTAGACTGTAGTATAGAGTATAGACAGTATATAAGCACTAGTTAAAATACAAACTAAATCAAATTTGCTATTATTTACTTGATGATTGCAGGTGTGCTTATGCTAAATTTCGTCATTTTCTCAAAAACCACTGGAAAATTCAATAAATATTTTTTTATATAAACTATATACAGACTGTAAACAGTGTTCAGTAGTAAGGTTATACATTTAGAGTTGTGGCAATTACCATCATCATATTACACGTTACGCCATAATAGAGTATTTATTATTTGCCAAAATTTTATTCAAAATAACATTTGTAACCCGTTCAGGGAAGAAAAATATTTTATAACTTAAGATTTTTTTTTATATTTCAATAATAGTGGCATAGGTACCTTTACGTACCTAATAAGTACCTAGGTAGGTATTGTCGTATTGAAGAGTTATTATAATATGATATTCAGATCCCTTCTTGACCTTTTTTTTTTTTTGTGCTGTAGAACATTCATATAATTATACAATTATAGTAACCAATAACCATCACGGAAATACATATCATAACAGACAGAAATTATAAAGTACCTGTCTTTTATAATAAATCAAAAAGGTATTCTATAATAATTCGTATATCTACTATTGAAATCTAAATACTTGATTAGATTAGGTAGTTTAATATTTTGATTTTAAAATGTTCTAGTCATGCTACATTTTCTATGTATTTCGATTTCGGTTGTCAAGGTTCATGAGAAAATCAAAAAACAATATATAAATATTACTAAATATTGGACTCCAGAACTTAATTTATCAAATATAACTATTTATTTGCGAATATTAAAAAAAAATTAAAATTTATCCAAGGGATGATTGATAGGCTTGAGCCAGTGGTGTATTTAGGGGGGGGGGGGAATTGAAAAAATGACAATAGACATAATTTATTGGCTGTTAAAGTATTGGATCAAAAATCTAGAATATATAGATGTTATTGAAGAATTTTCTCAATAGAAGTTGATCGTTAAATGAAATCGTAATTTATTAATCAGGTTTATTTATCATTATGTCAAAATATAAAAATTTTCTCTAAACAAGTGGAAGCATGAATGCAATAAGGGTAAAAATATATAAATTTTTGAGTATCACTTTTAATGGAGAGATTATCTAATTAGAGGGGACTTGAAAGGTTTTCTATGACAATGAGTGAAATGACATTTTGAGAAAAAAAGGAGTCAAAATCGTAAATACATCTATGGATTTAGCCCTCATCTCTGGGGGGAGGGGGGCATCAAATAATATCAATTCCTTATCAGGGTTTATTATGTTAAATTATTTTGACGCCAGCATAATGATGATTGAAATTAAAATTACCTTTAAGCATAAATAGACCATAAAATAAATATATAAACAATTTTATAATAAGATTAATTTTAAATATTGTATTACTATATTATGTAATATGTATACATATAATTTTTTTTCCCGGCCTTTTTTTTAGATTTGGGGGGGGGGGCATTGCTCCCATAGCCACCATATTGTGTCCGCGCCTGAATAAAACATGGAATGGTGCTAAGATTCCAACACTCCATAAGTATAAAAAAGGTATATTAATTGTATGTTATGTTCTGAGATCATAAATAAAAATATTCAAAACTCAAAAGCATGGATTTTTGTATAATATTAATTTAAATATGGTAATCTATACAGTATTAAAACTATACAAAATATGTAATATTTTTTCAACATCTAACTTATATTTATATAAGTAGGTGCATTGTTCATGATCACATAATAAAACAAAATAAAAATAGAATCAATTAAATGTTTTTGATAACTTTATTTTTTAAATTGAATTATTTTCTCTTGCCATATAGTAGGAAAACTTTTAGTAGTGCTTACTGGTGAGTGGTGGTGTGCTGCCCCTAATTATTGTACTAATGAGTGAAAACAAAAATAAAATTCAATAATTTGTTCTTTATTCACATACCAAAATGGATACATTTATCAATAATCATATAGATAAGTAGTATCTATACTGAATAATAATTTGTAGAGAGTTATATTATATCATTCTAATGTTTAACATAATGTAATAATGTAAACATTATAATGTATAATGCATATTTATATATATATATACTTTATTAGATTAAATATTTAAATGTTTACAAATAATTAAATATAATACCACAATATAATTCATAATTCATATCATCTCCCCACACAGCCACTAATTGTATGATTTTTTTTTTTTATAGTCATAAAAATAAAAATTCAAAATAATATAACAAATTATACACATTATATAACATAAATAAATACCTTATAAATGTAATATTTCTTAAAAGAAGGTATATTTTATCATATCATGTCGTAACTTGTTCCAGTAATTTTCTAATAACACATTTAAGTTTTTCAGCTAGTTTCTCAGCTGTATTGTCTTGGTCCAACTGTGGCACATGAATAAATATAGTTTGATTTTTATTAATACATAGTGACTTAAAATAAATGTACTCGCATAAATATCTGTATAATACATTAACACACATAATAGGTATGAATGAAAATTAAGAAAAACTATAAATGCTCATAACTACCTTCCTGCATCTCGAGAAGTGCATATATCTAATTCATCAGTGCATTCTATTTTCAAGCCAGTTTCAATTACATTATTAACTAAACACTTATCATCAGGACCGTTCCCATGAATATCCATACTACAATAACCATGCCCATTAGCGACCAACTCAACAGTCAACGTTTTAGCCAAGTGTGATACACCTAAATGAACCATTAGCTAAAATTTATATATTATATACTGAAATGGTACAAATTTCCAATTTTATTTTTTATATTGAAAACTTACAGCAGGTTCATGTTGGACCCAGAGTGTCGGCACAATCTGATCAACGTCTTTGTAAGATACGGGGATATTGATTGTAACCAAATTTATGTTTAATTCTTCAGCGATACCAGTTTCCGGTAATAAACGAGCAACCTCCCAACTTGCATTCACTATATAGTCTCGAAAAAGTCCAAAACCAGTGACAACTACAGTTTTTTGAGTCATAATTTGTTAATTAATGATACAATGGTATTTATTAAGTGCCTAACAATTTAGAATGGTACACTTTAGATATTTTTTTTTACTAATAAAAAATAGTATCAACTTCTAACCTAATTTATGTATTATTAAATTAAAAATTAAAAATATTATCATACATTGTGTCCATTGTGAAATAATTATAAATTAATAATATTATTAAATTTTTAAATTGTATACTTGATAAGGAGGTGATAACATTATTGGTTCAAGGAGAATACAAACATGAGTTCCTCCATTCAAAAACATTGGTGGTCACTGGTCTGTACAACTACGGTCTACGGAGTGCGGAATGTAGAAATTAATCCTACATTTAATATAATATATCAATATTATAATTTGTAAGCACAGATATAGATAATAAATCTTTATTATCTATATCTGTGTTTGTAAGAGACTCGATGTCTAAAGAGTAAAGATCCTTAAAAATTTAGGTTATCTAAGAATATGGGATGTTGAGTTCAGAGTTGAGCTGTAAAATTCACACTTTTTCACTAATTCTTTACCATTTTTCGACAGTGTTTTCTCAAGTTTTTCTTACATTTATACTGTAAAAAATAAATTTTAGCGACATTGTTGATACTGGTCAAAATATTATGATTCGTTTTGAGTGATTTACAGACATTTGAAATTGTCTATATTTTAGAGTCTGAGGGGAGTGATGAATGTTTATTGATTTTACATCAATGGTGTGTGCTTTTTTTTATTATATATAATTTTTTTTGTGTGTATGTGTGTGTTTGGGTTCACGACAATTAGACATTTAGACATAAGTCGAAATAATTCTTTGATCTTCAACTTCAGTATCTTTTCCGATTTTCCGTTTTTCGTATATGTATATATTTAAATGCCAAATGCTCAAAAATATCACTCACTCTTCGATGAATCTCAAAAATAATACTAATTGTATGAACTTGAAATATAAATTAAAACTGTGTTAATGTCATTTTTTTTTTTTAATAGATTTATACCACTTTTTTACAATATCTAAGGTAAATATGACTGACAGTTTTTATTTACTAATATTTAAAGAATGAACGAATTTTATTCATATTCATAGAATATACAAATAGTTGTCTTTGTTGAAAATTGCAATTTAAATAATTAATTAACATCAAAAACGTTTAGTATGTGACTAATTAATTTTATTGAAACGAAGTGCGCTGTAGGCATTTATCCTCACCAGTATACATATAGTGTAATTTTGTCTCGATCCATTGTCCCAAAGTTACGAGGGAAGAGTTCTAATCAACGTCAACATTAAATTTATCTTAATAAGCCCTTTTAAAATAATAATTGGATGCGACCGGAAGTAATTGATAACAGGGTAATTTCACTATAAAAAATGTAAACTATTAAACTATAGTAATGAGTATTTAGTTGTGTGTTGTCATAATCAAAACATCTGTAAATAATGTAGTAAGCAATTGTATATTCAAATACATTGGTACATACCTGAGTATAATTTATAATATGATGCGGGTATACTTTTTTTTACATATTATACCTAATGAAATTTAAAATAAGAGTAAATAATATCTATATATTTTATACATAATTTTAATATATTATTATTACAAGTTGGTTATGTAACTATATAAGATCGAGATTCAATCAATAATTACCTGATGCCTCATAGTTTTTTCATATACTTACCTACTAATTAATAAATATCAACAAAAAAAATTCTGAATTTATGTTTAAAAATGTTTAATCATGTATAATACTGTATAATATAATGTTCGCCCAACGGTCATAGAAGTCGCGAACTTGTTTTGTTTATAAAAAAATAAAAAAAATATCAAAAATACATAACTTAAATATTTTTTTACGTGAGATTAGAGTTCAAATATTTACCAGTCCAGCCTGTTATAAAAAGTATGTATGTGTATTGTGTATACTTGTGGATTTGAAATAGATTCTATATTTCTATACCTAGGTCATTATGGAAAATATATTGTTGTCGTCTGAAATTTTAATGAGATTCCATTTTAAGTTGTTTTTTACATAAAATATCAATACTGCAGTATTTACCGTGGAAAGTTTTTACATCGATATGTAAAATGGATGACTAAATATAATAAATAACATTAATAACAAATACATCCATACACATACATTGTTTTCATCTATAAGATACAATATTATATAATATCAGCTTTGTCTTTACTGATTTTCCCCTCCACATTCAATTGCATAATTCTAATTAGATCCTTCGTTAAGAAGCCTTTAGAAGGACAGTTTTTGTCGGCACACAGTTTATATGCTTTCATAATTTGTTAGAAGATCCTAAAGGCATTGTCCGATTACCAAGGCTCCGTATAATTTAGCAGTTTAGCAGATCAATAAAATAAAATTTTATCAATCGTTACCAGTGTGAACTGCGAGGAAGCGTGTACGGAGCATATCCCAATATCTTAGAATTAAAAAAATTAAATGTATTATTTTGGTATTTAGTTATATCAACTTTTATTGTTTAAGTCTATAATAAGGTAAATAATTTTATGAATATGTATATTAAGTAGGTAGGTATACCTAAATGTACCTTGTACCTACATAGCTTCATTACAACAAACATTTATATACAAATTATAACATAGTGTAAGTTATTGGATTACCTAATCAAAGATATTATTTCTTACTGTATTTTAAATTATAATTGCGTAGGTAATCTGGCAATAGCCAGTAAGTACCTACTTTTTATTATTATTTGTATTGACAATTTCCTGTCATAAAAACATGACAAACAAAAACAATTTCATAGTTTAAATGGCCCTTATTTATAATTGTAGAAAAGATAGTCAGCCAAAGTTTTGTTTTTACCTTCGTATTTATCAAATGGAAATGTTATCTCAGTTATCTGAAATATTTTAAGGAGGTAATTTTTTATGATTTACTTAAAGAAGTATAACTAAGATTATAACAGAGGTTTTCACTCAAAATCGTTTTACGCGATCTATTTTGTAATAACTTAACAACGAATATCGTAATACCTATTTACGTAGGAAAGAAAGTATAAACAATCTGTCTTAAAAATAATTAATATCATAATTTAATCACCATCAATCTGCAAGCCATATAAATGTATAATATTGAAAGTGCGATCGATTAATGTATATCTATATTATTCCACAATTGGTTTTTCTTTTAATACTACCGTGTACTATAAATGGAAACTACCGGATTATTGAATTTGAATTTTGACAGGCAAATATATACCTGATCGGTATACGTCAGTTATTATGTCTTTTCAATCGAGATCCAAGTATATACTTATGCTTATTAGAGCTGCAACTCTGCAAATGAGCAACGTTCTGATTTCACATAATTATATTTGAAGCATTTTTGAATATCCCATAGGTAGGTTAGGTTAAAGTTAACAAGACCAGTACAAGAAATATCCAGTTATTGATGAACCTTTATACATATTATTCAAGAAAAATTAAAAAACTTAGTTGCACGCACTTGTACTTAAAATAAAATAAAAATAAAAATATTTGTCCATTAAAAATACAAATTTTTAATCATAACTATACATTAGATTAAGTAAGTAAAATAAAAATATCAATGTAAATGTACTAACTTACAAAAAAATATTTTGGTAGAATAGGTTACCTGAATCATACTACATGTATATATGATTACAATCATGCCTTCTATCATGCCTAACACATGGCGTGATAAAAGCTTAGAAATAAACATAAATCACTACCTTAATTAAATTTAAATTCAATATTTTTCATATTAATTTTCAATGCATGATCAAAAACAAGAAAAAAATGATACATTTATTTATAAATTATCATCGTTTTGCATTTAAAATATGAATATTATACTTATAGGTACATATTATCATAAATAACAATTATTATTAGTAATATGTCAATATCACAAGTTTTGGTTAGAAATTAGAAAATCGGTAGGCGCATAAAACAATAATGTTAGAATTGCATGTGAAATACTATTATATAGTTCGTAAAACGATTTTATAGAATTCGTCAATTCATGAACCATATTCAAAATAAAGTTAATAAAAGGAAATAAAATCATTTTGAGTTCCTACTTTCGGTACCTTTATTAACTTGTATTACCTAGATACTATGAATCCATAACTATAATCTAGTAACTGCAGAAGTTAGCTTGTTTTGCAGTTCACCTTTTAAAAGATGGTATAGTTTCTATATTTTTAAATTGTTTAAAAATGATGATGAAAAATGATTTATAGAAAGATTTCTGACTTCCTGCAATTTGTTGTTAGTTGTCTCTCTTAATGGCACCTGAATTTTTACCAAAGTCTACGTAAGATTTTTTCGCAAAACGTGGAATGTTCAGGCAATTATATTATATTGTTATGTACCTATGTATAATATACTCGTAAGACATAATATAGGTAAGTGTGGAATATGACCTATAGGCATATACATATTACATATACGTACTAAATATAGTACTATTAAGTATATTACCTAATATGTTTATAAAATCATAAATATTCAAAAACATTTTAGAGATCAGTATCTCCACAACTCGAGTCTACTTTTTTAAGTATATATTAGATAAATACATAAGATGTATAATACATATAGCTACATATATTATGTTATAATCACTAGTTATTGTTTTGTATATGATAAAAAAAAAATAGTGATAAATAAACTGACTTTTGCTCGTTTTAAAGCATATTCCTAGAAATCGTTAAAAAACACATTTTACGTGTAAAAATATCTTTATTGGGTCTAATATAACTAAATATTATTTATACTACATAATATATTACATTGACAATATGCGCATTAGATGTCTAGGTCTGACGGAAAGGTAAAGTTATACTTGTTTTTTTTCTTTATATTCAGTGCAATTATATTTATTTTGTTGTAATAAAGCTGTGGAGTTGTATGAGTATAATAAGGTGTTCCGTTGACCATCACCATAGTTATAGTATACCTACCTATATTATCGTGCAATTTGTGCTGTACCTACATCATTATTAATATTATTGGTTAGTATACCTATTAGTACTTATTTATAGCCAGAGGTCTTACAGTTTTGCTTAACCTACAATGTATACATATTTTTGAATAAAAATATAAAAATGTGTTTAAAAAACAGTTATGAAAATAAATCTCAACATTTTTATTATTTGAGGTATTCTGTAATAATTTTAGTTACTATAGTAGCTCATTAAAACTTAATATAATTATTTGACATCTAAAATGACATTTCACTTGTCTTACTCGACGTTAATGGAGTGGTAATGATTTTTGTTCACGTATTATAATGTATACATAATATACGGCAGTGTAGTGAATACTATGGTACTAATGTAGTGTGGCGTGTGGCATAATATAATACGTGCCGGTAAATTAGTCTCATCTTACAATAAGAATAATTCCAACATGTGAGATTTACAGACAGAACATATAAATATTCAACAAAATTACTAAAATGAGCGTAATATAACAATAGCAGAGTACAGCTATTAGCTACCGTATATTATATATAATTTTTCTTGTACGGACTATATATAGTATATATATATATACGTTGGCTGTAATAGATCCGATTCATAATTCTAATAGATGAGGCAGTATCATATATTATACAAAGCTTGCGGTTTTGTTGTATGGCGTCGGCCACTCCATTTTGCACTATACCTGAAACAATCCAAATTAGGTCAAAACGAAATGTCCGAGCGAAACCCTAAAAGCTCTAGGTGTGGTTCAAATTTAAATCATGCGGTCGTCTATATAGTAAACATTTTTCCATGCATAATTTTTACAAGCTATACATCATAATATATATTATTCGGACTTACAGAAGAGAATAATAAATTTAGCCTGTGCAAAGTGCAATGCGGTAGGTTAGTATCGGCTAGAATGTTCTAAAACTAATTTTTAATTTTACATCGTATTATAGTACCTATATGTATAAAAATATATAAATAAACTATTGTTCAAATACAGATATGTTGTAATAATTTAAAAAATATATCAACTACTGGAAGATATCTTTAAAATATTTTGGAATATTTTTTTTCTTAGATATAAATAAAAATTTAAAAATATAATCATTATAATTTCTATTCATTGGAGTATGATCTATAATAAATGTAAACAATTTTTAGTTGAAAATTTTATACTATATAAGCAGTCGTAGGTATGCGTATCCCTGAATTCACTTTCAAATTTCAAATGTTAAGTTCCAATTAGTATACAGATGTACTTTAAATTATTAGTAAAACATAATAATATGATATGAACAAAGTTCGTTTGAAATGACATAGTTTTTATTTATCAATTATTATGACGTTTTAAACTTATTAATTTATTTAATGAGTCGAAAGAAGATTATGACGTACCTATTGTATAAAATTGGGTCACAATATTTTGAAATAAACAATTGAAATAATTGAAACACCTAACCTAACCTAACCTTGATGTTGTTAAAACAGTTACTTATGATGGGTTTAAGCTTATCGCAATTTTATAAAATAGTTCATCAATCATCATTAATTAACATTGACTATATTTTCAGAGTTTTGTGGTTAGTTTAACATAGACATTAAATAAGTATTGGCAAAGACGTATTAATTATTATAAAATAATTTAATAGAAACATTTTTAACAATAATTAAATTTATCAAGACATCGAAAAATATGAATAGCACACTATATACCTTTATACAAAAGTTAATTATGTTTTCTAGTTTATTAATGGATTTGTATTTTGTACCACACCCCTGCAATCGGTAGATGGAAATCAAGATAAAATTAACATCATCGTGATTGTCATGTATGTATGATAATATAAATTCATTACTCATAATAATATATGTTTCTCCACCAACCCTCTGCAGTTTTCATCTGTTAAAAGTACAATTAAGTTATTTTGTAATCCAACAACAATAGCAAGCATTAGAATCCGTATCAGTTTTGCTTACAAAAGCTTAAATTTTGAAAAACTTGAATAATATATAAACGCATAAAATAATCACTATTTACTCAAAAAGAATGAATTGTTGACAATTCAAGCATAATAAAACATTGCATTTAGTACTGTGCATTAATTATTATTTTCTATACTGAATGAAATTTTCAAATTATTTAGACTAATTTTAAGCTTTTACGTGCATTTGAGTTTGTTGATTGATACAACAATGAATGTAACACTAGCTATGTTTAGTCAACTTGAGCTATAATTTAAATAGGTATCTATTAGTTTATTGTTATAAATGAATTTTCGTTTTGTTTATTCGCAATTAAAATATTATTGTGGACATTCGTAGTACCTAATTGATAAATGGCATGATGACGTCATTTCATAGTGTACACAGGAAGATAATCAGACGACCTAACACTGATATTTGCTGTCTCCGTCTTACAAGTGCATAACATAGCAAATTTACGCTGAGCAGATCATTTTTAGCATCGTTAGTTTAAAAACTAGAGTGAATCAACCTATTATAAAACTTAGTGTTAAGAACATTATCTGTGTTTCTTTGTTTGTGTGGGTTTTATAAAATAGTTAAATTTTGTAGCAAGTTATGCGTATATAAAAAAGAGTATATTAAAAATGCTTATAACTCACTTAAAAACTAAATTATCGTATAAAACCCACACACAAACACAGATAATGTTCTTACTATCAAGTCTCGTAATAGATAAATTTACTCTAATTTTTAAACTAACAAAGTTAAACGTGATCTGCTAAGCTTAAATTTGGTATGTTATACGCCCTTGTAAGACGGCGAAAACAAATATGTGAGTAGTGTCCTCCTAATTTCACTGCTTAGATTCATTCATAATTCGTATTATTTCCTACTATCGTCATTAAACACGAATAATGGGTATCAATGAATAATCAATAATTATAACTGATAAGGTATTAGATAGATACATAATATTAAGTATTTAAATTTAAATGTGTAGGACGGTTGCATAGTAATGTAGAATATATCACGTCATAATATGTGTGATGTAGGTCACATTTTTTAATTTTTATATATGAGTAACAATGTATAATGTAGGTATGTAGGTATATAAGACGTTCGTAAAAACATAATGGATTATACTACTATAATAACATACAATAAATTATATTATATAGATCATTAAATAGTAAATATTAAGCTAATACTGTTATTATGTTTTATAAATGATTACAGCACAATCTCGAATATATATATATATATATATATATATATATATATATATATATATAGGTATTTATAATAATACCAGTAAGTCACATTTGGGCCAAGAGCCCAGACCTTAAAAATACCACTTAGTTGTTGTTATTTGAACAGCGCAAGGTATACTTATACATTTTCTTATTTAAAATTTGATATTTTTATTAATTGTGATTTGGCCCATTTCTTATAAATTATTTGGCCCGAAAAATGGTTAAATTCTAAATAGGGTTTGTGTCTTTGTGGCCTACATCAACATATGCGTATTAAAAAAATTGAAATGACCCCACTTTATTCAATGTATAGTAAATATTAAATGCACATAATCAGTTATATTTCTATTTTTAACTCTTTGCATTTCCACATTTTCAATAAAATATTTTCTGGTGGGATGGTTGGGGGGACACTTTTACCAGATTACCAGAATAGTTTTATTATTTTCAATAATTTTATGATAATATTCAAAGTATTGCTTTTTGGTAAATAAATTATTGCTTCTTTGACAAAATTTATCTAGATACGGGTTTTTTCATTTAAGATAACTTTTACCTACTGTGTTTATCTAAATAATATAAATATTAAGTAGATATTATCAAGGTAATTCACAATGCTGGTTGGTGGAGGGGGGCAGTCGAATAACATTCGAACTTTATAACACATATTATACACTGTTTAATTAGTGGTTTCAATTTTCAAAACTTGGTATATCAAAAGTATAATCTTAAATATTAAATATTTTGCAATACTTGGTACTAGGTACACTCTAAAATAGAATACTACTGAGATAGATTAATTAAATAATATTAATTGGTAAATATCAATAACTGACAATAACTATTTTTTTTTTCAAACAAACATTACATGGCAATTAATTTTTGATTCACAAATTTTGATTGTTCCTTATTTATTCTCAGTGTACACTTTTCATAGATTTTAATTATGAAAATAACAGCAAAACTATATTGAACTCAACCTTAATTAACGTAGTGAATTTCGTTTGTTTAGTGTTAAATATTAAATAAAGAGGAACAGTACTGTGCAACGTGTTTATTTTATATAGACGTACGGACGTACGGTAATATATTAACTTATAACCCAAAGTAAGTAATAACTAATAATAAATAAGTTATAACTTATGACTTTATGAGTCGTAACCAAAACTACTATATCATATGACATTTACTAATACCTAAGTCATAACTCATAACAACTAAATTATAGGTACATATTTAAAAAAAATAGTTTAACATAGACCATACTATAGATTAGAGATTGTAAACTTAGACCGAGCAATAAATGTTCAAAAGGTCTGTCGTAAACTCAGTTCCCATTATTTTCAGTTAAAAATTATTGGTAAGTAAACTTGGCTTGATTAAAAAAAAAAATGCTCTGATATAGATATTATATTATATTAATTATAGTAATTACCTCTTAAAACACCATTAGGCATTATCCATTATTTAAATGGTTCAATTAAACTGTTTATTTTAATATAGGTTTTGGTTTGTATCTATTACTTTTAATTTGGTTATGACAGAATATACCTATATTTGGGAAAGTTTAATTCAAATATGTACTATTTATATTTTCAGATTAAGTTGTGTCGACTATATTATTTTTTGTCAGGGCGAGTTTGCAATCGACCATTTTTTATTAGTTATTACCTGAAATATCCTGGCTGAGTTTACAACTGCCCATGCTACATATGATACCTACTTGCGATTAAATTTTTGATTAGGTACCTATACCTATAATCGATATGATTTTTAAACATACATAGGTAGAATGATTTAATTTTTATCATAAGTCAAAGATAATTATTTAATCTATAATGTATACTTACATACTTACGTACCCATACTTTAAACTTGACATTTATGAAAACATGAAATACATTGAATGCATGAATATATTTTAAAGAATTATATACCAGTATATCAAACATATTATATTAAATTTCAATGTATCACAGTTATTACTTTTATTAAACAATTATTCATGTTTTATATATATTTAATTACATAATATTATTAATTACAATATCTTCATTTTTCTTATAAAAAACCAATGAAACTGACTATTTAAAACATTAAAACCTCTCAAAAACGGGTGTATGAGTGTATGACGCCCTCTGAACTCCTTAGTCCCTATACTCCCTGTATTTCCCTAAGCTCTATATCTTAAGTACCTATAGTTAAGTATATAATATTATATAAATATATATTTTTTGTATATCTCTAGGGTGGTTTTTACCCACTTGAATTGTCGAGAGTTACCCTTGACAATATATTTAACCCTCCAGCAGTAGTTACTAGTAACAGTGCACCCCTCTCGATTGTTGAACGTATAATTTTTTTTACTCGTAAATAATATTAATAGAAATTTTGGCTCAGTTCTGTAATGGAGCGGTAAACCCGACATTAACAATATAAATTATTATAGTATAAAGGTTAATATGTGTATCAGTATTCACACACCGACCGACCTGTCGCCTATACGCAACGCCGAAATCTAGATTGTTCTGTCTTCACGACAGTTGTAGGTACAAAGATTACATAATATCAAATCATATTATTATTGTGTTCACGCGCAGAAATAGAGAGCGATCGATATGGAACGGAATATTAAACCGATATCGGAGAAATCGTAGCGACGCGCAACGGTTAATGCAGTATCTAAGTATTATGACGATGTGTTGATGTGTCACGTTCATTCGATTGACGGACAAAGTTTCTGTGTCAAACCCAAACGCGTTTACGAGAATTGTTTTGAAATGGAAGCGGAAATCTCACGAGCCAGTTGGCCATCATTAATGAGATTAATAAAACTATTCTCGTTATAAGTTAAAACGTCTATATAAAAAAAAATTCCATCGGTGTTATGTATATATATATATGAGCGAACGGCGGCGACGGTGGCAGACAGCATGTCGATCGTCCGACGACAACGTTCGTATGTACACACACTTTGACCCATATGTGATATGTGTGCGTACGTGCGTGCCGCCGACGGCCGATTACGCTGCAGAGCGTATACACGGGGGAATGGGTGCGTTATCGGAACACCATTGCCGCTGCGCTGTGACTTTCGATAAATTTCCAACCCCTTCCCACCACTGAACATGGTTTAATCAGGACGGATATGACGTATACACGTCACGTCGTGCGATCCGTCCCGATCCGCGTTCCTACCCGTCACTCATCCGCCACCCCTAAGTACATGATTCTAGTATCATTATTATTACTATTATTTATTACCGTTGTCAATGTCGCACATAATATAATACCTACACACACATGACGTTATAATTAATTATTATTATTATAATATTATTAAACCAACGGAGGTATAATGTACGGGTGGCCAGGGACTTGAATACGGCGATGAGGGAGGAGCGGAAAGAAAACAGACCTACTTAGGGCGGAAGGGGCGAGTCGGCGACGGGGATGAATGAGCGGAGGAAAAGTAACGATAATGAGAGAGAAATACGGTTATGGGGATAATCGTAGACGAAACAGAGAGAGAGCAAGCGCAAAAGAGCTTTCCGATCGCGCAAGCGCTCACTCCCTTCCACCCGCCGTCCCAACAAAAGGGACACGACCTACGGTTTGGCTGACGTGTACGGTGTACCGGTCGGTCATCCCGGCCCGGCCGCGGCGCTCGGCGAGCGGGCTCGATTGCTCGGCGGAGCGGGCGGTGGCAGTGCCCGGGTGGTGGTTCGCGAACACACGCACATGGTGGGGGGGAGCGGTTCTCCGGTTAAATTTCGAGGTCGGCGACAACAGCGATGGAGAGGAGTGCTCGCCGGTCGGAAAAACCATGTAGGAACTTTCGGCGCGAGACCGTAACGACGGTACCGGGGGCGGTTGCGGTGTTTTCCTTCGTTTCACGTGCGAATAATTTAGATCCGACGACCGCGGTACCACTGTCGAGCGCCCGATGACGGCGGCGGCGGCGGCTATAGTGGCTACGCGACGGTTACGCGGCTGTCGCGGCGCAGGGCGGGGCGTGGAGCGGCGGCGAATCAATACGACAGGGCGCCGCCGCGGTGAGGTTGGCCGTCTCGGTCGCACCAACGACGCGTCAATGACGGCGGCCCCGTAGTCGCTCTCTCTCAGTCGCCGCATCTGTGCGTGTGCGTAGTCTCTTCTCTCCCTTCGAGTTATTTTCTGTCGGCCCTGTTCCGCGGGGCACAAGGAAATTTTTAGCCTGTTTTACCTCTCTCCGACGACGACTGAACACCGTAAAACAGACACACACACACACGCACACGTACGCGAGCTCACTCACTCACTCCCAAATTCGTTCACTCACTCAGTCACACACGCATACGTTCCACTCGCCGCTGTACACACTGTACGGGCAGTCGTACGTTCCATACACACACTGTCCCACACACGTACACTCACACACTGTCTCTCACCAACACACATTCACTCACACACGGTCCGCCGAATAATATCGCCTTTTTAATTCCGCGCGCGCGGGCGTCCGTAGTCCGTACGGTTTTTCATACGCATACACGCGCACCGAACACACACACACACACACAGACACACACCGACACCGACACCGACACACCAGTCGTCGCGAGTCGTGCGTGACTTGAGTGAAAATTAATTTTTATTTTTTTTTTTCTACGTACAACATAGGTATTGTACTTGACTCGTGTGGCCGTGTGGGTGTCGCGATTTTTTTCATTATAATTTTGTCGGGTCTCTGACGTTCGGCGACGGTGACGGTGACGAAGACCTTCACATCGTCGATCACGGCTGCGGCTACGGTGATCAAGACGGCGGCGGCGGCGGTGGTGGCGGCAACGGCGACGGCGACGGCGACGACGACCAAGAGCGCGACGGCGGCGGTGGCTGCGACGACTAGACGGCCAGTGCGATCGTTTTAGAGTGATTTGCTGAGAAATTCGGCCGATTCGTGCCCGGGAAAACTTATCCGGAATCATGTGCTGGAATTCGCTCAGCGTCGTTGTGTACAGCGTCGTATTTTTCGCCCTGTTGGATTTCGGGCCCTCCAGGGTCTTGGGTACGTTGCTTTGTTCTTTTACGTTGTTTTGCTGGTTATCGTGCTTAGGGTTAGGGCGTTACCCGGTTTACCCGCGTCGTTCAAAAATAAACAAATAAACAAATGATCAAAAAACGTTCGGTGCGTTTCGTTTCGCTGGTGTGCTGTATGACTAGCACCAATAAGCCCGTCAACCAAAACCCAGGTTTCGTAACTTGTAACTTTTTCAGTCGTCTAGTCGTAATGCTGCCACGGGGCCTCCTGCCTATGACTTAATTGTTTCTTGATTTTAATATCATTGACTTCCATCGATGCACAAGACTCCCTATGCGTCTGGTTCTTAATAGATTGTGTCGCTACCTATGTCATGATATTCTGTGCATAATCCCGTCCAAGCTTTTGACAGCTTCGCTTCAAACGTTTGATGTGTAGGTCTAATAGATCTATAGTTATAATTTTAACATCAAACGATTTCTCACCTATTAAACGTTTCATAGCAATCTCTTTACACTGACTTCAAGTATATTAATTTAATAAAAACGCTACAAATTAAAATGGTTTCAGATATTACCTTATTTAAAAGAAAGAAATATATCTATGTATGTATACAATAATATAGGTACTAGATATTAACTACAAGTGCAAAGATTCCTTCATCTACAATGACGAATGCCTAGGATGCTGATGGGTGTTGTGTTACGACTAGACTACTTGAGCTTAATGTCCAGTTAAATATTATTATTTGGTAGGTATACATATTAAACATTACAAGTTAAAATTACATTTCTGTTAATAGCTGGTAAGTTGTTAGGCACCTAATCATAACCAATTTATTTGTATTTATATCACACGGTAAATTTATTCTGTTTTAATATTATCTTCAGAAGATTATCTTCAGAACACTAAGTATGAATCTTTTTACTTGCCTGTTTAAAGTATCCAATTAAAGATATGCATTAATATGTGATAAATTCGAATAGGTAATTTTAACTATCTGGCTTTTAAATGTATTATTTAATTAATTTATGATAGGTGTTTTGGGTAAAAAACTTTACAATTTATACATATTGGTACATTTTTATAGTAAATTAATTATGTTTTAACTTAGGAGAGGCAAATTATTTGAACGCTACGTGCCAAAAATTACCCTTATTTTTGAGCATGCTATGAAAAATAATATGTTTTATAATGTAGTAAAAATATTTTAATCTTTTGGCATGCTATGGATTTGCCATCCCTGTTTTAAACTATGTATGCAATTCATAATCAAAGAGAGTTGACTTAAAGGTATTTCACCTACTTATAGTTTTATTACACGTATAAACTAAATTAAAAAAGTATTTATTAGTAGTTAATGTGATGCTTAGGAATATTATAGGGATTCTTTATGTTCTATTAGGTGTAGATATGCTTAAATTACTTAACTACGTAAATGAAGGTACCTAGTTATAATGATTTTAAGCTATTCTATTAAGCACAACTATAACTCTTGTTTATTAAGTTTTTGTTAATTTGTTTATTTGTTTACTTATTTATTTAAATTTTTCGTGGCTATGGGGTATGAAAAATATGTTTGTTTGTTTCGGAAACGAAATTGGACTACTTAGCTGATGAGCCCAGTTACGAGGGTAATACAACAGTAAGAGATGGAGACCCATTTATGATAACATGTCGTGTGTCAATGTTCCAAGTCATAAAATGGCAAAAAGATGGTCACACCCTGGTTACTGGTGAACACTTCAATATCAGCGAAGCAGTAACTAATGACAATATGTTTGTATCCACGATAACGGCCAATTCTGCATCCTCTATGCATTCGGGTGCCTATCGATGCACAACACAGTACAACAAGTTTCATGTACTATATGTGGTTACCGGTACGTGCCGGCTATGATGAGCTTTTAAAATAAATGTCCATGTGCCCGGACCGGTTCGCCTCGCTTCATTTTTGGCTCGCATATGAATTAACTATTACGACTAGACACACTTTCCAGTATACTGCGACATCTCATATAGATTAGATTTATCATTGTGTTAGGTATTAACCCATTACTGTTGTCGGTTTTTATTGTTTGCATTATTTGTTATATAGATTTTGAATTTGAAATAAAATATACATATATTTATATTAAACATTAAACCTTTCAGAAATTCATGATATGATTTGTTTTTACTAATGCATATAATATGTAATTTGTATATTATGTTGTGTAAAATCCAATATTAATCACCTATACATTAGATATTCATTTAATGTCTAAAATATCCTTAAAAAACAATTACCAAAACTTTTAGTACCTATGTATTCATTTTTTTTGTTTATAATTTTGTTTTAGCTCAAGTTACTATAAAAGCAAACTATGACTATGGCGATAAATATAAAATAGGTGAATATAAAAGCAAACTAACACTTAATTGTAATATTGATGGCTCTCAAGATCCAAAGTACATATGGAAGTGGTCAGTATATACATTTCAGTTATCTAATATTTAATCATGAATAAATAGCTACTAATTATTAATTTTTAGGTTTAAAGGTGACAATCAAATAACAACTGATTCTGAAGACCCACACCATGTTGATGTGTCTGAAAACACTCTGGTAGTTAATCGTTTTGTTGAAAACGATGCTGGTCAGTATACATGCAGCTTATTCAGTTCCAATAATCTAATCGACAAGAAGGTGTTCAATGTTGTCTGTTAGTATATTATGTTATATTATATTAAGTCAAATATTTTTTCTATTTTCTTATAAATCTAATTTTTATAGAAAGTATTAAATAAATAACTTATGTAAGTATGTCAAACCAAACTTGTTAAAGTAGTAAAATATTGTTAGTTATGCATGATGTTTTATAAATTAACAACTAGTAATCTCATTTTAAGTTAAAACCAAAACTTTTTGCCCTTCGTAAGATTTTGATTTATAAAGATTTGATCTTCTGTAAAAGTGTATTCTTTGTGTTTAATTATTTTATGTACATTCTTGTCATGGTCTGTTGTATTGTACAACGTATTATTCACATTACTCGTCCATATAACCACTTTTACTTTTGCCTTCTTATACTGGTTTTTATTGACATAATATTCATCTATTTTTGTTTTCAATATTTTTAAATGGATATCATTTTTATATTTTACTTAATGATAATATGATATTACCAGACTTTAATAATTTTATTTTCAGTATGTTCTTTGAAATTTAATGTTAAATTAACTTAAAAATTAAAATTGGTTTAGTGTACCTATGTTTATAAATGTTGTTATTGTGTAAAAATAAAAATAAAAATGCTTAAGATGTTTTTTTTTTTATGATATAGTAAAGCCTTATATGAAACTGCCAAAAACAGCTACATTTATTGAGGGTGAAAAAATGGAATTGGAATGCATTGTATATGGTGTACCTACACCAGATGTTAGTTGGAAATTTGGTAAGTATAGGCTAAATTGTAATTTTTTATACTTACAATTTTAAATAAACTTACAATATATTTTTGCTTTAGAAAATACCACTCTTGTGGCTTCTGAACATATTAAATTTTTACCTAACAAAAAGAATATTTCCAATGCCATCTTAGTTTTGGATCCGATCACAATGCAAAATAGAGGAAACTTCATCTGCAGTGGAAAGAATAGTGTTGTCTTTGAACCTGTGCACTCTGCTCCTTCCTACGTGCGCATTAAAGGTAATAATTAAAGACATATGAAGTTCATGCTTTGTTTTATTTAATTGACTTATTTTTATTATGTGATAGACAAAATGGCTGCATTATGGCCGTTCTTGGGTATTTGTGTTGAAGTGATCCTTCTGTGTTTGGTTATATTTATATATGAGAAGAAACGTAACAAGGCCGAATTTGAAGAAAGTGACACCGATCAAGGGCCAGAGACGTAAGTAAGATGAGCTTTATTTATATAACTATCGGGATATATGTAAAAAAAACTAGGTTTTTTCTTTCTCATATTGAAACTAATTGGTCTTAAATGTAGCTTTTACTGTTTGAATAGTGGTAAATATTGTAATTTTTTATTTTTTAATCCCTCTTATAATATGACATAACAGTTTGGATTGTATTTACAAGAATATTTGTGTTTTGTAAAGATTAATATATTAGGTTTTTATTGTACCAAATTCTGATTAGGTATACATTTCATGACATAATGTTATACCTTGACGTAATATTTTTTATCTTTAATACTTGTACTTTTTTGTTAGACATTGTAATATTGTATTCATTTTTTTTTATTATTATTACTCATTTCAGAAACAATGCTAACGACCACAGTGGTGGTGATGTACGACACCGGAAATAATTTGACAGTTAAATGAATAATAACACATTTTAAACAAAGGTCATAAGTAAGGAATAAAAGTTTTAGATACAGATGCATTAGGTTTGCCAGACCAATTTTTATTTATGTTTTTAGTAAAAAATTGATCATAGTTGTTAACAAATAACTAAATGAAAACAGCTATTTGTTGTTTTGGTCCAGCTGAAACAGTGTTATACTTACTGCTTATTGTATTTTTTAATCCATAAAAAATGAAATCGAATGTTTTCCCTCACGCAAATGGGAGTAATTCAAGTTCAATAATGGTATACTAGCTGTATTATATAAACCAATTTTAGGCTCATTGTGCAAATAATTTGTTCTCCGTATTTTGTTGTGTTATTATTATTAATATTATTTTATTTTATTTTTTATTATTATTTTTTTTACCAAAGTTGATGTGTGTTTTTATTTTTTAATAAAAAACAGTAATCGCCCCCTCCCTGCCTGTTAACCTCAATGATTTGTTAAAATTTCAATGATGTCATGCCTAACTTATCCAAATCTTAAGTTTACTGTGCTTTAAAAAGCCTGAAAATATTGCATTTAATGCTCAATAAATGTTTATTCCTTCAGTTCGTAATAATATTAAATTTATCCTATCGTTTAACTAAAAGTAAACTACTTTAATTCTGGTCATAGATTTATTTTATAGGTAGCTTATAATAAAAGTGTTGTTAAAAAAAAAATTAATGTGAGTTACTTATTCGTAGGTTAGTGTTATGATAGAGTATTACACGCTGATTTTATTTCTAACAATTTCACTTTTTCGTCTAATTTAATAATAATTACTTCCTCTGTCCCCAGCAATATATATTTATTATTATTCTACTTATAAGTGGTTTATTTTATTTATAACTAGTATATTAAGGGTGCTTATCAAATTTGAAAGTTGCCCAGTTGGAAATTTATTTTTAGCAATAAGCATAAATTAAGTTTAAATCGTATATGATCGTATAAAATTATGTTTATTATTATGTAATATATATATAATGTCACTGCTTGTTGTTAAATTGTTGTAATGAAATTTAAAAAAACTCTTCAAAACATAACTAATTTAAGCCTATTAACGTAGTGACATTACAATCAATTTTTTGACACCAGAAAAGAGATATGAAACGTTAATATTTTATTTCCTATATATTGGTGTGAACCATCTTATTTGTTACTTGTAAGACCTTTTTATTATTTATTCAGTGTTATATTTGTAGAATTTGTTAAAATTAAAAAAATTATTGTTAGCATTAAATCATTAATTTCATAGTTATTACAAGTTATTATTTCTCCACCCGTCCACACTTTCTTGTATTTTAGGAATATTTCACTAATGACCGTGTTTAATAATTGCTTTTTTATTAATTATACTATTCAAACAACTTATTACGTGGTAGAATTCAATTTCAAAAGTATCTTTGGAGGGGGTTCTTGTCAAATAAATTTAAATTACACCTTCTTTAATTTCTATCTTGTATGTACAAACTCGTTTCTGATCAAAAATTAAACACTGCCAACGGCTTTAATTTTCAGAACCAACAATTCTCATGTATGACAAATTTTTTCTCTGTAATTTTAAGATAATGTTAAATATTATTATTATTATTATTATATAGTATAATATATATTAACAAAATATGATTTTTTTTTTTTGAAAAATATATATAATATTCATTAATAATTCTACCACTATAGCAAATTCACTATTAAAATAAATAAAATAGTTGGCTTTAGCGGCTCAAAATAATCGTACAAATTGTAATTTCAATAAGTATTAAGACATTCTGGGTAAATAGTTTCTTTAAATGTAAACAAATGTGTTAAAATTCAAAAAAAAAAATGTAAATTAGTTTATTTGGCGATAATATTAATAATTGATGGCTAATGCCCTAGTGCCCTTTTCCAAAGGAATTTGTAAAAAAAATTCTGGGTGTGTCTGCGGACTACGAACTGAAACGTCAATATTATCGTTTCTGTTCGTGTGCCACTAGAGTGCACTGCCTATGTTATTAATTTTTTCCGAGCTATAATTCGGACAAAATATACGGACTGAGTTCAGTGGTGCGAAATCAATGATTTAAACACGTGAATATGTTAGAAACGTGTTTACCCAATATGTCCTTGAGCCTTAATGTTTCTATTGTCATTTTTACTTAAAAAAAATAGAAATATAGTAAGTACAGTTGTTGTTATTTAATGATTATTTATTTCATCCAAGATACTACTACCTTTTTTTCTCGTATTTTCCTGGTATGTTTGTCAATCGTTCGATAAAGCCATGTGGTGCGTACACGGAAATATTTTATTTGAAGGGGTTTTAGGTATAACCTTTCCCTCTAATAATTAAAATAAAAGTATATTGTATAATATTTATTCAAAAACATTTTCACGGTTTTATATACATAGTAGAAAAAAATCCCAGGGGCATTTCACCCAAAATACACCCCCAGTGTACGCCACTGAAGCTAACATACTATGTTATGATTAGGTACATACGCATAAATGCAATTGGTAAGTATTAATTTTCCTACAGACCTGAGTTGCCTATCCATGACTGAAATTCGTGTAAATACATAAATGTAATACGTTCGACATAGATTTCTAATGTTTATTATGCTCTGCGTTTTATTTAGATACATTACTAGTATTTATCGCTTGCAATGTATTATAATTTTTAATAACGCGATGATCATGTTAAATGCATGGGAATACGTCTTATTGACTACTGTAGGAACATTTTGAAATATAATTATTCGTATTTTATATTAAAATTTATAACATTAATAAAAATATATTTTATTTCTGTATTATGTTACTAAGTTATTTGTGCGTTGTAGTGACTATTGAGTAAGTATAATAATAAATAATACAAATTTTTAATGCTTAAATTATATTGGAATTAAAAGTGTATAATAAAGTTGTTATTCCTCAGTATAACTTGACTTCTGATAAATAATTACAGTTTATCTATTTTATATGTACGCAGAGAGTGCATATAGAGTTGGTACATACCTACTACCTACCCTGTCTATCTACAGTCTAACCTAACCATCATACTATTGATCGAATAAAGTATTTATTAATAGTTCTCCAGAAAAATAATAAAATTCACCAAGGTGTAATTGACGGAGAATGGGGAGTTTTTTAAAATAATTTTTTAGTTTAAGATATCAATCATCAGGGTCTGTGTTGACGTGCTATTGATACAATTTTAGCCTTCCAGAAAAATGTCCCTGTAGATGAAAATGGATACCACATACCTACGCACAACTTTGAAGAAATTTAGGGAGTACTATATAGGTATAAGTGTTAAAATTATATCTGTGGCTAAGTATAATGCAAAAATGATATACCTACCTATGTACTATAATTATATAATAAGAACCATTTTATGGTAAGTAATGATTGATTTGATCAGTAAACTGGGCCCAGATTTTTCCAAATGAAAATGTAGAATAAAGTATCCAAATTGTTTTTATTTTTTATCCGAACACTACAATAAAGGTACAATCTCCATTATCTTCCAATTTACACTTATTATGTATTTAAATATTCATACAATAGGGACTGGATCGCGAATTAAAGGAATATTCGAATTCCGATTGCGTGTTAAGTATTTAGACATAGACGGTCTATGTCTAAATACTAATAAGACCACAGAATTGAAAATTGTTAGTCATGTAGGCTTTATACTCGTAGTTAATATAATACCATATACAAATTATATATTTTATATATTGAAATTCATTTTAAAATAATGTAATTAATTTCAATTGATAATAATATTAAATAAAGTAGGCTCGTCATCCGTCATAGACTAGGTACGTTTAATCAGTAATAACTAATAACTAATTACTATAATAATTTAAATTCCACAATAAATCATATTATATCCGAATTCTTTTAATTAATAAAAATATGTTATTTTATCCATTTATACTTTAAAGGGATCAGGTACCTAGGTAGATAGGTACGCGTTTATATCATATAAGATACAATTATTGTAATAATTTCATAATAGACATATATATGTATTTTTTTTAACACATTGAAAATTACGATAGTTTGGAAATTTGGCTCTGTAAAAAGGTAGGTGTATCGAGATGTTTTGCGAGGATTAAAATGTTTTTTATTAATTACCAGTATCATTATTATATAATAGATAAAATTTAATAAAATTGAGTTTCAATAAAATGTGGGACGCCCAAATAGCCACTCTATAACAAGGTTTGTTAGTTTTGTAATTGAAATGAATCATAGGTAGTAGGTATTACGCAATGTCGCGATAATGTGGAAAAATAGATGATCCAAGATTGTGATTATATAGCTAGTAAAATGCCTATTCAAAACGCCGTGTTTAACTGGTATACCATAGTGCAGTGGTGCGCAATTTTTTTTGATCCACGACCCCCCAAAATGATTTATTTTGATAATACGACCCCCCTTCCTACCAAAATTATGTAAGTGTAACATATAAATTTACTTTTTCATTTGGTGTAAAATTTTTGGCGACCCCCAGGTTGCGCACCATTGTCATAGTGTGTGTTGTCCGTGCAATAGAGTCGTGATATCGTGATAAGCAGTGTCATTGCTAGGAGAGGAGTCTCCCTCGGGCACCGATCGAATAATTAATATTTACGTTAAATATATCTGAGGCCGTGTTCCCGGAGGGGAATGCAATCGAGGCTCTTGCATCAATGCGTTTTTATTGATAGTCGACATTCGATTTGGATATACTTATTTGGCCTCAATCGTACCCCTTAATAACAGCTTATAAGACTTTTATGCCCTATTCATAAATTTATTATCTATGGGTATACTATGAAAAACAATTAACTATACCGTAGTTGATCTTAAATCGTTAGAGAAGTAGGTTTATATGCCGATTCCTAATCTGAGTAGATAACCGTAGGTACTCTACACCGTCTTTTGCCACTTGATCACTTAGATCTAAGTTTTGCCGAGATGAAAACAAGGGCACGTGGTTTAATAACGATTAGATGGCGAGAATCTAGTGTACAACGATCCTACACTTATATAGGTATCGGCCCTCATCTATAAGTAATATTTAAGAATAAACCTTTAATGTCAGGTACCTAAAATTAGTTTCCCTATATGGCTATATTACTGAATACCCTGTACGATTATTCCAATGCATTTCGAATAGAAACATAAACATAAATTTAAAAAGTTTTTTATACCTTTTATTAGGTACCACCTACCTTTAGAAACTTAGCAATATATAATGTAGTAAATAGATCAGGGCCGTATTTAGGAATTTGACACCAAGGGGCAACAAAAAAATACGCCTCATTAATCATTATACAAAATAAAAATTTAAATTATAAAAAAAATAGCCCCCCCTCTCCTACTCAGCCGCCCCGGGGCAACAGTACCCTGTAGCTCCCCCCTAAAAATACGGCTCTGAAATAGATGGTACTGGTACACGAAGTAGTTAGGTAGTGAAACTAATTTTTAGAAACTGATACTTCTCTTGTCACGGTTATTATTGAAAAGACACCGAGACCATTTTTGTTAAATACCTATCAGAAGACAGAAATTGAGTCGATTGAGAAATTTCCAGGCTAGATCTTCAATGTTACTTACTTATGTCGCCAGTCGTCAAATGATCAAATTGCTGGTTATTGAAAGGTGGACACAATAATAATTGTTATTGATTGAATGCCAACAATTAACGTGATAGGTAAGTCTACCTAAACAGGTATGTGACGTGTGTAATTGTGTAGAATAAATAGTCTTAATTTATTAATCTAATGACACCACGGTTGACAGTGGTTCAAAGCGTTGGTACGCATCTGTCGAGCTAATAATAGTATTTCGGCCATGCCATGTATTTTTAATAATAAGTACACCAAAAAAACTTTAGCTGTCCAAACTTGTTTAATGCCGCTGCGTACCTAATAATGTAGGAACCTAGTTATTTTTTTATCTTTTTCGACAAACTATACTGTACCTACTACTGTTGATGTTTAGGATAAAATTAATTATATTTTCAAACTTACCAGTTTTATTTCTAACTGTTTTTTTATGATATACAATATTTACTCATTAAACTTGGCAAACTTGCCTTGCAATTATTAAATAATTATTGATGTTAATATATTTTAGATTCTGAGCGGAGCGATGAATGTATTGATTTTACCATGATGTGTTTTTTTTTTTTTTTTTTTTTTTTTTGTGTGTCATCACGTTTTGGGGCAGTAAAAATGCTTCGAGTTTTGACTTCAGTACCTCTTTCGATCAGAAAGTGAATCTAGTTGGTACTTTGGGGGGTCAAAAGTAAAAAATTCTTAATACTTTTCTAAATAATTGAGAAAAACAAACTAAAAATTAAGGGAAAAACGGGAAATTTTACGCACACTCATTTTTCGACAAAATCGATTTTGGTTTTTGATGTAACTAAGTAACTTTAAAACAAATGACCATAGATACATGAAATTTTCACCTAATGTTTATATAAGTATATTCTATCCACCATGCAATTTTCAAAAAATTTCGACTTAAGTTGAACTATTCATAGGCATTTCAAATTTTCGATCATTATTAGTTTTTTTTAAATTAATATCGATAAAAATTTATTTGTTAGGCAGAAAAGCTTGAAAATTTAATACAAGGCTCTTAACATATTGTTACAATAGAAGTTGAAAAATAAAAGAAATTCATAGTCACAATTTTTTTTTATAAGCATTCAAAGTTTGAATTTTGACAAAATACGTAAAAATCACGAAAATTCATAAATTATTTTAAGCTAGAAATTCATAAAAAATTTTCTTTTTAAATCTAAGATTTTAAAATTTAATACAAGATTCCTTACTAGTTTTTCAATGTTTATCACAAATAAAAATTCCACCGGAAATTCAAATTAAATTTTTATGAGGATTTGAAATTTAAATTTTTACAACATTGGATTTTCACTTTTAGCGATTTCCTTATTTTGGTGTAACTCTAAAACAAATTACCGCAGATACTTGAAATTTTGACTGAATGTTTATATAGGCGTTTTATATATTTGATAAAATTTTAAAAATATTTAGATTTGTTTTGAGCTGTTTACTGACATTTTAATTTTTCAACTTTTTTATTTTTTTTTTTCTATAAATATCGATAAAAATTTATTTGTTCGGTAGAAAAGCTTGAAAATTTAATACAAGGCTTCTAACACATTGTAATAATAGAAGTTAAAAAATATTAAAAATTCGTAGGCACGATTTTTTTTTATAAGCATTTAAAGTTCAAATTTTGACTGAATACGTAAAAATTACGGCAATGTTCAAATTATCTTAGATAGAAATTCATAAAAGTTTTTCTTTTTAATTCTAAGATTTGAAAATTTAATACAAGGCTCCTAACATATTTTTACAGTAGAAGTTGAAAAATAAAAGAAATACATAGTCACAATTTTTCTTTATAAGCATTCAAAGTTTGAATTTTTACAACATATTATGTAAAAATCACGAAAATTCGTAAATTATTTTATGCTAGAAATTCATAAGCGAAAAATAAGCGAGACAGGTATGTTTACCTGGAAACCGTTATCACTCGGGATTTTAGAACTTAGGCATATATTGCCGTTGGTGATCGAATTGAAAGTAATTTTAACTTTTTTTGAGCCGACTGGTTTAATATTGGTAATGCCAGTGAAGTTGGTAGAAAAGAATTTTGCTATTTTAAACGGATGCAAATTCCCTAAATTTTTGTTTTGATCCGTGCATTCGGCGAGTATAACTATAGGACCATTATAATCCGGCGAAAAATATCTGAGACGAGTGTTAATGTTATTACTATCGATAGCTGGATTTTGGTTTGTTAATGGCATAGTGATGTCTGTAGATAACGTGGTGGCTGAGGCAGACTCATTAGAACGGTCGTAGCCGTTAATAGCATCATCGACCATAATTGGCTCGTGCGCGTTATCGGGAATGTTATAATTGAATGTAGTGTACTAGTGTTTGATGTATCAAGAACCGGTGGATTATCCATAATAATTTGTTGTAAACCTGGAGAGACGGGACTGGTTGGGTTTGGTTTAGTTTTAGACTTACGTTGGTACGAGACGAGTGTAAATTCGGAGCCGAGCCCCGAACTTCCATTTTGAGAAGTCGATTTTAGTCTGTTCGTAGACGAATTCCGGCCGCCGCCCGAAGACGACGACATAGATAAAACGAACTAACTAGCAATACCTATACGAAATATATTACACAGAGCAGGCCTTATCAGCAATGCACTAAAAACAACACACGACCGTTCACCACGGCGAGAGAACGCAGATGGAACCTAACCTAACCTATACTTGATAACATTTTCAAAATATTTTTACTTGTTTTGAGTTATTTAATGGCATTTTTTTTATGTCCACAACAAGTATTATCAACATCATCAACTAGACTACTAGACAGCGTGTGTGGATTTCAACACGGATTTCATCGTCTGACTTGTGGATCGGAGCAATATCTACTTTTACGTAAACACTAATGACAATGCGGCATTCATAGAACAACAACAAAAAAGTAGTTATTGATATTTTAGATTCTAAGCCGACTAATAATTAATGTATTGATTTTACTATGATATTGTGTGCGTGGTGTTTTAATTTTTTCTTTTTCTTTTTTCTGTAATCACGCTTAATCTTACCACACCGATAAACTTATAATTTTAAGTATGACGTGTCAAAAATATATTATAATATATTTTATTGAGATTTGGTCGAATTGATACGTAACAAAAAAACAAATTTTTAGTATTCCTTATGGGTCCCACGCGACACCATGATTTTGCACAGTGAGACCATCGTTCTGTTAAATTAAAAAATCGTACTTTTTAATGCTAAAAATAAAAAACAAAATGTTACTGTATATAAACAAAATATATTTTATTGAAAAATTTAATGAACAATTTAGTGAACATAACAAATGTGTGCTTTAACATTTTGAACAGATTATGTCGAAAAGATATAATATATAATACAATGCAAATTGAAAAAAAACAATAACTAATAATTTTAACAAAAGCAAAAAAAAAGGCATCAGAGAAGACGTGGCGATGTGAGTGGTACGTAATGGCGGTTGAGTGATAATCGCAGAAGATGCTAGTAAGGCTACTGGTCACCTCTACAACGTTATTCGGTCGGTCCTGAGGGGCGTTCGAGAATCGTTGGCGCGTTTGCCCGGGCCGCGAAGACGACCATGGCAGCGGATGGAGCCCGACCACGACGGTTGCGAGACGAACAACGATTGACGACAAGTGGCTATAGTGCGCGATGTTGTGCGCTTGACGATACTGCAGATGTTTAATACGATGATCGTTGTGCCGGTGACGACGGTTACCTAAGCTCCCGGAGCGAGCGACGAAGACTATAAAATGTGATGGGTACTGTGGAATGGGCGGTGACCTAACCGAGGCGTCGTGACTAGGCCGACAGTGTCAGACCACTAGGCGAAAAGGGGAGAGAATCAGTAGTGAGACTCTCCGTGATTTTCGCCCTGGCCACATCCGTCGGCGCCGTGCAGTCTGCCGCTGCCAATGGTCCCGCCGTGGAGTCGCGCACCGCCGTAACTCTGAAACGTTTAGTTTCTTCGAGTCCATCAGCGCTATACTGACATCCGTGTTCCTATCTACCCTACATAAATTATAATCATCTACTACCCGAACACTTTGAGCTCTACGGAAATCCGTCGTCACCGTCGCAACGAGTCGTATTCGTGCATTGCAGTCGTTATTGGTATCGACGGGGCGGCGTCGATGCCCGCGTCGATATGGCTAGCCTCACCGTCGTCGTGTCGTCGTCGTCGTCGATCGCAACCGAAGCAGCTAGGCGTCCACCGCACCGTCAGAGGGTCTCGCGTGTCGGCGATCCCGAGCACCCGACGTCTGCGATCCCGTTGCGCCACAGCTGGTGGCCGAATAACACGTATTGGCGACTTACCGCCGATCACCCTGCAGTGCTCTGTCACGTACCTTCCTCGTCCTCACATCGCCACGCCTTTGTCTGCTGCCCTCAACCAGGGGGGGGGGACTTTCGTACGGTTTCACTTCGGGAAAAAACTCAATAAAAAACAACGAATTCCGCGTACGGCTCTTGTTACGCCTCTCCACACCGCGCTAATGATTCTCATCAAGATGCCCGGGCGTGGAGGTGCGCGTATCGCTGGAGTGTTTCCCGGGTCCAGCCAGACGAACAAGCCCCAAAAAGGGAATGTGACCTCCTTTCCCCTGGTCGGCGTGACGTCCAACGCATCGTCATTTTGCTTAACATGTTCTTCTACGGCCGCGACCTGCTTGGTTGACGACGTCGCAATCACGTCGTCTGCAATAATGTTTATCTCAGCCGGTCCAATGTTGGAGGATTCGTCCGGTTGAGCGATTATGGCAGTCGACGCGTCGTCGCCTGTGAACTGCTTTGCATAACTCAGTAGACCCGCCAAATCGTCATAAGTTATTTCCTCGTTGTAGTTATCGAATCTGTGTAGCTTGGTTTCCATTTCATCGTATTCGATGTTGCTATTTGTTTTGTCGATAACTTTTCTTATGGTGGTCTTTTCAATGTGGTCGGATTTCTCGATATTATAAGATGCAGCCATTTTGCAGGTGTATTATGCGCGTGTAGGTAGACAGAAAAAAATAAAATGAACCATTTCCGGATTTCGTCGTAGACCAAAGCCGATAATTTCAAACAAACCGTTGTTTATTAGTGGCCAGCTAGTACGCAATAATATTATTATAATTAGCCAGCATCAGTTGGATTTTGAGACCGTTTATTTTTTCAAACATAATTATTATTATTATCTATTAATATACCAACTACACTTGTGTAAAGATATACTATTGTATATTTGTATTATAACAATTTTATTATACCCATAACCCGTTATAACAGTTTTCGTTTGGAACGCCAAAGTTGTTCAATGTTCTTAATTATCTAATAATTATTACTGGAATTAAGAAAAACAGTTGAGTATTATTTCAAATTATTAATTATGATCAATGATCAAAAAGTACGAGTATATCCATTGTCAAAACAATAAAAATACATTTAAAACTAAATTAAAAACATATGCATCCTATTATTTTTTTAGATTCTGAGCGGAGCGATGAATGTATTGATTTTACCATGATGTGTATTTTTTTTTTTTTTTTGTGTCTGTCATCACAGACACAGGGGCAGTAAAAATGCTTCGAGTTTTGACTTCAGTACCTCTTTCGATCAGAAAGTGAATCTAGTTGGTACTTTGGGGGGTCAAAAGTAAAAAATTCTTAATACTTTTCTAAATAATTGAGAAAAACAAACTAAAAATTAAGGGAAAAACGGGAAATTTTACGCACACTCATTTTTCGACAAAATCGATTTTGGTTTTTGATGTAACTTTAAAACAAATGACCATAGATACATGAAATTTTCACCTAATGTTTATATAAGCATATTCTATCCACCATGCAATTTTCAAAAAATTTCGACTTAAGTTGAACTATTCATAGGCATTTCAAATTTTCGATCATTATTAGTTTTTTTAAAATTAATATCGATAAAAATTTATTTGTTAGGTAGACAAGCTTGAAAATTTAATACAAGGCTCTTAACATATTGTTACAATAGCAGTTGAAAAATAAAATAAATTCATAGTCACAATTTTTTTATATAAGCATTCAAAGTTTGAATTTTGACAAAATACGTAAAAATCACGAAAATTCACAAATTATTTTAAGCTAGAAATTCATAAAAAATTTTCTTTTTAAATCTAAGATTTTAAAATTTAATACAAGATTCCTTACTAGTTTTTCAATGTTTATCACAAATAAAAATTCCACCGGAAATTCAAATTAAATTTTTATGAGGATTTGAAATTTAAATTTTTACAACATTGGATTTTCACTTTTAGCGATTTCCTTATTTTGGTGTAACTCTAAAACAAATTACCGCAGATACTTGAAATTTTGACTGAATGTTTATATAGGCATTTTATATATTTGATAAAATTTTAAAAATATTTAGATTTGTTTTGAGCTGTTTACTGACATTTTAATTTTTCAACTTTTTTATTTTTTTTTTTCTATAAATATCGATAAAAATTTATTTGTTCGGTAGAAAAGCTTGAAAATGTAATACAAGGCTTCTAAAACATTGTAATAATAGAAGTTAAAAAATATTAAAAATTCGTAGGCACGATTTTTTTTTATAAGCATTTAAAGTTCAAATTTTGACTAAATACGTAAAAATTACGGCAATGTTCAAATTATCTTAGATAGAAATTCATAAAAGTTTTTTAATTCTAAGATTTGAAAATTTAATACAAGGCTCCTAACATATTTTTACAGTAGAAGTTGAAAAATAAAAGAAATACATAGTCACAATTTTTTTTTATAAGCATTTAAAATTCAAATATTGACAACACATTATGTAAAAATCACGAAAATTCGTAAATTTTTTTATGCTAGAAATTCATAATAAATTTTCCTTTTATATCTAAGATTTGAAAATTTAATACAAGGCTCATTATATATTTTTACAATAGCAATTGAAAAATAAAATAAATATATAGTCACAATTTTTTTTTATAAGCATTTAAAGTTCAAATTTTGACTAAATACTCAAATTATCTTAGATAGAAATTCATAAAAGTTTTCCTTTTTAATTCTAAGATTTGAAAATTTAATACAAGGCTCCTAACATATTTTTACAATAGCAGTTGCAAAATAAAAGGAATACATAGTCACAATTTTTTTTTTTAAGCATTCAAAGTTTGAGTTTTGACAACATATTATGTAAAAATCACGAAAATACCGAAATTATTTTAAGCTAGAAATTCATAAAAAATTTTCTTTTTATATCTAAGATTTGAAAATTTAATACAAGGCTCATAATATATTTTTACAATAAATATTGAAAAATAAAAGAAATGCGTAGTTACAATTTTTTTTTTACAAGCATTCAAAGTTTGAATTTTGACAACATATGTAAAAATCACGAAAATTCGCAAATTATTTCAAACTAGAAATTCATAAAAAATTTTCTTTTTAAATCTAAGATTTGAAAATTTTTAATAATCTATAATATATCCTAGACAGATAAACCGTCTTCGCTCAGAATCGTTTTTTGTATACAATGATATAATATCATTGGATTCAAATTTAATTCCATCCATTACAGTAACCCACTTGTAACCTACTGTACAGCAGAGCGACATACACGACTTACCCGCTTTTTTTTTTTATTTAATGTTATGTCGACTAAAATCAGAGTTGTTATAAAAGTATGGTATGTAGTTAATATATTGGTGAAGTATTTTCATATTTCTGTATGTAACGCTTAAGCTTACCACTTACCGAAGGTTTTACTAATAGATGGCGTTAAGGTCTTCAATTCGAGTTATAAAAGAAGTTTTTCAAAAAAAATACATTTTATTTTTTTATGGACCTAACAAAAAGTTTTGAATATTACAAATAATCAATATTTCTTTAAAAACTTAATGGTTTCTTAACATCAGGTCAGATTCTTTATAGTAGGTAAAAAATGTATAATAGGTGTAATAGGTAAAGTAGGGAAGTAGATAGGTAGGTAATTTAATTTACTTATCTATGTTAAAAGTTATTTTTTAACTTTACTAGGTAGTTAACGTTAATGATCAACTTTAAATAATTTAATTTTTAATTGACTGCTGAAACAACTAATATTTTTACATTTAATTCAAAAATAATTTACCTAAGTAGGTATCAAGTTAAAATTAAAAATGTTTTTGACATTTTTCGTTAAAATGGTTTTTTACATTTATCTAATTATTTTACTATAAACACATTCTTTATTCATTATTACCTTTAGAATAATAGTAATAAATAATACTGGGTGCCTACTAAAAGAAATATCCTTTAAATATATTTCTCGATAAAATAATTATATAGCCCTATATAGGTATATTTAAATGGGCAAAAAACTACGAAGTAGCACCTATACTCTCATCATAAGGATATCATGTGATCCACGTATTAAAAAAAAATGGCGATTAACTTTTTAATTTTCAGCCAATATATTTTTTAACTTAATTTACGCTTAACAAGTTAAATTTATTTTCCTTAATTATTTACTTCTAACTTATATATCTTGTATTCTTGTGTTCGTTTAACTTAACTTAAGTTCAATATTTTCATTAACTTGCTTAACCTCTGTCAAGTCAATTTATATCAAACACAAAATTGAAAATATAAATACGTTACCTATATAGATTGTAGGCATATGTATATACCATTAACTTATAAAGCACATCATTTATCCCATCTTTATAGGTATTAACGTGACAAATTCGTTAAGATTTAATAGTTTCGATGGCAATATGCTACAATTATTTAAGACAGCTGTTTACTAACTGCAGTATAAAAGGGGTTAAAAGCAAAAAAATATAATACAAGGACATATTTCATAAGAGACGATTTAAAGATTTCAATGAAATTAAATTATTAACTTTCGACATGGAAATTATATTCTCATTTCAGTTAATACATTTTTAAGAGGGTGTTTACTGTTTACACAATATAAATCACAAAATATTCCTAAAAAACTAAGTTACAAATACGTATTTAATATTAAAAATTATATTTTATATAAAAATTAATTCCAATTTTTAAATATATTTTGATCACATTTTAAAGGCAAAGACCTTTTTAGAAAATTATTTATTACTATAAGTAGTATATTAAATTCTTAAAACATTTATTATTATTCGCTTGCATCGTTAAACCTAACTTTTAAGTCGGGCAAAAGACATAATTAGGTGTTATTAACCAACAATTATTCATTTTAAAAATCAATATTCTATTGAATGATATTTGGGACTATCGCTTTTTAATTTAGCATATCTTCCACTCATATATGTAGGTCAAATATATCTCTGTACCAAATTTGAAGCTCGTATCGTCATTTTCTTTCGTGCTTGAGAAGCACAACTACTGTCTACTACTGATCGATCTTTTATTGGGATAGGCATAACTGCTCAGAAATGACGTTATTATAACAAAAATACGAAAAACATATATAAGGAGTACGACTTTTAACGGGCTGCGAAGTGCACGGTTAAAAATAAATAACATCAATTCACGGATATATAATGTTATATAATGATAAATAATAATAATAACAAAATAAGCTACCATCACTATAATAGCAATCATCTATAATTAAAAATGTCGATCGTAAATCTCAAAATGTCAGTATTTATCGAGGTTGGGCCTATCGCTTTTTAACTTGGCCTATTTTTTGCGCATAGGTCTAATGTATATCTCTGTCTTAAATTTCGTCGCAATCGGTCCAGCCGTTTAGGAATGCATAAAAGAACAAACAGACAGACAGACAGAAATAGATATAAATAGATATAATATATTAATAATATGCGTTTATATATTATTATAATCACGTAACGACAATACATGTAAATTTAACATAGCTATTACAGCCTGCTGAAATCAATGGTCTTACATGCAGAAAACCTATCAGCTGGTCGACTGTATAAAATGCCACTTTCACATCGATCTTTTATTTTTTATACTTTTGTTTTAGTTCTACTGCCACTTGTAACTTTGAACAAAGTTCGCTGAGTTAGCTGGTGTAATATAATTTATTTATATTTTATCTACTTATAGTTTATATGGCTATTGCAGGTAGTTGTACTTACCTTACATATATATATATATATATATAGGTACTTCAAATTGTGTGAAATCGTTAAATTTTTAGAAAACCACAAAAATCGATGAAGATAAAAGTTCATGGAACATTCCTAAGATATTTTTATAAATTTATTAGATTTTATAAACGTGATTTTGATACATAAAAACAAAAGTAATTTATTAGATTTATTTTTTATTTTTATTAACATTCGAAGTTCCATCATTTGAAATACAGGATTTTTCCAAAGGAGAGCTAGGAATAAATTTGATGTAACAAGGTTTTTTATTGATAAGATTAAAAAAAAAAAAGCGGGTAAGTCGTGGATGTCGCTCTGCTGTACAGTAGGCTACTGTAATGGATGGGGTTAAATTTGAATGCAATGATAGGTATCATTGTATACGAAAAACGATTCTGAACGGAGATGATTTGTCAGTCTAGGATATATTATATTTAAATATTGTCATATATTCTATTTTGAAACAAATATTTTATTTTTCAATTAGTACCTACGCATTTTGCATAAGGCATAGTTAATAATTTTTTCCAAAAACATTGCATGTAGTTATCATAATTCATAATACCTTATATTATCATAGATATACGAATACCTGGTTTGAGGATAAATCGTTATCATTACGCGATTTCATAAAAATTTAAAACTCAAACGCTCAAAACATTTTTCCTATAATGACGCTTCAAATTTTCTCTATAGCTATTTGAAGCAAAACTTATGGAAAACTTGGTGTTAAATTTTATAACCTTAGATATAAATACAAACAATATTATGAATTTTGAACTACAAAATAATTTGCAAATATTCATGGTTTTGACGAATTTTTGTCAATATTTGAAATTCAAATGCTAATGAAAATTTAATTTGAATTTCCAGTGGACATTTTTTTTGTGATAAAGATTGAAAAACTTGTAAAGAATCTTGTATTAAATTTTGAAATCTTAGATTTAAAAAGACAATTTTTTATGAATTTCTAGCTTATAATAATTTGCGAATTTTCGTAATTTTTACGTATTTACACAAAATTTGAACTTTAAATGCTTATAAAAAAAAAATGTGATTATACATTTCTTGATTTTTCAACTGCTATGGTAAAAATATTTTTGGGAGCTTTGCATTCAATTTTCAAATCTTAGGTTTAAAAGGGAAATTTTTTATGAATTTCTAAAATAAAATAATTTAAGAATTTTAGTGATTTTTATGTATGTTGTCAAAATTAAAATTTGAATGCATGTAAAAAAAAATGTTGCTATATATTTCTTTTATTTTTCAACTTCTATTGTAAAAATATGTTAGGAGCCTTGTATTAAATTTTCAAATCTTAGAATTAAAAAGGAAAACTTTTATGAATTTCTATCTAAGATAATTTGAACATTGCCGTAATTTTTACGTATTTAGTCAAAATTTGAATTTTAAATGCTTATAAAAAAAATTTGTGACTACGCATTTCTTTTGTTATTCAACTGCTATTGTAAAAATATGATAGGAGCCTTGTATTAAATTTTCAAATCTTAGATCAAAAAAGAAAAATTTTTATGAATTTCTATCTAAGATAATTTGAACATTGCCGTAATTTTTACGTATTAAGTCAATATTTGAACTTCAAATGCAAATAAAAAAAAAATTGTGCCTATGTATTTTTATAATTTTTTGATTACTATAAGAATAACTTATGAGGAACTTTGTATTCAATTTTAAAGTATTTTGATAGGGCCAAAAAAATTTTATGGACCCTTCCAAAAAAATTTTCAGAAATATTGAAAATTTCAGTTGTCTATAAATATCTCAAAAAAAGTCAAAATATTTTGAAAATTAAATCATGTAAAAAATGCCAATCTTAATAACTGGTAAAATTTTCAAGTATCTAGGACTCATACTTTTTGAATAATAACAAATATTTAAAATCGTTTCAGGATAAATCGTTATCGTTACGCTATTTCGTAAAAATTTTAAATTCAAACGCACTTAAAATTTTTTCTATAATGATACTTCGAGTTTTCTCTATAGCTAGATGAAGCAAAACTAATAGAAAACTTATTGTTGTATTTTTAATCCTTAGTTATAAACGCAAAAAATTTTATGATTTTTCAACTTCAAAATTACTTGCAAATTTTCGCGTTTTCGACAGATTTCGTAAAATTTTGAACTATAAAAGCTTATTAAAAAAAATTGTGACTTACGATTTTTAATTTTTTTTAGCTACAATAAGAAAAACTCATAAGGAACCTTGTATTAAATTTTCAAGTTTTTTTGGTCGTCCAACATTTTTTTACCGACACTTCAAAAAAAAATTCTCAAAAAAAGTGTAAATTTCAGTGGTCTATAAATAACTCAAAAAAAGTAAAAAATTTTTGAAAATTAAACTGTATATAGAGAACACTAACATAAACATTTGGTGAAAATTTCAAGTATTTAAAGTGATTATTTTTTGAATTACAACCATATAAAAAATCGATTTGGTCGAAAACTGATTTTGCGTAAAAATTCCCGTTTATCTGTCATTTTTTTTTTGTTTTACTCGATTTTTTTTAAAACTGTTGGAAAATGTTTACTTTTGACCTCTATAATGCCACCCCCAAAGTTTGAAATCGAAGCATTATTTCGACTAGTTATGCTGTACACAGACACAAAAAAAAAAAAAAAACACACATCATTGTAAAATCAATACATTCATCACTTCGTTCAGAATCTAAAATTATTGGAATGGAACTCAACTATTAGAAACGTAAAAGGGTTATTTACCATTATATTTTTCAAGCAGGCATGATGAGAGAACCGTTTAAGTGTTAAAATGCGCAAGTATTATTTTGTTCATTCAGAAAATAAATTACACATTGATATCCACCCTATAGGCGTTGGCAAGAAATTTTACGTTTTTACTGAAATGTTTAAAAAACCATTGTCTCACCCAAGGTTACTATAAAGTGATTATACTGATTTAGCATATAGCAAATTTATAATTGGTGTAGCTATACTGTAGTACAGTAGTAAATTTGAGTTTTGCAGTTGAACAACACGTACTGGGCATTGTTATACGGTTATGCAGATAATATATGATAATATATTGTACATAATTATTACGTGACACCTTAAGCGGCTTAAAGTTATGTTTTGATCGTGATTTGTGACAAAAATACAAAATAAAACAATTAATGATTATTTTCGAAAATGTTAAATGACGCGTTTACCGAAAAATATCTATATTTTATTTTTGGGATGTAGAGTTGATTTTTTCCATTTCTTTCTCATTTAAACTCATAGATTATCTACTTTTAGAATAGGTACTGATCTATGTCACGCGTCACGCCGGTAGTTCACTTTTTAATTAACATATTTAAATGACTCTAATACGTTCAAGAATATATGGGCAAAATATTATGTTTGTATACATAAATGTACAAACAATACACAATATTTACACTAAATAGGAATAATAGTTTATTCGTTATTTTAGATTCCGAGCGGAGTGGTTTATTATAGACATTTTAATTTCAATTTTTCAATTTTTACGAACTAGAATGATGTTATAAATGTCGCTAATTTTTTTTTCATTAAGTCGAAGTACTTGAATATTTAAAACAAGGGTTCTCGTGAATAGTTCGTGGTGTAAACGAAAAATGTAAAAAAGTATAAACACGGTTTTTGTCTTACAGAAATTGTTTAACGAAATTACATACTAAAACCAAGAATAACGATTTTAGTGATTCGGTTGTAATAATTCAAAAATGTTATTCATGGGTACTCGAAACTTTTAAGGTACCTATATGTAATTATTATATATTATCATAAAACTCAAATTTAACACATCCATTGCGACGATTCTCTAGACCAGAGGTTCTCTGCAATCTTTTTAGGGCCACGACCCAAATTTATCTCCGAAAATCTATCGCGACCCACTTAGGTTATTTCCAAAATTAAAAATTGGTTTTTAAAACAACATTTGATCAATATGAAAATAACTTATTATTGTATTATTTTTAATTAACCCGCACAAATACAGTGAAATAAATTCCCCAAAAAAAATTTTAAGTCAATACGCAACTATTAACACCTATATATATATATAAAGTACTTATACACATCACACTATATACATTGAGCTGTTTACTTTCTCTCCACATATAGTATATATATATATATATATATATATATATATATATATATAAATGCATTTAATGTTCTACACGTAATATGTGTTATATATGTGTCGTAGGTATAAAATAGCTGATTTTCGTATAAACGAATATTTTTTTTTCTCACTATATCGTCTCGCAGAGTCTGGTTCATAATGTTATTATGTATGATAAAATTCGATGGGGTAGTCGTGTTGGAGCATTACAACGTAATATAATTTTAGGAAAAAAAATAGACGATTACTGCATCGCGGACGGTTTGAGCTTACATCGGTGGCGACACATCCATTAGGACGGTGACTGGGCCGAAGATTTTATTTATCATCAAACGGGCGCGGCGCACCGGGTACACGACGAGGGTTAATCCAAAATCGAATTAAAACGTTCTTTTTTCTCTTTTTTTTTTTACCCCTCGCCCACGCCAACGCTCTATCGTACCGTAACCGTACTAATCCGATTGTTGCAAATACGGCGGCGGTGGCGTCGTCGACGACGCACCGGACCGAGACATCTCCTGGTCAAAGTCACATTCGATTATCACTCGGTCACTTACTTTTCAAAACGACCGAGTTATACATATACGCACACGTCACGCACTTACATAGTATAATATACGTGTACAATGTATTATAATATTACATAAATATTAGAATTTTCTTGTACATAATATATTATATACCTATCGTATACGTATCTATATATAAACAGGGTGATTCTTTTATCAAACAACACTCATTATTTCAAAAACTATTGATTTTTTTCAATTTTTTTTTTCTTCAAAATTTTAGATCCATCTTGTTCTAGAACTATATATATTTTTAAATATTTTCACCCTTATATTTATCAGGTAAACCATTATCAACTTTTGATTTTCAAACGACAACCTATACTTAAAATGTCATAAACTAAAAAGGAAATTTTTTCAATGAATGTTCACGTTTAAATTTTAAATTTTCGTTAATCCGTTTACAAGATATAGCCTCCCAAAGTTGGGTGGTTTTTGTGTGTTATGGGTGTATGTTAGGTGGTATTTTTTACACACGAATACCATATAAGTGTTGTTTGATAAAAAGAATCACCCTGTATACATATAGGTATAGGTATACATGTTATATAAATTGTATTTGTAATAATCGTGTTATTCACCCAATTCACATGATATTGTATACATATATACGCGTACTAATATAGGTAGTATTACCACATTTATTTATTTTATTTTCCTTTCATATATTATTATTATTATGTAGGTATACCTATACTATTTTATTATTCTGGAATAAACGTGTATAAATGCGATATAAATAATAAATAAAATTTGGGACCAGAGCTACTCGTCGGTTGTCCAAGTCAACACATTTTTAGGGTCAGTGCATACATTATAATGTAGTGTGGGCGGTCATACCGTACGAACACATACAGGGTGGGCTGCCGCGTTTTACTCACAACTCAATCAAGTCAGACATAATAGTCCGGTAAAATCGTCTCTATACCTGCTAGGTATGCGATCGAGCTTATGAAACGGAACGTTTTTACAGTGACACACGCGCAGCGTGTTTTGATTAATTAATACCTAGTTTAATTTTTAAATGAAAAAATATTATTAAATAATTTAAAAAAATTAAGCTTGTAGAAAAATAATTCGAATTACGATTTTAACACAATTCATTGCTGAGTTGAAATCTTTCACCACACGCGTCGTATTGACGAAAATCTGTCCGAGATTGATAATTAATATAGGTAACGGATTTTATTGTACCTAAATACATATTTTTATTGGAATGAGATATTTTAAATCTGATAAAAAATGTATACGATTCAGATCATTCTAATTAAAATAAACTCAAATTTATTTTACATATTTTTGCATATTTGATAAACAAGTACATATTTTAGTGATTTTTAATTTTCAAAGACTTTAAACATTTCTGCTTCGTCTAAATTAACAAGATTAGTAATTTTTGACGACCACCAAATATTATCGTTATCTAAATGGCATTTATGTATTTATTTCCGGCGCATGGCATGCCACTATATACATTAGAACTAGTTCAGTTATTGTGTGTTAAATTTGTTTCCTGTGATTATGCTAGCAGTATATTTTTATACGTATAGATAGATAATGGTTAAAATATAGGTACTAAGTAATAATCTTACAACGATATTCAATTTAGTTTATCATTATGTAATTTTATTCGTTTTATTAAGAAAAGTCTGACAATTCATATATTCAATTGAATGATATTTGGGCCTATCGCTTGTTTAATTTAGCCTGTCTTCTGCTCATAATAGGACTAATATATCTCTGTACTAAATTTGAAGCTCGTATCGCCATTTTATTTCGTGCTTGAGGAGTACAACTACTACTGATCGATATTTTATTGGGATAGTAATAACACTGCTCAGAAATGACGTTATTATAACAAAAATACGAAAAACATATATAATAAGGAGTACGAATTTTAACGGGCCACAAAGTGCACGGTTCAAAATAAATAACATCAATTCACGGATATATGTTATATATAATGAATTATGATAAATAATAATAATAATAATAAAATAAGCAACCATCTATAAGCAAAAGTTTCGATCGTAAATCTCAAAATGCCTGTTTGAGCACCTCTCGGGGTTGGGACTATTTTCTCCGTGTAGGTCTAATATATATATTTGTCTCAAATTTCGTGGCAATCGGTCCAACCGTTTAGGAATGCATAAAGAACAAACAAACAGACAGACAGAAATCCATATATATATATATAAATAGATATAAATAGATATAATATATATTAATAATATTCGTTTATATATAATCACGTAACAACACATGTAAATTTAACATAGCTACAGCCTGCTGAAATCAATGGTCTTACATGTAGAAAACCTATCAGCTGGTCGACTGTATAAAATGCCACTTTCACATCGATCTTTTATTTTTTATACTTTTGTTTTAGTTCTACTGCCACTTGTAACTTTGAACAAAGTTCGCTGAGTTAGCTGGTGTAATATAATTTATTTCTATTTTATCTACTTATAGTTTATATGGCTATTGCAGGTAGTTGTACTTACCTAAATACATATATATATATATATATATAGGTACTTCAAATTGTGTGAAATCGTTAAATTTTTAGAAAACCACAAAAATCGATGAAGATAAAAATTCATGGAACATTCCTAAGGTATTATTATAAATTTATTAGATTTTATAAACGTGATTTTGATACATAAAAACAAAAGTAATTCATTACATTTTTTTTATTTTTATTAACATTCGAAGTTCCAGCATTTGAAATACAGAGTTGAAGCTTATAAACCCTGGCATTCTGAACATTTTCTTGCGTCTCAGATATGATATTTTAAATATTTCGTTCTAATTAATGATGGAGATTCGGAAATGAACATGATTGACACACACGTTTTTTTTTTTTTTTTTAATATAGCGCTATTAAAAAAAATTCATTGGTGTTAAGCCAAGAAACTAGGTGGCCAAAATAATACTGCTGGACCTCTTGTATCCAACTATTTTATCGGATGTGCTCATTCAGGCAACCTCTCTTAACATTAAAATTAGGCAAATCATAGGAGCGTTGGGTTACATAAAAATTGACTCAATAATCTGTTTGAACTAATTAATTGAGAAATTATTCGCTACAAACGTTCTCCTAACTGATATTTATACTTTTAAAGTGATCGAATTTTCTTCAATAAAAAAGGTCTGATAATCTTATCATTTAATATTCTACTCGGAATAACTAATTTTAAATATTTTTGGCGTGGAATTCATTGGATTCTTGTGGATTTTTGTTCGATCAGAGATAAAATTAGCGTTTAATTATAGTTTGTCCATTTCTTACAAAAGTAGATTCGCCTGTAACAATTAATTTTACTACAAACATTGAATCCGGGCTTAATCTACGTAGTACCCGTCCAACGTGCAACGCCTTTGTTTATCAATTGCATGCAACTGTTGACAAAATTTGTTTTGTATGTTTTGTATGTTTTTATTTTTATTTTTTTTGTAAGATTCTATAAATATACGATTTGCTTATTCCAGTCATAGTGTCTCGATGACTTAAGGATATAATCTTGGAAATTAAATTTTAATAAAGACCATGGTATGGTAAACATTTGTTACGATCTTTGGTCTACTATACCTATTAATACATATCAGTCAAAATTATGTTATGATACAATAAGATAATCAACACAGTAACTATTAACACTACATCGTAATAGTTAAAATACTTAAAATATCTAACCATGTTTCGCTGTTCAGTAATCAATAAACACAGCTATGGTCATTTATATTCAAAACAAAATTTTGATGAACTGGAGTAGGTAGATATCAGTTTTATTAGACTAAAATAGATATTTTATTACTGAAATGTAGAACCGTTTTTAATTATTATGAATATGAAGACAAATTTAATAATCTACAGGTCATCAAAAATTGACATTTTTTAAAAACCTTAACTGGTAGCTCCATTAATAATTAGATATTTATACAGATTTTCATCTAAAATCCTTAGTTCGAATAGAGATTGATTATTAATATTATAAATATAAACCATATTTTTATTGGTAATATTAAAATATTATTAACTTTTAATGGCTGTAGCTAAATTGCATATCTATATCGCCGTGTGATCCTAATTTCCTTTATTTATAAATATTAATAATGTCGTGCACAAAAAAATGTTTTGCATAATATACCATTGCTCCACTGTTATCCGTGTCAACTAGTCTGTAGGGTCAACGGTGGCGTATAATTTATGCGTTCATCGTAAACATGAATGCCGCCAACGGCGCACGGATAAGCGAATCGCTCGGATAGTCGGATATTCTTTGCGACGGGATTTTTTTCTGGTTTTTATTCGTATTTTTTATTTTCGTTCTCTCTCCGCAGTTTTTTTTTCTTCCGTATAATAACTGACACGAAATCCTGCGTTGTGTTCGAAAACTTGTTGTTAAGTCTTCGGGCGCGCGCAGGGTCGGATAAAATAATAATAATAAATGCACGCGAGGCCACCACCGTTTTTGAGTTTAAATAATATTGCTTAAGAATTCATTTATGTGTCGTCCAGCAGCGTGAGTTTAACCAATAATTCTATCTGTGTAGTATACGACGGAAAAAATCGTCTGTTCTATTTGCAATAGAAAATTTTAATGACAATATTATATATATATTTTTTTTTTATTATGTTTATAAGAATTAAAAGTAGTTAGGTTAGAAAACATGACCCATTGGCGTATTATGGTTTATTTTTATAAATTTAGAGAAAAGTTCTTTTGAAAAATACTGGCTATGAGTCTAAGACTTCACCAGCAGGCGTTGTACAACGATATTTTGAATAATAATTCAAAATGGATAGTCTATAAATCTGAAATGATTTTTTTCCTTGAGACTCAGTGGGTGTTTTAAGCTTCTTATTAACCTCTATACTTTGCTGTAATTCATTAAAAATATATAATTTGAGGAATTTTAAATGCTAATATCTTAAAAATAGAGCCATTTTAAAATAATATCAAGTCGTGCATTTACGATATTTTAATATTTATATTATATATTGTAAATATTATTATTGAATTAAAAGCAGGTGAAAACCACAATAAATTAAAATTAAATAGGACTCAAATGATATTTATTTTTTTTTAAACATTTATTAGAAAATACACAATCTGTAATAATATTTACAATAAGCATATAAGCTGAAATTACAATGATTATGAGTGAGTGAGGTGAGTAGCAACCCTGCAGTAACAATCGACATGATATTTAAATGATATAATTTCATAAGTCTTTCATTTTTTTCCGAAACATCTACAATATGGCCTTTTTGCAAGAATTTCCATAAAAAATGTGAAAAGGTTAAGTGACTTATCGGTTGAAACAAATTCCCCGGAAAAATCAGAAAATATTTAAATAATTATTTAACACTGATAATAAAACTGCCTAAAAATACGCGTTCAATGTATAAAATGCTTGGATACCCCAAATTGCTCGTATAACATATTCAATATTTTTAAATAACATAATATGTGTTTATGTTATATAGGGGGTTTTTTTTTTATGTCCTAGATATATTATTTGCATAATGTACCAGCGTTGTCATAGATTGGAACAATGAAAATCTAATAATTCGCTGATGAACAAAACCGCAAGAAACTTTACTGACATGACAACAATAGTTTACAGCCTCCTCGGAAAGTTTATACAGACAATACAAATTAGTTAGTAAAACTAGTTTATCCAAATAAAATTGAACCATTTAACTTTTTTTAACACGAGCTTGAACAAATTATGTTTAGTATTAATAACTACTAGATGTATGTAACTATACTATAGTTTCATAAAATAATTGTTTAACATTTTAATTAGTTGACAACTTAATTTTGGTCTGTGGTTAAAATATGTTATTTATTGTTGGAATTGGATTTTTCTGGTTGCATATAGTCGTCAGATTGACCTCATCTTTGATTTCCCGTGATACAGCTAGTATATATGCCACGCGTAATATACCCAGATGAATTCAATATTGATTTGTGTTCGTATTAGTGTAATTTGAATATATTGTGTTGTTTTATTTTTTGCATAAAAATACTTTTCAGTATGTTTTTTTGAGTTGAAAGAATTGTCTAGTTTAATCCCTTCGCATCTTAATGGAATTTCATGTTTTTATAACATTTGACAATCACAACTTTTACATCGTTATCAAAATCAAGCTGCAAATTAAAACATACTGAATATTATTTTGCACTATAACAGCGTGTTTCTAATATGTTTATGCAATTGAATTAAGTATTATAATAGTACAAAATAGTAAAAGCTTTGAATCAAATATTTTGACGTTTTAAAATATTTGAAAATTTGGTTTTTATTATTAAATTTTATAATTATTTTACATCATTTATCTGTGTACCACGCAATCCAACGCAGTGTACGGCATGTGTATAATAGCAACGCGAACTTAAATTTAGTTAAATCATTGAGGAAAATAAATCTCTTGTCGTTTCTTCAATTCAAAGATTTTTAGACATTCGTTATAAATGTGGACGCTACAGTTAAAAATACGTTTACGAATTGAATAGGAAGAACATGATGGATTTGTTTTATTTATATAATAAAATATACGACATACATACTGCTGTATATACAACTATTATAGTAAGTCAAATGGCGTGTCTTGCTAATGTAAATAATATACGTTTAGTGTGATTAATGTTCGAACAAAACTAAAAATCGTATTATTATGGTTGTAAGGAATTAAAACGTGTATATTTAATAAATAATAATGCATTCAGTTAGTGTTGAGCGATGAAAAGCCGCGTACGTTAATCCTTATTTTTAAAATTTTTGTTCTAATTAGTATTTATAATTTAAATTTGGTGTGATTATTTTATTATAAATAATTATTATTATGATAAAATATTATTACTACACTATTCATATAAAAAGTAAAAATATTCATTATTTTAATGACATACAATTCAAGATGTAACATAACAAGATATGATTTACATATGATTTGGGTTGATTTGGGATAGTGCCAGTATAACTTACAATGTATATATATGTAATAACTATTGATTATTACATTTACTTTTTCCAAATTTCTGAGGTTCAAGTTTTGAAAAAGTTGTCGAAATATTGCAAATAAATATTATTTGAAATATTGTTGCAAATTATTTTTCAAATAAAAAATGTAAATGATTTTCAATTTTAATAGTTATACACTTTTACAGCGTTGAAAATTGAATATTAGGTTCCTCATTATAAGCATTTACTATTTAGAGCAATCTAAATATCTAAAAATTTTAGCCATGTATTTTTTTTTATACATTTAAAGTTTAAATTTGAAAAAATTGGATATCTTAATTTTAAAAAAAAGTTATTGTTCTTTCAGTTATTTGTATGTGATTTAAAGGGGTTTGAAATTTTTCATTATTTCGTAAGTACTAGATACATTATTATTTAATTAACTCAATTTAATTATTAAAATATATTTAGATTAATTTTAAGCTGAATTTATACGAACCTAGTTGGTTATTCACGTAATTCTACATTGTTCTACGTTACATCGGTATTGACTAATACAACACCTTTATATTTTAGTATGAAATAATTTATTGTAATTATTATCTACTATCAGGTTATTATAATATACATTTGATTTTTATTAAAACAAATATTTGTTCAACCTACCATATTTATGGTATAATATATGATATTATAATATATATTATTTTATAATAATTGTATTATAATAATCTTTATTATTCATTTATTGTATATATATATTGCATGTTCATGGTAAAAATCAGTAAAACTATATGTCATACTAATAATAATAATAATAAAAAACGATTACGTACTGCCATACTAGTAATTTAAAGATGTTAAATTCCGATAAAATAATCTCCATAGTTTATATTATATAGGAACACAATTATTAGTCATAATTTGGTTACATATATAATTTACAACATCGGTTAGATTTATACTATAATAATATTTAGAGGTATATCTGACTATCCACACGCACACGCGAAAATGCAAAACAGATATCCGACGATCTGAAAACCATTGTAAATGAAAAAAAAAAATTCGAAAAGTGCAAAAATCGACCAAAGTTTTTTTTCCTCCACTCCTCCGCTTCGTATGCAGTACTTCAGCGTGAAGGCGTACACATATATACTTGACGATGAGGCGACAGTAGATATATGTGTCTTTATAATATATATATATATAAACTTATTACACACACCTATATTCCTGTGTGTGAATATAAATAATATACGAGGAAAGGGTGGATATAAAAAAAGAAAAGAAAGAAAGTCGAAAGAAAATCCTATATACACATATTATAAATATATATATATACACAAAAAGAGCGGTAACAGCGTTAGGTCGCCGTGACGAGGTGGTGGTGGCGCGTATAGTCGTTAAGTATGTATATATATATATATATATATATATATATATATATATTAGGAGAGGAGAAAAGGATGAAAAACCCGAAAAACTCTTCACTTGTTTAACGATAATAATCGAAGCACACCGCACACTGCATGATGATGGCGATATAGCGGGCCCGATGATGCCGTCGCTCGTACACGTTGGCGTTCCGCTGCAGCAGTGTTTATTTATATATATATATATATATACATGTAAGTATATATGTATGTGTATTATGGTGCAGTGACGGTCGGGCGGCGGTAGGAAAGCTTTTAGCGGCGGTGTGCAGGGGCGAAACGGGTGGGCGCGGTGGGAGTACTACGCGTAAAAGCACCGGTGGGGAGAACGTTGCCACCGCCACTCCACCGCACACGTAAACGTGTTTCTCACTCACTCTCTCTCTCTCTCTCTCTATTTATATATATATTTATGTGTGGGCGTGTGTGTGTGTGTACAGCGAAGGCTCACCCTATAATCAGTACTAAAAGCTCCTGGTCGCCGCCGCCGTCGTCGTCGTCGTCGAATCATCCATTAGATAAGGTGGTGGTGGTGGCGGTGGAGGTATAGTGATGATGGTGTGTGTGTGTGTGTGTGTGTGTGTGTGTATATATATATAGCTCACGCACACATCACAGACCCCAAATACAATGGCTGATACACACACACACACACACACACAATTGCGTACTTACACAGTTGGTATATATATATTATAAGTGTATGAGTGTGTATCTGCAGTGGGTTGTGTGGGTGAGTGTGTAAGGTCGCGCGTGCGAGTGTGCCGAGAGAGGGTGATACACGGGTTATGGTCGAGAAGGAGAGGAGGGGTGGTGGCGATATAGGAACGTTCGGCGTGCGCGTGTAATTTAATAATACCTGCGCGCCCCGTACACCGCCCCACAGCACCCGCCGACGCGCCGTCGAAGCATTTGCCGCCACTGACGCCGACGAGTTTGTTGTGTGCGTGCGCGCGCGCCCCACGATCGGGTTGATGTCTGTATATACTATTATATGTGCGCACTGATATATTATATTTATAACATTTATATACTTAAAATATATATTATATAATATATAGTAAATAAATATAACTATATATTAATATAAGACGAAGGTGTATACGAAATATAAAACGTGTTTTTTACCGCGTGAATGAATAAATGTATGAATTCCGATAAGTCTGCGCTCCAGGCATGCTTTTTTACCAAATCATCTCCAACAGTATGTTCATATTATATTCAATGTATATATATTATACAATAAGCGTATGGTTAATATCGTCTAATATTATAATGTATAGTTGAAGGCGGTACCTTCCTTACCATCACATCATAAACATATATACCGATACTGATCACATCTTTTTGGTGATTGTTTTACTTTTTGAAATTTTCGCGAGAACGTATATTTTTACGTTTTCACGCGCAATTGCCATTACATTATATCTATATAATAAATATATTAAAATAAAATTATTGGTAACATAGGTATGTGTATGCCTTAGTGGCGTATTTAGGATTTTATCAAGGGGTGGGGAATATACTTTAGCAAACATTTAATTTTCCTAAGCGGGAGGGGGTCGTTCACCATAACCATCGACATCACAATATGATAAATAGGTAGAGAGACTTAGTGGGATGTCTATATGTATACCCCAATACCCCCACTCAACGTAAATACGTCACTGATATGCCTACTATAACAGGAGCCACATATACCTAAATAGCTGGTATAATATGAAAAAAATGGATTATATTGTTTAATGTCTATACGTGCTGTATGTATATAATACAGTATAAGAGTGGCTACGATATGTTATAGGTTTTATCGAAAAAAAAAATAAAGTTCGAAAATGAAAATTACACAATGTGCCACGTACTCACACTATCCTAACCGTATAGGGCCGTAGGTATACATTTTAAGGATGATATAGTGCTGTGCGTATTACCTGACGCGTTCGCGTTGAATTATAAATAAATTTCGTATTTAAATTATATTACTACGATATCGCCATAACGGTCGGTCACGTGCTTGTGAATAAGTACACACATGCATAATACAGCAGGACACGCGGATATGATATCATTATGTTGTCAGTGTCGGAGAGTGCGTAAGCCGACAATAGAGTTTTGATTTTTATTTCCTTACACCGCGCACGTATAACACACCGACGGCGGTGAATACAATGATAATAATATTATACTACATTATATCGTGTTCGTATATAGGAATGCAAATTTATCTATTTTTATAGACGTATAATAATACACCAACATATAAAGGTTGGTACTATAACGTAGACTGGTAGACATTATACATTTCATAACGACATGTCAATTTATTACAATATGGTCCTCACTCTCTGCGCAAGCAAAAAGCATTCCCCATAATCGTACGACGACGACAGAGTTCAGCGAAGTTTGCGTCGATAGTTTATGACATTACATGTATTATCGATGTTGAACCATAAGTTGGTAAAAAAAAACCCTATTTCGATAACGCCGACGTTCTCAAAATCTACATATTGTATACGTACGGACATATTAAATGCACATATATATTTATAATTTTGTCTTTGAAATTACGGATCATGCGAAAATATGCATTTAAAATCGATAAATCATAGTTTTCCTAACCGCGAACAGTATAATTGAAGATATTGTATGTATAGATAAAATATGTGTATTACGATACGCTTAAATTATATATTAAATGAAAATACAAAGAATCTTATGATGCCATTGTATAAAAATAATAAGTGACACAGCAAAAGTTAATACCTATTGACTATTTCATGATGTTAAATATATATATTATGTATATAATTCTCGATAGTATGATTTAAGATTATAGAATGAATTAAAATACGATTTTTTACTTTTCAGTGTTAAGAATCATATCTCAAACATGAACATCTTTAATTTTCTTTGGTTCGATAGGTTTTCCATTTCACACATCAACCACAAAAAAAAAAAAAAATGTCAACCTATAATTCAAATAAACCTCATCCCGTGGCAAAGATCTCATGAAAAAAGAACAACAAAGTCTCAACTGCAACAACGGCCGAATAAGAATTCTAAAATATTTTATAGTTGAGTTGTTATCTTGCTTTCTGATGATGGTTGTCGAGGAAATGTGAGTTTCATTTTTCATTATACAAAGTTTATGGTTTTATTTTGAATCGGTTTCAGAACACATAACACGAATCTTTTTCACTTTTTATTGAAGTCGATTTATTTTTGCTATGGTTTCTTATACATGTACTTACAAGTTCGTTTCAACATGTTCCGATAGGTTTTGAACTATAATTATTAAACGTTTATTGTAGACTCGACGTATTATTATTATAATATACTTACCTATAATATAATTACATTCAAATTTATAAATATTATATGTAAATATAAGTGAAAATTATTTTCCTCTTTCCTTTTTCCTTCATAATGAGCGAACTATGCGATTGCGTAAGTTGTTGGATCGAATAAAAATTGAAAAATGATTAAACATTGTAAATTATTTTAAGTTGCATAATATGATGAAATATTATGCAGGGTGATTCTTTTATCGTGGAACACTCATTATTTCAAAAAGTAATGATATTTTTCCAAACATTTATTTTTTTAATTTTCATCTCATATTTTTCTACATGTTTGTAAAGTTGTAATATTTTCAGTCTTTTATTTATTAGATAAAACTTTAATTAATTTTCAAATGGGAACCCAAACTAAAGAATTTATAAACTAATAAATCTATTATTTTTTTAAACGATTTTTCACTTCAAATTTTAATTATTCGTTGATTCGTCGATATAGCCGCTCTAAATTGGGAGGTTTTGGTAGGTGTTTGTGTGTAAATGTTTCCTAACCTAATCAGTTGATACTGCAGCATTTAGGATTTGTATGCTTCGGGGTAAAACACTTTTCAAATTAATTCACCAAGTACACTGTGCACTGTATACAGTAAGCTAAAGCTAGCCGCCAAATGCATTTTATAATACCCATTTGGTAGGTATGTAACGTGTAGTTCACCCCACTGAAGGTGATTGCGGCACTGGTCATAGTAATAGTTATCAATTTACTATAAAGACCAGCAGCCAAAAGTAATAAATTCGATATCGCTCAATCTGAAGGCGAAACAGGCACAAAGTACAATGATTATCAATCGTGGATTCAACGATATCGAATTTATGACTATTATATAGGTCTTTACAAATAAAAATCCCAGTTACGACACGACGATGTTGATTATGTAGCACCTATGCAATATGCATGTATAACACCTAAACTCCACCCAACTTTGAGCAGCTAAAAACCGCCAATGGATTAACAAAAGTTAAAAAAATTAGCGGGAAAAATCATAAAAAAATAAATAGATAAAATTGCATTTTTTTATTTTTTTTATCCTACTGAGATTTGCAACTAAGAAAAAATCCAAAAACGGAAATAAATCATAATGCTGGTTATTTTAATTTTAAAATAATTTTATCGATTTGATGAAATATACAAAAAAATCAATCCAATACCGTATATAGGTACCTTATATTTAAATAATTTAAAAACTATTGTACATAGTATAATATATATATTATATATTATAATATCATATATCATTGGTATACAAACACGATTTAATAAACGGACATAATTTACTCTGGTCAATAAAATATTGTACAGGAATAACTGCAGCGTATAGTGATAAACTGTAGACCTCAGACGTTATATTATTACAGCTTGGGAAATCAAAATATTTTACTAGTTTTATGAACTTTTTAATTTTTCAAAGTTATTTTTACTGCATTTTTAGCGTAAGGATGCGGCGTGTATTATGATATTAAATTATGTGAGCGAGTGTATAGTAATAATTATATTCTCGTCATACGCATAGATAATATATATATATATATATATGTGTGTGTGTGTGTGTGTGTGTGTGTGTGTGTATGTGTATGATATGCGTACAATATGTAGTAGGTACCTTTATATTATCATGTAGTATATAAAGACGGAGCGATGATTATTGTACACGAACAGCGAACCATAAAAAGAATAAAAAACCATATAATATATTATATACAAGTATAATGTGTATATAATATTTGTTTATTATTTCTTCCGCCGTGACGCGGTTGGTTGTTAGTTTTTCGCCGTACACACATAATATATATATATATTATATACATACTGTGCATTTTAACTTATAAGCTACTGCCGATGCCGCTGCCGGTTTGCATGAGCATAGAATATTATTTTTTATATGGAACCGCCGCCGCCCGCGGTATAATATAGTAGGTATGCGTTTTGTTCAACTTTTATTGGTATATTATTATTCTCATTATTATTACGATTTTGTTTTTTTTTCTCGGCTGCCACCGCTCACACATCTATATATATATATACCGCCAGGTCATACTACTATGTGTGTGTGTGTATAAGTTATTCGTAATTCGAGAAACCATAAAACTTAATAATATAGGTAATATAGTAGCCGCGGTAATTTTATATATATATATATTATTATTATTTAAATAAAATCCGAAACGGAAGGGAAAATGGAAGGGTATTTTTTTATTGTTTAATTGTGTGCGGAGCGCGGGTTCATTACTTATTATGTATACCTACGGATGACTGGCGTGCTGCAGGTAGATATATCGCAATTTTTACGATTTTATTACATACGATGACTTCCACAGTTTCATGTATATATAGAGGCATTAAGATAATATATTGTATACGTATATATAGACCATATAGCGTGTGCATGAGAATATTAGCATTATGTTTATCTTCTATGTTCTGTAAAACTATTCGTATACGTGCCTAGCTCCCCGCGAGTATTTTTAGTGTGGTGCATCGCATTCTTTGCCCTGCAGCGATGTGTCATTATAGTACCATTGGTCATTATTAAAAAAAAAAAATATCATGTAGAGAAAGGTCTGACATTTATAGGTGTACTTCGACATCAATATACTTACCAACAGTTTTACCTAATATTTTTGCAATAAGTTAGCATAATTAAATATTCGAATGGTAAAAAATATAATATGGTTATACTGGTTATAGTTAAGAAAATTTATTTTTATTTTTTTCTCTACCCTTAAAAAAAAGTAAAAAATGCTCCAAACTCTTAAAAATAATTACCTTAAATGTCATAAAAATTACTTGAAAACGATAATAGATGAAAAATGAATAATGAGTTGTACATAGATTTGTTTGTTATTGAAGCAAATTCTAAGCTGGTAAATCTTCGTTTATCTTGTTCCAAAAAATAATGTGAAAGTTATCGAAATCCGTGCCTAATTACAAGAGTGTAAACTTTGTTTATCTCGGAATATACGTTGGTCGTTATTCTCGGATAGAACACGCTTTAAATGCTTAATTTTAATGTCGTTTCACATGACTCCGACAAAAGGCGTTTCCCAAACTTTTTCACATCAGTATAGGCTTTAGCACGGCTGGAGTAGTTTCATTGTTATTGGAATAGGAGCAGTTTGAAAGTACGTTTTTGGCATTACAGTAGTATGTTATTGGGTATGCCATGGGTGGCGATGTTGGTGTCCATTGCTGTTGAACTGTATAGGTATTGAAAGTTCTAGTGCCATAAACTACGGTCCATATAAGGAGGGTGACTTCAGATTAAGGTGGCCTCAGAACAAGTGCTGGTGTGACGACGAGTTGCCTATAATAATTATACGTGATGTCCAACGAGTATTTATCAAAACAGTTATCCGTAAACGCTCTGTGGAGATGTCCACCGAGGTTCAATCCACAAACGTGATATTATTTTTTCTTATGCACTGCAGAGTCAGTCATCGTCTGCAGATATATTTGACTGCACCGAGTGGATGCAACAGCTGCCTAATCGGCCGTATCCATACGTACATTACACAACTGGCATAATCTCTCATAGAACTGAGTATAGAACATGCAGACTGACGCTTGCCTTAAACGTCAATGTTACATGTTTTATGTGATAATTTCATGTCATTAAATGTTTGTACATTAATATTTTAATTAGGCTTGGATTTCGTCTAAACGTGTTCCCCATGGTACAATAACTTTGTCTGAAGTCTCTGACCAACAACCTATAAGTTTGTTTTATAATTTGTATTAACAATTTTTGCTTTTAGAAAAACTTCTGCCATTTCACTTTATATTGGGGTATTACATAAAGTTATTTCAAGGTAATTAAAATTGAATAGTAACTTAAAGACAGAGTGAGCCGTTTTACCACCATCAATCAATGTTGATGCAATACTCGAAGAAGCAATCTCAGTGGTTATATTATATTCTTCTCACCTATAATAATAGCCAACGACAAATGTGTATCAAAAATCGGGGTTGGTAAATTGAGTCCCAAATTACCCTAACTCGGTAAGTTGAGTCCCGGGGAAAAATTGGTTGTAGGTAAGTTGAGTCCCAGGGAAAAACGATTTATATGAATTTAAAATTTAAAAATATACATTATAAAATTTTTATTTGTGATCATTCATTGACTGCATGTATTGCATTTTTATTAATTATATAATTATTTTTTATGCAATAAAAATGCATGTTGCTATTTTCAAAATCATATAGAATGCAGTCAATGAATTTTCCACAAATCACAAATAAAAATTTTATAGTGCACATTTTTAAATTTTAAATGCATATAAATTGTTTTTCCCTGGGACTCAAATTACCTACTGCCTTATTTTTTCCGGGACTCAACTTACCTACTACCAATTTTTCCCCAGGACTCAATTTACCGCTTTCAAAATGTACCAAACTTATCTCGGACTCAATTTACATAGCCCCTCAAAAATGTTTTGCTAATATCACAGCAGTGGGCTGAAAAGGTGCAAGATTGAACGAAATCATAAGGTACTACCCAACGATTATATCTCATATCAGTTTAATTTTGGGGTCTACGACAATTGGACATGACCGTTTGGGCGTAACCGTTTGGACGTGACCGTTTGGACGTGACCGTTTGGACATATGGCCTTTTTGGTGTGAGAATTTTGGACGTATGACTGTTTTGGCGTGAAAAAATTACACTTATAAATATATTTATTAAAATTACCAAAAAAATTCTTTTGTCTAAAATTATGTTTAAAATCTAAATAAAAAAATTACATTACACTAAATAAAATTTTTTTTAATTTTAACCGAACATAGAAATATATTATTATTGACTTTAAAGATATATTTAAAGAAATACCTTTTAAATATGATAAAATATCTCGGTTATTATAATCTTGAACATTTTAACAGCATATTATCCGTATCACAATATTTTTTTACTTTTTTGGTGGAATTTCTCCTTGCTTCAAGCTGGTTGTAATATATATCCTGACCCGCTTGAATTTTTTTCAAATTTATTATAAATGACCATAACGTAGGGTGATTACATCCCATTTCAATATTCAGCCTACGATTCGCTGCCTCTGCATGATTATTTGTTTTGTTCTGATAATTTAAAACACACGTTAATATAAATTCCACGTTTGATGTGCAAATCGAGGTTTTCTTAGATTTCGGTTATTACGATTCATTCTACCAATATAATTATCTTCGAACCATTCCAACATTAAGTGTAGTTCCTCAGGTAAATAATTTGAAAGTACATCTATTGCATTATCAAGATCATTTATAGACAAGAATTCAAGTGAAATAATCATTTTAGTTGCTATACTAAATTCTGAATCGTTGGCATATTTTGAAAGCAAATGCAGTTCACCCATGTTTTTTCTAAAATTTCTAGTCAAGTGAAAAAACAACCCAAATATTTGAGCATTTTAAAAATATTTTTGTACCGAATTAATTACGACTAATTCGAAACCTAACGATATTAAAACAGGATCTAAACCAGGTTTCAATTTAAGTAACATATCAAATAATTTTATATATGTTTTAGATTGTCTATCTGGTAATAACGCAAAAATAATGGGATGTACACCGCCATACTGTTCGGCAAAAATCACATAAAATTGTGTAAAACGGAGAGGTACCGTCTTAAATGTTCCATCATCAAACCAAGTTTTGAGTGAAATAAAACATCTAAGCTTTTTTGCATTCCAAAAATTAAAATTCTGTCATTCCTTAGACCACTATATAAGTCAATAAAAGTTCTTCTTCTATATCTTTAGACTGTGAAAATATTTTATAGGATTCGGGAATCTGCAATGAATCAGATCTTAAGGAGCGTCTGGAATAGCTTGTATTATTTTTCGTTGTCTTCTGATAGTTTTCTTTAATGTCTGGCTTGATTGAATTATTCCCTAATAATGAAATACGAGTATTATTGTTAATTTTAAAACATGTTTGAAATATTTGAAATAATTTGAAATTTCAGTATAAAAATGTGTTCGAATAATGGGGGTAAAATGGGTCTATCACGGAAAAAAATATTTAGTAATAATAACTAGAATATTATAGTTATAAGTTATAACCAAACATTTTTGCTGCGTCCGCGACAACAATTTGTTTTGTACTAAGTTGTTGAGTTATTAGAAATTTAGAACAATATTTTTGTTGAAAGTCATAATAATTACTTATGCTTTATGCACAAATAACTTAATAATAATCATTTTGTATAATTAACAGTATTTTTTTCCGTGTACAGACTTGAAAAGTTTAATCCAGTTTTACAGTTTTTTTTACGTATTTTTGACATAAAATAGTTAATTTTAAGTTTTTCTTCTAGTTTCTACTTCTAGTTATCTTCTAGCTTTACTCATGATTTTTTTTTAAAATCATTTTTAATAATTAAAAAAAAAATTATTTTTAATAATAACAATTGTACATACCTTAGCTGCTTGAGATAAATCTATCACATATTCATTAATTACAGTTGAAATAGCTAGGTTCCATCGTTTCCACTGTTCGCTCTTTTTTACGACAAACCGCGCCGTTTGCTTCAATTTTAGCAGCTTCAGCATCATGTGTGTGTTAATTTATTCGTTTTATAATGTCAAAATCGTTAATTGATGTATGCACTCGAGCTATACATTCAGTTTTATAGCAAAAACGACAAAATCGGAGAAAAACTACTAGAACTCATCGCGTCAAACAAATACATAAAACCATTTTCAACTAAAATGTTTCATTCACGAACCGATTTTATTTATGAACAAGACATCGTTGCACTTCGCTTTCAAACACTACAATGAAAAATAAGAAACAAATAATGTGTCTCATCTCAAATATTGTACCCTATATTAACTTATGATAATAAATTACGGTCGTTATTTCCGGTAACACCGCTACAGAACAACGCGATAAACGAAATTCAATTACGATTACGATATAGGTACTAAGAAATTCCTAGTCTAAAAAAAAGTATTTTTAACAATTATTATAAAATAATTGTTCGTCCAAATTTCTCACGCCGAAACGGTCCTATGTCCAAACATCTCACTCCAAAATGGTTGTACGTCCAAATATCTCACGCCAAAACGGTCAAGTCCAAGCGGTCACGTCCAAATGTCCCATTCCCTTAATTTTGCGTTGAATCGTCCATCTGATATTTGAGATGTCTCTTATCTGTGTCTCCTTCAATAATGCATGAGGGTAATTTTTAGGGAAAGAGCCATCCACTATGCTAGGCGATTTTCCATCGAGAGTTCCTCAAGCGCCGTGAACCATTTTATTCATCACGATTTTATAGGTGACAGAACTACAATCTTTCCAAATTTTGCAAAGTTGCATAGCGCTGATGTCCAAAGGATTTTGTCCTAGCAATTGTATGTCGTGGAAAATTATTGTTTTCGCCAAAATGCAGATATAGCTTAATTTGCAATTGTAAAATATATTAATTATTGAACACAATGAACACTAATCGATATCGTTTAGCTAAAAATAAATATGATCATGACTTTCAAGAAGTCTGCGTATAGTCGATTTCGTAGATTTCTCGGATTCGTGGAATGTGACCATCTGATGTTGTTTTTTACGAGATAGTGTAATAATCATACTGCTATATTATAATAATATACTGTAATATTGTAATAAGTTATTACACTACCGTATAGCTTTTAAAAATTCGTAGTTACATAACATCTGCTGTTGTTTTACAATAGATTACACAACACTAATAAATACAATAATAATTGTATTACATTTCGGAGTTCCTACCCGTCATAATATTATACTTTGTTATATTACCTTTGATCTGAATTTTCCTTTTATTCCATATAGTCTTTTAAAATACTATTCTCCAAGTAAAAGCACTTTTAAAAGAACGCTGTATAATTAGTGATATTGCCTAGAACATGAAACAAAAATTCTTCCATTAGACTCATTTTTGTTTCTTCGTTTCAGCAATCATTAGAATTAAAATATTTTTTGAATAAACGCCGGGTTTTTGTTTATCCACTTTTCATAGTAATTTTCATCAATTTATAATACCTATGATGTTATGTATTGGATTCAAATCAGAAGACCTAACAAGAAATTTTTTTGTAAGTAGTAAAAATATCAATGGAATTTTAAACTCTTAAATCGAATTTCGAACATTTAGGTGAAATTTCTATTGGTATAACGTTAGATAACATAACATACGTACCTTGTGTGAGACATCTAGAATAACGAATCTATAACTTGCATTATCTTATACGTACCTATAGGAAATTCGTGTACCTTTTCCCATAATGATATAGAATTTTAAATAGCCAGGAAAGTTGGTTTAATGTTAAGATAGAGATTGTGTATAACACACCATTAGGTCCCTATATAAGTCACAGATTACTGTGAATATTACTTACCTGTACACAAGTCAATTTTGTAAACTCAATGATAAATCGTTGTATACATAATGTTACTAATTCAAAGATCTAAGAATATTTCATTATTATATATTTTTATTTATATTGCTTGTTAGTATTACGGTAGGTCGAATGCATTTTTGAAGAAAAAAACATCGTATTTATTATAATTTATATTATTAAAAGTTTCAAGTCTCTAATAATAATTGTTTTTTGCAGTTACAACTCCAAACAAAAATCTTTGCTTTTCGTTTAAATATACAAATTTTATCAACATTAAAACTTGAACAAACTGTCGTAAATTTATTAACTATTATAATAGACACTGGATTTATCTTGATATCCTGTAATCCTGCAATTAAATCATGTTTTTATAGGTATAATATCAATTTTATTATCGAGAAGGATATCCGAAAGGCCCAACAGGGTTCCATCATATACCGCATATTAATAATTTATGAATATTGTTTATCGATTTGATTTATACAAAGACAAATAAAATCATTTAGGATATATCGTAAAAGCAGACGTGGAGTACAAATTCACAAAGGAATATTCTCATTATCGGCAAGACCGATTTGTTTGAAATTCTTCTTCAAATCGAAATACCATCCCATTCTATATAACACATGGTGTTCCACAAGGCACTGTTCTTGGCCCACTGTTGTTCATTAAATCATAATATATTAAATGGTCTTTTAAAATATTAATGTTGATGCTGAAATAATTTGTCATGTAGACGATACAGCTATCTTAGTTCATGGTAGTTCTATTGTCATTATATATAACAGCAAGCAATGTTATTAAAGATATTAAATATTGCTTTGATAATAACTTATTAGAATTAAATTTAAATAAATTTAAAGATATTCACTTTAATATTAATTCAGACGTAATTAGTCCAGAATTAAATATATGATGCATACGCCATACATTCATCGATTCATCTAAATGTCAGTCTAGTAATTGTGATAATTGTGTTATTCTAGAGAATTCTAATTATATTAAGTACTTAGGCCTTACCTTGGATATTAAACATAAATGGAATTATTATATTAATTTTCTTACAAATACTATTCGAACATTTTTTTTAAGTTTTTTATGATTTAAGGCATATATTTAATATTGATATGAAATGTATAATTTATTTAGCTTTAGTTCAATCTACTTTACGCTATGGTATTGCCTTTTGGGAGGAAGAGTATGAGTCTCATATTCATTCTTTAAATAATGTAATCAAATGTATACTCAATTTACTAATACTTACCAATAACGAATTTGTATGCAATGTTTTTAATCTACTTAATAGTACATTTTTATTTTATAAGAATGTATTATTTTGTTTTCATAAATTAAAAAAACATTACTGTTTATGTTGATCATATTTATAATACTCGTTATAAAACTAATATTAATCTAAATGTACCTCAAAAATATACCATAAACAGTTATAGGCTTGAAAAGTGCTACTTCAATGACAGTTAGATTACCTATGTAGAATACTTAAATTAAATTTATATAATTATAAAAATGTATATGATTTAAAAATCTATTTAAAAAATGTTTATCTTACACTAATTGTAATGTAATTTTATAAATTTATTTTAGTAATAGGTATTAAATTGTCAGTAATTGAATTCAAATAAAAATCCCCATCACGAGCTATGCTTATAGGGGAATAGCAAATCTTTGTATTTTATATATCTTAAAGATACATCATATGTACATGTTTTTTGATTTGCATAATATACTATTATTATTATTATTATTATTCCTGGCTGAGTAGAGGAAAATTAAAATTGTGATTTAAGTATACACTTTTAATCGTTGTTATTGTTTTGTGTACTGCAGCTATATGGACGAATGTGGGGTGTTAAAGTGGATATATTTTGTCTAAGGCGGAAGTCACTCAGTTGAAGTTAAAAATAGAAACTTTCGTAGATACAGATCAACACTTTATTACTGGTACTACACAATATTAACATAATATTTTAATATGTCACCATAGCGAAGAATTTATTTCAAAAGTTTATTTCGTACATCAAAAGTTTGTTTGGTAAAACAACAAAAACATTTGGAATATATTATTCGAACTCAAGGCACATTTGCAAGACTTCGTTCAGATCAAGACGTATTTTTAGCACACACTTAGAATTATTATTTTTAATATCAATAAATAAAATAAATGTATTTTTACCACATTATAATGCTGCATGCTGCATATCCGTCTCTATTTATCCATAACATCATAATAACAGTATATACGGATATATTAAACTAAAATATAAAATATGTTCTAAATTATTTTTTATTGGTTACAGTCTATAGACGATACGTATTAAGCACTCGATGATGGACAATAGTTTTGTTTACAAGTGTATATATACCTAATATACACCACGACATGAGCAAACGAAGTCTTTTCTGTCTTCCGTTTATTATACTTGTGGCGCGATAGGAATGTACACATTAACCGTATGCATAATGCAATAAATAATAATATACCTACTGTATAATTTAGGCAGGTACAGTTAAAACTTTTGTTAACGGTATAACATTTATTATGTAACAACAGTCATTGTATTCTGTCTTATCGAGTGTTATGTGAAAATACATTAAAACCAACTACTATTATAAAGTAGACACTCTAAATAACGGTCACTCATCAATAAAAGTATATGTCTAAAAGATAAAAAATGTTGATTTATTTTCAATTTTACTGTAAGGATACTTTAAAATTATTTTCTTGTCAAAGTATGTTTACAACTGCAGTGAAATAAAGACGCGTACACCTGATAAATTTAAATAATCTTTTTTAACATTTGAAGTTATTTGCAAGAAAATAAATAGGTTAATATGAAAACAGTGAACGAACGTGATATACAAGTTAAAAAATATTTTAATAATTCTGAAGGACTGCGAGATATGTTTAGATAGATAATTCGCGAGTTGAAATAGATTGTTTTCCTAAAGTTCTCCTAAATGAAATATTTAATAATTACAAATGGAATTTGTATGCCCAGAGACTGCATGAATGTAATGGCATTAGGTATAATACAAGAAATTAAAAACAAATTATAATATTACACAATTGTTTTAGTTTATTATATTGTAGTGTGTATACAATTTAAAACAATTAAATTAATTTTACACAATTCATTTCTTTTCTAAGTGTGATGTGTACATTAAAATCAGATTTATATGTAGAATTTTTTGTTGATTAGAAGATTAGATACAGTCTTACAGATTGGTGGACGACTATTTTGTGGGATACATTCGTCAATTAACTTAAGAGTCAAGATTTTCACCTAAATTTTAAATATACGTATAATTTGTTTAAAATTAGATTTTCATACATTGACATACTTCAAAAAATATTCACCTTCGGAAAAGTAAAAAACTTAAAATGATAAAAAATAAAATAGTATATATTTTAAGTTATTATGGAAAAAAATTTTTTGAAAAACGTAAATATTTGTTGATATAATAATAATAGTATAACATCATCTGTTAGGTTGGGTTAGGTTCATCCAATAATACACTGAAATCCCACTCATCACGTTATATACTACGAAATATACTATTAGTTCGATCAACAATAATAAACTCTCTTCAATAGTATATAACTTATATGTGTATACTGTTTGAAAAATTTTAAATAGTAAATCAATACATTTTAAAGTTATACATATGCGTGTGTGCTTCGAACGATAAGAAAAAAAATCAAACAAATAAAAAATTAAGCTCTGTGTTAATTATATTTAATTAAAATATATATATATATATTTTATACCAGTTTTTTTTATTTTCATGTTTGAAAAATGTTGTTTAATTTAACATTAATTTTTTATAACTTATGCGTTTTGTTGACATTTGCATGCGATCGTACAATAATAAGAAGTGTAGGTAAAGTCCACGCGAGCCTGGTATATTTATAGCATCAAGAAAAAAAAAACATTATTTTTCATATTATTGTATTAACATAAAAACATAAAAAACAAGGTGCAAACAACGTTTACCAACCAATACACGTTTATCATCGATAGTGTATTATCATAATATTATTAAATATAAATTAAATCGATTGTACACCCAATGGCCCATGTTGCAGTGGATTTTTTAAATAAAAAATATACATATTATATTATATAGTATAGATACGGTCACTGGTGAATGGTATTTGATAATACTTTGGTATTTATTATGAATAGAGAATTTTTCTAAAGACCATACATACTAATATACTATAATGATGATTATGAGTTGTGACGTAGAATGTAGATAATGTGGAGTCGTCCGCGACATCGACTAAATATATTATAATATTATATACCGTATACCAGCGGTTCTCAACCTTTTTATAGTCACGTACCACCTACACAATTTGAAAAGTTTTACGTACCACTTGACCATTTTATTGGTTATTAATAATGTATACGTTTATGTTATATGTATAGAATTTTGTTAATAAATACATTTTTTATAAAGGTAGACTTTCTTCACGTACCATCCATGAGCTTTCCGCGTACCACAGGTTGAGAACCGCTGCCGTATGCAGTTACAACAATCATTTTCAATTTTTATCGGAATTCATACCTAAGTATCATTGGTGTTTTCAAATTTAAGCTTTTACGTATTATCACTTTATCAAAAATCCGTATGTTAAATATTAATTCATTTTGTGAATATTATATTCTTGCGTAGGTTAAATTATGTGCTGCTTGTTTATAACAAGACAAACAAATTTATTTTCATTTCGTATTATAATTTTATCTTTTATGAGTCGTAAATGGTTTGTGATTACTACAGGTCACAGGATATGTTATGTTACGGCCAATATGTGTGTAAACTTGTGTAAGTAAGTACCTACAGCAACTATGTGTGACTATTAATTGTATCCATGTCCTCAATAATTTGCTTTACGCAGTAATTATTTATAGAAGATTTGTTAGACACGTTAGTACCTAGGTACTAGGTGAATAATTATTAAATCATTAAATTTGGAAAATAGTTCAAACTGCAAAACAAATACAATTTCGTTTAGTACTACCTAACCTAAGTTTATTTATTTTATCATTTTGTCTACTACATCAGATAGTATATTAATTTATATTATAATCGCAATATATTATACTTTTCTCAATAATGATAAGATCTGTTATCTTTTACTAAACTTAAAAAAAAAATTATTATATTATTATATTCGTTTGTCGGTCCACGGACAGTCCTATGAAATGTCGCTGTCGTATAAATCCTATACGCTTTTAAATAGGTCATGATTGTTTAATTTACATTTAATTTCATAATGTTTAAACTAAACTTGATATTGGCTACTATAATAGCTAGGTATAGTATACTACAATCTACGGCGTGTGACTGTAGCAAATAACTATAATAAGTTAAACGTCGTGTAGTAGTTGTATTTAAAGCTTAGTGAACAACAACTATAACAAGTCTTTATAATGCAGTCGCGTACATAAATTATTTATGGTCTATTAAATTTTCTGTTTAGCCACGAACGAATCACTTTATCCAACTCAAAAGAGTAGCCGTCTGTTTTGGATCACTGCCATTTTTGGAACCACTGTATCAAGTAGATGAATATAATGATAATAATAATATTATTTTAAAATCACAAAACAACAACTGCAGGCCTTTTTATTGTACATTTGTACCTAATGATTACTATACATAACTTTGAATATTGCGTTCTGCATTTTAGTGATCATAGGATGGCATACTATTATAACGATTTATATATTATATATAATACGAAATTTGAAATATCAGTATTGTACGATTTACTATAGTAGGTACGATGAACCTACACGCGCGATGACTGCGTAGTGACACATCGACCGCGGTATATGGTAGCTGCTAACATACCTACCGCTGAGTATATAATAATATTATTAGGTACCTACACATGCTTATCCAAGAAATTGGCATAATATATATTATGTATAATATTATGACACGTAGGTCGGTAAGTATAAACGCGCTCGCGACCGAGAGTGTGTCCTAGAAATACTGGTTTTAAACGGAGTCATAAGTGGGTAGGTAATATTATCACAATAATTACTCGTGTGGTGAGCGTAAAATAATATGATAAATCTGGGCGCAATGTCAAACGCCACGGGTGAAAAAATAAACATTTTATAAATGTCACAAGAGTGAATGTCAATACTATAATATAATATTGTGGTACCTAGTAATGGGGACAGGGTATTTCTCGGGCAAATCGTGGCGTGCTATATATTGCGTTTGATATTATTTATTTTTTTACTAGCTTTTAGTCAACATTAATATTATATTATGCATTTACGTATACTGACGCATCGGTTGTTCTTGTTCGACAATCGCCCGGAAATTCGTGCCTTAATACGTCATGGTATGTGAGATGATATATTGTATAATTATGTTGTGTGCCTGCGCGTCGCACGTCGACTATATTATTATTATTATAATATTATAATTATTAAATATCAATGCGATTGGTACTGCAGTTGTATAAATAGCGTGCCACCGCGCCGTACAATTATATTATTATAAATATTATAATGTAATAACATGCGAGTGAGTATGCGACTGGGCTGGAATAGTACTTAATATATTTGGCAAATCGACGCAAGGCAATAATGAATTAATTATAGGAGGTTATTATAAGCGACATCGTCCGGACGCAATGTTGTAATAATAATAATAATAATAACAATATCAATTATTAACAATACAGGTGCGCCTTCTACGCGTGTAAACATAAACATTAAACGATCGCCAAAAATAAACAATTGGTGCATGTGTACGAATATGCAATACCTACCTAATACCTCTACATACGTATTATGATTTTATAAATATTTAGATTTCGATCTGCGAATACGCCATCGATGACTCGGCTGTCACCTACATCCTATCCATATCGTCTATGTGCAGGACACTACGCAGAAGCGTATACACATTCACATCGCACACACATATAGGTAATGTATTTTATTAGTTAGCACCGCATTTTGGTGAACTTCTGAAGGGAAACCAGTTTTTTATATGTATGTAAAAAAAATCATTTTGACTCTTTAAATACGCAATATTATATAATTATCCGGTGTGGTAGCGGTTCCCAACCCATTGGCCGGGGCCCACTTGTGGCCCGCGAGGAATGTGGTACTGTGGGCCGCCGCGGACGCTGATCGATGCCAATGGGGGCCAAACATTTTGATTGGAATCAAAATCGATATTTTGATACACGTCATAAATTTTCTTCTACCTTCTTGTTTGCGTTTGTCAACATTTTCTATATCTGTATATTATAAGGTAAGTGTGGGCTTCAACGTTTTTATTTTTTACATTATCGGTGGTCCGCACAGCTAAAAATGTATTGGGAATCACTGTGGTACGGATGTATTAAGTGTGTGAAATGTTGAAAAGTGAAAAACGAAAAATACCTACAACAGAGAAAAAAAATCAAAAATTTAAAAACGGTGTCGAATATTTTGTAAACCATAGGTACACACTGCAGTCTTCGTGAACTCGGTGGATGAAGTTCATTAATTACAATCTCGCGTGCGTCGTGTTTTTTTTTTTGCTTATTATATTTCCGCGTAAGACCCAATTTTATATTTTTAATCGTCCGCAGTTTTTTTTCTTCGCTTTTTATAAACGTCTGCAGTTATTCCGTTATTGGTGACAATTAAAACCCACGTATGTAAATTAACGAAACAGTATGGCTATATATATATAAATATTATTACAATCGAACGCGTCATGAAAATGTGCCATAACTTACTTTGTCCGTAATCATTGCATTAAGTACGCTCTGGTGCATGCTAAGACAATAATAATAACAATAATTTCACGTCGGCAAATATATTTATAGGTACAATGGACGATGTGACATACCGAATTGTGTTAACACATTCTGCTACCATCAACAATTTCCATCATGCGCACAATACGCGTCAAGACATCGAACTTTGGCTAGATTTATTGATATACATAGTTTAAAATTATATTTCCCCCTCAAATATTGATTCTTCTTAATTTTTTCGTGATAAATAAAAATATTCGTTGAGCGAATATATCATTGAAATTCGTCTTTTACAAACAATCTGCAGGAAACACGCAGTATCTATATACCTGCAGAGTAAAAGTAATATTTTAAAATATGATATGATGTTAATCTTAATGTACTTTCCTTTGTAAAAACGAACAGCTAAAGAGACCGCGAGAATCGATGTACAAATGTAGACAAAAATACATTTCGATGTCTGACGTTATTTTATCGACTGCAAAAACGTGACCGAAAGTAGTTAACATGTTAAATTTCGGAATATTTCAATTTCAGAACAGCCCTGTAGAGGAGTTTATGGACAGATTAAAACACAAAAGTCACTTACCTTTGTTTTGTTTTCAGATGTAGGAAACGTACAATGTATGCACGATAGATAGTCCCAAAAGTTGTTTGTAAGAAACGAATATTTAAAGGAACATTACACTGATTCAAAAAAAGTTTAATGATTGTTCTTGTATGCAATCCGCAAGCATTATCGCAGTACTAAATATTTGTATCGTTAATACCATATTATAAATAAGGTTGGAATTCGATAAAGATTATTATTTTTATACGATCATAGATTGATGATCTTGGATGGAGGTGTGAAAAACTTATTAAATTATATGTATATATAATAAAATTATAACATAAATCAAGCTTTTATTAATTTGCCCACAATCATTTCACCAATCTCAAAAGTTGACTCTTGGTGAATCGATAGTAATTCAAGGCATTAAGCTTTTTCTAAAACAAAAATATTTTCATTTTTTTTTTTTTGGTTTATTTATACTTAATGACAGTTTCATCTGTACTATGCAAAATAATCGAAGTTGATAAACATTTCTTAGACATTGTGTTTTTTAAGTATGTTTTAATTATTTTTAATGTGGCGAGAGAGACCGCTTTGCAGCTGTTGCAGCCATTAACATTTTTTTAAAGCACAGATTGACTTTTTCGATCGATGTGAGGATGAGGTCCGCATTTATCATTGTATTATATTAGAGTCTATAATAATTACTAATTTGACTATATTATTGCATTTCTGTTTCGGACATTTAACCTTGTTTTTTTTTCATCGTACTTATCATCTATATAGCTTTTTTTTATTATTGATTATTTTTATTATCTATCTAGTGATCATCGTGTCATAAACTCTGCAGGATAAAAACTTGAATATATTTTACTTTGTATAGTTATCATTTACCCTTCCGGGAGCGTTTTTATTATTATGAATACAAAAAAAAAAAAAAAAAAAAAATGAATACTTTTTCGCGTGTTAATATACAATTGGTTTTTCGACGGACGTATATTAGTTTCCGGATACAACTACGGAACTTGGTCAAAAAGTATAATATACCTACCCTGCAAATCCCTCGCACAGTCCCGTCATACATAAAATAATATAACTGTATATATAACCGTATAGTACATAATATCATACAAATGCACGGTAAGGCGGTCGCTTATCGATCCGGAGGAAGTGTTGTGGATGTCGGTGGCGGGTGAGTTGCAGTGTGGTGTGTGTGTGCGGGGTGTACGAGGCCGCAGAACTACGCCTAAACCACCTTCACTAAACGACTTGACGCGCGCGAAACTTTTTACTTGCGGTTTCGACGCCGCCGTTATATGTATATACATTTATACAAATTTTACAAACTGAGAGTTGATATATAGTGCCGGTGTAATACATATATATAGCGTTTACTGCACTTTTACTGCTGTACCGCTTGATAAACATGTATATAAGTATACAATGTTTAAACTTTTGATGCGTATAATATTATTATATTTTATGACATCATATATACTATATATAGATTATAAACTGTGTCCGCGAGAAGAAAATGAGCACGAAAACGGGAGATACATTATTTATAAAGTAAATACAATACTAAGTTTTCTATTTTTTTTTTCGGTATCGCCAAGTTTAAAATCTTATGCATTTAATGATCTAAAAAATAACCACGCGACGAAAATAAATCCTACCTATATATAGCCTTTAATATACATTCGTCGTAGTCGTACAAATTATACGACGTATAATACACTGCAGATAATATTATAATATATTAGAGATCGGGACCAACTGGCGAACACTTTTTTTACGGACCTTTATCCGCGGAGTAATTTCTAAGTTTTTAAAATGTTGATAATATAAATAAATATAAAAACTATAAGTGATGTGTGTCGTATAAAATGTATATTACGACAAGAGAATCGTTTATAAGTAATAATCTGCAGTATTTCTGTATTCGTAAACGGGGAAGCCAATGTTGAGAATTCAATTATAAATCCTGCAGATATGATGTGTGTAAATGTCAATATCACTGTTCGAGACCACGGCCAGTTTGGTAAGTTTCAAAACGGACCTCCATAGAAATTGGTTAGGTTAGGTGACCCCTGTATTAGATATTATATATTGTAGCGCACTGTGTATAGCGTTGTTGCGGTATACGAAACTTTTTGGATTGCATTCTGTTGCAGTACACCAGAACATGTATATATTATACATAATATGTCATATATATATATTATATTATATACTATATGGTCGGTTTTGTCAGGCACACACAATACATTATAATATATATTGAACACACACACACATACCCGCATATACGTATATATGTATAACAAAGTCGTTTACTGTGTGTGTGGGTGTGTGTAGGTACAGTCTGTACCATCATCGAGGGGCGCGAGTGAACGGTGGAAAACCCAAGCGATGTCCATCAATCATATAACATACCGGGCGGCGTCCCGAGCCGGAGTAGGAGGTAAAGGAGAGCGCAGGGGTCGTGGGCGGACGCGGTGGGGTGGAGTTTTTCCGAGTACGCCCTCGGAAAATACATTTTTCATGACCCTTTTAGGGGGTAATCGGGCGCGGTACCACACCACACCGCACGCACACTGTATATACACCCGAGTATAAATAATACTCACACACACACAAACGCGTATATTATTCGTTCGCATTTGGACCCTCTATATTACCATCACGGTGTATATATATCGCGAAATCAAGACCCATAACCGCGCTATATACAGCGAGAGCAGGAGCAGGAAAAGCGACGGCAGTATATATGGGAGAGGGCGTCGGCGTTTTTAAAACTTTTCTTGCCCACCGCGCGTATATATATATATATATATATATATTATATATAATATTGTACATCGCCGCCGCCGCACTGCAGCCTACACGGTCCTCTCTCATCGCCGACACTTATTCCTCGCACACATTTTACGATGCACTATATGGGCCGCATATATATACCCTTCCCGGGTCGTTTATTTCTTCAAGGTATATGCGCATAAAATATAATACTCAACTTTATACCTATATATAATATATATACGCTGTAGCAGTTTACCCACTCGCCGGACGCGCTTTACACTGCACCCTCTCATCGCATTGTATATACATATATAAGACGTCCGGAACGTGCGCCGTCGCACCCACAACCGGGAGGAACGACCGAGTGAGATATTATTAAAATATTATCATGAAAATCATTATGAACGATTCATCGACGAGTGGAAAACGATAGTGTATAAACAAAAATTAGAGTCGAGACCGTTCGTCGCCGCTACGTCGCAGTGTCCCGTCTTGGCGACGACGACGCGAAGATTTCTTCTTCTTCTTCTTTTTCTTCATATTTTAGTGCGATGCGGCTGTATAGCGAAAACCTGTAATGTTATGTACCTAAACAAATTTGTTTATGACAAATACGTACTACGCGCGTGTATGGTATATAGTCTCGATTATGACGTCATTCGTGTGAAAGTCGTCCGCATATACGGCCCATATATTATACATCATGTCGTGCTGCAGTGCATGCGTTCATTTTTTCGGCGACAACAACGTTAGGCGCTTTTTACCGTTTTTTACAGAAACGAGTGATTTCAATTTTCGTTTTAAAAAATCCACATTGCTCGTAGATACCTATTATACCGGGTAACGAGAATGCAGTCGTGATCGTGATGTGTACAACAGTACGTTTCGACACGATCCGAGCAATATTGAAAACGATACAATAATATTGGCCCCTTAGTCAGTTGTTGAAGTTCACCTACTAATTATTCTTATATATACTGCCTAAAGTTGACACTAAAAAATAATTACAGAAATTCGTGATATAATACCTATACATTATGTATTGTTTTATTGCCTCCGATGTGTGTCGTTGCATTTCTGTTATAGCGTCATCGGCCGACCGTCAATCGTGATGAGCGCGTCTTGTCTCCGGCGCCGAGAAATATAATGTTATCAAAAAAATTTCTATATATTATATAAAAATTGATTTCTGTCTGTCTGTCTATCTGTTTGTCATTTATGCGCATTTCTATAAACGGCTGAACCGATTGCGACGAAATTTGGTACAGAGATATATTATAGACTTATATGGGCAGAAGATAGGCCATGTTAAAAAGTGACAGGCCCAACCCCGGGATGTGCTCAAACGGACATTTCTAGATTTACGATGGTAATTTATTTTTATTTTATTGGGTATTAATTTACGCGTCTATTACATATACGGTATTTGTGTACGCCAGGAAAAACAAAAGACACTGTGTAATATCCAAATGCATCTCAATAAACCTAACCTAACCATTCAATTGAATGCTTGAATTGCCAGACTTTTCTCGATAAAACGAATAAAATTGCACGATGATAAACTAAATATTGAATATCGTTGTAAGATTATTACTCGGCATATTTTAACCGTTATCTGTCTATACGCATAAAAATATACTGCTATAGCATAATCACAGGTAACGAATTTAACAGACAGTTCGAGACATATAAGAGGTAGGATTTTTAACGGGCTACGAAGTGCACGGGTTCAGCTATACATATGGTTACATCATATTTTCCCAGATCTCAAGAACTACCTATATGCGCGCGCCGAAAATCGTAACTTCTGTAGCCATATTGATTGATTTCCCGCGCTCAAATCTACGTTTTAGGCACATAGACAAATAAAGGAATTATTGTCTGGAAATTTGCCGCATTTTCCTGTGACCTAGTTACGATTAGAAACAGTAATAGTTATGTGCCATCGAGGCATCTCAGCGCACGCGGCGACGATCATCACTGTAGTGTGATAGAAGGAGTAGGAGGTATCACATTTTTGTGTACGCACTAATTGACAAAATATTATATTGAATAGCCCGACGAGTCCTTCGGTCCGCAGACGAAGGTAGAACTGACGATCGAATATGATGGAACAAACGTACAAATTTAATTGTATCACCACTACTTTGGGCCGAAATTAATGATAGTAATTATTGTTGTAAACAATGCTTGTGGCAATGCTGAGCAAATCGCATTTTATTTCAACTTCAATAATAACAGAGCACGACTACGGCTCATTTAGGTCAATAATTGTAAGTACTATAAGTACCTATAGTTAATAACTGATGCGCAAAGTGTATAGTGTCATAATAGACTACAACAATAGTATAGTTATAATGTAAATGTTAGCCAATAATTAACTAACCTTAGTTGTTGAGACTTAAATAAATAATAATAATAATAATAATAATAAAAAATAGTAACTATGCACGTGTTTATAATTGTATAGATGGGATTCAAATCATAGAAACATAAAAAAAAATTACTATAAAAAGTAATAATTCGAAATGTGCAAAAATGGACGTAAGCCAAAATAATAATAACTATATAGTCTGTGGTGCACCTATATCGGGTAACTTAAACGAACCGGTACGCTTCCGGGCGATATTAGACTCACTCCGGAAACCTTCTCGTAGGTAAGACAGACTAATAATTTATTTGTTTCTCTGCAGTTGGCTACCAAACATTTCGTTTCCTGAGAGTTAAGTTAACATTTAGGGACGTTCCATTAAAAAAAAAAAAAAATGCTATAATCTACGTGTGAGAACTTAGATAAAATCCGCAATCAAGCATCGCAACTTCGGTTCCGGGTCGATTGGAATGCGTCGCCGGAAACGTTCAGCGCGCGTCCTAAATGTATTTAGTCCGACTGCAAATAACAAATCGACTGTTTACCTGTCCACCGAAAAATACGACCGCCACGTGTGTGTGTAAACGACTATGTATAACATTGGCCGCATTCATATTGTATCGATGGTAAATAGTTTAGTTGAATTACTCGGCGACGGCTTTATTTGAATAATTATAATAATCGAAAATTAATAACTTACGTAGCAAATGTAAAGGTCAATCGCCGGCAATGATAGTAAATACTGTAACATAATATTATATAATATATTGTGTATCTAAAACAAATTATAAACGCGCGTCGTGTAATTAAATGCAATAACAAAGTTTTTTTGATATATGATATTATAATGTATATAATATTATGTCTTTAACGGCCAGTGGGTAATTACTAATTATTATTAATTATTATTATTGCCCATGATTGGTATGTATGCAATAAGCCACAGTTGCTGGCGACTCGACTCACTATAGAGTTTCATAATTCTTGTGATGGAATTAAAAATAATAATAATAATAATAATGTAAATTTGGCGGGTAAAAATAATAAAAAAAAACAATAGTTTTATGCATGATATATATATATATATGCGAACATATATTTATACATGAATCGACACTAAAGGAAAATAATTCATGTATCATGTTCATAATATGTTTTTAATTGGTTTAAGTATAAACAAATTAGCCAATCACACTAACAAGATTAGTGACATTAAAAAAAAAAAAAACGAACAAAAACAAATAAATATTTTGATTAATAAAAATCTAATGAATTTCTTTCATTATAATATTATATTTACACAAAACGTACAACAAATATTACACACAATAATGAAGCGCGCGGCAGAACACAGCCAGCCCTCCCACAACGACTGCTACAGCGGCTGATTTCCGGAGATTTCTCGGCTGCTCGTCGTTTTCTTACGATTATTTGGTTTACAAAGATACATAATACGTATATAAATATATTATATATATATATATATATATATAAACACTCCATTCTTATATTTTTATAACATAATATATATTTATATATTATCGTTACAATATTATAATATTATTCATTATTATATTATTATTGTTTATCAATCATTAATATCATTATAACTATAATAATTATTATTATGACAGTGAGGGTTCACCACGTGTTTATATAATATAACGTCGTTTTTGGGGAGCGGGGTAGGTAATAAACATGACGAGAGAATAAAGAAAATACGTATAACAAATATAGAAACAAATCAAAGATAATATTTAATAATAGGTATGCCAAAAAAAGTATGCACGGGTATAGTCGTGACGCGGACCTGAAACATAAAATGACACGAGACAACATTAGTAACAAACATTATTGGTTATACGCTATTAGGTGTGACAAAATACGCATCTGCGGTTTAATGTTGCGAAATGTCCAAGTGAGATAAGCGCAAAAGTGTAAATTTGAAAAGAACTTTCTATAGGAAAAATGGTGCGAAATAATTGACCGCATGGATTATTTGCTACACAATATTAATTTGTGCATTCCGATAATATACAATATAGGATCAAAAATATAACAATATTGTTTTAATATTTAATAGGATTTTACATGTATAATATAATATAATATTGCACTCACCCGTGACGGTGTGATGGCGAAGACGTGTCGGCGGTGTCATTAGGGACTCGACGTGTCATTGTGAAGGCTGTCGTCGCTCTCTAGGTACGTGACGAACGAGTCGGTCGAATCCGGATGCATCATGTCCACGGGACCCGGGTCTATGTCCAACCGGGTCATGGGCAGAGGAGGACCGTGAATGTCGTAACCGTGCATCTGCGAACACAACCGCGGTAATGGTCAAGTAAATGCGATAACGTATTAGGCAATGTAGCAGTATAACAAAACCGTGTGTAATTTATTAATTATAACAATAATATTATTTCAATCGTGAACATTAATTATTTAGGCGTATTGAAACTAAAATAGACATAAAATTTCGTAATAGACGGATGATATCCGTGGTGGAGTGCAAGCGCTATTATAATATGAAAAATCGAACGTGTGTTACTATACATAGATACCTAATACATAATATTATCATCTCATTTGTAAATTATATTATTAAAATATTTTAATACAGCTGCAGCGTATGTGTATGAGCTTGTGTTGTTTGAGAAACCAAAAGAATTAATATAATTATCTATAAGAAATGCTGCACGAATTACATTCGGTCGAATAAAATATACATACGTCGCTCAACTCCTGTATACCTACTACACACACACACTCACACACACACACACATATATATATATATATATACATCACGCCTGTAAATATTTAGGTGCGTATTATACATATTATTATTTATTATGCGTGTTATACGATAGAAGAAAAAAAAATATTATATTATACGACGGGACAAGGTTGTCTGTACGACGTGCACACACACACACACACACACACACAACAACAACAACAACAGCACACGATAGTTGTTGTATACGGATGGCGGCAGTGACCGGGTAGGACCACTCGGTATATTTTATTATTACGTATATTCTGTATATACTATATAGGTACAACCACTACACCGGTGTTGCGGACACATCACGCGTGGTAATTACACATTCAGGGGCAGTGTAATCCCGCGTTAAGTCGACAGCGCAGTCTTGTGTACCTACACACACACACACACGGCTGCTGTTACTTTCCAATAATATCACCGGGATTATCCTTGTCAAGGCATCACGCATATTATAACCGTAGTGTGACTACCGATTATACAACGTGCACGTGTGTGTGTGTGTGGGTACCTACGCGACAGTAATGATGGTAAAATTAAAAATTAAAAAAAAACACACGATTCCTTGACAGCGACGGGTCTCGGCCGAATAATAAAAAACCTTCGACTGGCAACGTCATAAAATAATAATTATTATATAATTATTTTAAAGCGCGGTTGCAGTGCGCTACAGCTAGGCTGCATGTTGCAACTTTATAATATAAATTGTATGCGATCACGAATAGTAATGATGAGATTGAAAATTAGATCTATATACTGTCTATATTATTGTGTGTACGAGTATCATGTCACATAATGTACCTACTTTACTCCAGATACGAATTATTCGTAGACAATCAATTGCCATTGTGTATGTGTATTAAAAACCTGTGCGAATTATGTATTATAATGACATGTATAGCTAATTTTTTTATGAATATCACAATATAATATTGTTGAGCTTTTTCTAAGAATCATTTTGCTTCGCATAATTAAATCATAAAACGTACAAGCTAAATACGATGTGCAGGGCTTTTTTCACATCGCCGTGTCCTCTTGTACACACGCTCCGCCTTGTCTATAATATAATATGTTATTGTTTATTATCAAGCATGTCATTACGCGTTGCTGCGTTAGCCCCTATACACCCCTAAAGGCTTGCAGAAGTTATAGTATGCATTGATTATCGCACCAGCGTTTTGATAAAAATTATTCGCAAAAATGTAATATATATATATGTATATAGGTATATCAAAGATGAAGCTATAATCAAACGAACGGCTGTTGTGTAATGTGTGGCGTTTAAACGATTCGTCGACTGCAGGCTATAAATTGAAAATGATTACAAGTTATAAACAGACGAGTACCTGATTGACGAGCTGCTGGAAATGCGGTTGACTCGTGTCCACCCGGTCGAGATCCGAATGTAACGCAAACTCGGACAGGGCTTTCCACGGCGGCTGGAAGCTCTGCACATCGATCTGGTTCATGCCCAGCGGACTGTCGTGCCGCACCGGGCTGGACGCCACCATTGGTATACCCTGCATGCTGCCGTAGCCCATTTTTCTACCGTCCTGGAAAACATGCGACAAACCGGAAGTGTTAATATAACGACGATCGACAATCATATTATAATTTTCTGCCACGCAGATGTACAAATAACAATATATATATAGGTGTAGTAAAAAGTAACATTAATCGATCGGTTGACCTGTTCCAAATTCCAAATTTAACCTATTATTTTCATACCTATATATAAAAATATGTCTTACGAAAGTTCGGTGTTTTTAAACATATATTATATGTATGGACGTGGAGTTATTGAATTTCAAGACAACTATATAATACCTATATTATATAGTTAATTATAGCGTCGTATCGTCTCAGAAGGCACATAATCATCTCAAGCGAATCAAAAATTAATTTATCGAAAACAACAAAGATTTTGTAGCCAACAACTCGATTTGGTTAACAAATAAATCATTGGTAAATAAGTTTGTGTGTGTGTGTTTTGGCTTTCTTGCATGTATATATTGACGTTTATTTAGGAGTCCGGAGGCGGGGTCGTCGACGTTTTTTGAACTATGGGCAAGAGATGGGAAGGGGGAGAGAAAAAAGTTATAATAACACGACAGCCGAACGCAATGATTGAAGAGAAAAAAAAACCACCGCCCAAGTCGTTGGCAGTCCGTCAACAAACTGCCTATCCAAAATTGACGGTTCGAAAAATAAAACTCGGTTCGACTTAACTATATAGGCGCGCACGCGCTTGTTTGTAGGTATTTTAAGAATTACCCGTCATCTGTCGATTTGAAGAGTGCACAGATTTAATAAACGCGCGTGATGTGTAAAAATACCCATTTGGATTTATTGAACGAAGAGGCTTTGCAAAACCGAATAGATTCATTTTTCTATAGCTGCATAATATATTATTGTATCGTTGAGCTATAGAAAATGCATGTATACGCTAGATCAGTGGTATTCTTAACCTGTAGTCCGCAGCCACCTGGGGGCCTGCGATATTCATGTCGGGGGTCTGAGGTAGTCTTAAGACCTAACATAAGTCAATAGGTATACCATGAGTGCAATATTACGATAATTTTGGATTATTATTATTTTTCTTTTTTCATATAAAATATATCTTACGTTGTAAGAGATAAACCTATATGTTATTACTTCCTATAATTATTTTTAATATTAAAATAATTATTATAATTTTATGATGACACAAAATGTCTTGTAAAAAAGGCAAAAAAATGGTAGGGGGTCCGAGATTTCTAAAAATCTTTCATCGGGGTTCTACGAAAGGTTAAGAACCGCAGCACTAGATGAAGCGTGCACCAGCGATTGTAGATTTCTCTAAATTCTAAAAAAAAAATATCGATAATAGTGCAGATATTATTGCCTAATACACTCTGAACACTATTATTATGCTGCAGTGTATCGTACTTTAGGCTCTAGAACACAGATGCATTATCATGTGACATTTGAATATTTACACTTAGTACACATTATATCACATATAGTAGGTATATTAGTAACATATATTATAGACGATTGGAAAATGCATTCGTCGTTATCATTAAAAACTCTTAAGTGACTATGTCTAGTATATTATAAAAGTGCTTTTTGTCGCCCTATTGTTTATATTATACGAAATCGTTTCAAACCGTATTGGTGGTCGTTCGGTGGGCTAACGCCGCGCCGCTTACAATAGGTCGTAGTATCAACGTATATAGTATATAGATAAGAATATACATTGTAACGTATGAGCAGCGTATAAAATATATTAGTTATTGAATATATTATTATAATAGGTTTACGTGTTCGTGTCTAATGGTCTTGCGGTCTATAATATATCGGTATATTTAATTAACCCTGTCGCGTTCTCATATGTGACGTTTCAGGTATATACCTCATCGATACCCAACTATACACATACATATTATATACATAACCACTTCTAACCACACTGTGTTATTATAATAACATAATGTAGGCACTGCAACTGCTGCAGTAGGTACCTACCTCGTATACAGTGTCGGGTACCGGAGAATGAACGATCGTGGAGGTAATTATTATTATTATTCTTATTATCGTTTGCGTCGTCGTGGAGATAAAAAAAAGGAATAATATTATATGTAAAAACAACAACACACGACTGCGGACCAAAGGCGGCGTCGTCGTCATCGTCGTCGATGATGGGAAATACCGTCACGTCGAGCGTGGAACAAGCATTTATCTATCGACTTCGGCGATATCTTCCGCGGCGGCTGCGGTGGCGGCGCCAAACGGGCGACACGATGGCGACATTGTAATCGGAAGGCAGCCGTCACGGAACACACATAACCGGTTTCTAAGCCCGCTAAATGGAAACTCGAGAATATAATATATGTGTATGTGTGTGTATGTGTGTGTGTGTGTGTGTTTTATAATATATTATTCTCTTTTTATTATACACGATATTATACACGTTTATTTGTTCACAATAGTCTTGAAATTTTAATAAACCCTTAAATACGGTCACCGATTTTGTCCATTCGAAGTTTAATCCGTTCAAAAATAGAAAGCTTATAACACTCGCTTATACCCGTTACATGTAAAAACGTATTGTAAAACGACCATTTTGGGTGTATTTACGCGCCCAGCTCTGATCGCCGCATCGAAATAATCGAATACGTAATTTACGTCGTCGTCGAGGGACGATGGTTGAATTAATTACATCATGCGTGCAAAAATACGACGACTAATGCCATGTTAAATATTAACGATTAAAATAAACAAACACTGGAAGGTTTTTTTCTGTTGTAATGTTATATAGTACCTACCTTAGATTTATTTTCACATCGTTATCTCCGGATAATAATAATTGGTAATATATATTATGATGATAACAATATATTATATTATAATTGTGATTGGAAAACATTCATCGTTAAAAAATGGAACATCGAAAAAGTTATAGAAAATGTAATTTACTTCAAAATATATAATATGTGAAAATAAATGTCGACATTTCTAAAGTTCAGCGAAATATTTACGGAAATGTGGAAAATTTAGCTCAAAATTAAATTCGGCTTGGGTTAACCTAAACCGATTGATTCAAATCTTTTTTATATACACATACGCATTCATACCGGTGGGGAAGGGGGCCCCGTGAAAGCAGAAATATTATGATATGTTTTTTTTCAACATATATAATATAGTTAAGGTATACACCCTATACACATTATTGCAGCAGCACCTAATAGGATCATATATTAAACGCCGAAAACGCGACAGAACCATCATGCGCGCGGTCACGAAATATAATATATATATTCGTAAAAAAAATCGTATACGTACTTTGTCTTGTTGTATTTGCTGTTTGAGTGCGATGGCTCGTTTCTTGTCCTTGCACCGTTTGTTTTGGAACCACACGCGTATGACCCGCGGGCTGAGTCCGGTCATCTCGACCAGTTGCTCCTTCATGAGGGCGTCCGGCCGCGGGTTGGCCGAGTAGCACGTCCGCAACGTGTGCAGCTGCTTCTCGTTGAGCACCGTCCGGACGCGGGTCGGTTTGCCGTCCGACGAGCCTTTGCCCGCCGACCCAAGCCGGCTGTTTCCGGGACCGTCCGATCCGGTCCGGCCCGAACACTTGTTCGAGCCCGATTCTGACGAGTCTGAAACCGATATAAACGCGTCCGTTTCAATAGTTTATATTATATTATCGAGTATACAAAAACTATAATAATATAATATAATGATGATGGTGACGGATATGAAGTCTATTATATATACGTATATTATTATTCGAGCGATTAAAAGGCGCCTCATATATTCTGATGCGTTATTGCAGTATTCAGATTAGGCTATAGCGCAGCGGTACTTGAAACATTTTCTCTCTACTTGACCTCTGACACGCGCTGGTTGTTTGGTCAAAATCAAACACTATATCGAATTATAATGCTGTGCCTAATAACTATTGGAATATAATATAGTAGGTATATAATGGTGCAGATAGCAATGCTGCGTTAATGGATGATTTTTTTATTTTTTTTTTTTTTGCAGCCGGCCTTATATATATCATTATTCATTATGTATAAACACGACGACGGGCGCCGAGATTTCGGTTAGCGGGATTTTCGGGAGTGAATAAAAATCCTGCAGGGTGCCGCCGAAGAGTAAACACAGCTCGGGGTAGACCACACAAGTGGTCCAGTTCCCATGCCCCCTTGCGCTTTCAGTGCATATATAATATACATATACATATATATGTGTGTGTGTGTGTGTGTCCTGCCTGCCTGCTCCTTATGTATATGATAACCCTATCCGTTCCCCGTCGTTGTCGTCGTCGTCGTCGTCGTCGCTATCGTATTGTAGAGCCCATTCGGGACTCCGGTGGTGGAAAAAAAAATCGCCCACGACAGCTGCGAAAATAATATTCGTTTTGGATTTCCATCGCTGCTGCAGCGTCGTCGTGTGTACACCACTTTACAGCAGTCGTACACTCACTATATGTATATTCTAAACACATATAGGTATATATCGTTTACAGTGTACGTCATATTATTAAGTCGCAACACGCGTACAAATGCGCAAACCGTTGACGAAGAAGGGAACATAACGGTGCGTGCGTGCGTATAATATTATGCGGCGTTTGCATCATATACGCAAATAAAAGAAAAAAAAAACTATTTGTTCGATGAAATTTGAATAGAAGGGTTTTGATTTTAATATTATATTTATTGCACTGCGAAATTCAATTGTAATCCGAAACGGTCATTGCACCGAACACACTTGATGTGTTATTATATATGTGTTTCTCATAATTAGGACAATCGAGTTATATATAACGTCATAATATTATATTAATAAGTGTTAAAATTGACGTAACATGCACAAAATAATTACTTATTAGTTGAAAAAATTACGGATGATATTACAAAAACGTAAATATTCAATGTAGGTATTCGATTTAATGTATTTTACCACATAGCTATAGGTACTAAAAAAGTAAAAAACATATTTTAAAGTAACAAAAACAATTTTTTATACCTAACTGTTTATTAGTGACATATTGACATATTTTATTACTGTTAATATTTTAGACGAACAAATTAAACGTGATATTATAGAAATAAAAAAGATACCTATTTATAATATTATAAACATTCTATATTTATATATTTTATATATTACTATAAAATTGTAAAAATTCGGAAAAATATGCATTGAAAAATATTTAGGCGTACCTGCAGCTTAAATTCGTTGGATCGTGATAATAATCCTGATATTTATATACCTAAATATATAATAATATTACATAAACAATATACCTATATATATTTTTTTTTGGTTCTATCTTCAACATATTCAGTATCTCCCATGTATTTTTCAAGTAAATCTTATTAAGTACAGAAAAGAGTTTTTAAAAGCTTCTCTTATGCTTGTTTATCTTTGTTCACACACTTTCTTATAAAATATCGAAAATAAAAAAAATCCAAAGGATTAGCCTGTTGGGAGAAAAATGTGTAGGTATAAACGCGTGCGAATATGTGTTTATATGAATATATTTATAAAGGTTTGCTTTAAACACGTATATATATATACGCACTCACTACACACCTGTCGCAAAAGAGTAGGTATTATTCTTTAAGAGACTGCGTTCTGTGAAAACTTTTGTTTTTTAATCCTTCAAATGTAGGGTAGATACGTGGCTCAATGTTTTCTATATTATTGTTTTTCCGTTTTTTGGCACGTCGAGTAAAATACATATTTTACATACAAAATTCCCACATCCGCTGTTGTATCTTAATATTTTATGGCTTATATTTATATACCTATTTGGAGACGCAACGACACGACGGCAACGCTGCACCGTCTAGACGATCTCCGGGGACTTAAATTTTTTTCCCCGCATTTTAGAACTTTGTCTATAAAAATAAAAGAAAAGAAAAAACCATGTAAGTACATATTATATTTATATATCTGCGGACGATTTTCCCGCGTTTTCTTACGCACTACTCGACGTAATATACCTATAAGGCCATACGACTATATAATATATTGTTATTATACTTTACGTCACATAGGTACGACCTTTCAATATTTGATGTGGCGACTGGCAAACATAATATTTGTTCGGAGCGGTAAGATAAAAACGGTGCGGGCCCACCGCTACCTGAAGCACTGCGGGCAGGTGTGTTTGTGGCGTAAATCAAATAATAATGTGTACCTGCATAATAATGTATAAGACGTACACACACTACTGACGAAAAACCGATTGTCTCGATGATGCACGAGTGTGCGCGTGCACTATAGCGCGACCTCGATATTAACGTAAACCGCTTATTGTACATACAACTAATAATATGCATTATTGAGTGTATGCGCTTTCGAAATGTATTGGATATTATTCAAATCTATGTACACACGGCCCGTCTTCGTCGGATTCAATTTCACGGCCGCGCGATGGGACTCAAGCAGTCAGACGAATCAATGAAAAAAAAAAATAACAAATACCTAAAAAATACATTATTATAAATTTTCAATCCAACGCGGTTTTTTTTTATCACTATATAGTATGAAAAATTTGTAATTGTATTGTTATATTATAATACACACTGTTACGATGACGTAGTTGCGCATCACTCTCACTTGCGGTGTCTCCGAAAAAAAAATTTCGATTAGAATTTCGTACCGTATATTTACGCGCAAATCGTCGTGCGCCTGCTGCAGGAGTCGATGACCGAACCCGATATTATATTATTATTTTAATACTGTGTATATGATACTTATATAGAGTACAATCGAACTAATCCAATAAAGCGATGACGAGGAAGATATAATACGATATTAGCCAGCGCCGGTATAATATAGCACGTGGTGCGGCGGCGGGGATGATTGAAACGTCAACCGACCGCGCCCTGTAAGTATATACACCGTAGTCGTATGAATATTACATGTATTGTCGTCGGGGAAAACTGAAAATTATCGCGTTTTAACCACATTATGAGCCACGCGCGCGCTACACGGTGCGTCGGAGACGTTAATTTTTTGTATCGCGTCCCCGGAGACGGCGCGGCGTCGGTGGAGGTTCCTCGCTATGCGCGGGAGTGAAAAAAATTCTTCCCAGGGGACTCGGCCGAGTAATATTATTATTATTATTATTATTATTATTATTATTATTATTATTATTATTATTATTATACGTTTACTATCTATATAATTCTATATACGGTTGCGGTGAGTTTTTCAATTTCTTCCGTGATGTGAGTCCTGTAGCAAGTGCGGTTTTCAAGCGTGTGATGACGTGGTGGGGGTGGGGAGTGGGAACCGAGAAATATAACGGAGGAAGAGAAAAAAAAAGGCAAATTGAGGGTTGTATCGAGTGTGCGCGGTGTGCCGGGTCCGGAACCGTTTGTGTTCGAAAACCGACGTTCCGGGACGGTTGGCATCGGTGGCGGACACGTGACGGTTTTATTATTGTTATTATTATTATTGCCTCTTGCGTGCTGTGTTCACCCTCTCTACCGCACATCGTTTGCTTCTATATTATACGCCACTATTACATATAGTACGGTGCTACGTGCATATAATAATGATGACATAGTATATTTAAATGAAAACGACGAAAATGTTTCGGTCTTCAATATTACTATATACCAAGAAATAGAAGTAGGAAAAATCGTAAAAACAAACTTTGCAAAAAAAAAATCAAAATAATTAACATCGGATTCATCGGATTCGTTTATTACAATATACAGATAAAGTTTGGGAATGATGAAATCAAGCGCGCCGCCGTGTACTTTTATATAATATACCATATACCTGCTTCGAAAAAAAAAACAACAATTAAATCGTGGTGAGGGGGTAAAAAAAGGGGGGGGTGGAGCGAAAAAAGTTTCAGAATGTAGTTGTGCAAAATCAATAGTGGCACGGGCGCCGCCGTGTTCGTTCCCCCCTCTTTCGTATTTAGTTTCTCTCGTAAACAACCCGGTAATTAACATTATTCTAATAGCTTCGCCGCCCTTAATGGGCCGGACTTTAATGAGCACACCAGCAAAAGGGGCCTAATATTCTTTGTCGTTTACTCTGATGCTCGCCTCTCGGCTTTGAATATATATATATATATAGGTACTGCAGTGGTATATTATTATCATTTTTATTATTATGTATTACGTAGGTATAATGTATATATTATATTTACAACGTTTCGTGTACTTAAAGTCACCCACCTCTGAGCTTACAAGAAAAATAATAAACCGGCAAGATTTATTATGATGGCCACAAGAATAGTTTGAACTATGTCATAATAAACTTGCACAACCAAAATACTTAAAATAATGCTGTTGAGTGTATAAGAATAATCAAAATACAATTTTATTTTACCTAGGTACTATATTTTAAGGTTTGAATTTTTTTTTCGAAAATGTTTATCTATATTTAATGAAGATTATCGAATTTACAATAAATAATAATATTCATACGAGTACATTTTCATACGTAAATAAATTATACGTCTTGTAATATTATGTTAACGTCGTATTTAACTTTTTTTTTTTAAATTTTTTATTTAACTATTCGCTGTTGATTTTTTTTACAGAAAACGTGTACATAGTACACAAATATATTATAAGCAGATTATAATATCAAATTGCATTACGTGTCATAAACGATTAAAATAAACATTCAAGCGCACTCGAATCTAACCCAGATTCATTATTTTTGCTTATTTACATGATACACGAACATGTAATATTATACAGGATGAAGGATTGTCATTCGTCTCGTCATAGGTACAGAGAAAACTCACATAAACGGAAAACACCTCGGAACACACTCTATATCATGCTTCTTTATATTATCACAATATTGTTGTCGAAGGTTCCCGTTTACACTACACGGTCGCTTGTATCAGATAAACAGTATTTATTCGTGTAAATTATATCATTATGTTCTGGGAAATTGTAATGTAATGGTTATGATAAATCTACGCACTCCATCGCATAAAATATGTTCGATGACATTGCCGCAACAGTGTTGCGTGAATAATATCGTAAATATAATATGAATACAATAGTATATATTATATTATAGTATAGAAATCATCGGTTGTGAAATATTAAAATAATTGGTCTTAAGATGTCCAGAAACGTACAAATATATTTATAATTCTTGGTCTATGGGCATATTATTTATGTAATATACATAATATATCAAATGCAGTTTTATTATTATTGTGTAGAATTTAAAGTGTCGACGATGAAAGCGATTTAACGACGCGACGATGTAATGAATTAATATTTGAAATGAACACTATTTTATTTAATTTGTTGTGTTTCAATACAACAATATTCGTAAACGAATTAAATAAATGATTCAGATAATTCAAATATTACTGCCATCATAATATGAATATTGAAATGTTGGTCCATCAAATTGATAAATTGATCGATTATCGACGCGATTAATGCTGCATCATAACACTGCAGCAGTAGCAATAGTATGAACGTTAATATTATAATATTATGATAATATACGGACGCCGCACCGAGCGCGTCGTTCCGAAAATGATATCAACATTTTTTTCGCATTTCGATCGTTTATCTTTGCACCCCGTGGCGCGTCCGAGTCACAACCCGAAAACGATTATTATTATTATATAAGCTCGAAAAACACTGCGTACACACCCGCCGTGGATATTCTATTCTATTACTACTGTTGCACCGAGGCGACGTTATAACTCGATTTACCAAACTATATCCATACATATAAATATATGTATATAATTTCATTACATCGAAACCTATATTATATATATGCTATCGAGTCGTGTGTGTGTATGTGTGTGTGAGTTTGTGTGCTCGTGCGTGCGTGTGAGCGTAGAAAAGCGAAGTTAACGGCCATAAACGCATCGTGGTGGATATTGTCCGGGACACGGAGTTGAATAGGGTTTGTTTGGCGTAAATAGGGTTCGTTTAGCGCGGGCCCACGCGCGTGTTGGCCGCCACAGGACCGGAGAAACATACGGGGAGGATCAAGGGGATGAGGTCGAGGGGCGTGAGGGGGGTTGTTGGCGTGGCGGTAGATACAAAAACGACTTCTGTCCGCCACCCCTTAAGAACCATCCGAAAACGCTTTTAACGTGATTAAACTTACCTCCCCCGGCAAGCAGCTCGACGTATTTCTCCGCCCCTCCCCCGCTTCCTGCAGAGGGCATATATGTATATACACTACAGTGTTTGTGTTTTTTTTTTTTTTTTGTCAAGTTCCCGTTGACGCGTAATCGATAGTGCTGTACATGTATACTACTTGAACGTGCGCTTATACAAAAAAAAATACATACGAATATACTGTTAATATATCGCAATAATATTACTATATATGCAACGACGACTGATTTTTCATATTAACCATCGTATGTTACCTATAAATATCAGTTTTGAGACATTGCGCTGAAATGAGAACTATACGGTTATAACCCCTCTCCCACTCTGCAATCTATACCTAAACATGAAAGTTTGGATAGTATATTATATTTATGATGGTAGAAGGGCAAAACGTCGAAACCTTTTCAGTTGACGGATAACGAATGTGGTTATAAATTATAATTATTAAAAGTGATAACGAGATATATTGCTATAATATTATGTTATCATAAATCATAACACCCATAATAGTCTTACTATATTTTGTCAAGGAAAAATTATTATTTTTGTTATTTTAGCACATACAATTGAAATGAACTTAATAATAATGAAACATAATATTATCATTTCATGTCCCCTCCTACTATACAGATAGACGGTACATATAAGATAACGTACAGTTACAATGAAAACAATACGTCAAGTAGGTTTCTTGTGTACATCTATATAGGTATGTATACTCAATCATGTTGTTGAATTAGCCATTAGGTATACCGCACGAGTATATATAATAATATAATAATTTTATAGTTATGTATGTAGTAGTATTTAGCCAATATACTTGAACATATTTTGTCAGAGCGAACACTATATTGTCTACGTATATAGTAACTGACGTGCACTCGATAAAATCATAACTCTTCAAAATTACTAAAATATTGTATTGTAGGTACAATAATGTTCACGGATCATTATAATATTATCTTTTTAAAACTTTAAAGGCGCACGGATGCCTCTGCACAAATACCTTTTCTGTCTAGCCACTTCAGCAGCAGTGCAGGATAATAATATACGAATTACGAACAGTATATTATTCGCTAGAATTCGTCAACACATATATGTCTAATTGTCTAAATGAAATACAGTACAATATATTATATTGTACATATACGCTGTACATAATATACACTTATTTCGAATAAACACGATAAAAAAAGAGTATGGCGCGTTTTCGGGTAAGCTGCAGCAGGTTGCGCGGTTCTGACGGTCGCGGAGTGAGAAGAAAGATATTTCGATAGGCGCACTATATACGCACGATGTATAAAAAAAATGTTGTTTGTCGTATAAAAATATACGTAGACCTATGCGGAATGAGCTGTAAGGAACGAGGTGGATATGTGTGTGTGTTTATTGCTTCAACGGCACATGAAACGGTATAAAATTATACACAATATATATATATATATATACACACACATTCATACATATAATAACATAAAAGCGTTGCTGTGATTGGGGTGGACGATGTCCTGCAGTGACGCACGTATATACGGTAGTGTTTCCATTAGGCTAATGACTCGTTATAACATATACATACATACATATATATTATATATACACTGTCCCCGCGATCAACACACACACGCCACCGCTCGACAGTGTATTCCGCACCCTTTACTGCACTTTCACCGAAGTATATATACCTACCTTACATGTTTTTGCCACGTAGTTTACCGGCGGTACATCCATATATGTATGTACCTATATATATATATATAAGTCTTAGCTGAGCAGCAAAAAAATACGTACACGTATATATATTATGGCACAATAATAATGTATAAAACCCATCGGCGGTGTTTAATGAAGACGTAACTATATCTATAAGACCCCGCGGTGTTGAGTATCACGCACACCCGCTAACGGCGTCGTGATGTAAATCGAAAATCCATCGCACACGTATACCGGGTGATTCCTTTATCATTGAACACTCATTATTTCAAAAATTACTAATGTTTTTGAAAATATTTTTTCCCATAGTTTCAAGTTGTTCAATAACCAACGTTTTTATTAAAAAAATGTATTTTAAAATATTTTTTATCCTTATCATTTTTTAAGTTTGAATGCCAACATAGAGTTTTAATTTCATATTCCAAAGCAGAATATTTTTCCAAGTATTTTGATTCATAAAAATCGAATTTAGGACGAGTAGTTTATGAGTTATAAGTATTTAAACTTTAAAGTTTTTGATTGGCAGAGTGGAGTGGTACGGGGTGTCGGGGTTACCACGCAAAATGTTTGTCCACTATACTCCACTTGTCAAAACTTTAAATACATATAACTCATAAACTACTCGTCCTAAATTCGATTTTTATGAATCAAAAAACTTAGAAAAATATTCTGCTTTGGAATATCAAATTAAAACTCTATATTGTCATTCAAAAAAAGTAAAAACTTAAAAAATTATAAGAGTAAAAAATATTTAAAAATATAATTTTTTAATAAAAACGTTGGTTTTTGAACAACTTGAAACTATGTAAAATAATATTTTCAAAAACATTAGTAATTTTTGAAATAATGAGTGTTCAATGATAATAAAAGAATCACCCGGTATTGCAGTGTAACGCGGTTTTAATGTGTTATTTATTTATAACAATTTTACGGGACAAGCCCTTTAATATTATATTTTTATATTGTTTCGAAATGACACTATACGGACATCAAAGTCAAGATGTCAATCTGTATAGACTCTCGTGTATCCGATATACCGTTGCAGACATTAAATGCGGGTGCCTATAACTATATATTGTACACAGCTGGTGTCCTATATACGTTTTTTTTTTCGCAAAAAACCAAACTATTTATTTTCCTGCCGCTGCACCGCCGAAATGTTTGACGATTTCGAGCCCGTGAAAAACTTCTCATCGGCAATATTTTTACGACGTACACAATCGTGGCGCTGCAAGAGATAACAAAGTGCTGGCGGTATGAACGCGAGTACTTACCGGAATTCGACCCTTCGTTGTGGTGCAACGAGTTGGTGCTGCTGGTGTTGTGGTCGGCCAGCGCGGTGTTGTTGTTGTTATTCTCGTTGCTCTGCTGCAGCTGAGCGGCTATTTTACTCTTGGCGCCACCGCCGCCGCCGCCGCCACCCCCGCCTCCGCCGCCGCCTCCACCGCCACCACCGCCGTTCACGCCCGGATGATGGTCGTGGTCGTGTTTGCACAGCAGCGTGTCGTCACGCAACGCGAACTCGTCGCCGGGTATAAGCTGCCTGCTGCACGCGTTGCACCTGAAGCACTCCATGTGATAAACTTTAGTCTTGGCCCTCATCACGAGTTCGGTTCGGTCGAAGCTCAGGTTGCACTTATCACATTTGGTGCCAAATAATCTGTAACAATAATAAAAGCGTTATTGCAGCGACGACGACGAAAGTGAGACGAAAAAATTCAAATTTATACCGAAATAGGTAATGATTTTAAATCACCTCGGGCGTGAACGCACGCGAAGAAATATAAAATATTCGACCGTCTGCAAGTCGCATGACATTGTTTCGACAAGGTTCGCACTCGCCAAAACTTTTCCCGCGCTGCACCAGATTAATACGATAGCCATGCGATCCGATCGTGATTGACGAATTTGAAATTAACTCGGTTAAAAAGAACAAACCGGCATTTTGAAACTATTATCGTCGTCAAACTTTATTATAACTATGTATGGCAAAATTTTCAAAAGAGTTTCGTGACTTGTTATTTATTTGAGTCTATATAGTAAAACATGACGGATGCATCGAAATATGAACTTTTGAGAAATGAGAAATAACCATCGTTGTAATTATAATTAAATCGTAACATAACACGAGTAGGCCTATATACCTATATCATATTATAATCGAGTTTATTATTAAACAAAATAGCTGGCGATATTTGCGGTGATTATTAACTGCAGAGTTGTGTACACTATATTGTTATATCATATTATCTACACTGCAAAGTACATTAATATTGTATATTATAAATATTCATTAGAATAGTTGTGCTATACCTACACTAACCTCTAGATGTATGTATTAATTGAAATTTACATTCGACACCAAGTCGTACACCCGCAGAAATATAAATCACATACAGAGTACAGAATTGAATGGTGCACATTAATGGTATATACCTTGCAGCAACCGTAGACGCATATAGGAGGGGGTTTAGAAATATCCATAGCCCCCCCCCCCCACAAACTTTTCCTAAATGTCGTTTTAATAGCTTGTTAAAAATTATTAAAGTTAAGGCCTTAGCCCCCTCACTCAAATATCAAACGCTATTTTCACCTATATGTATATGCCTGCAATATTGTAGCAATAAAATTAATATTAGATAATCCGCCTCTATTGTTTGATATTGCTGTCTGGCTGCAAGAGTTATTATGATAATTTATACCTATATCATAGTTGATATAAAACCGTTTGAAAACTAAATTCGGCCTAAACACATAACGCACGTATATATTGTAGGCAGATACGCGTGAGTGTTCCAAAAAGATTTATTATAATAATGTTTTGCACGACTTGCCAGTTGCCGTCGCCGTCGCTTCGTGCGGGAGAGATATTTTGGTTTAAAAAAAAAAATAGTTGACAGGTTTGATAAAAAATAAAATATTTAAAAAAGGTCTAACCACCGCTGTCGCTGCAGCGTGCTCGTCGTATTGTCAAGTGCATCGAGCGCGTACGCACGACAAGAAACACGCGGAAGCCGAGACATATCAGATCTCATTTCGGCCACCCAACGAGATGTACATAATATTTTTAAAATATTACATAAACAACATGTCAATCCACAATTAGCGTTTTCGAACCCGGCCGTGTAGTACAGTATATAATATACACATATGCATATTAATATTATATACAGAGGACAAAAAACTATAAACACTTTATACGTCGCGTACATATTTTAATAATAAGTACCGTTTCGGAAACCGAAAACACGTGTGCCACACTGCCGTCGCCGAAGTCGGGCTTAAGTAAAACCAACTCGATCCGGATCATCTATAAAGGTGTGCATTGTAATAATAATATTATACGAAGTACGTATATATGTATTTACCGAGATCGCGACTACCGTATATATTCATGGTCGACTTGGTAAACAAACAAGCCGCGCGGACGAGAGTGCGAAAAAAATAAATCGTTTTACACGATCCTATATAATATTATACACTTACTATATATAGCTACTTACTATATACATTATTACCACAGCGTCAGGATTAATGGCTTCTATATGTTATATACTCTATACAGTACAATATATATATGCATTCCGCCATAAACATATAGTCTGATAAAGTGTATAACGCAGAAGCGCAGTTCGGTTCTGTAGTTCGTTTAATGATATATTTAATATTGTACGTACACTGCATATTATTATTATACCTAAACGTATATACCTTACAAAGAACCAGACAAAATAAGTTTCGCGCATTTTTTTTATCCCCGTATAGTCGTTATCACTATGATAATACAAAATACAAGATACTATAATATCATATCTGCAGTCAAATATCATATCGTAATATACTTATTAGGCACAACAATTATTCGTGAGTGACCAAAAAAAGAGAAAAATTCGAAAACCACGTTGAAGTCACAACGGTTCACCTGCAGCAGTACCTATAAATATGTATAACAATACGAAACGGGTTATTCTATATGATATTATAGGAACCAAACGGTTGAACGCCGAATGATGCCAAGCGTCATAATTTATGAACGTGGCAAAAAATGTGTTGAGTTCAATAATTTTGCTGTCTAACGAATCTCATTTAAATTGAAAACGTACAGCAGGTGTGGAATAATTTGCATCCAGTCGACAGAAACGAACAAACTGTACGTCAGAAAATATTGTTACTTCGAGTTCCGTAGTAGGTAAAATATAGACGAAGCTTAATATAACGAATGTGTGTTTTTAATTTTTCCACAAATTCATTTTGCCAATAGATATAAAACAAGTTTATTTTACATATTATTAAATTAAAAAGAAACCACGCCTGTTATTACTTATTACTAATTATTTACAAGTTACAAAATGTATATAATAACCCATATTTACACAGAGTAACTATGTTTGCTTTATATTAAGTATTAATTATTGAAATCTTTGGTAATAGTTTATTATTTGTTTATTTACTCTGTAAATACGCAATTAATGGGAGCTATTGGCTATAGTAATTATCATTCTTGATTATTTCTGACGTAATAAATTATCTAATTTTCGGAAATTTTTATGAAAAAATTATTATGCAATATTATAATAATATCGATTATTGTTAAATTATCAACAGGATAAGGAACAATTATAATTTCAAAAACACCTAACCTAACCATTTTAGTGACACCATACTATAATATATAATGAGCTGATGCATCATACTTATTAGTACATTATATTATTATATTATACCTTGTACAAAATATAAAATAATATCGACAACTATAATACAAACTATATATAATATACTGAATGGTGTTGTAAAAAGCAATTTGTAAGTTAACATTTTGGTGAAATATAGAGAGTAAGTATTGTTATTATTTAAATATTTTTTATTAAATTTAACTTAAAGGTTTGAAAGATATAATATTAATATGCAAAAAGAATTCCTGCCTCCTCTTCATATGGGTAACCCCTCCACACTTCCCCACAAATCAGAACAGGTTGACACATATAATTATATATTTGCTGTAAGTGTATAATGAAAAAAGAATAGTTTATAACATATAAATTAAATATAAATACTGTCATCGTTTTTCATTGTGAGTTAGAATTATACCAATTATATGTTTAATGTTCCCAAATAGGTAATAACTTTTAACATGATAAAATACATAAAACAGCATAAAATTATAAATAAATGTTATTATATTAAGGGTTATATGTATAATATTCCATAAAACACATAACGGCACACGACCACGGAAATATTAAATTAAGAGAATTGATCTCTGTCCGAAATACACTTATATATACAGATATATACAGAATTCTTAATTGACTTAGAATTGGCCTCACAAAACTCACAAACGGAACCTTATTGCAAAGACAAATTCATACCTATGCCGAACACACAATGCAAACTACTCCGTCAAATATATCATCGTCCACTGCCCTGCAAACTTCAACGCAACTACGAAGGACTTCAACGTCCCTGACAACCTGTACGAAGCAATTGGTCCTTTTACAAACTACCAAAACATAATTTTATACCTTAAAAAAATCTACAATAACATGTATCGTTGTAAAAATGTAATACTTTGGTTAAAGCTAATAAAGTAATAACCTATGTAGTTGATGCTCATCCAATAATAAAATATGTGTATAATAGAAGTACAAAGTATATTTTTAGGAAATCATATATAGGTACATATAATTTTATAGCTTATGATTGTTTTTTCAAATGATAAAATATGTAAAGACTGCAATATTGGTATATAATAATTATTATATAATATTATTTCTTATATTATGATATCATTTATAATTAATATTTATTATAGCCAGATATAGGTTTGACAGAATGGCAAGTATATTAGCTACTACCTATACGCAATCCAGTGATCTGTACTCTGTACTTATTATAACAATAAATTTACAGTATCTTGCAGAGTGCTTAATAAATAATTCCGATTAGTACTTTATTTTGTTTTTATGTGATAAACGGTCGTTAACAATTAAAATGAAATTATTACATAACTTTATATAGAGTAGAAGTATGGTTTTTTTTTGTATTGTATGATGAAAAAAACAGTACATATATAAAATAATTAACATATTGACCAAGAGTGAAAAAAATGACCTGAACAACATTAAAAAATTCTACTGATATTTAGTTTATTTGAATTTTATGGTGTTTTAAATTGACCATGATAAGTTAATTATTAAATTCATAGATCACGACCTATATATTATTATATTATTCATTATAGTCGTGATTATACTGTTGAAAACATAAAAAACGATAAACATAAAATACTATTGTATACTGATGACGGGATACCTATACACAATATTTTATATTTAAACATGTATAGGTATCTTTATTATATTATACGTAGGTACATAATAATATAATAGTGAAACTTAACTGTGCAAAATGATGATCGATATTAATTTAGCAGATTATTTTAAATGATTTATCGATAAAAATATAAACTGCAGGACTATAGTGGAATATGTCTATATGACTATATGAGCCTGTTCAATTGTCGTATATTATATTATTATTATTATTATTACTATTATGTCGAGTGGCGACGTTACCCTATACACATCATACGTATAAAAAAACATGCACCGCATATATACACATAACTTTGGCGGCATTCGTATGACCCTTGCAGCAGGAAATAATAGAATGTGTGTGCCTATATTGACACAATGTCATCTGTCATGGAAGGCCCCAGAGCCGATTTATTTACTCAAAGGGAGAATTGGGTATGAGTACCGTGTAAACATCGGCAGACATTCGAAAACAAGAGGCGTGCAGATGCATTTGACGTCCGTCACAGAATGCACATAGTAATCATTAAAAAAAATATGACATATATGTATATAATGTTATATATTAAAAATATCGAATGACTATGCTCACAGAAATTAGCAAAAAAATATACGGGTTGGTTTCATGTATTATAACGGTTTCCGCATTTAGTTTGTCGTATAAAATAAACCATGTAGGTAGGTACTCGCTTTCTCGCTGCTTATTGTTAAGCCATATATAGGTAACAATAGTTCTGTACGTAATTGTGATGTTTAGAATATGGTTTATATAATCAATTATAATATATAATAGGTACGTTTCATTGTTTCGATATCTACACATACAAGTACGCATTAACTGCAAACACCAGATCCAAGGTTATCGTCCGCAGAAATTTAATAATTTCTGAAAACTTTGAGTCGGGCACATTCGTGAAAGGTGTGGTTATATCATTTATAATTTATATGTAGTACCTACAGATGTATACTATAGATTTATATCGACCTGGAAAAAAATGAAATAAAATACGGCGCTGTATACTAGTCGTGTATATCTTTATTTTAGTATACCTCAACTCACGGACAAATCGGCATTGGTGTAGCTATAACTTTGTAAACTAATCCGAACGAGCGCGAGGGTGGCGAGATGGGCATAACCGGTGTGTGCAGTAGATAGATACAATTAGCATAGCAGTTGGTATATTTACGAACGGAGTTCAAATTATTTAAAAAAACTTTGTTATCTCTAAAAACAATCGCTGAGATGTTCGTAAAAAATTTCCTAGTAGTTTTTGAGGCTACAAACTGCAAACAAAACTTTGCCTTTTGTTGTACCTTTGTACAAACAATAATTAATTAAACTATATTAGTGAGTGGACAGGAAATCCTCAAAGGCTTATAAATGGTGTGAAAATCCAAATATTTGAAATTATACCTATAGCATTTAATAATATGTATTTAGAGGTACTTTAAATTTCCAAAAATCGGAATTTTACTAATTTCAATTCATAGTTAAAGAAAATCATGATAGTAGAAACTATAGTAAGTGATGTGTAACTTGCAGGTAGATCTTTCTGGATATATTAATTATGGAATTAATTTACCTATTTCAACAGATAATAGTCGTTAAGATAAAAAAAAAAACAATACGTAGGTATATAGACGATGATTTACACAGCTTTACATATTATATTACATATAAAGTTTTTAGACATCGTTATGACTGATTGTTATTGACAAGTTATCGTATTAAATAAATATTATAAGCCCACCAAAAAATATTAAATTCTATACGGATTACGGACGTCGTCTTAAAACATAGTTTACTAGTTTCCAGTATGACGCGTGATGCACACATATTATAATAAAATATAAATTATTATTATGGTTGTATTTTTTCCGAACTAAATTATAAAAAAAATGTTTTGTTTTCATAGTATTCGAACCGCATACTAACGACGAATTTATGCGTTATAAACATAACATTCTGCCAAAAGAGGCAATAATATAGTGATGGTAGGTATACGAAAAACGTTAAAATTTATGTTTTCCAAAAGCAAATGTATAAAACCGCGATAAAAAATAATTCACAGCATTAGATGTAAAACTAATAGTCATAATCATAATTTAAAAAAAAAAAAAAATACAACAGTTGAAAATTTAACTGCGTGCGTAATGTGTTTTATACTCCGTAAAAATAGTATCGAAACATTCGAAACGCGTGTAATATATAAGTAGGTAATACATAGTAATAATCTCATAGGATAAAGACGATATAATATATTACGATGACGTAATTATATATATATTGTGATATAATGGGCTAATAACAAACGTTATACGAACAAGCAGCATGCTAAAATGTGTTTTAGGTGTATAATGTATAATAATGCATATTTCATCCGGGAATGGATCCAAGGAAAAGTCGAGGATCCATGTATACCCCACCTTCACTGACAAGATTTATATTTAAACGATTTTTCAGTTTAAGGTATATATACATCAAACATATAATAATAAATATTAATATACATTCATAGTATATAGTATATATACCTATGATACTAATAAACGTTGTAACGCATAACTATATGAATGTATATATTAACATTTATTATTATATGTTTGATGGATGTACTTATATACATATATATATATAAGTCACAAAATTGATGAGAATCACATACAATTTTAATGTAATCAGTGATTACTAATCACTAATGTCAACCAGATTTCCAAAGATACTGCAAACATGCAGTGTATATTAATAATATATAAAATATATTATATATTGTTCAACAGGATAATATTATGCCCACCCACCCACATATATATTTAAATGTATATATTATATATGTTGTGTTAGTTATTTCGTCGATATTTATAGGTAAGCATCGCAGTTAACACACTTATAATAATAATTTATATAATTTACATAAATATATAATAACATAAAATATAAGATGATATATTTTGAACACAGTTGTCAGCTGTTTTAGATTTTTAGCAAACTTGTGATGAACGAGTTAAATTATTGTATTAACTATATTTGAAAATTCTCGAAACATTGCATTATTGATGGCGCATACATCTGAAATTATAGTCCCTATAATATCTTTATGTAATGCAGCGATGTACGCTTTATTCTACAACACTAAGTTACAATAGTTATTATTTATGAATTAAAATATTATGTGTGCATCGTAAAAAATACGTATAATTTTACAACTATATGATTATAGTACACAAGGATTATTACCTGACATAATCTAATTTACAGTAGGTTTTCCCGTCCCTCACGAAACAGGTACAATGTTCATCCAAAAACTGATGGCACTCGGCGCACTTGAGGCAAGCCGCGTGCCACTCCAAGTCCGGAGCGACCTTCAGTATGTATTGGTCGTTGATCGCACCGCCGCAGCCCACGCACAGACTCAGCCGCCGCCGTTCTGAAAAATTTAAAAACAAGACACCTGATTTTAAATAAAATCTATACGCTGCTTATGTCAATTTGCGAAATATCTATATTGATATACAGTGTATAATAATAGGTATAATTCTGCAGCGATACACGAGCGCGTGTATTATATATATATAAATGTATCCGCCTCATTGCAGTGCAATTCAACATGAAACCGACTGCTCCTGCAGCAGTCGACGACCAACACGCATAAAATACATATTATTATGATATAATATAATCGCATATATACCTAACATTATACATGCATAGGAAGTACTGTATATATGCCACCTGCGATATTTCGAGTATTTTTTTTTTTACTGCTTTCGACATACAGGGTGTAACAGATAGAACTGACTTTTAGAATAACTTTTGTTCTAATTAATATTTTTAAATTTTTTTTTTTTTTGTTTATTATTAAGATCCCCTTGCGCTACACGTACAATATAAAAAAAATTTTCATTTTTTTAATAGTGCCTACAAATAAAAAAATTTAAATTTGATTAAATTTTTGTTGGAAAAATTCAAAATAGCCAATTTGTTAATTTAATTAAAAGAAATATTTTGATGGTAAAAATATTTATCTAAATCAATTAGTTTATTTTTTAGAATTTTTTAAAATATCAATATTTTTTTGCATAAATTACTTTGGAGCGTTATATAACTTCTTTCAAATATTATTTTCAATATTATTTCTGAAATGAGTATATTTCTTAAATTAGTTATTAATTATATAATTTTCACAATTTTTTTTGTACGTTTAATTAGCATAATTTTTTTTTTTTTAGTCAGTTCTATCAGATACACCCCGTATTCGTGATAATGCTAAAAAAACGTAAACACCATATAATAATAAGACCCGGTCGACTTTATGCAGGTACAATAGTATATATAATATATTATATATTGCGTACCTATATCATTTGTGTACTAACATAATCTCTATGTATATACATATACGTTCTTGGTAGTCATATATACATTATATAGGTGCACGTGTTAATCTGTTTTATAGGTTAGGAAAAAAAAATTACGTACATAAATATTTGCGATTTATTTAAGGTTTATATATTATATATCAATATGTGATACATCTACATCCAGCATGCGGGAAATGTTTATTTAAGTGATTATTTTAATAGAAATTTGAACGTGCCTTAAATTTTTCAAAACTGAATTTTGAAGAAAAAAATGAATTATTAATGATTTTCGAATTAATGAGTGAACACTGTTAAAAATAATCACCTTGCATTAACAAATGTTTAAATAAGGTATCCATATTTCTATCGAACCGGCCTAAACGATCGCGGAACATGACAGCTAGGAATGTATTCGTGATTCGTAAAGATAAAACTATATCTATACTATCTATATAGATTTATAATATTATATTATTTAGCATTAAGTGTAATTAAAAGACTTAAAAACTATGTATAATATGCTGGTGTCGATGAATCTATATAGATCCGTTTATAATCGTTAAAACATTAATTATTATCCTATTATTTTATATTATATGATTCACGGCTCGTTCCTGTTGTCTGCAGCATAATATATTATGCATTAAAAGTTTAATAGCTGTGATATATAGTTAATGCTGAAGTTGAAAATTGTATATAAAATTATTTAACTATACCTACATATAGATAGAGGTACTATTTGATAATATATATATATATAATACATATATATATATATATATATATATATATATATAAGATAGGTCGAATTCTGTGTTTCTATATATTAAGGAAGTATGTATACAATACACATATACTAAATATAATATATACAAACGCATCGAGCGTGTTGTCTTTTACGCAAGCAAACTGCACGAGGTGGAGTGATGGTGGCGGGCTACTTAAATATACTTACTACACCTACATATTTTATAGGTACCTATATGAGAAAACGTTTGCCTTATCACGATGATATTGGTCTGCATTTCAATGAAATACGGCCTACATATAAATAATACGCATATAATTAATCATCATATATACGAGGATACCTATATATAATACGCATTTCTATATATCAATTATTAAATATGTGTATATAATAATAAATATGCATGACATACATTACGATATAATTTAACACTTTCACTTGAATATTATTAAAGGTCAACTCCTAAAGTCGTATTTACCTGTAATACCTATAGAAATTAATAAAACATCTGTAATACATATTTATAATATGGGATAACCAGAGGTGATAGGTACCTATATTATATTATGTGTTTTTTTTATTATTATTATTTATTTAAAGTTTCCTGACAATAATCATCTAAACTTAGGGATATATACAGTAGTAAGTTTTTGACGTTTTTTAAATCAGATCATGTTAGGCATGAGCGGGACCCAAAGTTTTTTGATGTACAGAAAAATAAAAATCATCACATTATGATGCAATTTGACAAACGTATTTATAATAGGAATTAAAATATGCATTCTAAGCAGATATTATTATTTTTTTTTTATCGTATTTAAATATGTTATTTAAACTATACTGTATTGAAGCCTGCAGAATGACTTGCAGGTGGCAATGTCCTTCACCCATTATTTTAACTGAGAATTGAGACTATAGTACCTATATACTATACTTAGTATGTTCACAGATTTAAATTCATAATAGCGTAGCAGCAGAGACGTTAATTCCTATCCCCTCATTGACATTTCACCCCTGATACTAATGTATTATTTTTTATTATTATTTAAATAAATAAGCCTCGGCGTCTATGACCATTGGCGCATACAAGGAGTTTAAGGTTAACAATTTTTTAAGGATACAGTATTTACATTGAATAATGTATTATTTATATACGAAAACTGTAAGAACCTACTTTAATTTAAACTTTATCCCCCTCCCCATTCATAATTTTGACTATATACTTCTCACTGCATGATGGAAATCATGTAGGTAGATGTAATTTATTTACATTCAAGCTAACACGTGAAATCTTTCTTCTTCAGGTTATTTATCATATTATGTTATATTATATTGTGCCTATATATATTATATTATACACAACAATTATAGACTTATATACTATGGTATAATTTAATTAACATATTGTAGACATTATTCAATTTTTTTGGGTTATATCAAATTGGAGTATAAGTCCTATACATGCAGCTGGTCACTATATTATAATATATATTCTATATTCTCGTCGTCATCGTCGTCATCGTCGTCGACCCGCACGCTCTCATCCGTATACAAAATATAAACACACGGCCGGTATACGCGTCACGTTATTATATATATTACACACGTGCACTAAATTATACGCCGTACACACACGCACACACACGTATATATTATATACATATAAATTATTATATGTATATACACGCATAGTGCGTCGTTGCGGTTGTCGTTCTATTGGTCGCGTATTGGTACAGCCCTCCGGGGCGGAGTCGAAACGTTGTGCGTCCGTTCGGAACCCGTTCGGTAAAAGATAACGTCTCTTTGATGTGCCGCCGCCATGTTTGTACTTACACGAGATCGACGTGTTTCCAACAAAATAATAATAATAATAAAAAAATATAGGTACACACGTAATAGCTAGGTATGGGTAGACCCCCCTCCCCACACTGATAATAATAATAAATATATACATCGTGGTATGTATATAGACATATAACAATATAGAGATATATAATCAGGGCCCGGACGGACTGACGCCGAGACATATTATTCGATAATAATAATTATATATGATAATGTGCATGGCCAATAGGCATAAAATGTAGTAAATGGTAATTTATAAGACATATATACAAATGCATTCAATCCAGTAAAATTCCACGCACAAAACTTGTATGAATTAAATATATTCATGTTCATTTACGTATTATTTAATACACCTAAATAACAGCTACATATATACATATATATATAGAGGTACACGATAACTTGACGTACGTATTATTATAATACATATTTACATGTAACACTTTTGTTTTTGTTTTTTTATTCATTTATATATTTATATGATGGTAAAAATAAGGTGTTGGGCCCTGATGGGTCGGAAGTTGCGCAGAGATTACGCTGCAGACGACCACGACGCGCACAGACATCTTTCGATTTATGGCACACGGCAAAAAAAAAAATAATAATAAATATGCAGTGGATCCACGACTGCCGTCATTCCCTAGCTGTGCTGCAGTGCGATTGCGTCATCTGGTTTTCAATATTATAGGAATAGAACACCCTCTACTGCAAGTTGCATGAGCAATTTAGTCAGTATACTCATGTCTCCTTTTATGTAGAAGTGGAGTAATATATCGCATACATATATATTATTATATCATTATGTACACACACAGATAAATCGATCTATAGTAATGATCTCCCTATACTATCTACTTTTGTGATTAATCATTGACAAATACCTTTTCGAGGACGTACTTTTGATGTAATAATAGGTACCTATAGTACCTGTATATATTATTATATACATACCGATATAAGCACACGCGTTACTTATATATACTTGTAACTCTAGCCTACTAATTTAACCTTCCTGCATGATTATAAGAGTTGTATAGGTATATATCTCATAGAAAAATAGTAATATATACTTGATATAGACTATTAGAACTACAATTTATAACTACGTTTTATAAATTTTAGTGAAATTCGGCGTGTTAAGTGGAGGAGTGCTCGGAATTTTCTACAACTCGCGCCGATCTCAACACGCCACCTATAACATCATATAGCAGAAGTGTTCGGCGAAAGTCAAACACCAAAAATAATAGCATTTCTAAATATAGATACAATCACTAATATCATTAAAAAGTTGTAACTCTTACGCTCATAAGCTCAAGATTATGTAATATCTAATCCCAAGAAAAAATACCTAACCATATATAAAAATTAATGTCAGACTAATAACCAAAGTTGTTTAGGTCATAATATTTCTTTCAAATAAAAAAAAAGGAAAAATTTGGCGTTTAATGACTACGTTATTATATAATACTATCACTTCGGCTGGTTTGGGGAAATTTTATGTGAGCAGTATACGAAGTTTCAAAGCAGGTGGTGGTCATCCCGCGAAGATCCCTGCAGTCGCTTGTCTTGCAGTCTATACGATCACTCGACCTTCAAATGTTTCTATTAATAGTAGTTACTATATGTATGTAAGATTTTTAAATTTGTGATTATAATAGTACAATAAAAACGTTGCGGTTGAGGTGGAAGCAAGCCAACGCAGTATTTACCCCTGCAGTTGCGATAACACATGCAGGAGAAAAAAAAGTACATATATTATATATAATATACTAAAACAACAATTTTAAAACAATTAATAATTATTTAAAAATAACATACTATTAACTAAATGAAAATAAGATATTTATTTGTTCCTTCTGCAGCTATAATTCCAAACGTATCTATTAGTTTGTATAGTATATATATTGGTGAAATCCAAATGATTCATCTTCAACACTGTTTGTGGTCTTTGTTGAAGTTATTGGTAATGATATTTTTATAGGTACATTAAATATACCGACCACTTTTTTAGCCATATTTAATAATGATTTTGTTTTTAAAATTTGTCCTAAGTTAACTATTTTAATGGGTATTGACTTTGCACTGTCGTGTTTATGTTTATTAAACGTTTGTTCAAAACTACAAAATATAAGGTATCCTTATATTATAAAGAAACAGTTTTTGTGTTTCATAACACAATTTTGTGAGAAATCAATGACATGATGTTGTATACGAAACGGCTGGTTGTACATAATGATGGTGAATATTAATATAAAAATAAATAAAGTGATATCATTTCATAACTCTTGATTACAATGAGCACACAAATATTTTTTCGGTGCAAATAAACCTTCACTTACGGTATTATTGCCGATAAATAATTACAAGAGTGTTAATTTTAGTATTATTTTCGTTCGCCACAAGTTCAATATAATAAGCGCAATTTACATTTACCCAAACTTGCAGTAAATGAAATAAGCAAAAATAATACAAATAATTCTGAAGGGGGGGGGGGCTAAGCCCTCTATATATACACCTATGCGTGTGTTAAAATTGATCATATACCTATGCAATAGGTTAGGTTAGGTTTTTTTTTTAGAATTTTTAAAAATATACCTATTTATAGATCATATTTTAAAAAAGTTTTGATTTTTTGTACTACTCAAGTATAGTGTTCTGCGGAGTTACAAACCATTTGTAATGACTATTATCCTTAATACAAACGCATTTTAATAACTAAAAAACTACTCATTCGAATTTTTAATTACGTTGATTAATTATATTATAATTATGTGAACGCAAATTTTCCGTGTGAATAGATCGAAAACAAATCATATTATAGTTTGATCTCAAACGCAAAATGTTCGTGTTCAGTAGCCCGTTATAAATGATTCGGGTAAGTTTGTTCCGAATTATTGATTAGGTAGGTACAGCACGAATTTATAAGCTGTTTTCGTCTGAATTTGTACGTTTCCGCCACATCGCTCACAATAAGACGTGGTGATATATGAGTATATTATGCCTAATATGTATATAAATACTATAAAAGTGTAATATTATACCCAATATTGTTAGGTATGTTATAACATATTTATTTTTATTTTCATGAAATATTATCAGCGGAGGCGACATTTATGTTGCGTACAAACAACAGTGCTTATTCGGGTGGATACAAAAATATATAACAAATTTATTTACGCGCATAACGATTACGTAATTATTAGATGTTATTATGTGAAGCCATTTCCTGCCATTTTTAACTCTCGGTGAAATACGAAATTATTAAATAGCTTTTTTTTTACCTAACTATATAATATTATCATAACATATAGGTACTGTATAATATATTAGTATGTACGACGGCATGCTCTACAATATTATTGATGAACTACATTAAATATAATTATTATTGAATACATACGGATAGGTAATTGTTTTTAAGCTACACGGGCCTCGTCTTTATTATGGCATTGGGTGACGTCATGCATGGTGCATTATACAAATATTTTATGTTTTTTTTCCATACCTAGATTTCCGTCTGCCGACATTAGTGGTGTAGTATTTTATATCAATGTTTCTTAAAAACATAATAATTGTTTATCACGCTGTATGTATGGTAACAATATAATTCGATAAGTATTTGTCACGCAGGTATAATATATACAGTGCTCATTATATTATAATGATATTACTTGTTCACGGAATACACAATATTAATTGTCATAACATTTATAGGCTGTGTACTAGGCACTCATTCTATAGAAAATATAAATGAATAATGCTTATTAATTATTATACATATACTAACTTCAAGAGGTTTTATATGTGTGTATATAATATCTATATTTAGTTGACAAAAAACGATATGATAAATATTGTCGAACCGTAGGAATTGTATCTGTACCTACCTATAATATTATTAATGGTATGTAAAATATATTGATAATGAATATTGTAAAATCGAATTTTTAGTTAGTTAAAATCTAGCTGCAGTGTATGGGTGTGATGAAATTTAGGCATACCTATATTATGTATATTTACATAATCATAGAATTTAACATAAGCGTATTTGATATATGTGTATATAATATAATGTGTAAAAATTAGATTCTATGTAAATTAAGAATTTAATGCACAATATTACTTATTATTCGCAAGCAAGTATATAAAAATATCGAAAACATGTTAGTTACAAAAAATGTATAGATAAATATTTATGGCCAATTCGAAGAACGAGCCTGTACCATATTGACTGCATTCGATAAAAAATAAAAATAACAAAATATCTTATGCATACAAAAACCTAATGTACCTATTACCCAAATTGTGTACAGGTAGATATCTATAATATTGATTATTGTGTCTGTAATATTTTATATTATTTCATACCATCACGTGGTGTCATGGTTTATGATTTTTATTCGCTGCGACATGGTATAATTATAGGCACTTACACCGGAAATATAACGTTCGTTATTTATAAATAATAAACAGCGCGTATTTTTAGGTACGATGGATTTTGTACACAATAATATACCTACGTCCTATATTATTGGTCAAACGTCACTGACGTACGATGATCATCAAGTAGGTACAATACCTATACAGCACTGTATAAGTACCTATTGGTTATTTTGTACCTATGTTTAATAATATAAATTTGTAGAATGTGTAAGGTGTATGATGCGTATATAGGGTGTCCCGTGAGGATATACCCATTAGCTGTATAAATAGGGACTCACCGCCCGGATAAAAAAGAGTTTTCCGCTGTTTTATCTATCAACTAAAATAATAATTATGAAAAATCATCTCATTGATGAAAGGATAAAATTTTCAGCAAAATAAACTCTATAAAATAAGGTATCTTAATATTTTTAAAAAATTAAAAAATAATTTTTTTAACTTCTTTACCAAAAAATTTAATTAAATCAAAAAATAAAATACATGTAGCCCTTGTCTATATGCTATTATTGTCATATATTATTTATTATTTCGGGAGGTATTGCAATGATGGGCAAATCCTCGCAGGACACCCTGTATAGACAATCGTGAAACGGAAGAAAAAAAAACTGTAGAAAATAAAAAGGGGCGGCAAATCACGATAAACGGACCGGAATAGTATTACTATTATACATATAGAATATACATATAATGACGTAGATACATGTACATAGGTATACATTAATATATACACGGGTAGGTTACCCATACTTCCTAAACCAGACTGAGGTATATATAGATATGTATAAAATATACATATAGGTACTATCTTTTATATGCGTATATATTATGCGCACGACGACAAGACGACCACAAGACCCGTTTCGTATACCTCGAATATACCTATATAGTATGCACACACACAGTGCACACACCGATACACACATAATATTATTATGTATTACTGCGGGGGACGTGGGTGGACTTGTGGCGCCTACAGCAGCAGCGTGCCGCGGGGCGGCGGTGACGACGACGACGACACCCGAGTAAAACATTTTTCACCCGATCTGTATGTGGATATACATAATATTATTTATTTATATTAAAAAATACGCGCACGCGACACAAAAAAACCGGGTCTCTGGTTCATTCATAGTATATACGTAGTCGCGTATGCAGTGTTGAGACGCGCGTGCAGTATAGTAATATAGCATGTAGGTAATAATCGTAAAATCGTCGTCGTGACGGTCATATTATTATTATATTGTTATGCATTATATTGTCGGCACGTAAATAGATACGATATTTATAGATATTCCACGAAAACAAAAGCGCGTACCTATTATCATATAATATATGCATGATGATATTATATATAGACTACATAGTACATAATATATACGTCATGATGTTTGGGTACCTAAGTAAGTAATAATCATCCGCGGGCGACAATAATTTGAGCGGACTTTTGGCCGACGGCCGTCGCAGCAGACGATTATATTTTGTTTTAATATAATATTATTAATACGCGATTTCAATGATACACTGCGCGACGACTGCCGTGGTCGTCGACGGTGTACTTGGGGGTTATGATGATATTATATATTTTAGGAAGAATATATACGTACAATAACGTTTCCTGAGCGCAACCGCCGCCGCTGACAACTACAGACGAAATATCCAGTTTCCGATAACGCCGGCGCCGGCGATCGAATATTAATTCCCCCTCCTACACCCCTCCACAAAACCACCCAGTGCCACTCTACCACCACCCCGTCGCCGAAAGCGGCGTGCTTAATTAGACATCGTCGTCGCCGTTTACGTTGCGTCCCAAACCGCTGTCGCCACCATCACCGTCGCCGCCACGCCGCTGAGACGAGTTCGTTGTTCTTATAACAAGTTTAGATCACCTGCAGTCGTACGACGTGTGTATAATGTAATATGCATAACATTATGCGTGTGTGTGTGTGTGTAGGTATACGCGAAACGAAGAGAACGCGAGAAGGATAATACGTAAAAAAAAAAACAGAAAAAAAAGAACAAAATAAAACGTCTAATAATAAAATAAAATTCAAATAGGTAAATGTTCGATGGGTAGAGACGTGTTGTACGAGGTCCTGCAAAGGGCAAAGGGGAGATAATAAATATTCGCACTAAAATTCCGCGGTCGACGATGATAACATCGCGATTAATATTGTAATTTTTTTCTCTTTCGATAAGTATCGTTCGTCGACGTACACATTTTTTTATACATTATGCACGCGCGTATATACACATATTATTATACACATAAACCTATGTTATGATGTGTATACCTACGATACAACCACAATTATTATGACTATCAAAAAGTCAACTCGCGTGGTGTGGTACACATAATAATAATATATATTTTATTGTACGTTTGTGTATATACCTACCTATAACTTTGTCCACGATCAATATTATATTATTCCGGTGATGTAGGAAGGGGGGGGGGGTCCCGTTTGATGTATGTATACTGCAGTAAATCCCACCCCCTCGAGATTCTGTGTACGACTACATACGCACTGTTCACTGCATACACGACAAGGGCGATAGCTTTTTGGCCAACCCTTTTAGTCCAGCTTGTGTATACTACATATTATATATGTATACATAAATTCAATAATTATTTGTTGACATTTTCTTTAGGTATTTAAAAGTTCCTACAGCTTGTACAGTGTACACCGTTCCACAATTCTATCATGTGCGCATACAGCACGTAAAAATTATAATACGATTTGTTTTTAAATGGTAAAGAATAATTTATTATTAGGTACATACGTAATAGTCCATTCATATTTTCGTTAAAGTTTAAAACACGGAATATAATATATAGCTATAGTATGACCATGCTTTGAACAATATGAATTTACTATACAAACTGTTTTACATTCTTTATTATAAAATCGAGGTTGCGTGAAAAAAAATTGTTAAACATAACCTTACAGATAATACAATAAATATATCTATTAAAAGAAAGTTTCTAATAAAAATTATAACTATCAGGATTACAGTCGATTATATCGTATGAAGATGATCAATCAATTGTACATGACAGTATTAAGATTTTATCTGTGCCTCACGATCATTTTAAACTTTAAAATAGTTCTATAGGTGTTCCTAGTTGGAAATATAGTACCTATATATTTTAACAATCCTCGTCTAATATAGACATTTTTTTACAATCTCAACTGCAAAATTATTATACCGTAGTAGTATTGTCTATATTATATATTTATATTAAGAGCATGTACGTCTAAATTCTAGGGTAGCAATAATTATCTACAAAAACTTTCTATTAAGTTGTTTTTTTTCTCATGTGGTATTTTTCCGCGGCATATCAAAAGTACCCCTCGATACCTTTAAGTGACCACTAATGCCTATGAATTATGATATATAGGAGAGGTTTTCAAACCTTTTCATCCCGTGGCTGCTTTTTGGGTGCACAATATTTTTACGGCTCCCAAACTATTATAAAAAAATTTAAACAACTCTGCACGGATACAATATATTATGGCCAATATGATGGGTGATAATAACAGTGGCTTTAGTATTATATAAATATAATATACTAATATACTATAATATATAGTCTGTTATATACTAACTAATATTTATAATTGTTAATTATACTAGACTTATAGATACAATGTTGGTTTCCGGGGTGCTTTGACGCGGCTTCCTTCGCAAACTCTAGCGACGCCCCTGAGGAACAGCGATGCATAGAATATTTGAATATCTCTGATATATAGTTTTGTTGCATTATAGGTACCTCGTACCTATACCTAAATATAATAAGTACCCATACGAAAACCGGTCGAATTAGTACGTATATTTTAACACGTGGACGACGATGACGACGTGGTAACTCACTCATTGTGAACATAAACGATAACTGCATCACATTGTATATATAATATATATAGCATACTCGTATACTGCAACGTAAACAATAAACATAGGTATATGTGTATTATAATACGTTATGTAATATATATATATATACGAATAGCATATTATTAGCATGAATTTATTTTGTACGCATTATGCGAAGAAACGACGGATAACGCGTGACGCGAAGGTGAATTTCCCTGGCGCCCCCACTTTGAAATTTCGGAACCAAATCCGGGGCTTTCGATTCTTCCATCCGTTTGTTTGACGAAATTTTCAGAACAAACAAAAACAAACGGAGAACAATCGAAAGCCCCGGGTTTGGTTGGTTCCCAAATTCCAAAGGGGGTGGGGGGTGCCAGTCGCCAGGGAAATGTATACCTGAGACGCGATTTTTGCTGCCACTGTTGATGCTTGATATATAATATATATATATATGTATATGTATATGTATTTGTATGTATATATACTTATACTAGTTATACTATGATACAATTTATATACAGATTAAAATTGATCTATACGATTTTTCAAAAACACCGCGGTTAATGTCACACACATATACATATATATATATATATATATATATAAAGGTACCTGATGTGAACTTAAAAATATTATGATAATCAATATTGATCTATTTAAAAGTGACACTTATCCGGTAGCATAAATGGGCAAACGATAAATTATAAAAATGTATAATGTTGTTGTGTTACGACCGAGTGCCACGCACTATATATACCTCGTATAGTTAACGTGCGGCTCATTAACGCTGACACAACACGCGTCGGTCGCGAAAATTCATCGCACTGAACGGCCACCGTGTGAGCGGCACCGCCGCAAAGAACGGCACATTTTTTTACAACTACACCGTATTATACATACATATATGCAATGTGCGCACATATTATGAGTTTAACATATTACCGTATTTCATTAAATATGCGTTTGAATAATAATTTAACAAAAACAAAAAATAAAAATAATCAAGAAATGTATACCTACATAATATTTATATATATACACACTATAACTATGTAAAGTCATATAAACTATAAACTATTATGACATGACATCTATTATTTTCCTTTAATTATACAATAGCCACATAATATTATACCATAGGATTTTCGAATAATTAATTATGTCATACGAGAAAAATTGTCTCGAACCTATTTTATAAACATAAATTCTAAAAATATATAGGTCCATCGTACATGATTTCGTTACGGTTATAAATACATAAAAAGAAAAACTTCTCAAGATTTTTTTTAAATACCTTAACCTTGTTCTTATATTACAACGTTTATTAAAATATTATTAATAATGGAAATCTATAAAATACAGTTGAAGGATTTTATACGATTTTGGTAGGTACTATTATGTTTAAACATTTCAATGCATCATAGGTACGGATCGATCTATTCTATATTATAGGTACAGATCGATGTTCTAATTTTGATCCATCATACGCTTTTTGCTACACAGGAAAACAGGGTTATAATATACTTAAATCCCCTAAATTGACACCAAATTTATATCTCTATATAGTCTATACAATCGGCTGTTGGGCGTTGAGCGAAGTATATTCATTAATATCGTATAATGTCGGACTATCTATGTTTACATGAAATAATTTGTAGTGCTTATTGTGTGAAATGTAGGTGTAGATATCGTACTGCTTCACACAATCGATTTCAGTCAAAATAAGGGACGACAAATAATACAAGTATATAATATAATAATATGAATATTGCGGACAATAAGTATAATGAATAATCATATATTATAGGTACCTAACTAACACACATTTAGATTAATAATTGTTCAAATATGTTTGCTGCAGAAATATGATGCCACATTATGTGATATATATCTACTTATTATGTAATATATGGTTTTATGGTAAGAGTTCGAATCCAATAAAATCTATTGGATAAACAACTAAGTACCTACACACATCTATATATGATAAAAGTTCAAAATAAAAAAATTCCATCGTTAAATTTTTATATCTTTCAGATTTTTTTATAACTCAGACTTTTACACCACGATACCTAAATTTTTTACTCTAAAATTTATCATTTCTCGTTTTTAAAAGCCAAATTACAATAATTATTCAGAGTTTAACTTGTACATTTTGTATAGCCTACAATTTTTCAATATCGATCAGTAAAAGCACGAAACACGAGACTTATTTGTTGGATTTTTCTGTACTAGAGCTGATATAAATTGAATCTGCTGCAATATAAATTGTGATGCTAATATGATATGTAACAATGCATATAGGTATTACGCCTATTAAAAATCAATGAACATAATGCCAATAATTTTTAGGTGTAGATACACATTTTTCGACCTTACTAAAAGCATAAAAGCATGAGTGTAACTGCCAGTAGACTAAATACAATAGAAATATATACATATTTCTTATCTCAAGTTGAGATTCTCAACACATAAGTACAAATTGATTGATATAATTACTTTATATCATTCTCGAATTTAAAAAGAATTGATCAGAAAAAAATAATATTATTAATTATTCATAAAATTGTTATTCAGCTGATAATAATGATGAAAATAATTACAGTATAACTACATCAGATGTACCACTAAACACATGACATAGTGGGAACTAATTTGGCCTGCTGCAGTGTAATTACTAAGCTCAAAAACCGATTCGGGAAATCAGCCATATACGTGAGTAGGTAGTATATAACTATTATAACTATATATATATATATATATATATATATATATATATATATATATATATATATATATATATATATATATAATATACATATATACATATATACATATGATCATGTACACTGGCGCACTGCAGTATTGAAAATTGAGAGTGAATATAAGCTATAAACATTTAAATTTGAAAACCGAATCGTCATTGATGTTTGCAGGAAAGTATATTATTAGAAGGACGACGACGCAATGAAAGAATATAATATAGGACCTGTACGTGGCATCTTTGCCGCCGCCGGCAAATGGGTGCAGTCTTATTTTTATGGGTTTTTATTATTTCGGTTTTTTCTTTTTATATACTCGGGTATATTATATTATAAAAATACTGCAGGTATATATATTATGTATAATACCTCTATCTTGGACAGCGGCGGTGGTGGTGGTGTAGTTTTTTTTTTCGAATATATAATAATATAAAACGTGTTGACGGTCCACACGGCCGACAGACGATAAAACAATAAGACGGTCATTAAAAAAAAAGACAAGACTACGGCGGCGGCGTCGGCGGCAGTGCATGCATAGCGTATAGCAACGGCGGCGGCTACGACTGCGATGATTTTAATGTGTGCCCCGGCGCACATAATTAATCCAATAAACGATCGATGCCGCGCTAATTTCAATATACACACACATACAGTATTCTGTCGGTGGTGGTGTTGTGTGTGTGTATGTGTGTACGTGAGCGCATATGTATAATATATTGGAAAACAGCGAGACGAAAAACAATTTTATACGTACACAATCTATACCTATATATATATTATGTGTTAAGGAGAGAAGACTCGGACAGTTGGTCGTGCTATAGGGAGAGAGAAAAGCAAAGAATGAGAGAGAGTGAGAGATCGACGGAGACTGCAGAAGAATCACAAAGACGGCGCCGAAACTAGTTTTTCTTTATACTTTTTTATTCATCGTATTAAAAAAAAAAAAAATAACACCACGCACCGGAATACAAGACCATTCGTCCCACACTGTCCTATAATGTGGAGTAATATACATATATACATACATAATATAATATACAAGAATTGAAAATAACGCGATGACGTTAAACTTGTAATATTATTTTATTGCCCCTTGTTTTTTTTTCTTATTCTTATTTTATGAGTTGCTTATGAGACGATTTTATTATTATTATCATTCAATGGGACTTTGACGGAAATGTCAACTGTCAGTCATTATATTACATATTATTGTTTACGTTTTATAAACGACAACATAAAAGCTTTATTCCATCGTTTAACTAAATATATATACAATCTAATTACTGTATTTTCTTTAGGACTCAAAAAACATTTATACATATCATGACGTATATGGCTATAACGCTATATATTTACCCATATAATTAATAAAGTAGGTATATGGGCTATATGATATGTTTTTTTTTTGATAAATGATTGTTACAAATCTAAAATTCCTATAGTTGATACATTTTTCTAATTAACTTACAAAATACCAAGTGGGAAAGTAAATTGTAAATTTTATGAGGCTGCAGTTGCCCATTTTCCCAGTTTACGTTAACATTTTTCTAGTTATTTGTCCATATATATATATATATATATATTATACATAAAATAGAAATATTATTAACTAAATAGTTAATGTAACATTTTATAGGTTATAGGTAGGTACTATACCTATACCAACATGACACCAAGTACTAATAAATAATAATATACGATAACTAGTTAATTTATGTTTTTTATTTTTCAAAAAACAGATATTACATAATTCATCTTTATAAATAATTTGTATTGTATGGATCTCTTATATAAGGGACAATCATTATAATGATGGTTCATAGATTCTACTAGTTAAATTTAACATACAGAATATATTAAATTATAGGTATTGTAGTTAATATAGATGTTAATGATATTAAATTGATAAATAAAATATAAACCTAAAATGATAGCTATCCTATATTATTAGTTATTAGTTATTACATACCCATTTATAATTTACAGACTACAATTTGAATTATAATTAAAATAAATTCTATTTAAAACTCAATTAAATGTAAAATTACGTTTTATATCTATCAATATCATTATCCCTTTCAAATAAATCATGTCCCTAATTGTCTATGGTAGTAGGGTCTAAATAATTTAACACTTTTAGCACCAAACTACAAATGCTATGTAATCTATATTATATATCACTACTTGTTTACTATAATATTATAAGCATTTATACCTATCACTATGATCATGATTTATATTATAAACACTATTACGAACCTACCTATTTGTGGGGATACTATAGCTGTAGGTAGCCAATAAATACTAAAACAAGTTTCTAATAATGTTTGTATGATCTAAACATTTTATATAGTCATTAGTCACAAAATAAACGTAAATAATTGTACTGAGATCCTGAATTTTTTTCAAGATTTCATATGTTATTAGTCAAAAATAAATTGTGAAGTAAAAGTTTTAAAACAAAATAAGTTTGAAAATTATAGAAAAAATTTTATTTAGGTACATACAGGTACCTAACTAATAAAAATACATGAGTTGAATTAATTTCTTGGTTAGCAAACAAGATTGCAAGTAGTTTTAGATGTTTCAGTAGCTCTTACTCATATTTATAGTATAGGTAAGAGTTATCTATATATTGTATAAAGTATAAACATACTATTTTCCATAATATTTATAATATATGATATATATATACTTGGAGACCAGTTTTAAAAAACCCGCGTATTTTTACTCATGAATAAAATAAAATATTTTTGAAATTTGAAATATCACCAATAACCAGAATGAACAAAATAATGATTCAATGTAGTCAATGTATATTTTCGTACAAGTAGGTACTTACAACGCGTTTTATGCGTGTGAATTATAATTTATAACTAATATTCCTATAAATTATAATAAGAAAACCTCATGCAGTCATACGCACCTCTGATCTCAAAAAGTGCTAACATAAAAAAATATTATCTATAATATAAACGTTAGGTTAAACTAACCAATGAAGTCATCGATAAAGTAATAATAGTGTGCGCAATAAATACAAAATATATAATAATAATTTATTGTAACCGCTATATATTTTATGAGCAGATTTAGAGGTCTGAGTAAGTCAATAAAATCCAGTTGATCATTATCTATCGTAATGTTTCTCAAATTTCAATGGGTACGGAAAATGTTAAATGTTAAAATTATATATTTTAAAGATTAAATCAGTGTATAGAAAATGCTGTAAAACTCTCCCGGTATTTTTCTGTTGTATTTATAAAAACATTTCCTATAAAAAAAATTTAAAAAATAGTAATAAAATAATTTAAATACCTACCTATATACAAACATATAAAACTGATTATAATTAAATAATAATAAATAATAATACAAAACAACGATTATATTTATTATTACATAATTATTATCCTTAATTCTAACCCGATATCTGTTAATAAATACTTATACTACAACACGTCAATACATTATAATAACATTAATAACTATTAGGTAACTATACGATTAAAATAAAATTTAGAAATATTCCTATACCTTTATTACTAATATATTTTATTTAAATTAGCTAATTTAACATGAAATTAATTATTTAAAATATTAATCAGAAATAATATAAGTAATAACGTTGTTGGATAAGTTTATTGTCAGCTATACTTACGAAGCTCTAATAATCTAATACAGTCATCAGTCATCAATCAAACATCCCTATAAAGCTATGTGTAGTTAAAACTTTTTTTAAATAATATAGGTACCTATATGATCGTTTTCTCTTTTGTTAACATTTTTCTACTCTTAAAATTTACTGATTATGTCAAAAAATTATGCATCATAAATGTTTTAAAACTAAAAATATTTTTATTTATATAGATGTACAAATAATAATATTATATTTAGGTAAATTTTTTTTAAATTTCTTAACAATCAAAAATGCCAAAATAATATTTTGAATAAACAATAATCAAATATCTACGAATTTAATTTATTATTATAAAACCTATACTGTATATTAATAGAAGTAAAATAAATATATGATAGATACCTACTAAGAATTATAATTTTACATTTATAAAATTATGTATTAAACAATTATTATTGTGATAACTACCTATAGGTATGTACTACTCTATGATTTTAATTTTTGTGATGTAATTAGAGCCATCAATTTGAATTGGGTTTGTATAATTTATATATAAACACAGTTCACTGAATGTATGTTTAAAAGGATAACTAAATATCAATATATACTGAACAATATAGCTAGTATAAATGATATTCGAATAGCTGATTGGTTGAACCAATGTATTATATAGGGTATAACTTGTGGGACTCTAAAAGATAAAAACGTATTTGCAATTTGATAAAATGTTGGCAATATCCATCATATCATTATAAAACAAAGAAAACTAAGTAGGACGTAGGTAAAAAATATTCCGTTGGTGAGTGTTATCAACTAGAAATACTATTGTAATCTTGTTTTATAATATTTTATCAAAACAAGTTACTGTATCTACTGTAGTTATATGTTACATTAGCTATATTAATTTTTTTAACGCATCAATACTAAATTTTCGATGATAATACTAATATATTATTTATTTAATTTATAACGTTATCAATTTATCATATATTATGTCCGTGGTAACAATGGAAGACCTCATATACAACTATATAGAATACCCAGCAGCTAATTTTTCCGTAAAAGTCACAATCACGCGATTTTGGTTAAAACACACAATGTCATTTTAATATTTGAAATTATAATAGGTAGGTACCTATTGTAAAATATATAAATATAGTTAGGTTCATTCAAATTATTTAGTTACAAGCTGATTTATATACTATTATATACCTTTGTTGCTTTCATTCTGAAATTTGACTAAATATTTTATTAGGCATCACCTGTCATTTGAATCTTATAGAATACAATTATATTAACGTGTGTAAATCTATACTTATAATTAGTTAATTATTATGTACATAAATGATTTAAATTTGACATTCAAGCACAATATACATAATTTTTTTTTAAATTTTAAACAGATTTAAGAACAATCATATTTTTGATAAACTTAAAAAACACAGTAGGTATAGGTATATGAATCAAGAATATTGTTCAGTTTCATGTAGGCGGTAGATTATACCCCTTTACGTCCCACAAATTGAAACTTTGAAACATAATAAATATTTCCATGTAAACTGCAGTGGCTTATATATATTATATGTTAATAGGGTATAAACTCTAATAAAACATATAGGTGTCTACAGGCGCATTATACATATATCTGTTATATATATCATATATCATACAACTATAATTATAACTTTTTATAATTTGTGTTTTGGCTGTGCATATTTATTAGATTTATACTTTAAAAATAAATTTATAGGTAAACTAATCCTGCAGGGTTATATAGGATTAGAGTATCTGTAGAGAATTAGGACTCAGATTTTAATGTATTTATTACATGATTAAATATTTCAATTTTGTCTTGGTTTTTGAAGTTTAAGAGCAAGTTATTCTAACGAGGCAATTCTGGAATTTTTCATTTTTAGGTATAAGGTATATATGAGAAAAAAATTGCCTTAGATTTCAGCATAAAAAATTTATTTTATTCATTTTTACGTTGTGGCATGTTGTAATCTGTAAATTTTAAAATAACACAATATATATAGTTAAGGATTTATCGTAATAATTTTGATGATCACTGGTCCATCACAAATACAGAATACAGATATCAATTTTGTTAATTAAAAACTTGTCGGTCCATTATTTTTTCTAAACTACTTGATTATTAAATAATAATTCTGTTGTACCTAATTATTGTGAATTTAAACACTAATTTATTATTCTAACTTATTTTTTTTTTATTTAGAGCGCATTATATACAAAAGTCCAGCATTATAGCGATTAATATCTACTTATTTTACCTATATTCCCCGAAATACCTAAAAACAAACCAGCTAGTACCTATACAGTTTTTTAATTTATATACTATTGAAAAATTGGAACACGATAATAAAATGTAGATGGTAGGTAGTATAAATATATAGATAAAAAAGGGCGTAGTTAAAAAATAAAACGGTTTTTTTATAAATATGTAGTTACGTATCATAAATGTCTTATTATAAGTAATAATAAAGACATATTATTATACAACCTATATGGTAACATCAATATACCAATACAATAAGATTTATTCAATATTTAACTAAATCATAATTATTTTATAGGTATACTTAACCTAATTGATGTATAGGTATATTATAAGGTTATATCGACATATCGTAATAAATGTTCATCATTACGACTCGGATAATTCAATGCATTTGCATCTTTTTTGAGATGTCTTACGTGATGCTTTCCAAGCTACAAAAATGTTTCAATTACTTGGTGTTCTAACCACCGAAGTTTTTAATGTATTTTTTAATTTTTTTGGACATTTTAAACCTATTTCTAGTATTATGACTACAAATTTGACCTCATTGAAATATAAGTAGGTACTACATATATAGTAGTATAGTACTACGTAATATAAATTATTTTCATTTTGAACTATTTTGAACTTATCCAATTAGCCAATTTTATTATAAATTTTTTGTGCAGTGTAGTGCAAATACAATTTCATTTTTTAATAATAATTCGAATTTATTTAATAATACATTTTTTGAAAGGGCATTTAAAACCGAACCCTACTCATCACATACATAAATTATAGGTACATTATGGGTATTATGCTTCTTAACTAAAATTAAAGTTAAATATAGGTTTATAAATATAGATGATATACCAATCTATAAAATATAAACCTAAAATTAAAATTAAATTTGAATTTTATGTGATATATATACATATATAGGTATATAGGTTTATACAAATTTACCTAGGTATTAACGTTGCAGTCTTTATCACATTTTATGAGAATAGTTAAATTATTATTAAACCATCAATTCCCTAAAAATGAAAAAAAAAACAATTTAATGACTTAGGAAATCCACAATACTAAAAAATTGCACTAAAATATTTATAAATGCACGATGCACCTACTTTTTTAATTCAACAATACAAATTATGTGGAACTTTGTGTAGAATTTGAAGATCATTATTTAAAAATGTATACCTATATAGAATAAATATTTTAGCAAGTACGTAAAAAAAAAAATTGAAAATATTGAAGATATTATCAAAACTTTGATAATGATATAACTGTAATATATTATAAGATTAATATTTATACATAAATATAAAACGTATAATAGGTAAATAGGTAGGTACCTACAAATATCCAAGCTATATAGCAATTTATTAATAATAGGTTAATAATAATAGGCTTATATTATATCCTATGAGGAAGCGTAATATATTTTATTTAGAAATTAAATAGTATCCATATAATACATATATAAATGAAAAGTGCCCTCAAATATTAAAAATAATAAAATTAAAAATTAAAATTTCATATTTAAATCTTTAGATGTAGGTACCTATACCTAAATATATTATGTACATTTTGCGCTTGGAAAGTAATGCACGTTAGAATATTCAGAATTCTTTTTTTTTTTTTAATTTAAATCCATCCATTCAGAATAATAGTTTTAATATTTAATAACCAAAACTACGCGAGTTCCTAAAAGTTATAATATATGCTTCACAAACAGAAATATTGAAAGCCAACTATTATATACAGTACATATCTGGAATATACGTTAATGTATATAGGAGCAGTCTGAAAATGCTAAGCCCTCATGCCTGTAATTTGATTTTTTTTTAAGTTCTAATTGTCTTTTTACCTTTATTATTAGTAATAGGTACTTACTACACATTTACATATTTTCTGATTTGTGTGCTGTAGAATGTAGATTAGAATATCTATATATAGTGCATTTACATTTTATTTCATTTAATTTCCTAAATTTAAATTACTGTAATTACTATTACCTAATTTTGTGGTTAAAAAGTTAGTTAATAAACACTAAAATGTATAGAAACATATGCCTCATATTCATAATATGTATATTAAGTAGGTATAGTTATAAACTATAAATTTGCGGCACTTGTATTTTTAAACATGAATAAAGTAGGCACCTATACCTATGCGTGGTCGACATATATTGAATAAATAAATATATATATGTATATGGATATGGATATACCAATACAAATGGCTATATATGACTACAATATTTTATAAATTTGTCATTACTAATACCTATCGTCAATACAAATATTTAGGTACTTATATATTCTGAGTATCCATTATCGAGACTATCAAAACACTTATTTTCTGAATTGATGAAGGTAAAATATAATATATTTACCATTTTATACAATGATTTATTTGAAAATGTAATGTAATATTATGGTTGTGGATAAATGGATATCATAGTTTTAAATTTTTTGAGATACCTATAGTGCAATATAGGCATATTGCATTCATTTTCTACTTTTATTTATTTTAATAGATTTATTTATAATGTTTTCTAAATGGATTAAATGGATTATTTCTGTGAAATCTAAATAAGTTGGAGAAGTATTATATATATAATACCTATTCCCTTTGATGAGCTATTACCTTTCCTGCAGTATACTATAGGTATACTATACATAGTAGGTATAATATAAATATATAGGAACGCGCGCCTAACAACTCATTGTTAATATATTTTATCTGTAGAATCATACCTAACCTAACTTATACGAATATATAAATAAATAATAATATATATAATTGCAGTATTATATTTACGCAAATATAAATGTAAAATTGTTCATGTCTTATACTTTTATATATATCTAAATAGGGTACCTAGCTATTTGGCTTATTTTTAAAAACCATAATATATTATATTAAAATTTAAAGTGCATACCTATATATACCTATAATATATACGCAGGTATATACATATATGCCTAGCTATGAATAAATATGTACTTTAAACACATATAGGCGATGCGCGCGCGTGTGTGTATAGATAATAGGTGTACCATTATATAGGTATGCGATATTATAATATTACGTATGCAGAGATTAATTTTTGACTTACTTATAGACGGCGGTATGTCGGCGGCCATGTCGTAGGGCTCGGACTTGACGGGCGATATTCGCAGGGGGCCCCTGTGCAGGGCGGACGGCATCAGGGCAGCCAGCGTGGAACCAGCAGATGGGCTGCAATACTGGGACCACGCGTGTCCCGGCGCCCACGCGCTAGACGTTGTCGAACTCACGGTGACGGATGCTCGTTCAACCATAAAACAATCGCCGCCGTCGGCAACGAACTTGGGCCGTGTGCAAACTACAAACGAATTAAATTTTTTTTTTTACCGCGATAAAACAATACATAATATTACTATCTTTAAATATATTATACAACAGTTCATATATAGGCGGTATTATTATAATGCGGCAGATGGTCGCGAAGTGGCTGTATTTTATATTTAACACACAGATATAGTCGTATATATATATAACTACATATCATAATATATATTATATACCTATGGTTGAGTATTCGTGTAACGATTACTGCAGCTATTAACTGCTGCAGCGGTATTGACTAAATTTCATAACGACTCGCGTATTGCGAAACGGAAAAAGAAAAGTTATACAGCCGGCGAAGTCGGCGGCGTGGCACTGTACACACGTTATGATTATAATACACGCGTAGTCTTTGCGATTTGAAAAAAAAAAAATTAAACTTGTCGATCGTTTTAATATGTCAGGCACAATGATTGATTTAATTTAATATTTATAATTTTGCGCTTACTCGGGGACGGACGCGCGTCCCGGCGGCACCGCACTACACACTGTACTGTCGGACTGACCGGTGTCGCCGGCCGCCTCCGTCTGGCCGCCGGCCGAGACCGCGCCCACCGACGCCGACTATTGGTGACGAGCGCCGTAAAATGGCCGGTCTGGCTCCGGTCTTTGTCGGCGGTGGCGGTGGCGCGTGCGTGTGAGCGAGGCGCGCGCGCACCTCCGTCCGGCCGTGTGCAGTTATCGATTCGGCCGTCGCCGTTGTTGTGCGTCGACCGTCGTACGCTACGGCTGTTAGGTTAGCGCATCCGTATGAAATTTTCGCCCACGAGTCACTCATCATGTTACCGATAAAATAATATGATATTAGGTGGTAGCCATATAGGTGTACACCACATAATATAACATATTTTAAATGTTTATATATTATAACGTAATTTTTTAGTGATTGAGAAAACAACAACAAAAATAGCCAACGAATCTTTGTAGGTATATATAATATACCTGCACGCATAAAAAATACGTATAATGATGATAATACAAAACGTTTATAAAAAAGTTTCGTGGCGCTTGCAACGAAAGTACGAGAGATAATAAACGTAGGTATACGAGATACCTACTTTAAATTTGTAAATGCAAATCTTGGTATATATAGCTATTATAGCAATATACAGTTATGCATTTTACCAAAATCTACCTATATGTTACCTATACCGTTTAGATAAATCTTAGAAATTCATCAAACTAAAATATAAATAAGCTCGATGCTTGTAAAACAACTGAAAACAATTAATAATCCTATTTATATAGCTTACTTTAATATTTATATTATCTATTTACTGTTTAAAAATATTCGAAATGTGTATTCTATATTTTCACTGCAGCAGATCGCTGTTGCTCATATAGTGTTAACACCAAATTGCTTAAGCTATTTAAGCAATAACTATACTTATAATAGTTTATTCACAGAAGAATATAACCAGCAACAACATATTATACGAGTATATGTAATCAATAATGTTAATCCTATATACTTTTCAATTTTCACTGTCTAAAATATGAGCTGGACCTATATAGGTACATCTATAGTAGAAGATCAATGTACCTATCACAGGTATACCTATTTCAGCGAAGAAAACTCCGTGAAACAATAATCTATACATTTTTTCCTACCCAAAGCCTAAAATTGTTATAGTAAATCATAAACACTGTAAAGTTGAGCTAATAGAATTATGTATAATTTGTTTTCATTTAAATTAATTGGAATTGCCAGTTAATAAGTTTGGAACAACATTATTATTAATTATTATATAGCTTTGTAAATAAATAATATTTTATTAGACATTAATTTTGAATTATACCTACGTTTAGTTTTGAAGAAACATAATAGGTATATGTATACGTAATGTTTTCATGATTGAATTATACAATTTATTAATAATAACATTTTATTCGTGCATTATTCAAAAACGTGTCTTCAGGGATTTGGAATATAAATATAACTATAGCAAATGTTCAAATATTGTGTATGACGAATAGGTAAATAACACAGATTAAATTATTTCACATTAATATTAGCTATATATATACCTATATGTATACATCATATATTTGTTTAATATAGTATAGGTACAATATGTTCTGTAGGTATATATATATATATATATTATATTCGTTTGTTTGAGTGCTGTACAAAATAGTTTTGTGTATAAGACAGAAAAACAAGTAAACCTACTTCTTCGAAAGTGTAATCAAAAAAAGGGATTCTACAGTCAGAGAGTCCCACGAGTGACTTTTCTGTGTTATTACTTTTTTTTCATCACTGCACGCACTATATATATATATATATATATATATATATAGATAGATAGATAGATTGATCTATAGTTATATACTTGTATAGGTAGGTACATATAATACATATATAACTCTATCTGCAGGATTTGCAGTATTTAGGGTAGTAATTTTAAAATAATAAACTACAACGACAGAGCCCACTGCAGATATATAACATTACGTATATAAAAGTAGAAATAGGTATACGCGTTTTAAAAAATGTATGTTTTGCGTTTTGTATGGGAGCGAATGTGAGACTAAATTATGCGAGGGAAGAAAAAAACGGGTTCTCTTAAAACTTGTAGGTACATATATCTATAAATACGAATACTGGAATATAGGTACATGATAGGTATATGAACGTAACAACATTTTTTTCGGATGGCTCGCGCGTGCTTGACTATAATATATAATATGTACGTATTTATATAATATAATAGGTATAAACCTATATATATATATATATTATGTATATAGCTATAGGTACATATACCTATATACTTTTTACATCGTACATTTTGCAAACTGCCCATATGCTACCGTGTGTGTGTGCATGTATAATACATCTCTATGTACACATAGAACGCAGTAAAACTTTACAAAATAATAAACTTTTTCTAAAGAATATCTACAACTTTTACATCACTATGAGACTTTAAGCGTATACCTAACCTAACCTATATCAGCTATTATACCAAGTATACATCTTTAAAGAATACTTAAACATATGGTTATAAAAAATATTACGAGTTTGTGAATTTTTTAAATTAATTGCGTGATAGATAAAAAGTATAATTTTTTGAAACTGAATACAATGATTCCACTCATCGTGCTGCACTGTATGTCCGCGGAGTCAATAAATCAATTTATTGATACCTATATATATTATATATACATATAGGTTTATGTAAGCAAACCTATATTCACCTGTTAAAGTTTTATTATATAAATACGTAATACAGTGAAACCTCTAAATACCGGACACTCTCGGTCGCTTAAACGTCGTCCGCTATTTGGAGGTGTCCGCTATTAAGAGGGGAAATATAGTGAGTATATACACATTTCACCATTCACAAAATTCCATCCGTTATTTGGAGGTGTCCGATATTACAGATTTTTGAAAAATATAGAACAGCGTAAGTATATAGGTATTCCGTATGTATATCATATACATGTAGATATAACACATGATAAATAATTGCTATTATTGAGTTATATTGGATTAAACTTATCGAAAAAGTGTTAAAGGTAAAAATCGTAGAGGGGAAGACCGCAACTGCAGGGATGTATACACGACTACACGATAAATGGTATTTTGACAATGGTAAAAAGATAAAAAGGAATAATGCAAGTTACAGAGAAAGATAGAGCATTTTTGCAAACTAATATTAGAGTTGGAAGTTGAGGGATGCAGAAATGAGTAAAATAACATCATATATACATTTATTTAAGTATGATTTTTATAGACTATATTATATCCAAGCGTATTCGTGTAGGTAGGTACTATAGGTACCTATATATCAACCTACCTATATTATAGTATGTTATACTTAAAATAAGTTTGACATAATATCGTGTTAACCACACAAACACTATATTTAAACGAAGTAACTAAAAACGTTTATAGTGCGTCTACATGTTGTGTGTATACATAGGAACTAAAGTTTTGAGAGATTATAAGTTTTAATAGGTTTTATATATACGTTTTATGCAGATAATCCTCGTTTATAACAATTATGTGTTCGTTATAATTTTATATAGTTTATGAGCGTTTCACTAGGGAATATTATCTATATTATAGTGTAGATAAAATTATCTTATAAAACGACAAAAAGTTCGTCCAAAAACTGTGTTATACCTATACCACTGAATATATATAGTTTAAACCCATGTAAATACATTAGTCTGTAAGATATCAGAATGTTAGTAAAATAAATTGATTGTGTGATGATGTGTATAACAGTTACCTATACCTATATAATAACCAAAAGCGATTATCAGTGTATTTAATATTTGAATGAATAATGTGTCAATAATAATAATATATAATTTAGGAATATATCCAATTTGAAGAACATCGTTAATTTTAATATAATATTACGTTTCATAATAACGAGGATAACATGCGATTAATTAGAAGTTAGATATTTTATTATAATATAAACTCTTAACCCATATATATTGTATAGATATATAGACTATATCTGCATATTATACAGCTGCTGAAGCGATAGGTATATATACTATATAGGTATATATATATATATACCTATAACGAAAATCCGTGTCCAAGTACGTTTAGCCAACAAAATAATTGATTACGTTATTGCGGGAATATATAAATATAGGTACCCGCCTATTAAAAAACTTTGCCAGTTCGGAACGTTCTGAATGGAATTACACGCATTGTTACCGAATTTGATGTATAGCTCTCGCACCCTTTTGACAAAAAAAAAAAAAAAACATGGAAACATGCATACGATTCAAGTTTATAATATAATATATATTATATTATTATACGCACGGGGTTCAACCATGGTACACGCCGACGCCGTTGTCCTTATATATAGCGAGGGCGTATATATTATGGCGCCTCATGGACGCCTGCTTAAGACTAAAACGCCGCCACCGCCACCACCGACTGTCAGGTCGTAGGTATATAATAAAAAAGAAAATGCCATCAGATGCGCACTCAGACACTATAATATAATATAATAACATTTGATATTATATTATATAACCTTACACTATGCAGGAAATTATAATATATATAATAAGAATAACAATGTATAAGTATATGCGTATAAAATAATATTATGTTTATACTGCAAGTGTGTACGGTTTTTGGCGTAGGTCTAACCTATGTGTCTATATGATTATGCGCGTATAACATTGTATTATTTATTTCAATATTTTCGTTATTTAATTTTTAGTTAGATTTTAGTATACATATATTATTATAGTGGTGAATTTCAAAGTGAATAATTGTTGATATTTAATATATACAATATGACTAAATTGTTATTATATACTATATTTACCTATATAAAAAACCATTTAATATTGATAAAATAAAAGTAATTACATAATTTAAATTAATCTACATTCGTCAACTATTTCTGTTACACTTTACATATGTATATAGATTATTGCATGGTGATGATTTAATAATATATGATTCGTGATGATTATTATTTTAAAAATAGAATTGGGAGCAGTGCCGTAGCTAGATACTTGTGTGCTCCGGTGCAAATTGGTGTAGGTGCCCCATAATTTTATTTTTTATTTGTTGTATATTTTAGGTCACATTATATCAGATAATCGGCAAGGGCGTATAGGGCCCTTTCAAAATCAAATACCCCGGTGCATTGCACCGCCTGCACCGGCGGTTTCTATGGCACTACTATGAATAGTTATGCAAAATTAACTATCTATATGAAAATTAAAAAAAAAATTGCATGCAATATCTATAACATGCATAGATCATAATATAATATACGTCAATATAGTGCACGAAAACTAAAAATCAATTTTATACCATATTATTGGTACAATATTATGTACAGTGTACACACCCCAAATAACGAGCCAAGTATTTAATGTACAATGACTTATTACAAGCACACACAAGTCCACCATATGATTAATATTATAGAATATGTTTAAATTAAGACTTATTATACGATCAAAATATACGTTTATATAATATATATTATACTCACTATCATCGTCCGACGTACAAAAGTACGGAGGCATAGCCAAACTCGACGTTGTTAAATTTGATGATGGTTGAAGTCGATGATGATTTGGTGTCAGCAGGATAGGTACTCTACCTATATAATATTAATAGGAGTATATATTATTTTGACAGTGCAACGCATGATGAGTCTGTTTGTTAGATTACACACTGCAAAAGATATAATAATAATAATAATAATATGAGGTGCGTATAATACGCTGCAGTAGATATATTATTATGATTCTCTTTTACACGTCTTGTACCGCCGCGCGACGTACCTTACGACCGACTGAACTCGACACACCACGCTGGTCGGTTTATTGCAGCTTATAGGCATGTTACACGCGTGTAACATTTTCTCCTCTCCGTCTTGTTTTATTTCTTTTGCGTCTCCTATAGCTCATTCACTCTCTCCTTCTATATTATTATGTGTTTCTCTCACCACGCGTCGTCGTTGTCCGCGCGCATATCATCGAGACACTGCACACACACACACACACACACATACACAGAAATATATATATGTATAGAGCATGTTGTACGTGTGTCCAGACTGGCGCCAAAAATGGGTAAGAACCGTCTGCGTGAATCAGGTAAATAAAATACGCGACACGAAATTCGGTGCCTGCCCGGTCGGGGACATAAAAATCCACGACGACGACGTGTGACAAGATCGAGGCGCCGCCACCACCACCGCCACTACCACTACCACCACCTTCATATTGCTTAGACACTGCAGCCGAGAAAGGATACTATGTAGGTATCCATGTATGTATATATGTATACTTGTAACAACTCCTTTATATACATATAATAATATTGATACGTGACGTGGACAATCGAAACTTCCGGCAACGAAAACACCTGGTCAACCCTTTTTTTCCTTTATTCTTGACAATACAATATTTACCTATGCGTGAAGTCCGCTTTCATTCTACTCTTTGCACGGCTATAACCGCCACTACGTTCATAATATTTATAGGTACCTATATATATATATTAATAAATTATGCGTGCAGGTACAGTATGACGTTAAGATCGTACATACTATACATTTACTACGAGTCATATTATTCTAAATATATATAATATATATAAATATTTATATCACATAAAATAGGTATATCCGAGTCTTAGATTTTATGGTATGTGCGCATACCGCTAATACCCATAAAAGGTTGCACGTAAGTTTATAGTTTTATTCCTATAATTTATATTGACACGTTTAGGGTGGTTTTGACTGCATGCGCGAGACCGACGTCCAAATCATACTAATAAACTGCAGTTTGTAATGCGCGGTGGTTGTTAAAATACTATTTATATTTGTCATCACAATTTATTTGACGACACTTGTTGTAGGTACAGTAGAAAGAATATTCTTCAGCGTTCAACTTCGAGAGAGAGATTTCTGGTGACAAATTTAATTTAGTTGCTATATACTTTGAAGTGTCAAAAATCAAAATATTTTCCATATTTTTCTTATTAACGAGAAAAATTAACATAGAACAACGAATAACCGGGAACATTATTTACAGATAATGTTATTATTTTTATAATTTAAAAACTAATCACCATAAACACTTGAAATCTCACTAAATATATTTTAAATGTCTTTAGACATATTATGATTTTAAAAATATGTTTGCTCTATTTAGGTTATTAAGTTCAATTAAAATAAAAGTTAAAACTAAAATTGAATTCAGGGTTCATCATAGACAATTTTTACTAGAATTAAAAAAAACACTTTATAAAGCTATGCATTAATTTAAAAAAAAATATTAAGAAATTTAAATAATGGAGACATTGAACTCGTGATTTTTATAATAATATTGGTCAACAAACATCTAATGTAATTTTGTTGCAATTCAAAAGATATTAATGGAGAAACTTGAAAATCTGTAGCATTATTAATAAAACTATTATCTTCAAGTTTTCAACACGGAGAAATTTAAAAAAACTTCAGTTTAATTTTAGCTATAATCATCGTAGTACTACAAAAATGCGAGTTTATCTTACCTAATAATATAAGCTTGATAAAATAATAAAGAACTTCTTCGCATTGCTGCGGATAATAATTTTTCATATTAAGCATTTTATATTGAGCAATTATATTTATTAATATTATTATTTATTACTTAGTAAATTATTCCCCCTCCTATGGTTTATCCATAAAAAATTATTTGTATTTATAATTCTATTTATTTATTTTATTGTTACTTAAGGCATAAGCTTATTCTTCAAAGCTTAAAAATAAAACTAAAAACAGTAAAAACTGTTTTCTTACTGCAAACAAAAAATAACGGACGGAAAATAAAAACCAGCAGTTGAACTGCACTCGCGTCTCGCTCCCCCCCCCCTTTAGCTCAATGTTATGCTTATGATATTAAATTTGAAGTTAATGATAAATCTGCACCGCATTCAAAAAGTTATTGTATGTACAGAGAATCTACAGATATCGGTAAACAAATCACATTGCTAACATTTATTTAATGATTTACCTATTATTATTCTTAAGGAATTTTATCAAATTGTTTTGACTTCAATAAATTATTATGTGAACACATTCAAACCAGAGGACACGTAAGGAATACTGGCTGTTATCTAAAAATAACATTTTACTATGTAATATAATATAGTTAAATCGTACAGGCTTGAGGCTATAACTAATTATTTTAAAACATTTATCATATCCCTGAAATAATAATATAACATTTAAGTCAATAGATTATTTATATCAATATACTGAACAATTAATGACGTAATAGAAGAACGCCAGAAGAATAAAAATACTGTAATAATGTGATATATGTGATATATATCTGCCTCTCACGCACGGATATTTCATCAAATCCAAAGAATCGTATATGTTATTGGCTGATATTGGGCTCTATGCATACTTTCACAATATTATTTATATGTCTTATACACATATTATTATAAAGTGTATAACAATATATATAATACAGGTCGATTCATCGCCAAACATATGATCACCTATATTTTTGCTTCTGATTTTTGAAATTTTTTTATATACCTATACTTATATGTATCCTAGGACTAAGATATTTTAATGACACATGCGTTGTGAAAGGGTACCTATATATGATATTGAGTTCTACAATAAATTATCATATGTTATGAAGTTCCAATATACAAGAATGTTATAATAACATACAATATAATACCTATTATTAGGTATTAAAAAATCAAGTATAAGATCAATATTGTTATTCTGCATCAGAGTTAAACAAACAGCCAGAAAAATAATATCAAATAAATAATGAATACACATATGTTATATACAACTAATACAAGTGTATAAATATACGTAGGTATATATACTTGAAGTAGTATATAATAATGTGGTATGCTCTCTGCTTTGACTATATATACAGATCACATATTATATATATCTAATGAAAGTATATAATGTATATATGATCTTATATAGGTACAAACCTATATAAGGTATAGGTATACCTATATATATATATAAGTGTATAATAGTAAATGTATTATTATACGCGGAGAACTATTATATATACTTATATATTATACATTATACATATTATTATTATAAACTTATATATTCGACGTCTGAGTACCTATGCACGACCTATCCAGCATTGAAGCAGCCCTCTACTCGCCCCTTCACCTTCATTTCGACGGATTCTTAACGCGACAGTGTCTTACGTATATTATATACATATATAGCGTACACATCTTACAATATAATAATACAACATATAATGGTAATAATACACAACAAAGCTATATATATATGTGTGTGTGTGTACTATCGCGTGTATATAAACTTATATATATATATAGACGCGTTTTCCATTGGCCGGCATCATCACACGCGGGTCGTGAATCGTGATTTTTATTTTTATTTTTTACTCGCTTAAGAAAAAATGGCGGCCGTGGCGTAATGGATTTCTGTATAATATATACTTTACATGCACTCTATGATTATAACACCGCCACAACGCATTTGTCTAAAAACCGCTCAACGACTGGTGCGAACGCATTTTTTTCCTGTGCTGATTCCGGGGAGGGGGAGGGGGGCGTAGGCCTATAGTGTATGCAAATGTCACACCACACTGCATTATATATAGTGCCTATTATATTATATATATAGGTAGTATTATTATAATAATAATATGGGGTATACAATTGCGTGTTTTTTCTACACACTAATATGGGTATACCTATATACGGTTTTATACCTATCGGCAGGTAATAATATTATATTGTTATTATAAACTAGGAATGTTATTCGAATACAATAAAACGAACAACGTCGCCGTGGATAGTTTGTTTTCACGGTATCCGATCATCGTGTGGATAATAACAATAACGCGCATACGTGTTTCGCGCGGTCTAGATACCTATATATATATATTTTATATATTTATTTATATACATTTTCGTGTGTATATATTCACTTATATAAGCATAGGTGTGTATACAGCCTATTCGGGCAGACGTAAATATGTGCACTATCCGCGGGGGCGGCGCCTTTGACACGGGACAACTTAACCGGAAACGTGTCAATACACGTCAACGCTATTCGGTGCATCGGCGGTGCAGTCGTATTATAGTATAACTATATACCTCTCTATCACTTTCGCGCACAGTCTCTCTCTCTCTCTCTCTCTCTCTCATTCTCACTATCTACTTTATACCTGTTTATATATATATAGCTGCAAAGGCGAGCAGCAGTGCGCGAGTGACGGATAGAGATAACAAATAACAATATATGTTATAGCATAATATCTAAAACGCCGTCGTCGTGGTGTCGGTTTCGTGCGACAACGAGAACCGCAACGCCGCCATCGAGTATAATATTATAATAATAATATATATATATACAATGCGCGCGGGTATCGAAAAAAAAGAAAAGGGAATAAGATAGCATCTCTCCAAGCTTTTTGGTCTCTCCGTCTACACACAAACAGTGCAGTATACACGCATTATTATATACCGTGACATCTATACCGAATAGGTAGTATATACAATGATAATAATATGCAGCGAGGTCACCATCATTGTTATATATATAATAATAAATTTATACATTATTATTATTGATAATAATAATAATAATATTATACATATGATATCTTAACACAATAGGTATTATAATATAACATATCATCATACAATAAGATATCTATATACATAATATATTATGTTCTTCTCTATGCAATACTACGGCGTGTAGGTACAACACTAGGTATATTATATGATATGATAAAATCCATCGTATAAGCATGCACAAAACATTTTTTTGCAAACACAAAACAATGACGAGATTACACGCACGTATATCTATATAATTATTATTATAATAATACATGATGTGCATACCTATACTTGAAGGTCGTTTTCTTTTCGAATACTACGTCTCTGCACACCAGAAAAAATGTGCTTCATGGTACAGATATATTATTATTTATTAAATATTTATTTACACATAAAACTAATATAGCCCTAATATATAGGTAATAAAATAAATTATATATCATGTATCATAGAATCACATTATATAATATATAATTATACGCCTTTCACACAGTAGTAGATATTATAGTAGATACCCATATTGGTCACATTATTGGTATAACGATGGTTAATAGAAAACCGGTTCGATGTGTAAAATACGCAAGTGTATTATAATACCTTAATGATCTGTCAAATATTTATATTATAGAAGACGCAATTGCTATTTTTTTTTTTTACCTATGGCTATAGTGCTTATGTTATAAAGCTTTCTCTATTTGCATATTTTGTTTATTAAGATGATGATTTTTTTTCACGGACGTTTGGGGTATAATAGATACCTATTATGATTTATGTAATATGGCCTATAGGTCTGAAGTATATACTCGTATATATAATATATTTTATTTATAAGTTTTTCCGACTTAGTCTACTAAACTTAAACCAGAAAATATAATCGTTTAACATTGCGGAACAAATAATAAAACAACTTATGCATTACAATATAATATATAGCTTCACAAAATCAATAAATATAGAATTTAGGCATGACCCATAAATAATAAATATTAAATACTATATTACTATGATATATATATTATAGAACAGCGTTTTTACTCTTCTTCTACATCTACTCAGTCTATATAGGTAACTAAATATTGAATTTATTGAATGATAATTGTTCCATTGTACCCTATCTGTAGATTAAGGACATAAGAGCTCTTATATAGGAAATAACGTTATTTAAAAAAAACAATTCAAGTTTGATAGGTAAACGCACGCTACACCTATATGATCATAATTATAACACCCTTCCTTGGCTTAAATTATTGTTAAGTCTAGTTAGAAATAAAATTAATTGATGTTCATATAATAGTTGTGACTAATGTGACTTATTATGAATACGCACAAGAAAAATATGTATTATCTATATTGAGAATACGAATATATTAAAATTCACTTTTATTGTTCCTCTAGCGTGACTTATAATAACCAATAGCAATGCATATTATTTTAAATTATAATATATACCTATAACTTCTTCTTATTTTAGACTTTCAGCGGAGCGTTGATCGATGTACCTATTGATTTTACATTAGGTACCTATGGTGTTTTTTTTTAAATAATTAATTTTTTGTGTCTGTCTATATCGTTTGAAGCAATAATGTAATTTAAAGTAGGCTAAGCAATCATTTCAATCGTCAATTATTAAATGGCGATATTTTCTGGACAAGAAAAAGGTACCTATATAGTAATCTATCATTGCATTAAAATTTTACACACCCATTACAATGGCCCACCTATAATAAACAGATAAAAGGTACACTCGGAATCTAATATACAGGTAATAAATACATCACATGATCAAGCGACTTCCCTGGTTTTTATGTTTATTCATCATTTTCTTATTTAACTAGTAAATTTAAATCCACTGCAACAAATGGATTAAATTTTTTTAAGTACAGTGCAACTATATCTATATAGTTGAAATATAAATTAAAATGTGGCTTGAATGGATTTTTGGAGATATTGTTATTTTATAGCTTTTTATGTGCTGATAATGTGCGATAAAAATCACTGCAAAAAACGTTCAGCTGATGAGTATTAACATTGGCTGTTGAATGTTTCTTGAATTAAACGGGTTATATATAATATAAAACGTGTGTTGAGAGTTATTCTAATGGCGGAATATAAAGATAAACGTCAAGCAGATTAGAATTTGACCTAAGAACACGAAAATAGTATGTATTAAATAAATCTCTTATAAATCTCTTATAATTAAAAAATTAAAAAAAGTGATGAAGATAAGATGGAAATAAAATACATGTTATATTTTTACATGATAGAAAAATAAAACATAAAACCGTATAAAACAATTAATATAACCATAATATTGAGTAAAAAAATCGAAATACAGTGAAACCTCGACAACTCGAATCAATTGGGGGTGGAAAAAAATTCTAGTCATTAAGAATTCGACTTATAGAGGTTCGAGTTATCGAGATTCCACGGTATATAACAAATACCTATCAAGAACACAGCATTAAATTGTTTTTATGTGATGATAAAACCTAATGCACAAAAAATATGTTTAGCTTTAGGTATATGTTATTAAGACTTGAAAAATTCGTTGGTATAAACGTATTGCAATTTAAATTTGTAATACTAAATGATTTTAAAATGTTTTATAGCCTCGCAGGTTTCGGGTGTAACAACTTTGTATGGTAGGTAACTTATTATAAGATTGAAATTACATTTTACCATAATATTATTATATCTATAATATATTTTATAAAAACTAAACATCCTGTAGGTATGTAATTATTGCGTCATCAAACCTTTTTTTTTATCAAATATGATGAATACATATTATATTAAATACATAACTCAATATATAATATTATGTATTACGTAGGAACTCACGCAGTGTATAGTAATAATAATAATAATATATATTTTGATAGTAAGCCGCGGGGATTTGGTTCGGTTTTTTAAACACGAATTAATACAATAGGCAGCCAACAAAAGACTACGCGCTGGTTGGACGTGCAGCAGAAGAGCGGTCGTATAACAGTCGAGTTCCTATATGTTTATAATATACATAATATATTATTATGTATAAAAATACACTCGCGAAATGTACACTACATGTTTATATAATATATAACATATATTATATGACACGCGTAAAAACGGGTGTGCGCAAAGCGTGTATAATGCGTGTAAAAACCGGTGTGGTGGACTGTCGGCACGGTGTACAGCCGCGGACGGCGACGAGAGGGTATGGAAAATGCAAAAAAAAAAAATCGAAAATTCGATGTGTCCTTTATGTTTGATAAGTAAACATTTACTGTAGTGGCACACAATATAAATAATAATACGGACAGACCGCAGCGCCATTTAAACCGCAATATTGTACCTATATACCTACCTACGACGATAATATATATAATAGCACGCTCGTCTAACAGTTATTATTATATCGCATATGGTATATATGTATATACATGAGTCTTTGGTAGGTATGTATTATATTATGTGCTTATGTATGGTATAATATAATAATGTAATGTTATAATAACTCGGAGCAGATGACAAAATGCCGCCGGTTCACGGGCCGTCGGTTCGTCTCGCGCGTAATCCTCGGTGACGATATATAGAGCTGCCACAATAGGCTCAAAAGCCGCGGTCCCATGTGCGGTGCACACACATTTCACATCATAATCGCTTATTATTATATTATAATATAGGTCTGTACTATACATACACCTATCGTCAGTACCGCGGTATACATATAACAGCTGTGTATTTATCTACTTCGGGATATTATATATATGTATATCGACGCGTATATTATAATTACAATCTCGTAACAATTAATGTAAAGAATTATTGCATTATTTACTTATATTGAGTTAGATTATTTTAGTATTTATTTATATGATTTTAGTTTTTTACCATAATTATTGATGTTTGAAATCGTGAACTCGTGAGCCCCCACACGAACATGTTCAGCGGGGCCCACCATTATCTTCTCGAAGAATAAATAAATATAAAATATAGATAATGGACGCGTTTAAGATAATATACTATATTGCAATACACTGTTATCTGCATAGTATTAATTATTGTGATATATACCAACATAAACATAAGATCGACTTAAATATTAAAATTATTATACGTATTATATAGGTAAATTTGAACAGTATTGCAGTTAAAGTGTACGAAAGTTTATTACGCTTATATAGGTAGATATATACTATGCTAGTGACAGATGCGCGCGTATTAAGTATATAATATAATATGAAATAGGCATTATTCTTGCAAGAAACCTGTGGACCTTGAATTGTGGACATAACATTTAAATATATAGGCGGTATAAGGTATAATATATGTTATATTGCATGATTGGTGCCCTACCATCATTACAATCCATCCGGCGTGTAATCCACTAGCACAAGTGGCGCGTTTCTTGAGGCTGGAAGTGATGATATGTCTGGATGGAGACTATATATATTCAAGACTAAATACAGACATAATATTATACGCCGCACCTTCGGACGACGCAGCGAAAATCATGTTATTGAAAATATAAACTCCGATCGGGCGATTGTGGCGATACAGACGCGCAGAAAAAACGAATGGCGCTGCAGCGGTTGATCGTAAACTGCAGCCAATAATAACTGCAAGTCTCCATTAATATATATATAGCTTTTATGTGTATAGGTACAATGATTTCATGAAATATGATGGGCGTCCCCCGAGCTTTCTACGGTTGCTGACATTTGGTGGAATACAAGTTTATACATATAGAATCTCACTGAAATTCGTCCGCGTTCGAAAGGTTGCCGTCAAAACATGTTTGACAAAATCCGATTAGTTTTTAAATTTGTGTTTAGAAGTTTGTAACCTCGAAATCTTCTGTCGATCAATTTAACAGTGATAGTGAGGTTTATTATAGGCACACTACATATTTGCTCACTAGAATTGTTGATGTAAACATTGTCTGCACTTGCCAGTATTTTGAGGAATATCAAAGGATAGGTATAATTTTCGCAAATTTTGCCCATTTCATAGAATAAATGAAAATATATACATAGATAATAATGTATTTATTAAATTAGATTACACATTACCGATCAGCTACCAATATTATAGGTACGCGACCGGTATACTTATAATATTTTTTAATAGTAATTAATTTCATAAAATATGAAACATGATTTAACAGAATCATATATTATGATTTATGACACATAACGTCGAATTAAATTTTACAATACGGCGGTGTACATGACACGCAAGCAATACAATTTTATTTATTGATATATGGTGATTGTTAATAAATGTGTATTACAAATTTACAAACATTGAGTTTTCGCAAGTTTGATTATAAAATGATGAACATTTCCAAATTATATTTGAACGACAAGTTTGGTGTAACGGGTCTACAAAACTTGTTGTTCAAATAAGAATTTTTTTTTAAAATAATTCTGTTAAATGTGTTTTACTCGTTTGAAATAATACATAAATGGAAAATCTATATAACCTATAACACAACTAACAATATTGTTTATTTTAATTAAACTTATTATCTATTACCTACATGTTTATATTAAGCATCATAGTTTATAATACTATTATTTGTATATTATTTTACTATAAATGACAACACGCTTAACTATGTATAGGTATATATAGTGATGCACTGAAAATTTCACAGATCCGTCGACATATACTTACAATATTATATAGTGTACACGCCATGGAAACACTATATATGTAGGTATAGTACATACTAAATAATATACAACTGCTTGCTGCACCACAACTCACAGGGTTTATAAATTATAATGTTATACGCGAATACCATGGAGACTTGTAAAATATCATTATTAAACCTCTTACCGTGCGCGTCAAATTAGTAAGTATACATATAGCTGTGTATAGGTTGGTATAATATATAATATGTATATCGCTTATTAAATGTGCGTGTGCGTATGTATTGTAATATGAATATATAGTCTATACATAAGCACCTAGCTTTAACCTATATAAATGTATATAATATCATGTATATAACTTTACTCGCTACTACGCCCTTGGCAAATATACTGCACCAATCGTACCGCAGCTATATAGAAAAAATGTTAATTTTTGTTATACATTTTATTTATTATTTTGTAGATAACAGCGCGATATGATTTATCATGTAAGTACTTATATATATGTATCATATTATTCACATTACACATGAATATATATTTTTTATATTCATATATACCCTCGTACAATGTAATAATATTTAGTAGATGTATTTCTTATCGTCCATAATCATAATAATATAGGAACCTTTTATCTAAAAATGTCAATGTTCCGATTAATACGTGATAAGTTTGGTTCACAAATATACATTTCCATATACATACACCTTTTGAAAATTGACATATATATATAGGTCCTGTATAAGAAAAAACTCAAAGCAACAAAAAAAAAACAACACGATGGTGAGTGGTTTATAAATATATAATATTGACACACCTATAATATTATGTTCTATAATGAAAAAACCATAAAATATAAAATATCATGACATCATTTTTTATATTTATTATTTATAGTTATTTTCCGCCTGCTTTTTAACGGTTTTTAATGAGTAATAACACTTCATAAAATTAAATTAAAATAAAATTTTATATTAATTGAAAAAATCTGAGGAAAATAATTTATTTTTCGAGGAATAATACGAATAGTATTTAACTGATATGTAAGGGTGGAAATACGCTTGGGCGCGCATTTACCCAAAACAGAACACTTTAAGGCGTAAATCCATAAAACGTTTGAGCGTAATATTTCCCTTTATAAAAGTACGATTGGGCGCATTTATTTCTTTTCATGTATTAACATATTTTACTAAATCTGAGCCTATTAGCGTTGCCCAGAAGACACCGCGAGGAGGTTGGCTCAATAGTCTTCCAAAAATAAAAAAAACGGCATCCTCGGTATCTGTACTAGTAGATAAATATCTATAGCTTTATTTGGTGTGGTATTTTCCAATAGTATTATGGTCTACAAATCAAACGATTAAGTACTTATTAGATTAGATTAATTTTTAATATACTTTCGATTACTAGTTGCAATAACCATAGGCGTGCAAGTGGTGCATTCCTATTTTACAATTTATCACTATTCAGTATTCACTTCTATTTTTGCCACCATGCCAATAAGGCAATAACATACTTGAATAAAAAAATAGTTTTCAAGTTTCCGCAGGTGGGGCATAGGCTCCACCACCCGTGCGCACGCCTATGGCAATACCTATTGTGCCCAAAGGTGTTTTCATTATATGCGCCCAAACGTGTAAACAATTTTCAGGTAAATTATTTACACTGCGCCCAAACGGGTTTTCCCCATATGTAAGTACTTAAATTATTTTAAGGTACCTATAATATTAGAAATTTATTGCAATATTTTGGGTACAGTTTAAGTCTTAAAGAAAAAATTTTCTTGAAAATAATTCATTAGTAAGTGCAACAGTAAGTACCTAGTGTTGTATTTCTGGTATTATTTAGTTCAGAAATATAACATAATAGTATATAATATCAATAATTCAACATTTTAATTTATATTATTACTTTATTATAAGTACATAATGTATATTAAACTAATTATATATATTTAAAATAATATTAAATTAATGAAATATTATAGAAGAATACAATTGTAATACACAATCTGTTATTATTAATAATTATTTTTAAAGTGGGTCTCTGTAAAGCCTCTGGTCTAATTATTACCTATTATTTAGAAAAAATTTAAATATTTAAAGATTTATACTGCTGGAAGTATTAAAGAAAAATTCATTGTTTTCACGTACATATTCCGTAAGCCGCGGGAGTTCGTTATTTGCACCAGAATAAGTGTTTGTAATCTGCACCATCGTAGGTAGAGTAAATTAGTGTTCGTAATTTGCACCAAAATGAGTATCTCTATGTACCTATATTTGGTTATTCTGTGGATACCCTCGTTGACGTCGATATTCGATAAATTATCAAATGACAATAATTGTTCAGGATTTCTAACTGACCGCTGTGACCATATCTGGAAATCATTATAAAGTTTGAAATCCAATTCGTTGCATATTCGAGTTATTGGTATGAAATGTATTAATTTTTGATTAAAAAAAAAATCTTTATTGTATATTATTTAAGATTGTGTTAAAGTCGATACTTGCGACATACCGTGCGAAACGGTGTCGTCGTATCGGTTTGGATAGATTAGTGAGATAAAAACTAAAATGGAAAATTCTGTTTTATTACTTATTATTTAATTATTTATTGCTATTAATAGCTTATCTTTTATCAATCTTTCATAATCTTAAGTATAAGATAGTACCTATGTCCTATACTATATAAAACATGTATAACGTACCTATACTATCAAAAGAATTGATTTGAATCTTGATGCAAATTACAATTGATATGGTATGCATAATATAAATTTTTGTTTAAACTAACTACCGTCCGTGATCGTATACCCTAATCTAATGGTATAAGCAGGCCCTAAACACCTAAATGTCTAAACACCCTATACCGATATTATAGCCAAAGTGAAAATCAGTTGTCCTAAAGCTATTATGTTATATATATATATATATATATATATATTCTAAATAATGTGTGTATTAATTTTATGCTTTTATATCTATATTATACATATATTGTATAGATAAACGTTTATATTATTACGGACCATAATATACCTAAGTACTTACTCGTATAATCATAAATCTATAAGCTAAACATATATACGGAAATGAGAATAAAACTATATTTCCTTTACTAATTGCCAGTAATTGGTATACCTAGACACCTAGTGTATATGTGTTCCTCTATATACATATTTTATATCAAACGACATCGACTGCCTGCCGAGTGCAGTGAAGTATAATACTATTATATAGTGTATATGATATAATATATTATATTGATATACGTGTCACCGCGCCGCAAAGAGTCGACGACGTCTCATCGGCAGGTACTCGAACGTATATGAACAAAATGAACACACACACTGCACACGTATATACGCGAGTTGTCAATATAAGTATTTATATATATAGGGTGTGGTGGCGGTGCCCGATCAGGGCTAAAAGAGACAGTTTATATATATATTGTATTGTATAACTATATATATATATATATACACACACACGTCATTGTGCATAGCTCGTCACGCAGGGTGGGTGGAGGACGTGTGTTTTTGTCGCGATGCTCACACACACACATACGCAAATAAGTCGACGAGTATAGTGTCAGTCGTACGATGACGAACGACGACTGCGGCAAAACGAGAGAGACGCGCAGACGACGCGGTATACTACACAAGCATAATATTATGTGGCAGCGCTGTGATGCCGCGCGACTGGCGTCAAAGGCACCGCCGCCGACGACAAGTGGCCACTCGAAAACGCCGCGCGAACGATCGGCGGCGGCGGCGGCAGAGGCAGAGGCGGCGGACGACAGGGGGAGGGAGGAGGGCTGTTTGCACACGCACACACATCGCGTACGTTACGCGCGCGCGCGCGCGCGCGCTCGTCTTCTTCCCTCAATGTCGGACATCGAGTGTTCGATCAACAAAACGCAGCGGCGGCGGCGGCGTCGCGTACACGCCCGCGTGACGACTAAATATTAAAAATAATAATATAGTATAACATTATAATATACCTAAACTGTGTGTGCTGTACACTGTTATGTACATAGTACGACTATAATATATACGTTGGAGTGACATTTTTTTTTTTCGTCAAAAGAACCCGTCGATAAATCTATACCTAAACGTAGGTGTAATACGTATATAATATTTTATTATTATATTATATTATATTATATTCGTATAGTGAATATTATATTCAGTTGGAGTTTTGGAAAAGAAGAAAACTGTTAAATTGTCTTAGAGATTTTGTCACGTGCGGATTACGCTATTTTAGCATAATATTATAGTCTTAACTATCTTGAACGATTTCACGGAATGTTTGACGTACAATAATATGAATTTCTATAATTTTATTTTATATTTTATCTTGGGGTGTAACATTTTGGCGCTTGTCTATAAAAACAGTTTTTTCAGTATGCTAAAAATGGCACCATGACCTTAGTAAGTACTGAATTAGGTAGTAAGTATATAATTTAACAATATATATTTATACATAATATTATTTACCATAAATTATGGTAATAATCGTGTATTATTGTTACAGTAATAAATGATGTTATCTATATATATATCGGAAAATAACGATATTCGCCAGTTATTAACATTATTTATCAACAAATATGTGATTTATTGTTATTTTCTAGTGAATAATGTCCAACGCGAGCAATGGTAAGGTGATTGCTAAACTGATTGTGGTACTAATTAAATAAAAACAATAACCAATAAGAACCAACTATTGAAGACGAAATCATAAATGAAATCACAGAAAAAATTCGGAACTTGGTAGGTACTTATAACGATAAATAATATCTGAACCCTAAATATAAGACTAAAAAATATAAATATTTTTTTAGATAATTGTCAAGAAAATATTTATATTGCAGGTAAAAAGTCAGAATACATTTAGAAAAACAAGCCGAGAAAACGATAAAACTTTCTATAGAAAAGTTTTATCGGCTTGAAATAGGCACAGCTGTGCGTGTAACTATACCGGACGTCGATAGAGCTCATGATTCTCCACGAAATATACTAACAGTTGTCACCCAAGTTATGTAAACTCTGTAAGTTAATTCTTAATGAAAGAATATGTCATTAAAATTTAAAAACATTTAATTATATTAAAAATAATTTATAAATATTTCTTTTATAGGTACAGAACGTGGTTTTCTTAAGAACAATTATTAAAATTACATACACCAAGAAATAGTTGCTTGAGAAGAAACATTTTTAGACATGAACAATGTGATCAAATTAGCAGATGGTACACAGTTGACAGCGTGAACACTGAGGAAAGCAGTTAGTAATAGTTCTGTTACCGGCCCTCAATGGTACCAGCGTTGTCATTGCAAGATTGGTTTACAACAATAAACGTAGTTGTGCTTGTCGTGGGGCTGAAAAGTTGTGTAACAGTAGATTTCATGGTGGTACAACTTGTAGAAATTAATAAATATAATAACAATGCATTTTTTCTATTTTTAAAAATACCTAGGTACCTACATAATTTTTCAACTTGTAGTAGATATTTGAGACTCGCATGTATATATCTGGTCCATAAAAATAATTATCTGTGTATTTGGTGATTAACGTAATTCTCTAGTTTATAACGATGATTTACCTGTAGGTACCTATGTATTTGGTCAATTACGTTAATAACCGGCGAATAACGTTAATTTACATTTAACGTCATTTACCGTAACATATATATATAAGTATAAGCAGTGGCGTGGCGAATTCGAATATTTTCAGAGGCAAGTATATTTTGCGATACCCACCCACCCACCCACCCATCAATCAACCATAATTTTGTCTCTCAATTGGAAATAGAGTTGGGGGGGGGGGTGATTGATTTTCACAGACAATTGTACTTATTAGGTAGGTATTATTACCAACTAATGGTTAGTAACCACTGCCTACTGGATACTAGCTTTCGTTTATAATATCTATATTAGACAATATTAAAATATCATTTTGTGTTATTTTCCTAAATTCTTTATTATGAATTTAAATTATTTCCCATCCACCCAGTGTCACCCATCGCCACGCCACTGAGTATAAGTGCCTTACTGATGTATTTGTCCAATACCTATCATATATTATACGTATCGCGATGGTTGATTTTCCGTTCTCGTTGTTTGGTAAACCATCCACAAAAATAAAAAATCACATACCTTCATAAACTCAAATAGTAAATCATATGCACTACCACAGCGCTATGAGTATAACAATAATGGTACACACAAAGTGTTATTTCGTAAATGGGAACTTACCTTGGTATTATAATACTCAATGTACCTACTTATATTATACAATTTAAATATTATCTATTCACTGTTTTTCGAGAAAAATATGTGAAACTGACAATTGCTTTTTTCCATCATGTTTTTTTCAATTTATTATATAGTTTAAATATAGCAAATGCATTAAATGACTGTCCTTTCTAACAACTATGTAGTAGATGAGTATCCTATAAACTATAAGATATTATACACTACGCATTACGCCAATGAAAATAGAAGTTAACACATTTTTGCTCTTGTACATAAACCATATAAAATATAAATTACCTACTCTGACCGGCGTCGATGACGTCGTGTCGTAACACACAATAATTGTATGATCGTAATTCGTATTATCAGTGCCACGATTATTGGGAGAGAGCTAGGAGGGGTTTAGCTTCACTGTTCAGAAACAGCCTATACCAGATTTAAAAAAAAAAAATCAACAGTATTTTTGTGTACTATATTTTTTATGATAACATGTACGATCGTTATCTGCAATACGAAGGTATAGAATTAAAACTTGGCTATACGAACATGTTACGATGTATGAGCAGGTTCTCATATCCGGTAATTTTAAGTATATTATAGAAAATAATTATACTACAAATAATATTAACTCAGAAGAAATGTACAAATATTGTAAGAAAAATGTATAGCTTTGAAACTATAGTTTGTTAACTACTTTATATTTTGTTGTTAAATATTATGATACTGCGTACCTAATAATATAATACATAAAATTATTGTTTGTCCAAATTAAAACGCACAAACTGTATATTGTATGTTGTGGATGTAATTTTAAGTTGGTTAAGATTTTTTTAAGTTCATTGCTTTTGAAATTGCAGTGGCTAAAATTACCAAGCACTAACTCATCAACATTATAATATATACCAACTCTCCGTCTATATTTTGCAAATCACACCTAACAACCAACTTACAATTACTTACAAGCTAAGCTTTACAACTTTGAATTTGTCAGTGTAATTTGAAAAATTGGGGATGGAGGGTGAACTTCACAATATATAATACATAAACACTTCGTTTTTTCGAATTCAAAAGTACTTTTTATCTTGGTTAAAATAATTAATGTTTATCAACAAATATGTAAAATAAATAAGATGATAATATCATATAATATATCCATAATATCCATCATTGTATAACAAGTATATTATATGATTAAATAATTGTTTTATTAATTACCTTACGAAGACACAAACAAGTGATTTTAATATAAAATGTGATGAGAACGTTTTCTGTACAAAACATTTATTCCTTTTTTCCCCATGGCATTATATTATATGTAATCTCAGTAGACGAATCGAATTATACCTAACAAAATTAAGATTAACAAACAGTTTAATTTCAATTCTTTATCAGATTTCAGCTTTAGTCGGGGTGATCCATGTGTGGGCGTTTATCGAAATAACCAAAAATCAGGTCAGGTGAACCCCACCTTATGTGCAAGGCAAGTATGTATTCAGTATTTCAGTCTACACTCATGAATGTCTGAATGAAAGATGTTTAACCTGATATCGGATTGGAGCCATATAATATGTATTACCTATACAGTATACATCCGTTTTAAACCGATTCATTGACTTTTATCGGACCCACAAATCAATGTATACGCCCGAACGTCGTCGCTGTTGTGTCATTTGGGTAATTGCATCAAACAACAGAAAATACAATTTTTTTTTTTATTGATCATATTTATCGTCTTTTTTATGTGCGACATTTTATTATTGTATTATTGCCGGTGTGCGTATACATATAATATAATATAATACAAAAGGTGGTTGTAGTAAATAACGTACAAAAGTCGAATTTTCCGAGCTGTTTGATACGAAATGTTGTTTTTGGTTTTTGGGGGCATAAAAAAGAAAAGAAATAATTTCCAATATTAAATTTCCAGTCGATTGGGCAGGGCGGACAGCGGCACGGCGAGGAAGAGGTCGCACGTGGATCGTTAGCACAGTGTTCAAGTGTCGAGTTTCCAATATATGTGTATATGTGTGTGTGTGTGTGTGTTCATGCTATATGTACACCCTCTAAATCGGCAGCTGCAACCACACTCGGACACATATCATCATAATATAGGATTGTGTGATTACAAAAATTATGCAATTCCTTTTTTTTCATATTATATGCATTATTGCCGAGTCAGTTAGTTTGCCAATCGGCGTAAACTAAATAATTGTTTTTTTATGCATTCATGTCTGTTAGTCGTTATATACTTAATTCACGAACATCTGTTGAAAATAAACAATAATCGCCAAAAAGAGGATTCTTGCAATAAAAACGTTTTTAATACAAATGATCCATGCAACTATACGTCTATACCTGATACCATATATACATATTTGTTCTAAAACCAATAAATAAAATCAGTCATCAGGACATATGTTATGTGTAGTGTAAACTACGAATTAAGTATTAGGTATACCGTATACATAAAACTGTACTTTTTATGCGTCATATATATATATATATATATATATATATATATATATATATTGATGACTATTGTTTTCAGTTTCAAAATAAACCGAAATAATAAAATATACTCGAAGAAGGCCAATATAATACATGCAGTACAATGTTACATTAATAGACAATTTAGTCTAATCCTATGTACAAGCAAGTATGTTATGTATATACATTTGTGATTTTCGAGACTGATATTTTGGGATTATACTGTATGTAATTGGATCAACTGACGGTTAGATAATTTGTTTATAGCTGCGGTATTACAGGATATATTATCCTGGCGGAGAGTGCCTAGAGGAATATTCAACACCCGCCCACACTTACTATCCCTTCACTAATAATCCACTTATTGCTTAAACCCTTTCAGCATTCCACTTCAACCCCTCAAGAATCTACCAGTTGGGATACGTTTCTGAAATTCTATATATACATAGGTATACGCTATAAAGTCATAATTATAATCTATTTAAAAATACTATTTAGAGATACAGCCGAGTACAAATAATGACAAAAGTGCATGGTATAAATGCGCGGGCTATATGAATACACAAAAAATTCAGTATTTAATGTTATATATCCATATCTATATAAGTATACCTATATAGCACTATATATAATAGTCAGTAAAAAAATAATAATATAACGGTGCATACAAGGCATGTAACGGAAAATTGTAAAAAAAAATTCATAATTTGTAAGGATAAATTAATCGGTTGCCGATGAAAAAAAAACCATACGTATATTTCATTTAAACAATATATTTTATAGGCTCTGAGTGGTATGATGGAAACATGACGTTTATTTATTCCAGTTCATTGATACGGGGAATTATACGAAACCATAAACGAAGAAGGGTTAAAACCATGCTCATGCCGATTGAAAGGGTTAACACTAAGCAACACATTTTGTTGTGTATAGTAATAAGTAATAAATAATAATACATTCGATGGCGAATATAATTGAACAACTATAAATAAAAAAAAATATAATATATATAATAATAGCGCAGAGTTAAATAGATGATGCGTGGCGCGTGCAATTACATAATATGTGCAGAAAATTTATAAAAAGGTTATTATGTTGAAGCTATGTTAACAATTATTCTTTTTTATTTACGTTACAAAATAATTGATTAAGTTTTTGCACCTTCCAGAATCCTCTTTTCGCATACAAAAAGGGTAAAAAATTGTTTTATTGCCTATATAGAGCGACGATTTTTATTTGTATACACTTTAGTTGTCTAAGTTTCATTTTTATGCGTTTACGTGCCAAATATTTTATGTTTATTTTGATTTAATATGTCTGTTTAAGCAACAGCGCATTGTTTAAAATCAGCTTCACAGTTTCAGATGCGGGCCACGTCATATCTCGTCGCCGAACAGTGGTCTCAAACTTCTTAAAGTTTAAGGCAAGTGATTACAACTCATTGTTAAGTGTCAACTGCTGCCTATAGATATCATGACAATATTCATTAACATCTGTCATCCAATACCCAACGGAAATAAAATGTATTAAAGCGGTTATAAATCAGCGATAGTGTATAATATAAATACATTTACTATAATATATACAAGTCATAATTATACGTTTATTTTTTATGCAGTTTGTACAGTTAATAAATATAATATGCAATACACAGCAGGATAGAAGATCTGGCTTGTATCCAAACAACTTTTGTAAAAAAAACAACGTTTTTGTTAATCATACTGCACATATTTTTTTTTCGCATGGAGCATGGGGCACCCGTAGGTTTCTGCCATGCCCCGGAGCGAGGGATGGCGGCACTTGTTCTCCGGACACCGTGACTTGCCCGGAAAAAATGTCGCCCGATGGTCCAGGATCGAACCCGGTCCGGCTGAGCCACAGCCGACGCGTTAGACCGCTCAGCCACCTCGTCACCGCTGCACATATAAACTAGGCGTATTGAAATATGAAAAAAAAAAAAACAAATTTTGACTGCTATATAAATTATTAGAGCAATATGTTTAAATCTTTAAATATGTGAAAATATTCAAATCTTCACGACATACATATACCTATACCTATACGTTTATGTTCTTATGGAATATATTCAAGGGATTAAGGATTTTGGATCCTCCCCGAAGTTTATTGAGAATTTTAGAAAATTATTAAATTCTATACCAATATATGCCTCTAGAGAAATATTATGAATATTGATTAAACGTTTGTTTAAAATAATAAAATCATATGTAAATTTACTCGGAAATTATTGTCTTTGTTTTATTGTTTGAGCAAATAACATAAATAAATAATATATCCCAATCAAAGACCAAAGTTAATCAAAATAAATAAGACGTAATATTAGATTTATCATTATCACAGTCGCAACCTATAAAATGTTTTTATATCCGCAATAAAATATCAAATGGAATCAATAAAAAAATAATTCTTATTAGTTGCCAGAATGAAATCGTGAACCCCATAACATTAATGTACATAGTTTTATTTTATTCATTACCTACTAATTTATTTAAATATAATCATACGTAGGTTAGGTTAGGTAAGAATAATGCGAGACCGTTTTAACAAAAAAATGTTGACTATACATTTTTGATATTTTTTAATTGAGGTGAAAACCAATTATAAGAAACCTTGTATTAATTTGTGGAAACATTTAATCAAAAGCAAAAATGAATAAGTTTAAAATTGCAAATCTCTTTAAATAGCAAAAAAACAGTCAATATTTTGAAAATCATCTCATCTCTAAGAAATGCTAAATTTAAATATAGTTATTCGGTAAAAATTAAATCTTGTTTACTTTTGAACAAAAAAAAAACATAATTGATTTTTTTCAGAATTAGCTAATCATAACAAATTAAAATTTTCAATTTTCAATTTATTACGAAAATTACGCAAATATTTCAAAGTTGAAGAATGAATCATTTCTACTGCTTCAAAAGTTGATGACAGATACACATTGCAATAATTAATTAGAATAATAATAACTCGTATCTTTGTAAAACTAATATAGGTACTCCTTATTCATTGCTAAGAATTTCTGAAAATAAAGAGTCGTTTAAAATGTCCGAGTTTATTTCTTATCTCGGTGGCTAATATAATAATATAATATCAAGTTTCAACAGAAGACAATCAATTAAAATATATTTGTAATTTAGATATCGTTTTGAGTTTTTGACAAGATCTATCAAGATTCTATTAGTGTAATAGTGTCTATTATATAGGAGTACCTATTTGTGATGTAATTGTACGGTTTATGATGGATCTAAAACTTATTGCGATATCTAGGTATAATGTGTTTAACATTAAATCACCAATAATTTGTAATATAGGTAAATATTATATACATCACCGCAGTATACTATATTATTCCCTCGACAGCGTATGATAATAACCGTATATATATATAAGAACTAAATGTTCGTAGATGCACACGTGTGTGTAAATTAGTAAATATAGTAAATAAAAATAACATCGAAAAGAGTCGTGTGTCATACTCGGAACTGTGGTTAAGACAAGCCTGCATAACATATAGTTATACTTTTATATAATATTATATGATGTACTATATATACTTCTGAGCATAATATAGGTACACGTTTTACGTTGCGCAGCTACCTAATAGATTATATATAGTAATATATCATCCGTTTTCGAGCGGCGTTTATTGCCGCGTACTATATACCTATATACATGCTTGACGTGTACATGTTTTTACCCTGCATGGTTGTTTTCGGGATGTTCGGGTCGTATTATACATATATATATATATATATATATATATATATATATATATATATATGTATAATATATCCATACAATAACATTATACACATAACAGACTAGGTGTATAATATTATTGTATGGATATATTATACATATATATATATATATATATATATATATATATATATATATATATATATATATATATATATATATATATATATATATGTATAATATATCCATACAATAACATTATACACATAACAGACTAGGTGTATAATATTATTATATACCTAGTCTGTTATGTATACCGTTTTGAACGCGCGCTCGCGGACGACCGACATGATGGCGTGTTGTTAACCCAGCTATACATGAGCTGCTGCTGCACTGGTGAACCGTAACTCTGACGGGTTCACAGGCCATCTGTTCTCGAATATTATAATATTATGTATCGTTTTCTGGGGGCACTACGCGTCTCGTGTGTGTGTGTATATATATGTGTGTGTGTGTATGTATAAAAGAGCCACTGTTTTGACGTCACGACGCGTCAAAAAATTGACCATTGTTTCCGGTGCACGCGAGTCATATCTGACTGTGCGAATATCTTTGTCTCCCGCCCCCGGCGCGGTTGTCAATCACCGTGGCCGTTGCGCGTAAATTATTAACGTTTTTACCCTATGCTCGTATTATATACTGGTCCAGGAGACCCAGTCACAGAGATAATATATATATATATATTGTGAATATGCATATACGAACGCACGGAGTGAAATAATCGGATTTACATGAAAAATTATAATTCATCGAATCAACAACTACCATCGGACCAAGTCGAATTCGGGGTCCTGGAAATCTGTTATATTTATACAACAACGAGAATTTATTTTTTTCAGTTTTTGCGAAATAAATTTTAAATTGATAATGCGCTCCTTTTTGATTAAAAGATATTCAGAAATATGATTATTATTTAATACATTTTTTTTTCTAATAGATTTTTCTTGTGGACTAAGATCAAATCTACACCGATAGAATACATAACATTAAATTGTCATATTATGCTCATTGTATAGCGAACACGTTCATAATAATTTCTTTCTATTTTACGTCAATATTTGTAAAGATAGTAGATACTTTCAATATAATACTTAAATCGCTACAATATGAACATAATATTCTCTGTAAAAGTGTAAATAAAGTATCAATATTAATTGTACTAAAATCTAATACATATTAATACCTTTCGTCTAAATGTTAATTAAATGTAGGTTAAAACCTTGTGTTGTTTAATCCTTTTTATCGAATATATAAAAAAATAACTTTAATTAAATTATGATGTATGTAGTTAAAATGTTTATAATATGTTAAATAGGTAGTTTATTTATTAATTATGGACGCTTTTTTTCATCTATATTAAATATTAATGCATATTCGATTATACCTATAATTTATTAATTTATGACTATAATATATTATCTCTTTTATCCAAACATAAAACAAGGTTCGTTATTATTTCACTGAACACTTTAATATTATCTAAATGTTTACAATTATTGGTTTTAAATTTAATTTATTAAATAAGGAAAATTATAAAAATAAATAAACTGAACACGTTTATTGTACCTAATATATTTTTTAAGCTGAATACATAATATTAAAATCTTTTTATGTATACTGATGTAAAGGTTTTCAATATTAAAATCCCATACTATTGAATGATTTTATTTCTAATTATAAATATTATCAACCATAGAATAAAAGAATAAAAGAAGAAAAGGGGGATTACAAAGATATGGCGATATTATTCTAATGCTTTAGTAGTTATTACGCTCAATTTATTGTCCCCTAATGTCTATAACGCACAGTAGATTGAACAAAATGGCTTTATTCAATAACACTTCAGTTATTAAACCAAACCAACAGAAAACCCACAATCACCCACACACAAAATATACGACAGTAAAATAAAACTGATTCTTTTCGTCAGTATTGAGTGGTTTTCAAAATTATAAATGAATAATTACACGTCAAATATATCATAATATATCATGATTATATAATATTAATCATTAATCAGAATTTGATTTTTAAATATTTTAAGGATAACTCTTTTTAACATTTATTAGAAAATAAACAAATGTGTATAAACATAATTGCAATAAACATATTAGCAAAAAGATATATTGGCAGTGAATACTTGAGGACTCCCCTCAGGTATATACCTATATCCTATAGTTATACCCTGCAGTATAGCAACACTCGACGAGATTTTTAGGATAATAATTAATACATTTTTTTCCCTGAATATACGTAATACCAAGATGAGATTTACTGTCGAAAGCGTATAATCTTACGCATCGCAGTTTTTATTACAATATGTTATGAGCATGTTTTATATCAAATTAAATTAACTATGGATTTTAATTTTGATCGTTAAGATCAAATCTGTAAGTCGTTTTATTCACACATCTGGTTTAAAATAAGATGTGAAAAAGTATGGTGTATTATATATAATATAAGTATGTAAAATATGTATAGTGGTCGTATATTGTATATTGTTTAAATATATATATATATATATATATATATATATGTGCGTGTATATTTTTTTTGTATATAAGTGATTCATGGTGGATGTGCTACGTCATGCGAAACAAAATTAGCCGTTCGAAAAGGAATAAGGACCCACTTGTGAAATGGTAAATCCGTCACAACGAAAACACAGGATATTATATTATATATAGTTATAGTGGGAACTGTATACTGTCTACGCACATATATATATATATATATACATACGTATATTATACATAAAGCTGGCGCTTTGTGTCTATATGCGTATATACGTATATATATATACAAACAATCGGCGCGGCTGCTATTGCTGTGGCTGGTGGTGGCGGTGGTGACTGCTGGTGATGGAGGTGGTAGTGGCGGTACGCGTTTAATTTGGACTGTCGGGTTCTGTTTGTCTGCAAACAAAATCTGGTTACCAAGTGTTTGGATAACGAGGAATTTTGAATTAATCCGCGATACTTCAATTATCATTGGCCCATACAACCCTTTTTGAACCCCACTATATTCTATTACGCTACTCATCATCCGCAACGCATCATAAGGATTTTCGTTATTTCCGTTAGTATATATACTTTATCCAAATGTACAAATATACCTATACCTACCAATAGAGTTGTTTTTTCATGTATATATTTTTTATTAATAATACACTATATGTAATATACATCTTATATGGCTATATGTATTGTGTTTAAATAAAAATTGAAACCGTGATGAGCACCTGAAATTTTCTCAGATATTTTATTTCCCGTCAAACTACGTTCGCTGCAGTACGAATTCATAGGAAATTCACGTCCCGAATCGCATCATAAAATAAATCATAAGTATTCTTAAACATTGATATCAAAGCACCATCACTATATATATATATATATATATATATTATAATATATTATGTATATGTCTGGTGCAGCTCTCTCCGGATATTTGGTATTTTTCGACATTTTTATTTCTCCTCTCCCTAGCTATATATGTCTATGGTCTCTGGTGGCTTTGAATTTAGACAACCGATTCCCATGAGGTGGACAACAACGGGCCACATGCTTTGCATGGAAATACGATATACTTCCCCCTGCATCAATGCACCCCACAAACGGTAGTTCATCGTATACAGATATTATTTTATGGACAAAAAAAAAACAGGAGCATCATCATTATCATTATGACGTGTACGTATGTCTGAGTTTAAACAATACATAATATAGTTCCCAGTTCGGTGACATGTGTGGGTTCCCGGAGATCTGACCCCATTATTTTCGTCTCTGGATTAAGATATTTGCAAAGTACCTATAATATACTTATCTGTATTACACGCAAAAAAAAAAAAAAACTGTAAGAAATCTTCTAAAATTAATAGTAAAAATAAAAATGTATTCTGCTCAAAATTAAAAAAAAACTTATATTTATTATTTTATTAACTATAAAGATTATTTATGAGTTCATAGGTACATTTATAATAAAAAAAAAAATGCATTTTTATAAATTGCATACCACATAATATAAACTAGATTTATGAAAATACAAAATAAAACGTTATATTATCTAAATAAGCAAAAAATAACACCAAAACTTGAAAAATAGCACTAAAAACCTAAAATACTTCAAATATGCAAAAAATAGCATTATAAAATTTCATATTTGAAGTCCCTGGTGCATAAACCAAATTTATAGCTCACTCTACTATTTTTATCTCTATCCTATAATAATTAGCAAATGCTATAAAATCCGAGCCCTGGCTTATAACTAAATACAATAAATAAATAATAAACCGCTAAAATTTTGAAACGTTGACAAATTAAATTTCAATTGCATGCATGAAGAATGTTATTAATTTACGATATAAATGGAATTGCCAACGGTAATAAACAGTAAAACAAGTTTTTCTTAAATTGAATATTATCTATAATACTCGTGTTTATTCAAAATAATTAACCCCTAAAAAATTATTAGTTTTAGCATAAGCCGTTGCTTATAATATATTACTAGCGAAATATCAAAAATGATTGATATTACAAAAGTATACTATATATATCTACCTATTATTAATTTAGAATAATACAAACGAAATTATTTGAAGTTAAAAATAACGAATGATAGAATTTATTTATTTAACTATATTTTTGATAGTTCGTCGAAATATAAAATATTCACAATGCGTATTACACGCAATATAGCTTCGTGTATTTGTTTCTCAAAATTATTGCTCTATTTATAGTTGGGGGAATGGTGAAGTTTATTTGAAATTTTACGAGTTGTGCTTGCGCTGAACAATAGACTAACGGTGTTCGGCACGGAAGAAAAACGGCTAGTTGTCACGGCCACGTTGACCGGAAGCTGTTTGTCTGGACTATAGCTGACCGGAAACGACGGACTTTGCTCACGAGCCGTTTCCGGCCGGTGCGCTGCCGAAACGTCCGCGAAAACGACTTGGTCGGAGGATTTTCAGTGGGGCGAATTTCTGGGAATGTTTTAATTGAACTGCAGCCCCACGAAAAAGAGTCAATAAATTAAGCTACTGAAATGCCGCATCAATGAAAACACAAACAGGGTTATACTGTCCCTTGAGACCGTGCGGTTAATTATCGAGCCTCGAGAGTTCAGCAAATACCGGGACGGAATACCGCGTGGCCATGAAATGAAAAATTAAATCCAATCTCTGCGATTTGTTTTGTTTTTTTGTTGTTTTTTGTTTGTCTAGTGCGAGCATCGAAAGTTATTTTTTCATTACTCCGAATGAAATTCATTATCGGAGGGTCATCGTTGTGCATATATTATACAGTTGTGAATGTATTATATATTATTATCTAATGTGTAATCATACGAGATTATGCCAGTGTCAACAAGGGGTGAAATAATCATATTATATTGGCAGTATTGTGGTTAGTAATTCATATTTAACGCATATACCAATACGTATACATATTTTCATATTTTAACACATATCGTAAAAAAACATTTAAAAGTAACTATAATAAACACGAAATCGATAATTAAATTAAATATTTCCATACATCACGAAAAAAAAATAATTTGATTGTGTCATATAACGATGCATTCAAAACTAGGTTAGAGCGGAATCTGTACCTAACGAATTTAGGTGTGGTAATCGTTTGTTACACTATCGTGACCTTATCATTCAAATCAAAATGAGTTCTTTCGAAAAAATTAAATTACCTAATGTTCTTACCCTTAATGTTTTCACCCTGATCAAATTTAACGTTATAATATTATACAAACTTTAAACGATATTTCGTATATTATAGAAAATTATGAGTAAATCATATAAATAGGTAGGTATGCACTTTTAAACCATTTATTTCAACTCTTGCCAAAGTCGATACAAAGCGATAATGCTTATAATTTTATATGTTTTATGAATACAATAAGTTTTAACTAAGGTTTGGGAAAATGAGTAAATAATTTTGTAAAATATATATATTTTTTTTAAACGATTTTAACCAGTTTTTTTGTGTTTTACTGTAAATACTATAGTCGGGTGAATGAAAAGTGGCCGCTGATGCTCACGCACCTAGCGGTGAATTTTCATCATTGTACCGCAAAATTATGGAAAAAAGCGCGCGCATTTTGAATTATTAATCATTATTAATCGCATTTTACGTGATTCACTTTGAGAACCCATGGCTTATCGATAAAAAAGGTTCCTATCATATATTGCCAGCGGCCACTTTTCATTCACCCGACTATAGGTAGGTATTTACATAATAATACAATATTATAATGTTTATCCAACCCAATATATTATACCATCGGTAAAATTGTAAGACTTATAACCATGGCTGTGTACTAATAATGTACGAGACGCTGCAGTGATACAATATTAATAGTTTTTACAGATCAATTTATTATTTTGATATGTGCGAGTTGATATACCTTGAAAAAGCGGACACAAAAAACGTGTCTGGACGAATAAAACCGACTAATACATTTTGTTCTGGACAATAAAAACGAAAATTAGGTGTATATACGTAACCATATAATAATCACCTAGTCATCACGCCTTGAACGAGATCGAGCCTGCTCACGGTTTCCGTACGTATAATATATATTATGACCTGCGATATTGTATAAATGTCTTAAATTACACACTCCTATCTATGTCGAATAGCAAATAATAATAGCGATGATAATTTATAGTGTAATGCGGTTTGTGCAGGTTTCTAATGATCGCGGGGTGACGATCGGACGTTGCAGTGATGATGAAAGTTTAACATATTAAATTATTATCCTGGAGTGTCACCAGTGGGTGGCTTCTCCTTCATATTTTGCTGGCTGTAATCTTAATTTGTTAACACTTAAGCTTATTATACATAACTTGTATAGATTGTTTAACTCAAAAAAAAAAAAAAATTATTATGACTGGTATTTCAACGAACGTCATAATATATGAACATAATATATTATTAGAGGACGTATATATATTATATACCTACACGTGACATGCCACTGTGTCAGAACCGTCGCTTATCACCACCACGCAATATAATATTCTAATGTCATATCATTACCTACGCTTGAATATAATTCGTTTTCCCCGAAAACCGTCGTCCCCGCGGATCGTTGATGCGATGGGTTGCGCGCCGTTTTCGAAAAACACGCCCTCGTTTTCGGCCGCGGCGCGCGCGTGTCATTGCGCGCGCGTATACGCATAACAATAATAATAACAACAATAATAACGTACGAATTACGGACGAACCGGCGGCGGCGGCGGCCGTACGGAAGGAAATAATATCGCAAACCGCGGCGCGCGTTCAATCGGCGGCGGCGGGACAAAAATAAAATAATAGAAAAGTGTGCTGTGCACATACTATATAATATAAAGTGCGTACAATACCGCACGAGGCTCGCCGCGCCCCATTGTGCGACGCCCGCGCGAAATTGATATCCGCCGGCTTGAATCCGCGCGCGGCGGCGGTGGCGACGATGACGGGCCCCGTCGCGTACCTGCAGCGGAACGGCCGGGACGACGGCAGCCCAGTAGCCGCCGCGTGCGCGCAACAACAACAACAACAACAACAACAACAATACGCAGTGCGATAATATATCATATACGCGCGATGACTACGATAATAATAACCGCACGCCCGCCGAGGACCGCCCGCCGTTGTTTTATATCACGAAAATAATAATAATAATAATAATTAGTCCATCATCGTCACAATCTGCACAGCGTACCGCTCACCGCGACGATGATAATAATAATAATAATAGGTACAGAAATCATATACGCATTCGACTTTTCGGTCGACATTTTGCGGTATAGATGAATCACAGAGAAAGACGAATTTTCAATAATAATACCTCTATTATAATATGGTTATGATAATATTATAATGGCGAAATTTGCGTATAGATTATAATAATTATAATTTAAAGCAAGGTCAAAAGGAGTAAGGTCCATGTCATATTGGGTACCTACGTGAGAGGGAGGTGCGTACGAAAAAACGGAAATTCGGTGTAATTACCTATACTGCTTATCGTGCTCATCACACCTATATTTAGCTACCAGAACCAGTATAGATGAACCGCTTCCTTAGCTCGTAATTATTATATAATTTCAATAAAACAACATAACATAAAGTTTTACAAACATAACAATTATTTGAATTAAGTACTTACATAATATAGACACTTCTACATAGTTAAAAGTGATTAAATTAATTGCATTATTACTTATTTAATATATTTAATTCAAACCAACAAAGCCAAGTAAAATAACATATACCTACTGACTACTAAAACATAATAAATAATAATTCATTATCATAAACAACACCGCTCAAAAATTTTATTTATTATCTTTTTCTAAATATAACAAATAATTTTGGGGGATTTATCTCCTCAATAAACTTCCCACCCGACCATTCCTAATAAATTCCTCTTATGGGCTTTTGGGGTCGAAATGAAATGTTGTAAACTAAAAGGAATTATTATCAATCTAATATCTATATATAACCACTTTGCGTCTACAGGTTACCAATTACCATACTGTACTGCTGTACTCAGTATAGACACACTCCATAAGAAATTATTCGCTCTAATTTTGGTAGCACTCTCCTTTTACTGATAATATATAACTATAGCTTTAATAAGTTCATAGGTCAAAAATCTGAACACCTTATTTTGGGAACATCCACGGAGTCTAGACTTCTCCACGACGAACTAGATTTTTTTTTTAATTTGTACTTAATACCTATGAGTGTGATGGCAGTCGTATATACTTTTTGGTCTGCGCGATGAAAACTATAAATATATGTAATTATATATTTTGGCATAAATTAACCTTGTATATGGTACGATTTGGCACCGCGATCGATGATAAATACTGCAATGTCGGTCTAAATAATATAATATTTAATAATAATTGATAAAATATTATTTTTTTACACAATATTTTGAATTTTCTTTCATATTTTTAAAACAAAATATTGTTTTATATTCATGATTTATAGTAAATATTTTTTTTTGACAAAACAAACCAAACTCTTTTGAAGAACCTCATGATAATCACCTCGTTTTATGCTCTGATCAATTTCAAATGTCATTCATAATTTACTCTTATAGATACCTATGTAGTAATTGCAGTATATAGATGTCATATGTAGTATTATGTTTTGTTGAGCGTTCAATTCAAAGTAATAATATATGTATGGTATAGTACAGTGCCTACTCGTATATTAATTGTTCATAGTTATATTTCACATTTTATTTATACACTCCGTATAATATGGGCTATATATCTAATATTATGATAGTTCTTGTATAGCCCAATATAGGTAGGTACCATCATTACTTTTGGCGAGTGTCTTAATATACATATAAGAATAAAAAAAAAAATTAAAAATCCGTAAAACGTTCCATTATATATATATTTATATATACGATACATTGTATATATATCACGCACACGTATATATTATGCAGCTATATACACACAGTTGTTTATAATATACGCAGTCCGTGTCGTCGCATGATGGCCGCGGGGAGTCGCGCGCGGGACCGATATGCCACATATATGTATGTATGTATGTATATACTATACATATATATATATATATATGAGCACGTGGCCCGGGGTACATTACACAGATATGCTTTTAACTCCCGGGGACTATCCGCTATTTTCGTTGTTGTTGGCCCGCCACAGCCGCTCGTTCTTCCGCTCTCCGACCCTTGCGGAACGCGCGGCGTATATATTGCGGCGTTACAACCCCCCCCCCCCCACCACGGTTCCCCGTCATTGCGGCTGCTGTTATAAAGACCCTGCGCTCTGTGTACATATATACAGTACGTTCTAAGCGTATATATATAGTGATGGTCCCGTTTCGAAAGAGACACAAAATAACGGGAGAGGCGGCGAACCCCTTTTTCTTCCACTGCAGCAACGGCACAGCCCAGCAACATCATATTATACATAATATAAATATATTTACGAGTATGCGACACGGCTGTATACCTATTTTATATTATAGAAAACGTTGCAGGGCATTATAACTACAGTTTAAAAGTTATATATTTTTTAACTCCTTAACTTCATAACTGTAGTTATGTTTTATATTCTATGGTCAACTTATGGACCTGTCTATAGTTTAATTGACAGTTTAAATAACTTAACTTTTCTCATTTGATTTAAAAACAATCCATCAAGTAAAAACCATTTTGAAATTGTTCGTTTATATGCGTAAATATTAATATAAGATTAAAATAATCCAATACTATATAATAACACAAACATTTGTGTTCATTTTCTTGACAAAATTATTTTGTATAATTATATATATTTCATTAGATTGTAGATGGGCACAGTCAAACTTTATGTGATTTACACACTACAATTAAGAAAAATAGATTGACTTTTTAGTTAAATTTATAACTATTGTTGACTGTTACCTTTCAACTTAACGACCTCGAGAACCCTCCGACGATCAGGAGGAAGGTAATAGCGCAATTTTAATATTTATATCTAGTAATATATAACTATTGGCAGGAGCCTTAGTTATATAATAGTTATATTAACTTAAATATTTTAGTTATATTATTATTTATTTTAGAGTTTTATTTTTATTATTTTTATTTCTTTTCTTTTATTTTTGCGTTATTACAATGTGTACTCTTAACTTGAATTAATTATTTTCATTACCTTGCCCATCTTTGTATTATAGGTAATAGGCACACACACATATATATTATATAAATATATTATTTGGTCGGGTGTAGCAACGCTGTAGCTGCAAATATGTAACATTTAAATATGATTTACACTTTATTTGCGACGATTAACATATAGCGTCGCTAGGTACATTATACACACGATCGTGTACATTATCTAGTAAAATGTATAGCGAAATACTATAAAATAGCGCTCTAGAAATGTACGGTTAGCGAAGCGAAAATAAAATTGTCGGCTATCCTGTCGTGTGCGTTCTACCGCAGATTGCGGTCTACTAACGGTTATGGGATGCTTAACGCGAGCACTGCGTAAAGTACCATGCTATTTCAATAATGATGGTACTTAATGCTCTCTAAAAGGGTAAACATTTTGTGGAAGATTCCGAGGCCAAATATTTAAAAAAAAAAAAAATTAAAAAATGTGTGGTTCAACTTCTGATATTTGCTTCCAATGTAAGATTATAGAATTAGTTATACTTCATAATAAGATGTAATAAGCAATTATGCAGTTGAAATATATCTTATTGAAACGTAGTGATGACGAAGAATCAAAAGACACGGATATTTTAATTTTTTTTCTTTTCTTATTATTTTATTATTTCTAATTGCTAACTTTATTTTAAAATAATTCAAACTTTGAAGGCATTTATTTTTAAGTGATTATTCATAAAAATTACCATATTTTTATTCGTATCATTGCCCTTGAACTTTGTTGGACTGCACATATCTATCTATCCAAACAACTATATACACCTTTACATACCAGCTACGACGACATCCGTGCAAAAAAAATTATATATATATATATATGAATAAATAAATAATAGTTTATTAATTATATTGTGTGCCTGTTTAATACCTTACAAATATAAATCATGAAGAATATTTGTTTTTAAATATAATTTCAAGTCAACATAGTATTAACTATGAGTAATTATAATAATAGTTACAAATTTTATGATCGTGCAGCTATCACTTATATCAATAACTTCGCAATAAAATTTATTTATTATTCATATAAATATAATGAACCTACGCTTCTACTATATTATATACATGTATGTAAAAAGTATAAATGTTGATAATATTATGCAACATTATGCGTGATGCGGTATGAATGATTTTAATGATGGCTTTAATGTTCAGAAAAATAAGTACAGTTTGAGAAATATACATAAAATGTTATTTTTAAAATTTTGTAATATACTCGTAAATTAAATTAAGAGATTGCCTATGTATAGACATGTTTATTTGTATCTAATATGTTTTTATTATATGACTTTGAGACATGGCTAGTTTTTAATCTTATATTATGACAAATAAAGTGATTATAATTTATCATTAATATTCTTTTTTATGTACCTATTTTGCACATATACTTCAATATATTTAAATTTAATTATATTAAAAACTCAACCTAGCTAATAGGTAGCCTATTACAAACTGAAAATCGCAAATATTTGAACTAGTCAAAATGCCTTATAATTCAGTTCAAAAATTGAATCAATTTAAATCGAATTCATGCTAAATTTGATAATATAAAAGATATAAAAATAAAATGTAAGCACGCATTTGGTAGGTTGTTTTTTATATTTTTTAGAATTTTTAAAGTTTGGTAAAAGGGTTCGATCCCAAATAAAAACTGCATGTCCAATTCGGTTCGAACCTGTTAAAATTCGGTTTGTTTTCAAAAATTCATCATTAAAAATATTTTTAATTATTATTGTTTTAAAGATTTTTATGTGTGTAGCGTGCATCTGCTTTAGTTTATCTCTCGATTTACAAAACAACTAATTAAACTAATGTAAACTCATATGAACGAATTAATTGAGAACAAATGTATTGATATTTTTAATAGTAGAAGTAGGACTAACTATTATATGACAGAGTAATATTCTAATTCAAAAATAACGTTTTACACCCTATTGAAATTAAAATTGTCTATATGATATGTGCCTGTCAACAATTTAAATCATTTAAACGTGGTAAACATAATATTATGGTAAAAAACACGAACATTAAAAAAGTTACACAACTGCAGATATAGACCATTATTGTCATCACAGGAAGTTTAGAAACGTTTTACATGTAGGTATATAGTGCGTGTATACCTATTATAATATTAGTCGGTTCACAAAACAATAGAGACGAGCCATTGTAATGGTTCAGTATATAATATATATATAGTGAAGATTACTATATATATATGCGAATCGCGGGCTAAATATACTTAACAATAATATATTAAGGTGCAGTAAAACGTGCGCGCGTCAACCATCAGGAAGGACATTGTTCTTGGCAAACCAATTACAGGGAATTTCGACCAGGTGTACACGTAATTGGTCTTATATACTCTGTAAACTTAATATAATACACTTACTTGTCGGCAAACGAGAGACAGCGGCAGCAGTATAGGTATATAAGGCGGCGTAGGTTGATTACCATCGAATATACGTATATATTAGATTAGGACACGTTGCAGGGTCGGTGCGGTTGTCAGAAATCAGTCTTCGGGTGTCACACGTATTCCGTCCAGTCATCGTATACGTAGTCTGTCCGATGATGATACCCTTTTTTTTTTCCGTGGCCATATATTATTTTGACGGCCGGCTACTTTATACAAGCGGCCATCACGAATACATTATCTCGTCAAAGAGGAAAATGGACTTTCCATTAACGTTAATGCATGACCTCTGAAAAGAAACGTTAAAAAAAATATGCCGGCGTATAATTTTGGACTATACTTATTATTATATATACGCGCGCGAAGGGTAATGCGACCAACCAATCTTATATAGTAAAGACCTGGGCGGATAATATTAATATTGTTTTTTTTTCCAGCAGATCCCGTAGGGAGATTGTCCGAGGTTTTTATTAGTGACTTGCCGTATACGTAAAAATGCTGTCAGTTGTCACAGACGCATATATAGTAGGTGCCACGGAACATCAGCGGTGACGTCGCAGGGATGAAAAGTAATAATATAATAATATAAATATAGGCGGAATACTTTGCACATCAAAAACGACGCACGGAAATATTTAATCGATTTACATCTAATATATCTATTGAAATTCACTTGTCACTATCGGGTGAAAATTTTAAATCCATTTTTTTAACACAAAAAGTCTATATATACACACATGACCTACACAATATTGAATGTATGTGGTGTAGATCACTATATATTCTCACGTTCGGGCAAACACGGCTGTTCACTAAATCGAAGCCGGCACTTGAAAACGTGTACAAAAACCACTTAGATAAAATTACTGCGTTCAAGTTGAATTATTGGAACGTTTCAAAATCGATTAAATGTGTTCCAAATATAAATTATTTTTATTATAACATTTTTGATTATCATGTAAAAAATTAAAACTATAATTTTCTATAAACCGAAACTTATAACCTCATACTTTTGTGAAAATAATTTGGTACCGTAAATTCGGTTGACATCATGAAATACTTTTTTTATTATTATTATCAATATTAAAAAGATGAAACGTGTTTGGTTTTCTAATTTCTTTTGGAATTTGAACTTTAATAATAGGGTCTAGATAAAAAATTGTATTACACATAGGTATTTACTATTTAGTTTAATAAATTAGTATAAAATATTAATAATAAATATGAAATATGAATGAAATAAATGTATACTAAAATAAAAAATACTTCAATAAATAAAAATAAATATTTAGTATTTAAACAAATTAAATGAATAATATAATAATAAGGTTTATATAACATTATGTACTTTATTACTAATAATAGTAATTTATTTTAGAACTCGGCATCTAAGTAAAACAAAAAACAATTTTCCTGTTTATTAATTTGTTTGTCGTAGGAATAACTTTTGATCTAATATAGTATTATATACAATTTTTTTTTTATATATATACCTATATATTAAGGCGAGTCGTTATTTATATAATATCATTAAATTTTAAACTAATTTTAAGTGCATATTTATAACATAAAATTAATTTTAATTTCTTGTTTTAATTATAAAAATAACATTTGTAGTCCTTATTCAATAATATCCAATCTCTGGAATTTGAGTAGACATACATTATGTGTAATAATTAAAACAAAAATAACAAAATATTGTTTTCAGGTTTGTGTAGATTAACAATTCGATTAAAATCTGAAGAAAAAACAGTAGGTAAATTTGAAATGATTTCGATGTTTTATTATAAAAATACTCTGTCCCTAACGGCTTACACGCAAATAAAATGTTATTTTTTCAGACAAAGATTGGTATCCGTACTATGACGCCAGTGGGTGGTCGTGGGTCTCATTAAATAATAAGTATATATAAGATAATATTACTTGTTTTTCGATCATAAATATTTACCCATCATGGTTCTGTACGAATTAAATTACACTAATAATGTCTATACTATAACAACTAAGTAATTTTATTTGAGACTATCGAAAATTATTATTACTAAGTAAAGTACTCAATATATAGTATTATTATAATATTATTTTACTTGGTAGTTGGTACCTATCGTTTATTAAAAAAACATTGTAATAAAGCACACACTGTACTTAATAAAATATAAAAACTAATCAGTATCATGGTCATGATCATATTAAAACGGTAAGTAATATTTACTTTTGTCATAGTAAATTTACATTTACTATTTACAGTTTACACTTTTAAAGTGTAAACACATTAGGTACCTTTATATCGAGTAAATACGAGTAACTTCTTAGTATAGGTTTATAAATCACGTAATTTCAATAACATTATGAAGGGCGGAGGCGATCGTTTAGACTCGTATTTTTAGAGAAGCTTTTTTCATGAATGAATGGACCATATGGACACATAGTTTCTGCACGGCTGACTGCCGACAAAGGTCTTTTTTTAGTCGGCCAAAATGAGAGGGTTCTACATTGTTCACCCCTTCCGGTTTAAGTAAATTATATAAAATTCGCGAATTAACTACCAGACACAGTTTCCAATCGAATGGGCTCCCCTGTAAAACATTGAGGATACTAATTCCAAAGGCATTCACCGTGATTAGACCCACCCCATGTGTAATAAATGTATGACTCCGTTATTCACATAACTAGGCACCTAAACATATTCGAAACAAACAATTTACTTTACATAAATTTATTTAGAAAGTATATAAAATTAAAAATCAACCGGTTCAAGATATTATAAAACTAAATTTTGATATACTCTCACCATAATATTTATATTTATATAAACACTTACGACTTAGTCCAAATAACGACACGTAATAATCTTATTAATTGTAAGACTTTAAATATATTACATAAAATATCGTATATTAAATTTGTCGTAGATTGTTAGGATAATTGAATCAGAATTTAGCTATATGATGATTTATTTAATTCATACAAGTTCATATTTTTTAAATAATGAGTGCAATATAAGAAAATAGTAACTAGCTATGATATATCTTAATATCTATCAGCGTATTTTTGATACCATACTTTAATCAATGTAAATAAAAAAATAATTTACATATTCAAAGAATTGTTTTATTTTAGAACAATGTAAATTAATGTTTGAAATTAACGTTGAAAACCAATTATCATTCTGAATATTAAAACTTATGAATTATAACATAATACCTACGAATATCTAAAAATACTAAAAATGAATATTTCTTGCAGAATCTTTGCATAATTAGTAATTAACAATTAAGTAAAAACAAATAAACAAGAAATAAAATACAAATAACTAGAAGGCATTAAATACATTTTTAGTACTATAGTCTCGAGCTTGTTAATTATAAATGCATTGATTAAATGCGTAAAATACAAGGACGACATATTAAGCAAACTAAAGTAAAATATAAATGAACATCCAATTCTGATAATTCATCAATATTTTGTAGTTGGTTTTTTTTCTGGTGAAATGCATATGCCATTAATAATACATAGTTTATTACTATTTAGTATACCTATATAGTATATATAGTATGTATGTATATTTTTTGATGATACTATATTTTTTCTTGCTACTCAATTTATTAAAAATTGACCAACGAAATATAAAACTCAGTATTTTATTCCGAAACGTGATCCCCAAAAATCTTTCTCGTTCAAGGCGGATAATGTCAAAAAGTTAATGTACCGTAATCGAATACGTCAATGACCGACTGTCCATTAGTGCTCATACGTATACATATTATATGTATGTGTACATACAGTGTGTTTCGTGACTGGGGCTTTTTAGGGGTCCGCGTGACTGATTAGAAGGATGACCCTATGTATAATATACTCTTGTGTGTGTGAGGATAGCATAAGTCGTCGTGACCAGCACACGCAAAAGCCTTGCGCCCTATACAACTTGTTTGTTGCGTGCAAACATTCGATCCTCCTGGTTTGCTCCCTGTTGACTTCACCACTCAGTTGCCCCTACCCCATACCAATGCAACTACCGATTTCTCATAAACTAAAACAATATATCGATATTATATTGATGATCGTATGAAATTAATGTGAATGATACTGAACCTTTAAAATAATTAATGAGTTGAGACAAGAAACTTTTTGTTTTTTGAAAACATTTCTATCTTTTCTATCATTTCAGTCTTTAAAATCGGTAAGTATAGTATAAAAACAGAATGTCGAGTAATATTTATAATGATTTTTAATTTTGACATTACACCTAATTACAAAATTAATTTGTATATATAATATCAAAAAGAAAGAAAGAGTAGTTTTAAAAAGTGTCTAGAAGTTTAGACGGGATATAATTGGATGACCTAATCCGGAGCAGAACTTAGTTAAAATCACGATCACTTAAATTTCTTCGACTTTTCTTTTAGGTAAATATACATATATAGTACATATATATCGTTATTTCTAACGCTTTAACGCGTAATCGCTTAAGCGTATGGAATTCCTGAGAAAATTATCCTAGGTTTCAAAATATCAATTATATACAATTTTCATTAAAGTTCCAATTCCTAATAATTTGCATTTTTAAATTACTGAATAAGATGTGTTATGTTTTAATATTAAAATAAAAACATCACCAGACTTTTTTAAATATTGATACCTTTAGTACCTTTGCATAAGTTCATTCGTCCATTCATATGTTGCTAAATTCAAAGTTCAAATAGATATTCAAAATTAAGACATCAAATATTCTTCAACACACAATATCGATTATGAGATTTAAAAATGAGGTATTATATGTATACGGACCTACAAAAATAAACAAGTCACAAAGAAGTCTTAATTCAAGATTTTCGTGGCACGCGAAGGTGTAGGTACACAGTGGGTGGTTTGGCACATAATATGACTCATATCAACCCCTCCGATGAATCGACAGATGCTGCTGCCCCGGCGCCCAATACTTCATGGCCATTAGTTATGGTTAATCAGACAGCCGGTTATCTATTTGAGGCGTGATAATGTCTGATTATTCATAATATTACAGATATTATTGTCATTTAAAATTTAATTTTTACACCCTTTCACACCCACTATTTAGTATTATATAAAACATAAAAAAATAAATCATAATACGTCAAAAATATAATATAGGTAAGTACACAAAAAAAGTAATCATAAGTTTAAAGACCACGTCGTAAAATATTTTAACAATGATAATTAACTAATTCATTCATGATTACATAATATAGATTTTTTTTTGAATTTTTTTTAGCTTTGTTATATTATGTTAATTATTCAATAAACGTTAGATAAATGTAACTAAGTAGGTACCTATAATAAATGAGTTGATTAAACAAAAAAATTTTATTTATAAAAACGATTATTATAAGATATTTGTAAATCTATTAGATTTATAATTTATTTAAGCTGTTGCAAGCTACCTATTAATGTTATTGAAATAATATTTAGGTCATCTAACAAATACAATTATAGTTTTCCAAAATACAATTAAGTACAAAACCTGAAAATGTTGGTACTTACCTAACATAATATGTATTTTATGAATAATTACTGTTGACATTTTTATCTGAGCCAGATAGAATCGTCTTCGATCGCCACCCGACTGAAGCCGTAGGTGTAAAAAAATAAATAAATTAGGTAAAAAGTTCTATGATTGGTCGATTAGTGTTCACTATAAATTACGAATAATATCATTCAATTGTGTCCATTATACTGCAAGGGAATAAAATAAAACTACTCCGATGTTAGTTAAAATTTAAATAAATATCTCATCATAATTTACAAAATATCAATATCAAAAACATAGCTGCAGCCTCTAATAATGAATAATTTTTTTTTACTAGCACCTTTTAAAGTCAATATAAATGACAAATCGATAATATGTCCATATTATATTATGATGGGTATATATCAGTTTATAGTTTCTTATGTATTATGCGACTTATTGTACTGCATGCTGTTTATCGCAAAGTTTGTTCAATAGGCATATGTTTAATTATGTTTCTAGTTTGACTACGCTTAGGTATTATGCATAGTATTTGATTTATGAAATTATGTTAACAATAAAACACACGATTGGCGGGTGTATAAATATTAAATATAGGTACTGTGGCTAAATTCTGTGTATAATAGTCACTAATTCGTCGAGATAAAATAAAATAATTATTTTTTGGTGGACTACAGACGGGGGATCGTATTATGTATTGAAACTTATTCGTTCGTTATTGGGTCGGAAAAAGGGTGTCGAAATGTCATTTCCGGGAGTGACGTTAAATTAAAAAAAAAAAAAAAATCGTATACAGGCACACGCAATATAATATAAATGTAGGTGATATCGACGGAAACATTTCGTGTGAAACGTTTTCTGTCTGATTGTTTATCCCTCTGCGGTTCCCATTAAATCGCCTCGGCGATATATACATAATATATTATAGGTATTAACGATGAATAGGGTACAGGTGAATATAATGCGCGACGTCGAAAAATAATACATATATAATGTAAAGATATTGTATCCTATTAACGCGCGTCGTCATCCAGGGTATGTGTGTGTTATCATTTGTTTACGGTGGCGCCACGTGACGTGCGGTACGCACAGACACAATACGGCGTTAATTATTATTATTATTATTATTGGTGTCTACGCGTTGCGGCGCGACACGTGTCGCAGGCGCCCGCGTACGTCCACATCGACTACCGTATAATGGTAAAATATTATGCACAGTCCCCGGACTATCAATTTTTTTTTCTCTTTCGCCCACGTCCGGTCTCTATTATACGCACACGCGCGCGCGCACACACACACACACACACACACATGACATTATAATATTATTGCTGTATTCTATACATATAACAGTCATGGCCGATAATATAGTCTCCGCAACGTCGACGGCGGCGTTTTATTCGATTCCTTCCGTTGTCGATGTTGTTGTTGTTATTATTATTATTATTATTTTTTTATCGTCGCAGCACGCGCCTGTATCGTGAAGTATACAATAATACTTGGAGAGGGTCGATGACGGCAGCGGTATGGCGGCCCCGGTGCAGACGGTGGCTGCAGTGGCGACGGGGTCGTGTGAAATCGTGGCCGCAGCCGTGACATCGAGAGGTTCTCGATGATTAATATCGGACACGGTGATGGTAATCGGAGACCGGAAGGGTTCGGGCACGTCGCCGACGACGAGCGTTACTATTCTCGGGGAAGGTCGTGACGAAGAGCCGTGGGGACATTTTTTTTTTCCGTGTTTATATAAATTATATCGTCGAACATCAGCTATTATCCCGACATGAAATAAGTGAAAACAATTTGTAAAATGATTTGCAAATTAATATCCGAGCTATGGTCACATAATATATATATATATATATACCTATAGCCTATATATTTTAAATTTATTATGCCTATATGCATATAAACTTGCGATTTCAATGAAACTATGAGTTTTGAATGATTCTATACGGTTTACGGGCCGACTATCGTAACTCACAAGAACATAATTTTTTTTCTTAAGACGATGCATGCGTATTTACCAGCCCAATCGTTGTCAATCTAATTAGTACTTACCTATCTAAGTATTTATTTATCCTATGATAATACTGATGAATCTATAATCTTAAGAATTTATTATTTACATCACAATTCAATTTTTATTTGTGATGTATAGGTGTGTAGGTTTACCTAGGTTATACACGATTTTAATGCAACGACGACTGATGCAGCATTTTTTATTAGGGACCTAAATTGATTTAAGTTTGATTAGGAGTTATTATATTTTAAATAAAAATAATATAGTTATACAATATTTGTTCTCAACAATATTCGGTAGATGAATCGTTTCATTTTGAAAGTTTAAATATGTTTATGTTATTTCTAACATTTCAATATTTGTCACACATAATGTTGCAGGCTTATTGTGACGTCCAAATAAAATAAAAATGGAAAACTTGTTCAATATAAAAATCGTATTGCTAATTTTTTATTTTTTCATAATATATTTGATATTTGTATATTTTGTCCAATTTTAGCTCCTATGATTTTTCTACTCTATATTGATAATGTTCCCGTAAACATATAATAATAAACACAATTTAATACGTTATGGGAATAAGTAAGATTTCAATACACATAGAAATAAAATAACACTTGAGGTAAAGTGAAAAAATATTAATTTTATAGTTTGAATAATGCGTTTGTATTTATAACGATTTAAACTGTTTCTATTGGATAAGAGTGCGTTAAAAATGTCTCTTCTTTGTTTTCGATTACAATAATATGTCAATCGGAGGGTGCAAATTCAACGATGTCCAAATAAATAAATAAAATAGTAAAAAAAAAAAAGGTTCGAATATCGCCGTGTCGTCTCCAAACCACACGCGAATCGTCTGCGATGGTGCAGCCGATAACGACGGCGTGGCGACGATCGGACGGGGTTTGTGGAAAAACATACAAAATAAAAATAAAAATAATATAATTTAATATGACCCGTACAATGTAATACTACAATATAATAATAAAAGACCGACACGTCCTTGTTGTGACGTTTAATTGGGGTGTCCACCTATACATAAACGCGTACGCTTATATATATCGTATATACCTTTATATGTATATAATATAATAATATAACATGTATATATGCCTGCAGATACCTACACTATACATTATATATATATATAAAACGACGAACACGCGAGTGTCTCGGAAAAAAAAACACTGTGACATATAGTGAAAAGGGAGAAAAAGAGAGTCATCGGTGGCGGGGTGGGGGTGGGAGAGAGAGAGTGAGATCTCGACAGACGAGAGTTCTTACGTGATAGATGGCGTCAGATTAGGGCAAAACAGGAAACGCCCAGGGTCAGCCCGGCGCTATATTATTTGCCCTGGGACTGCTCTGACGCCGTGTCGCCGCGGTTTTTGACGATCGGCAGGACACCACAACGGCTGTGGCGACATCACCGGCAGATATATATCGTACTACACAACAGCATAATATATAATATACCTACCCACGTCACATGGCGTGTTCTTATACAATATATATATATATATATATATATAACAGGTACTGATGTCTACGACCATCATCGCCGTGTATATCGTATACATGACCTGCTATACGCTATGCACACGCGCGTAAAATATAATATATATATACATAAGTGTGTGTGTGTGTGGGACCTATGCCGATAATTTATTATCGCGTCCGTTGTTTCCTGAAGAAAAAAAAAACGGACACGAATGATGTTGCTGCACTGCTGCAGTATGTGCGCGTGACGATCCAACCCTTCGCAACGGGCGTGTACCGCATATATAGTATGGTATACAGTTTATATATATATATATATATGGCATATGTATTATGAACGCGTACCTACCCATATATGTATATGCATATTGTGTGCGTATATATAAATATGATTGCTACACTGTCCAACTCGCACGCTTTGTCTTTGCCGATCTACGATAGCGATTTTCGAGGAATATACATTATTATATACAGGGTGATTCTTTTAAGTGGGTACATTAACTATCTCGAAAAGTATTTACTTTTTTCAAAATATTTTTTTACATGGTTTCAATTTGTTAAAAAACCAACGTTTTTATTAATAAAAATTATATTTTTAAATATTTTTTATCCTTATATAATTTTTTAAGTTTTTTACTCTTTTGAATGACAACATAGAGTTTTAATTTCACATTCCAAAGCAGAGTATTTTTCTAAGTATTTTGATTCATAAAAATCGAATTTAGGACGAGTAGTTTATGAGTTATAATATGTATTTAAAGTTTTGACAAGCGGAGTATTATAGTGGACAAACATTTTGCGGGGTAACCCCGTACCACTCCACTCTGTCAATCTACACTTTAAATACTTATAACTCAAAAACTACTAGCCCTAAATTCGATTTTTATGAATCAAAATACTTAGAAAAATATTCTGCTTTGGAATATGAAATTAAAACTCTATGTTGTCATTCAAACTTAAAAAATGATAAGGATAAAAAATATTTAAAAATATAATTTTTTAATAAAAACGTTGGTTTTTTAACAACTTGAAACCATGTAAAAAAATATTTTGAAAAAAGTAAATACTTTTCGAGATAATTAGTGTGCCCACTTAAAAGAATCACCCTGTATATTGCTCCTATAAATTATATATATATATATACACGTTGAAAGACAATAATAAATATTAATATATATTAATTGTATGTAATATATTATATACTCACCATCGCGCATTTCTGTTCGGTCCTTACATCATCATATTACATAGTATCTACCGATAGTGAATATATGGTAATTGGTAACTACATATGTCATAAATAAAAACAATGTTTTAGTTTAAAACCCGTCGCTACAACTGTGGAACCTTATTTAATTAATCGTTGACAACTTGTGTCACATTTAAAAATTTGAATTGTCTGTAAGTATAGCTGAAAAAACCAATTATATATATTATATGAAAAAGTCTATAAAATGATATAATTCGGCAAAAATGACAAGTATATTGGCTATTTGTTTTGAATCACAACAAAGTATAGATGAAAGCTTGTCGAAAATTGGTGTTGCGTGAATATTATTCCCGTGTTTCGTTTACTTGTTTTTTCAGAATTATTATTATTAAGCAAAGTACGTGGAATTATAATGTTCTTTTTACCTTCACAGTAATTAACTACACAAAATTCAATTTTTATACCAATAAAGATTAAAATATGTGATGTTGGAAATAAGGAATTAAAATGTGCATTGCTTACATTCAAAAAACGCGAAAACTTAAGAAATAATAATAATAATGACAATAGAAAAATATACACGCAACTATTATCAAAAATGCTGTTTATTCAATAAATGTTTTCAAAACCTTTAATACGCGTTTTGGTAAATAAGTTTTTGCAGATATCTACCATGTACCAATTACCTATAGGTATTAGTATAGGGTTAGGTTAGGTGATGGTCATATGTTATGCCTGTTTAGTTACTAAATATTATTATAACTCATAGGTAGAAATGGTGGAATACACTTTTTTTCAATTCAATTTTGCTTGTAAAATGTTTACTATTGTTATTTTTATAAAGACGATAATTTATTATGTTTCATACACATTTCTGATGTTTTATTGTAATAAATTACACATTAAAATAAAATGTATTTCGTTTTACATAATACGCATAGATGTCTCTTACGTTTTGGCCACCACACAAAATCAAGAAACTTTCGAAGTAGATGACGTACACCCATGTCATGTACACATAAATAGTGTTAAAGTTATAAATGATGGCTGAAGAAGATTTTTCACAGAATTAGTTGGCATATGCTGACTGCGATAAAAGTGTTGTTTGACTCTTTGGAGTTTGGAATCGTTCCAAAAAGGTTGAAAATGGTAGATTTGTATTACGTGAATATTGAACTTCAAGAGCAACATTTAAACAAAAACCAGTAATTGAAAGGAATAAAAATTAATCTCGATTTAATGGTTGTGCTGAATTAATTTAAAATAACATTTGTACCACCTTAAATTGTATTTAAAATACAATATGCGTACTACTATGTTGGTGAGTAATACTACCTACAGGTTTACAATATTTTACTCACATCGACATTAAAACATATACTATTACGTATCTATTAGGCAATGCCGTGAAGCTGTTTTAGTTAATTGATATAAGCCAATTATTGTATAATTAATTTTTATCAAGTAATAATCAAGCATAAACATCAACTCAAGTTAAATACTGATTTTATTTTATTTTTTATTTTAATATGGGGTTATATTTATGTCTCGATAAAAATTCGGTATTCGTTTAGCATGTGACCTACCCAGCGATAATTGAGTTTAATATTTGACCTAGCAATAAGACGATTATTTATATATATTGTATGGCCCTACCGATCTAATTAACAGGCAGGATACATTAAAAAAAAATTTTTTTAGAGATGTACAAAAAATGTATTGCTAAAAATTTTTTATTAATAAAATAGTTTTATGACATTCTTTTTACTGATATTTTGTTTAACTGATTTTTACATTATCAAATGTAACCCTGTATTTTTCATAATTGTATTACTAACTAATTAATTGATTGTAAAATAACATGATTTTATGATTTTTAGCTTCACTAAAAATATTATGCGAATACCCAATTTGGTAGGTCACACGGTCCGGTAGTTCACATACTCAACGAATACCGAAAATTCTTCAAATACTGTTTAAAAATGTGGAAGTGCATTTTATTATCTATGTTGTATATACAAACTGCATGCACTGTACTTAAGCAGTAAGCATGCTGAGTGTAGGTACCTATAACATACATTTTTTTAAGCTATATAATTGATTAAAATGCAATTTGAAAATATGCAAATAAATTAAAAATATGATAATATTTTTCTAGCGTTACTACTGATAAAATCAAAACTTCACCTGCAACTACAGCAGTTACTTTTGTTACAAAATACAAAATCACTTAACTTTTATTTCTATTACATATTCTATTTATCGCACAAAGGTTTTACCTATACTTTGTATAAAAGGTTGAATTAAATGAAATTTCTTATGAACGTATATTATCTTATAATACGATTATTGATGCAGATGTTAGATGAAAATATGCATGTGCTCTATCGCGTAATTAATAGAATATATTATTATACTATATGTGTGAAATACTACGAGCAATGGTTGTAGATGTAGAAATTTATTATATACGTAAATTATCATTGTGAAAACGAACTAGACTGCAGTATATAATAATACTGTGTTTGTGTGGACGAATTTCATTTCATATTTCATGTCAAATTCACATTGTGAGAATCTCAGGGTCCTCATGTCAGGTGGCCAACTCATCAATTTCACTCAAAAATCTTCTACTCGTGCTTTTCCATACGATATCACATCATATGCACATCATTTATTATTATTATTATTATTATTATTATTATTATTACGTTGTGAATTATTGCTCGAATACTGCACACGTGGGAGAAAATCTCGAAATATAAATATACATTATAAGCAGTAAATATGAATAATCTCACATTTTTAACACAAGATTAAAAAATACACAACAATATAAATTTTTTTAAATATGAATTAAATACATAAGTAACATTAATTGCATTCAATTTACAAACTACAACTCATTTCTATGAAGATATCTAATTAAAAATAGGTACCAAATCAAACAAATATTTTTCAATACTAAATATATAAAGATATAACGCTAAACTAAACAATGAGTTTGATGGTTATCTTTCAGTACTTACTTCCTACTAGCATAGGTACATTTAATAAAGGTAATAAATTTTATGATGACATAAAAAACCTATAAAACATAGTACATAATACCCGAAGATAGTATTTCGAGATATGTACTTTGAACTAAATCTATTTATCTTTAAATATAGCTTGTTTGTGTTATAGTTTGTTTTGGTTTACAAACGTAAGTAAAATATTATAAAAATCAATAAAAACAAACGCATATCTTTAATTGCAATACGAGTAGGTACTCGTAAAAAATCATTAAAAATCATTAAATACCTATTCTAACAATCTAACATAGGTACATTTTCTGAATTCTAAAAAAAAAATAGGTATATTTGAAGCGGGTCGATAACTATTTTAGTCTTGAAACTGAACAATTATTATCATACCATGTTAATTTAGGTTGTAACTATAATATGACATAATATATTTATAGTAATATTAAGTCTTTTGATTATTGACAATAGCACATCAATTCAATTTTAATCGATTTCAAATACAATATTACCTAACTTAACCTAATCTTTACCTAAGTATATTAGCAAGTATACTAATATTGCAATAATTAATACTTATATTCTATTATATTTTAACGTTATTTTATCTTTTATTACATTAAAAATTAAATTTTAAAATAAGTGTTGAAAGTTATATTATTGTTTTTAAAAATTATGCGATTTTTATTCAACATTTTTTTTTTCTATAATATCTATTATATGAATACGAATTATTATTGAATTAATGGAAAGTAAAAACTATTAAAATTAAAAATCAATTAATACATATATTACTATTTTAAATACAAACAATTACAATATTGTTCAGTGTATAAAATAAGTATTGAATACTCATTGAATTTGCTTAAAAATAAACAAAAAATGGATTTTTACTGTATTGTGTAACACATGTGTTTATAACCAGTCAAGTCAATTTTATCGCATAAGGGAGTTATGGTTATTTTTTTGTCGGATGAATTACCTGGCGATATATGATTAGTAATTTTTTTTTCAACCTAATTTGATCACTATCCGATATGGTATCATCTGCCGAGTCACGCGAATCAACCCCGGGGGCCCAATAATTACCCCCACACCTGGTCAATGACGTCACGGAGAAACGGTATAATATGCACGCGGACAAAAAATAAAAAATCATTAATCATCCTACAGTAAAAAAAAAAAAAATAATAGAAAAAAAATATAATATGATAATGATACTTAACTGTGCACTCTGCAGTGTATGTATATAGGTTCGGAAACTAAAAAACCACCAAACAAGAGAATTAGAAGAATATATAAGCAGTGCGGTATTTAAAACGAGATAAATCCTTGCCCGTGAATATTGTTTGGATGTCTCCTGAATGTATTTTCAAAGGAACGACAGGAGCTGGAGCAATTAGAGAAAATGGATTTCCGGCACTCGGAGAAAAATGGTGAAACATTGGTTTCCGCTTTCCTCCCTATACACACATAAAAAGAATTTCCAAAGATACACGAATACTTTACTCTCTCTCTCTCTCTCTCTAACCGGCCACCCCTTTTTCTTTTCACGTCCATAGGGTTTTTTTTTTGTACCTTACATGAAAACACAAAACAAAAAATAAATAAAAATATACCGTTTCACTCTGCCAGTCGCTGCCGAATCGATTATTCGATCGAGACTCTTTACTAGCACTCATATAGAATTCAATAAAAAAAAAAACCTGTAAGTGTATATTATGTAAAAAAATGTACAATTGTACAATTGAAACATAGCAATCACAATTACTCGCGTACACCCTCTTCGTTTGTTTCTGTCCCCATTCGTCTAAAGCGTATAGAATTCGCAATAAATAAGAACAATTGATTTTTAATGGACCACATTTCAATAAATGGTCGAGTGAAATTGTTACTATTTTATTTTTTTACCCTGAATCTACACCTCCTCACCTATTGTGGTCTACCCTATTTCGAAGCTACTACAGTCATCTGTCTAATTTTCATTATATTGTTTCAGTTTACGAATCGCTGTTAGACTTTTATATGGCGTGATTACTGAAATTATAAGTGGTTGTGACTTTAAGTATGTCAGAAATTAAAAAAAAGAAACCTTAAGATAGTTTTATTGAACAAGCATAACACTCTATAAACTAAATTTGATTTCTAATAATATATTTACATGATATATTATATACATGCTGTTTGATGTATATAAATTATAAGTTTATAGGGCCATCTTGCTGTAATGCTATATTTCTCTTGCTTGTATATTTTATTAAATTTACATATTTGTCAACTGTTAACGTAATGTAAAAATTGTTATCGTACTGTGCTTCCAAAATCTATAGTTGTTACTTATAACTACCACAATATTGTTATCTGATTTACTAAAATGTCGAAAAATTGTAATTTTATACAACCAAGTTTAAATGACACATTAATAGTAGTCGGGGAAACTTAAAAATTTAAAAATAAAAAAAATCCTGCTGTTGCGCTTTACTGGAAACATTGTGACTGTAGTTGTATACGCTATTTTGTTTTTTCGACTGTATAAACATAGTTTATATATAGGCATATATATATATAGATTTCAGTAATATTATGTTCTCGTATGAATTAGATGTCACAGAAGAGGTTTTATTGAAGAAAAAAATAATAATAAAAATTATATTATAAATAGGCGCCTAGTATTGATGTGGCTATATAATATGTTTTTAAAAATGATTTAAAACAAGAAATAGATACCTATTTATTATTAAAAATGATTGTGTTATATCATCGGCGCTGTCATAGTCGTCGTCTCGATATTTATCACTTATCATACTGTGTTTCACCTTTTAAAAAACATATTATAGATAATTCTGATAACTTCAATAATTAAGTAATAATTAAGGGTATAAGGCACACCCACTTGGAGATTAAGTTCCATACTCTTAAAATTAACCAGCCACATTCATTTTTAATGAACGTTTAAAGATATCAATTAATGTTGATGATATATTTGATATGCAAACGTAAAACAACGATTTTGCATCAAAATATTGATCATATTTTATTGAAACACAAAATTTTATTATTCACACCGTTTTATGATGACTGCCTATTACCGTTGTCAGAATTAACTTTAAAACTTAATATTTTAATAAAAGTGTTGGTATGCGATAAAATATTTTACAATTTTATAATAGTTATTGTAAAAATTAGTTTTAAGTACAATAAGTTAGTTATTATATAATTAGTTTTAGCTAGGTACCTACATATAGTAAATAGTAGGAAATATAAAGTGATTAAAAAATATTCTTAGTAATAGAAATATGACCATACTAAAGTTTCCTCTCAGAACAGTCAGAAGCGATTTTGTATGCAAAATGTATTATTGAATTCAAACGTAATAGATTCTCATTACAGTGACCTATACACAATGAGCTAAGATAGTACCTATCGAAACCTTCTTCACAGCAAATCGATTAATCCGGGTTTTTCCTATTATAATATGTTAACGTTTTAATTTATTTTTATTTTTTACCATTAATCGTAATAGGTGCCTTTCTAATTCATACTTAATGATATAAAACGACTGAACAATAAAAAGGATGTGATGTGTAGCCAGGTGCAGTTAACTTGTTTAGATTGCCTGTACAGCTGTATTGAAATATTCTGATATTTTTTAACTAATAATTTAATGATAATAGTCTTAAAAAAATATGACAGATAGTCTTGGGATTTTTAAAAAATCGTTTTAATTTAATGGAATTATAATATATAACAGTAATTAACTTCCAATTAAACTTTAAGGTTTTTTTTTTAAAAGAATATTTTTATCGTGTTGATTTGTGATTTTTGATTGCAAAAACTTTATAAATGTATACGTTATGAAACACTATTTTTTAATCCAATCAACGCTATAATGATTTTATTTTTTAAATGTTACGTTTTTATCAAAATTTTCTTTACCTCGATTTTTCATATTTATTTATTTTGCTTGATTTTACACATCATCGAGTCGTGGCTGTTGTTCGTGTCCTGCCATGTCATATTGCATACTTACCAAATAATTGGATTCGGTGTAAGTCGAGGATGGCCATCGGGATTTCGACGACGAGCACAACAAGTTCAGTTTAAATTCATTCAATATAATAATATGGGACATACTCACAAATTACGTCATAGGTGCCTACTACTGGCCTATTGTGATGACAAATTATACCTACGAATATTTTAATAATGATATGGTCGGGCTGATAGTCTTATAGGCTAGGGTTGCGTAATTTGAACGACTGTAAATTTATTTCACCAATGTGCACGTTACGTAATTTCACCTCAGCCCACTGTTATTGTATTTTACGTCGTTTTTACTATAGGTAGTTTAAATATTTTTGTAAATCATCATAAATCATATATAACCTACAGAGTGTATTACACTTATTTTGACCAACATTTTTTTTTTTTTTTCAAAGTTTATTAAGGCTTCAACATCACAGATTTTTAGCCTACTTTAGTTAAAATTTATACAAGAAAAAGAAAAAAAAATATATATATGTATACATTAAATTTTGGAATACATTTTACTACATTATTATAGTTATTATTTACAATGGGTATTTAGTGTTTATATTATGGAAAAATGTACTGATTGCAACTGTGTTTTCATCTTTGAAGGCTTGATAGAGTGATGCTGGATTTTGGAGTATCTTGCGTGCTTCAGTGAATTTGGGGCAGATGATTACGATATGTTCAATTGATAGAGTTACGTTGCAAGTATCGCATATGGGTGCTGGTTCTTTTTTGATGAGATGTACATGGGTTAAGAAAGAGTGGCCTATTTTGGCTCGAGTAATTGTTACTTCGTCTTTTCTTTTTCTGCCGGGAGGATAGTTTAATTTCTTGACGAGTATTTTAGTATTTCTCAGTTTGTTGGTAAGGGGAATATTTTCCCAAAAAAGTTGCCATTCTTCCATTATTTTCCGATGGATTGTGCTGAAGATTTCAAATGGACCAACATTTTATAGGTAGAAAGTATAATGATTATAATAGAATTGGTAACAATGTCTTTGTGGACTTACTAAAGTTGACCCTTAAAGCGAATACGGTAAACTTGTTTGTTATTGCCCCACTCCGTAAGTCGGGTGTCTTTATTAGGTGGTGGGTATATTATATGTATTATGTAAATTATAAATAACGCATTCAACAAAAATGATTAAATCATATTTTCGTAGTGCTGTTAATATCATGTATATTAAAACTATGTATTTTATCAGTGAATTTTGAAAGCTAGCTTAGCTACCTACTTTTCAAATCCCGTATAAGACCGGCGAAGTTAACATAATATCATAACAATTCACTTTTTATTACTCATATACCTGATAAAACTCAACAGTAAAATATCAAATTGAGATCGGGTACTCGCATATTTCATAATAATGAAATATTATTTAAGTATTTGAGAATCCATGAATATTATTTATTCATAAAATTTCAACACATCGCTAATATATAAAACTAGGTACCTGCTAATTCGTATTTATCACAATAATCAATAATGATTAAATAACAATAGAATATTGACGTCATGCTGTCAATCGTAATATAATATTTAATGTTGATACAATAGTCCTGACCCTTTGTTTAATACATTGTACCTACAGATTAATAACCACAATAAACAACCCCACTTTACACATATCGATAATATATTCTACCAAATCGAGAAAAATATTATAATTTCAAATATATACCATGGTAACCAAAAATAGCCATAATAAATGTCACATTTAACACATAGAGGTTATAGGTAAGTCTTCAATTTACTTGTTTTTTTTATATTTTCTGTTCAATTACTTTACGACTAGAATATACGCGCATCGCGTAAATATTAAATTATAAGAATCACAATATAATGTGTATATTGTATAAAATTCTTGTTTGATTTTTAAAGAGTTCTAAAAAATGTATATCAGTAGAAGAATGTTATTTTAAACGAAAAAATATTTTTAATTTAAATTCTACATTCACATTGAACACAGCAAATAATTATCATTACCTCAGTATCATAGTAATTGATTACTAAAAATGCTTTGTATTTTATAATTTTTATGAAATATACTTTTATAAAATCTCTATAATATAAGCTCATTGTATATATAATGAACAAATACAATTTCCTATCATTACTTTCGACCGTCTATACAAATCTTTCATCAACTGATCATAACCGAAATAATGTCGTATATAATAGTAGTTATGTCCCTCAAATGCACATCGGAAACGCCGGTTTTCGATTCCGGTTTCAGCCACAAGCTCAGTCTGATTCTCTCTAATAAACTATATAATAGTTGGTAATAATAATAATAATAATAATTACGGTAACTACACGTAATGGACAGATTTATCGAAAGTCGTTGCACCATCAATAACGCAACCGTCGATACAAGGAAGTGTTTTACCATTAGTTCAACCCCCACACCTACCCCTCGTACTGAATATAGTAAGGCTTTCCCTTCTAGTATTTTTTTTTTTTTTTTGTCCACACCACCCCTCGTCCGTCACTATATGTGTATATATATATATTAAACCGCTTTATTAATATATTGTATACGCAGCAGCATAATACAACGATAGTGGAAAAAAACAACAAAAAATACCTCACACAGGCGTTAATCTCTGGGCCTCTATCCAAAATCGTGTTTGTTTTCGTCCGCCAAATTTAAATCCAATTGGGGGCGGAGGGTGCTTTTAAAAAAACAGCTTTCAGCAGAATCGCGTAGGATTCAGTAAATTTTCGGAACTAATCCTCGAACCCGGCCACATGCGAGAGGATTTTAAAATTAATATTTTTGCGAGGGTAAAAACGATCGGCTGTTTACTTTTACCACTTCTGTGGTATTGGAAAAACCGTGACGAACGGCCAGGAATTAGTACGAGGGGAGTGGGCAAAGGTTGGAGGATGGATTAGGATGACCACGTAAATCGTCGGTTAATTAAATGGCTGGATGCTCTCCTCCATTATCGTCTAATAGTCATTTCTGTGACAGAGGTAAAGTGCAGACTCTACAACCCTGGCATAACGGTCGTCAGGGATTTTGTGCAGCTGTCTCCGAAATAGCCAACGGCAACTTTGAAAATTCGGTGCGTATTTCATATAATATAAGTCAACATATGTTATTTATTTTTTCATACAAACAATATGACGGTCATATTTTCCTATTATTATTTCAAAATTTAAATATAAAGATAGGAATTTTTAGTCAGATAGGTTTAATACATTTTTGGAATAAATAAAATATACTAAAAAATTACAAGCATTAATAGTGTTACACAGTCAATTTTTGTTAGAAAATAACATGTAGCTTATAAGATATAGCCATATAGGTCATTATTATAGGTTAAGCGAGTCGATCAATATAAATACAAAGCACAAAGTAAATATACCAAATAAAACTAGGGGGAAATAATTAGAAATATATAGTAACAAGTAGCAATATATCCAAAAAATGTTAATACATACAGTTAAATAATACTTAATGCAAAATTATTTCTAAGGTTTGTTTTGATTTGTTAAGTAGACGTTACACAAACATTATTTGTTGTCTCCATCAAGTGCGTAACATATCAAATTTTAAAGTTAATATTAATATCTAGCGCATCCCATAGGATTTTTAATTTGATTTTGATTTAAAACTTATGAGATGCCCTAGAGTACTGTCTAAAAAATGTATTAAATATTACGACAAATTTTTAATTTAACAAAAACCATAATGATTAAATAAGACTTATTCATACTATAAAATACAAAATGTTAGTTTTAATATCATTGATTAATTTGATAGTAGGTAGTAAACAAACATCAAAAAATATTTCCTTAATTAAAATGTATTTTTTTAATTTAAAGATTTTGATAAGCAATTTACTTAAACCTACTAATATTAATAGAACCTTATTATACTTAATTAATAATTTGTATTTGTAAATAATAAGTTAAATTGTGGTTATGTTACCATGCATATAGGTTATAGGTATAATGTATGTATTACAATTGTTAACTATCCGAAGGTTAGGATAACTTAATACATTATTTAATATTTACACGATTATACAACATAAATAAATGAACCTAAATATTTATATATATAAAAAAAAACTTTACTTTGGTAGAATGATTTTTCTTTAGACAATTTCTACAAAAGATTCACCACATATAGTTAAATGTTTTATAATCAATACTTCATATTAAAAACAACTGAATATTTCAAACTGATCATCACAATAGCATACGACAATGAACAGACGAATGAAAAGGGAAAAAACAGCGTTTTGCTTCCTGTGTTACGACGGTAGCAAAATCTTACATCTCTCCTCTTCTACTCTTGCCTGACCAAGAGCTTCCAACACTTAAGATGGCGCCAGTCTTGAATCACGAGGCGGCAATGATTAACGTTAAAAAGCATCCGGGCTCCGTCGAATCATACTGAGACGATAAATCATGGTCTATCAAGGGCAGTATATACTTAAAGAAAAAAACGTGGCGTAAAAAATGAAGAAAAAATACATACACAAGGCATCCTTAAGTACATTCACGTTAATAAACAACTTGTGTTTTGACTTTTTCCCCTCGCTAACGGATAATAATTTATGAGCAAGCCAAAATATAAAATAAATACTTTTGTTTTTTTTAAATAATAACGACGGAATGGGAAAGCACTCAGTATGTAAATAGTTTTATGTAAAATTATTTAAATTATGTTTATCAATATTGATAATACATAACATATTTATTTCGTTTTTGAACTATTTTAATACTTTTTCTGTTAATTTAAAATACAATAATATAATATCAGTAGGTACTATTGAGTCCTATTTTAATAATATTATAGGTAGTATAAATGCATAAAAATATTACTATTTTTAAACCAACAACACTTAAATGTGTATTTGGCCATCTACAAAACAATATTATGATAAGTATAATCTGTAATGGCTAATATTCCCCCGAGAGGCCTACACAGTCTACATTCTACATTATGTGACGATGAAAAAACATTGCGGCTTATATGCAGCGTTCTAAAAGATTTCGGTAGTCCGTAGACCCACCCTTACAATACCAGGAAAATTCAGTAATTCTGTTTAAGCAGAGGACTCGCGGGAGCCGGTCTATAGGGTGAAGTATAAGAGGGAAGACAAAGCTCCTAAATGAATTCAGATGACAAAACCTCTTGCATGGATAAACAGAAATATTCTTTTTTACTATGCTCGACTTACGTACGTTGTTTTTGTCTAGTATTGTTATTTATTTTTTTCAGTAGTGTGCCTACCTTTTGTTTCAAAAAATTCTCTCCAAGAAATATTACGATTTTATTTCACGTTTTGTAGTCATATTGTACACCATCAACGATATGAGAACAGTTTGACAGTGACGTGCGTATTTATGTATACATATATTTTCGCCTTATTTTCAGTTGAATAAACAATTTCACCATTCATTTTCGGTTCACGAAGAATAGTTTATCGACTTGGTAGATTTGCGGGTGTGTAGAAAAGCACTACGATGAAAATGTTAATGTGAATTCGCATAAAAGATTTTCATTCGCGTATAAGGACTCAATGTACCAATCGGGGGTGGACTCGTTGATCCGTAACCTGAATCTACTCAACCATAAACAAATTCCCTCGCATAATATTCAAATTAAAAATGTCGAGTACACACGTGACAGAACTATAAGTCTAAATAGAGATAGTGAAAACGTTTTATGAAAAAAATTTAATATTTTTGTATAAAAGCAAATACCTACATACAATATATTATATATTTATATTTAGTTAGATTTACGTCAATAATGCATCATTATAGTTTAGGTGAATTGAAAATTACTAAAAAAAAATAACTGATTCAATATTCCAAAAAAATAATCAATATAAATAAAAATTGTTTTTAAACATTTTTTAATGACCGAAGTAAGTGCTTACATTTTGTGTTACAAAAATTAGAGTACCTAATAAATATATACAACTAGGTAATATATATATTTAGTACGATTAAAGTAAATACTTGTGGAAAATAAATACTAACTAATTATTATGAATAATAATTTATACAATGTTAAAACGTTTATATTTAATATGCCTTTTTGACTACGATCACATAATGTCTTCGTATAGAAAAAGATCTTCATGACACATGTATAATGTATATAAACTTAAAATTATAATAACGAAAAAAATTGAATATTTTAATTATCAGTTTCATGAAAAATGTATTGTACCTAACTGGTTGTTGATAAATGTTTCTTATTAAACATAATACTTAAAAACAGCTAGAATAAATTAACCTCTGTTTAAAATCATTTTTAAAATGAGATGATTCATTAATTATTATTTACTATCAATATATCTACTATAGAATATAGATAATAATACTAAACTGGTCTTGAACTGAAATTTACAAAGCAATACGATCACGTCCAATTAAATTATTTGTCATCGTGATTTGTAGAACTTACATTTTATAATGTTTTATGTTATAAAAATAATTTTTATAATATTCGTTTTCAAGTATACAAAAATGGAAAAAACTATGAATGCATAATTTATTTTTATAGTAATATTGAAAAAATAATGAAAATGTTAATATTGTTAAAAATAAACACTTCAGATGCAGGAAATGTGTTTAGAAGCAAAAGATTATTAATGCGTTGGCTAAGTCGTGTATTTTTGGAATAAACATTGCAGGGCTTGTCTGCTGTCGTATATCGTCACATAAGGGGCAAATGTCAAAAGATGTATAATATAGTTGTATGTAGTAATATTAAGTTAAGTAGATCGTGTTTATGTATCACAAAATAAGGGTAAACGTCAAAAGAAACGGCCGCATAAATTCCCCGGGGCTAAGTGGTAACATTTTGTTGTAAGCATACATGTACTACTGCAACTGTTCCGTCACGTGTTTCCCATTGACATTAAAATTTTTCAAGTTACTTCATCAAGAATATTCATATTGGTTGAATGAGATGTTTTAGTCAAAAATATAAATTTACCTATGATATACATGAAAAAATCCACAGTGATGAAATTATATCCAAGTTATAGATAAATTATAATAACCTATTTAAACCTATAAAACAGAATTGAATGTTAACACAATATAAGCTTCATGCTACGCTCAATTAATATAATTTTAAATTAAATAATCATTTTAAAATAGACCATTACCTACATGTTTTAAATAGTTTATAATTATTATTGTCAAAATTATAAAAAAAAAAAAACATTATTTTTGTTTTTAGTTGATAAAACTATTTTAATTTATATTTTATCAAATTAAATTGATTTTCACCCGGAATTCATTTTTAAGGTATACCGAATACATAATATTATAATATCTTTTACATTACTATATTGTCTATATTGTAAGTGGTTTAACCACGTACTCAATTATTAAAATTCTGTTCAAAGATGAAAGATTTATAGTTAAATTAAACCACCATAAATTCTCGAAGTGCAAATATTTTTGATTAAAAACATTTTGAGTGATAAGCTCAGCAAAAACGATATGGATCAGTTTTAATTAAAATAAAGTCGTCGCCAAAAGTTGAGAGACAATATTAATCCACACTAAATCCAAAGTAAAGCGTGTAAAGAACACAGTCTGCAATTTATGGCGGGGCTTTATGAAATTTAAATATTAGCAAATGGATTTAAGTATATGGAAGCCAAGAAATATAATTATTAATAAAAATAATAATTGTCCGTAGAATAGATTTGTTATTGAAAAATTCTTATATGTATCCATATTATAAAATTAAAACATAAGTATTGATTGTTATACAGACTGAAAGTTTTTAATTTTTTTTATAAGAGTAGACACTTTAGTTAGATTGTACTGTATAATTTTTAACTTAAATTGAATTGGTGTAGCCAATAGGCTTTAATGGTTTAGGAAGTATCAAACACTTATAACATATAATTTATTAATAAGCAAATATGAATCATAATATTTTATATATTATATAAGATCAAATGTATTGTTTACGTGTATTATTAGCAATCAAAATTATAACTTTTAGTTAATTATTATAAAAGTTAAAAAATAGGCGTGCGTTTTAAAAACACTCTCTTTCAGTTAAATTGTTAACCGTTAAATGCAATGTACCTAATACATATACATATAACATATTAACGCTAAGAGTTAAAAATGATTTGACCATTTACCACTTTTTACAACACAAAGTGAATAGATATCTATAGTATTCGTGAAAACTAAAAAGTCACGTTTATATGAGCTAGGCACGATTTCAATTCTTATGTAATGCATATAAATTATACACAGACACATGAGACATTACTGGTTTTAGTATTTTCTCGTGTTCTCCTAAGATACTAAAGCTATTTGCGTATAGTTAAAACTTGAAACTCCTAATGTGTTTTTTTATGCTAACCTTAGTTACTTTATAACAGCACTAAAAAAAACATAATATTTTAAATTTTCATGAAATTTTTTGAAATTTAAGTTTTTAGTTTGGTCAACTAGTGAAAGGCTAGGTACATCCATATTTATTAATACTATTATTTCTATATAAAAAAAAAAATGTATAAAAATCGAATTTTCAATAAGTATAAAATTAGTCTTAATTCTTAAGTATTTAAATAGAGGAATAATAGACCAATATTTTTAAATACCCCTGACCAACTTCAATTGTCTCATCTAAAGTTTAAATACTTATAATTTATCAACTACTAGTTCAAAGCTTAATTTCATGTACCAAAATACTAAAAAAAAGTTCTGTTAAAAATACGAAGTAAAAAAAATGTATGTTTTCAATCAAAAAAGTAAAAAATTAAGAAATTATATAACGGTAAAAATTGTATATTAATATAACTTTTTTAATTCCTATATTAAGTTTGGAAAAATGGAATGCTTAAAATAAATTGAGTACACGTCATGGTGATTATTTTTCAAATTCTATCTAGACTTAAAATTAATAAAATAATATTAGTATATAATAAATTTTTTGAAATCATTTCTGGACACTACCAAAGAAATAACAACATTTTAATAATTCTATATTGTTTTATTATTACTCATTATTCGTTTCTTCTAAATCATTAAATGTTTTGTTTAAAGTTTATTTAAAAATAAGTTATTCATTAATAATTATTACTATGATGTTTGAAAGTATAATGCACTTATAATAAATATAATCATTATGTTATGTAAATCATAAACCATCACTAGGCATCTATAATGTCCATTATTCTAGTAACAATGTTTAAAATAATTTTTAAATTAATTTACTAATTATAGTTTAAAAATGAAAGATTTTGTATTACATTTAAGATAATATCGGTTGACAAAATAAAATATGATATCATAAAAATTTAGAACACTATAGATACCTATTATTAATATAAATTGACATGCTTAAACATGTTTCACTTGTTAAATAAGTTTTAAACCAGATTCGTTTTTAATGACGTTTTTATTATATAGTTACTATATATGTATGGTATCGAATTACGAACATAATGTTATTTTTAGAACATATATATATAGAGAGAGAGAGAGAATATAAAAATTCAAAAACGCCCCTTATACATTAGTCGAATTTAAAAATTTATTTGCATACACCCTTACAACCCCATCACAGAGCAATAATCTCTTTGTTGCTCTGGATGCAAATGTGCTACGACCAGTCCTCCCCTAAATATAATGGTATAATGTCTTAATTTAAAGCCCACCATCATTGACACATAATATGCATACTGTCAGAATATATAGTTTAAAAAAAACGATTGAGCTCGTTACAACCCTTTCAGTATAAATTATTAAAACATATCAATAACTTATTTGAACATAAAATACATAATAATGGCGATTATTTTCTAGAAAATAAAACGTTCCTCGGTGTCATTTCATATGAATATTTTCAAACAGATTTTTAAATTTTACACCATATTGTTATACTTTTTAGATTCTGAGCGGAGCGATGAATGTATTGATTTTACCATGATGTGGGTTTTTTTTTTTTTGTGTCTGTCATAACGTTTTGGGGCAGTAAAAATGCTTCGATTTTTGACTTCAGTACCTCGTTCGATCAGAAAGTGAATCTAGTTGGTACTTTGGGGGGTCAAAAGTAAAAAATTCTTAATACTTTTCTAAATAATTGAGAAAAACAAACTAAAAATTAAGGGAAAAACGGGAAATTTTACGCACACTCATTTTTCGACAAAATCGATTTTGGTTTTTGATGTAACTAAGTAACTTTAAAACAAATGACCATAGATACATGAAATTTTCACCTAATGTTTATATAAGTATATTCTATCCACCATGCAATTTCCAAAAAATTTCGACTTAAGTTGAACTATTCATAGGCATTTCAAATTTTCGATAATTATTAGTTTTTTTTGAATTAATATCGATAAAAATTTATTTGTTAGGCAGAAAAGCTTGAAAATTTAATACAAGGCTCTTAACATATTGTTACAATAGCAGTTGAAAAATAAAAGAAATTCATAGTCACAATTTTTTTTATAAGCATTCAAAGTTTGAATCTTGACAAAATACGTAAAAATCACGAAAATTCACAAATTATTTTAAGCTAGAAATTCATAAAAAATTTTCTTTTTAAATCTAAGATTTTAAAATTTAATACAAGATTCCTTACTAGTTTTTCAATCTTTATCACAAATAAAAATTCCACCGGAAATTCAAATTAAATTTTTATGAGCATTTGAAATTTAAATTTTTACAACATTGGATTTTCACTTTTAGCGATTTCCTTATTTTGGTGTAACTCTAAAACAAATTACCGCAGATACTTGAAATTTTGACTGAATGTTTATATAGGCGTTTTATATATTTGATAAAATTTTCAAAATATTTAGATTTGTTTTGAGCTGTTTACTGACATTTTAATTTTTCAACTTTTTTAGTTTTTTTTTCTATAAATATCGATAAAAATTTATTTGTTCGGTAGAAAAGCTTGAAAATTTAATACAAGGCTTCTAACACATTGTAACAATAGAAGTTAAAAAATATTAAAAATTCGTAGGCATGTTTTTTTTTATAAGCATTTAAAGTTCAAATTTTGACTAAATACGTAAAAATTACGGCAATGTTCAAATTATCTTAGATAGAAATTCATAAAAGTTTTCCTTTTTAATTTTAAGATTTGAAAATTTAATACAAGGCTCCTAACATATTTTTACAATAGAAGTTGAAAAATAAAAGAAATACATTGTCACGATTATTTTTTATAAGCATTCAAAGTTTGAATTTTTACAACATATTATGTAAAAATCACGAAAATTCGTAAATTATTTTATGCTAGAAATTCATAAAAAAATTTTCCTTTTATATCTAAAATTTGAAAATTTAAAACAAGGCTCATTATATATTTTTACATTAGCAATTGAAAAATAAAAGAAATATATAGTCACAATTTTTTTTTATAAGCATTTAAAGTTCAAATTTTGACTAAATACGTAAAAATTACGGCAATGTTCAAATTATCTTAGATAGAAATTCATAAAAGTTTTCCTTTTTAATTTTAAGATTTGAAAATTTAATACAAGGCTTCTAACATATTTTTACAATAGCAGTTGCAAAATAAGGTTTTGACAACATATTATGTAAAAATCACGAAAATACAGAAATTATTTTAAGCTAGAAATTCATAAAAAAATTTCTTTTTATATCTAAGATTTGAAAATTTAATACAAGGCTCATAATATATTTTTACAATAAAAATTGAAAAATAAAAGATATGCGTAGCCACAATTTTTTTTTTACAAGCATTCAAAGTTTGAATTTTGACAACATGTGTAAAAATCACGAAATTCACAAAAATTCGCAAATTATTTTAAACTAGAAATTCATAAAAAATTTTCTTTTAAATCTAAGATTTGAAAATTTTTAATAATCTATAATATATCCTAGACAGATAATCCGTCTTCGCTCAGAATCGTTTTTTGTATACAATGATATAATATCATTGGATTCAAATTTAATTCCATCCATTACAGTAACATACTTGTAACCTACTGTACAGCAGAGCGACATACACGACTTACCAGCTTTTTTATATAATTGGCTTGAGATTGTTAATAATTTTAAAAATTTTAAAGGCATATTTTAGTCAACTTATATGAAGTTTAAGAGCATTTTCCTGATTTTTAAAAATAATTAAGGTTTGAACTTTAAAGAAGAAACTAGATCAAACTTTTCACTAGAAACCATCCTCGTGTCTTCAAACATAAAATAACATACATACATAAACAAAAAACTAATTCATTTATCAGTTCTCAGAAATCAGAATCTAAAGTTACAACTAGGTACAGTAAAAAATATATTTTATATTTAATCAGATTACCTACCTATTGAAAGTTTTATTATAATTCGTATTATTTAAAATAGCATCACGTTATATATTATAATTATGTATCTTCTATTATAAATGCAAGATAATATTTTAAGAAATACCTTTATAATTATTGTATTAATTATTTCCTTATTGGTTTTCTGAAAATATACTGTAGTAAATAATATATTATAATATTCTACGCTATGGCGCATTTATAGTATATTAAATTCTATGACATATTATTGTTAAAATAGTTTATTATGAAAAACCCGAATTCATGAAAATCTAGGAAGACAACATAAACCCAACAAGGATTTCACCTAAGCCTACTGATTACATGAAGTGGCTGGGACCACCCTCTTAAATAGCTGCTAATCTGAAAAAGGGATGAGTCGGCAGGCATAACAACCATATACGTATACTGAATCAATGTTTACAAGTTCATGCACGGATAGTCAGCGTTCGTATTTGGGATTCGAGTGGCAGATAGCGGTAGGGGATGATGGTTTGTTTTAGGTGCCGAAATTGAAATTGTAGTTTTACAAAAAGGGTGGATTTTCCAATGCAGAAAAGAAACCACGAACTTTTTGGTTGTAAAGTAAAAAAAAAAAATAATAATAAAGAAATAAATATTTACCAATGACTTGAACGTGTTTTTTTCTCTTGCGTTCACAGACTTGTTTCTAAATTTGTGTAAATATTGTTACAGCGGTGGTACTTAAATTGGTTATGGGCACAGTTACCTAAGATGCTGCTGCTAAACTTTAGTGAGTTTAGTCTCCTGCTTATACAATTATTACACGCATTGAGTATTTTTGTAGCTCTTCAAATGATATTAAAAATGTAAGCAAATAAACATATTACAGTTATTTTATACAATAAATAAAGAGACTGCTTATCAAAACTCTCCACCATTTATGTAGCTCAATAATTATGTTAATACAATTTTCAAAAAATAAACAGAATATGAAAAAACAAAATAAGTTTGATAAATAATATTGAAAATAAAAATTTAGTTAAAAATAATAAAATTGTTATTTAAATATTTGATTAATCTATTTATTTTTATATACGTTTTTCATTCACATTATATAATAGCTCGTGGGTAGTGACATTTATATAAAATGACTAAAAATTGACAGAGGTCTTCCAATATCTACATAAATATTAAATAATATTAATAATAAACACAAATTTAATATCGATTGACTTTTACATCATCCTATCACACACCATGTGATAATTTCTACGGGAGCATTTTAATTTCGGAAGCATGTTAAAAAGTAGCCCCGTTTCACGAATAACCGGATTAGTTGTAATAGGCGGGAAGATAGTTGCACTCATATAAAACATGGTGACGGGGCTACAGGGTTACCATATGGGTCTGATAAGGTATATTCGATAAAACACTCACCCTCCGGCCAACAGATGTTTGCACTTCGCACAGGAGCTTTGATCGGGATTACCGAGGCAAGCTGTATAATAATGGGGAAAAAATATAATTCTAATGCTTTTTTTTACACGGCAACGCGTCAAGTGATTTTAACCTCCTCGCCTCAACGCGCCCTCTACGTATGCACTGGTTTCAACGAGCATATAATAATAATACTTAGATTATTGGGGCAGATAAGAGTCATCTCTATACTTGAGCGCACAAGTGCACATTTTGGATCATATACAAATGTATAGTATAATAATAATGATTATATATAAGTACATACTTCAATGAAAAACTACCGTAACTGTTATCTTATTGTATAAAAATAAGGACATTTTTTCATTACAGATATATAGGTAATCCTTGTTATATTATACTATTTCATTATAAATTAATATCAAAAAAACCTAACAGAAAAAGACTTATTTTCGTTTGTACCTACTACCTATTGTTTGAGATGATTCAAGTTAGTTCAAAACAGTTTTGCATGCAATGCCTACCTTAATAAAATTTAAACTTCTTTGAACGCACACTAAACTTATTTTTACAACGGTTTTTCAAGTCTCTGCGAATATTCCTTTTTGTAAAATCGATTTTATTAATGAACTGGTGATGTAGTAGGTACCCTGTATTTTTTCACCGTTTTGTTAACAGTTTTTATCTAATTATTTTTAAAATCACTAGAAATATAACCCCCACAAAGTATCATTTTGGTCCACTTTTGCTAACTATATAAAAGCCATTTATTATTATATATAACAGCTGTTTATGTTTAAATTTAAAAATATCGAAAACACATAGATATAATTTTTGTATTAACATTTGAAGTTTAGTTTTTTTGAAAATTGGATATCTTAACGAAAAATTACAATTTTTTTCTTTATACCAATTTTAGATATTAAGTTGAATTAGATTCAACAAAATATGAATTATAAATTTGAAACTTTGTACCATTACGTATATTATTATTATTTTCGAATTCGATGTTTATTTTAGATGTTTAAAATACTTAGGCTATAGATACCTAATTTAAAGCTACATATTACAAGCATTGAACCTAATATTCTCACCAATATGCGTGGTAAGTCGGTATTCTTCATCAGAGTTAATTATATTCATATTAGATACCTATAATTATAATATTATAATTTATTATATTTTTGTCAAATATATTTTATCACTATTTACCCTTAAAAATATAGAGGTTGACACCATCTCAGATTAAAATCGTTGTTCGTATAAACGTAAGATTTATCATTGGATTCGAGTTAATTGCACTCATTATTGTATAACTCACGTATTCGAGGTAGGTACATTAAAAATCTGTTAAATAGCAAGTTTTCCAGTTTTTTTTAAACAATGAATTCGACTGAATGGCAACTATCATAACTGTAAATGTTAATATTTACCAATACATTTGTTTGGCTAAAAGTTAATAATATAAAATAAAATAAATAGTATAAAGAAGTAATAATGTTTATATAATTCTGGGTAAAAATATAATAGCCTCAAATTAGTATATATTTGTACATCAATGGAAAATAAGAATGATGAATGATAAAAAATGTTAGCAATTAAAATTTTAAATATAGCAGATATTAATATCAAGTAGATACCATCTATAAACTATTATATATTATTGAACACTATTTATTATACCGTAGATTTATATATGTTACGGTCAATAACGAAAATGATAATATTTACGTTAAAGTCCGGCCAATGTCGAAAAGGACCTTGTAAAATACAAATTTACGTAAATGGCCGGTAATTTACGTAAGTGATGACACATAGTGGTTAATGTTGTAAACACGAGTATTATTTTACTATTAACGTCAATTCCCAACTCCTGTTGGACGTTGTTGTAAATTATACATTTATACTTTTATAATAACATACTGTCAATTATCTACCTATAGCTGATGGAGTGATGGCCAAGTCAAATAATGCCGCGATAATCTAACCAAAGGTAGATCATTTATTTATTGGATTTTTTCCTATATCGTATTTTAGCTATTTTAGTATCGCTGCGGACATCGTATGGTTTGACATCGCTTGATTCGCAGTTCGCCATCTTACATTTCATTTAATTTTTAAATATTTACATTTTATTTACGTAAAATATTATGTATGGATGTAAATTGTAGATACTAAAAATGTCACAACAGCATGCCTTGCGAAAATAAATAATTACCTAATAAATAATAACTTATAGGTTAGGTATATAATTAATATTTAAAAAAATAATGTGTATTTTCAGTCATTTACGTAAGTGACCAACAGTCAATGGTTAATAATGTTAATATTCGGTCATTGAGGTAAAATTGTTTTATTTTGTTTTATAATTTACAACAATAAACTATTATCTTGGAAACTGGCGTCATTGACGGTAGTTTACGAAAGTAACCTAGCAACTTGGTTTATAACGTTAATGACGTAAATGTTCAATTTTCGTCATTGACCGTAACATACCTATATATAAAGGTTAGATAACTACCTAGCAAAATACCAAATCCACTAACAGAATTATAATACAATAAAAAATAACGTGTCATATAGTATATGTCAAACCTGCCAACACCGCTCTAGCCTGAAAAACAATAAACTTGGAACTATTGAGATTCCCCTAAATATGTCTGCCGAATGAAATAATATCCTAGTGGTTGGAATACAACAATAATAAAAATGAAAAAAAAACATTTATTAATAATAATCGAAAGAACGGGACACGAACATAAGGGATGACAAGGCGGTTTCCGATGATTATTTCGACGATTGCATCGGTTTATTTGTGCAATAACTGCGGACAAACCTTCATCCTACCCCTACAATGCTAATGAATATTTACCCGCGAAATCCACCCCACCAGAGTTTGTATTGCATATGTAATGTTATTTATATAATGTAATGCCATATATACAATATTCTTGAAAAATCCCTCCGACAAGAAGGTTATGCGTGCTCGCGCGTTTTTAATCATGATTGAAAACAGTACACGACTATAAAACGTCGCGCCACATTGCCTCCAATTGGTGACCGTTTTACTACGGTTATAACGGAGAGAAGTAATATTTTGATCGCTTCAACTTCTCACACTTCCTTATATAGGTAAAAAGTATTTTCACGTTTCAAAATTATTCACGAATCTTTATTATTCTACAATATTTATTTCACTTCGTATATGTTCATACTCATCAAGTATTTCGGAATTTATATTAAGAGTTCACGATTCATAAGCCTGCATGTTTTGAAAACATGTCTAATCATTTTGTATCAACATGACAACTGCTCATAATATTTACTGTTTATAACGCGTAATTGATGTACATCGTATAGCTTTTGGAGTGCATAGAATCGTATATATATATATATATATATATTGTATAACATATATACCTATTAATTTAATTCATTGGCATTTAGTCAGAGAATAAATATTATTTTTTCAATCATCACACATGAACTTATTTTATGTATCTACATCTGTTCATTCAAAATTTTTTTCGTAAAAAATTTAAATATATCGAAATTAATGAGTTTATATCACAGTGTTACTCGCCTTTCCAAAACGAGCCGATTTCAATACTATTAGTATACGCTGCAGCAATAAAAAAAAAATAAAAAACAGTAGTCCCCCACGTGTCACTTGATGCTGATTATTATTTGCGCGCTATCGTTTACGCCCTTTTACGTTTAGTCTATGGATGGAGTAAAATTAATAAAAGCACACACTACAATATACTATACGTACAATATAATATTATACTGGTTCTCAGTCCTCACCGACACCCCTGTTATATCAGTGTTATTCAAATGGTTGCATTATGCTTAGCTATACTAACATAAATTTCTAATATTTCAAGTAAAATACAATACACAACATAATTATTAGTAATTAGTTATCATGTATATCATGTAATTAAATATCTTCTTCCGCAATAACAGTTAAAAGAGTTAAGGCTTTAAGTGTTGGGAAAATAAGTAAATTGCCAAACAAATGAGTTATAATATTGTGTACGTATACTATATTGTGTTATTATAATATACCAATATTAAATAGTTTAAGTGATTCAGAACAACCAAATTAGTTAATTTAGACATAGGCAATAATTTTAACTATGACAATCATTATTTGAAAAGTTATTTTCAAATAAATATATAGGTACCTCGTAGTAGAGCTCAGTATAATATTGTCATACAAAATATGTGTTTGTAATGAAATGGAAACAATTTTCATTAACCTTATCCAAATCAATACAATTTTCATAGTTGATAGATATGTTATTCTTTAAACCAAAACAAATATTGGAAGAAAATATATAACATCACATATTTTGATCTTTCACTGCATCATCAAGATTAATTATAATAATATTACCTGAAATAAAATGCCTTAATTAAACTTAATTAGTTTGAATCAATGTAAGTATCTGTTAAGTATAAATACCATTTTTGTTAGATTTTCAAATATAAGAGAAAAATTCAAATTATTTCAAATGTTTGAATCTACAGAACAAGTAAAACTGAGGTGAAGTAAAATTGACTTTGATTACAAATAATATTACTGTAAAATTAAAATATATCATGTATGGCTCATCGAATGATTTAATAATTTATATGAATACAATTTAAAATATTCAATAACTAGATAACATGAAAATAAATTGGTTGAAGACATTAGATAAGTATAATCATTTCAGAAATATGTTAAATAAAAAAGAAATTGGTATCGTTTACCTTCAAATACATTTATATTAACAATAAAACAATTAATAATAATATAGTTGAAAAACGTTCTGAATAGTATTAATAGAAACTGTAAAATATGAAGAGCAAGTCAATCTCCCAGTGAGCCGCTAAGTATGGAAACATAAAAAATTACAAAAGGAACTGAAAAATAGAGCAGGGACGATGACAAACAAGAGAGGTGCGGCAAAGAGGGTTAAAAAAGTGCAAAAATATACTAGGGACAAAAGATCCCCGCCGCAGTTCCCGTGCTTTAGTACGCACACTTTGGCCTATTGTCACACTACTCGCGCGGCCGCGCCCGCCGTCTCTGCATTCTCTCTGGGATGTTGATTAAAGAAAATGAAGAACGTTTATGTTATTGTGCGACGGACGCAATTCCCTTTAATTTGCTCGACAATCGTTCCCCCATCAGTGTGATTGGAATGGACAAAAAAATTGTATATTATGTCCCCGCGACAAAAATATTATTTCTCTTTCACTCAGTTTTAGTCAGTTTTTTTTTTTAACTTAGGAAGTGAGGAACTTCAAATTAAAAGAGCAATACGGCAATGCCATGTAATAATTTAGTAGAGAGTATTTAACAAAACTACGCACTATATTATAAATGTGGTGTAATATATAAATAACATAGAAGAACATTTTTATTATTTTTAAACTGCTTCTAACGTGTTAAAACGGTGAAACAGAATACAATAAAAATGATTGAATATTAAAATATCGATAACACACTTATTTCGATTAAGAATAGCCGAATCACCTACATACACCTATATTATTTATAAAAATAATATATATAATCACCAAAGTTCAAATTTTAAACTAGCTGTAACTAAAAAATATAATATTTTTAGTACCTATGCATGTCATTATATAAAAAAAATATATTATGTACTATATAAATGAGTATTCACTATTCATGACATTTTTTAGGTTTAAAACATAAAACACTTAAAGTAAACTGCCATATATGATATAACTCAACATTTTGAAAATATTTATAACTATAAACTTAGTAACATATTATTACATGTTGCGGAATGATTCACCAAGCATTGCTCACCCTCTCATGTCTTTTAGATTCTGAACGAAGTGATGAATGTATTGATTTTACAATGATGTGTGTTTTTTTTTTGTTTTTTTTTTTTTTTGTGTCTGTGTACAGCATAACTAGTCGAAATAATGCTTCGATTTCAAACTTTGGGAGTGGTTTCCGATGTAAAATTGAAGATCCTTGGTGCATTATAGAGGTCAAAAGTAAACATTTTCCAACAGTTTTCAAAAAAATCGAGAAAAACAAAAAAAAAATGACAGAAAAACGGGAATTTTTACGCAAAATCAGTTTTCGACCAAATCGATTTTTTATATGGTTGTAATTCAAAAAATAATCACTTTAAATACTTGAAATTTTCACCAAATGTTTATGTTAGTGTTCTCTATATACAGTTTAATTTTCAAAAATTTTTGACTTTTTTTGAGTTATTTATAGACCACTGAAATTTACACTTTTTTTGAGAATTTTTTTTTGAAGTGTCGGTAAAAAAATGTTGGACGACCAAAAAAACTTGAAAATTTAATACAAGGTTCCTCATGAGTTTTTCTTATTGTAGCTAAAAACAATTAAAAATCGTAAGTCACAATTTTTTTTAATAAGCTTTTATAGTTCAAAATTTTACGAAATCTGTCGAAAACGCGAAAATTTGCAAGTAATTTTGAAGTTGAAAAATCATAAAATTTTTTGCGTTTATAACTAAGGATTAAAAATATAACAATAAGTTCTCAATAAGTTTTCCTTCAAGTAGCTATAGAGAAAACTCGAAGTATCATTATAGAAAAAATTTTAAGTGCGTTTGAATTTTAAATTTTTACGAAATAGCGTAACGATAACGATTTATCCTGAAACGATTTTAAATATTTGTTATTATTCAAAAAGTATAAGTCCTAAATACTTGAAAATTTTACCAGTTATTAGGATTGGTAATTTCTTTACATGATTAAATTTTCAAAATATTTTGACTTTTTTTGAGATATTTATAGACGACTGAAATTTTCAATTTGTCTGAAAATTTTTTTTTGAAGTGTCGATAAAATTTTTTTGGCCCTATCAAAATACTTTAAAATTTAATACAAAGTTCCTCATAAGTTATTCTTAAAGTGATTAAAAAATTATAAGAATACATAGGCACAATTTTTTTTTATAAGCGTTTATAGTTCAAATTTTTACGAAATCTGTCGAAAATGTGAAAATTTGCAAGTAATTTTGAAGCTGAAAAATCATAAAATTTTTTGTGTTTATAACTAAAGATTAAGAATACATCACTAAGTTTTCCATAAGTTTTACTTCAAGTAGCTATAGAGAAAACTCGAAGCGTCATTATAGGAAAAATTTTAATTGCGTTTGAATTTTAAATTTTTACGAAATAGCGTAACGATAACGATTTATCCTGAAACGATTTTAAATATTTGTTATTATTCAAAAAGTATGAGTCCTAGATACTTGAAAATTTTACCAGTTATTAAGATTGGCATTTTCTTTACATGATTCTTACCGGTTCTTTTGGTTATAGCAGTAATAAATAAAAATAAGTATTAACTTATAGGACTATATATGCGTATATGCCACCAGTCCCTAAAGTATTCAAATTTTCGTACTACACACATAGTTCCAAATCAGTCAAATCTAAATTATACATAGTACGTATCAAAATAATAATATGTATTTACAAAAAATTTTTTTTATATAAAACTCATTTTAAGGCTTCTAACACATTTTTACAATAGCAGGTGGAAAATAAAATAAAAATATAGTCACAATTTTTATTTACGAGCTTTCAAATTTTGAATTTTGACAACATACGTAAAAATCATGAAAATTCGTAAATTATTTTATGCTAGAAATTCATAAAAAAATTTCCTTTTATATCTAAGATTTGAAAATTTAATATAAGGCTCCTAACATATTTTTACAATAGCAGGTGAAAAATAAAAGAAATATATTGGCACAATTTTTTTTTACAAGCGTTTAAAGTTTGAATTTTGACAACATAAGTAAAAATCACGAAAATTCACAAATTATTTTAAACTAGAAATTCATAAAAATTTTTCTTTTTAAATCTAAGATTTGAAAATTTTTAATAATCTATAATATATCCTAGACAGATAAACTGTCTTCGTTCAGAATCGTTTTTCGTATACAATGATATAATAATATCATTGGATTCAAATTTAATTAACCTAACCCACTTGTAACCTAGCTACTATACAGCAGAGCGACATCCACGACTTACCCGCTTTTTTTCAAAATACATTTATTCAATATTTGTTTTTTGATATAATATAATATTCAAATTCTTAAATTATTTTATGCAGTTTAAGGATTATTCTATTTCGATATAAATTTCTCTTTTACTACTGAATACACTGTATTATTACTTGACAATTATTATTTTTTGAATAAAGTACTTACCGTTAACTTATAAACAAAGTTATATTGTTTAAATACCTATGTGTGCTGTCAGTTAATTTTTTTTTCCAAAACTTAAAATGAGAAAGTCTTGTGTAGAAATCAAAAAATAAATATATTTATCATCTTTAATGTTATCTTTGTCGGTCGTAGCGTTATTTAATCATTATTTTGACCATAATATATAAATAGCAAATGTTTATACCTATACACATTCATATTATATTATGTATATTGTATACTTATAAATATATAATGCAATAGCAAAAATTTTAAATTCTGTGTAAATTACCCCTATTCCTCTCTCAAACCACTTAGACAACGTACTGTTGACAGTCCATCACAATAAAATTGTAGTCCATTTCTATTTACGACACATAGCAGACATAAAAGAGATAAAATATAAATATAATATAAGCTTTGTTTGCGTATTAATCACAAAGTCCGGAAGTAATGCTAATGCCAGTTATTGCGTAGTAAAAGGCAGATTTATTTATAATAACAGGCCTCGGGCGAAACCTGACGCACATAGGGTGTTTTAAAGCGCTTTATTCGAACGTCACACGAACCCCAAAACAAAACTTACACCCCCTAGGGCGAAAAAAAAATAGAGAGAAAAACGATAATGAAATAAACATTATACATACACTATATAATATGTTGTATACATGCGTACTGCATAATGTGTCGGATTCGATTAATGCCGCAAAACATCGTATTGTGTTATTCAGCGATAATCCCTGAATCGAATCAAATATTGTTTATTTTCCACGGTTTATAAAGGAAAACACACGGATATGGAACCGGAACCCGTATATTGAATCCCCGTTCATTTCAACACCACCTAATACCTATATATACAAATTATATTTTTTACGTTTTAAAATTCCCCTTGACCAAAGCACCTGCGCACACAATAAACTGTGAGTTAAATATTGTTCTGCAACCGCATATTATTATATTATAATAGACAATAGTCACGGTAAACAGTAACTAAATTGAAATTGTAAAATAAGTTTGACATTACTCTAGAAAAAACAATTTGAAATGTATAGGTTTGGCGAGTATCTATATTTTATACCAATTTCAAGCACGCTAGTTACAAGATACCACACTATAATAGAGTTGTATTTTTTTACAGTGATTATATCACTATCTTGTCAGCTCTTATAATAATTAAAATTGTAGCTACAATGCTACATATAGGACATATATATTTATATATAATTTATATTAAATATATTTTAAAAAAAAATCTTTAATGCAAATATTGCAAATTATTACAACTGACTCATTCTAAAAATATTTTATGAGCCTATATGATAATAAACGTACCTAATATTAGCTCACAAATTTCTCAAAGAGGAAATAATACATTCGACACTTTTATCATCTCTATATTATCTTTATGATTGTAAAAAATGAATTGGTAAGTAATGCGCTACTGCGCTAATTAATTTTGATTTTATTGTTATTTATATTAGGTACCTATATCAAAGGTATTATAAATATAGGGTATAATAATAATTCCCATACTTCTCGTAAATAATACAAGCAGGATGGCGATCGTGAAGTACCTACCTACAAAAATACTGAAATTTTTCAAGTTAATACTACAATGACTATCAACTATATGATTAATCTCTAATAAACATTACTAGTAGTGGCTTACTATATAAATCGATTAACTTCATAAAAGTAATTACATTTTATGTATGGGTAACTAACTATATTCTTTAAAAACAAATTGCATAACATAAATTTATACGTAAATATTATGTTTTTTATCTGAATATCTAATCAAATAACACACATTAATTATTTTCAAATTTGTAGGTATAATGATTTATTCTAAAAACTATAGTAATTTCTCATAACACTAAACTATAAAACACAAACCGACCTCGCTAAAATAACAAATTAAAATAACTCTTGACCTGCACCTGTAACATTTGAAAATCACACGCTCAAAAAACTGTCATACCGGATACGACCCCAAACATTATAATACAACCGAATATTAGGTGTGTATATTGTGTATAATATTATATTATACTGTACCTGTATAATATATAGGTACGCACATATTAAGTTTGAAAAGAGGAAATGTTTCGGTACAAATTGTGCATGTTACTCGATTAATAACAATATGCACTACGACCGTTGTACATATTATATTATACATGTTAGTATTTAACAGTCCTGAGGCTATAATAATAATATAATTGTCAATATACGAACGCTAATGATGTGTGAAACGTACTATGTATAAACACGGAGCCGTCTCGGAGACACCTGTGCCGTTACCGCTGCTACCCTGTGGGAACTTGGCTACCGGCAATTTACATTTTCTGTACTAGAGTATGCACTTTATTATACTACTCCGCCTATCCGTACATATATCATCGTTTCCGCTCTACCTTTACGTAGTTCGAATTCGTAATTTCAATGTTTCGCCTGATTTCAAATAGGCCCATTTAGTATTTTAATAATATTGTATCATCATGTAAACGTGTACAACGGTGACGGTAGATAGTATATGTACCAATATTATGATATAGCTATGGAGAAATTATACAAATACCTAATACTCGTATATGTGACTAGTGACTGCGTACAATATATACAAACACAAATTGAGAATGTTCTTGAATTTTATACTGCAGGCAGAACGATAATTACGTAGATAGATACGAGGTAGTACCTATACGTAATTCGAGCTTAATGGTTATATTTGGACTATTTTGAGAATAACTTGCACTCAAATTTTGTGAATATCTTGACATTAACTATTACTAAATAGTTTTCTTATCGCATCCAAAAATTCTTAAAAAACAATATTAAATGAAAAATGACATTTTTTGTTTAGTTTTAAGTAGAGATTATTGTATATTTTTAAATGTTAATAAAATTAAATAATTTAATGGAATTGTGAGAAATAAATATAAATTCAGAAAAATACAAATTTATTTTAAGGAAGCATAAATATATAAATTTATATATAAAACAGCGCAAACTTCTATTTTTCTGAATAGTTTTTTATTGTATAGATATTCAAATTTCAAATTTAAGAGGAATTGAATTTTTTAAAGAAGAATTATGATTTTAGTTATTTTGTTGTAATTTAAAAATATTATTTGTAGATACTTGATACCTACTTTTAAAGTAGATAATTTTTTTTATTTTACGTATATATAAGGCTTTAATAACAGTTTTCTAGCCTACACACAATTAATATGAAGTGATCTTTTAAATGCCACTGTTTTCAGTAAAAATTAATTCAAGCTACTGTACCTACATTATTTCAACGTCTACTCAATATTTTGGAAACTCTGTGCCCCTCTCTTATGAACGGCTGTGGTAAATTATTGATGGCGACATTTTTTTTTTTACACTAAAATAGAAAATATATAAAATTAAATAAATACGTATTTGAAAATTAGTATTTAATTTTAGATACAGATACTTTGAGAAAGTATTTTAAATACTTTGTTCAAGTAATTTAAAAAAATATATAAAATTAAAATACCTATTTGAGCAGGTGCTTAAAAAGTATTTTATTACGGAATAGTACTTTACAAGACTTGCCATGGTCAATTGTTTATAGGGCTTGACCGCTTCGGTACTTTAAAATATAAAAGCTTTAAATGATAACTATAGTAATTTTTAGTTTTTCTTATTATTATTAATAATTTATTAATTTATTATATAACAAGACATTTTTAGCCTATGTAGGTTATTTATATATATATATCTACAGTTAATGAAAGTCGGCAGAAAGGTAATTATTTTAATTATTAAACATGATAATAATTATAAATGACTATAATAACAATGGTAATATATTAAAGGTTTGTTTTAAACGTATAACAATAAGTACTAGGTAGTGCTGCACTACTAGTGCAGGTGTAGAAATAACGAATATATATAGACATAATAATATATATAAATCTAAAACAAACAATTTATTTAATAGGATGGCGGATAACATTTATAGTTGAATCTGTCGTATAAAATATTGTCTAATGTCAACCCAGAACTCGGCACTATTGGAAGTACAGAAACCAATGTCACTCAGTAAGTAGGTACCTACCTATATCTATGTATATGTTACGCCTAATGCGTGAAATAAACGTAGATGAGTGATCCCAGATTATACTTATAAGTTCGTTGTTACTTGTTCCACTTGTTAATAACTATATAAATGTTATTTACCAATTTGTGAAAAAATTGTAGATATACAATATCAGGTGTATAACGTATGTATAAGGTATAACCACGAGAAAAAATAAAATTAGTAAATCTATAAACTACATAAGATAACTAAAGTCCAAATTCCAGATTAAATATGTTTAACATTTACGTATTTTTATTTACTTTAGTATTACCTATAAACACAGACTGTATAAAAGAAGTTCCGCCTGAGGAGATTTCTTACCTCACCCCTAAATACATAACTGTATTAATTATTAGTTTTTACCTATTCATTACTTATTAAAATATATTCAAAGAAAGTTTAGATCAATATGACATCTGCAGTACTTACCTATATACCTACTAACTATATATACTTTAGAACAATAGTCGATATTACATTTTATTTATAATAGTTATTTTTAGGTAGATTAATACCTATTATATAACCTATTAATTTATTTTAAAATTAAAAAAAAAAAATGTAAAAACAAAGATTATGTTGAAACAATTAAAATTTAATAAATGTAAAAAGAAAAAATTTAATTTTTATAAAGTCAAAATAGTTAATCAATCTATGTAGACAAGTGGACTGATACAGTCTTATTAACAAAAAAAAAAAAAAAAACTAAAATTCAATCTTCTGTAAAGTTGGATACAAAGTAACTCCCTAAATAGACCATATTTTTCAATTATGATCACGTGCGGAGTTTTTACGAACAAGAGAAGAGGGAAGTATGTAGTTTTGCTAAAATTACGTTCGTATTTAATTATTTATGTGAGATAAGCGATTACAAGTCACAACACCTGAGTCCACTTAACACAATTGAATTTCACCTACTGAAAAAATAACCAAGTAGGTAGTTTGTGAAACAATGACTTTGTTTTTCAGAACAAAACTTTTATCTTGTCGTGTCGTTAATTTTCTTTAAATTTGTTTTCTCATTCAGTTATAATAAATTAAATATAGTAAAAAATAGTAATAATAATTTGGACATATTGTATATAGCAGGTGCTTACCTACTTACTATATTATAGTATAACCTATATGTTATGATTAACTTTCTTCAAATTTATTAATTGTCAATTTAAAAACATCATGCTGTTTTTAGTTACATAGTTTATATTATAATTATAAATTATCATGTAGGTACTATTATGAAGAAAAAAAAATACTGTTACAATGACAATAATTGTCTTATTGAATTTCGTAGAAAGTATTGATGAGAAGGTTATTTTGGCATTTTTAGTTTACCAATTTAATAATCAATAATCTATACCTAATAGATACCTGATACCTTTACAAATCTGCCCACTGTATTAAAGAATTGGATCACAGCGGAATTTTAGTTTGAACATTTTATTTAAGAAATTAAAAAATTAAAATATTTTGAGAATTGAAACCATACGTATAGGCAGGTAGGTACCTACTTAAGGAAGTTTTTCCTATGCGATACCATTTTTATGACACAATATCTTCAAAATCACAGCAAAGATACCAACGTTTAAAAATATTATACCCACTAAATAATCGTCGAACTTCGTATCTACCGAGTTGGCATTGTTCTTTATTGTTTTAGGAGTAAACAAATTATTCGTCCTCTTATCTATTGTATATTTCTGTAAGCTGTCCAAGTCTGTTATCGATGTGTTACAACTCACCTGAAAATTTGCCATGTTATATACTTGTAAGAGAGAGAGAGAAAGAGACAACAAATGTCAGTTTGGCTACGTCATCTTACTATTACCTTGCAATCTTGTGTGGGTGAGCATTGGTAGGTATAATGTGATATACAAATTTAAAAAATTTTAAATTCATATAATATCTAAGTTTAGATGATCAATGTCAGGAAAACTTTAGTAATGAAAACTAAGCGTAATATAACAAAAACAATTTAAAAATATTTAACCATTTTACCCACACACGCACACTGTCCAAATAAAAACGGTTTTCTATATAACATTGAACGTCGTAGTATTGACGTTTTTTACCCCAATCTTAACCCATCACTCGTGAAGAGCGAAATCACGTATTAAACCGCTTAACCGCGCAAAGAATTTCTTATACCTTGGTAACCTACGGGTAACACAAACCTAGTACGTATTCGAATAAATTGCAAAAATTGTGGCTTTCTGGTGGAAATGCAAAGTAATGAGCCAATGAGGATGCGACCAATATCTAACCAACATTTTATAGCGTGTTATTATAATTTGTATAATATTTTATATCACACGTGGGCCGGCGTTGAAAGATTATCAATAATCGATTTGATTATAAATATTGTAAAAATATTGAATTGATCTTCAGATTAATTGGGGATTAAATACATTTTTTTTCCTGTTCAAAAACCAGGAACTGTTCAAACAAAATACTGCCACCCCGGGGATTAGATACCTAGATGCTACATTAGTATATTAATTTTTTTATAGGTAGGTAGAATGTTTGTTTTTTCGTTAATACTTTGGTAGAATAATTTTTACATTGAAGCTCGTCTAGGACATTAAGATTTTGTTATTTGGGTGCTTTTTACTTTTTATAGTGATCTTATTTCTTGTATGCTGAACGCAACAATTTAGGTTGGTGACAATGCTAACATCCACTGTTTAATACATTACATTTATAATTAGAACTGAAGTTAATGCCTAGCAAATTTTATCATAAGCTTATTACATACAACGAACTACACAATTCAGAATTCGTTCGAATTTTAGTTTATTTTTCATTATTATTATTATTATTATTATTATTTTGATTTTTGTAAAATGCCTAGATGTATTGTAAAAATTTAACAATGTCAAAAATGTATTATTATTATTATTTTCAATTACATTTACCAAAATTCTGTCGGTAGTTATAACTATTAAATAAATAAATAAAACAGTTTAACCACATAAATAAGTAACCATTTTATTTGTCTAAAACATATTTAATATTACTAAAAATCGATAACATAATACATATATATTTCAATTTATTGCAATAAACCACAACGATTAAAAACAAAAAAAAATTAAAATTAATTTAGGAAAAAAACATTAAATTACTATACCTACTTTAATCAATAATTATTATTTTATATTAGTATTATTTTTAGCTTCACAATGAAATACTGAAGAAATACCAATAGAATAATAATTTATCACAAGGTTAACAGACTAGTATGTTAATTTCACTTGATGGTGGACCCTTATATAAATTTAACTCATAAACAATGTTTATTTAAGTATTAGGTGAACATAAGAACATAACTAATTAATTTTAAAAATAATTATAATGATAGACAAATTACTTAATCAATTTAATAATTTGAATACTTTGATTTTGAATGGATTTTTGAAATTCTTCAAGTAGCTGTTAAAAAAAAAAACACAAAATAGTAGTAATTTGAATATTAAACTATACTAAGTTAATTATTATAAGTAATATTTTAAAGTTGTATTCATAAATATTTTCAACACCTACATCAAAGCATATTTCTGATTCCACTAGTACTCTGTTGTGTGCATTATTTGAACAACATGCCAAAAGTGTAGGATATAGAATTGAAGTCAATGTGGGATTGCTGAAATACTGAAATGGTAACGTACAAAGTAATTGGAGCACTGTTGGGGATTGTCCAGATTGTAACATTGACTAAAAAATAGGAAAAACATAAAGATTTAGTTTTGAACTTGGTTACACGTTTATTGTAAGTATTTCATAAATATAATTACTTGATGCTGAGAACTGTTTAAAGTGAAATATCCGACAGCAACAATAACTTCATTTAAAATATCTTTAGTTTCTGGTTTTTCTGAACAAAACCATAGCAAATATCTAGCTATATGCCGGAATTGAACTGACAAACTTTCGGCTCTAAGCACTTCCTGAAATATAAAATTTGGTGTTACACATTTTGTACACTAAATACATTATATTCTTTTAAAACAATAATTTATGTTAACAATTAATTTTACTTGGAATGTTTCTGGATCCATTTTAGCAATTGATGTCAACATACTAAACACAGCTTTGGTAACTTTTAATGCGGCAGCAGATATATCGGTGGGTCCTAGACCATTAGCACTACAGTCATCACGTAACAGCACACTGTATAAGACTGGCATTACACCTAATAACTCGGTGTTTTTAAGAATTTCCGTGAACTTTTTAGCTGGCATGCCAATGCTAAAATGATAGAATTTGAAAAAAATAAATAGGAAAATATTTCAATTATAATTTTTTTTACTTGACTTCTGAAAGGCTGCCGATAAAGGATAAACAATGAACCACAAAATCAGTCACATGTCCATTGGTTTCAGGGTAACTATCTCTTACTAAAGTGAAAAATTGTACAATCTTGTCTATTGTGCCAATATAACACATATAACTGAAAATACAATATGATTGATAAAAATAAATAATATAATTTATATTAGATAATTACCTGATCAAGTCATGAACATGTTCATCATCTTCTTCATCAATGATTTTAAATGATAAGAAAACAGTCAACAATAATTCTAAAAGTTGTCCACTAACTTCACAATCAGTTTGAGCTTTAATCTTAAAATTTTTTTCAATGCCAGTATCAGGTAAAATTTTCTACAGAAATAAAAATATTTAATGTATCTAAGTAAATAAAGTTATAATTAATAGTATGAATTATAATAGTAATAATTACATTTAATTCAGCTGTAAGTAAATCTAAAATAGTAAAGATATTTTCTGAAAATATCACATTCTTTGAGTTTGCATCACTGTGATTACATACTTTCAAAAATAGTTTAATTGCCTTTGTTACATGCCTGTGAACAAAAACCACAAACAATTAATTCTTTAGATTAAATTAACAAGACAATAGTAAAATGTATTTTAGGCATTTTAAGAAAAACATAATAAGCCATAACAACTATTATTTAGTTTAAAACATACTTCATCATAAAATCTGAAGTATTTGCACTTTTATCTTCATTCAACCCCATCAATAGTATTTTATTCAAAATTGTCAAACCGTTGCTTCGAGAAACTAATGATTGAAAATCTTTTACCTAAAAAAACAAAAATAATTTTATAATAATTATTGGTATAGATTTTGTTAATGTTTATTTTCATTATTAATCCTTAACCTAGTTTGGTGTAGATCTCTATGCCTCCCTACTTTAGTTTAATTGATTTAGGTTCTTGTATTTTTACAATTTATATAAAACCATTTAGGCTGTAGTTCAAGCAACCAAATTTCCATGATATAAAGAGGAAAATATTTACTGTGCAACATCGTTTTTATTTTTTCAACATAATAAATACAAAAAAAAGCTCTTATCATTTAAAAATGCATTATTTTTAACATTTCAAACTTGAATAAGCTTTACTGTATTTGTGATAGACTGATAGAAAAGAAATAGAAACAATGTTTGCAGTAAATATTTTCCTCTTCATATAGTGAACATTTGGTTACCTAACTTGGACTACAGCTTGAGTGGGTCCTCCATAAAACAGTTTTAGCTATGTTATAGGTTTTTAAGATGAAGACAACACTTGCAAGTGTGGTATTCTCCTTATATGTGCCCTTAGTTAATTTAGTATATTAGTCTGAATTTATATGCACTAAAAAAGGTTGAAACATTATGAATTTGAATATGCACCTAACGCTCATAAATTGCTTAAGAAATATGAAATATATGCTGTTATATGAAATATAAAAAATTTAACGTAGGCAAAAATTAAAGTAATACATTTTAATATTTTATTCATTGATTATAAACAAACTTGTTACTAGAAGTATAATTAAATAATATACATAATATATATAAATTTATCCTCTGTATACCACACCTATATGTGTTGTCTCAGTCTTATTAACGTGCAACATAACAAATTTTACATCAACAATAATTAATTTTACTCTGTTATTTTTAAAATTAAAGTGAAAAATAGAATTTAGTGGCAAGATTATTCAGAGAATCTTAGAAATTTTTTTTTATATTTTTAATAAGAAGCAATTAAGATCATTTTTAAACTGACAATTTTAGAGCGTATTTAAATTATCATAATTTACTTAAAATTAATAATATCAATAAAACCCTCCAAAATGTCCTAGATAATCTGGCCATTTAATTTTATCATGGGTCAATTACCTATAATTTTAAAATTAACTGAACAAAATGGATCATTTATAATGTAAAATTTGTTGTGTTGTATGTTTGAAATATGGAGACAACACAAAAATAAATTGTGACACTTTCTTACTTCCATCCAATTGCACTTTCAAAAAAATAATAAATGCAAATACATACAAACCAGATTAATTACAAACCAAATTATAAGTCAAGATATTTTGTTTACATTATAATTTAAAAATATAAATCTTAGATTTATAAAAATAACTAATATTGATCATTAAATTATCCTAAAAACCCAAAATATATAATCATAACTATTCTATAACTATTTTAGAGGTTAGTGTCAGTAGTATCTAATAATAATACATCAAATAGTAAAGATATTGAATTAAAAAAATTAATTAATATTAAAAAAATTTTTACATACTGGAATTTCATTTGATCGTTTTTCCAAGAATAATAACTTTGTTTCCAAGTTTTTTAAAGCATTTTTAGACCACTGTTCATTTTTGAGTTCATTCAGATGTTTATCAATAGTATTTACACAAATTTCAATTGTTGTTTTGTCCACTGATGAATCTTGTTGTGGCAAATTATCTTCAATTTTTTTACTTCTATGGGATTATAAATTAGCTTTGTAAATAATCGTATAAAATATAAAAATTATAAAAAAAATAATATTATTAATACCTAGTCAAAATTTTGTGTCGTAACTTCATACATCGTTTTCTGTTGTTCTTCATTTTTAATTTGGTATCATTATTTTCATCAGTTACATTTGTATCTAATGAAATGGTATCAAAAGATTCAACTCTTTTCAATTTTTTCTTCTTCATATCTTGACTAAACTTATCTATTATAGAATGTTCAATTTTTGTTTGTTTTTTAATTTTCTTTATACGTTCTTTATGGGTTTTTGTGCGTAAGTGGTGATGTAAAGCAATCACTGATTCAAACTACAAATTTTAAATATTAAATAAATAACAGTGTATTTTATTAAAACTTGGTTAAATTATTTTATACATAATTTATTGATGTTTAAGCTTGACACTGTTAAGATTTATTATAAAAATAATAGTTTTATTAACTGGTTCCACATTAAAACGGTAGTGTAATTAAACAATTTAAATTTATTAATATAATACTGTTGATCTATGTGTTTTTTTTCTAGGTATATCTACAATCCCATTGGCAAATTAAAAGAATTAAAATATTGACAGTATTAATATTAATTAGTTTAAATAATAACGCATGAATAATTATTTTAATCTATAATATTATACATACCAAGATTTCACAAGAAGGGCAATATCTGTCCATATCAATTTCATTTTTCTGAACACCTAACTCAAGAGCACGTTGCCTAATATGCTCAATATTTTGTTCATGTCGCTTGGCTGATTCCTTTTGTTTTTGTTGAATTTTTTTTTGTAATTCTTCAGCACTAGCTGATTGAGCTGCATATAACGCTGTTAATTTATTTTCTCTCTCCTTGGCTTTTTCTCTAGCTAGCTCAAGTCTTTCTTTTTCTTTTTCTTGTTGTTCTCGCCCAATACGTTCTTCTTTTATTCGCCTTCTTTCTAATATTTGTTCGATACGTCCTTGACGTTCAGCTTCCAATGCTTTTAAGCGTTCTTCAACTGCTGCTTCTTTAGCAGCCTTTCGCACTTGGTTACGTTTACGTTCTTCTAATATTGTTTGCAATCTGTCTTCTTGTTCTTGCCAGAGTGTAAGAATATCATGCCGTCGATTTTGTGCTTCCAACTCATTAATAAAAGCTATCTCACGAAGTTTTTCTTCTTCATCATGCGCTTTTTTTTGAATTTGTTGTAAGTGTAACTTACGATTTTCTTCTGCACGTTTAAGCTTTTTATCTATATTAATTCGTTTTTCATCAATAATTAGGCTCTGCAGCATTTTTCTCTCCCCAACCTAAAATAAGGAAACAATTTTTTGAGTAAATCACTTCATTTTTTTTTTTTATACAGTTATATAATAAATTATAAAATGTAAATATTACCTTTTTTAGCAATTCACGGACTTTAGTTGATTTGTCTTGCAATAGTTGTTGACGTTTTTGATGAGCTTTAGCTTGTCTTGCACTATATGTTTGTTTAATGGATTCTGTGGATCTGCTTATATCCCATGAAGGCATTGCAATAGAATCAATAGCACTCTCATTACCATATTGTATCAATGCTTTTATTTCATTTATCGTGTACATTCGTTCTGTTAATATCATGTTGTCTAAAAGGTCTGAATAACGATCAGATTGTGTCATATCATCACTACAGCTACTTTCGGCATTTTCTAACTCCCGTATTTCTCTGGCTAGCATCATCTCTTCATCAAAGAACTGTCTATTGCGCATCAATTCTTCATCACACATTCTACGTTCTTCGATTTCGTCTTTCAACATCTCTTTTCTCATCTGATCAATTACTTTATTTTTAGGAGCAGGTGGTTTATCAAGCTTACGTTTCTTCTTGGGGAAAACTACTGCATTAGAAATAATGGGACGATCATTTTTATCAGGTAAAATGCTCATAGCTTCTGGTTTATCTGGACTAGATACTAAATCTAAAGCTAAGGTAGGCATGGAACTAGCAGAAGATGGTACTTGAAAACGTTTCTTCATATCAAATGGTGATTTGAGTTTTATACTACTTGAACTTTGTGTCAATGGATTACTACGGCGTGACCTAATAACAGTTTCCCATCCATCATTTCCTTTTACAATACCACGTTTTGACATTTTTGGGACTTTTATATCAATTGAAGTTTTAGAACGAGTTAATTTTTCAGTTTTCTCAACTGTATTTACTGCAGTCATAGACTCAATTGATTTCTTTTTAGATTTAACTAAATTAGATTTCTGATCACAGGTAGTAATATCTCTGTTGTTTGAATAATCAACAAATTCTTTTTTAGTATTAATAAATGTTTGCGCATTTGTTTTATCTTCTTTAATATTGACCATAATTTTACTCTCATTACATTTTTGCTTGTTTTCTTTAGAGATTACAGTATTTGAATTATATTTTACATTTTCAATAGTCTTTGTGTTTGTAGGTTTTGTTAATCGAGGAGTTGACGTAGATGACACTTTTAACAGATCTTTTTTAGTCTTATCTTTTTCATCTACTTTTGATTTCAATACTTTTAAGGGTTTAGGAACAAGAACTGGAATTTGCTTTTTCTGACTGGAATCTGAAACCAAAGACTTAACAACTGGTTTTGTAATAGGTTTAAACACTTTTTTAGAAGTATCTAAGTCTGTATGTTTAGCAATAAGATCAAAGTCAGTTTGACAACACTGATTAGTATATAACTTTTCAGTTGAAATATTTTCTATGATAATCTCTTCACTATTTAATTGAGTAGAATTAATTGCACTTTTATCACTAGATATTGATTCAGATAGTAATTCCAATTTTCTTCGAGTTAATCCTGTTGAAGTAATAGGAGGCTTTTGGATCATCTGAAAAATGTAATAACAATAATAATAAAACATAAAATTAAAATAACAAAGTAGTTAAGAATTTGCCTTTCTAGGAGAAGCGCCTCGGATTTCCCAAGCAAGAAAATTTGGTCTTTGAGGGGGATCAGTATGCTCGTATTCCCATTTCAATCGAAACCATTCAACCAAGCTATGAAAATCATGTATATAATTTTGTAAGACCATAATTGCTTCCTAAAAAAAAAAAAATGTTAACTTGAATAACCAATATGGATATGGATATTAATAGAAATATAAAATAAATATAATTATAAAGATTACTCACTTTACATTCATAAACATTTTCATCGGACTCGCATATTTGGTATATTTCATCAATATTACGACGTAAGTTATCAAATAAAAATGCCCATGACCGATTTCGCAATTCTATTAATTTCCAGAAGTAAATAGGCCAGGTAAATAAAACATAAAACATGACATTAAAATTTAAACCACCTGAACGCTTATCCCTGCCTGCTGAAGCCGATCGTATGCGTAAACCGATCCTTTGGCGATTAGGCCACATTCTCATTCGGTTGCCCATAGTACTGTGCATGCTGACATCCATTGTATAAGGTACCAAATTCAGTCGCAAATCATAATAGTTCAGGATCTCTGAAACCGAACGTCTCACTTCCAATAAACTGGTAATACATCAAAACATTCAAAACCGTCTGAAATTTAAAATGTACAACATACGCACGTCAGTAGATTTTAAAAACAGAAAAGGAATAGATTTGAACTTCGGTCGCAATGCGACACATAATGTGTATTTGAAGTTGGTCTGATGAATTAATTAAAGACGGTTCATAGGTAAATTTACAGAAGAAACTGCAAACAATATCATAGTAAGTACGTACCGTTGGAATAAAAATCAAAACCAAAACAAGAAAACAACTGCTGCTACACTGTAGTAGTATATTATCCAGAATTGTGTATTGTGTAATAATTAATACGGTTGGTTATGTATATCGTTATTCGTTATTCGTTGTGTTTGTGTAATGATTTTTCATCGTCAGCGGTTTGTATTCAACTTTTCAGTGCGTACTGATAACGATAAGGTTAACGATCAGGCGCGGACAAAGTGGTTTGCGCCGTCGTCGGTCACACGTCATACACCATACGAATTACGAACACACTCGCACTGGCCGAGTAGACGGTGAGTAGTGGGCACACTCCGAGCTCCGGCCGGCTAAAGAACGCCTTCCTTGCTATATAAAATCAAGGCACTATATAACACTATAATATTATCGACAATGCCATATACTCGTTCGTCGTTCATATTTTACGCGCATTCCCATTTGCCATCACTAACCAATCCAACCTACGCCGGTAGCCACCGCCGCTGTGAATAGAAGGATTTCAGTATTTCAAGAGTGGGTGATGGAAAACACATTTTAGCATAATAACGTAATATACTTATTTTAATTTGAGGCTTGAGCACGAAACCACAGACTATATTATTGTAATAACGTAATGTTATAGTCTGTGACGATACTTACTGTTGTCTGTTGAGCTCATTCATTTAAATTCGTGAAGGCGGAAGGAGTGGCGTTCTCTCGCCGGCTGAAGTATGGTGGGTGGTGGGCACGGTTAATTGATATTATATTATTATATTATTATTTGACAGCTATTATAGAATATAGGCAGGTATATGAAATATGAACAAATAAAAATATATTATTCTATTAATCGCATTTAGTACAATATTGTACCAAACTACCAAGTACTGTAATAAGTACAGAGTTTCAGTCCCTAAAATATCCAAATTTTCGTACTATACACATAGTCCCAAATCAGTCAAATATAAATCTACATAGTATCTATCAATATTAATGATAATATGTATTTACAATAAATAATTTTATTAAAATAAAGTAGGTAGTACTTCAAATAAACAAATTTAAAAGTTCTTTAAAAAAAAAATTTGTGAAATAGAATTTTTGTTGAAAAATTATTTTTTTGTATATAAACCATTTTAAGTGTACAAAATGCATGAAAATAATAATACATAATATCAGTAAATAAATAAAAATGAATTTAAGTTACATTAAGTTATATTAAGTATGTAAATTATAGTTTTTTTTTATTCTTTGTGGTCGAAGAACTTTCTGATATCCTGAATTAATATTGTTACATTAAAATTGTATAGAATATAATTATAAGGGTTATTATAACACACTTTTACACTTTTAACTACACATTGAATTTTTCGTACTACACACAATTTTAGGGACTGCAGAGTTTTAAAAAAAAATGATGAGATATCCCGAAACTTTTTTATATATTTTTGGTCGTGGCGGATTCTGATAACAGTCGTGTTATGTAATCATATGTACGAGGTAATATATTACATAATCACAGAATAGATTAAATAGAGTAAATACCAACAGCAGAGCGTTTGTTTCATTTTGCATAACGTTCGATCGAAAATCGAAAAGGTGTGGAGAAGAGGAGTTTATTTGTGAGTTTCGCGTATGTGTAAGGTAGGTAGGTATATTATTATTCTTAATTCATATGTTATGTACCTATACAGCATCATCTAACATTCGTTTACAGCGTCATGATTAATAATTACCCTGTGATTTTTATTCATGTTTACCATGAAAATATTTTATTTTAATATATTATAGGTATAAAGGTGCTGATAATAATAATATTATAAATGACTGATAGTATTTTGTATTTTGTAGTCAATTCATAGAGTTGAAATTTAATTACATTCAATGTAAGAATTTAATTTAGACTTGTTTACATAACAATTATTATTAATAATTTAATATTTAAATTACTTTAATCAATTCACCACATTATACATCTAATAATTAATAAATAATAATTAAATGATTATTCATTGAGCGGAATTAGTTTTAACCAAAGTTTTTCATCATGAGGAATCGCTACCACAGATAATTTGGAGAGTGCTATAGGTATTTCGGTTTTTTCACACGGTTCCACTTCGAATTTGGATAAAATTTCAACTAAAGCTAATTTCATTTCCATTTCAGCAAAACGTTTTCCTAAATATATAAAAAAAAAAAATCAACAAATGTATAAATTATTAGTCACTCGACAATAAAGCTTTTATTCTATGACTATCATCTACAAGGAGGAACATTTGAAGACAGTATTTTCAATTTTGTGAATATTTTTAACTGTAGCAGGTAGGTATTTTTCCAAATAAGAATCATGAAAACCCGATGAAAAACATAACACAAAAACTCTGACGATACTTCGTAATCAGATAAATAATGAAACATTTTTCAATCAAGATTATTATTTATTCATTTGGCCATTCTATATTATATACCTAATTCTAAATATAATATCTGGAATTAAATACATAGGTATCTGGGATTTTGGTATTTTTGTACGATACAATACATTTTTTTCTGATTTCGTTTTGGCGCTTATGTTTTCTAGTTTTCTACTGAGTACTAATAAAATTCAATATATTATCTCCCATAAACGATATAAGGTTGACAAAAAGTGATTGGTTCTCAAAATATATATTGATAATCATGTAATGTCTATACCATCTGAGATTTGAAAAGTAAAAATTACACATAGTAATAGAATATTATATTTTTGTCATTTTATTATTATCACCTACCTTATGTGCGTCATTTTACCAATATAAGCAGTACCTACATCCGTATATCTCCCCTCCCCCCTTAGATCATATACATATGATCTAAGCCTCCCCTAACAATAAATTACTGCATATACATACCAATACAAATCCTAGGTCCATCGCCAAATGGAAGATAAACGCCGTTAGGCCGTTTTGCCTTTTCTTCGGTGGTAAATCTTTCCGGGTTGAATTGTTCGGGATCACTATAATATTTAGGATCAAAATGCAGTGAAAAAATGGGAATAATAAGTTTCTGTCCCTTCTCAATTATTAATGAATCGTTTGGCACATGATAGGTTTTTGTAGCTACTCTAAACAGAGCAAACAGTAAAGGATGTTTTCTGAGTGTTTCTGAAAGCATTTATTAATTTTAAGTATTTTTATGGTAATTTAACATCAATATTAAACTTGAAAAGGTTTAAATGAAACTCATAAGTACAGTGTCCTTATATAAACTGATTTCAACTTGACCAAAAAGTAAAATTTTACTTTCTTGCACTAATTCACAATTATAATAGGTACGAGTAAGCGTGTAAAACTTCAATTATATTTTTTTAAATCAACGAAACACTAATTTTCAAAATCGCCAAAAATAGCGCAATGGCCAAGATCCTACAGGTATGCAAATTGATTGTTTGGGATGAATGCACAATGGCTCATAAGAGGTCAATGGAGACACTGGACTGAACTTTGTAAGATCTTCGTAACAACCAAAATATTTTTGGTGGGGCCATGATTTTGCTGTCGGTGAATTCGTCAGACTCTTCTAGTTATTCCCCAATCAACTGTTGATGATGAATTAAACAAATGCCTAAAACCATCGCATTTGTGGCGGTACTTAAAGACGCTACAATTAACAGCTAATATGCGAGTTTTTTTGCGACAAGATGAAACTGCAAATGTGTTTGCGAAGAAGTTGTTAGACATTGGAAATAATTAAGTCACAGTGGACACCTCGACCGGTTTAATCAGAATACCCACAGATTTCTGTCACATCATAGACTCAATAGATGAGCTTATTCAGCGTGTTTTCCCAGATATAGCGCCACAGTTCAATAACTATAATTGGCCGAGTGAACGAGCAATATTGGAGGTGAAAAATAAAGATATCGAGGGTCTCAATGTGATTATTCAGAATTTTCTTCCGGGACAGTTGGTTACCTTCAAATCAGTCAACAACATTATACGAACCAGGATGATGTAGTCAACTATAATCCCGCGGAGTTTTTAAATTTACTGGAAATTCTAAACCTGGATTACCACCTCACAATTTGCAGCTTAATGCTAAAAATAAGATCAGTTGTCATCATGCTGCGTAATATTAATTAACCTAGACTATGCAATAAGACAAGAGTAGATGTGAATAAAGTGATGAATAATTTCATTAAGGCAACAGTCATAAAAGGAAAATACAAAGAAGAGTATGTATATTGATCCCGCATAACCGATGATTTCAACGGATTTACAATTCGATTTTAAAGTTTACAATTTCCAGTACATCTGGCCTTTGCGATGACGATAAAAAAATCGCAAGTCTAGTCGTTTGAAGTTAGTGGAATTAACTTGGAGTTTCCCTGTTTCACACATGGACATATTATACGTGGAGTGTTCGCACGTCGGAAAACCGCCATCTTTATTTATTTATGCACCACAAAACAAAACAAAAAAATATAGTTTATCAGAAAGTTTTAAATTGAATAACAGACTGTATCATAACTATGTGTGTCTGTCATTATCAAAACGAAACCTTATAAATAACCAGTATTTCAGGAAAATCTGTTTTGTTAAAAAGCAGCATCGTGCGTAATTAATCGAAAATAATAATAAAACTTCATTCATATCGAGCATTTTTTTTGATTAATTATGGATTCCTTTTGTTTGTTTTAAGTTTATTTTATACAAAAGTTTAGGTCTTTTATTTATCGATTGCGGCAGTACGAATATACGTACTGATATACGCTTATATACAAATACATATAAAAAAAAAAAACAAAAAATGTTGTATATCATTATGCATTAAAATAAATAAACACCTTTTTTGTAATATTTTTTTCATTGATTATAAAAATTCGAATTCAATATTTATAATTAAGACAAGACAACGTCTGTCGGGTCAGCAATTAACACACAGTTTAATATATTATAAAAGAGGTAGGATTTTTAACGGGCTACGAAGTGCACGGGTTCAGCTAGTATGATATAAAATTATCTTATATGTTCAACTATGGAATGATACACCCAATACCCAATCTCAGTAACTCGTACAGTTTCTTACTATTAACCTTCATTAATTACCTTACCAGTTATAAAATGGTGAAATTCAAAGCCTATCCATACTAAAGGTAACAAAAAAAATTGTCAGCATCTTATGGTTATTTTTACACTACCCATGTCAAATTATAAACAATGCGTTTAAAATATGTAAGCAATTATGAATTACCTGCTATAACCATATCCAAATAATTAAGATCATTTAAAAAATCGTGATTAATTACTCCATTGTGTTTAGATTTTGTCAAATTTATCTCTTCGCGTACTCGATCTTGAATGTTTTTTTTCAGCGCAAGCTCATACAAACAATAAGAAAGAGTAGAGGATGTAGTTTCAAACCCAGCAACAAAAAAACCAAACGCATTTGAAAAAATTTGAGTTTCCGTTAATCTTTCTACAAAAAATAAATTTTACAATAGCTATGGTTAAATGCTATAATTAGTTAAGTATGTTATTTCAAACTTCAAACAACAATGTTTACCATCTTTTGGTAAATTGCTATTGACAACCAAGTCTTGATGTGTTTGCATTAAAGCATGAACAATATCTTGCCTCACTATATTATTGTTTTTTCTGTACATCATTGTTTCTTTAAATACTGATCCGAAAAATGAAGTTGCACTTTTTGGGAAGAAAGGAAGTCTTACAATTTTCAGAATAGCTGGTGAAATCATCAGTAATATTTCTCTTAAGAAATAAAATATATTTGGCCCGAATGTGGTTTTTCCATAACTGCGAAATGAAGAAGTATCATCTTTTGCTACATTTAACTTCAGCCCAAAAGCACAAGTAGCGATAACATCAATTGAATAATCTGCCAAAATATCTCGTATATCAATTCCGTTGGGATTTTTCTTTAACTGAGCAAAAATATTAAGTATCAACTCTTTACCACACTCTTCAATTTGACTATACATCTGTTTAAGTTTTCCCGATGTTAATGAGGGGCTCAATTTATTTCTAAGTGTTTTCCATCGAGGATTTTCCATTAAAAACAGTACTTCTGACAGAGGTTCATTTGAGACATCCAAGTAAATCCCACGATCGGTAAAATACGAAAAGTCCTTTATCATTACATTGTTAATGAGTTCAGGATCGCGGATCATTAAATACGGTGTTCGCATCTGAAACATACCTCCATACTTGAATCCAGCCAGTTCATGATAAATTTTCTTGTACGTTTGCATTGGATTCTCTATGCCCAGTGCTACGTTCAAGTAGTTGCCAAATAAAGGAATTGGACGGACGTAAGGCACATTCTTTTTTTTCCATATATTGAATGTCGAAATACAATAGTAATAAAAAACTGAGAATAATACAGTGAAAAGTAAGATAAAGTCTATCCAAAAGTTGGTAAACATTAACATCGTTCAGATTTATGTTGTTTTTAACAGTAGAAAGAAAATACTAAACAATGAACATTTGAATAAATTTAAAGTTAAAACAATGACTATTAATTAGTCTGTATTCATATCTTTTATATACCTATCAAACACTTGAAACTCATATTTTAAGTTTATTAAAACAGTGTTATCAAACTATAACTATTTACACATAGATTATGTTTTGTATGTACCTAATAGCTTATTTATTTTAACGTTGTTTGATTAAATTAGATAAGTAGGTACTGATGGTAAGTTGTTTATTTACTATTGAGTTAATAGATACTTACATAAATTAAATTAATTTTTAATCATCAACAGGTTTAGATATTTACATAATATACTTAACCATTGTTTTTATAAAAATAAAAACGCATTGGAAATAATTTTCAAAATGCCCACAATAGTTTTCTACACATGTTACATATTGCCGTAATATCGATGATCTAACTGACTTTAACATTTCTGATGTGACTGTTTTACATGTTTTAGTGATACGCTCTTTTAAATCATCTAGCGAAGTAGACTGTTCTGCATGTACGGTGTTCTTTATTAAGTAACCCCATAAAAAAAAATCTAAAGGAGTTAAATCAGGCGATCGTGGAGGTCATTCCAGTGGACCATGGGTACCTAATCATCTTTGAGGACAATGTTGGTTCAAGTAATATTTTATCATATTAGCATTATGAGAAGGAGCTCCATTTTGTTGTAACCACATATGTGTCTTTATCTGAAGAGAGATACAGTCCATCAAGAATGGCAATATATTTTGTATAAACTCTAAATTAACGTTCCATCATAAAAATATGGACCAAACAATGTGTTATTCAATATAACACGCCATACATTTACAGACCAACGAACTTGGGCATTTGTTTCCCGTGTTCAAGTTTGGTTTATTTCATTCCTGAAAGGGGAATTATGACGATTCACAATTCCGTTGTTATCAAAACGGCTTTCATCAGTCCATATTATGTTATATGAGAGGAAGAAAGGAAAAGCCATTCATTATTCACTTCCTAAATGTTGGCCAATAAATAGTAAATAGTCTCAATTGTGCACAATCAAACAATCATACAACACAATCTCCTGGCAATTACAAACATATTTACCGCTGAAAACTTTGCAATTCTTGAATCAATCAAATTATCAAACTCTCTTCCAACTAATAACTTTTTGATTATTAGTGACACCCCCAGCGTCCTAACAGCTCTAAAAAACCCATGGCCAAAAAATGAAATCATCCAAACAACTCAATCGGAACTAATAAACACCCTAAAAAATATCGACTTCATGTGGGTACCTTCCCATGTAGGCATAAAAGGAAACGAAATGGCCGACGAAGCAGCCTCCTTAGCTAGTTAAAATGTACACGATATCACCATTGATAAAATATCTTCCAACGACATATTCACATCAATTAGACATAAAACCCACAAGTCATGGCAATATCTTTGGGACTCCATCCCCCCAACCAACAAACTAAAATACATTAAAAGTTCAACTAAACAATGGTATACTCCCCCGAACCCCAACCGACGTCAAAATATTGCCATCACTCGCATTAGAATCGGCCACACCTTTCTTACACATTTTTTTCTTATCAGTAAAGACCAACCCCCAATATGCAACACATGCCAAACTCGCATCACCATAAGACATATTTTTGAAGAATACCAAATACACGAGTAAACTCGCACACTTCTCAACCTCCCATTCAACATCAAAGAAGCCCTCAATGAAGAATCTACTCTAAAAATCATCCAATTCATCACCAACGAATATCTTATCAATAAAATATAGATTAAGCCCATACTTAATTGTAAATTTACTGAAATAACCTATTTTAACCAGATTTTGTTTTTTTTTTTTTTTTTGTAAATGTTGGCTAATAACCATAGCAGTTGAAGCCTGTAAACCTTTAAATAATAAAAAAAAAAATAGTGAATAAATCATTAAAAATCTTATGAATAACATTAAATTATTAGTTATTTTAATATTATTATCGTGACATTCATTACAATACCTTAACAAATAACAGCAATATTAAAATATGTATGTACATGGAGATAGTACAATTAATCAACTAAATTTGACTTGAAACAGGTGCTACTGAAATGTTAAATATTTAAATAATTAAACACTACAAAAATGCAACAATTTTAATGACTCAGTGGGACTCAAAGGGTTCAATAATAATAATGATGTGAAAGATAACATTTGCATAATTATATATTGGAAAGATGTACTTACCGATTTTTTAACCATATTGATGTACCAAGGTATTAAATTTTTTTTTCATTATTAAGTAATGATTAATGATCAAATCCATCATTAACTATTTGTGACATAATTTCAAAATCTCAAAATCTCTTGTGAACTCTTTTTATTATATTACTAAATATATATAACTTTCAAGTTTCAATGCAATGAAGTAAAAAATACGAATCCGATATCGTAGACCATGTGTTAAATTTAAGAATCATACTAAATTTATTTGTTTTCTTGAGTGTAGCCGAAGTCAACTATTCTAGGAAATAACGTTTAACTTCAAATTAAATATTTATATATTTATTATAAAGTAAATAAATTAAAATTTAATCTAATTACTATTTATAAATAACTATTTTTTTAAATGTTTAATTTATACAATTTTTCAATAAACATTAAACATTGAGTTATATTAGTATAAAACTGAGTACCTATTAAATGGCATTATTATTTCCACGGCATAGATGAAATAGGTACCTACTACCTACGACCTACAAATTTAGCTGTTATGTACCTATTATGAAATATCAAATATGAAAATTAATTATTAAATATTAACTGTGGACAAAATTTTGAATTCGTGTACATAGTAAACACGTAAAATCACATAATACATATTTTTATTTAGTATTAAAATGATTACGCATTTACGCATGCGCAATAGATATCAGTCATCTTCATAATGTTGTCTTCAACCACGAATTATTAATTAATATAATATATTAATCCGTGTCTTCAACCCGTAGTACACGTTTCTAAAGCAGTTGTAGGCTTGTAGCTCAGCGGCCAGTGCTGTCTAATGATCTATCCAATATCCATTGTATATTATACTATTATATGAATATGATCTAAACATTCTAAACCATAGACATAATAATATTATTATGTCTATGTTCTAAACGCATATTCCATGATAATAGACCTTATATACCTATATTCTTACTCTATGCCTTATACTTATCTCCATTTTTTAGTATCTCTGGTCCCGGTCGCTGAAAATGTCAGATGCCGAAAAATGATAAACAATAATATTGATAACAAATATCGAGTATCGACATTAATTATTTACTTGAACTTAATACTTAATAATAATTAATATTATTACAATTTGCTATAATTTTTTAATTATTAATATTGTTCTACTAATGCCGAGTTAGGACATTTTAGTTCATTATTTATTAGTGTTTAGTACTTTTGAGATTTGACACTAGGTAGTTAGGTGTTTGCAACAATTTTGAATTTTTTTCATGATCTCGATTTGTTAAGTTGTAAACTATACTTAAACAAATTAAATTACAATTTCAACATCCACTTTAAATTTATCATATTATCTAAACTAATAAGTTATTGTAAAATATATTTTGTAATTTTTAAAATTAAAACATTTTAATAGTATTATAACCACGGCTTGATTATAACTAAAGGTAATAACAGCATGCAGTATGAAATATCTGACAAAAAGCTCTTTATAATTTAACCATTATAATTTTTGTTATTATTATTATTGTTTAGATGAGTGGTGGATCTTTGGATGTTTCAAAAGCTGGAAATGCTTTGTGGCTTGTTAAAGTACCGAAATTTGTAGCAGATAAGTGGGACAATGCCCCTGGCAGCTTAGATGTAGGTAAAATTAAGGTAACAAATACACCAGGAAAAAGACCAGATATTTCACTTCATCTGTCTGAAGCTGTCTTGTGCTTAGAGGGTGAAAAAAACGAACCAATACCTAAATCATTCAAATTAGATGTGTCACACTTTACTAGCCAAACAATGGTTGCATTATCTGAACAAAGAATGTCTTATAATCCTGATGCAGTTGTTCAAGAAACTGATAAATTAGCCATTCTTGGAAAAATTAGTCAGAAACTAGAGTGTCGGCCAATTGGAGATCAGGTAATTTGTATAATAATCATTATTCCATGTTTTTGCGATTATGATACCTTGATGATTTTATTCAGGTTTATATGGACTTAAAAAAACAAGCTATACGGAAAGCACATATTCCAACTCGACAAGTTCAAAAGTTAGACAAAGTTGTACAAAACTTCAAGCCCATATCTGATCATAAACATAATATTGAATATAATGAAAAGAAGAAGTCTGAAGGTAAAAAGGCACGTGATGATAAAGATGCTGTCATGGCTATGTTGTTTAAGGCATTTGAGAAACATCAATACTATAACATTAAAGATTTGGTTACATTAACTAAACAACCAGTAGTATATTTAAAAGAAATCCTAAAAGAGGTTTGTAATTATAATCTCAAACATCCTCATAAGAATATGTGGGAGTTAAAACCTGAGTATAGACATTACAAAGAACAGGAAGATAATGAGACGAATAAGTAATAATTGTAATTTACATCATACATAATTATAATTTATAAATATTAAACCAACATTTTTCGAATCTTTTGTGTGTTTTTTGATCTGCAATATTCAATATTATTTTGTTAATTGTTATTAGTTATATTGCGATTTTCAAAATCTATTACCTTTAACTTAAATATTAATCATATATGTTGTACTATATATTATTAGCTATTAGAATGATGTCGATTGGTAATAAATAATAACTTATTAGGTATAAATGACAAGATAAATCAAAGTGTGAACATTGAACAAGGATACATATAATTTGTAAATTTATGTGATGGTTGAGGGTAAATTTCTTATGGTATTCGTGAGATGATTACTATCCCTCAAATAATTTACCAATAGTAAAGACTTATCTTATTGTAACCTTAGAGCTTTGTAAGATCAGTGTCAATGTAACAAGTTGTAGAGTGCTGCCATTACCATTGTCAATATCAGAAATCGGGAATTATTATTCCACTCGGCTCTTATATTAAGTGTAAGCCACTTAATTATTATTTTATAAATACAGCTAAAATGTTATAAATTCACTTTAAAATCGTTGAAACAATTTTGATACATTTATAAAATTTACTGTTACATTATAATATAGCCATATAGGGTAGCTAATACTATGATGGATATAATTGTTAAGAACATGGATACTAAATAAGTTCATAAAAATAAATCAAGTATACAAAGTTTCAGCATGTCTTCTTTTACTAATTTGGAGTTTTGAAAATTATTTTAATGTACTTAGCTTGTGTTAAAAAAAAAGTTTCCAAGATAATACTATGAATAGTTTACAATCCGAATCATTAGATTTTTTTTAACATCCTCTTTGACTTAGAATAAAATAAAGCTTTGATGATAAATAATTTAAACACAACACAACTTAGACCTATATAATATATAAATCACATTTATTGAACGAGAGCACATCACAGTACAATCTGAGCTAGACAACTGACTATTAGATAAATATCGAATTATCTAATTCATAAAGGTAATCATAATTCTTATGACAATAAGAACTTATAATAATACATTGTCAATATTTATGATACTAACTTCCAACATTTAGATAAATTCTTGCTCAGAAAGTAAAAGGTGCAGTTTGTAGATTTTTAACTTAATGAATTAAAGACTTAATAGTTTATGGATATAATTATCTACTCACACTTAAGAGGACGTTACACCCGCATGTGTTGTCTCCATCTTACAAGTGCTTAACATTGCAAAAACTGTTTCGCGCGGGAAAGAACCGAGAAAGCTACAGCTATAACGAAGAAACAACATTTTCAACACATAAAAAGGAGAATTTTGTCAGTGCAATATCGTTTTTATTTTTTCGATCACTTATACAAAAAGAATTCTTATTGTTTCATAATACATAAATTTTGTGATTTTTAAGCATGAATACATATTTTTTTTGCAGTTATGAAATCGAAAAAATAAAAATAATATTGCACAAACAAAATTCTCCTTTTTATGTGTTGAAAATGTTGTTTCTTAATTAAGACTGTAGCTTTCTCGGTTTTTTTCTGCGCGAAACAGTTTTTGCAAGGTTACGCATTTGTAAGACGGAGATATCACATATGGGTGTGTTCTCTTAATTCAAGTATTACATTAACTATTATTTTATTGCTTAGATATTTAAAATTGCACTTTCTTTAATATGTATAAGAAAAATAAATGAATTACAAAAAATAAAAAAAATTAATGCCTACCAACCTGTTGAGGTTTTTAAACAATTTAAAAATAAAATAAAACTACTTCACAGGGAGCATAGCATATTATATTAGATGTTTTAAACAAACATGTTGATTCATTAAATTAATTAATACCTAACAAATAAAACATTTTTATGTTTTACTTTTTGTTCTTATATTTTACAATGCAATTATAAGTGTTGAATAATTTTATAGTATATTGAAATTGTTAAGATTATCATTAGCTTAAAACAAACTGTGCTCCCACAGGTTTCATGTATGACCATAGAGTAATAATATTGTATATGACACAAAAATATAATTTATCTCTTCAGACTTGATATACTTTTAAATAAGAAAAAAATAATACAAATAAATAGATTGATTGTTTATTATTAAAAAAAAAATCATTCTAAGGCTTTTTCACACATTTCTAGTACTCCTTCTCTAGTCTTGTTACCACCGATGAATCCACTGGCATGGCAAAAAATACAACCTTGTACTCCAGAAATTGTGCTTAAATCATCATCTCTAATACCACACCAACTTTTTGGCAATGGTCTTCTAAGTGTAAACGAATGTGGAGTTAAAGGTATACATTGTATTCTCCATGCATCATTTGCAGTATCTTTAAAAATAACATAATCAATTTTTGGTAAAAGGTCATCACCCAGTTCTTCTTCAAGCACAAAATAATGTTCTTTCCAAGGACATGGTGCACTGAACTCTATGACACGACCAGACTTGTGTGTTTCGTATCGTTTCTCGAGTGCATCAACTACCAATGACCTAGCAGGTAACCATGTTTGATATGCATACAGTACAGTTTCTTCAAATTCACTTTTAATCAATTGCATCGCCTGTTTGAATGCTTTCATATCGTCAAATTTTCCAACATGGTTCCATTTTTTGTTAAAGTTACCGACTCGACTACTCAAATGAGTGTGTATATTGTATTTAGGTAAACCTTCACATATTGGAACACCGTTATCGATAGCATCTACTTCTTGTACAAAGGTTTCATATACTTTAGAATAAATAGTATTCAATTTATCTTCAGGTACGTCGGTTGCCAAAATTGTTTTCAAAACATCGTGGCCGTAATGTAAGTATACCAAACCTGCACTACTCAATTTCGTTGTCCATTTGGAGTTGGGTTTAAGTGTGCTCATCGAATGATCAAAACTCCTTTGATGATGATCATAACGGCGTTTACCGTGATCATACACACCACCAACGTCGATTACAATATCGCACTCGGCTAGCAGTTGTTCATCTCTCGTACGAATTATTTCCAAGTCAGGAAATAATAACTGTAGCATGTATGAGCCAAAAGCTTCATCGCAGTGGAATATACCATTGTGGGTACCCAATTTCTTTGGCGAAAATTTGGTGGTTAAATTCATTCTCGGCTCTCGGGTAATTAATGTAACAGATTATTATTTATTTATTTATAAATTATAATCAACTGTTGTAATAACGGTAAAACTAAAAGTATTGTATACACTATACAATATTATAGCACGATCATTTGATACTACATACAAGTACACAACATATACATCAGCAAGCTGTCGTCTACCGTCTACTTTACTGATGCTAGTAGCTAGTATGCTCCTAGACAATAATTATTGTAATTGTAAGTTAAATAAAGCTAGATAGCAAAATGATACCACAGATATATTATATATATACATATTATAATATAATATGCCCGTCCAGCTCAGTGTTGCCAACCAGTTATGCCACAGCCTACTATACAAATTATAGAAGTCTGTCTGTGCGGGGCTGGTACTCGTGTTTGTGTTATCAATTTTATTAATTTCAAATAATATATCACAGAACAAATTGTGAATATATCCCACGAACCAAAAATCTTAGATATTTAAGGAGCAAATAATTATATATTTTGTTGATTTGTTCTCAAATTACGATTATAGACAATCATTATTATTATTGAACATTTTTAAATAATATTTTAATTATTTAATTAATAAACAATATAATAATATTCTATGCTAATATGTTTATTATCTTGTTCATGAACGACATGAATCACGGACTAAGATAATAAATAGACAATTAGTAGATATATGTTAGTTCGAGATCTTGCTTAAACGTGCGGATAATCTAAAATAATATCTACTAATTACTATAATGTTTAAGTCGCAGGCGTAGATAATAAATAAAACCTGTCAGCAGCTGTGCAATTTGTTAAGTACAGATTAAATAATGGATCAGTATAGATTTTTTTCATCAACTCTATCTATGTGAAAAAACAGTTTACAAAATTGTAAATAATATTTGGGTATATAGTTTGTGTTCTTAAAGTTCTAGACTTTCAAGATACAAATATCTAATTTTAAACAGTTAAAATTAATTGATTAACCAAAACCTTATACCTATTGTTTATTTATAATAATAATAATTTATTTATACGTTGATTACTGGAGGTTCGATCATATTATTTTCATAATGTACGTGGAAATGATTTCAGATCTACTTGATTTGTTCAATAAACTATTAAACTTCGTAAGTGTAGTTAACTTAAATTATTTTTTGTTGAAATATATCACATTTGTATGTAGTTGAATGTAGCTTAAGTGACTTTTAAGTACCTAACACATTTTTCACTGTACATTTTATTTTGTTTGTTGGTACAATAAAGTATAAAACATATACATATTTTACATTTACATACCTAATATATTCATGTAATATACTTATTAACGATATGATAATACTTTTGTATGTCTATTTAGAATAGTTATATAAATATATTGTATTTACAAATTGTATTACTTTTAAATTTTGTGCTTAATGTTGGTATACTTATAAGTAGGTCTTTTACAGTTTCAATAGTATGTAAGGCAATTTTTTGGTGCATAATTACATGAGCCTTAGTTTTTACAGAATCCATGACATTGAATGAAAAACAATGTACCTATGCGTGATTTAAAATTATTATTATTATTATAGATGACTGAAGTTGGAGTCTTAGATTCTTTCACATTTGTACATTCTGCCATAAATCTCAACCCACAGCATGAGCAGTTCCTCAAAAGAATTCAATCATCAATTGATGAATTGAAGGTATGATTTTAAATATATGATTTTTCAAAATAAAATATTTTACTTTTTTTCTGTTCCCTGTTTATTTTATAGAAATGGTTACAAAATGTATGTACAGAATGGAAAGCAGAAGATTTAGCATCTCTTGGCAATGTAATAGAGCCACCAATGACACCTAATAATATAGATCTCAACATGAATGGCACTGATTATATCACGCCACTTATTAAAGAAAAAATAGACTCTGTGTTAGGTTTTCGAAATCCAGTTAGTCCAATTTTATGGAGTGTTGGATTAAGACCCATTCAAGATAGTAATTCTAAAGATGGTTTTGAAATAGATGATGATCAAAGGCTACATACAGATTTTGTTGCTCCGTCTTTTGGAGATTATGGAAGCCCGTCATCAGAACCTTGGAATGTTTTTCAGGAATCTAATTATGATCTGGATCACACAAATATGGTAACTTACAAAATATTATGTAAAAAATGAATGCTTATGAGATTAACAGTTATAAACATTTTTAAAGGATGAAAAAGGTCCTCAAACACCAAACATAAAATTATATAGAAAGGAAGAGGAATCAGACATTATACAAGACATAAGTTCAAATTCATCATGTTTTCCTAATGAGATTAATCAAAGTAAGGTATATTATGTCATTTATACTATATTCCTATCAATCCGTAATTTATTTTTATTTTTGTATGATGATTTCCAGTCGATAATTTATTTCCATGCCAAAAATGTAAACACCAACTCGGGTCTATTGAAGAGTTAGAAGAACATTTAAAAACTCATCAATTTAAATCAAAATTTACAAACATATATTTAACTTGTGGTAATTATATATCTTACTCTTTTTTATTGTCACTAATGATACTTTGATAGCATAGTTTATTTTATAATAAGGTAAAAATCTATAAAATCAATATTACTTTTGCTACAATTTTATAAAGATTTATCAATACCTACACTAATGGATTAAATTATTAATTTTTTTTTTACTTATACCTGTTATATGTTATGTAAACAGAATTTAAACCGCTATGTGTAGCAAGGCCCTCACAATATGCTGGTTTCTTTTTTTTAGTATTTTGTTTGCAATTTAAGTAAAATAAAATTTTTGGTGTGGATAAAAGAAAAACTAGAAAATATAGATTGTATTAGTTTTTTCATAAATTATTCTTATCACAGTTAAAAAATATCGAAATTAGCTTGTCACAATTTTTATTTATAAGTGTATAAACATACAAATTTTACAAAATTCATCACTTAAAAATAAAAATTTGATATGTAATTTAACATGTTTTTTATTGGAAATTTAAAAATATATATCATCATTTTTTATGAGTATCATATTTGGACAATATTAGATATTCAAAAATGTAATAATGGTTTATCTTTATCATCAATAAATTTAGTTTATAATATTAAGTTTTTTATCCAGTAAATATTATTGGTTTATATTTGAAACAATCTACTATTACTTAAATCATCAATTTTTATCCTCAATTAAATTTTTAGACAAATTTTGTACTATTTATAGGAAGGCATTATTTATTTTTTTGATAAAATGTTTTATTGTGAGTAAAAAATCTTAAAGATGTAAAAACATTTTTTATAATGTAACGGGGTCTTACAAAAACCAAGTTACACCATAGTTTTTTGTTGTAATAAAACATACATTAAATTTATTGTGAATACTATAGCTTTTCATTTACAATGATTTAATATTGAATTCTATTATAGTGATTTATTTTACTGTTAGTTTTTAGTAATATTATACTTAATAGTCAATAGCATAGCCGCATAGGTATGCTTATGGTAAAATAGACAGCTAAAAATTAATCTCAATATTTTGAAAAAATGTGATTGTGTTTTGTAAAACATAATATATGTAGAAGTTTCATTTGTAATAATATTTTTCTACTGACAATAAATAAAATAAATATATATTAAAATATATCATTTTTCAATATTTGAATTTCAAATAATATTTTATATTTATTTATATTATACAGTAAATGCTGATATGAATATTTTCTTGTTTACTTTTTATTATTTTAGATTCTGAGCGAAGCGATGAATGTATTGATTTTACCATGATGTGTGTTTTTTTTTTTTTGTGTCTGTCATCACGTTTTGGGGCAGTAAAAATGCTTCGATTTTTGACTTCAGTACCTCGTTCGATCAGAAAGTGAATCTAGTTGGTACTTTGGGGGGGGGGGGGGGGGTCAAAAGTAAAAAATTCTTAATAATCGAGAAAAACAAATTAAAAATTAAAGGAAAACGGGATATTTTACGCACACTCATTTTTCGACAAAATCGATTTTGGTTTTTGATGTAACTTTAAAACAAATGATTATAGATACATGTAATTTTCACCGAATGTTTCTATAAGTATATTCTATTCACCATGCATTTTCAAAAATTTTCGACTTAAGTTTGAACTATTCATAGGCATTTGAAGTTTTCGATCATTATTAGTTTTTTTAAATTAATATCGATAAAAATTTATTTGTTAGGCAGAAAAGCTTGAAAATTTAATACAAGGCTCACATATTGATACAATAGCAGTTGAAAAATAAAATAAATTCATAGTCACAATTCTTTTTATAAGCATTCAAAGTTTGAATTTTGACAAAATACGTAAAAATCACGAAAATTCACAAATTATTTTAAGCTAGAAATTCATAAAAAACATTTTTTTAATCTAAGATTTAAAAATTTAATACAAGATTCCTTACAAGTTTTTCAATCTTTATCACAAATAAAAAGTCCACCGGAAATTCAAATTAAATTGTCATGAGCATTTAAAATTTAAATTTTTACAACATTGGATTTTCACTTTTAGCGATTTCCTTATTTTGGTGTAACTCTAAAACAAATGACCGTAGATACTTGAAATTTTGACTGAATGTTTATATAGGAATTTTATATATTTGATAAAATTTCAAAATATTTAGGTTTGTTTTGAGCTGTTTACTGACATTTTAATTTTTCAACTTTTTTAGTTTTTTTTTCTATAAATATCGTTAAAAAATTATTTGTTCGGTAGAAAAGCTTGGCAATTTAATACAATGCTTCTAACACATTATAACAATAGCAGTTAAAAAATATTAAAAATACGAAGGCACGATTTTTTTTTATAAGCATTTAAAGTTCAAATTTTGACTTAATACGTAAAAATTACGGCAATGTTCAAATTATCTTAGATAGAAATTCAAAAAAGTTTTTCTTTTTAATTCTAAGATTTGAAAATTTAATACAAGGCTCCTAACATATTTTTACAATAGCAGGTGAGAAATAAAAGAAATATATTAACAAAATGTTTTTTTTACAAGCATTCAAAGTTTGAATTTTCACAACATGTGTAAAAATCACGAAATTCACAAAAATTCGCAAATTATTTTAAACTAGAAATTCATAAAAAATTTTTTTTTTAAATCTAAGATTTGAAAATTTTTAATAATATATAATATCTTCTAGACAGATAAACCGTCTTCGCTCAGAATCGTTTTTCGCGTATACAATGATACTATAATATCATTGGATTCAAATTTAATTCCATCCATTACAGTAACCCTCTTGTAACCTACTGTACAGCAAAGCGACATCCACGACTTACCCGCCTTTTTTTAAATCATTATATTTTAGTGTATTATCATTCATCTGTAATTTTATAAATGATTTCAAAATTGTATTATAAATTAATACCAAGTATCTGGTAAAATAATTTATGTGATCTATGTTCTTATTCATTATTTATATGATAGTTTGTTCTGCAATTGTTCTAATATGTATAATTTATATTTAATTGGTAATAGAAAACAATTGTTTTTTTGTAAATGTAATCCAAACTTTGTTTTATTTTTCTAGCTTACTGTAATAAAACATTCTATAAAAAAAGTAATTTACGTCTACATATGTTGATACATGAAAACATCAAACCTTACTCGTGTTCGTACTGTGATCGGCAGTTTACTCAGAAAGCAACAAGGGATATACACTTAACTAAACATACTGGTTGTTTTTCATTTAATTTATGTAGTTTTATAATTTACTGTTTTAATTTATTGCAATAATTATTTAAAATAATTTAATATTTTTATTGGTAAAAATATTAGTCTTTTAAGACTGCAATTTGTTGCAATTAATAATATATTTACAATTTCCAGGTGAATATTTATATTTGTGTTATATTTGCAATAAAAAGTATGCTACCAGAGGAAAATTAGACTTTCATATGAAAACCCATCAAGAAGCACAATATGAATGTACATTTTGCAGTAAAAGATTTTCTACCCAACAATATTTAAATAATCACATGAAAGTACATCCAGATCAGGTATGTTTACTGACTAGATGTAGCACATTTGCCGTACATATTAAACAATTCATTAAGTCACATAATTATATTGAATTTCCTATGTTTGACCAAAAATAATAAATGTTCATTTTAAATTTCAATAGAAACCTTTAAACTTCATAACACTTTATTTATACTTAAGAGGACGCCACACCCGCATGTGTTGTCTCCGTCTTACAAACGTATAACATAGTAAAATCTACTTGTTTGATAACATAAATATAATTAAAATTATAAGCTTAAGAAAATAAATTTATTTTTTATTTTTTCATTAAATTACTTAAAATTATTGGTTTGTGCTATCAAAAAAATAATGACGCTATGACAATGACACAGTTAAAGTTCTTACCTATGCGTTGTGAAATTTTGAAAATTCTATTATAAATATTGAGGGAGAAAAGTTGTCCCGCGCTAAACAGATTTTGCCATGTTATACGTTTGTAAGACGGAGACAACACATGCGGGTGTGGCGTCCTCTTAAGAATGCATCTGCAATGTAGTAGTAAAACCAGTATAAGTTTATAGGTACTTAAATTATGGTTAGGTTATATATATATTTTTGTGTTTAAAGTATTAAATGGCCAATTATTATTACGTAGAAAAAGTTTATTAAACTATTTTGTTTTTTTTTTTTTAAATAACCCTAACTTGTTAATTATGTTAAGTTTATACTAATAATTAATATACTTTATTAACTAAAAGCTTAAATTAAGGCCAAATTCAGAAATATATGTTAATATGTTGTATTGACCAGATTTAAAACCTATATAAAACTAAATAAAATACTTAATAAAACTATAATACATTTTAAATCATATATTTAGAATACAAGTGGATTCAACTGTGATGTATGTCAAACAGAGTTTAAGAAAAAAAGATCTTTCCTTGCACATAGAAAACAAGAACATCCATTTTGTATGTTTAAATGTCCAACTTTTCAATGTGATAAGGAATTTTCTACGATCCAACTGTTAAATAGACATATTAAACGATTACATGAAGCAAAGGAAAGGTAAATCATAATAACTTTTAAATCTTATCATTTTAATTTGTTGAAGTTAATTTTATTAAAATACTGAAATATTTAATTTATATGGTAGAAATGTGATTTGTTCAGAATGTGGAAAATCCTTTGATTTTCCTAATTACTTACAAAAACACATTGTTCGAGTTCATGGACCTAAACGTTTACCAAAATTTAAATGCCGACAGTGTCCCATGCGTTTTGAGAATGACGTAATGTTACATTTACACATGCAATCTCATCCAAAGGTATGGAATATTTTAGTATAAAGAAAATAATTTAAGCATTTAAAAAATAAATAACATTATTAATTTTAATTTAATTTCAATAGAATAATTATAGAAATTACACGTTTATACGTTTATTTTTTTTAACTCTTACTACCTACCAGGGCTCCTATTGCTCCTAAGCTCATGTTCTAAAAAATGCCTAAATAAGCATGCTCTTATACACTAAAAACTAGCCAAATATGCATTGAAATATGTCTAAGTCCAGAAATATGCATTAAAAACAAATAAATCATAAATAATTTGTATTACTAGATAAGACTACTTCATATAAAATGTTTTCTCTAATTGCTTAATGTGGAGCAATTCCATTATATTTCATATGATGTTAAAACCATAACATTGTTATATAGTTGATACATATATTGGCTATATCAAACTAAATTTGTGTTTTAAAACAATAGGATTTATGCTCTATAAATTGAAGGGGTTTTCAATGTGATATGTTTTGAAAATAATTGATTACATTTTTCTGTAAATATATATATATTTTTTTTTGTTTGCAGGATAATAAAAAGAAAGAAATCAAACGTGTGAGTTGTCCTCGAGATTCTTGTAATTTATCATTTTACAACCGCGTTAGCCTTCGATATCACATTGCAGAAAAACATGATAATATTTATCGGTAAGTTTATTCATCTAACAGAAACCATAAAATGTATTAAATTTTTAATGCAAAATATGGTTGTAAATTATTTTTTTTAACATGTTAAGTTTAAATATTTTTTTTTAAAGGTATGAATGTGAAGTATGTCAAAAAAAATTTGTTCGTAAAAATCATTATGAACTACATAAGGCTATCCACTTGAAACCAAATTTTACTTGCAACATGTGTTTTAAAAGATTTCGTAAAAAAAATCGCTTAGCTGCTCATTGGAAAAGGACCCATCAACAAGAGACTTTTGATTTTGGCATGCTTTTTAATGTTGATACAATTCACAGATTAAATTTATAATGTAACTAGCTTATCTACCCTTTGTTGATAGGGATAAGTATACAAAATGTATGTATTGTTATTTGTTAAGATTAAATATTGTTTAATTTTTATTTAGATAAGATTATTTAAAAAATATTTTATATAATATATTTATTAGTTATTGTTTTATTTATTATATCTTTTGGCAGTAGCTTTGCTTGTGCTAGTATACAGGTATAGACTACTCGGCTTCACCCATTGTTTAAATTGTTAAATTGATCAGCTGTTTGAGTGTTGAGTTGTTTTATGTTTTATAAAAATCTGACCAAGAAATAACGTTTTTCATTTCAACCCCTATTACCTTTTAATCACCTTTAGATGTTGAATTTATGAAAATGAGTTACCTACAGAGTCCTCCTATGTATCCTTCACCTATATGTGCAGTTTTTTTGTGTTACTCTATTATAGACATTTTAGTGTTACATTTTATTTTATCGATGTATTATTATAGACCGTGATTTAAATAAAAAATTATTATGAAATTGGAATTTTCTAAAATATATTTCGATATAATTATATGAAAAATGCGTGAAATAATTTATGGATAAGATAGCATTACACAATTTTTAAATGAAAATAAAAATTTCCCTGCAACATGTGCACCAAACGTAATCAGTTTACTAGCTGCTATAATTATTTATTATTTAAAAGTTTATTATATAAACACGCAATATGTACCTACCTATTTGTTATTAAGATATACATAATAGATACACGTAAAAATGTATTTTTGACAATTTCAACCTCTTAAAATCAAAATTTAAAAAAAACCTATCTTAGTTGAAATTATAATATTAATTTATCCCCAAAATTTCAAGTCAATGACTCTAAGGGCTTGTTTTACAATCATAGTTTAATTTAAACCTCGGCTACGCTTGGCCCACTGATTTTACCGGTCCAATTGCGCGGTTCAACCTAACTTTAACTATTGTAAAACGGGCCATAAGAGCCTCTGCGTTGATTATGAATCAGGAAGACACTTTTTTTAGAACTAAGTAAAGACACCAACATGTAGGTAGATAATATATTTAATAAAAGTTATAGGTCAACTGTCATAGTGTCATTTATACCTAAAAATTAACCAATGTTAAAATAAGATGCAAGGTAATTAGGTAAACCAATCAGACAAGAATCCACCGGTGGCTAATTTGAGGCATTACTCTCCCTAGTGCCTACCCTTTCGAAGTGTCATATAATAATGTTTTATACAGGGTCTATCTGAACAAACGCACTTCTTTCAAAATAATGTTACGCTCAAAGTAATATTTCAGTAAAAAAATTTTTATTATATCAAAAAATGCATACGCATTACGCATCAGTGGCGCACACAGGATTTTTTTTCGGGGGGGGGGGGGGGGGGTCAAGGTAAAAATATAACACATTTTACAAATAACAAAATATTTACTTAATAATTTACTTAAGTATTAAATATATTTAATTAAAAAATTAAGAATTTACAAATTTAACTTTAATCTTTTATTTGATGATTTACTCATCTCATTAATTATATCATTTGTAATAACTTCTATATCCCTATGGATATTTAATAAAGCTAAACTATTAAGCCTATTTTGTCTCATTGTATTTCTTATGTAGGTCTTAAGGCGTCGTAGTGTTGAAAACGATCGTTCTCCAGTGGCCGCGTGGTTACTGGTAAAGTAATAAATATTTGCAGCAATTTTGAAATGATTGGGTATATTTGAGGATCACACTGAAAGTACAGGTCTGTAACAGTTTTTTTTGTTTGAATAATATCTGACTGGTGCTTAAAACTATTTTGCCATAATTGTAATTCAGCATTTCTCGAATATTCACTTATATCACACAAATTATTTTCATATATTATATCTTTATACATTTCTGAAAGTAATTTAAAACTTTCTTCGATATCATTGCTAATTTTAAAGTCAGAATTAGGAAATAATCAAGTACAGCTGCTTAATATATTCTTGTGTGATAAAAATCTATCGTGCAGTTGATCTATAAAATTATCCAAGAAAGGGATAAATATTGTAATACGGTAATAACTTTCTGGACTGTTTGTGGCTATATTACTTCTATTATGTGCTTGACGACTTGATATTCTGGGAATGCAAATATCAATTCCAATTTTATTACAATATGTTTCAACAGACTTAAATATTTTACTAAACTCTTCAAAAGCATTCACACGAATACCTTTTAATGTGTTTTGAGTAACATTAGCAAAAGAAAGAGCTTGTTTTAAATCTAAACTTTCAGTTTGTAGAAGTCTACTCAGTGGCACAGATATTGAAAATAGTTTAACTAAAATCATGAGTGATACTTGGAACTTAGATTGTGTTATTGAAGCTAAAAGTTGATTAGCTGTTGATGATGTATCAACATCTGCCCAAGAAGAAATTTCTTCTAGAGAAGATATAATTGCAGGCTGTAATTCATGAAATAGCATGACAGCATTATGGCGCTCTACCCATCTGGTGGGGCAAAATGATTTTAACTTTTGTGATTTTTCACCTGGAAATAACTTTGTTATTGTAGACTGGAGAATATTTAATCTTTTAGGATATCCAAAGAAATTAGAAATTGTCTGCATAGTACCCATACAATTTCTTATTTCAGAAATTTGGCAAGCAAAAGACACAGCTAAATTTAAGCAATGGGAACTACAGTGAATATATAACGCCATTGGATATTTTTTTTCTTATATGAGATTGGGTACCATTAAACTTCATTTTATCATTTTAATAAATTCAAAGACCATATTATTAATAATGAAGATAAATGATAATGACATAATTATTATTCATGTATCTACCGCATTGATAATAGAATAGACTATTATATAACTGTGGGGACACGGCGCACATGTACCACATAACCAATGATAATAGGTATTACTCGATATTAAAAACTTGTAAAATTTGTAAATTGTAACCTAATTTCGGGGGGGGGATTACAACCTCTTAACCCCCCCCCCCCCCTGCGTGCGCCACTGTTACGCATATATGTAGTTTTTTTATATGTAACAAAATTTAGGTTTTGAAAGTGATGTCATACATATGGCTCATTTCGTGTTTTGGGGACATTCAGTAGCCTCCTTGCTCCCCTGACTTGACAATATGCAATTTTTAGGTGGAGTCACATAAAATCAAAAGTCTACCACTAAAAACCACGAACCCATGATGGATTGAAAGACGAGATCACTCAAGTGGTGAGAAAAGTTTCGGAACAGATGTTGATCGACACGATAGGATCGTTTCGCGAGTGCCTACGCATCCCTACTTTGTGACTCAAGGGCGCCATATGCAGTGCCTTACATTATTTTCAAAACCTAAATTTTGTTGCATATAAAAAAAACTGCATATGTGTATGCATTTTTTGATGTAATAAAACATTTTTTACTGAAATTACTTTGAGCATTTTGAAAAACATGCGTTTGTTCTGACGGATCCAGTATTTCTGTGTATTAATGGCATTTAAAACATAGCTATGTACAACATATGGCACTGTCAATATGACCATATATAGATTATTGACTTAAAAATTTAATTGACCAATTTTCAGAAATATGAGGTAAATTTAGAGAGCAGTTTGAAGTTTGAACCACGTTCGATAGGATACCAAGTACCATATCTAATCCATCATTGGCGGATTGCCCAAATCGGTTGAATTGATTCATTAAGCGAAGTAAACTGATGCAGGTTAATACTCGTGAATAAAATTGAGGTACACGAATAGGTTCTGTGGTACACCTTAGCGCGCCGTATTTATGTTTTTTAATTTTTGCCATGGTGAAGTCGGGTTGTACCGCATAGAATAATTACACAGTTATTACCTATGCCATATGGCCTATTTTTTTTTTTTTAGCTTATACAGGTCATTAAGACCCTTCGCTGCTTCTAATAAGCCTCTCCATCGGTCTCTGTTGTCTGCATCCTCAATTATTGCAATTTCATCTACTTGCATTAGGTATTTCTTTACCCAATCTATCCAACGCTAACACGGTCTTCCTCTGGGGCGTGTTTTATTTGGTTTATATGTCATAACTTGTCTCATTTGGCTGTCCTTATCTCGCCATATGTGACCAGCCCATTCCAGCCTCTTTGAGACAAGATATTTTTGGATATTTGGTCCTTTAAAGATTCTTTCGATATTTGCATTTGTTCTCCTTTCGTATTCCCCTGTTTCCGTATATTCTTCCAAGGACCTTTCTCTCAAATATTAAAAGCTTTGTCTCGTCCCCTTTAGTGGTGGACCACGTTTCGCACATTACTATGGGACGTAAGTAGGAAATATAAAAGCTTTTTCTTAGTTATGGCCTATATTGATATTATAATATGATAAAATAATAACCATTGACCAGTATGTACCTAATAAAATTATAGGAACAGTGAAACCTCCCTTAATGGACACCTCCAAATAGCGGACGTTTTTTCAGGGACGGGGACATTTTCAATATTTATGTATAGGAAAACCTCTAAATACAGGAGACTCTGAATAACGAACACTTTTATGGCATTGATATTAGTAAATTTTATCTTAAATTAAGAATAATTTTAGATTATAGGTACCTGAATAAAAACCTGAATTATTAAGTTGTCTTATGTGTACATTATTATACTATATATGAAAATCTTGTCCTATGTGCGTTTAGTTGTGTTTGTGATGCAAATGTTTATTGTAGTGCGAATTTATTATACGTATTGTTTATACGAACGTTTATTGAAGTGCGCTATGGCCAACAAAAGAAAACGATTTTGACTCTAAAAAAAAAAATAGACATTATGGAATTTCGAACATCAAATACAAATACAATGCCCGTTCGTGCATTAGCAGACAAATTTAATGTTAGTAAAACACGAATTGCGGATATTATAGCAAATAAAGACGTTCTTTGCAAAACTTGGGCTGAAAATGGAGAAGAGAAACGAAAATGGACAAAGCTACAACAAACAGAAACCTCTATAATCGACAATGAAGTATTTAACCGATTTGGATGCCAATTCAAGTCAACCTATCAACGTGTTGGATGCAATTTACTGCGTGTCTTCATCTACAAAATCATTCAACCCGAAACAGTTAAGAAATGCTTTTTGCAGTCTGGCTTTAGGCACCGTGATAACAACGTTACAGACGTTGGTGATCTACTTACACCAATAGAAGAACTTGGCAATCTTGATCAAATTACGGAAAATGAATACATAACACTAGACGATTGCGTAGAGACTATTACGACGCCGATATCGAAAATCCATCTGATAGATCGAGCACGTGACTTCTACACAAAATGAAGAAGAAAGTGATGAAGAAAATTATGGGTGCGAAGGTCAAGAAATTCCACAAATAAGAAGTCTACGAGAGACATTGCTGGCAGTAAAAGACATGCGTAAATATATTTCTTCTATCGAGGTGCAGAATAGTTCATTGTTCTCAAACACAGTACAATTAGAAAATGCCTTAACATACGAAATAACTGAATGTAGGGAAAAAAACCAAGCAAAAATAAATCCAGGGAAAAAAAGCCACGGAAAAAAAAGTAAAATTACAATAATTAAATGTATAACAATTATTAAAATTTAAGTATTAAATTAGGTATTATTTAAAAAATCTTTACACATTATTAGTCATATTGTATATATATATAATTATTAATTATACACAGATTATATGTTATTATTTATTATTCATAGTAATAAATATATTTTAGATTCTAAACTAAACAGCAATGAATGTATTGATTTTATTAAATAAAAAATATACATAAATTAATTTATTTCAAGATAGCTAGATACCATGTAGTTCATACTGCAACATGTACATTTAAAATAGAATCACTCTGTACAAAGTATATACATTATACATTTATACTTTACATAATATCTAGGATGTAAGACATAAATCAATTGATTTCAAGATAATATCCACAAAATATTATGTTATTTTTATTCAATGTATATTTTTATATTAACAATTTTATTTTTATATAATATGAATCTAGACCTACTTAATCCCTAACACAAAAAATAAAAAAAAAATAATAATATTAAGGTTAAAATAAAATAATTAAAGACGTAAGTGTCATTGGTAGGTGGCTTCTTCATTCAAAATTTCATTATATTGTCATTGTCATTAGCTCATACTTTTATTGTGCCGATTGCGTATAGATTGTGTATTTATTAATAAAGTAATGTAAAAAAAAAATATATGAATCTGGACAATACAGTATGATCAACTGTGTTAAAAATTTTGAATAATACTTTAGATTTTATTTTTTTATATATTTAATTATAATTATTTTTTATATATTTGACCAATAATGTGTAAAAAATGTTTAAATAATACCTAATTTAATACTTTAATTTTAATTGTTACATATTTAATTATTGTAATTTGACTTTTTTTCCGTGGCTTATTTTTCTCTTGGATTTTTTTTCTTGGTTTTTTTTTCTGATACCTAGCTGAAATAACTACACCTGCAATTTGTAAACAAACTAGCTAAAGTAACAGATTTTATTCAGAAATGTTAGTTTTTATTTTTTAAGATGCATTTAATTACCTAATGTAAAAATAAAATAACAATTTAGGTGACTGGTTTTTTTTCATAAATGTTAGTTATATCATATTGTAGGTATTTAACTAATGTAAAAATAATATAAAATAAAATGATTGAATTTATTTATTTATTAAAAAAAAATGTTTTCCACTAAATAGCGGACAAAATTTCGGCGACTGAGAGTGTCCGCTATTCAGAGATTTCACTGTAGGTATTTGTTATCTAATCGAAAGCAAAAATAAAGCTTCCTTCCTATTTAAAATTTCTAGATCCATGTCTGAAACTAGTGATAAAAATATCATGGTGATTTTATAGTTAGTTATTATTTTTTCATTATTTTATCTTATCTGATTATTTTTGATTAAATGTTTTAATTATATAAATGCCACATTTGAAAAATGTGTTAATGTACAAAATTGTATTTTATTCATTATGATTAATATGACCCAATGCATATGATGTTTTCATCAAGTCTTTAATGTAGGTACCTAGATAATTACGCAATTATGATGTGTTTAACGTTGAACTGTTACTACAAAGGTACGTACCTAAATACATAATAATTTTTATAACCCATAATTTCCTAAATATGGTGTTAATCTAAGTAACGTTAGAAAAGGTAAAATCAAAAGGGAATCTAATATGGACGGAAAAACTAATTACATAGGTACCTAATAGTATTTTAGTGTATAAGTAATAAATAATAATCATATAAAAAGTAGGTAGGTAATTTAAATACTAATTAGTTTACATTTATGCTTAAAATATTTATTTATGTACACAATCATATATAAAGTAGTTGTTTCAGTTAGTTTGTGGTTGTAAATTATTGATTTAATTTTTATGTGATATAATCCACAATGGTAACATATTAATATGAAAGTATCGTTATAATGGAAATGATAGGTTCCTACCTAGGTAGTTATCATCTCGTAATGCTTGTCCTAGACTTCTATATATCTTCATACTCGTTATAAAATTTCTATTAGTGTGACGTGTATTGTGTATATCCGTCAGAGCGAAGAAATAATAATAATAGTGGATTTTTGTGGATAGGTAACAAACAACAATAGTTTATGAGTGGCTTGGTGAGGCGCGGTCGTACGCTCAATCTGCGGAAACGCACTGAGCGTACGTACCGGCCGCAGTTGCTAGCTCCCGGATGGGTGACCACCCGGGATTTTTAGCAACATATCCTTACCACACTTACACAAACACGTGTTACAACCCTACCCAATTAAAAACCTACAAACAAACTTACAAAAATAATCCCTACCGTACCTCCCCACACCCAATGGCCTATGTTGCCGCGGGTTCTCCTTACAAAAAAAAAAAAAAAAATAGTTTATGAACATAAGTGATACCTCTACCTGGCTACTCGTGACCACAAACCTTTATGGCTGACTTTTCACATAATTAAAATTTAACACAGCCATTAATGTTAACCATTCAACGATTCAACACGCCTACCTACAATTATAATTAGTAATTATTAGTTATTACCGTACATTAAAGCGGTAGGTACCTACTCAACACTTCCCACCTTTTATAATAATATGTTCAATTTAAGAATTGATACATTTTTATATTTTATTACTTATCATGATTAGTTCTTCTAAATCTTAAAAATCAATTTTTTTCCAAAAACGTATCTGTTTGATAACATCAAAGGCGTATTTAGGAAAATGTAACCATAAACCATTTTAAAGAATCATATATTTTTATGTAATTAAATAATTTTAACGACTAATAAAGTACCTAAGTATTTTTGAAACGTTGTTCGAACTTGTATCGGTGAGATACACACTAATACACACAGATTATCTAATAATATTAACATCGGTAATTTTTGTAGTGGAGAGGTTTTCAAGCCAGGGTAAACCTAACTGCCAACTGATAGATTCCCTCCACTATAAATAAGTTTCCGGTATAGGTATGCATTATATTATGTATGATACAACAAATATGTACAGCCATAATTTGTGCCATTTAATACTCATTTGCGTAATATATACTCGCGTACGGTGTGGGCTCATATACAAGGGTTGTAGTAGTATTATATAAGTAATATATATATATATATATATATATATATATATATATATTAATTATTAACTATATCGAACTCCCTTTCACAGCATATAATTCTCTCTCTATATATATGTATATATGTATATACACATATCTAATATATAATATATCGATTATATCGACAACGGCCATCGTAAATCGTAATATGTTTTATAGTATATAGGTACTTATCTACATAGCCTATAAGTAACCCATTCAGCCGTTTCGATAATGTACATATATACATGTACATTGTGGGTCTTCGTAAACCTACACAACATAACTAATATTATAAGCGAATACGCCATGCAGCTGTTCGGTCATCTTTTTGAGTTTAATGCCTATAATATGTTTGAATATAATTTATACAAGGTGTTGTACTCGCCTACTACCTGTCCCTGTATGGCTGTATATATAAAAATTAAGCATACATAAAACATAAATAAATATAAATATACCAATACCCATCTCGGCACCTTCAACAAAAGAATTAAAACTTATATTATCCAGGTACCTATACCTAAATTTTTGAATGCATAGCTATTATAATATAGATACACTCTTAGTGGAAATTAATTGATTGTTCAACTATTAAAATATTTACATAAATTATCTGTATAATTTATAGTATACAGGGTGATTTTTTTATCGAAGAACACTCATTATTTAAAAAAGTATGAGTGTATGAGTATGAGTGTTCTTCGATAAAAAAATCACCCTGTATTTGTGTATAGAATTTTTTTTTTTTTTAATAAGCCAAAAACTGTTATGGAATATAATAGTTTTGGCTCTCTAATGTTCTATGTTACAAGTATAACTATTTTACATATTAGATAATTATACTACTCAAATTGATTACTAAATATACTGCTATATGTACAATATACTACCATATAGGTAATACTACTAATACTATATAGTATACAGTTTAGACAAGCGGAGTAGTGGTCAAACATTTTTCGGGATAACCCCGTACCACTTCACTCTGTCAATCTAAACTTTAAATACTTATAACTCATAAACTACTCGTCCAAAATTTGACTTTTACGTATCAAAATACTTAGAAAAATATTCTGCTTTGGAATATGAAATTAAAACTCTAGGTTGCCATTCAAAAAAGTAAAAAATTAAAAAATTATAAGGATAAAAAATATTTAAAGATATAATTTTTTAATAAAAACGTTGGTTTTTTAAGAACTTGAAACATGTAAAAAATATTTTGAAATAATGAGTGTTTTATGATAAATCAATCATGTATATTATACCTACTACTATACATATAAAAGAGAAAAGACACTATAAGTCTATAATATACTTGATTGTTTGATTGTACATTTATATTTATACCATTCATTGTTGGACTTGTGAATGGATATTTTTTAAGTACCTATTTCGAAAACCAAGTTACGCAGTAGGTAGGTAACATGAAACAAGATTAGTTAGATCTTGGATGGTACGCTTACTATATTCATCGATAAAGAATTATAAATAAGTATCATTTAACGGAATAGGTACCTATTTAAATAATTAAATATGTTTGAATATTGAAAACAAATTCAGCTCATTTTAATTACATTTATATACAGGATGTCTCAGAATGATCCGAAAAAAAATTATGCTAATTAAACGTATGACAAAAATTGTTAATATTATATGATAAATAAATAATTTAAGAAATATACTCATATTAGCAAATTCTTAAGAATAATATTTAAAAAAAAGTTATTACATTCCAATGTTCCAAATTAATTTTTATATATATATACATAAATATTTTTGCTTTTGTATTACATATTTACATACATAAATCTTAATCTTGGTAATATCTTCTTCGATATAGGTAATGAAAGGATCATAAATTCATAAGGTTAAATATTACTTTAGAACACTATTGTTATAACTTATAACTTATAATTAACATGCATGTGCTATATAGTACTTATAAGAAGTATCTACAGTTGTTGCCCGCAAAATATAAATTATAAATACGTTATTTATGTGTACACTCATAGTTTATACAATACTTAAAGTTTAAAGTCACAACAATTTCTAATTAGCGATTAAACTTAAAACGTTTACGACATTACCTTGAAAAATTTAATCAAATAAAGTGTTCTATAGGTATTCGAACATTATGTGAGACGTAGGTGAGTAAAAAGGAGTGTTAGATACACGAGATATCATCGATAATTCATCTATGATTAGAATCACTAAGTCTGAACGCAACACTTAAAAAAAAAAACTCAGCAGATAAACTCTTTTGGTCATTTCAACATGTAAAGACTATCCGTGGTTATTGGACTGAGTTGTTTGGAGGAGAGGCAATAATTATTCAAGTCATGAAGGGGTGATCATCCTCAAATACACCTCTGAAGAATGTAAAGATTGAATTTTTGATTTACGATTTTGTAATAACTATTTGACTAATTTTTTCATCCATCTCCACTATGTTAATATGTCATTAAATTTCTCTACCAACTGCAATGTTACTTCTATACCTGCTTAGGAAACGAACATAGGTACTATAGGTATATATGATGTATGATGTAACATCCGTCAGTCCTTGCATAGTTCTAGATTTTTCTGAGTTATTAATATAGTATTGTTTTCACAGCTTTTTGATGTACTTCAGAAAGAATTGGTTGTAGGAATTATAAACTGAAATTAAATTGAATTTAGATAGTTATGTACACAACGCCGTATTCTATATGTTTATTAATATTTTTCTGGGCGAAGTCAGATTACACACTTCAAATATATTTATTTTTTTATATATTGGTTAGGTTAAAAAAAATCCTATATTAACGAAATTGTAAGTGTTTTGTAATATATTACAACACAAATGATAATTCTTTTTTTCTCTCCCCAATTTTTATAGTTATGCATGTTGTACAGTATACACAACTTGTCATCACACATTAACACACGTAGCTCATCACCATTTACCTGACAATCTCGACCATTGGTGATAGAGTTACTCACACGCCACTACACTCGCAAAAAACTTACACGGTTACACATGAATAGTGGTAGGAAAGTAATGGTACACGACAAAGCTTAGGTAACCGAGTGTGTGTATTTACATTGTATGCTTCTGGCTCCAACAATTATAAAGCTTTATGAAAAAAAAGGTTTGATACATCAATCGAATAAAAAAAAAATTAACACGTGCAATCGAGTGTTTTAATCAGAAAAAAATAATTAAAAAAATATATTTTTTGTTATATTCCTATAAATACATAAAAAATCTAAAAAAAAAATACCTAAAATCTTTAAAAACTATGAAAAATGTGTTGTTTTATTGTATATACTTGAAACTTGGAACACTCTTAAAACGTTTATAATATTATGTTCTTCGCAGTTTATGAAATTGTACTACAATTTATATAGAAAGTGTTCAAACATTTTCGAAACTTATAAATGTTTAGAAGACACAGATCTAGGTACGTGACTACGTTTCTTAACTTTTAACTTTATACTATATGTCATATTGATGAACCCATTTTAAATATATGAAAGTAGTAATAGGTACTAAAATGGTGTGTATGCATTGTAGGTACACATGTTATATTTGGAATTTGATTTTGTTTAAAATACGCAAGGTATACATTAATACAAAATACATAAACATATACATTATACATAACTATTAAATTGAAACACCCCAACCTTTCATAATTTTATTAAATAAGCTTATGTAATCATATGTGGAATTAGAGAACTTTGAGGAACTTAGCCCCCAGTTTTATCAATGACACTCTAGTTTTTTTAATTATATTTTAATTTAAAATATTAACCATCAATATTTGTGCTGCTGATAGAACTCTAGCTTTTTAGCCCACTCCTATCAGAAAAGGAAAGCTTTCCCTATAGTTGCACCTATATGTATGTAATATGAAGTTATACGTTTATCTTTTATCTATTATTCTATATTTTGTTCTCCCAATTTGTATAGGTATTGTCTATTGCTTAGCGATTATTACTTAAAGTTGAAATTTGTGATTTTAAGATAGGTTTGAACAAACTACAAATGTCACTCTATTATTATATAACGAAACACTTATAAGTTATATATTATTGATTTTATTACTAGGTAGGTAACATTAATGTATAATAACTAACAGAACTTTTATGAAGGTTGGAAGGATAACATGTAGTTTATGAAGCCAATTTGAGTAGGTACGTTGAAGAGCCACTTTTAAAAATGTATAAAATTAAAACAACATAAGCCAGATACTTATAATGAAAGCCAGATGAATACATATGAAATTATAATAAATTAATCAATATCACCGTATTATAATTTATAAGCGTTGTTGTAAATGAGAACTACGAATAGAATATTTGTGTATAATATGTTATTTATATTTAAATGTCTTAAAAACTATACTTTTAGCTTGCGCGATAAAAAAGAATTATAAAAGTAGTAGTATAGAAATATTATAATGTATTTATAAAATCCAGTACCTATTGATTTTTATCCTGAAAAATATTTAGCTTGAGCGCTCAGTTATAAACTGTTTATAAATGCGGGGTTTTCAAGAAAACAGGCGTTGACATTTTTATAATATGAAAAAAACCCATTTCAATTTATCAGAGAAAATAACATTTTAAGTTAGGAACGTATTACTATATAAAATATATGCACACATTGCACACGCTATAGCTAAATGCCTAAATCCATTGCTTTAAAACTCTTTTAGTATAATAATTGCATTTGCTAGGCAACATTTTATTTACACTTACAGTCAAAATAAAATTAGTTAAGTATTCCAACAATTTATTTAAAGCCGTAATAAAAATATTTTATATCAGTTTAAATAATATTAGATCATTGAGATAATTTTTATAGGCAAAAAATAATTTGATAGTTTTAAAATAGGATAGGTTACGTCTTACGTATATAATCTTTATGCTATTAAAATATGATGACAATTTAATAAGCATATTATTATAATATCAACAAATATAAATCCCGGATTCTAAATGTCAAACATCATTATTATAAAGTGAAAATTTCTGAATCGGGAGATTTTTTTTTAAAAGACAACCTATTTTTTAAATTGTTTTAGCTATTAGTGTATTTAACCAATGAATAAAACTCTGATATTACTTTGAATTATATCTGCTGTACCTACATTTTTCTTTAAAGTCGTTTAATTTGATTGATATATTTAAAACAGATATACATTCATCAAAGATTAGAAATCCTATCAGTTTCCATCCCTTGAAAATGCCTCCCTTGGATAAAATTAATGAAAAAACTATATGTGTAAATATTGGAAATATAATAGATTATATGTGTAAAAAAAGAAGTTTTTCTTTAAGGAAATTGATTTATAAATATTGAAATTTAAACACTATCTTATAATACTAAAATAGAACGAACAATCCTTCAAGATTTAATGATCGTAGATTTGATAAGGTTAAAATGATTGGAATATTGTACTCATGATTAGGCAAACATTAAAACAAATTATACGAATTTAACCATCTACCTACATAACTATTTTTATTTTTTTAATACTTCGAAAATTCCAAGTCTACGATTATTTCTTTTTGAATTTGAACAAAATCAAATTACCACAAACTACTTACAAAATAAAATTTGGTATCAGAAACCATCATTAAAATAATTGAAGATTGGAATAAATGTTCTGCTTCGAAACTCAATGACATAGGCACACACACATAGCACATGATTATAAAACCAATACAATCTTCAAAACCTCAGAATCTAAAAGAATGTTATATTATTTTTACTAAATTATTAAATTACATTTACCTAACTATTGAAGGATTGTAAATACAGCATGGTATGTAAATATCATAAATCATCCATTAAATCATTAACTTACAATATATTTTTAAGCTTTGTAGTTACTAACGGCTAATGGCTATAAATTAGACATTGTGCAGCCATAGTTAATACTACTTCGTATAAGTAATACATGCTTCACAAATTCATATTTTTTACACATAGGTACCTTATAATAAAGAAAATATTAATCATTATGATTTACTTAAAGATCTTTGTCAAGTACCTATAGTCTTACTATTCTTATTAGGTATTTAGGCATAATGTGTAGTGAACACTACAGGTTTATGATAAAATTATATACGTAGCTTAAAAGTAGTCTAAATATTTTGAAAATTACTGCATGGTGTTTAGAATATCACAATTAAATTAATAGCGGGATGTTTCAAGGTTATACGATTAATTTTTTTTAATTTTTTTTTTGGTTTTCGGTCATTGAGACCATACCGCCAAACAAATTTCTCTCCATCTATCTCTATTTTCTTAATTATTTTTAATTACAACAATATAACAAAAACTGTTTGAGTAAAAATCGTTGTAATCATTTAAATATACGATTTCGTCAAAATTTGAACTCATGCTAAACTTTTCACTAATTTCAGGAATACTAACTGATCCTATCTTGTATTGTGTTACAGTTTATATTATAAACTTCAAATTTGAATAACTTTTAAAACGACTTTTACATATTCTAACAAAGTAACAAATGTCTAACAACGTCCAATAAGTGATTGTTGTGCCAACTTTGATGGTAAATATATGTGCGCAGAATCAATTTTGGAATTCCAAGAATTTCATTCCCTGGTGGGGAAACAACTGATTACGATAGTTTTGGGACTGATCGTGCAAATAGGCACATGCTAATAACATGTTAAATATTTGTACAGGAAAAATTGGAAATAAATATTGTTGATATGTTATAATATGTAAAAAGGTGTGAAACACGTATAACTATAGGCCTTTATTTTTTTATGATTTCGTGGTTAAATAAACTACTAAGAGCATGCGCACTACAAAGGTCAGCATGTAAATACATATACAATTGCATGTTAAATATTCAAGCCTGGGCATAAACGCGTTAAAAAGTTAAAAGTTAAGTTAATTTTAACTTTTAACTTAACTTTTAAAAATTTAATTTTCATAAACTTAATTTTTAACTTAACTTATTTTAATTGATATAAACTTAATAAATAACGAGTTACTTTTAATCAAATTCGAGTTAAGTTAATTTATAAATAATTAAATAATAAATATAATGAAGTATATAGTTGGCTATATTCTCAAACAGTTTTAGACTTTTAGTTTCCTGAAAAAGTATTCAGAGTACATTCTTAAATACCATGTTATTTTTATTTAATAATTTAAAAAAAAGTGCATAATACTTGTCAGTTGTCTGTATTAGTGTGTTAATAAATCATAAGATTGTATTTGTTTCGGCATTTTCAATTTTGTATTTTTTTCATACCTACTACATAATTCTATTAATTTAATACCTATGTATAGAAAAGCTATTGGCTATTTCCTGTGGTCAATAATATTTATGAGTTTTATTATTTATATAGATATTATATATAAAAAAAAAAATAACTTAACTTAAGTCAATAAGTTAATTGAAAATGTTTATATAACTTTTAACTTAACTGAGTTAAAAAGAGAATTAGATTAACTATTAACTTTAAACTTTTTAAAATGTTTTCCATTAACTTAACTTAACTCAGTTAAAAATTATCATTAACTTGCCCAGGCTTGTAAATATTTGCAAAAATCTTTTGAACATTTTTTTTGTGGGAGGGCTGGTGACTCGTACATGGTATACGTCATCAATATATAATTGCTCTATTTAGAATCTTAAATGTCAAATATCTATAAATAACCCAATAACAGATAGTTATATCTTATATAGTATTTTAAAAAATAAATTATGTTTAGAAAATTGTAATAAGTTTATAGACTATTCATTTCAGAATTGCAACTAATTAGCATTTACAGTAAATTATATTTTCATTTTCAAAATATTTTGATTCTTTTAAGTTATTTATAGACGTTTCAAAGTTTCTAAATTTTTAAAACAGAAATGTTCAAGTTAAAAGCTTGACAATTTAATGTAATTTAACTTAATGCAAGGTCCAAGTTGTTTTTATTTTGTTAGTTATAAGTAACATTTTTTTAAATCATTTTTTTCTTTAATAAGCGTTTATTCAAATATAAATGAATGATAGAGATTTTCCTTTAACGTTTTTAATTATTTTGTTTTAATTAAAAAAATATTATTCATTGAAAAATCATAGTGTATAATATTATTATTTTCTATAAATAATGCTATTTTCAAAATATTAATTATATTTTATACCCCGGTATTATACAAACAGTGTTCTAAATAAGGTTACGTATAGGTACCTACGTCATTATTGACTTAATACTTATAACTTATAAGCTATGAGTTGATAACAATATTATGTTTTTATAATGTATTACTATAAATTACTATTATTTATGTGGTATACTGTATCCAGCGACACGGTAGTGTCGCGAGCTAAGTAAAAAAAAAAGGAAGGCGAAGCACTCGACCGTGTATATATACAGAAACCTAAACATTCCCATTTAATACGTGTTAATATTTTGGTATTCTTTATTAAAGGCTGTAGGTCTAATAAATGAACCAAATAGTTAGAATGAGATATCAATCGATCGAGAAAATCATAGGCTACGTGCTTTTATAATTTTAAATAGAATCGGTTGAATAGTATTTTAGTTATGATCAAAAAACTGTGGATATTTAAGTGATCATTTTATATTACTTTCGCCGCCGGCTGCCGTATTAAACGCGTCATGTTGACGGGACGAGTGAGAGGATTCTTGCGACGGCGGCGTGTGTCTCCCACTACTATTGCTTCCCCCCACCGCTAGACACATACAACATACTAACACGCGAACATGGTCCACAATCGCTTATCAGTTATCGGTATCGGTGCATTCTGTTTTCGTAATTTGAAATTTCGTTCTTTCGTCTCGCGTCCTGCGTACGAGCTTGTTATCGGCGTTATTGTCTCGTGTCCATAATATTATTATTCAATGCACGTGGTATCACCAAACCTAACCGTATCGACTATCTATCATTTTCCATTGAGCATTTTATTGGTAAATAATATATAGTCGTTATAATAATAATTATTATTATAACAGTCTTTATTATAATTTATAATACTTTATTGTGACTGTCTTCATATTTGTGTCGAATTGTGTCTACATTAAAAATGGTAACTTAACTCCAAAAGGCGCGAGATATGAGGAAAAAAATATCAGGAGTCTACTCAATCTAAAATCGTAGTTGAAAGTTATAATAGTACTACTATTAAACAGTGCAGTATTAACACGGTACATGAAGTACCACTAAAAAGAAAGAATCCAAAATCCAAACAGTTATTTCCATTTTATTAAATATTGAAAAATGTACCAATAGATCAATTGGTAAATTAAAAATGCCTCTGGTTCAAGGTAGGTGTACTGCAGATAGAGTATTAAAATGGGTGCTGAAGTATAGGAAACAAAATGTACTTTTGTACAGAACGATATGTTTAAACATCTTAAAAAAATTATAAATAAGACATTACATCATAATAATGGAAAAAAAAATAAAAAATATCTTGACCCTAATAAAAACTAATGATATCTCAACAAAAACACTACGTCAACTCCGTGTAAAAAAACGCTAAGTAAAAAAAAAAAATATATAAATGCAATAAAATGTGTGATATAAGGTGGAATCTAAGTAAATAGTTTAATGAATAAAATGTATGTATAAATAATTAATTCAAATTTAATAAAAATTGGTTATTTATATTAATTTATAATATGAATTATTTTAACTCAAATTGATCCAATTTTGGTTTACTTGGCCGGAAGATTCAGTCTAAAAAATGTATAGCCAAGTACTAATAGTTTATGTAATAAATAATGAAAGCACCATTACAATAAATAAATTGTTTCCGGCTAAGTAAACCAAAATTGGATCAATTTGAGTTAAAATAATTCATATTATAAATTAATATAAATAACCAATTTTTATTAAATTTGAATTAATTATTTATACATACATTTTATTCATTAAACTATTTACTTAGATTCCACCTTATATCACACATTTTATTGCATTTATATATTTTTTTTTTTTACTTAGCGTTTTTTTACACGGAGTTGACGTAGTGTTTTTGTTGAGATACAACATACATTGTTTTTTTAAATAGAAAAATGAGTTATTAGGTAATAACAATGTTATAAAATATTATTCGAAATAGAGTCTGACGTTACAAAATGGATACAACTATATCGTTGAATTCATATTCAACACATCCATTTCAGTAATCTATAGGTACTCAATGATCAGTTCGGAGGTTTACTCCTGAAACTACTATACTTTACTACCTACTGTGTACCAAAGATACTTAGCTTGTTGCTTTTTTGTAATGCGATAAAATTCTTACAATAGAATTTAGAGCTTTTAAATATATATTTATGAATTTTAGTTATAAAAGATAATCTACTAAAAATACTCTAACGAATTTTAGTTTTCAATACATTATTTTTTTTAACCAAATGATTTCTATACTATTTGTTTTTGAGAATACTAATAAATTCTGAAATGTATAATTATGTAATAATTCATTGTTGTTGTTAATATTATAGAAATTAATATGTAACCAAATAATTTTCGACAGTGATTTGTAGATTTCCCTATTTCGGTCTTGATTCTATCTACCAATATGCTTTAATATATTTCTTTGATATACCATTCGTTACGTATTCCCTGTAAGTGAATAATGGGTATAATATATTATACAAGCGTAACCATTTGTCCCGTTTTGATCATCACATCCCGCTGTCTCGTTGTCCCGTTGTTCCTATATACATCAAACGTGACGCTTTTTGTCCCGTTTTTAGAAGATGGTCCCGTTTTAATCCCGTTATCTCTATATTAATATATGTCAAAAAAATTAATCAAAGAAATAAATGCAAAACAATAACAATATAGAATAAAACTACAGTTAAAAATTTGAAGTTTGAAAAGTGATTAAGTATTATAGTTGTTGTGGAACGAGTGTTGATTGTGATGAATTGTAATTAAAAAAATTATGAGTAATCAGTTTATCAATCCAAAAAGAGTAAGAATAGTTCGACCAATTTTTTTAAGCTCACAAAGTCACAACAAAAACTAATCCAAACAAGACGTGTTTTATTGAAATATCAAACTTATTTAAATTGTTTAGATTGTTTTTTTTTTTTTTTTTTTTGAGGAGTAGATACCTAAAAATGTTTGTCCCGTTTTTTTTTTTTTTTTTTAATGTTCACTCTATAGTATACTCATCATATCGAGCAATTATTTTTAAATTATAGGTAGCTTATTATATAGGTATTATAAGTATTCTACAGACAACGGACAAAACTGATTTGAAAGAATACTCAAACCGCGTATCCATACGGCCCACACGGCCCACACGGCCTACACACACACACACACTTGAGTGCACGCGGGGGCCACAGGTATACATATATATATATTATAAAACACGCTCGTGGTCGTCACTGGTGGCGCCACTGCTTTCAAGCACGTTGGGCTGGGCGAACATTTCGCGTGTTCCGCCCAGCGCGCAGATATACGTCGCGACGCGCGCAAACACGCGTTAGCGCATTCGCATTCGTCCACGCGCGCACACGGACGGACGAGTGTTCATCACCTTCTCCGCGGAGGCAACTTAACCGCGTACACTTACATATATGTATATATAAACGTATTATTCTCCCGCCACAGCAGCAGCAGTAGCAGCCGCCGCCGCCGACAATAACGTCACGTCGATCACGCACGCCGGTCGTCCAAATAATAATAAAATACTACTCCTCCACCGCCGCGCGTGTGTGTGCGTGTTCCGTGTGCTCTCGCCGCCGCCACCATCGTCGTCGCGGTCGTCTCGCCGGACTTTACTCGCTCGACGTCATCTCACCACTACACATCATCCACTACCACCACAATCGTCGCCGCCGCCACAACAACCACTACCACTACTACCACCATCACCACCACCACCGCCACCACCACCGCCACCACCGCGACCGACGTCACTACTGCCTCCACATATCCTCCGCTGCTGTAACCGCTATCATAACCGTCACCAACCAACACCGCTGCCTAAACCCATCCTATCGAGTACCCGTCGGATGGCTAGCGGCCACCAAACGTAATATAATCGGCTTGATCGTACATAATAATAATATAGTGTTAACCCACATGACGTTTAACGTGATGTGATGTGCATATAGTTATTGTGCGTAATATTATGATTTCGTAGCGATAGTAATTTAAATTTTAACACCTATATGTTGTATTCCCAATTAGATAATCATATATGTATATATGGGTACCTATATGTCTGTACTTAGGTGAAGGCAGCCAAAATTCTTGTTCCCGTCAGATCACTGTACACGATACTCCGCTGCCAAAGCTCATCGCCACCCAACCGGTTCCAGGTAATTTATAAGATAAACCTGCTGTCGCCGCTACCATCACCAAAATCACCGCCACTACCACTACCACCACCACGAGAACCACTTCCACAACTTCCGACACCGGAACTGCTGTCATTCGCCTGATCAACCATTACAGCACCGCTCAGCGTACACGCAATCGGACGCTACAAACCAACAGTCAATCAAAGGTTAGTTAGGTACCTATTATAAAACCTATTTCGTTTTTTTACACAAATAATCTTTCTATATATATATATTAGAGTATAAGGATATAATTAGGTGTACTTATAAAATTAGAAAAATGGTATGTTACGACTGTTACGTGTAAGGAAACGCGTGTTATAACTCGCTAAAATGACGATACATCAACTCAAACCAGGGTATTCACTAGATTTTTAAATTTTTTCCATCTGTCTCTAGTTGTCCTCTGCAGCTTCTCTCCTTCTGATTCCTGGATCTAACGTTTTTAAGTCCTTTTTACACAGTCTTCCCACCTCAACCTGGGTCTTCCTAAAGGTCTTTTACCTATTGGATCTTCCTCAATTACCTGTCTAACTAGCTAGAGATCCTTGCTTAGATTTTCAAATAAGGTTGTAAATTGTTAATGATTTTCTAGTGAACGGATTAAACTAAAATTTAACCAACTATTATACTATAATAACATGATAAGAATTGTTTTCAAATAGTTTCTAGTCTCGGTATAAACGAGACTTACTCTAAAACACTATTATGCGGACAACCTTATCAGTTGTCTGCAAGTATCTACTGGAGAAATACTAGATTTTTTTAGAACGAGTGAAGCTTATATTTCAACTATGTTAATACAATTATGTAGATAATTAGGGGGTTACAGTTTTTCCGTATACAATTTGGTAGGCAAGACTTCTGGCAAATGAAAATATTTATTATAAATTTAACTTGTTAGTTTTGATATTTTAATTGAACATTTTCACTTTCAGAGTATTTAAGTAAAGTAAATCACTTCAGATAAATTTGAACGAATCCGTAATTTTTAAAATACATAAATATAATGTTTTATGTATAGATCATTTTTAGATGGTTATGATTTGATCTATTTTTAGTCGATAAATATTTTTACAATGATTAATGAGTATTATTATATTTGTCAGAATTCTAATTTACAAATCTTCATATTTTTTTGGAAATAAACATAATACATTATTAGTGGTTAGTAGTTATTAGTTTTCAATATTATAACATATATGTTTTTAAAGGTATAAATTATATTTGGGTATTTTAATAACTAAGTATTATAAAGTAATTTACTTATAATATATTGATCTAAAAGTTTAATATGGTTTATACACTGAAAGTGAATAGCTTAGTTGGTACATTTGTTATTCATAAATAAGTAATAACAACACTGAGCCCACTTACCAGATAATCCTGAGTCCTGACCAAATAATTTCTAAAATATCCATTAACACTTTTTAAATTAAAACTCCGTTCTTTTTATATGAAAATGTTGTCTCATTTTTGTTAATCTTTTATAACAAATTTTTAAATATGCCTATTTATTTTAATTAATATATTACCCGTGGAGTTTTGATTCATTCTTTACATAATATATTATATAGTTTTTTCTCCAAAAATATTTTTTATGTAATTTATTATTTGTCGGTACCTACCTATTTTCAAGATATTTTTATTAAAGCAAATACCATTATTATCATACCAAAATTATTGTAGGCAGTAGGAACCTATGCATCTACGAATAAGTATTAATAGCAGAAAAAATGTATGAAATCCATATATATTTAGAACTAATCAATATATGCAGTTATTATATATGAGTGAAAAAAATACAAACATAAAAAATTATTAATTATTTATATAATGAAAAATATTTGTGTTGTTAGTTGTGTTTTTAACTTTTATTTAAAAAAATATCTTCTAGAGGCTATAAGTTCCTAGTTCTAAAGTTAAATTTCGATGTTAGGTACGTATCTTAAGTTGAAAATAGTGACTTTTTTGATAATCAAGTGTGAAAATACACAAATTGTTATATCAACACAATAAAAATTGAATTTCATATATTTTGCGTTTCACTTCACGTAACCTTTATAGAATCCTTTTTTAAATTCATTAACATATGGTATTTGTCTGTATAATAGACTATATAAGCCATTTTCTAGTTGCAAACTTACAGTTGCTACCTTATACACATATATCTATAACCAGTAAACCCTATATTATGAGTTATGACTATATGAATAAATCTAGACTGGTGAATAATTTCTTAATAAGTTTTTTTAATTTGTTAAGAATACGTGAAATATTAACATTTATAATTCTTAACCTGATTGTTGAGGACTGAGTTCATCTATTTACTGATTAAAAAATGTTGGGTGTAGGAAAAAAGAAACCATACAATTAATGGGAAGCCGCGTAACTATATATATTATCAGCCGTATCACCATAAATTAATTGATTTAACTACGTAAATATATATATAAATATTTTTTAGGTGAGTAGGTATGTTTAACTTGGAGACAACTTTCTTGAATACATTTTTGATGTGAGGATTCATAACATCTATTGAATGCATTTACGTCTCTTGGTCTCTTGCATTTTAATGAAACCATATTCTTAGGTTGTTCATTTTATTTACGATTTTAGAATAATTAGCGATTAACATTTTGCAAACACATTTTTCTTACTAGGGAAATAATAATAATTAGAAAAACATGTTATTAGTTTTTAAATTCATATGTTAAGAGTAATTATAATGTTCATATGGACCACAACAGACGTTTGATTACAAAAATACAAACCAATTGAATTTATAGACGATTATCGACCATTATTCCTTGAAGGTATTATTCAGCCATCTTGAAATACCACTTAATAATCGTAGTAAATAGTAATAAATAGTAATTGACAATCGTAAACAAATGCAACATCTCCCTAAGAAATAAATATGTACATTGTTTCTATTATTTTAGATTTTCCTTTGACGCCTGATGCTTGTTGAATTTTTAATGGTTCCCGCAACAAGTTACAAGTACAACACGTTTGTATAATATAACATTATTTATTACCTTTATGGGAAATCGTCTAGAGTCTTGACCATTAATGGTATTAGCCTACCAACGAAGAGAAATATAATAGATTCGGGTTAAATATTACAAGTGCAAAAACTTTATTTGATCAGATTTAAGATCGTGGCAACCCGCAGTGTACGAGATATTCCCTAGAGGTTTTTAAAAACTTACAAAGCACGTACGATGGTGTCACCGTCAACACGTTCGTTGGTTTGGGGTGATTTGAACTATAAATGTCTCAGAGAAGTGAAATTTGTCATGCATATATTATATTATGTTCTGTATATTACACGACGAGGGACGACATATATTTTTCTTCTAATATCCCGAAGGAACGGTGTGTGGCATGACACCAAATGTTTGGATTACTTTCTGACCCCGTAACTTTTACACAGATCCGTAAAGAGGCTAAGTGATTTTTTTTTATTGTATTCTTTTGGTCAAGTTCAACGTAGTACCTATTTTATTATTGTTTGTTGAAATATAACGTGTTGCTTTAATACTGTATCGTCTGTATCTTTGTTAGTTTTTTGGAAGTTAGGTAAATATATACTTATTTACAAAATGTTTTAATAGTTATATATAATACTGAAGACAGGAATACACTTATATTGACGATATTTTTAATTTTTAATCGAAACCACAATATGGAATGTCTTAATTCTCATCGAAAAGACTTTTTCCTATTTAAAAAAAAAAAAAATGTTTATTTAATTTATTATTACTTTTTTTTATGAATAATTTCAAAATGAGCATAATTTTATCTACATAGGCATTTCCTATAGACCGAATCAATTTTTTCTTCATTTTTTAGGTTAAACAATTACCGTTATGATTTAAAATAAAAATATCACATTTATACACGATTATATAACAAACGTGAAGAATTGAAGCACATGCCAATGTAATACAGCCCTATAGGACTACGAAAGTTCTTTTGACGACAATAGTATCGGAAACTTGTATTGTTCCTATAATAATATGAATTACGTCATATAAGTTATGTATATTGTACCTATCTTCTTTGTAAAGTTGTTATTTTTTCATCCGACGACCATTATTATTAGTGTTATGATAAGTGTTGTTTTTAAACGACTCGTCGTGTTTGCGTAAGTACACTATTGCACTCATATCGGTCAAATGAATCGTGAAAATCTAGTCCTAAAGTTTATGGGGTAGTGGTACAGGGGTTGTAGTGAGAAACAGTAAATCTAATAATGTGAACTTAGCGCATTGTTTGTGCACGTGCCGGAAAAATGGATGTTGGAAAATTAAACCGGGTCCATATCGCAGAAATCGTGACTTGGCGTAGTCGAACGATTAGTGGGAGGGGCGACTAGAAGATCACTGCAGCTAAAGTGCTAACTGTCCTCAATATAAACACACGTCAATATAATATAATAATGTATGTTATGTACAGAAGCCAGAAGGTATATCAGCTGATTAAACCACATTAATTGTTATATTATGCTATCCTATATTTATGCGTTTCCACTCAGTAAATATTACGCACATAATACAGTGGAACCTCGATAACTCGAATCGGTTGGGGGCGAAAAAAAATTCAAATTATCGAAAATTCGACGTATAGAGGATCGAGTTATTGAAGTTCCACTATTTATTTCGTACAGAATATAAAAATATACGGATTTTTCAACTATGCAAAAAGTATACTAAAAAAAATATCGATTTATGTATTTATGGAAGTAACAGTGTATAGAACCTACATTAAAACATCGTTTTTTGCAGATTACTATATTAGGTTTCATTTATTATTTTATTTAATACTTACTAAACTATTTGCTATTAACTTGTAAGTCAATAATGAAACATTGGTTGAAAAATGTTTTTAAAATAAAATCTAAAATACTTGTACGATTTAAAATGATAATAGATAGTTTAATAGTAACTATACATTGAATTGTGCAAAGAAAATGATAATTTTAATAATATTGGAATTTTTCAAATTTTTACAATTTGCATTTGCATTTTTGAATAATACCGTAACAATAAAATATCGTTAGATAATAAATATTGTTATTCTACCTTTGAATATATAATATTGTTTTCAAATAATCACAAAAAATGTATGTAGCTTTACATTTAACTTATTTTTATTTTCTAATTAACATGTGTATTGTCAAAGAAATACCTTGTATTAAATTTTTAAACCAAAGGTAAAACAAAAAATATTATGAATTCTCAAATATAAAAATAATTTATAAATGTTTGTTATTTTGTTTAATTTCGTAATATTTGAATTTTAAACGCTTATTAAAATGGTGAAAATGTACTTTTAACATTTTTCAATTTTCGTAAAAAAAACTCAGGATGCACCTTTTCAATACAAAATGTAGTTTGCAAGTCCTTTTACACGCAAAAAAAAAAAAATTATAATATAGTATCAATAAATGATAAACAAAAAGCGATAACATTTTCATGAGGTTACAATAAAAGTTGTAGACAATCACAAAAATACACATATATAACACCAATAGAATCATCGCCAACTAAATCTTAAAGCAGTCTTGAAGCATTAAAAAAATTGGAGTTATACTAATCCAAAATAAAATTATATACACGATGATTCAATAAGCATGCTTACCTCACTTTTTTATTTAATATTATTCAAAATCTGATATTTGATATTTTTAAATTTACTTTAAGACCATATTTTAAAACTGTTAAGATTTTTTATACCGTACTAAAAAAAGGTCATTTGGTCGATAATAAACATTCTGTTTTTGTTACTTTTATAATCAAATTAATTTAATTCTGAATTCTGATACCTATATGATTTTTTGGTATGGGATATATCATTATTTTTTAGATTTTTAGACACATGGAATAATCAACTATAAAGTATTCCTATTACGTAATTTCTTGATTTATATCTTATAAGTTTTGTGTATATGATGGTTAAACTTTCACTAATTGAGAAAACTACGATAGCAACAAGTCGCTTAATGTATTGTTTTATTTTTTTGCAATATACTATAGTAAGTTCTTTGATGGTTTTATGTTTAAAACTTTAAAATTAAAACCCATCGAGTTATAAATAGTTTTAGTTTCACATCTGAAATTCCCAATAAATTTTTTTTTCAAACAGCAGTTTTTTGTTTGTTTTGTGAGAGACATTGTCTTTGCATGTAATTATAGGTATAGATTACTAATTATAGGTATTTACTGTATCATGGTTGACTTTATTTGAGCCTTGAAACATAATGGGTTTCTAGATACAATTAATTTTTATATGAAATTATTTTATTTGAATGTGCTGAGAATATCTATTTTTTTCTATTTTTTTTCCTAAAATATTACATTGGTTCTCTGATATTCATAATAGGTATATTTTTGAAACTCAAATGTCATATTAATTATATTTGTTATAAATATATTATTGTTAGTGCAAGCAATAAAATGCTTGGTTATCAAATAAAATTACAACTTTATTGCAAATAAGCAAAATCTTATATCAATTATATTTTTATAGATTACATAGATAAATATTTTTATATTTTTCTTTAAGTGTTAGATCATAAAAATAGAAAGCGTAAAAATAATATGATAATATGATTTAATTTGGTAATACTACAATTATTAGGCAATACAGTTATTACTAACTGAAGTAAGACTAGACTATTTATACCTATATTATAAGTACACCCTTCATATTTATTTCATAGTTTTACAGTTTCTCAGTTACTGTTTTGTGGATTTACTGTGCAGTATTGAATATATCATGTTATATACTATATATATATATTAGTAGTATATAATATATAGGGATACCTACTATAACTTCTTGTATTACGCGGTGGAAATCGATTATATACAGATAGGTTTTGGCTGTCTGCACGATGGAACATCGCCGACGTTTGTTTGTTTCTGCTACAAATGAACTAACATTTTATTCTCTGACACAACAAAAATAGACACATATCTCCGTCTTGCTCATTCCAATTGTGTACACTCATCTTGTTGCGGCCTAAATAGTTTAACGTTTAAATCGGCGTGCGAATTCGTTGCTATTTCCTATCACTGTTTTGGCACCGTCTGCTGTCGCATCTCTCGATCGTTTTTTCGCTGGAATTCGCCACGTGGCGTGAAGACTGAAGAGTGACTAAATTTAAAATCAAAAAAATTCTCATGTTCAATATATATAATATAATATATTTGTATAATATTAGGTATAATGTACCTATTATAATATTAAGTCATGGACGAAAGACGAGTTTTGAAGAACTGAACTTCATTTTTTTTGGAAACAACTAGATTATGTTTGCTGGAAAAATACTAAAGCATAATAACATAATATTAAATATAGGTATACATAATTAGTTTTTGCATTAGTAGAAGAACATCTCACCGTTTATCACCGAAATTCGAAATAAGACGCTTTGCAAATACAATCATAAAAATGAATTTAAATATATAAACGATTTCATGTTTAATTACAATGTCGTTTAAATTCTCAAAAAATTTATTTTATACAAATTTATTTATTTATTTATTTATTTAATTTATTTTAATATTTGTATAAATTATTAAATTAAAATACTTGATTAATTTGTATGTTTTGCATATTATTAAAAAATAATGTTTTAACTATTATCGATCAGATGGACACAAGATAATAAAACTCCTCACTACCTGTCTATATATCTTTATATGTATATATATATATATATAACATATATATATATATTACCTAAGACAACAACAATTCTGAGAAAATTGGAAAAAATCCAAGAATTTATTATTATTATATTATGAAAAATTTAATATGTATTACTTTCGAGTTAAATTATTCACCTTTGAATTGATGGAACAAATTTGTATTTTAGTTTAGAATATTATTTTGAGTATAATTGAACAAAGCTCAAGGTAAAAACCCTGGAGGCTTGCTTTAGCTGTATAAGAAGTTTCAAGTGTACCTAGTAATCGATTAAGTCATTTTAATGCATGTGTGATAAATTATAATTGAATTCAATAATAATTCATAATGTTGGCTTGCCGTGGCGCGGACGTTGCTGCTATATCAGTCAAGAAATTTGATTGAGGTACCCACTGCTCGTTGCCACAAGTTTCCGGATGGGTGACCACTGACCACTGACCATCCAGGTTCTTAGTGGCAAAAACTTTCCCAAATACAGATCCACACACGTGTTATCAACCTACCGTACCAACCTTCACGGTTAAAAATCTACTAACAATAACCACTCAATGGTCTATGTTACCGTGAGTTCGTGAATCAATTAACAACAATAATAAAAAAAATTGTTATGTTTTAAATGCAATTATGAGTAAAAAAAAAGGCAAGTGCGTTTAAAAAAAAAAATAAGGATAGCTTTTATTATAAGAAATTTTTAGATTTGTTCTGTTGAACTAACATTTAATTTAAAAATTGCAATAAGCTTGATGCACTGAAGAAAATTTGATTGTGAGTAAACAATATAAGCAATAGAATAAAGTAGGTACAATAGTCTTTACGATTTATATTTTTTGAATAAAACAACATAACTAAATTCTATTAAAAAGAACTCATTTTACAAATTCTATGTATTTTTGATGTTTTAATTGTTTTTAAAATGCTATATTACCTATCCTAACTTAAAAATAAAATGAAAAGTTGTAAGATAAATCACAAAAAAACCATATATAATATATATATATATATATATATATATATATATATATATGAATAGCTAAAATATTTCAAAAATTATAAAATATCTAAGAAATATTAGTACAAGTATCTCATAAATATTTCAAGTCCCTATAGATACAATGAGTATTTCTTTCTAAATTGTGTTAAAAAAAATGAAATTGATCTTCAAAAACTAAGCACATATTTAACTACTGCCGCAAAAATAAAAAGTCACATAAAATACCTATTTCCTTTAAATAAATTTTACTATTGTTAGTTAATAAAAAACTTTGATACTTAAATTCTCAAACTCTTAAATCTATATTATATATTTTTATTGAATTTCCTAAACATATTAATGCAATTATAAGAGACAATAGTAACAAAATATAGTCAATATTCAATTTGGGCAAAATCTACTTAAGTATATTTTTTTATAAAATCACGTGTAGATTAGATATTAAACATCATTAATCATTTTCATAAACTTTTAATTAATTAAAAATTATTGAATACTAAAAAAATATCATTAAGCCATTATAAACTCATAATTCATAAGGTACATGATTCCACACATTTTATATACCGTGTAGGAATATATTATTAAAAACTAAAAAGTTTATATATACTTATTTTATTTTTCTGTGTTGTGTTTGTTTGTTTTTTTTTTTTTTTGGTAGAAAACAAATATCATTCTAAAAGTATAAAAACATTATACACATTTATTTTTTTCGTATCGGTATAAAAACAATATCGAATCAATGGACTTAAAAATGATTAAAATAATATTAAAAAAGGTGACTTTATGGAACTAAAATGCATAATTGTGGTGCACCCCTATTTTTTTTAATTGGAATATTTTCGTTCGGATGAATAATTCTAGTTTTTAAATAATTCCGATTTCTTTCCTTGTACAATGAAAACTTATGAACTGGTGATTAAAATAATATCTCTACAATTTATCAGGCGCTCCATGTAATAAATAACGATCGATATATTTTTTTTTCCTTTTGTATCGAGAGCCAGAGAAGGAACAGCGTTAGCATTACTTCTCCTCTGACTCCCATCGTTTATTGATTTCCGATCGATATATTGAATATTAATAATACTATCAAATCAAATTAAAACTACCTATAGTTAACCATACAATTCGTATTTAAAGTTGCAGTGGCCCATGTTGACGAGGGTATAAATAAATGAATATAAATAAAAACAATTGTATTTCCACATAATTTTAGGTTTATTCCAAAATAATATTGTACCTATACTGGCTACTACATTGTTAAATAGCTTTTATTTTAACATTTTTATTATAAACAAACGATGAAGTACTAAAGAAGTTTTAAGTCATGTTAAAAAAAGCGTTTTTTTACATATGTAAAAGAAGGTTTTAAGTTGTTATCGTGCAAATTACAAAACGTGTTTGAATTTTGTATCTTAAAATTAGTGTTAAAAGTCTGCAGAGTCAGTAGGTAGGTACTATAATGATTTATAAACTTCACATCAGAATTCAATTAATAATGAGATTAGATACTTGACTGTTTTATAAATCTTACACAACAATTTTTTTATTTTTTTTTAAATCCGAGGAAGTAGCTTTTATGTATCTTGTATCTATATATTATATATATGGTCGATTTTGAGTGTTTTTATATCATCATCGGGTCGGTGACTGTAGTCTGTGATACTACCTCCCTCATCTCACACACACATATATTATATAGTTATATACACATATCAATAACTTTAAAATAATTCAGGGTAATGATAATATTTTTATGATTTACGTAAATCCTTAACTTGAACGCACTTTTAAAAATTGTTGACACCGATTAAATGCGGAAAAAATTCCACAGATTTTGTTTCATCGTGATTAGGGATAGCGAATTAAATCCGCAGCAATAACAACTATAATAATAATATAACCGTATGTCGTAGCGCATGTTGATTAACCTGTTCATTCAAAACAAAGTAGTGACAATGATAATAATGATCTGCAGGTATCATGCCATCTTATCAATCCGACACCAAACACCCTACCCATCACGATCGTTATATACCGTACAACTACGTAGGTACGTATAATAATGTATGTGTATAGCCTGCAGTAGCCACGCACACGCGTGAGTACAAAAGGGGTAAGCACTGTCGGGTGGGCAGGGTGGGTGGCCCTCATCATGGGTAGTGGTTCGCGATGGTAGCCGGTCCGGAGCCATCGAAGAGAGCGCTTAATTTTATTATTTTGGTGAAACCGCGCGAATCCGATGTAGAGCTAGCGAGCGAGCGTGCGTGGGATCGCTGCGCGTGTGTGTAGCACCGTTCACCGTCGTGGCCGTTGCCTTGGTGACGATCCGTCTGCTGCAGAAGTGGCAGTGGTGGTGTCGATGGCCAGGCAAGCGGAGTGCGAGGTATAAAAAGGGGTAGTATAGCGACGGCACGAGACCGACTGGCGGCGGCTGTGGCTGTGACAGTGGCGGTGGCGCGCTGGCGGCGGTCCTGGGGAGTCGTAGCCCGTAGGTGCAAAACTGAAAGGCCCCGAGAGTTTCGCTTATAGATTGTACACACACACACACACACACCACCGCCGTCACTAATGGGACACGCGCGGGTGAGGCCATAGTTGCGAGCTTGCACGCGCGAGATGAATCAATGAGAGACCTCTGCCGCCGATGGGACTTTTTGCGCTCGCTATTCTTCCTCATCTGCCGCCGCAGCAGCCGTCGTCAATAGCAACGGCCTAGAGAGAGCATCGCCGTGCGTGCGCGCGCGCGCGCGAGTGTGTGTGTGCACGCGCGGCGGATGACGTAGACTGCTTGACGCCCGGGATTCGCCGCCGCAGCTGACTATCGATAACCGTGGTCCGTGAGCGCGCGCCGCATCGATTCCGCCACCGCCGGTTCGCTCACCTTTCTTCTTAACCACTCCACTCCACCAACACCACAAACCCACCACCCACCCTCCAAACAACCACCACATTCTCATCCAAAGCCACCCACCAACCCACCCGTCTAGCAGGCGTCTTTCAACCCGCATGCTGCCGTGCCAGCTTCAATGCTACCGACCACCGGAAGTTTTACCGAGAAATGCCGGTGGTGGTGGCGGTGCCCGGTGAATTCGGAAATGACGTTACAATATATATACATATTTCTATTATATCACATGTGTATATTTAATAATAATATATATATATATATATATATATATATATATATACTAAGTGAAAATATAGTTTATTACGCCTGCGCTCACGTGCGTCAATGTTCGGGAGCTTAGAGATAATTATAAAAATGTGTACGCGTGCAGAAACTCGCAAATACAAAATTGATTATTTTTTCGTTATAATAAGTGTGATGCGTATTATAGTTTTTGTTAATTTTTATGACTAATGTTATATATTATGAGAGTATATAATACGGCTGAAAGAACTAAAAAACGTCGTGGAGCCCATAGAGTTTTTTTCTTGCCAACACAAAAATAAACAAATTTTGACAATATCTTTACTTGGTTTTGTTTTTATTTTTTACACCACTTTCACAACTAATTGTGATATAGCAACTAATAAAATAAGACCTCTCTGTGTATTTTTGATTTTAATATAATAACTATAGATGAGTAATATTTTTATTATTATTATTATTTTTTTTTTTTTTGTCAAATGATTGAAAGATTATATTTAAATGTTATAGAAATATTCACAAAAGTGATAATCACAAAGAAAAAAATGTAAAAAAGTGAATGTAATTTTATCGTAATAATTCATGGTACAAAACACTTTAAATTTAATTCAAATTTAAAATAAAAAGTTTTGTAAAAACATATTATAGAAGGCGAGAAATATAATATTGTATTCCGTCGAACACTATTCAAAGATTACAAGAAACATTCTAAAAACTACATTTTAAAAATACATTAAATTCTCTGTGTATATTTATAGGTACGTCATAAGAATCTGTTGTGTAATAGTATAGGTAATTTGAATATTCTTCTAAATATTTAAATTTATATTAAGTTTATGCACATTAAGGAAAGTTTAGTTTGCAAAATATGATATTTATTTGGTTCGATGTACGAGTAACTTTGGTTTGTTAGATGTTTTAATTTATTTGTCTACAGCCTACAGTTATTTATATGGTATAGTATACGTAATGTTAACAGTTTAACACTCCAAATGTATTATTTATTATTAAATAGTTAATGTTTTGTTAAATAAATAGAATTCTTTAAAACTATTGAACTTAAACGAAATTGAATAATGTTTTGTGAAATAGCATTTTTTATAATAATATAGGCACCTATTACTTACGAAGTTTTATCAGTTCACAAACTTTATGAGGTGAGACTGGTGAGAGTACATAGTGTGTTCCTGAAAGGGTTCCTAAAAGAGCATTTAAAGACAAATTTTAATGAACTAAATTGCGAACATTTATCACGAATATGTAATTTTTTTTTTAAATTAACCGTCCTTGGATTTAACGGCGTAAGTACAATATAATTTCTCTTTGGCACCTATTCGTCTCATGAATAATATAACGAACATATCATAAAATATCTCAAGTATAAAAGCTTCAATTCTAAAATGACTAAATTTTATCAAATAACTACGTTAAATATAATTTGGCATTAAACGATTTAATTTTAGCTAGAGTTGAAAATAAAAACTGATCATTGATCGTCTTGGTGAACTCAGATTAAGATTAATCTGGATATAGTCCAAAACAATGTGAAAAGGTATTCGAACTCTCAGTGTCCAAAAATGGCAAGTTTCAATTGACAGTAGAATAGATTAAATGGGTTCACGCCAAATTAAACCGAAACTATGATATACCTACTTAAAATTTGTATCTTATGATTAACATAATAAAAACGAACAAATATAACACTGATGTCACTATATTGTCTATACTCTTTAAGGTTTATTAAGCACATGGCCTGAGATATGATTTTGATTTTTTCTAACTAATTAAAAATTCCTATCTACGCTTTCACACTTCTACCGTTTTCTTAAGCACTTTCGTGTGTCATTAGTGTTCTCATTAGATAGTAAACATATTAACATATGATGTAACTATTTATTATTTTATTATTTTTATAGTAATGTGTATTTATATTATAGTTAATATTATATTTTAGATCATAATGTTATAAACGAAGTTTGGTAATTGAATAATATATAATAAAGTCGTCAGGGTGTCATAAATAATAATTCTTAGAAAGATAAATTAAAAATTAAAGACAGAAAGTTTCATATTTTGTTTCAAGTAGATATCTAAACATCTAGAACAGTATTTTGTGTGAAATTCGTGCACTCTAATATTATTTTAAATATAAGTACGCATACAATTATACATAATATAGGAATAATGACATCATTATTTTGGACTACGCAACGCCGTTGTCATAAAAATACTATAATGATAATAATAAAAAAAATACTTGGAAATCTACATACATCTCGGCGTAAGCAAAACAACAAAACACATACAAATGTCGAGTACCATTCTTTATAAAGCCGTCTCTTATGATTTCTAATGAGTAGGTACAACCCCAGTCTCATAGTAGATATACTTGATTCTCATGGAAAAAATAAAACTCTCCCTTATATTTTCTAATTTTTACAATGGGAAATCTCAGTAATTTTATCCTTTCTTTTTAAGTAAAGAAAAACAGTAAAAATTAAACACCTGTAAGGGGTTAACCTGAGGCTATAATAAAACTTACTAACATTACAACTAATATGTTTGTAGTGTCTAGTCATGAACTCCAATTTATAGAAATTTAGACTTGTTATACTTATTATATAAAAAAAAAGCTAACCATTAATGAAATATGTTTAAAGAATACTGCAAAATGTTATGCAGAGTTAAATTTGTTCATAACTAGTTCAGTTTTATTTTAATCAGGGCATATATAAATCGATAAATGCTATGTTTATCGAATAGATATAAACAAAGTGTTTCATATAGGCGTTTGAAATTCAAATTTTGATTAAATTCACATTAAAAAATGCAAATTAACTTAGTGTTAAAAATTCTAAACATATTTATTTTAATACGCGCCTAATACGCAAAAATGAATTACATGGTTCCTACTAATTTGCATATCTAATCTAACTGCAGAAGAAGTGTAAAAAAATGTTCTCACAAAATTGAAAATACCACATTAATTTTTATAAGCATTAATAGCTAGGTAATGAATAGGTAATGATGGAATTTGATATTTAATCGTAAATTAAAAATTTTAGTTATTTTGCTGTAATTAAGACATTTTTTCACTAACATATATTATTATTTTCTATAAGCAATAGAACTTTTAAAATGTTTAGACATATTGTTATCGTTTTTCACCTGTAATGATTTATCATTGAATTATTTAATATCTGTTACAACGATATTAACCACAACGTACAGTGATACATAATAATGTATACATTGTTGTGTAAGAAAAACTTAATACCATAAATATGTTCATATTAATCATTAGAAAAATTGCTTTTCAAATATTTACACGCTTCTTTTACTAAAAAAAATTATAAAACATTTGCCTTTAGTAAAGATTCGAACATTTCACCATTGAGTACTTATATCATCATTTTCAATGCATACTAAAATATTCTTCGGTATTGCTTTATAAGTGATTTTTTGGTAATATTTAGTCCAACCTACCGAAGATAGAAATTACTGATGAGTGATGATGACACAGCAATTTAATATGTTAAATATTCTTAAAAATGTGTCTAGTTTGATGGTTTCCTTTATTTGAAATAAGCATGATTATTTTTCGTTGAATTTAAATTAAATATATCAATTACAGTGACTATACTTAATGATCAGAGGACTTCTAAGTACTTACATCAGATATTTAACGGGGTTTTTTATAGACATTTTTACATTTAATTATTATTATGAATCTTTAGTTAATTATACTTTTGTGAAAGTTAATATTTTACAAAATTTTTAAAATAATGATTATCGTAATTATTGTCCTTCAAAATCTGTCATGCAATGACTATTATACCTATATAACCTGCATAGATGTACCTACTAGCTAATGATGGTGTTCAAATAAATCTAAATCTTACAAAAAACCACATAACTCGATATGCTGCAGTATAATAGATTTCGTATCAACCTCGCATTGAGTAGGTCACCATAATTTATATATTAAATTTGAATTTAATGATAAATCATGGTATACGAAAAATGTTCTGAGAGGAGATAGTTTGTCAGCTTTTATTTCAAAAGATATTTTATAAAAAAATTATTTTATTACTATAGATAGCAGATAATTTTATTCCCATTAAAAGGTAATCCCTCGGTTGGGATTGACAAAATAAAATAAATTATATTATTGTTATTATAATATTGTTATTATTATTATTATCATCATATATTATTGTTATTAACTTACTCGTATATAATGTAGGATTTTGAATCGATTCATGCTATTAATATTAAATAACTTATAGTTAGACTAAATATTTTTTAATGTCGTTGTGCGTAGAAAATAATGACATGCGTAGTACGTACCTAATGGCGAAAAGGATCAAATATCTACGTTTAATATTGTTTTGATTACTAATAAAAAAAAAAAAAACTAAAATGGATAGCAGAAAACTCATTAAAAAAAGTTATTCAAATATCTAAAAGGTAATGTTAAAATTTTAACTTGAAATTCTAACTCTCTAACTACATACTTTAGATATTATTGAATTAATTAAAAAACATTTCTAAGAAGAACGTTGTATTACATATTTACACTATTAAATATTTAGGAATTTAAATAAAAAAGCAAAGTATGTATAATTAAATTATGTATAGAAATTCCTCAATGAAATTCGTAGTATAATTTGTCAAGTCACTATGTTTTTTTTTTTTTTTTTTGAATTAAAATCAAAAAAAAGCGGGTAAGTCGTGTATGTCGCTCTGCTGTACAGTAGGTTACAAGTGGGTTCCTGTAATGGATGGAATTAAATTTGAATCCAATGATATTATATCATTGTATACAAAAAACGATTCTGAGCGAAGCCGGTTTATCTGTCTAGGATATATTATAGATTATTAAAAATTTTCAAATCTTAGATTTAAAAAGAAAATTTTTTATGAATTTCTAGTTTGAAATAATTTGCGAATTTTCGTGATTTTTACATATGTTGTCAAAATTCAAACTTTGAATGCTTGTAAAAAAAAAAATTGTGACTACGCATTTCTTTTATTTTCAATTTTTATTGTAAAAATATATTATGAGCCTTGTATTAAATTTTCAAATCTTAGATATAAAAAGAAAATTTTTTATGAATTTCTAGCTTAAAATAATTTCTGTATTTTCGTGATTTTTACATAATATGTTGTAAAAATTAAAACTTTGAATGCTTATAAAAAAAATTGTGACTATGTATTTCTTTTATTTTTCAACTTCTATTGTAAAAATATGTTAGGAGCCTTGTATTAAATTTTCAAATCTTAGAATTAAAAAGAAAAACTTTTATGAATTTCTATCTAAGATAATTTGAACATTGCCGTAATTTTTACGTATTTAGTCAAAATTTGAACTTTAAATGCTTATAAAAAAAAATCGTGCCTTCGAATTTTTAATATTTTTTAACTTCTATTGTTACAATGTGTTAAAAGCCTTGTATTAAATTTTCAAGCTTTTCTACCGAACAAATAAATTTTTATCGATATTTATAGAAAAAAAAACTAAAAAAATTGAAAAATTAAAATGTTAGTAAACAGCTCAAAACAAATCTAAATATTTTTAAAATTTTATCAAATTTATAAAACGCCTATATAAACATTCAGTCAAAATTTCAAGTATCTGCGGTAATTTGTTTTAGAGTTACACCAAAATAAGGAAATCGCTAAAAGTGAAAATCCAATGTTGTAAAAATTTAAATTTCAAATGCTCATAAAAATTTAATTTGAATTTCCGGTGGAATTTTTATTTGTGATAAAGATTGAAAAACTTGTAAGGAATCTTGTATTAAATTTTTAAATCTTAGATTTAAAAAGAAAATTTTTTATGAATTTCTAGCTTAAAATAATTTGTGAATTTTCGTGATTTTTACGTATTTTGTCAAAATTCAAACTTTGAATGCTTATAAAAAAAAATTGTGACTATGAATTTCTTTTATTTTTCAACTGCTATTGTAACAACGTGTTAAGAGCCTTGTATTAAATTTTCAAGCTTTTCTGCTTAACAAATAAATTTTTATCGATATTAATTTAAAAAAAACTAATAATGATCGAAAATTTGAAATGCCTATGAATAGTTCAACTTAAGTCGAAAATTTTTTGAAAATTGCATGGTGGATATAATATACTTATATAAACATTAGGTGAAAATTTCATGTATCTATGTTTTAAAGTTACATCAAAAACCAAAATCGATTTTGTCGAAAAATGAGTGTGCGTAAAATATCCCGTTTTCCTTTAATTTTTAATTTGTTTTTCTCGATTATTAAGAATTTTTTACTTTTGACCCCCCCAAAGTATACCAACTAGATTCATTTTCTGATCGAACGAGGTACTGAAGTCAAAAATCGAAGCATTTTTACTGCCCCAAAACGTGATGACAGACACAAAAAAAAAAAAAACACACACATCATGGTAAAATCAATACATTCATCGCTCCGCTCAGAATCTAAAATCAAAATAATATCGAAGTGAACACTCCCTGGCCCTCTATTAACCACACTTGTGGTAATAAATAAGCGAGTTATCTCTTGGTGAAGACAGTAATTTTTTGCTGTGCGCACACAATGTTTCCATTAATAAAATATGAACAAAATAATAATCATATACACACTTAATTTATCATATATTCAATGTCTAATCAATCTTGCAGTCTGGTGTGAACCATTTTTCACGGTGTTTATATTTTATTTGACTGGTTATAATTTATAAAAAGTAAACGGCACGCTTTATTATTAATACCCATTTAATGTTATGTTGTATCGTTTCCAATTGTTTTTTGGACTTCACGTAAATAGCGATCAATAAAATTGTATTAATTCTCTCAGATTCCTGAAACGTGTAGGTAGATACTGAGTATACCAAAATACAAAACACTAGTAGGTATTCTAGAATATAATATAAATTATTGTTTTCTGTAATTTATGTACTAGCGTGCGGGTGTCTGTGTTTCAGATTGTGTTTCTATGAGTATGTATGATTGTCAAATATATGTATTGAGCATTAATTATTAATATAATCCAACTTTCTTTGTATTATATTATTGAACATTTTAACGTTATGTAATTGTTGAGCTATAATTATAAATAAAAGTTAATATAAGACAAAAAAATCTAATCCAATAACTTACCTAACTCATTTAAATATATGTTATGTGTGTCTTTACACGAAAAGGTAATTAAACACATATGCGCACGTGATGGGTGTAAATTTTGCGAGATTCCTTTTATAAATTGGCATTAAAGCAATAAGGTATCGTTCATTAATCATTTTATTGAAATAAGCTCGGAAAAGACTTTCTTTTTGCCTTTTTCTGATACAAAGTTCATTAAGCTTTCCTTTAAAAAAATATATTTCAAAGTAAAAGCTTTTTCTTTGGTGTAATAGAACACTCTAACAACTCCTAAAGGATTGAATTATTATTTTAAATAATTTATTTACTTATAATTTTACTCATATTGAAGCAGTGTATGTCAATTATAATTTTAAGAAATTTACATGATATATTAAAAATATTCTTGTTGTAAACGTTTTAACTTTATTCCATAATAAATTTGTTTAATAAAAACTATTTTAGCTTTGTCCTACAAACTTACATAATATCATACGATATTAAAATGTATAATGTATATATTATATTGAATTCATGTATCAAAGTACAATATGTTTTAATATTCACTTTGTACAAATATTTTATGCAGAACTATAGGTACACCTAATATAAATTTATGAAAGCAGTATGATAGTTAATTTTAATTTTACTTGGATATTAATATTAGTAGGTACAGTAATGTCTTTACCATAATTATTTTTGCCAATTATATGTACTTCGCGTATATTATCATGTATATAAAGTGTCCTTAATTAAGGATACTACAATGTTAAATATACATATAATTGCCTTTTATGTAGTGTAATATTGAATGGATACAATTTTTAATGCCCTTTAATTTCTGTTAGAAAATAGGTATTTGGGTAATTTTAATTGATTTATAACATAATAAGATGTAAATACAAATAAATTGATGTTTAATTAACATTTACTGTTAATTAATATTGTTCTACAATAACATTTTATTTTCTGCAGTAACTCAAATAATCAAGGATTACAGGGATTTCAACGAAAGGACCAAATGGACGCCAAATCGAAAGATGACTCCAATATCAGCCTTACACTTCGGCTAATAATGCAAGGAAAGGTAAATATTTTATTTTAGTTTTTTTTCTACATCATATTATTCGTTGTTTTTAAACAATTGTGTGTAGTCTGAAAGTAATCTAGGTAAAAAATAATTAAAACTAATGTAATAATTAATATTGTAATTTTCAATTTCACCTTCCGTTAGTAGACTCGAAGCCTTAAAAAGAATGTAGTAAATAATCCATTTAACGTTATTATTACCTCTACTATCCTGAATAGTCTCATGAGTGAAACCATATTACACTTGTATGTGTTATATGCACGTATAGTTTTAAGTAAATATATAATGTTATACAATTGGTTTAAGTGTCTACATCACGTATTTTTTTGAAAAATTAGAAAATTCACAACAGGGGTGTCTCGCGTCTCTGAATAATGTTAGTCCACTACTCTCCTCATCAAAACTCTCAATTAAAATACTTAAATAAATATACAACTTAATAGTTATTGACTACTCATCCAAAATTCGTTTTTAATGTATCAAAGTATTATATATTAGTATATATATAAGTATATATATTATATATATTTCATACTACAAACGGAAAAGAAATAATCACAAACATGAAAAATCGCGCTGTTATATTGTAGGTTATGAGTCTGTTGTGAATACGTGCATCGTTATTGACTAGATACGTTATTGTAAATAATATGTTAAATTTAAATTCTATAGTAAAATATTGCAAAAAAAAAAATTAATTTAAGTGTAAATTGAATTGTCTGGATCTATTTCTATAAGGATATCTTACAATTTATTTATCTGAGTATGACTTATCAATTTTGAAAATTATATCATTTACCGATTAATTTTAAAATAACAATTCATGACAGAATGACAATAAGTTAATATTGTTTAAAATTGGTACTCCGTAAATATTCCCGTTTTTCGTATTTTTTTTTTTTTTTTTTTTGTTTATTCAATTATTTAGAAAGATATTGGGACTTTTAGTTTTTGATTCTCTCAAAGTACTAACTGTAACTACTTTTAGAATGTGTTATGAAAAATATTTTTAAAAGTCTTTAAAACTCTATATAATCTTTTTTATTTGATCAAAATGGAAGTGATTGACTACCAAATTTTAAACCAACAAACTAGAATTCCTAATATTCATTTAAGTATAATATCTATTATGATGAAACTCTTTTTCTGGGAAATAAAAACGCTAGTTTAGCTCTTTTAAAAATAGATGATTGTGAAAAAGAGTCTACTTACATTAAACCTCCAAGGGATATAAGGTAAACATTGTACCTACACAAATACCCAAAAATTTCACTTATCGATAGAAAACAGCGAAGTTTGATTAAATTCAAAAACAAGTGCTGCTTACATTAGGAAAGGTCTATATTTTTATTCTGTAAATTAAAATATAGCATCTTTCTTAGCTCTTCAAATATTAGATTCTTGTTTTAGTTGTACTATTCCAATTCGATTGGAACAGACCTTAATTTCCCTACCAGAATAAATTAAACTATCATAATATAAACGAAAATAATAAATGATAAATCTAGTTGAATTGTATTATTATAGTCTTCCAGGATAACATTTAGGCTGCTGCATAACAAATTGTGTTTTACCTAAGCCATATATTGTCAGTATAATATATTAACATCCATAAACTTTTTAAAACTTTTTTTTAACAAAATTCTATATTATGCTATCTATTATATTTATAGATAATAAAGATATGGATAGGTCACGACTATGTTAAATATATTTGAGGCCGCGTTCTCGGAGGGGAAGGCATTGAGGCTCTTATTCCAATGATTTTATATTGATAGCTGACACTCGATAGGGATATACTTATTTGGCCTCAATTGTACACCTTAATTACTGCTGATAAGACCATTATTCTTTATTATCTATGGTCAGGGCCGTATTTAGGGGGGAGCTACAGGGTACTGTTGCCCCGGGCGCCTGAGTAGGAGAAGGCGGCTAATTTTTTTATAATTTAAATTTGTATTTTGAATAATGATTAATGAGGCGTATTTTTTTTGTTGCCCCTTGCTGTCAAATTCCTAAATACGGCCCTGGTTAGATCCGAGATCGTGACGTGTCGTCGTTACCAATTTTTTTTTATTTAATATAAAATATTTTTTTTTGTCTAATTTCTAATTTTGCGTAGACAGAAACCCAAATATATTTATTAATTATTAATTATTTTATACTCTTAAACTTATTTAAAGTTATATAATATTTACTTAATTTTTTTAATTTATTAATTAATTTATAATATTACTATATTAGCTATATTTTTGTATTATTAGCGATCTTAATTGTTTCAAGTATGTACCTAATGATAAAAAATATACACTTATAATTTTATAGGTAAACATAAATTTGGAAATGTATTCTATATTTAGATAAAATTAGACAACAGAAAGAATAAATAATTGCATATTAAATTACGAATAATTTAGTTTTATTAAATAGAAATTATTTTTATATAAAAGGTTGAGAGGAAGATGTCCTACTATTGTCTTACTATTGTCATGCTATTATATCGAAATGCATGGGAAAAGAAAATCGGTATTATCATTGAGTATGGTATTATTTTGAATATTTGATTAGGAATTCTCGAGTTAAATTTGTGTATATGGTAGAGAGAGAGAGAAAGTGATGGTAGAGTTTTAACGTTTTAAGATATTCATTATTTTTTTTTAAAGAGCTCAAAAAATTAAAACTAAATTTTCCAGATGATGTAGAACTGTCCAATTTAACATCAAACCTTTTCGTATTTCTTTTTATTTGGGCAAATAAAATCTAGTCACAAAATGAATAATGTAGTAAATCACTCTAAGATGATTATTTTATATACCTTATATCGTACAACGTGAGACATATTATACCTTTTAATGATTTTTAGTCATTAACATTTGATTTACACACTTAAAAATACGAAAAAAAGAAGAAACTAAAATTGCTTGTGTATACAAAAATTATCTTTTATTGATTTAACAAATTTATAATCAATTACAAAATTCAAATATTATAAAAATTGATCGAACAGTTACATATGTATAAATTTATATAGGTACATGTTTCAAATAAAAAAAAAATGAACATACAGTTTTGAAAAAATATTTTATAACAGTAAAAAAACATAGCAAAGTTTCTATTATCATAAGGAAAACATTTTTGAAGATACAATATGTATAAATTTTTATTAATTAGCACAAAATGGCTAAATTATTACATTTTTACAAGTAAAAGATTTTCAAAGTCAAAAAAGGGGTAGGAGGAATGCTCATGGTCCAAATACAAAAAGGGGAAACATTTTAAAAAAAAAGAGAAAAAATAGTACAAAATGACTATAATTTAAATATTGCATGTACAAGATTTAGTCGAAAATGGGGGGGGGGAGACAAACAATGTAGAAGAATCTATAAACAACAACAGTATATACACAAAAAAAAGTTTTAAATTAAATAAAAAAAAAAAATACGTCAGTCAGGAGACACAAAAACAAGGAGGGGAGGATACGGGATGGCGATTGGGTGCGGATTTGTAACAGTTTTGGCCACTGGTCACCTCCACAACGTTCCACGACCGGTCCCACGGGTAGACGAGTGTCACGGGCGCGTTTGCTTCGGACGCGTGACGACCTTGCCCAGCCGGCGAGGCCAGACCGAGACGGCCGCGGGAGCGATGGTCGACGGCGACAAGCAACGGCGGCTAGTGCGCGATGTTAGCGCTTTGATGGTTGACGGCGAGACGACTCTAGCGACAGACTTGCGGCGGATACCGTTGGAAACGAAGCGAGAGAATCGAGATTTGGCGCATGCGGAGTGGACGGTGATCGCTATGCGGACAAGCGACCCGGCCGATGTGGGTTTACCGCGGGACGAAAAGGCGAGAGCCATCGGACCGCCGCACGAGCGACGTGCCGCGATCCTTGACAATCGGTAATTTTCGTCCTGGCGTCGTCCCTTCAGCCGCGTCTTTGTCCTGCAATGACCGTCGCCACGAAGTCGCACGCCACCGGACCCTGAAACGTTCATAGTTTCCTCGGGTCCGGTGCCGCTGACGTCCGTGTTCCTAGCGCATAAATCTCTATACCACTTACCCCGTGCCAAGGTGTCCGCCACTGCCATCGTAACGAGTCGCCATCGCCGTCGTCATCATCGTAGGTACGGTCGGGGCGGAATCGTTGCCCTCGCCGTTGCCTCAACTAACCACCGTGCCGTCGACATCGTCGTCCGTCGATCCACGCGACCGTAACTGCCGGGCGCTCGCCAAGCCGCCAGAGGGTCTCGCGCGTCAACGACGACCGAGCGCGCTACGCTCGTGAACCCGTCGCTACGTGGGTGGTCGGGAAACGCGTTCGGGTGACTTACCGCCGTGCACCTTCCGTGCTCTTTCCCGTATCCTCCCCTCCTATACGTCGCCGTCTTCCTGACGACATCTTCGGCCCTTAGGGGACCGCCAGACTAACGTGGGTCGCGGACGGTTTCTCTTCGCCAGCAACATAGACGTCGGAAAATCCGCCTGACGCCTTTCCAGCACGAGGTCTTGTACCTTCGTGGCTGGTCGGATTTTCCGGTTGTTGCTGGCGGGTCCAGCCTACCTACGACCTCACCGCTGTCTGGCTCTTCAATGCCCTGAGCCGGCTCAATTTCGTTCTCAGCTTCACACGTCTTCTTCACCGAATCGTCGAGTGGGCCGTCCTCGGTAATCGGAGTGGGTTCGACAGGCCCCAACTCCAAGGACGGCGCGTCGCCACTCGACAATATTGCACTTCTGCCGACGAAAATTGACACGACCTGGCCATTGGTGTCATTATAATATTCTGCGTCGTGCGTTACGTCTTCGAGGACCACAGTGGAATCCACGGGTTCCGACTCTTGAAACAGCTCGACAAGTTTCGATATGGTATCTTGATCGATAGAATTCAGAAAAGTAAGGAGCCAGGTGTGCATGTTGTAGTGCTCGTCATACAATCCGTCCATGAAGCCCACAACTATTTCATGCAGGATATGGACTAGTTCGACTTGTATTTCGTGTGTGTTACGGTAATGAGTAGCCATTTTTTAAATGTGCGTATGTAGTCGCTGGTCGAATTGAGAATTGCAAATGAACTAAAAACGTCCCTTTCAACACAGAGACCGATAAATTTAAAAATCTCCTAGACGAAAACGTTTGTTACAAGCCAGCGAGTACGATAGGTAATCGTTCTTATCGGCCAGTAACATTAGAATTCCGAGCGCGTTATTTTCCTAAACTTTCTGCAATATTAGCGATTTAAATACCTTAAAGGTAACTTATACTATTATATAGGCTTAGCTATGAAAACCAAAATACAGAAAAAAATTTATAATGTTTATAAAAAGAATAAATTAATTAATGTTTATACTATACTATTATAACATGATGTGTATAGAAATTTTTCTTAACTAAATCTTTAAAGGGATATGGATATAAAATTAAACCGATCTGGTTCATCAATGTTATAAAACATATGCATATAACTATATTATATATTTTAAGAAAGAAAACTTTGAAATATCCAATTTATTACCATGATATGGAGAGTTATGTACACAAAAGAAATTATGCATTTTGAATAACTGTGACTTTAAGTTTGAGCGCACCTATAATACATAATGTATTGTAGTACATAAAGTTTATATATACAATATTTATTTTTATAAAAAAGAGTCTATAGAATACTTATTTACTTAAAGACGATGTTTTTATTTAAAAAAATATAATAAATTAAAAATATATGTAATAATATTTAATATTTGTGTTATTACTAACGGTACTGGGGCTTAGATTATATACCAACTATGGATTACGCCAAAACGTATTATTCCAATATAAAAGATTAAAGCCGATATTAGCGACGAGTCACCGAATTAGGTGTTCAATATGTGCATGCATGATGTAATTCGTCACTTATTTATCCACATGTTATATTGTTATATTTTGACCTTGGGTACTGCCTATAGATAATTATGTGACGAAATGAATCACGCATCCCCATATCAAACACTTAATTCAGAGACTTGTCTCTAATATTGGTTTCAAAATAATACGCTGTAGCTCTATCCATACTCCATAGTATGTGATCTAAGGTTATAATTACTACTTTAAAATGATTAATAAAAAAAATCAAATAAATATGAATCTATAAATCAATCCTTTTATTTGGTTTTATAAAATTATGTTGGATCCAGGGCCGTATTTAGGGGGTAGCTACAGGGTACTGTTGCCCCGGGCGTCTGAGTAGGAGAAGGCGGCTAATTTTTTTATAATTTAAATTTGTATTTTGAATAATGATTAATGAGGCGTATTTTTTTGTTGCCCCTTGCTGTCAAATTCCTAAATACGGCCCTAAATACGGCCCTGTCTATGGTGACATTGCTAAATAATAAGCTTAATTGATAAAATAGTACAAAATAGACAGAAGAGACTAAGGGAAGAGGCCTCCTATCGGAGGTAGGTACTTCAACATGAATATTAATTTAAGGTTTTAATCCTAAACTAATAATAATAATAATAATGGTATTACAGTGAATAGGTACATAATAATTATAAGTAGATAACAAAGATCATAGTTGTAGTGATACATTTTTTTTTTTTATTATATATTAGGCAGGTCACGACACCATTGTCTTTTTAGTCTTAGCAGATGATAGTTGGACGATAAGGGTATTAAAATGATGTGTTATAAGTGGAACTTGGCTAGCTCAGTGACGGTGAATAAATTGAAGTCGGAATGGAGGGAATTATTTGAAACATAGAAGGGAGCTTTAGAGATGACGCGAAGGACTTTGGATTGAAACCTTTGTATATGGTTTGTATTTGGTACTTTAGCTGAGCCCCAAAATTGCAAACCGTAGGATCAGATGGGTCTGAGTCATAGGCGTGCGCACAGGGGCAGCAAGGTGTGCTCTTGCTGCTCCTGGACGGTTTGAATATATTTGTATGGGCCGAACTATTACTATATAATAATAACATAACATAATAATAAAGAATAATGTGTTATTGATATTTGATGTATTTTTAATTTTGATTTGGTATACCGGTGTTAAGCAAAAACAATCTATGATTAACCAATGATTATCGTTTAAAATATTTTTATTTAAAGGTCAAAAGTTAAATTTTGATTTTGAGCTTAAAAATGTTAACTTAATACCCATGTATGGGCCGGTAAAAATATTCGCTGCCCCTGACTTGAAACTCTGCGCACGCCTATGGTCTGAGTAGTGGTTTATACAGCAGTAATTTATTAGGTAGTTTAATATTTTTAGAAGTTAGGAGCGGTTGAAGAAGGCGATAATGATCGTTAAGTGTTTGAGCTTTATTTTTAATGTGAGCTGACCAGGTAAGTCGACGGTCAATGTTGACTCCAAGGTAGCGTACACATTGGACAGTAGAAAAGGGTTGGTTGTTAGGACAAACTCCTTGTCGAAGCGTAAAAGTACAATGGATCGATTTAGATTCGTTCATTTTAACTCCCCATTCTTTGTACCATGCTTGGAGAAAATGTAGGTGGTCTTGAACACAGCTGGAGGCTAGATTAGGATCAGCACTAGAGGCTAAGATAGCTTTATCACCGGCAAAGTTACCAACAAGTGTATGGAGGGAAGAAAGTTGATCAGATATATAAATATATATATGTTAAATAGAAGGGGTGTTGTGACTGCATCTTGCGGTACGCCTGCATTAATTAAGGTAGGAACAGAAAAGGTGGAACCTACTCGCACTGAGAAGAATCGGTTTTCTAAATAGGATTTAAAGATTAAATATTAGTGACTAGGGAAAAGTTTATATAAAATACCAGCATGCCAGACGCAGTTGAAGGCCTAAAAGACATCTAGAAACGCACCAGTGCAATAGAGTTTTTCCTCCAGAGCATAGAAAATTTTGTCTACCAATCTGTGGACTTGGTGAATAGTGGAGTGGTTATTACGAAATCCAAATTGCGCGTTAGATAAGATTTTTGCAGTGTTGACAATAGGTAGAATACGTTTAAATAGCAGTTATTCGAATAACTTGGAAAGTATTGGGAGAAGGCTGATTGGTCTATACGAAGTTGGAGAGTCTGCAGGAGATATTTTGGGTTTTAATATGAGAATTATAGTAGAATATTTCCAAAGAATAGGAAAATACGATAGTCTGAGCATTCCATTGTAGATTTGTGTTTGGCAATTTAAACACTGGGGAATCCGTCGTTGCTTGTGTGGCTCATCGACTTTTATTTTTGTGTAGAGTATGGATGTTACATCAAATATATCACTATTGTTCTCTTCGATCTCAAGGTCTACAAAGAACAGTGGTAATGGAATTTTAGTTTGATGATGAATAATATTGATGACTTGCCTGACAGTACGACCAATTTCTGCTGAGATTTCGGAAACGAGAGTCGTTGAATGGAGATTTCTTAACACTACTCTGAAAGCTTTATCAGATTTTAATTGATATGTGTGATTCTGTGCATTTTTGTCTTTCAGAAAGTGGATTATTTTTCGGTATTTATCAAGGGTGTCAAGCTGAAGTTTAAGATATGAAGACGTTGACTTACAACTGAAACTATCTGGGTCAGTGATAATAATTCTTTGGATAGTTCGAAAAAAATTTTAACGTCTTTAACGAATATCAGTGATAACAAATCTATTTTCCTTTGTGTATGTATGGTAGAGTGCACGGACCTCTGGCTTTGTGTGTCGACGTCAACTGGATTGTTATCGTTAGAGTTGGTGGAGTAGGTCTCATCTTCGGCAAGGACAGACTAGCGTTTTGGAGAGACAAAGAATCTTAATTTTTTAGTAGTATTAGTAGCGAAGGTGTTAGCGGTGTTAGAGAAGGATTTCGGCGAAGAAAAGGTAGAGAACGTTTATTAGTTTCTAATTGTGACTGTGGTTTGTTGTCTGTGATTATATTATTAACGACTTTGTTTTTAAATATTTTTATAGGCAGCACGGTGAGTACAGCTGAAGATTTGTTATCAATATAGGCATTGTTATCTGAGTCCAAAGGTTAACGTATGCGACGTTGCCTTGGTATTAGGACATTAGGATCAATAATTTAGTAGTAGGATAAATAATATTTTAAAATTAGTATTATAGTTTATATTATTAATATTCATTTTTTCCGAAGGACTGTGAAGTTTTCTTTGGGTGCGATTTCGCTACTATTGTTGTAGGACTGAAACAATTGTTTCAAGATAGACAGTTATCATATCGTTACACGAGACCGCGAAAAAAAACGTGAACGCACTCGAAGGCTGTCCGCATGGAACTGCAACTGTTTTAAACTAAATCAAAATTATTTAAAACATTTATAATATAATATAGTCCATTCCTACAATTTTATTTTTTTACTTCTAAAAATATTATTTTAAACTTTTAGTCTTAACGTCATTCTTCATATTTGATACGGTCCGGTCAATGGCGTATACAACTTTTCTCTCATTCTTTTTATTTTGGGGTAGGGTGGGGAAGACAATAGATTAATGAATAATGATGAATTAATCAGATATAGAGATAGTTAGTTAAGGTCGCGTCCACTGACAACACTCTTGAATGGAACTGGTTTTTTTTTAATTACAACATTTTATAAATCCATTCAAAATATCGATTTCAATTTATTTAATGACAAATTTTTGCTGTAACATTCAAAGTATGTAAAAACAAACATGCTTTTATAGATTTTTTTTTTAAAAATAATTTCCATTAGTTTTATATTTAGACACATGTGCACAAATTTTCTGACAACCACCAGACAATTCCATCTTTAAATAGCGTACATTTACAAAAAAAATGAAATGAAAAAAATGAAAAAAAAAAGTATTTAATATAATTCTAATTTACAATAAGATACATTTATTCGCTGCGCTCAGAATCTAAAAAAGTTAATCTATTCTTAACTAACTTGACTTTACTTTTTACATTTAACTTGGAACATTGAAAAGTTAAAAAAATAATTAATTTTAAATTTTAAATTGAATTTAAATTATTATCTATATTAACTTAACTGAATGTTTTTAAAACATGTTAACTAGTTTAGCTATGTTTGAATGTAAATATATTAAATTATTTAAATTATGATTTAATATTTAAGAGGTACTTGATTTAATTATATAATCGTTTATGATAGTTGTGACATTGTAAACATTTATATTGTCAACTTTGGCATCAAACTCCAGTTTATTCCAATTACCGATGAGTGTTGTAATCCAATTGGTGTTCCTAATTTTAAGATTGAACTGTGGAGTAATATTACACGTTAACCTACTAAAAATATTTGCATTGACCACATAAAAAATTGTATTAATTCATTAAAAATTGTAATATGATTTTTATTTTTTTACAGGAAGTTGGTAGTATAATAGGGAAAAAAGGAGAGATTGTCAAACGGTTCAGAGAAGAGGTATGTATACAATTCATCTAACACTATTCTTTCCCTCGCGTCAGATTAATGCGGACCATTATGGAAGATATTAATCACGGGTTGATTTAGAAATGGGGTCGTAGAATTGAGTTCAGAAAGGTTTCGGAGAATAGTGAAATTATACATTGTGTGAAAAACTGAGAAACATTTCCGACAGTTTCATCCTTAGACAGAAGTATACATTTCTTTTGTGTTGATCGAACTTGGCGTTTTTCAACTGATGAATCTTTGCACGTTACTGAGATAAACTTTAGAATATTAAATTAATTATAATTATAATAATTAAAAACAATAAATTAAAAGTAAGCGCGAGTATAATGAAACTATTTTTTTTTTTTTTTTTAATAGTTGTAACATAAAATATACAGACTATACAGTGACAATGTATGTATTTCATAAAATAAGTAATTCATTATCAATTATGTGAAATAAAATAAGATAATATTATGATTATAAATTTTGTTTAAACCATACTCTGCAGAATACTCTTATTTATTATCTAACCTAATAAACTTAAATTCTATAATTACATTTATACAATTATAAACTTGTAGAAAATAATCCTAGCGCCATGCCAAATAAGGAGGATAATACGTACGTGTCTGATAACCAGTATTTAAATCTATGATATCTATCATTACCTAACATACATGAGTATGCCAAATACTTATATATTTAAAACATTATAGTCAGTTATTCATTGCTTTGGTAAAAAATTATATTATATATATTTATGTTTTTATAATATGGTTGATTATTAAACTTATTAACTTAAGTTTATAATATGTCTATTAGGTTAACTAACCTATACAAACTACCTACAAACTTATCAACAAATTTACCTACTAACAAAGATTAACTAGTGGCATTTTAATACATACATTTTAGCTTATAGTAGCCTTCTAGCATTACTTACCAATGTAAAACAACGTCAACGTGAATAGTTACTTTCAATTTCAAAAATCCCTATTATGTATTTAAGATGTATTGTATTATTCTCAAAAGTATTTTCGGTATCACCCTCTCCCCCACAGTAAAAACAGTAGTATTTAAATATTAATTAAATAACTGTTGGTTGTTAATTGTTATCGAATCGAAGTGTTTATTATTAAATTTTTTACAGTCTGGTGCCAAAATCAATATATCAGATGGCTCTTGTCCTGAAAGAATAGTGACCATATCAGGATCTACTGAAGCCATTTACAAAGCATTTTCTTTAATATGCACAAAAGTAGAAGAGGTAAGTTTTTCGCGTATTTAATGCTTGATTGGATATTATTTGTATTTTGACAGCTAATATAATTGATCAATAAGTTTGTTCCATACGTTGTATGTACATTTTGGCATTACTCATTTTAGTTATGGTTCAAAGGCAGATTTGAATGGTAATATTTATTATACATCAAGAAGGCCATGTCAAAATAAAATGGATACATTTTTTGTTTTCCCAAAATAAAAATGTTTAAAATTAGGAATGAAAAACAAATCAAGTAATCGAAATTCCAATACTACAAACTTTAAAACTTGGTCTGTTTTAAAAATAAATTTCTCAACAATGTTTTATTTTTAATTTATTGACATTGGGTCTTCTTGCAAAAGCCACAGATTTATAAATTACATTTTTAATTATTTTATTGATCAATACTGTATGCTTACTATAGTTGGTATTTGTTTTTATTTAATTCCTACTTATTTAGAGTGAACACTTGGATGAGCATTTTGAAAAAGCGTATAAAAAACTATTCCAGCAACACTGCGCACCCACACGAATTTTCAATAATCCCAAATATATGTTTTTAAAACTTTAAAACAAATATATTTAATATAATTTTATTTATTTGTATATAATATAAATTATCAACTATCGAGATTATTTAAATAGAACTCTTTTTTAACCTTCGCACCAAACAAAAGATGTTAAATTGGATCCCCCTCCCCTAAAATGTAGGTATAGTAAAAATTAGTTAACTTTTTTAATGAATATTGAATACATAAAAATTTTAATATTACATTGTTTTATTTTTTATTAATTTTATCAAACGATTTTGAATAATAATAATTACAAATTTTAAAGAATAATTATACCTATAATTTATTATCTATTTTATAGTTTTATATTTTATCATTATAAAACATTTGCCCTACAACTATTGAGTAAAAAATGTTATATTTACATAAAAATTATTTTTGTATTGGTAATGTAAACTATAACATATTATTTTATCGTTTAAATATACTATTAAAAAATTAATTCATATTTCGAATTTATAATATCAACAGAGTTTTAACTTGTTTGTCTTCTGACTATTAACTAAACAATATAATAATAGGTTAAACGATAAATGAATTCATTCATTATTTAAAAAAAATATATGTCATCCTTTGCATGATGAATATTCCATGGATTGACTATCTATTTGGTTTGGTATCTTGAGTAGTTTTTAATGGTTAACTAATTAAGGCGTCCGGTCCCAATGTCATTTTATAGTTACAAAAATACACTTTAATGATGATGACATTTTCAGCAGAACCCTTCATTAATTATTAATTATTAATCTTAAATGTTTCTGTCTTTATTTATTTTAGTGTCATTAGTTAATCAAAATAATAACTTTAATACAATTATTTATACCTTAATAGATTTAAATAGTTGCAGTTTTTATTTATAGGTAAATAGTTTTATATAATAGACTTAGCTTTACTTAAATAATTTAAATTTAAATATTAACTCGTCTGTGTATTATTACTGGGTAGCTACTCTCCAAAAGATTTCCGTTCGTGTATACCAATATATGTTTTTTTTTTGTCCACGTTCATATGTTTATTGTAAACGTTATCGCAGATTATATATATCTTCTGATAAATTTGTTATAAAAAAAAAAAAAAATTAAATATGAACTATTATTTTTAATGATCCAAATATTAATTCACTTTAATTAGTCTTAAATTTTACAAAACTAATATAAATACTTTTTTTTTCATTACAGTTTATTGAAATGCAAAATGGGAAAACTGGTGCATCAGCGATCGGAAAATGTGGTATGACTCTTCGGTTGATTGTTCCAGCATCGCAATGTGGATCTTTGATTGGGAAGGGTGGCAATAAAATCAAAGAAATTAGGGAAGCTACTGGAGCACAGATACAAGTGGCCTCAGATGTGCTTCCTCAATCTACAGAAAGAGCTGTTACATTAACTGGTACAAGAGACTCAATAACGCAGTGTATATTTCACATTTGTGCAGTTATGGTGGAAGTAAGTATACTAAAATAGTATATAACTTTAACAATGTTAATAAATTATCTAAATTTAGTTTTATACACAATGAGAATAAATTCTGATCATAAATTTTAATGAACAGACCAATAGTTCATATGGAAAAAATGTGTAGCATTAAAATTTTAGTTATTTCGAATGTTATGAATAATTTAAGAATTTAAATAACCGATGGGTAATTATATTTCAGTCACCTCCTAAAGGCGTAACAATACCGTATCGTGCTAAACCTCAGATGGGTGCACCAGTTATACTGGCTGGAGGACAAGCATTTACTCTAGCAAGTGCAGGATCCGCAGCTGGTTGTGATGTAGGCACCATGATGGTAGGTGGTGGCCCATATAACGCTCCAATGCTTATGGTTCCTCCATCGCCTAGTGCTGCAGCAAGTCTAGGCTTGATTGATCCACTGGATTATCCTCTACTGAAAAATGCATTCGGACCATCACAAGTATAAGTTTTTTTTCTTCAAATTAACGTTCAATAATTATAAAAATTCACTACTGACAACTAATGTATTTTAGCTGGGAAAATTGACTGGAAATCCGTTAGCCGGTCTTGCGGCACTTGGACTTGGAAGCTTGGGAGGACCTGCGAATTCATTTAATCCAGCAGGTAAGTTAATAGTTTGATTTCTAAAATTATTTGATTAAGTTATAATTATCAATGAAATACATATTTTTAAAGCATTGGCGGCATTAGCTGGCAGCCAGTTGAGATCTAATGGTTCTGGAACCAATATTAACAATAGATCTGGAGGCGGTCAACAAACCCACGAAATGACTGTACCAAATGACTTGATTGGCTGCATCATTGGCAAAGGAGGAACTAAAATCGCTGAAATTAGGTTGTGTGTTTAGTTTCATTGGTTTTTATTTTGTCACTTATAACTGATTTTATGATTTCAGGCAAATCAGTGGAGCAATGATACGGATCTCAAACTGTGAAGACCGCGAAGGAAGTGCAAGCACGGATAGGACCATAACGATAACTGGAAATCCAGACTCAGTGGCTTTAGCTCAGTACTTAATCAATATGAGGTAAGTACCTAGTGTTTAAATGACAGCATGAATACGATTACTACTCGTTTGTCATACCTTTTGGCAAGGACACACTTTCGCTTTTGCGTTCTCGTTCGGCTTTTTTTCGGTAGCGTTTCTGGGTCAAAACGGATAATAGGGGCTTGCATTAATCTACAGTAGCTTGCACTTGAACTCTGTCAAGTTTTATAAAGTTGTTAAATATCAGCAGTTTTCAGCTGACCCAGAATATATAGATGTGGAATACAGAGCCCGGCTTTAAAGCTGGTAGGCGTTCAATTAGAATTGGCTGCACTGTTACAGCGTGGCTATTTGCGGTCGAAATTTTAAGCAGCTTGTTAATTGAATCATGTAAGCCATTAATCCGTTTGAGACATCGTCGCTGTGATTAAATTTCAATGTATCTAACGCAACTTCGCAATGCGGTGAATATGATATTAGATGTATAAATGTATAATATAGCAGTTGATTGAATTCGTATAACATTTTAATGAATGCGCAATTTAGAATTAATAGAATAAAAAAAAAGTAATTTTCGAAATAAATTAATAACTTAAATATACGAACAAATATTTTATTAACATTTGATATGACACATATAAATATATAGTTTTTACATATATTTCCTTTTCATGCATTACATAGTTACTTACATTGCATAAATAACCCATCCCGAATTGTCCAGATGTATGCCAAGTCCCAAGACATTCAATATATAACTAGTAATTAATATTATGTAATTAAACAACTTAAAGGAACACTTAATAATCTTTAATAAAAACGAATCATATTTCATTTGATTATCATAATTTATACCTAATATATATATATATATATTATATAAATTTTTTTTTCGAAATATTCAATATAGCCAATTGTAAATTTGATTTCCAGAAAAATGTATATGGTAAAAACACCTTATTTAAGTCAAAAGGCTGATTTTTTACAATTTTTTTAAATATTTCCGTTGGGTAAATTATAAATTATAGTAATTTATTATAGTTTATACATCACACATTATTAAAATAAATACAATAAAAAAATTTTAGATCTCTGTGGGACACGCTATATATATTTGAGAATTAACAATTAAACCTATTTATATTTAATATACAAAATAATTTTAAAATATGAATAAAAGACTATGGATTACATAACAACAATTTTTAACTTACAATAATAAAACATATTAATTGTAGTGCTCAAGAAAAATTTTGATTATGTGAAAAAGAAATCAAGCAGTTAATGGTAGAAAAAGATAGTTAGCATTTTCTCCCGTAAAGTCATCCAATTCATATAAGCTAGGTACTGAATAACTACTAATTAGAATTTCATAAGTAATAAAGTCTAAACAATAATTTATTATTACCTCAATTTCTTTCAGCTACTCCAACAGGATCTTGCAATGTAGGGGGGAAATACAAGTTTTTGTACTCTTGGCATGAATAAAAAATGTACGCCTGTGTGGTTAACTACACAGAATTTCATTCTTGAAAATTATTGTATAATATGTAATTTCTTGTTTTAGTTAACCCGTGGCAACATAGGGAGGGTACTGTAGGGTCTTAAGTTGGGTAGGTTTTTGGTACACGTGTGTGTTTTTTTGGCAGAATTTCTAATGGGCACCCGTAGGTTTTTGCCAAGCTCGTGTGAGGGGGGGAGGCTCTCTTTCCAGACAGTGTGAACTGCCCGGAAAGCGAAGCCGCCCATGACCGGGATTCGTACCGACGACTAAATCCGCCCGGTAACTAATTCATAAATTAAAAATACGCACAAAACCCATAATAAATCTGTAGAAAGTTGTTTTTCACTAACATCCGATTGTATCGTAGATATATCTATTATCTACCTATATATTGAAACATTATTACTTTACTGGATACCCTTACTTTTTTTGAGGTGGGCTAGGTGTCTAGAGTATTTTGGTATGCTTAAAATTTTGATTGAAGTTAGAATTTGGCATTCAGTTACCTATATCTTCTTTTACAATATTACTTAAATATAAAATTCCACAATTTGCTAGTACCTATTGTATGTACCTTAAGTAGTTTTCTCTTCAATTTTTAACTTATTTGTATTAACTTTGGTTGGCTTAAGTCAAAAACTTAGGATTATTTTTGAAAATCAGAAAATCACCACATGTATACAGTTGGTTAAAGACCAATTTTAACTGCACTTATAGAAACAGCGGGGTTATTTGCTTGCTACACTTGCTTAGATTGTTCAAATCGAAAACCTCCCTCGATTTCAATACAAAACCACCACAGTTGGTACTAACGCTGTATCGGTGTAAAAATATAATTTATATATATAGACCAAGCGAAATTACTAGAACACTACGATCCCTCGGATGGTTAAATCTAAAATAGTAAAACATCCATCGATTTGTTGCATAAAATCACAGCCGGTAGGTCCCTGATTAAATTTTAAAGTAGACACCTCGGAGTCTAGTGGAGTCTAGCACTTCGCTAGTTCGTTCAGGTGGTTTAGATGAACGCATCTTTCATTAAAAACCACCGTAAGTAGATCAAATGGTAAAACACAATTTTTAGTTACACTTATTGATCCGTCCAGACAGTTAAAGAAAAGTTATATTCAAAACTCGCTATCCATTCCACCATGAAAAAGTGTTTGAAAAATACGAAAATCACTATTTGAACAGTACTTTTATAACTATAAACGTAAAATGGGTAAAAATCAAAACTAAATTCGACCAAAAAATGTAGACCTCACCGTGGTTTTCAGTACCAAAATATGTATTATGTAATTTGCAAAACAAAAAAAAAAAGGGTATCCGGTTAAGTTCATAAAAATCTCTATTATATACAGTAGTGTGTGTACACTACCTAACCTAACCTTGATTATTAAAATGTGTAATATCTGATTTATGTTTAGAAACGCGAACCGAAAATCGCAATCGAATACATTATTAGTTATACATTTTACAATGGTGTAGCCAGAGCCCAAAAAAAAGCTGCTGGCTATTATATTGATACCGGGTTGCACAAACGGTCGATAAAACAGTTCAATAAAATGTGATATCGGTTTGATAAACAAACTTATAAATATGTTTATTGAATCAAAAATTTAGTAGACCGTAGTTATACAAATATTCACAAAATTTGATCATAGACTCTGGTTAGTGATTAGTGATTACGACGATTACGTAATATGCTATATGGTTCATATATAGGCTGGGTCTATTACAGTAAAATTTAATTCTCATACTATATATCATTAATTATTATTTAATATTTTAATATTTTATTGTATATTCCAAAATATTATACAATTCATATAAAATTAACTATATTCAAATAGTATATGTGGGTATAGTATGGTGGGTAGCACCATGTGGTTTATGTAAAAATATTTGATACAATTTATTATAGTAACCGACTAATACAAAAGTGTGTATTCGGTGTTTATTGTAGTTTTATCTAGAATGTGTACTTAAATATTTATAGATTAAAGACATTTAATATCTAGTTGAAATCGGTAGTGCTTTTTTGAGAATCTGTAGTGATTAATTTGTATATTGAATCGTATTTCAACAAAAATATATACATAATATATTTTATAATAGCCCCTCCAAAGTCTATAAAATTAAAAATTATTCAGAAAATCGTACCCTGGCCGAACCATTAGTTGAACGTCACTGAAATACTTCAATCAGGGACTGGAACTATACCAAATATAATGGTATTGAAACCGAAATCTTTTGAAAATTAAGAAAATTACATTTTATCAATCTCATAAATGTTGTCTGCGCCTTATAAATGTATATACAACATAGCAAATTAGCGTTTAGCAGAACCTATTTTTTGTTATAAGCTTCAATACCTATTAGAGTGAATTTACTACAGTTTATTTTTATTTTTTTTGATGAACCAAGTTCTATGTACCTAACCGGTTCCAGTCCCTGAATTACATAATTTTATATTATTCTTAATGACATTTCCTTGGTTTTGTTTTTCTTATGTTTACTTACACATTATATCATAAATGGTATAACGATTTTTATTTTTTATTCTATCGATATTGTTTTTATTTTTATTTTTTATTACTACCCCCCACCGCCATTCCTCGACCACGACCATAGTTTGGACATACAGCGCGCCTCGATGTTGCAATCGGAAATCCAACACCACCACCAACACCTCCTTCACCACCAACAACATCACCAGCAGCAGCAACAGCAGCAGCAACAGCAACAGCAACAACAACAGCAACAACAACAACAGCAGCAACATCAACAGCAACAGCTAGTATTGCCGCCGCACCAGTATCCGTTCCCTGTTCACCACATGCTAGTTACATGCAACACCACGAACACCACCACCACCTCGGCCACGAATGTCCACCAGACCTCTAACCCGTTGTCAACCACCCACCCGCACCACCAACAACAGTACACGACCGCCGCTGACATACTACCCGTCCAGCACCATTTCCACGGACCCGCGGTAGCCGCACTGCTATCGCCACAGCCGGCCGTCGTCAAACACAAAACCGATCGCATCAAGTTCACACCGTACTGATATGACATCATTAAAATATACACAAACAAACCCATTTCTGACCACAGTTTCCGGCATATGTATTATAACATTATACATTTAGTACTCACTATAAAATAATATATAGTTTATCGCAACAATAAATATAGGTAGTAACTTTTGTCCGTGAACTACGACCACCGTCGAAAGACTGTAAATACCTATACGATTGCGCGGTCCTAATATCAAGAACTGATCGATGCCCGCTGCGAATCACTTAAATTAAAAACCATATAAACTATCGAGTCTGTCCGAAAATAATACACCAGACAACAATGACAGCTCGAAAATACTAAAACAAACGTGTTTTCATTATGGCCTTGTACTGCTATAAGCTATAACTTATAACCATACCCTTGTCCGCTTTCGTAGATTTCATAACAAGGACTGAAACTGTCCCCAAAATAATCGGTTCTGAAACGGAAATTCCCTGAAAATATCGAAAACTAAATCTCACTGAAACCCTCAATCATATATAATTTACTTATTTTAGTAATTGAAAAAAGTCATATAGCGTCCAGTCTTTGTACGTATCGTACTCAATTCACAAGTCTAAAGTGGCGAGGGGGGGGGAACGGAATCAGTTTATAGACACATTAACAACATACTGGACATATTTTCACTCAGCGACTTTTTTATTTAACTTAATTTAACTATGTTACAAAATAGGCTAACAATGTTGGTAATCTTACCAATTTTACGATTTGTTAAAAAATTGTTTATTATTATTTTGTGTTTGCGTTTTACAGTGCATTAATTGCATTCATGAAAATGGAGTGTTCATAGGGAAGAGGGGTTGGTAGGAATTCGTTACTAAATTATATTTACTAGTCATTTTTTGCAATTAGTTAATTTTATACTGAAATTATTTTACTATCAATTGAAATCCTTTATTAATCATACATAATTCTACTTAATTTAATTTGTTATTAATTATTTTATATTTGAAATGGTAAGTGCCTTATACTCAACCGTTCATTAAACCGTATTAATTTTGTAAAACTATATAACTATATTTTTAACCATTCAAATGTATTTGATATTTTATCATTCATTTTGTATCGAAATATTTATGTGATATTGTGATCTGAACATGATGCTCACTTAAACTAATTATAAATATAATATAGTTATGTGTATATTATTTAAGTTCAAAAATTTAAAGCCTTCACATTGTTCCGATATCATACAATAGTATTAATACTATGTTGTGTTATAGTTTTATAGTTTAATACTTCTGTAGACAATAAAAGTAAATATTATAAATTTTGTTAATATATTATATATTTTAGATTATTTGTGATAATATAAATTTTAATGAGTCTACAATTACCTACAGATTTTTTTTCTTATTATCAGTTATCATTTATCAACTTTTACAGAATAGCCCATTTTATGTGCATGAAATAAAAGCTCTCATAAATTAAATCAACAAGTATATGCATGACACTATATTATAATATTAAATAAATGGTTTTATCGTTAAGTTAAGTTGGTTTTTTTTATTCGTTATGTTGATTAGTGCATTACTAAGCATGTGTGTTCAGCAAAAAGATTGTTTGATTTTGAACCGATTGAAACTTGTATTTGAACGTATATAAAGGTCAGTAAACTCGAAATTTTATCAATATATTCTAGTATTGTGCATATTAATTAAATATTATAAACTAAACGATGATAATTGATAATCTCGTCCGTTGATCGCCGATCTAGTGTTGACTTTTATTTTATTAAACATGATTTTATTTGTTATCAGGATATCTATGGAGACCGCTGGACTAGCTTTGCCCGGTTATCATTACGTATCACCTAATCACATTGTCAAGTCACCGATTCATTAAATCAATGTAGAAAAGAGGTAAGCAAACGATTTATGAAAATAAGAGCGATAGGCAGCCAAAAATGCTGTCTTATAGAGTTAGGTTTGAAAATAAATGCCAGTGCATGTATTTTCTTTACCAAAGTAAATGATTTTATTCAATTTTATTGCCACCTCAATAAATTATAATCAATAAAAACCAACAATATTGGGGTTATAATAAAATATTGTTATGCTATGCTATGCATGTAATAATATGTATTGAATATTTATTAAATATTAGGTAGGTAAACTTATTATCATCTGTAAGCCTTTTTTTTAAATATCGTCTCTTTGAAATTTATCATAAAAAAATTATGTTTACATAATTTACAAACAAAAATTAAATTATAAATAATAATGATTATAAAATCAACATTAAAAATAAGTAATTATTTTTTCATTTTATATCAGTTGAACGGCACCCTGGGTATGCAATTTAATGGCATTCGCATCTGTCAAAATTAATAGCATCTAAAAACACTGTTCTAACAGAAACAAAAAGTTTTTATAAGATATTCCATACTCGCTTTGACTTTTGAACAAAATATCTTGATTAAAACCTTTTTGGTATTAAAAATACTAACTTAATTTAATAATTTTGTACGCTATTTATTTTTAATACAGTTATTTTCTGAAATTTAACCAAAATGTCAACCACGTGTTTATTTAACTGTGTCATACGATGCTAGATTTTACTCAAATACAGTTGGCATCCAATAGTGTCTACAGTTGGAAAAGTTCTTCTTTTTCAATATGTCACTTTTTTCAAAATTTAAGTATATAACTTATCTTACATAAAAATCAATGCACCTACTTTACGTACATAAAAAATCTATACATATATTTACTATAGTCTATAGATATAAGATATAATTCTGCACCAAGTTTGTAATACCGATCCCTTTTAAGTTTTAACCTGATAAAACCACACCATTGAACAATTGCACACCAAATGATAAATGTATACGTATTCTATAATATGTTGTTTATATACAACAACATAATATACACAATATTAATAACATAAGTAGTTATTTAAAAATCCATAAGTGGAAACTAAACGGATGAGCGCTGGTTTTTAATTATTTTAAATATTTTCTTTATTGACTATAAAATATTAGGTAAATATACTATTAAGTTCGAATTACTTTTATAAAAAGTTTATTCTATATTGAAATGTACTTAATAAAAAATATTGATCTTATGTTAAATTAATTATTTTTTAAGATCTGCTATACAACACTTGGGCATTGGAAAAGTAAAAATGATAATGAACATCGATAATAACTAATAAGGTATTAAACAAATTATTTTATTTATCTAACGATGATGATAACAATTTGTGAAATTTCCTGTTTCAATAGGTTATGAACTTATAATTAATCTTTTGTATTATTTTTATAGTTATTACTTATTATTTATTTATTTATAGTATTCAATGTTTAGTGTTATTTTCATTTTTAACCTAATATTAGCGTTAATGTTTTTATGTTAAAATATTATAATAATAATTATTAGTTAAGTTAAGTATGCGCGTTAGCGTTATACTCATAACTGTTCGTATTTATTCTTTTGAATTGTAATATTTATTTAGTGTTCTATTGGTAAATTTCTAAGATGTTATTTTTTTTTTCTGTACACGCATATTGTTGCTAATATTTGGAAATCGTCCCAAATTATTTCACACAATAAATTGAGTATTAAATAAGGTACAAATAGGCACTAATATTTAAATATTGTTCTTGTGTGTCAATAGAATCGGTAATTTTTATTTTTGCATTTATTGCCAGATTAAGCAATACCAACAATTAAATAGGTAAATATAAATGTAAACAAAATACAGATAATATAATATTCTATAGTAATCATATACAGGGTGAGTCGGATAATAGTTTAGAACGTATCCAATTATAAGAACAACTATGGCTAAGTCCGTCTGAGTATACATTTATAAAATAAGGTACGAACCATTTGGTACCTAATTTGGGTTATTTTGTCGTCCAATCTCAATCTTGAACAACATCAATGTTAATCGGTTATCACATTAGTTCTACCACCCCGCCCTGTATAGTTGCCTATAATAATATAATTATGTTAGCTTCGAAATATTGATTTCTGGTCTATTATTAAACTCCTATAAATTAAAGGTGATCAAAGTCCCCAATAATCAATTACGTATAGTATTACTCGACTTAAAATGTTTTATTCATAGCTTGTCAACGTTTTTAATTAAAATGTTCAACAAAGCAAATTATTATAGAACCAAAAAAAATAAAAAATAAAAAATAATAATAAAAATAAAAAACAAACCATCTTCGCTGGTTAAAATGTGAAAATATGTGCCAAGTACCAAAATTATATAATGTATTATAATTTATAATACATATACATTATATATATATATATATATATATATAAATATATTTACGATTTTAAGATGTAGCAATAATAAATATTATATTTTATGGAAATTATGACTTAATGGCCTTATTGGCGTTAGTGCGTATGTTATATTAGAGATGAATATAATGTTTCCAATAATTCAATTTTGTTTAGAAGCTTTAAACATAAACGCTATTTAAATATCACTCTTATAGATGCACTCTACTCATTAGCATAATAACATTGCGTTAATATAAACGTTTTCTTTTTGATATATTATTTTTTAAAACAAGTTTATAGACACCAAAGTCTTACCAATATATGAGGTACGTAAATTGTATACTGTGTTAAAAGGACAAAGGTGAAAGGGTATGCCACCGCGGGCAAATAAAAGGTTAGTGAAAATAAATACAAACTTATCGTCAATATATTGTTCTTGGCGCACACCATTTTTTATCTTCAATACAAGTTGTTTTATTTTATTTTTCATTTAAATGATATAAATGTAGTAAATTAAAAATATTTTTTGTAACGTATTCTTGTAGCTTAATGATTTTTTTTTGTCATAAACTAAAAAAAAAGTGTGATATGATAATTAGTCAGGGATGCAAAAATTATTAAACTTTGGTATCTTTATCCATAGTTTGATAAACGAATTGCAGCACATATTATATTTTAATAGAGTTTCATAAAGAATTGGTTTGGAAAACATCGTAGCAAATAGGTAGCATGAAACTTTTAAAAATCGTAATACACATTTAACAAATTTTAATAATTGTATCTAACTTTTAAAATTTAGAATATTTAAAATTAATAATAATATCGTTTATTATCATAAACATTAGAGACAATCATGAATTTTTATTTTAGATATTACATTAATTTTTTATAGTCACATAGAAAATTTAAAAAAAACATTTAATTCCCAATATTTAATGAGAAACCAGTTTGTGGTCGATAAAATTTTTGGACGTAAGCAATTGTCATCCTAACAGTAATTATTGATAAAATACGCAAGTGCATGGTTATTTATTTTTTATTTTTTTTAAATGTTTATGTACAACATAATAATATATGCATTTTATATTTATAAACATTTATAAACCTATTTAAAGTAAATTAAGCACGTGCTAAAAAATATAATAATAAACATTTTTGTGAAACACAAAAAGGGTAAGAATTTTTTTTATAATATGTATAAATAGATACCTATATACATATTTGTTTTGTTTGATCTCATTAAATTAATTACAAAAAAAAAAAAAAACAATATTCACGCAGAAATGTAAGAGAAGTTATTATTTTATTAATATTAGTTTTGTTATAATTAATCTTGATTTCAACAAAATAAAATAAAACCATATTTGAGAATCTAACATATCCCAATCAGAACCTAACAATTGAGTGATGACGATTATAATCAATGAATAGCATATCGCGTATTCCAGCATATCCTTTTTCCGCATACGACCATATCATGACGAATCGAGTAAATTTGTTTTTTTTTTCAAATTTGTTTTGTGTACTATTCTGATCGACTTGCCTTTGTGGTGTTTGGAATAGAAAATAAAATTTGAAAACTCACAGACTACCACTGTTATTTGATACCAGCAGTTAACAATCCGATGGTATATAGAATTATTGAAAACCAATTATTTTGTCACCAAAACATTATTTATTGTTGTATTATTTGTATTATTATTATTATTATTATTAATATAACAATTATTATTATTATTATTATTATTAATACTGTTAACTACCTATTAACCATTAATTATTATTCGATTTTATTGATTGTATACCTAGTTGGGTAGCTAGTTTTTTTAGATAGACACTTAAGTTTTATTGTTTTAGGGATATTTGCGTTAATCCAGTAGTCTAAATGTTATTGTAATTGTAACTCCTTGAATTTAGTTTTTCTAACCTTTCATAACACACTCTCTCACTCTTTCAATCTATCTCTCTCTCTCTCTCTCTCTCTCTCTCTTCCTACCTCCCTCATTCTCTCTTAATAATAATCATAATAGAATATACCTAAAAACTAATTAACACGTCTTGCATCAAAAAACATATATTATTAAATATTGTGGATTACGATTTCAATATTATTGTCACTACTATTATATTATAGTATATTTTAGTATATAGCCAAGTTTACCATTTAATCCGTAGTATTTTGACAATGCTAAAAGCTATTATTGTATTTTAACTTTGTTTGTTCGATATTGTATATCGCAGGGTTTAAACAATAACAATTATTATGCTTACACAGTTGTATTTAAATACATATTATATATTATATCCTTGATTGTGTTATTAATCATTTACATGTACCTATACGTGACTACGTCATAAAATCTCTAACTTTTTAACACGTACCATTTTACCTAATGTATTGCGTTACCTGCAAGCTTGTAGGTAAATAAAATCATAATATTAGACGTAAATTAAATGTCTCTACACACTTTCTAATTTCAGTAAAACTAAAAAAAAAGTTAACGTTATTTTTTAGCTATTGAATAACCCAGAAATGATCTATATATCTATACAAAATAATTCACCGCGGCACCCGCAACTATATTATGTATTATAGGCAGTGCTCAACTTGACAAAATTAAAGTAGGGGGACTCTGTTAACTTTTAAAAAAAGAGCGTCCCCACCACTTGTTAAACGTTACGAAACCGTGGGGGCTACGCCCCCACTCCCTCTAATACACCTCTATAAATCTTATAGGAAATATTTATAAATATTTAAATTTAAAAAAAAAAATTACGTAAATATTATTTTTTATATTATATTTTTAACTTATAAAATAAAATATAACAAACTCAAAAACAATTGAAACAAAACAACACAAAACTATTTATTTATATATATTATGACTTATCACGTACATTTTGATAAAAATTAAAAATTCAGAATGATGAAAATGATGGCATGATTTAGCGACCCATGCGTTCCCCTTTAAAATAAAAGTAGGGGTATGCTGAAATTTCTGAATAATTAGTTGGGGTACTCCATCCCCCCCTTCACCCCCTCCCCCAAGTCGAGCACTGGTTATAGGTGATGCTCAATTTTTTAACTTAAAAAATATATGTTTTTGCGCTGGATACAATTGTTTTTCGATTATTGATAGCGATGCCAAATTTCATAAAGTTTTTATTGTCATGGTTACTTATTTACAAAAACACATTAAATATAATTCATAGATTTTCCTCGAAGAAGAAAAATATCGGATGACCTGCTAATGGTACTCCTCAGTGTACGCATATGTCCTACTTGTGTATAATTATCGTAAATGGTTTTTAATTATTTATTTGCCATCGTTTTTCTGAGATATAGAGACCGGGTTACTTCAATATTTTATACAATTTTTAAAAACTTAGATAATCCTACTTACACTGATTACATAAAACTAAGGCATTGCCTAACCAGCTGACCGACGGACATTGAATGGTATAATAATGTGTAAAGGCGTATCCAGGATCGGCATTAAGGACAGGCCCGGTTGCGTAAGTATATTCCTATGATCATTTGTTTACAAATTTATTTATTTTTGATAAGAATTTTTAACATATTTTTTTTAATTGATTGCGTAGTGGCGTACTAATAATAAAAACTATGTATTTACAATTTTTTTTTTTTACAACATAATGAATAAAATCTCTGTAAAATACTAAAATATTAAATAAGAAGTCCTGACTGACTGATCAAGTCTAATCATCGCGTAACCTAAACTATGATAGCTAGACATTTCCTGGTATGTGTGTTATACTTAATTTATACACTGTATCCGTATCTTAATCAACACATATACCATATACGTATTGTGTGTACTGTATAATAAGTACAACCACAAATTAATATAATTATTATCATTTATTAAAACCAAAATCTTTATACGAAATTCAGTAAGTATAAAAGACTTTGTCTAACTGTGAATATTAATAGTGGTAATTTTGATGTATATTTATATATTATAATATATATTTACCGGTTTCAAATTTTTTTGTTTGACAAAATTCAACTATAGGTAATAGTTCCATCAGTAAAAAAATAATAAGACCCGTGTTAACATGTATTTTATATTTGATCAAAATCATAAAAAACGACCATGTTAAAAATCTTTAAAGAGATTAAGATGGCATAAATCGACGAGCATTATTATAATTAGCGGGAAACGGTTTATTTCAATATATTATAATAATGGTTGGATATAATTTAAAACAATGTACCGCAATTACAAAAACATAAGTCACTCATAAATTGTTTTAAAATTTAGCGGCGAGATTCAGCTAGCTTTCATATTAAAACCATTTGACGTTATTTATTGCACGGAAGACCGCTGCTATATCTTCAATATATCATAAAAAAACTTAAGTAAGTCCGATCGCGATGAAGCTTTGGGAAATTGTTGAGTATACTACCTCCAAGGTTTCTGGAATCTTACACCCTGTCATCATGGTGTATTACAACCGGAACTTTACTGGGCTAATTATATAAACCGAAATACACCAACATACACCTATTTTGGATTAAATGATCCTTTTTTCCAGGACGAGCCAGCTAGGTATATCAAAAACCAATTTATAGCACATTGTATCCATGCAATCCGCTATAGTTTGGATTAAGTAAAACGATAAACTTTGTAAAACTTTGAAACTTTAGAGTAAAAATCTATATACTTACGTTTACGTGGTATACGTAGGTACCTCGCGTACCTCCACAATCCACCGATTCCACCGTAATCCACGCATCATCATCATAAACTAGTTCCACGGGCAATGCCGGACGGCATAGCAAAAATATGTAATCGAACGTGTCCTGAGTGATCAAAGTAGAGCATAAACAATGTTAGCTTGAGATTTACAATTTTCATGAGACCTTCGTACCACCATTAACATTTTCCAAAATTCACATTTCAATTATGCGCTTGTACAAGTATTTTGAGAAGAGTGGCAGACGTCTCATAACATACTGTAAAGTATACCGTATTTCAAAAGTATAGATATGTCCCGTTAAGCTTAGTACTTCCGAGAAGTCAAATTGTCCCGTTTTTAAAAATAATAAATAATATTTCTATTGCATAAAAAGATATGTAAAGAAAATTACGCAAAATTAAAATACCTATAATCTTCATATATCTGTATTAAATATCAATAAATATATTATTATTAAGCATCTGTAGAATAAAATCTGTAAGAAAAATATTATTTTTTCTATATTAATGATATTATATTGTTTATTAATTTTTTTTTTTTTTATCATTTAAATAAATAAGCCTCGGCGTCTATGGCCATTGGCATACACAGAGCTTAAGGTTAACAATTTCCAAGGACACAGTATTTGCATATTAAATAAATAAGAACAGATTATAAACTATTATTTTAATTAAAAAGATCATCATGTGACTTATGGTATCTGTATGGGAGAACTTCCGAGTTCCGACATGATATTTGATACCCCAGCCCCACAAACGTCCGTTTCATAGAAATGGCATTCGGATACAATGGGTTTGATTGATAGGAGAGTGTACCTCGACTGGCGCATATGGGTATAAAAAAAAAAAATAGCGTGTTAGGGACGTGTGTCCTATGCGCATTTTACTTATTGTGGTTTCCATCTTCCTAAAGAAGTCCGGTGGAGAGGGCCAAGTGTGGATAGAATTTATTTTTTAATTTCATTTAGTGTTGAGTATACCTTGTCCCATGCCCTTGGCAGTATATTGTTTGAGATTGTATATATTGTGTATCGAATTCGATTTTTCGAATATGAGGTAATTTTTGCTTTTCTTCATAATGGATCACCGCTCGCATTGAGGCCACGACGACCAAGATGTCATAGAAAACCTAGGACAGACTATAAAGGCAATAATAAAGCTGCTCACACAGTCCCACACGACTCGTGTATTCGGCGATTATTCGTCAATTGTTATGCTTTACGAGTCGTATGGGATACGTTGATCGTAAAGCATAATAATCATTATTAATTTTAATGAGTTACTCGTAGTTTACCATCGGCTGTCGGTAAATGTGCCACGAGTCAAAAAAAAATAAAAGTAATTGTGGAATTTCCCAAACGACTCGTCATTGCTGGCCGCTCGTTTATAAGTGTATTATGAGAATTTAAATTATTATGTAATATTTTACGAAGGCACATATATACTTCATTCGTCCAGCCTGGAAGTACATTTTGATATACTTTTTTTTTTCCGTTCAAAAAACCAGGAACGGGTGGGAAATGTTTAGCACAATACTGCCACCCGGTCCCGTATCGTTTATTCGCCGTCAATTATCGTAGTTATTTTACATACGCGGGGGCCTCTACCCACCCTGAAAAACTGGCCTTCGGCCCACAAAATATAATAAAGTTTACCCTAACTGTCCACCCGCCTGTCTGGAGCGCTCTGCTTCCTCCTTTAGCCCAATAGTATTGTCTCCACCATCATGCCAAACGCTATCCTCTGATTATCCGCCAATGCCTCTATCCGCCTTCTCCTTGACCTGTCATCTGGGAGGAGCTCCTGCTCCGGCCCCAGAATGATATCAGGAACATCCTCGGGCCGTAGTCGCCGACCGATGAACATTTTTATAAAATTTACCATAATACCTACTATTATATGTGTTAGCAGTGTTGGGATTAGATAAGTACTTTTTTATCTAGATAAAGATAAATATAACAGGACAAAAATGTATCTAAATAAAGATAAAAGATAACACAATTCATATGTATCTAGATAAAAAAAAAAGATAAATTTTTTAACACATTGAAATCCAAAACATTTTAAGAGTACACCTTTGATACAATGATACTACTTACTGTACTTAGTACTATTAAATATTATTTTATAAACACCGGCTATATGAGTAAATTAATGTCAGCAGTAGACATTATTATTAATAAATAACTAAGGTATAACTGAAAAAAAAAAACATTTTTTTAATTAAGTATAAATATAAAGAAAAACTACATATTTGACACAACTCGTAACAATGGAATGTAGGTATATTTGATCACCGTGCCCCTAACGAAAATATCAATAATAAAATATGATACCTGTATAATAAATAACATTATTAAGAACATATTTTTTTTTTTTTTACCGAGACGATTCGACAATTCAAATTTAAAGTGTTGGCTAGTTATTATAAAAATAAATTGACAATCAAAATGTGTATTATTTTTTTTTGTATAGATATGAATTTATCTAGATGAATGAATTTTTTATCTTATTAGATAATTATTTAGATAAAATGCAACTATTTATCTAGATAAGTCTCAACACTGTGTGTTAGTAAGACAAAGTAACGCAAGCGAGTTTGATGTCCCCGTAATGGTAATAATTTCATCAAACATTGAAATATTATTATATCATACATATTTTTTGTCGCAGCAATCTAACGTACACAACATAAATTATTATTTTATTATGCATTTTAAAATGTCCATCGCATACTTACGTATTCCTAACTATTCCTGAATGTAGCTGTTCTTATATAAACTGCATATGAAAAGCCGTAGTAGTTATAACAAAATATTACTTAAGATGTTTAGATTTCCTACCGACGGTTCGGATGGTGTCGAACAGTCATTCAACATATATTATACAAAAGACGTCAGAATACTCAATTTAATTTTTATTTAATAATTACAATTAAGTAACTACCTACTAATCTAACAATGCAATATTCGATACAGAGATAGCGAATAGTACTCAGGGGTGGATGTGTAGGTGTAGTTACCTACTATATGTATTTATGCATTGTGGTTAAGTATTGCTTTATTGTACATATTATTATACATTTTAAATTCAGAGTTAATTTAAATTATGTATCTAAATGTCAAAATTAAAACCTTATTAAATTGTTGGTAAGTGGTGAGGTGGATTATCAATTATCATATATAATATTATTATATAACAGGAGTGGCGAACACACGGCACGCGTGCTAAAAGTGGCACATTTGTCAAATTTCAATGGCATGTGAAAAATTTAAATTTTGAAAAGTTATGCTAATCATAAATTGTTGCTTGTAAAAAGTTCGAAGAAACTAATCATAAACATTTTAAAAATTATAATATTTCTATGTAAAATTGATTATGTTACTATATTTATTGTGTTCTATTTAGTATTTACAATGTTTGGGCACATGAAAAATTGTCAAGCTTTTGATTGAAAAAATTTGGCACTAGATCTAAACAATGTTCACCACCTCTTTTATGTAATTATAAAATGTTTTTCTACACTTAGGTAGGGTATAGTTCTACCATAGGTTTTAAGTTTTAACCTAACTAACCTTTTCTTCGTTAGTTTTCGTGAAATAATGATTCATAGGAAACTATAGATACTTGAAATATTCATTATGGCATTTTTATCTTAACAAAGTGAAATTTTCAAAATATTTAATTTTATACTTTTTAATATTTATATCATGAAACTAATCACTATGGTATATGCTCAATCAACTTATAACGAAATATTACAACGATTAAAGATCTATTTTAATATAAAAAATAGGCAACAATTAGTCATGCATAATATACCACTAATAGAAATATTAACTATAAATTTAGTACTTACTTTATACTTGTAAGTAATATAAGTATATTCTTAAAAATAATACTTAAAAAGTGACAAGTCTTTGATCTGAAAAGTTTTTTGTATGCAATGATTTTACATTGATCATTGAATTCAAATTAAACACGTCATAACTATGGCCGGCATGACCATTCAATGAAAAAGTACACTTGTAACCTAATATTTATTATTATTATTAGATATTGCTGAAGTTGGCAAGTGTGCTTAAAAAACATTAAAATTGCATTTTATTTATAAAAGTAAAAATAAATTCATTACATTTTATGATTAATGAAAATAATTATAAAAATGTTAAATTAAAAAAATAATGTAAAGGTTAGTAAATAAAAAACATAAAATTATTAATACAGAATGATTGTTTTCACAAATTATTAACTAGTGTTAAAACTTGATAATTTATTAAGATTACTAAACGCTAATCGTCTTTGTTTGCAATCATTTTCAAATTCCTCAAGTGCTTGTTGGATTTCATTTTCTCTGTGTGTCAACAACTCATCAGTTTTAGTTTTGAGTTCATCTAGGAAACGAACACAGTTTACCAATAATTCATTGTAAACTATATGTTGTTTTTGGTTGGCATGTTTGTAACCCAATGCAGCATGTTTCACTTTTGCGTATTTTGCCTGTAATTTTTCCCACTCAGACACTGTTGTAGATAATTTATCTTTCATTTGACGCATCTAATTAAGACATAAAATAATATAATAATTGACAGAATTATCCCAAATATGATTCAAATATATTAAGTATAAATATAATACTACAAATTGTGGCTTGGCATTGGGCAGTTACTGCAATCAGTCATATAATGTGATTGAAAGTATGCACCACCCACTGTATCTATTTCCTGAATGGTTGACCACTTGGGTTCTTAAACAATTCTCAAAACGTACATGTGATGCCAATCTACAATAACCCCCGCAATAAGAAAAAAAAGCCTAAGAATAACCACTCAATGGCCTATGTTGTTGACGATCAGTAGTGTATTGGAGGGTATATGTGAGTATAAAGCGTACCTTAGCAACAGTTTGCTGATTTAATGTATACCTTGTATAATTACTAAAGATACGCAGGTGTACAAACGTATATCTTCAAAATTAATAAAAACTAAAAGTTATTAATTACTTTCAAGGGGTATAATCCACATCAACATTATAAGTTAATTTTAGGTTAGTTTGGACATTTTTTTTCGATATGAAGTAAAACCCCCCTCACAAAATACATCTAAAGGCTGAGCGTATACTATAGAAAAAAATTACAAATACATCACTGTTGACAGTTAATTAATAATAATAATAATATACTAATATTTCTATTTCACTTTCGTATATTATTATAATTTGAGTCACCTCTTGGGACCAATTGGTCATTATTTGTGCAAATTTTGACCTTTCCTCTTCAATTTGTTGTTTCAGCTGATTCATATTTGTTGAACTAGAATGCATTTCTTTGAATTGCTCAAACTGACAAGTTTTATTTGAAATTTCCATTTTGGCATTTTCTAATTTCATTTCAAGTTCTTTGATCTATTTCATAAAGCATATTGAATTGTTTAGAAAACATATAAGTAAAATATAAACATTAAGCAAATGTATTCTCACTAGGTTGTTTTTTAATGTAACAATCTCTCTAGCTTTTTCAAACTGTTCTTTATGATGAGCCAAGATTTGTATCATTTCCTGGTTTGCATAGTCATCTGCATTTTGTTTTGCAACAGTGTTCAATTTTTCTATCTCCATCTTATGTTTTGCCTTAAGCTCTTCAATTATTTTACCATAAGCAACTTTTTCTTCATCTAAACAGTGATAATATATTTAAAAAAATTTTATTTTAATTTCATAGTAATTTTTTGATTTTGTACGTACTGAATTTTTTATTGTAAATCATCTCTAACTCATCTAATTCATTTTTGTATTTAAATGTCATTTCATTCATCGCTAGTTTATGTTTCCTTTCTATATTAGACAGTGAATTTTCATAATCTAATAATTTTGACTTTAAAGTTTTTTCATCACTGTTTACATCAGAAGACATTTGTAGATCAGAATTGGTCAACTTACAAATGATATCTTTTGCTTGTTTTAATTCATCAACCTAAATGTTTTACAACATGTATACAACTTTTACATTTAAATACTAGTAAAGCATAAATTAATTATTATATTTTGTTACCTTTTCCTCATACTGTTTTTTTAAATTTTCTAACTGTTCAATATAAGTAGCCACTTTAGAATCACACTCTGATTGTAATCGTTGTTCCAAGGACAATACTCTTTCTTTAGATTGGATTAAATCAATTTTTAATTTAGCAATCATCTCTTTTTGACGTTTATGCATCAATAATTCATTTTTTAAATCTTCAATTTCTTTTATTAACTTGTAAAAAAAAACCATTTGATTAAATTCAATATTTTCTATTTGATAAAAATAATTATTTAAAAGCTTACTGATTGTTTTTGAAAAGAATCTTGATCAACATTCATTTCTTTCTTCATACCAATTAATTTGATAGCCAATTCTTCTTTTTCTACAAAAATATAACATTTTAAATTCCTATGTAATTCAAATAACAATTAATACATACCTTTCACTATGGTATCATATTGTTTATTTAGTGTTTCAAATTGAGAAGATAATTCATCAAAACGTTTTTCTAATTTGTCTTTTTCATTTAAACAATTTTCTTTCTCTGAACATACTTTAACATAAAGCTGTTTTAGTTCATCAATTTCCTTTACATATTCTTCCATTCGATTTCTATAATTTCAAATTTTTAACATTACAATGAATATTATTTTCTAACTATTATTTATTTAACTCTGAAACATACTTAAGTTTTTCTATTTCCTCGTCCTTTTGTTTTGAAATATTTTCCAATGATGATTGATGGTAATGCATATATTCTTCAATTGAATTATTGTTTATTGGATTATCATTTTCAATTGTTTGTTTTGAAAGTGTAGCCATTTCTTCTGTTCGAATTAGCTTACACATAGTATCTTCAAGTTGCAATTCTAAAGCATTTCGAAGTGTTTCACAATTATTAGAATGTTCACCAATTTGACTTTTATCACGAGAATATTTCTCTAATTCTAACTGAAACATAATAATTTATATAAATAGGTTATTATAATAATGTATAGATAATATACATATATTTTAATTTTAAATAAGATATTAGGTAACCATAATATTCAATGTACTAATACCTGTATTTTACGTATACAATGTTGATATGTTATTTCTTTCTTTTCCAATTCAGCAATACTTCTATTTTTAACATTTAACACTTCTGTTAAATTTTTTACTTCATCTCTTTGTTTTTGTAATAAATCTAAACTTTTCTGATAATCTTCTTCTAATTTACTTCCATCATTAATATTATGCAAGTCATTGCAAACCCGTGAATCATTCAAATTAGTATGAAGTTTCTCATTTTCAACCTAAACACAAAAACTGAAAAGTAAAATTTGAATCATTAGTTATTATTTAAAAACTTATTTTTACTTACTGTTAGCTTTTGTAATGTATTATTTAGTTGTTGATTTTGTTTGGAACATTCAATAAGTTGACTGTTTAAATTTAAAATGTGATCATAGTTATTGGAAATCGGTAGTTTATTTTGTTGTGCTGCATTCAACTCTTTTTTTAGATTAGAAATCAAATCATTATTTTCTGATATAATACGATGGTGTTCTTGTTGCAGTTTCTTTAGCTCGTTTGTTAACAAAGTACAATGACGATCCTATAAAAAATATGATGCTAAATAAAATATTAAATTTTTGACCTTGCAACCAATTTTATACTTTAAAACGTATTTGTTCTATAACACTTTTGTATTGATTCTGTAAATTAACTACTTCTTGGTTATGTTTTTTTTTCAAATCATTTACAATACAGTCCACGTTTGTATCATATTGCCTTGAACCATTATTACGTGAGAGGTTAGTAAGTTGTTCTTCCAGAGCTTTCATATTAATTCGAATTGTTTCCAGCTCTTTAGCTTGCTATAATCAATATTAAATAACTATAAGTATGAATACAAACATATAATGCATTTTTAAATAACTTACCTTGGAATTTATTGTATCTTTTGTTTCTAAATCAAGTTTTAATGTTAAATTTTGATTTTCCAAATGTTCAATATTTTCTTTAAGATTCTCTAAGCAAAATAAAAATATTATATTATTTAGTATGAAACAAAATAAATATCTTGACTAACAAACATTTTCAAACCAATTATTTATTATTATTTTTAAATTGGTGAAATTTGGCTTTAAAATCAAAATATTATCGTTGTTGTTTTAAACTTTAAAAAAAAAAATATATATAAAATTATAATAAATTGCATGTTATTCAAAAAAGTAAAACATAACACTTAAATGGATTACTCTGTAGAATTCTTTTAAAAAGTAAAAATATTTATTTAGAACATCCATTTTTAATTTAAATGTAAAATAAATAATATTTAATTTACAGAAAGACTATCAAATAATTGTATTATAGAAACTGTTAAGTAAATTTATCAATTTGTTTTATAACCATTTCACAGCTCCAGACAAACTATTACATCCAAAACATTTATACCATTCATTTCTCTAGATATACTAATACGATCTTGTGGTTTATAATATTATCGTTAGTCGGTAACTGTACAACTTTAGAAAACCCTAAATCGCATTATTTTAAACTTAAAAATTTGATCTACGGTCTTCCAATTCCCTACTCTCCAAAAAATCAAATACCTTGTCCTAATGACCAAATATCAAAATTATAAGTTAAAATTATTAAAAAAGGCCTATCAGTATTTTCCAATTTTTCTTGTCATAAGTACCTTTATAACTTTTTTCAGAACATTATGAACATTTTTTTTTTTAAATTGATCTTAAGCACGGCGATTAAGGCCAGTAGCTGTTGGGGATATAAATTGTGGTAGGGGTAAGGTTTTGGTATGGTAGGTTGTTTTATGGTTGTTATGGTAGGTAGCACACGAGAATGTGTGGCAAGGTTTTTAACTACTATGAACCCGAATGGTCGCCCATCCGGGAGCTAGTAGCTGTGGTCGTTACTTACTCCCAGTTGCATTCCGCGATTGGTAGCAGTCAATGCACCATGCCAAGCCACATTATGAACATTTAAAGTCAGAGCAAATTTAGAATCGTTTTTTTTTATGCAATGATTTATCACCTACTCAATTTTGTAGTACAGTTAACATCTACCATTCACCAGAGAAAGTTTGTATATTATAATACATAAAAATACCAGTAAATATCAAATCTATACCTACAATTTAAAAATTACATGCAAAATAATTTTTTATGTATTGTCTATATGACTATATATAATATATATATATTAGGTTATATAAATATCTTAAAATGCAATAAATTATTCTTATAGGATAATAAATAATAATTGTTACCCTCACATTAAGCATTACTGTTATTTACTAAATAAGATTTTATCTATAATTATTAAAATAGCTATAATGATTGTTTCTATAACTATTACAGTGAAAACTCTCTATAAAGAATCTGAAGGGACCATGTTTTTTACCACGATTTCTTTCGTTAATTGAGAGTTTTCGTAATAGAGAGTAATTAATAGGTTTTAAATCAAACCTATCATTATAAGTTTATTTAATGTTATTTACGTAATATAGAGTTTTTCGTTGTAACGAGTTTTGTTATAAAGAGTTTTAACTGTATTTACAAATTATTACCACATTGACGCTGATACTCCATGACTGTCCTTTGACCTTCAGATTCTTTGATTAACAAATTTTTACGGAGATTATCAATTTCTGCTTCTGCTTGCATTTTAAATTCAGATAATTCTTTTTCTAATCTATTTACTTCATTACGCCTCATTTCATACAGAGCTTGCAGCGTTTCATAATTAGCTTCATTTGACATTCCTAAAAAATGAGAAAATGATAAAAATTGTAATTAAATAATATCTAATATTTGATATTTTACTTTTATGTCTAAGATTTATCTAATTCTTGAGTAAAGTTAGTAATGTACTGATTTTCAAAATTATTTTTTCATGATTCTTGTATAAGATAAATTGTATACTGTTTCAAACAATAGAATATTTGATAAAAAAAAAAAAAATAGGTAAATTTAAGACTTTCGATGAGTTTCAACAGAAATTATTTTTTTCTTTACTTATTAGTTAGAAAAACTTATCTGCCTCACCCCCTCATCGCTAAAATTGTATCAACAGTACAAATCTGGTAATTGATATTTTAAACTAAGATAAGGTTAAACAGATAAAGGGCTCTTACAGCCTCCTCTTCAGTGGCGTAACTAGAGGTAGCGGTCATGACTCCAAAAATTGTTACGGGATCGTAAAGTATCATTTTGCTACCACAAAATATTTATATAATTTAATAAAAAAATTTGTGTTAGTGTGTATTTACTTTTTATTTATCTTTAAACAGTTATCAGGAAAAAATACGTTATTTGTGAATTTTTATGTCATAAAACTGCTAATATAATAATTATTTTTAGAATTATTTATGAGGAAGTTATAAGTAAGTGGTACCCACCCATTGTGCTTATTGAAGAAAGTGAAGCATATAAAAGTGTTTGCTACTAGTTTCTTGCTGCTAGTTATGCCACTGTCCCTCCTGATTATGCCTATGAATTCTTAACAAAGCTCCTAACCTAACCTAACCTTAGAAATGTATCAGTAACAACACCCAACATTTTAATATAAGTAGCTTGGTGAGGCGCGGTCGTTTGCTCAATCTGTAGGAACGCACTGAGTGTATGTACCGGCTGCAGTTGCTAGCTCCCGGATGGGTGACCACCCGGGATTTTTAGCAACATATCCTTGCCACACATACACAAACACGTGTTACAACCCTACCCACTTAAAAATCTACAAACAAATCTACAAAAATAACCACCCCACACCCAATGGTCTATGTTGCCGCGGGTTCCCATTAAAAAAAAAAAATTTTAATATAAAACATCTTTAAGACTAACAGTATTCTATAATATACTATAGTTATTTAAAAATATATATATTATAGTAATGAATGGTTGGATTTCAACTAAAACAAAAATACTATACACATTTAAATATACTATAATACAAAATATTTAAAATAACCATTGAATTTCAGAAATTATGTTTAAAAACTTAAAATATAATTTAAGTCTACATATTATGTGAATCCGATAATTATCACATTCAATTAACATTGTGATAACTTAATTTCAGCTCATTAATAAGACATTATTATTGCACTTTGTGAAACAATAATTAATTGATGTTCTAGGTATATGCAATATTGTAATAAGAGTATTGGACATTGGACTAAGTGGATTGAAATTAGTAGTAGGTATATTTTTCTTATATCTTTGAGAAATATTTAAACCATGTTACCTTCATAAACATACTGCTTGCTAATATTTTGTGCAGCATCATTAGAAGTGATATTTTTATCACTTTTAACTTGGGGATTATATTGTGGTATGGGTGATGGATATGAGCCTAAAAATTACAAATAAATAAATTATCAGTGTATCATTAAATTAAGTGATTGTTATTTGTTATATCACCATCTCTATGGAAATCAGGTTGAAAGTTTGTATTCATATAATGTTGCAAATGTTGAAAGGCTGGGTTAGAAAGAATTGATCCTTTTTTTCTCTTTGGTTTGTGAATAGATCTAGAGTGACTTTCATCACTTTCAAGCTCTGAAATATATTATTTATAATGCAATAAATATAAATTTTAATTAAAGTATAGAATAATATATTACATGCGGTTGCCAAGTAACAAAATATATGTAAACAGAACATCAACAACAACTATTACACATACAAATTTAATTACCTTCTTCAGAAGCATCACTACAATGGCTTGAACTAATAACACTCATGTTAGCTCCACTTTCATTAAAAACTTCATCCAATTCTATTTTTAGCTGAAACCATATTAAAAATTTTAATTGTTTAAGCAGCTAATCATTAAAATGTACAACATACTATAATTTTACCATTGTTGCATTTTAAAATTTATAAAAATTAATTAATTATTTAAAAAATAAATTGTAATGGTGATTCACATCATTACAGTATTTGTAAGTTATTACTTAATATTATACCTAATAAACATGCATCCCAAATCCAAACGCATGTGTCATTTCACATCTGTCCTGTATTATCACGGAATCCTGCCATCCATTAAAATAACTATTTTTAATTACTTTACAAAATGTATAATACTATTCTTTTGGCCAGCTACATGTTTCAAAGTAACATTGTATTAATCTTTGTTCTTTGTGATGGTACCAGCGACCAAGTCATTGGTAAAGTAAATTATATTATATAAACATTGTTTTTTTTTTTTTAATACATTAAATTATACTCGGTATAACTAGGTTTTTTAAATCTAATTAAACATAAAAATCTCCTCTTATACTCTTGTTTTATATTTATATAACACTGTTATAATACACATGTTATATAAGACCATATTTTATAGTTACTACTATGTAACATAAATAGTGGAGACTTTAGATATAACTACACATTACTGTTTTGAAAATATTCAAGTATTTTTTTTTTTTTTTATATACAAATGAGGTATATATAGTACCTATTATATTTGAGGAATGTTTTGGTGTTATAATACATATTAAAATTTTTATAAGCCATTTGGTAGGTAGGTAGTATATTTAAAAATGTTTACTAGTCTAATTCGATATTCCCGTATTAAGTTGATTTCTAAGGCATAAGCATTTGAAATTTGAATATTTGTTATAAACTTTAACATAATATTACTTTTGATAATTTGATGAGGATAAACTGATTTTTAAAACACAAAATGTGTTTGATCTATGACAGTATTTTGCAGAATTAAAACTAAAAGTAATGTAAGCAGTTATTTTGTTTTAAAAAAGTGTAATAATTTTACAAAATATATGAGTAGTTTAAACATGGATACAAAAGCTTGTGGAAATTAGAAAGATGGTGGGCACTGAGCGCATTTAATTTAAAACAATTACTGTACCTCTTGATCAAGTCTCTGTACATCCAAATGATCTTCATTGTCATCTTGGAAGTTATTGTTCACCTGAATACTGGCCAAATCAGAGCCCTGAAATATGCTCAGGCCGGGATTATCGTGTTCAAAATTATTCATTTTTTTATTTTACTAATGCCAAAACACAAAATCACTGTTCGAAATTGCATAATATGTACAATTAACAATGTATGATGTATTGGTAAGACACATCATGTCAATTGATTATTAATGTTTACTATATTTTAAAGCAATTTTGATTGCAGTTCGTAAAAAACCAAATCAAAACAATAATAACGAAAACGTTTTAAAATGTTTAACCTGTCGAATATTATATTATTTATGATCAAATTGATCAATGCTACGGCCTACTGGCTATTACCTATAAGTTTAACCATCTCGCGGACCTCTACCTCAACATCATCTTATAAAAAACAACAATTTGTATTGACTAACGTTATCAGTTTAACACGATTAATATATGCTGTCAATATTGGCGGGAAACGAGTATAAAAAGAATATTATCCAATTATTAAACGTAGATAGTAGCACAGATATTAAAAAGATTTATTATGCGTACGAGCCAAAGACATATTCATATAAATATATTTATACATACCTAAATATAAAAATGTTTTTATAGTACCATCATAAACAATAAACATTGTACTTTTATTCTTATATTATCTATTATTCTCTTATTTTGTTTTTAAATTATAAATCTGTGTACTCAACTGACGTACGCGCAATCATACTTACACTCATAGCAGGCGGCATCCAGTTTACTGTAGGGGCGTCATGGTCAGGATTAATTAATTATTATTATATAATAATATTAATTATAATTTATTATTAGATCAATTTTTGAAATGTTCATTTGAAAATGGATCTTTTAGGGCTGGTTTAAATCCTATCACTTGGTGGGCCGATATACCTTGTCTACCCGACGTTAACCATAATAATGCAATAATAATACATCAGTACCATTTAATATCGTAATATTATAATATTTATTATACTGCTATATTAATAAAAAAAATATCAATAATAATTAATAAATGCTAGTTATAAATACGACCACCGACCACCACGACATAAAGAAGATAATATGTCTTCAATCTTCTCTAGAATCGTGATTAACAGTATTAGAGCTATTATTATTTATTTATTATTCAGGAATGTTATGCGCTTAAAAACAACGACAAAAACCGTGACAACGTGAAACTCTTAAAATAATTAAAATTCGTTTATGACGTTTATGTGGAAACCAAAATCCTTCATATAAATATCTAATAGGCTGTAGTAAAGTTAATTTTCCAAGTCCAAAGAGAGTACCTATAATTTTGCCCATACGACATTATGAAAATAGACAAAACTGGCGAATGTACATTAGTCATATTTTATATAGTACGTAATTGTACGATAGTATAAATAAAAGAAAGTATAATAAAAGAAAAAATTATTCCATGCATTTTTTTTTCCTGTACATGCCTACCAGATTACTCCCATTTAAATATTTAAAATTAATCGATGTTAAAAATAAAAATATAATTTAATTTGATATAATCGAAATGGTAAGTATAAATCAGTGACGTTTTGAGCCCCCCCCCCCCCCCGAAATTAATTACCATATACGCCACACGCCACTGGTATAAAAAATATATGATACAATAGAAGACGTAAAATCTTATTGCTACGACCCAGAATATTCTAATTTCTAGGCTTCATATTTATGTGTTACATAATCTAGTTTAGATGATAAAATAATAATTCTAATTTGAAAATTTTTGGACCTTGGGAAGTGATCGTTAAGGACAGGAGAACGAGGAGAGCCCCTGTCCAAGAAAGTGAGAACCGTGGTAATTTTATGCCACAAATCTACAATTTATAGCTACATTGCCCATTTGGCCGTGGGTACCATGGGTGTCACCGTGCCGGTGCCAGCTCGGTTAGCCGGTATTGTCTTATCACGATTCACGAAAGGGTTGATCGAACTTTTGGTTGTCTAATGTGCACAACCTGTCCGCGTTAATTACCAAGTGATAAAGTCCATACAATCGTACGTACATAATATACATATAATTTCGTATTATGTACAACTACTACTACGACGACGACCACTACTACTACTATTACTACTATCATACTATTCCTACTACAGTCTACAGCACACTATCTACAGGTCGTAGTGTGGGTTCTCCTCACTTATTAAGCACACACACACACACACACACACAAACATATATATTATATATATATATAAAATATAAATATATATATATATGTATGTGTGTGTGTTGTATTATATTATACGAAAAATTGTTATTATCATTATTATTATTATTATGTACGTTACCTGTGTACATAATATTGTTTCACGTTTCATTTTAAGTTAGTTTGTTCGTATTGTAGGTAGTCCGTGTGCCGTGCCGCGCTGTGCGTCTGTAAAATGTTTAGATCAATTTTTAAATTTTCATTATTACCTACATTTTTATTTAAATAGTGAGTAACCGGAATAGTTTTTGTGCGTTTTAGTGTATAATTTATATTATATAATATTGAATTGGTATCTGGTATCCTTAAGTCCAATGGGAAGAATATCAGAGTATGACTGACACCTTGACTGCTACGCTTGATGTGTCCGACAATCAACTGGATTTCTGTCCTAGCGGCTAGCATACATCTATAGTTTCATCCTAAAATCATCTATGTATGAATATTTTTCAAATGATCGATGCCATGAAACACTCATCCTAATTGGTTCTTGCCAGTTTAAAATAAATCAAATTTTGAAAAGTCGTCCTATTTTAATCCTAATTACATGTACATAGTTACGTGAAATAACTTAAAAAATACTTGCTCTTAAGTCAGTTTTCAAGAAGGCAGTGATCACAAATATTACGGTAAGAACATACTACAATACCTCTATTATATTTTCACAATTAATTCTGTGTATGGTTTCTTATTTTCTAAAAAATTATTTATTTTCAAACTTTTGAACAAAATTTAATATGTTTTTAATTAAAAATACTACGCACCTTTGTTATAAATAAATATTTTTATTTTATCTCTTCTTGGAAATGATGTAAATCATATTATACACTTAGATTAATTAAGAGATAATTCATTAATCAATATGCATGTATATATTTTATGTGGTAGATTAGTATAAGGTGGCAATGTTATCAAGCACCATCATTAGTTCAAAACTCAGTGCCAGCTAATCTATAGTGTAAAATGCAATAGGAAACTATTGAAACTTATGCTATCCTAGTTAAGCAACATTAAACATTGGTAGACAATTGTTGTACTTATCTCATAGTTTAATTACCTAGGTTACTTACCTTAAAATTTTTTTCCTGATCCATCTCCTCATAAGTATTAAATAATGATTGGCATCTTTTTATAAATTAGCATTTACATTTTAAAGCTAAATTTAGTTAGTTGAGTTTATCCTATCCAACTTTTAAATGTTGAACACAGTGAATTGTTACTAAATATCTGTTTGAGGTACCTACCAATCTAGTATAATATAATCTTCAACTAGGTATTTTCTTCAACCAAAATACCTACTATATATTTCTCATGTGTAATCTACTACAATTCTTTAAGTAATCCATGTTTTCTTTGATAAAATTAGAATTTTTTGTGTTTAAAGTAAAAATGCTAAATTGGTCATTTTATTTGACCTATGTTTTATGTCCCAAAGTAGTATCTAATTACATAGGTTATATAGCATTATATTCTATTCAATATTCTATTTTATTCTATTTTTATACCTAGAATAATAATTACTTAGTACTTACTCATAGTTCATAAACTATAATAACAATAGTTCAATGAGACATTGTTTCATTAGTTTTATACTCTGATATTAATTTTTACAAGGCTTTTTACTTAATTTGCCTAGTATAATAATGATAAAAAATGGATTGTTTCATAATCAGTTATGAAATGTTTAAATTACATAGCTATATTTTGTATTGTCATATATATCTATCCAACAGTGGTAAGATATCTTAAAACCACTTGAGTGAAAACCATTTTTAAGTGATTGCATAGGAAGTTTTTTATAAAAATATAATTTAAAAAGTTAACAAATAAAATATTCATGTTTATTAAAATTGTATTTTAGAAATAAAATAGTTAGCTTTTATAGAATGTTTCAAGCTAAATAATTATGTACCTACATAAATTAGGCATAGACGCAACTAGACCAATAATTTTGGGGGTGCACAAATAGTGAAGAGCTTACTGACCCGTGGGGGCAAGCCCCCACACACCCACACCGTTCATCACATTAGTTTTCATATTACATTTATAAAAAAAAGACTGCTAATGTAAAATATATATAATATACATACTTTGTTTTAATAATGGTACCTAATACAATTTATAGGTTAACAAAATTAAATGATCAGAACCACCTATTTTAACATGATTTTACTTGAATGAAAATTATATTTATTTTAAATTTGTTCACTTTTCAAACTATTTGTTATATACCGCTCAATATTTAATATTGATGAATTGGTTAGGTTAGGTTTATTGTATAAGCGTACATTGTACCCCTGAAAGAATAGAGTGGCACAAATCAAAATATAAAATATATTTTTCATGAGTATTCGAGTATTTATTCCAAATACTTTTCAAAAGTATTTTACACAAGACTGCGATAGATGTTTTAAACTGTGTGGCTTTGTCTACACTCTACAGTTATAATATTGTAGACAATGTTTTTATTAGATGAATAAAATTGGTAGATATAATTATTTTTAATTTAATTTAAATTAAAATGTCATGATCTCCATGAATATATATTAACCATTATAATAAAATATATCCGCACATTTCACCATGTCCTCAAAAAATTTCTAATCAGGCCCTGCCGGTTTATTAATTTGAAAAAATAAACATTTTTTTATCAAACATTTGAATTTTTAAAAGGATTAGGTACTTCAAATAATTTAATATTTACTACTGGTTAATTAGTAAATGTTTACTTTTTTCCATTTAAAAATAATAGATTTCACATTGCTTGTTTAATTGTGTATGTAGTTTATATAACACTCAAATAGATTTAAAATTAAAAAATGGTAGGTTAGCATTGCGGTGTAGGAAGTTTGTCCATCGTCCCTTCGGTCCTCGGACAGGATAGTGTAATCTTATACAGTATTCAATTTGAATGCAATGATTGCATTCGATAAAAAACGATTCTGAGCGGACGAAAGAATATTTTTTATTTTATTTGATATTTAAATATTACACATTTCTATGTTGATAAACAAAGCGTTTTTTGCAAAGCAAAATTGAAATCCCGTTCATTCGTAATTTTTCGGTGATTTTTTATCGAGGCGTTAAATAACTATTGGGAGAATTGAAAAATTACCTTCCTAAAGTACCACCTGAATCCAATTTGCTAAAAGAGAGATATTATATAATATGTGGCAATTCGAAGCACTCCTTCAGGTAGAATTTTTTTAACATTATAAAAAAAAACATTATTTTTTTTTTTTTTTTTATTAAGAGAAAAGCCTCGATAACGTGACCATTGGCTTATTTTTACATCAAATGACGACTTAAATTAAATTGTACAGTTCAGTATCTTTCAAAAATAAAATTATGTTTTGGGTGGATTTTTCGTCAGGGCCCAGTGCGTCGTGAAGGTGTTCCGGTATGTTGAATTTTTGTCTTGCCTCTTTTGTGTCTCTGCATTCGGTGATAATATGTTTGATTGTAGATGTAATTCCGCATGTAAGGCATATTTTTGGTGGCTCCTTTTTCATGAGGTGACCATGTGTGTAATGCGTATGACCTATTCTGAGGCGATTTAGTACGACTTCCTCTCTTCTTTTGAGCGACATAGGGTTATTCCATTTTTCGATAGTTCTTTTTATCTCATTTAATTTACTATTCATTTTGAGCCATTCTTTTTGCCAGATATTTTTGATTTGGTTGTATATAATTTTTTTAGTATCTTTGTCGGATTTAATATTCCACACAGTTAGTTGATGTAGATTATTGGCTTTTTCCTTGGCAAGTAAGTCGGCTCTTTCATTACCAGGTATTCCGCAGTGCCCGGGAATCCATGCGAAGATTAAGTTATCGTTAAATTTATTAGTCAAGTTAATTATTTTATTAGTTATAACATTCTTGTTATTAATATTACTAAGACTAGCTAGAGTGCTCATGGAGTCTGTAAAAATTATGTACTTATTATTATGCAGGTTGGCACTTATTATATAGGATAGTGCTTTATATATAGCTAGTGCCTCAGCTGTAAAAAACATTATTGTAATACCAACATTAAGTCAAAATGTTGAAAAGTTTTGAAGATATATAAACAAATGAGCGATAGGTTTAGTTTTGATAAAAAAGTTAATTGCCTATAATTTAAAAATAAAAAAGTTAGACCAACTATTTAAAGGGTATTTTTTCATCATTTTTAGTATACTTTCATATGACGTTGGCCAGTCACTTCCCCTGGAGGCCTGGAACACATTGTATTTATTTGTATATTATACAATATGCCTATATACGAGTAGTATATCTAATATAGGTACATAACATAATAGACACCTACCTATTTTTCTCAATATAATAGATATCTACATTATGGTACATTGGTACAACATATTAAAGAAAAAGACTTATATATTTTTGGGAGTGCACATTTTAAACTTGGGGGTGCACAAGTCCCCTGTGCACCCCCCTAGTTGCACCAATGAAATTAGGATGTAGCTCTCCGTAATTTTATCACTTATATAAATTATAATATCTCTGTATATTATGAGATTGAACAAAAATATATACAATATTATATTATCATTAAGAAATTTGATTGAATTTTTACATGAAAATAAAATACTGAATTTGTAGTAGGAACTAAGTGCTATAAATATAAATTAAAATATTTGCCTGATTGTAGTCTTATTCCAGGTAGTTGCATACAATGTATTTTTTATTATTAAACAATTATGATTGCATTTATTTAAGTTGTTTAATTAAAAGTATTATATAGTTAAACATTCATGAATAGGTTTTAGCTACTACCACCTACCTATTTTATTTGGTAGAGTTGGAATAGTAAATCAATAAATATTCTACAACCAAATTCATTTCAAAATATGTCACAAGTCAAAATAATTTAAGATTGAAGGACTAATATAAAATTATTTATCTCTGAATGAAAAAAATCTTACAATGCTATCATATGATTTTATGTAATAAATAGTGAAATTTTGTCCATATGATTGCTAATGATGTCAATAAAATAGTATGAATTTTATCATTAGCAATTATTTAACCATTAATGATCTTTCTCTTAAGTGATTTCTCACATAAATAATATGCTTGATATTTTATTTTATTTATAAGGTTAAAAGTCCATTTTGATTTTTACACCTTATTTATTTCTGATAATAATAACTATGGGTATGTGTGATTGATAATAACAATTATTTAAAATTATATTTTAGGAATCTCCTTATTATATATAACATATTTAAAGTAATTTTGTTCCACGAAATTCCAATTATTATTAATAAATTAGATACTGTCTACAGGCTATACAATTTTATTATTAAAATCTATAAAAAATAATGTGATTGAATATAATGTGCTGTCAATGTACTAATGTATGGGTAGGTATAAATATAATTTAGTGTTTAATTGAATGTAAGAAAATAGAAGCCATTTGTAGTACTTATTGATATTTTATTTTATACTAAACAATTGTCATTTACTATAGATTCATTTGAAAAATTTTCATTAAAAAAACAAATTATAATAAATAAGTATTATTAATTAAATATCAAATCTGATATTAACAAACCTACATAATTTAAACAGCAAAAATGTTTAAATAATGTACCAATTAATATTGTGTAAAATAATAAAAAAAAATATTGTATGCAAGGTGCAATGTTAAATAATTTTCTACAAATACTTAAATAATACTTAATAACAGTCAACAATGCTATTAGGCATACGCTTAGTAATAATTTATGAATTGATATACTTAACTATAGTTACATAACCCAGAATAGTGGGTACATATTCTTTAACTATACCTACTTAGTTAGATGACGTAATTATGTTTTTTTTTTTTTTGTATCTTATCATTGTTGAAATAAATCCTGTTATATTTATTTAGATAATCTATTTGTTTTTATAGTATTTATTATATATATTACTTGTAATTTCATTAATGTACAGTAAAATTATTGTTAAACATCAACTTGATTTTGATAGACAGTACTCTTCAAGTAGTATTTATGTTAAGAAAAAAAAATATCAGGAAATGATGAGGGAAATGATAAATATTTAATGTTGATATGTAAATGGTATTAAGGAGTCATATAATGTTCATTAATTCATATTTTTCTGGTTAAAGTCCAAAATGAACAATTGCCAAATAACTTTTTCCTGATGACAATAGTTTCTATATTTCAAAAGCATAATAATATGTGTAATTAAATTTTTTTCAGAAATTCAACCGATTTTGTTTAATACGACTAATAGGTATACCTAACCTATATAATATTATGATGTACATTAATATGGGATAAGATAGATAGCATTAAAAAAAATTAATTTCTCTGAATATAATATTAAAAATTAATAAAATTAAATGTTAAAATTTGTACATAACTAGCTGTAACTAAACTAATTTTAGAACTACATGATTTAATTTTGAGAGTTTTATCTTTAATACTATAGAGGTAATCCATAAAATAAAACCTAAGGTTGTGATAAAATAGTAAAAAGTTATCTAATAGTTACTCCATTTTATATATATTATAAAAATTAAAAATATTTTCTGATCATAGCAACTAATAAATAACCCTAAATTATTAGGTATATTATGCACTCTTATTGTTTCATCAAACTAAACTGTTTTAAGCTATTATGTAATTTATTCTTTTAAAATATTAATACAATCGTTTTATACAGTGTATTTTTATTAAAATATATTGTAAGTTTTATTGAAGTGCAGAAAGTAAAATATGTATATACCTAATATTTATAGAAAGATAGACATTTAGACATATGTATCAATTTTTTCTTCTACTTAAAATCTTAATTTATATTTAATGTTAAAAGGAATTGTTCTTAGGTTTTATTATATTTTATATATTTAGATTTATATATTTAGATAATTTATAGAGAGCACAAACTAAGATAGTATCTTTATCTTAGTTCGTGATACCTAGAGAGTTCTTTGATTAATATATTCCAAGATATTTTCTTTTATATTGAGTGACATAGAATACTAAAATTATTATATCAAGTTGGTAATAGCCATCTGTAATTATAATCTGTACCTATATAAGAAAAATTCCATGGTTTCATTCAGCATATTATCAATGTATTGTTTCTAATTTAAGTTATTTATTAATTTATTGTTCTTATCATCAATTAAAATATTTACAAAACTCATTTCCTCCTAAATTGTAAAACAGTGCATATACCTAACATTTTAGTTAAACAATTCCAGTTATGGTCCATATAATAGATAATTGTTTGAATTAATTAACTTAAATTAATGTAGTAATATTTAATTATTTGAAGACTATTTGTTTTAGACAGGGGTGTGTTAAAATGGGTGAGGGTTATTGTGACACCTATTCACTATAATTTATTCTTTTTATTCACTATTTTGTGATTGAAAATATGAGTTATAGTTATATAATTCAAAAAGCTTCGGCCTAACATAAGAGTCAATCCTGTTTCTAACTTATATCTATAATGCTATACTACATTTGTCTTACTTCCCTTCTTCATGGAAGTATTCCATTCAATTATCTTTATGATCTCTAAACCTAATAAGCCTAAGCACCTTGCCAGTTCTTATCATCCTATCAGTTTACTACCCATTTTTGCAGAGCTCTTCGAAAAACTTAATTCTACTTAGAATTACACCAATAATCTACCAACTTAATATATTATCAAAATTATAATCTGATTTCTGTCACAAACACAACACAACTCACCAAATCCATAGAATCACCGACAAAATCTCGGCCTCCTTCAAGACCAAGCAATACTGCCCCGGTATAGCGTGGCCTTTGACCACGTTTGGCATAATGGGCTTCTATTTAAACTAAAGCGATTTCTCCTTTTGCCATATTATTTAATCATCAAATCATATCTTGAATATCAGTTTTTTCTGTCCAAAAAAATAATTATTCAACTGTACAGTACATAAAAGCTGGAGTTCCCCGGGGCAGTGACCTATCGGCCTATACTTTATAATATCTTCATCGTTAATATACCTACATCAAATCAAACTCTTCTCACCTCATTTGCTGACTACACAGCAATACTTACGTGTTATGTCAAATAAATTTTCTGATATCGCAACTCAAAATTTACTATTACATTTAAATAAAATAGAATCTTGGTCCATGAACTAGAAAATTAAAATCAGTGATGAAAAATCCGCACAGATGAATTTTTCACTAAAAAAAAGGAAATGCCTCCCACTAAAGTTCAATAACAAACCAATTCCACTTCACCCGTCAACCAAATGCCTAAGTATAACTCTGGATAAAAGATTAACCTTGTCAAACCACACCAAACAAAAATAAAAACAGCTTAACTCCCACCTTTGTCTACTTAGACCTCTACTAAAATCAAACTTGAGTCTCAAATACAAACAACTCCTATACAAAGTAATTATCAGTTCAGTATATTATGGCATCCAAATTTGGGGCCCAGCAAAACCCGCAAACATTTGCCCTATACAAGCCTTCTAGTTAATTACCTTAAGATTTATCACCGGTGCTCCATGGTACATAACAAATGCAGTCCTCTATAACAACCTAAAATTACAATAATTAAACGAGCTTGCTAAAAGCCACTACAAAAGTTTCCATTCAAAATTAACAAACCACATAATCCCCTTCATTCAAAATATGTTCTCTCTTACATTACCAAAAATTCACCGTCGATTAAAAAGAAACTGGTCTAGAGATCTCCTAAAACAGGAGAAAAAAATTCTGAAGTTCTGTTAATGAATGGTCTCCTCTTCATGTTATTCATGTTTGTATATTTTTTATGTTATCCTTATTACTTATTGTTTTTTATCCTAAACAGATTGAATGTATTTAAATCAAAAAAAATTTATAAATATGTATATTTTGAATTTTTTGTTTGTGCTTCTCCTGCATAAGATATCTTTAAATACGCTCCTGGTTATAGGTATTAATAGCTTATAAGAAATCATTTTTGCATAGGTTGTGTAGCATATTTTTAAAAATTTAATTACTAATTACTAAGTTTTAATTATTTTATTAGTTTTAGGATTATTTTTTAAATCCATACGTATCCAAGCTATGTATACTAGTTGTGTAACCCTTTAATTATAAAACATAGTGTTATCTAATATTAGGTTATATATATATATTATACAAAAACTATATACAATAAGTAATAGGTACCCATTTGAAATATAAACTATGTTTTGAATAGCCGATTAAAAAGTTTTAAAATAATATAAATTATAAATATAAGTTTTGGTATGAACAATATTATGTAGGTCATAAGATGTAAGAATATTATGTGGATTCCAGGTAGATAGTTTCAACTTTCAATAAAGTAGGTAATAAAGTTTAGTGCTTAGAATCATAAAGTAAGCAGTTTAACTTTCTAATTGCATTGAAAAAAAATTTCATCAGAGATAAATACATTAAAATAATTGTTGATATAAATATATTGATGTAATATTGATGTAATATTTATTTTTTAATTTATTAGGTACATTCTATGTATACTCATCAGATATATCCTTTGCATCTTTAAATGTTTTCAAAAATAATTTTAAATGAAATAAAATGTTTTCAAAATTATATCATATCTAGATACGAGTAAATGCTTATAAATTATAAATATTTAGTGAATGATTAAATTATGTTCGGTAGCTTAATTTTGAATCATAACAAAAACAACTTATTTTGACTATATTTTGTGTTGTGTCAATATTACAGATTTCCCACCATTTATTTAGTTAATCCTTAATACTTAAAAATTGTATGATATATTTATTTTACTTCTGACCCTCAAAGTTGAACACAATAGCTTTTTTACTGTTCCTGAAGATGATTTACAAAAGCACACTCTACACAACAGTGTATAAGAAATATTGGTACATTTCAATTGCTTCACTGAGAATAGAAAATTATGTTTGTATGTATTAGCATATTTTAAGCTATTCTAAGTAATAAACCAATAACCATTAAATACGTATAACTGTTGATCATAAGTAAATTTTATAATCCAAGCATAATAAGAAAGCTGTTAGACAAATTATTTTATAGGTAGAATAAAATTTAAAAATAATTTAATACAAGATTATAAATAACTTTTAATTTCAATTATAGCCGAGCAAGAATAACAAAATATTTTATATGAAGTCTGTAGTTAATAGAAATTCAAATTTAAACGAGGTTTGATATTCATATATCAAATGATTTCTCATAAGAAAATTGTTTATATTTTGTTGTAATTTAAAAAACTGTTAACCATAGAAACTTAAAACATTTCTTTGCTATTTAAATCAACAGTCTCTATTAAGTGGATGAAAATTTCAATAGATAAAAAGTTGATATTGGTGTTTGCTCTGCTGTAACTATAATTAATTTAAATTTAAGATTTATTTATTCCTAAGAATTGAACATTTTATAAATTTTAACTAAAATATACTTCGCAAATATTCATTATTTTGAAAAATTTTGTCAAAATTCTAACTTTAGAGCCCTGTAACAAAAACTTTCATGAAAATTTGTATTACATTTTAAAGTTATTTGACAACAAGTTTTTTTGTTTTGACTATAATTAAAAAAAAAAAAACAATAAAAATCTGAATTTCCTTAAGGTTTATAAATACCTTAAAAAAGAATTAAAATATTTTGAAAATTTTATCATGTATTAAATATAATACAATAAATATTGAGTGAAAATTTGAAATATCGAGAGTTATTAGTTTTTGAGTTATTTCAACTCGACTAATTACTGTGCAACAGAGCCAGTACCTACTTGCTCACATTTTAAATGTCACCAAGTACATAAAACAAAAAATAAATTCTTATTTTTTGTATAAAATGTATTTAATTTTATAATTATTGAAATTTTCATATTTATAACTTATATTTGTTTGTTTATCAACATCAGTTTTAGCAATAAAAAGTTTAGTTACATAATGTGTACCTACTGTAAAATAATATTATCTAAATAATTTATTGTTGTCAATAATATTTTTATATGTATATAAGGTATAATGTTCCAATATAAATACCATATTCTACATATTTTAGATTATGCAAATTACATAAATATTTTATTTTATAATATATTATTTGTAAATTATCTAATTCAATAAACACTTTTATAATTATTTTTTAAGTTGATTTATTACTAGTAAGATAAAATGATGTAGGTTCATAGAATGTTCTAAATGCAAGCATAGAATATAAATATTTATCTTGGTATATGATACAATTGTATAATTATTTATAAATTATTATTTTAAAAGATATTAGGTACTAGAATTAAAATATTAAACTTATTAATTTTTATGGTATTAAAAACTATTTTAATTGTTTAAAATTTTTCTGTAATTAATAGTGTGTTTTTCATTTGTTTATTATTAATATTAATAAAGTTACTTAATCTGATTATTTTTTTAAATTTGCTTTTACTGATAGATATTTTTCCTTGTATTTTGCTTTATAATTTGTATTTTAAATGTTATTCTATTGTACTATACTCTAAAGCCTTTCTCTTTTATTCCCTAAGGCTTTTATAATTGCCACATTTTTACTGGGGTGTGAAATGATAATTATGTACAGTTGTCATAGGTACTGTGTTTTTTTTTTTAAATTATTTAATTTATTTAAAAAATGTATATATTCAAGCCCTTGAGACCACTTTTTACACATTGCCGTGTATAGGTATACATTTTCATAGATATTGATGAAACATTAAAATTAAAAATGTATTATATATTTATAATAATAATATATGTGTGTACATATATATGAATATATATATAATAAATTGGTTTAGATGTTGTACTTCTGATACGTGATATTTACATTATATATTATGAATTGCCGTTACACATTATTATATCCAACCTAACATAAAACACATTGATTAAAAAAAAGTTACAAGTTTTAATTGTTAACGTTCTTAAAGTATTTTTAAAATTTAACTCTAAAAAAACTTTTAAGTGGGTAACACTACTGTACATTAGGTGTCTAGAGACTATATAGTCACTATAATGGGTGTGTTTTAGAGAACGGTGCATGGACATTCGTTGTGTCTATTTAAAATGTGTAACATACCAAAATTTACACTCAGCTGTCAACAGATCATATTTGATTTGGTTTAAAACTTGTACATTAATTTTAAAGCAAGTTATCTGTGTTTTAAAATTGTAAATTATCTATACATCTTAAAATACTCATAACTGACTTTCAAATTAAAATATGATAAAAAACTATGAAATTCCTTAGAGAATAATTTTACCTTTAAATTTTATGAGAGGTAAATTTACTCTTGTTTTTAAGCTAACAGAGCTAAACGTGATCTACAGCTGATTACAATGTTAACTATTTATGAGAATCCTTGTTTTAAATTTTCAATTTTTAGCTATGTAAAATTATAATGTTATAATTTTTATAACCAAAATAAATTTGAAAATGTTTAAGATTTTGTTAAGATTTGTACTTTGAATACGTATGAAAAAAAATCGCGCCTTTAATATTTATTAACTGAAATAAAAACAACGTTTAAGGAATCTTATATTTAATTTCCAAGTTTTTTGATCCGATTGATAAAAAATGTATCGCATTTATAGAATAAAAAGTTTCAAAGATTTCAAATGTCTTTAAATAACTCAAAACGATTTAAAATATTTTGAAAATTATATCAAATATAGGAAATAATAAAATAAACATTTGATAAAAATTACAAGTTCTTACATAGAATATTAAGTTTTTAAATTATAAGAAAATTATTGTTTTAGAATTTGTTAATTTACTGGTTAATCCAACATTGAAAAACGAATTGCTAACTCAAAATAATTTGCCAATTTTCGAGATTTTACAAACTTTATCAAAATTTTAACTTCAGACGATCATGAAAAAATACTGTAGATTAACGCTCAGTTTTTTTAATCTCCACTTATAACAACTTATGAGAAACATATTAAATTTTCAACTTTTTTGCCCGAGCAAAAAATGTTTATTAAAAATAATTTTAAAAAAAACTAATGAAACTTAAAATTTTCTTATGCCTTTAAATAACTATAAAAGAATCACAATGTCTTGAAAGTATATAGTACATATAATATAAATTACTTATATATAAATTCAGTGAAACTTTGATTTGTCTACGGTTATTTTAGAGTTACGAAAATTAGTTTTGCGTAAAAATCGTAGTTTTCTTTGTTGTTATTTAAGATTTGTTTTTTACATTAGATATTCAATGGTACCTACCTGCATTTTTTAAATATTTTTGAACTCCTATTATAACAATTTATCATGAATATTGTATTACATTTCTGGTCTGTTTGACAATCGAAATATTTTTTACCGATATAGGTAGTTGAAAAAAATCCATGAATAATTCAAAATATTTTGAAAATTTTGTCGTCTACAGAAAAAGATCAAATAAATATTTGACGAAAATTTCAAATTTCTATACGGAGTTATCACAATAAGCGATGTTGTCAAAACTAATTTTGGTATAAATTCATGTTTTTTTATTTATTTTGTTTTTTCCGCTTATATTGAAAAGTACTTAACATTTTTTACTTTTGATTCTCTCAAAGTATCAGCTAAATACTGTTTTCTACCAGATACTACCCCTTGAAAATCGAATAAATTTTACTGTATCAAAAGACGACAATGGACACAAAACAAAAACAAAATATAAAATAGCATTAACATAATTAAATTAATATTTTAACTACTCCGATCATAATCTAAAATTTTAACTTTAAACGATAATTAAAAGAAAAATAACATATGACTTTCGACGATGTATATTTAATCATTTTGAGTAATTGGAGAAATTATGATAAACCTCTAACTTAATTTTTATGATTTTTCAGCTTAACATTTTTTCTTACTTATTATTCGTATTAATCGAAAAAAAAAACTAAAAATAGCCATAAGTGTTAATTTTATAACCAACTCTAAAAGTAGAGAAATATTTTGAATATTATATTTATTTAACTAATGCTAGTATAAATATTTGATAAAAATTTTAAGTATAGGTAGGTTCAGATATTAATTTATGAATTACAATAAAACAAAATTAATTTTGCCGTTAACTTTTTTAGTGTTAAAATTGAACTGAATAATTAAATTACGTTAATTTTTATTACTTATTTAAATTTTCTTTTCTAAAAAAATAAAATAGAACATTAATCAAAAGATATTTTAATATAGAGCCTTAACTTAAATATATATGTAGGTGGTATATTACATTAATATATTAATTAATAATTTATTAGTTTTAATTAGTGACGATGCAATAAAATCAGATCAAAATATTTTCTTATTTAATTACATTTTAACTGTTAGTTCTATTGTCAAAAATTTAGTGTGTTTTTTTACAATTTAATTGATTAATTAGTTTCTTATATTAATTTTAGTTTGTCAAAGAGTTTTATTCCAAAGACGACTATAGATGCCATGATAAATTCATTTGTATAGGTACTCATTGAATTTAATTATGGTGACCTTGCGTTAATCAACGATGTAGGCCTGTCATAGTGTCATGCTGCATGTAGGTTTGGATAATAGAACTTAAGTTTTTTTGTTTGTTATCTATTATTTTTGTATTTAATGTCAATGACCCATTTGGAAAAAACCCTACACTTTTACGAGTCTATAGCAGGTCGCTAAGTTTAATGAGCAACTAACGATATTCGCATGTGCAGTATGGTAATCCACTTTGGTTAATAACTCTAAGTCATAACCATCCCCAATTGGTCAATACTAATATTCAAACCTTAAGTAATCAGACGACGTAATGTTGTGGTAATTCTTTTGTAATGTATATTATCTATTACTATTAAAATAAATATAAGTTTTAAGAAATAACGTATTACATTTCGTATTTAACTCATAAAAATCTAGTTAATAAAATATATATAGAAATGATTGACATTATTTTAAATTCGGTTTCACAGTAAATAGTAATATGTTGTAGGTTAAAAGTTTATAACCTATGACAGATTTTATAATTTATATTAATTATTCTTCAGACCGACAATTTAATATAAATTTAGAATGAGCTTTGATAAAATAAAACTAGTATAATACGATTTTACTAACAATGTAAAATATAAACACGTTTATGTATTAAAGGTAGATACATATTTTTCTAAAACTTTTTTAAATAGTATGACTTTTTAATATGAATTAATAGTTCTTTAATGTCATGAGAAGTAAACATCACCATAAGTTAAAATTGAAAATTGGTATGTATTTGTATTGTTTACGGTATTTATTTCTAAGATCAAACCATCTTGTATAAAATAATACATACAGATTTATATTCTACGCAGACAGTATAATTATATTATACGATTGAATCAATTTGACGTGGTTATCAATATTGAGGATACATTCTAGATGTAGATATTCTATAATATTAGAGGGCGCTTGATTTTCAAATCAACATAACTAAAAAAAATATAGAAATATCAATTAGTATTTTTATTTTTAACGGTAGTAAGTAATATAATCACGACATTTTCTAGAGGTCTTGACATGGTTTTATAACTATTAACTAAGGCCCGCCCAAATCTACCTATTACGTCAATGATAATCGTTAGACACCTGAAATATTTAACAGTTCAACTGTTCAAACACTGTTTTTTAATCACCATAAACTAGTCTTATGTTATTTAATTTTATCCTTGATTCTTACTACTTTTAGGTTAGTAAATTAATTATATTGGTAAATATTTCAATTTATCTTGTGTAAAGTATATTGGAATAACCATTAAGTATGCGACAATTTATTACAAATATTATAAAAACAGAGTTTTAATTTTATGAAATTTAATATTTTGCTGTTGTGTATCTTATAATTGTTTTATTACATTGTCTCTGTATTAGATTATAAAAGATATATTAATAAAATTATATTATAATTCAAACAATAAATTAATAAATGCAAAGTACTAGTTTTTTGATTTCAGAAAATTTCTAAAACTCGTTATTGTTTATATCTTTAGGTACCAGAAGTCCAGAACAATGTATGCTATGAACTAAGTTGATTTTGATTCTAAAACTGATTTTATTTTATTTTTAGACGTATTCAGATTACTGTTGGATCTTCTCTTTTAAATTGTATTTGTCGATAATATCTACTCTGCTAGTTTTATCCACTCAGTTCGTTGTATAAAATGTCCTTTTATATTTTTAGTGAATTTAAGTAAGTACACAAATAAAAATCAACAGTCATTTTTTGTTCACATATTTGTATAAATGATTAGGAATATAAATTTTTAATATACTAAGTTGACTGTTTTATATAATTAAAAATAAATTAACAAAATATATGATGTAGTTTTAAATAAACAATATAAGTAATTAGTTATTAATTATAAGTCATTATTATAATATACCATATAAAAAATGGATAAGTAACCCACATCCCACATAATTTTAAATAGGCGCGTGAAATGCATTTTATAGTGTCATAACTCATACTCACCAATTCACCATACATACTATAGGTTTGAGAGAACCAACTGGATGTAACATGACAATTGACGACCTCTTAAAATTTAAAAGGAGATTTTATTGTTACAATAGATCTTGTATAATATTAAACATTCTACTCATCATTTTTAAGGTATTGTTAACGAAAGATATTCAATTTTATATTTATAAATTGTACATAGCACAATTGTATCCATAGTAAAAATATATTATCTAATCTAATCTTATAACAATGAATATAAATTTTAACCGTTAACCAGCTTTTTATTTGTTAGAACAATTCGATAAAATATACTGTTAAGAGGTAAAAATAATCAAAGTTCTCATTTAGAATAATACTTTAAAAAAATACCGTTTAATGTGATTTGTTTTTATTTTAAAATTTTATTGATAAAAGGTTCAGCTACCTAGAATACTTATATATAGACAAAAATTTGCTACTTTTAGATTCTGAGCCGAACAATGTATTGATTTTACAATGATGTGTGTTTTTTTATTTATTTTTTTTGTGTGTGTGTACACGATAAGTTGTTGAAATAATCCTTCGATGTTCAACTTCAGTACCTTTTCCGGTTGGAAAGTGAATCTAGTTGATGCATTGGGGAGGTCAAATTTTGAAATTCCAAATAATTTTTAAAAGCACCGGGAAAAACCAAAAACAAGAATTGTTACACAAAATCAATTTTTGAGAAAATCGATTTAAGATATTGGTTAAAACAAATTACCGTAGACACATGAAATTTTCACTGAGTGATTATACTGGCATTTTCTGTATATTATAGCATATAACATTTTCAAAATACTTAATTTATTTTTTATAAATTACATTAAAATTTTATTCGTTGGGTAATAAGATTCTAAATTTAACACAAGACTCCCAACATATTGTCACAATGGAAGTTAAAAAATATTAAAAATACATAGTCACCATTTTTATTAATAAGCTCTAAAAGTTAAAATTTTGACAAAATACGTAAAAATCACGACAATTTGCATTGTATTTTGAGTTAGAAATTCATAAAAATGTATTATATTAAATCTAATATTTGAAAATTCAATACGAGATTCTTCTTTTTTTTTATCAAATAAAACATGCCTATCGGAAAGCCAAATAAAATGTTTATGAGCATTTAAATTACAACATTCATTCAATTTTTCTTGTACCGATATTCTTATTTTGTTGTTATAAAAAAACAAATAACTGTAGAAACTTGAAATTTACACCAAATGTTTATTTTATCAATTCCTAAACTTGAAAAAAATTTCAAATATTTTTATTATAAAACTTTTATAGCTAAGGATTGAAATTTTATAACAGAGTTCAGCATAAGTAGTTAATTCTGCGGCAAAAGAATCTAAAAACTTAAAACCAATTTTTTTTTTTATAATTATTTTAAGTTCAAATTAGGACGAAATTACTTATAAAATAACCAAGAATAACAATTTTAGTTCTAATATTAATAGTTAATGCTGTTAATGACTTATATTAATACTTTATAATAAATTTTATATGATTGTAAAATGTTTATCTTTGAATCCTGTGTTGATTTTACAATGATGTGTTATTTTATTTGTGTGTCTGTCAACATATTTTAAAACACTAAAAGTGCTTCTATTCAATTTAAAACTTTAAGAGTGGTTTCTTTGAAAAAAATATTGGTTTTCTTTAATTTTTTGAATTCATTAGATACTCCCTTATAAAATAACAATTTCTCCTGGACTAAAACTTCTCATTTAGTACTTCAAAAAATATTAATCGTAGAATTTCGAAAATATTTAACCTAATTGTAAATTAATTATAGGCATAATTTTACCTAAATGATCAAATTTTTTTTAGATTGTTGATAAAAAAAAAAAAATAATTTGAAAAAAAAATAATATTATCTCGTACAAGTTATCTTCACCAATTTAAAAATATCTAAAATATATGAACACAGTTATTTTCAAGCGTTTGAGTTTGAAGTTGAAAATTTTACTAAATAAACGAAAAATCTCATACTAAGATAGGTGCGTATATATATTATATACAATTAAATTTGCAAAATGTTGATATTAATTTTAAATCATGTATACGACGAACCAGCGCTTCTTATTGAATCATACGTTAATAACAGCTAGTGTAATGAAATATTCTTAAAAATTAAGGACAGTATACGATCAGAATCGTTTATTGCATGCAATGGTTTATCATTGAATTCAAAATTAACACAACGATTATACTATACCTTACTCAATGATAAGATATTTGACAACTTATCTATACAATATGGCGTCTTCCCCGGTTTTTTATTTAATTTATTTGTTTTTCTTATTTAACTATAAAACATGCATATATTTAATTTTTATTCTGAATAACTAACATTTATAATAATTAAGCAGGAGAGCAACATAAAATTATCATCGGTGCTCAAAAATTCTCAGTATGCCTCTGCCACTCTCTACGTAGGTTAGGCTAACCTGACTGGTTTCTGGTTATTTTTAAATATGAAATATATTTTTTAGATACTAAACGTATATATTAGTAGGTACCTGTAAATAGTTTATAGTTATGTATTGTTGCCGTTAAATAACCTTCTAATAATTCCCTAATATTAGCATAATTTTTAAACATTTCATCTGTCCACAAATGATAATAATAACTATAAGTAGTAAGTTATTTACTATTGATAGTTATTTGTTATAAATAAAATTATAAGATTACCTTTTAATAAGAATTTTATATTAATAAAAAAAACATACATGATACATTTACCTCAAAGTTAAATTAAAAACAAATAACAACTAGTGTCACGTAATTTCAATCGTCGTTAATGCCGTGTTATTGAATTGGCCTGGGTGGACTCTCTCCCTTTGACCTAGACAGAGGAAGCATCCTAGCTGTGACGTCAACAGGCTACCCCACTTGTCCCATTGGTATTTTTGCTTTTTGTGCTGCCCAATATGCCTTACTAGCCAATGGAAATACATAATATATTATGTATAGACGACAAATCAACCGTGTACATTATTGTCCATTTATAAATATAAAAGAAAGTACAAATAATTAAAATGTATACTTTTTGTTAATTTGTGTATTTTAAAGTATAGTAGGTAAAACATTTAAATTAATTATACTATATTATATTCAAATACAATTTTTTATCAAGTAGTGTGTTCATCAATTTAGAAAACATTTAATTTCTTGGTCTGTTTTTTTTTTTTCATTTAACCGGGACTTCTTAACATAATATATTAAATGGGGTTATTAATATTAATTATATTAATATATATTAATATATTAACTCTCTCAGTACATACATATGTAGTCATACTTAACTTTGTTTCAAAATAGCAATGCATATTAATTTTGCTTCCATATTTTAGAAGACCATTTTTTTATACTAATTTTAATTTCATACCTATACTATAGCCCAAAATTAATAATAAATTTAATAATTGTCATAAAATATAACTGTAGTATTTAAATATTTAATATATTTAAGTAAGACAATATGTATTCATTGTATTTTTTACAAACAATTATAACGCCTACCTAGTAAAAAAAAAACCAATTATTTAAATTTCAGACATTTTGATACACCGAACACTACCTATGTATTTATAATCTAATTGGAATGTTCTTTGGCTTTAATGTAGTCTATCTGGGATTCTGAAGACATTAATAAATTATATAATAATATTTAAATATTTAATAAATGTTACAAGCTTTATTGATTTGAAGACGCTGGTTTAATTATTATAGATAGGTATATTGTTACAATAGAATGTATATAGGTAGGTAGATATTAAAATAGTACTTAAAACATTGTTAAGTCTACATTTATAACTTATAATTTTAACACATATATTATATTTTTACTATTATTCGTTTGTTTTTACTATGTATAATATAAATATTTATGCAATTTACACATTTTTTATTATATAGAAATAATAAAAATTGTTATTAAAATAAATAGGTATATTTTCTTTTCGTTGTTAATGCGGTTAGACATGCAAAAACCTTCCAAATTCATTAATATTTGAACGAAATAAAAGTGCATTCTGCCTTATCGCGGATCGCAAAATATGTTGTGTTTTGTGTGTATGTGTATTGATTCCAATGCTTATTATTAATTTATTCTACAACTTCTATTGGGAATTTCTATCATATGGTCTATTCTAAACTAATTCATCATATTTACACTGAATCACTTAAATTTAATAAAAATACTTTTTTGTTGTACCTGTCTGAAAAATAAGTAGTAATTTGTAAATATAATAAATTATATTAATTAAATATTTTGATATTATTTTTTTGAGTAATACCACTTTATAATTTATCTTAGAATTATATTTTTATCTCTATTTATATTTATATAATATATAATATAATCTATGTAATTTCTTAAATATTATGTTTGATTTTTGAAGAACTCATTATTAACGTACACATCACATCGAATAATCACGTCTATAGAATTTAAATATTAACATGATTGTACTGAATTGTTGTTAATTATACTTAATAATAGTATCAAAATAAATATACGAAATTGGAATTTAAAAGTTTCAAAATCACTAACTGTTCAATAATTCAATAACGAGTTTGTGTCTTTTCTTATAATTTTAATAAATCTTATATAATATTATCAATTAAATCAGTACCTACTCAACGTTTAAAAATAACTTATTTATTAATAGTGTTGGATAAGGATTATCCATTTTATAAATTGAAAGCCCTTCACTTCTTATTCTAACTACAGATTATTAAATTAAAAAGAAGATGAATATTTTTTCATAAATACCATATTGCAATTTTAATATGTTTAAATACTTAAAGTTAATACTTTGTACTAGTAAATTATTATTGAGAAAAACAATTCGTTAGGTAAGTATTTATAATATTGCAATTGGATATTTTTTGTTTTTAGAATATAGTGTAATAAAATAATTAAAAGCAATTAATTAATTAATTAATAGAACGGATAGGTAAAAGGTAGGTACTCAATTTTAGATTCAAATACTACTATAGTATTATGTACCCATGAAATACACTAATTTGACCTAATCTAGTCTATCATGACAAATATAATAATTCAAATTATTTTTTCTTATAATTAATTCAATTTGGTTTGATATTTTATACATAGATTATTATAAATATAATATATTATGTACGTTATTCAAACAAATTGCAACTTTCAACTGAAAATGTCTATTGAAATAATGCCGAAAAATTTGATTTGTGCTGTTTTAATTTATTTTATGAAACTATAAATAGTAAATAGCCTTTATTAACTTGTTTGTTTATCTTGCACTTAACAAAACATAACGAAAATGTAAAAATTATATTATTTACTACGTTTGTCGGTTTAAGTTTAGTAATTATGAAAGAATAATTAATTATTATATACCAGGGGTGGCCACTAACCTTAACTTTGGGAGCCGCAAATTTATAAAGTTAATTCAAGGTGAGCCACATATTGTAAAGCAATGCTTATAAATTAAAGATATATTTTTCATTTTAAAACAAATGAAGGAACATTTATTTACTTTTAATTTTAGTACAAGTTTGGTTCAAGAGCCTGACGAAATTATTTTAAGAGCCGCATGCGGCTCGCGAGCCTCGTTGTGGCCACCCCTGTAATATATACATTTAAGAAAATTAGGATTTGATTTTAATTTTCATTGATCTAACTTATTTTATCATAATAGGAGCATTAATGACATGCTGGTTATCTCTTTAATGTTACATACGTAACTCTTCATAATAGTTAAATAGTCTGCCAAACACGTGTACCTTTGTATATTTATCAGTTTTTACTGTAAAAATGACCTTTCAGATGATATAACAAATTAAGATAGTAATTAGTAATTACTTATTATCAGATAGTATAGCTGACTAGATAGCGAATTTTTTGGTTTTCTGCTTTAGCATCTTTTTTATTGGTAAAGTAAATTTAGTTGGCATTTTGGGTGATCAAAAGTAAAGTATCCTCAGTACTTTTTATAAGTGTTCAGAAAAACTTAAGATTTTCACGCAAAACCAATTTTAAAGAGATCGATTTGTTTATTGGTATCTCTAAAATTAAGAACAATTAGAAGACTAAAATTCCAAAAATGGAAGACATTTTCACCGAATGTTCACTCTGGCATTTTATATACATGAATAAATTGTTTAAATATTTTGACTGTTTGTGAGCTATCTATAGATATAATTAGACAAATTTAGATTATTATTATTTTTTTTTTTAATTACCGTCGATAAACACATTTTTCACTTGAACAAAAACCTGAAAACTTTATTCAAGATTCCGCATAAGTTTATACTAAGTCGAATAATTTTTTTACTGAGATTTTATTATTGATAGCCCAGGAAAAAATTCGCCGTAAATTAACAAATTCTCATGATGGTACGACTTTTAATTTTGTTGTAATTCAAAAATTCTATTAACCGCAGATAGGTACTTGAAATTTTTACTAAATGTTTATTTATCATTTTTTACACACGATAAAACTATTTTAATGTTTTGTCTCGTTTTGAATTATTTATAGAGTTTTTAAATTTTATTTTTTTTTTGCTATAAATTAAAAAAAAAAAAATCGTTGGGTTAATAAATGCTAGAAAATTTAATACAAGGTTGCACAAAAATTATTATAATAGCAGTTAAGAAATAATAAAATTAATTTATATTTTTATAAGTATTTAGGTAGTTCAAATGTTGTTATTCATCAAAATAATTTTAATTTAAAAAACATTTCTCGAAAATTTGCAATTTATTTTGTTGTTAAAATGATTAAAATGTTGACATTTTATAGCTAAATAACGAAAATTCTATAAAAGTGTCTTATCAACTCTAAATATATATATAAAAAAATGTATAACTTTTTTATGTTTTAATTTGAACAAAATAAGATAATTTTTAACGATGTTAGTTATTCAAAAACATTATGTGTGGAGACTTAACACTTTTACTTATATTATAGATTTTTCTGTTGTTACTACTGTTACTAGTTAGTATGCAATGACAATTTCAAAACATTTAAATTAATTTTAACCTATTTATTCCTTGAATCTATTCACAATTTCACACAGTTCTTACTTTCTAATTTTCATAGTAAATGTGCTCCTCTTTATAGTTATGACTTATGAGCTTTATAGTATTCTCAATTCTTTCCCGCGCAAATCTGCAGTTTTTAGTATGTTGTAAAACGAACAACACATGTAAGTGTGGAGTCCTCTTAAGTAGTGATAAATTTATTCTTTAAAACTCTCCAAAGTATAAGGTTAGACACAATTTACTACCTCGATATTTTTTTTGAAGATTGGTGCATTTTTCTATTGTAAAAAGTGTCTTTTAGATACGAAAACAACACACATCATTGTAAAACCCACCATCTCTGTTCAGAATCTAAGACCTCCCTCAAGCCATTCTGCTGTGTGTTAAGTGTCCGGTATTGGAGGTACCTACTGGCTAGTGGCTACAGGCTACAATGAATACAATAGTAAATTATTGAAATATTTTTTGTGATGCTTCTACTTCATAATATATTTATGGTTGAAATAATGTTTGTCAAAAACGAATCACGTATTATTTCATATTATATTACTATCTAGCAGTTATTAACTTATAAAATTCAATATTGACGTACCGTGGAACGGTTTGAATAGATAACAGTCTTATATGAATAACAAACAATTAAGAGGATGCCACACCCGCATTTTGTGTTGTCTCCGTCTAACAGTGCGTAACATAGCAAATTGTATACGTTTAGCTCCATTAGTTTAAAATTTAGAGTGAATTGACCTTTTATAAAAATTAAAAGTAAGATTATTATATAGGATATTTCATGGGCTTTTTATTATATTTTAATTTTAAAGCGAGTTATGATTATTTATTATTTTAAGATATACAAATAATTTTCAATTTTAAAATACACATAACTCGCTTTAAAATTAAAATATGATAAATAGCTCATGAGATACCTCTCTTAAGTAAAATATCTTGAATAACCATGTCATTGTGTTTAGTAAATATTAAATATTATAGGTATTTAATTGTAATATTGAAAAGTTTAAAGACTTAAAAAATACTATTTCTTGAACTACCAACAACAAAATAAATATGTAAAACCGCTGTTTTCGTTTGAAATTTTGAATACTTATCTAATTTCGTAAACATTTGAATTTGGAAACACTATAAACTAAAATGGTGCATATGTATTTTTAGATTTCAACTCGATCCAATTTGGTACCAGAAACAACCCTCGAAATATTTGTTGATATCTCTTGATGTTGACAAACATAAAACAATATTACACTCATTTTAAAATCAAAAATTATCAATCCACTAAGTTTCTAGAATATAACGTTAATCATGAATTTAGTTTTTAAATTTTCCTTAAAATTTGCATAGTATATTGCCCATTAAACAAGTCTGATTTAATCAAATACAATCTTACCTAGAAACTAAATGTTTCGTAATAGTGAATACACGGTTTATCATAGTACTTAATTATTAATTATTGTACTTGATGTTTTAAAGGCTGCATACGAACTGAGTTTCTATAAAACCTTTTAGAACAAATTAACAATTGAATGCCGATTGTTTTAAGGTAATTGAAATGCAATATTAATCGAGTCTGTGTTTGAATACTAACTAACCGAGTCCAGTTGAACTCAAAAAATCACATTTTCACAATCTTCTAAGACTATTAATTATGTCTTTATGGTAAGATTTGTATGTTTCATTTTAATTTGGAAATATTTTATAAATGTGTGTTATAAATGTTATAATATATTGTACTATTAACTTATATAAATTATTAAAGAAGTATAATTTTAAGTGTTAAAATTGGTAAAAACTTAAATGATACATTTTTTATGTATTTGAAATTTCAGGCTTTGATGTTTGTTTGTAGTAGCAAGCAACATTTTTTTATTTCGTTGTCTTTAATTATGAATTTTGATATAATTTATTTTAGTTACGTTCAGTTAACTTACTAATTCAGTGTTTAACCGTGTTGGTATTTTTGTTTCAATCCAAACTATAGAAATGCATAATATAACAAATATAAAAATAAAATGGTTAGATGTATTAAGTTTTTAAAATGTTCATATAGGTAGTAAAAGTTAATATACATTTTAGGAAAAATGAAACCATACAATTTTAATGCGCCATTTTTACTAATGATATACAAACTATTTGCATTGACAGATAATGGGGTCCATGTTCAGGAGTGAGGAAATGGCCTTATGTCAGCTTTTCATACAGCCAGAAGCCGCTTATGCATCTGTGGCCACAATGGGTGAAGCAGGAGTTGTACAATTTCGAGACGTAAGTAGCACAAGTTTGATAAATAACGACTGCAGAATTTGTGAATAATGATGAAATGTTTTCACTTGAATATGTTACATGAAATAATAATATATATATATTAATATATTATCATATGATAATATATTATTTTACTCCACGCTCAAACTAAAAAATGTATTATATAATAACACTTATATTGTATTGTAATACCAACCAAACAAGGTAATCACTCTGTAATACATCAAATATGTAATACTTTTTCGCTGTACCACGCGTTTCTGTACAGTTTTTATCGATCATACGAAATCGTTCACATTTTTAAGGAAAACGATTGCGTACATTTTTAATCAAACATTTGTATGCAATGTTGCCGAATTTTCAAAACTTTGCGTAGGTATTTGTAAGTTAATGAAACATGTTTATATACATTGTTTTGACCAAACATTTAAAGACTATTAAATTTAAATTATTAAAAATGTATTGTGTTACTTGTATGTTTTTGTCATAATATTAAAAATAACGTTATTTTGTTTTAAATTAAATCTAGTAGTGAAATTCCTCTTAAATAACTTTGAAATATAAATAAATACTCTTTAATTTACTCGTTGAGTTGAAAAAAATGTTTAATTGCTTAAACGAGTTAGTGGTAATGAGAAATAATAGAATAAGATTCTTTTTAAAGATCTGTTGAGTATAAAGAAAAATTAAAAGTTAACTTAAATCATTTTTTTTATTAACGCCCTTATATTTAACAATAAGATTAAATAGGTAGTATAAAAAGGACGTGATACCCGCATGTGTGGTTTCCGTCTTACAAGTGCGTAACATAGCAATTTTTACGCTCAGCAGAACACGTGTTTCTCTGTTAGTTTAAAATTTTAAGTGAATTGACCTCTAATAAAATTTAAAGCTAAGATTATTATCTAGACAACCTCATAGACTTTTTATCATATTTTAACTTTAAAGCGAGTTATGAATATTTTAAGGCTACAAATGAAACATTTTTTACTATTAAAATATAATATATTAGTGTGAACAATTAGTTATTATTACTAATTACATGCTATTTACGTTGTATAGTGTAATCAATAATAATAATGTATAAAATTACACATTTTCTTAGGAATAACTAATAAGTATATATTTGAAGCTCTTAAATAATATGCCTTCCTTCTGTAATTTGAGTCATAATTAATTCAAATTATTATATAATTAATAATATAGCTTATCTCATACAATTTAATTAAAAATGTGGTGTCTATATTTCTAAAGATGTAGTATTATTTATATTTTATTGAATAAAACCTTCAATATCAATGGTCATTAGCCTGAAAGTTATTCAGTACTTCAGTAGGTTAGTTTTTAACTGTAGATGATGGTATGGTCAGATAGAATACGTTTATATGTGCCAAAAATTTGTTACTAAAACCCGGGTGGTCACCCATATAGGAACTGGTGACACCGGCTGATGATTGACCTCAGAACACGTTTGTGACTGAGGCCAACCACTGTGTCACACCAACGCACAAATAGATATATTATCATATATTTTATATTTATATTTTTATTGTAGTAATTTTGTATTTTATTTTGTACTAATTTGATGATCCGTATTATAAATGGAATTATTTTTTGATTGGATATAATATTTTTTCCTGCGTTAAATTAATATATATTTATGGTTTTTTTTTCAATCTGATGTATTTCTTTATTTAGTTTGTATTCGAATAATTGGATTGGTAGGTATTATATATGTAATCTAATGAAGTAACTTCAGATTTAAATTTTAAATTTATATATATTTAAAAAAAAAAGCCTTGTCAAGAGTTAATACTAAAATTAAGAATAACTAATTTTGTATTCAATGCTAAAATTTAAGCAATTTAAATTCTCTGGTTTATTCATAATTGCTAGTTTATCATTTTTATTTATATTTTTATTCATGAAAATAATACATTATACATTTTACATTAGTCTATATTTTAATGTTTAATATTATTATACTTAAGAAACTTGACTAAACATATTTCTATATTTATATTGAATGTTCTATTGATAAAGTACATACTTAAATACAATTTTTATTCTTTTAAATTCCTTTATAATTGACTAGACCAAAAGTCATGAAGATTTTTAGCATTAATAAATATTTATCTTCCATTTGGCTTGTAATCAATTTGATTGACATCACACAACAAATATTTACATGTTTCTTAATGTTAATCTCTTTTTTTTTTTGCTTCAAACTTTAGATAGACATAATTAATTTTTTTGTACTTAAAAAGACTATCTAATGGCATGATGTTTACTAGTTTGTATACATTAGTTCATTTTCAAGGACTTATTTACATATATTATAGCTTATTTTTTTATGTCATAAATCGAAAAAAAAATGTCTCCTCTAAGTGTACTTTCTATATTTATGTGTAAAAGTGTTAATATTAATGACTATACCTGTTAAAGTTGGCTACTGTTTAAATCGATTAAGAAAAAAATTATGTTCATATGACATTTATTTATAACTTCTAAGCATATAATTGAAATACACTAGATATTGTTTACATAGGTTTAATATAGGTACTTATAAAATATAATGCATTATAATTTTGCAGGTAATACCTGTATCTGATTACATTAAAATACACAAGACATAAGATATAAAAAAATAACCATAAACAAACAACAAGTGTATTTTGTTTTTAAGCATAAGCTATTATTTTTTTTTTGATAAAACCGGCTCTACAAAATATGTATAATACAGATATAGATAAACAACTATTATTTATTATTAAATAGTTATATAGTTGGAAATAACTAGAAATAACTTTAAAGAAATATAATCTATACAATATTAGTGAATTACAATTATGATTAGGTGCTTCTTAAATGTCATACATTTTTTATAATTTTATTAGTTACCACATTTTAAAGTTAAATAAGACTTATAAATGTCAATACTCGTTGATTAGTTATTAATTAATACTTATCAAGTGGCAATACCACAAAGAAGTGGTATTCAATATTTCAAATGTCTTAAGAGTCAAAATATTAATATAATTATAAAAAATTTTCCTAAATAATAATCTATTAAACACATTCTCTTCCTTATAATGAGTTATATATACAGTTTATATATATGAGTTTATGACATTATATATATATATATATATATTTTTTTATAATCATAAACACAATTAATAATAAGTAGGGTTAGGATGTTTATGGCCTTAAAAACACTAAAAAATGCATGCAAATATGCACAATAAATATCAAAATATGCTCTTAAAAAAAATTAAACATGCAATTTTAAAATTTTATTTCTAATCCAAAATGTATTTTAAATTAATTTACAACTTTTTTTATAGCTTTAAACTTAAATACAAATATATAAAAATATGATATTTTGAAATTAAAAACTAAAGTACTTATCGTACCTACGTATATACTACGGGTTTCATATTTTCTCATTTTCGTTAAATGTGAAACCGACTGTGCCTACCTATGGGTTTTTATTGAGGTTTATATTGTATTTAGGTTATTTTTTGGCGAAATATGCATTTATTTACAATTTTTTCCAAAATATGCATTTATTCATAAAAATCCCGAAATATGCAAAAATATGCAAAATAAAATTGAATGTATCTGATTCTATGTCGCACAAAACAAATTTATAACTTGGTCTGCAATGTACATGACTAAAAGAAAAAATATGCAAAAATCATAAACATCCTAACCCTAATAATAAGTCTAGTTTAGGTTATAATTGACATTATTGTATTTATTAGTTTATAATAGTTCTACAAATTCCATAATTTTTCATCAGCATGGTTTACCATTCGAAAAATAAAAATAGATCATCATCATTATTTATAATTTATTTACAGTATTATAAACTTATAACATTCAATAAAAAACAAAAATTAAAGTAATGTTTGAAAATATTTAAATTGTTAAACGTTAAATACCCTAAGAATGTAAAAACAATATTTTTTTTTAAACTTAAGTCTTGTAAATTATATAATGTAAGTAATGCACAACAATGTACTTATGTACTTGACTATGTAAACAATAATTAATTTAAACTTTAGACAATCCTTTAAAATTTGTTTTTTGTTATTTATCTATCTTGTACGTAAAAATGTGTTTGTACTTTGTACTTAATTAAAACTATAACCACCAATATATTGTAAGTCCCTTTATTGTATTAGTATTTTTTATAATTTAATGATGATATAAATTATAAATCATTTTGAATTTATAATTTATTTTACAGTTAAATAGCGAAATGAACGTCTTCCAGCGAAAATTTGTCAGTGAAGTACGACGTTGTGATGAACTAGAACGTAAATTGCGCTATATTCAAGCTGAAGTGCACAAAGACCATGTGCATGTTCCTGTACCCGAAAGCAGTGTTTTCCCATTTGCTCCTAATCCGAGGGAAATTATTAACCTAGAGGTTAACATATTTTTATTTGTTGTAGATACATTAATATAACACGAATAAATATATTTTTTATTTTAGTCACAATTAGAACGCACAGAGAGCGAAATATTAGAGCTTAGCCATAATGCTGTTAATCTAAAGTCTAACTACCTTGAGCTCACAGAACTTAAACATGTTCTTGAAAAAACTCATGCATTTTTTGAAGAGGTAACTATTATAATATTAATTCTTATAAAATTATATTTTAAAAAAGTTATCTATTTATGCATATCAGTAGCGTATATATTAATAATTTTCAGGGTGGGCTATAATATATGTATAGCAACTAACTATATTAGCAACATAATGTTATTATATATCATCATAATGTTGCTAAACTAACTATATAGCAACTATATCATTATAAATGATCTAGCACCTAGAAGCTATTATATATTTAACAGTTAAGTCTGTAATTTTGGGAGGGGCTGCAGCTCATTTGGCCACCTCCCTATATACGCCACTGTTGCATATTATAAGTTGAGTTATATAGAAACTAAAAGCTAATTCAACCTAGTGGTCATAAATATTAAGCTATTGGAGTAATTATTTTTATAGTTTTATAGCTATTAATCTTATAATTATTTGATTCCAACTAAAGTATAATAAGATTAATTTATATTAAATGATTAATTTATCTAATGTATTTCTTTATATAATTAAAAAATATCACATAATATAAAATTAAGTATTTTTAATAATAAATATATAATGTTTATTTTTTAAATTTTATTGTAATTTTAAATTTTACATTTGTGTACTATATTGTTAGTTCTAAACCAAATACTTTTATAATCAATTACATCCATAATCATACTAAATTTACATTTTTATAAACTAGACAGGTGCCAATTAATTATTATAATCATTATTTTTTATTTAAAATAGTTACATTTAGTAAGCTATGATGTTATATACATTAATATTGTGACAAATAAACACCTACAACGGAATTAAGTATATAGTGTAATCTCATTAATTTAAATGTATATTTTACATAAAATATGATAAAATAATTGAATTCCAGAATATATTATACATTGAGTATAATTATATTCACTCTAGAGTATAGACATAGGTATAAAATTATATTATTTCAAGAATTATTTGTAAAAACATAAAATGTCATGATGTATTTCCTATGTATGTTTTATAGTCAAATTTGGTACACAAACATTACCATAAATTCTACTAAAAGTTAATTTATAATAATTATTTAGCCAACAATGAACTACATTATACAACTGAATGTATTTAATTCTGTATAAATATAATCAGGTTTTAATTTTTAACAAGCATATTATGCTGTTTGAAAAAGTTTAAAAATGTTTACCTGTCATAATCTGTAAAATCTATCAAAAGTTCTTTTTAATATTAGTCCATATTTTGATCAAAGAGAATACTTTAGAATATTTTAGGAAATTTCTGCTTTATATTGGTTTATATTAGAGAAATATTTTCAAGTTATTAAGCTTGATTTTAATTTTTAGTCACCAATTCTGTAATTTCCTATAGTAAATAAATTGTTGTTTATCATAATTTATTACCAAATAAATATTTGTTTACTAATATTCTCACCAATATTAAAAATAATAGAATGAAATAGCCTAAGCTACACAACATCGCATCATATCTATAATTTTACAATAATTATTATTACTATAATAGTTTAGAATGCCAACCAATATATCAACAGATCTGAAAAATTCTAATATAACATCTGTTTATTTCTAAGCATATTGTATAAAACAATGTGATTAAACCACCATACTAGCCAAACTTACAGAGTTCTAACATTATTTATGAAAATTTGACACAATATATTATTGTACATTCCTTTATAAACATTATATAATATTAATTTGGATGTTTATGTATTGCATATTTAATTTAACTAAATAATAAATAATAAAGTTTCTATAGTTTTATTTTTTTACTTATAGTTCTATATTTTTAAATTATAATTAAAGAAATATATAACAATCAATGAATTTTTTCTTAAAATATTTTGAGAATATTTCATCAATTTTCGCTGCATATAAACATATTTCATATATTTTAACAGAATATAAATCCAAACTCTGTTTATAACAAATATGTTTAATCGATCTATCATCATTCTATTGTATATTAAAAAACTACTGAACTTCTATTTATACAAATTAGTAGAGTTTATAAATAAAATAATTTCATACAATTTTATTATATAGTTACTTTGAAAACAACATATTAGGTATAGCTTAAAAATGCATATCTATGTAACTGAATTCATTTCAATATTCAAACACATTACAAATGTATTGTCAAAACATTATGTTATGTTAGAGAAAGTGTGAATTTTCAGAAATTATTAAAACAATATAATTTTTTTGTTTTTGAAAAGTCTATATTATTTTGTTTTATAGAACCTAAGTGAAAAATAATATGAAATAAAATTTTATTTTATTTATAAATAGTTAAACTGATATAAAATTAAATTCCTGCTATAAAAATATGTCTATATAATACCAAATAAGATAAAATATTTTTTCTCAAATGTCTCTAACTGTTGTTTTTTTCTTGTTCATCCATTGAGCTTGATATGGATTTCTTAGACGTAAGTAATTTTGAGTTTAGCTTTATTGCATGTTATTAGGTCTTGATTTATTTTAAAGCTGTTAGAAAACATATAGTTTAAATAATTGAAAATGCTTATATTTTGCTTATATTTTAACATCAAAAATATTTTGTGTACCAAATTTGAATTGAACACAGTTTTATTCATTGTTTTTTAGTTTGTTCTAATAATCTATTGTCATATTATATAATAATCGTTGTACTTATTTTATTTCAATGAATTTATTTTAAACAGCATTTAAACTGCTTAATTTAGTTTTAATTAAATTTTTATTAGCATATAGATTTGATACATTAGTGTTTGAAGTAGACATAGATTTTCTTTTCTTATTTGTCCTTTAGAGTTTCTCTTTTCAACAGCAAGACGGTGCTAGCGCATCAGGCACAGATTCTCTGACAAAGGCTTTAATCAGCGACGAAGCACTAAATAGTCAGTCCCAAGTCACTCGGGGCCGTCTTGGGTAAGTAGTAAATTTCATTTTTTCTTCTCTTCATAATCTAAAACACAATTTTACTAATTTCTTATTGAAGAAAAATAATTTCAAAGTTCAACAATCAAATTGTTTCTTAATTTTTACAAATAAAGTGCCAATAAACTTTGGTGAGCCGAATTATATTTATCATTGTTATTATTTTATCAAAATTATCTTGTCTAAATTGAATACTTCATTAATAAGTTTAGGTTAGGAACGGTCAATAAGCAATAAACAAGTTTTACGTTCGGCAAAACACGTGTAACTCTGTTAGTTTAAAATTTAGAGTGGATCAATTCATTCTAAGTTTAAACTAACAGAGCTACACATCTTACTAACACATAAAATAGTAAATTTTACGTTCAAAAAAATTCTTTTTTACTCTTTTTTTTAAAATAATCAGAGTGAATATTTATATACAGTGTGTTCGCAGTAAGAGGTACCACTAAAAATTTCAGTTTGATTACCTTGTATTGAAATGGAGTTTTTTTTCAAAATTGTATGTATTGCACCAACTGATATACTAATTTTTCGAGATACATGTCTTATTGATGATTGTGGATAAGCACGTATGTTGGCCATTACCTGCAATTCAGTGTCTTCATCAAAATTATTTGGTCTAGGCTGCTGTTGTCTATTTTGATTGTTAGGAAATTTAACGTTTTCATTTAATTCACGTAAAAGTCTATGAACATAATTATGATATGGATGAAACCTATCTGGATACCGATCTACGTACACCCGAACTGCTTATCGAGAATTATGATTACATTCGCTGAAAATTAGAATAAGTTCAACTTTTTCACTGTTATTCATTTCAACGAATTTCTTTTATGTAAAACAGTGTATTAAAGCAATAACAATTTTTTCAGAAAAAGATGTGATACCTAACCAGAATAAAAAAAAGCACGATGTTACATGAATAGCAATTGTCACATGACTAGTTTGAAATTATTAAGACAATTATTACTAGTCAGTGAAAATAATTTATTTATATTTATTTGTAAAATAAATGTATAACAAACAGGATATTTTATTATCTTAATTACTGGCAAATGCCTTCATATTTGATAAAGTTATTTTTACTATCTTATCTGTGATGTGCAAATAGCTATTTAACAATATTAGATACTAATAAGTAAAAATAAATTTCATCAAAAACAAATTACTCATAAATATTAAATTTTATCGTTTAAATACATATGCCAATTTTGAAATTAGAAAAAAAAATTCTCTATCCGAATATGTAAGAAAAGTTGGTGTTACCATTTAAAAAAAAGTATGTTGTATAGTGCATGCGTGTATTGAAAGTGGTACCTCTTATTGTGAACACATTGTATATAAATATTCATTCTGACATTTAAAAAAAAAACAGAGTAAAAACAAATTCTTTTGAATGTAAAATTTACTATTTTATCCTTATCCCAAATTTTGCCAAAGATGACTAACTTTTTTCCAATAAAAAAATAAATATTTTTTTGGACTGAAATATTAAACAATAAACATCAATTCTGAAATTATTTAAATACAATATATTTATCGCCACTGTTATTTTCACATTAGGTTTGTTGCCGGAGTCGTGCCCCGAGAACGAGTACCTGGTTTTGAGCGTATGTTATGGCGTATCAGTCGAGGAAATGTGTTTCTACGTAGGGCAGAACTTGAAGATTCGCTTGAAGACCCATCTACGGTAAGAATTATACCTAATCTGAACATTTTCTGTAAATGATTGTGTTAATCATCTTATATCTAAAAACACTGATCACTCATAACTCTTAAGTTAAATTTGTAATTATTTCTATCATTAAGAAGATGTACATTCTGAATAATTTTATTTAACTTATTAATTTATTATGTTTAATTTACAGTGAGCGGCCTATTAACAAATTTAGAAATAAGAGTATTATATGGCCAATGGCAGGATTTTTTTATATTTAAATTTAAAAAAGAATTATGAGCATTTTAAAATTTACAAACAATTAACAATTTAAAAATGCTTAAAATTTGCTTTAAAATTAAGAGGAAGTCAGTGCACTATTTTGTTTTCTCTCTGGCCGACGCTCAACATAGATATATCACATTTACGCATAATGATTTTTTCAATATTTTTAAGTTATCTTTGAGTAAAATCACCCCTTACAAAAAGTTAGAAAATAATTTTTTTGAGGGATGACATTGATTTGTCTAAATATTGTCTCAAAACAATTTAAATATCATTTAAATTTACATCATTTTTCTTGTTTATTTTGAAAGTTGAATACAAAATCAAATAACAATAAAATATAATATCGATATTCATTCTCTCAAAAATATTATTCTCTATATTTTTGTAATAGAAGATTTTGCTCTAAAATTACTTAAAAACATAGCAAAAATGATTCTGTGTAAATGTGTTTTGTCTATGTTGAACGTAGGCAAAAGAGAGAAAACAAATACTGCACTGGCATCCTCCTAAAATATAAAAAAATCTTACATCATTGACCATGCAATATTCTTATTTTAAAATTTGATAATAGGTCAATTCACTGTAAAATTAAACATAACGGAGTTAAATAAATCATTATGATTACATAAATATAAAATATGTTAGTAATTAATTAATAATTATAAGTTATATTAGATTATCTGAGAGATTGACTGTTATATATCTGGTTTCAATAAATAAATTGTGGTTGCTTGTAATGATTTAACCAAGAAGGATTAAATGCAAAAACAAATGGGAATATCTATGGCGTACAAAATGCACATGAATTATTTGTACCAACTTTAAAAGGACGCCAAACCCGCATGTGTTGTCTCCGTTGTACAAGTGCGTAGCATAGCAAATTTTACGCTCAGCAGATCACGTTTATCTCCGTTATTTTAAAATTTAGAGTGAATTGACCTATTATAAAAATTAAAGGCAAGATTATTACCAAGTGCATCTCATAGGCTTTTTATTATATTTTAATTTTAAGCCGAGTTATGAGTATTTTTAGATATAAAAATTATTTACAATTTTAAAATACTCATTACTCGCTTTAAAATTAAAATATAATAAAAAGCCTATGAGATGCACTTGGTAATAATCTTGCCTTTTATATAATAGGTCAATTCACTCAAAATTTTAAAATAACGGAGATAAACGTGATCTGCTGAGCGTAAAATTTGCTATGCTACGCACTTGTACGACCAAGACAACACATGCCGGTGTGGCGTCCTCTTAAGTGATTTTAAGTAATGTATCATTATTATTTCAATAACTGTTTCCATTGTGATATTATACTTTAATATTTTATACAAATTAGAAGTAAAATAAATAATATAAATAATGTAATATGGATGGATTTTAACATTAGAATAAATCTACAAATATTTATTATATATTAAATTTTAAATTGCTCTTGTTCAGTCAATTTTGATTTTTGTTAATAAGTCAAAATTTCTGAAAAATATAGATTTTTGAATTCTATTTAAATATGATATTAAAATTAGGTGATTTTATTTTTAAAGAAATATTGATAGTATGTTATTGTTGAAAAATTAAAATTGTTCTTATAATTGTGTATTTTTCAAAACTTTCCCAATGCAATCCAATGCAATCCTGCCAAGAAATAACATGTTCCCTAAATCAATGTACATTTTTACACTGTATTGTATATTATAAATAAATGTATATATTATGTATTATTTTAGGGAAATGAGATTTTCAAAACTGTGTTTGTTGCGTTCTTCCAAGGAGAGCAGCTCAAGTCACGGGTGAAAAAGGTTTGCTCTGGATTTCATGCTTCATTTTATAATTGCCCAAGTGCACATTCTGAAAGACAAGAGATGTTAAAGGGTGTTAAAACAAGACTAGAAGATTTGAATATGGTAATTTGTAATATTATTTAGCCCCTCAATACCGCTTATTGACTTGCTTAAGTTAATTAATTTATTATTTGCTGTTAGGTTTTAAATCAAACAAGAGACCATAGGCAGCGTGTGTTGACAACTGTTACAAAAGATTTGCATAATTGGGGTGTTATGGTTCGCAAAATGAAAGCTATCTACCATACACTTAATTTATTTAACATGGACGTTACCAAAAAATGTCTGATTGGTGAATGCTGGATACCAATAAAAGACTTGGCATTTATCAGACATACATTAGCTGAAGGCAGTGTAAGATCATTAATTTCTTATAAGTATATTTATCAACTTGATGGATTTTGATTGCAATTTTTGTTATATAGAAAGCTGTAGGCAGCTCAATACCTTCATTTCTAAACATAATTGAAACTAATGAAAATCCACCAACATTTAATAGAACTAATAGGTTCACGCAGGGCTTCCAAAATTTGGTGGATTCATACAGCGTTTCTGGTTATCGAGAAGTTAATCCTGGTGAATTAAAACTGGATACTTTTGTGTATATTTATTGTTATTAATGTAATTATTTTTTATTTAGCCTTATACACTATAATCACATTCCCGTTTCTTTTCGGTGTAATGTTTGGTGATGCTGGCCATGGAATAATTTTAACAGTGTTTAGCGCATATATGGTCATATATGAACAACAATTGTCTAAAACAAAGTCTTCAAATGAAGTAAATATAAAAATGTTTAATATTATTTATATTTTTTGTTACATCATTTTAAGCATGTATATAAAATATTAATACAAAGATCTACCTACTTGGGCTTCTCATGTTTCAAGTAAATTGTGAAAGTTATTATTTTTACTGCAATAAGATTTTGTATAGTTATAAATAATAGCAGTTTTTTTTAAAATTATTTTTGTTGTAACATTTGTATCCATAAGATAATATTACAAATATCAATAAAAGCAATATTTTTGATGAATAAATGACTAATATAATTTACTAGTCTCATAATTGCGCATTGTGATGTAAGTACAAAGTTATGAACTTGTCAGATATTCTAACGTGCGTGGAAATCAACAATATGGCAGAATTGCAAAAAGTGAAAAATATTTACTATTAAAACTTAATAACGATGAACTGTCATTGAAAGCTAAAAGATAGATTACAATTTAATCCATCAAAGAAAACATAAGATGTAACTACCATTGATGTATAATTGATTTATACTGGTGTTAGTTAACTGTTTTCTATCTCTGGCCCATGCTCAATATAGGCAATACGCATTTACATAGAATAATTTTTTTTCTTTTTCAGTTATCTTAGTATTCCCGCATTTTGCCCTATATAAACCTTCCAATCAATTACCCTAAGACAGGGGTCTGGAACCTGTGGCTCCGGAGCCGCATGCGACTCTTTGGATAATTATCAATAAATCGATATCCGTAAAATATCAATTATATTACTTATACAGGGTGATTCTTTTATCAAACAACACTCATTATTTAAAAAAGTATTGACTTTTTTCAAAATATTTTTTACATAGTACCAAGTTGTTAAAAAACCAACGCTTTTATTAAAAAATTATATTTTTAAATATTTTTTATCATTATCATTTTTTAAGTTTTTTACTTTTTTGAACGGTAACATAGTTTTTTAATTTCATATTTCAAAGCAGAATATTTTTCTAAAAATGTAGATACATAAAAATCGAATTTAGGACGAGTAGTTTATGAGTTATAAGTATTTTAAGTTTAGACAAGCGGAGTAGTGGACAAACATTTTGCGGAGTAACCCCGTACCACTTCACTCTGCCAATCAAAAACTTTAAATATCTATAACTCATAAACTACTAGCGCTAAATTCGAAATTCTTACGTAATAGTTAATAAAAAAATAGGTTTATTAATTTATGAAATTTTAAGTGTAGGTTACCATTTAAAAATCAAAAGTTGATAGTGGTTTATCTAATAAATATAAGGGTGAAAAATATAAAAAAAATAAACAATTCAAGAAGAGTATAAATCTACAATTTTGAAAAAAGAAAAATTTGAAAAAAGTCAATACTTTTTTAAATAATGAGTGTTGTTTGATAAAAGAATCACCCTGTATACTAAATAATATTATATTTGTATAAACAATAGTAATAATAATAATATAAATATAAATAATAATGAATTAATGAAATAAAGTTTTTCTATATTTTCTAAATTTAAGACGTATTATTATGTTTTTATTGCCTACTAAAAAAAGGTTGTCAAAACCTTCAGTGCGACTCCCTGGATATCATAGTTTTGTATTTTTTTGAAAAAATGGCTCTTTCCTACAAAAAGGTTCTCGACCCCTGCCTAAGACTTATCACTGGTGCTCCGTGGTACATAACAAATGCAGCCCTCCTTAATGATCTAATTTAGTAAACGAGCTTATAAAATGTCACTAAAAAAGTTTCTATTCAAAATTAACAAACCGCATATCGATATTATATTTTATTGATTATTCATTTATTTATTCATTTGATTTTGTATTCGACTTTCAATATTAACAAAAAAATGCTCTAAATTTAAATGATGTATAAATTGTTTTGAAACAATATTAAGACAAATCAATATGTCATTCCCTCAAAAATATTATTCTCCATCTTTTTTGTTATGGGTGTTTTTTCTCTGAGATCACTTAAAAACATAGAAATAATAATTCTACGCAAATTTGTTTGTCTATGTTGAGCGTGGGCTAGAGAAATAAAACAAATAGTGCACTGATATCCTTTAAAATAAATTACTTGTCAACTCTCAAAACATTAATGCTGAAGACCATAATACCAATGGGTGACTTCTTAATTTAAAATATTCATGCTACTATTATATTATCATATATACTTATTGTGCTATGTTGTACAAATTGTGTATTCCAAATTGTAAAAAAATAAATACTTATATACAAAAGCGCCCACTTTTTAACTGATATTTACAGAAAAAAACTTTAAAAAATCAAAAATTTTGAATGATTTATCATTTAATTTAAATTTAAAACATCTAGTACAGTGCCTCACTCTTCACCTTCTGTCCAGCAGGCTGGTCTCCACTTGCTCACTTGTTTTTATTCATCTCGTTTATTTTGAAAAGTGCTGTGAGTTATTTTTTACTTTTGACTCTCTGAAGTATCAATTAGATCCAATTTTCTACTGGAAAGCACTCTCTTGAAAAATTAAGCACTATAACTGCCCAAATAATTTATGACAACAGACCTATAAAACTACACGCATCAATGTAAAATCAATACATTTATCACTTTTCTCATAATCTAACCAATAATTTATTAATTGATCATAAAATAAAAAAATTCTTAACATAAAAAAAAAATGTTGCGCAAAAATATTAGGTTTTTTCACATGTAATATTTCTGTTTATTATTTGTATCTACCTATTGTACATAATCATAATTTTTATATTATATTATATACCTGTATTTAGAGATTATTTTCAAGATATTTATTTAAATGATCTTTTAAATATTTACAGTTTTTTGTTTTTTTTTTTATCTTAGTGTCGAAAATAATATAGGTAATATTAATATATAGTTTAAAGATATATAATATATAATTAAAAATGTATACCTGATGTGTGTATTTAAAAATAATTCAATGTTATTGAGATTAATTTTATTGTTTAATATCATTATGGTTTAATTTATTTACCATATTGTATTAATCATAAAATTTAAAACGATTCATTTATATTTATTAGATTTGGAACATATTTTTTGGTGGTCGCTACATAATCTTGCTCATGGGATTGTTTTCAATTTATACCGGAATTATATATAATGATGTATTTTCAAAGTCTGTGAATTTGTTCGGCTCCAGTTGGTCAATCAACGAAAATCCAAGTTATATCATTGGAAACAAAAGTATCACATTAGATCCTGCTACCGAAGATTATTTGCAGAAACCTTATCCACTGGGACTTGATCCAGTTTGGCAGGTAATTTAAACTAAAAAATATGCTTTACAATATGAATTATATCAATGACAATTTGCAATAATATTATATTCTTCAGGTCGCTGTTAATAAAATAATATTTCTTAATTCATACAAAATGAAACTATCAATCATTTTTGGAGTTGTTCATATGATGTTTGGTGTTGTACTCAGTGTTGTTAATCACGTGTATGTATATTACAAACGGTTTCTAACAGTTCAATGATGTAAATATTTTACTTAAAATTTAATTTTTTTCGTTCATAGACATTTCAACAAAAAAATCAACATAATTTTACAATTTATACCTCAAATGTTATTTTTGGTATTGTTGTTTTTGTATATGGTGTCCTTGATGTTCATGAAATGGATCTGGTATGGTCCTAAAAATTGTATGTGTATTTAAATATCATTGTTATCATAAATGTTTATTTTGAAAGTATAAATTATTATAGCGTTAAAGACCAGCCCTAGATGTGCACCATCCGTGCTCATTATGTTTATTAATATGATGCTTTTCAAACACACGAAACCATTCGACGGATGTGACGAATACATGTTTGAAGGACAAGTAAGTAATTTCAATTTCAAAGAATGTTATTTATATTTTTTCATACTTGACACTTTTTACATTTTAGGATCGTTTACAAAAGATCTTTGTTATAATCGCTATGCTATGTATTCCAGTAATGTTGTTTGGTAAACCATTGTACATAATTTTGTACGAGAGACGCCACAAGAAACATACGGTTTGTGATTTGTGTTAATTTATTACAATTTTTTTTCAAGCGCCCTAGAGCTTTGTTATTTAAACGATTTTGAATGATATGTGTTAAGTAAAAATAAATACAAATAGGTAGTGTTTTTACTGGATGGCTTCTTCCCTCACATGGTTTCAGTCATAAATTCCCTTTTATCACACATTCTTATTGTAACTAAAGGCATAGATTAAATAATTTTCTTAAAATTAAAAAGAAAAAGTGGTATTTGTGACACTCAATTTTTTCTCTACTAATACTTTTACAGTTCATTAAAACTGATGTTCATTGCCTGTTAGTACCTTAATTTCACTATTAGTAAAAGTTTTCTTTTGTTCCTCATGCCCCACCTCAGTTCTTCAACTGTTTACTGAATGTCATGGATCATTTACACCCCATGCTTACTTTTATTAGAGATGGTTTGAGAATTTTTAAAGGAGTTCTCAAAACTTCCTCCATCACTTTAATCAAGGTGGACTAAAAACTCCCAATGGTTATTCTAGAGTCTGAAGTTTTAATTTCTGATTGTTTGATAGTAAGATCGCTAGGTCGCAAGACCACTTGTTTCAAGGTCACATTTACATTTTGTATTTGTGTCCAAATAGTAACATCAACTATTATATGATATTTTAAAATGTTATAAAATATTATTGCAGAATACAATATATGATAAATAATAATATATGTTATGGATGTGTTTTTATATCAGTCCGATAGCTGTGGAGAGTTGAACGGGAGTATTGAACTAAAAGAAACTGAATTGAGTGGTATGCTTAACAACGCTGTTGGTCATGAAGAGGATGAACCAGCTTCTGAAATATTCATTCATCAATCCATTGAAACTATTGAGTATGTGTTAAGCACCGTTTCCCATACAGCTTCGTATCTTAGGCTATGGGCATTATCTCTAGCACACGCACGTAAGTTCATGTTTATTATTATTTCATAATTATCTATATACTGTAGTGAAAAATAAGAGTAGAACTATGATATATAGAGATTTTATCAGTGATAATAAAAAGTGATCTAATGGTGGTTTGAGAGATAGATTTATAGTAATCCATTTAACTGTAATTTTCTCTGTTAATTTTCAAAAAAATATTTTTGTATGATTCAATATGGTCAAAACAGTACCAAAAATTGTCAGTATTGTAATTTTCTAGACTTTTTAAGTTTTTAAATATAAACTCATTTCATTATGAAAGATATTTTTTCAAATATTCTGTATTTTATTTTATAATAAAATATATAGATGAAAAATAATCATGATAATAAAAATTTTGTGAAATTAGAATTTTTAAATCATAAAAATTGACTGAGAAGATCATTTTAACAGGCTAAATAATTCACTGCAGTGTGTGTGTATTGTATGTACACTGCATACCATGAATATTATATTTATTATATTTATTATGGTATCTCATATCTATACAGATTATTATAATATTGAACCCATTATTTAAATACAATTTTATCCATAGAACTATCTGAAGTATTGTGGAATATGGTTTTGAGATTGGGATTGACCAGCGAGACACATTGGGGTGCCATCAAATTATATATTATGTTCAGTGTGTGGTCTATGTTCACACTGGCGATATTAGTCATGATGGAAGGCTTATCGGCTTTCCTACACACACTTCGATTGCATTGGTACGTATTTTTAATTTATATTCCTACTTATGAAGACCCTACACCCACATGAGTTGTCTCCACCGTACAAGCGCGTAGTTTGCAAATTTTAGCTCAGCAGATCACATTTAGCTCTGTTAGTTTAAAATTTTGAGTGAATTGACCTATTATAAAAATTAAAGGCAAGATTATTATCTAGGGCATCTCATGGACTTTTTATTATATTTTAATTTAAAAGTTAATGATGAGTATTTTAAGATATACAAAAAATTAACAATTTTAAAATATTCAAAACTCGCTTTTAAATTAATATATCATTGATATATCTTATGTTATTTTATGATAAGTCATTATTTGCATATTACAATTGTCAGGGTTGAATTCATGAGCAAGTTCTACATTGGAAACGGACATGCATTCCAACCCTTTTGGTTCAAACATGTGCTTGAAAATGAAGAAACTGTCGAGGACTGAGTTTGTTTTTACTTACTTGTTTCACCCCAATACTTGAATTTTACTTTTCATTTTATACCAGTTAGATTTTTAAATGTATAAAAATAATTTTTAATTCTTTTGATTTGTTATTGTTATACATAATAATATGTTTATTGTTGTTGAATTTTAAGTTGTATCAAGTAGGCCTTCTTTCTATATTTGTATACAATAATCGTATTTTTATTTTGCACTGCCACTAACTTACTGAAAAAAAGGTTTAATTGCTTGAATACTGTGGCCATCATATTGCTATAACGATTTTGATATTTCTTATTACGCATATCATAATATCAAATTTTTATTATTCTATTACTCAAGTAAAAAATCCAAGGTAGCTTATGTATATAGAGTGTACAGAATGACCTGACAAATTCAATAACTTCTATTATGGTCAATATATTTTTATTTTTATTTTATTTTTTATGTATAATTTATTGACGTTTATGCTGCATGTTAATTGTAACATTTTTTTTTTTTTTTTTGATACTAAAAATATAAAATTAATATCAGATAAAAATATGTTATGAAAAAATATCAAAATAGCCAATTTTTAAATCTGTTTTTGGAAAACTCTTGGCTGTAAAAAAAATACCTATGTCAAGTAGATTTTGTGATTTCTTAAAATGCCAATATTTTTTGAAGTAAGCTCCATTAATTTTCAAATTTAAACTTTTTGAATTTAAAATGATTTTTACAGTTTGATTAACTTTGTTAAAAAAATTTAAAAATAAACTACATGTCTCAAATAAATGTTTTTACAGTCAACATTTTTCTTAAACCTAGATTTACTAATTGGCTGCCTTTGAATTTTTTATTTTTAGTATTAAAAAAATGAAAAATGTTACATTACACATGCAATGCAAATGTCAATAAATAATGTATAAAAAAAAGTTAATAAATATTGATTAAAACAAAAATTATTTCATTTGTCAGGCCTTCCTGTTACAGTCTGTTTATATAAATAATTATATTTGAAACTGTTGCTCTTCATGCTTAAATATTCTTTACATGTGGACACTTCTATGTCACAAATATTTTTCTCTTTAGTTTTTATTGTTGTACAGGGTCCTGACTTATGATACATCTTTATACAATAACAATGTTATAGGTAGGTGACTTATATAATTTCCCTTCTTGTTATTTTTGCTATCATACCAACACATATTTTATGTATGGAAGAAAATATTCTTGCATGGTGCATACTATAATATTATTGATACGGTAGTGTAACATAGATCATGTATAATTCATAACTATATTTTATAATACACTTGTGAACAATTTAAAATCTACTTGACAATCATGATCACAATTCTATTGTGTATATCTACCCATACCCTGATATTCTAACATTTTACATTTTTTAAATAATATTCAGTGCCTTAATATATTGCTTCAAATGAAACTGTAAATATAATTATACCCGTGTATACAGCGAGTGATTCACTAAACATGCTCAATACATTTGTGATTAGATAATGGCATTTCTATTACTCCATCACTATTATTATATATTATACTATATTATTATAGTGAGCGTGTTTAGTTAACCACATTGTATGTAGGTATTATATTTAAAATGTATATTGTTAATTTTTATTAATTCATTACATTCGATTAGTATTCTAAATTAAGATTAAGATAAATGTTGCCAATTACTTCTTAGGTAATAACTGTTATGAACTTAACATTTCTAGATTTAATTATAACATTTTTATTTGTTTTTGACAATCGAATTAATAGGACGTATTACTAGGTGCTTTTATATCGACCGTGTGTATATAATTATTATTTACACGGAAATTAATTAGTTTCATAGGAAAGTAAATTATATATTTGTGTCTGACAATCCACTTTTAAAACTTCGAACATATTCATGCATTTTCTTAATATTATAATACATTGTGCATATATTTTTTAATTTATCTTATTTTAAACAACTTTTATATACTTATATCTTATGCATATGAAGCAATACGTTTTAAAATTATTATTATTATTATTATTGTTCATATATATTATTATACAGGTATTTATGTAAGTTAAAAAATATCTATATTTTATAACAATCGCAACGATGGACTTAATAGAAAACTGAAAAAAAAGAATTATACACACAAATGTTGAAAAATCATTTCACCATATTCTTTAATTTCGAAAATATTGGGTTCACAGGGGAAGGATAGTATGAGGCACACAATTCAAAACTTTATAGTGCTTACAACAAGATCCTTATTTAATTTGTACAAACATCCCATCTATCTGTAGCTGTCCACCGTTGCTCAATTGTTTTTCTAGCAATAATATTAATTATTAATTAATGATACATATTCTAAATATAGATTTTATCTTGTTTTTTTATACAAATTATATGTTGATTGTATATCGATTACAGATTATTATATATTATATATATTATAAAACATATTTATTTAGTTAAGTAGGATAATCTTATCTTACATAATAATAATATAATAGTTTAATTTAGAAATTGGTAATACATTTATTTGAACATATATTGTTATTTGAAATATAGCTATACAGACATTTACTGTCTATACCGTATATACCTAATGCTCAATAATCGGAATTTAATTTTAGATGAATTCGAATTTAGATATTATTTTAACGTTGATAAAATATTAGACTTAGTTCATTTTCGTGTACATACAAATATTGTAATAACATAATATAGAATGTACCTTATACGAATCGTTTATAACAACAATATATATTATTATCTTGAAAGCTTATTTGTTTTTTCATGATTTATAAAATTTAAAACCTAAAAGTCAAATTTGAAAACTGAATAGTGATTAAGCAATAATATCACAAAAACGTATTAAAATAATTTGGTACGTATATAAACTCTGTGACTGTTTTGAATTTCAAGTTGTTTTCGTGCATGGACAATTTCAGCCACATAGTTGCAAAATAAATCATTATTATTATTTATATGATTTAATAATTTATGCCATATCTCGAACTTTTAAACTTAGACGTATCAAAATACACATTAGATACATCATAACGTGTTTTTCTTTAGTTTTTACTTCCCATTTTTTCAATCCGCACAGCTGTTTAATGATATTATTAACTATTGTTATTGTATCTATATTAAATTTTTATTTATTATATTAAATAGAATGTCTACAATTAACCATTATTTTTTCTTACCTATACAGATACCTGCATAATATAAGACCATATTATAGCACATAAATGAACCTAGTTAATGAATATGTCTATTTTATTTATTATTATTATTATTATTATTATTATTATTATTATTATTATTTGTTATTATGATACTTTAGTGGGACCAAAATAATTTAATATTCAATACCTATTCTATTGTTACCTTAAAGACCTAATCAGTTTTTGTTTTGTTTTTTTTTTTTTTTGTACCTTGGTGAAATAGATATCTATGTGTAATATTAAAGTATTATGTTACAGTGTATTAATTTTAATGTCTTATATTTTGATGCAGTAAAGTCTAAATATTATAATTATTTAGAGTATAATAGTTGGCATGCACTTCATCGTATTGTTTTTATTGTAATAAACAACCATTGTTATTTTACAAATCTGTTACTTTATGCTTAGAAAAATATGATATTAAATTGTTTTTGAATTTTATTATTAATTTTTTATCGTTTTTAATATTTTATTTTTGTTTTATTTATTGTATGTTTTCATATTATATATATATTGAGAACTTCAAAAACGAGAAACAGATGACGTTTACTGAAGTATTAAATATTTGAATGTACGGCACATTCATATTAATTTGTAGAATACGAATTTGAACTTGTCTAATTTGCTCTATATGACTAAAATTTATTCTAATAAATATATTGCAAAAGTTGTTACAATAATGTATTTATATTTACACTGCACTGATGAAAAAGAATGATTTGTTATAATGTTAAATGTTAATTACCCATGTTGTGTTCGTTGTGACTGGTTTCCGATCAAATGCTAGAACTAATAATAGTAATGCTATTGATTATTGCTACTAATTGTCATTAAGTACTTATACTTATTTGATCATATTAAAAGATGTGTAAACCTGAAACAATAAAATATTATACATTTTTGCACGATATTCTGGATAGGATTAATGCTATTAAATACTAATAAAATCCTTCAAGCTCCTACATTAGACCTTAATAATTCGAAAACGAAACTTTTAGCACAATATTCAACTAGATCCTATGGGCTACAAGAGCTCATCAGGTGTCTAACTTAATCCTTTAGACTTTTTTAAATATATTGTTTCTACCTGTTAATTGAGCAAATTGAGCTAATTGAGCAACTGTAAATTTCAATCAATCAGAGACAGAAAGCATAATATAAAGTTATATGTGATCATTTTAGTTGTTTTCGATGTTTATATAAACTTAGTAATGAAAAACTGCAAGAATCACCTAAATAACTTGTAACAGTTTACAAAAATGATTTAGATAAGTTATTATGTGTTATGTGAAATTGTTAATTTTCTTGAATTTATGAAACTTTATTCTAATTCTGAACCAACACAAATTAGTAGGTAATGAGCATTTTATGAACAGCTTTTCCAAATGTTTCAGTAGCATGCATTTTTCTTGTTATAATGGTAACCAATTTTAGTGACAAACGCACAATTCCATGATTAAAAATTATCAAAAATAGATTGACGACTTCAATGCACAATGATAAATTAAATTTTTTATCCATTATGAGCATTAAAAGTAAAATACTTGATTTTCATCATTTAATGAAATTATAGACAACTTTGTATGGAAAATATCAAGAAAAGTACGAAATAATAAAAATGTATTTGTCTAAAAAATGTTACATAGAAAATAAAATTAGATTAATATTCCTACTTATCTATGCTTAATATAATTGCTATCTTTAAATAAATTTTGATATATGTGATACATAAACAGTGGTATTTCAAACTTGAAATAAACATGTTTTAGGTATAGTTTCAACATACAAGTTTGCAAAATTTTTTGTATTTTTAATTTTTTATTGCTAGGCGATTAAAAATTGATTTCCCCAAGCCTACAAATGTCTAAATCCAACTCAATTAAACCATAAAATAAGTTTTAAGACGTGTGTAAAAACAAACAATGAAGTTATGATTTAAATTTTGGTAAGTTAAATATTTTTCTTTCCGTCCTTAGTTTTGAACCCAGTTGAGCCGTGCGGAAAAAAAATTAGTTTGACCTAGGTTAGACTGATAGTGATGTTTGACTATACTTTGATGACATGCCATGAGGCATCTTACCTGTTTGTTTTAATTTTAAATGGAAGAAATCAATTTCAGAAATATGCAATCAATAAAAGTTCAATAGTTACACTAGATACTGATTTTTAAGAGAAAAAAATTAATTTAAAAACCATATTTATGTTATTTGACAACATATCATTATAATAAAGTTTATTGAAGCATACAAATATAAAACAAAAAAGTAGGTAACAATCAGACTACATACACAAAGTAAACATTAAGTCATATTTAAACATTATTATGGTTCATAATAAATCAGGTCATTATAATATATTGTATAACAAATGTATATAAATAAAAAAATAATTAATAAGGAACTGTTATCCACAAAGGTTAAGTATTTGATTCAGTTGGTCCTTGACTGCTAGAGTCTTGATTAGACTGTTGATGAATAAACACAGGTCTCACACTGTCAGAATTTAATATCCGAGCAAACATTTGTGATCGCCCTGTAACATATTTTTTATTGAAGTAAAATTTGTACAGAGATAGGAAACTAAGATCTGTTTCACATGAACGTATACGATATGTATTCATGTGAAACAGGCATGACGTAAAAATATAAACCTTTAAGATTATGCTGTGATATTGGTATAACCTTTAGCCCTTGAAAAGATTTCAAAGAACTTGCAGGCACAAGTATTTGTTGAGAACCTTGCTGTACTACAGTGTAAGTGTTAGCAGTAGAACTAACTACTGTTGATGATGTTGATATACCAGAAAGAGCCGATGAAATTTGTGCCTATGAAAATTAATTTAATTTAACAAATATTTATATGAATTTAAGGTTTCAATGTTTTCTATTATAACTCCAATCATAATATTTTATTTGACGTAATAATGATCACAAGACATAATCAATTTAAGAGGATGTTACACCTGCATATTGTGTTGTCTCCGTCTTATAAGTGCGTAACATTGCAAAAACTGTTTCGCGCGGTAAAGAACCGAGAAAGCTACAGTTATAACTAAGAAACAAAATTTTCACTACATAAAAAGTAGAATTTTGTTTGTGCAATATTGTTTTTATTTTTCGATATCACTTTTACAAAAAAAATTCTTATTGTTTCATAATACATTAATTTTGTGTTTTTTAACCATAAATTACTTTTTTTGTAGTTCTGATATCGAAAAAATAAAAACGATATTGCACATACAAAATTCTACTGTGGTGATAATTTCGTTTATTAGTTTAACTGTAGCTTTCTCGGTTCTTTACAATGTTACGCACTTGTAAGACGGAGACAACACATGCGGGTGTAACGTCCTCTTAACAACCTTGTGAAAGAAAAACTAAAAAATTCACCTAATACTTATCTAACTTGAATTTTTGAAGAAAAACATGTTTACCATTAAAAACTTCACTAAAAATATTTTTCATCACAAAACTAATTACTTTTCAAAAAATATACTTACTTTATTAGTAACTAATAAAGGTTTTCCACTAATTTGCGACTGAACCACACGTACAGTTTGTGGTTGATTGGTTTCACCAGATTTTAAACGATCATTTATAGTTGATATTCGAGTAGGTGTTTTCTATATATTATATAAACATATATACATTTAAGTATAAAAGTAATACAGTTTAAAGTAATTTCTAATTAATTATACTATTATAATTTTATGTTAAAATCTCATAGAAAAAAGATTGATTACTTGTCCAATATTTGCTTGATTGGATGTCATAAGTTTAGGTTGAGCAACAGTTACCACTGTATAGTGCGGCTGACCACTCTTAGAAGTCTGCACTCCAGAAATTCGCAATGGAGTACCTAAATAATAAATAGAATACATTTACGAAGATAAATTAATATAAATTTTTTATTATCTAACCAGGAACACCAGATAATTTTCTATTTGCAAGAACTGAGTCAACAGGTAATTGTGCTCTTTGATTAGACATAAACTTGCCAACAAGGGGATTAGTAATTTTTTGTTGAACATTCTGAGCAGCTGGTTTTGCTTGTACCAATAAATTAGCAGTGTTTGCTGGATTTTGTTGAATTTTTGTACCACGGAGTGATGTTAATATTGGCTAGATTAAAATTAAAATAATTAATTATTAACATTTTAATAGATATCACACATTTAAAAATATATCTTAGATACTTGGTTGAGTTCTCTGATGAAAAACTCAAAATGACATATCAATTTTATTCATAATTTTATAAAATCAATTTTCACAATAAATTTAGATTTATTCTAGTTAATTGATTTTAACCAAATACTCTACATTATTCAGAGAAAATTTAAAACTATACTTAAAGAAAGAAAAAAAAAAGAGTAAAACTGAGTCTTCCAGTGATGATTTATGTTTCATCACATTCACATGTATTGTATTGAAATAATAATTTTAAAACATTAATAAATTACTAAATACAAAAATATATTATGCTGGGAAAAGTCAAGATTTTTTGGTAACAAAACTAATGAGCTTGCTTAGTATTTTTACTATGTTTTTATTTATTACTATTAAGGAAATCATGATAAGACCTCTAAGAAATAATATGTATGTTTTATACCCATTGACAGAGCTTACTAAAAAAAAAACCTTTTCATTACAGGAACAAAAACTAAATGATAATTCTGTCAAAGAATATGTTACATGTTTTCTAAGATATAAATTTAAAATAAAAAGACGAAGATAAAATACAACAAACCTTAAGTTCAATAGATTTCTGATCATTTCCTTGTTGTTTAACCATGACAACCTGAGCCTGTTGCCCTGCTTGTTGTTGTGGCCTTAACATCAATAATTGTTGTAATTGTTGCTGTGTTATCTGTTGTGTTTCTTGTTGTTGGACATTTCTTAGACCCTGTTTTAAGAATATAACTTGGGGCTGTTCAGAGTCTCCTGCTTCTGTCTTATCATCCACATCAGTCTTTCTGATAATGACTTGCTGTTTGTTTTGTTGCAAAGATTGCTGCTGGATTTGTTTATGCTGCAAAAGTTTCAGTTGTATTTGTTGTTGTTTCTGCAACTTTTGTTGGTGCTGTAGTTGAATAAAATGTTGAACAGTTTGTGGTTTTCCAGTATCAGTTTGGTTAACAACAGTTGTATTTTGTTCATAACTAGATATTGATTGATCTGATCGCTTTTGTTTTAAAACTAATATCTGGCGTTGGTGTTCTTTGATTTGAGGTGGTTTGGCAATATTGAGTTGATGTTCATGCTGATAATTTGTAAGCCCTAAAATAAAAAAATTTATTATATTGAATACATTGCATACATTTGAATGACAAATTACAAATATAATATAATATACCAGAAGATTGTCCAATAGGAACTGGTTGAGTAATTTGAACATGTTTTGTTTTGTTCCTAGAGCCAATTGTTATCAGATCTCCAGATGATATTAATTGTTTCTAAAAATACATTCAAATTAAAAATAATAATAAATAAAAATAAAAGTTGCATACATTTGAGGAAATATTGTTTACAACCATTGTAGTGTTATTGATAAATGCTTGATTGTTGCTGTTCATAGTTTGGGAAATGTTTATCATCTGTCCACTATTGGATACAGTTTGACTACTAATTACTTTTAGACTATTTCCAACTTTTGACTGACTTAAAATATTAGTACCAACTGATTGACTATTTATATTACTGGCAATTGGTTGGCAGGTGAAACTATTAGCAATTGGCTGACTATTACTAGTAATTATTGATTGACTACTACTAATGTTGCTAGAAAATGTTTGATTAGGAATATTGCTAGAAGTTATGATTGAGTTATTACTAGTTGTAACTGTTGAAATATGGTTTGAAACAGGCATGGAAAATACTTGGGAAGAGCCAGTATTATTTTGATCAATTAGTGTTGGGCATTCTATGTTTAGCTCAACTGCATTATCAGTCATTTGCATGGTCTGTGTAGGCGCTTTTCGATTTTTGGTAACCCGGGGTGCTTTAATTGATTGTTTTGAATGGTCTATGCTAGTCATATCTTGAGTGTTGCGCATATCAGACAACACTGGTGATGTGCTTGAACTTGGCATAGAATCTGAAGTCGAACTTGTAGGTAAATCTAACATTGATAAGGATTCTAAAAGAACGTTGGATGTTGATTTTCTATTTGGAGTACGTTTAGGTTCTAGAGTCTTTTTTTGTGTTTTATTTCTTCGCCAGCATTTCATCTTCACTGCACCTTGTTGTTCTAAATGCAAACGTTCTGAAACATAATGGATATTTCTAATAAAAAAAAAAATTAAACATGATGAAAAAAATGTTAATTTTGTAACCATCTTTTGGTAATCAAATATAGAGTTATGGTATATTGCATACATACCAAATTCTTCTAATTTTCGCCCTCTATGTAAGTAAATCCATATTTTGCGTTTTGGATCATATTTAACACATGGATCATGTTCATAATGCAATCTATCCAAAGCCCCACTAACAGCATTATGCAATTCAGTAAGATTTGCTTCCATCAAGTATTGTGAATCTCTAAGTAAGGTACAAATATCACTTCGAGTTCCCATTCCATTCGGTAATCTAGCTGTAGCGTCACGAACTGAAATTGCATAATATTATATATTGATATTTATGTATTTTTTTTCTTCAAAAGCATAAATAATAATAATAATAGTTTACCTAATACCAATATTGATATGAAATGAGGTCTATTTTCAATCAATAAGGAATGACCACGAGCTGCTTTGTGAATATTAGATGAATTATAAATTCCGCGAACAGGACCAACAACCGACTCATAACCATGCATTTGGTAAACAAAAGAACGATGTGGTTTTAAAAATCGTTGCTTTTCCTAAATTGTAATAAAAATGTAATTGCAATCAAACAATTTTTATTTCATAATAATTATTTATTTTAGTTTACTTGAGCCTGGAAAATTGCACGTTCTTCAACACTAGAAGGAGTCACTATCCATGTGTCTAATAATGGTAACGTTAAAGGAATTGTTGTATCAGTTTCAGACCTCTCAATCGTTGAAATAATATCTGTGGTAGATGGTATAGGTGAATTATTAATACCAATTACATCATCTTTGATACTCTTCAATTTTGAGCTAATGTTATTCAAATTATGTAGCCAACAATTGCATAAATCTCCAAGTCGAGTATCTGAATCTCTACCAGCACCAATCCATTGATAAATATCCAAGCTAGGCTTATATTCAATATAAGGAACAAAATCTTCGGGTTGCCACTCTAAAGAAAACGGTATATTAAATAATTAATAATGGAATTTTTTTAAGGAAATAAAAAAAAAATTACCAGGGAAATGTCCTGCTAAGAAACCTATAGCTGATTGTAGTGATTTAGGCCAAGTCTTTAAAGTTAAACTGTGGTACCAATCTGGATTTTTTCTGTTGTTAAATGTAGAATTCACCCAATCAAGAACACGTTCATTTAGCGCAGTCATATCCATACGGTAATCCCAGGTAGCACAGATTATATCTCTTATAAGAGCAAAGAAACTAGAAACTATTTTATTCATTTGAGGTCTAAAAATGTATAATTGAAATAAGTAAAATATTGTCAACACCATTTAAATATAATACACAGTAAATAATTAAATAAATAATTTTAACATACGTTTTCAGATCTAAATCCTCATTACACATATTTTTAATATCTAAAACATGAAAACCCTCTAACTCTGATAAAGATCCAACATAATTAGAATCTGTTATGGCTTTACTAGGAGTAGATACTGGTGATAATGATAGCTGTTTAGAACCATAGTCACTTGCACTTAGAGGGTGTAAACAAGAATGTACTGTCCTAGATGGAGATCTAAATAATTCATAAAATGTACCATAATGTTAACTCATGAGAAAATGTCAAGAATTACTAATTATAAATAATAATTACTCCGTATTTATGTTTTGCACTGTACTAGTTAACATGTCTTCTGGATGATATTCTCTCTGAATATAGGTGGGTGGACTGAATTTAGAATCAGACAGTTGTTGTGGAGAGTGTCTTGGTGATTGAGATGGTGAGAGTGGTGGTGATTGAGGTGGTGATGGTGGTGGTGATGGAAGTGGTGGTGAAGGTATTAATGGAGGATTATACTTTTCTTCAACATCACTCATTTGTTCTAATAACATTGCTGCAGCAGCTTGACCTTCTTCTGCTTTACGTATTTCATCAGCTGTTAAGCTGATAGGTTCCAATTTAATAGGATCATTTAATGTTAATTCTTCTTCGATTTTTAAAAAGTCTGTTAGAATAGGAGTACAAGGATCTAATTTGATTGCATTCAAATTAGTCTTAATTGATTCTTCTTCAGCCATATTTGATAAAGAAATTGACAGTGATGATGGTGAATGTAGCGATGGTGAAAGGAGTGGAGGTGAAACTACATTATGTAGTATCTCTTCTTTGGCGTATGAAATACTACATGGTTCTGATAGAGCCCTATCTTCTTGCTTCGATGACATTTTATGTAATTCATCTAGCTCCATAGTAGGTTGTATATCTAATTGCACATGAGGTTGTATATCTAAATGCACTTGAGATTGTACATCTAAATGGTCATGAGGCTGTACATCCAACTGCACTTGAGGCTGTATATCTAACTGCACTTGAGGTTGTACACTTATCTGTACGGGAGTTTTTACATCTAACTGGGCGACAGGAAGTTTTACATCAAGTTGAACAGGAGATTGTGCGTCTGACTGATGAGATGGTTGGATTGACTGAGTTTGTTGTTTAACAGGTTTTGTACGTTTCAAACGAGGCCGGTCACTATTTGCTGATCTCTTTTTCTCAGTGCCTGATGATACTACTGGATGAATTTGTTCTTTTATATGGTCAAATCGCATTCGTTTGTGTTCCTTAAATAAATACATATATTATTATTTTTGTTACTACATACATTAAACTAGAATAACACACCTCTTCCATTTTCTTTTTTTTTCTCTTATGAGATATCAACATTTCTTTATACATATCATCAGAAGGCTCAAATGGATTACTTGTAGGCAAAGCTACTTTAGACAAATCTATTTTATCAGGAAAAGTAGCTAAGGTAGAAGTAATAGTTTCAAGTTCAGGTGAAAGAGAACTTTGTATAATACTTAAATTACGTCGTTGTTTTTTACCCAAACGAGTAGGTGGTCCTTCTAAATATTTAAAAAAATTTAAAATAATAAAAACTTTTAATCAAAAATTATAAAATGTTTAACCTTGATAGTTGCTATCTGAACTTTCTTCGGAGACATCCCCCACTAAATTTTTAATATCAGAAAGCTCTCGGAAATATCTCCTTTTAACTTGTTGATGCATAGTATTACTACCTCCATTATTTATCATAGATGTAGTAGAACCATTTAAAACATCAATAACTTTTTTACGCCCAGAAATTAATTTTTTTAACATATTGAAGTTGTATATCCGTTGATTTTTTCTGAAATATTAATACAAAACTATTATCATAATTAAAACATAAGTAAAAAAATTTATAATAATTCTTACCTATACTCTCTTTTGAGTGATCGTCGTAAAAGTGATTTCATTTTGACAATATCAGGTCTAAAATGTCCATTTTTTAATTTATCATGAAAATCATCAATTGGATTAACACCAAACCGAAAACTCTGTCCACCAAAAAGCATTCTTAAAGTAATTTCTTTTTCCATTAAATCATTTTCAGAAAATGTAGGTAAAAAATTCTATAGAATCAAATTGTATTAATTAATTTTTTTATAAATTATTATGTACCTAAGTTAGGTTAGTGAAGGTTAAGTTAAGTGTGAAGATTTTACATTTGATGAAAAATAAAAAAACAGCTTGTGAATACCATTTACCTTTAAATGTTGCTTTTGTTGATCACTAAGGCATACCCAAGAGTTAACAGAAAACAATTGTTTGAAAACTTCTTCATCTTCGCACATTCCAGCTGGTAAGCTAAGCTCAGTTTTATTGGCAATCACTGTTTCTGTTTTCAACGATATAATTTCATCTTCATCAGCAGTGCTAGTACTCTCAGAATCTGAACCTGACTGACTGCTACCACTACTACTTGTAGCTGAAGTACTTGTACTAGATGTAGATGACTCAGTATCATCATCACTATCATCTTGTTCAATTTCAGGAGATGACAATTCATCTTCATCTGAATTTGATGTAGATTCTTGAGGCCAATGTTGATAATCATTATAACTCGACATGGTGATAATTTCAAACCAAAAATGATGCTAAAACATATGTGATTATAAAATCAAACATAAATACTTTCTAGGTACTAGGTGTTACTAAAATAGCTAAAATATAATTTTTTTAAAAACTTAACATAAAATTGGTACATAAATTTACTTTTTGTTTTTATATGTTTAAGATAGAAAATAATAAACAAATATAAAGTTGTTCAGTTTTAACAATAATAATGATGGTTAGGTAATGAATTTCCCATGCATTGATGTATTATCTACTATTTTGATAGTGTGAATAAATATAGAAAAAACACACATCATAGTGAATGAATATATAAGTAACTATTCACATATGTATTCAACTTGTTTATACAGGGTGTCCCATGAGGATTTACCCATTGCGATATCTCCCGAAATAATGGTGATATCGAAATTCTAGTTTTGTAATAAGACTCACAGGGATAAGAACTACAATTAGTTCATATTTTAATGTTTTGGTAAAAAAGTTCAAAAATATAGTTTTTTATTTAATTATTTCAAAAAAAATTAAAGATGGCCATTTTTCTGAAAATATTGACGTTTCAAAATTTTATTTTCATTAATTTCTTGATTTTTAATATTTTTTTTAGTTTCGAGAAAAATTGCAAATTATTTAACACCGTAATTTTATCAAACATGTGACCCGACACGCTGCGCGCATTCCCATACATCGGGCCGAACACTTTCCGTGTTCCTAATAATTATAAATATTTATAATCATATTTTATTTCTTCAAAACTATTAAAAATCAGGAAAATAATGAAAATAAAATTTTGAAACGTCAATATTTTCAGAAAAATAAACTCTACAAAATGGCCATCTTTAATTTTTTTTGAAATAATTAAATAAAAACTATATTTTTTAACTTTTTTAACAAAACATTAAAATATGAAATAATTGTAGTTCTTATCCCTGTGAATCTTATAATAAAACCGGAATTTTGATAACTCCATTATTTCGTTAGATATTGCAATGGGTAAATCCTCGCGGGACACCGTATATACTTATAATTTTTTTAATAAACAAATTTTATTTTAATTAGTAAAAATACCTAATTGAAATTTATAATAATATAATAATCTACAAATTTAAAAACAAAATAAAATTGGGATGTTTTCATTCATTCTAGAAATAATTAATTAAATTAGGCATCCAGTAATAAAATATTATAACATAGTATTTAAAAGTATAATTAAACAAATCTGATGTTAGACTATTATCATATCTATACTATAACAAAAAATAATAATAGTTATATTAAACAAAATTACCTACTGTTCATTGATTTGTAAATAAAAACCACTATAACAACATATTTTTATATACTTTATTTATAAAATCATAAGAATTAAGCTGGATTAGGTACTTTTAAATCATGGTGATAAGTTAATCTTAAATGTTAATCTTGGATGAATACCTATTGAATATATTGTATGTATATCTAATATATATATAAACATTAAGAATAGTTGTAATTAAAATTTATCTAAGTAAACTAGTAGACTTATGAATGATAAAACTGTCATTGGGCAAACGGTATTTCAAAAATATTCCAAACAACAATTTATCCAGTGCCGACATAGACACATCTAACTTGAAGGCTACACACTAAATAGTAACAGTAATGTAGTAAACAATTTATCATGTAGGTTAACACATACCGTCAAGATGTTATGTTCACAGGGGTCCAACTAGCCTGCAGTCCAAGTATGAGAACAACAAATTGGACTGAGGTAGACCAGTGGTGATTCAATTCTGTTGGCGAGCCGCGGGCGGCCAAGCAGTCACAATCTTGGATTTCTTAAACGAAGGCAAGTGGCAACCGATTCCACTGATAATTTCTGTTGACATACGTTATACAGAGACTGACGATGACGGACGGTCAGTAGGAACAACAGATTGCAGTCGTTGTGCTATGTGCAAACTTTGAGTACATAACGTTATTATCGTTAGTGTATTACCGATTGACATAATAACAATATTATTAAATAAATAACAATCGGAATGAATAGATTAGGTGTAGTTGTTGGTGTAATTTCACATTGGATTCCTTCTCGGCGCCGAACGTCACGAGAGGAGCCTGAAGCTAGTGGAGCTGCTATAGCGCTTTGTACAATTGTTTACAATATAGAAATTATCGTCTGTCGCGAATTCGTGATACTGATAACGTCGCCCGCCACTCGGCTTGGAAGAACAAATACACTTGCCGCTTACGCCATGACACAAGAAAGTTTATTCATACTATTCATAGACCTATCTAAACTTATGATATATATTTATAGGTCCATGTATTTATTGATTCATCATTCTGCATTCAGTATCAGTTGCTATGTTCTACAAGACCGGATAATAATTGTAGATACACTAGATACTAGATCAAGTAGATTACGATGTTGGGAAGATATCTTCTCTGAATTCTGTTCTAGGGTCGAGGACATTGACATAATATAAATGGACTGCGCATTCCCTATACCTTAACGTGCAATACATTGGGGCCATCATTCAGGTCATTCACCCTCAACTTGGTAGTAAATTATCATGGTTAGGTTATTATCAATTATTATGTCAATGGTCGAGGGTACTGACTGGATAATGGCCACTGACGATGGTGAGTATAAAAAATATAATGATCAGTGACGACGTGGAAACGGTTCATACCCACTTTGCCGACAACTCAGTTCGCCGACAAATATACCAGTTTTAAAATATTTTAGAAACATTCCCATTTCGCCGACAGTCTAGTTTGCCGACATCTTGGTTTGCCGACAAATTATAAATATAGTTTCAATTTTCCCGATTCGCCGACAGGTGACAATAATTTTTATCAAAAACGGATTTTATGACAGCGATAACACGAATCGCGGGAAAAAAAGTCCCGATAAATCTATAAATACATAAAAAGTCATATAATATAAAAAATGTTAATTACTTACTAATAAATAGTCAATAATAATTAATATGTCAAATAGTCAATAATAAATACATTTAAGGTACTAATATAATTATAATAATAGTATTTTGGTAAATTTTCCAGTAAACTTTTTTTTCTATTATTTATTACTTATTATGGTAGATGACAAATATATAATATGTACAAGCATTTTATTCATTACACTTACACACTAAAATACGAAGCACAACTGACTTTTTTTTCCGGGACTTTTTTTCCGATCACCCGATAACACAGTATGTTGTCGATAAGTTCAATGATTAAATGATTTCCCACATATAAAATCCAGAGGGAGTACAGATTGGTGAATTTAGTTCGTTCCAGCCGTGTGTACTGTAAAGTTCAAAATTTAATAGTTAGCCAGTTAAAAATTAAAATGGAATGGTTTAAAATAAATACAAATTTTTAGCTACAAATTCGGAAGTTATAGATGCTATTCCCGTATTCACCAGTGGCGTGAGGTTTTCGGTGTTTAACCTATTCCTACTATTACCTTTTACCCCTTAATAAATGCATAATTTATTTACGAAAACTCCTGTTAAAAACTTGGTTTAATTTACACTTCAACCCCAGTGCCGACCTCATAGTTTTCGGAACCCGGTGCAAAATTTATAGGGGCCTCTCATGGCCTATTTCGTCATGTATATCAAATATCAATTAATTAATTATTTATATAAACATATATATACTTCTTTAGACTTTATTACATAATTTGTGGCCTGTGGAGCCCCCACAAGAGCTGGGCCCGCTGGGCCCGGTGCCCATTCCCCTAACTGTTTAACCTCGCCCCTTTCAAAATCCTGGCTACACTATTTGCTACCGAGAACCTAACTATTATAAAACGTATAAAAGTTATAGCCATCCAAAGTTTGCGATTTTACGTTAATACGCATGCGCGCAACACTGCTTTTTAATTAGCCGTGGAGCGTAGCGGCGTATGCCGATACACGCGTAATCACTGCAACTTTTAATTCACATAACTTTTGAACGAGTGACCACACTAACGGCCATCGAGTCTGGCGACCGGAGCCGGTAGGTGACGGGAGGTCCTTAGAAACACTCCGATAAATCGCACAAAATAAAATACGTTTGAATTTGGCGATTAATTGCCAAGTCCCATGTGTATATGCCACTCTAGACTTCGGTTATTCCAGCCTCCGGATATTAAATATGTATTTAATTGGTTTGGTACAATATCTTTAATCTTATTGGTTACGAATAACTCATTTGTCACGTACGTCTTCATAGAGTAGTGTTTTGTATTTGCTCGAGTAATCGTGTATTAAAAGACATTTATATATTTTTTTTTTTATTTAAAAATTTAATATTTAATGTTTATATTTTCTGGAAAACTTTCTTGTTTTTCAAAAATGAGCAAATCATCCACTGTAGTTTGGTATTATTTTACTTTGACTGGGGACAAAGTTAAAAGTGACTTGTGCTCTACTGCTACCTATATGAATTATAATCGATCTTCAACATCAAACAATCTTTTTTCTATGCATCTACGTTTGAAACATGTTGTAGTAGACATATCTATAAAAGAAAAGATTAGATGAAAAAGTTGATAATCCCAGCACCTAATTCAAATTTAGTGAGTACCTAAGTATTATATTTAAGTTAAAATTTAAAAATTTGTTTGGTACCTACCAATTAACTTAAATTTTTATTCTTATTATCTTATATAAAATTATCCTTTTCGTCCAGATAATAATAATAAAAAAGAATTTTATAATTGTTTATTATAAGAGGTTTAAGGTAGGTATTATAATACAAATAATAAAATTCAATAACGAAAGAATTATAAATTAAATAATAAATTCTATTTTATTTAATATTAAAATAAAACAATAATTTTTCTTAGACTGTTGTATCCCAAATACATGGTGATTCAAATGAAATACCAGGAACGTCAACTTCTACTGAACATTTTGTAGCTCGACCAGTTCAATCTAATATAACTCGCTATATATGATTGATATTTGATAGCCATACAACGCGCCACACCAAGTCACAAGCATTTATTTTGTATTTGTACAACATTTAAAAATGTATTCATTTATATCAAACAATCAATCAAAAATAGAATTAAGAAAAAAGCAGTTACTATATTTATTAGTTATTACTTATTACAGACATTACACACTTTTAAATTTTGAATTAAAAACTTAGAATTTCGTACTAAACATAGTGTGTAATAGGGCCTAATACTACACACAATTTTAGTCCCTGTAGGTAACCAGGTAAAGTAAGTATTCATTAGTGATTACTAATTAGTAGATAACACCAGAAGATTCTGTCAACATTCAAAATAGAACCATTATATTGCTATACAAACATAAAAATATGCTATAGAAACCATTAATCAACCAAGTAAACTTTCAATTTAGTTTCAAGTACCCAATAATCAGGGCCGGATTTAGAGGAGTGGAGGCCTCGGGGCATTAAAGAAGTGGGGGCCTCCTGGCCCCAAATTATTTAAAAATAAAATGAACAGTTTGGATGTTTTAGCTAAAGTTTCTTCAGATTTCTTGTTACGTTCTGCTTGCAATTTCCTCTTCTGAGAGCCACTAACAAAAACTCGAGGAGTTTTGTGGCAATCACTCATGATTCCACTATAAAGTAATCTCGCGTATTAGTTGTAGCCTTGTAATTATGGTTATGTACACCACTGTACCACTGTGTCTGTGTTAAAGCTTTATTTATCATATAGATAGTCACAACATTACCCAATAACATAAAATCTTATTTTGTTATTCACCCGCTAGTTGCGGAGACTATCAACTAAAAGTGTCCCCAAACACATACATTACATAGGTTATGATAAAACATTTCATTTTTAAGTCAGGAAAAACATTATGACATTATAGGTATTTCAAATCCTTTTGTCATATATACAGTGGATATTGGACTTAATATAATACAATGGCAGTTAATTTATATTTATATTGACAAAAAATTGAAATGTCATATTTTAACTTTTATTGCACCTATAACATTGATTTAAGTTGAAAAATGTATACTTAAAAACAGTGGCGTATTTTTTTTTAGGGGGGGGGGGTGTCTTCCATGTCTTGACACCCCCCGACATTTAAAAAAAAGTCCTAATATATTGTCACTTATTTTATAGTATACTATTTTTATCAAATGTAAAACTTCTTGTCAATTCCTAACATATTAATTTGTTAAAAAATTAATTCAATAGGTATCTTTTTACATTAGTAAATAATACTAAAAATTTTGTTTTTGAGGTTCAATAAATGTGACACCCCTGGAGAAATCAACCAAAATACGCCACTGCTTAAAAATAAATATATTTAATTAATAAACTGGACTTTTGTTCGTCGAATTTTACGACAATCGGACTTTTTAGTTTTTTTACCGGACTTTTAGGTAGAATCCCCCTATTTTCAGCAAGGCTGTATTCTTAACAAGACTGATAGTTACAGATGAAAGTTATATAAGCACACAGACACAGTCCGATCAAGTTTTACTCCCAAGCAGAAGTTAAAATATAGCGGGAAATGCATGTAATCACCAGTTAGCACAGGAAGTATTTATAACTACTCCCGTAAATCAGGCCTATCAATTATAAAATTTCGTATTGCACGGTTTATTTTACTGCTCTAAACGGAAATTTTACTCTCGCTACTGTCTTAGAAAAAGTAATGTACTCGTATTACAGATATATAATTTTATTTGAATTTGTATATAATAATTTAACAATTCAATAAAATAAAATAACAAAATTCAGGAAATCCCACTCATATTTCCTAGTAACTGTTATATTATTTAAATTTTGTTTAGTAAACCGTTATGCACACATCACGTTCAAATCATAGTGCACACTTAAATATTCGTGGAGCTCATTATCCATTTTTTTACACATATTTTTCATTCCTATCATCCGGGGCACATTATAATAAAATATAATTATAATAACAAACGCTCTATTAAACTTATTAATAAAAACAGAAAATTAAAACTCATGTTTGGACTATGAAAAGGTTGATACTATGATGGTTGATGCTTTTAATGCTAAAATGAGCGATTTATTAACTATAATAATAAAAGTTATAAACTATAACTAAAATAATAATTAATGGATAGCTTCTATAATTATTATTTCTATGAGAAATAGAGAATAGTTATCAACTAAATTAAGATCTATATGGCCTTTTGACACTCATTTTGAGTACTACTACACCTTCTAAAGAAATATATGAAATTCATTAATAAAAAAAATCCAAATTATATTGTCTTGGTAGATTGCAGCGCTCTCAATCCAGTACTAAATGAATCAGGAATATTTTAAATGAGATCATAGTTTAACCATACAAATATAAATAAAATAAATAAGACATTTATTAACAGATTGTATTATTACATTTAATGTATTATGTATAAATGTACAATGTACAACGAGAAAGCAATCAATTGTTGTTTATTGACATTGATTTTCTTGAACTTAGAATAGTAGTTTGTTAGGTACATATTTTCCAAAACACCAAACACAACTTTGATTTTCTGTAACAAAATGTAAAACTAAATTAATATCAACAATAAATTATACATGACAAAAACATTGTAGGTTAGTACCTATGTTAAAGTTTAACTAAACTACAGTCATAAAATAAAATTAAGGATTTACATTAAATTTTTTTTTTTTATTTACACTAAAATTAACTTATGATAATTGAAGAACCTTGTACTAAATTTTCAAGTTTTTAGTTAAAAACTAAAAGACATAAAAAATTCTTATGCCTTTAGTTTGAAATGAGTTGAAATACTTTGAAGATTATATCATGTATAGAAAATGCTAAATTGCGAAAAAGAATTTTAATGAAACTATAAATACTATATAAATACTATAAGTTTTAAAATTATTTTTTTGATAACATTGTATAGTCATATAGGTAACAGGTAAAAACAATTAAACAAGTAAGCATTGGTTTTTAAACAATATTTTGATTATTTTTATAATTTTAGCTGTTTATCGACTCACAATTATGTTTTTATATGTTTAAAATTCAAATTTTGACAAAATTCATCAAAATCTTAAAAAGGTTTAAATTATTTTTCAGTTAATGTGATAATTTATTATTTATATTATGACTACTTATATGATCACTAATATTATGACTGATATATTTATTGTATCATATTACATATTATTATTATCACCAATAAATATCCGTGATATCTTATAATTTGTTAATTATTCTATATCGGTACGAATCGACACTTAAGATTAAAGACTATACTGAGAATCAAGTGACTTATCAACTACAGTACCTATTCAGTATTCATACTTCATAGCGCTGGAGCCCAACGCTATATCTCTTAATGGTGTGGCTGAGCCCCCTGTATTCAACTTTGTCACTGGGCACCTGATTACCCAATATTTATCCAAACACCAATTTCTCCATACCGGACGACTAATACTTTAGATACAACTTTTAATTTTTTAACTATCATTTTAATCAATTGAATTTTTTTACAGATTTTATCATGTCATACAAATATAATATATTTTTCAAAAAATAAAAATTACAACAGATTAAATGCTTACCTGCATTAACATTAGCCATTGTAAAACACATAGAACACACTAAACTTGGCATACCGAGTGGTCCTAAAGTAACAGGACATCTAAGTTCTTTGTGTCCTTGTTCACAAACAAACATTCTGAAATCTGTAAATGTTGACAAAATCCGTTCACATGTGTTGCAAAAGTAAGTATGTTTAGCATCAATAAAAGAACCAATCAAATTAGCCGCATCTACTTTAACTTGGACATATTCTACAGATAGTTTTTTCATATAATATGATAGCATTGTATAACAATAATATTGATCTTCCTTTTTAAATTTTTTTTTCTTATTAGAAAAATAACTAATCATATGACGAGTATGAAGTAAAATTTGTAACTCTTGTAAAATATTTCCATCGTGTTCATTTTTCTTAATTTTAAAGGCTATATTCCAATAAATAAGCTTAAGATGTTGAATGGATAATTTGTCTAATGATTTCCTATCTAACTGACATACATTATTTGATTTGTCATCCATTCTATTAATCCTGAAAACACACAATAAACATAAGATAAATAATCTTAATAGGTTATAATTTTATTTTTGGCATAGTACCTTAGAGTCTCAATACAATCAGTAACATTATCATAATTACAATCATTTACTGATAAAATTTTTTTTTCAAGTTCCACCAAGTTTTCAGGAATTGCACAAAATAGCAATTTATTTTTAACATGACCATCATTTTTACTATACTTGGCTATGTTGCACCTAAAATGTAATATAACTTATTAATACACAATTAATCATTTCTATTATAAAAACGTTTGAACTTACTGAAATGTGAGAACACAAATACACTCATTTTTTGAAAATACTACCGATGTACAAGTATAGTTTTGCACTTGTTCACTAAAATTATTCTTTATTATTTTTAAAGTATAAGTTACTTCTGATTTTAAAGCAGAAAAATACAAACAAATAAATTTTCCAACATCTGTCACTAGTATTAACAAATTTTTTTCTAATACAATTGTAAAACCTAAACATAAACATAACTATAATAAATAATATAGTTGGACAAGTACTCCATTTCAAAAAAAAAATCATGAGCCGAGTTCATATACTCGAATTGATATGATATTCTTTATTGTAATAAATGAAAACTCTATATAGTGGACGGCCATAGAGAAACGTGGAATTTTACTATAGGGAGTTTTTCACTATTGAGAAAACTTCTATAATGGACATTTGTGAGAAATTATTATATATCCACAATAAGGAGACGCTATATACATACCTTGATTTTGGTACAGAGTAATTTATTATTAATTATAATATACACAATATGTATGTATTTAAAAGTGGGTAAAAAAATGAGAATAAAAAATGATAATGTTTATTTACAGTTAAAAATACCTGTAATCTTTTATTCTGTAAATTTTTTCTGCTCTTTGTAATGATATCTACATGTATTGTATCCATTTATGAGAGATAATTCTTAATTTTGTTACCAGTTTTTTGTGTCCACGTCCACTATTAGGAGGATCCACTATTAAGAACTTATAACTCCTATTATGGGGGATGGAGTGGCCAAGCATTCTAAGGCATCGATTGAATGTGCACTGTCGGCGGTTCAAACCACGGTCATGGACGGCAGTCACGGTGTCTGGAGAGAGAAATCACCATCTTCCACCTGAGCATGGCAGAAACCTCTGGGTGCTCATTAGAAATTTTGCTAAAAAGGCATCAGAACTAGACCTTTGTGTCTACTCCAAGACATAGCGCCATGTGCAAAAAAAAAACTCCTTTTTATGTACATACATTTTTGCCTGGGAATTTAAAAGTGTCTACTATTGAGAGGTGTTCATTAATAGAGGTTTCACTGTATATACTATTGCTTGAATGGTATAATTTATTCTCGATAAGAATACCAATTAAATTAAGGTTGAAACTCTGTAATTTTCATGCGCACAAGACACTTTTCAATACTCAATCAATTTTGAGTTTTGAACTCGACTTGACAAATTAATATTGACTCAATGTGTTGTTAATAAAACAATTCTCAGATAATTAAACATAAGGTTATTAAAAAATAATAACAAAAAATTATATTACCAACTATAATTGCAGTCTTAGGAATCATTTCCTTTTTTGTTGATAAAATTTGTTTTTCGGATAATGAATACAATACCACTATTACAAATGACATTTTTGTAAAAAATATTAGACATTTATCATTTGAAATACTTTCTACCCGTATATTTTTTACACAGGCAAAGTCTTCGTCCGGCCACAAGATAAATGTACGGTGAATATTAGGATATTTCAATATTTCATGAACATAAATTTGACCATTTGTCAAAGAAACTATTAACCAAACTAAAAAAAAAAAAATGAATTTAAGAATATCAAACAAATAAATTATTTTCAAACTTTTTTTACGCATAATTACATAAAATACAAAATGTATTATATTTACATAATATTATACTTACATAATTCACTTGATATCTGAAACCATTTAATATGTTTTATAGAAACAGTATGAAATTCAAATTCTTGCAAAAAAATTGATTTTTCTGATGAAGTTGACCAAAATGTTAACATATTATTTAAATGACAACATATAGTTCCATAAACGTCTGTTTTATTTTCATGTCTCAAGGAATGAGTAAAAACAAAATCTGAAATTATAGAGTAATAAAAAAAATAGATTAAATAATTAATGCTGGTTTAATTATCTTATAATTGATTTATTAAACGGGTATTGTGTATACAACTCAAATACCACTATGGGACTATAGTGTATTCCAAATAAGTATGACCACTCAACCAACAAAAACTGGCCACCACTGTGCATCCCCTCTTGCAAACGGTGTCCAATTGTAGAGCACTAGCACCGATTTTTATGGTCCAAAAATTCTGGCAGCTCAATATGCATGTGTGAAAGTGGTCATACTTATTTTGAATAAAATATAAATATAAATATTATATATTTTATAATTTATATCATTAATTTATTACAATTCGTAGTGATAACTTATAGTATATAACATATTACTCAATGAAATTAATTAATAATATTAAATTTGTGTTTGTAATGAAATCTTACTTTTAATTTGTACTGATTTTTCTTTTTCACGGCAATAATAAAGAATTCGGTTTTCAGTTTTAAAAAAATTAAGATTCTTTTTGTCTATTATGAAACAAGGTTTCTTAGATACTATCAAAAACCAGTTTTGAGGTAGGTCGCTTAATTTTTCTATCCATTTATTATTATTTTTTTCTAAAAACACTATATTGCTGTTGTTTCCCATATAAATGACATGCCAACTGAAATAAAATATAATAATTAATAAAAGCATCTACCTTAAGCTTCTTTATGATTAATTTAGTTATTTTAACTATGTTAAATACATTTGTTACTTAATATATTTTAAACTACAAATACATTTTAATAGACTTAAGATAAGAATTCTAATCTTCTTAATATTAACAATGACTTTTTAATATTCTCTTAATTTAATTTAAATTTAAAAAATAATAATAACTACACATTGTTTACAGCTTTAAGTTTTTTAAACACATTTCCTTTATTGATTTTTATACTTTTTACTTTATTGAAATATATTCTAAAAATTACTAAAAACAGCATAAATGCGCTAAAATAATTAAATACACATCTAAAAATCAGCGTAAAAATAAATAAGAACATATGTTTACAAAATAAGAACTAATTTTGAACCTTTTGATACAGGGATACAATTTTATGAGAAATGAAAAAAATGAATAAAATAAATGTATCTTGCACTAAATTCTAAGGTTTGTGGGCTATCGCGGCAAATTCTTGTTATTTTTTTTTTATGCAAAAGATCTTCAAGATCACCACGGTGAATGATACTTGAAAGTAACTATATTAATCCTCAAAATCTTGCATGATTTTACATATTGTGTTTATATCTGCTTAATGCACCTTAATACCAGCAGCTTATAAGATGTTATATAAACTATCAATCTTCCCATAGTATGTAAAACATATATAAATTAATCTCAACTATTTTAGTTTGCTGAATCACTTAGGAGCAACGTTAATAACACATTAATACAATAAGAAACAAATCCATATTATACCTACTTACTTGTGACTGTTGGGATACACTGTTAAATTGTGTTCTTGGCACACCACTGGTCCTTGGTAACGTATTTCTTTGAAATTTTTATCTTCAAACGGTTTCTCCTTCGAGAATGGAATTAACGTCCTAAATACCTTATAGTCTACGGACGGCCTGAACAAGTCTGACTGGATGTCCTATAAAAATAGCCTAATCTGTAAGACAATCCCAACGCACGGGGAACGAAATTATACTATATAGAATACTGTGATAGACGTACAATAATCAACAATCCTTCGTCCGTCGAGAAGACGAACGAATTTTCAACGGATACGCAAGATATGAACTTGCTTGTGTATTCGAACTCCTGGACTAGATTGACAGTCATCTTCCTTACCAAAATAAATTTTCTGTACAATTTATTTAGATTTTTGTATTTCGAATGTTTTCATTATTCATTTGAAAATTTGAAATTGAAATTGAAGTTATCACGGATTCAACGGTGCGCTGTAATCTGTAAAATGTATCATCGTCGGATGCAACGTTGTCAGTTTGCTTTTTGTTTTGGTTTAATATCGACGTTGCCTGCTCTGCCATCCACTTAAGACCACGAACCATAATTTATTAATTTCACAAAATTCGATTTTTTCTTGAACTCTAAAAAAAATACTCATGTTGAAAATTGATGAATTATTTCGACTACTTATCATGAATATACAGACAAAAAACATAAATTTAAAATCAACGTACATTCATCAAATAAGTTCAGGATCTTTAACAAGAATATAAATTTTTCGGCATATTAATGCAGGCACGTAGCCAGGATTTTATTTTGGGGGGGTCGAAATATATTGTTAGTACAATTTTTATACTTAATTGATATATAAAACCTATTGCTATTAAGCCCTAATGATTTTATGTGCCGGTGCACAAAAATTTTTTGGGGGGGTGGGGGGGGTCCAGACCCCATGGACCCCCCTCCCCCGGATACGTGCCTGTATTAATGTTTTAACAAAAAAGATTTTTAATTGATGTAGGTACCTACTACAAAAGTTTAAGAAATTAACTATGATATAAATTCCAAAATATTTTGGAACTTGTTGGTGCTGGTCGCTGGAAGGGTGTTTATATTGGAATTTTTCATCACATTTTTATATTTCATTATTTTATTTAATGATAAAATTGGGAGGTTAAACTTCTATTTTAGAATAGTTCAAAAGGTTATGTATAAACACATTTTTGTATTCAAAGGCTGATAATAGTATAGAATTTTAGACTAAAAACTAAAAATAATATACCTAGCCACCTAGGTGTAGAATCTGGATAGGAATGTGTTTTCAATGTGTATAGGAAAGGAGCGATGTCGCTTCTCTGAGGGACATCGGCTAGAATGTTTTGTGCACTGGAAAATGTGGTTTTTAATTTGTCTCTGAATGTTCTGTTATTTAGGTATGTTTTTAGAAGTAGATAATAGGGTGCCGGGAAGATTTTTTTAAGTTTTAATAATGATAATAATTTCAAACGGTGTCAAAGGCTTGAGCTACGTCGAGAAAAAGTCTTGAGCAGTATTTTTTTGTTTCTAGAGATGTAGCAATGTGGTCCACTACGCGGTGGAGCTGGTGAAAAGTTGCATGTTTGGCACGGAAACCGAATTGAAAGCTGGGAAGAGCATTTTGTTTGAGTGCGATAGACTCAAGTCTTTTGAGGAGGAGTTTATCAAAAATTTTTCCAAACGTGGGTAGTAAGCTGATTGGTAGACCAGAGGTATTAAAACTTTTTCAACACGCGGCTCCTTTAGGTGTTCACAATATTTTTACGGCTCCCAAATTATAATGAAAAAATTGAAACAACACACGGATACAATATGGGAAATATGTTATGTGTGTGATAATAACATTGACTTTAGCACTAGAAATTAAACTTCAAATGGTCGGATAGTAAGGTGTGTCGTTTTCATTTCCATAATGATTGCAAATAATATTTATAATAATTATATAAGACCTAGGTATGATGATGGTTTTCGGTGCTTTTACGCGGCTCTCTTTGCAAACTCTCGCGACGCCCCATGGGAGCAGCGACGCACGTTTGAATACCTCTGCAGGTCTATACGATTCAGACATATCAGGTTGTTTGCCTGGTTTAAGTATAGTGATAATTAGTGCTGATTTCCAAGTGGTAGGGAAATAAGATAGCCGAATCATTATTACTTATTAATTTATTACCTATTAACTATCATTATATAACATGTAATTAGGTACTCAATTAAATAATTCTGTTCAGATCGTTTTCATCAAATATCTTGAATCTCGATACTTTTAAGTTTCAGTTCAGCATAGGTGCAATTTTAATAAAAGAAACTAAGGGTGCTGAAAATGCATTTTCTCAATTTAGTTTTTTTTTTTTTGAAAGAAGAAGTTGTTGATACATAAACACGAACATTATTTGAAGGTGCTAATTTTAAACTTGGTGATACTAATACTCCCTACCCCCCCCCCCCTATTTGCGCAGTTCAGAACGAGATGTTGGTGATGAAGATACCTGTTTCATCAGTGGCAGAGTAATATTTATTGCATTTCTGCAATCTAAATATGGCACATGCAGTCGCACAGATAGGTGTCACTGGAAGAGTTGATGTAACGATATTTAAGTACCCGTAAGTTGGTTTTCAGATTATATTAGTACTTAAATTGAATTCTTTTAACCTAAAATTAATATTTTATGCCACGAATATATAATATATCATATACTCTGGCATTTTTTCCAAACCAATAAAAGGGAACGATTAATTTAAGCGTACGTCACTTAACATATACACAACTTTTATTTTTCGCCTAATATCTATATATCATTGATACGTTTTACACAATGCTTCAAAAGTTAATATTATTTAATTAATTGGTAGAATACTGATAATTTATTGAAATAAAATTAATATTAACTTATTACATAATAATTAATATGTATAATTAGAAATTGTAATATTATATTCATGTACCTATATTGTATAAACTATTAAAATATAAAATTAATGAACAAACATTATAAAGAGTACAATATTTTTCCAGTAGTCAAATTCTAGGTAAGTAGTAGATTTCGACATTGCAGTGTATAGAAGTTTTTATTTTTCAGCAGGTTTACTGCAATCAAAAAATATATACAATATGTCCTCGATTATCCAAACTAATTGGGACCACATCGACATCGCCAAGTTCAAATACGCAAAAGTTCGGATATTGGAAATTAAAAAAATAAATACAGTTTAACACAGTTAAATATTTTATATTATACACAATATATACAGATTTATTATTATTAATGTTATATTAGAGTTACTCACATTACATTATAAGAAACAGGTACATTTCATTTTCATAGTTTGGAACATACAATGTTTGTTATATTTTTATGACAAAATTATCGATTTTCATTTGGCGATGAGCTGCAACGCGCTTTTCTACAACCAAGTTTCACAAAGTTTGGATACGCTAATTGTAGTTCGGATAATAGAGGGTTCGTTTAACCGAAGTTTCCGATAATCGAGGTTTTACTGTAATTTTTATTTTTCGTTAAGAGATCGTAATACTGGCATTTGTTGTCTCTTTCTTACAAGTGCGTAACATACCAAATTTACCCTCAGCACATCGCCGTAGCTTCATTAGTTTAAAAATAAGAGTGAATCTGACTTCTTAAAAAACTTGATGGCAAGAACATTATTTGTGTTTGTATGTGACTTTTTTACAATGATTGAACAATTTTTTAGCAAGTTTTGCATATAGGTACATTAAATATCATAAATTAGATAAATAAACTTTTATTATTTATAACTTTAATTAAATTCATAAACGACTCTTTTTGAATTGTGTGAAACCTCTTTCTCCCGGGGAACATTGGGCATAAAATTTGTCTGCGGGTACCCGTGTTTTGAGTTTTCCCATCATTATTTTTCTTTAATTTAACTTCTGTTGATATTTTTACATAGAATTTAAATATTGACAGTGTCAATTCGACACAATGGTGTCATTTGAATTGTTTTGTTTTCTACATAAAGAACAATATATAAATATTTTCAACATTCGTTAAAACTCGAGAAAAAAAGGTAAATAATAAATATCTATAAGCAATTAGCAATTTAAATACCATTATGCATCTTTAAATTTTTTTTTTTTTTGCACAGTATGAAAATGTTATACATACAATTATAACTCAGTCTAAGAAAGCCAAATAATCTTTTTATGAACCATAATTGCATTTCATATGTTGACAAAATTTGACATACGTATAATATAAAAATGTTCCGGTACAACGATTTTTATTATTTTATTGTTATCCAACTAGTATTAATTGTAGAAACTGCTTTAAATGTTCCACTTTAACCTTAATAATTAAACTTATATTATTTTTGTTGGTACGTGTCAAAAAGCATGGTTTTCACAAGTTATGGGAAGGGGTGTACAAATTTGAAAATTAGGTTACAATTTGTATTACAATAATAATTTTAGTGTGATGGCTTTTATTGCTTTTAAGGCAAATTTCAAACATGCGTGCCAGCGTCACACGACACACACAGTTCTAATTACTTTCAAATTTGAACTTAATCCTTAAAATAATGTCTCAAAAAAAGTAATAATAACTGTGTTTGTATATCACTTATTTAGAGTTTTGCTCTATTTAATGCTGTTCAACATCTACACGAATGACCAACCGGTAACGCAACATTTTATATATTATACGCAGACGACCTGGCGTTAACGGTACAAGGAAAGAAGTTTGAAGAAATCGAAGAAAGACTGGAAGATTTGATAAAATTATAATAGTTATTTGCTTTGAGTACTAGATGGGCAGATGGCATAAGTAGGTAGACAATTGTTGATTGGACTTTGGACATCTTTAAAGAAGTACTACACGATAGTAATAGGTATGTCGATATTGACAATTGACATAGGTAATCTGATTTTAAACTTTCTAGTATAGATACTGAACACGATGTAGAGAAGATCTACATCGTGTAAGAAGACATCTTCTCTACATCGTGATACTGAATATCTTTACTGACTTTACTGTGTTCTGTATTCATAAAAGATAATTCTAAGCTATAATTTATTTTAGTCCAAAGTGGCGTTGCAGTACAATCATATAGATAATGACTTTATTATCTGCGTGAATAGTCGTCAAAGATAAATAATATTATTTGTCTATAAAGAGTATGAGCTTCAGGCTCATAGAGTATTACAGACTACAGATCATTATTATGTCGTATTATTCTAGGGATCTATTCTATAATCGTGGCTATATCTTAAATCGTGGCACAGATATAGATAATACTATTATAGGTTCTCTAGATAATATCATAAAGTCTAATTTAATTTAGTCTTCATAAACAAATCGATAAAACCACGGTCAATCGATAAAATTTAAAATAATTATAAAATATATGTACAGAATACATCATGTATTAATGTATTATCTATATTCATACATTTTGTTGATTAAATTTGTGGTTTTTAGTTTTTTACACAGATATAGATAGTATAGGTTAGATAATATTTATTATCCATATCTGTGGGTTTTTATGATCTATTAATGATAAGAACGCATCGCAGTGACGTCAACAACTACTATACTACAACTGAGATTGGTTTATAAGCTTATGGGGTTTATGGTATTGAGGTGGGTTAATCTCTTTTCCATGGTTGGTACGGTGCTGCGGCCTGCGGCCGGGTCCGGGACACCTTGCGACTATCTATATAGCGAGTTTACGACGCGACCGTCGCTGGCCGTCGCTCACCGGCCACTACTCAGTCGTGCTTGCTCGGCTGCTCTCGCTGCCGCAGTGGCGTCTTACTGCAGTTGTTACTGTCCTATCATTATTTCTCGATTTTTTTTGTTCGATATACGATTTCTTTGTGTGACAGACGGCAGTGCTGCAGCTGCACTGCTACGTGCCTGCGTAGTGCGTGTGAACGTGAACATTGTTCTTCATCGGCCAGTGGCCACACGCTTTAGCGACCGGACGGGATACGTTGAACCTGTTGGAAGACGACGACATGAGCATTGCAATCTTCGTGGCGTTGCAGTCGTCGTCCGTACAGAACGTCGTATCTGCGACTTGCATCTGGGCCAGTGTACTCGGGTACGTACCCATGACCCATGTACTCTGTTGATCATTATTTAATTTTTTTCTGACTGACGCTCGCGCCGCTTTTCGACGTCGTTCTTTGTGCCTTTAATGTATATTGTTGTAGTGCTGGTATTTCATATTGTTAATATTATTTTTTATAAATATAAATGTCTTGCCTATCAATTATCATCATTTATCATCATTATGATTTACAATAACTACCACTATTATAAATTATAATATTGTTGTTAATTCTTATTCTACTCAAGAAACAACTATTAGTCATGTATAGTGCAACTGTTACGTTTTCCTTTCTTATTATTAATTTGGTACTGCTCAACAAATTGTTGTTTTTTCAGTAGTCAGTAATCAATTGGAGACCTACGAATAAACAGCCCAGCCATGCAAGAAAAATTGCCCATATCTGACCCTACAGATGTGCAAGTAGTTTCACAATATCCAGTAAGTATTTTGTATTTAGTCTGGTCCTATTAATAATGAGTATATTATATTGCGTTTAAAAATATCAGTTAAACTTGTAAGCCTAATAAGTAATGATACATGCAAACTCTATTCTAAAAGAAAATACCAAGGTATCCATTTCTGCTCATTATGACTGGCAACTATGATAGCGCTAAGGCTCACACTCTACCATTTACTACCCTATGTGGCTAGCCTATGAACCATGTTTCCCAAAGTTAAATCTCAATATCTTCCCAAATGGTACAAACTTGTCTTGTTTGTTATTGTGGCCTACTCACCACCTGTGAGAAATGTGATTTACTGGATGAAAATCTGCTTGAGAATTTTCTTTTGAATGGAATACCTATAGGTTGCATTGTTGGTTTATATGTGAGTTATGGACACTTACCTAGTGTCCGAGTAAAGTTAATGTATTAATGACCTACACTTTTATTTAGCATATAAAAAACAAAATAATATATAGGTATTATGATTTATGTAAAATCTATCAATATTAAACTATGTTGAATACTCAAAGAGTGGCTAACTTATCTAAATTTGTTATTAATCGAGATATGTAAGTGCTTCTTTTAGGTAATTTATAAGGCAATTATTTTTATAAATTGTGCAAGGGACTATTGGTGTACACAGATATTTTCATTGGGGTGGAGGGAGGGTTTAGTATAAGTGTGTAAATATATATATACATATATATATATCAAAATATTATTTAATTTTATTAATTTTTATACCTACCTCTATAGTCTATACCTATATATTGTACAAAAATACTGGGTGCATTGAACATTCATTGTGAACGCCACTGCAGATGACCTATTCTTCAAAATATTTACTTAGAGATGCCATCCCTGGAAGACTTCACTTTTCTGGTCCTGATTTTTCCAACATTCCATTTATAATTACTTATTATATCTATTACTGTAGAAATTTTAAATATATTTATACATGCAATTTTAAAAAATGTAGGTACATGTATGACATTGTATTGTTACATTTATAAAATTCAAACTTTAGTATACAGGTCAATTGAATAAATATAGTTTTTACTGCATGTTTATTGTTAAATGTGCTGTTTGTATCCATTATATCAAATAATTAATATTGTTATAATATTTATATATTTAACTTATTAAATGATTAATGAGCCATATCTGTATAAAACTAGTATGATAATATAATATATTTTTTATTTTAAAATTTATAAGCTGACATATTGTCTTGTATTTCAATTTTAATTATCAGTAGTTATGAATACATTTATATTGGGAATAAAGGTACAAACACAGTATAATATTTAAAAAAAAGTTTGTAATATAGTTTGAAAATTACAATTAGAGATAAACAGAGTCTATAAAAGTTTATAAACATGAGTTCATATTTTGCTATAACTATTTTTACTTATTGTACGTTTATGTTTAATTTTAATTTTTTTTTATACCAAATTCAAATATATCTAGGTCATTTTAAGGTCATTGTGTCCTTAGCCCTACTGATAATTAATAACTGAATTCTGACAATTACTTTAATCTTAGTTGAATATTTGAGTAACTTTATGTTGTATTGGTTAGTGTTGTTAGTAATGCTGTGCACCTACTATACCAATTCTGTCAATGATTATATATATAATTAATATGGATTTAAAGTGCAATTAAACTACAATTACTTGATCCAAAATTCATGACAAATTTTTTCATTTACTTCTTTTTTATAAACATATAAAATATCTGTATCTATTATTTAGGTGTGAGATCATAAATTTACTGTTTAATGGAAACGATTCTTTCAGAAAACCATTTATTGTCTTAATTTTAGTTTTATAGTACTACAACTACACTCTAAATAATTGTGTAAATTTTTACTATAACTCCAGTGATAAAACCCAGCCAATTGGACATTATGTAATATTATATTTATTCATATTTATTGACATGGCCATATCCGAGAATATCATGATAATAATAAATTAGGTATAATAAAAACATGGTGCTAGTTTTGTACATACTGTATAATGAAAAAAAGTTGATTTAGATAACCCAAACAATTTTTATTAATATTCAATTATTTTTAGACTATAGAGAATAACTTCATGTGATAGCAGGGCTAGATTAAAAAAATTTGGTCTACTTACAAACTTAATATCTTAATATGACTTAAACGGCCTAAAATTGTCATGGCTCACCATGTTTTACTTGGTAACTTGCCGGGCCAATCCAGCCCTGGGTACTTTACCTTCTGCCAAACATTGACATCATTAGTTTTTTAGACCACCTAATCTATGTATACATATATAAACATAATTAAATGTAAGCTGATAGATATTTGTTATTACCTAATAGTTTCTCAATTTATTGGTTATTTATCATAACACATAATTAATTTTTTTATCTTGAACTGAAGGTTATTAAACTTAGATTTAAAGTAAGTATTTTTCTGCTTGTCAAAAAAAAGAAAACAATAACAAATCCATGAAACAACCTTATCATCCTTTATATATCACCTACACTTTAGATTATTTTTTTATTTAATAACCTCAATGACCTATAAGACTATTCCTGGCTATACCTTCATAATTACAAACTAATTTTTAATATAAAATGTATCAAGTTTGTACCTAGCTAAAATTGTTTCCATTTAATTTACATTAAAAGTTTTAATAAACTTTTTTTTTTCTGAAATTTAACATCTAAAATTATAATTTCTAATACATATATACATTTAAAAAGTTGGTACTTATTTAGTTACATCTAAAGTCATATCAAAATCTACATTTCTATGATTCACAATGAGTTTTTATACATCTACAAGTGATTAAACTATTATTTTATTCTAGACTTAAATATTTTTTCAACTCATATTAATTGATCATTAGGTATACATATTGTTCAAAATTTAAATTCTTAAAAACATTTTGTTTTGTTTTCTAAACACCCTATAGTATAATATATTAAAGGTGCGGTCAAACAGGGCGTGTTTACGGACTGTCAGTACGCTGATTGCGGCGGGCAGCAATCCAGTTGTTTTATTTTACAGAGACGACGCGGGCAGCCTGCTTTGTGTTTGAATGTGCCTTAAATGTATCATTTTTTGCCGCCTTATATTTATATAAATAGATTAATTTTTAATTTATTTAACCTATGGAGTGCGATTAATAATATTGTGATATTTTAGTTTGTCAGCAATTTTTTTTCTTTAGATACCTATTATAGCTAAGTTGGTGATTTTTCTTGTATAGAGTGCTTACTGCTTAGAATGTTGTTTTTACTTTATTTTTTTTTATTAATTTCTGGTTTGAAAATAACATTTTAATAACTTGAAAGTTATATTTTATTATGCTATTACTTTTATAATACTTTTGTACTAATCTACTTCCCATATTTTCTACTTAAGGAAATTTGATGTGGTATATTATAAAAACTCTAATGTCATTGATATGTCAGATTTTGATAATTCATTTTTATTTGAAAGATAAGAATTTTTTTAGGTCAGATCAAAGCACATATTTCTGTAAAACTTTAAATATTCCTAAAAAAATAGGTTTGAAAAATAATAAATATTATGCATTGTTTAAATTTATAACTTAGCTTCTGTAATTAAAATTTTGAAATGCTTTGCCAATGCCAACCTGCAAAATGTTATTATTTTAAATTAAAAAAAGTTAACAGTATCCGAATATTCTACAGGATGTAAGAGTTTTTCTGACAAGATACATTTTTGTATTAAAAACGCTCATTGGCTCCAATGCCTTTAATTGTTAACTTTTAATACATTCAATTGAGGTCAGCTAATATATTATAGTTAGGTATTAAAAATTACAACATTTCTATTATTGGTGACTCACTCAAACTACAAAAAATAAATTGTACTAGTGTCCCTCTGAAAAAAAATTGACTTTAAACTTTAATCATATGATATAATCTTTAATGATAAACATATTTTTTTACACAAAACTTGTTACTGAAACAAACCTTTTATTATTAACTAATAATCATTATGTATTTCTAAAAAAAATATTAAACTTTATTATTTTTACTTTTATTTTTGTTTGTTTTATATGTATGTTAATAAAATAAAAAATTCTGTTTTTGATTTTACTCAAACCCTAGTACTAAAAATCTTATTTAATTACTACATTTATTTAATAACTTATTAGGTATTATTATTTATTTAATATTCACAGCTCATTAATTAATTAATTAAGTGGTTATTGAATGCTTATTATCTTTATAATATACTTAATATGATTAATTTATCAAATATAATTTAACATATTTGTAATTGACGCATATTTTCTGTGTTTGCTCGTTTAGTAATTTTATGTTATGTAATTGTTAGTCATGTCTCATATGCAATAGTATTTATTTTATATCATAAATACTCTATTGCTATCCACACTAAAGATAGTATCAACTATAGGATTATTATTTTGTATAAACTATATTGATAATTTTGAGCACCATAATATGTTAAAAAATAATTATCCATATATTAGTGTTTATAATATTTATTTAGTTTATGATTATTATTCTAAAAAAATGTAATATTTGATATTTAAAAAAAAATATGTTTCAATTGCTTAAAGGTGCTTATTACTATTTAAAAGATATTTGTGGTTTATGATGTCTATCATATTAATTCATTGTTTATACTAATTACTGCCAATGTGAAAAATAGTACCTTTTTACTATAAATAAAACAAATAATGTAAATATAGTATCCGTTTTGTTCTTTCAAATGTATGTTACTAAATATCATATATCCATTGACTTAAATATTTTTACTAATTTATTTTTCAGAAAATGAAGAATGATGAAGGATTTTCTAGGAACACAAGTTTTTCCTCTATGAATTTTGACATTTGCAGGTATATTTTTCTAAAGTTATCAGATTTTTATTTGTTAAAAAAAAAAAAATGGTTGTAATATAAATAATATTTAAACGTAGAGATATTTTCATTTTTCAGTTCCTCCCACATTAGTGTTAACCATAGTTGTTTTAGATACATAAGCAATCTATAAACATTAAATTAATCTATATAAATCTAATGTATTATAGTCCCTTAAAATATATGATTCGTCCAATTTTATTTTAGTGAACTACAATGAGGTTAATCTATTTTTTTATGCTACTCAACATTAATGTGGTATAATTGATATTGTACAATATACACAATGATAATTTCATAAAACAAAATATTACTATACACTGGTTATAATATAATTATTATAATTGTTTATATTACTACCTATCAAATTGTTGGACATTTTTAATAAATTAATAACTTTTAAAATAAAATACAAGATAGTACGAAAACAAAAACAAAAACTTTTAATTATAAATTATTTCAGAAAAACAATTGCAATCCATGTTCATATTTTGATTATTTTTGTTTAGAATATGTCACTGTGAAGGCGACATTGACACACCTTTGATAGCACCATGTTACTGTGCTGGTTCATTACGATTTGTGCATCAAGTGTGTTTACAACAGTGGATTAAATCATCAAATATACGATGCTGTGAATTATGTAAATTTCAGTTCATTATGCAAACCAAAACCAAACCATTCAGTCAAGTAAATTTATTTTATTATGAATTAAGATAATGTGTATCTTAAATCTTGTATTTTTAGTGGGAGCATTTAGAAATGTCTGGTATGGAGCGTAAAAAGTTGGTATGCGCAATGCTGTTTCATATAATTGCTATGACATGTGTTTGTTGGTCCCTCTATGTACTTATGGATCGAACGTTGGAAGAAGTTGAACGTGGACAGTTGGACTGGCCATTTTGGACAAAACTGATTGTTGTCGGTATTGGCTTTACAGGTGGTGTTGTTTTCATGTACATACAGTGCAAGTCATATTTTATGCTTTGCCAAAGATGGAAAGCATATAATAGGTAACTTATTAATCAAAATATTTGGATTTTAAATATACCTAAAATGTTTTCTAATTTATTTACTACTTAATTATGTTTAGGGTAATATATGTACAAAATGCCCCAGAAAAACCACGAAAAAATCAAACTATACTCATTGATGTTGCTGAAAGTAGCTCAGTTGAAACTAATGCGGCTACATCAGTTGTGCCTTTTAAACCACCTATTGAACAAAATGATGAAACCAGTATTGATCTCAAAGGTGTACGTAATGTTCATATATTTTTTAATAATGAAGATAATCCCATTAGATTTCAAGAGGTCGATAATCGAGAACAAGAAGTTGTTGAAAAACCAATTTCAAGTGACACTGGAACCTCGTGGCATATACAAATAGGAAAAACTCAAGGAGAAAATCCTGAAGGTGAATGTAACCAAGCAGCTGTATGTCAAAGCAATCAGTCAGACCCATCTTTTTTGAAATTACAAATTAAAACAGCAGAAATAGTTATCAAATTTGGACAAAATGAAACTATTCCTAATGAAAATGAATTTGACAACAAAAACGTTAACATTCAAATTGAAGAATCAAAATCTAAAAATGACGTGCCGGATATTGCAAATCCAGTTCAAATACGATTGGATTTTGGAAGGGACAAGAACTATGAAGACATGGAAGAAGCCCACGGGTCTCCTTCCCAATCGCCATTATTATCATCTAGAAGACTCTCTAACTATAGAGATGATAAATAATAACTGAATATACTTATTATAAGCTAATCTGTGATTTTACAGAAAATAAAACATCATAGAATTTATTTTCTTCCCACTAAATTCAAAACCATTTTTTTCTTTTTTTTTCGAGCATTTATTTCAAATAATCGTTTATAGATTTTGAACACAGAAAAAAAAATATTTTCTTCTTTTTATATACTTATATTTTATGTTAGTATTTAAGTTTTTATGGATTTACTCATGTTTAGAAGCTCAATTTTTAATAAGTGTGGTTTTTATTAGAATATATTATTTTTAATCACATTATTATTAATAAATAATTTATGATGATGAATGATGATAATGTAAATTTTTGACCCGGCAAAGACTGAGTTACAAATATGTGATGTTAAATTTCAAAAGTTTTATGTATTTCATTTTTGAATCAACTCATCATTATATATTATATATATATATGAATGTCTCTTATTAATATCACTTATGTTATATACATAAAAAAATTATTGTTTTTCAAGTCATTTTGATTTTTCTTTATTAATGTATAACGTAAAATAATTTTGTTTTAAGTTTCATTTGTATTGAATAATTGTGTATGATGCTAATATATGTGATTTGTTATACAAAAAACATTAAAATATGTAAATGTCACTTAACATAGAGTTATTATTGCTTGTTGTAGAAGTATATAAGAGATTGAATGATCTATATGTATATTACATTATTAATTATTTACTACACATATTATTCTTTGACACAATATCTGATAAACATAAGGTATACATTAAAATTAAATAATGTGTTTGTTTCAATTTATTTTATGTTAATACACTATTTAATTATTTTGCTCCTTAAACTATAAAATTAATTAAAATATATAGTCTATATTTACAAATAACTATTATTTCTCATTTTAGTCAATTGATACAACACTAGGTTTGATTCAATTTTACCTTTTACCTATAGATATGCGATGTATTCTTGTTTATTTGCGTTTCCTTAGTATTTAAAATACAAATCATAATTATCACTAATGTTGCAATGGTATAATATTCACATGTGGTGACGGTGAGTCACAAATCATTAAGCGTACAACCCATTTATCGCACTCAGGGATCAGTCATTTCTAATATGAAATATGTACAACACTCACGTAATATGCCAGATTTTCAAGGAAGAAATTGGAGTGAACTGATTTAATTTTGAGTGTTCAAGAAGTTACACGTTCAATATTTGAGCGATACATACCAACCTGTATTGGGCTTAGACTTCGATACAAGTCGGAACATAACTATTCTCAGTCGATGCGTATCGAATTCTTCTTGAAAAACTTGATGGTTACACGTATGGGGGCTATCTCTTGTTGATAATATGGTCTTTGTTGATGTTTCCAGAGAGAATAGATGGCCGGAAATGGGATATAATGTCCAAATAAAGATAGTCCTTTAAAAGGGAGAATATTGTATTTAAGCGACCTTATCTCTCTGGCTATTGTGGTTGTATTGTCTGATCCACAGTGTATGGGCAACAACCTGTTCTCTGAATATCGAAATAGTAATTATTGTCAACTGGACTTCTTTATAAGCAGTACATTTTCTTATATTGGATGACGAAGACATCACATTCCAGAAATCGAGAGATGCATTATTTTATTTCAATTTTCAATTTTGAGTACGTTTTATTTTTGGTATTTTTTTTTTACGCTCTTGTGATAGTGGCAGAGTGAGGGGTGGGTGGTAAAAAAAAATTGTAGTCACATCATCTGCTACATAAGTTTGCGCACGCCTATGATATGTGAATACGCTTAAGCCCTAACTCACGATTCAATTTTTTTTTATAAATCTAAATTTATAAATTCTAGTTTGGAACGGCGATGAAGATGAGTTAAAGAAAATAATGATCCATTTAGCAGCGCCGCAATGGGTTTCTCCAAAAGAGTACCTACCTAAATATTCATGTTTAAGTTCTTAGAAACCTAAAATTTATATTTTTTATTGTCACCAACTACAACAAGCTACTTAGCTATTAGCCATATAAATGTAGAATGGAAGGAGAAGTATATTTTATTACCGAGTGCGAGATTCAAAAAATACATAATAATTCCGAATTAGCAGTGTGGGTCCAGAACGGCCAAGTGTCGAAGTCGTATACTTTTACAGTTTTACGAATTTCGCCGATTACCGTCAATCGAATAATAAATGATAATATTATATTAATATATGAAATATTAATTATAAATAGTACACACACACTATCGTCTAAGCTCCAGGCTTTTCGACTTGAATATAACCAACATTTTAATGGACATACATCGAATAAATAAAAATAAAAATAGTTTTAAATGTGAATGAATGTGGCATAAAAAGAGCCAATAATATTTTGAAAATAATACAATATATTCCCTTATCCAGCTGTTTTTGATAGTTTTTCCCAATTATTATATGAGCACTTGATATTTTTTAAATTTTTTTTTGACTCCGCAAAGTACACTTTCTATTAAAAGTCTAAAACCACACTTTTTATTTTATTAAGGATAGAAATATTGTTAATGCTCAAAAATATGACGACAGACGGACAATTTAAAATGAAAACACGATAAATTACAATAATTTCTGAAGTTAATAATTCGTGTTAGTTTTTTTTAAATAAATTTTTAAACTTTTCCCAGCTGCTCTTGGTAGAGCTCTAAATCTAGAGGACACCTAATAAATTATTTGTTGAAAAACTAATTATTGTGAGTAATTTTTTAGGGATTAAGAATCTGGAGATTGTAGCAGGCTGTAGTCTTCAGCGTAATATATCTTTATTCTATACTATACATTTTATAATTGAATATTAGATTTTTTTTTTGAAATGCTTTTGCCAGAGAGTGTCCATTTCCATAACAATTTTTTTTTTATTTACTTTTTAAATTTTTACTTTTACCGGATATTTTGGGAGACTTTTAAATAAAATTTAACAACTCAAAAAATAATATAGAAATTATAAGTATAACTTAAAAATAAAATTCTATGGTTATAATTTGTTTGTTTTATCGTCATTCACGTGACACAACAATTTCATATATTATAAAAAGATAGTTTGTTGAAATCAGTTTTTCAACATGTGAAAGCCACTCAACTGTATAGTATAGTTGCACAGATTGATCTGCAGAACTATAAATCAGGAGGGGTGATCATAGTCAAAAATTTCTGATAATATAGTATAAACTATTTATTGTTTTTGAAAGAGATAAAACAATATTACATGAAATATCAGGGTGGTATGCCTCTTGGCAACTCCCCGCAGGCGCTCATGTATTTGCGGTCATTGAACAGATTATTGATCACCATTAAGATGTGTTAGATTCGGATTTAATGATAATTCATATCATACAAAAAAAAAAGAAATACATATTTTTCTAGTTAAGTATTAAATAGTATACTATTAATTTGAATGGTTTTACCACTATATTCTAATATTATTATTCCTCTACATAATGATAATAAAACCAACAAAAATCTGACCATGAAAAAAAGACCTAGTCCCCCTTGAAACCCATTTTGAATTGTGTACAACCGTCAACCACTTTCTCTCGGTGAACGAAATATACTTTACCCTGATGAGCTAAAATAATAATATAATGAACAATATAATATTGTCAATATTAAATTGATCACTGTTACAATAATGTACCTATTTTGCCTATATAATACGCCGTAAATACATTATGTTTGTACGAAGTATGTAAAAGATCAAATATTTTACATATTACTAGATGTATTAAAGTATTACTCGGCGTTACCTGGGGAATAAACGAAACCAAGATAGGCAATGGCTTTTCGGTGGATAGTAATAAGTTATACTTATTTACTATTAAGTTTTACCTATTTATTTATTTTTAATAAGGAACTTTTTCTTATGTGTAGTATTTAACCAATCTATACCAAACGACAGACAATTTTATATTTCATTCGAAATTTCTAAAGTTTAGAATCTAAACAATAACAGACCAGGTGGCTGACGTATGACGTCAATGTTCACTAATCTATCACCACTAAAACAGCTGTATCCGAAAATTACCCCAATATGTTCACCCCACCTTTACCAACCACCTGTCACTGCCGTTACAGCAGAAGGAATGAGAACCCGTATTTTAGTTCATGTTAATTCTTTTATCACTAGTAAAAACAAACAAAATAGCCTGTTGTTGTGATATCAGAGCTTTTTCACTTCCCCTGGCCTTTTAATTTTATTGCTAATTGGTATTTCCAGTTTCTGATTTTGCCTCTTTGGTGTTGTCAACGACTCAAATGTGTTTCATATTATCATGGTTATTTTTCTTTGAAACTGACTAAGTGATGTACGCTAAATTTTAACGGTTAAAATTAATATAGATTTGTTGCATGAATATATTTGTGACATTTGTGTGTTAACTTTAGGTTCTTTGTTATCAAAGAATAAGTAGATTTGGTCGAAAAATAGATATATCACTACTTAATAGTGGAGAATTTGTTTGAAGACAGTTTGGGACTTGACCTTTTTTCTTGGTTAGATTGTTGTTGGATATCATTCCTTTTTATGCCGACTCCTGCATAGTGGACATTTTCTTTGGCTAAATACGATATCTATTCCACACCTATCATTATCATCTACATAAATTGGTATCATTTCATTCTTGTGACGGTGTCACATCCACTCGTACTTAGTACTTACTATGATTTAAATTCCTGTGACTATACGTTTCTACCTTTTAATTCCTTAATTTATTCAATTTGAATACCATATTTTCACAATAGTCTGTTGATGATGCCGCTAATATTTTCAACGACGCTTTTCGTAGTGCTATTGAACAGTTCGTTCCCAGTAAAAGCTTTAAGACTTTAAATGCTTTACATTTCCACATCGGGAATCTTGTCCATTTAAAAACCTAATTTTTTTTTTTAAGTGAGCATATGTGTCATTTATGCAATCCAAATCCAAATTATTCAACTTTCTCTCATATCCAAGCTAAATGTAAAGATTTAGCGAGGTCTAATTACAAGAAGTTGTATTAATTCAATCCAGCCCATCTTCTTATTAATTTTAATCAGCGCATTTAACGCATTAATATTCCTTATTCTGTTTGTCTAACCAATGGGCTAGCTATCTCATTAACTCCGCCGCTAACCTTTTCTCTAAATATTTCTTATAACAGCTATTCTTACTATAGATAGGCCTTGATAAAACTCTGTTTAAAAGTTATAATCTTTTGAAACTTCTCATTTTAATCACATAAAAAATTCACATGAACAAAAAATAAATTTAAATGTTAGTTTTTCGTATTTTAAACTTAAAAACATGATATAGGAGTTTTTAAAATTGTTGACTTTAACTTCTTAATAAAATTTGATAAACTTCCAAATTAAAGAAGAAAGTTCCATCTTATTTAGCATGTAAATAAATTCTCAAAATCCTTTGGAAGCTATACTGCATTTGTACCCAAAGGCCAAAACATGAAATATAGTGTGAATTATTATATCATTATGATTATTTATAATATTGTATTAAACCAGCAATTCAATACCAAATTTTCGTCTTATTATAAATCTAGAGTTATCTTTTCATTCATTAGCTTCAAGTACACACCTACATAATTTATACACACTACCCGAATACTAGTACTCCAAGTTTTGATTGGCGAACCCGTTCACTTCTCCTGAGTCGCACATTCATAACTTACGCACATACAAACAGATCAGTCAGTGTGTCAGACGTGTCAGTGTGTGAGTATAGCACACGAAGAAAACGGTGACCGGGCAGCACGGACTTTTATTGCAAATACACGTTTTGTATACCTATTTTTGAATTAGAGTTTTAGTTTGCATTATTTGACAATATTTTAAACTTTAAAGTAATTCATTCATTTTTTAGATAATTTTATGTATACTTTATTTTTAAAGTATTTTATAATATTTAAATCCAAAATTAGAATTCTAAATTTTATTTTAAGATTATTAGATAGAAGTATTCTTCATAAAGTCTTAAATACTTAGGAAATAAGAATGATAAAAATGTAATATAATGAATACTTACATTTATTATGATGCTCATATAAATCAAAAATTCCCATTTAAGAAGATGTGCACTTTTTAAATGAATTACAGAACTCACGTGTAATTTTCAATAATAATTTTAATTTCCACACTCATAATTCATTTAAAAATGGCCAGTCCATGCCATAAACAACGCATCGGATTCCTCCGGCTCCACTGGGTCTCGTGTATAGATGCGGCGTTTAGCTCGCGGGCGGGACACTTTTCGGCCAAAATGAACCCTTCCCTTTTCGGCCAGTTCACTTTTCGGCCATTCTGGAATGGGCTATAACACGATTCCGCAAATTTTGCGGAATCGTGTTGATTTTAATAGACACTGATAAACATACACGACTCCGCAAATTTAATATATATGTATACGATTCCACATAATTTTAAATGCAACGTTGCCATACAAATATACAATTAATTACTCTTGTTATATAAATTGTAATTTTTTTTTATAGTTAAGTATACTATATTTTTTAATATAGTCAAAAAAAGTTATAAACATTTTTATATGTAAGTTAAAAATAATAATGAGTATAATAATTTTAAAAATATATGTAATATGAATTATAATGATTTACCTTGATAAGTATGGCCAGTTAATGATAAATAATATAATAAATAATCTTGGGATTTACAAGATTTATACTTATCATATGCCCTAATAATAGTTTCAATGCGATCTGTTTCTCTAAGAGTCATTTTCTTTTTTTCATTTTTAGAAATAATTGAATATATTTTTACATCTGTTTCGGACTGTGTTTCTAATAAGACTGTCAGCACTGAATAAATGGGTGGATGTGAGTAGTAAAATTGGCCATTGTATGTTCGATGAAAACTTTCGGCTGCATTTGTTGTTCTGTGATAACATTATAATAATATTATAAAAATTATAAAAAATTATACAGTTTAAATAATAATTATAGAACCTACCTTGGATTTTATTATGGTTCTTCAGCCCAAATTAGTGGTGGAAAAGGACAGTCTTTGTCAATATAATTGTTTAAAACATAATCAGAAAATACAAGTTGTAAATTAAATTTAAACTAAAATCATGTTTTCTGAATGTACATAATAACATATTTTTTTTTTTTTATAATCGATTATAGCGCTTACGCTGACATAAGTGTAGTCCAAATTTCTTATTCATATTATATTTATATAAGAAACGTATTATAATCTAATCTTATAAACGACAATGACATAAACATTATCTTATCGTATAATAATATAGCTGAAACAAACTCATATACGTTTAATTCTTTATGTTGCGGAAACTGATCAAAAAAACGTCATTTTAACGCGCGTACCGGGTGCCACCGTCGTATGCGTACCGCGTGCCAAAATCACTCAAGTGTGGCTCGGCCCTTAAAATAATATAGATTTTGTTTTCGGAATGGCAACGTCGCATTTAAAATTATGCGGAATCGTGTATAATATATATATTAAATTTGCGGAATCGTGTATGTATATCAGTGGCTATTAAAATCAACACGATTCCGCAAATATTGCGGAATCGTTCTCCACCGCTGGAATGACCGTTTTCGGCCAGTAAACTATTTTGGTCAACAATTAACTTAATTTTACGTTTTTTTTTCTGTTAAACTATACCAATTTATATAATGATCATATAATATTATTAAGTTAACAACGTAAAAAACGTAAAAATATAGTCATAACTTTTTTTTCATAATTTATAATTTTCATAATTATTTACAATTAAATTTTTTTTTAAATCACGCATTAAGTCAAGTAAAAATACATACAAAATATTAATCACAATTTACAATATACGTTATATTATTAATTTACAGAAAAAAATCAATTTTTTTTATAATTATGGCACATGCGTTTTATAAATTCGAGTCGTGTAATTTCTACGTAATTCTTACGTTTTTAACTTAACAATATTATATTATGATCATTATATAAATTGGTATAGTTGAACAGAAAAAAAAACGTGAAGTTAAGTTAATTGGTGATCAAAATAGTGTACTGGCCGAAAACGGTCATTCCAGAATGGCCGAAAAGGGAAAGGTTCATTTTGGGCGAAAACGGTTGCGCCCTAGCTCGCGACACGAACCACGGGGTGACCTAAGTTTCGATGGAGTTCTGCGAGGCAGGTATTGTAGCTGTTATGGAGTCGACGTTGTATGGAGGTGTTATTTAAAAGTTTTAAATGAACAAACAAAAACAAAGAGAAAAAATATTAATGGGCGAAATGAGTTGTAAAGGAGACAAGGGAAAGTAACATGGTTATGACAGGGGGAAATAACACAGTTATGACCAGTATGCCGAACCTTATGTTTAGGTTACATTTTGAAAATTTAGGACAGGGCCGCTTCATATGACCACTTTCCTCCCATGGTATTCCATTTTTACCGATATTAAGATATTATAGGCATCTTGAAATGTTTTTCGCCCTATACTATAGATTTATAGGACTTCGGCGCCATAATTTATAGCTAGTTTATTTTTTTATTAAATTAGGAACTTTGAATTATAATTTTTCAATAAATAATCTTTCAATATTTGAATATTTGAATAAACTTGAAAATGTAATACAAAGCCTCATAAGGCGGTTGTTCTTAATGTAATTAAAAAAAAAATTATATAACGTCAATTCAGAATATATTTTTTTGAGTAAGTTATAGGATTTTGAAAAAAATCGACATAATCACGAAAATTTTCAAATTAATTTGAGTTAGAAGTATAAAATATTTCTCTTTATATCTAAAATTTTAATTTTTAATATTAGATAATTTAAAAGCTCATATAAATAATATATAATAAATATATATCTATTGTCTACTTTAAACCAAACAATATTTGAATGTTATTTGACAGTCGACACGTACAATATGTATTTTCGAAAATTCTATATGATTTTTAAATCATTACATTTAGTTTACATTATCTATATATATACGACTATTATCAAAGTTTTTATACTATGGTAGGTACTTAAAAATAAAATTTGTTTTTATAAGAACACTTCACTTGAAAAGGATTTGTATCAATGTATACTTGTGTAATGTCTAAGATTTCGGTGACATATCCTTTATTAATTTATTTTTAATGCTAACTTAGTGGCCAAATTCTAAACATGTAATAATTATCAATTTTTAAATAAACGCAAGGACAATGATTTTAAAAACTAATTGTCATACAAATGATTTTCATTATACTCAGTTATGCATAGATTTTAAGTAATATTTCTTTTGTTGTAGTTTATAAGAAAACCGTGACTTTCACAAACCCTGTACTATCCATACGTTGAAATTATCACCATCATATTATGTACGTTTGAGTGGTTATAACTGCAATGTAGGATAGTACAGGGTTTGTGAAAGTCACGGTTTTCTCATAAACTACAAAAAAAAAATATTACCTAAAATCTATGCCTAACTGAGTATAATGAGAATCATTTGTATGAAAATTAGTTTTTAAAAACATTGTCCTTGCGTACATTTAGAAATTGATGATTTTTATATATTTAGAATTTGGCCATATACTTAGTTAGCATTAAAAATAAATTAATGAAGAATATGTCACCGAAATCTTAGACATTACACAAGTATACATTGATACAAATCCTTTTCAAGTGAGGTTGTTATAAAAACAAATTTTATTTTTAAGTACCTACCATAGTATAAAAACTTTGATAATAGTCGTATGTATATAGATAAAGTAAACTAAATGTAATGATTTAAAAATCATATAGAATTTTCGAAAATACATATTGTACGAGTCGACTGTCAAAACATTCAAATTGTTTAAAGTAGACAATAGATATTTATATTTATATGAGCTTTTAAGGTATCTGATATTCAATATTAAAATTTTAGATGCAAAAATATTTTTTTTCAACTTAAATTAATTTGAAAAGTTTCGTGAATATATACAACACGATTAAATCGATAATATTATTAAATTATACGCATTGCATCATATATTATATTGTAAAATAAATAATAATTAACATTTAATTGATGGGCATATTACTGGAGCCACAACAAATCATTAGCAGGAAGAATTTCTTTGTCCTATTCCACAATGATTTACGTCGCTTTGCAATAACCGGGGTTATGCGCGGGGTTATGCGCGGCTCTGCGTCGTCACTACAACCGACGTCGATTGTCGGTTCCAGGACATTATCTGACTCTGGACGTTTCGTCAGGCCGCCTTCAGATTCGACCTCATCAAACTGTATTGAAATGTTGGGCATCGATACTGCTCGTCTGTGTGGTAGCGAATTCTCGTGATCATGAATTTCAGATGCAATGTCATCAGGCATCACCGGTGCCGCCGCACTCATGAATCCAATATGATAACAAAATGTCGGACTCTCATAAGCCGCTATAATTGTAGGGATCGGTCCTGCAGTATGTTCGCCTGGAGTCACCGTCACTGAATCCTCTAGCTTTGATGAGCCACCGGACAGTGTATCCATCGCGACATTCGACTCTTCGGGGCAGTTCTCGGCGACAGAAGATGTCTGAAGCACTGCCATATTGGGCATTGAATGATATCTTCTGCTCAGCGATAAATCCACGGGCCCACGACTTTCCAGATCTTTTGGCTGATTTGTACGGAGATCGGACAAAACCTGCAACGTACAATTGGTCGTCGTGGATGGCACGAGTGGATCGCCGGCAGAAGATCTCTCCATCTCCGGCACTGAGCTAAGTCTTTCGCCCGGCTGCAAACTAGCTAGACCGTGATTTTCCAAAATGTTCCGTTTATCAGGAATATCGTTGAAAACTGTATGCATCAGATCATTTTTGGACGATGCATTCTGCGTATTATCACCTTCTGACATCTTCAATTCGCTGATAATTGACATGATCGTTAAATATTATGGTGGTTTTGATTAATAAAATTAAGTAACACTTAATATATCTCAATAATTCTATAGGTACAATAAAGAATACAAATATGCTTAACAACTTTTAATAACAAATGAACGAAATATAATATGTGACCGTTTCAAATAGTAAATTAAGAATGAAACAATAAATCATGATAATATTTATTTTAACTCTTATTTTTGCTATGGCAACAAGATTGTTATTTATTAATTATAGCTTTAAATACTATAAATATATAGCTAGCTTATTATTATACCTAAGAATAATACAAAATATACACTCGTGTTTCTGTATCCTATTCTGGTTGCAGTAAAAGTATGCGTATAATACCTAGTTGTACCGTATCCGTAATCTGATAGAATGTTATCAACGTGGCCAATGGAAATTTTATAATAATATATTGTTCTGTGATAATGATGAAATGATTTATTTAAGTGGTAAGGTATGCAACACCCATCATCTAGAGTCTAGAGACCGTGTTCTAGGCTAAACTGCCAAAGTCACCCGATTTCGCCAATAAGTGATGTAAATGTAGAAATAAAACAGTGATGTCTATGTACCCTTGTAAAATTATTATTTAATACCTATCACGTTAATTTTAAAATTTTGTACCGAGGAATAAGTTAGGAAAAAGCACACTCTGCAATAGCATCCCAAATCCCCAGATGTTCCTATATTTTAATATTATACAACGCAATAAACTAAAACTCTTATACATTTTAACACGTTTCATATTTTTGTATCTAATTTTCTTAAGCTTTTCAATAATTTTTAAACTTTTTAATTAAGTTATAATTACATATATTTTGTTATTTTGTATACTGCCTAGAACGAATTTACTTTGAATAAAATAAAAATATATTGATTGATATTTGCTTTTCTATGATTTAGCAATTAGATGGGTCCATGCATCCAGGGCCAAAATACTGTGTCCCCTGAAAATCAAATTGTGTCCCCTGAATGACAAATGTGTGTCCCAAGTTTTATAACACGTTTTTAGTTTTAATTGCGGAAATAAGTAATAATAAAAATTTAGGAATTTCAACACAATTTCATTATAACTTATAACTTCTTTTCAAAATAAATTAAATTGAGAATCATTATCAATTTTATACAAATATCGAGTGATAAGCATTTATATCTGATATCATACACTTTGGCTGGTCATTACACTTTGTTCCACAAAACACATGATCCTAGTTCCAATGGACTTTTGTTCCACAAAATTCTTGTTTCAAATGTGGAGTTTTTTCTATAAATATACTATGTTAAGAGGTATTTTAAAACACTAATAAAGTGTAAACTGTAAGATGATAAGTGGTACATAAAAGAAGGCGGATTTTGGGAGTTACAACCAACACAGGTTTTTTTTGCTATAAAAATCTGTCAAAGTCCAAATTCATGATGCATGATTCGTAAAAATAGATCATTACAGCCGTGACGTTAATCGCGCAACGTCGCATTGAACTTACCAATATTTTTGATTGATTATCACAGTTATTACTACCATAGATCGTAAAATAAAATGCCATCATAATTAATATTAATAATAAGCAATATATAGTACATTAGTACCAACTATAGTGCTATATTAAGGAATAGGACCCTATGCACCAGTAGTTATAATGATTTATGGCGAACGTCGTTTTCCGCAAATTTTCATTATTCGAAATAAACACAAGATATTTGTATTTTTAAATTGTATTTTCGTTTCCAATGAATATCCCTGGATCTCTATGTTTTTGATGCAGCTAATAATAATGATATTACCTATATTTATATGGTATAGGTTCTATGAACAGTATGAACCAGTGATGAATCATGAATGAAATCCAGGCATGTATGTAGCCCCAGGTAAAAGTTCGCATGAGGGAAGAGTCAATATTTTCTCTATTATAATTACAATTTTCAATTTATGGTCTGTAACTGCTTACTATCAATAAATATTTTATCATTTCTCAACGATCGCCTATGCGTTTACACTCACGGGGACATAATTCGTTAAATATGAGAAAAGTTTAATTATTCAATCATCTGATGTTATATTCCTCTTTTATAATAACAAGTGTCGTATACAAGTATTGTTACAAAGAAATAAAAATAATTGATGATTAAGTTGTAAATATTGATTTGGGGTAACAGATCGAGCCTAACCTAAAGTAAAGAGATTATTATTATTTTTATATTTTTTCCGCGAAATTTAAGAAATTATTATATCTAGTGTAAATTAACCAAGTTCTTTATGTATTTCTATGATTATAATAAATATTGTAAAATATTTAATTACTAATAAAGTAATAACCAAAGCTTTTTTAGCATTTGTTAATTGTTATAGGATCCAGATAAAATATTAGAGTGATCTTGTTGTGTGCATCAGGGACTGGAATCATTAAATTTCATAACGCTATTTTTGCTTACTTAAAATATTTTAAATTTTTAGTGCTATTTATCAAGTTGTTGAGCTATTTGTTTCGCCGGTGCACACGAATTGCGTACCAAAACAGGTAGAAGAACCTTTTTGAACGAATTGCGTCCCGGACGCAATTCGTGTTACCTTTTCATCACTTAACATTTTTGAGGTTTCCAGTGGTTTTCAAATTTATTTTTAATTTTGATATTTTTAAAATTTTAACAAAATAATAATTAAACATTTATCATTAACATAATATTATTATATGAAAACTTATTTTTAGTGGTTTGTACTTTTAGGCAAGAGCTATACACGGCGTATTCGCCGCGTTTCGAACGCAGCGTATTTCGCGGGGTTTTCTATCGAATTAAAAATAAACCAATGCATTTTTAGTTCGACGGACAAGCGACGGAATACGCAGTGTAAAGCAATAGCTCCGACCAGATGAGATGGATATTTTCGATAAAAATATTAGGGACTATACGGACTTCCCAATCGATAAGTAACTATGGTCTTATGACTTATAATTTATATGTTTTATGTTAATGATAGTATTATATATTTTACAGTTCAATTTTAATTTTTTTATAAATAGGTATGTGATTAATTATGACATATAATTTATATTATTATGACATTATTATATTTTTACAATTAAATTTGATTATTTTTATATAACCTGGCATATCTTTATTGTGACAATATCGTTTTAGGAACCACTTACAATAATTAACTGTAGATGAAAAACTAACACGAATTGCGTCCGGGACGCAATTCGTTCAAAAAGGTTCGTCTACCTGTTTTGGTACACAATTCGTGTGTACCCTGTTTTGCTATGTTATATAATATAATTTTTTATTATTTATTTTCATGAATCTTGTTCATTTTTTGTGGTATGAAAAATAAAAGTGTGTCATAAAATATTTTAATTTTATTTGAATTCATAAGTAAAATGATAAATACCACATTTTTGTTCATATTAAAATCTATTTCAGTCCGGTGAATTGGCCTATCGATCATTAAACAATTTAGATGACTCCTTATCAGTTGTAAAGCTCATATATTGATATAAATATATTTTTTCTAAAATATTCTGTCGTACATTTTGCATATTTTTTTAAAAAATTGACTTATTTTCAATTGTTTTCATGTCTTTAGGACATTATACAGTGCATATTTCAGTTATTTTTAGTGCTTTAAAAGCCGATCCCTAGTGCGATAACACACGTCTTAAATACCTACTTAGAAAATAATGTAAAAAATTGTATTTAAAATTAATAAAAATTAAATATAATAATGAATACCTACATTTATTATGATGCTCGTATAAATCAAAAATTCACATTTAAGATGTGCAATCAATTATCAATGGCATGTGTGTCTCCGTTTTGCACACGTACTACCATTGATTATAAATAATCAATGGTACTACCATAAATCAAATTTTCATTCGCTAGTTTCAATAGCGTTCTGTTAATCTTGATACCTACTAGAACGAATTGACCCATTATTGAACTTTTATGTAAAAAAATTATCTAGTTTCTCTTGTTGATTTTAGATTCTGAACGAAGTGATGAATGTATTGATTTTACAATGATGTGTGTTTTTTTTTATGTGTGTCTGTGTACAGCATAACTAGTCGAAATAATGCTTCGATTTCAAACTTTGGGGGTGGTTTCCGATGTAAAAGTGAAGATCCTTGGTGCATTATAGAGGTCAAAAGTAAACATTTTCCAACAGTTTTCAAAAAAATCGAGAAAAACAAAAAAAAAATGACAGAAAAACGGGAATTTTTACGCAAAACCAGTTTTCGACCAAATCGATATTTTTATATGGTTGTAATTCAAAAACTAATCACTGTAAATACTTGAAATTTTCACCAAACGTTAATGTTAGTGATTTCTATATACAGTTTAATTTTCAAAAATTTTGACTTTTTTTGAATTATTTATAAACCACTGAAATTTTCGATTTTTTTGAGAATTTTTTTTGAAGTGTCGGTAAAAAAATGTTGGACGACCAAAAAAACTTGAAAATTTAATACACGGTTCATTATGAGTTGTTCTTATTGTAGCTAAAAAAAATTAAAAATCGTAAGTCACAATTTTTTTTAATAAGCGTTTACAGTTCAAATTTTTACGAAATCTGTCGAAAATGTGAAAATTTGCAAGTAATTTTGAAGTTGAAAAATCATAAAATTTTTTCGTATATAACTAAGGATTAAAAATACAAAACTAAGTTTTCCTTCAAGTAGCTATAGAGAAAACTCGAAGCATCATTATAGGAAAAATTTTAAGTGCGTTTGAATTTTAAATTTTTACGAAATAGCGTAACGATGATAACGATTTATCCTCAAACGATTTTAAACATTTGTTATTATTCATAAAGTATAAGTCATAGATACTTGAAAATTTTTTCCAGTTATTTAGATTGGCATTTTCTTTACATGATTTAATTTTCAAAATTTTTGACTTTTTTTGAGGTATTTATAAACAACTGAAATTTTCAATTTTTCCGAAAATATTTTTTTTAAAGTGTCGATAAAATTTTTATGGCCCTATCAAAATACTTAAAAATTTAATGCAAAGTTCCTCATAAGTTATTCTTATAGTGATTAAAAAATTATAAAAATACATAGGCATGATTTTTTTTCATTAGGATTTGAATTTCAAATATTGACTATTAATACGTAAAAATCACGAAAATTCGCAAATTATTATAAGCTAGAAATTCATAAAAATTCGTCAAAACCATGAATATTTGCAAATTATTTTGTAGTTCAAAATTCATAATATTGTTTGTATTTATATCTAAGGTTATAAAATTTAACACCATGTTTTCCATTATAGTTTTGCTTCAAATAGCTATAGAGAAAATTTGAAGCGTCATTATAAGAAAAATGTTTTGAGCGTTTGAGTTTTAAATTTTTATGAAATTGCGTAATGATAACAATTTATCCTCAAACGAATTTAAATATTATTTGTTATACTTCAAAAATTATAAGTCGTAGATACTTGAAAATTTTACCAGATATTTAGATCGGAAATTGAAAAATTGAAAATTTGTTCAATAATTGTACCACAGATTATTACACATATATATTAGACGAGATGATTATATTATGATAACGAAATGTTTTCATGGATATTAGAGAAGAATTTGTTTGAAAATTTAATACAAAGTTCCTCATAAGTTATTCTTATAGTGATTAAAAAATTATAAGAATACATAGGCTCGATAGGCACAATTTTTTTTATTAGCATTTGAAGTTCAAATATTGACAAAAATTCGTCAAAACCATGAATATTTTTTTTTGTGTTTGTCATTACGTTTTGGGGCAGTAAAAATGCTCCGACTTTTAACTTCAGTACCTCGTTCGATCAGAAAGTGAATCTAGTTGGTACTTTGGGGGGTCAAAAGTGAAAAATTCTTAATATTTTTCTAAATAATCGGGAAAAACAAACTAAAAATTAACGGAAAAACGAAAAACAGAAAATTTTACGTACAATCAGTTTTCGACAAAATCCATTTTGGTTTTTGATGTAACTTTAAAACGAATGACCAATGACCATTGATACATGAAATTTTCACCGAATGTTAATAAAATTGCTATAAAATGTTAATAAATTACAATAGCAGTTGAAAAATAAAATAAATTCATAGTTCCAATTTTTTTTTATAAGCATTCAAAGTTTAAATTTTGACAAAATACGTAAAAATCACAGAAGTCCACAAATTATTTTAAGCTAGAAATTAATAAAAAATTTTCTTTTTTAAACTAAGATTTAAAAATGTAATATAAGATTCCTTACAAGTTTTTCAATCTTTATCACAAAAAAATGTCCACTGGAAATGCAAATTAAATTTGTATAAGCATTTGAATTTCAAATATTGACAAAAATTCGTTAAACCCACGAATATTTGCGAATTATTTTGTAGTTCAAAATTCATAATATTGTTTGTATTTTTATCTAAGGTTATAAATTCAACACTAAGTTTTCCATAAGTTTTGCTTCAAATAGCTATAGATAAAATTTGAAGCGTCATTATAGTAAAAATGTTTTGAGCGTTTGAGTTTTAAATTTTTATGAAATCGCGTAATGATAACGATTTATCCTCAAACCAGGTATATGTATATCTATTATAATATAAGGTATTATGAATTATGATAACTACATGATAACTACACTAATTGATTAACTTGATGTCATATGCAAAATGCGTCTTAATTGAAAAATCAAATATTTGTTTTAAAGTAGAATATATGACAATATTTAAATATAATATATCCTAGACTGACAAATCATCTCCGTTCAGAATCGTTTTTCGTATTCAATGATACCTATCATTGCATTCAAATTTAATCCCATCCATTACAGTAACCTACTGTACAGCAGAGCGACATCCACGACTTACCCGCTTTTTTTTATGTTTGTAATTTTATAATTTTATAACTAAGAAAGTATAAGTTTAATATACTAATATTTGTATTTGTTATCACACAATTTAATCATTTTAAACATCTTATTTTAGAACTATTGTCTATTATAATGATATTTACTTTAATCTAACACAAAGTAATATATTTTAGTAGGCAGTTATATTGTTTTCAATAACTTGATTAGTATATACATTTTAGAACACGGAAAATACACAAAAATTGCTTTAAGACAATAAATACAATTTTCGAGATTGGTCATCGCTCGGTCTGGACCGTTGCACAATATGCCCCTTAAAATTTTTATTTCGTAAAATTATCTGATAAAATCATTTAATAGATTACTAATTTTGGTGTGTTATTTACCCATTGGCCTATTGGCTATTATAATGTAGGTATTTACCTATGTTATATACTTTATTATTTTATATTTATTTAACTATGTATATAATAAATACATAAAGATTTTTTTTATGAAGTACGATGTATGAACAATAATGAATTGTGAATTGATTAAGTTATTTAGTATATAATTATAAATAATAGTGTTGTATAGTAATTAAATCTATTCTGCGGTAATTACTAATTATTAATAATTATGAGTTATTATCACGATTAAAGATAGTATGGTTGCCCATCGACCCATGATCCACATACTAGAAAAGTGTCTACCGAAATGAATCTCTACTTATCAGTATTAAACAGCTGGAAACTTAAACACTAGCGCTTGCGTGTGTAGTGACTATAAACTCAACTACTATTAACCATACAGTCATACACACATTTGGTTGGTATATTTAATTTTAATATATTTATATCATTTAAAACTGATTTGAATAATGTCATTTTTTGTTCTACCTTTTAATCAGGAATTAAAACAAAAGAATAATTAATAATACAAATTAAATCATTATTAAATTTTATAATAGGTATAGCACTTTTAATCTTTTAGGTATTGCAGGGGACGTTAATTCTGTATTAAATAAAGGTGCATCTCTTTTTAGGTAGTTTATTGTACCAGTATCATGAACTATTTTATTTTCCTGTGGTTTTATTGCTGTATAACAGTGATCATTGTTTATCGAAGATAGTAAATCATCATATGCATTTCCACAGCTAGTACCACAATCGTTATTAGTCTTGTCATTCTTAAAAAAATTTATATATATTAAGTCAATGACTAACAGGGATTATTTAAATTACAGTGTATTCATACGGTATTGGCTATATTTACTACACTTATTATTGATCCATTTGTAACTGGTATCGGAATGGCACCATTACGCAGCTTAGCTCTTTTTAAACATACCTAGACATATACAGGTAGGTACTTTTTTGACTATAACTACCATTATGATTTTAAAAGAAATAGTTAAATACATACAGTATATTTGTTATTCCCATTTCCAGTTACCCATGAATCATTTACATCAACGTCTCTAAAATGTTGGCGACAAACTCTAGAATTAGGGTGGAAATTAAGTCCTAAAGCTTTCTCCCATTCATATCGTAACGCAAGGTCTTTTGGAAAGTGAAAACGACTTTGTTTTAAACATTTGTCTCGAAAAATACAATTTGGTACACAACAAGACATTTTTAATTTAGTAACTCAGTACGTACAAATTAATACATTTATTATTAGTTATTACGCATTAATAATAATAACTATTACTTAAGACGAGCTTATTAATTGTTTATATTGTTTATAATTAATTATTATTATCTATTGTGTGGCTGTTAATAATATATCTAGTAGACGATAGTCTGTACAAAGCCAATCATAGTATTTTGAAGAAAGCGCGGGAAAAAATTAAATATCTGTCTAATTATCTAAATTATCTTTGAGTGGTAACTGCATTAATTGTCACTATAACATATAAGCGCTAGTTTTTAAGTTTCCAGCTGTTTAATACTGATAAGTAGAGATTCATATCGGTTGACACTTTTCTAGATTCGTTGGGCAACCATTATACTATCTTTAATCGTGGTTATTATAAATCTCTCTTATCTATGGTCTGTGATTGTATCACAGAATACTAATTATTTTGTGATAAATGATAATAGTTAAGCAACAACGCTGATTAAACGGATTATATATTATTATTATTATGATAAACCTAATATTATTTTCAATTTGATAAAAGATTTAAAGATGTCAAAGATGAAGAAGTGTTGAAGTGTCAATAAATGTCAATAATGTCATCATTTTTAAATATGCCAATTTGATCGCGCGTTTTAGTATTTTGTACAGTTTTTCGAATCTCGTGACATCTGAAGGCATGGCGATTGTATATGGGCTGCCGAAATTGTGTAGCCGACACGTTGCTTTCTATTTGCTGAGAAACCAATACAAGGTGAGTCCCGAGTAAAGTCTACCGATTCTCCGTACCTAACAATGGGTCGCACAGCCCGCCGCCGTAGCAAACGCACCTCTGACCGTCCTTCTACTGGCTATCAGTTTGAAGTCGTCTCGCTGACTACATGGATGAAGTCTCATGGATGGAAACCCACCTGCCGATTGGCGCCAGCCTGGTTTGCCGATACTGGACGAGGGCTAATGGCAGCCCAGAACATTGACGCGGGACAACCACTTGCTATTGTACCTGGTCGTTTGGTGATCACTGTTGACTCGGTGTCTATGTCACCATTTGGCAAACACTTTACCACCGTTTACAAGACACAACAAGTATTAGCCACATATCTGATGTTTGAACGGCACAAAGGATCTGAATCATTTTGGCATAATTATATTGTCTCATTGCCCATGATTCTGTCGAATTCAGCATACTGTCCTGCTGAAAATTTACCCAATGATCTATCAAATAAAGTACAAGACCATCAAAACACAATATCAACAACTTTTAATCAAATTATGTATGAAATGTCTTCCATTGTTTGTTCACACTGTTCAGACACTTGCAGAAATATATTTACATTTGAAGTTTATAAATGGGCATGGTCAATTGTAAATACTAGAGCCGTTTATATGAGTCCAGATTGTAGCTCGAAAAATAAAATAAAATTGTCAGATGTCAACAATCTTGCACTTGCACCATATATAGATATGTTTAACCACTCTCCTTTGGCTTGTGTTCGGGCCACGGTCAATAATTTAAACGGTGCATACACTATTGTTACTGAAAAGTTATTTAAAAAACATTCTGAAGTGTTCATTAACTATGGACCACATTCCAACACTAAATTATTTTTAGAATATGGATTCATTGTTCCATCCAATCCACAAGATTCTGTTCATTTGTCAGCTAAAGAAATCATTTCAAAAACAGGCAAATGTTTAAATAAGAATCGATTGGAAAAACTTAGGACTTATGACTTATTAGAAGGTCATTATTGTACATCTGAAGGCTTATCGTGGTCAACGAGAATTCTAACATACCTGTTAATTTATTCTGATCGACTTAATGATGAAGAATTAAAAAACCGAGTGTTTGCAAATTTATTTGACCCAAGTGAGGTTAAAGCTGTATCTAAAATTGGAGCTATTATTGTTGAATCAAAGCTGGAAGAAATAAAACACTGGGAATCAAAAATGTTGACCATTTTAGGAAGTCAGGCTGAGAAGTCAACTGGTTTTGTGGTTGCTACGGAACTGGTAAAGGAGAATCGGAGATTACTCGAAAAATGTTTGCAATCATTAATTAATGTTAAATAATAATTTATAAAACATAATCTGTTGGGAATAAATATATTTTAAGTCAAATTTGTTGGTTTTTTTTCCAGTAGTTTCTTAATAAATTATAACCTAGGCTTTTGGTCTATTTAATACAATAATATCAATATTAAAATGTTCCTTTAAAAAAATAAAATAAATAATATGAGTACCAGCTAATAAAACATAATTTCAATATCTAGGTACCCATTAAAAAGTAAAGATTAAAAAACTAATCATTTCTCACACCCAAATGATTACATTAAAAATATGTGTCTATTATAAGTAGATGTTAAATTATTATTATATTGAACAAATACACATTGTAAACTTGATGATTCCCATATTTTGGTACTTAGGGAAGTATCCATATATAACTTAAAATTATTAATAATAATTTGTACCTATTAAACAAAAATGTTTCTAATTTATTCAAACGATAAAGATAAATTAAATGTGGCAGTTCATTATTTTACATTTTTTAAATTAATTCATTTTAAATAAAATAGTTATTGGTTCACACATTTTAATAATAATATTTTAACTTATAATGTTATAACATAAGTTGAAATATAAATGGTTCATTAGGGATATTGCTAAAAACAGTTTCATTTCTTAGCATAAAAATATAATTAACAAACTATTTAAAAAAGTTGATGCAGAATGAAGATTCAATAAATTTTTTTTAAACCAAACATTTAGGTGTATTATGAATATGAATATCAAAAAAAATATATATGCATGTATACAGGGTGATTGATTCATCATAAAACACTCATTATTTCAAAAAGTATTGACTTTTTTCAAAATATTTTTTTACATGGTTTCAAGTTGTTAAAAAACCAACGTTTTTATTAAAAAATTATATTTTAAATATTTTTTATCCTTATCATTTTTTAAGTTTTTTACTTTTTGAATGACAACATAGAGTTTTAATTTCATATTCCAAAGCAGAATATTTTCCTAAGTATTTTGATTCATAAAAATCAAATTTAGGGCTAGAATTTTTAAGTTATAAGTATTTAAAGTTTAGATTGTCAGAGTGGAGTAGTACAGGGTTACCCCGCAAAATGTTTGTCCACTACTCCGCTTGTCTAAACTTTAAATACTTATAACTCAGAAACTACTAGCCCCAAATTCGATTTCTATGTATTAAAATACTTAGAAAAATATTCAGCTTTGGAATATGAAATTAAAACTCTATGTTGTTATTCAAAAAAGTAAAAAACTTAAAAATGATAAGGATAAAAAATATTTAAAAATATAATTTTTTAACAAAAACGTTGGGTTTTTAACAACTTGAAATCATGTAAGAAAATATTTTGAAAAAAGTCAATACTTTTTGAAATAATGAGTGTTTTATGGTAAATCAATCACCTTGTATACTATATTATATTATATTATATATTATAAAATATATAAGCTATAAATTATAATATGGAATACTTATTTTACCATTAACATGTATACACACATATGTGTATAAAGATAAATTTACAATATAGTCATAATATGTGCTAAATAATAAACGATTGCTGTTATATATATCTAAAAAAAAAGATTTTACAGAGTCTAATATATTTTAATAATATTTTCCTTTTTTTTTTTTTTAATTTTAGCGTGTGTGAAATATGTTCATTTTTTCAAAAGTTATATATATTATTATTTCAGGCTATTTCTACATATAATAAACATCATAACCATGTCCTCTGCAACCGCCATAAAAAGCTTCGAATTCCTAATAGACTGTCAATACTTCCGACATGTTATCATGTCGGTGGAGCACATATTAAAGAGAACTTGTCTATAATAGAACCCAATACTGTTAGTGGTAAAGATATGATCTTGGGTATGTTGCAATACATTTGGCCAAAGGTTGGTATTCATAATAATTAATATGTTATTAAAATATAACAGTTACAAAATTAAATAAATATTTAGGATGATGTGACTATTCGAAAGCGAGTAACATTGGCACTTGGATTATTGGCTGCTGCCAAAATGTTGAATGTGTCTGTCCCGTTCATTCTAAAATATGCAATGGACGATCTTAATGAAAAACTTGGTTCTGGCGGAGATGCATTGTTAACTATGGATTCAGCACCCGAAACTGTGTCAACTGTTGCAGCGACTCTGTTGATATCGTGTGAGTATGAGTAAGTTTGAAATAGTAAGAGCAGAATTAGTACTCAAATTGTAGTTATTCAGATTAATTTTAAAGTTAATACATAAGTCATTATAGTTTGTTAATTTCCAGTTTTATATACTATACTTACTTATTTTATATCCCAACTCTGGTAGTCCAGCACTGTTTAATATATTATATTCAATTTTAAATATACAAAAATGTGCATATTTTTAATGACTATTTTAAAGATAACTTATAATTATATAAAGATTATTGATTCTTTTTCTTCTTTTCTTTGGGCTCTCCCAACTATTTGGGGTCGACCATCCTGGTCCTCAATTTCCACTTACTACAATCATTAACATCCTCCTCATAAACACCAGTCATTCTCATATCGCACTCTATAACTTCAAACCATTTCTATTTTGGCCTTCCTCTTACTCTTTTTCTATCCATACTCATGTTCTTTGTCACTGAAACTACCTCAGTTTTTCTCTTCTTAAAACATGCCCTAGCCATCTCAACCTATTCTCACACAATTTGTCAACTATTGGAACCACTCCTATACTACCTTTAATATTCTCATTTCTTATTCTGCCCTCTCTTGTCACTCCACTCATCCATCTTAACATTCTCATCTCCGCAACACTCATTTTCCTATATATTGTTTTATCTATAGCCCAACATTCCAATCCATACATTATCACCAACCTTACTTCTGTCTTATAAAATTTACCTTTTAACCAGATTGGGATTCTATAAAGATTATTGATCATGAACACAAATCTAAAAATATAAATAGGAAAAAGATCAGAATAAATGTCTTATAAAAATAATGCTTAATTGAATAAATAAAAAACAGATATGTCATATTTTCAGATGGCGTTTGTAGAGCAGCTGCTGCTGGTATGAATGAACTACGTAATGCTGTATTTGCTAGTGTGGCTCAACAATCCATTAGAAAAATTGCCAGAAATGTTTTCTTACATCTTCACAGTTTAGATCTAAGTTTTCATTTATCCAGACAAACTGGTGCATTAGCTAAGGTGTGGTTTAATAAATCTTATAGACTATAAGTTATAGTACTTAATCAAGTGTAAAAACCAGAATTTTTTTAAGGCTTACTTTTTTTTGTCAGTTTTTTGTGGCTTCTATTATTTATGAAATCTTAAGAAATTATCAAACATCCATCAGTAGTGACTTTACCAATTAGATTTTATCATTCACTTATCAAAGTTATTTTAAATTATTAATTTATGGTTTTCTAGGTAATAGATCGTGGAAGCAGGGGAATAAACTTTGTACTTACTGCTATGGTATTTAATATTGTACCTACTTTATTTGAATTGACACTAGTTAGCACTATATTGGTAAGTTCCTATAATCATAATCTTAAAAAAAATGTATAGTTATTTGATGTTGTTTAGGGATTAAATTGTGGTTATCAATTTGCTGCTTTATCCTTTGGTTGTGTCTCTATTTATACAGTGTATACATTATTAGTAACCCAGTGGAGGACGAAATTCCGAATTTATATGAATCAAGCTGAAAATGAAGCTGGAAATAAAGCTATGGACTCGTTAATAAATTATGAAACTGTTAAGGTATGCGTGTATAAAATATTAATATGTTGATAAATTATTAATTATTTTAACTTAATAAGGACTAAATAAATAAAAATATTTTCAGGTAATGATGTGAATCATGTACCAATATTGCATCCAACATTTTTTTTGTAGTGGTTATCAGTCAAATATTCTTAAATTTCTTAATTGTTGTATAACATTTAATCATCTTCTAGAAGTGTAGAATAGTTGACTGACATTATTCTGAATAATCTTTTGCAACTTTTCATCTAACCTTTAACTTTACACTTAATACTTATGAGTAATTAATGAATCAAAATTTCAGAAAAAATTTTTTATTCACTTTTAATTATTAAAAGTGTATTTAGTCATTCAATAAGATTTTCAAAAAGTGCCCAAGATGAAAGTTTGAAGTATACGTTATGTTTGAACAAAATAATGTAAAATTGTAAAATTGTGATGTATCATGTGTTCTAAATTTTACCCTTTTTTATTTATTTCAGCTTTAAAAAACTTGAAACATTAAATTATTTTATTTTCTTCAATTGTAGTATTTCAATAATGAACTGTACGAAGCAAACAGATACGACCGTGTCTTACAAAACTTTGAGATGGCTTCACTTAAGACTAGCTCAAGTCTGGCACTTTTGAATTTTGGTCAAAATGCCATATTTAGCATAACAATGAGCACAGCAATGATATTAGCCGCAAAACAAATAGTCGAAGGTAATATAACTGGATTCGAATTTTATTGGCTGGTTAGTTTTATGTATAATCAAACATCAAACAATAATATTTTAAGCAACCAAATATAATTATATATAAATAATCCATTAGGTAACATGACAATTGGTGACTTGGTAATGGTGAATGGTCTCCTTTTCCAGCTGGCCATGCCACTCGGGTTCCTAGGATCTGTTTACCGTGAAGTGCGACAGGCGTTACTCGACATGCAGTCCATGTTTGCGATAATGGCATGCGATCCATCTGTTAAGGTATACATTTACTATATAAATCAATTCTTTATTGAACACTTATTGAAAGTTTTAGACCGCCGGCTGCCGCACCATATCATTCGTAGGAGGCCATACAGCCGCGGGCTGCCATTAATTAATTTGGATTTATATTATTAACTTTACCGTGGCGCTACAATAATGATCTTGAAATATGCTGTGGCTTAGTGGGAATAATTGCAATTTTTTTTATGCAATAAACATTAATTTTTAATTTTTTTTTTCAAATCCAATAGTATATATACAAATACAAATTTATAATGATACAGAAAACTGTCTTTGGCGTACCCATGATAAATATTCTTGAGGCCGCCGGCGGCTGCATGACAGTCAACGTGTTAAGAAACTTATTTTTTTTTAAAGAAATCTCATTTTTATAATTTCCTTTTTATGTATTTCATAAGCTAAAACATAATACTATTTTAAAAATGTTTGTCTAAGTCTAAACATGAGATTAAAGATTTTTTTTTATTAATAATCGTTTAACATTTATATAATATTATTCTGGTAGTTTTGATATTTTTCCCACGACATTTTAAAGAAAACGAAAATTATAGGTTTTTTGAAATAATAACCTAAAATAAATTATTTACATTTTTTTTCAAAAATACATAAATATTTGGTACTTTTCTGTTATTCCTACTACTGTGAATCTCAATTCTTTTATCTCGACTACCACGCCGATTCACACAATTACCTGTTCCTATCCGTTGTTGTTTTTATTCATTTAAAAATAATTATGGATCCTTGGAGTTTTAGCGAACAGTGAAAAAGATGCCCTTGTTTTTTTTTAAGAAGAGGGTTTACTTCCGAGACATCGTGGATGCAAAAACGGTCTAAAAAAAAAATATACATCGGCAAAATTGAAATGTTTGGAAGTGCAACTTCTAGAAGTGTCAGTCTATAATAATATCTAAAACCAATATTTATGTCTATTATGTATGAAACGATGAAACTATATTGTCTGGCTGGTAGTTTTGGGGATAGTACCTACTATAGTAGTCGAGATAACAGAATTGAGTAGTCGCAGCTTTGGGAGGTAATATGGATAACAGAAAAGTACCAAATATTTTAACAATGTAGTGTTCACTCTAAAATGATCAATGTAATAGTTTTGTTAGGCAATATATTTTTATATATTTATTACTTTTGAATAATTATTTCCCTTTAATTGGTATGCAAATCACATTTTTCATCACATAAATTTTGTTATTTGAAGGCCCTAGTGTAAAAGTAAATTTTTGGGTTTCTTAAAAAACGCCATTCAGCTGTAAAAAAAAACACATTTATTTTATTATTAATTATAATATAACATAAAATGTTAAATAAATATATGTATATACATATAATTTTTGCTTATAATACTTTAATATCCATAATATCAGTGCCCTACTATTTAAAAACCACTGACTCTGCAATGCACCATTTGCTCTGGTAGTAAAACTGGCTCAGTATTTAACTATTCAAATATATAAGTTTTGCTTAGTTTTTTTTATTTATTTTCATATTTTTGTCAATTTTCACCAGAATCGAACGGATGCCATCCCGTTGTCTATTAGTAAAGAAAATGCATCCATCGAATTCCGAAACGTCAATTTTGCATATCAGAACGGTAAACCTATTTTGGATGACCTGTCCTTTGTTGTTCCACCTGGCAAGAAAGTCGCAATAGTTGGAGGTTCCGGTAGTGGGTAAGCAAATCAGACGAATTCTGTCTGAAATCTTGTCTGTTCAAAAACATGGAAGTTTTCGTAAAATATACTATAACCACAGATTCAATAAAAATTAATCTGTGCTATTACACATTTACATTTTTTTTAAATTATAGGTACTAGAATATAAAAATAAAACTTAATTTTTCATACTCATCCTTAAATATAGACATGGGTACTTGACTTGATTTTTTTTTAAATCTTTGTTGACAGAAATTGTGTTATATTAAAAATAATATTTTAGACAATGTTTTATAGTTTAAAATTATATTACTTAAAATTCTAAAAATTTCACTTTAAGCCTTTAAATGGCCATGAAATATTTTGTGACCCAGAGATGTACAAACATTCTAGTCCTGTTTTTTAATAACAAAATTAATATTTTATTTTTATAATATATATATATATATACAATCTGTACTAAATTTGAACAAAATGAATATATTCATTATATGTTACTAAATAAATTTAAAATGATCAGGCCTGTGAATTTTAATGTACTATAAGAAAAACTGCTAAATATGTATTGAAAATTAAAACTGATCATAATATGTAAACATGAACATTTCAAAATTTTTATATTGCAAAATCACCCATTTTTAGAAATAGAATTGTATCTAATATCTAAATACCTATCTTATGATAAATTAAAAAAAAAAATTAATGTATAAATTTGTTTTTATACTGTGTTTATATATTTATAATTGATTACATTTTGCAATATTGGTTTAAAATTAGCTTAAAACATTTTTATTTTTCTATTTATGATCCCCCTGATTTTTTTAAAATATATAATTATATAATATCACATACATAATATTTTTTAATTTTATTATGTCACAAAACTTCAAAACTAATGATAAAAATTTAATGATGTGATACATGGACTTTTCAGGAAATCCACAATAATCAGATTGCTGTTCAGGTTTTTTGAACCGACTTCAGGTGAGATTCTCATTGGAGGCAAAAATATCAAGGACATTGATATTGATAGTCTTCGGAAGTGCATGGCTGTAGTTCCTCAGGTATATTTAATTATTGCAATATTTAACATCCTTTACGGATTAGGTAGAGATCAGATGTATAATTTTAAGAAAGCTTATTTATGCATATTTTTTACATTAAAATATTTTTTAAATAAAAATTTACATTTATTTATTTTATGTATCAGGGTGGGTAAATTAATAAATTATGCAGATTATCTTTTGGGTGGGATGTGATCTCATATTATATAATTATACTGTTTTATTTGTTTGAATAGGATTCAGTTTTGTTCCATGACACGATCATGTACAACCTTCACTATGGTGACATGAGCAAGTCTGAGTCTGAAGTCATTGAGGCGGCCAAACTTGCAGAACTTCACAACTCTGTGTTAAAGCTACCCAACGGGTATTTGACACAAGTGGGCGAACGGGGCCTAATGATATCTGGCGGTGAAAAGCAACGAGTGTCCATTGCTAGGGCGATACTCAAGGACAGTCCTATTCTGATATTTGATGAGGCCACGTCATCATTGGACTCAATTACTGAACAGGTATGTGTATAGTGATTAGTGTTCAAGTGTTATTAGTGCAGAAGTATCATTTGGGATATTATAGGATATACACTGGTGGCCTTATTTTTCCTCACAGGTCGCACCATAAATGTAATTATTAATAAATATAAATAAATAATAAAAATATTATATTACTTTAATCTTTGTTGGCATAACTTGATGGTGATAATATTTTAACCACTGTTAAAAATATATCTATCACTTCTAAGATTGTAATATTTATTCAAGAATTAAGATATTAATATCTTACCTTGTTAATTTTGCTAATAATGTTAGTATTTAAAATTTATATTTTCAAATAGGCATATTATCGATAAAAATTTTTTTTTAATATTTTTCGGAGTACAAGTATATTATTGCTTGGCTTTTGTCTTTGATATGTTTTATGATTTGAAAGCTTATCAAGTCTTTTTCTTTCTTTTTCTTAATATTGTTCGCAATGATCAGTCAGATTTTTTGTTTTTATCACTTTAATTATTTATTTATAACTTTTAATTAAGATTGAATGAAAAAAAAACGGAATTATTCAAGATTTTTCAAATATTCTAGTCATTATTATTATGACTCTAAGTGTTGTCCATATTAGGAATATTTTAACTAACTGTATTACTTAGTACGTTCTGTCGACTGTCATTCTGTAAGTTACGTTTTTTATTCAGTCACCAATTAAAATAAATAATTTTATTTCTAACAGATGACATGAATTTGCAAAAAAAACATTGCGTACATAAGTATGACGTAATTATATATTTTAATATTTATATGGCAACGCGCATATTATGCTATAATACCAATTCCCTGTATAATAATTTTTGTCTGCAGGCAGTTAAGTTTAGAGCAAACTCTAAATGTATAATTTTATTTAAATACTTAGGTACTATATATATAGGTACGTTCACAACTGTTACCAGATATACACGTATACGATTCAACTCGGTTGAAAGACGCGACGATAAAATAGATATATGGTATAGGTATTATAAAAAATATAGTACAATTTCTCGTTAACCTTAAAAAGAGTGCAGTGAGTAATAACTTATAGGTATATAAGTCATAAATGTGATTCGAAATGTTGAACAGAAGGTAGGTACAGCCGAAAGAATAATATAAATATTAATGATATCGTATGCATGAGGCACCTAAGACATCATTTATTTTTTAATAATTTCCGGCTGTATCTGTTACAAAATCGAATGGAAAGACTATGTTAAACCGCCACACAAACAACGCTTTATAATATATTATCATGATTGCATTAACTGTTGAATATTGGGATCGTATAACTTAAGTAGATATACATTTTAATAATAAAGTATAAAAGTTCTTATGTATTTATAATATTTTACATCCCATCACCCATACATAGCATAGTTTTTTATGCAGTTTAAGTGTATGATGTATAACATTATATATACTAAAACAACCGAACAATTATATAACAAATCAATTTCAAATTAGTTTTTTTTTATCTGTTTTTCCACCGACAGTAGAGTAGGTTCTGTTTGAACAATACTATACTCTTCTGCTGCCATCGTTTATTGATGAATAAAATTAATTTATAAATTCACACAGTATATAACATACGAATATAGGAATATAATACCATACTATAACTAATCAATTTCTTATTACCTATTATAAGTGTTTATGTAGCTATAACTACTTAGTAATCTCTAATTAGTAGTTATAGCTTATATAATTGTATATGTTATAAAACAAATTATATACTTTTACAATATACCTATCAGTATAATAATAATTAAAATTACCTGCTATGCCTTTGAGCGATAAAGTAATCTTTAGTAAAAATGGACATGAGTATTATTAACACAATTTCGTGTCCAAAAAATGCCTAAGTAAAGCAGGCACTTTTGCGCTAAAAACTGACAAAATATTAAGCATTGAAATTTCCCTTATAAAGTTCAGAAAAATACAATTCTATAGGTACACTAAAATTCCAAAACTTAAAACATAATACACTAAAAACATGTGGATTCAAAAAAATAAAAAAATCGTATTTTTGAAATAGTAAGAAATATCTATTCGTAATTTAATAGTTTCATTTGTTTTAGGTTGCGTAGTGTAAGTAAAAAATATAAATTAGGTATTAAATTTATCATCAATTTTTCATATATTTTACGTCAATAAGTAGGTATATAATTTCAATAAGAACATCAAAATTATGGATAATATGCCCAATAAACGTATAAATATGCAAAAAATAGGCAAAAAAAAAATTATGGATATGTGATATGTAACTGTACAGTTTACATTGGTATCTTACGATGGATTTATATCCCGCCATCATCTATCATTCTAGCATTGACTACAACGTAGCAAGACTGATGTGCAAATCCATGTACGCCATGAATTTAAACCCCCGGTCATGACCAATACTTTAAAATAATCGGGTAATACTATTATGATTGGGTTAGGGTTCTGATTTTGTGCGGCTTTTTTATTTGTATTTTGGTTCCATCTCGTTAATATAATAGTGCGTATGTTATACACCTGCAACCTGCAATCGGTCATAATAATTCATAATATTCTTATGTCTTATGATTATACATAACGGTTTTATTGCCTATAGAACATACTGAAGGCGTTGCGGCGAGCCACCAAGGATAAGACGAGCGTGTGCATCGCCCATCGGCTGTCGACCATCAAAGATGCGGATGACATATTGATATTACGCAACGGGAAAGTCGTCGAACGCGGAAGTCACCAGTGGCTGATGGACAACGGCGCTTCCGAATATTCCGAAATGTGGAACATTCAACAAGACACGGCGAAGGGCCAATAAACCAGCGACGGTCCATCATATTACAATAGAATTATTCGTTTTTATTTCACGCGGTGTTTACGTCGAAAACCTTGTTTCCGCGATTGTTGTACACTGATTTACATTATACAAATTATTATATTATTTCGTTCGCTTTTAAGAGGTATAATATTGTGTGCATGTTTTACAGATACCCATTTGTTACACGTGTAGGCACCAGAAAAATGTCAAGAGTGACAGCATTTTTCTATATATTAAACGACAAATATGTAGATAGGTATAGGCGCTTACTGTTACCCGTTATATATAGATATAACCTATATAGGTTACCTACTTAATGTTATGTAGACGATGCGGGAATAACTTGAAATTATTGTACCCGCTGCGCTATATTGTACTTTATTTGTGTTCTTAATAAATGTAATAGTTTTTCTTCCGAATACTTGCTTTCTGTTTTGTTTCAAACTTAAAAACAGCTGCAGTGATGTTATAGAGGTAATATTGACCTCTATACAAATCGTTTTTATTTATTAAACTATTAAAGGTATACCTACCTATGGTAAAATGGTGAAAAATGTATTGCAAAAACTTTTTAACAATATTTTTCAAAATAAAATATATTATGTGAGTTGAGTAAACTCGGTTGACAAATATTGAGAAGTATATTATAATAATTATAATCTTATATTTTGTTCATTAAGAAGGCGCCACACCCGCTTTAGTTGTCTTAGTCTGACTAACGCGTAACATGGCAAATTTTCGGTCAATAGTTCACGTCTTATTACAGCTTAAAAATAGATTGAATAGACCTACTATGAAATTTGATGGTAAGAATCTGTGTTTTGTTGGAAGTTGTTTTTACGATAATTCAGTTAGTTATGAGCATTTTTATTTCACAATTTATTATTCCTACACGCATAACTCATTTAAAAACTGAATTATCGTAAAAACAACTTCCGTCAAAACAAAGATAATGTTCTTACCATCAAGTTTTATGATAGGTCTATTGACCCTAATTTTTAAGCTAACATAATAAGACGTACCTAAACTGCCGAGCGTAAATTTGCTGTTACGCGTTCGTAAAACTATTAGACAACAGTCAACAAGTCAACAAATGCGGTTATGTCGTTCTCTTAAGGTTACTTTTTATAACCAATGAACCCTTCCCCTTTGGAAATTCTTAGGTGTATATTAAAACTACATGCTTGCTCTGAGCCGCTTAGGACGCCTGCCTTTTACTTTTCATTTTTAAAGTACCTAATAGAAGTTTAATTGTATGAAATTAAATTTTATTTATTTATATTGTAGTTCATTAGTTATAATTTGATCGAAAACAACGACGTGTTCCCATAACGCAACTATACAATTATCAGTTATCGCATTAATAAACCAAATCAGAAGCGGATCCAAAAATGTTTAACGGGGAGCCGGGAGGGGAGTGCAAAATTGTCTTTACTTTTTAGCGAAATATAGCTATAATATACTAATGTGTTATAGCTTTTGATGGCTATAAAATATTAGTCACATTAATATTATAAATTATAATACTCTAGTTGTGCTTGTAGTTGTGACGAAATACTAAAATCATCAAAACACGTATTAAAATTATATACATATTATACATAACAAAACCTATTTTTAGGGATTTGTTGTGTATGTAGGCTCAATTCCCCCCCACTTTGGATCTGTTCCTGTACAGATTCCAAAAATATATTTGATGTAACTAATTATCGACCAATTTCACTGATAAAGCCAATAAGAAAAATCATGGAAAACATTGTAATTAAACTATTAAAGGTCTTATTTTTTGGTAGTTAGAGACAATCACTTTTTTCACAGAAGAACGTGATTTTGGCCGAAACCATTATTCAATAAACACCCTCTTAAAACTACATACCTATCCACCTAGGTACCTAGCTATTAGGTATTAGCACAGAATAAAAGTATTAGATTCTGAGCGGAGTGATGAATGTATTGATTTTACCATGATGTGTGTTTTTATTTTTTTTGTGTCTGTCATCATGTTTTGGGGCAGTAAAAGTTCTTCGATTTTTGACTTCAGTACCTCGTTCGTTTAGAAAGTGAATCTAGTTGGTACTTTGGGGGGGGGGGGGGGTCAAAAGTAAAAACTTATTAATATTTTTCTAAATAATCGAGATAAACAAACTAAAAATTAAAGGAAAACGGGAAATTTTACGCACAATCAATTTTCGACAAAATCAATTTTGGTTTTTGATGTAACTTTAAAACAAATGACCATCGATACATGAAGTTTTCAACCGAATGTTTATATAAGCATATTCTATCCACCATTATATATATCTGTGACTCAAACGCTCAAAACATTTTTCCTATAATGACGCTTCAAATTTTCTCTATAGCTATTTGAAGCAAAACTTATGGAAAACTAGGTGTTCAATTTTATAACCTTAGATATAAATACAAACAATATTATGAATTTTGAACAACAAAATAATTTGCAAATATTCATGGTTTTGACGAATTTTTGTCAATATTTGAAATTCAAATGCTAATAAAAATTTAATTTGAATTTCCGGTGGACATTTTTTTTGTGATAAAGATCGAAAAAAGAAAATTTTTTTTGAATTTCTACTTTCTAGCTTATAATAATTTGCGAATTTTCGGGATTTTTACGTATGTTGTCAAAATTAAAATTTGAATACATGTAAAAAAAAATGTGGCTATATATTTCTTTTATTTTTCAACTGCTATTGCAAAACTATATTATGAGCCTTGTATTAAATTCTCAAATCTTAGAATTAAAAAGAAAAACTTTTATGAATTTCGATCTAAGATAATTTGAACATTGCCGTAATTTTTATGTATTTAGTCAAAATTTGAACTTCAAATTTCAGTTGTTTATAAATACCTCAAAAAAAGTCAAAATATTTTGAAAATTAAATCATGTAAAGAAAATGCCAATCTAAATAAAATTTTTCAAGTATCTATGACTTATACTTTTTGAATAATAATAAATGTTTAAAATCGTTTGAGGATAAATCGTTATCGTTACACTATTTCGTAAAAATTTAAAATTCAAACGCACTTAAAATTTTTCCTATAATGATGCTTCGAGTTTTCTCTATAGCTACTGCCTACTTGAAGGAAAACTTAGTTTTGTATTTTTAATCCTTAGTTATAAACGCAAAAAATTTTATGATTTTTCAACTTAAAACTAATTTGCAAATATTCATGGTTTAGACGAATTTTTGCCAATATTTGAACTTCAAATACTAATTAAAAAAATTGTGCCTATGTATTCTTATAATTTTTTAATCACTATAATAATAACTTATGAGGAACTTTGTATTATATTTTCTAGTACTTTGATAGGACCAAACAAATTGTATCGACACTTCAAAAAAAATATTTTCAGACAAATTGAAAATTTCAGTCGTCTATAAATATCTCAAAAAAAATCATAATATTTTGAAAATTAAATCATGTAAAGAAAATGCCAATCCTAATAACTGGTAAAATTTTCAAGTATCTATGACTTATACTTTATGAATAATAACAAATGTTTAAAATCGTTTGAGGATAAATTGTTATCGTTACGCTATTTCGAAAAAAATTTAAAATTCAAACGCACTTAAAATTTTTTCTATAATGATACTTCGAGTTTTCTCTATAGCTACTTGAAGGAAAACTTATGGAGAACTTAGTGTTGTATTTTTAATCCTTAGTTATAAACGCAAAAAATTTTATGATTTTTCAACTTCAAAATTACTTTCAAATTTTCGCGTTTTCGACAGATTTCGTAAAATTTTGAACTATAAAAGCTTATTAAAAAAAATTGTGACTTACGATTTTTAATTTTTTTTAGCTACAATAAGAACAACTCATAAGGAACCTTGTATTAAATTTTCAAGGTTTTTTGGTAGTCCAACATTTTTTTACCGACACTTCAAAAAAAAATTCTCAAAAAAGTGGAAAATTTCAGTGGTCTATAAATAACTCAAAAAAAGTCAAAATTTTTTGAATATTCAACTGTATATAGATAGCACTACCATAAACATTTGGTGAAAATTTCAAGTATTTACAGTGATTAGTTTTTGAATTACAACCATATAAAAAAAATCGATTTGGTCGAAAACTGATTTTGCGTAAAAATTCCCGTTTTTCTGTCATTTTTTTTTTGTTTTTCTCGATTTTTTTGAAAAATGTTGGAAAATGTTTACTTTTGACCTCTATAATGCACCAAGGATCTTCAATTTTACATCGGAAACCACCCCCAAAGTTTGAAATCGAAGCATTATTTCGACTAGTTATGCTGTACACAGACACCCAAAAAAAAAAGACACACATCATTGTAAAATCAATACATTCATCACTTCGTTCAGAATCTAAAATAGTTTTAGTTATTTTATTTATTTATGGTTATTGTCCTGCAATGAGGAGATACAGTGGATATAAATTATACTTACCTTAATATTTAATACACATAACAGATTGACTCAGATCAGTGCATAGGGTATCCTTAAAATTAAATGTCTTTATGAGAATATTTATGGTTTTTATCTACCAACAAAAGACTAATGATATAAAAAAACTAGTAAAATAAAATTCTTCTGTTATCCTCATTGGGACATCAAGAAAAATCAATACATTTCAATTTTCAATCAGTGAATCACATAAATTTGAAATTTCCAATTCGTTTCATAGTTTTTAGGATATGTCAAATCTAGCTTCCAACGCTCATAAAAAATTAATTTAATTTTTTGGTAAACATTTTATTTTTGAAACAATTAAACAAATTTATGAGAAATCTTGTGTTAAACTTGGAAATCTTATGTAATAAACCAAATTTTTTTATGAAAATTATAACTCAATAAAAATAGCAAACATTTGTGACTTTTACCAAAGTAGATTGAGGCGATTGGGCTTAAAAAATTATTCTTTAGAATATATGATTTTATTAATTTACAATATATACTCGTACATTATGTATTTATGAATCTTCTTCCTCTTATTCGTGGTTACCGGCCTTTATGACCATACCGTCCAGCAAATATGTGCATTTATGGATAATAATTGGAAACTGAAAAAAGTTTAATGAAATTTTTTGGCATTATTTTATTTTATTTTATTAGAATACACGGGCTAAGCCCTTTTATACATAGATAAAACAGGTAATATGGTTTACAAAGCGAGAGAAAAAAAAATATAAATAATAATAATAATAATAATATACATAGGTATGCAATTAAAGATATAGATACATGAAGATGTTAAAGTGAACAGTAGTTATTAAGTAGCAATGGGATAATACAGTTTATAAACATTTATAGAGGCTGTTAGCCTCACAACACTTTTAATAACTATTCAAGACTGAGGTCAGATTGTAAATAATGAGCAATAGACATTGGGTATGTATTTTGTTTTAAATCAAAAATATTATTTGCAGGAATTTGTATTTTTTTTACTTGTATTATTATATTTTATAATAAAACACAATGCCATTTTTAAAACATTTATTATAGAATAATTTTAAGGTTATGTCACTGTTCATTTATACTTATTATAATTCTTTTTATCTAAATTCATACTTATTAAAATGAAACCAATAAAAAAAAATTGGAAAAATAATTCAAATTTACTTTTTTTAAGATAGTAGATATTCTTCACTACACTAAGTACCTATAATATGTATATTATATCAACCAGTCTTTTGTTCAAATTTAGTTTTCATCATATTATGATTTCAATGGAGATTTAAATAACTCATCCGGTTTAATCAGGATAACAGTCCAATGACACTATTTGTTCAATAATAATACCATTGATGCTCATTACATGTGAATATTATAAATTTCACATTGAGTTTAGAGTATGAAAGGTGAAATGAAAACAATAAGGATTAAAATCAATTTGTATAATAATTGTCTTACTTTATGGTTTCAATTTATTTACAAAGTCAATAATATATGTATATGTTTTTCTTTTCATTTTTATGCAACTATGTATAACATATTTATATCAATTTCTTACATTTATTTATTACAGTATTGATTCTAAATTAATAAACATAATATGCAGTCTGACTAAGCAGACACATTCCGTACATAAATAAATATATACCTATATATTTATAATTTTTATTTGGACACAAATGTCTCTCAATGTCTTTAAATGTATAACTTACATTATATAATATAATAAAAAAAACTTAAGTTACATTATTTAAAGACTAAGGACAAACAAGAGGCCTTACACGGCTATTTTATAAAAGCTGTTAAGGATTAAATTATTATGTGTATAAAAAAAATTGAATAAATAAGTTGGATTAGACCATCTAGTTGTCAACTCCCCATTTTATAAATTATATAATATATCCCTTAAAAATAATATTTCTATATAATAATAATAATAATAATAATAATAATAATAATTATAATAATATAATAACAGAATGTCTAGGAGTAAAAAATTGTAAATAAAATATTACACATTAATATTATTATTATTCCTGTACAGAAGGAAAAATCAACAAATATTATTTTACTAAAGTAGGAAATTATAAATGATTTTATTATGGTTAAATGTTAAGGAGGACATCCTTAATTACATTTCTCTAACTAGATAACAACAACGAGTAGCAAAACAAATGTACACAAATCATATAAGTCAACACGGCCGATCAAATTCCTATACAAAATTATTATTTTGTACTTTAAGCTGCCATATTTACATTCATAAATGTACTCAACAGAAACAATACCAATTAAATAAGCTCAAAAAGTTTCACTTTAAAGATGCATTCGATTTTGCATATTTGATTGTGGTTGGTTAGGACCCTGTGGTCCCGGCTGCGGTTGCCCTTGCATCTGTTGAGGATACATTGGAGGAGCGATGGCACCGCCCTGTTGCTGTTGCTGTTGATGGAATTGCCTTTGTCGTTGGTTCCTAATAAATTGAGCCAACAGTTGTGGGTTGTTCCTCAGAATCTCTCTAAGACGTTGTTGTTGTTCAGGTGGACTGTCGGTGTTGGTGCGCAATGCATTTAGTAACTGTTGTAACGATTGATTAGATACTAGTTGATTAGGATTTTGTTGGTAACCTTGAGGCCTGGAGGTCATAACTTGTTGTTGTTGAAGCATTGGGTTTTGTTGGTTATTGAGTATCATTTGTTGTTGAGGTTGAATGTTCATTTGTCTTTGCTGCTGTTGAACTTGTTGTTGTTGTTGCTGCTGCTGCTGTTGTTGTTGCTGTTGTTGTTGTTGTTGTTGTTGTTGCTGCTGTTGTTGTTGTTGTTGTTGCTGCTGCTGCTGCTGCTGCTGTTGCTGCTGCTGCTGCTGCATCATCATTTGATTGTAATTAGGTTCAGTAACCCATTGATTGACTTGTTGTTGAACAGGAGGAGCAATCTGCATATGTGGTCGTTGCATTTGTTGTTGTGGACCACCTTTTCCATATCCCATGTTATCATGTTGTCGAGCCGCTTCTTCTTGTACTTGCTTAACAACTTGTAAAACATTGGCAGGCGGTGTTTGTTTCCCTGGGACCATAACTGGTCCTTTGTGGGGTATCATTTTAGGTTGATTAGACATATGTTGTGGTGCTACAACAGGAGCAGTATTTTCTGTCCCTAAAGTACCAGTATTCATGATGGCCATACGTCTTCTTAATAGTTGTGCTTGTTGAAGTCTTTGTTGTAGTTGTTGCTGTTTAATCTTGTGTTTCATATTTGGACAGAACAACACTGGGCACTTAGCTTCAGTACAATACTTAGCATGATGGAAGCAAAGTGCAATATATTGTTTACAAATCGGACAATTGCCATTTGATTTGACTTTGCATAGTTTAACATGTTGTACCACCCTTTTCATTCGTTGACAACTTGCCAAACGACAATTTGCATCCCTACATTGGCAAGCATGTACAAGTGATAGTATACACCGACGGATGGATAACTTTCTAGCTTCTTGAGGATCTGCTTGTTTTTGGTCACCAGGAGATGATCCATCATCCAAATCAAGACCCAATTTCTCCATTGTATGTGGATGTTTTTCTTTTTCCCAACAGGTAATACATAAATCAAAGTCATCACAAACAGTGCAGTGGTATCTGGTTTCCACATGGGACTTACAACTATTACATGTGTAAACAAATTTGTCTTGTCCTTGATTATGAAGTTCATACAACATTGCCATTGAAGAAAACTTTGCCCTCCTAAGTGATGAAAATTCATAATGTTTTTCTCGAGCCATGGTCAAAAATGCATCTCTACCATCCATTAAATCACAGCTGATTAAAGGATCTGGGTCTTGTATTGCTCCTAATGCTGCAGCTGATTGTACACTATGCAACCTAATCACAAAAAACACTTCTTTATGCTTATCCATGTTGTCAAAAATTTTAGCAGAAAGATCGCTACTAGTTTGAGGTAACATAGTTTTCTTTGAACTGCTCTTCCTTTGGCTAGACTTAGATTTGTTTGATTTTTTGGCCTTTTGTAACCCTTTTTTCTTTCCGTCAGGTCCTATTTCAACTTCATCACTTACACACATTTCAACAGATTCTTCAGCTTCTGCTAGTTTTCGTTTCTGTTCTTCTTCTTGGTCAAGTTCTTTAATGCTATCTTCTAAAGCATTTGGCCAAAAATCGCCTTCAAAGTAGGGTAATTCTGCTGCTGAACTTAATTTATCTTCAATAGCTTGCTTTAAAATATCTTTATAGTCCAGAATTATGCGTTCAATTATACCTTTATCAAGCATTTTCTTATACCATTCTTGTAATCGTTTTGGTTTTGGTATTTTTTGTTCAGGGGGATGACAGTGAAATATGTAATCATCACCTTCAGATGGAGGGCATGCCCAAATGTGAGCCATAGTATATCCTAATTGTTTTACATAATCAAGGTAACCCAATAATATTTCATGGTAAACATATGTTCTGTACTGTTTGGGTCTGAAAAAGTTGACAGAATCTAAATATGCAATATAAACTCTTCTTGTGTTTGGTGATGGAGATTCAGACCCATATTCTTGAACATGCATACCAAAGAAGCAAACATCAGTTCCATCAATTTCTTCAAATGCATAAAGTGCTTTTGCCCTATAAGGAAATTCGCCTATCATTTCTCCAGTATCGACAAAGCGGCTTCGCATTCCTGGTTTCACTTCAACTATTTTATCTGAACTGGACACAACACGAATAGCTACTTCACCAGCGCCTGCTTCTTTTTTCTTAAGAAAATTGTTCACTCTTGTTTCAATATATGTACCTAATTTTGTAATAGCCAATTTTTTAGCATTGAATTTATGTTCTTTTCGTTTTTCACCACGTTTTTTTAAACAATTATCACAAACATATCCTTGTGGATTAATATTCTCATTGTGCAGCACACATATTTGATGGAGTTTTCTTCCACAATGAGTACACAATATGAATGGTTCCAATTCTAGATGATCATTTTTCATTTCCACAAATTGTTCTTTTTTAATTACTTGTTGGGCTTGTGTAGGGTCTTCGCCCAATGTTACAGCATCACCAGGTATATCATTAAAGCATTTAACACAATAAATATATCTATTTTCAAAACTGAAGTACTTAGCATCTCTTGGAATAGTACACAATTGTTTTCCAAAACAACAAAGTACTTGTGGATTGAATGTGTACTTACGACCACAACAATAACCAAGACTTCTCATAACAGGGTAAATTTCTTGTTCAAAAACTTCTGAAAGTTTTGTACATGATTTATACACTTTTGTAGACTTCTTATTGTAATGCCAAGCATTTTCAAACATTAACCAAACATCATCAACATAACTCCAAGGGTCAGTAAATTGACCAGTATTTAGTTTTTCTCGAATTGTTGATAAATCCATTGGCTTTTTTATGATTATAAAATAGTCGGGTATATTAAGCGCTTGAGGATCAACAGGCTGTTTAAAAGGATCTGATTCAGGTTCTTGTTTGTATAACTTTTCAAGAGTAGGCATTAGGGCTTGCCTAAGTTCGTCAGGCCTAAATACACATTTCTTTATGGCTGTTTTACTGTCTGATGTAGTTGGTTCAAACGGTTTAATATCTGTAGTGATGTTTGATTTAGGACTCATAGGTTCATCTTTAACATTAACTTCCATTTTCTTTGAATTTAAAGTATTATCATCTCGTTCTTGTTTGATCTCAGTTTTTATAGATACCGAGGGTGTTTCAGAATTCATTTTACCTTTTCCATATGCGCCTTTTCCGTCATTACTATCGTCATACTCGTCTTTTACTTCTCCTTTAACGTCTTTGGGAGAGTCATCTTGTGCTAAAGCAGAAGCAATAGCATTCATTTGACTCGAATGACTAATTGATGATGGTTCTGATCTAGGATATCCTTTACCCATACTATTGGGCATCATTGAAGGTACACTTGTAGTAGATGGCACAGTAGTATTGGAGATCAAACTAGGTCCATTAACCATTTTGTCCATGTTCATTTGATTAAGTCTATTTGGTTGTAACATTTGATTGTTCAAGAGTTGTTGTTGTTGTTGTTGTTGTTGTTGAACTTGTTGTTGTACTTGTTGTTGTTGTTGTACTTGCTGTTGCTGAACTTGTTGTTGTTGCTGTTGCACTTGTTGTTGCTGTTGCACTTGTTGTTGCTGTTGAACTTGTTGTTGTAAATGTATTTGTTGTGGTATTTGATTCATTGATTGATTTGAAAATTGAGGTTGAGCGAACGAAGATTGAGATATGTTTGACATCATAGGTGAGTTAGATGGGAACTGACTAGTGTTGATTGGACTTTGGGCAGGAGGCTGGGTCAAACCAAAAGTAGTTTGTGGTAAATTTGTATTTGGACTTGGTCCAGGTACAGGTGAAGTGATTGGAAAATGCACCCTATCTGTCAACTGTGTTTTCATTAAACCAGAGGTTGTTACTACTTGTTGTTGTGGTAAATTTTGCTGGTTAGGTTGAATTGGAGTATGATGTAAAGGTTGTTGCTGCTGTGATTGTGGTGGTTGCTGCTGATTAGGCAATCCTTGTGTAGACGCAGTTGGGAAGCACTGTGCATTGATATTACTTGTTGGTGGCTGAGGAGTCCCCATTTGCTGCTGTTGCATTTGTTGTTGTTCTTTTCGCTTTTGCATTTTTTCTTCCAACTCTTTCTGTATTTTATAAAATGTTTGGGCTAACCTATGATAATATTCCGACCTAGAGTTAGCAACATTGTACATATCACCTTCAACTTTTCTAGCATAAGCCACTAAATTATTCATACGTTTATCAAGCATTGCTTTAGGATCATATGTTGGGAAAATTGCTTGAACTAATTTATGCACTAAATGATTTCGTAGTTCAGGTGTAATAGACTCATGCCATTCTTTACTTTCAATGTGATTTCCTGGCATTGATTGAGTTGGTTGTGCTTGATTGTTCATCTGAGTAGTCATTGTGTCGGTACTAGTTGTCATTATGAAAGAATTAGGTATATTTGTCGCAGGTTGTTGAATGCTAGATGGAACAGGTACAGTTGTGTTCGAAGCAGACTGCAGCATTTCATTAACAGTACTTGTGCTGGGATCTGCACTCATTGTAGTTGTTACCTGGGGTTGTGAATGTGGAACTAATACTCGTGTGTTTTGATTAGGTGTCAGCACATTGTTATTAGGAGGATGTGGCATTTGAGATTGCAAAGCCGTTCGTATACCAACATTGTTAGGGACTCCCTGTACTTGGTTCACTTGATTATTTACAGTGTTATAACAATTCATATCGTTCATTCCAGTAGTATTTTGAGTATTGTTATTTGCTAAAGCATTGCGATTATTTGATGCTTTTAATGGTTGGCAAATAGGACAATCTGGTCTAGTACATTGTTTCCAATGTGATATTATTTGTCTAGACGATGAACAGTGAGCTACATTACAATTTCGACCAGCTATGCAATTTGTCATATGAGCCAAGACCCCTTTCATTGTATTACAATGTTGCAAACGGCACTGTCTCACTTCACCATTAGCTTGATTATCTCTTCTTTGACATTGATGAGCATGTAATAATAGAACAAGCTGTTGGGTTATCATTTTTCGTTTCTCTGGATTTGCTTGACTACGGTCGGCGGGGACTCCTTGAGGTGGTACAACTACATTTTGATTGACCATATTAACTTGCTGTGGTCCGAGACGTACATTTGTTTGAGACTGGGGAGGAACCGGAGTATCCACTAGCATTCCATTAGTATTGGCATTAAATCTCGGTACTTGTTGCCGTACAATACCAATTGGTTGTTGTTGGACTACATTAATTTGTTGATTATTTTGGTTGTATGCATTGAAATTATTCACTGGACTCATTGCACCCATTGGAGCTTGTAACCTATGAGAATTAATTGACAAACTATGAAGTTGATGAGGAGTCTGGTTACGAATTTGTTGTGGATGATGCATGGCTATGTTCCTTCCCATCATAGGTCCATTTTGTTGTTGCTGTGATATGCCATGATGAGGATTGTGCATGGAGTTACTAACCAAATTGTTTCCCATCATAATATTTACATTTGCCACATTTATTCCACTAATACTGTTTTGTAATTGGTTGGAATTTATGCCTGCATTTCCCATATTAACTACCATTGGCTCTCCAGTTTTACTAACTAAAACATTTGGTGATGGCATGTTTGGATTAATTGGTTTATTCATAGACATTCCAGCCCCTGACACAAGATGTTTAGTACCCATAAAATGGTGGGCTAACTGATTTTGACTGACTACTAGTCGTTGTTGGATATTAGGTTGCTGAAGTTGTTGAGGATTATTTTGCTGAACAATCATACCATTTTGCAATGGTAATTGAGGACCAAGATTTTGCTTGATATCAGGTTGTTGGTTCCAAGACGTAGTGCTAATAAGCTCATCGGGGAGATCATTCTCGAGATCAAACATCTCATTGCTAGAATAGACACCAGATGAGTCAGAAGACCCTTGGAATGGATCTTCCAACTTTGGCCTCTTGTTCGGAGGGCTATCCACCAATAGGTCTGACATATTTAGTCTTAGAATTTAAAAACAGATAAGACCTAGTAAAAAGTTACTAGTATCAATAATCACATATTAAAAATTGCACAATGACCTAAACTTATTTTATAATATTTCAAATTCTTAAAAACTCAAATCGAGAAACTAAATAATTAAACATAGTTAAGTCACATAATTAAGCAGTATGTGATATCACCAAACAGTAATATGGGCCATGTTATGCTAAGTTGTAGGCTGATTATTGAAGATTTCATTTGTAGTTATCTATTTTCAGCTTGATTTTTGCATGTTTAAAATTCTTTATGACTGATAAATGGTTCAACCTAAAATAAATACATTAAATTAATAATTAATACATCTTATAGCTTATAGGTATAGACAGGTTTTATGATTATGAAAAATAAACAAAAAACAATATGTACCTATATAGAGAGAGAGAGAATATTGGCAAGAGATGTTTTTCATAAATCAATTTATCATTATGTTATAATGTCTATATATATATTTCAATTTAATAGATACTGAACTTTGAATATTTTGTATTTATTTTAAGTGTAAAATAAACCGTTATCATAAATTATAATACAGTAGGGTCTCGATAATCCGAACGAGATTGGGGAAAGGGGTCGTTCGGATTAGCGATTTGTTCGGATTACCTATGGCTTAAAAAAAAAACATCAATTTTATTTTTATTTAAAATATGAAATTTTATTTTTATTTGTATTAATCGTGTAAAAACTCGTTATTTCAAAAGACATTGAATACATAAAAATATTAATATTAATTATGAACTTTACCATTTAAAATATTGATTTTTTTTTGTACATTGGTTCCCGTTATGAATTGGTAGCCTTGTCCCACATAATTGAAAAACTTTATTACCGGAAAATATTATTTATAAATACATACATAATATGTACATATTATGTAGTATGTACATATTATGGCGATAAGATAATTCTCAAGCCCGTTCGGATTACCGCGTCTTTCGGATTAGCCTGTGTTCGGATAATCGAGACCCTACTGTAGTATTATTTGTAATAAATAAATTAATATATAAAAAATGATTATATCAGAAAAAATGTAATTTTTTAATTAAATTTTATTAAATTAGGTGAAACTATTTATTCTGGTATTGGATGTTAGTGTATAACATGTATAATTTATAGATGGAATTATTCATAGATGTGTATTCTATATGAGAACATTTATCTCGACATTTATTAAATTTATTCAAAGAATATGGATAGGCAATAAGCATTAGTATATTATGAATATTTTTTATCATATTTTTTATAATAATAATTATAAATTTTACACAATTGTGATTTAATATTTTGTTTAACTTTAGGCTGTTTTTTTATTGAAATAAAATCTGATTAATTACCTACCAATGATCTTAATTTTAAACCATAAATTTAATACAGTTAAAAATATAAAACTATATTAATACATATTTATTTGGAAACATATGACAAACTTTAAATATTGTCTCCTAGAAATTTGTCTACAGGTTTAAAAAAATTGACAATATTTAAAACTATAAAATTAATTAATACACTTAAGTACCTATATTTTATATAAGACATTTTTATAAATATATTCCATTGTTAATATTACATAGGTAATTCATAATAGTTAGTAATTGAACTTGGTTAAAAATGTGTAATAGTAACTAACAATATAACTTAAAGTTTAAATGTATATTCACATAGTAGGTATAATATACTGTATATGTAGTATATATTTTTATATTAGGTATGTTTCAATATTTTAATGTTCCTATGTTAAACATGAATATTATGAATGATGATCATGGAAAATTCTCATACGGAAATTTGAAGAAATATAGGTAGGTAATTTACAGTAAACGTGTAACAAACATAATAAGATATCTTAATATTTAAAAATATTGCTTATATTTTAATTAAAAAATTTAAACCATTAAAATTAGTGTCTTATGGTATGTTAAAAAAAACATCTCAATTACTTACAATAATTAATATTTGAAGCTGGATAGTAAATTCAAGTCATAACGTGAGTTTCATGTGTAACATGGACAGCCATAAGCAGAACTGACCTAAAAATAGTAATTTATCTTATTAATAATTTTCTTAAATTGGTGACACAAAAACAATTTGATAAATGATTATTTTAAAATTTATCAATAGTAAAAAACTTTGAATCTCAATAACAATTTATTTATAAAATGTTAATCAAAAAATTTATGATAACAATAAATGTAAATGTTTTAAGTAAAGTAAAAACAAACTTTTTTTAAAAAAAATTCTCAAGAAAATAAAATAGTCTCAATAGGTAATTAAAATTTCAAGATTAGAGGTAAAATTAATTTGACTTAAATATTTTTTGAGTTACATAACTCAGTTTTTTTTTTAAATAGAAACTAATTTGAGTTTGGTATAACTATATGTATATGTATAACTACAATTATAATTAAAAGATTGCATTTTAAAACTTATTTAGATACTATATAATTTGTATTTATTAATAGTTGTTTAATTTTATCAATGCCTGTTATATTTGATCTTATAGAATTGTAACTCATTCTTTACTGTTTTTTCTTCCTGGACAATTGTCTTTAAAAACAAATGATAGATTCTAATGATAAGATTTAAGATATGACTAAATTATTATCAACTAATTTTACATTTGACTGTTTGCAGCAAATATTACATTGAGTGTATAGGAACTTCATAGGGACAAAAAACAACTGAATTATTGAGACTTGACTGTGTAATCATTTTAAACCCTTTCACTGCTACAGACGAACTATTATGTCCAAAACATTTACACCATCCACTGCACCAGATGTACTACGTCCCTGTATTTTACAATATATCCTTTGCTGGTAACTGAACAATTATAGGAAACCCTAAATTACATTAATTTAAACTTAAATTACATATACCTATCTCAAACTTTGAATAAAAAAAAAATTATTTTAAGTAGCATACCAACATAAAGGTAATAATAATAATAATAATAATAATAGGTACATAAGTTGAAAGGCAGTCTAGCAGTGATAAGATTAAAAACTTAGGTAAACAAAACTTAAATAAAAATTCTGTAGCAGTTTCAAATCAATTATAATATTGAGTGCTTAAAATAATTAAATTTTTAAATATCATTAAGTACATACCAAAATGATTGTATTAGGGTTTAGAATAGGGATTGATTTTAACTTCTAACACAATTTATTTAGGTTGAGTTTTGAGCTATGTATAATATTTAATCAATAATAGGTATTCATCATTTAGAAGAAGTAGGTAATTTTTAAGAATATCAATATGAAAATATATGTGATAGGTACCTACACAATTATATAAAAAAATAAATAAATAAACAAATAATGAATAAAAATTATATTTAGTAAGGTATTGTAATCATATAAAATATTAATAAAAAATACCTATGTATGAATTTTAAGCAGCAGAAAATTTCCTCAATATCCTATTTTCATAATTTTATTTGAGATTCATAGCTAATAAATATGTACAGTGGTAGGTATTTACTTTTAATTTTAAATTATAATTAACAACCAGTTATGACTATAAGACTATAATGTCTAATTGCATTAAAAACCATTAATAATTAAAATACTATTCAATATTTTTGAATTAAGTACAAAAATACTGTAAACATGTCTACACTATAAACATTTAAATAATAAAGCCTACTAATTCATAGTTTATAATAAACTAAAATTAAAATACAAAAGTACTAAATCCACATTTCCAAGCTGTCATGATTTTTTGATGAAATAATTTATTGTAAACAAAAACAGTGATCAAGAATGAAAGTATACACAAAAACCAATGTGCACCAACATTCATTGTTGTTATTATTGTTTACACTAACATAGGTATACTGATTTAAATGTATGGATTGTTACCTAATCAAAATCATCTTATTAGAAAGATTTGTTAAAAATAAATTAACCATAGATCTATTGTTTTTTTTTTTTTTTTAAATATATTAACAGTGAGAAATTCTTACAGTAGGAAAGCAATTTCTTATATGCAGGAAGTAGTATAAAAATTATATAGTTGGATATAAAAATTAATTATAGTAATTCAGTATAATTATAAAAATTGTACTTCCAATATCAATAACTTTTGTCGATTAAAATAGAAAATTTAAATAAAAATTGTTTTTTAAAAGATAATTTTACGTAAGAAAAGACGTTTAAATTATCTGCAATCATCAAAAAATTTAAGAAATCAGGGGACAAAGAATACTATCAAAGTGGAGTGATAGTAGGAAAAAGTAGAAAAACTGCGAAAATCGGTGTAAAACGATCAAAAAAGGGTGTTTGGATTATCATAACAACGTAAAACGGCCGAATCAACCCAAGAGAACCAATTACTGGGGTCCGGGGGCCGCAGGGGTACGGTTTGTACGTTGATAATTGATTTTGGGGGTACCGCGGCAAGTGATAAATGCCAGTGGGGACCGGAAAAAACGGTCGGGCCGTGTAAAATTACGACGGAAAATATCGAAAAATAGACGAGAATTCGTAATCGGCGAAGGTAAAATCACCTTAAAGACTGTTGAGAGCGAGTCGAAGGAAAAAAATTTCGGTACGCAATGTAAACACGGACCGTCGACGAGATTGTTAAAAAGTAGGCTGTCGCAGCCGCTGACCGTGTACTCACCGTGTCCGAAATTGACGTGATCCGAGCCGATGATTGCGGCCGATAAGCGATGTCTCTGTGCACTTTGGCGGACCGTCTGAAAGCGTTTCTGGACACGTTGCACAATACGCCGACGATCTGCGACGGTTCGATGCGGTAAACGCGACGAATTAACAGCAAATTCGGACACTGGAAATATATTTTTCGACAACAAAACTAGATGTAAATAAAGCACTCACGGGACGTGATAGACATACGGGGAACGGGGGCAGCCATCAGCAGTCGAGTCAACGATTGTTCGGAGCGCTCAACTATCGATAGTTGCGTCAGGTCGTCACCGTTGACATGAAATTGGCCGCCAAACGAGTCAAACATCCAAAACCGCTAAAATTCGTCCAGCCGACGGTTTTACACAATTTTCCGTCGAAAATTTATAACGAAACTCACAATAAACAGAATTTTGGAAACAATTTTATCAAGAATTTCGGTTCTTTATCGACGTAACGCCACCAGTGTTACCGGCGTCCGGGGAACTCACGGTCCAAGGTCGGTTGTGGCCGGTGTTGCCAACGCGATTGTTCGTTGGCGCTCGCGGTCCGCGGCTGTCAATGTAATGAGCGCGCCAGCGCAAAACGCAGCAACAACTATAATAATAATCCGCGACGCGTACGAAATTGTGTGTATGTACTGCGTACGTACCCCGCGCGCCCGTCGTAAATATAACGCCAACACGCCGTGCGTGCACTGTACTCAGTGTACTCGACGTGTGTACTGCGTACAATGTTACGCTCGCGTTGCGCAGAGGCGTCCGTCGTCGACGTGACGTCTCGACACGGGTGACTTTCGTACGCGCACGCACCGGACCGTAGTTTAGCGAGTGAACGACACTGCGGCGGCGGCGATGATAGCTATTGCCGCGGCCTAAGCACCCCCTTCCATCCCCCCCTTTAGATTTCGGTCTTCGAAATATCGCCACACCGGGACTCTCGACGACTCTAATAATAATATTTTTGTAACTTGTAATCTATGATATTGTAATATATATTATCATGTGAGTGCATTGATACACGCACGTGTGTAATGTGACATCTAAACAGGCACACAGCCGCGTGTGCATATTATTATATTTTCCCGCGGAGTGTACACTTCCCCCCCTCTCACATGACCGCCTAGAAGTTAGAAGTGTTATGACCAGGTCCCTCACAATGCAACTTTCGAACGTCTTTTTCGATATCGCCGAGACGGACTAATTCATTGTAATAATTATTGTTTTGAACGTAAACATCAAAGACCTACGAATATCACACATTATATTACGGCGTAATAATTACGTACGTTTCGCGTCAGCGATAACGAGGCAACCGCGGTCTGTCGGTTATCTATATATATATATATATATATATTATTATATTATATCCGGTACTCCGATGTCGTCGGTTCGTGGATTTTTAATCGTCAAAACAACTATCATGGAAACCGACAAGAGTCGAGATTGTGGTATATTCTTACTATTATTATTATTTCGTCCGCCGCGGGCGGATAGGCGCGTGCGATTACTCCGCAGCCTCCTCGACGGCACGGTGACCAATACGCGCGCCCGTAAGTTTATACATAATAATAATAATATTATCAACTAATATTATTCTCTACGCGCACCGCAAATGTTGTGTATAATACCTACTTTAATATTGTACTCGTAGGGTACGATGTTATTATTATTATTATTATTATTATTATTACTATCGTTTCGGCGGAGAATATTACGACGGTATATTATTATAATATACGTGTGTAGGTACGTTGTAGGTGTTCTACGCTTCTACGCGAGCGTTTCGATCGGCGTCCCGACTCCCGAGTCTCCCTCCCCGACAACACTCTCACCCACACGCCCGCGCGTCATCGTATAATAATAACGATAATATCATATTATATTATATGTATGTAGTATGTACGTGCACGTAGCTGTAAGGTCTACTGCATTGTTATATTGTGAGACCGTATTTATTATTGTATATTTGTATGATATTTTATAACTAAACAGTGGCAATCGCATTGCGCGATACCACATGAGTCTGAGTCATGACAAATGACACGAAAAAATAAAAAATATTATATAATATAGATATTATAGGGTGTTTCGCGTATATAGTTTTCAAGTCTATGTTATTCGTTTCTCATTGAGTATATGATTGTGTACTGCGTGGTAATCAGTTATTTGTAAATTTTTTAACAATTTAGCCCAAAAATTACGTTTAAATCACAGTTAATATTATTAACATTAAAAATATTTTATATTATATTAGAGAAGTATTATGTTCAAAAATTTCATATTGTATAATATAATGTACCAAAGATGCACTATTGCACTTTATATAATTACATGTAACATGCAACGTGTTTAATATTGTAATGAGCGATCATGCGTGGCACACTGGTGCGAGATTTACCACAGGTTCATAGGCGGGAATCCTTAGACATTTCTAAGGGGGGGGGGGGCTAAATTAATTTAAAAAAAACTATATTCAATTAAAATCACATTTCAAATGAAACCTGATAAAAAAAATTGGGGCGGGGGCTAAGCCTCCCCCCGATTTCCACCTATGCACAGGTTGTACCCCGAATGTTGGCTAACATCAACTTACGAATATATTTTGACATTATACTATTTTGAACTAAAGTTAGGTATAATATATTATATTTACTAACACCACAAAATGATTATTTATTAATTATTAGTGAAGGTATAGCCAGACCGGCCAGTGGCATAACTACGATTTTAGAACCCTTAGGATTACACTTTCTGAGGCCTCTTAAATTTTTAAAAATAAACTAAATATGATAACTCTTCAGTCTTCACTATTTAAAGTTGAAATTTATTTCAATAATACCAAAATAATATTATTTTGTTGCGAAATCTAACATTTTAAGAAAAAACGGTATTTTTGGATAGGCTAGGGCCACCTTGTGCACCCAGTTTTTGTCAATGTGTAGAGGTGTCTTAGCTCAGCTAGTCAGCTCCAATTTCCGATAGAATATATTATACATGTATATGTATCCCCTCCACCAAATATTTAAAAAAATAACGATAACTCTTACAGGCATCAATTATCACGGGGGGCTCATCTCACTTCTCAGAGAGTGCAGAATTTTAAATTAGTATTACAATTTTTTTTCAAGTTTAAAACCGACGACACCACAGAAACTGATTTCGTATTACTTCTACGGCGCATATATGTTATATAGGTAGGTAACTATACTTACGAAAAAGTGCTAAGATATATAATGTATTTTATTGCACATATATTATATATATATATATATATATATATATAATATTACCTTCAAAATGACATAATTTTAAAAAAAAATTAATCATTATGAATGTGTTTATTATGATATTATAAATATTATGAATTGTAGTTTTCGTATGCGTCACTTTGAATATAATACTATTTTAATTACTATTTTCGTGTTATCTGCAGTTAATGCGTTTTAAAACTAATCACTATTGGGAACAAAATGCTTTCATTATTATTTATTTTATAATATTGTATTTTTAATTTTTATACACATTGGTACATAAAGCACTGAGCGCCAAGCGGCATGTACCTGCTGAAATATATTCCTATTATATAGAGACATAGAGTTATTCCTACATTTAATTCATATAGGTATTACTGTATTAGGTACTTAATAAGTTCAAACAAATATAAAATAATATCGTCTAATATTGGTGTGTGTGTACGGCGATCGTACAGACACACAAACAAAAAGATCGACGAATTCTTACTACAATAGTTTATTTCTATTCAAACATTACTTACAAATCGCTCGCGTACTAGGATGGCTGATGACTGACTAGGGGTCGTCTATGTCGCCTATATTTATTAAAAATGAAACAGGTTCTAGAATGTTCGCGACCCGGCACGCCACCGCACGACGGTTCGCGAACATTCGTTAAGCCGATAATAATAATAATAATACTCTAATTTACGTACGCTCCCAACAGCTCGGCCTTCCTGACTTTTGTTCGTCCCGAACATGGAACTATACAGTAAACTGTTAAATCTTATACAAAATAAACATACAAATACAAAATAAATGTAAAAATACAAAATCATATAAAAATACAAAATCATTACACCAATATATCTGACACAAAATATATATATAAAATCATTATGCCTACATATCTTACACAATAAATATAAAAAAAAAAAAAATAAATACAATACATATTATATTACACGTTTACATAATCAACATAAGTACTGCGTAAGGAAAGAAAGAGAAAAAAAAACTGATACGCTATGGTATGTTTGCCATTTTTACCCAACTTTTCATTTGGTCAGGACCAATTATACCTTCATACGGCCTTTGAGTAACTTGGTTACCTTCAATATCTCCGACAACATATCTATCATGATCTAGTACTTTTCTCACGACATATGGTCCTTTAAATTTAGGTATGAGTTTTTTATTCACGCCAAGAGTCACATCAACATTCTTTATCATGACATAATCACCAACATTATATTTTATAGGCTCCTTATGACTATCATTATAATATTCTTCGCTTTTCGTTTGTGTCTTAACAATTTGTTCGGACGCTTTTCCTCGGATCTCCAGCAAATCAAATTTATTTTCATTTATTTCCTCTAACACATGTCTCAGTTCATCATTCACATCTCCTACTTGATTAATACCAAACAACAATCTACTAGGTGTTTGTCCGGTCGATCTATGTACGGTGTTATTTATTGCAAACTCAACTTTATATATAACTCTGTCCCACTCGTCATTCGGTTCTGCGATTTTTGCTAACATTGGCACTATTGAACGGTTGACGACCTCAACCTGACCATTTGCTCTAGGTGTCCCGGTTGCTATCAACACATGTTCAATGGATTCCGACACCAAAAATGTTTTAAAGTCATTTGACGTGAAGGCAGTACCTCTGTCGGAAATAAGACGTTTTGGTTTTGAATAGGAACAAAAATATCCTTTTAAATGTGATACCACTTCTTCAGTTTTTGTCGTCTTACTCGGATAACATCGTACGAACTTAGAAAAACTATCAATAACGACCAAAATAAATTTATTATTATTTTTAGTTTTTTCTAACGGTCCTAAGTGATCAACATGAATAGTTAAGAACGGGCGGTCACCTTTCGGAATGCTATGTAAATACCCCTCGCGTTTGCCTGCTATCGGTGAATATTCTATGCACTTCAAACAATTACGTACATAATTACGAACTTTTAATTTCATTTCGGGAAACCAATATATTCGCCTAACATTTTCAATCACTTTTTCTACTCCTACGTGTGCCATGTCATCGTGGCAACTCCGAATTACATTATTTTCCATAGTTTGTGGTACGTAAAACAACAACTTATCTTTCTCTTTGCGATAAACTAGACCTTCTCGCAATTCAAATTTTTTATCACTTCTAACCTGTAAATTATTTCGAATTTTTACAATATTTTCGTCTATTCCTTGTTTTATCGCCAATATTTGTTCAAAAGTATTGGCTTCCAAAATTAAAATATTATGGCACCTACTCAACGCGTCAACGTGTCCCATTCCCGTTCCAGGTCGATGAATAATTTCAAAATCATAATTTTGCAATAAAAGAGCCCATCTGGATATTCTGGGATTAATAGTCTGCTTGTCCAATGTTAACCTTAAGCTATTACAATCTGTCACAATTTTAAAATGTATTCCAGCTAAGTAAACATGAAATCGTTTAATTGAATACACTACTGCTAAACATTCTAATTCAAAGCTATGATAACGAGATTCGGCCTCTGTCGTACGTTGACTAAAGTAAAACACTGGGTGGAGTTTCCCGGTCGACTGCCTTTGTAACAGTACTGAGCCATAACCATACGAACTAGCGTCACAGTGTAATTCTGTTTCAGCTGACGGGGAATATATACTAAGTATGGGCGTTTCGGACAATTTTTTCTTTAACGTATCGAACGAACATTGTTCAGCTTCACCGAAAACAAATTGAGTGTCTTTCTTCAGTAAATTGTGTAACGGTTTAGCAACTAACGAAAAATTGGATATGAATCGTCGGAAATAACTGGCTAATCCGATAAACTGTCGTACCTGTTTTTGATTCTTGGGGACAGGATAATTTGTAACGGAATCTATATTTCTAGGACTAGGACGTACACCTGATTCATTTATCACATATCCTAAGTACTCTATACTATCATACAAAAATGAACATTTATCTAACCGAAACTTCAAATCGAACTTGGCTGCGAGGTTAAACACTTTTTTTAAAATAATGAAATGATCTAGAACAGTTTCCGTCGCGATTAATATGTCGTCCATATACAGTATTATCTCTTCTTTATCAATTAAATCGGCAAAAATCTGTTGTGTAAATCTCGAAAAAACTTTAGGTGCATTTGCCAATCCAAACGGCATTTTTAAATATTCGAACTGCCCTAACGGCGTTACGAAAGAGGTAAACGGGACGGACTTCTCATTCATCCTAACATGATGGAACCCATTTTTTAAATCTATGTGCGAAAAATATTTTTTATTTTTCAATTTATCGATTTGGTCGTCAATAAGAGGTGCAGGAAAATTGTCTTTGACGGTGATTTTATTTAACTCACGATAGTCTACGCATAACCTAATATCACCTGTTTTCTTTCGTACGAGTACAATTGGACTGCTGTATGGACTTCTACTTGGCCTAATCACACCCTCTTTCAACAAATCACTTATTATAGCTTTTAATTTTTCTCTATCACTATATGATATGCGTCGCGCTCTGTAGGAAATAGGTTGATCGTGTTTAAGTACTAATTTCATCTCTAAATTCGGGTCAGTACTATCCTGTACACATCGTTTACCTAAAACATACTCACTTTTGTATAACTCTACCAATTCACTTACATACGTAAATTCCATTTTCGGGTTCACATTCAATTTTTCTTTCACACTCTCAAACTCGTGCTCATAATCCACACACAAAATTTGGTATAAACCGTCTGTCACTTTTGCTTGATTAACGTCATTGATTAAATTCAATCTTACAACACCATTTTGGAAACACAAACTTACACCTGGTTTAGTAATAAAATCTCTACCTAATATAGCATTCATTACCATAGTGTTTTCAGGTACAATATAAAAACGTAACTTAAATCTATTATCATTAATAACAATTTCGGTTTCAAAAATACCTAACAATTCTAACTTTGTACCGTTTATACCAGAAAAATTACAATCATTTTCCAACGGTTTAATAACATCATAATTATAAGGTAACAACTCACGTTTTAGTAGACTAATCGGGCTTCCGGTATCAATGATCGCAGCGAACGTAATTCCACACGACGTGTCTTGGTCCACGGGAAAACTGCACTCGCAAACAACTTCATACGGCTTCGGGTGATCCTGTTCTGGTTTCGGTCGTTCTTGATTCACATTCATCACTCCGGAATCTCCTTCTGTTGTTGTACCACCTTTCAATGCATCTTCGCGTTTCGTCGACGTTGTGCGCGTCAGACTCGGGCACTTCGAACGTTGGTGCGTGGTTGACCCGCACTGATAACAAGCGCCTTTCTCAATACGTGGTTTCGTACACGACGATGCAATGTGTGACTTTGAGCCACAATTAAAACAAATTTTAACAGGTCCGCCAGCATTTGAGCTCGGAGCAGTGGTCTGTCGAGATCCTGAAGTACGCGTAAACGTGGGCGTCCTAGGGATTTGTTGTTCTTTCGGCGTTGACGTAAGTTGTCTTATGCGTAACGCGCGTGACGCGTCCAAACGTTCGAAACTAACAACATCATTTAACAATTCGTCGACATCTGCGTGGTCGCGGCTTAACAAATGCACGCTTAACTCTTTTGAATACAGACCTTCGAGCACTTGCATTTTCGTCTCTTGAAAACTTAATTCAAGTAACGAACACAAATGAACCTTTTCGTGAAAATATTCGAGCACATTTTCACTTTTGCGTTGGACACGACGTACCATTTCTTTCCATCTGTCTCCGATTGAAACTTTTCCAACAAAAGTCCGTTTAAACTGCGTTTCAAACTCGATCCAACTTACGATTTTTCGTGACGAAAACCAATGCTTGGCAGGTCCTTCCAGATTCGTGCGCACCGACTGCAACTTAAAGTTGTCGGGCCATTGATTTAAATTAGCTACACTGTTGACGGTATTCAGCCAATCAAGAGCTTGAAATCCAGGATTTAGTCCGTCAAATACAGGTATAGACTTATGAAAATCCGGTGCGAACGTTATTTCGTTTGTCGACTTTGTCTGTTGCATATTCAACAGCTCCATTAACATACGGTTTTGAACCATCAATGTCTCCAACATTTGCTTCGTGTCTACCGTAGGTTCAACATTCTGAGGTGCAGCCGCTCCATTTGCACCAGTGTCATTCGACGACGTACTTCCGGTCGCCGGTGTCGAAATCGGTTCTTCACCCTTTCCTGACGAACTCATACTTTCTACTTGTTGACCGCTTACTGAACGACTTGCTGCTAACGTACGTGATCTCGTAACTACGCCCTGACTTTCGTTGGTCATGTGTCAAACGACGCTCACTGTTTGACACAGACTAAAAACTTACGGTTGACTGCGGTATCGTACGGACTACGGAGGTGCGTAAATTAATGAATTTCATTAAAACGTACCCCACACCTGAGCTGGTGTGTGTGTACGGCGATCGTACAGACACACAAACAAAAAGATCGACGAATTCTTACTACAATAGTTTATTTCTATTCAAACATTACTTACAAATCGCTCGCGTACTAGGATGGCTGATGACTGACTAGGGGTCGTCTATGTCGCCTATATTTATTAAAAATGAAACAGGTTCTAGAATGTTCGCGACCCGGCACGCCACCGCACGACGGTTCGCGAACATTCGTTAAGCCGATAATAATAATAATAATACTCTAATTTACGTACGCTCCCAACAATATGTTGTATATTGTCTACTTGTATAGTTGTATGTATACCAAGAAATATTAAGTGAAAATAACAAATTACACGAAGGAATCAACTTGTCATTATTGAAGTATAAACTTTTAACATCAATTATGATGAAATAAGTACTTATACTGTTGAAACGTATTGAACGTATATGGACTAGAAATGAAAATGAATATTAATAACCGAATACATTGATTTTATTTTAATATAGTTTTATAGTTATAACTCTAATATCCGTTTTGGGAATTTATGTCGTTTAATTGACTACAAAAATTATGTGTAAGACACAAAAATTACACTGCTTCCATGAACCATTCTTGTCGTTCATAAAATTCAATCTTATTAATAAATTGACAATGAAAAAAAAACCTTGGTGTTGAATTAACTATCATTAATAATTTTATTATAATCGCCTAGAACACCTAAACTAATACTCCATAGATTTCAATTAAATATATTTAAAAAAAAATAGTAACTACCCTAGGCTCTAATGCATTCATCAAATATTTGATTTGTATTTGTTGTAAATAATCTTCTAAAAAGAGTTTCAATACGTGTTTATTAAAATTTTAAACTATGAAATATTATGATTATGAATAATAAAGAATAAATTTAAATGTATTGGTCATTATTACAATTAATACAAGCACAATAGTTATAACTTATAAGTTATTGTCTGTAGTGCTATCTAGTGGTTATTGTTAAGTATAATGAATTGATAATATTATCTGTGATAAATTGATAAATTCCTTCACAAGTCTCTATATTTAGATTCAAATCTAAATATATAACCCAGTATATTTTAATCTCCGGACATCCCTCAAAATTTGGCCAAATAATCTACATAATAATTTATCCTACTACATATAAATTACAAAATACTATAATTAAGTGAAAAAGTCCATTAGTATATTAAGTAAAAATAAATATGACCTATCATTAAATTTATGAAATAATTTTAAGCAGCGAAAAAAATGTCATAATGTAACAATTATAAGCACCCGAAGATGGGGCAAGCTGTGGAATTTGCAGGAGCCTATTGATATGGATTATGACAACGATAAATTGTTTGTTAAAACCTTGTTTCAATGTATAATGAACATTTTTAGCTGAAATTTGTTACTTGAAGATTGACCATTACAATGCTTGATATTTTTATCTGAAAAAATGTTTTCTAATTTTCATAGAATAACATAAAAATCATCTGATATTTTACTTTAAACTTAATTTTTATGTAATGCATATTCAATATTGTCAATATGAAATAAATTATGGAATTTCAAAAAAAAATTATTATTTTCATTTTTCAAATTAATAGCCTTCTTTTGTAACAAAACACATCAATAACTTGGTCCATATTGATGTTATTCAGTTGACTTTTTGAAAAGTTGTGATTTATATTACAAAATTCTAGCTTGGTATAAGCGGTTTTTAAAATTATTGTTTTTTGATAACAGTGTGTTATTACTAATTATATAATACTGACATATTTGGGTTTAAACAATAATAGCATACCTTGACTCTATGGGTAGGGCATATTTTAGATTTTATTGTTAGGCAGAATGATAATTTTTTAATTTATACCAATATTTAATGTAGAAAAGTGCATCTGTGCATGTGACATATCCCACATTTGCATAGGATAAATCATAATTTACTAAAAGATGTACATCCCCTTGCTAATAATTATGGCCCACATATTGTGCACAATATCCAAAATAAATAATTATTATTCATATAATATATATAGCCATATAGGTAATATTAAATAATATTTGATCACTAAGTAATTCAATAATTGTATTTTGTAAATTATGAATAACCATATTCATATTTAGCCCAAACCACAAATTAAAATATACTTTATATGTACATATATATTAATTCGTGGTTCAAACATATACCTAAATAATTATCTAAGAACTATAACTTATAAGTACGCAATTAAAACTTGAAAATTATTAGTGTTTTCAGCTGAGATCAAATTTTCTATATTGCACTAATTGATCAAAGAGAGAAAACAAAATACAGTTTACTGACATATCCCTCTTAATATTTACATTTGTACATTACTGTATTTTGTAATACTACCTACCATAATATTATCTATTTGATTTTAGCTAGGAATATTGCCTTAAGGACATTTTTCATCATTCAATATTTCCTGTGAAGGAACAGGCTCAGTGTTGATCACACGCACTATATTCGAGATTACTGATTAAGAGCTATCCTAAATAAATAAATACAATTGATGATTTTGCACGTTGAGTTGGGCCATTATTATATAAATTGAAAGTTGAAAGTATATTGTAAATTAAAATATTATACTTCTTTAATTTTTTTAGAAAAATTCTCATCAAGTAAACTGTTAATCATCCGAAAGAATTATATAGATCAAAAAAATCATACACTGAATGTCTGTACTTAATTTAACATTTATTTACTAAGAGATAAAACCAAAACCTACTATCGAAAAATATCATGCTATAAATACAAACTTATACTTTTAAGTTAATTATGATTAACTCAATAACATGACTTTCTCGTTTAAATTTATACATATGAATGCATAGGTATTATATAAATACTAAAATACATATTGTTGAATTAAAAATTACTTAAATTATTAATTAATTAATATGCAGAAACTAAAACTGAAAAAAAAAATCATAATTTATATTAAGTTAAAACAAAGCAACTCATTTAATCTTGATATTTTCAATGTATGTGCTATGTATAGTATGTGTTAATAAAATTAGGATACTCAATTTGTTATTTCTTGTTTCACCAATACAGCAACAAGGTTACACCTTAGTACCTGACTATATGAGACAATCACAGACTACAACAATGAATTGATAATAATTTAATTGCCAAGCTGTTATAGTACCTACTGCACTAATAGTTAATAATAAAAAAAAAATTATAATAATTTTTTATTATAGTCGACTAGGAAGTTAGATTTAATTTTAGAATAAAAAAAAAGTATGCTTTACAAATTTTTAGTGCTGAAGTAAAGTAAAGAAAAAAATGTAAATATTAGCTACAACAGTTTTTTATAGTTGACATCAGCTTTAGCTATAAAATTTAATATATTATCATTTACAAAAATAACTTTCAAAATATTATTCCATTTATTCCATTGTTGATCATCAATTTAGGTACCTAATTAAATAATTTAGTGTAACCATCATGTAGGTAGCCAGATAGGTGCCTACTTACTTTTTAGTTTTAACTGCGAGTATTGTTAAAAAAAAAACTGTAGTGGTCTACTTTGCGAATGGTTTATAATGTTTATACAGAGAAGACGTAAAATGTCAGACTAAATGATATAAATGGTCATATTATTTGAAGAAAATATTATTGTTGATCATATTTCTAAAGATATGAATGATGATTTGTCAATTCCTATCGGTAGCATTAGTAATCATGTATTTCTGTATTAGTGAATCGTGTTTTTATTTTTTAAATTATGAGTAAATCTAATATTGGTTTTACCATTGACAAAATAGAAGGAATAAACACATACATATATGCAATGTCACAATAATTTCCTATACTTTTTTCATTAATTTATTAATTTTCTTCTCTATACTAACATTACTAACAATCCACTAGCTGGTATTGCCAGTCTATAAAAATATTTGAAAAAAATATAAAGTTGATTCGGCTACACGCTGGTGTTACCTTTAAGAGGACGTTACACCCGCATGTGTTGTCTCCGTCTTACAAGTGCGTAACATTGCAAAAACTGTTTTGCGCCGGAAAGAACCGAGAAAGATACAGTAATAACTAAAAAACGAAATTTTCACCACATAAAGAGGAGAATTTTATCTGTGCAATATCGTTTTTATTTTTTCGATATCGGAACTACAAAAAAAGTTATTCATACTTAAAAAACTCAAAATTAATGTATTATAAAACAATAAGATTTTTTTTTGTATAAGTGATATCGAAAAAATAAAAACAATATTGCACAGACAAAATTCTCCTTTTTATGTGATGAAAATTTCGTTTCTTAGTTATAACTGTATCTTTCTCGGTTTTTATTCCCGTGTGAAACAGTTTTTGCAATGTACACACTTGTAAGACGGAGACAACACATGCGGGTAAAACGTCCTCTTAAGTACCCAAATCACACGATTTACTTGTAAATTAACTTAACTGTACAATAATGATAAAAAGCTAAGTTAAAACAATACAAAATTTAACTGAAGTTAAAAAGTTTAAAAAAAATGATTTAAATACTATATGTATATTATTTAAAATATGTATCTATAAATAAATGTAAATATATTATGTATAATATATTTTTATGCATGGGCTTTTTTTCCGGGGTGTACTTTTTGTTTGGGTTTTTTTCCATGGGATTTTTTTTGGGGGGTTTTTTTCCGTGATTCAAATTCACCACTTTATTAATTTGTACCATATTATAAATTTTTAAAAATTGTATGTTAAATGTATTTTCTCAATAAATTGCATAGTTTTGTATATTTTCAAATTTTTTACTGCATATTTTACCGCATATTATAGTACTTTTTAGTGCATAAATTTCCGAGCTTTATTTATTATATTGTAATCCACTAAATTTATAAAACAATAAATAGCTAGTTGTAGTTACTAGCAGTCTGAATTGCAAATACTGTTTTAAATACCTTTAAAAAAATTATTCCTAACCCGCGTTAATGGTTTTCAGACATTTCAAACCTGGCCCAATCATAGAGGCGAAAAACAATATTTATTTAAAATTTTAATATCAACCCATGTCATAAATAATAATATTATTAATTACCTAGATTTTTAAATCATGATCTGATAACGTTAACGTTTATCCATGAACCATTAATATCTATTATCTATTATCTAATATCTATGGAGTATTGCGAGTATGCCAGTATTGGAGTCAAGCCTCAAGAGAAGTTGAATAGAATAAACAAGTTGTGAGTCGACTCATTAATAACTGAGCTGAGTTGAACGATTCGACTCGGTAGAATTAGTTGAATTTCCCATCCCTATGACAATCACAAAATGTGTCCAAGAGCGGTGAGAGCTAGTACCAGCCGGTGCCTTGGACTGTCGTCTGCCACCAGTTCCCGGATGGACCACTCGGGTTCTTCATATGTGTGTTTGCAGAACCATTTTCTTTAAAAGTCAAAACAAGCTTATAGATGTTGTAAAAATTGAATTACATGCAGTGTTTTTGTTTTAACGAAATATAACTTATACTTAATAGCATATTATGGAAATTTATAAATCTAGCTATTGAATTAATTTTAGCCCTAACATGTGTGCCCAAGTTCGATCCGAAACTATTTTTCAAGATTAAAATAAATTTCAAACAATTTACGTAGTAGTTTATCACAGGGAAACCTTAATACTTTTTATTTTATTATCTAATATAAAAAAATAAGATGTGAATTTACTAGTAACAAGAAACTGAATTTTTAAGTAAATTTTAACGTTCTATAGCAAATGGATAGTTGAACTAAAATACAAAATTTAATGAATCATTAACTATATTTATATACCTACCTAAATTTAATATATTATGTTTAATAATTTGTAAATTTATTGATGCGTATACGTAGCAGTGGCGTATTTAGAAATTAATTTCGGGAGGAAGGGGTTACAAAAAATAATAATATTTAAACACTCCCTCTTAAATTCTAATTAGTTATGTCGGTACCAACCATAAATGTCAAGAGGAGATGACCCCCCTTAATACGCCACTGATGCGTGGACTATATATTGTTAGTTATTTGTTTGGTATTAATGGGCCGGTAAAATATTGATCATGACTGACTGAAATCGTCTGGCTGGCCGCCTGGCCCTGGTTCATTATCTTCATATTACCAGGTATTTATTAGTTTTCTACGCATATCACACACATGAGTACACAGTGGCGTGCTGTGGGTGGGCGATTAGGGGTTATATCCGGCATTGTCTTTATTTTCCGACCTACAGAAAACAACTTATTGGTTATAAGAGCTGTTTTAGAGCCATTACTATTAATACTTTTTATTCGAAATTACTAAGTTGTTATTAACAAAAAGTTATTGTAAAATATATAATTATTCATAACATCCCTCCATCGAAAATTTCTGGCCACGCCACTGTGAGTACATGAACATGATATAAGGTAGATAAATTCAAATTAATTAGTCATGATATTTTACTATTTATGACCATCATGGACTAAACGAATCCGTAAAATCATAATATAATTGCTATTTGCTTTGTGATTATCATTATTCATTAAAAAATATTATCTATACGTGGTTGAAATATATTTGTGTAATTCCACTGAATATATTGGGCCCGCGTAAAAATCAAGATAATAATTACCGGTACATGTACTATTCAGGGCAGAATTTGTCTAGGAATAACTGATGGATAAATAATAAGTCGTGGGAAAAATAATAGAAATAATATAATAATCAATAAATCAATATAGAACTATTTTCGATATGCGATATTATGTTTATATTATTTATGCATAAAACAAGATGTACCATTTCTGTGGTAAACACAGCCTCTGTGGGTGGCGTAAATAACTCTTATCAATTTTTTCAATAACGTGTGCAGTCATATTATCAAAATATCAAATGCTCAGCCCTATGCAATTATTACGATTAAAGATCAAGTCAACGCCCCACGTTAGATTATATCGTAGTTCGAGCCCTTAACATTTAAATCTTATACGATTCTATAAAAAAAAAAATAGACGTATTCAAATCCCAAGTCCGTGCTTCTATTATCGATTATCTATCATACTTTCATTTCGATTTTACGCACAATCAAAGATGTATCATTAATCTTGATTTTACGCCATAAATTTACTATACTATTCTTATTAAAACTTATTGAACTAAATGGACAAGTAGATGACATTTAGTACTTAAATACGTTACACCTTAACACCCTACGTAGTACGTACTACATCTGACTTTCAATTTCCACGATAGACTGAAGTCCAAGTCTATTACCAGTGTGACGCTGTGTACGACGTTACTACTCATTACTATCTACCAACAGACCAGCTGGTTGTCCAGGCATCCAGCACTCGTTACAAAACTACTACCACATCAGCACAAAAAAATACCTGATGAAATTTGAATAGAGACCTTATTTTGATTATAGCACGATTAAAGATATATATTTATGTATTATTATCTATAGATATATTGTATTGATTGTGTGTTGTGTTATGCTATAAAATATTGAGGATAACCGTGGATTAAAGCATTATAGCCTATAGGTAATAGGCATAAGCATAACGTATAAGGTATGTTATTTAATTTTTATTGTAATATATTGTTACAGATAATATTATATTATAGTTAATTATCTAATATCTATATCTGAGAACTTAGATCATATACTAGTATATGATCTAAGTCTGAGTTCTATTGTATTAAGACAAATATATAAAAATATTGAATTGTTTTACTTAATAAATTATTTAAACCTAGAATATAATATAGATTCAAGATAGCCAAAATTTAATTATGCATTATAAACAAGACCACAATATAACAATTTCATAATTTCATTAGAAGACTCTTAGTTGTTTTAGGTAGTGTCTTTACCAACTATTATCATTTCATTATATTGTACATTTTTATTCTTTATTCAGTAAAGTAAACATTCAATTTATGTAAGACACGTAAAATATAAATATTATTATGTTCTGATAATTATTTATTATTTATATTGAGTAAATATTGTTGGTTTAGAATTTTGAAAAATAACAACGGATTGTGTTTATCAGTTGGAAAATGACAACCAAAGTATTTATTGAAGAACATTTAGATAATTATCTGAAAAGTTTAGTTAAAGGACAGTTGTTCATTCCAGGAGTAATTATTGGACAAGTGAGTTATTACTTAATTACTTAAGTTATTTTATTAATTGTATGTACCTATACTTACCAAGTAATTTATTCATTTACATTTTTTAATTAGGTCATAGGTAACAACTATCATGTTGTCCATTTATCAGCAATGACCATATGGAATGAAGATATACAAAATAATAAAATTGATGTTCTGTCTTACAAAACTCTTTCTGATCTTTTAGCCAATAGTGATACAATATTCCAAAAGTCTTTAGAAGTAATATAATAAGGATTCTAAATATTATTGAAAGATTTAAATAAAGTATTTACTATTAAGTAAATAAATATATTTTATGTATTTATATATTATAATGTAGGTAGCAACATTATTACCAGGAGGTTCACATGTACTTGGTTTATTTTTTATTGTTCCACAAGATTTGAAAAGTATTCAACCAATAGATATTGATTTTTATGAATTTAATAATGAATTAAATGCAAATATGTTGTACAAAAAAACCAATGAAACATGGAATTACTTAATTTTAAACTATTCAACTGTCAACAAAAAGTAAATATTGTAAATCCAATAGTTATTTAAATATATATTTTTGTATCATAATATTTATATTTAAATTTTTAGATCATATTGTTACTCAGTTGATTTCAACCGTTTAAATGGTACTGAAAAAACTACTTACAAGGCCGTAGATACAGTTTTTGGTACATTCAATAATGATTGGGTAACTCTTATCGGAACATTTAATTTTGGAGCATTAGAAAGAATAAATGTAGGTGGTGGACCAAAAGCATTATTTTCTATTCGTAACGTATGTATTTATATATTTAAACATATTTTTACTATGAAAGGCTATTACACTATTGTACATATAATTTTTAGAGTTTATTAGATAAATTGGAATCTGTATTAAATGAATCAGTCTATACTTTTAATGGATGTGTATGTGATGAAAATAAAACCCTTAAAAATTTTGAATGTGATGACATTGATAATTTATTGAAAAATGTTGTTAAGATTGAATTTTATAGAGAGGTTTGTAATATTATTTAATGTTTCCACATTATACACATATTTAGTTTATTTAAAATATAGAAAAATTGTGTATAATATTTTAGGTTGATTTGGGAAATGAATGTAAAAATTCTTCACTTAAGGTAAAAAGAGGAAAAGGTAAGATTTTTATGTCTGGCCTATGCAGTGTTGCTGTACCATTTAATCGTAATGGTACCATTAAGGATGCCATAAAGGTATGGACATTAATTATTTTTAATAATATAATATATATTATATTATTTTATCTATATTATATATTGATAAAATAAAATAATTATTTTTTACAATTTTAACAATACTAGATAATTATTTATTCATAATATCTCAATATTCATTATTTTATGACAAATTTAAACCAGAATATTGTAAAAGCTATTAAGTTATTGTGTTTATTGACCATACAATTATTGTAGAAATTGAACGCATTGAAGGATATTTTGTGAATTTCTTAATACGTTTGCTGTGGGATGACACTTCGAGGTGTCATTTCTATCGTTCCCATATGCGGATGATGCCTTAAGGCGTCATTTATACATTTATTTTCAACTATTTTTAATTTTGCCAGCGTGGCGTTTTAATCTTGTTTTTTTTGGCCAGCGTTGTTACAATACATATTACTGTATATGTGTGTGCAATCCGTATCTCAAATTTTCTATTTTTAAGTCTATGATAAAACTTGAACGGAGAATACTTTTATATTATTATTATAAAATAAAAATGTTTGATAATTTGTACACAATTGTTTTATAACTAATATTGTAATAAAGTATTAAAGTATTTGAGTGATAATTATTTTAATTTATATATTTATACCATGACGTCCAACGGCATCAAACAGTGTCTGGTTAAAGAATTATTCAGTAACGCTAATGACACCCATAGGCTCACACAAAAAAAACCACGAACATTTGACCAGCACCGGGGAATGGGTATACAAAAATCAAGCTGCAGCAAACGTTGTTAAAATTATTTAATAAGTAATATTGTCTAACTTAACCATTAACGGGAATAGGAGACACCCCCTTTTTGCCAAGTCTCCTAATTCAAAATGTAGTAATTTGTATTAAGCTTGAACATATATTTAGAAAATATTATTTATTGTCATTAAAAATGTGTCTTTGATTTATGTTTTATGTAAGTAATTATAATTAAACTAGTAAACAAAACAATTAATATATTTTATAATTAAATATCAATATTTTATAATTTTTAACCTTATACAAAAATGTATTATTGTAGGCTATTCACGAAGATGCCATGCAGACATTTGCAACTCGTTTAAAAATGCATTTGGAATCAATGGTTGAAGAAGAATCTATTGAAGAAGAAGGTTGTAATAGACATATATTTTATAATAATTAAAAATATAACATTTTATTAATACAATATTTTCCATTCATTTCAGATGGAGATGCAAATATTGTACATGAAACTCCACGTCGAATATTAATTATAAAGACTGAAGGTTCTAGATTTGCATTCAGTGATTATGTATTTCCTGGTGAAACTTCGCAAGAAGCATTATATGTGGCTGGAGAAATATTGAATCTTCCTGAAGACAAAATAGAATTATATGATGTGTTGGAAAAAGGTTAGTGTTTCTTGAAATAATGTAATTTGTATTCAAAACAAGATTTTTTTGATACTTTGATTAAAGAAAAGTAATTGTTTTGCTTTTCTCAGAAAATTGATATCTATATTTGTTAAATTATAATATTTACTTTTTACAATTTGAAACAATCATTCTTAACATGATATTAATGTGTTTAAAGGACGACATTCATATTATGAGACACTGCCAGACATTGATAATAGTCCACCACAAGATGCAAATACTTCAACGTCAAACAATGGGCTTATTTATTTCTCCTATGCTGCTTTGATATTGGCTATCTTAGCATACTTCATTAAACAGATTTTTGTGTGAATTATATTAACGGGAAGCTTATGCAACTGTAAAAAATAACATTCCTTAATTTTTTATTATATTTTTTTGATTTTGATTTTAAGTTTATTTTAAATTAAAATGATTTTTTGAACAAATGTATATTTAAAATGTTAAGTTTGACCAATTAAAGAATTAATATGAGATGTTACATGTGTTTCGTAAATCATTCGCACAAATTATAATAGTAAAAACCAGTGGCGGCTTGAACTCTTTTCCCCTCAAATCACGTTTAATATTTTTACACCACAAACCCTAAAATTATTTATTTCTGTGCACTATCTGTTGAATACTCATATACGACTATATATTATATTTATTATTTAAATTACCAGCCTGTAAAAATAGTGCAGTCTACCTTTTCCAACCATGAGACCCATGCACCCATTAATATTTTTGTGAATCACATGATTTAAATATACCCTCTTCGAGCTGCCATTGGTGAATACTATACACTTTCTAATAGATATTTCTATTTTTAAGGGATAACAATTTATTTATTTTCTTTATACGACAAATATTAGTGCAGTAAAATTATTAAAACAAATCTTCTGAGGCAGTCACTTATTTATAAATCTGAAGTGGGTAGGAGAAGAAAATTTTTCTTAGAGTAAATATAATTCAAATTTTAGTTCATAATATATTATAAATAAGATTTGATAAAAATAGTTACAAATTAATTTTTATTTTTATTTTATGAAGTATAAGACTAATATAAATTTTAATTTAATATATGTTTATATTTAATATTTTCTACTAATTTACAATAGTAATATACTTTGTAATTATTAGCAACCCTATAAATAAACAAAAAATCATATTTTAAATTTAAAAAAATTTATTTATTACCTTATATAGTTATAGGCCATATAGAGCCATAAAGGCTTAAAAAATAATCTATAAACACTCGATATAGGTCTCAAGGAATAACTTTTACTGAAAACAGTTCAGTAGGTTTTGAGTCTATTTACTTTAGATAAACCAATTTGGGTAAAATATATAAAACAGAGAAGAAGATATTTGACCCGTGAACTTCATCACCCAAAATTAAATTAAATCTTTGATATATTTAGCTGTCCCCCATGCACATCATAGCAAAAATAAATCTGATGTCATAATTGTCCTTAATATTGTTAGACGCACTCTTAATTAAATGCAACGCAATTTATTGGTATACTAATGATTTATTGGACTCGGAAAAAAAAACAATCTAATAACACTATGGAATGGTACATATTGCACAGGAATAAACGTAAAACTCAAAACGCTTCGACGCTCGCTAGACAACTATTGTTTTTTTTTAAATCAGTTCCCACTGCTCATCATCTCTCATCCACACTCACTGTGTAAATATATTTAATTAATGTTGCCAACAATATGATTTGTATTTAAATATTAATTTTAAAGAACTTCAGAGTAAATACAATTTTTTGTTTTCTAACCATCTAGTAATAAACTGATATTACGGTTTACCTATCTTGATAATCCCGTATTTAGCTATGCACGTGAGAAACAGTCAACTTGTAAATCGATACATACATATAATTGAAAATGTTTGGCCTTAAGCGGCTTAAGCCTTATTAATTGTAATAGAAATTGAAACTAATAGGGAATTCAAGTCTCCTAAACAAGAAAGGTAAATCAGTAGGAATCATACGCATATAGAGTATTAATGCAATTTATCCTGCTGTTCAGGTTGCTGATGACCCAGTAAGTATAGTAGCTTCAATATTATCATCACGAATAATTTTAATTTGTAGTTTCACATCATGGCATAATTTTGGAGGGTTTAAATGACATTATATTATAGGCATTCCAATTTTAAGTTGTAGGTTATGTGGGGAAACCCAGCAGCCAGCAGGATTAAGTGAATTCAAAAATTCTTGTGAGTAGTGAACAGTGTCTTCTGTACTTATATCATCATCAGTTGATCGATACTCTTTAGTTTTTCTTCTTATGTGATCTACAATAATATTGTTAATTCCAGTTGCAGGTATGTTTCGAGGTGTTATAATTGCTTTTTCACTAAGCCAGAAGAATGGTTTCTGTAAAAGATCATCAATATTGGAATTGATCTTCGAAATAAAATCAGTTATAGTTTTTGGAATCTTGCCTAATTTTGAATCGACAGTTATACATCCATTGGCGCAAATACGGGGGTGCCAGGGGTGCTTAGCATCCTCAAGTCTTAAATTAGCACCCCCAAATTATTTTGAATTAAAAATTTTGTTTTAAGTGTAATTTTGCATTTAGAATGAATTATTTCCCGTTTATATTGGTAATGCAATAATTTTTACTAAAAATGTCGTTTTCGTATACTGCATGCAATGTCTATCGGAATGATGATTTATTGATATGAGAATAATGATATAAGCTAAAATTATTTAGTTTGATAGTATAGAAATGTTCAGCCATCTATTCTTAGTAGTTTTTTAATATGATGTTTTTGATTCAGTGACAACTTCACTGATATTAAATTATTTTATTTTATTATTATTTCCATTTTTCTGCACAAATACCAACAATTAATTAATTCAATGTCAAGTAATAAATGTAATATTTTATATTATTCACATTATATTACTTGTTTCAATATTTCCAGTACATTTAAATTGGGTAAAATAAAAAAAAAAAGCAGGTAAGTGGGTATCGCTCTGCTGTACATTAGGGGGTGGGGTGGACGTCTGACTAGGGTAGGTTAAATTTGAATGCAATGATAAGTATCATTGTATACGAAAAACGATTCTGAACGGAGATGATTTATCTATCTAGGGTATATTATAGATTATTAAAAATTTTCAAATCTTAGATTTAAAAAGAAATTTTTGTATGAATTTCTATCTTAAAATAATTTGCGAATTTTCGTGATTTTTACGTGTGTTGTCAAAATTAAAATTTAAATGCTTGTAAAAAAAAATGGAACTATGCATTTCTTTTATTTTTCAACTGCTATTGTGAAAATATTTTAGGAGCTTTGTATTAAATTTTCAAATCTTAGATATAAAAGGAAATTTTTTTATGAATTTCAAGAATAAAATAATTTACGAATTTTCGTGATTTTTACGTATGTTGTCAAAATTAAATTCGAATGCATGTAAAAGAATTTGTGGCTATGTATTTCTTTTATTTTTCAATCGCTAGCTATTGTAAAAATATATTATGAGCCTTGTATTAAATTCTCAAATCTTAGATATAAAAGGAAAATTTTTTATGAATTTCTAGGATAAAATAATTTACGAATTTTCGTGATTTTTACGTATGTTGTCAAAAATTAAATTTTGAATACATGTAAAAAAAAATTGTGGCAATATATTTCTTTTATTTTTCAACTGCTATTGTAAAAATATGATAGGAACCTTGAATTAAATTTTCAAATCTTAGATTTAAAAAGAAAAACTTTTATGAATTTCTATCTAAGATAATTTGAACATTGCCGTAATTTTTACGTATTTAATTAAAAATTTGAATTTCATGCTTATAAAAAAAAATCGTGTCGCACTTAAAATTTTTCCTATAATGATGTTTCGAGTTTTCTCTATAGCTACTTGAAGGAAAACTAATAGAAAACTTAGTATTGTATTTTTAATCCTTAGTTATAAACACAAAAAATTTTATAATTTTTCAACTTCAAAATTACTTGCAAATTTTCGCGTTTTCGACAGATTTCGTAAAAAATTGATGAACTATAAACGCTTATTAAAAAAAATTGTGACTTACGATTTTTAATTTTTTTTAGCTACAATAAGAACAACTCATAAGGAACCTTGTATTAAATTTTCAAGTTTTTTTCGTCGTCCAACATTTTTTTTTCGGCACTTCAAAAAAAAATTCTCAAAAAAATTGAAAATTTCAGTGGCCTATAAATAACTCAAAAAAAGTCAAAAATTTGTGAAAATTAAACTGTATATAGATAACACTAACATAAACATTTGGTGAAAATTTCAAGTATTTACAGTGATTAGTTTTTGAATTACAACCATATAAAAAAATCGATTTGGTCGAAAACTGGTTTTGCGTAAAAATTCCCGTTTTTCTGTCATTTTTTTTTTAATCACCCCCCAAAGTTTGAAATTGAAGCATTATTTCGACTAGTTATGCGGTACATAGACACAAAAAAAAAACTAACTGTTGTTTCTCCACTCGCGGAAGACTTAGTTGATTATTTTGATTCGGTTTATCTAAGTGGTCCTTTGCGTAGAATAGGAACTGATGATGATTTAATTATTCGGTTTCGTCGACTTCCTCCTCAATACCCTCCTCCGACGTGGAATGTGCACCAAAGTACCTTACTGGATAATAGTAGAACCAGCAACGTGTGTTAAGGTGGGAATAATAGGTTTGATCATTTGGTTGGGCATAAAAATCCACCGATTCGGAAATTATTGAAAAATATTAAAAACGAAGTGGGGGCTGATAACGCCAAATTTACATTGAGTGAAATAGAGCAATTTATTAACTGACAAGCGATTACATAAAGGCCATAAAGGGCATGTAATGCAAACTCGATTAAAAAAATTTATGCGAACAATTTACTTGGGGAGAATTGAGCGTTGATATCTTCTTGACAAATATATGGAATAATGTAAGAATGAAATCTGATTAAATTTGTAATAAGTGTATTTTTTTTCTTTAACTTGTAAAACTATTACTATACATATACATGTAACATATAATTAATAAATGTAATAATTACGTACAATCATGTTTTTTTTTTCGTATGATTTTACTAACGTGGACTCCGTTTACCGTGTCAATAGTGAGCAATACAAACCTGAGCTTCAGCCCTCCAAATCTCAAACATTATTTGTGCATATGTATATACGGAGCTAGGAAGTCGTCGACGGGTGTCATACGACTACGCAGCGCTGTTCGCGGTGCACGAAATGCATGAGCATGGCTTAACCGCCAAAAAATATACAGTTGATTGAGAAAAAAATACTATAGATGAGGGTTTTCAAAGACACCGACGATGACAACCCGGTCACAGATTTCAGTTTTGCCAAAAATGTGAAATCACTATTGGAATCGAGACTTCACGCCGTGCGGGACGTCGCTCTGGTTGCCCGAGGATTGGTGGATTACAGAAAGAAATAGGTACGGTGTGTCGGTGTAAAAATGAATTAAATAATTGTGCAACGACGTATCGTCGTATTAGTACTTTAGTAGTAGTTGGACAAGAACAGTTTTCCGTCCGACGGGCGCGAATATTGTTGTATTTATACATTTTGTGTGTTATTAACTTATTTTTTACACGATGATAAACGATGACTGAATTGTTCACGCATCACGCTATGGGGCATGATAAATTGAATTTAAATTTTATTTTGATAATTTAAATTTAATTTATCATGCTATGGGGGTAACACGAATTATTGAATTAATATCCTCCACACGACCGTCGACCACACAGCAAATTACTCCGCGGGTAGTCCGGTGTAACATCACTGGAAGAAAATAGCAGTGCAGCCACACAATGAGAGTTTTCCGACGATTTAAGGTTATGTACAGATCTCCGAATTTGACAATACTGTTAAAAGTTCTTTTTATTATTTTCATTTCATACTGAGTTCCGACTGTTTCCATATAGTTTCTGTTCCAACTTCTTCGTACCTCGTCTTCTTACTTATTTCTTCACGATACTTTCCATCAATAATTCCCGGAAAACTCGGTGTTCATCACCGAACTGTTCTTGTTGTGAAACCGGATACTGTTTCTAGCACTTCCGGTATGTTGACATGAAGTGTATGCGTTTTATATCTCTGTAAGAGGGTGTCGTCCGTGCAATTCGCATGATACCTATCTTACGGTGCGCGCGGTCGACGCATTTGAACTTGGGCAGTTTGGCTGACCATCTTACTCCAAGTTGCTCATCGACATTTCTACATTTTCTTTTTGTTTTGAACTCACCTCCAGGTTTATTTCCACGACGATGGCAGACAGTGCCAGCGAGAGTGATTCGTCGTCCATCGACGGCGGACCCATCATGATGCCTCCGTCGCCGATCACAAGGGAACAAATGCAAAAACGAATCGATTCCTTGCAGCAACAAAATCGTGTACTCAAGGTAGAGTTAGAAACCTACAAGTTAAAAATGAAAGCAATGGATGAAGAATGCAAACGACTGCGCGAGACATCAGTTTATATTGTAAGTAGGTACCTAGTACCAAAATTTTTAATCAGACAGTTTTAAGTAATAATTGTTAATGTTTGAATTAAGTTCATGACTGATCTGTAATTTTTACTATTAACTATTTCTCATTTTAGATTCTGAGCGGAGCGAGGAATGTATTGATCTTACCACGATGTGTGTTTTTTTAAATTTTTTTTTTGTGTCTCATCACATTTTGGGGCAGTAAAAATTCTTCGATTTTCGACTTCAGTATCTTGTTAAATCAGAAAGTGAATATAGTTGGTACTTTGGGGGGGTCAAAAGTAAAATATTCTCAATGTTTTTCTAAATAATCGAGATAAACAAACAAAAAATTTAAGGAAAAATGGTTATTGGTTATAGATACTTGCTATGTTATATTTAATTTGGGAAATAGGACTATGTGCTAAACATCCATTTTAGTATCTGGTTCATAATATTGATTAATAGATAGGAAATATTTAAAATGCTGAGTGCTTAGACAGTGCCAATTTTGCTTACTGTTATTTTGTTTTAATATAAAATCTTTTAACTCAATCCAAACATTTTATTTGATAATAAAATAGTTTTGGAAATACCTTTTATATTTGCAATCAAGGCATTATTGTTTTATTATTCATTTTTTTTGTTTTATAGCAAGTAAGAGCAGAACAAGAAGAAGAGTTTATCAGTAATACTCTTCTAAAAAAAATTCAAGCTTTAAAAAAAGAAAAAGAAACCTTAGCCCATCATTACGAACAAGAAGAAGAATGTTTGACAAATGATCTGTCACGAAAATTAACTCAGGTTAGTTTGGTCAATGGCAGTTCTAATTAATTTCTTATATTTGTGTGTAATTTATATTGGTTACAGTTACGACAAGAAAAATGTAAATTAGAACAGACTCTAGAACAGGAACAAGAATGTTTAGTTAATCGCCTTATGCGTAAAATTGAAAAACTAGAAGCAGAAACTCTTACAAAGCAGACAACGTTAGAGCAATTACGACGTGAAAAAGTTGACTTAGAAAATACATTGGAACAAGAACAAGAAGCTTTGGTAAATAAACTGTGGAAACGTATGGATAAATTAGAAGCCGAAAAAAGGTGAAATACTTATTTAAGTTTTAATCACATATAATCAATAATATAAATTTAAATTGTTTTAGACAATTACAAATAAAATTGGATCAGCCTGTTTCTGATCCAGTATTACCTAGAGATCAAGTAGGTCCCAACAAAGGTGAAATGGCTACAAATATAAGTGCTCATTTACAACATTTGCGTGGAGAAGTTACCAGATTGCGACACCAACTTGATGTTTCTAAAAAAGAAAGCAAGTACATAAAAATATATATGCTGTTCTAAACATCTATGTTTTGGATTTTAAAGAATTCTTTAACACGTTAACTGCATATATTTATTTAAATAAATGTTAACTAAATTGTTGGTTTCGCACATACAGCTGAACAAATATTGGCTAACATGATTATTAGACATTTTTATATAAATTGTATTCATACACTATTTGAAAGTATGATAAAATATGAACGGTTTCTATTTATTAGAAGTTACTATTATACATACACATAGGAGTCACTACAAAAGAAACTTACTCAGTTAACGTGTTAATGAGTGAAAATTTTAGAATTAACTTTTTAATGTTGTTTAATATGGTATAGATTAACCCTTTTATAGGTTTTGTTACTTATGTTCTAACTGTAATGTACTTTTTAGATTCCAAGAAAATGGAAAAAATGGCAAAAGAAGAGCGCCAAGTACGTGAAGACAATTTACGATTACAAAGAAAGTTACAACTGGAAGTCGAAAGACGTACAGCTTTATGTCGTCATTTATCCGAATCTGAAAGTAGCTTAGAAATGGAAGAAGAACGTCAGTACAATGAAATGGCTTCAAATCGATGCCGAACATCATCGAGTCCACTTCCATTTCCTCCTTCTCCTAGCCAATCAAGGCCCCTTAGTCCTGGATCCACTGCTGGAACACCAGGTAATAAATGTTGGATACCTATAAAAAAATTTATAATTAAAAACATTAAATTAAATATGTCCAAATATTTATGTAATAAGTGAATGCCTACTGTTTATGTTACTGGGTTCGATTGTATGTTCAAATGTTGTTACTTGTTTTGTATTGTATGATAGATGCGACTGAAGCGGGTAGTGTATCTGCATCACCGGAACAGAAAAAAAGGAAGTGCGGTGGTGGAGGTGTAGACGATAAGTGTTTTGTCCATCCCTGAGTTGTGTAAGTAGAGGGCAGATAGCTTTTTGATTAAAAAAAAACCAATAGAGCAGAGATTGTTTATTATGAGATAGAAATATTTAAACTATTTATATTTAAAATACATTTCAATTGGCATTTACTTAATACTATTACTACTCAATTAAAGTTAATGTATCAACACTATTCTCAGTATCAATTTTGTATGTGCGTTTTAATAATTTTATTTTATTTATTCAGAATACATTACATATAATTAAATTAAATAATTTTAGGAGTGTTTCGTGGCGAAATTGGTGTATTGGGCTATGCCAATATGAATCGATGTTATGTTTGTGGCCAAACTGTACCATCGAATCTCGTCATAGGAGCACCGACAACACCTTTGTGTCCCACTACTCAAGTGGTAAGTTAATACAATTTTATTTTTTCATAAGGTTTTACCCTCTATTTTAAAAATGAATTTCATTCTTTACAGATTAACCAATCTCGAACCTTATCATTGGGGCGTCCAGTCAGTGAACGTTTTGTTAAGCCAATAGTGCCACTATCATCTAATATAGTTAATAGTGGTGGTATACCAACCGGATCACATATTCCCTTGCCCAATCCACCGTCACCGTCAACTTTACCTGAAACCCTGATGGATTCAGCCAAGTACTAATTTGATCTTAATTATGTACATACATAACATGCATATATTGTATTATCTATGTTTGTATAATTTTGCTTGAATTGCTGTTATAAGTTATAAAGTTCATTATACAATACATTTAAAAAAATAATATCAGTTAATAAATAACTTTTAAGTTTGTAATCTACACATAAAATCATTTCAAATTTTAAAAGAATTCAAACTAACAATTAAATAGTAATGGATATTTCCCTAACAATAAGTTGCCTATGTGCATACTATGCCATTGTATTTTTTTTTTATTATTATTATTATTATTAATTCATTATTTATGGAAATTTATTATCATATTTAACTATAGATTTGGTTGGGTAACATATGGTAAGAAAATAGTGAACCTAGTTTTCAATGTGATTTGTCTCTTATTGTTCCAAGCAATTAATGTTTTGTGTAAAGTAATAGTTGAATTTTTTTTAATTTGTACACTATGTAAAAGTTAAGTTATTTTTGATGTAAAATTAATGATCGGTAAAAGTAAATTATTACCTATTTACATTAATTTGTTGAATATTCTATGTCGTCCATTTTCTTTCGACAGCTCTGGTCATATTTTTTTAAATCATATTATGAACATTCTGTTTATAATTACTACATTATATCTAATTCTTAAATTAATGATAATTTCTTATAAATATCTTAATTGTCTCTTTTTTTTCTATACTGCCTGTTTATATTTCAATTGCCAATATCATTCATCTGTTAGCAATATAGATTCAAAGTATTAACTGTGAAGTCAGTTGACTTATTTATCTGTATAAGTTATTTAAGTTGTATTTTTATTACCCTGGTGCAAACTTCATTCTTGTGATACGCAATTATTTTCAGTATTTCATGTTTCGATTTTTAAATAAGCATTGCCAGATATCAGTTTATTATGCTTATTGAATTTGAAGCTAATATAATTTAATCTGATGATATTTGAAAACTGGAAACTACTTTAAATTATTATTATTATTATTATGACCCATAACTACTAGCAAGTGGGTCAGGTAGCTGCTCTTCTGTATATTAGAGGTGTTGATTGAGTTGCTATAATAATATAGCGGCGACTTGATGGAAGTGTATTAATTGAATTACATGATTCACAAATATATTAATTATTACCTAACCAATTAGTGGTGGTTGTCCTATTGTTAGAAAAAGTAGTTAGTATAATTTTTAAATGTTATAAGAAGATATCAGTATATTTTTTTTGATACTATGCTCGCTCAATAAAGTAAATTTTATGATCTCGATTAAAATGTTTAGTTAAGATTATTATCTAGGGTATCTCCATAGGCTTTCTATTATGTTTTAATTTTCAAGCAATGAATTTTTTAGCTACTCAGGAGCCTTCATCAGTCCAAATTGTTTACCAAGCGACCTAAAAAACATGTAGTATAGAGTAAGTCATCTGGAGTCCAGTGGTTTTGACAGCTGTAGAACTAGATTTTGATTTTTCATAATTTTTTTTTTGGATGGTATGTCATAGACACTTAACATGCACTAAGTCTACACTGGTACATTCAACTCGGTTCATATTTCATTAAGAATTCAAATTTTGTACTACACCTAAAATAACCTTAACCTGGCTTCGTTAATTTCTCTACACTAAAAAGCAACAAAGAAACCCCAAATATTAATATAGACACACATTTTGAACATTCATATGCATAATTCAGGCAAAAAAAGAAATGAACTATATTATTGTTGCATTTTGTTGTTTTTTATTAATGTGAACTTAACATAAATTTTTTTTTTATTTAGATTTTTTCATTATTATGAGATATGTTATAACAAACAAGTTTATTATACACTTGGATTTTTCATAACTTGCTTTAAAATTAAAATTAAAAGCTTATCATTATTGTCCTCAAATAATTTACTATGTTGTGTGTAGGCCGGAGAGAAATAAAAATGCTCTAACATCCTCTTTAAGATTTTTAATCACTAACAAGATATGAATTTCCTAACATTACTATTTGCAATACAGGTTGCTGAAAACAATGAATTTTAAAATATTATTGTGTGTAGTATACAAGTACCAACGGATTATGGGATAATATTTTTAAATGACTACATAACGACTAAAATTGTTATTCTTGGTTTAAATATTAAATACTGTTCAAAGTTGAGACTGAAAACCTAAAATGTCTATAAATAGCTCAGAGTCAAAATATTTGAATGTATAGATAAATGACTAAATCAACATTTGGTTAGAATGTCATTGGCTTACAGTTATTTATTTTTGAATAAAAAATAAAAAATTTGTTTCTAACCTAAAACAGTATGAAAATTTCCACCATAACATGTTAATAACTAAAGAGAAAATTTAAACTAATTTATTTTTTGATTTTTGACTCAGTGAGAAACACTTATCGACAATTATTGAAAAAAACCAAACATTTCTACTGGCTATAAATATCTCAAAAAGTCTCAACAAGTTTGAATTTTTTATTATGCAGTGGATTCATTGGCTGAATTTCCACCTTATGTGGGCACCAATTAATATGGAAAATTCCTATGTACCTAAACTACCTAACTAAAAATAAAAACTAATTTCATTTTATAATGCCAAATATTTATTGTGGGTATGTTTTAAAATTAATTATCATTAAAGTCTTTTTTATAAAAGCTAAATGCAATATTTATTTTTGTTGGGTTAAGCTCTTATTGCTCTTAAATCCATAAATTCTGACAATCAGTCCATTCATTCATGAAAAGCTTTATGATAATCTTAAAATATACTACTTGTATAAGACATTTTTATTTTCTGTTGTATTTTTGTTATCTTAACATATAGTTGATGCACCTTTATTTATTTTGTTTCATTATTATGATATCTCAGTAGGGTAAGATACATTTTTTATAATATGTCTTTTTAAAGAAATATTTCAAATAATTTATGACATTTGACTTGCTATAAATACAAAATTAAAATTTTTATTGAAAAATAAATGTAAAAATCAAATATCTTGAAATTTCAATATTTTTTGATTAGAAGGTGAATTAAAGGAATGTTGGAAGTAGGAGTTGTAATTTTTGTATATAGAAAAGTAAAAAAATTTCAAATATTTAGCTTGTTTAAAAAAAAATACAACTAATGAATATGAAAATAAAAATATAAATTTAAACAAATATTATAGTCAATAATGGTTTATAAAATTCAATTTTAGAACTTAATAATGGGTCAATTTAAAAAAAATAATTAATCCCCAATATTTAAAAATTATAAAAATATGGACACAATTAAGTAATCTTCAGATTATAAAAGCTATGTAAACAAAAGTTGCTTATGAGATGAAATATCCATCGTCTTTAATGTATTTCACACTGTCAAATGCTTTGGTGGTTGCAGAACAGAATTTTTTTAGAACAGAGTCTCTCAAGCCACAGTCGCTAAGATTCTGTTGCCCAAATAAGTGAATAGCTTTGTCTTCAGATTTTTGACTATTACAATATTCTAATATATATGAAAAAATAAAATTATTTCCAAGATATGGTTTTGAATCTATTTGTATTTTATACCTTTTTTTGTCTCTGAAGCTAATGTAAAAGGTTTAGTGCTCTCCAGGTTGGCAAATGTAGCAGTAAATTTTTTTAAAGACTTAGACAATAAATCACAGAAATTGTATACCGCATCTGGCAATACAGGTCCTTTTACTTCTATCGAATTGTAGCTTTGACCATCCACTTTTACTGTACTTTGTCTCACCTAAAATATTAATTAAAAATTGAATTTACTTATATGTATATATGATTTGGAAAAATGTTTATTTTAAAATATTGAACTGAAAAAAATCTTTAAAATGGATTGTATAATAATGGAATCCTTACTTTGAGTGGTGTTAAAGTAGATCCACTAAAGGCTACTGGTGCTAGAAGTGTAGGAGGTATACCTGCATGAGGTCCTGTATTTGATACTGTTGAACGACAATTTATTAGCCAATTAAATAGGGCTTGTGCTTCAACACCAGTCACAACCACCAAAGATTCTTTAGTACTATCAATTTTTCGTTGACGACTTGACACTAGTTCACTCTAGAAATATATTTTGAAATATAATTAATAATTCAAAATGATGAATGAAACCCTATTTAGTACCTGTGAACTTTGCAAGCGTTTAATTTCCGATTTTTCAGCACCCATTGTTTCCAACCAACGCTCAGGTTCCTCATCCTCCCCAATTTTGGCATCTTCTAATGTATTTTTAGTAAAGAGCTCACTGCTTTGTTCATTCTCTTCGAGTAATGGCATCGTGAAATCTATATCTGTTAAATAATTATTAACAGTTAGTATGATGAATATAATATAAATATACAAATACAATACACGATACAATGAATACCTTCACGTCTAAGAACATCTCGAAGTCCTTGGGTCGTAGGATATATCATTGCATTCAGCTCTTCATAACCACCAATGCTTGACGCTCTAAAAGTACATGTGAATGCATTGGCCAGAACATAGAAGTATGGACATTGGTTAGCTCGAACAAGCTGATGAAAAGTTATGATTAATAAACTTACTAAATCAGAATTGAAATAGGAGTTGGGTGCTCCACTATCCTAAATGCACTCAGTTCTGTTGTGTACACACAGTAATAAAATAAAAATATTGCAAAACTGCTACATTTTAATCAAAACTATAAATTTAATGGTACATAAAAATAATACATATCATTAGTTAAATTTAAATACTACAATATTACCTGAAATAAAGATCTGAAACTATCAATCCAATGAGTAAAAAGAGACTCTCTAAAAATTGGATTTGCATTAATGGAAGGCACAGAACTGGCTGAATCCTTAATTGTAACACGAGGACCTCTGTGAATGAGATCAACCCAAGGTAAGGATGGATGTTGCCAAGCCATACAACATTGGTGGAAACGACTATTAGGACTAGTATCTAACGAGTTTTCAATGTTCTCAGTGTCTAAACACCTTACAAATCTAAATGTATAAAATTTAAAGATTAAAACATTAATATAACAAATTATCAAAAATAGACATACCCAGTTGTAGCTGATGCTTCTTCACATGTTTTTATTTTTTGGCTCCATGGGAATGGGTTAGGAGATAAAAATCGAACTTTAGTTCTTAATGTCCAATCGATTGGTAACTGTTCTTCACCTTTGATATCTTCAACAACCTGAAAAGAATAGTGTGATTGATATGCAGTTAAAATTTAAAATTCAAGTGTATTTTATACATCTTCAACAACGACCACAGGATTAACTTTGCGAAGAACATCTACAAATGAGATGACGCTTTCATCAAGAGCAGGACACTGTGAATAGCTAGATACAGATGGAATGGATTCACAGTCTCGTATCAGTTTAGATAGATTTGATGTGCAAGCATTGTCATCATCATATTCGACCCTGGCTCTTTTCAACATCTCTCGTGCATCCACTTGTTTCTTGTTTTTGACAGGTGTTTTTCGTCTACACAATTTGTTGGATACATAACGGTATTATAATTTGTTTTAAAATCAAAACAGTGACCATCTAAACTCGCTGCTATGGCTAATGTAGTCCTATTCTCCTTACCTAAATGGGTTTTTGGCCGGTGACCTCTGCACAGTCGGCAACCGGCCAGTAGGTAAGTCTCCCGGAGTGGTCGTGTCCATAGATTTAACAAATCTAGCTTGAAGTGCACGTTTTTTCATCTTCATTCTGTGCATCTTCATCACGTCTTCCGGACGTTTCCATTTTGGCGGCGTACAGCCGCTGTCTAACTCCAACATTTAACACGATTAGGATCAACCGGACTACTGGACTATTGACAGATTGCTTTTTTAGATGGAAATTCTTTGTGGTTGCACTTGAGCACTTCCTACTTGCATTAAATCTGAATGTGATGGCAGTGGCAGAATGCAACAGCAGCTACAGCAACAGCTGCCCTTAATATATTATCATCTTGTTTTTGCTTACCGTTAACGGTTGTTATCATTCGTGATTTAAGATTGCCACGGCTTCAGATAAGATGGTATAGAAAATACACTACTATAGCGCTCTTAGTGGACGATTTTTTTAATTTGTCATATTATGCAACTTATTTATATTCGGCATATTTTTTTTGTGGAAACTAAGGCCGTATTTAAGATTTTGGCGCTCGCAACTTTACTTATTGTTGATTGTGTAACTATTAAGTAATACTAATTATAGAGATTTGTGGTATCCAATTTAGTAATTTAAAACAAACAAATGCTGCAGTGCCTGATAAATAATATATTATAATAGGTAACAAATAACAGAATATAGGTAATATACTAAATGTATAAATATATAACATACTATTGTCTATTAAATATATTTTATGTTATAATCTTTATTTCATTTTTTTTAATAATGGTAATAATATATAATAGGTACTTATATTTAAATAATTAATATAACTCCTCTTAAATACGACCCTGAGGAAACCTATGTATATCAACAAGTGGTGCAAAAATAAATTTTCGGAAATGATTAGTTTTGAAGTTATGGACTAATTTATTCTAATTTAGCAGCCATGAGAATTTTTCACTTTTTTTTTGAAAACTTGGAGCAGAGGAGCGCATGCAACGAGTGTCGCTAAACAAAGGATACAGGTCACACATAAGAGTAAGTGGTATTATATAGCAATGATATTGAATTGAGTCCATGTTACTTTTATGTGTTTGATTTGAGTCCAACTTATCATCTTAATAACTTTGAATTGAGTAGGTATAGTTAAAATGCCATATAACTACCTAATGTTATTCCTATAGGTACTTACTAAGTTACTAGACGGAAAATCAGTAACGCTGTTAAATCGAAAGCCGTGGATGGCATTTCTGCACTGCCATTGAAGATTTTATACAATGAATTTAAAAATGTTGAAATTTCAACTCTCACAACAAACGAAGTTATTTTTGTATTCGAAAATTCGACAGTAGGATTCTCAACAAAAATAAATTTAGATGTTTTATGTGATGTAAAATATTTATAATTATTGGTATATATATTAATGGGACATTTAAGAAATGTTCTAAATATTTTATCTAAATTTTCACGATTCATGGTTATTATAAAGATTTATTTGTTCCTCTTGTGTTTTTGCTGTTGCCCACGTAAGAGTTGAATATTTTTTTTTTTTTTAATTTAAATAAGGCTTCAACTCCTGAGGTTATTAGCCTGCAGTAAATACAAAATAGTAGTTATAGAGTATGATCTTAAAGCTATGGGGACACATTATGTTTGACAATAGAGGGATTTTGTAGAGTATATGTACATTCAATTATTTTTCTGAATGTACATATACTAGTTGAATATTTATGTTAAAGTATTTCAACATATTATTATTAATATTATTATTATTATTACATTACATGTAGTTATTATTATTTTAAAAACATTATTATTATTAAAAACAATGTAAGCAATGACACACATTTTTGTGAGACTATTCAGTCAACATCCAAGTGGAAGTGGTATCTCCTGAGTAACACTAATAGGCTTAATAGACAACCCAACAATATTGGCTGGACTTGACTCCGATAACCCAAAAGTATTTGGGGGACTCAATTAAATGTCAGCCTTATATAGAGCGTTGCGAGTTCGAATATAAAACATCGAAAATCGTGAACTTCACAAGTAGTCTATAACTTCAAAGCTAATCATTTCCACGAATTTATTTTCGTGCCACCAATTTCAATTCGTTGAAATACATAGGTTTCAGAAAAAAGAAATCGAAAAATGTACGTGGCCACTAAACTAGATTTGTTACATTAATTTATATCTATAATTAATTAATATTTTAACGAGTTATAGTAGAATTATTTTACTTGACCACTGCTGGCGTTGTAGCTCAAAATCATGGATATAAATACATATCTAATTAATGTAATAGGTGGGCTCGAGAAAAGGGCTATCAGTACGTTACGTTGAGGATGACTGGCTTAGACCGGTCTGTCAAGAGGGCCTGTTTAGTAGGTAACGCGACGTCTAGGGTGACAGGTGACAAAGGTCGATCCGCAAAGACTTATGTTTTGCACACAAAGTTTTATTAGGGAAACTTAGGCGTGGGATCAAGAATCAAGATGGATATAAAAATTCACTGAGTGTGGTGTGCAGTGCGTTTGATCAGACTAAAAATACGTACTGGTTAACGATGTGAAAACATCCACTTGCTATACGCCGATGGTTATATCTACAGCCAAGGTTTAAAATATGCAGAATCTTGATTTGCTGAAATATTGACCGAATGGTTTACAATGTTAACATATCACATGAAGTTTAAGGATAACAATTTGAACTTTGAAGTAAAATACTTAACTCGTCACTTAGTCAGTTGTTTACGGAATACGACAAACCACGTGAATATGAAATTAAAATACCTACAGGCTACATATAGTGAAACTGTTTGTTTTCGATTTAACTTCATCTATAATTAAATTTGCATAGGCACATATGCAGAGTTTATATGTAGTTTAAAACAATTACAAAAATTATGGACACCGAAAGAGACCTGGGGATTTGTTAATCGATAATAGATTAGGCACTGTCAAATATTGAAACATCAATAGTTTTAAATTTTCCAAAATATTTCTAAGATATATAAATAATGTAAATACTCTTCATCTACAGTAATACACCTATAAATTGCTGCTGGAGCTCATATCACAGGAACACATGGGTGCATATAATTTAAAAATTAATTTTTTGAACAAAATTAGATTTATTAATTTTTAAAATTATAGACTACAGTACTTTTAATTATTGAGAAATAATGATCTGGGTAATGTGGGTACCTATATAATATACAATATACTATAGTATTATATTTATATAATCCAATACATTTGTTAAAGCTTACAACGCGAACATATGTGATACGTCTTGCACTAAATATAATCTAGGCCATTATAATTATTACTTGTGAATTGTAAACATACATACTATTAATGTATCTGAATTTTTACATTTTCAAAGAACAGTGTTATGTGTATAGGTAATACGTGTTGTATAACATTAAATATGTTATAACATATTATAAGTATATAGTAATATTGTAGGTATCATCATTATTTAATTATAATTATATTATGCTTGTATATCTATCCTATTCCTATAGGTATCCTTATATATGGCCATGTAGGACAATAAACTCGTATATATATTTTATGGATTCTGAACCAAGAGAAAAATGTATTAGAATAACAATGTTGCTTTTTTTAAATTTTGTTTTTGGTTTAGAGTTTTTCTATAAACACTTTTCTGTGCAAAAATAAATATAGGTTTAAAGCGCGAGAGGTGGTTTAAAAATCCTTCTGTTTCTCCAAAAAATGTAAAAAATGTTTAAATTTTTGAAACGTTTTTCAAATGTGTTGGTTTATCTTGGCCAAAAGTTGGTATTACAATGTCTGACATATTATACGCCGAGGTGTGTTTATTTATAGCCTTTTGACAACCATACATATACCTACTAGGTATATGATTTTATTTTGGAAAATGCCCCAATATTATGTTCGCTTATAATATTTATCTGATATTTTATAATTCGTTGCAGACAAAAATTATTGGTAAAACGAACCCTTGCACCGAGTATAATTAGTAAAGGTACGAGTACGTCGAATATGTGACAGGAGGAGTGTAATAGAATAGTGTATTATTAATATACTATTATGTATATCGTTCATATACAGCTATATAGGAATAGATCCCTATAAACTGCTAACCTGCTAAGCACGTATAATTATAACAAAAATTTATTTTTCAAGTTAGGTATATCAGTTGGTCATCTATTATATGCACGTATCCTGCAATAATTTGGACACATTCCATCGTTTCGTTCTACTTGGACAAGAGTGAACGTGAATTACGTAAAAAGAAAAACACACATACGTATATACATATAATAATATACGATATATAGTATATACATTGGGCTCTGGCACTCGGCAGCATATTTAGTTGTAAATAAATTGTAATTATTATTACGCCGTATACGGTACTTGCTCGTCAAAACTCGTAATGTATAATGCACCTATATTATATTATAGTATTATTTTCAGGCTATGTCATTAATTATAATATAGCGTGATAGTAAAATTAACAAAATATATTATTTTTATTAATGGGTATCTGATATTTTACGGTATTATGTGTTTGTGTTTTGTGTAAACAGTTGATTCCGTTTAATTAGGAACACAGGAGAACCGCTTAATCAGGACCATTCTTCAACTATACCAAATTAAGGATAAACATTATGATTTTGTAGAGTAAATATTATGTTCATCCCTTACTATTTGTACCACAAAACCGGATAATTGGGACATTTTTATCGGGTACCGGGGTATCATTATTATGATCAATAATCCGATTTTATTCGTTATCGCATTAAATCATCGTAAAGCTAGTATATTAATTATGTAATGATTATCGTACTATAGTGTATACAGAAACTGAAGTGGGTAGGTACTGTTGATTACAATAATTAGTTAATGACCACTTTTTTGTTTTCAAAAATAAAATAATGATCAGTAATTTTTTTATAAATAAGTGGGTGATAAGTATTGTCTTACTTTTTGTATTAAGAATTATAATTACATTATATTATTTATATTTAAATTATATAATGTGTATTACATATTTGTAATTATTTATTTTGTTTGAAAAATATTCTTTTATATTATGTATTAATAAATCAGGTACTAACCATCAACAAATTTATTTTTTTTATTTCGGATTATTAGTATAGGACTATCGCTTTTTGGGACAAAATAACACACAATTATTGATATAATATGTCCCAATAAAGCGGATTCCCCTGTTGAAAACATGTTCACATAGCTGGCAATCCATGTACTTAGATATAATAATTTTTAAAAAAATTTAAATAGTAATAAATTTAAATCAACAGGTGCGTTTTGACTAAAAAAATACTTCCTACGTGTTTAAAAATATCAAAAATAATCTATAATAGTTAATTATTCTAATCTATACGTATATTTTTTCATAAATACAAATTTGGTATTGCTAATCAAATGCATTTTCACGCAGTATAAAAAAAGTTAGTTACCTATAATATAATAATATTATTTCTTTTCTATTGAATAACTGCATGTCAAGAGATTAGCTAGAGATAGATACAACTCATACCCACGCACAATACGTCCGGTGAATGATTTAGAGAAACGTAAACGTTAGACGTGATTATATTCGCGATTATCGTTTATTTAAATCAGTATTTTTATATAAATATAAGGTAATCGGGAAAAAGTATTCTACGATTTTCGAAATTAATGCACGTTTAATAAGTGTGCGTGTACTGTATATATTATTATCATTATATGTTTTTAACATTATCATCATCATTATTATTATGCCATTACAGTTTCAACTGAAACGGTCGAAGCTATAATATTATAATAACAAATAGCAATAAACACCTACTGTTATTATCACAGCACTATAGCTCATTACTTATTGCAGTGGCGTAAATAAGAATTATTTTCACCATGGGCCAATTTACCCCCACCATAGCTACAACTACAATTTTTTTTGGGAACTGGTGGTTTTAATTATGACATAAATGACACAAATATAGGAATTTAAATGTATTAATATATATTTATTATTAAATAAGATACATAATAAATTAAGCATTTTTCTACAGTAGGTAGACTTAACATTTTTTTGTCTTAATATTATGTAAAATTCATTTTTCTATTATTTTTAATAAAAATATTAACAATATTCTCAACATTTAGAGGTATGTTACGATGAATCGTCATCAATGCAAGCCCCGACAATCTAACGTTTCCTTGTTGATTTCTCAAAAATGTTTTAAGTCGACCTAGTGTTGAAAAACTCCTTTCAACAGATGTAGTAGTAGGTAACAGGCTATGGTACATAATATTTTCAACAGGACATATATTGGTGAAAATTCAACTTTGTGACATTTTTTTAAAGCTTCAATAGCATTTTTTGGAATGCTGCTAGATGAATTTAAACAAAAAAGCCTACACCAAAAAGCGCCGCTGCCGCCGTCTCAATTTTTCTGGTAACGACTGTACCGGGTGATTCTTGTATCATTGAACACCCATTATTTCAAAAATTACTAATGTTTTTGCAAATATTTTTTTACATAGTTTCAAGTTGTTAGAAAACCAACGTTTTTATTAAAAAATTATATTTTTAAATATTTTTTATCCTTATAATTTTTAAGTTTTTTACTTTTTTGAATGAAAACATAGAGTTTTAATTTTATATTCCAAAGCAGATATTTTTCTAAGTATTTTGATTCATAAAAATTGAATTTAGGACGATTAGTTTATGAGATAACTTTATAGGTAAGTATTTAAAGTTTAAATAGTCAGAGTGGTGTGGTACGGGGTTACCCCGCAAAATGTTTGTCCACTTGTCTAAACTTTAAATACTTATAACTCATAAACTACTCGTCCTAAATTCGATTTTTATGAATCAAAATACTTAGAAAAATATCTGCTTTGGAATATAAAATTAAAACTCTATGTTTTCATTCAAAAAAGTAAAAAACTTAAAAATTATAAGGATAAAAAATATTTAAAAATATAATTTTTTAATAAAAACGTTGGTTTTTTAACAACTTGAAACTATGTAAAATAATATTTTCAAAAACATCAATAATTTATGAAATAATGAGTGTTCAATGATAAAAGAATCGGTATAATAAAATTTCACTATGGGCCCGGTCCTTGCCCCCCCCCCCCCCTATATACGCCACTGACTTATTGATCTAGGTACCCTACGTATATACGCGAATAAATTGAACACGCAAAATGCAAGTATCAGGTGGGTATCTACTATCTAATATTCGGCAAAAATTAATACCTATCAGGCTACTGCCAGTACGCACGTAGTACTTGCATAACATATAATGTGTGTTGTCTACACGTGCGTATTATAATATTATTTTAGGTACATAATATATGTATAATATAATATACAAATAAATAGTAACATATTTTATAACATTATATTATTATTACCTATACGGTAGGTACGAATGCCGAAGAAAGTTTCTCCGGCATTCCCTTTGGCCATGCGTCTAAATAATATTGTTTGAATAAACGCATCGTACTTATATACTATATTATACCTATACGGCGCGTTTTGTATCCGTTTTAAACGTTTTCGTCGTATTTTAAGATAATTAAATTTCGCAAATGATCCGTTACGCACAAACTGGTCCAAATGATGAAAATCGTCTATTTCTATCCAATAACCGGTTAATGGATGTTAAACTATTGACAGAACTTCCGAACGGGTTGGCTAATTTACGACTATACTGCAATAATGAAATCTGAAAAAGTGTGATTTTAAGTACCTAATTTGTTGATAGAAAAGAAATGATAAAACTCTTATAAACAATACTTTTACTGCTCACATCATAAAATAATATTATATATTTATACATTTTATAACATAATATATAAAATATATAAGATTAAAATTAAAAATATTATTTTTACTTCCGATGACTTTCACTGATGATGCATGTGTGATGTGAAAAAAAAAATGTGAGTAAAATTACTGGAAACAATGTTATTTGTTGAGTTATCGTAGACATACATAATTAGTTATAATTACCTCATTTATAGTAAATTCGTTAAGTGCAAGTATGTCCATTGCTTAAGTTGTTATGGAACGTGTTTTTTTTAATCTAGCCTTTATGTTACCTACGAATTTTCTTAAAATTGTATCTCATCGTTTACATTTTATGTATGAATAGAGTATAGTATTATGTATACGTGATTTCTTATGTATGTAATTTTCACTTAAAACTACAATAAAATATGAATTAATAATTGGTTTTACAACACAACATACTTTTTACTTTTTTAAATTTATATGTGATAATATTATATAGTTATGACAAATATATTAATATAATGAATATATAAACTAAAGCAAATTATACTTAGTAGGTAAGAATAGGATGTCAATGCACCAAAAATAAAAATAATATGTATGAACGCCACTATGAACAAATTGAAAAATATGAATCGAACGATGCAAATTAGAAATATTAATATAAACTACTTAATGAATACAAATACAAATTTATTAATAAATAGTTAATTATAATCTAGATATATTAATTATCTATGTAAGTTTAATTGAAAAACGAAAGTTTGTTATGAATTTTCAATAGTGCACCAGGCTATAGTTGGTCCTTCCGAGTTCCCGAATGTTCTTAAGAGGGCGCAACACTCGTATTTGTTGTCTCAGTCTTACAAACGCGTAAAATAACAAATTTATGAATTTGAACCTATGAATTTGGTGGTAAGAACATTATCAGTGTTTTGTTGGAAGTATTTTTAGGATTATTCAATTTTTAAGTGAGTTATGAGCATTTTTATTTTACAATTTATTATACGGGCATAACTCATTTAAAAAAAAATACTTCCATCAAAACACTGATAATGTTTTTACTATCAAGTTTCTTAATAGGTCTATTCATTCCAATTTTTAAGCTAACAGAGTAAAACGTGAAATGCTGAACGTAAATTAGCTATGTTACGCGTTTGTAAGACTGAGATAACAAATACGCGTGTAGCGTCTTCTTAAATCTATCTTTTATAATAAAAATAAATGTGTATGTGAAAAACATGTATTTATATAAATTCAAATAAATAAAATAATAATTTCTGTACCAACTGTACCTGAAAAAGTTATTTCAATTTTAGATTATCTATATGAAATATTTATATGATTTTAATACACAAATTAAATACGATTATTACAGCTTATATTTTGAATAAAGCCAATGCACTTTCTTTTTGAAACATATTGGAATATTCTTGTAAAAAAATTTATAAAAAGCTTATAACATACCTCTATAGGTATTAAATTAATTTAAGGAATACCTTTATTATTTAGATACTATTATAATTCGGATTTGGGGTTTACAGGGTTATGTACCAAGCATGCTTAACCCCACGTGTTCCTCTAATAATTTGTTTATTTAATTAAATTTTGATTTTCAAAATGTTTCAATATTATTAAAAGCTATACTTTCAAATTATCTAGATTTGTTTGTACTACTTAAAGAGTATACAGGGGCGATACAAAACTTCAGTTTTTTGAATAAGAAGCTCTTTTTTTACTATAAATTATTTAATGGATAATTGTTTTGACAATTTTAATGAACTTAATTTAAAATTTAAACTATAGCAGTTTCTTATATTTATAATTTATTTTAAGAATAAAATTCTTTAAAAATGGTTAAAAAATAATATAATATACATGTAAATTTGTATGTAGTTGGTACCTATTTATTATGCTTGAATGTTTAAAAAAAATTATAAATATTGATATAAATTACTAAAACAGTACAATTTTTAAATCACCTTAGTCACGAAGACACTATTTCTTTCAAATCCATCATATCATCATTAGTAAACAAAGTTTAATAACTGAAAGAACCGCTTGTTTGAATTTTGATTTTGATGCGTCTACATTTTCAGAAAAAAATATCCAGTAAATAATTTCAATTAAAGAGGGGGTTCTTATTAAAGAGAGGTTTATATCTCAACGGTGGTTCTAAATTCTAGAGTTTGATTTTGAGGATTTTGAAGAAAAAAAGTGGATAAACAGGCTTGGTGAATTTCCTGTAACAGTATAAATGTATAATAGACCATAAAGAGTAAAATTTCTACCAGGGATCTTTCAAGTTTCAAAAACCAATAATTGACGTCTATTATTCAATACACTTAATACACGCATAAAATGATATAGACAGGTCGTCAAATAGATAATGATTTACGATTAATACTTTATTTTTATTTGTTTACTATATAAAGTTCTATAGTTTAATGCATAATACCCATGAATACATTATACATGACAACGCCGCATAATATTATTGTATATAATATTATTTATAATATGTATAGACGTGTTCGTTTTGTGCGCGTTCCCCTTGCAAACTTCGTGACCGATATTTAAATATCTTTCTATTCAACGTTTGACAATCAGAAGCAAATCAGAAGGAAGTTAAAATGCACGTGTTGAGTGTGGTAATAATAATAATTAGTTTATATAAGAAATGGTTAAAAATTTAAAATCATTGCTTATCGTATATTTTAATCCGAAATTTTGTCTGTTAACTACAATACAACTACTTCCTCCGGGTATGGTCACTAATTATGTGTATATTTTATATTATGCGCGAAAATTATATTCTTATCAAATCTCGATTCGCTTGACCGATTAACTAAACATCGAATAAAACAACCATATTCGTTAATGGTCCAATAAATATATTTTATTGACATTATATATACATGTTTCGACGTTTCGTGCAACGTAAACCGCAATAAATTCGGTGTAATGTGCAAATCGTTCTGCTAACTATGTGTAGATTTTATCTTTTTTTAACAGTAGACTCGATGAATCTTAACGACTGTAACGTTTAAATATATAAAAAACAAGGGTGGATATTCATTACCTACAAACCTACATTAGAATAATAATTTTTATTCTTTTAAATTTGTATTCATTACCTAATTGTATGTTGTACAAGGTGTAACAAAAAGATATGACAAATCAAATAATTTTTGTTCTAATTAATATTTAAATATTTTTTTAATTATATAATTTGTAGACGATAACAATCAAGTACTCAGGTATAACATATATTTTTTAATATTGAAAATAAAAAAATAAAAAAAGATACGTTTTTAATTTGAAAACTTTTAATTAACCAATTTATGTGAATCTAATTTTTTGATACATTTTGATGGTAAACAAATGCATTTATGTCAAGTAGTTTATTTTTCACAATATAATGAGTAAATTAATTTGAAATGTGAAACAATTTTTCAAAATATTCTTTTTGGGATTTCTCGACATAGTAAACTTATTATCCATACAATTTTCATAATTTTTATCATACGTTTATTATAACTACTGTACCATTTTTATTTTTATTTTTTGTCAGGTCTTTCTGTTACATTCTGTATTAGGAAATGATTGATAAGTTGTGTTATATAATATAATTTAATTTAGCTGTGTAAAATGCAATTGTTTCGGAAATAATAATTACAAGTATTGTTTAATTGTAATAAATATGTTATGTGGTTTGGAAAATCCAATGATTTGCACTTATTGACTGTATATAAAAGCAATATTAGGTTTATCAAAATGAATGTAATTAAAAAAAAAAAATTGTACATAATATATTTTACATCCCCCTTTATAGAAATGTCTCCTCATAAAATTACTTTTAGGCTAATGACCTGTGATGTTAAAGCCTTTTATTCCAATAAAAAAAAAAGCATTACACCTGTCGCACTTAAAAGTTTCAGTTTATTTGGTTCTCAAGTATAGACTCAATATACTAGGGTATTTTTCTATTTCAAAAACAACAATGATCGAGTTCAGGTTAACTTTAGATATATTATATATTTGCGTATTTCAAATTTTTTTATGGTATGAAATACGATTTAACGGTTAATAATCATTTAAGATCGATATACATTTAAATAAACAGTATAAACTTACATCAAATGAAAATTTTAAAAACGTTACTTTAGTTTTATAATTTTATCACAAAGGACATGTCTCACGGTCTTAGCAAATATCTACCACACCTTTGGGTTGAGCCATTTCCGAGTGTGCCAAGGACTACTAATGATATACTAATGATTTAGAATACCACTATCACTTGAAATACACAATCTACGCCCATCAATGTATAATATTATTCAAGTATCTATTTAAAGAACACCAAGTTTACCTAAGACTACAATCAAATAGACAAAAAACGAAAAATGCTTTTTATTTTTATGGGTGTTTTGTGTTTATTTTTGCGCTTTTTGCTTGCATTTGGGATTATGAGTCATATCGTATAGTTATATCTATTAAAGTATTTAAGATTCTTGAAACGTTATATTAACGAATATGATCACTAACAATTCCTTATTATAAATTATATTTTGGTAGGTATAGTATTAGTAAAATACTAAAATCAGTATATTTATAAATGTTTTGGTGAATTACACTAATTTATTGTACGATAATAATATATAATGATTAGTTTAAATGACAGCAGCTATGCAGTTTAGCAAGTTCATACTAAAACAATACTTCTTATGTTTTATGAATGTGTTGAGGTTCAATTATAGAATAACTGTATTGCTAGTAACACTAGTATATATCAGAACAGATAATTAATAATTAATTTAAGTGAAACATTGTTATACTTATGAAGTTGTGAAGCATATATTTTTCATAAGTTTACTAAAATATTAAAATTATTCAGATAACTGTCCATTAAATGAAAACTATAAGATGAAAATTCATTTAAACAATTTTACTTTTATTTAAATTGGGGTATAGGCATTATTACTTTACCTAACAGCATAACGCAATAATCACACACACACACATAAAAAAAAAAAATAAGAAATTATTTTTTATCAGACGTTAGTAAATATAGTAATTAAAATACGTCTAGCTTATGTTCACTACAGCTATAAATCATTATTATATTTTTTTTTAAGAATACAAATTGCTTCACCTTATTATAAGTTTATCGTCTATCTATTACATTCTAATGCTGAAACAATTGACTCGGGAATTCACGTGGTTTGTGCTGTACAATAATACTCAAGCGTGGGGGTTGTATAACATTGCACTATATACGTAAAACAAATACAAAATATAACTAAAGCCGTTTCTTAGAACCTTAACGGTGCTAGAGTGAGAAAGAGTGATAGAGGGAGAGAGAAAGACGCGTAGAGAAAGAAAATTAAGAGAGGGATGGGAAGAAACTATACAGTGAAATCGGAAGTATATCAAGTCCAGCTCGTTGGTCTAAAGCATTTTAAAACGTCCAGTGCAACCGATTCAGCGTTCAGTGTGTTTTCGTATCCATTACGAGTTACCTACTAAGTCTGTGATCGGGTTTGGATTTATACGCTTTACACTTTTTTTTTTTTTTGTGCAAGCTATATTATTACACTATAAGGTAAGGATTTACTTTTACAATAATATAAGCTAACCATTCATGTAAATAATCATTATACTATTTTAATAAGAAATAATACAATACATATTGTTATTGTATACTAATTAATAATAATTATATACAGTTTTAAAACGGCTTTCCATAATTTTATTCCTCATTTGGTTTGAAATAAAAATAAAATGAATAATATTACTATAGGAACATTCATTTTTTATAGTCATGAACTTTTTCAATTGATATTGATGCTTTTTATAAATTTTATTTTAGTTTAAATTACGGCCAAACGTACGTTTGTAGTTAAAATGAATTACTCCTGATTAATACTTAAAATTATTTAATACAACAATGTAAAAACATAAGAAATAGTCAGTTGACTATAATTAAGTTTTCACTATCAATATTAGAAGCAATAAAGTTTTAATAGGTGTTTTATTAAATACTAAATAATTATTTTTCGTAGAAATTTTTGTATATTTAGATATTTTATTTGATATTATCGAATCCATTTTATAAATATTCTTAAAATCTTATTTGGTTATCTTTTTCCGGATAAATTTAATTATTTTAAGTACCTGGCACTTACATAATATAATAGGTACTTACATATCTATTATTATATTAAATTATAATAAATTAGTTGAGGATAAAATAAATCAATGACTATTTATCACGATCGTTTTTTGTTGCCTGTTAGTTTAAACATTTAAATATTGATGAGTATATTTTAATTTTAATGAAGTTTGATGTAATTGTTTAAATACTAAGAAATTTTTAAATTTCCTTCAAAAAAATTTAATGTGTCATATACTCATATGATTTCTCCTAATAATCATTTAATATAAATATTGAGTGAAAAAAATAGGAAATGGAAGGTGTGTATTAATCTATACTATCAATAATATTATTATTATGTATTATTATTTCTAATTTTATTTATCTTAAATACAAAATTAGTTACTGTATGGGGTCATTAATTTTAATATAGATTTCTTATACAAAAAACTACATTTTTCTTTTTTAACTATATCGATTTGTTTTATTAAAATTAACGTCTTAACGTTGTTTTCCGGGTCTGGTCCGAGTAAGGCATATCTATGGATGATGTCCTAAGTTGGGTTGGAAATGTTAAGAATTACAGATGATCAAAATGTGTTACTAGTTGATTGTTAGGCCAACATGGCAATACCACTGCAGAATTCACACATAGGGATTTCTTCCTTGGACTTGTCACACAAATAATTTGTGAGTAAACTTGGCCGTGGCTTTTGCGTATAGTATATTTTAACTATACATGTATATTGTAAATTATTACCTTAAGAAAAATTAGAAATATCCGCATATGTTTAGAATTTTGACAATTAATGAGGGCATAATATATTTTTCCGTTTCAATCTATCACGTACACTGATGCTGTAATTTACATGATAAAATGTATTAATTATATTAAATAATAATCGTGTATGTGTCGATAAACTAGCATAATTATACGTATACATTGTATCTATAAACTATAAAGGTCATATACATACAATATATACGTTTTCACTGTTCAGTTATTGGCTATCACAATATGGGTGGATATCATTTAAACTCCATATTATTATTCGTATTATTAGTCGTTTCGTCGAGCTTTTTGATAGATTATTTTAAAAATAAAAATAATTTTTCGTCGAAGACTTGAGCAGCATGGTTCCGTATAACATCATTTTGACCCGATAAAAACAAACATAGAGTCGTTACTACGATACTGCATTGAATGCAGTACATCACACTTATGTTCAAGATGCTGCTTAAGCGTATATATATAGTTGTTGGTTTGTAGTTAGTTTGCTAATCTATAATGATCATCAATTTGTGTTATTAACGAGTCCTGCGCGGTCATCCCGCAGAGAAATAGTGTACTCGGAATTTATGGCCAGTAATTATGATATTTCAGAATGATATTTTGGATTTTTCCCGCCGCTCTTGTTATACATATTTATTATACACGAAGGGAAGCACTTTCACTATATACATTAGACATCGAACGAAATTATTCCGGATGTCATAGACACCTCGTTATTTTATGTTTATGTGCCAACGAATACATTTTTGTTGGTTCAATTAGATAATAAAGATATACTTATACAACAGACATAACAATTATGCTTGATTCATGCATCATATGCGGCAGTTTATACATCGTGTCATTTTATTATTTTCCTCCCGCGAGGAACGTATCGATTTGTAACGGTAAACAGGATAAAAGATCATTTATTCACGTTAGATAGTCATTATAAACTTATTTATCATCGGAGACATGTCAAATTCCAGTGAGCATTTCATGTTTTTGACAGTTTCAGATTTACATAACATTTTACCATTTACGTAAAATTTAAATGAAACTGTATACAATAATATATATAATACGCTATAACAATCTGTTATTTAAATTTTGTTTTATATTTCATGTATTAATAAGAATTAAATATAATAATATTCGATTAATTTAAATATTGATTTAATATTCGATCGATTTTAATTGAAAAAAAAAAATAATAACACAGATCAGGTTGGAATTAGCAACTATATTATACCTTACCTACTTTACTTATTTACCAATAATATTACTAATATTTTAATGTATATACTATATATAGTTATAGATACATGCTTGTAAAATAATATTGCATACAGGAATACGCAAATTATAGACGGTGGCTCTATATACATTATACATATAAGCTGTTGTGTATAGCTATGCAATTCGAAACACGAAACAAATGAGATTATAGTTGAAATGTTTTTACCAACAATTAATGTATGAACTATGAAGGTCCGCGTATTGGTAAAATAAAACATAATACAATATGTAAAATATAGCTACTCATTGATGAAATATATATTATAATGATATGAATCGTATAAACGTTAGACGATATTGTGTAGTTCCTTTTAGGTTGAATTTTCTGAAAAAAGCTAAGTTTTTATAAATAGATTCTTTAATTATGTTCTAAGTTATGTTAAAAAAAAAAAAATTAAATTTTTAACTATATTTAGATAATATGGCCGCATCTTTGTACATCACATTGTATAACAGTCTAAATCATATACAAACAATGTTATATCCGTTTCGAATCGAACCGACGACGGGCGAAGTGACGCTCTACTATATAACTTTAACTTATAGCCGGTATATTATATTGTACGATTAGAAAAAAAAAATCGTCTCGGACCGTCGACGACGACAGGTTGACGTGACAAACTCCGATACGGTCGGTAGTTAAAAAAGCATACACCAGTGTACATAATATTGTAATAATATAATTTATTACAATAAACTTATCCGATCGGGACGTGCCTGTATTACTGATGCGACCGTGACGAATATTATTATTATATGGCGAGCGCCATTTATACCACGCGGCATGCTTGTGTACATGATGGGATATAGGGCGCATACGCTGCAGAAATGTTTGATTTTTTTTTTTTTTTGACGATGGTTCATTTTTATTGTGCGTTTATTATAGAGGAGGACGTATCAACTTCGTCTAACAAATGGTGGATGTTTGGAATTTAAGTTTGGCTTTTTCGATTTTGTGTCGTTAACTTTAATATCAGAGTTATATTACTAATCCTAAAGGCAAGAACACATTATTTGTGTTTGATCAGTGCATGTGTATTTACTTATTACCAAACGTAGGTTAGGAGACAACAATTATCTAGTTTGTCACGAGTGTTGTTTTTTGACATTTTTATTTCGAAGCAAGTCATGAGCGTGAACTATTAAAATTAAAAAAAAAAATGCTTGTATAACTTGTTTCAAAAACCGAAACCGAAATCGAAATCAGAAAAACACGCCTGACAGTCGATAGACCAAAAAATGTCGTTACCTTCGAGTTTGCTGCTGCAATCGGGTAAATTCATTCAAACATTAAAACCAACTAAAGCTAAACATAAATTTACTGTAATGTTATTAGTTTATTACGCACACACCTGTAAGAACGGAGACAATTCGCACGTGTGTGAGGTGTCCTCATCTAAAACTCGGCATGTCGCGATATTCCGTCGTGCACTCTGTTTATAATCACGTGATATAATAATACTATATGTATATGCATTTACTACTACCATGGTAGTGTTATGCGAGCGGTACTTATATATATATCGTACAATGCATTAGCCATTAATGCCGTACGCGTATATTTAAACGCGAACTTATCGTCGCACGGTCAGCTGTCCGCGAACTAACAGACCGTGAATGACTAATACCTATACTATTATAGTCGTAAGTCGTATACTATAATATGCAATATGCGTACATAAAGGTACACATTTACATAACATTATGTTTATAAATATTGTTTATAATGTTGTATATATGGTGAGGCATAATATATTGTGATGATGATAATATGATAACGATAATAATAAAAATAATTAAACGATAATATTATTATATAATTTTATTTTAAAACCTCTGTCTCAACGGCCGTTGCACGCGTGTATTTTTCGCAGGACGACTCTCCGTCACCGTCTCATCGAGATCTTTAGTACGTAAATCATCATCATTTGCCACCCGCGCCGCCGCAGTTATCATCATGTTGGTCATCGTAACGTATCTGCCGGCGCTGTTGTTGTTGTCTGCCGCCGTGGCCGCGCGAGCGGGTCATTCCGTTCACGATCCGAACGAATATTACGTAAGTAGTTATTTTATTATCGTGATTTACACACACACACACACACACACATACCATTTAAGGTATATTATTATAATTATTTTTTTGTTTTGTCTTGACGGGCGACGGCGACGGTGGTTGCGCCCTATTGTTTTTGTTTTTTTTGTGCATTCCACCGCGGTTGCCTCCGATTAAATATAATTATCCCGTCTTTTCAAACTCAGAATATGCACACGAACTGCTTATACTTACATTATTACTAGGCGACATCGCACGTCATGCAGATCCGACCACTTATCCCTTTGTAGCATACTCCGGAACATATATCTTATACCTATATATTATGTTAATAAGCTAGATTATTGCTATTAAACTTAGGAGTATAAGGTATATTACAGCTGTATAAGCGGTTACAGCTATATGGAATTTCTCAAGTCGCATTCATTGCAGGCACACGCGTAAAATGGACGCATAAAAAAATCAGAACGATTAGTCCAAGCCACTCGTCGGGGTTTCGTGTACCTACCATATTATATTGTGCAGATTTTATTTTTTTGTTTCGTCACGCTCGCGCCCCCCGACACAACGTCCTTCGCCGGATCTCGAGCTCTCGCTCGTTTCACAACGGATAATAAAACAAATGTGCAACATCGAAATTATAATTAGTCTATATAACACGAAACGCGTGCGGGGCTGTTTTCAATCGTCTCGGTGAGTCGTAAATATAATTATAATATCATACGCATCGTATCGACGACGACCAAATAACAATATTATAATAATATATTACTATACCTATATACGTATACGATACCGTCGATACCAACACTACCGTGTATTGTTGCATAACGGAAGCGAATGACTCGAGTACTCGAGATTATAATATATACATAATTATACTGTCAAAAGTGCACGTGCGCGAGCGTTGCTGCAGGTTTAACTTAAATCTCATTTATATATATACCTATGCAATGCAGGGCCGGCGCTGCCTTTTGTGAGGCCCTGCGGGGCAAAACTTATTCAACCAATAACCATATATGATATAGTCTCCTATATATAGTCTATAACTTATAATATGATTTCCATATAAAATATTTTTCAATGTAAATTTTAAACCCGAGCCCACCCTTCCCCTTAACGCCGGCACTGATGTAATGAATCCATTGATAATGGACCGCAGCTAGTTTCCACATTATTCGTGTTGTACGGTCGCAGTTATAGTAAATAATAATACAAGTGATAGTAATACTATTCTCAGTAGCCGCAGTAACGAATATTTTGGACAAATTCGTTTTGCTGCAGCGCGTGTCTTTGATGATATATGTAACGTAAACAAAGGTTGATTTTAAATTTTTGATGTGCATCGCGCGGCGTAGAAATCCTGTATCGGGCCGGTCGTCTATAGTAAGCCCGCGCCCTTTGCAATCGTCGCTTCATCTTGTTTTGTGTTCACAGAGTGAGCCCAACTATCATTTCAACTACGGCGTCAAGGACTTGCACACGGGCGACCTGAAGAGCCAATGGGAGCACCGGGAGGGCGACGTAGTCAAAGGGTCGTACAGCCTGATGGAGCCCGACGGTTCCATACGGACGGTCGACTACACGGCCGACAGCCATAACGGGTTCAACGCGGTCGTGTCCAAGAGCGGCCACAACGTTCATCCCGCCAAACACCACCACCAGCAGCAGCAGCAACCTGCACATCAGCGCCTGCAACACTACCAACAGCAACAACTGTCGCTGCAGCAGCAGACTTACAAGCAACAACCGTTGGCGCAGAAACCGACTGCGGCGTACCAGGTGCAGCACAAGCCGGCGTTCGTGGCGTACAAGCCAGTGGCGCCGTCATCCAAGTACCCGCCATCGGTACTATACCGCGACTTCTACGGCAAGTCTTCGCCGACGGCCACTGCGGCCGCCGTCAACTACATGGCGTACCCGAACCGTCTGCTTCAGGATTCCGACGTGGCCACCGCCACGCCCAAATACTACACTGCCGCGGCCGCCGCCCCCCAGTATTACGCCGCATCGCCGGCCGAATACGACGTCCAAGCCAAAGCCGAAGCCGAAGCCGCTCCCGAGTACTATTATTACACGTCAGCCGTGACGCCCGACGCCGAATCGCCGGCACCGTCGCCGTCACCGTCGCCGACCCCAGATACGGCCAAGGCCGGTCCCGTCCTGTTCCCGGCCGACAACGCCACGGCGGCGGCCGACGCCACGTCCGACCGACCTTCGGCGTCGCCCACGCCAATCACTCTGCTCAAATACGAACCCACGGACAACAACGGCGGCCAACCGCTGTACGCTGACTACAACTATTACGCATAATTCAATAATATTGCATAAATATTGTTGTATGCCCTCCTCCGCCTTCCTGCCAAAAGAGATATATTTTTTAGACTTAGCTCGTATTAATAATAATTTATAATTATATTGTCGAGTGTACAGTACTCCCTCTTTCCCCCTCCATCCCCCGACCCTTATCGTAATAAGGATAATGTTTTTATTGTTTACGGGACGTGTCTTCTTCCAACCCGCCTTATACTTGTATATAGCATAATCAGTACGAAATCGCGTTGCCTACGCACTGTATTCCAACAGGTGAAATTATTCTCGAGTTACGAGATTATTACAAAGTTCAGTTTTCTGATAAAAAAAAACCACAAGTCTAGTAAAATAATAAAACGTATACCGGCTAGCGGTAGTTATTACCTACTCCAATATTTTGCTTTCTACACAGGTCATAGAGTTATGCGTCTTCTCGACGTTACTTTTCATTATATATATCAATCACGTTTTCGCCATAAGAGCTATTTGATTTTTCTACTACGCAACCTATGCCTATAATATTATACTGTAATACACAACGTAACAGTTTTCGAATCAAAAATATTTTGTCCACAAACGAACCATAATAAATAGTTGGTCGGACAAAACACTATACGCATATTATTATATTATAGAACTTATATTATAGTGCAACCAAATATTTTGAATTATTATTAAGTGTATTTTAGATTTAGGACATTTACTATATAGTCTTTGTAACGAAGTGCAATATTTGATTTGATCTTTTTCGTGTTTATTTAATGTTAATATAATTATTATTTGTATATTTATTGTATATATTATATACACAATATAGTGTATTTATAATTTAAAACACACGTGCATATAGTATGATATATAAATATTTTTTTTAAATAAATATTAAATGTTTTATATATAAAAAATGATTTATTTTGCATTTATTTCATCTTCACTTGTCGACGTCGTACAAAAAATAACATATTTCTGTAATAGATATAATATATAAGTAGACGAATCGTTGATACAGCGACGCGACGTGTAAGGAATGCGTAATAGATCAGCTGTGTACTCATAATAATATAATATGATTTCATTACGGATTCAGTCGTCAACTTCCTCTTTTTGACGATTTCATTAGGCCTCGGGACAGCCGCGTGTGCAGGTGCCGTCGAATGTGTCTATTCGGACGTCCGACCGCGGTCAATTAAAAGCAGCAGGTTTAGGTATCACAGCTACAGTTAGAACAGGTATTTAATGTGTATTATAATAGGTGTATGATCGTCGTAAATCATTGTGCGTTTACGTGGTGCTAAGTGTAAACATATATCTATATAATAATAATATATGTATAGAACAACACGTATTATAATTATGTATATAAATACGGGTATAATATATTGTGCACCGTGTACACACTTGTCAATTATAATTACTATATACGTTCGATGTATTGAAACGGTCGCAATTATAATGATAATAATAATATAATAATGTATAATATAATATACACTCTGCGCACGCGTGCGTACACATAATATAATATTAATATTATTATTATTATTATTAGTTATTACTAATACATTGCAAGTATCGCGTTTAATAAGTGTTTCATTTTCGAGAAACGTTTGGCCCATTGCCGCCGCTGGCGCTATATTATTATAATTTATAATATAATGATATATATAGTGTTACGCACGCGCGCAGTTGACGAAGACGAATCTCGTGCTCGTGTGTGTTTCCGACCGGATGTGATTTTCCGTTATGCCGCGGTCGTTCGCATTCGTCCGGTCTCGCGGATCTCGGATTCACGCCACACAATAATAATATAATGGTTAGGCATCATGTACGATAAAATATATAATATAGGTATACGCATTATTTTATTATATACGCAAACGCAATACGCCTATGTTATGTATATTATATAATATATAAGTATATGCATAACTACACGACCCGACCGTAAGTCGTATATACATACAATCGTACACGATGTTATGTATGCATGTATGTATATAAATATATTATATGTATTATATTCGTACCTTCAGATGCATATCCGTGCGAATTTCCGGCTAGCCGATGTAGAGCTTTTGCAATGAGCGTATATATTATTATGTCGGACGTGTGAATCACACGTGATGATATATATAAAATATAAATATACCATGAGTGGCCACTAATCTTAATTTTGACAGTCACAAATTTTTACATCTAATTTGAAGCGAGACGAATTGTTAACAGACGTTAATAAAATAGTTAATAAAACGAAAACATATTTTTTATTTTGTAAGTAACAAATGAAAAGGCTTTTATTTTTTACACTACACACAATACATGTTCAGGTACCTACACTTCAACAAATGATATTTTATTTTTGAAAAATGCTTTTTATATTATATTTATTAATTTTATACTCCAAGTTTAGTGTCAAGAGCCGAATGTGGCTCGTAAGCCTCGTTGTGGCCACTCCAGCTGCTATATATATATACTGCAGTATTAATATAATATATCATTACGAACAGGGACGGCGCGAGGGGGGTGGCAATCGGGGCAGTTGCAATTTAAAAATTATAATTAAGGCCTCGCAGTTCTGAAATGATATTTTATACTGTTCAGAGATTAGTTCGTTTGGATAATATGTACCTAATTTAGTTTCCGAGCAGAGTAAAGAGAACACTTTTTTTGTGTACCTATAGCTTTCAGAAGACTACACATAGACTGTAATTTATTTTGCCCGGGGCCCCGCAAATCCTAGCGCCGTCCCTGAATACGAAAGCACAATCATTGTCAATCATCAATGTATAATATACGTCATACGTGTATAAATGCATAGGACTATGCTTTCGTGTTGCATATTTTCATATTATTATATGCACTAAGTTATTGATAGACGCGTGTTTGATATATAGGTATAGCCGGTATATAGGCAATCGGTAGCCCAATAATAATATTAAAGGTATACTGCTAAAGTATTGCAACGAAGATTTTTCCTCCAATATTTCGCAAAGGTGAAACCCCTCAATTTTTCTCCCAATAATGATAATTTATCAATATTCTGTTTTTTTGGCATTTTTAAGGCTTTTCAAACATTTAGAGTGTCTAAATCATCCAAGGTTAGGTAAGGTTAGTACCAAAATTTTTTCCTGTAAATATTATTATACGATAAAAAAAAAATTCTTTATATATCTAAATCAAAATTCAAAAGAATATACTCGCCGTATATAGTTTCAGAGTTATTAAAATGTTTATTATACCTTCTTTTTATAAGAATAATATTCTTTAAAATCGATTCTATAAATTATTATAAATAGATTAAATATTTAATTTAATACTTATTAGTTAATAGTTATTATATTAGGGCATCATTTTCAAAATACATAATGTTCATAGATTAATATAGTAGGATAATTAATTACCTACTATAATTTTTAAGTCACCATAATCCACATATTTCCTTAATCTGCTAGTTATATTTATAATGGACATATCACAGTATTATTATATGTATTAGTACATAAAACACAAAGTGGAAAAACTTAGAAACTCCTTAGAATTTCAATTTGGATACCTACAAAAAAAGATCCGAAACCACATACTTAATAGTATATATAGCTGCCGCTATACACATACATGATTCACAACAGTCACATAACATCACATATATATTTTTTCGATATATTAAAATATTAATGTGTTAATGATTAATATATTATGCACAGCGTGATACGCTATCTGATATAAGCACGTGTAATATGCCTCCCAGCTTAAACATTTTTTCAACTACTTAGTCAGTAGGAAATAAATTTAATACATTGTATTAAAATGTGTAACATCAACGTTGTTTCTTAATTTTTTTTAACTATTTGTATTACCATCCTCACTTTGTGATAACAGTACGAGTCAGGAGTTTGGAATATTCGTTCACATACCTATCGAGAGTCTGTAATTTACACCAAACTTAAGTCAAGTAAGTCGCAATTTTCACCACCGTCCTCTGTAGTCGGTAGATAGCCAAAAACTGTGTTTATATTTAGTTGGCACCAAATTTATTATCGTAGGTGTATACAATATCAATATGTACATATTCGAACGTACGTCCTATTCGATTATCGACTACTTATTCGAATAGTTTGTCAAAAACACTACGGTATGTTTACGTATAAAACCTAAATAATAATAAATATATTGTTGTTAGTCCTATTACGTATTATATAAATTTAATCTTTGTTATATGAGCGTTTGAGATTAGAAATTCGAGAATAAAAACGAAAACTATATACAAGAATTGTGATTTTGTTGCTATTACACGTACGAGAAACGCATTTGATGTCTGTTTTTCGTAAAATTGTTACGACATATATACCTACGTGATACTTATGAGCATATGCTATATATATGATGTATAATATCAAAGTCATCTCCGTGAATCTATGTAATGATTATGAATTCTGCTCTTATATCGTCAAATACATGGTATTTGGCCTATAAAAATAAAAGTTAACAAGTTTGGTATAATCGTGAATTTTCTTTGTTAATCCCACAGTGTTTGCGTTTAGTAAATATTAATATACCTCAGGTAATAATATGTGTGTACATGCAAAACGAAAATACTTAAATACCTGATATGTGTGTAGCGTGTACCGCAAAACACACACACACACACATGATGTATGAGTTTATTATGAAAATTTAAATTTATAACAAAAGAGTTGAATTGTGTCACATGTATATAGATACGTTGAAAAAACATTCTGCGCATAATATATGTTTTTATCTGCTGCAGTAAATTGACAAATAATTTAAAAAGTAGTTCGTATGGATTACTTAATTAACTTTTTTAGAAATTTGAAGGAATACTATTATAACGTACCTATTAATGTATTTAATATTAATTTAATTTAATTTAGATCATTCATTTTCATATAATTCCATATTTTCATGCATAATATGTACTACCAATATTTGTAGTAACATGCTGTTGGATAATGTAGCAAGACAATTTAGCAACTTCAAAAATAGAGTTTTTTGAAATTAAATTACAATGCAATCGCACAGATATAATGACATAAACATTTCGAAGGGTGTAGTGTATTGTACATTTCAGCCATTTCTGTACTTTCGGATCGGTTTATCAAGGCTCGAGCATTCAGCTGTAACCGATGAATTAAATAAATAATAAGGTTAAATTACACCGGCGTCCAATAAAAATAAATATGGATTAAGATCAGCGTCAATAATATTAAAACAATATAATAGATGTTATCTAATTATTATTTCTCTAAAATCTATTCCAGAGTTACAATCAATTGTTTTCTGATGGCGTACGGTCATAAATATTAAAGCACGTTTTATCGAGACCAGTTGGTAGCGCCAATAGCAAATGTAATTGCATGATGAGACTTTACGTAACAATATTGTATGTCGTGCACGTAGTCACTATTATAGATCATTAGATCTGTATCGATGATATGGCCTTGGATTAGATTTTTTGTTCATTACCGATTATAATGTGGAAAACCAAAATGAAATAGGACTAGTTTTGGGTTTCAAAATTAATATAATCGGACATCAATGATAATATGGCGATATCATGAAACATATGAAATGTATTTTTTTAGTTTTGAATTTGAACTTGATTAAAACAAATGTATATGATTAAAGAACAGTGCAATATAATAATATGATAATAATAACATGTATCGAGCGTAACACGCGGAGCATACGAGATGGAATAGTTAGATAAAAATAAAATGAACTGGTAAATAATTATTTGGACCAAAAAAGTAGTAAATAACTTGTTATGAAACAAGTCACATTTAGTGTATATAATATTATGTGGGATTAAACGCTACACAGATACAGAATGGTATTATTATATTATCATAAAGTTAAAACATACACTCATATTTCATTTACCGGTAATCTGTTTTTTTGAAATGGTATATAGAATTTAATTAAAGTTATGAAATTCTTGTTTTTGTTTTCAAAACACAATTATTATGCGCACACCCAGATGTCCAGATTCGATAATATTTCGATAAATCACCAAATAATATAGACTCGCTCAATACTAAACATACAGCTAGGTGTATTAAAGTCATTATTGGTGCAAGCTCCGTATGATATAACTAGAACATTATAACGCAATGTGATAATATGATTACATATTGTATTAAAAAACCGTCTTTTCTAAATTTATTTTATTCCTATATTTGATCAGATAAAAAGAACACTTATTTTAATGAAGAAATCAAATAAACCATACAAGACACTATAGTACTATACTATTACTACTATAACTATACATATCACATATAGACATATATTATTCAAATCAAAATCACATCTTAATGGAATTTGTGAAACATAAAAAAACTAGTTCAACATATGTAGACACTTAATATATGTACACATTGTACGCATTACGATTATTATGCAAAGTATGGACCAAAACAAAAATCTGATTATATTTATTAGAGGCAAAAACGGGATCACGGAAAACGCCTAAAATTATACTAAATACTTGTTTGTTGGTTAGTTTTGTCGGTAAAATCGTGTTGGCCGTTGGCCGTGAAGTTTACCTCACCTCAGATCATTACGAGACGGTCGCAGTGTCAAGAACATGACGCAGTTAGGATGGTCGTGAATGGTGTTGGTGAACATTTTTTTTTTACGACTGTCGGAGGTGTAGTGTTTTTATTCAATAATTTAATATTACTACACGTCTACATGGAATATGATAGTAATTCACTATTTTTTGTGATTAATCTATAGTTTTTTTGATTTCATTTTCATTGAAAAAACAATACTACTTTTAATAACACAAATTTGATTTGACGTGGCACGTGCCGATGGTATTAAATTAAATAGAATGTATAGATTTGTAGTCCCAGATAAAAAATATAAAATTAAATTAATAAGTCTCCAAGTCCACGAGTATGTTTACGACGGCGATAAAAGTTATCATTGTCGATAATCTCGTGTCTCTCGTGATGAAATATATAAATTGTTTTGATTGTATACAATAAAAATTATTTTATACAAATAAATTATTGTTACGATCGGATTAACCTTTTAATTTTGCTCGTTCGGCAAGTACCTACATAACTTATTAATTAGTTGACTACTTTCAGACAATATCAGAGCATTAAAAATAATTATAATATTATATTATATATTTATATAATATTGTTAAGTTAGGTATATTAATATTATACTGCACAAAAATAAAAAATATGATGAGAAATTTTCGTTCCTGCGAACTTTTGTATACATAATATAAGAATATAATAATGCTATTACATATTATGACTGACTAAATCGTATGGAAAAAATGTATTTCTAAAGGTTTAAAAAATATCACACCAGTTAATAATGATGACGATAAGAGTAACAATATAATTGGACACAAATATATATATATATATATATATAGGTACTGTAGAATTTATTATTATACATCATACAAGAACCATGCTTTCGGAATTATAGATCAGACAGATTTTCATCGATATAAATTATAAACTTGTAATAATAAATATATTATAATTGGTATATATGAAATTATTCGATTTTCGGTCGGGTGGCACTGGACTTCTAGAGTACTAAATTGAAGTGTCGAAGATGAGTTGAAGGAGAAAATACCGAGTACGATATTCCGGGAAGCATAGTTTATGTGCGCACGCATAGGAAGGACGTTCGATTTCTCAAACACAATAATAAACATGTTATTATAATAAAGATAATATTATTATCGTATCTGATGTAACGCAGATCTTAAGTAATCACGTCTACGTGCGTTCTTCTAAAATCTTCTAAAATAATCAATAATTTATTGCTCTATATTAGTTAATAAATACTATTAATATTTATTATACATTAGCAAAACAAGTATTCGATAAAAAACGGAAACTTCTTACTAATAAACATCTAAGTATAATTTCAAGAAAGTACTTCGTAAAACCATACATTTTGAGTATATTATTATAGAGTTGTGAATCGTGGTCAATATGAAAATATGGAAAAGATAGATTGGAGTCTATGGAGATGTGGATGTGGAGAAAAATTACTGGAACAAACTGGATATAGAACATAAGAAGAATGAAGCAGTGCTTAACGAGATCACTGAAGAAAGAACTGCGATGAACATTGAACACAATAATGAAAAGAACAATAAAGCTAATCGAACAACTATACTACTAAGACAGTGATTCTCAACCATAGGGTTGCGACCCAATTTTGGTTCGCCAATAATGTTAAATGGTTTGGTTATTTTTTATTCCCCCATTGAATATTATTTATAAAAAGATAGCAAGAAAAATTGGGTAAATATCTTAGGTCACCACTACACAAAGATTAAGAACCTGTATTAAGCAGTGTTGAGACCAGATAAGTAAAAATTATCTAGATATAGATAAAAGATTATTGCTCTAATATTATCTAGATTAAGATAAGATAGCATGTATTTAAATTATCTCAGATAAGATAAAATACAAACAAAATTTATCTAGATAAAAAAAAAGATGAACATTTAAATGTTTAAAATAGTTTAATTTAACCAACAATTAAATTTATATTTTATCGTGGAAAATTAATATATCTACTAATAATTGAAATCTTAAGATTAAGAATACAGATTTTTTAAACATAACATAAATAATGACCATCAATATTCCACAATTTTCTTTATATATGTTTACCCATTGGCCATTTGTCATTCTTACTTCCATAATTTCAAAGATTAATATAAGTATAGTTTGTGTTTTAAAATGAATTAAAAGTTGAACAATGAGACTTATTAAATTAAGTACTCTATCTTATAGTACCATAAAAATTAATCAATTTTGAAGTTTAAATTGTTAATAAATAACTACTTCCATAAACCATTTTTAAAACATTTATATTGTATTTAATGACAATACAAAATAAAATGTATGCATAAGAAACATTTTAAATTTTAAGCATTATAATTCAAAACATAATTCTTCCAAACAAAAATCTCTTTTTATTAATAACATAAAAATTCCAAATTAAAATTTTACATAATGCATAATAATAATGAATATTTTTAAATAATTAATAAGTGTAATATTATATTTTATACATAATCAGTTATTACTTTTCAACTTTAAAATAAAAAAAAAAATAATAATAATAATAATATATACATGTACATATACAAATGTTGGGATTTTTCGATTTACTTATATTATCTAGATAATTACTAAAAAGATAACGATTTTTTTATCTTAAATAATCCTTAGATACCTATCCACATTTTCATCTAGATAAGATAAAATATAAATAAATATTATCTAGATGAAATATCTAGATAAATTTATCTAGATAAGTCTCAACACTGGTATTAAGACACAATGTGTTCATCACTATCATTATAAGGAAGGAAAAATAGAGGGTAAAAGAAACCAGGGGAAAACAGCGCGTAAATCTTTCTTTGAAGAAATCTTCCGACGAATGGGTTGTATACCTCTTACCGAAGTCTCAATAAGAGGATGGCATATGATAGACATGATTGGCTACAATGACAAAAGGCTTGGCTTTTAGAAGCTGATGAATAATACTTACGAATAGTGTTATTTTAGAGCTTCATGTATATTTTCGGATATTATTCGGATCGTTAATGTAAGAATAATTATGTATAAATGAGTTCCTTGCAGATAAGTGATCACTACAAATTTTAATTTTTTTTTCGCGACACCCTTAATATTTTTTACATCTTAACACAAATAATTGGTGCAAAGTATAAAGTATCCTAATAAGTCAATAAGACAGGAATAACCGAACATAAATATTTTTTTTAAAGAAAAGTAAATATTTTATGTAGATTCCTACATATACAATAATAAATAGGTATGATACCTATATATATATATTATACGTATAACGTATTATGGGTATGACATGTAAAACCAATTTTTTTTTCATAATTATTTGACTTACGAAGTTACAAATCAAGACACCATATTTCGGAAAAAAATGTTTGTTATTATTATTTAATCGTATTCATAGAGTTTGAGAGAAATCGTACTTTTAAAAGCCAAAACACACATACTTATTGAAGTTATAAAGTTATGTTTGTTGGAATTAATATGTTAGTAGTTATATTTGGGATAATATGAGTATAAGAGTTCGGGCGCCCGTGAGTTAGAGAAATCGGCGTGGTGAATTTAGTGTTGGAGCTGCAATGCTATAATAAAGATTAACACTGTATTTAAATACGGAAAAAGACGTTGGTATATGTACAGAGAGAAGAAGAAATTAGAAATTACTATAACAGCCGTAAACGTTTCGTAATATAATTCATAACTTAATGAATACTTAATAACATATATACATATATAATTATTATACGAGGGATTATGCACGTGTCCTAGGTCAACTCTATAGGAAGTCTACAGCGCAATAAACGGACCATAAAAACAGTTGTGTGTATACAACTATACAAATCTATAATATTATTATAATTTTCTTCGGAGATTGGCGCAAGTCGCTTGGAACAAAATAATTGTTTATAGATATAATATTTTATTGTTTCACGTACACAGCGTGTTTATGTTTATTGCAGTTAACGCCCATAGTATTTCAACAAATATTATCTTTTATCGACATTTTAAGGTGGGTCATATTATGCAAATATGCATTTTTATATTATCGCCTTATTTCTTCCATTATTAGCATATATTTGTTGATAAGCCCCATAATCGACTTTTGATTTTTGAGAAGTAACCATTTGTCCATAAGACATTAAGACTTTTTAGTGACTAGTAGCTATATTAATCCATACATACGTAAGAGAGTATACGCATAAAGGCAATACAAAAATTTCAAATATTAAATTTCTTAAAAGCAAACCACAGTGCAGAGAGAAAAGTAAAGATAGCTATTTTACAAGCGTTCGATGTTAAAATAATCTGCACCCTGTATAAATATATATTATATTTATATGCACGGCTATAATTTCAATTCCATAATATCAGTTATGATAAGTTTCATTCGCGCGTAGCCTTATAAAGTATACAGGACTATAAATTATATAAGACTATGTATAATGGAGGTAGAACATGTACCTACAACATTGACTTCCGGTCGGATGTGTGCTCATCAAAACGCAGTCGGATGGCTGATACGCTTATACCGTATTATTAAGTGCCATTTACCGTAGTTTCATCTATAGTGGACTAATGTAGTATTTTCCTAATGTAGTAAAGAAAAAGTCTGACTATAATAATTACTAATATGGCTCTGTCTCATCTCGGACAATTGTTTCGTCTAGGTCTTCTCGCTATTTGCGCGGTCCCAAACGTTTTACGTTTTACTTATAATATTATAATATCTATCATTGTTCTCAAGTCCGGCGGCGGTGAGTTTCGTCAATTCCGAGAGAGCGGCGGCGGCAAAAAGCGAAACGAAACTATAACATCCGAACAAACCAGTCGGACGAAATATATTACGTAAAAAAAACAGTTTAAAAGGTACGAGTGAGTGCGCTCGGCGGCGGCGCTTTAGGACAATAAAATAAAGCCTAAGTACCTATATCACATACACGTCGTATTAAGCATACGTAAATTAGTGAGCGTAAAACAAAATAAAATACGTAAATTAGTGAGCGTAAAACAAAATAAAATGTATAATTTTTAATTTTGTGATATGTGTTTGGAGTCCCGGATCATCGATGGTTGGGGCGAAAAGGATTTTTTTTTTGTTTTCAGGAAAAACGAAGAAAGCATAAACTTTCTCCATCGGCAGATACCTGAGTGGCGTCTTACGGCGGTTTGATATTTTTCTGTTGTCTGTATTTTTCGTTGACAAATAGACAGACATCATAAGCGAATAATATAAACTGCAGCGTATATTGTACACAGGTATTATTATTATTATAAAGATTTTATTTTTTACGTAATTATCGAAATCGCGTATTGTGCGTGTGTATTAACTTAAATCATATACATCATATTATATCAATATCAATATATATATATATACTATATATAATGTTACTATTTATTACTTTTATAGTGATATTGGAACACCTAAAATATCTAAAGGACGAAAATCGTTCAATTCTGGTCACGGAAGATTTCACTTTCGTGTGACGACGCGCCACATCAGTGCCATGCCAATATATAATATGATGTGATCCGAACCGTTTGTTATATAGTTATTATATCCTCGTGAGACGCGTTTATTGGACGTCATATGTTGACACGTATATGTATATTGGTTACATGATGTGCATTTTCCGTGTGACAATACTTAATATAATTAAACTGTGTGTCTGTGTGTGTGTTTAATATTTATATAACCAGCTACAACTATAACATAGAGCACACGGAATACTAATTATATGTATTATAGATGATGTTAACTGGCCATAAGATGAATAAGACAATTCCGCGAAACATTTTGTATACCTCCGCGATTAAATACATTTATAATAAATATATATATATTATGAGTTAATAACAATCGTATTACGCATTTCAACACTGTGTATAATATGTAATATAACATCTAATTTATTAATCGTTGACGTTCGTTTAGGATTAAATACCTATAGATCTTTATTATTGGTATGGAAGTGTGTTTACTGACTAATTGATATATAGTAGAATCTTGATCACATGTAATTGCTGTTAATTGAGAATAATATTATCTAAAGATAATATTAATTTTTCGGATATCGCAGTGATTATCTTATATGTGGTTGATATAATAATAATTATATGACATGTGCTTGATGTGTAAAGAGTGGTTAATAGTTATAAAAAAATATCACTACCTCCCAAATTGTTGGACTAGAATTGAAGCATAAATAACAAATTTGTATACTTAATAGGTACTTAAATACTTAGACGTTAATGCGTGTGCATGATGCTTACTACAGTCGGCAATAGATTAAAAACAAAATTAACGTAATTTGTAAGAAAACTTTAAGATATATGCTTTATTTATATATTTGACACAGAGTTTCCAACTAAAGAAAAAAGCAATTAATGAAAATATTCGTATTGTATTTATAACATTTTGTTTAGTTTTAAAAACGTGATACCTGAATAACTTAAGACATTGTCAAATATTTTTAAGAAATCGTTTTATCCCAGTCTTAATGATATAATGTTTGATTTACAAATTGCAGCTACTGAATGTAATTAACTTTAAAAATGAGCATATTTACGGAAAATCCACTGTGGTTCATCTTGATAATCATAGAAATTGGAGAAAGTGTTATGCATTATGGTTATCGTGCGCACGATACTATTATTTGTTTGTTTAAACGATGAACTATAATAAAATTGGAGTTAATGTTTTAATCAAATTACAAGATTGATAATCTCAGAGCATATTATATATTGTATATGTTATGTATATTATACAATTATACTATTGTATATCTGTTATGTTGAAATTCGGTAAAAATAGAATATTTTCTAAACGGTATAGAATAATATTTAACTCTCTTATTATGAATTTACGACTTTGGATGACTTTCTATATACATATTATATCTTATATATGATGCGTAGAAATGTATAATAATATATTAACGTCATGAATTAAATCAATTTATTAAAACACTCGGTTTTATTTTTTACAAACTGTTCACTTAAAATTACTCGTTTTATAATAATGATGTATAATTTATTTGAATTCCTACTCGATACATGACACAAACGTAGGTACCTATCTAATATTATTTCCACCGTTTGGTTTAAGACAGGTAGATTATTTTTAATTGTTGGACAATATTTTAAAAGGTAATATTGAATTTAAATGAGTGTAAACTTTCTACTTAATTATTGTCTAAATAAATCTCTCTTGAATGGAAATAATATTTAACAATCCAAAGTTGTTTATTGCGGATATGCTCCAGGCTACGATTCAATAATTAAAACATTAAAATCTCGTGGATTTTATTATTGTTGTTTTAAAGGGCCGTCTAATTTATTAATTTGTTTACATTTATGATTTGGAAAAGAAATCATCGTTTTTATTTCACAGAACAGACAGAACAGTGTCATAAATAAAAATATTCATTTGAAAATATTTATTATTATTCCGTATTGATATTTTGGGGAATGTACTTAATCTATGTTATAAACTTGCCTTGTTGTGATGTAAAAGTAAGTTTTAAACAAACAAAAGTAGAATTTTTTATTATATATTAGGGTTGGATTTATATTTCTTTGGTGGACATTTTTCTGGTACCTAACAAAACTACCTTCAAGACTTTCACACCATACTTTGTACTTTGGAAAGATAGTGTTTCAATGCTTTAAGTAATTTCTTTGAGTTAATATAAAAATGATTTTACCGACTTGTACAGCAGGTATCTAGAAAATTGTAGCAAGTATGATGTTATCGATATATACTAAGAATCATTTGTAGGATGCAATAATTTTTCAAACTAATAATATTTAATAATAGAACACCACTATTCTACATTCCTGTACGTCGCACCATCGAAGCGAGCAATGCGAGACAAATGTCCAATACTATTCAAATCACATTCTAAATATTTTAATTTTAATAATTTTGTCTATATTTTTTAATTTCATATAGGTATAATAATTAATATATTTTTTTTAAATAATAATTTTTTTTGTTTATAATTTGAATCGTTTATAGGTTGGCCATAATAATATTGTATTTTTGATTAAAATAAACTCATAAATTCGTTCGAGTTCAAGTTACACATAACTTATTTTAATTACTTTACATAGTTTTCAATGTGAATTGTGAACATTAAATTAAGTAATTCATTTAGCTTTTTCCTTTTGTTTCTATATTGTATTAATGATATATTAATAGTTCTCAGTGAAAGTCCAAGACCGCAAATACAATAAAATTGCATCATTAAACATCGTAATCCTATACTTGGGTGGAAAAATACGTGTAGATCAATTTTCAAAAAACTATTCAATTTAAAATCTAAATTATTGTTAATTGTTCATTATGCATTATTACCATTATAAATAACATAACCACACGTTCGCGTAGGTCGTAGGCAATTTAAGAACGATTTTGATAGATAAGTTGCCTATATAATTCAAAACCAGGCGAATATTAACATAGAAATATTGCAGACATTGCGTTACAAAACTGATTCTAACATTAACTACTATAGTAAGAAGTTTATTGTATACACGCTTATAGAACCTCAACTAATTAATATATGCCTAATATGATTTACACATTAATATAAAGAAAGGAGTATTCGATGGTTTTATATGGACCATGTACAAATTATATATTATTATTTTGATTAAGATGTATGAAATCATGTTTGTTGAACTTATAACATAATCATATTGTAATCTGTATCATATCGTATTATATGTAGACGATCGTCATTAATGCCGAAAGTAATGGACATGTATGATATACCTTCTAATGACTATTGCTATAATATATACGTACGGTTAAAATAACTTCAAATAACCTAAATATATAAAAAAAATACGTAATCACTCAAATAATTTCAGTGATTCAAAATCAGGATTTACGCATATGTATGTGATTCACTGAGGAGAATGTTGGCGCGATAATATAAAAAATGTAATTATTGAAATTGTTTTTAAAGTATTAATTTATATTTCAGGTTGTTTGTTATAGAAACAAATAAGACGTAACATAGAATACATTTTTGATGATTTTTTCTACATTTAAACATCAACAATTTTATTTAATTATGTGTATATATAGTTAGTTCATACGTGCGTATGTTCATCAAGAATATACCTGATCACGTTTAATTCTGGACAATGCATAACATACAACACAATTACATAAAACAAGTTTTCGGTATATCATACGTTAGACTGACACCACCATTATTATAAGGTACTAATTTGAAAAGTTAATCTATTTTGAATTCAATGAAGTATAGTGGAAATATATATATATTAAATTGTTATTGTTTTGTTTTGAGCCGTCGATTACTTGAATAATAAGTGATAACAATAAACTTACCTAGGTGTAATTTATTACGAACAACCTGTTATGCAATGAGTCATAATTAACAATCAATTTTTAAAGCATTTAAAGCGGTGCCCGTAATATCACGAAACAGTTTAATTATTTTTGGTAGGAGAAAATAAAGAGCAAATGTTTTTTATTGTGTTTATAAATTATATGAATGTAAGAAGTCGTGAAATGGAATTCAGATGGGTCTTTGAACTATATATAGTAGGTAGGTAGTCGTTATTCTAATCATACGAATAACTATTTCTGCAACCATTCATGTTCTTTTATCGAGAACCAATTCATTGGGTTATAATTTTTACCAAAAATTTTCCTTTCTCTTTTACTGCATTGATGAAAATATAAAGTACAATTTTGTAATTCTATATACATTTATGAATCTGCGATATCCAATCCACAGTTGATTATTTTGACCCAAATTATTTTATTTTATATAGGTACGTACATATGTGTATCGTTTTTAGACAGAAAACAAATCATATTTAAATATAATTAAAACAATGACTATACATTTAATATTTTTAGTAACTTTAGAAGTAAGCAAATGTAATAGTATAAAAGAAAATGTTATAAGAACTATCGCGTAATGTATCCTATTACCGCTACATAATACCTATCAGAATTATATTTTAAACCTCACCCAATTATGTAACTATAAGCTATGTGTTATATTGATAAGATCTTTTAACACCTACAATACCGACCTAGTTGAAATTGTTTATTTGAAATATGAAAAAAACATCGATATTATCTGCATAATATTGTGTATGGTAGTAGTTATATTTTTTAATAGTTGATATACGTATAATCTAAGACAATATTTCTTTCTACATAATTTTACCTTATTTAATAAAAAGTTTAAATTTGTAATGATTTAAATTTTCAACGAGATTTTTAAACACCCATACTATTATTAGAATTTTTTTAGAAATCAAACTAAATTAAAACGTGTTACATTCATACATTGCAAAACACGCATAACATTGCATTTGATTATCGAGATTCCGTTTATAGACTATACAATATAATATAAGAAACTTAATCTGTATGGATGTATATAATAGTAAAACGATATTAACGTTTATTTAATATTGCTAAGTTTTGAAACTTGATTAAAATGTACTATGATATTATTATAACATCGTATCTTAAAAAAACAAATGACTCACTAGGAACTTATGCACCAAATATAGCATTAAAGTTATAAATAAAATGTTGAATACTTAACTACCAATGTAATTAATATCGAGACTTGTAATTGTATTGTAATAAAAGGTAACTACCTGTTATTACAATACATTATTATAATTCAATGATACAAAAAAGAAGTTGAAATTACACATTTTCCATCTCAGTTTCGTTACTAAAAAATTAAAAAATGCATGTACCGAGGTCGTTTATTATTTCCTTTAAAACTTATCCCAACACTACGATTCTATTGAATAATAATATATAATATGACATTATACTGTTGTAGGTATATGATGTGTAAATGTGAGCGCGTTCAGGAGCTGAGCAATATCTACTTTCATAATCTCATTTAAAGCCCTTGTCGACTTTCTACGTGTATTGTTTAAATAACTGCAGCTTAAATTTAACATAGAATATACCTATGTGATTTGAATAATTATAAAAATGTATATGTTATCATTGGAGGCATTATGTAATATGGCTTGTCGTTTTGTTTTTAACGTATTTTATCTGATATAATTATCAAATAATATTTCTTTGATGACTGAACACTGCAGTGCATAAAATAAAATATATACTACGACCATCCTACGTGCAGGTGCAGTATATTTTTATCGTCCATCTTAAAGGGACACATATTACAAAATTGCTTTTCGTATTTATGTACATCGGAAATCAGTATAATCACACGACAGATCGAAGTTTCTATCTAGAACCTACCTGGTTACCAATTAAACAATTTAAAAAAATATGATTTTCACTGCAAACAAAATTAATAAATGCTTCGTACGTATCTCAATGTCTGTGATTTTTTTTCTTGCAAAAACAGAATGACGTTTGAAAAACTTATTATTTATTGCTGTGTCTAATGCAACACGAAACCTTAATTAAAAAAATTGTAACGAGAAAGTCGAACTAAATTCGTAAAAAAATAATTGAAAATTGTTAACGATGAATTCTACTGCTACAAAAGTTGTGATTTTTTTCAAATAAATCGAGTTTTCATTGTAACTGATCGAGTGATAAAAAAATCAAACGTCTTTAATATAGGTACCAAATGCACTGTATATATATAATATATATATATACATTATGGTTATATTAATTATCATTAATACCTAAATAGTAAATAGTGGTATATATGATACTAATTAGGGCTAGGATTTATAAGCAATACAAATTGGAAAATTTTCATTTTATTTATACAAAAATATGCGAAAACCGATTTTTTTATTCCTATATAACATTTAATATTGTTTACATAAAAATCAGAAACTAGCTGAAACAAAACCTACCTAATATTATCATGTAACAATTTATAACCATTTATTATTTATATAGAATTATTATTTATTTTAAGCAATTATTATTACATCGAATACTTCTGTAATGATATGTTTTTCAGATTTTAATACACGCGAATGACCGGCATTTGAATCTATGAATGAATTTATATTGATTAAAACTTGCCGGATTAATGAAAAAAAAAATAAACTTATGTGTGATCCTAAAGGTCGTCTGATCAAGATAAAATTAGATAGTAAATTTACGACAGTTCGATAAATAACCTAAAAATAAGACGTTTATTAGATCATATACCGTTTAAAATTTACAAGATTTCCAAAAATTGAATTATATACAATTTTATGAATTATATTCAAAATATGCAAAAATATACAAAAAAAAAGTTGTTCTATTTAATCGAGAATAATTCAAATTTATGAACGTATATATCCGACAGCCAATCTATTTGGACTAAAGGAAAAATAACACGAAGATACATGAATGAAATCCTATCCTTTGCGACAACTATTGCTTCAATACATTTTTCGAACTCGATAAATTTCAATTTCCAGAATTTCAAAAGAACACAAATTTATTTCCCAACAATTAATGATACCGTTGCCTTCAGAAGTCCGTATGCAAACTGTACTCAGTAGTCTGTATAGTCATCTGCACGGGTGTGTCTTCTGTGAAGTCGCGGGCGTTTGCAAGTTGCAACTAATCACGGGGTATAACGAAATATAGTGTATAATAATATATTCGTTCGCGTGTAATGGAAAATAGTCGTAAAAGTCATTGAAACGTACATTTTTTTTATTCATCGGATAATTGTATTTAAGCCTGATAATATATATATATATATATCACACGTTTTATAATATATATAAAATTTAAATTTAAATTGAATTAATGCGTATATATATGATTATAATTTATAATATATTCTTATTATACAATATGCATACACATAATACGCACTGTTTAGCTTTCGTACGTGACCTTGTTCGCAGAATTGACTGTAATCGAGTTCATTAGCCAAATTTTCATATTCTATAAACAATAATCTGAGTGTGTATAGTATTAAAAAGTTAGTTATATAAGTTTACACAAAAAGTCACTATAGATTTGTATCAAAGATTTGATCTTAGCATAGATTTTCGAAATCGGTTTGCTCTCGATTTTTTTATGATTATTATGGAAAGTGAGCCAAGGGCAGAAATCATATTTTTTAACTCCATCACCACGAAATAGTATTGGAGGAAGAAAAATATTATGATCATTAAAAAAAAAAAACAATAAGACGTGCGCTCTACGAATTTCTTAATTTTATTAAACCATTTCTCACACACTTCTTGTGGGAAAATTATCCGGCCCTGATTTATTATTTTTTACAGTAGCCATTATATTTTTGTTGCAATATTAATTAAAAAAAGTATACAACTCAATTTTTCACATAAGTATATCTGGTTATTTGAAAAAAAAATGTTGAAACTTGATTAACCAGTGTTGTTACAATGATGTGTATGTATGAAATCAATTTAACTAATTATTATTATCTAATAATCTTTCAGTAATAATTCATACTTTTTATACAGTTAAAGTAATACGAATACGATACGATTATAATAATTTTAAACTCTTTTATTTGTATTTAATTTTATCACAGTAAATTTATTAAATTGATGAGTTAAGTGATTTCAGAGAAATAATAAAGATATTTATTGTTTAATTCCTACACCCCTCCACCCACAAAAAAATAAAAATATAAAAATGTATTCTCAATATCCTAATTATATTCTCTTAACTTCTTATTGGTAATATAAAAAAAAAATGTATTTATTTTGTAATTAATTACAGTTGAATTCAATAATGGGAAAAGCTAAAACCTACGTATAACTATTTTGAATATTATACAATCGGGATATACCGACGTGACATGTGTATTTTCTTTATTTACGTATTGCATATGAACACACGTATTAAAAGTTTTTTTTTTTATTTTAAATTTAAAAGTATTTATGGGCCAGCTATATTTACTATTTATTACAGTGTATACATTTTTCTACCAATCGACTTTCTAGCTATTGAATATACTTTACAATTTAACATAATATTAACATTTTATCGTAACTAGGTCATAAATGTTATATACAAATATACTTACCTACACTACATAATACTAACCCTTGGCTTTAAAGTCTTATGAATTATTTTAGCGTGATTTTGCAATGAATGGAAGTAGTAACTAGTAAGGTATCTATCTAAATCATTTAATAGGTAATAATATTTCATAAAAATAATATATTATATTATGTTATACTATCAGATTACATTTAAATTTAAAAAAAAACCTATGAATACTTCCCTTTTTACAACTTAAAAGAATTGTTTAAATTATATGAAATCGTGTAATAATGAATACCTATATTTAATATACGCACGAGTTAACTGGCATATAATCATAATATGCTTGTATTTGCATAGAATAATAATATCCGGTGACTGCCGATCCAACGAAGAGATTGACAAAAATATAATATAAACTGCGCTAAAGCAGTTTGGATTGGAAAATCTATTTTAACTTTTCTCTGATCGCTGGTATAATAATTCGTATATCCAATCAGTGAAGGATACGGATACAGACCAACTGCAATGGTTCGTATACCATTATATCTTATAATATGTATATTCTTTTGATACATTGACACACATTAGTTCTTGAGTTATAATAATTTATATACTGACATACTGTTATATTATGTCAACACACAATATTGTTATGATATATATATAGTATTTATGGAGGGACAGGATTTTTTTTTGTGACGATGCACCGACATAATTGTGCGTTTAGCACGGTTTTATGGATAAGTAAAGACTGTAGAAAGATATACCATAATATGTCCGTATAACACTCGTACACATTACTCGTTACGTTACATTTTAAAAATAAATTTCAAACAATGTGTGAATTAGGGCAACACCTCATATAAATATAGTTACCTATTGCATTTTCTATACGTTCGGTCGGATCATCTACTGTAATATCTTATGCATGATTATATTATTATATATGTGTTCAGTGTTCACGTGGTGACTCGACAGTGCATAGTAAGAACATACTCGTATTATACATGTACACTATGGAGTATTTAGTGTAATAGTGTAAGTACTTATACTATATGTACTATATTATATATTATACATATGCATCCATAATATGTTGATTGATTTTGTGAAAACTTTTATTGACAAGGAAGCATTTCAATAACACAACTATTATATATAAAGTCTAATTTATCTAAAAGAAATAAAATAAGAAAATTGGAGATTATACTATATATATATTTATATTATATCCAACAAGTATGATAATATCAATTATTATGATGGATTAAATAACATTGTATAATACTGTAATATTGTGTTAATTGCGATTATTGATATATTTCGTTACGCATAAAATTTGTATTAAATTATTTATTAATGAGAATTAAGAACATTTGGAAGCTGACGAAATCTTCTTTTACAATAACGGAAATGCCGAATCGTTGATTTGTGGGTGGGGGAGGGGGGTGAGTGGGGTATTCGGTCGAAATAATGAAATTCAATCTTATTATCATTATTATTCTTAGTCCTAGATCGTGCAGTCTTCGCACACCGCTCCGAGTTATAACAATAATCGTTACACCGTGTCTGTCAGATCGACGGCGTTGGCGAGTGCCAGCACATGACGTCGTGCACACTTCGTTTGTAAGAAAATAAAATTAACAAAATAGCACACAGATAACATATTAGGTGTGTGTGTGTGTACGCGTACAGTAATATAGTATAATGTAAAAATGAAACTAGGTATTTAAAATATTTAAAAAATACTGATGTATACGCTCTATACATATGTAGATACGTACTTATATGATGACTGGATAAAGGGCATAATAAGATATAATAACCATGTTGTTAGCATTTATAGAAGGGAAAAAAATTAACACCAATAACAATAATAACAGTAGGTACCTATAGCGATAATAATAACCTAACCGTATGGTATAATAATATTATAATATAATGAGTTTTAAAAATCAAATTCGCACTCAAAATTGCGCAATAGCAAAGCGGAACAGCGACAATCGCACCTGCAATTACATAATAATCGCGGGTACATAATATAATATTTTGTAATTACCGACTGTTCTGGAATATAATATATAATGCGTAAGTATATACATTATACCTATTAATAAAATATGTGCTCGGTGGTGGTGTTTCGTGATCTCGAGATACCATGCAGCCACCGCCGTCGACGCCTAGAGAGTATCTACATGTAGACTGTATAGAGTATTATCACATAATGAGATTATGAGAACCGTTAAAGGTACATAATAATAATATCTTCACCCTCGATCGGTCATGCGGAAAATGTGCTATAAATCAATAGGCCGCGAGTGCTAACGTATATTACTACAGGTCCTAAAATTGTAAATTAACGATACTATATATAATAACATAAAGCGCGGACGACAGGTTTAACGCGGCCCGGAGCAGATTTTTTCCCGGGGCCCTGGAAATTTATTTTCGTAAAGCCAAACAATTTTTTCTCGAGATACCTAAAAATTGCTGGTGTGACATTTTTTTCCTATTTCTCATAACTAGTGTAAAAACGTTTTTTCACGCGCATACAATTAAAAGAAGTATTAAACGTATAAGCTCTTCAATATGTATTTATGTTTAGAGCGTAGAGAATGAATGTTTTGTATTTTAAATGATGTACGTGTGTGTGTTTTCGACATTGATGACTTCTGCATCTTTTTGAAGTTCATCAAAATCGCGAGAATTCGCAAATTATTAGATTCTGAACGAAGTGATGAATGTATTGATTTTACAATGATGTGTTTTTTTTTTTTTTTTTGTGTCTGTCGAAACTAGTCGAAATAATGCTTCGATTTCAAACTTTGGGGATGGTTTCCGATGTAAAAGTGAAGATCCTTGGTGCATTATAGAGGTCAAAAGTAAACATTTTCCAACATTTTTCAAAAAAATCGAGAAAAACAAAAAAAAAATGACAGAAAAACGGGAATTTTTACGCAAAACCAGTTTTCGACCAAATCGATTTTTTTATATGGTTGTAATTCAAAAACTAATCACTGTAAATACTTGAAATTTTCACCAAATGTTAATGTTAGTGATATGTATATACAGTTTAATTTTCAAAACATTTTGACTTTTTTTGAGTTATTTATAGACCACTGAAATTTTCGATTTTTTTTTGAAGTGTCGGTAAAAAAATATTGGACGACCAAAAAAACTTGAAAATTTAATACAAGGTTCCTTATGAGTTGTTCTTATTGTAGCTAAAAAAAAATTAAAAATCGTAAGTCACGATTTTTTTTAATAAGCGTTTATAGTTCAAAATTTTACGAAATCTGTCGAAAAACGCGAAAATTTGCAAGTAATTTTGAAGTTGATAAATCATAAAATTTTTTGCGTTTATAACTAAGGATTAAAAATACAACACTAAGTTTTCCATAAGTTTTCCTTCAAGTAGCTATAGAGAAAACTCGAAGCATCATTATAGGAAAAATTTGAAGTGCGTTTGAATTTTAAATTTTTACGAAATAGCGTACCGATAACGATTTATCCTGAAACGATTTTAAATATTTGTTATTATTCAAAAAGTATAAGTTGTAGATACTTGAAAATTTTACCAGTTTTTAGATTGGCATTTTCTTTACATGATTTAATTTCCAAAATATTTTGATTTTTTTTGAGATATTTATAGACGACTGAAATTTTCAATTTGTCTGAAAATTTTTTTTTGAAGTGTCGATAAAAACTTTTTGGCCCTATCAAAATACTTGAAAAGTTAATACAAAGTTCCTCATAAGTTATTATTATAGTGATTAAAAATTTATAAGAATACATAGGCACAATTTTTTTTATTAGTATTTGAAGTTCAAATATTGACTTAATACGTAAAAATTACGGCAATTTTCAAATTATCCTAGATCGAAATTCATGAAAGTTTTTCTTTTTAATTCTAAGATTTGAGAATTTAATACAAGGCTCATAATTTATTTTTACAATAGTAGTTGAAAAATAAAATAAATGTATAGCCACAATTTTTTTTTTACATTGTATTCAAATTTTAATTTTGACAACATACGTAAAAATTCGTAAATTATTTTATCATAGAAATTCATAAAAAATTTTCCTTTTATACCTAAGATTTGAAAATTTAATACAAGGCTCCTAAAATAGTTTTACAATAGCATTTGAAAAATAAAAGAAATATATAGTCACAAATTTTTTTTATATGAATTTACAGTTCAAATTTTGACTAAATACATAAAAATTATGTATTTATGTGTAATAATTACAAATTATGATATTATACATTAACACTTAAGGCATTAAAGTGTTATAGTAAACATTATTTAACACGTTTTTATAACAGAATAAATTATAGCTTTAAGGCTTAGTAGTCTATGAACTATCATACAATAAGATCGGCATTATTCAAATTATTATAGTTTTAAGTAGGTATACGTTATTTATGATTATGTTAAAACACCAAACATTAACATATTATTACATTATATTATGGCAATTATTTGACGACGAAAATGTAAGTTAAAAGTGTATTGATCACTGGTAATAAGTAATAAATAAACGGGAAACCAGTGGCAACCAAAACATAATTCATATTTAAACCATTATGTATTATGGTGTACCTGTGTCCTATGCTCTATATTATAAATTTAAATTTATTTTGCTGATCTTAAGTGACCTCTAATATTTTATACCAACTCTCATATTTAACTTGGTAATCATAAACTGTTGACTTAATAACTAGGTATACATAATTTATAATTTAATGGATAAATTAGTTAATACCTATTATTTGTGAGTTCAGGCATGAGCAAGGGGCATGCAGGGTATGTCATATTGTCATGGCAATCATGATGGTGTTTACACATTTTAACCCTTACACAGTTGTCACAATCATACATTTTAGTTGTAAATGTTTTGACTAGATGCATGAACTAAGATAGCTCATAATTAGAATTCAAATATTCAAATATTTTTTTTATTTATTCATAATTATTAGATTTCAACGTTATATTATAAAATATATCTATATTTATATTATACATAGATATATTTTACTCATCGGGGGACCGTAACCGTACAGTTAGTGTGAATTTACCTTAAGATAATATTTTTGTAGGTTTTTATACTGTTATTTATTTAAATTAAATCAAAATCAAAATCTTTTTAAATGAAAATTTAAAACTCCCCCGAATTCTTAGTGGCAAAAACTTACAAATACAAGTGTTCCAAGTCAACCGTATTCTCCCTATAAACAGTTAAAAATAACCATGCACCCAATGGCCTATGTTTCCGCTGGTTAATTAATAAAATATAGTCTGCGCATGCCTATATGTTTTTTGGATGGTTTAAGTGTTTTATCAGGTAATAATAATAATACTACTGATACACATATTATACACATCATGTATATGTACGTTGTACGTAGTAACACTGTGAAAAACTATGTAAAAACGTTGTAATCATCATATAGCGCCAGTCGCCAGACAATAAACCATATAGACAATATAATATATTAAATCTGACTAAATCATAAATTAATTTATCCAGCCTGTCAGATACAAGAGTTTGTTTTACGAAAAATATAAAATAAGAAACGGGTAAATTTAATGTGCAATATGAATTGGTATACGGTTGAGTCAAAAGTATAAGTTTTAATGTACCTATGTAATTCAAGTAAAAATTCTTCAATTGTGAAGGCAAATACCTTGTACTAGTCCTGGTGTCCAACAATTCGCGGCCTTGTGGCTGACTGATTTAAAAAATTTAAAAGGGACTAAGGGACGTGTGCTTTTTATCACTTATTCAAAACAACTTACCATTTACACCATTGCAAGAGAATTATTATATAAAAGCACATGTTATTATTATCTATTATATACAAGAGTGAATGCTTTTTCATTAAGTTTCACAATTTTTCCAAGAGTATAGATTCATATATGATATTTTGATTCACTTATTATTTTCAATAGACAAATGGAAAGAGGTTTTGACCTACTACTACATTTAGTATGAGATATTTATCTCGTTATTGTTTATATTGTTTAATCAAGCACTGTATAAACACAATTGCTCACAGTGAGTCTCACTTTACCCATATTGTAATTTGCGATTATAATATGATTGTCTCGTGAATCCAATTGAATAACTAGAATCAGTAGAATCCAATGGTTATAATTTTTTTGATTCAAATTGGATTTCACTGGAAAAAAGATACTTGGTGCTCACCAATGAGTGGTATTATTATGATATATATAAATATATATTATTATTATTAAATATTAATGATATTATTATTAATCTTGTGTCTTAATAACGGAGATGACATAATTGTTGCAAAAAGTGACATTTTTTCCATTTTCATATCCTGATTGTAACCGTAGGACTATTCCCAATGACTCACCTGTAAGCCGCAATCTGCCTCTGATGAGCAGAGAGACTTATCTGGTATTTTTAGTATAGGTTTTTAATTTTATAATTAAAATTAAAATTAAAATTATTTTTAAAAATATCTGCTATTGTACGAATGAACTATAAAAAAAAATAAAACCTGTAATCGGGTTATCCTTTTACTACTAAGCAGTTGGTTACATATATATTGTAATATTATAAAGACATAATTATATGTTATGCAGTAAGAAAAGATACACGCGTTCTGGTTGCGTTCGCTTAGTCGCCATCGTTTCATGCGCAAGTTCAATCTTGTGAACGAACCGCATATTATAATACAACGCATTGTCACGTCAGTTTTGTAAGTATAAATTGCGTTGATGTAAAAACAACGACAACAAAATGCGAAAAGCCATAGAATTATGTATTGTAGCACAGACCACAGGTGCGCAATTAGTGCATTGGCTACGAGCACGATGTGTACCTATTTAAAATGTGTGTAGTGTGTACAACAAGACCACTTGTTTTTCACGTAGACTCGCGGGTAGGTGTGTTGGTCACTCGGAATGTGTATTTTAGTAATATCCTTTCGTTTAAATGACAAAAAAAAAAAAATTAAAATAATCCCGTAGCAGGTACCATATTAAGTCGCATATTAAATCGATTTTATCACCCGTAGCCTATATAATTTACTAGAACATAAAAGGTAAAACGATCTCGATGCTCATTGGCGAGATAAAGTTAAAAAATAACTATATATGTATTATATACTCGTGTTTACGCCTCGCTATATCCTACCTGGATACAACACGCACATTTATAGTTTGTCTATGCTCATATATATACTGTACACTTATTATATGTATGTGTAAATTGTGTATATCAATTAATTTTGATGACCATTAACCTCCCCTTTCCGCAGGCCATTAACACACTGTTTCCCAAGGCACAACAGTGTAATTGCCGTCGATGTACTCGCGTGTGCGCACTCCCATATATACAGCGACTCCGGGGGGCCTATAGGTATATTATATATAATTATAATAATGGCGTAATCATTGTTTAGTCTTGGAATTGTACTTGTTTTACTTTTTCCCTCAGAATTTTTATGGATTCCTCACGCGTTATCGTAATATTTTGAGGCCTCTACTTCATGGGCACGGTCCGGCGATAATATACGACTCTTAAACGAATATCGGTCAATATAGAGATTGACCACATAAAAATATAAATCGGATGCAATTCTAATGCAAAATGTTGAAACAAAGAATATAGTTAAATGTTTAATTTGGTATACTTTAACTAGTTTACGATGATGATTTAATTCTATTATTAGAATGAATTATATGTGTTGTGTGTATGATGTATTGGTATGTATTTATTATTTGATAAATAAATATAGGAAATAACTTCATCTTAACAATTAGTTGTTACTTGTGTAACTATAATTAACTGTCATTTATATAAAAATCGGGTCCTAGTTTTAACATAACAATATTTGTACAGTTATATACTTAAAAATGCTCTAAATATAACTACCTACAAAACGTTTAACACTTTCATCACATTTCAATTACTTCAGTTGCCCGGCTAACCAATAGGATATTTGCAGGACGAGTGTGATTGACAATTGTATTTAATATAAATAATCTACAAAAAAAAAAAAAAGGATGGGATCAAAATATTTATTATTTACATACTATGGTAAGTACGTCATATTTACGTAGACACGCGGACTTTTTTTTTTTTTGAAAACATTGCACCCTGTCCAACGCTTGATGTGTACGTGAAAGAAATACTACGGTTTTTCTATATCAAAAAACAGAAATATATGCAATACTGATAATACTATATTGTACTAGCTATATATCATATAAGGTCGTCTAATCAAAGCTGTTTCCACGCGTTGGCCGTTTTTCGGCGTCGGACGTGACTCATTTTGACGCGATCATTTTGTCCGTCGGATAATGTACAATACTAAAATATAAGGTATAATAATGCATGGCACATAATAATAATATAATAATCAGCGCCAGAATAATATGCAACACCCCTTTTGACGTAACGAGCGGTGCACCAATAACGCGTACCGCCGCGGCACGCGTTTCGTTCGTTTCACCGCTCTGCAGTATAATTTATTGCATTACACATTATGATTATATTGTACAATTATACGCTGTGAACTTGGCCTTGCGTACGAATAGTAAAAACAAAAAGAAACGAATATCGTAAATCTCGCCAGACCATTGTTGTACGCGTAATATCGGGTACGGTTTACCCACATATTTTAATGTACGAGAGTGCAATTATAGGTATAGGTATATCACGTCATTGTTGTACCAAATAACATTTCATGGATCGATTTTTCGTCCCACGGCCCGTCAGAATTATGGTAATAATAATAATAGTAGTAGTAGTAGTAACGAAACCATTCGGCATTCGCGTACCTATGTCATACACCCGATGATGATAAAAATAATAATAATACCATCATGTCGATTTGATATGAATTAATAATATTGGTGCAATGGTGCCTCTAATATATACGTCATGATAACACAAGAATCACGTTTGAACTTGCGGGCGCGAGTGTACACGTCGTCGTCCATCGTTATTTTGACGTCCGGAAGGTCAGCGGAGATAAATTTCCGATACAGATAAACATTTTCAATTTCGAAACCTAACCGTACGCGGGCAAGGGCTATACAGATATCTATTATAATATATACTACGTGGGTATATATACCTACGTGACTTGTCGTTTTCGATAGGAATGTAAAACCACCGCCACCGCGAAACGGCGGCGACCGACTCAGTCATTAAATGAAACAAAAAAGTAAAAATTAAAAAAAAAACCTCATCTGTCGTTGTCTTCGTATTGTAGTCGTCGATTACGAAACAGTTTTCACGGCTGGACAATCGCGTTTCAGATTATGCGTTATAATGATTATAATAATAATAATAATAAAGTCATGATATTGTTATTACTATATTTTCATATTGTCTTTTCGGAAAAGTCGTGTGGGAAACGTCTCGTCTCCACGAGGTGATTTCCTAAGACAGACAACACATACACATATATATATAGTATAGCCACATGGCGTGGTCTAGGATACAAGCGTGTGCCACACAATTGACTCCAAGGCGAACTCCGCCACCGACGCCGCCGTCTTGTCGTGGTCATCGGTGATACCCGATTGAGCACGGTCGTTATCGGCCGACCTTTTAGACGACCCGATTGAGCACGATAAAAAAATAAAAATATTGTATACAACGTTGTCAGATTTTCACTAGTACCTACGTATGTTGTGTAGTAGATATTACCAATAGGTAATTACTAACACATTACTATATTAGTCGAAAACGATTTTACTATCGATCGATGGGTAGGCATACCCACGGAAGTTGAAAATAACTGGGATACATAGGAAAACAGAATTTTATCTACAACGATTGCACTAAATTGTGATTAACTGTTATTGTATGTACCTATGCTGTAAATAAGACTTGGTCACAGTTAGTCTGTTCTGTTGTCTCGCGCGTGCTCGTAGTGCGGTAGTGTGCGAATTTTACAATAAAATATGGAAAATAATGAAATAAAAATTATTTACCCGAGAGAGGTAAAGAGTTGGCAAATGTTGGAGCTTTCAAGTACAGGTTTATTAGGATACAGGTTTACTGGATCCAGGAAAAATGGTGAATTGTTGAAATGGTGTTGTACAAAAAATGATTGTACCGCAACAATCTATTCTGGCCAAGAGAAAAATATTGTACTGCAATCAAATTTTATTTTTTAATATTAATATTATACGATACAAAATGGCAACGTCGCACCTATTTTCGTGCTCAATCGTGTTGTTTTTTGGGTTTTTTTGGGTTCCAATTGTTTGATTCCAACCATGCTCAATCGGGTTGTGAAAAACGTCAATCGTGCTCAGTCGGGTTCCAGCCGTGGTCATTATAAAAACTGCACGCACACACACACACATATTATATAGGTTAAAAATTTAATATTATTGTTGTTATTATTACCGGTATAATGGGTCCCAAAGTCGCATGACTCGGCCGTCGTCATGTTTTGTTTTCGTACCTACATGTATATTTCGATTTTTTTCTTCACACAATTTTTACCGTCCGCACAATGACAGAAGGTCATCGGCGGCACAAAAGGTTAATAACCAGTTCACGCGAGCCTATATTATTAAACATCCACAATAGCGCGCTAGTCTGTGACTCTGTGTGTGTGTGTGTGTGTGTGTGTGTGTGTGTGTGTGTGTGTGTGTGCGAGCCGTATTGTAAGAGCATAGGTAAATAAATAAATATACATAGAAACATATCAGTAAACACGATAGGTATTGGTGCTACGAAATGTGTGATATTTATACGCATACGAACTCACCGCGGCGAATTAGCGAGAGATTGTTATTTATTACGGGCGTGTATGTATATATATATATATATTTATGATATGTACCGTGTGTCAGTGTGTACGCTGTAAGTACCTATATCGCGTCAGTGTGTAGACAGGATCGTAAGAATAATAATAATTGAATTAATCTAAACACGTATGCAGCTCAAAAGTTCCTGCTGGGAGCACTGCAGCAGTGAGATCGGCCGGTGCTCGTTTCGCACAATAATATAACGATGTGGAGTGCCTAAAAAAATAAGCGATCTGTATATGTTATATAGTTTACACCTATTTTAAATAATAGCCATAATATGTAGCTATATATTACCATATCGGCAGATTTCAGGAAAGGCGTCTAGAAAAAACGCGATGTAACTGTCATAGTGCAATAGTTAACAACTGATAATGCAATCAAACCACTTCGGCTAATACAACAATACTAAAATGATTAGCTTCAGGGACGTAGCCAGAGTGAGTCCATGGGGTCCGAATGATGTCCATATTATGTTCTTACGAGTTATATTCCATGTAATACACCGGTGGAATACGATTGCGTGCATTTTACCTTTTTGGGTATATACGACTGCTGTGTCAGAATAACAAAGAACATGATTTTGACTATTCAGAGGCGTACGATTGCGCATAAAACTGGATGCTATGTTGTCAAATTCTTTATGACAAAGTTTAGTTATTTCATAATTATTTTTAATTTTTGAATACAATAATATTTGAATACCTATCCCAGCGTTTCTTAAACTTTTTTATCCGTGGAACCCCTACTTCTTTTTAGCTTTTTAGTTTTTTTTTAGGATTATTTGCAAATAAATTATGATATTAAGTAGAAGTATAGATTATTGAATATATAGAGTTAGCTGATAGATTATTCCATATGGCTTATACATTATTATTGATTATACAAGTATTATTTTCCATAATGGATATTTTAAAGTAATTTTCTTGAACATTTAAAAAAAAATTACTTAAGCTTCGCGGAACCCCAAGGTTCCGCGGAACACAGTTTAAGAAACGCTGACCTATCCAATCGGAAAGTATTTAAATACATTTACTCAGATACTTTACAAGAAGGTTATGATTTAAAAAAATGTATTACACTACTACTAATAATTCCTAGATTCACACTCAGTCTACGTCATAATAGATAATTATTGTAAGAAATATACATATTCAATCTCTATCAAAATTGACCTATTGTATGTATAGATTTTGTAGCATTCAGATACACGACAAACGACATTTGGTTTGTATGTAAAATTAAATTATACACACAAAGTTCGTATCTATCTAGTTTCTTGTACGTATTTTGTACCTTAGGTTAAATTTAAGTATATTTTGAAAAAGTCACAACCAATAAAAGATCAAATTTTTATAATTAGAATTTTCAGTGAAGCGGAGTACAAAAATACGTATAGGTAAGTAACCATATTACTTACAATCCACATACTATATTATATTTTTGAAGTTTACTGTATCGTGCATTGCATACCTAAATATTTGATTTTACGACATGGAATTTATTATTAAATATATTATATATTTAATAGTGAAAAATGCGTCAATGATTATAGTGGTATATTTTTTAAATATTTATACAAGAAAAAATAATTTTGACTTTTGAGTGGTTACCTTATCCACACGGGAAAGAAAATTTACTAATTAATAAGCTAAACTTATGTCACTACTTATAGGTATTGTAATAGTACTTACTATATTATCTCAATATTTTTTATTGGTAATACATAATGTGTGAGATAATCATTAACTAAATATACCTAGCAAGATACTAAAAATAGTACCATAGTAGAAAACAATCTTTATAATCAAGTAGTAAAATAACTAGGTGTCTCATGTATATCAAATAATAGTATAGTTAACTAAAAAATTGGCTATGCAATTTAGCGTCTCCTGGTAACGTGTTGGTATTATTTCAGTATTTTACCACGTAAATCGAATATTCACTATATCTCATAAATATATTTACTACACTGCAGTTAACAAATAGTGAAATAGTCATTTACATAATAATATATGATATGCACGCAACTATAATATAAATAGGCTCTATGTAACTATATATAGTAATAATTTACAAAAATAATATAAGTATATACATATATATTTGTTAGTCATGTACTCATGTAGTTTGTCTATGTTACCTGTATTGACTGTATATATCTTAGATAATATGATAATATACATGTATATTATCTAAGGTATATATACTATCGTCTATCAAGACCATACATCGTTTATCGTTTATAATAAATATGGTCGGGTATAAACTGATACGATTTGCTATCTATGTACGTGAAAAAACATGACAAACGTGTGTTTTTTATCTTTCGAAAATTGAACTACACAATATTTATGGATACAAGAAAAACGTGCCACCGGTAAAATGGTAACGCATGTGTATATGTAAAAATTGGGCTCGACCTATTTTCCCATGTAATACGTTCCTTTAATAATATACAACTATATAATAATAACATACGACTATATAAAGGTGTCGAGCCTTCGAGGTGTATACACATAATATATAACTAGATGCTACACAATTAATGTGCACAGAATTTCATATATTAACTAAAAGTATTTTTATTAAAAAGCAAAAGTGTATACAGCTTACGGTATATATCTAAATAAACCTATGTTTACATTATACAAACATGACACGATGCGTAGGTGACGAGCGACGTCCGAGTCAAAAGTATCGCAAAAAATCATAACAATATTATTATATATTATAATCGTATAGGTATGTGAAAATTCTATGAATAATTATACGATTGCGTATCTATAAAACAACATGACAAATGACAATATTATATCTAAGCAATTGTGTTTTTTTATAGTAATATTCCTATTGGTATAATGGTACATTATACGAGTGTATTATGTTTATAGGTATGTCACTTTCAGGGCGTTCTCTTTCGTCATCAGAGACAATATTAAACTTTTACGGTCGGTCAAGCGGCAGCTAGGTACCAACAAAAATCAATTATATTTGTCCGTCTGAGTATATACAATATAAAATATATTAATGTTATATAGGTACCTAGGTAATGTCGGTAGTAATAATTCTGTGGTGAAATAATGTTTTTGCGCTGCGGCGGCGCGGGTTTTGGCTTTACAACACGTTCAATGGCTACAGACCCGTTGAAAATGATTAAACGATTGTGTCCGTGTGTTTTATTAAATCGATTTTTGAAATAATTGAAATATCAAAATCAGTTGCGTAACGAACGTCGTCAAAATTGTTACTCGATGATGTGCACAATAGAATCATATTATGTAGGTAGCACCGCGTGCTCATGTACGTAAAATATTATATTATGCATTAAATATAAATAATTATTATGTTCTCTGTGTTAGGACCAGTTTCATTTGCGTTCATGAGATAATATAATATACGTGTTTTCTGTATGTCCACGACGGTTACATAAAACAATGAGCGAACAGGTATATACTTACAGTACAATATAAGTAACCAAAATTTACGTATAGGTATAATGGAACTATTTCAAAACACATATATAGGTATTAGATATAGGTAATATGATTACAAAAATCAAGTAGTTCTAGCGTGACCCTAATGTTAGATATTTTATTTAAGGCATTATCATTTCGAAGTTTTATACTTTGTTGATGACTGTAGGATATATTTTTAATTTCATATTCTATAGCAGTTCATTTTTCTGAATATTTTGATACATATAATATATAAATACAATTTCAAACTAGTTATAGTTTATTGGTTTTATAAATATTTCGAAATTCAATTTTTATTTATCGAAATACTCTGGAAATAAATAACACAAAACGTAAAATCCCATGAGCTCAAACATCCGACCTACTTGTATAGCCATTTCGATAGGTAATAAGTCATAACCCATGTGAGTATATATATAACATTCGTCTGATCATAATTTATCATTCATTATTTGTATAAATAGGTACTATACACTTGACGTTATAGTGATATCACACCATCTTTATCCTGCACTTTTTGCAAGGAATCTGATGATAATACAAATTATAATTTTTCTCCTTATTTAAATTAAAATTATAATTTTCATTAAAACAAATTGTGCACATTACATTATATACTGTAATATTATATTAATACTTGCATGCCTACATATTTCTATATTATATTAAAATGGTAACCTATATATTATAGGTAATATGTATTATAACAAACGATAACGCATAATGGTTTTGCAATAATGTAATGGAGGGGCTGTAGATAGGTGGGTTCTTTTTTGGGCTTAGTTATCTTTGACAATTGCATAAAAACAGATGACGAAAATTCAAATATCAGGACTAAATGTTTTCGGGGACTAAATGATGACCGGTGGGACGATAAATCGAATGGAATTAATAGTAAGTAGGTACACGGTGACAGTGCGGTCTGCGATGAAAACTATTTAGTAATAGATTTATCCATTGAGATCGGCAATAACGGCGTTTATAATAATATATAATGTGAGCCATTCAAAATGTATAATACAATCTGTTTATATTATTGTTAACAACGAGCATATAAGGTTTTGTAACAATAACTCGAGGCTTGTTACTTCATATGCTTACTTATAAGTATAGGCACACTATAAAATTACCAGCTTTTACTTTAACTATGTGTATATGCATATAAATAAATGTATGATTTTATATCAGGACATATTATTTATATTCGAATTGAGAAAGGATACCTTGGTACTATATTAGTTTAATAATTTTTCATCAGTTAAATTTATAATCGTTAATAATATAGTATAATTGATTATAATAAGCATGGTGCAGTGTACAAATGTAGGTACCTAATTCATAAATAATAAAAATAATTTTAATTAAGTGATATCATGAAAATAATACTTTTAATTATACTCACTAATATAATTTTAGTAAACTGCTATATTTTTTAGCAGTTTAGTATCATAAATAAAAACGTTCAATTTACAATAAATTATAAAACAATAATAACAATATTCTAATAGTTACAGAAAACATTAAACAATAACTATGTATATCAATATCATAACTTCAAATGTAGTAATATACCGACATTAATTGCAGGATAGTTGAAAATATAATATACACTTTAGTAATCATGATAATTAATCTTCGCTTCGACGAAACATAAATATCACGACTATTTTATTTCAACATAAACCACCCACGAATTTGTTTAGCCCCGAGTAGCTAGTTCAATAGATATACCTACATTTAAAAAATCTGATTTTCAAAAGTAATTTACAGAAAATAAGTAATAGGTAGTTAATTCGAATAAATTAAAAACATGGCAACATATTATAACTAGAAATTGTTACAGATTGTAGTAATTTATTTTTATCAAGCGTATTTTATGTACGCACCAAACAATAATAAGTATGATTTCAGCTCGATCAATTACCTATATCACTATGGTATTATTATAAACATGGTCATATGCGAGCAGTAAGTACCTACATATGTGGCTATGCCTAATGGTTTAGTGTATAGATTCTATGTTTATAAGAAATGATTGCAAATTAAAGAAAAACGCGCAAGTTAAACTGGCTAGTCAGAAGATATTTCACATTAGAATCGGTAAATAAACGTCTCCTATACGTAGCTATCATCTCAAACCGATTTGGACTTATTTCATACAAATATACAATTATTGTGAGGTTGTACCACTTGTAAATTCTTCAGACTACTGGAAAATTCAACATCAACGTTATTCAATACGTTGTCAAAATACAGCACTTCCATACGTTATATACTATCATATTGGTCTGAAAGGAATGAAGTCATCCATCGCGAATTATGATTTAAATATATTAAAATAAAATAAATAAAGTTTGTCAACATATATGCAAATAAATTAGAGCTGTATATACAAACCAGAATTCCATAAACAACTCTTTAACAACCCGCAAGACATATTATAGATGCTTCAAACTCTTGAATCTGTACGACTTATAAACGACTATATAGTCAAATTGTTTTATACACTAAAAGGGCTACCTTGTTGGTGGTAAAATTCCCATATATATTCATAGTATATAATTTTATATTACTATAACATCCTGTTTTATAAGCTGTATCATTCAGATAAAAATGTCTTAAGGCAGTTGTAAAATAAATTGTTTGTTTATATTATATACAATATATTCCCACTATCCATGTTATAATTCATACCATAAAATATACTAACCATGCAGACATACAGTACAATTTGTTGGACAATAACGATAAATATCGTGTTGTTTTGTAAATAAATATTACGATGTCAAACTGAGACAGGTTATCGGTAGTGTTTGAGATGTCTACAGATTTAATAATGATGGATGATTCTATAATGCAATCGATCATGGTGCATAATAAAAGGTTTTTCGTGAACGAACAGTCCTACATTATTGAGTAGATTATTATTATGATAGTTTAAAATATACAATAATTTAAAATTTTTTTTTTTCAACTTCACGTCTGTTACAAAACTAATTGCTTAAACGTGAACTCTAAATTGTGATCAATATTCGGATGCATTCATATAGGTAGACTTCTGGTTTGATTTCTAGCGTCTATACATATATACTCTATAGTATAGAGTATATACAGTGTCGTTCTATTTGACTATATTTATGAATTCAAATTACTTTTAGTTTTTTAGATTAAGACTTACATAAGGTTAAATAATCATATACCTACCGTTATATTTATATCTAAGGTGGTTAATATTCTTTATAAAGTCCATAATTGTGTAAATTCCATTTATTCTTAAAAAATTAATATAAAATAGGTTTATTAGAAGTAATATAATATACTATTGTAGCTATAACCCAGTTTGACTTTTTTATGTGGTTTTTAATAATTGTAAATAATTATGAGAAATGTAATTGTATTGTTGAAAAAACTATATAAATTCCAAGAAAACTTGTGTAGGTTAGGTAACTGTATAAATATTAAATTTAATATTTATGCGCTTGCTTATATAATATTTATATGTTCCTACGTCAAATCACACGAAACACGAACAAGTTTCAACCACGTTATAATAGTTAAATATTTGTTTTCCATGGTTTTTGTAGTTGATTCGTGGACTCGTTGTAGAGAATATCACGGCTTCGAATAACAAACTTAGTGCTCTCGAATATATATATTGAATTTGTCGATATTACCGAATAGATAATACTATAGTGTGGCATGGTATTAACATGCCAGGATCGTCTGAGGATCATTGCGGTATATTCATCGAAAAAAACTAAAACATGATTTCATGGCCGGACCGCCATAAAGTGTCTGCACAACGATTTATATATTGATTACACGTGAAAAATAAAAATCAGTCTATCAGCTTTGTCACTATAAGCACTATAAGCAGTGTTTTGAAAGTGTTTCGAAATGATGGACTGGCTGTAATGGGTTAGTTTCGGCCGGGAATCGGGATTATGGAGGCATGTAGATCCTCGACGTACTCTGTGTATGATGCGTAGTGTACAATAATAATGGATAAGGATACACTATACTTGCAATATTGCAGCTGAGATGGCAAGAAGTGGTGCTGGAAAAAAAAATGTGGCAACAATAATATATAATAATACAGGGTTCACGAGCAGTCGGCAATCCTATCCAATCAATTATATTACGAAAATCGCCACATAATAATGGTGAAAAAAAATTATGACAGCATTCGCGCAACGGCGAATGGTCGTTATTATTATTATTAATATTTTGACAAATAAACAATATTCCAGAACACATCGTCGATGATGGGATATAATAATAAGTAATAACGATCGGCGTTGGAATGGGAGGAATCGCGAAGCACGATTGTTCGCGCGGCCGGCCCCGCTTTATATATATATATATATATATATATTATTATGTATACAATGATTATTAGGGAGCTGTCTTATCTGATGTTCGCATGGCTGTAAAAATTATACATTGCGCTAGTACGAATATACATCGTATAATATTGTTATTATTATTTATCACTGCAGTACAAGTGCGTATATACATGCTGCTCGTCGAGTGGTTGAAGTGTATTTTATACGTTATATTGGTATACCCCGTGGCTGCAGTTCATGTTTTAATCGATTGTTGGAATGCGATCGAAAGAGAGAGAGAGAGAGAACTCGTAATTCGTATATTATGCATAATATAGTACTTCTACACTCTCGTTATAGTTATAATTATGCAGAGTAAATACGAACCTTTGAGTCTGTAAGCCTTGAACCATATCGGGTTGTTCGGTATTGTTGACACAAAACGATTTCCTAAAATATTCTATACAATATAATTATCATACGAGTAGGTAGGCGTATGCAATATTTATATGTAGTAGAGTAGTGGCCTAATCCAACATTATTTGATGTTCGTTCGAGTGGATACAATAACGATATTATAATCATCCGCAGACCGCAATCAAACCGTCCGTCAGTGGTCACTGCTCACTGCGCGCAAGTCAAAATTAAAATTGTTTATTTATAAGGTTTTGAAATCTGAAATGGTTCGATAGAGTCTAAGATTTTAAAAGCGTATATTATATAATATTTTAAAAAAAGTATACACCTATATACCTATACGACATACCGACATCACTATAATTAAAAACGTAGCACAATAAGTTATTTTTCAATTGTCATGGTCAAAACGCTGAATGAGAAGAAAAGTGACATAGATTTATGTGCATGGGCATTAAAAGCCCAATAGGTATTATATAAATGATTTTTTTTTTTTGGAGTGTTAATTCTTTAATGGTACTCATCATCACGAGAAACTGATATGAGAAATCATATATTAAACTCAAAATAGTTATCATAGTTATTATTGACAGTCATCCAACCAAGAAATAATATGTAATTTATATATGTATACATAATACATTATACATGTATACGTCACTGGTCCCTATAGTTGTTATACTTATTAATCCACTAATGTAATGATATGTTCCATTGTTCATAACATTCGTTCTTAATTAAATATATTTTTTTATATTTTATTCATTTATAATGTTATATAATGCCTATTATCGATTTTAAAAACGTAGTAATATTACCGATTACAAGCCGTGCATTTGAATCGATGATGGCGATAGAACATTGAAACATCAATAATGCATACATTAGTGCACCACACATATTGACAAATGAAGTTAATAGGTAATAATGATAATTGGTTGGTATATTAATAAATAATATTATAGCCGCAATATGTTAAATGCGTGCGAGTGTAATGTGTATGGCGTATATGCTGCACATAAAAATGTAATATGTATATTATTGCGTTTGACCAGTAAAATACGTGACCGTATGTAGCCGCGCGACATATGTCGTACTTATTATGGTGCAAACTACAAATTGTGTCTTAGGTATTATTACCCATGTCCATGTGGACATAAATTATAATAGTGCGTATAATATTATATTATTATTTGTAATCAAAACTACAGAGGTTAGACTTTGCGCGGCGACACAATACTTTTACTTTTCTGCGGAAAAAAATATCAGTCCAAAGCGTTATGCCGGGGCCTCGAGCCAACCCATTTCAACCTGACGGGTTGGGCGGTTGCGGGCTGCTGCGGGAGGCAAAAAACTCAAAATTTCTTACTCGCGTGTTATAATAATTATACAGCAACACACACACACACACACACACACACACACACATTATTATTGTTATCGTTATTATGATAAATATATATATATATATTATATATGAATTCTTCGTGGTTTGTTGGTGTATATAATATATATATATATATACATGACGGCGGCGCGGAGTGCAGCGTGTCGCAATAGGCACAAGCACAATGCGTATTTGTGCATGTAAACACAACGTATAATATCATTATGATCACATAATATTATAAAACGAGTAGTTACCTGCGCGATATATGAAAATTAATAATATAATGAAACGGATTACGAGTGTCGAGCGTTATAATGTGCGTGTGAGTGTGTGCGAGCAGCTCGAAGTGCTGTGTACGTTATGTGTATACGACCGATAGTATAATAATAATAATAAAATTATTAGAGCGAAACGTCTTTGCGGGAACGGACATCAAATAGCATAATATTATATACAGCACATACCATAGAATATATGTGTATAGTGCGCGCGTGTAGGCAACGGCCACGTAACGAAAATAATAACAAAAAATAAAATAAACAAAATACTACGTCCGTTCGACCTTAACCTTTCGCCGGCGCGCACAACACTTGCAGGGCAACGGAATGAAAAATGATATGATGGCGAAGATCTATTGTGCGTGTATTGGAATTTTAGACATTTACTACGGCAGGTGAGCGGCACCGGTGCGTTTCGCAACGCGATTATTTGTTTTTACTTTTTCACGAAAATGAAATCACGTAATCCAGTTCTGTATATATATAGTATATGGCTCCCGAGGAAATTTGCCAATACTTATATTGTACATAGTATGCCGCGCTTATATAGGTATATATAATAATAATAATCATATGATTGTGTCTACGCACGACATCCTCTTCGGTCGGCGGCAGCGATCGCGGACAGATTATTATTATAATATTATGTGGCTGGTATGGGTACGGCGCAAACGCGGGGAGGACTGCGGAGTAACTCTTATTCGTACCTATAACATAATATCATTACCCGTATGCACTAGATATATATAATATGTGTACCTATAATATTTTGTTGTTGATAATGACAAAAAGTATAACATAATATGTCCAACTTACACGTAATACGTGTACGTTCACGTGTAATAGCGTTTAATCTGGCACATATATTATGAAAATAGTAAAATACATATACCTACTGGTTTCAAATAGTCGTACAAGATAAACTGCAGTATATACAACACATTGACGGACAGTGAGGACTATCAATAATTGTGTAATATGGCATGTCTAAATAAATCGTATCTATAATATATTAATATCTATTTATAACATCATAGAAAAATAACAATATATCTGCCTTATTTTGTCAGTACCCGATGTACCTTTATGGGCTTTATGCTGTATGGGGACAGTGCAACTTGTTCTTTCATATTATTATGGTATACCATTGAAAAAACCACTGCTATAGCAGATTGTTGGTGTCACTTTTCGATCGATTTTTACAGTACTGCTATGCAGCGTTATTCAAAAGTGTCACATGACATCACCAAGCGATGCTCCAATATCTATAGATTCTAAATATGAGATGACTGGCACTATACGACTTGGAGTTATTCTTCTCAGGAGTTGCACTCTGATACATTTTCTGAAAACAAAATATTTTGATAAATTATACTTGTATGGAAACGCTGGTACAGTGGTGCCTACCTAAACTTAATATTTTATTGACTGATGTACTACTAATCATCTTAAATAATGTGCCGGTTACATACACCGAATGGAGGAGATCTGAGGGGCTAAAGCTCATCACCTCAAAATTTCAGAAAAACTTAAAAATGTTTCCAGTGCTCTGGAAACGCACTAGTTTTGAGTTATGACTACGCAACCATATGTGCACGTATTATAATTTTTATTACATTTAGTTGTATGAAGGTTGCTGCAAAGGTCTAAAATACGGCTAATCATTAATTAAGTTAGGTTATTTAACCTAACCTAACCTAACCAAGTCCTACAAATCAGCGAACCAAACTTAGAAAGCATCCTTGTTTAGCCTTTCTTGCATGGTACAAACTATCAACCTATGTCCCAAAGTAAAATTATGGCTACGCCCCAGACGTATGGTAAGTACGCACCCATTACAACCCATATAATAATGACTGTAAGTATTCGATATATGTATAACCAATTTTAATTACACATCGTACAATCATATCTATTTCAAAAGCAGCTATCAATACTTTTAAATTTTTAATGAAGGACATAGCTACAAGAATAAAACTTATTCTATTTTACAGACATCACTGAACAACAGTTTTCGTATCTTCAAACATCTAATCTTTAATAAACACATCTCCCCTAATTTCAAACTCCTCATCTACAAAACATTGCTGAAACTAATCTGAGAACACGGAATCCGTAGAGAAGCGCAAAGAAGACAAACTTAAATAAAATTCAATCCATCCAAACACCGACCAAAAAAATTAATAAATGCTCCTCCATATATATCAAACCATACTCTACAAACAGACCAGGTAAATTAAAAAAAAATCCACGAAGATGGCAAACGGTTTTATAAAAGATTCCACATCATAACCGTCTTTCCTCTTACTCAAACCTTTTTATTAAAAACCGTTCCTTCCTTATAATTCCAGGCAGGCGGCACCCCTCCTAGACACTTAAAACGCAAATTTCCTATTAGAGACCTAGCAGAGACCTTTTACAATTTTAACTTAAAATAACAAAAAACAGCTCAAAATAAATTTTAGAACTTTAAAAATCAACGAAAAGTGTCATCATTGGATGCCATTTTTACTAATTTTTTTGTGTATTCATTATTTTATCTGTCTTATATCGTATATATACTTTTAATGTTTATTGTTATAGGTTGAATATTTTGACTTAAAATCGTTATTTTAGTAAAGATTAAAACTTTTTTAGTAAGACTCTTTAATTTAAAATTTTTAAGAATTTCCAAAAATAATATATATATATATATATATATATTATAGGAATATTTCGATTACAATAGGTATAAATTATTTAATTATTTAAAAACGCATACTTTAATTGAAATAGTACTTTAAAACATTATACAATATATTTGTTATAATAAGTCATGTACATTGAAGTGTACTACTAGGACATTATTCAAACATAATAATATTATATACCTTCATATTACTATGTATATTATTATAATTTATAACATAAGTTAAAATATGGTTTCATAACATTGGAATATTCCCATGGAAATATAAAATACGGCCAACTTATTATTACTTTTTTCTATGAGTGAATGTATAATTTCTATAATGCGAATTATTTGTATGTATAATAATATATGACATAATTAAAACTTACAGAGATTCCGTAAAGTCACTTGTTTATTTCAGGAAAAGAGAATATTTTAATAAATGATAATCATAACTCATAACACATACACGTAATATTTTTATTTTTTAATTAAAAAAAAATTAAATTTTTTTTTTTTTTAATATTCTTTTTTTTTATTAATAAAAAATCTCGGCAGTTATGGTCATTAGTTAAATTTAAGTAGGTGGATATTTACAGTTTTAATAAGTATTTTTTTATTTTTTTTTACAGAATACAAAATTAAAGATAAAAAAAAGAAGTTATACATTGTATAATAAATGTATACATAGATAGTTTACATATTTTTAAATTAAATTATAGAGTCCTGTTGCTTTTAAAAATTGCATAATTTTCCTATTCTCTATAACATATACATATATGTGTCTATAATTATAAGCAATAGGGAAACCTATATCTGTTACCTGAAATTTGATTTATACTATTTAAAATATACATACTTTAGGTGTACATACGGGACCCTAGCCCCCCCCCCCCCAATTTGATTTTTGCAATTATTTTTGCGCCAGTAATTAGTGCTCAACTCCTGCCAATTCCAGCCGCAAACCCCGGAATTCCTGCTCTAACGGTTTTCCCGGAAAGTCGAATTTTCTCCGGGTGGGGCTGGGATAACGTACGTTTTAGGTGTGTAAATTTTTTTTAATGCGTGTGAATTCAAATCTTTTCTAATATAAAGTTATTTTTACAGTAGTGAATTCATATTATTAATGTAAAGCAAAAAAAATCAAAAAAATCAAAGAGGTGGTTACTGGTTTTATAGAATTACGAATTCACGGTCATAATAGGCATATCAATTTTATCTGATTATTAATTTTAATAGATACCTACCAAATACTATTATTATATTATTGTCATTATCATTAAAGTATCTACGTTGTGTAAAATTAAAAATTATAATATTATTCTGAGTGGATATTTTTGGAAGTTCGTCTTTAACAAATTTCTTTAGTGTACGTATTTGTCTGAAAAAACGTTCCCATCAATGCATTTTATTGTATGAAAAATATTTGAAATAATAATAACTGCATTAAGATGTAATGTACCTATATGTGCAAAGCATTGAGACCTTCATTTAGAGTAATTTAATAACGCCCTTCAATTTGTTATAGATAATAAATTTCTATTTTTATACAAATGTAAATACAATACACTTAATACCTTGATATACATTAACTCAAAGACGATTTTTCAGTAAGAAAACAATAAAATTGTGAAAATTTAATATTGACATGGGCATCAAAACAGCCTTGATGGATAGAGCCTTTATCTTCTTTTGAAGAGTTCATCATTGGCACCAAACAAGATTAAGAACATGAATCTATATAATATATTATATTTATGTGTCATGGACTGTAATATTTCCTTCAAATAGACAATAAAACTAACAATTTACTTATGCAGTAGACAAATTACCAATCATGCAAATTTAACTACACATTTAATATAATGTATGTATGTAATAATATTGCCATGTTGTACATAATGGTAATTATAAATAGTCACGAATTACATTTATAATTAATTAATTATACTATTAATAATGATAATATTATATAATATAAGTTTAAAGTTGTAAAGAAAATAGGTTACAGGAATTCTTCAATATGTTTTGATAAAATTTCAAATATTTTATTTTTAATTATGTAAGAATCGAAGTTTAATTTTATGAACATCATATTTTAATTATTAGCTTAATAGCTTGTTGAAAATTATAGATTCTATTGGTAAGTAATTATATAGTTAGATAAATACCTAAATAATATTATTTTTTATATAGGTACAATACATGCTACATAGATAAAATAATATATTTTCAGATTATTAATTAAATTTAAAATAAATCCCCGATTGTGATAATTTTTTATAAATGTTATATAATGTGCATGTAATATATATATACAATATACATATATATTTTAAATCTCATTATGAACCCTAAACCCACAAAATTAAATAGGAGGTACCTACTGTTGATGGACGGTTTTCCTCCCTCAAGACATCAAGTCGTGATTTTATTATTACTTATGTTATCAAATTTACTTATTGTACAAATTGTATATGTAGATTGTAAATATGTCTATTAAATAAAACAAAATTTCATCAATAATTTAAAAAAATTTTTAAATATAAGTTATTGAACTTGTTGGCTAATGAGTAATAAACGTAGGAGTTAATGCCTTTAATATGAATAAAATGATAATAAAATACTTTTATAAGCATTTGAAGATTGTTTACTTATAGAATAAATATTAAATTTGGTAATAAATAAATTAAATTAAGCTATTCATATTGGATATATGTAATATAATTACTGTAAGGCATGTGTTTCAAAGGCTGTTTAATATTTAAATGTAGTATTTATTGATGTAAAAATAAAATAAATCTATAATATTTAACTATAATAATATATTAAATTTTTCATTTATGAACTATATAGTATTCCTAATATATTGAGAATATAGACATATTATCGAAAATAATATTTCTAAAATTCTGTAGTGCAAGTATTAATTTAACAAATTAGTATAGGTATACATATTTTTTATTTATAGACTTACTGGATTTCGTACGAGAACTGTTTAATCTGCAAGAGACAGAAGTATATATGTAGGTACATCAGCTCATTCATTTCAATAATATTTTGATAGTTGAACTGCACTAATGAACAAAAAATATATAGATATTCAATTATTTTTGCGCAGGGTATACGAAGTACAAACACTCATAAATATCATGATTACTGTAAACATTTAGTACACCTGCAACATGTATGCTACAGAATATACGTTTCTCGACTGACACTGGCCAAGTATTTAGTCCAAGGTTCACAAAAATCATATACTTGCCATCATAACATCGGCAGTAAAAAAAATAATGCAAACATAAATAAACAATATAATAATAACCAAACAAAAACGATTATTGTGAGAGCGACTGTAGCGACGGCGGCCGCGATGGTTGATAAAAAAAAAAAAAGAAATAACATCGTCGCCCTAAAACGACCGCGGACGCACGTGGATGGAAAATTGACCAATGAGTGACTGGCGAGCGTGGGGACGCTCGATGGCTCCCTTTCGGTATAAATGCATCGTCTTGTCCGCTGTACAGATCATACTGAATCCAACAGTGTTCTAGAACAGTCACAACTAGTTCTCAACGTTGTTTTTTTTATTTTTCATCAGTGTTTTATTACTTATCACCGTTCAATTCAAAAATGGCGTTCATACAGGTCAGTATAATATAATATAATAATTACTAAAAATATATATTGTACCTAATGTATAGTAATACTATAATAGTGGTTGCTGATTTCGGCTAGTGATATTGAAATATTACCTGGTTACTTATTCATCTTATGATTTTTATTTTTATCTTTTCTATACATACATATTTTATACCTATAAAGTATCGAGGTATATTATATAGGTAGCTAGTTCAATAGTTAAATTACAATTTTATAAGTGTATGCAGTACGCAGCATTAAAAATGTAAGCCTCTATAGGTATGTTTTGCACCTACATTTATCGCCACTATAGTGACGTATTTATACATAAATAATAAAAAGTTTATTTGATTTTAAACGTTATAGTTAAACACCACTACAGAAACTTCACAGTTTTTTTTTATTTTTGAACTGTTGTGAAGGATTAATTTTTTCTACCAATATTTCTTCAAGTCCGCATGCGTTAAAAATATAATAATCTGCTGTCGGTTCAAACGGAAAAAAAAAAATATAATAATAATTTCAATATTTAATTTCCATAAGATACCTAAGTATATATTATTAATTCTTAAATCTGATACCCATACCTAAATATCATTATTATTTATAAAATGTATTATAATAATATGCTTAAATGTTATGTTTTTACTGATGGGGAAATTTACACAGTACCTTTAAACTTGCATGTTGGAAGTCTGAAACAATTATATACGGTGTTAGGCTTAGGGGATGGCTATAAAATATAAAACACTGTTATTGACGGAGTGTGTGGTTAGTTGTATCAGAGACTTTAACGCCTAAGCTGAATTCAAGGGATTATTTATTATTCGGTACAATTCGAAATATATTTATTCTCATTTACACTGCGTAGGTATAATAAATAATGTAGTTATACCTACTTGGTATGAAATTTTAGACATAGTGAAAAAAAGTTATTCAAACTTTACCAATGCAATGTATAATATTTTAATGTATGATTGTGCTATATGCAACACGTATTTGATATGAATATATTATATATAATATATATATAACGAATTCGCGATATATTTCTGGGTTCATGATGTATACATTTTTCCAACGATATATTCTTTAATCCTCACTCGTTTTAGAGCGAATAAAATGCATATACGGTTATTACACAATAAAACATCTTACACTATTCGAAGTATTTTACGATCTCGCGCAGTGTATAATATCCACATAATATATAGATATATTTATCCTATATATAATACGCAATCATTAGGGAATTCAATTCGTAATCACGAGAAAAATATAATTTCGAGCGCATTGTTTGTACACGACATACATATACATATACATACTATTATATATGTATATAATATGTATATTATTTTTGACTTTCTATACGAATTCTCACGGCGGCGGCGTTACGCGCTCGCCGGGCGCGAGTCTGTCACACCGCAGCTCACACATTTATATAGACACAGTAATATGGTATTATATATTTATATATATATACACATGTGACCGTTGCAATAATATGAATATACGTTTGCGTCCGATTTTCCGCGTGTTACAATTAATAAAAGATCATCGGCGACGACGACGGGCGATTGCGTAACACGCGTTGACCGCGTTTTCTCGCGACTATATAACCCAATTATCGGATTCATTTTTCACGTCCATTGTGCGTGCTTGGCCGCCGTGCCATTGTCGTGCGTGCGAAGGAATAAAAAAAAATAATTACATCCATACTATATATATATATATCTTATACCTGCAGTATACTATACATACTGCAGTGTGCGCTTCTCGCGGGCGGCGCTAAATATCTACATGCATATACTATATATACATATTACCGTATCCTTATACATAATATATATACACACGCGTTCGTGATCAAACCCGTCTCAATAAATTCCGCACACATACATTTAAATACGTACGAACATATACACCGCGCGTAATGATGTGTATATATTAATAATATATATATGCGCGATCCGATCATCGAGCACGACTCGGCGCGAACGATAGGTCCTCGGCCGTTTTTCGCTGTGCCATCGTTGACTCGATGTATAAGCGCACACGAAACGGCGGCACGTATTTACCTAGGTATATACGTAAATAATTATTATGATTTATATTATAAACACTATACGATTATGCTGCAGCAGTAGTAGGAATATGCTGCACTGCAAATCGATTATGATTAGGTATATACCTACCTCCGACAGCGGCTGGTGCAGCGGTGCCTTATGACTTGAATAGGTATAATATATTATTCTGAAGGCACCCCAAGCGATGACGTGCTTACCTACCGTCTGTATAGATAAAGGGTCGGAAAATTTACCTAACCAATGATTTTCGTGCAGACGACGCGTTATTTTTGTCGAAACTCGCAGTCATTATTCGCTGTGGTAGTCTAAATATATATGACAATTATTATACAGTTATGAACAAGCAGCTGTCCTGTGAATATTATTCCACATAGAAGTATAATGCACTGTATTATGATCAATTATATAATGCACTATATTTACCTGCGTAAATGTAAAAGAAATGACTATTGAAAAATTTGAAATCTTAATTTTCTGATAAATAATGTCGAAATGTATATTCGTGTTCGTTTGGCAGTGCACACTCGCCGCTCTCCTGTTGCATGTGGCTTGCGGAAACTACCTGGCTCACCGTGCTGCCGCTTACCACGGCGGTGCAGGAATCGGTTACCACCACGGTGTCGCACCTGCTGCTTACCACCATCACGGTTATGAAGAGGCCCCGTCTTATGACTACGCCGCGTACCCGGCTTACTCGTCAGCCAGTACCTACCAGGCCGACTACCCCAGCTACTCCTCGAAACCCGTCGACTACTACGTGAGTGATGCACATGGTGCAATACATATTATTACATCTAGTATAATTATATTAATTTTTAATTAATCATAAAATGCATAACAATAATGGTAATCAACTGTGGCCGATTCGATGAAAAAACACCATGGACGTTAAAATCACCTAACCTCACATTCATAAGCATTTTTCTGATCATCATTGAGGTTTCGATCATACTGATTTCGTATCTAGTTTAAATTAAATCTAAAGAAATAAAACATTAACTTGAAAAAAAAAACCTAAAAATTTCGTCTTTCCTGAGATAAAAACATTTTGCAGGTTGATGTATAACGCTATTTTAATTATTGATCAATAATTAACGATGATTCGTAGTATAATTATGTAAGTATACAGAATTGTATTACCTCGGATGTACATGATTTCGTTATAAATTTCGATTTTTCACACAGTGATTGGTGTTATCCTTATATATATATTGGCGTATCGATAAATGTTTGTTTAAAATTGTAGCAATATGTATTATTCATGTGTATATGCTTTTTATACAAACGCGTTTGTCAATCGAACCTCTACAACCGATCGCCACCAAAGGTAGGGTGAAAAACCTATCACCGTGTCTCTCCCACAATATTATATTCTCGCTTCACTATAACATATTATACAATATTACGTCGTTTTTATCGTGTCTTACACGCGGAATGTGGCCACATCATAACGCTGGATCGTTGTTGCAGTCGCCACCCAAGTACTCCTTCAACTACGGCGTGAAGGACTACCATACCGGTGACGTCAAGGACCAATGGGAAGAGCGAGACGGTGACGTTGTCAAGGGTGAATACAGCCTGGTCGAACCAGACGGTACCACACGCAAAGTCACGTACACCGCCGACGACCACAACGGTTTCAACGCGGTCGTACACAAGTCCGGCACTGCCCATCACCCAACCCATGTCGCCCACGCACCAGTCTACCACCACGCTTACCGCCGTTGAGATCAATTAAAACAATAAACTGTTCGGTCACCATCGTTACCATACGTTATATCATTAGGTATTAATGTTTTTTTTTCTTTTTCTAGGCATACGTTTATATTATAAGCGTATAACGTTAATATATAATATATTATATAGCATATAATAATAGTTTTTACCCATACCAAATCAAAAATATAAAAACACACCCATATATATATTATATAGGAGTTACCTATACTTGAATATATTATTTTCTTTTTCTTCTCTTTCGTACAGTATATATATATATGTTGGTACAACGATCTTAGTATAATATTTTACTCTATATATACTATCGTATCGACTAATATCGATTTTTTTCGTTTCAATTTGTCGTTTTTCGCTGAAATATACATAATTATATTATTATTTTTACAAGCATTATATAAATTAAACTATATTTATATATTATACGGCCCTTCGCTTCGTCAATGATCTCTTTTCGATATAATAATTATTACACGATAACCGGATAACCCGACGTACCTGCTATAGGTCGTATACCTAATATATGGTTTCGAATTTATAATATATCAATATATATTTAGAATGAGAAACTTTTTTTTTTACTTTAAAATCATTTTTTATTTGTTTTTTTACACGGTGTTTTTTTTTAAAATTTAATTCTCTACTATTTTATTATACATTCAAATTTGTTATTAATTTTTACACGCATTCAAGAATTGTATACCAAATATTGGGTATAATATTTCTCGATTGTTAAAAATGTTGTAGAAAACATATATCATACTTGAAATATTTTTGTATACTTTTTACTTGACCATCTATTGTACTCTGTTTTGTATATAAATTTTATAATTGCTCATAATATATCTAAAACATATATATTTACATAATTGTATATTTTTATTGGATTATTTTTTGATTACTGTAACTATATCAATATCAAAGTGAATATAGATCACGCCGATACAGGTTAGAAATTATAATTACAAATTAGGTAACTACGATAGTACGACGAGACACAAACGAAGAATTATTTAACATGCAAATAACAATCAGTTATATAGAAATTTAAATAAAATTTGCTTATTTTAATAAATGTCACAAAAAATCGCAAAAACAACAATTAAAACTAATTTTAATTCTGAATTCAGAAGCATTGAGAAATATATACTGTGTATGTATCAATTGCTTAAAATCTCAATAAATAGGTATATTATGTTTATAATGTATATAATACAATTTAAGGTAATAATTTTTCAATCACATTTCAAAAAAAAATATAATTTAATAAAAAAGTGATACAACACTATCATCACTACAGATAGTATAATACCAATTGTATATATATATATATATATATGAACATAAACCATATAAGCACACTTAAATATATTATATAAATGCATGGAAACAAATATAGAATAACTATAATGCAGTAAACCGTACTTGGGCACACGGAATCGTGCGCGTTTTGTATCGAATTCAGAATATTTGTATTTAAGGTTTGCCTCCATAATACATCGTCGTACATATAATATGTATTATAAAATCTATAGACTATACATATAGTATATACGCTTGCAGCAGACACGCAGATAATAATATAAGGCAGGTATATGGGCAGGGTAGCTATATTATGGTGCCTGTATTATACATTATTTTCTTATCATTCTCGTCGTGTGACTGTGACCCTATCACAATGACGCTTTATAATAAACAAATATTTCGTAACGATCAAATAGCACGGGGACGGTTGTCACGAACGCGCAAGGCGATCGGACACGACGCAATAATAATAATAATAGTAATAATAATAATAATAATAATGATAATATAATGTATAATATATTATAATGCTTTCGCAGCGGTTGTATGTAGTGGCGGGGAAGAGAAGCGTATTTTCCGCGCTGATGTACGAAGTTGAATTTTTTTTACGTTTGGCGATGAAAATCGAAAGTCCACGTTATATTATAGTTATTATACACAAGCCGACGTATATACGTGAAATTATGACATGACATGAAGTGTGCCCGTCTAAACTTGTTTTTTTTTTTATTTCTGAAGTTCCTAGGTAATGATCAACAAATAAATTTAAAATTTCATTTGCAATTAATTTCAATAGATTTTCAATAATTTTCCGGAAAAAATTTGACAATGTGGCGTTACCAATTTCTGGCAGACTTCATGTCTTATGGCGCGTGGTTTAGACATATTAGCGCTGTGATTACAGGTTATAATTGATAATATTGACCAATGATTGTAATTTTTCAATAGCTACATCGTGCGCGCTTTTATTAATGTAATAGTTAGGTAATAGCGATTAGGCTGTGGTATGATACGACACGCCGGATAAATGAAAATAGTTAAATACTTGCTAAACATCGATCACCGTAACGAAACGAATAAAAAAAAGATTAAATCCGTGACATAACACATAAACGATGATCCCATCATATTTGTAAGACGTGCACGCGAGTACCTATATTGCCTATACGTTACGCCGTGTTCAAAAACACCCACACAACCAATACGTAATATTATTATTATTAATTTGAGTTATTCAACGTATTTCATTTACATTTATTTTTTAATTACCAACTGTGAAAATTTAATTTTAATTTCTTTTTTTTTACAGTGTAAAAAACTTAGAATAGTCACACGACTGAAGTAATCTGGACCTTGGTTTTGATATTTAATTGTGTATTGCGTAGGTATATATTAAAATCTAACTCTTACCATGATTTCTTGACTGAGGTGCAGTTGTAAATTGATTTCTCCGAAACACTTGGTTGGCTGGGTAGGACGTGTCAGTGTGTGACCTTGTCCATCCAAAATGACGCCATGTTGAATCTGAATGATATTGCTATTACTTGGTAAATTATAGTTATTCAATTCTAGGTTTTAATTAGGTAGTTATCTTTGACAGTCTTCTAAGCACACACTAATCATTTATACATTATTATAATTGGCAAAATTATTTTTCTATTTAATTATTATGTAACATTATTATTTGTTACAAACAAATATAAAACTAAATTTTTATTAATCTGATCCTACAATGATAGGATCAGAATGATCGCCTACACAAGAATTATCGATATAAATATGACTAAGTTTAATATTTCGTGAGTTTGGTTTAACACTCTACCATAGTGCATGTTATCATTTCAATCAAAACTGATGTATTTTTTAAATGTTATGAATCCATAATAGAGTTAAAATTTATTTAGGTTACCTTGTTCAGACCAATTTTGACTCTAGGCAGTGATTACTACAATGGCAATTTATTATATACTTTTCTTTGAAGTTTGTTTTACACAAAAATGTAAAATTAATTATTTAAAATAAAAACTACGAGTATAAGAAATTGTCTTTTTTTGCACAGTGAAATTATTTAAATATGGTTGGTTATTGATCAATAAATATTTTTATACAGCATCTATTCAAAACATATTTATTCAATTTAGATGAATCTACATAATCACAATTTTAGTTTTAATAAACATCAATATAATATATATTATAATTTATAATCTTTTAGATATTTTTAATAAAAATGAATTTATTGCATATATTGATAGAGTATTTAAAAAAAACATAACATGATAATATGTGGTCATCAAATTAAGTAAAAAAAAAATAATAACTTAAGAAACTTACTGATAGCAGTTCAAAATAACTAAAAATTTATCTGAGTACATAAATTTACTTCAAATAAATACCATTGTTACGTAAATTGAACTAACTTAGCAAAAGATATAATACAAAATTTGTACATTATAAAAATTTTTGTTTGAATACAAAATAAATCATAAGAACATCCAAAACCAAAAAGATTCAAGTTAAGTACTTATAAATTAGTGTATTCTAGTTAAATCTTCAACCAGTTTGATGACATCATCTAGAGTGATCTTTGTATCTTTTGAAATCTTCTTAAAATCATGATCATAGGCTCCCTGTAATATAAAAATGTATAGTATTATACTATATTTGTTAGATAAATACATAAATTACATATAGTAATAAATTTAAGTTTGTTAAATTGTTCTGTTAAAACAAATTAAAATACATCATTTTACAACAGGTATTAATTTATTAATTAGATCCTATAAATCCTATGAGTACATACTGTATTTACATAATTGTTATACTTTTCAAGAAAATTTTTAGAGATATGTACTAAAAATTGTGATACAATGTAATCAATACACATTTAAAACTTTTGAACATATTTAGTACTTTATTGAAACATTTGAAAACAAAAAATGTTCAAGTTTTCTTAATTTCACATCTCTAATTGTAATTAAGTTGACTATTTCATTTTTCCATACAATAAACTATCATTATAAATAACATGAAAGAATAAAATTTTAAATGAGCTTAATAAAGACTTAATTAAGCAACTGACAAAACAAAATAAGGTATTATAATATTGAAGCACACATTTATCAAAAATCAAATAGAAGAGATTATTAGTACATTTAAATTTTAATGTATGGTTTATTTAAAATCCCTTTTTGCAAGCACAGCAAAAAATATATTTCATTTTAACAATATAATATGTGCAGTTTTTGTTTTCATTGCTACTTTTAAAAATAATTAAGTCTAAGATTTCGGACATTTTTTCTGATATATTTAGTTTTTAAGGAAATAAACAGAAGTATCATACATTGAATATACAGTATATGTATATTATTGTATAATACAATAAACACATTCTACACTAAGTTCTTGAAATAGCATTATTAATGATTTAATGGTAATCTGTGATAGGTTACAGACTATAAATAATTTTTGAAAAGTTTAAACATCAAATAACAGTGGATCAATGCATATACCAAGACAAAATAGATTTTAGTATAAATATTAAATATAAATAATTCATCAAAAGTTAATAATTATATTACAATACCTGGAGTTCGTCAACAACTTCCGTCATTTCTTTTTTTGACAAATCTAAAAAGCTTTCAATTAAATCACCATCCACAAATGATTCAGAAGGTTCAGTTCTTATTTCAGTATGATAGCTTCGCCAAAACTGATGATTAATTTTTCCTACTCCTTTAATCACAGTAGCTAAACTCTTTTCTAAATCGGACAGAAAGTCAAACATTTTGGGAGTCAACTGTGTCACCAACCCTGGTAAAATAATTTAAATAATATTAGTTTTAAAAAATAACAAATCAGTGTTGATTTCTAATATTTTCACATTACCTAGAGCTCCACTGCAAGTACCATAAAGAATACCTCCTTGAACTGAAACATATGTATCAGTGAAGTGCTGCATTACTAATGAACCATGTCTGAAAACATTTATTAGATCTCCCAAGTGGTATTGACCAATTTCTTGAAGTTGATGTCGGGCTTCATCACTCGTCAATGTGCTGAATGAATAGAATAAAATATCAATTTAATTATTCTAGTAATATATTATTGAAATACATAGCAAAAAAAATAAAAAATAAATACCTGTCTTTGTGAATAACAAATAAGTTTTTATCATTTTCTGCACCTAAGAATACATCATCGTCAATAATTTCTATGGCTGTTGACCATTTTGGATTGTAATCTCTAGCTATCTATTGATAAAATATTTAGGACATTATTAATATGGTTCTTTACTATCACACATGTTAAGAATTTACCTCTTCAAAACTGCCTTCCATAGTTTTGTATTGCAGCAATGTTAAAGATCTCATCAAATCACCGCAAACAATAAAATCACCTTTAGTTTTCACAAATAATGCTACAATATTATTGAAGTGACTACACTCAAGTCTCAATTCTTTTTCAGCAGTCCATTCAAATAATCGGACCTAAAAAAATAAGAATATTTAGATAAAACAGTTAACATATATAAGAATTTACACAAAAATGTAAGAATAGTCGTTTAACTTATTTACAACCTATAAGGCCAAAAATCTCGCATGTAATATTAAATTGTTATAAAAATGTAATTCGTAAATAGATTTACAAATATTTTATTAATTCATTTTTAAATCAAATAGTTTTTTAATTTTTTTAAACAACTTTTAATTTAATATTATTACTATTGTTCTAAAAACATTGATAGTGTGATAGAAATATGTTTTTTATTGATATACCATGATTAATTATAAAAAATCTTCAGCTTACTGTACAATTAACTGCAGCTAAAAGTTTTCCATTAAATTCAGCCATACCATAACATGCACCTTTTACTTCTTTCTCAGTTATTTGTGTAAGTTTTGATGAAGAATCATCCCAATGAAATATAAGTATGCGCCCCAACTTAGGATCTTGATCTTCAGGGTTTACAACAGCTGTTCCCAATATATAATAAGTAGCTGGATCATCACCCAATTTAGCTGATATAATACTTAATGCATATTCATTAGAATTTAACTGATGTGCATGTAAAACTAAACATATTTTGTCAAAAATAATTGATTATTAAGGTTTTTAATTATAATATTTAAAAAAACTCACCCTCAAAAGTGTTTTGATCCAGAACAAGCATATTATGAATTTCGACTTCAAGACCATATTCACTACTTCCAATATTTAATGGTCCTTGATTACTACTTACTACTGATGAATTACTAGGCATACGATTGTTAATTGCACCAGAAATATTTTGAGCACTGGTACTAGCACTAGGCCTAGCAGGGACTAAATTAATTCCTTCATGAACGTCTATCCTCATTGTAATTATACCAAATGACTAAAATAATTTAAAAATGTTATAGGTACATAAAATGCAAAAAATAAAATTATTTGTTAATCATACCTTGCTTGACTCTTGGTGAGCAATTCGTCTGGGAGCTTCTCCGAGAGGAATGGTACGAATATGTAATTTTTGCATTTCGTCAATTGTTCCAATAATAATAGCAGTGTCAGTTGCCATAGCCAAACTTTAAATCAAGACAAAATTAAATAATTTGATAATACATTTTTTATAATGATTTTTCAGTTTATTTACCTGTCTGGATAACTTTTAGTATTAAGCGAACACATATGGTTAACTTTGCGCAGATTAACATTTGAGAATATCAATTTATTATTTGATGAATATATTACAGTTGGGTGATCTGAACATGCAAATACACTTGTGGTAGCAAGTGTTTGGAACTTTCTGATTAAAGTAGGCTGGGTACCAAGATTAACCTAAAATAAAAATATTTATTGCATACATTACTGTTTACAGGTTAATTTATTGTTTAATTTAAATAATTGAAGCTAACCTTTCGCTTTTCACTTAATACACCATTTTCAGGGTTTAAATGGAAATAACATAAACTGCCATCTCCTAACGCGCATAATAAATAGTCAATATTTTCAAATGTTACCATTAATATTGACCGAGGTATGATTTCTATAGAACAAAAAATTGTCAATAATATTTATTACATCAAAATAATAACAATTATTTACTTACCTTCGCCTAAAGGTTCTCGAACAAGTTCTACAAAGTCAGGAAGTTGAAATATTTTAACAGATATATCCATCCATAAACCAACAGCAACCAAACTTGAATTTTTATAAAATTCATTTTTAAAGGTACAAACATCAAGACAAGATACTTCATGATCTAATGTAATAAACCTATAAACATAGTTATTAATACAAATTAAATATTATTTGTTATAAAATAAAATATGAATGATCCCATACCCATTTTGTACAACTTTATCTGTTCCAATTTCTATGTAATACAGGCTATTACCAGTAGCACAAACAGCTTGATGACCATTACATGACACTACATTGATACTTTTACCGTCAGGTACATTCCATTCACTCAATAAACATTTACTTTTCAGACAGATTAATCTAACACTAGCAGATGTTATTTGGACCATTTTATTATCTGATGTGTTACCACAATAAAATGTTTGTAACTCAGATTGAAAGCCTTCTAAATCTATTTCTTCAACTTCTTCTCCGTTATATGCTAACACCCTGCTATGTCCAACAAAAGATAAAACTAATGTGTCATCTAGAACACTATCAGTAGTAACGCGTAAAGGCCACATTCCTTTAATTCCAACTAAATCAATTGTGGCTACCTCTTGAATTCCTATTCCATTACGTATAATTCGAAGAGATCCTTCTTTATAAGCTCCTTAAATGAGAAAAATTAAGGTGTTAATATTAATATTTCTGTAGATTTCCTTTTTATTTTTAATAAGCTTTAATACAGGGATGGCAAATAGGTGGCACGCGTGAGATTTTCGATGGCACTCTTCATTTGTCCATATATATTTATATTAATAATATATATTTCACAACGACGTATTGTTATCTTATCTTTTTTTATTTAATAGTATTTAGTACAGAACTATGACGGCACAGATATCTTATCTTTATTATTATAAAACATAATTTATATGTTGTAATATAGTGGGACACTAGATTACTAGAAGTGTGTGGACAAGTTAATATTACTCGTATATAGGTAATCGTAAAAAATTAGCAATTTCATTGTTAACAATTTTTTCTTCAACATATGCTTGCGAAAGTCTCTTTTCGGTATTAAATCATACACATTCAAAGGCTAAGAACAGATTAACGGAGGAAGATTCGGCAGCATGTATTGCCTTGCAATCAACAATCATATCAACCAGATATAAAAAACCTTTCAACCAATATGAAGCAAAAGATTTCTAACAAACAATAATAATTTAATATTTTTTTCACATTATTTCCAGTTTTACATAATTTTCTACATTATAATCATACATTTTTCATTTATATTTTGTATTTGTATTTTGCTGTGTTAATAAAAATAATAATGGCACGGCTGAAAATTTTTTTTTGAATTATGTCATTAGTTGGCACGTAGAAAAAATCCTATTTGCCATCCCTGCTTTAATACATACCTGAACATGTTACCACTTGTCCTTGGCCCTGTCGTTCTAAATCAATTACACACATGTCTACAATAGGTCCTAAATTCATAAATGTATCTAAAACAGTGATGTGTGAACCAAATTGATCAGGTTTCTTATTGAGCTTTATAAGTTGAGAGTCACCAACTCGAGATGCAACATATATTATTTTGTTATCTAAGTAAGTAAGTGATTCAGGTATGCTAATCTCTCCTGAAAAAGGAAGGTTTTATCATGAATATTACAATTATTTAATTATTTTTATTTATTATCAAATTACTAACCCAATAAATCAACTTTTGGATCTTTGATTTTAAATGTGCCATCTGGGTTTTTTTCATAATTCAGCAATAACATAAATAAGTGTCCAGCCATATCTCCAAGTAAATATCTTGTACCTTCTGCATCAATTCTTGTATAACATACTATTGTACTTTGCTACAAATATCAACAAAAAAATACTATAAATTAATTTTCTAAATAAAAAAATTGTATTTTACTTTTATGACAGGAGGAGAAATAGCAATAAAAGAGGAACCATTATGATACAAAACTGATTCTCGACCAATAATAATGGCGCCACAGAGAGGCTCGGGAACAGGAATAATCATTGAAGCTTCTGTTTCAACATTTTCTTGTTTCCAAGGAGTCTAGTAATCATAAAAATAAAAAAAATTAGTAAATTAACTAGATAAGTTAAAGAAGCTTGAATATGAAGCACCTTCACAAATTCCTTATCTTTTATGGACAATTCTTTAGCTTTAATGTGGCGGCCCATAGTATCCTGATGTATAATAATAATAGTAGGATTAGCACAGCCATACAGAAAATCAATATCTTGTACTTCAACTTCTTCCATCCTAGAATAAAATCATAAATTGTATTACCATTTTAGATAACTTGTCATCTAAATATATTTGATATTGTATTATTGCATATTAAAATTTCTGGTTTAGATGAAAAATAATAATTTTAAAACGTTTTTAAGCCTTTGTTTTAAATTCTAAACATTTTTTAAATGTTTCTATTGTTTTATACACCACAATTAATTTTAAGAATATTAATATTTTTAAAGTAATATAATTGATTTTACTGAAAAGAAATCATTGTTAATTAAGTTAGAAATATATTTAACATATTTACCTTAAGCAATAAGCCTTTAGTTCGCCTTCTTTATCTAATGGAATGATTTTAAACAATCCATCATATAATTTCAAACCAATCACTCTTGCACTAGGATCAATAACTGCCATAGCACCAATTTCAGATTTTTTCCCAATATGATCGGCTATATTACCATGAGCTTTAGTAATAATTTCGACATCACCACTTTCTGTTTGAACACATTCTAATATCATGGTGTTATATCGAGCAGTTACAACAAATAACAAGTCTTTATCCTTATGCTTGAAAAAAAAATTGTATTATGGTGATTTAAGTAAGTTTAATCATGGCTAAAATTATTTTGCTATTATTTAATGTTATACCTTAGGACGGAAAACTTTCATTATTTCAATTTTGCCATATAATGCTATTTCTTTAATTGGCTGCAAACCTTCTTCAGTGACTAAAGATATATCAATACGATTAAATCTTGCAACAAGTAGATTACGATCAGTTGGTGACGTGAAATTTGCTAAAATTACAGATAAAACAGAAAAAATAAATAATTTTATAATTTATTTATATAATTTTATCAAAAAATGTCGATAGCTAACAATTTTTAATAAATAAGTACATAAAAAGTACTCAATAACTAATGCTATAAAATTTGATGTATAATACTAAATATTAATTAAGTCTGAATCGAAAGATAATTGTTTCAAAAACAATCATGAATAACTTAGTGGAGTATCTTAAATAACGAGATTTCTTAGTAAAATTTTTATACTAGAGTAAATTATGTTTTATTAGATTGACTTGACTCAAAAGTTTGTTTGATAAATGTATTCAACGATTGAGTACTCAGTCATCAAATAATGTGAGATATGTTGTACGTTTACACATGTACTTCAGATAAAACAAAAAACCGTTGAAGCAAGCTGTCATACAGAATCATACTTTAACTGGACGCTCTGGATACGCAAATACTTTTGGTATTTAATGTTGGGATAAATTGCAAATCACATACCAGAGATGCTGGTGACAACCGCTGTAGGTTTGTGAGCCGTCACGGTGTAGAACTGTTGATTTGCCATGTCTGTGGTCAATTATAAGATGGCTATTATTTGAATCAGTCAGTCGTTGATGACGATATTGACAGCAATCTCGTTCTAGGTGGTATCGTTTATTCACGTGTAAAAGGCACTATAAATATGTGACAATCGTGCACGATTTCTTAAAAACAAATGAATATAAAATAACAGCCGACTGATAAGTTTCTGTCACTTTATATTCATTAATAGAATTAATATTATAGTCTAGAACCGCGTAGAACATGTACGGTAGAGCTATAATAATTATTAAATTAATAATAACTCGTAAGTCACAGTGTCGTAGTGTCGTTGTCGTATCGGTCAGCGCAGTCAACGTTATCACGTGCCTGTAGTGTATGTTGTGCCGCACGGCGCACGTTAACCCCTGGTTGATCAGAATGAAAACTTCTAATTTTGAGGAAATTCTATAGCAGAAAACGTTTGAAATTCGTGAGCTCTTGGTGTTTAACCGTGGTATTGCTCGACCATGGTTGTGGTTTGAGTTTAAATTGAGTCCGAATTCTCTGTTATCAAACGTTTTCTTTTCTTTTGTTCGACATTTTGTGGTTATTACGTCTTTTCCAACCGGCGAACGCGGCTGATATCCTCAAAACACCGAACGGACCGCATATTACCATTCTGCACATCAAATAAAACCCATACAAAAATACGGCTTTCTCATTGGTTCATCATTTGGCGCGATAAAATATTTTAATTATTTATTATAAATTATCCATACAATTAATATATTATGGATATAAGTATTAAGTATATATTATTATATTATTAGAGAACTTATATATATTATATACGTATATTATATATATATATATTATATACGTGTTTAAATTTCATCAACAAATTAAATTATTATTATTATAATTAAGTATAAACATAATTAGATACCTAGCATAATATATAATATACATATATATATATATATATATATATATTATTTTAATAATAATTATTATAAAGTAACTATCATAGTCAAATAGAATAATACAAATTAAACAAAGTTCTGTATAGGTATACCAAAGCATTTCTTTTGTTCAAATTATTTATGCAAACAGTAGTACCATAGACAAATACTATTTTAAAATATTTTATACATTTAGTATATACATATATATATATTATTTTAAATATTTAAAGATTTAAAATATTTTTATCATGGTCAAATAGAATATCTTTTGTAGACATAATATAAAGAGTATAATTTTAAATTACCATGCTCAAACAGTAGTACTATTTAAAAATATTTGTATAAGTACTATGTGTTTAATAATTGAGTATATTAATTAAAATATTCTATATCTTAAGGTAATTAACTATAAATTAATAGATTAATGAGGTTATAAAAAGTATACAATGTAAGAAATATATTACCTAACCCTTTTTTTTATTATCAATAAATACTTTATTACTAATGATATCTATTTATAGTAACTAAGTATGGTATTTTGTAGAAATCTTACTGTTGTTAATATTTAATGTGATGTCGATTAAATTGGTATGATTACATGGTGCATTTTCTACATAATTTAGTGATCCATTAATTAATTTAAAAATGAATCTATCTATAAATTCTGATACTATGACTTCTTCATTTAAAAATATTATTGTAAAAAATGACTCAATAACTATTGTTCGGTCAAATTTAAATAATATACAAGATATCGGTAAATGGGTAGAAGAATTTTCTACAAACACTAACACTAGGTGGAATGTACGAACAACAGTTCCTAATGGAACATATATTCAATGCAAGTATGTAGCTATCTAATAAATATAATGTAATTAAATAACTTTATTTATGAATCAGGAATGTAATTTAAATGTTTTTTTTTTAATTACTTTACAGAAAAAATTATGTTTGCCACCATAGTTCTCACCATAAAGTAGATAGAACATTAAACAAAAGAGGTAAATCAAAGAATACTGATTGTAAAGCATTTATTAAAATTGTAGTGAAAATAGACACTGTTTCTACCAGAAAAAGTGACCCTTTTGTAAAGGTGGGTAAAACACAAAGTAAAATAATAATTACATTTAAGCTGTATGCAGGGTTACATAGTCACATGTAACTAAATTACCTATATAACTCTTGTAACTTGTAACTTGTTACTAGTTATACATCTTCTTGTAATTTTATATTAAAATTAAAGTTAAATTAAAAATTACATTATACATAATATACATATTTAATATTAATCATTGTGTGATTGTCATATTATTATAAAACAAATTTAAAATTTAAAAAAAAAACTGTGCTGTAAATTGTAATAACAGATTTATAAACATAATATTATGTATGTTTATATATCTTTGGCCGTAATTGACTGTATTTAATATTTCACAAAACAAAATGTTTATAATAACAATCAACTAATAAGTCATAAAATTAGAAACTATTTATTTATATTAATGATAGAAACATTTTTTAATTTACAATTATTTACTGAAATATTGAAACTTTAAATTAAATACTATTAAACAACTAAATAATATTTTATGTTTATAGAATAAGTACTTATGTGTGTACTTAGGTGTGATTACTATTTCAAATATTCATAATCATAATATTAACACTGCAGAAGCACTACGGTTTTTAAATCCAGATATACATTTAAGAAACACTTTTGAAGAGTATTTTAATGATGGGATGACAATATCAGATGCATTACGGTAAATAAATAATAATGTGACAGATTTAAAGTATAATTTATTTACGCTGATTTCTTATAATAGATAGTGCCATTTAATATTAATTAAACATAATTTTATTGTATAATATTTATAATAGAATTAACTTAGTAATATTTAAATATAACATTTTTTCTGTTTCTAATGTTAAACAAATTACAATTGATAATCATTAATCACTAACATTATTAGTATTATTAATAAAAATTAACATTTTTTAAAAAATTATATCTTATCAACCTAAGTAGTAAGTATACAAATAAAATATTTATATTATTTTATAATTAATAGATATCATGAGAGTATTTTAAATATGTCAAATAAACCTATTGAAAATTTTGCGAACGGTAGAATTAACCCAACATAAAGATGTGTGCAACATTGGCATGATCAGTGGAGAGTACTAAACCTAGGACCCCGTACTGGTCAAGGAGTAATTATGGTAATCAAATATATATGTTTAATAGTTTATTTGATGAATATATTATTTCAATTTATTATTATTATTGATGTAACTTAATATAAAATATTTTTCATTATAAATTATAAATAGGTACTTATAATTTTGAAATTTATTATACTGCATCAGAATAGTAAACCAAATCAAGTGGACTTATATTTTCATAATCATATTACAGATTTTACTTTATATTTTCATTTTTCAAGTATTATAAGTATTTATAAGAGCTTAATTATTATATACAGTTATCAGTTAAATTATGCATGTATTTAAGCACTAAAATTAGCATTTTTATATTTTATAATTGTATATTACAAATTAAAAATATTCAATATTTCATTTTCATTTGGATATTTGGTATTTAGTGAGAATATAACTTGACATTACAGATGTTGAGTATTTAATAAGTGTTGGTTTTATTGTAGATAGAATAGATATTGGATGTAATTTATTACAAATTATTTCCTATAATCTTTAATGCTACTTCGTAATTAATTAAAATTTTGAATTACATTCTATTATAGAATATTACTTGAAATTGTTTTCAATTTATTTTAGAAACTAGAAGAAAAAAAAGAAACTTATGCTACAAATGGGATTTCATTATACTTCCAAGAGCAACCATTTGTTATTCTTATTTTAACTCCAATTATGAAACGAGCTCATGATTTGCCATTATCCAAAGATATTGTCTTTGTCGATTCAACTAGTTCTTGTGATCCTGAAAACCATTGCATTACATTTTTACTAACTCCATGTGCTGCTGGTGCAGCTCCTCTAGGTGTAATTATATCCAAAGGCCAAAGTGAAGCATCATATTCAAGTGGATTTAATTTAATAAAGCAAAATATAAAAGACGCATTTGGTGGTCAAGGTTACCCATCTTTATTTTTGACAGATAACTCAGATGCCGAAATTAATGCACTGAAAACTGTGTGGCCACAGTCGAGATCGCTACTTTGCATTTTCCATGTACTACAATCAGTTTGGAGATGGCTGTGGGACAGTAAAAATAGTATTAAAAAAGAAGATCGCCCTCCTATGATGAAAGCTTTTAGGGAAATGTTATATGCGCAGACTTCTGAAGAGGCACAAGAAAAATATATCGAAACTATGAATATTAGAAGTAACTATCCTATGTGGCAAAAATACATTACTGTTCATCATTGGAAATACAAAGAAAACTGGTGTTTAGCTTGGAGGGATCATACTAATAGAGGCCATCAAACCAACAACTTCAGTGAAGTATCAGTAAGAATTTTCAAGGAAAATATATTATGTCGCGTTAAAGCTTACAATGTTATTTCACTGATTGACTTTAGTTGTACAAAATTGGAGGAATACTATAAAAAAAAATTTTTAGAATTTTCCAATGATAGAAATTCTACTGCTCGATTGTTTTTTCAAAAATTAATTTAAAAAATTGATTATGTCACTAAAGAAGATATATATGTTGACAATGAAGAATTTTATGTCCCAAGTGAAAAAAATAAAAAAATGATGTATTGTGTTGAGCCAAATATTGGTGTTTGTTCATGTGAAGCAGGTATTCATGGAAAATTTTGCAAACACCAATGCATTGTTTATAAATATTTTAAAACAACTGGAATTAATTTTCCTCCAATAACAGTTGAAGATAAATATTTAATATCAAAACTTGCATTAGGTGATAGAGCACCTCCGCCAACGTTTTATGAAAGTTTAATACCAACAGAAACTCTACATCAACAACATGAAACAAATAAACAAGTTCAAAGTAATGAAGCTAATAGTATAATAAAATGTAATGAAGAAGTTGGTAATGAAAATGATATGAAAAATGATGAAACAATAGTGGATAAATTTAAAGAGGATATTATGGATGAAAAAAAATCATTTTTAATTTTGAAAGATATACAAAGTATAATGATAAATAACGTTAGAAAGTTTGGTGGTTCGTCTTATGATAATTTATTAAAATTTAAAAGCAGATTAGAAAAAATTAATTCTGAAGGACAATTTAATACTTTTCTTGCAACTGCAGGGTCTAAATCAACGTTACTAAGACAAAGGGATGGTGCTGCTATAAGAGTGCAACCAACAACAATTTCAAGGAGAAAACCTGGAATAACCAGAGGAAGTAAACGTCTACCTTCAGGTATCTTCATAATTATTAACTACAACATACTTATTGCTTAATGATTTACTAATTTTATTAAATTATAATATTATAGGTCGACCTGCTTCAACAGAACAAAGAAACCAAAAAAAGAAACCTAGAAATTTATTTAAAAATGTTACTGATTGTGCACCAAATGCAAAATCTCATTAAACTATTATAACTTATAAGTGCTTGTAACTATTAATTGTGCTATAAAATAATTTAATTAATATACTCAATTATTAAACACATAGTACTTACAAATATTTTTAAATAGTACTACTGTTTGAGCATGGTAATTTAAAATTATACTCTTTATATTATGTCTACAAAAGATATTCTATTTGACCATGATAAAAATATTTTAAATCTTTAAATATTTAAAATAATAATATATATATATATGTATATACTAAATGTATAAAATATTTTAAAATAGTATTTGTCTATGGTACTACTGTTTGCATAAATAATTTGAACAAAAGAAATGCTTTGGTATACCTATACAGAACTTTGTTTAATTTGTATTATTCTATTTGACTATGATAGTTACTTTATAATAATTATTATTAAAATAATATATATATGTATATTATATATTATGCTAGGTATCTAATTATGTTTATACTTAATTATAATAATAATAATTTAATTTGTTGATGAAATTTAAACACGTATATAATATATATAAGTTCTCTAATAATATAATAATATATACTTAATACTTATATCCATAATATATTAATTGTATGGATAATTTATAATAAATAATTAAAATATTTTATCGCGCCAAATGATGAACCAATGAGAAAGCCGTATTTTTGTATGGGTTTTATTTGATGTGCAGAATGGTAATATGCGAACGGACCGGTATACTTGCGATTGGTGGGTTAGGTTACAGTGTGACCAACTGCACTTAGAAATCTGTCATCGTTAGGCGCGCACAATACAACGAGCCCCGAGGAGAAGATGTGAGTGGTGAGATCACAGTGACACAGTATCAAACTGCGGCCGACGACATGTAAATATGTAAAAGTTTATAATGTTGAAATTAAAATAAAACGTTCGTCTATTAACTATGTTAGGCTACGGTTACTATGTATGCGAGTTCTGACGTATTCGTCTAAACAAACAAACGCATGTTTTCTAATGAGATTGCTTACACTGGTAGCGTTGAGTACGTCACAACATACACGACGTCGTCAGAAACAGTTGAGCGTTTGATTATTTCGTCCGAATTGCGTCTGTTTTGACGAGATTTGATTATTATATAATTATATAATTATTACAATTTATTTATTTATTTGAACTATGGATCCCGAAAAATTAATCAGTCTCGTGTATGAGAATAGGTGTTTGTGGTACATGAGTGAAAAAAATTACCACAATAGAGATATTTCTCGGCAAATGTGGGAGAAAGTAGCTACAGAACTCAACACTAGCAGTAAGTACAATTTTTAATTTAATATCATATTGAAATGAATATACTAATATTTTTAAAACAAGTCACAAAAAACCAATTATTTTAAAACGGTATTTAGTTACTCATATTATATTATTTTATACGCTATTATAACCATTCAATTGTATTCAATGCATATCAGTATGTCGCAACTCGTGTTATATTATTTTCCAAAAAGTATGGGAAGCGATAAATACCAGTTATTATTAGATTTTATTTTGTTAAATATGAATGTATATATCTAATAATAGATGACAATATCCATGATATTTTGTATGTTATCGATAAAAATTACGAGCGTGTGTGCATGTGTCGGTTGTCCAGCATAGTAAATAGAATAGAAAACAACTATAATCCGTTAAAAAAATTATTTTTGATTACAAAATAAATTTGAAGCTCTTGATTACAACAGTAGATTGTATTGAAACGGGATTTCACCTGCTGGACTAACAAAATAATTTTTCAAAGTTTCTCTAGTTTCATTCGCGATTTTTCCGTAGTGATTATATCTCCGTGAAATTGGCACATTATGTTGGGGCTCAAAGCTCACCTCAGGAAAATCAAAGGATGTAAGACCTTCCTTATCAATGATTATATTATGCAAAAGACAAACACATTTAATTACAATGTCTACTTTATCAGGATTGATTTGTAGCTCAGTTTTTAAACATCTCCACTTGGCTACTAGTATACCGAAGGCACATTCTACGCATCGCCTAGCTCTCGATAATTGAAAATACGTTCTTCAATAGTGAGTCTTTTTCTTGAATATGGTTTCAACAAATTTGTTTTTAAAGGATGGCATCATCACCCAACAAAACAAAAGGTGCTGAAATGTCAGTTAATGGAATATTTTCATTCTCTGGTATGTTTAAAGTGTTTGCTTCAAGCCGTTGATAAACATTTGAATCTGAAAATGTTCCCGCATCACTCTGTTTACCGTATGCCGTGAATTTGTAATTTGCATCAGATATTCCTTGCAATACGACAGAATAATAGCCCTTATAGTTGAAATACATCGATCCTGTTTGTTTAGGGCATTTTACGCGAATATGTTTCCCGTCTATGCAACCGATGCAGTTGGGGAAATTCCATTTTTTGTAGAAGTCACTCGCTATAGTTTTCCATTTCTCTGTAGTAGGCAAAGACATATGTATACCACAGAAACACTCCCATATAGCTTGACATACTTCGTAGACTATGTTTCGAATAGTACAGTGTGAAATTCTGTAGGAGAAGCTTAGTGAACGAAATGATATCCCAGTTGATAAAAATATAAAATAATATAATATAATATATACAACATATCAATCTCAACAATAATTCAATACGCTAACATATTTTTGGTTAAAATTTAAGTCATTGGTGAATTATTTTTTTTCAACTAATTTTAGGCGAAGCAGCCAAAACTACATGGCGAGGTCTGAGGGACACGTTTCGCAAGGAGTTGAGCAAGAATCCTAAAAAACGGAGTGGAGATGAAGGAGGAATCATCGAAGAGTCTAGATGGGTCCATTTTAAAAGCATGGAATTTTTGAAGGACCAATTTCAAAAAAGACAATTGCAGGGTAATGTTTCGAGTGAGACAACATTTTATATAGACACCCAAAATTCAACAACTACTTTTTCTCCTGATCCCGATGATCCTGATGATCCCGATAATGAAAACCTGATGATAAAATCTCCTCAAAACACAACGAATACAACTACACCACCACAAAACTTAAGTGCTCCTCAGAAAAAAGTTGCCAAAATGAATAATGCCAATGCGGTTAAACATTTGACGATGCTCGAAGAACAAAAATTACAATTTTTCAAAGAAAAGAATTCAGCTTCTCGAAACGAAGATCCAGATTATCATTTTCTCATGAGCTTATTGCCATATTTGAGGGAAATACCAGAAGAAAGACAAATGTTTGTGAGGACTAAATTGCAACAAGTGTTTTGCGAAGAGGATCTTTTAGAGGAGTTCAGAGGTCAACATACACTACAGCCAACCCACCGTCCACCACCAAGTGTATCATCATGTAGTTCATCAACGAGTGGTAGTTGAATTCCACAAGTGGGAACTCCACTGAGTACTACACAACATGAAGATCTTGCTTCGTTCTTTTCAAGTGTAACACCATAAATAGCGATAAAACATTAAAAATGTAAGTGCGATGTGTTCAATTTTTCTACATATTGTATTTCACTTGACTATTTGTATTTTCATTTATATTTAAAACAATTAAAAATAATAAAAATTAAATTTATAAATATCTCGACTTTTTATTGAAGAAAAAAATTTAATATTGTTAATTTTTTCTTATCTTATAGCATTGATTATATAGTAAACAGATAAGCCAAAGTATAGGGATTTTCGGCTACTAAAATTATGTTTACAGTGGTTGCCGATAGATGGCGTTGTATCAATGAACAACTATTTTTAAATAAAATAACATTTATTAATTTAGTTATTAATATCCAAATTCAATCGGAAGTTCGTGACGTCAGAGCTTGATAATTTTGGTCGTACACGAAAATAATATTATTTACATTATTTAGATACCCAACAATGAATACGATAAAAACAACAAAGGTTTTGTTAACCCAGAACGGCCGGAATAGATTAAACGACTATAATAAACATACATAATAACGTGATAGTACATACATATTTGAAAAATAATTTATAATATAATACTAATTGATATAATTTTAATACTTATTAAAATCTAAAACAGTATGTAATAATACATAATAATAAGAAATTTATCACTAGTACCTACTTCATAGTAATATAATAAAAATAAAATAAAATACATAACAATATTTTCATTATTTAATATTAAATTGTATAATTTTAAATATGATTAAGAATTTGCAATTTTGCAATTTTTTGCTTGATGCGATGTTGTTGAAAAATGTTTCGCTTTTTTAAATATTTTACATATCAGTTTTTCGAGAATAAATATATGATGTTCGAAACAAGCATTTTCATTAATCCATGTTGATATTAATTGATCTTCTTTAAAATAATTAATTAATTTCATTTTGAGTTTTTTCTGATGTTGAATTTTTGGAAAAATATTTTCAAAAATATATAAAGCACGATCAATGATGCTGTTAAAAAAATCAGTTGGTGCTTTGAGACCAGCATCTTTGTTGATATCTGGATAATTTTTATATAATATTGCTCAATTGATTTTGATTATTCATATTTTTTGTCGATTCTAAACTAGCTTTGCACATTTCACAATTAAATTTTGATATTCATTTGTATGCTAAATACGCCGAAAAATACATAACCGAACAATCTTCTATAGTAATAGATTTAGGTTCTTCTGTTTCGTGTACTTTTAATTTTTTGGGTGATGAAATGGAAGGTAATGAAGAAATAGATTCAGTTTCTGACAATGAATCATTCATACTTTCAGTTATCGTCACATCATTATCATTATAAATTACGCTTATGTCATCAATAGCATTTTCTTCTTCACAGTTCGTCCCTTTTGATTGACATAACGAAAATATACACGTACTTCTAAAGGAAGTTCTTAATGTTTTCGACGTAGGGTTCTTATTATAACCTTCTTTCTGGCGAAATATTGAAAATAAATTTTCAATTACATCTTGATTTAGACGATTTGTTAATAAAAATATAATATTATTATTCTTTTCTTCTTCAAAAAAACTTAATATCCCATTTATAGTTTGAATAAATCCATCGAAACACGGTGGCCGAGTTGCTTTTCCGTTTTTCAATTTAACTAGATTTTTAAAATAATCAGAAGCCTTTGATAAAAAATCTAACTATATTATTATCTGTTAATGCACTATTATATGGATTACTGCTATACAAAGTTCTACTGTTAAGACAATCAAAAAGGTTATTTATAAATTCGACGAAATCTGCTGTATTATTTGCAGTTTCAGACATTAATTCTTTTGTAGTAATACAAGTACGGATAGTTGACGACATTGTAAGACTTAATACTTGTGCAGCTAACTTCACGCGCATTTTTTGAAATGAATTCGGTCTTATATGCGCATCTGTAATTTTTAATAATGCTCTACTTTTTTTAATTTTTTTTGTCGATGTTATAGATTTGCACAATGTCATTAAATGATATTACAATGTCGTATTTTTTAAAATTACTTCCAATAAAATTATTCCGTATGCTTTTTAACAGATGAGGTGTGTCAAACTGTCAAATAAAGCAAATATTTTATGTTCATCCACGTAAAAAAAGGGATTATCCACCGAAACATTTAACAATCTCAAAGCACTTTGATTATTTGTTCCTTGGTCACATATTATAAGTTTTGGTAATAAACCAACATTTAATAACTCTTGTAAAACATCAATAATAAGTGTTTTTAAAATATCATGTTTAACAGCTGAATGAGCTAAAAAATAGGCAATTGGAATTTTCCATGACGTATAAACGCCCCTAGCCATGAATACTAGAGCAGTATTAGCAGTTTTATTTGATCTTCCAAGTCTCCCTAAATCTTCAAACCCTTCGATAAAATCAAAATCTTTAGAATATTCAAGAAGTTCTTTAATTGAAATTTCGTCAAAGCAAACACTACATACTTTATCTTTATACGTTTTAAATTCAAACTTTCTTTTTAAATGACCCAAAAATAATTTATTAAAACCTGGTTGGTACTTAGACTGGCCAATCCAACGTCGAACTGTGCTTGGACTTGGTAAATTAATTCTTTGTAAACATAAAAAATTATACGATGTAGGAGATTTATAAAATAAAGATAAAGCCAAATTTTTCTCCTGAATGGTCCATGGTCGACGTTTGTTTCGTAATTGCATTGTAACAATCGCTCTCGAATTATGAGATGGAAATTTATGGGTGTTCATCAAATTATTTAAAGTGCTTTGGTTCTTGAATTTATTAATATTAGTTTTTAATTTAGAAATATTAGTAAATTTATTGTGTAATAATTTTTTTTTGCTGTTTGATTATTTTGTTTAATTTTTTTTTTATTGGAGTTTCAATAATTGTATCAGCGAAAATATTTCTTTTTGAAACAGGACTTGGCATATCTATTACGTTATTAATTCTATTACGTTTTGGAGTATTGAGTATTTCAGATGTGGATGGACTAGGAAATAATAATTCTACTGATTCGGTTGTTCTTGATTTTGTATATGTTCTCTATAGTTTATTGTTGAATGGAGTTGATGGTGGATAATGTAACAGGACTAATATCTACACAATTTAATTTAAAATTAATGAAAAATAAAATTGAGGCTGATATAAATGTTTTTAGAAGATTATAAAAAAATAAAAAAACGTGGAAAAACTTATAAATTAAAAAAAATGGTGGCGAAATTTTTTTTATAAATTTTAACTACCTACAAAATAATTTGCAAACAACGATGATTTTAACTAATTTTTGTCAATATTTGAACTTCAAATGCTAATTAAAAAAAAAAAGTGGTCAAGTCATGGATGTCGCTCTGCTGTACAGTAGGTTACAAGTGTAATGGATGGAATTAAATTTGAATCCAATGATATTATATTATTGTATACGAAAAACGATTCTGAGCGGAGACGGTTTATCTGTCTATAGGTAGTCTAGGATATATTATAGATTATTAAAAGTGTTCAAATCTTACTAATCTTAGACTTAAAAAGAAATTTTTTTATGAATTTCTAGCTTAAAATATCGATGCTTGCGAATTTTCGTGATTTTTACGTATTTTGTCAAAATTCAAACTTTGAATGCTTATAAAAAAAAATTGTGACTATGAATTTATTATATTTTTCAACTGCTATTGTAACAATATGTTTAAAACCTTGTATTAAATTTTTAAGATCTTCTACCCAAAAAATAAATTTTTATCGATATTAATTTTTAAAAAACTAATAATGATCGAAAATTGCATATGCCTATGAATAGTTCAACTTAAGTCGAAAATTTTTATACTCAAACCAGGTATATATCTATGATAATATAAGGTATTATGAATTATGATAACTACATGCAATGTTTTTGGAAAAAATGATTAACCATACCTTATGCAAAATGCGTCCTAATTGAAAAATAAAATATTTGTTTCAAAATAGAATATATGACAATATTTAAATATAATATATATTCTAGAATGACAAATCATCTCCGTTCAGAATCGTTTTTCGTATACAATGATACCTACCTATCATTGCATTCAAATTTAACCTACCCTAGTCAGAGGTCAGAGTTGGACAAAATGTTATCTAGATAATTATTCGAATAAATATGTATTAGAATAAAAAATTATTCGAATGACTTTTAGATTCTGAACGAAGTGATATTGATTTTTGATTTGATTTATTGATTTTACAATTATGTGTTTTTTTTTTTTTTGTGTCTGTCGAAACTAGTCGAAATAATGCTTCGATTTCAAACTTTGGGGATGGTTTCCGATGTAAAAGTGAAGATCCTTAGTGCATTATAGAGGTAAAAAGTAAACATTTTCCAACATTTTTCAAAAAAATCGAGAAAAACAAAAAAAAAATGACAGAAAAACGGGAATTTTTACGCAAAATCAGTTTTCGACCAAATCGATTTTTTTATATGGTTGTAATTCAAAAACTAATCACTGTAAATACTTGAAATTTTCACCAAATGTTCATGGTAGTGCTATCTATCTACAGTTTAATTTTCAAAAAATTTTGACTTTTTTTGAGTTATTTATAGACCACTGAAATTTTCGACTTTTTTGAGAATTTTCTTTTTGAAGTGTCGGTAAAAAAATGTTGGACGACCAAAAAAACTTGAAAATTTAATATAAGGTTCCTTATGAGCTGTTCTTATTGTAGCTAAAAAACATTAAAAATCGTAAGTCACAATTTTTTTTTATAAGCGTTTATAGTTCAAATTTTTACGAAATCTGTCGAAAATTTAATAAAATAATTCAAATAAGTTGTTCTTATAGAAATTAGAAAATATTAAAAATAAATAGCAATTATGAAATAGAAATATAAGACCGTATTTTCATTCTTACGCTACATTAGCATCTAGTACCTACATGAGGTATAAAAAAAATACATCACCCGAAAAGAAGCATAATATAATAAACGTATAATAGGTACCTAGTAAATTATCATTAAATATTTCAAATATTTGCTTTGGTATTATTATTAGGTTAGTAAAAATATAATTATGTGAATATAATATGATGTGTTAGTAAATATCACAATAGTTTAACAGATTTAAATGTCGAAAATTCGAAACGTCGTCGACAGGATAATGATGGCAAGTCTGAAAACTGCTGCAGAGATTTAGAAACCGTCTCGTGATTCTGAATTGGATGACCAAATCAAACGACTGCAGGACGCGTCTGAACCGCGGTTTTGATTTCGTGGACCTTCAGAGACCGTAAAACTATATACGTCCCAGATAAAGTTGTGAATGTCCTACATACTGTAGTAGATATAAAACAGAATATTACAAAAGTCTGAGCAGAAGCAATGAGTTTGAGTATATCACTGACATTGTGGTGAGGCGGTTTTGTTAGTAACCACGGCTGACCTCTCATACCTTAGCGCCACCGACGATAATATTAAGAATAATTATTTAGTGAAACAATGTTTACTAATATAAACATTTTCGTCAGACCAAACTTGCCGGAGCGGAAATGTAAACTCACCGCAGATGTTAGCAAAACGCATTAAATACTCTTATCGTTTATTAGATAGGTACCTAAACACTGGATTGTATTATTTCATCACCTAAAATGATTTCGATTTTCGTATAAATGCCCGACTACAGTGGTGAGTATTCATTAGTTCATGTCGATCGTTCCAAGCATTCTCAACTGCTAAAAATCGTTTATCATTCTAAAATAGACGTATCAAGGTATTATTATAACTGCAAAAACAAAATGGCGAAGATTATATTACAAGTAAGTGTACCACAATATCTATACGGCTATAATATAGGTAATAATTAATATTACGTGTAAAAAACATTAATCTGGGTGGAAAACAGTTTTTGCATTTATTATTATGCAATTAAATATTGGTTTAATGATAACGTTTCAAATATACACTTTTTTTTTTTTTTTTGAAAAATGTTAAGTGAATTGTTTATTTTAAAATTTATGTTACAACTTACATTTATACGACGTATTAAATTACTTATAGTACCTACTTGCTTAGATTACTTAAAAATAGTAGATAATATGTAAATATATGTGTATATAGTGCACAGTCGTGGATCTGAAGATCATTTGAGGAGGGGGCGAATTGGTATCATAGATTGATAGGTAATAAACTAATTACAAAGACGTAACCGAATACATATTTCCGATTTTCATATTAAAAAAAAGCGGGTAAGTGGGTATCGCTCTGCTGTACATTGAGGGTGGGGTGGACCTCTGACTAGGGTAGGTTAAATTTGAATGCAATGATAGGTATCATTGTATACGAAAAACGATTCTGAACGGAGACGGTTTATCTGTCTAAGATATATTATATATTATTCAAAATTTTCAAATCTTAGATTTGAACTTGACAAAAAGAAAATTTTTTATGAATTTCTAGCTTAAAATCATTTGCGAATTTCGTGATTTTTAATATGTTGTCAAAATTTAAATTTAAATGCTTGTAAAAAAAATGTGAGTATACATTTCTTTTATTTATCAACTGCTATTGTAAAAATATTTTAGGAGCCTTGTATTAAATTCTCAAGTCTTAGAATTAAAAAGAAAAACTTGTATGAATTTCGATCTAAGATAATTTTAACATTGCCGTAATTTTTATGTATTAAGTCAAAATTTGAACTGTAAATGCTTGTAAAAAAAATGTGTGACTATATATTTCTTTTATTTTTCAAATGCTATTGTAAAAATATTTTAGGAGCCTTGTATTAAATTTTCAAATCTTAAGTATAAAAGGAAAATTTTTTATGAATTTCTAGGATAAAATAATTTACGAATTTTCGTGATTTTTACGTATTTTGTCAATATTTGAACTTCAAATGCTAATAAAAAAAAATCGTGCCTATGTATTTTTATCATTTTAAGGATAACTTATGAGGAACTTTGTATTAAATTTTCAAGTATTTTGATAGGGCCAAAAAATTGAAAATTTCATTTGTCTATAAATACCTCAAAAAAAGTCAAAATATTTTTAAAATTAAATCATGTAAATAAAATGCCAATCTAAATAACTGGTAAAATTTTCAAGTATCTACAACTTATACTTTTTGAATAATAACAAATGTTTAAAATCGTTTGAGGATAAATCGTTATCGTTACGCTATTCGTAAAAATTTAAAATTCAAACGCACTTAAAATTTTTCCTATAACGACTCTTCGAGTATTCTCTATAGCTATTTGAAGGAAAACTTATGTAAAACTTAGTGTTGTATTTTTAATCCTTAGTTATAAACACGAAAAATTTTATGATTTCTAAACTTCAAAATTATTTGCAAATTTTCGCGTTTTCGACAGATTTCGTAAAAATTTGAACTATAAACGCTTATAAAAAAAAATTGTGACTAACGATGTTTAATGTTTTTTAGCTACAATAAGAACAGCTCATAAGGAACCTTATATTAAATTTTCAAGTTTTTTTGGTCGTCCAACATTTTTTTACCGACACTTCAAAAAAAAATCGAAAATTTCAGTGGTCTATAAATAACTCAAAAAAGTCAAAAAAATTTGAAAATTAAACTGTATATAGATAACACTAACTTAAACATTTGGTGAAAATTTCAAGTATTTACAGTGATTAGTTTTTGAATTACAACCATATAAAAAATCGATTTGGTCGAAAACTGTTTTGCGTAAAAATTCCCGTTTTTCTGTCATTTTTTTTTTTTGTTTTTCTCGATATTTTTGAAAACTGTTGGAAAATGTTTACTTTTTACCTCCATAATGCACCAAGGATATTCACTTTTACATCGGAACCCCCCCCCCCCCTCAAAGTTTGAAATTGAAGCATTATTTCGACTAGTTATGCTGTATACAGACACAAAAACAAAAACACACATCATTGTAAAATCAATACATTCATCACTTCGTTCAGAATCTAAAAATTACCTTTTTTGTATCAATTATTCATAAGTTTAATGTTATAGCTATGACTTATGAATTTCATATTCTTTTTATCATACAGCGCTATAGTTTAAGTAAAAAAATTTCCTAGGGGTAGGGGGGGGGGGGTAATCTCCACGTTAGGTTAGGTTAGTTAGTACGAATTGAAAAACCATGTTGGATTATTATGAAACACTATAACTGATATTTATATTTTATCAGTCTTAAATAAAATGTATTTAAATTCGCAGGTCGTTTTACTCGTATTGACCACTATAGTGGCCATTACTTTCGCTGAATACGACGCTACATCTTACGCATTTTACCATCCGAAATTCGAAAATACCCATCATGACGGACACGATCATTACGTAAGTACATTACTGTTAATATATTTTCCACAAAATAAGTATCACTACAAGCGAGTAAAACACATTATATTCATAATTATTTACATTCATACTTTTTTCTCAACCGAGTTATTCATCACACTGACTGATGAATTGTATAATACCTATTCATCGACTGAAGACGCAAAAATATGACAGAAGTCCCAGTGCGCGTTAATTCGCATTCCCTTATTATTTTTAACAACAGAAAATCGTGATACCCCGAATACTCCCTGTGACGTTCAATATATAATAATTAATAATATAATACCGCTTAAGTAACGTGATTACTGTATGTTTTATCTTAAAAAGTTACAAACATTCAACTACACGGTAAATTTACGTTCAACAGAATTAATTTTGTTTATGGTTAGTTTTAATATTAAAGTAAATTGACTTATTATTAAATTTAAAAGGAAAAAAAATATTACTATCCATATTTTCTCGTCGGATTTTTACATTTTTATTTAAAATCGGTCTGTATATATAAAACTATGCAAAGTATCAAAATTATAAAATGCTATAAATTGCTTCAAAATTACAATATAAAACAAAAATTATGACGAAGGAATAGATATTACAATGCTATTATCACCTTTAAAATTGATTAATAGGTCGATTTACCATTATGTTAATATCGGTATAAAAATGGATTATTCTGTTTGAAAATTCACAATGTTGTACCTAAACGTTGCAAGACGCAAACAACACACGTACGCATAATCACTTCACCTCAGGTCCTCGTCATCACAATATCTATATAATAATAATTTCAAATTCCAATGGAAAAACTTATAAGTATATTTAAACTTTGTACACACTCACAGGCGCCACCCCATTACACGTACAAGTACGGCGTCAAAGACCCGCACACGGGTGACCACAAACACCAGTCGGAGCACCGCGAGGGCGACGTAGTGCACGGCGAGTACAGCTTGGTGGAGCCAGACGGTCGAGTCCGCAAGGTGACTTACACGGCAGACAAGCATAACGGATTCAACGCGCACGTCCACCACGTGCACCATGCCCACCACCCACAACACTACGGACACCACGAAGACGAATGATTGTCGTCGATCCATTAAACATAATAATATACCCATAAGGTAGACATAAATCATATTAATAATAAAATAACAAATGACAATGATATGATGACGTAGTGTACCGTATTATATATTGCTGTGAAAACTCGTTCAACGAATTATTACACGCGCGGCAGTTATCGCGGTGTACCACCTCAGTTTTTTTTGTTTTTGTTATTGATTTTTATTTTGTTTATGTCAACGATTTGTTATATTATTAAAGATTATTTTTGTTATTGAATCAATGGTATTATTACATAATTTACATTTTAAGATATGCTATATATATATTTTGCACGGAGTAAGTGATACTAAACGGCTTAAATCGTCGTAAGCGTATTACGAATCCAATATTGTACTATATATAATATATATTATGGTATTATTATTGGTATAAAGTGGCACTATACACTATATACCAAAGTATTAACTAGGCATACCGCATGTCGTGTATAAATTTAGAGTAAAAGTAATAATCCAATTCCACAAACTGATCTATTTCATATGTGCATAAAAACTGTATACATATATTGAATATAGAATATGCAAATTTTACAATATTGTACCACTTTGTACTGCAGTGTTTATATTAAATCTGGCTGTGCATAAATAGTTACCTATACGGCTATACTGCGTACGTTTTGTCAATACGAAGACAAATTGCCGATCTGTATATAACCAAAGAAAATTGTAACTATTGCACTGCAAAATAAACGTATTAAAATACAGTTAATTAGTCTCACTTGCGTGTAAGCCACATAAGTTCTTATCCACACTAAATATAATATATGAAAAACTATTTAAAATTAAAAAAAAACATTTTATATAACTAGGACTAGGATTTTAATGACCTAAAAAATCTCAAAATATGCGAAAATGACAGAAAACTCAAGAAATGCACTAGGTATAAAAATTAATTTAAATCATTATAGCTTAAACATTGGAAAAAACTTGACAATGATTCTACAGTAGTGTATTTGTTTTTTTTTTTTGTGTGTATATGTATGGTGTTATAAAATTAGTAACACATAATGGGTAGGTACTTATATAACAGCGATAATTTAAGCGGAGAAGCTACTATAACTATAATAAAATTGTTATCTACGATAAGTTGACGTGTTTTATATAATTTATTATTCCTACCATCCGCAGTTTGTCGAAAGTCTCTTGTGAATCGCAACAATGTTCATTCATTTTATGAACAAATTGGGAAAAATGCATTTATAGTTAATTCTGTCAAAAAATAAAAAAATAAAAATTACTCTAAAATAATCTGTAACACCCAAATCACATTGTATTTTTATACGGACTAACGTTTTAAAACATCAGAAAAAAAAAATGACTGCATCAAAATCCTAGCCATATTTATAACGAATGCATTGGAGTACCATTCATTTCTGAGAGTAAACCGTGATTTTGAAATCCTAAATACGGGAAAAAAATGTTCTAAATAGAGTGAGAGTCTATAATTATTATATACACTACCTATTATATACACTAGGTATATAAAATATAGATATTACACATAGACAATACAATAATAATTGCAATTAACTATGTACCTACCTTTTTATACCTTATTGTATATTGAATATTGATGTTATACAATGTATAGATATGTATAGTGAAAGTACAAATTGTCTATAGCTTTAATCTCCATGTCGCAAAATGGCGTTGCGTCGAATAAATTATAAATAATTTAAATAATAATTAAATACGTCAACGTTAATATAGTTATATTGGCGATTAACGATGTCTGCAGTGCACAGATGTCTGTACATGTACACGATAAGTTGTCGAAAAAGTGCTTCGATTTTTAACCTCAGTAGTTTTTCCGGTTGGAAAGTGAATCTAGTTGGTGCATTGGGGAGGTCAAATTTTGAAATTCCCAGTAGTTTTCAAAAGCACCAGGGGAAAAAAAAAACAAAATTAAGGAAAACGAGAATTTTTACGCAAAATAAATTATTAAGAAAATCAATTTTAGATCTTGATGTAACTTAAAAAAAAATAACAGCAGACACAAAAAACACGTAAAAATCACGAAAATTTGCAATTTATTTTGAGTTAAATATTTAAAAAATTTATCTTTTTAAAATGTTAGATTTGAAAATTCAATACAAGGTTCTTCATGAGCTTATCCACTTTTATCAAATACAAAATGTTTACCTACTGGAAAGTCAAATCAAATTTTTATAAGCATTTGAATTACAACATTGAATATTCACTTAAGACTTAATTTCTTTTGTATCAATATTCTTATTTTGTTGTCATTCGAAAACAAATAACTGTAGAAACTTGAAATTTACACTATATGTTTATTTTATCAATTCCTAAACTTGGTAAAAATATTTCAACATTTTAAGTTGTTAATAGACATTTGAAATTTTTCGTTATTTTAGTTTTTTATTCTATAAATTTCAATTACAATTTTATTCATTGGGTCAAAAAACTCAAAATTTAATATAAGGTTCCCAAAAAGTTTATATAATAGCTGCTGAGAAATATCAAAAATACATATAGGCACGTTCTTTTTTTTTAACTATTTAAACTTCAAATTTAATTTAATGGAAAGTTTACAAATTCAATAATTGTTAAAAATGTATTATTCATTTAAATTGAATAGCTAAGGATTGAAAATTTAAAATAAGGTTCATCGTAAGTAATTTATTCTCCTCCAGAAAAATATAAAAACCATACAAACTGTTTTTTTTTTTTTTTTATAGTTATTTTATGTCAAAATTTGAATGAAATTACATAATAATCAAGAATAACAATTTTAGTTATATATTGTTGTAATTTAAATATATTATTCGTGAGTACTTAAATTTCTAAAGTATACTTTATATTCTAATATTAATAGTTAATGTCGTTAATGACTTATATTAATACTTTATTATAAATTGTATGTAGTAGCGTCCGCAGGGGGGGGGGGCTAACGGGCTGAAGCCCTCCCATTGTGCCCGTATTATTGTTTTTTTGTTTTTATATTCACCTCGATTTAATTTAAATCGTGTGTTTACCTATTTATTGCAAACCATATTGTCCTAATCTGGCTAAACTCCTAAGGTCATAGATAATATTTTTATATAATCCATAGTCAGTAGTCATGATTAATGATACTATCTTTATCCGTGTCACAGTCCATATAAATCTATAATCTATGATACCAATTGAACTGATGTAGGCAACACTATCCGTGTTCTTAATTTTGGTGTTGAGTGGACTGTATAATTTTGTTCTTAGTTTGATGTTCGAGTCATAGACCTTGTAGGTTATATAAGGTCTATGGTTCGAGTGGAGAGTCAACACCGCACAAGTCTGCCTGGGTGGGTCTTGCTACGGTGAGGTCAGAATGAGAAAATATTATACCATGCAAGTCTGCCCTGGGTGGGTCTTGCTATGGTAAGGTAGGAAGGAATACTGAATGATTTTGTGCTCCGCACTCCCTTTTATAATCTTGGTCTCGCCTGCTGCGGCGCTGTGTACTAACAGGAACCGCCCACGATTTAATACCATCCGTTACAGTAACCTACTGTATATAGCAGAGCGATATCCAATTATCCGCTTTTTTTTCGAGAAATATAAGAATAATACTAATAAATAATAATAATAATAAAAGATGTAATGTGTATGGTTATATACAGGCGAAAATCTATGTGGAGGTGGTAAAATTGGCACACTCCTATAAAATCCTTAAGAATATGGCTTGTATTATTTGTAATTTGTATAGGTATATGTAATTTATTGGACGTTTGAATAATCTTCGTAATTCATGATAAATTAAATTTATCATGGAAGAGTTCATATCACGGTTAGGTTATCTGTCCCTGTGGTTATAGTGTAATAGGTATATATATCAGTACAAAAACTACACATTGTGGAATACATAAGGAAAATGTAGATGTATATTGTAGGAACTATAAATATTATGATTTAAAAATTGTAATTATATTTTCATAATAAACAAATGTTACTTATCTACTAACTACTATTATATCGAACAGAACAAATTTAAAACTGTATAAGATTATATTTTATTTTTTATTTTATTTTTTTGTCTGTCATCACGTTTTGGGGCAGTAAAAGTGCTTCGATTTTTGACTTCAGTACCTCGTTCGATCAGAAAGTGAATCTAGTTGGTACATTGAGGGGTCAAAAGTAAAAAATTCTTAATACTTTTCTAAATAATTGAGAAAAACAAACTAAAAATTAAGGGAAAAACGGGAAATTTTACGCACACTCATTTTTCGACAAAATCGATTTTGGTTTTTGATGTAACTTTAAAACAAATGACCATAGATACATGAAATTTTCACCTAATGTTTATATAAGTATATTCTATCCACCATGCAATTTTCAAAAAATTTCGACTTAAGTTGAACTATTCATAGGCATATGAAATTTTCGATCATTATTAGTTTTTTGTAAATTAATATCGATAAAAATTTATTTTTTGTGTAGAAGATCTTGAAAATTTAATACAAGGTTTTAAACATATTGTTACAATTGCAGTTGAAAAATAAAATAAATTCATGGTCACAATTTGAATTTTGACAAAATACGTAAAAATCACGAAAATTCGCAAATTATTTTAAGCTAGAAATTCATAAAAAAATTTCATTTTAATTCTAAGATTTGAAAATTTAATACAAGATTCCTTACAAGTTTGACAATCTTTATCACAAAAAAAATGTCCACCAGAAATTCAAATTAAATTTTTATGAGCATTTGAAATTTAAATTTTTACAACATTTGATTTTCACTGGATTTCACATTTAGCAATTTTCTTATTTTGGTGTAACTCTAAAACAAATGACCGCAGATACTTTAAATTTTCACTGAATGTTTATATAGGAATTTTATATATTTGATATAATTTTCAAAATATTTAGATTTGTTTTAAGCTGTTTACTGACATTTTAATTTTTCAACTTTTTTGGTATTTTTTCTATAAATATCGATAAAAATTTATTTGTTGGGTAGAAAAGCTTGAAAATTTAATACAAGGCTTCTAAGCTATTGTAACAATAGCAGTTGAAAAATATTAAAAATACATATACACGATTTTTTTATAAGTATTTAAAGTTCAAATTTTGATTAAATACTTAAAAATTATGGCAATGTTCAAATTATCTTATACAGAAATTCATAAAAAATTTCCTTTTATATCTAAGATTTGAAAATTAAATACAAGGCTTCTAACATATTTTTACAATAGCAGTTGAAAAATAAAAGAAATATATTGTCACAATTTTTTTCTATAAGCATTCAAAGTTTGAATTTTGACAACTTAAAAAATGTTCTTTTTAAATCTAAGATTTGAAAATGTTTAATAATCTATAATAATATATCCTAGACAGATAAACAGTTTCCGCTCAGAATCGTTTTTCATATACAATGATATAATATCATTGGATTCAAATTTAATTCCATTCATTACAGTAACCCACTTGTAACCTACTGTACAGCAGAGCGACATCCACTTTCCCGCTTTTTTAATTTTAATTTCTCTTCTCCCTATTTTCTATTCTTCAAGTCGTATATAGAAAATCGTCATTTTGTTCCTATAAGGTATAGGCTTTAAATTCTTAAACTTATATCCTATCTACAAATAAAAAAATAAAAATCATTTATAGTTGTTGTGAAACTCTGGATAAGGTCACTACCTTAGAAATTAGACTCTAAAGAAAATATTGGATAATTATAGATGATGCTGATGTGTTATTATGAACACTTTTAAACACTTTTCATATACCTATAGTACATATATACAATTACTAAATAAAGTGAATAACTAAATAAATGATACTATAGATTTATAAAACTATAATTTATACATTTTATGTTTTTTTTTTTTTTTTTTAAATAATTGTCATATCTGAATAAAATATATTATGATACCTATCTTGAATTTATGGTTGTTTATTGTATTATTAAAAAAACAAAATGAAAACTAGTGAGCATTATAAATTTATAAACAAGAAACGAGGGTACCTACGTTTTATATATATATATTATTTAATATAGTATTTTTATTACCATTAATATTATCAATATTTTAAATACCTATTTGTATCAACAATTATTGGAACATTTGATATTTATTTTTTTATAATTCTGTTTTGTGTTTTTAAGTTTTTTCTACCTTCGTGTTTCTGCATTATATCTATGTTAATAATATTGCAGCATACTATATAAACACGATCGTTTTTACTTTTCATACACGAATGATAAATACAGAATAATAAATAACCACTAACGGCCTTAGTAAGTTTTTTACTAATTATAATTCATTTTTTCTTTAAGTTAACTGATGAACCGTAAATGCACCCACCGCAGAACCAATACAAAATTATGGCCCTATCAAACGTGTGTCGGATAATCGGGTATTTCGACACATTATTTTAACTCTTGGGTGGTGTTAGCCGTTGCATACTTACATGGAACCATTAACTATAAATACTAATTATTTCAGCCCATTAGTATCAGTTGTTTTTGTATGTTTGATGAATGAACAGCGCCACAGCGATAATTATTCTAATTAATATCACTCAACATTTTGGTGTACGAACAGTATAATAACTCATTATCGATGGCTTGTATGTTACAGGTGAGTAAATAACATAATATTTATTATAAATGTTTAATATAGTTAACTTTTTCGCTGTATTGTTATCTTTTTATTAGTGTATTCGTTTTTTTGAAACGACAACTGATCCACAGTTATTGACTCTAATAGTACCACACTGCACAACTATGTTTAGTAGGTATCTACTAAAAATTAAAACCTTTTTATTTGTCCGTTTTTATAAATCTAAAGTTGTGGCTAAAGAATAAATTATTTTTGGCCAAGACTGAGAACAAATATCATCAATATAAACTTATTGTATAGACGTGGCACGTCATACGAGTACTTATTAAATGTCACCAAATTTTAGTAAACTTTTTGTTAACATAATTATTTCAATCGATGTTTTGTTACAGTACAACAGGCACTCATGTGAATTCAGTTGACTGTGCGTAAGGGGTAAAATATATTTTTCTTTGAAATTTTCGTGTTCAGTATTTTATTTGAATACTATAAATTATCCAATCGTTTATATTGATAGCTCGAAACAAATAAATAACATCGATATACTGATAATTGATAAATGTATATATATATTGATGGATGTTCGCAATTTCGCATATAATAATATAAACGAAGGTAATAAAACAAAATAACTGTAATACAATATGAAATATATATTATATTTAAAAAAAAAACCATTATCATTATTGTGTATACTCTTATATTATATATTGCGTGTATTCAGTTGAAAACATTATGTTCTCGAGCATTTCGATTGCTGGCATGCAGTGTTGTTCGTTGCCTACAGGCCTAGGCCACGCGAAATGCACGATACATAATTTTTTCATCGCATCTTCGAGGTAGCGTGCTGTGAATTTAAATCGGAAAACGTTTTGATTTGCCGTCAATTTTCTAGATCGCTGTGATCGCCCTGGGTGCCCTGACGACATTGACGTCGGCCGTATACCACGATGCCACATCGTACGCCTATTACCATCCGATATTCCATCACACCCAACACCACGGGCACGACTATTACGTACGTATTTAACATTCGTAGTGTAAGTAGTAACCATCATAGGCGTAGCGTGATGATGCATTTATATGGGAGTCTAAAGCATTTTTTTTAAATAAAAAATATTTCAGTTCTCGTATACATGGACATGATTTTTTTTTTTTGGGGGGGGGGGACTATAGCCACCTTATCCCCCCATCCCATACTAAGCCTATGCATACAACTAACCCGTGTTATTCTTATTTGAGTGCTCGAAGAACGATGTTATTTATTTATAACATAAAACCTGATATCACTTAAAATAATGATATCGGAGATGCTGTATGTGTTAGACCCCTACAGGATCTAATACAATTGCAGCCCACAGGTAACCGTTTACAGTTATGTACGTCATAATAATATGTATTGTATATGGGTAGGTTAAGTATTATCGTGTCTACACAATCTGGTGGCTCGGACTTTGATCAAATGCAAAGTACGAAAACGTAAATGACTTGCAGGGTACGTTTTAAATAAGCTCTTTCGTCACATAAAACATTACGTGTATTATTTGAAGCTAGAGCAGATTTACACAGATTTACACAGATGATTGATAGATGGGCGGGTGGTAGGTATATAATATAAGAATAACGAAATCTCATAAAACTATACGTTGGCCCGAAAATGGCACCTGTAATTCTGTAATTATTGTGGTGGTGCGTATAGTATTTAGAATTTTCTTTCAAAAGAGCGATGGTGACGTGGTAATCAATTTGCTATATTTAAGGGGGCGGCATATACTTCCGTCGGATTCCTCAAAACTTTTGCGCTTCACCACTTCGACAACCCACTTTCATATCACATACACGTTTATTTCTATTTCGTAATTTTTGCAGGCTCCACCCAAGTACACGTTCAAATACGGCGTCAAAGACCCGCACACAAAGGACGACAAACATCAGTGGGAGGAACGGGATGGGGACGTAGTGCACGGCGGCTATAGCCTGGTCGAGCCGGATGGTCGTATCCGCAAGGTAACGTATACGGCCGACAAGCACAACGGGTTCAACGCACACGTGCACTACGAGAACCACGCTCATCACCCGCAAGTCCATCACCACCACAAACATCACCCTCGTGACCATCATCACCGTCGTGGCGGACGTCAACTGTTTTGAGCGATCCACTCGCGCAGGACCGCGTAACGGCACTTACCCTTCGAGCAAATTAAAGTTGACAGTTATAATATTGTTATCGTTGCCCAATAATATGTTATTACATAATTATATGGAATTGTTGTTATTGAAAACTGTTTTCTATTTATTTTCCACCACAAATTTTCAAGCAAAACAGAATTTTATATTTTTTCCGTTGTAGATCAAGCAAAAACAAAATAAAATGATATTTAGATTAGTATTTTTAAGTTTTAGAGTCTTAATTCTCGTGAGAAGGGAGTTAACTGTGGTAACAGTGCAAAATATAGAACTCTTGTGTTCACATTATAATGAATTTTACTCATATACCTTAATCCTATTTATTGGTTTTTACTATATCAATATCACTCATTTATTTTATCGCGCACAACTGCACTCCCTGACTCTGTGTGGCTAGATATACTATTATATTATATTATAAAAGTTAAAAAGTATATTATTACATGACTCATTTATTTGATTTAAATGCATTTCTGGTTCATATAATAGGTATGGTTTTTTTTCAAACATTCATTTATTTAGATTTATAATTTCTTTTTACAACGAATACGCTGCACGTTCTATATATTATATGATATATTAGGTGTATATTATTATAACGTCCTTGATGTGAATGCGTAGGTTCAATTTTACGACGCAGTCATTTATTTAAGTGGACAAAAAATTATGTGCAGTATGGAAAAACAACATTTATATTTTATCAAGAAATAATATAAGATTATTATGTTAATATTGTTTTCTAAAGAAAAAAAATACCATCTTTATATATACATAGGCACATGAAAAGACACAGGTTCCGCATTCTCAGTGAACCCATTCTTTGATTTTTTTTTTTTAAACAAAATTATAACTGAAATATCAGTCGTATTATGTACAATTAATGCTATTCATGTTATTTCTAAACAGTATATAATATTAAATAATAAAGTCTATATTTGTACTTCATATATTTACTCACCTTTTATGACTATACATTTCCTATTCTTTGGAAATAAATATTTCATCATAATAATTATTTTTGAAATCGGTTTTACTCTTCTGAATTTTAATAAAAAAATAAGAATATTTATTCACAAACACGGTGGGCCTCTGAAATTCGTCAATGTTAGCTTTATGTGAAAACACAATGACCCGCCGAAATCAGAATGGGAATAATAAATCTTATTAAATAATTCATGTCATATTGTACGTGGTACATATGCGTCGTAATTATTATAACGTCGGCAGCATCAATGCCTTCACTTGTGATTGTCATCATATGCTCACTCATATGAATAGAATTTATCTTTACATGTTAAAGTCACCTTTTATAGATCAATTCTTAGATTAGTAACAAATCAAAATTTTGAGAAGATAGTTCGCCATTTTTGGGTGGTTCAATAACAACCGGTAAGAGCTTAAGATAACGTAACATTTGTTGTCTTCGTCTTACAAGTACGTAATATCACAAATTTACTCAAATTTAAAAATTTAAGTAAATTGATCTCTTATATAATGTAAAGAACATTATCTGTGTTTGACGTGTTCGTACTTCGTATGTTAGGCCTTTACGATAGTTCAGTGTTTAAGTATGTTACGAGCACTTTTATTTTAATTTATGCTAAAAAATTGAACTATATATTGTAAAAAACCCACATAAAATAATAGACAATGTTCTTACCATCATGGCATCATATTACATTATTGGTAGATTCTTACTAATTTTTAAACTAACTAAGCTACGCGTTATCTGTTGAACATAAATTTGGTATGTTACGCAGTACACACTGTTGTAAAACGGAGACAACAATAATATCAGTGTTACGTCTCAAAACTAGATGATATTGATAATAATAATATAAACCTTGATATTAACATAATATTTTATTAGACTGTTATAAAACATATTATGTTATTAATGCCATAAAACTTTAAAGCTTATTCAATATTCAGTACTTCAGTATAGCATTATTATACAGTATATATAGTCAAACAGAAATAGTTGTTAGTCGTACATTATTAAAAATAGGTAAATTCAATAACATCGGCTGCCGTTTTAAAATTGTTGGTATTTATGTCATTTTTTAATAAATAATTCATGTAACGAAATGCACAATAATATTATTTCTCATGAGTTAAAAATATGGTATAGACTTGAAAGAGTTGTAAGGGTCGCCCATTACTAACGTCTAATTAATTTTTATTTTTTTTATGTCTTTAAACGTATTAAAAATGTTTTTGTTTTAAAGTTAATATAACTAGATTAGTAAAAGGTCATGACTCCATTTATTTTAGTCGTCGTCGAAGACTTTCCCAGTTTTATACTGTTATCTACAATAGAAAAATAAGTCAAAAAGGGTTATTGGATTATTTTGAAGTCGCTTATGAAATCACGTATCTTATGACGTGAAATCACGTATTTTAGTAGATATTATGTGCTTCTTCATCTGTGATGGTTTTCATAGCATAAATTGTTATGAAATTTTAGGTTAGAGAAAATTGATGGCAGATACATTGGACATCCTTCAGAATTCAATATTCTGAAAAGCTTGAATTTTGTTTAAGTTTAACTTTATCCTTGCACCACAGAGTTATAGTTCGTATAATCCATTCGTCCTGCAAATAGGTGTATGAAAAGCATTAATTTTAACCTTAAAAGTATACTTATCTTAAAATAAATACTATAAAAAATTAAAAAATACATTTTATTTTTGTGTTACATTGAAATTTTCAAAATAAATAAAGTGGTATAATATATATAATATTATAATAATGGAATATTGTGAAATACGAATGGATAATCTAAAATCATAAAATCATTATGTAAAATATCTTTATCTTCATCAAAATATAAATATTTAATTTAAAAAAAAAAACTAATAAAGTAATAACTTTAGTGAATATAGTTTATAGTGTTTATACCTATGTTTATATACAATTATGCCAACACAAAATTGCCAGTTGATGTTTCTGTAATTAACATGTATTTAATATAATTTGCTAATTTATTTTTAGAATAAAACTGAAATAATCATTATTAAGAAGTTTAAGAGTAATGAATCACCTGAAACTAGATTCTCTGACATGGACGTGGAGTTAAAAAATATATGTTATACATGCAATGTGCACAATATAATATAACATGTAGCCCTATCGTAGCAAATTAGGTCACCTATGCTCTACTGACTTTAAGTGTCCTATGTAGACCCTCACACGCATGTATAGGTTCACCAATCATTACATTAAAAATATAATATGATATGATATTATGATATAATACACAACAAAATGATGTGTAAATAACTCAAGTACCCACAAAATTCGTCGATAATTTTTTTTCATACATATAACATTATAACACATAAAAAAAAAATTATGATATTTTAATGTGATATTTTATTAATCGCTGTAATTCATGTTTAGTCTTTATAAAGTAATCACATAAATTTGATATTTAATCTCAAGTTACATTAATTTTTAATTTTTACCTTCTATAACTATATGTTGAATAGTTGGAAATTGCTGAAATTATAAGATTAATCTTGTATAATATAGTAGTTGCATCAGTTGCATAATTCATCCTATAGTTTATTTGTTAATCAACAAAATGAGAATACGTAAATAACAGTTTAGGTACTTAATAATACATTTTTATTTTTATTTTTTACCCTTTTAGTTTGAAATAATGTGAGCATTTTAAATTTTAACTATAGTACGTACCGCCATATTGTTGGTACTGTGTAATGCTATTTTATTAATTATTATTATAGCAATAAGTTTGAACATTTTAGAAGCTGAATTGTTTCCACCTTCAGAGACGCTATGCAGATAGGAAAATCGTATGTAAGTCCAACAATTCGTGACGAATTCAAGGTTAGAGTTTGTGCAATTTATCGAAAACACATATCTATCCGAATAAAAAGTGTGCTGCTGACGATGCAGGTCATATTATTATGATAATACGATTATAAAATCACATTTTCAAAACAGTAGTTGCATGGGTACTAAATCTTAATTGCAATTTATTTTAGTATAATTATTTTAAGTGACACTAAACTCAATAAATCAAAATCACATAATTAAAAGAAATTGACCATCATGAAATATTATAATACATAATCAATATATTATAAAATATTATTAATTATTTTTCGATAACTCTTTTTGCCCCCAAATTTTAAATTATCGAAATTTTAGATTTTATTGTTATTATATTATTTATTAGTACCTACTAATTGTAGTTTTAAATGTAGTTAAACGCACTAAGTTACATATATATTTTACTTTAAATTAAATTATAAATAAATTATATTACAAATTGTTTTTATTTCTGCCTACTTACCAAATTAGTTTAAATCATAATACCAGTGTTTCGCCGAAAAAAAAATTATAACATTACTTCTACCTTATACCTAATCCTTATTATCTATAATTTATTACTTACCCATTCGTCATTATTTACAATTATTGAATACTATGTCTTACACCGTGGTCAGATGGTCAGAAATATGTTATAACGAAAATAAAGATACGTGATGGCCAGTCCCACTCACTCTCACCAAGTGTAAAAAATTAAAAATCAATAATAACGACGTTTTACAAGTATAATAATTAGGCACTTGGCTAATGTCCTGCAGGAATTTGCATGAATCGCAAGACCTATCCTAATATTTACTCGATACTCATTCGTCCCCCGAAAAGTTTTAAGTACACGGAGGCAGCAACCATGTATTGCCAGCCCCGTAGAATAAACATAAAATGCATTAACATTTTTCACATTTTTTATTTTTTTGTGAATATTTACACATTTCTTATCTATATCATCAAACTAAAAAATCGCATAAACAAATATATATACTCTATTAATTATTATTGATACTCATTAGTCATTATACGGTTATACTATATACTATATACTCAAACCAATGTATTTTCTTTAATCTATTCAATGTAAAATTGTAATCGTTTAGATGAATGATGGTAATAATACTAATAATCATCGATCAATTCCAAACACAATTGACAGCTACTCCTGTGATATCCTCTCGTTCATTTGTTACCTATTGAAGTTTGGAATAATTTATTTACGATATCAACCCTATAAGTTTTTTCACATGCGAACAATGACAATAAAACTTCTTCATAAAATGTGCCACTGCCACACATGATGGATATAGGCTTAAACCTTTCCTCGTTTGTATGTCCTGGAAATAATTTTTTTCATGTATATACTGCATGTATTCGCTGCATCGTATTTTTTATAGGTACCTATATTATAATACACTTATTACTCGATTCTATGTACAATGTAGTACACCTAAAACTATACGGTAGTGATTTTGCAACGTTTTTCACTTTCACTTGCGGACGCTTGATGGTGGTTTTGTTTGTGTTTCGTATTAGTTAACGTGCGTGGCGACCAATGACCATTATACATAGGATTTATGATTTTTTTATTTTAAATTTGTTGAACCTAGTGCTAGTTACCTATGTATATGCAATTTGTTCTATATTATACGTAATATATACGCAGGATGCTCGTACGTAATGCCATTTTATCATATAGGCGGCCATCCAACGGAACGAAAGAGAAGACATCGCATATCTGAGCAAACCGAGGGCAGTGTAAAATATTTTTTTGTTAAACCTATATTTCTTTTTTATCGTAATAATATTTTATTGTCTGTAGTTGTAGAAAATGAGAAGAAACAATACCATAGAAATAATAAGTATTAGTATAATGAGTGAACAGGAAGTATCAAAATCTATAAATCTCTAAAATTCGAATTAGGAACACATCAATAAGCATTATATTTCCCAACAAGTTAAACAAATTATATATATTATCTCCGAAGTGGAATTTAAAATAAGATGCAATTAGTTATCTAGTAAAAATAACAAAACAATGATAAAAAATTTGCTCTTACCAGTCTTACCTAATACATTTCAAAAATACCAATTCATCATAAAAGACTCATATAATCATAATTCAATTAAAGTAATGCGGTTTAGTTAGCATACATAGGTTTTTACTATTTTACTAATAAAACATTTATTTGAATTACTATTTAATAGGTACATTTACTGATTATTGAACAAGAAAATATTAATTATTAATTTTTTTTAGTCATTATTATTATTTCAAAATTCAATGTCAAGCGTGGACTCGTGAGTTCCTTCTTAGCTCTTTCTGTACGACGCAATCAGTTTCATCAGAGTGCAAATATTCTTCACATACATTAATACATTATATATATACCTACTATTATAATATAATATATTCAGTAAACACTAATATTTTATTGTAATTTAACATGTAAATATATGGGAACTTTGTAATTTATTCACTGAATAAATTTATAAAAATAATTTGTATGATAAACACTTGGAACAGTTGCACTAACACTATACTTTCAAACTTCAATAGATCAAATTATAGGTACAATCGTATATACTTTATCAATTTTGTAGAGACTATACAGTGATAGCCTGCAGATTGTCCTATCTCTCATTACATGGTTTTCTGATAATATCTTTTTGGGATTTGAATCTATATTTTTAACATTAATTCTTATAGTTGAGAATATTAAAAATGTTCGTTTTATTGTTTTGAGAATATTATAAACTAAAAAATTTCTAATTTTTGTTTATAGTTCGGTAGGCTATAGCGGTCACTATAGTACCTAGGTAAACAGATATAATATGAAGTAATGAAGAATAATTTTATTCGACTACAGTGTATTTTTATTCACCAAGGAAACGGTTAAACACATAAACTAGAGTAAAGCAGAATACAAAAATTGAATTCAAAACTATACCAAATATCAAAATTTATACGTGGAAGAACAGAAACTCAAAATTTTCATGTATAACAATTGACACACGAAAAAAGGTGAGTCATACATAAAATCATCAATTTTAATTATAGTTTGTCCCGGAAAACTAGGGCACGTCCTTCGGATATAGGCTTGTCCAGGAATAGAAACACCCAAAACACACACCATTCGAAATATTTTTCTTAACAGACTACTGACGGCAACTAGAGCCGTTGCCAATAAATAATACGGCTCGCCAATGTTTGCGCAACGCAAAAATTGTTACAACGAAATTATTGGTATCATTTTTATTTACTTAAGCATAAACATATAAAAATGTTATATTATCATCGTGTAGGTACAGACGGCACCGTGGTGACGTGGTTCTGCAGCCTACGTGTCCTTCGTGTCTATACTCCGCATAAAAAAATAATGCAGTAATAAACCCAAAACACATTTTTTTTTTTACTTATAATTAGACGGTTGTTGACACTCGACAGCGTATAGCTTATAGCTTTTTTGTTACGTGTGAGATATTATAATATTGTGTGGTCCAAGTGGTTAGGTGTTTTCTAGTAGATAGAACAATCGCGTTTGGCAGTTTGAGGAGGTCCTCCTCTGTCGTATTGGCAATCATCGCGCGCGCCGCAGCCATACAACTGCAATCGGGTCATCCGGGCGGGCGCGTGAGTTGTATGAAATAAAACGTTTAGCACGACTACAAAGTACACGGTCTGATGGCATAATATTATTATTATTATAATTTATTCTTTTGTCGGTAAAATTTAATTACTGTTTAACCGAAATGACGAAAAATAGCCCATTCGCGGATTCAGGACATAGCAGATATTATAGGGTCGACATTTTTTAAGTATATAATACCACAAAATATTTATATACCTATCGTAGTTTAATTTGTTTCGTTTTTCAAATCTACAAACGCACAATAACGCTTATGTTTCCTATAGTCATATTATGAATAGTATTGTCCAATAGTATATTTCCAATATAATACTAAAAGCTTTATTTATGGATTTTGGCCCGTATACAATACACGCACAGACGAGCACAACCGTGTAACATGCAATAGCTAGGTATAGTCATTTGAATATTTTAGTGCCGCCGAACGGACAGGGGATTAATTCAACATTCAACTGTAAAAGCAGATGACCTATAAACTTTTTCGTCAACAAGACTATCTTGTAATATTATATATGAGTTCCAAAATCCTCAAAATATATTAGTGATTATAGTAAGAAGTATATTTTCATATCGTATGTGGCAAAAATATAGAGACTGACAGGTTAGGTTAAATAGTTATGTGATTTCCGAAAGTTTTGTATAAAAACGAATAAATTACTATTATTAGTACATAAAATGTATTAAAAAATAAAAAATAAATAAATAAATGCATTTATGAATTGATTAGAGAAATGTAATAATATATCGATTAATATTCATTAAAAAAGTGCTTACATGATTAAAATGCATCTTAATTTTTATGTTAAAAATATTAAATTTTATTCTCCGAGAAATAGTGAATAATATGTAAGTAAGCATGAAATATTCGAAAATACTAAACTCAATATTTACATTATTATTTATGTATAATACTGTATCACAATGGCTGATTTAAATTTAAATATATGTTATATATATTTCAAGTATAAAAACTTTTTATAAAATAGGAAATATTTTTAGTTACAAGCCCCACAAAAGCATTTATTATCTATTATGACAAAGTTAATGTACAATAGCTTATATATTTAAATAATTATATATTGCCATCTATTACACTATATATTATGGTCAAGCGAAAGTTGAGTGCTTCATATAATTCTGTGGGAATATATTTTAAAGAGCTATATTGCATTACACTTTCGCTTTGGCTTAGTTGACTATCGGCTATCGTAATAAAAATAAATGTATTTTATGATGTATTGAATAATATAACGGAACGTCTAACGTGTATGACTCAAACAGTAAATAATTTTTGCCTTAAAAAACGTCAATAGAAAAAAAGTTGAAAAAAAGAGGAAAATTTAAATATAAAAACAAAGAATATAATCTAACTATGTAATTTTTTCGATGAGTTTTCATAATCCAAAATACACCAAAGTTATCACAAATCCAATAAATATTATCAAATAATTCAACGTTCGTGCTTTTATAAATATATGTATGACCTTGGTAAACGTTAGTTTGACTTGTGGTCAATGTTTTCTAATATTACATTTTTAGTATCGTATCCTATGCCAACAAAATGTAGGTATACTCAGTACTCAATCACTTCAACAGTTAAAAAATTTCGTAATTTGTTTTTATTTTGAATCTGGTTTATATAAATATGCTTATATAATAATATATTATATATAATTAAGCTGTACTCTTTTAAACAAACCAGATGCGTATTACATGAATGAATAGGCGTACACATCCTCAACAACAAAAATTATAGTTCTGTTATTTCGTGAAAGAGTTTCTTCTGTACTATCATTAATATCATCATCCACCAACTGCAGGTGTTATAAAGTTGTGTATCGTATGTACAATATATATTATTATGTTTACCTACTACAGTACCTACCTATATAAGGCGTGTGATTTTTAGACGAAATTTAAATGAATTAACTTGACAATCAGCTAGAAATTTAAATAAGGACTATAAATATTTTTCATTATTAGGTATTAATATTTTTTTTTATTCGTGCAATATTATCAATATGCTCCGTTTGAGTTTAATTTTAATCATGCTCTTTATACACGCTGCCTCGAACTTGCTGCATAGTGCATGTCGTAGTTTTACTCCTGACAAGAAGTTTAGGTATACGACAATAACTAATATTTTTCTCTATTCAGTCGTTGAATACAGCAGTGCTGAGTACTTATGCACTTATTTATTGATTTTGTAAACGACATAATCGAAGTCAATAATATTGTATGATCACGTTTCGTTTTAATAACACTTCCACGTGCAACTGCTAAAAACGATTCTACGCAGTATACCTACCCGTTGAAAATCGTGCATGACATTGAGTACTGTAACATAAACAATATGTAGGTATACTATACTATTATACCATGTGTTAATGTGTATGTATTTTTGATTACACTGTCTAGAACGACCCTGGATGAAGATGTAAAATAACATGCAACCACTGTTTACCTAGATTCGATAAAAGAATCGATTTTTTTTAAATTGAAATTACAATGATGAGTAGGAACAACGAATAAATAACATCGTGTCATCGTATATCTGTAATAAACAGTTAAATATTCTATTCTAGTCGGTACTAATGTATACTATAATAATGTTCTCAGGCTTCTTATATGTTTTTGCTGTTTAATCAACAGTATATTTTAAATACTTCATAAAATAATTATCAATTATTATTCAATAATCATTGTTGTTTTTAAATAAGATATGAATATACAGATAGGTAATAATATAGCCAATTTAGATATATTGCGCTCATTAAGCTCACATAATGTTTTATTAGCATCTTTATTGAATTGTCTACATCTAACATTTACTAAAAATGTTCTGAAAGGTTTTATAGCAATGTACGTAGGACAAAGGTACTACGCCTTAAAAATAACAGTAACTACAATAATAATAACTTTATTTTAGAAATATAAAATATAGCTACCTATTATAATACTTATATAATACTAGCTAATATAAGTACTACAATTATAGTGTATAAAAAATACAATATTTAGTTAAATACTTATTACATTCATTACAAATGCTGGAGATTAATCAGAAATTCTTGTAGGTAAATTATTTCATAGAATAAATATATTATACACTATGGTTTTTTTTTTTTTTTACTAACAATGAAATATTATCTAGGATCTACTATGCATAATAAAACATGATTTCCATTTATAAGAATGAAAATAAAAATCACAATGCATTTGGTATTTTTGGACAAAATATAAAGCTGCTTAACATTATTGAGTATTATAATATTATGCTAATGTACCTATTTAAGTTGTATTGCTGCATTATTTTATTATTATTCATTTATTATATTCAAAAATTTTAACTAGCTTGATGTGTATAACTTAATAAAATTTATAGATGTATCGGTTATCACTAACCAGTGATTACTAATGACAATGAATTGTCTTATTTTGTAGCAAGTACAGAATAAATTATAAAATTTTACGATGGTTAAATTATTATGTAAAAATTATAAATGTGATTTGTAATCTATAAAATGTATCCGAGAAGATGAAATTATATATTACAGTACTCATTGAATATTTTAATAACTGCCCTACTTTAACAACCACAATAAACAAATGAAAGGAAAACCATTTCGTGTCCAATAAAGTACACAATAATTGTAACTATTTAGCAATGATTCAAAATACATTTCAACAGTTATTAATTTAAAGTAGGTATTAGCAACCAATTTTTAAGTATTGTCATTTAACAATCTAATTCATTGTCGTATTAAACTTAAAAGTTAGATTTTCCGACATTTATTGCAAATACGATTTAATCGTTATATTTAAAACAGGTATTTTATGATCTTACGCTAGATCAACGCGCTTACGCAATATGTATTCTCTATACGGGTAACGATTTTACGCTGCCATCCAATTAATAAATAATAATTATAAAAATTAAAAGACAAGATAATAATTTTAGGTACCTATTACATATTATATATTGGTCAATAGTCTGTAAGCAAATTTCATTTGAATAATTGCAAAAACGTGAAACTCCTAATATTTCATAATTGTGTAGGTATCTAAAATTCAAATATTAATTAAATTATGTAGGTACTTAATAGGTTTAACAATAGCCTACTTTATAATTGATTTTTAAATAGGTATGAATGCATTTAGCCTGTAGATAAATGCTTGATTGAAGAATATCATATATTATATGAGTATACTGCAGGGTATCCCGCAAGGATTTATACCCATTGTTATATCTCCTGTGATAATAAATATATCATAAATCTGTTTTTTTTTATCATACTCACATAGATAAGTACTGAATTTATTTTGTTTTTTAATTTAATTCAATTTTTGGTAAAAAGTTAAAAAAAATTATTATTTATTTTTTAATTTTTGAAAAATAAAGATATCTATTATTTTATAGAGTTTATTTTGATGAAAATGTTTACCTTTCGACATTTTATTTTCATTAATCTCATGATTTTTAATAATTTTTTTAGTTTATACATAAAACTTAAAAAATTGGTTTTTATTGGAGTGGCGAGTCCCCTTCTACTTCAATGGGCAACTCAGTATAATTAATAAATTTTCCAAGTTAAATAAATTTTTTTTATTATTTTACATCATGCTTATAAATTATTTTTGTATAAATTAAACACACGTAATATTATCGGTTAGGTTAGGTTAGTTAGTTATATAGATTAGATGGCACTATTTCAATGATTTAATAGTAAAAATATGTATAGTAAGTAACGATTATAATAGCTAGCTAGCTATAATATAGGTAATATTATATCAATAATAATAATAAATTCAAATACACACCTCCAAACTGATAGATCTTTAAATTTACGTGAAAATAACAATGACAATAACATCATGCTTTTATTTTTAAATTTTTTATATAAATTTTGTTAATATTCGCATCGTGATTGTGATTTAATATTGTATATTAATAATAGGCACACATAAGTTAGTTTATTCGATAATCATTAATTCGTGTGGATTAATAGTTACAATCGTAATAATATTTGATGCACAAATTACAACTAAATATCCTTTGACCTTACGACGACATTTTACACGCTACAACGAATAATGAAAAATCACCGTTAAAGTACTTTTATTTCACGTATAATACTATAATAATTATATAATGACTGTGTTATTTTACTTTTCTTAGTTCAGGGTCATCTCTAACAATGAATTTGAGAGTGACAAACAACTCATGTTTATACGTCATGCACGACTTTTAACGTTATATCTTATATATACTATATTATAATATTAAGTTGTATCATCGATGGTATTACATGATAATGAAGCCAGATTCTTCGATTTTTTTTTTAGCAAATATATATTACAACGTTTCATCATCGCCGATAACTTTAATAATATATAATTTATAGTTTATTGTACATTTTATAGGTACCTATATATACACAACCGTTAAAACCGTATCTCTTTAGTTATGGGGTTTAACAGTGGCGTAGCCAGGAGATTTTTCTTCAGAGGGGACTGATCAATTTTTACACAGTGTATGGAGGTTCACATATAGATTCTTCCATAAGTTTAACATGTAGAAAAAAAATAACAAAAATAGCAATGAATTTTCTTTTTATATTTGAAAAATACAATTTAAGACGTTTGTAACGACTTCCATAGACCATTAAAAATAACTTTTAAATTTTCTCAACGTTTCGGGGGGGGGGGGGGCTGCAGTCCTCCCAACCCTCATCCACCTGGCTACAGCACTGGGATTTAGGGTTAATCAGTTGTATATTTATCTTTTATCAATTTTTCAAGGGGAGAAATAAATTAATTCGTAGACCAGAAAAACTAAATTTGAAAAATGTACAAAAAATACTTGAAAAGTCAATTTTTAATTTCTAATAAAAAATTAAATTTCGTGTTGTTTTAGACAGCAACAAGTAGATCTATTTCTAAGGATAATATATGTTATATTATATTTATAGGATTGTTTGATTAATCTGGTAGATTAAACAAATTGTTGTCAAATACATGGCATAGGTATATTAATTAAGTCAACACCAACGTACCGTTTAATGATGTGATGACGTTCGTGATATAAACATCTTTACATTTTTCGAAATATTTGTATATTTGATTGTGTATAGATTTTTGAAATTACAACGAAACATTTTTTTTTTTCATTATTGTATAATAAAATAAAATTGTTAAACATTTCATACACATTTCATCAAAAGTTGTTAAGTGTAAATATTCTCGAAATACTGTTATGAGTATTTTTTCAAATCATCGAGTACAGAGAATTTTCAAGTTTTTAGAGTTTTTATCCCTTGAAGTATTAACTAATTAAAATTTTCTATCAGAAACCACTATTTCTATGTTGAAGATTAAAGCAAATGTTTATATGATTTACTGCAATAAAAGTGTAATGCCAAAATCATATATACGACGTACTGACTTATCACATATCCACATCCCTCCAAATCTAGAAAACATAATATCATTGATAAAAGGTAAAACCAACATATTCTTCACTTCATTCACAATTTCACATTCCATTATTATAAACCACAAATTGTGTACTTGCATAGCTACATGAAAGTATAAAATACATATAAAAATATAATGTGCCTAAAGAACATATATCAACTATCGTAAGTTACAGTGGCGTGGCGAGGTAAAAGTTACATGTGGGCAAAGTAGACTTAAAGAGGCCCTTTTAAAAATTTTTTTAACTTCTGTCATATTTCTCTATGGTTAATTATAAAGCCCTATGGAACGCGAGGCCCTTTGAGGTGTGAGGCCGTGGGCAATGGCCCACACCGCCCACGCCTAGCGCCGCCACTGGTAAGTTATGAGTAAGTTATATAATATTAAATTAAATTTATTTTCTATGTTTATTGTCTATAATTCTTTTTACCAGAATTATTACACTAAAAATCATAAATAATGTTTCATATATTATGTATACAATACATAGAATTTGGATTTAAATGCTTTGGTAAACCTATGGATATATTAAATTAATTTTGATACATAACGAGTGGGTGTGTGTACAGTGTATGTTATTGTATACATTTTATAGTTAACTATACAATAAAGGTTAAATAATTAAATTTTATAGTTTAAAATTGTACTTTACAAACTATTGATCACACCTGCAATATGCAAATTATTGTGGGTACTTTTACGCGTCTGATTGTAAAACGGATTTCGGCGTTTCACTGCCACATAGGCAAATCAAATAACAAAAACACAGACAAATAATAACATATATAAAAAATACGCACCACGCCCGGTGCTGTTCACGAAGGTCGCGGTCATTGCGGCGCAACTTCGTCGTTCGTCCCGATATGGAAACTTGCTTCCCCTCGACAGTCAGCACTAACCTAACTATAGCCACATCCTTTGTCACGCGAATCTTGTCTGAGAATTCAAATTTTTTTCCGTTAAATTCCGAGTCATACGGGTACAGTACACCTACGAGTAACAACGTTTTGTATAGGCGCGTTTAGTGTAGTCGAGTTATGTCATAAAATATATAGTGTGCGGTTATTATTTTAATTTTTAAGAGGTCGCTCAATAGTCAATAGTCCCGTTAACCAAGACACTCTTATTGACTCCAGGGCACTTTCGGTAAGTATTTCTATTTCTATTATGCAAAAGGTCATCGAGATTATAAAACAATAGGTACAATTGCAAAAACGTGCAACAAAGTATTTCATTCCCTAAGGTTTATGCCGATACTTGACCAAACCAAGCGTAACAAATAGCCAATAGGTCGTATTATAGGCTTCATTAATTTAAATGTTCATTCGATTTTTTTTTTAGTTTGGTAATAGTTATAATAGAAAAAAATACTCTTGAACATTAACTTTACGGTAAATGTACCTATATGTATATAGTTTGTTAGTTTTTTGTGTTTAACTTTCAGGATCAGGAAGACTATATATAATATATATAACCATAACCTTATAGACATTTATGTTATGGTGTAATATATATATATATATAATATAACTATGTAATATGTTTGATGTAATGATATATTGATATACAATAATATACAATAATATATACTATGTATAGGTACCAACTTTATGTCACTATGTTTTTATTAGGCAGTGGCGCCGAGTACGCACTTAAGGTGGTGCATTTGAACCACCTAAAATTATGGGTGGGTGGGTGGGTGGGTGGGTTGTGTGGGTCTTGGGTAGGTAAGTAAAAATATTGAACCAAGATAGTTAATTCTTTTACTATACTAAGTATAAAGTATTTAAGTAGGTACTAGGCACTTAACTACTTAAGCGTTAAGCAGTTACCAGTTACAACATATTACCTGTTTACCTGTAACCTAGGTAGGTATAAGGTATTGCATTATTATATTATTATTATAACACTTACGTTAGCGTATGGATAGTTATGGATAAAATATTAAAGTATGTGGCCAAAATATTGACTCATGATTCATGGACTCTATTAGTCTATATAGTCTGATAATTCAATACTGAATACTTCATAGTTTGATTGAACATTATGTAGGTATTGTGGGATTATTTATTGACTATCGTTGGTCAAAAATCGAAATCGGGCAAAAATCTTAAATTATCTTTAAATCCAATAACACCGTCCAGTCGCACCACCATGTTATTAGCACGTAGGTATACACTATAGTACTATACAGTATACCGTATAAATGTATAATATGGCGTATACAATATTATTGTATATGACATGAGACGACGACGACGCAATAATATAAAAATGACAAGATATTTTTAGACTGCGATAAAACTGATAAATGCATACCTAATAATAATATTATTATTGTGGTTATTCCGTATTCGTATCAATATGCGGGCTACGGCTTACGACCTACGACTAATCATAAATCGAAAATTTATACCAACACGGATTACAGTGTATATTGAACATTGTTATTTGTTCATATTTTGTGCAGTTGCCAGTTGGTAATTACTGATGTCCTTATTAGTTATTTTTATTTGTGTACTGTGAAATGTGAAGTGTTGTACCTATTTACAAATTAATGATACATTTTTTCCTACTTGAATTTAAAAGTTTGATTTTATTTATACATTTTTGAATATTGCTCTACCTTAGTAGCGACTACCTTCTATATAGATACTACATTACAATATTTTATATTCATAATTTACTTTTATAACTTCTTGTTTATATAAAAAACTTAATATGTCGGAAAAGTGTATGTGCGTTTGTGGAAAAAAACGAGAGCAGCTAAATATCACTAACTGGAAAAGACATTTAGACAACTGTAAAGTACGAAAAACCAAAATTTCTTCTCGTTCAATATCTTCATTTTTTCCTACACCGATTACAGTTCAAGTACAGTTCAAGCAACACAATTTATGAATACATCGGAATTTACATTTACTTCATTACCAATACAGCGTAGTAGAAAGAAAAAGTTATTGTCTGGTGAAACAACTGAAGACCATACATTTATTGATCCTAAATTCCACTATAAAGTTAAAACATACTTAATTGCAATAGATTCAGCAATTACTTGTATTGAAGAACGCTTTCATTCAAAATCTCAAGAATTATTGAAAGATATTTCTTTATTTTCTGTTTCAGTTCTGAAAAAAACAAAATCTGACCCTAACACATTACCAGATGATGCATTTAATAAATTTTGTAATTTGTACAGCAAATTTATTAATCATACCGAGTTAAAAAAAGAATACTTAGAATTTTCAAAATTATTTTCTTATTTTGAATCTGCTATGATAGGTTCTCAATGTTTACATCCTAGTTCTGCAACTAGTGATAATAAAGAAAGTTCTTCAGATTTAGAAGGCAGCGATGAAGAAGAAGAAAAAGAAGATACCGTTGGTCTAAAAAAAAACAGTAGCCAAAATTTGGGAACACTTCTTCACGTATTTAAGGTTGTTACTAATTTATTTATTTACATTCCCTATTTAGACCTAAATATTTTTGCTGGATAAGAGCAAAAAATAAATTATATAATATAGTAACTCTAAATTATTGTAATTTATAGGTATGTCATACTTCCGGATTACAGAGCATTTTCCCGACCTTATACATGGCTCTTCAAATCGCATGTACACTACCAGTGTCTAGCACAACACCAGAGCGGACGTTCTCTAAATTAAAAATCGTTAAAAACCGATTGAGGACAACAATTAGTCAGGACCGCTTGGAGCAGTTAATGATTATTTCTTGCGAATCTGATATTGATATAGATCATAATCAAGTTGTAGATGAGTTTGCCAGTACTACATCTGTATTATCAAAACATCTAACCTAATGTTTGGTATTATGGTACCTACCGGTATATTTTTTATTTTTTATTTTATGAATAAAAATCTCTAAATGTTTTCATATTTATGTACCTATTAAGGTTTATACTTATATAATAAATAATAGATTGATAAGAATTAAGAGGTAAAATATATTTATCATCCTATAAATGTATGCTAATAATATGGTATCAAAATGTTTGTAAATACTAAACAGTAAGGTTTATTGAATTAGATAAATTCATTTAATTTCATAAATACAGTTGTTTGATAAGTAAAGTGTATGTGATTCGCGAGCGAAGCGAGCGGTTTTGTGTGGTTTAGTTTTGTGGGTGGGTGGGTGGTCTTTGGGGAGAGTTGAACCACCTTTTTTTAATGAACTCGGCGCCACTGTTATTAGGTACCTACTTTAAATTACAGAACAATAATCATAGGTACGTAATATTGTACAATTGTTATCGTATTGCTATATTAGTCTACATTATGACAAATTGTTTTTATTTTCTAAAAAGGATATTTATATAATATGTAGCTTTGAATATGTATTTAAACGTTTTCAAAAAATTTCATATCATAGATAGACACGGGCCTATAATAATAGGACACATCTTCCACATATTTCTTAATAAATAACGGTTTTATAATATCCAGCTTGAAATTATCAGGATAAAAATCTTATTTTAGATATGAGTTAAGTAGTTATATAGTTTTCCATAAATTCATTTTATATATGTTTTAAAAGTTTGACGGGCTTTTTTTATCGAAATCAGGCGCAGTTATGACTAAAAGAATTTTATTATACTTCAAAGTTAAAAATTCGTCGATAACTATATCTGCTTATAATAAGGAACATAATGTCTATATTATGTCTAGAAAAAATGGCAATGTTTTGATATTTGTCATAGGATTTTTTCAAAATTTATTAGTAAGAACGTAACCAACATTTCCAAAACAATCATAAAATACATTAGGCGTGTGCTGTATAATTTTCATGGTGTGGTAAAATATAAATACATTTTTTATTTATTTCGATCTTTGTAGTTCAAATTATTAAATCATTGAATATAAATATCATACTAGTGTTTTAAAGTTTTTTTCTCATAAAAAAAAAAAATAAAAAAAATATAGAAGTTAGCTATTTAAAAAGGAAAGCTTATGACAATAAAAATTAGATCGACCAAATGAGTCATAATACTCATGGCATAATGTACACTATAACTAATTAGACTAGTAATGGATCGACATCATTGGATTTGACCATAGTTACGCATACACAAATAAGCGGAATTCGATATATAAATTCAAGGTCGATACAAATGTGTTTTAAAATTAAAAAAAGTATTATTAATTGCCAAGGCCTAAGACTGTTCTCAATAATGTGTCATTATAATAATATGTAAGGAGTAGATAATATTATTATATATGAATATATGAAGAGGTGACATGTTAAAGGCTTAAGGCTTAACTCAATATTATATAGTATTTCGAATGAAGATATAATTCGAAAGTCGAAAGTGTATAATTTATATTGTAATGCGGGAATATGTCATGAATCAATATAATTAACCACTTACAATTCGTTTAAGTTAAATTTAAAATTTGAAGTGTTTGGAAATTAGAATAATAAGTTATATATTAGGTAGCTATTTACAACAGGGGTAAACTCTCTCTACATTTTTGGAGAACATCCGAATGTAATAATGCAACATGTATATGTTGTATTATAACTTTGTTTAATTTTATAAGTGTGCGCGGAGGTGGGTTGACATTCCAGAATGTGATAGGTATTCTTTTCATCTATAATAAGTGTATTCCACATTGTACACGATCACGTTATTGTTACAAAAATAGATGACCGTTTGCCTTTGCCTCTTAGTGTCATTTATAATGTCGGTAGTCAAAATAAATAAATATAGGTAACTACGTATAAGATAACTTATAAGTTATAAGTTATGTTTATATATAGTATCTACTTACCAATTACATTCATGAAGCACTGTGGAATGATTGTGGAAAATTGTTGATTTAATATGAAGCTGATTTAAATATTATGCGATGATTTATAAGATCCAAATCCAAATCCAAATACGTAGATATAATATATATTATACAGAATCAACATTTTTTGGTTTATTAAACCTAAGATTTCTAACGTCAAGTGAGTATATTTTCAAACATTAAACATAGTTAAGTTATATTCATTTTATACAATAATTACATAGGTAGATAAAATAAAGTAAATCATATAGATGTCTAGTATAGTAGTATATACACTGATACTAATTAAACTCCCAAACATTGAAACATAAAACGATGTAGAAATACCATTTTAAGACAATAAATAATCATAATTATATGGATCAACTCATCCACTTTATGTATCAAATCTCAATATCTAAGTCTGTATACATATTCTATAAGTATATTTTAGAATATTGGTGTTAGTGATTACCAAAATTATTTACCACATATTTTGGGTAAGAGCATAATATTTTTGCATATTATTAAAAAAAATAAGAGCATATCAAGTGCACATTCAAAGGTTTTTTGATGCATAAATGAATACTATTTTAAGGTTTTTGAGTGTATACAAATCCAGACTCTAGTGATAACATTATTTGACTTACTATTATAATATGTTTGATTTTTACAAAATTACACCCCATAAATCGAATTCTACAATATCGAGTTCAATAATAATTATATACGTCATACTACATTGTACTATACAATACATTGTGATCTGTGATTGTACATTGAGCATTAATAAATAACTCTGAAATTAGTTTTATTGAATCAGTTTATGACTTTATGTTATACTGATACACTGTTAATTTAATTTTTACAGTAAATTAAAATCAGTAACTGTACACTTTGTGGTTTAATTGAAAACATATAAGTATTAAAAGTCAGATAATTTCAATTTAATATGAAACTTAATTATAATAATATTGTGTTTTTAAGACCGATTGTAAATATGATACCCGACAAGTAGGCGCGTGGGCAATATTCGACGACGGTGGGTTTGTAAAATGGAAAAAAAATTCTCCTACGTATCAAATTGTTGATCAATACATTATTTTTTTACCAGGAGAAAGTCAACTATTAGCGTAATAGATAAATGGAAGTATCAATTATTTTCGCACACATATAGCCGAGCGATCAATGACCCACAAGGTAGGTAGGTACTGGTTATAATAAGAACTAAATATTTTCATAATAAAATTAATTGGTCTAAGACTATTTAGTCTATTGTAGACTTCAGGGTTACGATGCTTCAGGAATCGAAAGTTAAAATGATGAGAAGAAATTCAAATTGCTAGAGAATTTCCATAAATCACTGCATTTTAAATTAATCACAACAATAGAACAATGATTGTATACATCTTAATATTTTATACTATTTATCATATTTATCATTCAACTGTTAAGTGTAAATATAATATAATATTAATTTATCCGAAGAGAAAAGTTTGCACTAATCATATTTTTATATTTAGCATTCTTTTTAATTCTACTTAATTTTGTTTCAGAAAATATTTTGCTTGGAAGCAGTGGCATTTGATTAATTTAATTTTTTTTTAGGGGGGGTTGGCAACAGAGATAATTTCCTCTTTTCCTTTGAACGATATTTATTTTTTGGTTTAATGCATATTCATTTTTATTTTTAAGATATGTTTTCAATGTCAACAATTTAATATTTGTTTGGATATTCAGCGCGATATAATTTATCAACTTATCAATTTATTAACTCATTAAATTCATTAGAACGTTATCAATAACTATTTTAAAGTGAGGTATTTAATATCCGCCCCTTCCCAAAAAAAAATGGTTCACAGCTACGCAACTGGCTTAGAAATGTGTTGTATATTATACCATTTATACCTATTAGATTTTCATCATATTATAGCTTATATTGCTTATTCGTGTATTATTCTTCTACAAAAAATATAAATATATCGTTAAGTAATCTCTAATTTTAAGATTATTTATTATATTTAGTTCAAGTTTATATGTAATTTAAAAATTTAAAAAAGCTTAAATTTTTTATATCATGTTTTCTATAGTATCCATCTATATGTTATCTTATTATGAACATGTATCCTCTATGTGTTGGTTTTATAATTTATAAATAAGTTAAATAAAAATACAAAATACAAACAGTCCACTTGGCACTTAAAGTAGGTAATAAAACGATTAGTTATAAATTTATAATATTACATAATAGTCGAAATATAGGCTTTAATATTTATAAATTATTATCTTAAAATAAATTTAAAAGAGTGAAATAACATTATAACAAGCACTAATTATAAGATACAATTTAAAAAAATTAAATAAATATTTTCCAAACAAACACTACTTATTTTATTTTATGTTAGAATACCTATATACCTATTTAAGTGGGAAGAGAAAACAATCGGATTTAGTGTTTTAATGTATACAATGATATTGTAGTAGATTGAATTTATTAACACCATCTATTTCTAGTCGTAGAATTATTTCAACAGTTTCATACATTTTATATAATATGGACCAACAATTTGAAAAAAAACACTATAATAATATAGTCCATAATATAACAAATAAATAACATCAATAATGTTGTTAATCAAAATTTCAGTCAAAAATTAGGTTTATATTTATTCATTTACTGTAATTTATAGCGTTATCGAAACATCATATCAAAGCTCAGGCTCCCTTATAATTAATATACCTTGGAGAACTCCTGAAAACGAAATAAAAATTCTACTACCTAACCCATATAGTGGGACGCAATTCATGTACCTATACCTCTTTAGCGGGACGCAACTAAGGTGCCCCGCTAAATTATATGTATAAATACTGTAACTACCTTCATAATCATTATTCAAAATACACTTACGATATAAGTAATTTAAACTTTTATTACTTACTTACTATTAGGATTATTTTTCATTGTTATTTTCTATTGACTTTATACAATATTTATAAATTATAATTTACGAGTATGGTGTAAGTTTTCAAAAAATGTGCCATTGTAATTAGTCGGTATAATTATTATTAATTTGCATTGTTTTACAATATATTTAATTTCTCCATACTGTGTACTAACAAGAAATAACAAGCAACTGACATTTTAATTTATAAGCAGTAGACACGCATGGACTTCAACGACCATAACTTACACTAGATATATAGATTCTATACAATTTTCTAGTTTTGTGTGGACTTTGTTGATTGTTTTGTTCGTAGTCTCTCCCATATTATTGTTGCCGCCCTTGTAAATATTACAATTTAAATCGTCCCGCAGTTCAAAAAACCAAACCGATCGGATCCAAGTAGGATCCCTAAATTCATTACGATGTTGGTGTTCGTAGCCGTGTTCAGTGTTGACGAGCCACGGACAGACGCGAACGACACGAGGTGTTGCGATCGACGGTGGCGCTGCGAACGGCCAGGATCGACCGCGCGGTCGATAGTACAATATTATTGTGGTATAACAAAATCGCGCAGTGGTAGGGATCGCGCGAAGAACAAAAGAACAGAGCGTGCTTCACGCAGCCGATCGCGGATATTCTCTCGTAGTCGCTTGCTGTGCTACTGCTGCAAGTATTCCGTCTGTTCAGCTCGCGTGCATATGGTCGCGCACACATCAAACATACGAACGAAAATAATTAGGATCTTCGAAATCGCTATATTACTATTTATCCAAGACATAATACAATTAATATTTCCGAGTACCTAATGTTCGTTATTGTGGTCTATTAACACTGTGCATTCGTTTTTTTTCTACCGTTCGCGTATTCGTCAGTTTTAATGTACAACGGCAGTCACAAAAGTATCACGCCAGAATTCTTTCGCAGTGCTTTCGGGACAAAGGACTCGAGCAGCGGACTGAGGATACAAAGTCAAGGTCAGGTCGAGTTTTTAAACCAAATAAAAATTAATTTCCCCTCCCAGTCACTTCATAAAATAGTGTAATAATTAAATAACCATATTATATATACTTACATAATATTACTGACTATGTTATTACTTTTTGTCGTTGGCTTTAAGCGTTGCATCATACCCTGAGGGATAGCTAGGTTTAGCTAGGCTATACAGGATTAAATTTGTCCACAAGAGACTACAAAGGAGTGATTGAACCATTCAGGATTATAATACGTGGATCGGGTATAGATAATAGATATTATTAAGAAATAAGAACAGTGGCGTGGTGAGTTATGTTTTCATCATGGGAAAAACAATTGTAAATTTGTAATGGAAAGGACATCTCAACAGTCCACCTACGATCACAGTCCATCATCGATTTGTTTTATTAAGTCCGGCCAAGTGCCCGTTTAGACCTTATATTACATATTAATAATTTACCACGCCACTAAATATAATCATAAAGATACTTAGTCATATCCAAATATCCTATATGGTATAGACCGCGAAATAACAATACAATAATGCTATATCACTATAATTATAACAATAATAATATCAAAATTTACAAGCTCAGTCGCTACTGCGACGTTCTAAATGTAAATTTAATAATAATATTAAGACAATAACTAGCCCAATTTGTATTAATAAATATATTAGAAGAGTAGAACGTTGTAGCTTTTATCGTGTATTTAATAATAACTGGTCGTTAACTATGTAATGTTACTTCAGTTTTCTAAGTTTTCTTGTGTAAATGAAGTATTAAAAACGTGATAGGCCTACCACATACATTATAATATTATTATTCGTCGTAGATGGTAGCGCGTGGGGGAAGAGGACGAGCCGTCGCCTCCGCTTCTGGGTCACCCGCCGGCCATCGCCTCCACCACCTCCTCTCTAGGATGGTTCAGCTGTTTTTTATTTACAAACACGACAACGGGCACAACGGAACAATAACAACAATAACACTGCACGATCCACTCTGGTGCGTGCGTTCGGTCGGGTGGATAGGTGGCGAAGGGGGGTTGGCCGCGGCGGCCGAGCGCGTAGTATTATTATTACGTCGTAATTCGATTACGCGTACAACTTTAAACTGTACTGTAACACCATCGTGGTTTTCGAGGTCGACAAGACTTTAAAAATTACGTTATCATATTATTATAGGTACATTAATTATTTAATATTTTATTATTATAATTTGTATTTATTAGTTATTACTCATTACTGTATGTCTGTATGATGATACTCGATTGCTGTCCGGCGCTGAACGCCCGTACTGCAAAAAATAAAAACGATGTAGTTGCCGACCATTTATCGAAATAATATTATGTCACCGTATCAGCACGGCGATCCGCGGCAAACGTTCAAATCGTCGTCGGTACTTTATATGAGCGCCGCGATTTTACGTGGACAGATCTTTTGAAATTTTGACAGAACGATTTGTACCCACACTAGTACTTGTGTCCCCAGTTGTATACCCACTATTCAGAATACTTGATAATATGTCTACCGCTTCGTTTCCCCGAGAATACCGACCAGACCTATAAACTAGAATATAGATACTATCTATGGATCAGATCGAAGATTTTTCTACGCAAAAGTAAAAAACAATTCGGTTTTCGCCGTAAATCGTTTTTTAATTTAATTGCGCAGTGACATGCAATAACAATATTAATATTATAATAATTATATGTAGAGGTCGACAATTGTTGCGAAACGGTTTTACAATGAATTGATGAACAAATAATAAAACATTGTGAATATTAATAGATTTTTGTAACTATTACGTTACCTAATGGACAAATCAGTATCTATGTTACTTACACGTTTTGCAACTAATTTATTCGAATATAATGAAAATCACTATTAAAATACCTACTTGTTAATGTGTTATTACTATTTTAAATTTTTAAATTTTATACTCACGTTTAATCAAAAATACACAAAAACATTATAAAATAATACTTAATTATTATTTCTGCTAAGTGCCTATTTAATAAAATAATAATATTCAAGAATTCATTTCTAAGAACTAATAGTATGTAAAATCAAACAAATAAATACACAGATATAAATTTAATAAAATATACGCTGCGGTAATAAAGGTAAAAAACTACTTTTAGATATTTACGTAATTTTGGTAGTTTCGTAAGAACAGGATTATTTTACGGTGTTGGTAATAGATATTCGTTACCAGATAGGTAGGTATGTATTATATGTTACTACGTATGCAATATGTTACAATATCGTGATTCTCTTGAAGTTTAGTAGCATATTATTATTTTTGATGTAAAAAATGAAAATATTGTTACCTACTTTCATTAACCGGGTTTTAGAAAAAAAAAATTACTATACGAATTAAATAAAAATGTACATTATTAACATACAATATACGTTAGATGTAAGCATACCAACAAAAAATAATAATTAAGCTTAAGCAAATAGATTTTTAGAAAATATAGTTATTAAAGAACCTCTACTGATTTCATAATTTCTTCTTCCGCTTTTAGTACCTATATTCTTGCTTGATATTAATTCCAATATGTATTATCTTAGTTTTATCTCTTATAATTCCTACATTAATATAATTTTAATTATAATCTTTCAGGTACAATATTGTAACCTTTCGCAATGTCATTTTATGTAACAATAATAATTGTACCTAATAGCTATCAATTCTATCATAATAGTATTTAGTATTTACAATTAAAGTAATAACTAATAATAATAGTATGTCAAAACTCAAAATTATAATTATAGTTTTATGTTGTGAACATCCTAATCAAACAATAGCTTCTGTTTATTTACAATTTAGATAACATAAATCGTATTAATGGATAATAAAATTGTATAATTTTACGACTTATTATATTTACACTAACGATTACCTACTACAGATAAATTATAAATCATTTTATAAATTTAAAATTATTATTTATTATAAAAAGTTTTTATTCAGATAGGTAAATTCGAGGGTAAATTGAACAGAAAAGTATTATTTTAAAGAGATATTTTATAATATATTAATTATATATAGGAATAAATAATATTAATGTAGTAATATACGTCTTAGTAATATTACGTCTATGTCTATACTAGTAGCTGTTAAAATGATTATTAAATAAAAACCAAGATACTAAAATTAATACTAATGATACTATAATCTTAATATTCTGTGTACAACAATAATTTTTCTAACTATTTATTATAATATCCTTAATCCATTTATTATCATTTAAGGATATTTTAATATTTACGTATATATACTTATAATAAAAATATAAAATAATATTTAGGTAATTATTAAATAAATGTATGTTATTTATAATTTATTTGTATTTTTATTTAAATTTTTATTATTTCCACACAATGTTTAACGAATAACGAATTTCAAAAATTCAGTAAAAATTCTCATCAAAATATGTTTGATTCACATTATATTAATTAATGTATTTGAACTTAATATAGTATATATGTACAGATAATTGTGTAATGAGGTATAATATACTAATAATAATGAACTAAGAATTTTATCATTTTAAAATTTTCACAAGCAATGCTCGACCGATGGCCAAATTATTGACATTTATAATTGTAATTAAATGAAATATAACTGCTTTCAAATACCTTGAATCAATCGTCATTGACTAAACGTGTTTTTTTACAAAATCCTAAATAATTATTTTCATTGTGAGGTGTTACACATGTGCCTGTATGTGTTAATGTTATACGTAACAATAATAATATAAACATAATAAATAGGTAGTCAATTTAGTATTTAAACATTTAATTAGATAATTAATTTTTTTGTTATTAGTTAACCCATGGAAATACAGGCCATTGGGTGGTTATTCTTGGTAGGTTTATGCATTGTAGGGGTTGGTACAGTAGGTTGGCAACACGTGTGCTGTGTGCTGCAAGGTTTTTGCCACCAAGAACCCCGGTGGTTACCCATCCGGGAACTAGTGGCAGCAGACAGTATGTACTCTGAATAACGTTGCGTGACTGATTGCGGCAACCGCGCCACGATGAGCCACAGATAATTTATTAATATCGTTCTAACACTTAAAACCTTAAATTTTTGGACGAATGATATTAATTGGTATATTATAACATATTTTTTTGATTTTTTCATTAATTTATTTTAAAGAAAAAATATTTTTTTTAGTAATAGTAATTATAATATTTTATACAATTTGAATTTCATAAAATAATATTCATGTTTATATTTTATTAAACATAATGTTATATTGTTATATATATTTATAAAATTAACAATATGCTAATGGCAAGTTTCCGACGTATTTATGATCAATTAAAAAAAATATGTATATTTATACTCATTTGTAGTTATAGTTAAATGATTTTTCAATATAAAAATGTACCTAATAAAATATTGGAAAAAATCTACTATAATATTTATAATATTATATATTATAATTTATAAAAAAGATACTATGATATTTTAAAACGTGTATTTAAATTAAAGTTTATAGCTCTGTAAACAAAACCTGAAACTTCGCATATTATTGTCATAAGTGAAAGGGAAATGCAAATTATATTTACCAAGGTTTAAATTAAGGTTCAACTTTTAATTATTTAACTTAGTACTTTATGATTCTTAAATAATTAACAATGTATCTTGTCTAATAACATATATGTATTATGTATACACGATAAAATTAAGAAATAATTATTATTTTGCTTTGTCAGTTACATATCATTATAAGTTAGACCACTTTGAGACAGCCATTCCTAAATATTAAACATACAATTTGTCACGTACTCAATATAATATATATTTATATATAATATCCCTAGGTGTATGATAATTGGTTAGAATTGTTGTGTAAACAAAAGATTCACACCGTTTAGAAAATTAAATGGTTAACATACAGTGAAATTAAATTGTCTTACCTATGTAAATTGTTTAAAACAAAATTATGTTTCAAATAAATATTTGATTAAATAAGTTATATTATGTAAGGTGCAGGTAACGAAACATATAGAACGAAAATGTCAATCACAATAACACTGGTGAGGTTTCTTCTTGTTGACAATATATAAAATGAATAATATATAATATAATCCACGGGATTAAAAAGATTTTCATATAATATAATACACCAAGTAATATGCAAGTCATATATTAACTACATTTCATTCATATATTTTGTAGAGATTAAAAGAAAAAATATTAAACGAATTAAATTTAAATATAAAGTTAGATTGTATTTTAATTCATAGTGTAATTATTATTCGTTTATAAATTATTACAGATTTTATAAATTCCAATAAATGTTTAAAACAATATATAAATTAACAATATTATCGTGTATAATATCTTATTCTCGATATTCATTCTAATATAAAATAAGTAAAATATTAAAATTTTATCACATGATTTTATACTCTTTCTTAACAACTATGACACGTATCACATTAAGTCATTTAAAGGTATAAAGTTATATATAACTTTTAATATGGTTTCAACTTGAAACTTTCAAGCATCGTTGAACCTAGGCCATTGATGTATTTGTATGACAGTGTGGCTATAAGTTTAATATATAGATTTTAATGAGTAATGATTATCATTAATAATTTATCATTATAATCATACTATTTATACTGCTATCTACCTATACTTAGTGACTTCTATATTATGTTATAATGACCCCCCCTCCCCCCGGATGTGTACATCAACCTAGTACTACAGTAGTACCTACTTATATAGTATAATGTGGTATACTAAATATCTTAATAGTTAAAAACAAATGTGGAAATATGTGTAGTGTATTCATTACGTATGAAACTATCTGTTTTCATTGTAAATGTAATATTTTAGTTGATAATATTTAAGTGCGTAGTTTGGTATAATTATCTGTGGGGGCTATATTATATAGGTCAATAAAAACGTATTTAAATAAAGTAAATAAGAATAGGAAGATAAAAATAAAAGAGATACATGAAAGACAAAAGTATAGATACGGTAACGGCAACGGCTTGCGAGTTCCTTTTTCCGATTGGCTGGGTGACGGACCTCTTTTGTCCTATCCTTGTACAGGCCAAGGACAATACGCGATGGTATGAGGAACCGTTCTGGTCAACGGTTTCTCCGTCATCAGTATTATTCGCGTGAAAAACTGATGTAACGCCGTTTTTTTTTTTTGGAAAATTTAACATGATTCGGTGAAAACCAATGTTTAAAGAATAATAGTTGTTCATGTAATAATACAGTAGGTATAGAGGTACCTGACTTATGATACTGTTAAGTGTAAACTGTTGAATTGAAACATCCAGAGTGCAAACCATAATTTTACTGAACGCGTGAGGTTTTTTTTTATTGAATTTCAATAAAGGGTGCATATCTGTATAAAAGAATCACAATATATAATATATTATATAAGTTTACAAATAAGCTATACTTAAGGATTGTCAGCTAATAGCTATATATGTATTGGCATCGATCGGTGTGATATATTTAATTATTACCTTTCCACAATATTATTGATATTATCGTCTTTTTTGTTTAATGTGCGAGCTTAGTAAGAAATTTCAAAAAACTATAGGACAAAAATTCAATGATAAAAAAATAACAATAAAGTTGTATCAGTATTTACATTAAAAAAATTGATACCTATTTAGGACACATTATTAAAGAATTTACTTATGAAATGTTAACAGATAAATCACGTTGTATTTATATTATAATGCTTCAATTATGATTTTATTATGATTTTTATTTTTTAATGTGGCCTGAAAGTCCAAAATGTTGGCCCACTACTCTTCTGTATATACGAATTAAATGAATGAGAATAAAGAATAATAGGCATTGGACTCTTATAGAATTTTTTTTTTAATAACTTTCATATTTACCGTTCTCTTTATACATCATAAACGTAGGTATAGTTATACCTTTACTAAGAAATCCGTCATTTTCAATAAAACAAATTTTAATGGAGTAAAACTATTGAATTCAATATATTAAGATAAATTAATCAAATTTTGGTTGTATATTCTATAGTGACAATGAAAAGTGCAGAGGAGGACAGGTGTAGTCCAATTAATAATCATAACTTGAATAGTTTATACCTGATATACAGCTAGTATACCTATATATATATATATATATATATATATATTATGAACTGTAGTCGTTTAGGTACACATAAACGATGCCATCTGGCTTTGATTTATACAATGACAACACAGGTTCCTGACCCGATCACAGGTCGTGTACCTTTCGGATTTAAGAGTAGCCTAAAAAGACTGATTTTTTTTAAGATCACGATTTCGTTCATATTATACGCGTAGGTACTAAAGTGTATATACGAATTTTAGTAAGTAAATATGTATTATATACATTATACATATAGACCGACGACAATAAAAGTCATAATCTGAATTCTAATTCAGCCGATAAATAGGTAATGAATACATCAAATGTTATTTAAATATCTCATATTCTCATCCTGAGCCAATACCAGTTCGTTTAATTATTATTCGTATACTACAAATACATAGGTACTATCTATTATTAATACAAATAATTTTATGTGTAAGACGCGTCTTTAAAATTTAAGGGTAAGACTACTGCTAGGTATAATATGTTTCGGAAAATGAGTTGGTATCTAAAGTTTTTTATTTCTAACGCATTTAAGCTTGTAATACTTTAGAGTAAATTAAATTACAATTTTACCATTTAAAATATGGTAAATACAATAATAAATAATAATGTTAGTATTATGAGCAGATCTATATTGTATGCCATTTTGAAGTTATTTAATTTATTTAATATCTGCAGTGGATGCCGAATTTACCTATTGTCTACACGAAGGAATGATGATAGTATTTTTAAAGTAATTATAATCAATATATTACCTATACAAGTATACAACAGATAATGTTTGACCAATAATATTTTCAAGTAAAACACAGATGTAAATATAACTATAATATATATAATTATTATAAATATACAGTCAACCCTACACGCATTATATACCAAAACTATATCAATTATAGCTAATAAGTAAAAATATGTTATAATATTTTATTATATAAGTATTATGTGTTGTGTAATATTGGGTAATCGAGTAGTCCTATGTAAAATACTATATATATAAGATATAACAATAAATTAAATAGATATAACTAGGTGGACTATGTTGATTTATATACATTACTATTCATGCACTACGTACAACGCAGTAGAAACCTTTAGCATGAATGAAATCCTGTGGTTGTCCAGTTCTATACCTAAATTATTATGCTCTAAACAAAAAAATTACCATTTTTTTTTTAGTCACTCGTACTTACATTTTTCGATAAGTCTAATCGTAATAGAGATACACATACGGCCATACATAATACTTTCATAGGCACGATGTATACATATAGAACAATTTAATTTACTATATACCTATAATCTATATAGCATATAATATACCTATATACCTATTCGTCCATGTGCACCAACAGACGTGAACTCGCCGGAAATGATCGTCTCGTGCAACCGGTTCTGATTTACAGCCACTATATGCCAATTCTAACGAAAGACGCCATTTAACTTAATCGCGAAACATAGCTCGTTGACTTGTTGAGAGTCCCTCGTGTGTCTGTACACAAAAGCGTTAAGTTGCAAGTGCCTGTGTTGTTTACATTATATACATACACATACGACTATAATAATATATAAACCACGGGTCGTCGAGAAATTAGTTTAGAACTGTATTTATATCGATTATCAAGCTAACATAAAAAACGAAATTTACGAACTTCAACGTGCTATTTTTTATGTGCTCCTTAGTGAAAGTTTTACATCAATATAGTAATGCTTTGTGGATCATGAAATGCACGATATTTACCAATATAGTTTCAAGGTTTTGACACGAATCATTATCATCATTATTATCTAACCGGTTAGGTCCAACTTAAATAGTTATTTCATTCTAAGTTTATTTCAGTATTTCGTTTGTCAATTGATCGTCTAAAATTAATGATTATTTTTTGTAAGGTTGTTGGAACAACGAAATACGTTACAAATATTACATATTTTGCGATCCGCGTTTAATAGCACTTCAGAAATGTTATAGGTATTAGGTACATCGTTGTACATTTTTGTTGAACTATTATAAAAAAAACTAATTAAAATACTTGACTATATTACACAATATAATAATCAGATCCTTGCCGATAACGCTGCTGCTGAACACAAATTAAACAAAAATATTATTTTGGTTGCAGGATATTTAAACGAAACAGGACGAAAAATTAGCCGTTACCATGCCGTCGCTTTTAGAAGCGATCGTAGAGAAGTACGAATGTTTTGAAGATGATACGTTCGATCAGATGCCTATTGCAATATATGTCCCACGTAAAAATCCCAGGAATATGATACCAAATTTATTGGTATTAAATGATTGTGACATTGATTCGGCCGGACAGGAATCCGACTTGAGAGATAAATGTCAAGGTGTTGAAGAATTGGATTTAGCTCAAAACTGTTTGTCTAGATGGAGTGAAGTAAGTCCTACAATTCTAATAAACAAATTCTATTTATATATTTTGAATGTTAAATTTTGCCTCAGTAGAAAAAATATATATATGGTAATATTATTTTCCCTAAAAGTATTATAAAATATAAAAATTTAAATATTTATTTATTTATTTTTGGTCCGATGCACAATCTTTGAAATACGTCATAGTGCTATAATTATATACTATTAATTCTTTTTAAATATATATAATTTCAGATATTCAAAATATTACATATCATGCCGAGACTGAAATTCGCCAATCTAAGTTTTAACAATTTAAGTTCAGATATAAATAGTGCAGTTGAGGTTTGCGACGACACTGAAGAAACATACCCGTGTTTGAAGAGTATCGTGTTGAATTCTACAAATATAACATGGCGCAGCTTTAGACACATTTTGAAACGAATACCCATGTGAGTTAATTTCAATTTTAAAAGTTTCATTAGATTTACATAAAAAATTCTCCAATAGGGTCGAAGAGATACATTTGAGTATGAATAATTACGATGTTATCGACTTGGATGACGATGAAAATTGTCAACATATTCAAATGCCTTCAGTGAAAAGGTTACATTTTACAGGTACCTAACTTTAAGTGTGCCATTAATATTATTTATTGCTTATAAATTAAATTATAATAATTCCGTGTATTTTTACCTGTTCAGTATAAATACTAAATTGAAACAATATAACGTTTATAGGAAACCCTGTGTCTACGTGGTCTGAAGTATGTAAATTAGGTCGAGCATTTCCAAATCTTGAATCGTTGGTGCTTGCTGAATGCCTCTTGCAGTCACTTATGACTCCACCACCTTCGCCAGATACTCACCTAGGCTTGTTGTCCTACCCAAGGCAAGGGAGTGGATTTTGTAGTAAGTTATTACAAAATGTACGAGATTTTATTTTATTGTAATCGTGGCATTTCGATCTTAAGATATGACGCTGGATTCACCACACGATGCATTTACACATCTCAAATTCCTAAACCTAAACAGAACCTTAATTAGAACGTGGGACGACGTTGACATCCTGGGACGATTTCCTGCATTAAGATACCTTAGGATACAAGGATGTCCGATATTCGAAGTGAGTGATATACATATATTTTTTTAAATTTCTGTAATGGAAATGGGAACTGATTATTTTTGTTTTAGGAAAACTCTGAAAGACAAGAATACACAGAACACGAACGCAGACAGTTGCTAATTGCACGATTACCGTGCATACAAACTTTAAATGGCGGAGCAGAAATCACAGCTGATGATAGAGAAGATGCTGAACGGTTTTTAATAAGATATTACATGGATAAGCCTGAAAACGAACGACCTGAAAGGTAAAAAATAATATTAGGTACTAAATATTAAACTCGTAAGTATTATTTTTACTAGCACAGCTTTTAATTGTCCATTAAAATAAAATAAACATAAACACATCATTCCATAACAGGTATCTTAGGTTGGATTTTACTCTTGTTTAGTTGTTATTGAACCCACTATTAACTTTTGAATTAAAAATGGCAATCTGCTAACCTATATTTTTAATTTTATAATAACCAATTTAGCAGAATATTTGTATGAAATTGTTGACATATAATTATCAAGTATTATGAAACTAAAAGAAGCCTTGGCCATATATAATGTTACAAGTTATAATTTAATGTAATAAGTTAATAGTTAGTAAAAATTAAGTTAAAAAAGTGGGAAAATAGATAACTTCTCTGCTGTACCTATAGTAGGCGTTTATTGAGCCTCGTTGTTGAGTAGGCCACTGTAATGGATTTATTAAATTTGAATTCAATGATAAATCTATGCATATTATTCTAGACGATGACTGTCTGTCAGCCTACATTACTAAGTACAATTTATTATATGAATATTTTATAATGTTGTATTAAAATTATTTATTTTACAATTAATAATACGGTAGGTCGAATGCTAATAATATTGCAATTGTTGTATTATTAATTACAGCAGTATAATACATATCATATTATATTAATATATTATAATTTATAATATACACTTTTGAGCCAGTACAGACTTAACGTAGAACTATATGAATCGGAACTAGGGTCATAGTATTCCAAACTGTTAGTGCATTTCTCAATAGTTCGATATTCAAACAAAAATTATCACTAACTTTAATGTCGAAATGTTTCAGGTATTATGAATTGGTCCAAGTTCACGGAAAACTTGATCCTTTAGTAAATATAGACTTGACACCTGAAAGCAAAGTTCAGGTGAAGATTATTTGTGGTGACAAATGTGAACAACATATTTTAGATGTATATCAGACCGTGAATGAACTCAAACAAAAATTGGAAAAATTTTCCGGTATACCAGCACACCGTATGCGAGTGTTTTACATGGATCAACATGTGTGTTCAGTTATTGGCCCGGAAGAAATGAAGTTTCCGAACAAGAGATTATATAGTTACAATATAATTAAAGGAGATCAGATAATAGTCGATTCAAAAAAATGAAATCTTTTACGAGCGAACGCAAAAATACTGTAAATTATTCAGCGATGGCCTGTGATATAAAAATATTAAATATACATGAATTATGAATACACAATATTATGATTAATTCTATAATTTTTGAATTAAACTTAATTATTATTTTTATATACTAGTCAGTAGGAGAGAGTACAGGTTTTCGATGTTGATGATTAAATATTTAAAAATGGCAATGTTATTATTGTAATCTTGGCAGCTTGTACTTGTTCTGCTTAAGTACACAAGAATATGTTTTAATCAAAACCTATTAAATATTTACAGTATTTAAACATTTGAACAATATATGTACCATAATATGTATACTTATATAATTCAAGACTTAGTATAATAATTTAGTTTTATGATTGGACTTTAGCGTGTAATACTAATATTAGTTATAATTCAGTTTTTTAGTAAGATAAAGACTCATTTACTTAATTATAGATTTTAATTAACAATTAAATTGAACTGTATTTTTTTCCTGAATATACATTTTTGAATACTTGTGTTCATAAACAAAAGCTGATAATTGGTACAATATCAATCCCTCAAAGTTTTATTGATCTGCTTATCATCCAAATTCTAGATTCTAAATTCTTGACAATTATATTAAATAAAATTCAATTAATTTAACAACAATAAATCATTCAAAAAAATTTTTTTGACTTTTTAATATATTTACATATGGGTTCATTCGATATAATTTGTAGTTGAAAAAGTAGAATGTAAAAGGTTGTAAAATTTCAAACAGTTTGCTGAGGAGCCTTAAAATTAATTAAAGACAGGAGTGTGAGTAATTTTTCCAGATAAGATATTCTTTGGAAACTGAAGATTGAGTTTTGAGTGCATGTCTGCAAGATGTTCATCCCATATAGCAGGGGTGGCCAGCGAGAAAAGACTTGCGAGCCACCAAATATATTAATAAATATGGAAGAGCCAAAATACAAAAAAAAAAAAGGTCATATTATTATATAATTTTTATATATATATTTATATATATGATATTTTATTATTGTAAATAAGATAAGTTAAGGTATGGTATTTAATAAAATGTGAAGAATGAGATAACAATAACTGTACAATAATCTCAAATTAAATTTTATCTTCATAAATACCATAAATATCATACAGACATAGACACACATGGATAATGGATGTTATGTCTTCATAGTGTTTTTTGACGTCATGCGTGTAACAACACAACATTAATAAAATAATTATTATGTCTAAGAAACGCAAGTATGAAGAAGAACACAGAGAATTCAAATTACAATGGGAAGAAGAGTTCTTTTTCATAGAACGAAACAGTAAACCATTTTGTCTCATCTGTCAATCCCAACTATCACAATTTAAGGTGAGTAACTTAAAACGTCATTATGAAACAAATCACAGTTTGTTTAGTAACGAATTTCCTACTGGTTCTGATTTGAGAAAAATAAATTAAGCACAATGAAATCAAAATTAAATAAACAAACCAATGTTATGGCGGTATTTTCCAAAGAAACCGATATCACTACTGAAACGAGTTTTTGTATGGCGTTTAATATTGCTCGAACAAAGCGCCCATACACAGATGGGATATATTTAACAAAAAACACTTTAGATGTTATTTCCATTTTAAAACCGGAAGATAAAAAATTACTTAATATGGTTGAAAATATTTCGAATAGTATAGACATACTATGGAAAGGCGTATTTCAATGATAAGTTCAGATATTTTCTCTAATTTACAAAATGAAATTGCTAATTGTTCTGCATTAAGTTTAGCGTTAGATGAATCTACTGACATTCAGGATAAACCACAGTTAGCTATTTTTGTACGTTATGTGACGATGAATATGGAAGTGAAAGAAGAATTATTAGATCTTATAGCTCTTAAAGAAACTACTAGAGGTTGTGATATTAAGGATGCTCTTGACGTAGTACTTCGTAAAGCAGAAGTACCTATTGCAAAAATTGTTAGCGTCTCAACTGATGGTGCACGTGCACCCAGTATGACAGGTTGTAAAAATGGATTGATAGGTATTTTAAAAAGTGATACTGATTTCCCAGACTTTATTCCAATTCACTGCATTATTCATAGAGAACACCTAACGGCTAAATATTTTAAATATGAACATGTGATGAGTGTTGTTCTTAAAATTGTGAATTACATACGTTCAGGTTCAAAAATACATCGCCAATTTAAAAACTTTGTTGAAAGTTTGGAGGATGATATTCCAAATGATATTCCGTGGTATTGTTTAGTTCGATGGTTATCGGTAAATAACGTTTTAATAAAATTTTTCGATTTATTAGAACCCATTAAAACATTTTTAAAAGAAAAAGATAAAAATTTTCCACAACTTTCAGACCCACAATGGTTAAGAGATATGTCATTTTGTACTGACGTTGTTCATCACTTAGCCACATTAAATATGTCTCTTCAAGGTAAAAATAAATTTATAAATAACCTAGTACAAGACATTTTTAGTTTCCAAAATAAGCTTAAACTTTTTCAAAGAGACTTAAGAACAAATAATTTAAACCATTTTCCGTATTTAAAAAAAATTGAGGATTATTTGGTTGGAATAGCAACAAAATTGAATTGTGAAGATTATGTACAAAAATTAGAGTGTTTATCAACTCACTTTGAAGATCGATTTAAAGACTTGAAATTACTTAAACCTTCGATTACATTTCTGGAAAATCCCTTTGTAGTTAACGTTATTGAAAATGGATGTCCAATATTAAAATCGATTTCAATGGATACGGCAGCTTTAGAAATTGAAATCTTGGAATTATTGGAAGATGAAGGACTGAAGCAGTTCAAATACAGTTGTCATTCTTTGTTGGAATTTTGGAAACATGTGCCTGTTATTAAATATCCAAAAATTACTCTGCGCTCAAAAAATTAATTTCGATTTTTGGAACAACATATTCTTGCGAGTCTTTATACTCAACCATGAAAATGATTAAATCTAAACATCGATCAACATTAACGGATGATAATTTAACTGAATTGTTAAGGACTACGTTAACAACATATAGTCCTGATTTTAAAAAGCTTACAAGCAAAATAAACACGCAACAAATAAGAAAATAGTCAATTAAGAAAAATGATATCAAGAATACTTTATTTTTACAAATTTTTTTCTACTTATATACACTGTAATTTAATAATTTAATTTAATTTAATAAAATATTATACTTTTTCAAATACATAAATTCATATTAAAAATTTTTTTTGTTATGTTACGATAAAGATACGAGCCGCAAAAGTCTATGACGCGAGTCGCGGTTTGGCCACCCCTGCTATATAGTCTGGTAGCTATGGATTTATAACCATATGCTGTGCTTGACGGATGCCAAGTAAAAAACCAATAGGTGCCATGCAGACAGGTGCTCAGGTAGGTACCGTTGAAATTTGTTCATGGTGCCGATCACTCCTTAAAAATTGGGATCATGTTTTGTTAATAACTAATAATATTCTTAAAAAAAAATATTTTAAAAAGGTTTTGTAGTAGATGAATATATTTAATAAATTGATGGTTAATATTATTGTGGATGAAAAAACAGCCAATCCATGTATAGAGCAAGTATCAATACTTTTTCGTATAGTTGATGATATATTTAGATGTATTTGTAGTCTGAACAGTGTTTAGAATTTTTTGATACCTACAATAAAATATAAATTAACTTATTATCTGACTGTTAACCTTCAATTCTAATTCTAACTCAATTTAAATTACATACTTTAATGGTCAGTGTTATAGCAGTAATGCAAATGTAAGTCACCATATATCAAAATTATTAAGAAATGATGATGATTTTTTTTTTAAATCTTGGCGCCTATGAAGGAACCGGGAAATTTTAGAAATCGTCACTGAACATATTTAATGTGACCAGATTGAAAAACTGGGTAACTGTAAAGAGATCCCAGATGAAACTACCATAGTACCGCATGCTAGGGGTAGGTGTTTCAACATTTCAACAAATATTTTCAGGCCACTTTTTAAATTTAATTTCTTACCATTTATTTTTGTTATTGGTAGATGTTTAGGGGAGAGTGCCCGAATATTGGATAGGCGCCTAATATAGGACACCAGAAAATCTTAAGAAAAATATGTTCAAACATATCTGGTAACCACGAATTAAGATAGTTACTATAAGATAGTTACTACATACAACAATGTTTGTGAATGGATTTTTCGTCTACAAGGTAAGTAAATTTTTTATTATATTATTATGGTTTAATTTAACCTGCACTATATGTATTTTAGTTTTAATTAACTAAGAACATTTTACAATTTTCTTTCTTCAATTATTATGACAACTTTTTATAAATGTTCAATGTTTCCTAATATCGGACACAATAATAGTCCTAATATTGGATACCCATTATATATAATAAATACATTTTTAAATATTATAATCTGACTTCAAAATATATTTAATTGTTTTCAATAAAACTAAACAAGATTTTTAAAACCATTGTTATTATGATAAATACAATATTAATTATTAATTATTATTGTTGAATTATTACTTTAAAGTATTAATTATTTTGTGACATACATCACTTATTATGTAATTAATTACTATATTACTTGTTTTAAATAAGTATAGTATTTTACCAAGTTGGTACTTAAAATTGTATTTTGTTTGTATAATATTGACCATCCAGTATTGGGGTCACCTACTATCCCTTATTAGGACCTTAATTTGAAATAATGAATTTATTATGTTTTAATATTATTTCAAAATAGTGTAACGTGGTCGGGGGAATGACCAGTTAAATATAAGATACCTAGTTAGAGTCGTAGGACTCTATAGATATAATTACCGTAGCCAGGGGTATATATATATATATATAACAGGATCTTAAATACATTTAAATAACTAGGATTCCGTTTCAGTTATCATTAAGTTTTATTATAGATTAAACACTTACAAATAATAATACTCACAAATTATATAAATTATATTCTATCCAACTATCTGACTGTATCGTAGTTATACGGAGTTCGATGTTTGTTGAGTGTTGAGGTCTAAGGTACACAGTGAACTAACTTACTTCATACATGGTGTATATTGACCATAGGCCTTACAGTTATGAGTGTGTGTTAATATTATTGTATTGGTCAGCAGTTCATGTACATAATGTTAAGTGTGTAGACGTGTAGTACATATATATATATATATATATATATATATATATATATATAGGTATCATGTAACATATTATAATTGTTACAATAGATTATAAATTTACTTCACTAAACCAAAAAAGGAATAAGTACTAGTAAGTATGCATATATATATAGGTGTATTAATATTAAAAATGCTGAAAAAAAGTTAATTTATATTCCTAAAATTAAGAGTTTACTAAAACTATCCCATATTATGGTACTCTCCCCTACGGCTCTACTTATTGCTGAGAAGTATAAAAACAATTTGTATGGCCTATAATATATTGGTAGAAGCACTAGAGACATATACGAATTTGTTATCATATACGTTTTATATTATTCCTAGCTTCTTTTGTGAAATATGAAAATTTTTATTAATATATATTATAATATATGTATAAAAAATATTTTACCATTTGAACCAAAAAACTCCCTCCAGGTCAGTGGCGCCGAGTACGCACTTAAGGTGGTGCATTTGAACCACCTAAAATTATGGGTGGGTGGGTGGGTGGGTGGGTTGTGTGGGTCTTGGGTAGGTAAGTAAAAATATTGAACCAAGATAGTTAATTCTTTTACTATACTAAGTATAAAGTATTTAAGTAGGTACTAGGCACTTAACTACTTAAGCGTTAAGCAGTTACCAGTTACAACATATTACCTGTTTACCTGTAACCTAGGTAGGTATAAGGTATTGCATTATTATATTATTATTATAACACTTACGTTAGCGTATGGATAGTTATGGATAAAATATTAAAGTATGTGGCCAAAATATTGACTCATGATTCATGGACTCTATTAGTCTATATAGTCTGATAATTCAATACTGAATACTTCATAGTTTGATTGAACATTATGTAGGTATTGTGGGATTATTTATTGACTATCGTTGGTCAAAAATCGAAATCGGGCAAAAATCTTAAATTATCTTTAAATCCAATAACACCGTCCAGTCGCACCACCATGTTATTAGCACGTAGGTATACACTATAGTACTATACAGTATACCGTATAAATGTATAATATGGCGTATACAATATTATTGTATATGACATGAGACGACGACGACGCAATAATATAAAAATGACAAGATATTTTTAGACTGCGATAAAACTGATAAATGCATACCTAATAATAATATTATTATTGTGGTTATTCCGTATTCGTATCAATATGCGGGCTACGGCTTACGACCTACGACTAATCATAAATCGAAAATTTATACCAACACGGATTACAGTGTATATTGAACATTGTTATTTGTTCATATTTTGTGCAGTTGCCAGTTGGTAATTACTGATGTCCTTATTAGTTATTTTTATTTGTGTACTGTGAAATGTGAAGTGTTGTACCTATTTACAAATTAATGATACATTTTTTCCTACTTGAATTTAAAAGTTTGATTTTATTTATACATTTTTGAATATTGCTCTACCTTAGTAGCGACTACCTTCTATATAGATACTACATTACAATATTTTATATTCATAATTTACTTTTATAACTTCTTGTTTATATAAAAAACTTAATATGTCGGAAAAGTGTATGTGCGTTTGTGGAAAAAAACGAGAGCAGCTAAATATCACTAACTGGAAAAGACATTTAGACAACTGTAAAGTACGAAAAACCAAAATTTCTTCTCGTTCAATATCTTCATTTTTTCCTACACCGATTACAGTTCAAGTACAGTTCAAGCAACACAATTTATGAATACATCGGAATTTACATTTACTTCATTACCAATACAGCGTAGTAGAAAGAAAAAGTTATTGTCTGGTGAAACAACTGAAGACCATACATTTATTGATCCTAAATTCCACTATAAAGTTAAAACATACTTAATTGCAATAGATTCAGCAATTACTTGTATTGAAGAACGCTTTCATTCAAAATCTCAAGAATTATTGAAAGATATTTCTTTATTTTCTGTTTCAGTTCTGAAAAAAACAAAATCTGACCCTAACACATTACCAGATGATGCATTTAATAAATTTTGTAATTTGTACAGCAAATTTATTAATCATACCGAGTTAAAAAAAGAATACTTAGAATTTTCAAAATTATTTTCTTATTTTGAATCTGCTATGATAGGTTCTCAATGTTTACATCCTAGTTCTGCAACTAGTGATAATAAAGAAAGTTCTTCAGATTTAGAAGGCAGCGATGAAGAAGAAGAAAAAGAAGATACCGTTGGTCTAAAAAAAAACAGTAGCCAAAATTTGGGAACACTTCTTCACGTATTTAAGGTTGTTACTAATTTATTTATTTACATTCCCTATTTAGACCTAAATATTTTTGCTGGATAAGAGCAAAAAATAAATTATATAATATAGTAACTCTAAATTATTGTAATTTATAGGTATGTCATACTTCCGGATTACAGAGCATTTTCCCGACCTTATACATGGCTCTTCAAATCGCATGTACACTACCAGTGTCTAGCACAACACCAGAGCGGACGTTCTCTAAATTAAAAATCGTTAAAAACCGATTGAGGACAACAATTAGTCAGGACCGCTTGGAGCAGTTAATGATTATTTCTTGCGAATCTGATATTGATATAGATCATAATCAAGTTGTAGATGAGTTTGCCAGTACTACATCTGTATTATCAAAACATCTAACCTAATGTTTGGTATTATGGTACCTACCGGTATATTTTTTATTTTTTATTTTATGAATAAAAATCTCTAAATGTTTTCATATTTATGTACCTATTAAGGTTTATACTTATATAATAAATAATAGATTGATAAGAATTAAGAGGTAAAATATATTTATCATCCTATAAATGTATGCTAATAATATGGTATCAAAATGTTTGTAAATACTAAACAGTAAGGTTTATTGAATTAGATAAATTCATTTAATTTCATAAATACAGTTGTTTGATAAGTAAAGTGTATGTGATTCGCGAGCGAAGCGAGCGGTTTTGTGTGGTTTAGTTTTGTGGGTGGGTGGGTGGTCTTTGGGGAGAGTTGAACCACCTTTTTTTAATGAACTCGGCGCCACTGCTCCAGGTACATTAAGCATTTGTTAAAATAATGTCTAGTTTGATTTTAGAAATAATTACACTAAGTTTGTTAATCCTTTTTGAAATGCCATTGGCGTTACAATGTACGATTTTAAAATTAACGGTCATTGTTGTTTGGCGATTTGGCTTAAAAAAGACTTGATAGTTGACTGGATTTTGGGTCGTCCGATGTGGATATCGCTAATAGGAGATCAGTAAGTAAGACGATGATTTGTTTGCAACTTATGATTTGTTCGGGCTTGGTTGTTGTTGCAAGTGGCGTAATTACGGGGGTGCACGACGATGCATTTGAACCCTCTTGTATTATGTAGCAGGTGCAAGGATATGCTTTTGCACCTGCAGATGCTGAACTTTATACCTACATTGAAATACAATACCAACTATATTTCATTGATCTGTTGAATTTTTTTTAAACTTATTTAAAAATGTTGTTAACACTTTAATTAATTTCATATAAATATTATATTTTTATATGTATAAGTATACTGTATCATAATACAGACACAACACATAATTTATAGTATTTAAAATATAGGTACCTATTGTACATGCAAGCAATGCAATTAGCTTTAAATATGAGTAATATGACTTAATTTATTATTACGATTATTGGACCGATAAAAAATTTGCACCTGCTGAAATTTAATGGAATTACGTCAATGGCTGTTGCGTAATCAATTTCTGTGGGATTGGTGGTTTTTAATTCAGTGGAATGACCTGAAGATGGGAGATTGTCAACATCCGTTTGAGACAATTATGAATTAACGAGTCTAATAATTTAATTGAAAAATAAAATAAAATAAGCCAACAATACCTAGATGGATTTAATCAGTACATTAGTATTATATTATAGGTACTTAAACAACATATCAGGGGCGCCCGCAGAGAGGGGCCAGTGGGTGCCATTGCACCCACTGACATTTTTCAATAAACAAAACAATTATTATATTATATTATAATATATTCAATTTTTTTTTCTGATTTTTTTTCTATAATCCAATAATTATCTAAGGTAAACTTTCACAGAATAATATTATGACCTTATGTCTCATGACGATATTTAGTATATTCTTATACACTGTGTCACTGTGTATGGTATAATAATTATTATTATATCTACTATCTAGACTATCTATTTATATTTAGATGTCTGAACAAAATATACGGGAAATGGGAATTACCACGCTCGATAATCGAGAATATTCGATAACAACTAACAAGTAACACTCTCCTCAGTCCTACTTCTCCCAGTGCATTACGATTAACGATACGTCGATACGTATTTATAGCTACTAGCTAGCGTCCAGTTCATTACTCATTGTTCATTACTAGTTATTGCGATTCACCTTGAATGTTAACTTATGACAATTTGACAATAAAGTAGGTTTTCAAGTTTAAATTACCGAGTTAAAGAGGTATTATAGTTGTTATAGTTATTAGTTCGTTATTCGGCTACAAAAATTATTATCATTATGAGTAATAAAAGAAGAGACTCAATATTGAGTTTTTTTCAAAAAAAAATTAAACCATTACCTGAGTCAGATGTTCCTTTGCTACAAAGAGATACAGACGAGATAGTAGAGTCACAAAACCTAATTTTGGTAAGTACTTACTCGAATACATATTTTATCATACCTATTATTATTAATTTTTAATTAAAAATATGCAAAAAATATATTATAATATGTAATTTTTTCTATAAATAAAAAACATATTTACAATAAATTAATATAAATAATATTTCATTAAATTTTATTCTATTAAAATATAAATAATTTTTAACTGAGTGATAAAAAATTAATACTAGCTATAAATATAAGATGATAAATGATTGGTAGGTGTCTGGTGTATTGATTATATATTGATAGTCAGGTGATTTAATTAAAAAAAAATTAAAATACAATTTTATAAGTTTTGTTACTAATCCTAATTCCTACATTTACTTTTGTATACTATTAAATATGTTTTTTTTTTTATAAACAAAGTGGTCTAGAGTTAAAAATACCACGAAGAGCTATCAGACAAACACAACGAGATAATTATCCAAGTAATAATATTAATGACTTTTTTAGACAATCTTTATTTATTCCCTACTTAGATTCCATAATAATGTCAATTAGTGATAGATTCTCTGATGAAAATTTAAAATCATTTTCATTATTTAATTTACACCCAAAAAAAATGATAAAAATGAATATTGAAGAGTTCAGTGAAGTAGTTAAATCTATCAATAACTTATATGGACCTCTTCTTGATAATTTTGAAGAAGAAGCAATAACTTGGTATGAAATATGGCTAAAAAAACCATGTGATCCAAATACACAAATAATTGATTTACTAGAAGAATCTAAATACTATCCTGCTGTAAATACAGCTTTACAAATAGCTATTACATTACCAGCAACTTCCTGTTCAGTTGAAAGAACCTTTAGGTACCTAACATATTATTATAAACCATATTTTGTATTGATTATTTAATATTGATTATAATTATTATCTATTTTAGTGCTTTGCGTCGTATCAAGACATGGGTAAGATCTACAATGTCCAATATGAGATTAAGCAGTTTGGCACTAATTCACATTCACAAAAATAGATTTGACGATACATTATTTTTTGAAAATCACAAAACCGATGTTATGAATCATTTTGGACTAAATGTCAGACGTTTATCATTATTATTTGATTCATAATTCATATAATATTATTAATAATTTTATAATTTTTTTCTATGTATTGTATTAGTTATGATTTATATTATTATACATTTGGAGTTATGTTTAGATAATAATATAAATATATGTAAAATATAGAACATGCATTTCAATTTGCACCCACTGAGCTGATTTCCTGCGGGCGCCCCTGCAACATATGTAATTATTGACATATTGTTCCAATCAGATTTTTTTCATAAAATATCTCGATGATTTAAATTTTCAGTTCATAGTGAGTAAGTGAGATAGAGAAAGCGAAATAGAGCGTAGTGTAAATGCGTAAAAATCATAAAAATTCAAACTTCATTAGGTTATAACTTCAAAACTATGTCTGATCGTAAAATTCTGACTTCACCATTGTTTTCAATGTAACTACATAAGTCAAAAAAAAAAACTTCCAACTATTAAAAAATACGTGCACATACTTTTGGAATTTTAAATTTTTACTACGTTGATTGCACTAACGTTTTATCAATACAAATATTGATATTATGAAAAAAATTTAAAAATAAACTATTAGATTTAAATGAGCTAGTAATATACGTAGTTAAGTCATTTTAAATTTTTCACACTAACGCGATGTGTTTTCCAGCGAATTGTATAGGCAAAATAGGAACGTAGACAACATGGTCCATCGTGCCATTGATAACACTATACAAAATGATTACCTCCAAGCGTCCAGGCTTAGATCATATGCAATGGATAGAGCTATTGCATTATAAATTCGATTATAAACGTGTACTACGGGTTGAAGACAACATTATGAAGGTGATTGATATCTATTGCGCATGCGTAATCATTATACTACTAAATAATGATTAGTGATTACGTATTTACTATTTATGTTAATTCATATTTCATAAATTATTTATTTATAACGGATAATTTTGTAGGTCGTAGGTACCTATTTAAACTATACTGTGGTAATAATAATGTAATTTAATGCTTAGTTTTATACTCTAGGTTTAGTGTTTATAGACATTTTTCTATTTTTATCTAATTTTTCTATTCTTAATTTCTAAATAATAATTTAAAAAATACATTTTTTGTCATTGGTACAATTACGTCTTACATTAAAATACATGCATAAATATTAGTAAATACAATAAATACTATACAATAGAATAATTAATACATTTAATTTGATTCACAATTATAAATAGTCAAAAGTAAGTGGTCAAAATTACCTATAGAGTTACCCACTTACAAAACAAAAATAATACTCTTTAAAACAATATAGAACAATTAAGGATAATAATATATTATTCTATTATGTGGTCCCTATTTTTCTTAACATTATATCCACCCACCCTTTTATTTACCTATGACATAACCTACTTTCGGCGCCCCTGATATTAAATATATTGTGTAAGTATTTGAAAATGTCGGTCTGTAAGATATGACTCCATTAGTAAAAATAGTGTAGGAGGGAGAAATTTACGGGAGTTTTAAGGCAAAACCTACAAGCGTTATTGTTACACATTTTTTAACCAGCTTAAACTTAAAAATTTTAATTTCAAAAAAATAATTTTGAATTTTCACGTTTTTCGTTATCAGTTTATCACTGTCGAAAACAGTGCCGCCACAGAATATTATTCTGTATTATTCTGTGGTACAACTACGCGACTGCGCGAGATATAAATTGCGCGCATGCGCATTTGCGACGATTCACCTTAGTTATGTTGGCTTCATATATTTATCCAGTAGCTCTATCCATTGTATAATATGATCTAAGCGCCCATAGATAAGAAATAATTATAGACATATTATATGTCTATGGAAATAATAGTAAACGGTGTGTTTTTGAATGTGTTATTATCATAGACCTTATACTAAGAACTATGGCTATTAATGTTATTATAATTTTTAGTATATTTTATATTTCATTATATGCGTGTGGCGTTTCCGAGATCGATATACAAAAATTATTTAAATGAATGAATAAATCAAGAAATTCTAATGAATGACTGACGATTCCCAAAATTACCAAACGTTTATTTCACATTTCATCGACTCTACTAAATCGTCGGTAATCTAATTTTACTTCTACGCTGGACTACGAACTTGGTGAGTTAAACGATTTACGATATTTTACCAGACCATTGAATCATATTATTATATCATCATAGTCATTACATTCAATTTAAGGATGAAATCAAATGAATAACTTAGATGAGTTAAATGTGATCAGGTTACATAGGTACTTGTTACTTGTATATTATAAGCCAACTCTTCTAGATCTTTTTAGAACAGTGCCCAAAATATTCACCTGAGAATCTATCACAACTCACATAGTTTATTATGTTTAAAAAACATACTATTTGTGACCGATCGCAAGTTGGTTCGTAACCCACAGTTTTAGAAACTGTCGTACCCAAACAGATACAAAATCAGACGAAATAAGAATTATACTAAATATGATTGTGTGTTTTCCTTTAAACATAATAAATTGATAATTCTACCTACTAACAATTCTTTTATAAACACTTGCCAACCAAAAATCTACTTCTAGAGGCACATGATTTTTTTGAACATTATTCAACAATTCTCTGAGTAATTTCTTAATCAATTTAGAAGACACAACATCAGAATGCATTTTCTCCATCTTACAATTAATGTAGCAAAATTGGTTTGTGTGAGACAAAAAAAACAAAACCTCCCTCCGTATTTATAATAGAATTACCAAATTATCACTATGCATAAAGAAAAACTTTATCCATGTCTTAACATTTTTATTAATTGGATAAAATAACTACAATTAAAATTATTAGTTAGTGCTAACAAAAAATTAAAAACGATATGACAGATAAAATTCTTCTCTATACGTTATGTAATTTGGTGATTCTTCTATAAATATAGAGGGAGAGGGAGTATAGTTGTCTCGTATAAAAAAGTTTTTGGTATTTTCTACATTTGTCATACAGAGACACAGTTGTGACACCAGTATTTTATACCTGGTATTGCCTTAACTTCTATTCAAGTTATACATAAACTCTAAACATAATAAAATAAAATAATGTTTTGTCTCCACGTACTGCATATAAGAGACAATAAAAAATATTTGATAAATATGTTCTTATATAAATTTGAATATTTTAAATTTTCTTAAAATTTCAATGTGGGCCTGAAATTTTTCAGGGAGAGCAATAGCTTGCTTGTGCCCACCTTTAGCGCCGCCACTGCTGAGAGAACCATAGACATAATAAGATATCTTATTATGTCTATGGAGCGAACACACAAAGGTTCTATATTATTATCTTGCACATAATTCTAAGATCTATAGACTATAATACTTAAATTACTTTGAATCACTAAAAGTGTTGTTTTAAATAAGTTTTGGGGAATATGATTCCAATAATCTGCCAAATAATGCATGTAAATTGTATGGTGTATTTAGTAATACACAAAATAATGTCATTATATTTGTATTTAAAATATAAGTACCTATATCTTATATAATTTACTAGTATAACAATATGATCTAAAAGTCTAATACCTACATTAAGTATTATGATTATATTACTAAAACAACATTTGATTTTCAATTTTTATAATTTAGATCAAATAAAAATGGCCTCATTGGACTTGGATGAAGAATTACTCAAAGATGAAGAGTTAGTAGCAAGTATTCAAAATTTGGACCATTCAATTGTTGATATTGAAACATTACTCGAATCACGAATGAATATAGATTACAACTCTCTAACAGTGGAAGAAAAAATTAAGCATGATCTACTAATTGCATTTGCATTGAATAGTTTGTATTGGGTTTACCTGCGATTGGATGGTGTTGATCCAACTACTCATAATATAAAACGAGAATTAGATCGTGTAAAATCAACTATGGATATGGCTAAAGGTGCTATGGCCAAAAAAAATATGTTAAGAGTTGATAAAAAAGCTGTTGAAAGGGTTATTGATCATGCTCTTTGGACACCAGAAGATAAAAAACGTAGGTTTCAAAATATGGGAAACCAAAATAAAAAAATAAAATTTGATGAAAACGGCGACCCATCGAAATAAAATTATTTAAAATAACTTGTTTTGTATGATGATGTTTTTGTATTGTAATTTACAATAAACTAAGTTATTGAACTGTATTTTAATGTTATATTTTGGCTTTTGACCATGTTGATAAGATTGATAAAGGAGACAATTATTGAATTATTATTGGTTATTACATAAAATGGATAAATCATCAAAATATACTCAAATACACTATGTATTAATCAATCAGCAGCAGTTTACACAGTAAAACTATGTACCCAGTTAAATTTTTTGGAAATTTTGTTTTTATTAAATACTTAATACTTTTATTTTATACCATATTTGGTAAGGTAAGTTTAAATAAACAATGATTTAAAAAGAAGTTTTTGGAATTTAGAATTTTAAGTCATAAAAATTGTGTTAAATTTGTTCTCTTGATTTGTCCAAAAAATAATTTTGCTAATAAAGAGTGAAACATCAGCTGTTTAATTATCCCCTAAACATTTTCAAATATTTCATTAATTTATTTTCTACCCTTCACCAAGGTTTTAAATAATGTGATAGCAATGATTGGTCAATAATATAATGCTCTGTTTTAAGTAGGTGGACATTTTTTAAATGTTATTATAACAAAATAATAACTAATCTATTTCCACAGGCTTCGGCTTTTGAAATATCATCGCACCTTACAATTGATAGTTTCTAATTTTTATAAATATTTTCACATTCTAAAGTTAACATTTGATATAACACTTGGATTTGTAAATATATTCCCCCAAGACCCAAACTCACTTTAACATACAAAATTTATCCTATGAACATTATCAATGAAATATAATTTTGTAATGTTTTATTAACCCCACAATAGATATAATTAAAATAAAGTTTTAATTTAAAAGTTTTGTCATTCAATATTGCAAGTATATAAAGTTAATCAATTATTTACAAATTATTATGTCTTCAAACCATTACATAAAATAGTAATTTTAACTGTACTCACTCTTAAAATAGAATAATCTGAACGTGTCATTCACAATACCTATGCAAAATGTTCTCTTTATAATCAGTGTGTATACTGTATATTAATTATAGATAAAAACCTTATTAACTTAATGTTTCACTTTCATCAATATGTATTCTTGTATTTTATAATACAACACTACAAATTTTTGTTTTACTCATACTAAAAAATGGTTATTTATGCTAAATTATTTTAAGCTACCTTGTTATTAAGTTATTCATAATCTCAGTATAGAATAATGGGTCTCTCTCTCTACATCATAAAATGAAATTACTGATAACATTTCATAAGCAATTCTGTCGAAGTTATAATGAATCATTCAGACAATCAGAACAAGTTTTTATATTTATAGTTTATACATAGACAATATATTATATTGTGTTCATTTTCTCTAAGAATTTCGTTTTTAGACCAAACAATAGGTTAAGTTAAGTCCAAATGGGAATATTTTGTTATATTTCACATGAATACAACCCAAAAATGATGCCCAAGTATATCTGTCTAATTGTCAAAAGTACTTGCCTATGGATGAGCAAAAAATAATTTTCTTCCAAAAGTGCTTCTCCAAATGAAGATTTCAATTGGAAGTTCAGTGTATCAAGATGTCACGTCAATTGTTGTTTGGAACATTAGTTGTGATATATTCTTGTCACTAGACATATAATTGTTTGAGAACACCGCGTAAATTCAATTGGTGAATAATAATTATTTTGTATAATATATTCAATGAGATTATGAACCTATACTTTTTGCAATATAATTTGAATAACAGTATGTTGTACAAATGAAAAACTATCATAAATATCTAAATAGGAACAGTGGCGTAGTGAGGAACTTGGTGGCCCTAGGGCCATAAGAGACAGACGCCCCCTTTAACACAGAAATTTAATAATAATACAAATATAAATTATTCAATAATGATTCATGAGCTAATAATAATTATAAAATATATTTTTTATTTTATTATTTATTACATATTTTATTAATAAAAACATATAATATGTTTTAGTATTATACTTAAAAATTAACTTTTCGAGCCTTCATTTGAGCAAACTTGTCAATTACATCTTCTAAATTCAATTGCCGTGCCCGCCTATTCTCAATGGAAATATTTGCCAAACCACTCAGTCGTTCCTCTGCCATCGTACTCCGTAAATAATTTTTTATTATTTTTAGTTTTGAGAACGATCGCTCTGCTGCTGCAACTGTAATGAGTAACGTCAAATACAAAATAAAAGCAGTGCATACATCAGGGTATGTTGTTGTAAGAGGAGAATGTTCAATTAATAACATTTCTGCAATTTCTTTTGTTGTTTTTGAATTTTTCAATATCATATCTTTAAAACATGATCGAAAAGATAGAATCTGATGAACAAAGTCTGGAGAAATATTGTGGTTATACTTTTTTTGTAGTATTTCTGCTTCCTTGTGTAGTTCCTCGTCGTTTAGTTCTGATAATGAAATAGATTGTAAGCATTTAAAAAAGTGAGAAACGTAATTAAAACTTTGAAATCTACGTTCCATTTTGTTGACACTACGATCAAGTGTTATATTAAAAATTTCAACTTCAAATTTTTTTCCAGGTGATTTTAATCTTTGGTCTTCACAAAGCTCATCAAAAAACATTTTTTTTTTTGCTATACCTTGGTTTTTAAATGTTGGTGTTATGCCCCCTGTTTTCGAAAGATTTGTAGCTTCTGTGAAAAATTCCGAAAAATTTCCTCTTATAATTTTCAAATTACTTGTTAATGTTTGTAGTAGTCCTGTAGCTTTGTGAAGATCAATATCTCTCTGTTGTAACAATTGTGGGACACCATCTACTTTTCTTAGTATATCACTTACAAATACCAATATTAATACAAAGCTGAAACTTTCAAGACTTTTTACAAGTTGTTTAGCTTCTGAAATTTCATTTTTATTTTTAGACAATAATATTATTTTTGTTAAAGCTTTTAAAATATTTAGAAAATTAAATCGAATAGGAGAAATAGCTTGATGGCGTGATGACCACCTGGTAGAGCAAACTTTTTTAAGTGTTACTCCACCAACTGGTAAAATGTCAGTTAAAATTTTCCAGCGTTTTCCACTTAACGCAAAATAAACATAATATAGTTTTTGTATAATGGAAAAAAAATTTTGAATTTCAATTGAGGCAGTCATAGTATCATTTAAAACCAAGTTCAAATTATGGGCGTTACAGAGAATATACTCTGCAAGAGAACAATGAGCTTTTATTTTTGTTTGGACACCGTTATTTTTGTTTCGTATTTAGATCAAATTTTTTTCTACGTAAATATAATTTTTTAAAAAAATGTTAAGTATTTTTTTTTATGTAATATTGTAATAATAAAGGTGCTGTGGCCTCCGACTTCGACACACCTAGGGGGCCCCGGCCTAAATACGTCCCTGAATAGGAATATAATATATACTATTGAGTGCCATTCATCTGAAATCCAAATATGTTATTCCTGTGTATAATGTGTTATATGTACATTTCACTTGACTGGGATAGATTGTGTAATCTAGTGATACATTGCATGATTAATAAAAAATAGAAAAATAATAATATGCCCCTAGATTTTATAAAAAGTGAAAGAAAAAAATAATATAATATGCTCTTTCGTAGGGCTTTGTTTTTTACATCTTTTTGAAAATAAAAAACAAAACAAAATATATTGAAATGGACATTAAAAAGAAAAAAGTTAAGCCAGAATATATTCAGATGAATATTCCATTTAAAGTAATTTGATTAAAATTGTATGTTCATGAGTTTGATATGACAAAATCGAAGCTGAAAGAGCTAAATTTTTAGGAGTTTGCTGCGAAAACTATATATGGCCCTGATGGACAGTGAATAAGGATAGCTCATAACTTATAATTATTTTTACAGGTATTATTTTATTCATAATTTATATAAATCACCTGACACCTATATATTTTATTATAATTTACAGCATAAAGATTTCAAGAATGACCTATTTACAGTACCGTCAGTACCAATCATTAATAACAAAACAACAATGTTGCAATAGCAGTTATTTTAGGTACCTAGATTTTTCTTAGAGCCAAAGGCGTACTCAGGAGTTTTCAATGGGGGGGGGGGGGGGGTTAAACATTTTGTTTTTTATCACTGGGACTTTGTCACCTTCTTTTTAAAAATATTCTTACTTACCTATCTAATCTTACAGTTCTTAACAGATAATGCATGCAATCGTTGTATATTGCATGTTGACATACAATTTAAAATAGATACATTTTGTTTATTTTTTCCCTTAAAAAATTTTTTTTTTAGAAAATTGCTCCTGTGAGTTATATTATATATAGGGGAGAGGTGGCCACAGTGAGACACTAAAAATTACTTTTTAAATATTGTTTTTGTTTTAAGTGATAATCCTTCAACAGCGTTATGGTTTTATTCTAAATATTATTGAGCATTAAAAAACATATTAATACATTCTAAAATTTAACGAAATTTCAACCCAGAGAAATTATTTTTTTAAATGTCATAGTGTCTCACTGTGACCCAGCCTTGTACACAATGAGACACGTCACGGGGTACTATGGTACATAATATAAAACCTTTTAAATTTGTAATTTATCTTTAATATTTAAACTTTTCATTTCACAACATTTATATAATATGATAAAACAATTATAGATAATTTTTTTAACAAATTTTTAAATAATTAATTGTGTTTTTGTACAATTAAAAAAATGCAGGTGTTTACTTTGTTTATTTCAATAGTTTTATGTTTAAGTTTTAAAAATTAAATAAAAATCATAACCTAATATCACTTTATTATGATCACAATTTATTTCAACAGTCTTGTTTTAGAGTAACTGATGTTGGGTACAGCGAGACAACAGTATTTATTTGTCTCACTGTGTACTGTCTCGCTGTATTCCGATCTATTATTTTTCAGATTTTTTATAAGACTACATAGGTTAGTGAGGTCATGGGGGAGGTTCAAAGCCCACGACCCCCCCCTTGAGTACGCCCCTGCTTAGAGCTAAGCTATGTAAAAACTGGATATAGTTCATCCCTTATGTGGGGATTTTATCGGAAAAACAGATGATTTTTCTAAAATTAAATTGTATTAAAAGCTTCATAAACTGAAACACCTAATTTGTATTATAGTGACTTGATAGAGATAGTGTGGCCATGTACGAAAATATTTTTGATTGGTTTAGAGATTTTTTCGCCATTAGTTTCCTTTGATAACAAAACTCTTAATTTAAATATAATATAAGTAGCCAGTATAAAGTCAAATTATTTTTGTTTCAAGTTAATAATTTAATATATTGATAAATAATAATTCCGGATTTACCATGTTTACTCCTTATTGTTGTTTTGTTGCTTATTATTTGGTTTACCTAAAAACTATTTACAAAACAGCAAATATTCATTATTCATAGCAGTGTATTTCTTTAAAAATATTTTTACTGTTTTTCATCATCAAGCCTTGTTGTGTTGCCATTGGGTGTTAAAATCAGACAAAAAGGGTATTTAATGAAACATTTTCCCTGATAACCTATAAGAAAAATCTTTGAATTTCCAAAATAAAAAGAAACAAATGGACACCTTCACAAAACTTTTGTATTTGTGAGGTAAGTTCTAACATTAAAAACTCATCACAAAGTAATATTATTTGGATAGTTATATATAATTTTAATATTTATAGCAAGCAAATTATACACAACATTATTTTAATTACTTTATAGATATATTTATTTATTCAAATATAAAATTAGATAGCTAGGTATAATACTTGTAATTCCATAATTAGGTAGGTAGGTACTTTTTAATAAATTATAAGGTTTTCTGCTAATTCTACTTAACTAAATTCTCAAAACACTTTAATCAACTATCCAAATAATATTACTTTGTGATGAGTTTTTAATGTTAGAACTTACCTCATAAATACAAGAGTTTTGTGAAGGTGTCCATTTGTTTCTTTTTATTTTGGAAATTCAAAGATTTTTCCTAATAGGTTCTCAGGGAAAATGTTTCATTAAATACCCTTTTTGTCTGATTTTAACACCCGATGGCAACACAATAAGGCATGATGATGAAAAACGGTAAAAATATTTTTAAAGAAATACACTGCTATGAATAATGAATATTTGCTGTTTTGTAAATATTTTTTAGGTAAACCAAATAATAAGCAACAAAACAACAATAAGGAGTAAACATGGTAAATCCGGAATAATTATTTATCAATATATTAAATTATTAACTTGAAACAAAAATAATTTGACTTTATACTGGCTACTTATATTATATTTAAATTAAGAGTTTTGTTATCAAAGGAAACTATTGGCGGAAAAATCTCTAAACCAATCAAAAATATTTTCGTACATGGCCACACTATCTCTATCAAGTCACTATAATACAAATTAGGTGTTTCAGTTTATGAAGCTTTTAATACAATTTAATTTTAGAAAAATAAACATAATATGATCAGACTGATATGTACATAAAACAAATCATAAATTCATAAATATTTACTACTTATAATAATTTGGTACTTATTTTGTTGTCCTTAATTAATTCACAAAATGTGTCATCTGTAATTGGCAAATAAAGCGGATAAATTATGTCAAACCGGATGATTATGTCACCACGTTGTGACGGATTATTCATATCAGGCATGCCTTCATTGTGGATTAATTTAACGTAATCTTGCCTGAACATTTAAAAAAATAAAAATAATCAATCTTGAAGCAGCTGTACATTAAGTGCTGTTGGACAAATATTATAGAACAGTTTAATTTCTTACGTGATAACTTCCGTGATATTTACTCTCAACACTTTACGGTCTAATGTGTTAATAACAACTCTTGTACCAAGTAGCACTTGTTTTAACAACACCTTTTGAACCATAATTAAATTCATATTATCTCGTTTGAAAACTTTATGCGGTAAATCCTCCGTGGTGAATAGGTATACAGCTATTTAACACATTATTTAAAATTAATTTATCATCCATTCACTTCCCTTTTACAGAAATTTAATGTAGGCATAATACTTTTAACATTGTTATGACCTGTGTCTGGCTTCGACACCTCAAACCTTAATGTTCCTCCTGTGGGAAACCCACGCGGTATTTTTATATTCAGAACTGGCATTTCCTTTAATATTGAATCGCAAATATTAGGTCTTCTTTTAAGCTTAACTGATTTTATCGATCCATTAAAAATCTAGAAGTTATATTTTACAATAAATAATTTTATACACATTTGATCATGTTTTTTTCCAGGCAAAATTACTTCGCTCAATGTTAACTGAAGACGCAACTTCACAATATCAGGTCCACCTTTATTTTTTTTGAAATTCATAATCACCGAACCATTTGATTTAATGAACAAATTCGTTATTGGATTATTAAGCGCACAATACTTTCTACAATGGGTACATGTTGTTAAAATAATGTGAAATATATTTCATATAAAATGACAAACAAAATATATTGTAGTTACAAATTATCTCTTAAAGTTAACTTACCCCCTCTCTACCTGAATTAGCTGTACACTTCCTATTTTTTTTTATAAAAAAAAAACCAAGAAAATACGTTTCAAAATGTATATAGGAATTTATCATTTGTTCAATCAATATTGATAATTATTATATATTTTTTAATTTACATAGATTACAGATGTGCTGGATAGCAGTATTATTATTTCTAGAGTTTATGAACATATTGTAGTAATATTATAAAATATAGTTGTAAAATTTCAATATTTTTAGCTTATGGATAATTGGTGTATGAGGTGTAACATAGCTTCTTTTATAAAACAAAGTTTGAACTAATGAAATCAATTTTGAAACTTCTATTTAGCATTTTAATTTATTATGTATTTTAGCCTATATTTAATTTTAACTTCCATTTTCCATTAAATAAAACTTTTTACAAACAATTGATGTATTATTTAATTTTTTTGATTTTCATTATATAAATATTTTAAACTTGACAGATTTTAGATTATGATACAATGCAATATCATGCATTGATTTTACAATGATGTGTTTTTATATTTTTTATGTGTACACTTTTTAAAATTTAAAAATTGCTTGGCAAAAAGATGAATATTTTATTGACATTGGTTTTAAGCATTTTTGAATCTCGTCAGTATTTTGTGTTTACATCAAAAATATGTCCAGAATTAAGAAATAGAAAATCATATGTTTTATCATTGTAAATGTATTTGTACCTTATATAATAACTGATCAAAACAGAAAACTATGGAAAAATAGATTAATTTTACCCAGGAAAATTTATATAACACAACTAGAATGATATAAATTTGTAGTTTATGCTTAATATTATTATGAAAATAAAATTATAATAATACAATAACAATTATTTTTAATAATTACAATTATATATGATAAAATGCAATATTTTTGGCAAAAATTATTTCAATCATTATTGTAAAATATTATATTAAATAGTATAAGTTAACTGTCAACCAGCTATCTTTGTTCAAAATTGATTTTCAAATTTAACATTTAGATAAAAAATTTAAATTAATTTAAAACATTCACTTAAAAGTTTAATCACAGGGTGGTTATTTTTTTCCAAGCTTATTCATGTATTTAGTTTTTGTATTTTAGGTAATATTCTTAGTGTAACAACAAGGTAGAGATTGTGTGTATATAACAATAAAAGGAAAAAAACATATACATTTCAGCGACTTGCTCAACAATACTGCACAGCAGAGTGGCAACCAACTTTTTCCAATTTTAATATTATGATTTTTAATTAAATTTACAGTAATTTTAGATTCTAAGCGGAGCAATTTTTTTTGTTGAGATTGTATGGTTTTTAAATGCATTAAATTTAAAGCCCTAATTACTAATAACCATTTGTATAAATAATATTCATACCAAATGCTTATGCTTGTTATATGGAAAATATTAATAGCATTTACAGGGTATTCTATGTAAAACTGGCTACTGAACTTAGAATATTTCATTAGTATTGTTATAATTATTAAACTCTAAAACTATTTGATTTATAAATACTAATCGTTTAATAAATTACAAGTTAAGTTAAGAATATGTATAGATTTTACAATACAATTCAAAGAATGGGTGTTGGGGGTATTGACAGGGTTTGTTAAAAAATGTATAACCCCTTCCCCAAATATAAAATTTTAATTTCCATCTACAAATAACAGAATAAATTACTTACGAATATGTGCTTTTCACATCACGATGGTAGGTCCATGGACCAATGTACAATTCATTGGTACTTACACCTTTTTTAACACCCTCTCCACCATATTCATCATATATCGCTCGGCGAAATGGATCAGATAATACCTCATATGCTTCACACAACATAACCAAACAACAATTTTGAATTTGACTATTTACTAGTTTACCAAATCTAAAAATCATATTAGGTATGTAAATATTATTAATAAAATTAGGTAAACTACATACGCTTTATGAATGTCATCTTTAGTACAATGTCTTTTTAAATTTAATATTGAATAGTAATTGATATCCATGTTTTAAAATAAGTTAGATAACTAAGAATTCAAAAAAAATAACACAAATGGTTTATGAAATAACTGAATAATAAACAAGAGTTACTATAGACATTTATTATTTTATAATTTAACAGCTGTATAAACTGCATGTAAAAATAATCTACAAGGCATACATATTTTTACAATTCAAAAGTTAATGTTACATATTAACAAAATAAAATTTGAAAATTTATCTGATTAACTAATTTTAATTTTGTAAATTTTTAGAAATTAGCGAACAGGAACCCATTCCTTGAATAATTCACCAACTTTCTTGCGTTCTGGAACAAAACAATTTTCAATTAGATATCTCAATATCTGATACTTTTTTTTTAATCTACCACAAAAATGATAAAAGGAGAATGCATTTTTGAGTAATTTATGAAATGATATATTAATAAATGAAATGTTAGTAAAAGTTATAATGAAATAATTTTGATATATAAAAGAATAAATTTGATTCATAGGACTTATAGTAATTACTGTGAGTAATGTCAGTTATGAATTATTATTTAAAATTATGATTAAAGCATGCATTATAATGTCCTGAAAAACATTAAAAGCCTTAAAAATATATAATGGTGTATATATATTATATAACTTGACTTAATGTACCTATGTCAAACAATATTAAAAAACTTTAAAAATTAATTATTAACATGGTATTAAATACAGATGATTTCACAACATTCGGCATTTTAGTGATTTGTGCTTGTTTTAAATAAAACCTACCTATAAACACTTATATCATTTACCTGAACTTAATATGCAAGTAAGACAATATTTTGTGGAGGGGTGTAGTTCTCACATCCTCTTCTTAATAGTTTTTAAGGACATTTCCTCTACACCTATGGGAACTTAAAGAGTAATTTTCAGGGGGGAAAGGACAAAATGCAACTATTATTCTATAAGAACATAAAATGATTAGTTCACTTTATAAGTGTACAAAAATCTATGGGATTAAGTATGAAATAAGTAATGGATTCAAAACATCTTTAATTATTTTTTTTTGCATACTTTATTGTTGTATAGGGGTAGATGTCCCCTCCTCATGGGTGCCATTTTCAAACTCTTATACTAATTTGGTATAGTTGTAAATAGCTAGTCATAAACATAAATTTACATGATTCACCAAAAAAAAATTTCGAAGTAAAAGTTTATCTTTAAGTTGTTTAGAACAGTGTATCAACAAATTGTGTGCTTAAACAGCAATGTTTGAGACATTTAGAAAATTATACAATCTGCATTGAATTTTTTATTATGTAATAATGTTAAAAAAAATTAAACTTTATTTTGTTCAATAAGTATTAGTTTAACATTTCAAAAAATCTGGGGAAATTTTTTTATTTAATTAGAGGTTATTGACTGAATACTATTAAATATATAACATTTTGTAAATTATTTTATCAACCTGGAGCTTGGAAATCTTCAGGGTGTAATTGAATGTAGTGTCTGTACATGGCATCTTTGTCTGCAAGATATGAAGTTCTATATTGTTTGTAATAATAGAGGGCAGTAGCACCAACGATTCCAGCACCCAGCTTTATATGTATTCCTAAACAAAAATTATTTACTCAATATAAGTACATATTAAGTTTGCGATTAAATTGATATAACAACAATGCTCACCAGAGTAAAACGGTCTTCTATTCATCGTATAGGTGTACCAGACTGAACCCGCACCCAATATGAATCCCATAAAAGGAAACCATTTGTCTTCCAACCATGTTGTGTGGTATTTTTGGAAATCAGGCCCTGGTGTCAACAAATTCAATGGCGTTGGATCAACAGAAGCTGCCACTTCATAGTCAACAATGGGCTTCATTTTTAGTTTTTCGAAAAATTAAAGTAAATATTTAGCAAATAAAAGTGTAATTTATATTTGAGTATTTGACCCCTTATCAATGTTATCAGCAATTTTACTGTGGCCGAACGACCGATTGACTTACCAGTATCGCCAATACCAGTATACCATTAATTTGCAGTCGTACCACAGCTGTTTTAGCGAATAAATTTGATGGCGTTGAAAAATACACGTCGAATTTCATGACAAACATGTTTTTGTAAATTGAATTTGTTGTAAATAGGAAAATAATAAAAATGTAGTTCAATAATTACTTGGGTAATACTTAAGTTATCAACATTTTAATGAGATAGATTTGATATTATGTGGAGATGTGTATGATTGAATCTAGAAAAACGCTAACGTTTTCGACCCTAAAAAATCTATTTTTTATTTTAACTTCAATAACCAGAAAGTTGATCAATAGTTCATTAAAAATGCTTACAAATATGAAATTGCTGATCAAAAATAGATAATTTTTCATAAGAAATTTAGATTTCTTGAACTGTAGAACAGGTTTATTGGTTTTAGGATCTTGTTAGAATCACATTGCCTAGCTAGTTTGGTAGAGGAGTTTAAGACCTTTATCTATTATACAAAAATAAAAAATAAAAGGTTTAAAATTTTAGAGGAAATAAAGTATTGGATGAGTTTCATAAGAATAGTTCAACTCATTATTAAAATAGGTTAATATTATAGAAATGAACCACTAAAATTTGGTATACTAGAAAAAAAAGGATTTTAGGATCAGAAAATTTTCCATTTATAACACAGGAACGCTACCCAATTAATGTACAATAATATGATTTATTCCTGTTGTAATAAAATGTATATGTCATACTGTCATAGTATTGATAATTATCTAAAAATCAAAAATCAAAAAAATGTAAATACCAATCATCACTACTACAAAGTAAAACGATAATGTATATGGACCCATTTTATTTGGCAGTTAATAAATAATAAACAAAATATATAAACAAACAATAATGCGCAGTGTTTTATAACTCAATTTTCACAATTTTCTTTTTATCATCAGATACTTCAGTTTCATGTTCAACAGATGGAATCATATCTTTTTTTTTTATATTTTCTTCAGAATATTGCTCTGTTTTATCCAAGACTTGTTTTTGTAATGGAGAATTAATTTTTATATTTTGTATATCGTTAAGCGGCTTTGTGTTGAACATTCCATATTCATCCATGGGGCCATTAATTATTTCACATAGCGATGGTGATTCTATTGTCAAGATGTATTTACATGTTTTTGGCTCTAACAAATAGAGTGCTACTGATTCTTCATTATATCGACCTTTCACGCATTTGTATCTTACCTGAAAAAATTTAGAGATTATGATGTCAGTTGAATAATTAATTAAATTAATTATATACCTCAGTCTCTCGTTTATCACCAGTTTTTTGACAGACAGATCCTGAAGAGTAAAAATGAGATATAACTTGCTTCTTGCCAAAAGCATCAAACTTAGGTTTTTTCTCTGGATTTTGAGATATCCATTTAATATGTTCTTCTATATTAAATATTCCTAAAACAACAATTTCATCCGGTTTTCCTTTTTCTTTATGCACTTGTTGTATGTATTTATTGTAACATATTTCATATTTCCACCAACCAGAGCCCTATAATAAATATGCATTATTATTGAGACCATTAATTATTTTTTTTTACGAGGTTTTTTGCTTACTCCATACAAACATAAATCTCCATTCACATATTCTTCAATTTCATTGTTTGGTGTTTTGGAGTGCATTAATAAAGAATCTTCTTTTGACAAATTTAATTCTGATTCTTTATTTGGTTGTAATTTAACTTCTATTTTAGTTTCTCCGTTCTAGAAAATTAATATATAAGAAAAAAATATTATTATAATTATTTCTATAAATCAAATTTGAAATGAAAAATAACAAAAAAAAAAAAAATAGAAAAGTAAGATAATTTTAAAAATAAAATTTTAAACCTTATCTATTGAAACAGCAATTATGTAATTTTCCTTTTTATTGAGAGAATCCTTTAAAAATAATAAAATAAAAACTTTCAAAAATAAATAAATAAAATACTCTACAGGTAAGCAAACTGTACTAAACATATACTAAAATAAAATAAAATAGACTTACAGTAAGCACTTTTATTTTATTTTTAAATTTAGATGTATCAGATTGAAGTACTTTCAAGTTGTGGGGTTTACGCATTGAATCACCAATTGGAAGGCAATCAATATTTAATTCATCACTGTTTGGTGGCCTATTAAAATTTTTAAAAATTAACTTAACGTAATAGTATAGAAACATTAATTGTATAAAAATAATATTAAACACATTATTAATTCATCTTGAATAATGAATACTAACTTGTACCAAGGATGTGTGCATAAAAAAGATGTTAAAATGATTACTTCATATTGGCACGTGGATGTTTCTTTTACTGAAAACACATTATGTTTACTTTGAGGATAACAAACATACAATACATTGGTTTGTCTTGGTCTGCCACTGAGGTCACAAATTGTGCCATCAGACATGCTCATTTCAAAATAAGGTAAGTTTACTCCATCAACTTTTCTTGTCTTGGTAGGTCCTGGATAATTTAAATTTGCTAATCTTTTTAGTTCTTCCTCTGCAAAATAACATCATTCAATGATGTATCTTATCACAATTTGTATGACTAGAGATTGGATATTTTTACAAAAATATCCTATAATACTACATTCTGGTAATACTTCTGATTAATTTGTTTCAAGTATTTACAAAATATTTTGTACATTCTTTACCTAATTTAAGACCATCAAAAATTTTCCATTTTCCCAAAAAGTACTCTTGCTCTTTTTGTGTCTTTCCCTCGCGTTCATTATGATATTGTCGGACATGCCGCCCGTGGCATACCTCATAAACCCAATAAGTATCGACCTGTTAATAAAAAAAATTGCAATACAAATATGTTAATTGGTAGTTATAGAATATATCTCACTCTATAAGAACAAGCTTGTTTTGAGAATAATGGTGATAACAGTTCCAATGGGCTAGGTCCGTTATAAGTTGTTTCAGATTCTTTATTTACTTCATCTTGCTTTGGTAAAAAACACCGATATGACTCACCAATAGCTGTCATCACATTTAACGTATTTTCATCTTGTTCCTGATAAATTAACAATAAATAATTACTAATGATGTTGATATGTTAGGTCACTCCTTTTAATTTAAATTAAGTCATCTGGTGCCAATGTAATTTTATCAATAATATTATACACAAAGCACTACAGGAATTATGATCCTGTCCTCCTCTAGAATTAATCAAATTTCACAATTTTTTTTTTTATTAATATAAAGTGATATTCCACAGAATACAGACCGCATTAGACTTTGCTTTTCAATGTTTTTAACTTTAAAATAAGTCTTTAAAAATAAGAAAATTTAAGCTTTTTTATGCAAATTATTTTATACAATTATTTAAAATAAAATAAAAATTAGACTTTAAAGTGGTCTGTAAGGACTAGGTCATCTTCTTTCAGATAAAAATATTTTTATCTAAATTTGACACTTCTAAATGCCTGAGAATTTGTCTGTATTGATATTATACACTATAACATACTCTTTTAGATATGTATAAGTCAATAAATTAATGGAAAAGTATTAAAATTAGGGTGTAAACATGTCTGATTTTAATATTGTTTTCCGTAATGAAGTCATAATACAGGATAGATACCTAGATCATAGATATATCACAACAATTAAATTTTGACTGGGGGAGACCAAACTTCAATCCTAAAATAAATAGTATGTTTTCCCATAACAAAATTTATGTTTTTAATGTTTCTTTTTAATAAAAACTGTACATTACTAAAATATTTATTTAAACATTTTTAATTTATGTTTTTCAAAGAGATAAATTGATTGATATGAAAACGTTTTAGTCTTAACATTTAAGGGAGTTTATTGAATTAACTTTCAACTGTTTGAAACTTACCTTAACCAATCTGTCAGATACATCTTTACCTGGCCAATTTATTTTATACAGTATAGTGTCATCGAATCCTTTAAACTCTTGTGAATAGCAAAAGCTTAATGAAAAAACAATGAGTAATTTCGAATAAATTCTATATGAGAATATCATATTATAAATGGTTCAAGATGAATAAATCTAAATAACAATAGTCGAAAATTGAAATATAGGTATGTTCAAAAAATTGGTTTCATTGAAGTTCGATTTACAGACTTCATCATTGTATTATGTATTATTATTATTATATTATACAAAACAGATGGCAAATTGGCAAACACAAAAACACATCAAGAATTTGTAAAAACGATAAACTGAATTAATATTAAACAATATGTGGTCGAAATTTGACCGACGATACGATATAGCCTATAGGTAACTATATAAATTATAAAAGCCCTGTGGTGATAACGATTAACTTTATTCATTATCAATTTGTATCATAATAATAATAATAATATTATCTTTATCTTAGAACGAAATTTTTACATTCTGATATTTTATTACTTCGTGGTAGAGTAATATTATGAACATATTATCGTGTCTATACACCTTGATTGTATGGATACACTAACTTAGCATATTATACACTCCAACCACGATGATCTTCATGTTCTTTGTGCTCGTCGGACAATTTTTTATCCGGCGAGAAACATTTTATTTTTACACTTTAGTTTTTGTCACAATAGTACTCTAAAATATGTGGGCATATTTATCACCTATTATTACTTTATGACCACTTTAACACATTGTTTACAAAAAGTAAATATATGACGTGTACTTTTTTTCTTCTGACAGTACAACTCTGTTACCAACTGCAATATAAAACATAAAAATATTTAAGTATATTAATATTATTATGAGTATTTTATTCAAATATTAATACTAATAAAATATATATTATATACCTATTTAACCTTTAAGACCGGTGGAATTTAAGTCGAAGAATCCAATATTTGTTTTTATAATTATGTAATAAATAATAATAGATACCTACCTTCGCTGGTAGACACTATTATTATTTTAAATTAACATTTAATTTGTATTTTCCCTGGCTTAAAACCCTATGGCTATATGTATGTAAAAAAAAATAGAAAAAAAATATGAAAAAACCTATCAAAAATGATACTAAATTATGAAAAATTTTCTTCTTTAAGAAATTGTTTTTTTTTTTTATGGTTAAGGCTTCGACAACTGAGGTCATTAGCCTGGGGAACTGTAGGGGAAGGAACTGTAAGGTTTTCTGTACTGTATGGTATATCCAATATTTAAAGGAAGATATTTAGGTACTTCATATTATTATATACCATAATAAACATATTTTCAACGCTAACGTTTTCCACTTAGTTTTGACCATACTATATGAGTTGGATCTAGGATATTGATCCGAAGCCACCGACAAAAAATCCACGGATAAAAAAGCTAGGGGATAAAAAATACATTAGATAAAAAAGCCATGGATAAAAAAGACACGGATTTATTTTAAAATTGAATGCAATATAATTTAAAATTATTTAAAAAAGTTAAAATTTAAAATGTAGAATTTAAAAATATAGGTAATTTAAAAATAAAAAAAACTATTAAAATAATCGTATTGTGTAAGCAATAGCTGTTAAATACTCGTCCGTTGTCCGTAGAGTTAAGCCATCATTACATATGAGAGGATCAAGATAAATTTCCCACAAAAGCTTGATGACGTACATATGACCATTAAAACAAATTTTATTGCCTCCTTTATTAGTTTTGACAATTTGCATTATACAAAATTCAAAAAAATTCCGTGAATAAACTAATAAATATATTACCACAAATATAATACCCCTTAGACTATTTTATTTCACGACACTTACACAGTTACACCGCAGGTACACAGACTGAGTATAACGGTGCCAAATAGCGCATAGAAGATAAAATTTTACCGAATTCCTAAAAATATATATATATATTAAATTATATTAATATTATATATTATATAAACCTATATAATATTGGATTATAGACACAATTACACAGTATATTGTTCGATTGCCATCCAAACATTTACGTTACGATATGGCGATAAGATTAGACCAATTATTATTGAAAAATAATCAGACGATATAGCTTATTTAGTGTATAGCATGGCTAAATAGACTATTTAATAGTCTATTTAGCCATGGTGTATAGTCTACTAATAATTTTAGGGGGATTTAAAATGTGTAATATTTTTGTATTAAAAAGTAAAAATACACGTATTTTGGTATTTTCTTCACATAGCTTAATTTTTGAAATATTTCGCTTTTTTTGGTTATAGCATTTTTAAATTATATTAATTGTATTCAATTTTAAAATAAATAATAATGCATTGTAGTACCTAAATTGTTTTAGCATAAAAATAAATTGTGCTTTATGATGGACTGTAAGTCTGTCACATTTTCTACTACCGTTTTCTTGTTATTTAAATATGTACGTATATACACTTCTAAGTTCTAAAACAATAGAATAGATTAAAATCTGTCTTAGTCTGGTCTCTGGCTGTGGTTACTAAGTCTAAGATACTTATAACTTAAATTTTATTTCCAGTCAAATAAATTAAGATGAATCTTACCGTATGGTATATGTACGCTAAGTTTTACAGCTCTAGTTTTATATATTTTCGTAATAATTGTTATTATTTTTATCAACAGCTTAACTAAGAAAAAAAGTATGATACTATGGCTACGTATTACTAAATGATATTTGAATAATTAAATTTAAATAATATTTATAAATTATGGCTACGTATTATCAATAATTTTTTAATACACTATTGTGTATGTATTATTTACTCATAGCCAAACAATGAGGGGATTTAACGGGTTATGACGACCCCTCGGCCCTCACTCATTGAACCACATTTTCGGTTAGCACATTGCACGAATTAAGATATATAAGGTGGAACAAATAGACCAGATAAAAAAAAATTGTGCTAATTCAACGTATGACAAAAATTGTTAATATTACATAAAGAAATAAGACTCATGTCACCAAATTCTCAAAAATCATATTTTTAAAATAGCAGATTAACCCACCAATCCCAACACTCAAATAGCCGAATATGCTGATGACAAAGCAATCTATTCCACCTACAGTGATCCTGACTTGTTTCAACGTCTCTCCAAAACCATTTGAACGACTTATCACGCTGGTACTCCAACTGGCGCGTCAAAATAAATGAAAACAAATCTGTACACAATATCTTCGCTCTCTGCCACAATCAAATTCCTCCAGTACATATAAACAATAAGCCTATCCTAGATCCATTCTCAGCAAGTCCTCAAAACCAAAATTCACATCTAAAATCTCCTTCTAAAACCCATCTGGCTGTACGGTATACCCCTCATGGGGCACTGCCAAAATATCTAATACAAGAAAAATTCAAGTGTTCCAATCAAAAATTCTCAGACTCATAACAGTCATAACTAATGCTCCTCTTATGTCTCAAATCATACGCTTCACATTCCTAAAGTCACTGAAACAACCAAGTTAACATATCTATTTCAATGACTCTGTAGACACTGAATGTACAGAAGGTGTAAATCACTTACTCTTTCTTTTTTTCAACAATTTTGAATATAATATGTTTATCTAATTGATTTCTATACAGTGTTGAATCCAGGTATACTTCAGGGGAGGGGGGCGTTCGCCCCTCCTGACAAATACAACTTTCTGACTTTCAACACAATGTACTTATTTATTAAATGCACAATACTAATTTAAATATAAAAAATTAATAGGTTTCTAATTTATTTTGTAATTTTTTCAATATTTATAATTTCTGAATTGTAATAAATTATAATAATACAATTTATAATATGTGACGACATTAGATTAACCTTAGATTGATTTTAAAATTTTAAAATTAATAATTTGTTTTATTACTTTTTAAATATTTATAATTTCTGAATTGCAATAAATAATAATAATAGGTAATATGATTTATGATGTGTGACAACCTTAGATTGATTTAAAAATTTAAAAAAAAAAATTTGTTTTGTAGTTTTATATAAACTTGATATGTCTAAATTATAAATTGTAATAAGAATAACTACCTATTAATAGATATAAATATATAATTTATAATACTAAAATGACGTATCACCATTCACCAATGAAAAAAAAAGTGAGCCCCCCCCCAGAAAAATTGTCTGGATTCAACACTGTTTCTATAGCAGTTGGTCTGGTTAAGAGGACGTCATACGGCTTGTGAAGTTTCAACTGAAACACATGTGTAAAATTTCACTGATAATTCATTTTAAAATAATTAAACCTGTTTACCAAGTTACATGTGTGTTTTTTGTTTCCAATCATAATTTTCAAGGTATAATTTAACTTACCAAGTGTTGCAAAAATCTTTTATTGTATCTATTGTATTAATATTTTTATTTGTAAGGTGAAGCAACCATAATTAGTTATGTAATAAGTATGTGTATGTATTAGCGTTTTTATTAAACATTAATAAACGATGGCAGCAAAGGAGTAGTAGTGTTCATACAGATCCTTCTCTGCTGTCAGTTTAAACGGAAAAATCAATGGTCCAAAAAATCGGTTAATAAATTGGATGCAAATAAATAAAATTTGAATAAAATATATTGAATTGATCATTAACAATCCTAACTAAATTAAACCCTAAACAACTGATACTTAAAAAAGTATTTAAAATCATTTTCAAATAATATTTTTTATATACCTATAATAATTTATAAAATTTGTTTTTTGATAAATGACAATAACACTTAATATACCTAATATAAATTAACCTTAATACATTTCGCATAAATATATTATAAATATTAGTTTAATATAAAAATATAATAATTACACATTATCCTGTAAATAAAATTATTGTAATTCCTGACCCAATAATGACAGCTGTTCTAAGAATTCCGGTGCATTGTTCACTACAGTTGATCCATAGACAATTCTTAATTGAGGTATACCAGGTGATACAGCTTTATTTCTTACATACTCCAACAAATTTTGATATTCAATATAATTACCTCCACCAACTATAAACACTATAACTTCACTAAAATTATTTTTAGATTTAAATCCATCAGAATTCCGTAGCTGTTTTGGATCAAAATAACGAAATTCATCTGATGTGCCAGATGACTGTTTATTTTCCAATAATTCATCAACAATTCTAGTCACAGGAAACGTGTGCCTTTTAACTACTAAATTTTTTACTCCTTCCATAACAAACGAGGAAGTGTGAGAAAGTAATTTTTCAAACATATTAACAGATTTAGTACCACCTCCATATTGATTTGATGTAGATGTGATATTAGAAAACATTTTCCATCTTTTAATATATTTAAGTGGACTAAGATCACAACCTTGTTTTTCTAAAGCCGATGAATACATATCTATGTCTGAATCTGATATGGAATGTGTATAGATGTAATAAATTATAAATAGTCTCATTTTATCTTCAGCAGTTCCAGCTTCTGTATCATTTATAATATCTAATATTTGCTTATCTAATGATGCTTGGCTCATTACTTTTTCCTCAAATTCAAACAGTAAGTCTAAACGCCTCGATTTAATCACAGATAAAATACTAGTAGCTAAATCTGTATGCATATCTATTAATCTTTTCTTTTCTAATAATTGTGGTAAAGAATTAACAGCAGATGTCAGTTTAGCAGTATTATCACTCATCATGGCTAAAGCCACATCACTTTCGCCATCTAAACCCATAGACTCTTTTAACTGTTTGACTTCTTCTTCAGAGTTCTTTAAATGTTCCAGTTCGGATTGAATTGATTCTGCTACTGTAGGAAATGGGCTTCCTTTGTGAGTTGTCCAAAAAGAATCTTTAGGATCAAGATCAAAAGTTTTGGGTTTTTTTTGATCTTGTGCTACTGTAACTCTATTTAAATTTAGCTTTAAAACATCATGTATCAACGCTTGATAAGTCCATGTATGATGAAGAGGTGTTGCCATATCAATATTTCGGTCAAGTACAACCAAAAGGGGTCGTTGAAAATTGTAAATTCCAGAGTTTTCAGATGAGAATAAACTATTTCTAGTATCTCTTAGATTTTCTCTTAATTTTTTGTCTAATTTTTCAGCTACCATTTCTGCAGCATTACCACGAGCACTGCGAATTATAGGTAATGTTCCAAGAGTTACAAAAACAGAATATAAACCATCAACAGTATCATCCATCATTACTTCTACATCAGTATCTTTTGCATCTGCACGGTTCAATGCATAATATGATACTGATTGAGCATTTTGATTACTTAGTATAAACAATTCATCTTCCAAAGAAATAAAATTTAAATATTGGTCATAAATTTTATGAACATGGCTTACATTTTCAGTATGTAGTGCTGAACTAGCCAAATCCTCTAGTTTTTGACGACAAATAGCCGAGATAAAGTTTAAATAATATTTTTCATATACATTATTCTGAAAGTCTTGAGCTATTCTGTCGAGATTAACTTGATCCGGCATACAAAAGTAAATAGCTGCTACATCAGGAATAGGATCTCGTTCAGAATGAATGCTCAAGTGCAATGTTACACCACATTCTCGTAATTCTTTAATTGGAATTAATGGTGATAGAATATCTTGGCCTCGGCGATCATATATAAGTACTTTCCATACTGGTTCTGAACCATTATCTTTATATTCAGAACTATTTAAGTTGAGCATTTGCTTTAATGCTGCAATTTGCTTGTCCCGAATTGATGACATAGTGATAGTTTTATTATTGATTGTTGGCGTTTTTTTATGTAAAATTGTATTCAAGAAATATTGATAACATTACAGAAAAGTATTTTGATCTATTATGATCTTGCAAACTTGATACATTTCATTTTGTAAAATAGGATTCCCCATAAAATACCTAAAACAAAAGTAAAAATAAAATCTAGAATTTAGTCCGTATAGGTACTATGTAGAACACTCACTTTTAGTTAAATCCAAATGTTTAAAGTCAAAAATAAATGTTAACACTTAAATAAACATATTTTATTGATTATCAAAAAGATTTCAATAAGATCATACAGTTTAAAATATTTTGTATACTTAAATATGAAATGAAAAATTTTAATAACAAAAAAAATTAACTAAATTAAATATTTTTTGATTATTATCAATTAAGTTTATTATCAATGTAGTGTTGTCAGTTACCACGTCAATTTGATATTTAACCACGTACCAGGTAATATTCTAGCGTGATCTACTTACATAACCATAAAATAAATCTTAATAATATGTTTCCTTTTCTTGATTCGTGTAAATAAAGATAATTCTGTTTTCTGAATCTTAACTTGAAGGTGTTAACTGCAGTATAGATATTATAAGTTTTAATTTTAAATTATTAAAGTAACTAAAATTTCCGCTTTTGGCATATTTTATATCTACTATAATGGCGTTAAATTTGAAAGTTAAAGTACACCCTGTTGTGTTATTTCAAATCGTGGATGCTTATGAGCGTAGGAATGTTGATGCTCATCGAGTAATTGGAACATTGATGGGTAAGTGCTAAGTTCATTAACCAAATTAAATGGAAAATATTATGAGTTGTCACAAATAATTTCTTACATTCCAGGTACGGTCGACAAAGGTGTTGTTGAAGTGACCAATTCTTTTGGCGTCCCTCATAAAGAATATGAAGACACAGTGAGTACATTCTCATAAACTCTTATTTGATTGTTTAACTTTCAATGTTTTAAATTTTTTAAGGTTGAAGCTGATATTGTGTATGCAGCAGATATGTTTAAAATGAATCAAAAAGTCAACAGATCTGAACAAATTGTTGGATGGTGGGCTACAGGTAATGAGGTAACTACACATTCATCAACCATACACGAGTACTACTTGATGGAATGTAATAATCCAGTACACATCACTTTGGATACTACTTTGAAAAATGATAATATGGGATTGAAAGCATACGTTAGGTAAGTTATTGATTGTAGTTTAGATTAAAAATATATTAGGACTGCATTTTTGCTAGTAACTAACATAACTAGTAAACTGATACATAAATAATTGAATTTCTGCATTTATCAGAATCTATTTTGTGTGAACATGGTATAAAGCAACTCAATTTAATCTATAATATTTTATTACAGTACACAAATTGGTGTTCCTGGAGGTAAAACTGGAAATATGTTTATCAATGTACCAATCGAAGTTACTTGCTATCAACCCGAAACAGTTGGACGTATGTCAATATTTATACTCATTTGTCACTTTTCTTCTTATTTATACTATTCAAAATAATGTTGGTATCTATAGTAGTAGTAATATTAATTAGTGACACAATACCTATTTCACGAATATTAAATATCCAAAGTTAACTCTTCAAAAATTATTAACGATTACTTTTTTATTGCACAAAACTACCAGTGTTAAATTTCCTTTTCATAATTTAAGCCGTAATGTATATATTTGTTATAGTAATATTGTTCTTTTTTAGTAAGCTTGTGCCAGAAAACTGTAGCTGTTGGACAAAAGTGTCAAGAACCGATCGCTGAGTTAATACAAATAGAAGAGGCATCATCAAAAATCTCAGATTTATTGGAAGTAGTTTTATCTTACATCGATAAAGTGTTAGCATCAAGTGACTACAATGCAGCTGACAACAGCCACATTGGTCGTATATTACTTGATCTGATGCACAGTGTACCTCATGTGACACCGGAAAGATTTGAAGAAATGTTCAATTCCAATGTTAAGGTAATCATATATATATATTTTTTTTAACCTTATTTTGATATGAATTTATAACTTTATATATATATTCTTTTTTAGGATTTGTTGATGGTTATTACTTTATCTCAACTGACTAAGACCCAATTAGAGCTCAACGAAAAACTCACACTACTCAGTTTATCTTAAATATACCAAGCACAATTTTATAAAAGTCCAAAACTAAAACAGCATTCTATAATGAATAAATTAAACAATTTATTTTATTCTGGATAATTATATTAAAGGTTATAAATATACTATTGTATTTGAGAATTGCTCGTACTCTTAAAACAATAAAATATGGAATTGAAAACCTTAAGTTATTAAATTTAATATTGCAATTCTTTTATTAGTTTTAATGTACCTACCTTAGTTTCCTTTGTATCATAGTATTGTTTTTATTTAATTACATTTTGATTTTTTCGATATATTACTACTAAATATATTCCTATAGGTTGAATATCAGAATATTTTTAAAATAGTACGGTACTTTTATGCCAATTGTAATTGGAAACTAAAAAGAGAATGTATCTGGTCAACAGCTTGTTTGAAATATTTCAAAATATAAAAAGAATTGATTGATAATTTTATGAATTCAATCTATATTAATCAATCAGTATAAAATTAAATTAAAAATAATGCCATCAAGTGAATCACAATTTATTGAGTTGTTTTAATAGATATTGAAATTAATTTCAACTTATTCGATTATACAAAATAATGTGCTGTTTTAAGCAAAAACAATTGTTTATTATAATGCATTATACCCTTATAACTTGATACAATATCAAAATTCCATATATTTTTTTTAATAATAACTTATAATTTAAAATTATAAAACTAAAACAGAAGTTGGTCGTTTGTGTTCTAATGTACAAAAATATAAAATTGGAAATATTTTTCTTGTCTCTTTTAAGCTCGACTTAATATTATATTGTTTAAAATGGAGTTTGTATGATTCTTAACGTGTTGGAAGGTTCTAAAAATGATAATAAATATAAAGGTTCAATTTTTAAATACATGATTCAAATAAAAAAAGTATATATTTAATTTTTTTTTTAAAATAGAACAAAGTTGATATTATTAAACTATTTTGAAGGGAAATATTCAAGATTTTATACAAAAATAGCACAAAATGGCTATATTATAATTTTTTTATGAAAATGGTGGGAAGGGTGATAAAAATAGAAAAATATCAACACCCAAATAATACAAAAACAAATGAAAATAAAAATACATCGGTCAGGAGACACAAAGACAATGAGTGAAGGATACGGAATGGTGATTGAGTATGGATTTAAAAGTTTTGGCTAATGGTCACTATTACAGCGATCCACGACTGCCGACTGGGCAGATGAATATTACTACTTATGGTGCATTTGCGCGAAAGCGTAACGACTAGGGGCTTAATTAAGGAGATACGAGGGCACGAGGGCTGAAGAGGATAGATCCCCTAACACTTATTTTACTGCCAACATTTTATATTTGGTGGGGTAGGTTAACTGATCTTGCTAAAAACATATAATCCTCCCCCCCCCCCAAACCAAATTCCTAATTACGCTACTGGTAACGATCTTGCGCAGCCAGCGAGTCTAGACAGAGAAACGGCCGCGGTTGATGGTGGCGAGCGGCGGATGGCGGTGAGACGACTCCGACGTCGGATTTGTGGCGAAGACCGGACGTGAATACTGAGTAAATCAAGAGAATCGAGATTTGGCGTACGCGGGAATCGGCAGTGACTTTGGACGAATGACCCGGTCGATTTGTCATTATCACGTGTGAAAAAGCGAGAGCTCGTAGGCAACGGACCCGTGGAAACGCTCAAAGTCCGTGTTCCTCATAGATAATTTAGAATATTATCTATATAATCTATGGTGTTCCTAGTGCTATAATATAATCTCTGACCTCAGTACATACCACTCAACGACTCAACCTACGCAAGTCACCGTCGCTCCCATCGTAATCGTTGATAAGGTTGAGGCGGAATCGTTGCTTACACCGCCGTTTAGCTCATACAGTAATTACTCTATGGTTTAGCTATACTGTTTAACCACCGTGTCGCCATCGTCGTCGCCCGTCAGTCTCAGTTTATCACTTATAAAGACACTCATCAGTCGTTCCAAGCCACCGTAACTATGGCCGGGCGCTTGCGGCTCGCCGCTCGCCGACAGAAAGTCTAGCGCGTCAACATCGACCGAGCGCGCTACACACGCGTAAATCCGTCGCGTCGTGCTTGGTCGGAGAACGTGTTCTAGTGACTTACCAGTCGGCAGTCTTACCGCCGTGCATCTTCCGTGCTCTTTTCCGTATCCTTCCTCCCTTTCTGTCGTCGTCGTCTTCCTGCCGACGTCTTTGGCTCTTAGGAGGTCGTCAAACTTACGAGTGTCGCGGACGGTTTCACTTCGCCAACAGCATAAACGTCGAAAACACACCTGACGCCTTTCCAACACGACGAGGTTTTACTCTCACGCGGCTGTTCGGTTTTCCGGTTGTTGCCAGCGGGTCTACGGCCTTACCGAAGCAGATTGACATTTCAATACCCTCGATCGACTCGAGTTCGGTCAAAACATCTGCAACCACCGCGTCGCCATGATGTTGTTCTCCTGACCGGTCTGAGAAGAATCGATGTTCTCAGATCCCGGAGGAGCGTCGCCAGATGACAGCGCGGCACCGGCCAAATTCGACTGGTACAATAACTGCGTTTTCGATGACTTCTTGTGGTAGAACTTGGTCGTTCTCTCTCTGACGACGTTTCACCAATCGAACACTGATCGTCAATTCGTCATATGCAGTTATTGCCAACATACTGGCTTTTCCTTATCGGCAATCGCCATCTTCATTACTCCATTACTCCATAATATGTATTATATATTATGGTGATCGTCGTGGACGGTACGTTGTCCGTTACCAAATAAATGGTTAAATTAGTTCGTTATGATCTCGTTCATGTAAGATGTGACTCATATTCGATATGCTATATCCAATGGTGTATTTCAAATTCTTCATGGTAGAGTCTTCCTCAGTTTTAAGTCGTAACTCGGAAATTGTCGTCAGAATATAACAATAACATTACTATAAATGTATGATTTCTATACTTATAAGGAACTTAAAACCATATGCTGCAGGAACATGTATCTATTTTAGATGTTGTAAACTTGTAACTAATTTTATATAATATTTTGTTCACGGGAAAAACTATGTCCGCGTGTGCCTCAATATAAATCGGGTTCTGTTATATACTGTTCTATGATATAAGAATTTCAGTTTTTTTTTCAGGGGTCGGGTCCAGTATCCCTGGACCCCCCCCCCCCCCGTAAATATGCCACACACCATGTCGTCTCATCGGTCAAGTTGTCATATTCGCCATTTATATGTTTTGGAGGGTTCTGATCAGCATGTCGCTCGTTGCTCATCGATCACAATGAACACACTTCCGACACGGAGACCGGATATATTCGAAAATCACCCAGACGATGGATACGACATTGTTCATTATTGCATGGCCAGCGAGTACCTTCGTCGTTACGCGATTTTTAGCCAACAGCATTATAGCTGTGGTTTCTTAAGCGGCCGTGGCGAGTTGATTTTAACAAAAACAATTTCTGTAATACTATTTTTGATGATATAACATCTTAACGTGGGGTTTTGGGTATTTCGATTTGTACTTTTCAGCAGTACCAGTCTTATACTTTTAAGTCATCTTTTTTTATGTATATTTAACTATTGTAACATTTCATTTCGAACAATTATACGGAAACTTATTTTTCCAATAAACGTTTTTTTTTTTTATTTCAATTATTTTTCATTTAATGTACAAGTACAATTATGTCGAGCAAGCGGACATATCATAACTTATTAATATGTTAAGTTATAATTTAATACGATTTAAATAATATTTTTAGTGCATACAATATGTATGATGATATCATGTAGATTTATTATATTACCATGATCCTAATTATACATAACACAGTGAATCGAAGGGACGAGTTTAAGATATTTGCAGAGCATTGAGCGCCTTTGTGTAGACACACTAGACAGTAGACACTTTAGACCATTATGATCAAGCAGACAATATTTCACTACGTTTTAACGCTATTTTAATTTTAAAATAAGTCATTTTGAAAAGTTTAATCTAACTGGTTTAATTAAATTTTTATCAATTAATCCTATTTGATTATTATACGATTTTTATAATTATAAAGCTCGCGGAGCTGCAGCATTATTGTTGCTGCCTTTTTTCTCCCAAACAAATCCTCATTCATCTTTATAAGCTATATTAGATTATCAAGAGTATTTTCGTGTTATATTCATAATTATTCATATTTAAATATTATAATATTTGATACTTTACTTGGGTAAACGTATGCGTAGGTTTGATAATTTTTTTTTTCGTATTATACCTATAATTTTATAATTATAATATGTTCTGTTGCGCGATGACTTAGACTGAGTGACTGACCATAATTTGGATGCCTATACACTTACTTTCTAGTCTACCTCTATGGTACATTAACTAATGTAAATAGTGACCAATTCCTGTTCCGTGATAGCTCGTTGATATGTTTAACACGATGACACGTCATATATTTCATATATTCTGTGTGAAGACTATGTGCAAGTTTGGACGTTGTAGTTGATGTTTATTTTATCAACAAGGTTTTATGGTTTCGAAAAATTGATAATCGATTCATAGTTTTATTCACTGAATACGTATATTCCGTAGACATTATAAAAATGTTGTGATCGTTTTTTATCTTGTTTGCTGTTTCCCACTCCATTTATAAATGTATAATATTATACATACCATTAATATAATATAAACTCGTAAAACATCAAGTTTTGACAATTTACTAATAATTGAACAATGAAAAAATGCTACTAGCTTCGAAAATACTAATTAAATTGTAATAAATTGAAAATTTAGTTTTTTTTCTAAAAATAAAGCATTCAATATTTTCCACCAATCAAAAATTATGCTAGCTATTTTTGTAATAATAGACCTCGTAATAGACATTTTAATATAACATGAAAAAGTACTACCTATCAAAAATCTATACAGCATAATACTCTTGTAGTCTTGTAAGTTGTTGTATATTATATCATGACATTTTTTTAAATTTCAATTGTTTATAATTAAAATAAAATAAAGAATTGTTTTGAGTGCACATAAAGTTAATATGCATGTATTTTATTTTTTTTTTAACACAAATAAAACTAAATTTTAATTTCAACTCTAATTCAACGTTCATTGCAATACACCACTTATGTCTTATTGTCATATCAAGTAACAGATATTTTAAAGAGCCAATTAACTTATAACAAACATAAATGTAAGGGTCATATATTTACAAAAAAAAGTCATTTAGGAAAAAAAATTACAAAGTTTTTGGTTAAATTACATTTTTACCCGTAGTTTAATTCTAATAACCAAAAATGCTATAATTGTATTATTATTTACGATTATAATTATTATATTATGAGTAGTATCTTATAATAAGTTTAATAAATTGCTTTAGTGGAAGATGGTCAACATTACTCAACTATATTAGTAAGTTGGTGTTAGAACACTTAAAAAGCTCTTAAAAACCCACTTCTATAACAATTTTTGAGTCAATTATTATATAGTTAAAGTACTCAACAAGTATTATATAGTTATGAAAAAATGGGCCAACGAGGTATTTTTATAATTATTTATAATTCAATATGCAGACAATCATTAAAGATTTTGTGAGTTGCAAGTACCTATTAAATTACACCTACAAAAAGATATTATATTGTGTATTCAATGTTCTGAACCATCATATTAAATTTTTGGTAACTTTGGCCGAACAACTAAAGGGTTGTTCTTTTCAATGGAGTTGCGACCATTTTTTTGATAATCGTAGGAGCAATTGTGCGATTCTGAGTACCTGAAAAATAATAAAAATGAAATAAGTTATTATATATAATTGAAATTAAAAATAAATACTTTTTTTGCTTCAAACTTTTAAATGTTTTTAATTAGAAGAAGTACAAATTGGATATATTTTAATATATAAATTAAATAATTTAAACTTATTTAGAAATTAGATCTTACCTATGTACTGGACAAAAAGTAAGCCCACATCGACATGTATACTGAGCGCTAATAGTTAGTTTTTTATTGCATTGAGCGCATCGTTTTTTCTTTTTCTCTACCACTTGATCAGGAACAGTCTGATTCAGATCTTCAGGTGCAATAATTGGAGATTTTTTATCCACTCTATTACTTTCTGATTCCATTGGTTCTTCATCATCATCAAGTTGAATAGGCATGTCTGATCTATTCAGTATCCTATGTATAGCTCCCAAGCCCGTATCATTGGATAGGGACATGGCAGTCATTTGTTCAGTCGGTGATGCTTGTCTAGAAACATTTATGTGTATGTTATGGGATAACACCAATGACGAACTGCTAGGTCGCCTAGACCAATCTGTACTGGACACATCAATATCAGTACCAGATTCTGAGATACTGAAAACAGAGAAATATTTTAATAATAATGTTATGATTTATAAATAATATAAAATATTATAAAAGTAACAAAATCAAGTGTATTATTTTATAAAGAAAAATGCAATACTTAATTAAAGCATTACTATCAAATCTTTATAAAATAAATTATAAGATATAGGAATTATTATTTCATATCATTTGTTTGATGGTGTTAGTTTAATTACCTGTCAATGCTTGAAGTACTACCAGTATGCCTAGGTTCATTCATGATATGGCAAAGTTGTCTTGTTGTGGTTGATTTTGCATTCTTATCCGAGCATGTACTTGTGATGGTTGGCAAAACTGGTATCCTTGAGAATTCAGCACTGCGAACATATTTCCCCAAAACAGGAGTCGATTGAACGATAGGTAATCTCCATGTATGCAGTTTGCTACTATCTTTTTCAGTCTTCATTTGTGATTTTTCTGGCGCTGAAGTTGATTTACGATGCTCAGGTTTTGTTCTTTTTAACTGGAAATTTAAAATAAAAAAAAAATTGTATTGTTTGATTTAACATACATCTATATAAAATGTGATAATAATGTATTAAATCACTGGGTGAAATATTATTGAGGCCAGTTAAATATATTCTATTTTTTTTTTTTATTTAAAAGAATATTAATTACAATCTATTTGGAATAGACAATTTTAATACATTTTAATTGAGAATAATATAAGGAGGCAAGTGAAGGAACATCAATACAACATGATACTTTTCTGGTTAATAAATCTTTACAATATTTCATCTTGAATTGATGTGTGGGATTTATGGATTGTAAATTGGATAAGATTTGCGATAGTAACTGATTAGTATGGGAATGTAGTTTAGAGTAAAAAGAACTTGTTTTGTGGTTAATTTGATAATTGATTGATTCATTTTTGAAATTAGTGTAGTGTGGAGTTATATACAAACTAAGGTGTGAAGGTTATCTCAAAGAGAGTGCTTAAATAGTGAATATTTGGATTTTATATTACATTTATATGAGTTGCAAACTTGCAAAACAGATTTAATATATACAGGGTGTACGCGAGGATTGCGATATCTCCCAAAATAATGGAGATCTTGAAATTCTGGTTTTGTAATAAGATTTACTGGGATAAGAACTACAATAATTATTTCACATTTTAAATTATTTTAATGTTTTGGTAAAAGAGTTAAAAAATATATCTTTTTATTTAATAATTTACAAAAAAATTTACTATAGCCATTTTTAAAATTTTTTTTTTCTGAGGGGCTGGAGTGGCGCAGTTGATTACGACTCACAAAGTCATCGGTTTGAATCATAGCAACAAAGTACAAAAAAAATTAGTGTGGTTCTAAATGATCACTAAATTCCCACGCTGTTGTCCGATTGCATCATCTGGTTTCCAACTAGATCCCACTCCACAGGGAGTGAAGACCACACATGTCTCCTCTTGGAGAAGGAGGGTAGTATCATGTATATAGTGATATATACATAGATAAATAGATCACATGATCTCCCTACTACTCACTTGTGATAAGCATTGGCAAAGGCCTAGAGGTCATTTCAATGAACAAATACAAAAAAAATTTTTTTCTGAAAAGTTTCTTAATTTTATTTTCATTAATTTGCTGATTTTTTTTTTTTTAATTACGAGAAAAATTGTGAATTATTTAACACCATAGTGTTATCAAACATGCAGTTTGCACCGCTGGCCGTATGATTTCTGTGTGCCTAGTTAAAATTATATTTTATTTCTTCAAAATTAAAAAAATTATTAAAAATCAAAAACTTAACAAAAATAAAATTTTGAAACATCAATATTTTCAGAAAAGTAAATTATAAAATGGCTATATTCAAGTTTTTTGGAAATAATTTAATAAAAATATATATTTTTAACTTTTTTAACTAAACATTTATATAAATTAAAAAATGAAATAGTTGTAGTTCTTATTCCTATGAGTCTTATAACAAAACCAGAATTTTGATATATCTATTATTTCGTGAGATATCACAATGGGAAATCCTCATGGGACACTCTGTATAATATATTTAGTGCAGAATGGGAGCTTTGATTTTAAAATTGAAGGAAGATGTAATTTTTTTTTTTTTTAAGAGGAACAATCATTTAGATAGATATATCATAATTTATCATGTAATAAACCTGCTGTAAAATTAAAAGAATATTCACAAATAAGTAGAGCGTGAAACAAATCATTAATGTAACTTTCCCTCAACTCTTAAAGAAACTAACAATGAATGTTACAGAATTTTTATAATATTGATGAGAATATAAACCAGTATAAATAAGTATCTATGTTAAAAATAAAATGGCTAAATATATAGATTTTGTAATAAACTGGTTTTAAATAAATATTCTAGTTTTTCAAAAACCTTTTTTTTCTTTATTATTTATACATAGGATAACAAATAAAAAAATTAATTAATAATTTTTAAATATTTATTTTCAATCTAAAAATCTTTCGCGGACTACAGATTAGGCATCACTGTACTAAAAGAATATCAATAAGAAATGTAAAAATAGGCTATCGAGTTTAAAATTAGTCTTACTTTAGATTTTGACGAAATTGATAGTGTTTCTAAATTATGTTTCAACAGCATCATCTTAAGATATGTAGTATTATTTTCAAGAGATGGCTTAGACTTCTTCTTTTTTGGTAATTCTACTGAAGATATTTTTCTAGACACGCATTTTTCATATATATTATATTGTTAAAAAATAAATACAAAAGTATTTCAATATTTACCTAGAGGATTCTTTTAAATTTGTTAAAGAACCATCACTATTTTCAATAACACGAAGTAAGTTTATTACTTCACCTTCGCGATATATTAGGACTGCAAGCTTACTACCTGGAGGTGCATCCTCCAATATTTCTTTTCTGTAAGATTAACAATAACAATTATGTAAGATTAGATTACATAAGAGAATATTATATAATACATTTTAAGCAACAGGTATAAAATTCAAAATAGCTTGGTAAAAATCAAAATCATTTTCTTAATATTTCTCTATTACTTTTTGTTGTGCTATAGATAAACTACTAAAAAAATCAATCAATCTTCAAAACACTAACTATATTTAATTTACAATCATTAGGCAGGGCTGATTAAAAATATGATTTCCTTCTACCCTAGTAACAACAAAAAACCAATCTAAAAAAAAAAAATCACAATTGTTAATCAAAAACATTCCTTTTTTTTCTCATCAACTAAAATTGTTACATCATTGATAATAAGGTAATAGTCAATAGGTAACTGGTATATCACTAATAATATTATGTATTTATTGTAATTAATCCTGAATTTCCTAAATACTGAATGACGAATTAATAATGTATCACATCAAAACTTCATTAATCATTAATATAAAAACGGATTTATGTTAAAATGAACCTAACTTGATAATTAGGGAGATAAGTTCTATCGGCCAATCTTATAAAATAATGATATAGTTTACTAATTTTATCAGTTTAGTATCTACAATTATAACAGGTACATACCTACCTATTTTTTTTCATTAATAATTCCTAGTCAATTGATTAATTCAATTAAAAATATATTTTTATACAGATTATATATTTTCAAATGAATGAATGTTAAAAAAAAAAAAAAAATAAATAAATACTTAGGAAAATAATAATTTTTAGCCCATAGGTATTACTATTACCTATATATATCTAGGGTAATTTAATATTTTTTAATATTTTGAGTTATCTTTAAGTTAGTTCAAAAGGTATGATTAATTATTGATTTATATAATTTATTTTTGGACTTGAACTATGAAAATATAATATTACTTACTTATTTAGATTAACCAATTGTCGAATGGTTTCATTATCCAAGGGCAGCATTCTACGGCTTGTGCCAATTGGTCCCCCTTGTAAGGACAATACCAACCGTAATGTTGATCCATCATGAAGATTATTATTAGCTACTGTTGTATGGTCAGACAATATTTTTTCTCCTAGAAGCAAATGTTGCTGGTTGACCGGTATACCTGAATAATGATTAATGAAATATTTAATACCATAAAACGATAAAACAGACAAATACATATTTAATTACAATACAAACCTTCAACACGTTGTATTCGCGACTTCAATGAGCTTATATAATCAGTTGGGCATACAGTAATTTCAAATGCTGTACCAGTAAGCGTTTCAATAGTAAGCGATATAGGTGATTCATCCAATTGTTCATTGTCAGGATTTGATCTCCATTTTTGTTTGCGTGACATACCTAAGTTAATTTACTAGGTATGCTGTCGTACTATTGGTGTCGCTTATACAACATTATATTATTCCGGTTAAAACAACAACACCTGGAAAAACGAAATTTATAGTTATGATGACATCACCCCCTTCCATTACTATAAATGGTGCAACAAAGTTCAATTGCTATCGGATTGAGATTAAAATGTATAACGTGTATATAGGTAGTGCTGTTGTTATATAAAGCGAGATAGTACGTGACCTTAGGCCTCCGAGACCAATACAATAATAATACGCATTTTATATTTATTTCCAGTCGTTAAAAGAGCATTTCGATGCACTTGAATGATGGTCAGGTAAATACATACTTAATCCAAAACGATGTCAATAAAGCCAAGTCCCAAATAATGAGCCTTGAAGTCCTTAGTCCAGTAGCCACAATAGAACAATCAGCTCGATGGTTGTAGGAGGTCCGTCAGCCCTCCCGGATGATGCGCAACGAGCGTCTCTGAACGACAGAGGTGATACAATAGGTATTGGGTAAAAGTGATTAATTCGTAGACGCCTACTGCCTAGTGTGAATGACTTAAATACGGAAATGAATAAAATTGATAATTCGACGTCGATGATGGTGGTGGGTCAGTAGGTGATCGAACTAATGATAATAGACTTTTTTGTCATTGTTATTATTACTATACTGTCAAATTTGAACACACTGTTACGAAGCGGATGGTGAATAATAATAATAAATATAACAAACGATTAATCCATCGACAAGGACGTCGTGCACTCGTCGCGCCGAGGTGTACGCGCGTCAAAAAAAAAAAAGAGAAGACGGCGACGACGACGACGACGGTGACGACGTTGGAAAGGTGTGTGGGGGACCCCGGAACGGAAGTGTTGTGGACTGTGGAAACGGAGAGTCGAGTAGTCGAGAGATAATAAATTATGGCAAAAGTAAAATAAAACAAGAAAATCACGACGACGGCCGACGACACACGATCGCAATACCGTGGGAATCACGACGCCTCCGTAATATCAATTTCTTTTTCGGTTTCCTTCTCGTCGACTCCCTCCAAACCCCAAGGCTCGTCCAAAATCGTTTGGTACTCTACTACTCTAGTACTCGTACTCGTACATACTACATAATATACAAGATACAACAATCCTACTATTAAATTATATTGTATTACTGGTATTTCGATAACTGATAACATACAGGTTATAGACACGTCGTCGAGACACTATGGACTATAATATTATTTGTTATGATAATATTATAGCATAATATACTTGACCGTGACTAAATAACTTATTTAGCCATGATATTGTAGACACATTACAATATTTAAGATAAATATTGTTATTTATAGATTATTGATTAATAGGCAGTAGGCACGTCTATAGAGTCCTCTAGATATTAGATAATAATGGCTACCTATAATTAAAGTTCTCTAGGTAGGTATGTCCATGATCGTGTATAATTCAAATGGCTATTCACTATTCACCTTTTGTTTTACTATTACACAATAAAATAGTCACAGTCTCAGAAAAAATGAAATGAAATGGGTACCAGGTATCAGGTCCTATCTACCACCATCTGTCGTCCAATATTGCCCTCAGGTCACTCATCACCGATCTGGAATCTGAGCTCAGTGGTCACCGCCGTAAACGTCATTACCACAGGCGTACAAAGAAATAATTATCGGGGTGGGCTGTAATATATAGCGACCAGGGGCGTAATTATGGGGGGGGATGAAGGGGATATATCCCCCCAGAACCTATATAATGTGTATATTTATTTATTAATTTGAAGCTTATGGAATTATAATATGTTTTATCGTGCTGACATCACGACGAAATATATTAAATATAATTAATATCAAGAAATCTATAAATTATTATTTAATTTAAAAGTAAATTTTAATTCTAATATGTTCAAAATTTCCATTTTGAAGAAATTATTATATTGTATAGGTACTAAATTGTGTAGAATTTTAAAGCACATTTATTAATACATTTTGTGTACATATATTATATTAGTTTAAGAATTTTTGATGAAATAGTTTTCCCAGATATTGTACTTGAAAATCTAAGTATTTTGTGTGGAAAAAAATGTTTATCCCCCCATAAGACAAATTCCTAATTACGCCACTGATAGCAACTGACTAATGTCAAATGATCTAGCACAGTATAGCACCTAAGCTCTAGAAGTAACTATATATTTAACAGTAACGATCACGATATAACCAAGGTAACTTATATCATGCTTACGACAGTAATTTTTTTTTTTGCAGGGAAGGGGCTGCAGCCTACTAGGCCCCCTTATAAACGCCGCTGGTCGTTATATCAAAAATACCTACTCAAATAAAATAATCTTTTTTAAAATGTCTAATAAATGGGGTGGTCGCTAATAAAATAAAGTTTTCATGCATCATGCACAAGGTGTATATCTTAACAAATAAATATTCACTTACCTCCGTGGCTTGATCACGTCTACGATTAAAGAATCTTTAATCGTAATCATGTACCACGAAATACAAATCAGGATATTAAATTACCTTAATATTATATAATACTAAAATGTCTAAATATATCAGCTTAATGCGTATCATGTACTCAATTACTCAATTCAATACTCGTGAATCGTGACAAAGGTCGAGTCGTCGAGATTTTGATGAATAATTTTCAATTTACCACACATAGCGACACTGCTTTGTCAATTTTCGCGCCATTTATCGTTATCAATTATCATCATTCGCCGTTCACCCGCCACCGGCGTTCACATAGACTTATAATATTATAACTCTATGAGCGTTCATCAAATACGACAATTACAGTTTTAGTTTTTACTTTTCACTTTTTCTGAAGCTGAACATAGACGTTAGCAGTCAATTGTGATAGTGTTCAACCGTTGAGGCGCCTAAAATCCCGCGTAATTGAGTAGTTTTCCCGAAATGTAATGGGACAACAAACCTAACAACCTTACCCGGATTGTGGAGTACGAATCAAAGTGCCGTCTTGGTGGCCTTACCGAGTTGTGACTACCGACTACTAATTTTCATTTATCGTAATTGAGTATTGAGTAATTACTACTTACTGATTCGTTTATATTATTAGTGTAGTGTATACGTCCGAAATACTGACGATATTTTTTCGTTGTGGTTTTAATAATTCTTACATTTGGATGCAATCAAAAATAATAAAATACATAATATTATAAACATTTTTCTGCTTTGACGAAAATATACATAATTCAATGCGAATTGTGCTTGGCTCTTTTTTGGACGTAGTTAGGATACTCATTATTTTTATGGATCAATAGTAATATCGTATTGCATTTAACTGACGAGACTTTTTTACATGTGCGTCAAGTGTAAATTACATTTCTTAATAGTTTTTATTCTTAATAGGTGTTCGTAATGATGAATAACTCCCCATCGAGTTCCAGAAGCCATGGCGATTCAGAAGTTTCAGGAGTTGTAAGCAAAAAACGTAAAGTTGATCAAATGGTCGATGGTTCGATTATCAAATTAGTATTAAAGAATTTCATGTGAGTTGGTTTAATTCTCAAAATCTGTAAAAATGTTAATTTAGTTAATACACTTTTAACTTTTCAATATTTTAAGAATTTATTGTATAAAATAATTTGTTATAATCTCATGCAGATTTAAGTTTTGTATACATACCTACCAGTGGTTGGAACGCTGCTACGTATAAATACTAATGTTAAAACCGTTCTCACCAAAAAAAGTAGCTTACTATTGTTATTTTCTTTTTAAAGTGCGCTACTTCCAATGCTACCTATTATTTATATGTAGCGCGTGCTATTTTTTCTTTCTTATTAATTATTGGTACCTTGTTGTGAGAGTTGATTTTACATTTTTGGTCTCTAAATGAGCTTTGAATACCCCCACGAGTTGATTATGTATGATTAAACCCAAAATATTTGTTAATACATTCATCATTATGATAATAGTTATACAATTTTAATCATCATCAAATATGTTGTAGGTAGCAACAAAACAATGATAATTTAACTATGCTAATCTTAAATTTCTTTTACGCTATAGTTTTTGGTATATTAGGTATATTATAATGATGCTACGTTAATCGCTTTAATTAGTTGATACTACCTACCTTTTATTATATATGAATTTAAATTTATTAATATAATTTTATTTTACTAATTGAATTACTAAATTAGTGTTTATTTTACAAAAATTTCTATACTGTCTTTAAGTAGTTTAAAAGTAATTTATTTGTTATTAAATGTTGTATATTGTAATGCATATGTTATAAATAATATAGTTATTTTATTTGACTTGGTTTATATTACTATGTGTAGTTAAGAGTTTTACAATTAAATGAATGCCACTTTTTTATCCATAACCAACAATTAAACAAAATGTTTTTTGAATAAATTAGGTCCTAATAAGCAATGGTAAAAATATGTTATTGATTTTGCAGGACTTTTAGTGAAGTTACATATACTCCAAATTCAAAACTGAATTTAATAATTGGGCCCAATGGATCTGGAAAATCATCAATTGTTACAGCTCTCATATTAGGATTTGGTGGTAACCCAAAAGACATTAATAGAGGAGACAAAGTTTGTATAATTTTAGTTACAATTTATAATATTACCAGATAATTTCCTTACTCATGTGTCTCACATCAATTAATAACATAGGTGTTATTTGATTAGGTACGAGAAAAATTGGCTCTCTTGTAGATTCTTATTTTTTTATATGTTCAATATAAAATATAACCATAGTCCTTAGTTATTATATTGATTGTAGAATGATAAAAAAAAAAGCGGGTAAGTCGTGGATGTTGCTCTGCTGTACAGTAGGTTACTGTAATGGATGGGATTAAATTTGAATGCAATGATAGGTATCATTGTATACGAAAAACGATTCTGAACGGAGATGATTTGTCAGTCTAGGATATATTATATTTAAATATTGTCATATATTCTATTTTGAAACAAATATTTTATTTTTCAATTAAGACGCATTTTGCATAAGGCACGGTTAATCAATTAGTGTAGTTATCATGTAGTTATCATAATTCATAATATCTTATATTATCATAGATATACGAATACCTGGTTTGAGGATAAATCGTTATCATTACGCGATTTCATAAAAATTTAAAACTCAAACGCTCAAAACATTTTTCCTATAATGACGCTTCAAATTTTCTCTATAGCTATTTGAAGCAAAACTTATGGAAAACTTAGTGTTAAATTGTATAACCTTAGATATAAAAACAAACAATATTATGAATTTTGAACTACAAAATAATTTGCAAATATTCATGGTTTTGACGAATTTTTGTCAATATTTGAAATTCAAATGCTAATAAAAATTTAATTTGAATTTCCGGTGGACATTTTTTTTTGTGATAAAGATTGACAAATTTGTAAGGAGCCTTGTATTAAATTTTCAAATCTTAGGTATAAAAGGAAAATTTTTTATGAATTTCTAGGATAAAATAATTTACCAATTTTTGTGATTTTTACGTATGTTGTCAAAATTAAAATTTGAATACATGTAAAAAAAAAATTGCGGCTATACATTTATTTTATTACTACTGGTAAAATTTTCAAGTATCTAGGACTTATACTTTTTGAATAATAACAAATATTTAAAATCGTTATCGGTTAGGCTATTTCGTAAAAATTTAAAATTCAAACGCACTTAAAATTTTTCCTATAATGATGCTTCGAGTTTTCTCTATAGCTACTTGAAGGAAAACTTATGAAAAACTTAGTGTTGTATTTTTAATCCTTAGTTATAAACTCAAAAAATTTTATGATTTTTCAACTTCAAAATTACTTGCAAATTTTCGCGTTTTCGATAGATTTCGTAAAATTTTGAACTATAAACGCTTATTAAAAAAAATCGTGAGTAACGATTTTTAATTTTTTTTAGCTACAATAAGAACAACTCATAAGGAACCTTGTATTAAATTTTCAAGTTTTTTTGGTCGTCCAACATTTTTTTACCGACACTTCAAAAAAAATTCTCAAAAAAGTCGAAAATTTCAGTGGTCTATAAATAACTCAAAAAAAGTCAAAAATTTTTGAAAATTAAACTGTATATAGAGAACACTAACATAAACATTTGGTGAAAATTTCAAGTATTTCAAGTGATTATTTTTTGAATTACAACCATATAAAAAAATCGATTTGGTCGAAAACTGATTTTGCGTAAAAATTCCCGTTTTAACAATACTAGATTTTATAGAAAACTTTACTCAAAATTACACAATTACACATTTATGAACAGGGGTGCCGTCAAGAGAAAAAAATATTTTTAGTTGCAGTGGCGGTTTGTGGATTTTTAATGAAGTAGTGCATATCCAAAAAAAAAATATAATACAAAATATATACATATATGGTTTGAATTTCTGATACTGATTGAGTAACATAATAAGAATAATATAATAAATAAATGGGAATAAAAATAAATTATGATACCGGTGTCAAAAATAATTTGCTGAAAACAAGTTAATTGGTTATGTGTACATTCGTTCTGTGCACATCAATATTCCATTATAACACGGGTTGTGTGTTTTGATTTGTTTTAATTTTTACACTGTATGAAAGTGCACAGCGATTGTGTGCACTACTGCACCACTATAATACATACCGATACCGTTCCGTTGTGGATAACCGCCCGGCTGTTTGGCTTTCGAACAAAACCCAATCCAAATATTTGAAATGTTATATTATTTTCATAATATTCTGAATTTATGTAAATTTTTGAAAAATAATCTGATAACACTACAGGTACTTAATTTATAATTATGATTTATGTTTTAAATTTTTCTTGAGTTTGGGTAGGTAGTGCACATGCACTTGTGCACATATACACGAGCAGCCACTATAAGAAACATTATAATACACAAGTTATCATACTATTATAGAATATGTATACCCCCTCACCTCTGTAGTACTGCCACCTCATCATCTCCCAACAACTTAGTTTTTTTTTTTGTAATTCATCACCCTCATATCTTTAAAATAATTAAATATATGTTTTCTAAAGAGAAGATTCGCAGGTTTGACCACTCTGGCCTCTAGGACCTATTATAATTAAAATATAAAATATAATCAATAGTAGCCACTTAGAAGTGTGGAAAAAATCCCTAATGAATAAACTTTTGGCTTTTTTAAGAAAATACTAGAAAGTTGAAATTAATTTAATACACTATGTTCAAGAATCCAAAATAATTAAATAAATGTTGAATATTTCTTAAAAGCAAAGCAAATGCTCTTAACTTCAGAAAGTGTGCTGTAATGACTTGGTAACATTATAATAGCACATATCATTTTAATTTATATGAAATTATTATTATTATTATTATTATAATTCCCAGTATCGTGACATATGTCACCTAGGCATATGTGACAATTTTTAACATATTGTACAATATTAATTTTATTTTTAATATATAATTTATCAAAAAACACTTACATATAATTAGAATTATTGTAATTCTTATAAATTATTTATTTTTATTAAGTTTAACATGTCTGTCAATCTCTAGTATAATGCTACTGGGGATTTTTCCCAACTACCAGCCACTTATTAGTCTCATTAAATTATTTTTAATAAAAATACTCATTATAAATTAGTTGATACAATTTTCATTTGCACTGTCATTTAAATCAACCTAATTGATCATAATTCATAAATATTTTTGTTTTAATCAACTTATGGCATATTCACAATTTAATCAAATCATTTTTGACTAGCTCATGAAAAATATTTATCAGAGTATATGATTTCTATCTAAATATTAAAATATGCACTTCATCAAAAATCCATAAAAAATTAAAGAATATCATAAAATGAAAAAATAAACAAAAATTATTATTACACCACTTATTTAAATTGGGAATTCTATCGTATTTATAATTATATGTCAATTATTATATTTATAGGTGAGTCAGTTTGTAAAATTAGGCAAATCCGTAGCCGATATCTCCATTGAACTTTATAAGAGATCAAACCAAAATGTAAATTTAAGAAGAACAATATTCGCCAGCAATGATGCTTGTCACTATTATGTCAATAGTATCTTAGTCTCAAAAAAAAAAGTGATTATTAAAATATATTGTACTATTGTAGGAATTAATGAATATTGTCTTTTTTATTTTTTATTTAGTACTCTGAAGTTGTTGAAAGTTTTAACATAAGAGTGCACAACTTATGTCAATTTTTACCACAAGACAGGCTTGAAGATTTTTCTAAATTGGATTCTAAAGGTTTATTAATAAATGCTTTACAAAGTATTGGTAAGTTTATAACTGTTTAATAAAGTTATTTTATTTAGTACTTCTATTATATAATTTATATTATTGTAGAAAATCAAGACTTATTGAAAAATTTTGAAAAATTGAAAGCTCTTGCTGTTAGCATAACTTCATATGATAGTGATCAAAAGAAATTGCAAGATAATATCAGATCAGAGATTGCTGTAAATTTAAAGTAATGTTTTAGTCTTTCAGGTTATTAGAAAGTGAAATCAGTGAACTGTCTTTATCTAACACACACCCTTAAATTAAGATTTAGTCTTTTAATCTAGTAAATATTTTGCTGGAAGAAAACACAATTCTCGCATCCTAATAACTGCTCAGTGTGTTTTTCTGTCCGACTGTCGAGATTACATTTCCTTCACTACACAGAATACAGGTGTCACCAAAAACCAAAGCACTCCAGTTGGAGGTGTTATGTTTTGTAGTGAGAATACGCGGGAATAATTAATTTCCAATCATCTGCATTATGCATCAATTATGGTATAAATAATAATAGAATTCATTATTTAATTTGTTGTGAAATTTATTTCAAATAGACTTTCTCACACTTTTGATTTTTATTCCAATAATTTAAATATGACAGATTTTTACTGTCTTATTAATATGACCCCTAAAGATTTGATGGGATGAAATCAAAAATATAGAAGTAATTTCAAGTAAATTTGATAACAAATCTATGTTTTGAGTATAATTATCTCTTCACTAGAAAAATCTACACTTTGGAAATAAAATACATCTAAATTTCTGTTACGAGTGTGTTGGATCAAAGCAGAAAATCACTGCTTTCTATCTCCCTAAATTAATAAATTTTACACTATTAACATCTTCTTAAAATTTTTCATTTATAGACTCGAAACAATTGTCAGTTCATTTACAGAAAAAAAATCATTGGAAGAACAATTATTGGTTGTGTTACAGAAGAGATGTTGGTCCTTATACATGTTGGCTTGGAAACAAATTTCTAATGTATGTATTTATTGTTTATTTATGGTATACATTCAGAAGGCATGTCAAATTTTAAGTATTAACTAGGCTAAATGTATTGAATAGTTAACTATGCGAGCCATAAAAATATATTTAAAAAAAACATTTAATACATTTTTTTAAATATTTATTTTTATTATTTATTTTTCATTAATATATGTGCCATAGCCATTTTTAAATAATCCACAAGCTGAGTGTTTTATATGTCTAAAATACAGCATATAGTGATGAATAATGATGCTAGCGCGCACCACTCACTCACAGCAAGAATTTTGTTGTTATTATAAAATATAATTTTAACTATTTATACAGCTATTAAAAACTCATAATAGAACTCAAATAGTGATTAATTTCTCTAAATATGTTGAATCCCGCAAACTGAATTTTTTCCCAAACATTATAAAAAAAGACATAATGTATAATATTATTTTTTTCTAGGACATAATTTACCATTAAAAAAAAACTCGGAAGTACTTAATTTTAATATACAAAATTATCAATGGGCAATACTCATTTTATTGTGAATATGATAAATATTTTAATATATTATATACACCATTATAATTATTACTATTTAGTAACCGCTCAGCATTTTTATACTTAAATGAATAATTTATAAAATAATAGACTTGAGAAGGATTTCTAAATGTTAACATTGCTAGATTCATCAATATATTAAAATATTTTATTTAATGTACTAAAATTCATAAAGTATGAATCATATTATTTTTTAATGATATAAACCAATATTATTATTAAAAGTGAATAGCTTGTTTATTATATTAATCCTCATACTATTTTTTATAGGAAAGAAAAAAATTTGAAGAGTCCAAAATATATAATAAGGATGCCTTAAGTCTTATAAACCAGCAAAAAGATAAAATAAAAAGAAAACAATCAGGAGAAATTAATCTGAAAAATGTGGTTCTTCAGAATGTAAATAATTAAATATATTTTAATAATTTTTTGTATGATCTATAGAAATAAATGTATATTTGATTTAGGCAAATGCAGTAAGTAAGTTAATTGAAAAACTTAATAATCTAGTTGGAGCTTCTAAATGCCATGTATCTGATATGAATGAATTGAAAAAAACCATTAAAAAAAATTCAATAAGAATTGAAGACCTGACAGAGTCCATATCATCTATGGAAGAGAAGTTGCAGAGTATAAAAAATGAAACATTAAATGTTGAAGGTAAAATAAAAATCTTGAATATTTTATGTTATTTATATTAAAATGTGTAAATTATATCTTGTACAGAGTGTAAACTGGAACTTAATGAAATTAATAGAAATATCAAAAATATTGATGATAATATTTACCCTGTGAGAAATAATTTAGAGAGTATCAAAAACAAACTGAGAGGTCTAACCGAAAAAATGTATGGTTAGTATTTTTTATGCTTTTTTAAAAAAAATAAGATGATGTTTTAGTTTCATATAGTAGGTATTTACTTTATTCAATTTTTATTGAGTTATTTGTATTTTACATTAAGCTATCGATCAAGAACTTGAACGTGAAAAAAGAAAAGAGGATGGTAAAAATCAATTACTGCAGAGACAGTTTCCTGAAATGTGGAAAGCAATAAAATGGCTAAGAAACTGTGATAAGTCATCAATTTTTCAAGGACAAGTATTTGAACCATTATTCACTCAGGTATTTCAAATTAAACAACGATTTTTTACTGGGGCGGATTTAGGTATATGGCGGAATGCATTGTGGGGGCCCCTTACACATAAACAAGAAAATACATTTTTTTACTTATTAAATAACATTTATTATCATATTTAGTAGTATTATCAATTAACTACTTATTTAATAATAAATAATTATAAAAACAATCAAATCGAGTATAACTTGTATGAGTAATATCATCATAATATTAGGTGTAAGTAATTAAATAAAGAATAATAAAAAAATTTATTAATTAACATTTATTATTAACAACTGTGGCCGGTACGTACGCTCAGTGCGTTTCAGCAGATTGAGCGTACAACTGCGCCTCACCAAGCCACCTACTTAGAAATTTACTGCTTTCATCAAAATGTTTATACAATATTTTAAATTGAATAAGTTCATTTCCAAAGTGTTCATCTTGGTAAATTTTAACAAGTTTAATTGCTTCATTTTCAATTTCTTGATTACTTAGTTCTATTTTTCGAAGAAAGCTAAATCTTTGATATACCAATTCATAAGCAGATAATCGTTTATCCAAGTTAGAATTAAACATATCAATTACAGGGAAAAAAAATTTGAATTTTGAATTTTTGAGAAAATTTAAATCTACCCTGGGTGTTTCATAAGAATCTATTGGGTTTAAACAAATATTCCTTTGCTGTTTACGATGTTTCAAATAATCTGTTGTTTCCTTAACACATTGACTGCCATGCAGCCGCAGGCGGCCTCAAGAATATTTATCATGGGTACGCTAAAGACATTTTTCAGTGTTATTATAAATTTGTTTTTGTATAATATATACAATGTATAATATAATATATTGAATTTGAAAAAAAATTAAAAATACAAAAAAAAAAATGTTAAAATTATGTTTATTATATCAAAAAATTTCAATCATTCCCACTACGCCACAGCATATTTTCAAGACCATTATTGTAGTGCAATGGAAAAGTTAATAATACAGGGTGCGGCAGAGTCGACTGACGAGTTTTGAAGGGTTATAAAAAACGAACAGTAAAACTTAGAAAAAAAAACTTTTTTTTATTAAAATAAGTATTGAATCCCATTTTTAAAAATTATTGTTTGAAAATTATACCTCAAAGATGGCAGCTGTCAGCATCAATACACTGTTGTAGACGATCTCTGAAGCTCTCATATGATTTTCGGCACGTTTCGACTGGTATGGCTTCGATTTCCTCTGTGATTTTCTATTTAAGGTCTTCTATGGTATGTGGGCGATGTCTGAAAACCTTATCCTTAGTAGCCCCAGAGGAAAAAATCACACATGCTTAAATCTGAAGGCCGTGCTGGCCAGCCTATGTCTGCTCTTAGAGAGACTAACCGCCCAGGGAACATTTGTTGCAAGACACCAAGTGAAATTCGAGCTGTGTGTGCTGTAGCCCCGTCTTGTTGAAACCATACATTGACCAATCATGTAACCAACCAATCATGGTCTTCAGCCATTTCCTTCAACCTATGCTGTAGATAAGTTCCCAACATCACAACATAAAATCATATGAGAGCTTCAGAGATCGTCTACAACAGTGTATTGATGCTGACGGCCGCCATCTTCAAGATATAATTTTTAAACAATAATTTTTAAAAATGGGATTCAATACTTATTTAATAAAAAAAAGTTTTTTTCTCTAAGTTTTACTGTTCGTTTGTTATAACCCTTCAAAACTCGTCAGTCGGCTCTGCCGCACCCTGTATAAATCCAAATTAATTTATGGCAGCCTGTGGCCGTATGGCCTCCTACAAATGATATGGAGCGGCAGCCGGCGGTCTAAAAATTATCAATACCTAATTATTATTATACGGACGCCGGTAGCCTCATGGCAGTCAACGTGTTAATGTCTGATTCTCGTTTTTCAGTTTGATCTAAGTTATCACATTTAGCTTGAACAAAATTCTATAAAGACTTAATAATGGAAATTGCTGTGTTAAGGTCTAAAGTCGGATCTTGCAGTAATTTATTTGTGCTATCTACCCTTTCAAGGATATTATTCCAAAGAACCGTGTATATTCTAGTTTTAAGTGTGCATAATTTGTTGTATAAACAATTTGCATAGCAATGTGTTTTTGTTGTTTGTTCAGAGTCATCAGCTATTTCAAGTAGTTTTAAATTGATTATAGCCTAGCATAAGAGCTTTTGTTGCATCAGATGGACATGACCAGTGTGTAGTACGACCACTACCTAAAAACCTAACTCGTTTTGGTACATGGGTACAGGTTTTGGTATTTTCTAAATTTAAAGCTATAACCAGTAGTTCATAATGTTTTGTTGATGCCATAAAAAATACATATAACTGCTCTAAAAAATTAAAAAATTTAACAACAGCAACACAACACTCGGCTGCTGCTTTACCTACCAAATTTAATGAATGTGTTGCACATGGAATCCAGGAAGCTAGTTTATTATTTTCTAGAATTTTTGATTGGAGACCATTATATTTCCCACTTATTGCAGAAGCATTATCATACACTTTGCTTCTACAGTTTTTTATGTTTAAGCCATATTTATTTTAAAAGTTTATTAAACCATCATGCATATCTTGAGCTTTATGGCTTTGGTTTGGCATAGATACTAAAAATCTTTTCACTAGTGTATCTCTTTCAATATATCTAAAAACTATCGTAATTGATCTGTAAAACCAGCTTCATCAGGTGTCGGATCTAATGAAATTGAAAAATATTTAGATAGTTTTATATGAGAAATTATTTAATTCAAAACATTATTTTTCATTATTTCTATTAATTCTTCACAGATAGTGGAAGATAAAATAGTAAGTGTGCCCACTTCCACAATTTGCGTGATTTTTAATGTTGTTTAAGAAAATTATCATACTCAGCTAACAGCTTTAGAATTCCAAGATAGTTGCCATTTTTAGGCGAACTGACAATTTAATTTCTACTGCATAATTTTTTCACATATAAATGTTATAACACTTATGAGTCTCTTGATTATATTACACCAGTTACTCTTTATCTCTTTACTTTGTTTGACAAGTTCATTGTCAATATGTCCTAATTATTTTGAACAAACTACTAAATTTATCACAGAATTTAAATGACCTTTGGAAGTTTCATGACTTATTAATCGATTATCTGCATGTTTCCTGTCACAGAAACACCCATGAATAAATTGACCGTGTGTTTTGGACATTAATTTACTTACAAAATAAAAAATAGTACCATTGAATGGTGAATAACATAACCATGAACACTTCACCATTCCTTCGTTAGCAGTTTTTCGCTCTAACAATGATTTATTACATTTACGAGTAAATTTCACATCAAACTGTTGTTTTGATTTTTGTATAAATAATTCTTCATAACAATTTGCAATTGTTAAATTTTTCACTAACCTTAGAAAAAGATGCTGTGTTAGGCTGTGTTATGAAAAACTTTGTCATTCACCCAGTTTTTTAAATTATTTCCGTATTTTTTTTGCCAATTTACGTATCTGTACCACTCATATAAAATTGCTTTAATTTATGTTGATCTTCTATTTTTAAATAATAACATTATTCACTGGTTAATAACTTATAATATAAGAAACAACTAGATTACTAGAGTCTGTAACTATTGTAGGTATACACAACTTATATTAACAAACGCCTGACTTGCAATAAGTGCAATGAACAAATAAAGATAATTTACCTATAGCGATAGACAGATAGTAGTCTCTAATGTGTATTTTATGATATTTCCGAAAATTAATCTCATAATTCTGACTGTAAATTATTGTCTTTAACCATCATGTTTAGTATGACATTTTGTCGCATAATTCCAGATCCACATGTGTATATTATTTAGAAACACATTTGCTAACATAATTACAATCTACAGTGCACATTGATCACAGACGTCATAAAACCTATCTTATCTAGATTCTTAGACATTGTTCATTGTCAATAAACACGAATACATCTATTATTAGTTATTAATATTGAATTTGTTAAATTTCCAAATAAAGTTCAATATTATTTAATTAAATATGTGTAAATATTTTAAATATCATAAAATTGTGGAAACCCCGAATTTGTGGGGGATATTGAGCTGCAGCCCACTCAGCCCTCACCTAAATCTATCCCTGATTTTTTATTTATATAGTTTTAAAATTATAATATTTTATGTTTGTACAATTATTAAAAATTATAGATTGAAGTTCGTGACCAAAAGAATGCCAAGTACATAGAAAACATTGTTAATTATCGTGATATGATTGCATTTGTTTTTGAGTATGCAGAAGATCTGACTACATTTAATAAAATAGTTAAACAAGAGCGTTGGAAAAAAATTAATTCAATCTCAGCTCCCCCTGCCAATTTTAAAGTTAACGAGACACCAAATTATGATATAAACAGCTTAAAGTAAGTAATGAAAATGCTTAATAAAATTCTGATGGTTATAAATTAAATGTGCATACTAAAATAGTGTTTTCAATGCTTTAAACATAGGTATAATATATTAAATGATATTCATCAACTATATGAAAATATTATGCACCCTAACGGTTATTTTATTTTACTTTCATTTAACAACATTGTCTATTTAATGAAATATTTTTGAGAACCAAATTTATATAGTTCTATTTATCCGAATTTCTTTATTACCACATTTTTTTTTCTTATGTAACAGTATCAAAGTAGTATAAAAGATGTATTTTATTATTAAATCAAACTTTTCGGTTTTATGATTTATTTGTTTGCAAACTAAAGTTACCTGTATTTTTTATTTTTAAACAGACAATTTGGATTCCATTCTTATGCATTAGACATGATAAAAGCTCCTTCTGTCATAAGGAGATATCTAGCTAGAAGTTATGACATGCATAATATACCTATTGGTTCTAAGGAAGTTCTTAATAATATGCAGAATTTACCCAGTAATATTGGGTTCTTTTTTGCAGGTAATTCAACAAAGTTTAAATCGAGAGTGTTTATTGGGATTTTATATTTTATGTGATTTTATTTTATATACAGATAATGATCAAGTTAGTATAAGAACTTCTAACTATACTGGAGAAAAAATCACACGACAATCACAAATATCAACTGATGCACGATTTTTGCTGTTTTCTGTGGACTCAAATTTGATTCAATCTCTGAAAACCAAGTAAATTGTTACTATATATCTTTTGAGTAAATCTCAGAATTTGATTGCTTTTTCATTTATTTTTGTAATGACCTAGATAGTACAACTTTTTTAGTTAAAATGTGTTAATAAGAAAAATATAAATGAAATAGTAAAATGTTAATAATACAGTAATCCTTCGTTATCTGTGGAAGTTAGGTTCTAGCAAAGTTGCGCGGATAACGAGACCATAAAGCAATGTAAAACGGGAAGTTAGGTTTTATTTACATACAATTTTTAATTTTTATTATTTTGTATTTAATTTTAAAAATCACAAAAAGGTTAATATTTTCTACAATTATTTGATTATTTATTTTTTTAATATAATTTATTAATTGTTTATACATACATAATATATTAGGAAGGATGAAAAAAATTTGTAATTCATGTTTGTTAACTGAACAATTTTAAGATATAACAAATTAACTGTACACATTAAGGTATGTACTTTATGTAGTTTATCTGTTATAAGTATGGGTATAATAAAGATACAATTTCATCGTATGTATTAATAAAATGTTATCGCCGACCCAACCGCGGATAATCAAAACCGCTGATTAAAAATCCGCGGATAACGAGAGATTACTGTATAAAAATAGGGTTTGGATTTAAAGACAATATAATTAATAAAAAAAGCTTTTAAAATGCAAAAAGGCATTATTTTAAATAAAAAAACAATTCAAAAGTATACTAAAAAATTAAATATACTAACTAGTTTGTATTTAAATTCACTACCATGTACTTAGATAAGTTGTCTTCAGTAAAACGTTGACGGTTTGAGTTCAAAATAGTTTTATCTATAAAAAAGGATCTTTCTACGTCCACCAAAGTTATTTGGGCGTATTTCATACATAAATAATTATCTAAATTAAGATTACTACTTGTTAAATTATCGCTTGTTGTTTCTCCAATCAATATTTTGTCGATTTTTAGATTCTGATTGGAGCGATGAATGTATTGATTTTACCATGATGTGTGTTTTTATTTATTAATTTCTTTTTTTTTGTGTGTCATCACGTTTTGGGGCAGTAAAAAGTGCTTTGATTTTTGACTTTAGTACCTCGTTCGATCAGAAAGTGAATCTAGTTGATACTTTGGGGGGTCAAAAGTGGAAAAGCTTGAAAATTTAGTACAAGGCTCCTAACACATTTTTACAATAGCAGTTGAAAAATAAAAGAAATGCATAATCACAATTTTTTTTACAAGCATTCAAAGTTTGAATTTTGATAACATATGTAAAAATCATGTAAATTCGCAAATTATTTTAAGCTAGAAATTTATAAAAAAATTTTTTTTTAAATCTAAGATTTGAAATTTTTTAATAATCTATAATATATCCTAGATAGATAAACCGTCTATGTTCAGAATCGTTTTTTGTATACAATGATACCTATCATTGCATTCAAATTTAACCTACCCTAGTCAGAGGTCCATCTCACCCCCTAATGTACAGCAGAGCGATACCCACTTACCCGCTTTTTTTGTTGATATTTTCCCATCCTTTGTTCTTTGATATAACTTTGTAGAATTTATCCAAATCAATTCAGCGGTTCGCCATTACATTCTTCGAGCTTAATCTGTAAATTTTTACAATTTCTACATTTTTTGATTGTAATACACCTAAAACATATACAGTAAAATTTAATATAAATAACATGTAAAACACATAAAAATAATATTTGTTACTTCGTGTTTTAAGTTTTGTTATATTATGTCAGGCTAAAGTCCAAAATTAGATACAATATATACCAGATTACTTTGTATTGATGGAATTTAAAAAAGTCTTTTAGCTACGTTCGCTCAATCAGATTTCTTCGAATTCTTCAATTGTAGATTTCAGTTCATTGAAATTTGAAATATAGTATTTTACTGCATTAAATCACATATCCTAATGTGTAAATTATCGGTCTTGGCAGTTCTAGATATTTTTCTTTCAGAACTGCAATTCTCTTCAGACATTTTAAAAATGTCTTTTTTATTTCAAAAATTAACTGTTCTACATTTTTATAATATGTTCGTACTTCTTCACAGCCGTTATGACATGCTTGAGCCAAACAAGTTAAATGAATAATATTCAGGTATAAAGTTTGAAATGAACATCCAGTTTTCTTCAAAAAAGGATATAAAAAGCAAAATATTGTGGTATTTTACATTAGTTGGCCACAATATATGCATTGTTTTATCAAATAGCTGCATAATTGTACTACTATTTACCTTATCTCAATAGTCTGTGTGAGGAAGATACAAATTTCCCGGACTTTCTGGTTGTAAAATTCTAACTATTACATTAGCTACGTTTCAGCATCCTGAATCTTTGGTTTTGTCAGTACACACTCATATTTTATGTTCACCTACAGCATCACAAATTTTTGACAAAACTGCTTCGTAGCATTTATCAAAGTATCTTTTCTGTAATGTTGATTCGCATGGAATATTTTTGTTTCAATATTCTGATAAAAAAGATCTAAAAATGTCACTATTCAATTGCAATCTTGTTTTAAAATTATGATTTTGTTTGACTTTCGGCATAATTAAAAAAAACAGAGTAAAATAAATGTGACAAATGCGAAAAATCTTGAATTTTCTCATTATGAACATATCTTAATCTTTAAATGGTAGTATGGGCAATTTTATGCCCAAATACTAAAGAACTGACCAGATTACGGATAGAGTATTCAGCGATATCGATAAATATTGCAAAGAATAAAACCCATTTGTACCGAAAATACGTAAGCTATGTATAAAATCATTAAACCGACTGAAAATTAAACATAAAAAAAACTAAAAGGCATTTATAAGTAAAAAAAGGTAAAAAAAATACATCCAGCGTGTTAGAAATTAAATGATACACATTTTCTATGTAAAAATTATTTTTCTATCGTGATAAGAAAGGCTAGTACCTTCAAATCTGAAACTTACTTATGAATCTAAACATTTATCCAATTTTTGTTTATCATGTTTGGTTGTATAAAGTATTAATTTTTGTGATTTCTGGCCTTTTTTAACAAGTTTTAAACAAGGATTTTTTGTATTATAATTAATGTTTTATTTTGCAATTCAAATAGTTTTTACTTTTTATTTAAAATTTATCATTTGGCAAAAATATTTTAATTTTTTATACATAACAAATGAATATTAATAAACTTTTTTTCTTAAAAATAGGATAATACTTTTATTTTGTTGTATATTATTATTTTATGTTGAAAGATAATTTGAAAAAATATATATATATACATTTTTAAAGTTGTAAATTATAGGTAATTACTAGTAATAACTGTAGTTACTGGTAGTTACTGTTCTAAATTTGTTTCGCATATTTATTGAAAATTTTATTTTAATCAATCAATTTGTTTTAAATTTTATATTTTAATCTGGTTGATTACAGGAAAGAAGATGCTAGAATAAATTGTGAACATTTTGAACATCAACAAACTGAATTGATTAATCAGCTTAGAAATGCTGAAGATAGTCGTCAGCCTTTTTTTGCAAGGAAAAAAGAAATACAAGGAAGTTTTATGAAATTTCAAAACAGGCAACAAGCTCATGATAAAATGGTTAAAGATATGGAATTTAAACAGAGTGAACTTAAAACGGAAAAAGAAAGAACTTCTAAATTGTTAAGCCAAAATTCGGTTTGTTTATTATTAATTATTAAATATTAATCATTCACTTGTTTTTTATCAAATTATTATTGTATATTTGTATTGTTAGCAACTTATCAATAAGTACTTTGAATCAATGAATGGAGTGGTTACAATGCTGGATAGTTATTCAACTAGTATGAAGCATCTGATAGGTTCTGCCTTTGTTGTTAGCAATTGTGGTGTTGACATGCGAGATGAAAACAAAGTGTTGAGCCAATTAAAGACTCTCTATGTAACAAGCTTGGTAAAAATTTTTGTGGATTTGAATTGTTTGTTTGAATTTATTTCATGATTTACATAATGTTTTATTCCTAGAGCAATTTCAGCGATTACCTGAAGTACATTCAAAAGTTGGAATCAGAATTCAAGAAAATGCTAGATGTAGCTATACATTGGACTAATGGAGTGTCTCCTTATGATAAAACTTTATTTCAACCCTTGCTTGAAAAGTTTAACGCTATTGAACAGAGTGATGTTGATGATTTAGATGAATTAATTGTTGAGAAAAAAGCCAAACTAAATTGTCTAAATATTGATCCAAATGCTCCTCAGGTAAAATGAGAACAAACATTAACTAAAAATTAATTAATTTGAATAATAAAATACATCAGTTATATTTTCTGTTGATTATATTATAGTTAATAAAAGAATACAAGGAACGCAAGACAAAAATAAAGAATTTAGAAAAAAAATTGGAAAGTTTAAATCTTAATGCTCAAACCAAAGAACAGGAAATTGAAAGATTACACTCTGAATGGTTGTCAAAAATTCAAGAACTTACTATTATGTTGAGTGTTAATTTCCAGAAATTTCTCAAATCATTTGGTTGCAGTGGCATAATTGAATTAGACATTGGCGTAACAAGGGTAAATAATTCTGTGCCTGTTATTCTTATTGGAAATAATAATAATTTATGATTTAAATCCAAATTTTGGTTTTTAGTATGATTTCCAAGCATATGGTCTATTGATAAAGGTGCAATTTCGTGATGACACTCCTTCGTTGAGGCTATTAGATGCCAAAAGCCAAAGTGGTGGTGAACGTGCACTGACAACAGCACTATTTTTGTTATGCCTTCAAGAAGTTACACATTTTCCGTTTAGAATTGTAGATGAAATAAATCAGGTTTGTAGGTTTTTAAAAATAAAATTTCTAAGATATAAAATGATTATTTAATAACATACAATGATCTTATATTATAGGGCATGGATAAAGTTTATGAAAAGAAATTGATGGAATTGTTTATGGAGTTATTTGAAGACAGGAACAATCAGTATTTAGTTGTCACACCAAAGGTTTGTTAAATATATTTGTAGAAAGGAGGGGAATTTTTTTTTATACGATCTAAAAGTTTACGTTTTACTTCAGTGCTAAATATAGAACTTCACTTTTAGTCTTTTAGATCACATTTTTATAGTATTAATTTGTTTTTTAAACACATTGCAGTCAAATAATTTATTATTGATCATTCTCAAATAACAGTATATTTTATATCTCTTTGATAAAAATATTTTATAAAAAATGACTTGAAATTATTCATTGTTCGGAACGTTCCCTAAAAAAAGAATTTGTTCATGTTCACGTTCATGTTTTTTTCAAACGAACGCATTCACGTTCATGTTCTTTGATAAGTTAAACCGATAAACGTGTTCATTAGATTGTTCATTTAATCTTTTGTTCATGAATAGTTTACAAGCAGTTTATATAAAAACTCAAAAATAACACAATTTAGACTTTAGAGTTTAGATACATATACATTTTCTTAACTATCAAAATTATATACTTACCTATATTTATTAAATAGTAAATAAATTGAGCGACTTCAAATGGCAAATATTATTAAATTTGTTGGATTTCAAAGTAAAATAGCCTTTTATTAATAGATTTTTTTAAATCTAATGAAATTTATGATGAAATATAATGTGGTTGTATCTTTGTATCATAATATGGTTTGTGTTGCATTTAATAATTTTAAGAACTTAATAAATTATTTTATAATAAGTGAGTTATGAGTATTTTAAAATTGTAAATTGTTTGTACATCTTAAAATACTTATAACTCGCTTTAAAATTAAAATATAATAAAAAGCCTATGAGTAGCCGTCCATTATAAAATGTTGCCTTTAATTTTTATAAGAGGTTAACTTACTCTAAATTTTAAACTTGTGGAGCTAAACGTGATCTGCTGAGCTTAAAATTTGCCATGTTACACACCTGTAAGACGGAAATAACACATGCGGGTATAATGTCCTCTTAATATTGGCTTAAACCAGTGGTCGGCAACCATTTTTAACGGAAGAGCCAAAAGTTACAATATACAACATTTTTTTGACTTTAAAGAGCCACTAAAAATGTTCATAATATTTTTAAAATAATTAAATTTTTTAATTTTAATAGCTCTAATAATACAATTTCACAGTTATTAATTAATCGGTTACATCAAGAGCGATACATTAAGATCAAAATATATAAAGAGTTACATGGGAATATTGGCTTTGCATGTCTTTTGAAAGTTTTGTTAAGAGGACGTGATACCCGCATGTGTTGTCTCCGTCTTACAAATGCGTAACATGGTACATTTTTCGCTCAGCAGAACACGTGTAGCTCCGTTAACTTAAAAATTAGAATGAACTGACCTCTTATAAAATTTAAAGGTAAGATTATTATCTAGACAACCTCATATGCTTTTTATTTTATATCAAATTTAAAGCGAGTTATGAGTATTTTAAAATTGTGAATTTTTTGTGCATCTTAAAATACTCATAACTTCCTTTAAAATTTAAATATATTAAAAAGCATATGAGGTTGACTAGATAACAATCATACCTTTAAATTTTATAAGAGGTCAATTCACTCTAATTTTTAAGCAAACGGAGCTACTCGTGTTCTGCTGAACGTAAAATTTACCATGTAATGCACTTGTAAGACAGAGACAACAGTCTGGCTCATAAGTTGTTGTTTTAAGTATCAAATTATTGTTAAGAATTATTTCATATTTTCAAAAGCACCAAAACTAATATAATTTAAAATAATATAAATTTTTTTATATTATAACCAAGGCTAGGATTTGTATGCAACAGCATGTTTTTTTTGCGACTTCTGATTATTTATTTTGTCAGTAATGTCCACGAATCACCTCATGATGAGATGAATGGTGGTGTTTTTATTTGCATGTTTTTGCGTATTTTGGATAAAATGCATATTAATGCAAATATTGAATAAAATGAATATTATTGCATATTTCGATTATAAGAATGCGAAAAATACATGTTTTATAATATATTTTGTAATTAATATTTATAATTTAATATTAATATTTTTTGTAATCGCTTTGCTATAATTATTTTTTAATAAAATGGGAATTAAAAAAAAAAAAAAAAAAATATTACTATTTCATATTTAATTCTAGCTCTACTGATTAAAGTATAAAACTTGGTTTTTTTGTCAAACACAAATTTTATTTTTATAAATACAATTATATGGTACAATAGGTATGCGATTAAAGATTGAATAGTTTGACGGAGAAAGATAAACACAATTAATAAAAGTATGTCGGTCAATATAAAATCTAAGATAGAAATTAAAAAAATGCATATTTTTGCATATTTTGGTAAATAAAATGCATATTTTACAATTTTTTATTGCATACAAATCCTAGCCCTGATTATAACATATTGTTTTTGAACATAAAATATTAATTTTTACATGGGAACTGGAGAGTCGCCACTTAAGATCCAAAGAGCCACATGTGGCTCGAGAGCCGCAGGTTGCCGAACCCTAGCTTAAACAAACCCAAAATATTATGAATAGTAACGCAAATAAATTATATATTTATTTAATGATTTATTGATTCTATAATTTCAGTTGATCAAGAATCTTTCATTTAAAAACACTACAGTGGACATAATATTCTGTATGGACAAATAAAGAATTGAACATGACCATTGATAACTTTTTTATACTGTTTGTCTGATATGAATGACTCAATATCTCAAATATTGTGAGTTATTATATTATTAAGTATTAACACTGCATTTTTATAAATTATTTATATTTTATGTATTGTATACAGTGTTATTGTTAAGATTAATGTTTCATATTTATATTTAAGTCTTAAGTATCTTGAAAAAATAACTGTTTTTTATGCGATTAATGCATATTATTATATGGATATTAAAAAAAGACATCATTCAATAAATGTATTTTGTTTGTTTTTTTTTTATTAATATTCAATTCACAAAATGTATTATACACCAACTCAAAAAAATCATACTTAATATCTACCATCTATATAGTATCTAAAAAAAAAAAATAATAATAATAATAATAAACAAATATTGTACAATCAAATATCTGTGATCAACTCACATTATAAAGATAATCTAAAATCAAATATACAAAAAAAAAAAAAAATTATAATAATAATGTGTTAAGGCACTAATTAACCCATAATAGTATATAAATATTTATATTCAAATGAATTATTTAATTTTTTATTACAATTATACAATATATTATTATTATTATTAACTATATAAAAATCTAAGCACGGTACCTAATAAAAAAAAATATTTGTATATATATATATGTAAATGGCAGCCATGTAAATCAATACGAATGTATACCGAAAAAAATTCTATCACATAACTTGTAAAAAAAAATTTATTATCTCTCAGGTGTGATAGGTACTGCTGCGTCCGTGGTGGCGTTATATATTATCACGTTATGTTTTTTTCTTTTTTTTTTCGAACTTTGGTCATTTTTTTCGCGCTCTCTCGTCGTGTACATAGCGCGTCCCCTACGAAAAAATCCACTGCGATCGTCCCAGTTCCTCGTCAACGGCGGGGAAGGGGAGGTCACCTCCCGCGTAAAAAAAATAAATAATATAATACTGTACACTCGCCGGAGGGGCGGCGGCTTGAAACGATTTAACGAGACAAAAAATCACGTGGCCTGTGCTCAATTCCAATCGGGACGCAATAGAGAATAAACGTAGACACCTAATAATAGGCATGGCTGTGGGGGGGGGGGGGGGTGTACCTACACCAGAAAAACGGATCGACGTCACGTTTTCTTTTCGCCAAACGGATAAAAATGTGTCCGTCCCCCGTTCGATCAGCAGCAGTCCCACTCTAGACGACGTCAACGCCCGCGGATTTCGGAAACGGACTTCCGCACCAGCAGCCCGTTAACCCGTCCAAACGCTGCGTAGGTATATCATATACAACGACAATAATACGATCTACACGTTTCGTTTATATTATTATGTGTTTTTATTTTAAATTCTAAATTCTATTGTTATAATAACGATAATGATATAGGTAATAGATATAATATACAATGACACAATCAAAAATCATAATTATAATATTGTTGTGTTATACGTTCGCATTACGCAAGGCACTATAATAATATGATATTAAGTCTATGTAATCGCGTTTTTTATTGATCGGTGTAATATTGTGATGTTGTAAACGAATAATAATTGTAATGATGAATATAATGTTTTTAGCATAATATAGATAATAAAAATCTTTATTGTCTACCTATGGTTTTTGCGGATCTATAGTTTTATTATATTATTAAGTTAATACGACACGACGTGTTTTCGTTCGCTCACGCACTCGCACACTCAAGTATGTTGTTGTAATTAATCTTATTATTTCGCCAGTATAGTCTATATAAATAAGTAGGTATATTAAACATTTTATATACACGGCTTTTAATCTATTTATTTTTTGGGTTGTGGGAGGGGTAGTAGTTTATACAAATAATAATTATAAATCAATATCACAAAATAAAATAAATAAATAATAAGACCGCCAAACGAGGTGAGAGGAACGGTTTCTAAAAATAACTTTACACGATAAAAAATATAATAATATAATAGGTAAGTGTATATTATAATATAATATGTACATAAATAATATTACAAAACGAGAACTTGGTCTGTTAAAAGATGATTAATTATAAAATAATAATAATAATAATAGAAATAAAAAGCGAGACTAGTTTTAGAAAATATAATAATAATAATAATAATAAAAATAATAAAGATAGTGATCGACTCGGAGAGTCTTTATTCATAAAAAAAAAATTATATATATAACTTGTGTATATGTGGTCATAATTTAGGTCTATATTATCATATGTCGTGGGGTGAAGTTAAACCTCCCTACGCTGTACAAATAAGTGATCACGCACGACAGATATATTATATACCATGGTTATGGTTAGAGGCTAAGGGTGTGTGTGTGTGTATGGTGTGAAAAGTGGCGGACTGCGTCCCTACGAGAAATGGTCGCAGAGCATCAATAAAGATGTATTGTCATCGACTTACTATACGGTTGAGCGTTTTTTATACAATTATATCATACCTGTACAGTGTACACACGTAATAATATTATAATATCTTAGTGTAGGTAATACTAGGTAAATGGTATGATAATATATCATAAATAATTACAATTATATAAACATTTTTCTCTCTCTCTCTATATATATATATATATATATAATATAATAATGTAATAATATAGTAGGTATATGTAACATAATATCGACACTGCACCGCGTATATACATATATATATATAAATATAGGTACACCCTGTGTGTGTGTATGTGTATTGTGTGTATACAAAATAAATTATTATGTCAAAACGAAAAAAAGAAATATACATCGCGAAAATATACTAAAAATTCGATTACATATTATTTCATTACCAATAAATATTTTATACCCATTTCGTATAATATATAAGTGCCTATCGATCGTAACAATTAATTATGTTTAACAACAAATTATTATTGTGTTGACATCACCGCCTTTGTCGTTCGCTAGAGATATTATTTTACACTATTGAGCCATCGACCGCGTACATACTAATAATAATATTTTTTTATATATAATATATATACGTCTATATAGGAACTGATATATACATAACATTATATATATATATATCATAGAGAGAGGCGTGCGCAGATCTGTATATATACTTGTCGATCGTGCAGTGATGCATCATTCCATGTGACGGTACTTGTGGGCCGTCATCTGGGACAGGCCGAGCACGGCGTACTGGCAGCTCAAGCAGTGGTAGTGTGTCTGCTTGCCGGAGTGCACGCAACCGCCGGGCTGGCCACACGCCTGCGCCGGAGTGAACTTCTCGAAGCCCGCGGCCATGATGGAGTCGAGCTTCTGGTGCTGGCGCCGGTGAGCCACCACTTTGTTGGTGTCAGTGCACACGAACTCACACTTGAGACAGTGGAAGTGCGACGCCTTGTTCTGGCCGCTACCTGTGTGCGGTTAAAAGAACAAAAACAGAAAGAAATTATTATGATGTGCATCGACGTCGTCGCGGGCGGAGGAAGGAATAGGCTAGGTATGATTATGATGGGAGGCGAGTTTATAATGGACATATTATTGTTATTGTATAGTTGGAAGACGTGTACTCACTTATGGCAGAGATGTAAGTGCACTCGGCTCGTCCACACGATACGTTGGCTCTGTATTGCTGGAAGTCACCTCCCATCAGAGTGTCAAGTCTGCGAAAAAAAAAACAAAGGTCAGATACCACATGCCAGACAATATATTTATAACTATATTATTTTAAAAAACTAAAAGACAATGACTGTTATTATACTTCATACACATTTATATAGGCTAATTACCATAATTATCATCACATCGTTTATAACATCATTATTTATCCACGAACAAACTGCCTATATAATTAAATTATTTTGGTGAGGACAAAAAAAACAAATGTTGAAAAATGTGGAAGGAGGTACATTGTAAAATCAAAACATAGGGTGCGAACAAAATGCAAAGGACAGTTATTTCAAATGTCTCTCGAGATTATTTTGATATTTATCCAAAATTGAAACCATTTGTAAATCAACGCCAAGAATTATCAAGGGAATTTAATATTTTATTTTTAAATTACGAGCACGCAATGAAGAAAATATAATGATTAAATATATGTATTTATATGTTTATTCAATGTTTAAAAATTCAAAATCAAAGAACAACTTTTCGTGTCCATTGTCTATTGTCACTATACACATACAAGTCGACAAAATTTCTGTGATAGGAATATGTAGATATGACATGTAAGATGTAAGACAACATAATATTATAATAGATAATAATAATATAGTTACCACTCCAAGACATTATTACTCTTTATTACGCACGTACCTACACGTGAAAAAATTTCGGCTTTCGGGTGAAGATTTTAAAATCATAAATCCATAACCAAGCTCTGCCTCTATATTATTATGACTGTATATATCGGAACGTACCTCTCGTGTCTGGCCGTGTGCTGCACGAATCTGGTCTTGTCACAGAAACTGTAACCGCAGTCCTGGCGCATACAGTGGAAATGCGTCTGGTGCTCCCTGTAACCGCAATGCGCGTAATGACAGTCCTCGTTGAATCGAAACCGCAGGTATCCCTCGGGAACCGGTTCGTCCTTGAGGATGCGCATCGAGTTCTGGACGCGTGCCTTCCTCATTTCCGGGCTCATGTCACGCGAAGGCGACACCGGCCGGTTGACGTGGTGATGTGGTGCTGCGGCGGCTGTGCCGTCACTGCCACCAGCCGCCTCACCACTCCGATGGTGGTTCAGCAGCCCATTGTGGCCGGCCGCCGCTAACATGGTCTGGTGATGGTTGAAGCCCGGTGGCGGAGCGAACATCAGGCCTATAAAATCCGGAACACGACGCGTTACTGGTGTATTTATCGTATATTATAATTTAAATTATTAATGTCTAATATAGTTGATAATATATATTGTTAGCACATGGATATTGGTCAGATGAGGACGTGTTGGTCGGTTTTTAAATTATTATAAATATACTGATTATTTTGACTGTTCATCATAAGAAAAAAAAATAAAAATATACGAAAACTATTATACTAATAGAACAGGTATTGTTAATTCTCGCAGTTGCCTATTTACATTATTAATTGACTATGCATAGTCCTTAGACGCATTATTCACTATTGACAATGCAATGAATTCATCTCACTTACATCGGTCATATTTTGAAGTCTAAAATTAAACCATAATATGTCCATATCCGTACGATATCGGTAAATCTGACCTACCGTCAGGAGACAGTGTAGTGTACTTGAATAGCCTATATGAAACGCCGCGTGACCATAATTATGTCATGTTTACATTATTTTTGCCCATTACGGTCACTCGCACAATATATTCGTTATTCATAACAGTGCAGTGATACTCTTCGTGCTTGGGGGAAAAAAGTATCGAATGATGATAAAACGTATTTAAAACTAAATTTGCGAAGTTTGGGACTGCAGCATAAAAATGTTTTACACTGTTATATATTTGGCGGGGGATTTTATGAATTTTATGATTTTAGAAATTTAGGACCAGAATTTGACAGTCACTTATTCGGATTTATTCTTTTATAAAAAAAAACCAACACACTGACCGGCCAAATGATTATATTATAGTAATGAATACTTACTGGTTGGAGAAGAGTACATGGCTTGGATGGCATGTGGCATGAAAGGCAACCCTTGGGACGTCATCAGAGACGCGAACTGTTGGTTGGCCATAGCGGCCGCCATGGCTGCACCGAATCCTGGTGGATAAGGCGAGTGCGGCATACCGGCGGGGGCCGAGTTGCTGTCGCTCGAGATCGGCATCATTGTCAGTGCTACGAGCATACCACGAGAAACGATATAATTATTATTATTTACTATCTTGATAAATAGAACTGTATTAATGTTTAAAATACAAAATATGAAATTCAAGTGGATTAGGAATGTTTACGATCAAAGGATATATTTATGTACTTTTAGTCAACTAGCTATTATTTTTTGGATGATATAATTAATTGAAAATAGGTTTCTCACCAGGTGGATGTTGTGCGATCTCTTCGGTATCGTCATTGTTGTTGTTGTTATTGTTGTTATTGATGTTCTCGGTTTTTTGCATAAATGTTGGTAAAGCACCCGGCGTGTGCTTGATGATATGCGGCTTAAGCTTGTCTAATTCCGAAAAAGCCTTGAAAAAACGAAAAATAAATAATCGTTTTTAGATATTACGTTAATAGTATTTATATTATAGACTATAGTATATGGTAATTCATTAATGCTGCTGCACGCGGACGGACTCGTTCTTGTATGAAATATTATCGACAATCATAATTACATTATATATAACGAGTAAATTAAAGACGAGACGATGAAGACGCAAAAAACTGATCATTTTTGCTGTCTACAACACACATTTCCAACTTGCTCGTTTTCGCGGCAATTCATTAAATTCTATACTATTTTTATGATTACTGCATGGTTTATACTTTTATAGTACATACATATTTATTTATAATTTATTAGTATTATCCATGTAATGTATTGATACTTCAAAACGGGGAAAATGTGGGCGTTAATGACGTGCTTATAATTTATGTTTTCTGCAACTTTGGATGAGTGGTTACGTTCGGCGGGTAAACGAACTACAAACTGAATTTATAAATATAATACGAGTGAAACAAAGAATACGATGATACAACTGATACAAGCCATTTTAATGTTGTACGCCAACAGGTTGCGCCAAGTGTTTGTTTTCCGACGACAAGCATGATATTTGATGGAAATCGCAAATAAATGTCTACAAAACTTAGATCAAATCGATCGCTGGTAAATTTTCTCGTTTTTAACTTATGAGTTATGACTAATGTGTTAGTCATTTAATATTGTCTATTGATGAAATCTCAACGAATAATAATTTATTATAAAATATGATTGTTATCAACGAATTAAGTGTGATGAAGGGTTTCTGTAAAAAAAAAATTGCTTTGATTAATGTGCAATATAAATAGTTATTATGTCTGAAATTTGCACAAATAATTTCGTATACACGCGTTAAGTTCTATCGAGTGGTGAAAATATTATATTACTGAAAAAAGCTTTTATTTTTATTACAATACCGCAAATCCCATACCGAGCTTAATAATTTACGTTCGATATATGCTACAATAATAATACATCTATACCTATTATGCCATAATAGGGCCTATAGTAAAAAGAATGCCCGAGTATTAAAATATACCTATATAATACCAATAGACGATGTAATGACAAAATGACGATGACCTGCGTACAGAGAAGACCCTCTCGACCGTGGCGTATAACAATTTCTTTGTATCGATTGGTCATAATTTATTTTATTGAACATAATTTTTTGAAGTGCGTTATCCGCCGATCGACAGAAATAAACGATTCCGTGGCGTATTAGAGTACGATAAACGATACACGTAAATACTATCGTGCGCGATATCATCATGACGCCCAGGGGCCACGACACGTTGTTATTAGTATTGATATTATTGCATCGATGTCAGCGCGAAAAAAAGAACAACGGAACGAAAAGACAAAACGAAAAAAATTGAAGGTCACATCGGCAATTACATAGTAGGTACCTATATTATGTTGTAATGATATTTTATTGTCTGCATTTACACGGCGTATGATTTTATGTTAAAATAATTATTTATTAAACGCACGCATTGGGCGTACTACAGGTCCTTGTTGTTAGGAATTATCGATCGCCACAAATATACATGTTTAATGTACGTAAATAATTAAAAGTGATAAATCGACAATATGGAAAAAACTATCATTTACCACGTTTTTCGTTAACACATCACGTATAGTTAGATAGGTATTATCTGTCTTGCAATTTTTTTAAGTTTTTTGTGGATTTATTTATTTTTGCAACAAGCGCGTCATCGTCGTACGAGCAATAACAATAAATAATTATATCATATTATGACCCATACGGTCCACATCGTTTCACGCAGCGGCAGAAGTAGAGAGAAAGGTAATAATACTACGTGCACTGGGATTTTAAATACTGCGAATAACTGTGCGTAGCAATCATTATAACGACCTAATAGTTGCTGATAGTGTCTTGGTTTTTCAACGACAATATTACACGGTTTTTACTTATCTGCAGACGACTTGACAGATTTAACGACAACAAACTCGGTCCAAACACGTCAATATTATTATTATTATTATTGAACGCTGCGGGTAGCCTACTGACTAAAGTGGTAATACGAAATGAATAATTTAGCGCTTAAAGAAAAATACATGAACACCGTCCGGGTGGCTGGCGGCGTGCAGCCAAGGAGCCAAACGTCGCGGGAGGGGCCGTATAGTAGTACGTAGCGAGTTCCCAGCATAAGAATCGACCGGTTTTCGCTCGGATATCGTTTGAGTGAAATATTGAAATAGCCTCGTTCTGCCGCAAATATTATTATAACTATTATAACGATTATTATTTGAATTATTATTTACTATACAGGTGTGAGACAGCGGAACAGTGTAACGGAGTGAGTGGAATCAAAAAATTCTATAATAATTGAAACGACAATCGGAAGCAATATAAATTATTTTTATCACGTAAACATTTCTCAAACGATATAATAATATATTTATATTATTATGTATGTATGTATGAACTATGATCGAGTACGACACGTGATTTGGTGGTTGCGACGTTGACGACGGCAGTTGTAGTAGCGACTTGTTGCCCGGCCGTTAGAAATTGCGCGATGCGTGACAACACACAAAAAACCATGGGAAAACGGCGGCGGCGGAAATCATTAGCAGCGCGATTCGGCGGGAGCCAAAGGGGAAATACGCCCGTAGTTTTTAATCGTTTTTTTTTCAGTTTCCGAAAAAATTAACACCCGGAAAAGGAACGAGTGGTGCAAAAAAATAAATAAAATAAAACGGCTACGAACGCGGTCTGCGTACGTAATGTTGTTCCGTAGAGTCGTCAATCATTTAACTCTTTCGTTACGCGTGTCATTCGCAATTGCATATGTTCAACGAAAAAAAAAATATATATATTATATTATACGTATAAAAACGAAACGCGCACCCTGCGCGTTTTTCCCGGGGACTTGACGACAATAATTATCGCAACTTGTATGTATGTGGCCGGAACGAAAATCGAAAGAAGTGAAAAAACGAAAAGGGGTGAACGCCGCGGAAACCGATGACATTGATGCTGATCGATTATCGATTTTCTTGGGGCGGCGGCGGCGTTACACGCAGTGGGTAAAAAATAATAATAATGATAATAATAAAACCGAGCCGGGTGCGTTTTTTCTCTATAATATTCGCCTTTTGTCGTCGCATCATTAATCATCTTTTCGGAAGCGATTCCGCACGATCGATTAAAACTACTACTACTACTACAGCGAATATTACTACCTACTCATTTCTTTTAAAAAATGATTTTTCACTTCTTTTATTTCCTTAAAAAACAATTTTTTGTAGAAAAAGTTTTTTTTTTGTAATGTGCTTGAAATTCTCACGAGATTGTTATTTTTGTTATTGTTAACGAAGTTGTTGATGCGAAATTCAAGACACGTAACCGGATACCCTCCGTTTCTTTACAAATATTGAGTGTTTTTTTTTACGCCATCATCAATTTTAATCAGCAAAGAGTTGATAGTGTGAAATGTGCGCGCACTTAAATTGATTAGAATTGAAACCGTTTAATATGCCGTTTATATTTTAAAGACGGAATAATTCCTATCGAATAAATGTTTACGCGTCGTTGTTGAAATATTATTTATTATAAAATAATAACACGTAGTAACTATAAATAAAAAACGATTGGTCTCGTAAATTGTTGTTTCCACGTCGACACGGTGTATACTGTATAGGTATATAGGTATTACACAATATTGTATTTTTTTTAACATAAAATACGCTCGTATTGAAGCGAGTAGAATTAAAAAATTTCTATTGAAAATAATTTTAAAACCACCTAGACGTCATCATGAAGAAGTGTCCGGGATACATGGACCGTAAGGTATTCGAATTCGGAGTAGAAGAATTGGGCCCAGGACCTGCAGCATATGGAGCCCGGACGACGGTGGGCCGCCGGAACCGGTTGCCTACCGTGGCCGGCGCACCATCATGCTCGATGCATCAGCGGCTGGACTTACACAACGAGACGGAAGGGCCAGGACCGGTAGTGTACAATTTGGCACAGTTGACGTGTCGTGGCCGAGCGGTCGCACCACGGTACACCATGGCCAAGAAACTGCCTTTGGACGGTGACTTGGACAACCCAGGGCCAGCGGCGTACAAGCCTAGAGTCCCGGTCAAGGGACCCGTGCTCAAAATGCTAGCTCGGATAATTGACCAGGATCCCGTAATGTCCAACATAATACCTACTATAGTTATTAATTTAATTTAAATTCTGAATTACTGTACCATCTGGTTAACCTCCAGGTAGAACACCATTGGTTTCCCTTTATCGAACAGTTTCCAATCGATAGCGAAATAAAAATTATTCAAATATTGATTATATTAATGTGCTGTTATTTTGTTTTGTCATTAAACGCATTAGTATTTTTTACCATATCAAATTTAAAAAAATGATCTCCTGAAAATAGTACTTTTGGGGTAATTGCAGTCTTGAACATTCAGTTCGATAATAAATAGTAGGAACCCATAAAGATCGCGTTTCACTTATTAAAAAGCAATTATTCATCTGTATTTTATATGTAATTGACTACTTATGTACATATAAAGTTTATGTATCATTGTGTGTATATTATATATACGTTTTTTTAAGAGAGCCGCCAACCCTGGATCCAACGTTTACAAGTTGCCGTCAACACTGTCGAAGAAAAAAATTACGCTGGCTAAAAAAATTGATGAAATCGTAGACATCAAATCACCTGGGCCGGTGTATCAAACTGTGCCTTTATACAAATACAAAAGCAAAGCGCCCCAATACAGTCTAGCGAAGAAATACGAAAATCCTTTGTTGGTCAACGAGATAAAGAGCCAATCGCCGAGCCCACAGGCATACAATCCCCCGCTCAAGTACAAGTTCAATGTTATGCCTAAGTTTTCGTTTGGGATGCGCCGTCCCGATAAATTTCCACCATTAGTAGTGTGTGGCGACGAAGTTAAAATACCAAAATAAACAGTTTTAACTATTTTTATCTAAGGACATCATCGTTGTACCGTATATATAGGTATATCAAAATAAATGGTATTTATTATTTAACTATATTATACTTAAGGAGAAGGACTTCGATGTCTCGCGTCGTAGTTTTAGTTAAGCATTAATAAGTCATACACCAAAAGTTACAGTGTAAAAATCCTCTTGAAAAAGTATACCATTATTCATAATTGCATTTATATTTACCTGATTGCATGCGTTACAGTGATAATGTTCTTTTCGTTTGAGCTTGCAAAAAGCGCGACTGCAGGGTTGCTCGGGTCCGTATTTCTCATGTCGTTCTAAACTCATCCATTCTGGTAAAACTTGAATAGTCACAACTGGTTCGATACTTAAACTGGAATCGGTTTTTGGTTTTTCTAAATAATGCACAAACAATATTTCCATTAATATTTGTTAGTTATTCAAATAGTTAAATTTATATTGACAATTTAATTTGATACTATATAATAATTAATAATCAATACTAGCTAATTAATAACTGCAAGGATCGCGTGGTGTACAATCAAGTTTTTCGACTATATATATAGTATATAGTATTATAGTGTGACGATAGTAATAAAACGCGTAAAATCGATCACTTCCACCGAAAAAAGCGAAGCTATGTACGTAATACTATGTGTGTATAATATATAATATACATATATGATATATGTAATACGTATATCATATATACAATCAATTTCTAAATAATAATAATTATAATTATAACTATAATAACTATTCAACAATAATTTCTGCATGACCCACCTGTCAGGGTTGCAGGGTCTGAAAAATTTGGAGAGGAACTCTTAGCGTTCGATAGGCCGCTCATAGGGTAGAAAGTGCCCGAAGCCTTCACCACTTTGAACAAGACAGAAAAAAAAAACAATCAAGACAAAAATACTACGCTAAGATAATTTCTTTAAAACAAAAAAATAAAAATAAAAATTAGAATAAAACACTTACCCGTTGTTGACCGTTGGCTTGTAGCTGAATCAGATGGGGAAGGGGTGGCTTGGGGCCTCGACGGAGACAAGATCTCTTCTTTGATTTGAGTTTCTGTGACAAATGACAGGTGTTATATTATAAGATAGGTAATAGGCACGATATATTTATTATTCTGTATACGTATATTTTATACTACAATATCATTGAATGTTTAGTGCAGACTTACCTAATTTCTCAGAAATCTGCAAACCAGCGGAGGCCTGATGTTGTAATAAATGTTGAGCCATTTGAGTGTATCTGGTGAACGAGTAACCGCATCCAGCTCTCACGCAGTGAAAATGCTTATTGATCGTGTTACTGCAAAAATATGAAAACGGACCGTGAAATAAAATAACGAATTAACGAAACGTGCAGTAGGTGTATGGCGTACCGCGTACTGCTGCATTATTATATATTATTATAATATCAACTTCAGCATAATTCATTTTTATGTTATATAATTATGATATAATTGCACTCACTTTGCGCAAGTCTCTAGCCGACAGTCGACCGATTTGTCGAAGAACAAAAATCCCTCCATGATGGTGACGTTGTCATGGAAATGCGTGGAATGGGCTTGTAACTCTTCGTCGTTATCAGTGGCGAAAAAGCATCGGGGCCTTCGGCAGTGATAGTGTAACGCGACGCCTTCGCTGGTGTACTTGCAAAGATTGTCTGGACAACCGTAACGATATTCCTCGAAACAGTGTTGTTCCTAAAAAAGGACACAAATGAATATTTTATAAATCTTCGGAAAATAATTTATTACGTTCTATTTATATGTATGTTACATAAAATAGTGACCGTTTCTTTTTCACCCGTTTTGGTTATAATGAACAATAGTACGATACAAAAATAAAAATAAAACAGAAACATTATGCTATAGGTAAAACTCGATATATCAATTTAACATAGATACATTTTTAAACATATTAATTACATTCTTAGTATTTTTTATGAACATTTTCAACTCGAGTATTGGTTTTAGAACGTTTATATACATTTTTTTCATATATGATCATAAAATAAAAATCGTCAGAAAACGTCGTCGTAACGCAAGGGCCTGATCGACCCCTCCAAACTATCAACACTTGGGGTTCTCTACCCTCGCTTCGAAAATCAGACGAAAAAACCTATCTATTAAAACCACATGTATAGGTGCAGCACCAATATGACACAACAATGCCAATAAAATAATATGATACGCATATAAATATCGCGTATCTTCTTTTTACATAATATATCACGGTGAGTCTTACCAGTGTGGTCTGAGTGGGCACTTCCGCATCTTCCGACTGTTGCGACTGTCCCGACGACTGAGATGGCTTGGGCAATTTGAAACTGGTGAATATGGCCTGCGGGGAATCACCGGTGGACCCACCCGCATAGTCGTTCCACACTTCAATCACTCGGTTCTTAGGTGGTCGGCCGCGCTTTCTCCTGAAAAGAGCGTCCAACGAATTGTACTGGCCGTACGGGACGTCGTGACTCTTGATGTGCTCGCCGCGCTCCGACGGCAGTACCGCCTCGTAACATCCTTCCTGCAAAACGCATGAGCCCCGTGTAATTGCCGTTTTTGCTTTATAGTTTATTGATACGGTATTATGGTGGCGTATTGTGTGTATAAGTTAGTCATGTCGTCTTGTCGGGGAAGGTGCACTTACCAAAACGCAGTGGAAATGTTGGTCCTTGGTGCACGTGTCCTGACAGTAGGCCGGTCCGCCTGGGTAAAAACTCTCGTTGATCCGTTCCTGATTGTCATGGTTGCGAGCGTGCGTTTCGGCTGCGTCTTGAGTCCTGATAAGGAAATGAAACACATGCGTTTAGTTTATAAGAACATTGTTTATTAAAAACTTCAGCCAACACAGTAATCAAAATGTATATTATACCATAGGTACTAACTACTAATTCGTTTTCTGTAGTCATTTTTTGAATCGTAATTCGTAATAGTGTATACTATAGGTATTAGTAAATTTGAAAAAAAGTATTTATATTTATAAAATAAAAATAATTATATTTTATGGTATATTTATATTATTTTCAAAATATTTTTAAACGTTCATATTAAGGGTGGTTGACAATGTGGTATTAACACTATTAACGTACTTGACGGGTGATTCGCAATTGGGCTCTTTGCAGTGGAAATGGTCAATGTCGGACATAACGCAACCAGATCCACCGGTACATGTGTTAGGTTTAAACCGGGTCAGGTATCTTGGCCACATCTCGACGTCTTCGGGTGACCCACCGTCCGCAACACCAGTGGACGAGTTGTCTGTGAAGAACCCGTGACCACCGCTCATTTTTGACGGGGCCCGCGGCGTGGAGGATAGTGGCGACATGGGACCGCCGCCTCCATCACTCGAGCTGTTGCTGTAGCTGGCCGCGTCGCCGGCCTGTGCGGCAAGTGCAGACAGAGAGGCCAACGAGTTGGCCTGCTGGTGGAGGAACTGCAGTGAGCTGTTGGGCGATATCGACAGCTCGTTCATTTGCGAATCTGCCGCGGTCGCTGCACCGTGAGCCACTCGTCTCCCGTCCCATGGCACCCATTCATCGTCACTAACCTGGTCCGGTGGATTCCCGGCGCCAACACCTCCACCTACCACGATACCACCGACGACACCACCGCCGCCACTTCCAGCCATGTTCATCACGGCCTGTTGGGCCAGTTTGAACTTTCGGTACGCAATTTCGCTGTCCTTGCGTTCGTGCTTTCGCTTGTGGCTAAGCAGCTGGCCACTGGAGTGAAGAACGTAGTTGCACCCGTCCCTCACGCAGTGGATGTGATTACACACCTGCGAGAACCGGCAGTTGGAAAAACCACAAGGATCGGGTTTCATGAACTTCTTGAATCCGTCCCTCGCTAATTGTTCGTCTTTTATATGATAAGTTTTATGTTTTTCTGAAAAAAAAAAATGCTTCATGTACTATACATTATTATTTTTACAAAATATGTATATAATATTGAAAATCTGTTTGAAATCAACCATAATATGGTCAAATCTACCATAATGTAATAATATAATATAATAATATAACCTCTTACTTTATTAGTCAAAAATATTAAAAACCACAAAATTGTGATTTTAATGTGGCTAAGAAAAATATTAAATTATACGTAATATATTTAATTATTTTTAAATTTCGAGGCTATTGGACTGGCCAATTTATTCTTAAGATCCCTAACAATCACCACTTTTATTAAATTAGATTGTGAATAGTTTTGCCTTGCTTGATGCACACAAAAAACTATAACCTTGTTCATAATATACGAGTTATACGAATATAATAATATAAAATTATTTAGCGAGACTCACCCATATCAGCTTTGTTTTTGAATGTAAACTGACAGTGATCACGTCTGCAGTGAAAATGAGTAGTTCTCTGACCGTAGAATGCGCAGTACGGTGTTCGACACTCTTCCGTGGCTCTAAGTCTTTGGAACCCTTCTTGTATTATGGCTGAATCTTTTCTGTGATAGTTTGCATGCATTTGTACGTCGGATGTGCTTATATAGACTTTATCACAGGTGCCCTGCGAAAAAGCAAATACGATAATTTGTTATACTTGTTTATATTATACTTTAAAGTATTTATTAGTCACTGCCACTACTCACTTGAATACAATGATAATGTGTTTGCTTGCGGTTGTGACTGCATCCCTGATATCTGTCCGAACAGTCGTCACTAGGCGAGTATCTCATAAAACCGTGTTGCAAGCTTTCATCCCTCTTTTTGTGCCACTTGAAGTGTCTAATCATTTCTTCTTTCTTAACGAACACTCTCGAATTGCAGTCAAGACAATGGAAGTGCTCTCTGTGAGAACAAAACGAATAACAATAATATTAAACTGTCTCGCACCGCACTTCAGGCGAGTCGCTCGTAAAGAAGTCTTCGCCGTACCTATAGTTCAAATCTCTGCACCGAGCAGATCCACATTCCTGACAGCTACTGAATCTTCTCACGTAACGCGAGTAATCGCCACTGGTCGGTGTTGAGCACCCACTACCTCCACCACTGCCGCCAACGGTGGACGAAGCCCCTTGTAACACCATCGTGACGTTATTGAGGGCTGAAGCGATTGAGGAAACTCCGGTTGTCTGAGATTCAGACCTAGTAGTCGTTAGCGCCAACGGACTCTGAGACCTTTTTGATATTCCATTATCTGCGGGAAAAAAGTAAAATTAAATTTATATACATATGTATTTATAACACGATATAATGTGTACGAGTATATATATTATATATAGTTAATATATTAAAACACGCGACTTATAAGTCATCTTAGGCCGGGTGTCAGATTACCCGTTCGGTTCTCAGCGAGGCCATGAGAAAAATGAGCAAATTTTTCAAATCCTCTATAAAGAATCCGTATATTGCGAAAACAAAACAATAACGACAATACGAGAAGCCACCGGATAGGGTTAAATCATTGTGTTCCCGGTAACCCGAGCTGTCCGTGTCACCTCATTTTACCCCGAAAAAAACCTTTCTTTGTACGCATGTAATACGAAAATATATAATAACAGTACATAATATAAAGTTGCAGAATGGTTTTTTTGTAGAAAAAAAATATAAGGTGGCAGACGCGTAACCCGATGCTGGGCGAAAGGGGTGACACACGCAACCGGGAGAGACGCGCCGGACTGTTTTCCCATAATTACGTAGACTCTCTGCAGTGGTCCAGGTGCGCGTAGAAATGAAATAATAAATCCTTCGCGAATGAGACCAACCCTTTCGACAAAAAAAGAAAAAAGGTCACCGTCTTTTTTGAACAAAATACCGTGAATACAATGAAACATGTGATGTTTAAAAGGGAAATTTATCAAAAAGGGAATCGCGCTACATTGTGTTGTATATGTTATGTTTTTTTAAGGAGTTTACATTGTCGGTTTCGTAAGATTATTATTTTATTATTTTTCGTTTTATTAATGTACGTGACATTTTTTTTTTTTTTGGTGCTTTGCTCCGATTCCCAGCAATCAAATTAATTTCAATAAATCCGATAAACAACGACAATGGCAGCTTTTTATGGTTGGTGGTATATATAAATATATGACAGTCGGACTTAATAATAATGTCACTGACATAGTCATATTAAAATTTGTTAAAAGTTGTACATTCAAAATAGTTTTCTAATCATCACAATACGAAACAGCTATTATTATAAGCAATATTATTAAGATTTGAGTTATAATATTTTTGTATTTGATTTTGATTTTCCCGGTTTGTCATTGGGTGATCGTATCCAGTGACGTCAAGGAAATCACGTGGGACAAAACACTTAACTAGACCAAACCCTGAGTATAAACGTGCCTAATATGATAATAATAATATAAAAGCGTTATTGTGAGAGCGCAGTAGTTGCAAGTCATTCATTATATACACACTCGTACGCGCGTCTTATGCTTCACACCGCCCTTGACACGGATAGTGGTTTACAAGTTAAGAAAAAAAAATTAAATAAATAAATAAACGAAAAAGGCAATAATCATAAATATTATTTGTATACCTAATGTAGGTGTACTCATTTATATATAATATATATATTTATATATATATGTATATACATTATACATATTAACATATTGTATGTATTATGTGTATACCTAGTACCTACTACCTACCCATTTTCTTGAATCCAAACAATTTCTCGACTATCCATATAATATAAGTATTTTTTTGGGGCAATCCAAAATAATATGTGTTATCAAAATTAAACACCTCAAAAGGGATGTAAGTACCTTTACATTATACTATAGTCTAGAATTTTCACCGGGCAGATATATCAGAATAAAGTTTTTTTTCTTGCGATCAGCTCTACGCATCGCTCAGCATTAATGCGAGGAATTGAAATTTATAAAAAATATGCGTTGGCCAACGAACTATTTTGTTATCATCGGCGGGTCGCAACGACTTCGATTGAAAGTTCACAATCTCCATATCATCTCCTTCTTCACAATCGCCTCCGACTACCTATTCAGTCTCGATATATAGCCATTTTCCCCTCTTATTTCACCAATAGCCCATATTGTGAGCGAAATTGAAAACTTATCAGATTCGGTTTAAATACGCATGTTCGCGTCGTCTCTCTCGTATCTGGTCGCGACTCAACATAACGCAAATTAAAAAAAAAGGAAAGAAAGAAACGGAGAAAGAATGTTATAATGAACATAGTTTTATTGTTCTAATGAAAACTATTGATCTCCGAGTAAACCAGGTATTTTCTTTTTTTACATTATCGAACTTTAAACTTTTTAGCCATTGTTCGAGTACCTATTGTACAACTGACTGGAACAAAATAATAATAATAATAAAAAGTTTAAACGCACAGGCCTCGTAGACGTTTCACAAAAACCCAATCACCATGGTAACCGATTATTGTTGATATTATTGGAAATTCTTTCTTCTTATTTTTATTTATTTATTTTTTACTCCTATCCACTCTTCTTGACTTCTGAACATTTCTTTCCCTACCAACCCCCAGTACCTCTCGTCTCACGGCCCTTTTCGACTTTAAAATTGATTATCCAGCGAATTCGTCTTTCCACTTATATATAGTATTATTCGTACACAAGTCGGATTCAATAATACAAATCGGTTTAGTCTGTCGGTACTTCGGTAATATTTTTTTTTCAAAAAGAAACAACAAAAACAAAACCCTCACTGTTTTCCTGAAAATTTCTGGTACCTACCACGTTGTTATTTAGTAGTTCATTACATTCGGCGGATAGAGTCGAATACTTGTATGCACGCGTTTGCAAATTGTGGGAGCTTGCTGCAGTCATTGCGGCCTTGTAAATGTACGAATATACAATAATAATATAAAGTTGTACACGTTATTATAACACTATAGTTAAAAGCGATATCCAAAATTTCATATTTTGAATTGCACCATACATACGTACATACACTTGACATTTAAGTTATAATATTATAATTTATAGTGTATAATATAATATAGGCGTAGTTCAATGAAAAAAAAAATAGATAAACTTTGATAATAGTTATTAGTTGTATTATTATATAACTGCATTATTATTTTTCCTATTATTTTATATCAATTTATGTATGCATGCGTGCATCTATAGCTTCCGTCGGATAGTTTTCTTTTTAACTCGCTTTATTTATTATATATTATTATGTACGCGAATTATGCGTTTTTTTTAAGCGTTACTGTCCGCCCTTCTTTGCCCCTATGTATACGATATACTCATACAGGCGTACCGAATTTCTCGCGTATCATTTTTCCCGTGGGTGTAGAGAAAATTACCTCGGGCACAAATCCATTTAGTATCGGTGTCACCTGCAATACACACACACGCGCACACATAAAAAATACATATTCTGTCTCATAATTCATCGGATCCGCGTTATAAAGGGATGGTTTAACAAAAAAAAAAAAAATGAAAAATACCATTTTTACCACTATATATAGTTATACAGATTTCACGGGTTAAACACTATGTTTTTTTTTTACGTCCTTTTACAGAAAATTTAAAAATGATGATGAAAAGACACGATAATGGTATTTGAATTGTACGAAACGTGTCTTAAAGACATATATGAGGTCATGACGAAGCATAAACCGAAACGCTTATAGAGGTGTGGGCACGACTCCTCTGTATATATATATACACAGTATATACATTGCATGCGGGATTTAGTAGGGGAATGAAATAAAAAGAAATCGTTTTATTTTATTTTACTTTTGTGTATATATTTTTCTCAACCGGTAGGTATTATACACTAAAAAGAACATGTGGGTAAAATAAATATTAACAGAAAATATCTATGTATGCGGCGGCCACAGCCGCCGGAGATATTTTGTACGCAGTGAAATCTGTGATATTTTTTCGTCGTGATTAATGGGTATCCGTTATCTATTCAGTGCCAGAAACAACAAGGAAAACGTTTTTCTTTCTCTATCTCCCTCCCTTCGGATTTTCACCACCCGCGTTCACGACTTAATGACTTCCCCCGGGTATTCGAGTTTTTTTTGTAAGTACCTTCATTTTAATATGTATATATAATATATTATATATTGTAATGTATATGCCCGCGCTGGCATATATTTATATTTTTGCAAAAAGTGTTGTAATTCGGATTGTTATTGGATTTTTTTCATCTCGCGAAGCACGCAAGATGATCGAATTACAATATCATACATTTTACAACTGCGGTAGGTATACCTTTTCGCTACAGCCTGGGCTGTTTCTTTTTCGTTGGTTTTTCTCGTGTGTGGTTTTACAAATATAAAATTCGACCAGTGCGTCACGGTCGCGTACCCGAGGGATTAAGCAAAAACTCACGAGATAAACATTAATATGATAGAGAGCAAAAAAAAAAAAAACGTTATTAAAAAACTGTAATAAACAAACAAAGGATAGTTGTGCTAATACAATATTGTGCAATCCGATCGTCGTCGCATGATTTGGATCCGAATGAAGGTTTAACCAGCATGTATAACATATATGGGTACACTGTACAGCTACCACGACTGTATTGTATAATAGATGTAAATAATATTTTATATTATTATTTTGTATCACAATTGATTTTTTTTATCCATTTTTACAAATTCGCGAAATATACAAACAGACCTATGTCGGAACGCATAAACGCTGCCAAGGTGTAAAGTTTTTATTTCATAATATATTTGACGCATGTTGGTGTGCATGCGCATGATAGTTGGTACCTATTGTTTCGATTTTTTGTCATTATCGATAACGTATAATATTGTAAAATTATCAATTTTTATAAGTTTTGTTATTGTTTGCAATATATTAGGTAGGTACTATGATATTCTTAAACTGTTCTGTATCGATGATCAATAATGATTTGGAAAAAAAATCGTGTTTAAAAAAATTATTCTCGAACCATCTCTATTGCTGTATTTGATTTATTTTATAAGTCGAATTAACAAAATACCGGTGAGTTTTTTATACGTTTTTTTTTTAATTTATACATATTTGTGTTAACACGTATTTTTTTCACTCACAGGTATGCCCTGCGGCGCTAAGGCCGACAACGGTCGAAAGACCAGTACAAGCATTAGTTAGTTTTTATTACAAGTTATTTATCGTCCATTCGTCGTCAGGTGCGTATAACGTTTTGAAAACTTGTGACAAATTATTATCATCATTATTATGTTGTTATTATTATACGTTGGGATTCTACGGTTTAGCCATGTATTTATATATATAGGAAGCATGTACACGACGGTTATAGCATTATTATTATTATTACTAATATAATCACTGTGGAGATCGAGCATTAATTTAACGAGTATTTATGGGTAACGACAATTATTATTCGTAAATTGACTAGAAAACACATTTTTATACTATTTTTACCCTGTCCGTTTCATTATACAAGACAATAATAACAATAATGTTATATAAACACGTCAGATTTATCATTAATAATTGACAATTGTTAATAAACACCACATCTGTGTCTTAACTGTATGTCATTGTTTTTAGTTTTTACCCAATTTTATAAATCTTCAGAAATCAAATATTTAAGTAGGAATAATAATATAACTACAGATAATATTACACGCGTGTGCTGATATACAGTGTATTCGTTGTGAACGCAACTGGATTTCGGCTCACACGCACCTACAAAATTTAACAAAATAATATACGTATCTATATATGTATACAACCTAACCTAACGTATATATTGTATTATATACGTATATGCGGATATATAATATGCAGAGCGCGGTTACCCCCTTTACGGAAATAGTTTTAGCTGCACACCGCGTGCACGTAGTACATAATAATATAATACAATATATAATAACGGAGCGCGAAATTCTCTAATCCCATATCCGATTTCTGTTTACGTAACAAGCTGTAGGGTCGCACCATTTTGCGTATTGTAACAATTTTTTAATTTCTTTTGGCGAGTGCGAGTGAAACGCACCACCGCCGCTGCTACTGTTGACGACGACAAAACGGTCGTCCTTAATCCTTTCCGCGAAAAAAAAATTAAATAACGTATTTACAATAATATAATATAGGTGTACGCCATGGTGGGGTTGCCTGAGGCTGACGGTGCGCGGCGGTGGTGACGACGACGTCGACATGTGTGGGGAAACGGGAGGGACCGGTTTTATTTTTTTTCTGTTGGTTTCGACCTTTTTATAAAAAATCGACCCTCTAATATATATACGTATATGATTAAATAATATAAAAATCACTCTTCATAATGCTCGTCATAACCCTTTTTTTTCATTTCATGCGTTTTCTACTAACCTAACCTATACATAAAGATACGCATTTTGTAGGGCAAAACAGACAAACACGCGTGTGTTCGTAGTACAGGAATACAATATTTTTTTTCTGAAGGGGTTGCGAACCACCTGGACCTAAACATCACAATATGTGTTGTAGGCATATACGTGAACTTTTTTCTTTCCCCTTTTTGCTCTTTGTCGTCTTGCCGCACACCCGCGACATATTATATATATTTACTAAAAGTATATTATACCACATCGACTATACGTATAACACTCCCACGTCGCGGATATAGTATTATATGTAGAAAAACAAATTCGATGCACGCGTATATGTTACGAAATTATACAAAATATATTGCATATTTGCATGTATATAATAAGTATAATGATATTATGTATGAATGTGTGGACGAAAGAACTACGGAATGCCCGTCCGGTGAAATGGAATCCGATAAGAAATATTCGATATAGTAATGACTAATGAATAATGATGTATCTCGTGACATCATTATTACGTCGAGCACGCATTTGTATAGGGATTATATTTATTAATATTTGTAGGTACCTACTACCTTCAAGTCCGAAACAGAGAAATCCGAGAGCGCGAATAAGTTTGTATTCAACGGCGGTCGGTGAACGCAACGCGATTAAGGTACTATATAGGTACATAATACAATATAATTTTATTCTGTTTGTTAAGAATCTGAAACATTCGCGATATTTTAATTCGACGCACATACAACGACTACGACGACTACGCAATTTTTGGTACTAAATTTCGTCGTTGTAAGGGTATTTGATTTTTCGTCACTATAATATAGTATACAATATTATTAATAGTATTACAATATTATTTACGAAGCCATGTATTCACTGGTGATAAAAACACAATCACGCGAAATTCAAGTTTTATTTTCGCCATACTATATTTTCGGCATGCATTCGGATGCATTTGCAACTTGCAACAGTGTATAACCGGATTGGGGACATCACAGTAACGAGGAATTTCGACGCCATAAGTCATAATGACCGGTAAGTAGGGATCTTGAGTTTATATCTGTGAGTGAAAAAAAATGAATAAAAAAAAATCATGAAGACAAACTGTGCAGAAATAGTGTCGGTGGGAGGGGGAGGACGCACGCGCATCGCTGCTGTGCGGTCACAAACCGTGACATTTTCAGCACCGTCGTCATATACATTATTGATGAGTAAAAAATAAATAGGTACGATATCACAGTGATAAACAAATAATAATTATTATAATAATAAAAATGTTAAAACGTATAATATAATAGTATTATATAGGTGGTATAATAGTATATATATATATATATAACCTACGACAAGGTACACGTAGCTAAATATAATATTATATATGGGCATTGTACAACCTATTTGGTTGCGTATTTATTATATAATAATAATATGCAGGAGACCGGACGGGTGCGTTTTATTAATAATAATATATTGCTATAACGTCAGCACAGTCAGAATTTTGAATCGAAATTAAATCATCTTCTATTTAGACTTCTTGTAGGTACATCATAACTGTTTTAATTTGTTCCTCGAGCCCAAAATACGATATACGCGTCCGTTTAGTATCAAATAATATTAATAATAATATTATTTTTATCGAACGTTACGCATAAAATATGTAGGTTTATTTATTCGTCGCGTTTCACACGGCAGTAATACAAAAAATATATAAACAATTTTAACCCCCTGCTCCCTCACGATGAGGTTAATTCGTTTACGGGAAACGGAAGTGTCGACTGTCGAGAGTGATAATTTGCATTTTGGATATAGAACCCATGCCCGCTACGTGTATAATATGTATACATATAAGTATATAACATATGATATTAAGCGCGTCGACCTTATAATTTATATATATATATATATGTATTATAAAATGTATATACACGTGTAAACTGGAAATGTACTTCGACGTGTAAATAATCGAAATATGACATTTTACGTTTTACATAACTTTGCATAAGTAATTCGAAAACTTCAAACATACGTATACGTATACAAATAATATATATATATATACACACAAATATAAACATATAAGTATAGTAAGTGCACTACATAACGCGCACACAATATAATATTTAATAATAATTCACCTAAATGAAATGTTTATGACTGTTATAAGAAAAATAATATTAAATATAAATATACGTAGACGATGGAAATTTACTGAACTTGATGCTTTGTGCAAAGATCATTATAGTACCTATATTATTTAATGTTATAATATAGCTCTTAATTTCGCATGCGATCTTTATTTTATCATTATATTAATATATATTATTCTATTATTCTCGAATTTTCGGTAAACCGACTTAATGTTAATCTTTATTTTTTACGCTGCTTTATGTTTATCGAAAATACAAAGAGGTTAATATTAATATGATTTTTGGAATGGAAAAATATACGTCGTTATTTTTATTATAATTGATTCGGATGCGAAAATAGAATAAGCGGAAATAAACCGAATGTGTAAGCGTAACTCAATAGTTCCAAAAAAAAAAACAGTCCATAATCTAAACTCTACACTCTAAATTCTACATTATAGTATCATACATTTATACATAATATATTATATATCTTTCTAACGTATATCTGTATATCATCAATAGATAATAAGAAATGGATACGTTTATAATTCTACCTCCAAAACTACCGTACAAATTTACCAAATTTTTCTTGTCAGTGATTAATTCACAGTTGACGCAGAGAAATGTAGATTTTTTACGTTTAACGCACACAAATTGCGGTTATGGATCAGATTATATATCTAGATACATTATGATCATAAAATATGTTCCAACTACTAAGAACTAATATACGAAATATCGATAAGTATTTAACAACAGTTAGTATTTTCAATCTCGCGACAAAAAAATATCAATAAATGTAAATTACAATTTACTTATTTTTTAGTGTGACGGCGATAATATAGATTATAGATAATAATAATATTGTAGATATTATTGAAGTCAATCAATCACCTATTCGTATCGTCACTATTTTCGTTATTATTATTATTATTTACTCAAAAATGATCAGAGAGCCGAAGGGCGAAGATTGAGATAAAAATATAAAATTGTTAATATTTGTAGGTACCTCTACATTAGCACCTACTAACGTAGTCAACATATTATGCGCGCGTGGTGGATAAACGAAATATGTTTTTCTATAGAAGATCAGCCTTGAACAGCCCGCACAATATTATTCTATTATCTCCACATATAATACGTATTTGTATACATGCTACATCAATTGAAAATAATTTCACAATAATTGGGCAATACACCATGTCGGTGCGGGCGTCATGCGTATGTAGCAAATTTTAAGAACCTCAAATTTGTTTTAATTAATTTAATGCATAGTTTTGAGTTTACTTATACTGTTATCGTCGTTTAGATTTTTTCTTTTACGACCAAAACGAGATCGGAGTCACCGGCGGTGGCCCAAGGAAACGGGCTTCGTCGACGAACGCGTTTATTTTAATAGTATTTTTAATAGTATTTAATTAACAAGTGACCGCGAATGGTCTTTTTGTACTGCCCACGCGTGCCGCCTCAGGTTTTTGTTGAATTCCTCGTACTTGATGGGTGAAAGCCATTTACCATGTGTGGTACGCGTTTATATGGTAAAGATTTTTTTATGTGGACCTACACTAAATTTGTACTCAGTTCGGAGGTTATTTTGCTGAATTTGTATTTTGTTTTATTTTTTAATATTTTTTTTCAAATAAAAAAATATGTTTATGTGGAAAAACGCGCATGTTTATCGAGAAACAAAATGTTGTGTATTTTACTTTACAATATGATTATCTATTGTGGCACGCTCCAGGGAAAATGGTAAAAATAATCGATATTCTCGTACGTTTATTGTGAGTACAGACAATACACAACAAAGTCTCGGAAATAAAAATTGATTTCTCTTCGACTTATATGTATTATGTTTCTCATACATATTAGATTTTGTTTTCACAGAAAACAATAGACTTAATGTTAATTTGATTTAACGGAAATATTACAATATATATTTCCGTTACGCCAGATATTCAAACGTAGGTACGCAATATTATTATAGTACATAATATATCAAATATAAAAACTATTATTTATTATAATAATAATAAAAAAAACACGAGAGGATACTGCAGTATATAACTTCGCCTGCTTTTTGGCAAAAATACTATTATATACTTTAGATTTTGAAGGGAAATGGATTTGAATGCATTTTATGACAATGTATATACCTACTTAATAATGCATAGTGTTTTTAAATTTAGCTAGAACCATCACATACATATAATGATTTTAACCTTGTAAGTATTCGTCTACTTAATTAAAATTGTAAATTTCATAAAATAAAAACTGGGTATTTTAAATTTTTTAAATTTAATTTCACTATAAGATTATAATTATGAATAGTTATAGTAAAATACGTTGAAAGTACCTGGTGAGAATTTAATTTTAATTAGTTGTTACCCCGAATATGATGATTAAGATTTATTGGTTGATTTTGCAACTTTTTGAAAACTATTGAGAATTATTAAAGACGTCCTTTCTAAAGTACCTACCTATATCAACTTGGTGTCTAGTTTTTTATTTATAAAGATTTAGATTTTCTTCTATTTGAAAAATGATTAGTTGATCACATACCTAGTACAAAATTATTAGGAACAAACAAATAAAACACATAATTTTAAAACTATCAATATAAATTATCTATTATAGGTACATACGAATCAATGTATATTGTCTACTATTAACATATTTTTCGTTCTATAAATATTTATACCAATTACAGGTATTCAATAATTATTATCGATTATAAATACCAATATTTTTCTATTTGTCTAATTATAAATTATTGGTAAACACGAATGGTAAATTACCTGATTAAATTAATTAATCATCATAAGTTTTTAATTTTTAAATGCACACTGTTAAATAATTATATGATGCTTATAAAATTTACTACAATAGTAGGTCTCGTTCAAATATTATGAAATGTTAATTGCATAAAAAAAAAAAATAATAATAATAAAAGAAACACGAACATATTATATGGAATAATTTTTCAGTTTTATTAACTGCCTCGTGGCGTCACACTGCCAAATACGTCAAATATTTACACTGTATTAATGGCAGACTATCGAATTCCGAATTATTATTATTACTGTCGAGTAAATGGTTTTGTGTACACACGTTAACCCTAATTAGCAGTTTTAATCACATATGTGCTTTTAATAGAATACAGTATTAAACTATGAAAAAAATTGCGTGAAAACAAATTTTAAATACACAATAATTAATAATATATTAATATATTATTTTCTATTAGTAGTTGTTAGTTACACCAAATATAGTAATATACCTATTATATATTATACGTAGCCACGAAGTGTGTTTATACGAGCTGAAATTCGGTCGACAAAGGGCCCGCACACACACACACATACGCACGCGCACATACATTTACACACGCCTGAAACGGTATCGTAAAAAAAAATTAAATAAAAACCAAGGGCATTACCGACGAATTCATAAATACTTAATTACTAGAGGACAATAAAAAACAGACAAACGTTGTGTTTCCGACGTTATAATATATAGCAAACAATGATAATTAACATTATAACCCGGTCGGTGAACGAGGCGAATTAACACATGTCGGTTTTATATAAATATATAGGTACATAATGAAAAAAATAATAATAATCCGAAGACGAACACAACGCACCCGCGAATGTTGTCATATTCTAATATAAATTATATATACCAACATAATAATACCTATACAAGCATTATTTGAGAAAAACGGTAACATTTTAACTTTCAAGTTTTAAGTTATACAATTTAGCGGCTAGGGCTGCAGTGGTTTCTAAAATGTCCGGAAAACGTTTTACCGATGAGAATAATGATTTATGTAATTAACGAGTTTTTAATATTATATATTAAACTTTTTTATATTTCTATAGGTGTACGCGAATCAATTAGGCGGAAACGAGTATACCGTGTACGCACATTGATGCCACCAATATCTCAAAGATAATATTGAGACATTTTCCTAGTATAACAGCAGCCATTATTGTTTATATATTATAGTAAATCGTGTAAAATATGCAAACACCGAACCCGGTGACAGTATACCTTAATATACTATAATTTTTAGGTTAACGCGCTTATTATTATAATATTCTAAGTTGACAAAAATTGTTTTGAAAAGAAAGAAACAAATTATGCATAAATATCGATATATTTAGTGCGATGGATCTTGGGTTTTTAAATAGTTAATAATAATAATAATATATGTTTATATTACAATATTTTCACTCTAAAGAAATTATCAACATGGTTTAAAACTTTATTCGATATATGGAGAAAATATTATTACCAGAAGTAAATAAATTTTATATAATATATATTTATACTATAATATGTAATATGTCATATCGATATGCGTGAAAAATTTACTATGAACGGTCTATCATTCATTTTCATGACCAGTCTTGATATATAGATCATATGAAAATCCAATGTTTTAATATAATATATCATAAACTACAAAAATATAATCAGGTCAATTATCAGATTTTAGACTACAGCAAACTATACGCCTGTATCTATTACGTGATAATAATAATAATGTTATCGTTGATCATAAAATAAATATTTTGCTCCTGATGTTTGAATAATACTCGTTTAAATATAAAATGTATTTATAATAAGCTTATCGACGTGGAGAAGACTTGCGCAAAGGTATGCGCGCTCATTGTGAACATGGCCGTGATGAAATAAAAAATGCCTAAATATATATATTTATTATATAAAAGTACGTTGGAGTTAAATGTGCGCGGACTTTGTGTTTGCACTATCCGTTTTCGTTGCGCGTGTGATATATTATCTGCGACAATGGCGTAGCGCGTAGGTATATATGCCTATTGTACAATAATAATAGGTAATACGATTTTATATGCTATACATATAGTTCCACTGTGTTATTCTAGCAGAGATTATTTTAATTTTTTCTCATTTTATTCGCGTAAAACGATATTTGCAGCGCCGCGGCCGCGTCGTTCAAGTCTCGGTGGTGGAACATGGAATACGCATAATTCGATTATACTTAAAGGCAAAAGTGGGAGCTATAGATTACATTGTCCATATAATATAATACTGGGAAAGAACGAATAATTGTCTTTACTTATACTTCAATATCTTACACGTTACTACGTTTAATATTATACAGTTACAGACTATATAATGTATTATATTACATTTTTTCTTAAAATTTGTTAAAGTATTCATTCCGTTATAAATATTAGCGGTGTCATTTAGCTCCTTTTACCTAGAGACATTCGATAATAATTATACCTCCTCTTCTTCCTCCTCTTCTTCTTCCACTACCTACTCTTCCAAACTGCCGTAGGTATCCAAAATATCTGACCCGAATCGGCAAAGAAGCGCGCCCATAGCATACTAACAGAATAATTAAAAATCTATCGGTCGTCGTACGCGAGCCACTTATCCAATAATATATATATTTATCGTATACCTATTACTTACGGACATTATTATTTTTAGCCGATAACAATTAGCGACATTTTACGATGTACTTACGGTGACTGCTATAGGTACGTGCCGGACGACGTGAGGAATGCGTTATTCTTTTATTATTCTTTCGGGTTGTTAATATAATAATATATTATTATTATTTATAAGCCAGGCGCCCGCCCGTGATACGCCGTACGCCGTGGATGCGTACGTGCGCAAAAAATATCCTAACGTGACATTTTTTAATTAACTCGGCGTATAATAATACAAGACACAAGTATAGTATATTTGGTGGGTATTCTTCTTTTTTATATAATTATATACATTGCTGTTGTATAGCTAATAAAATGTATTAATAATATACGTGTACGGAAATGACGACAAAAACGACTGTGCGTGATGGTAATGCCTAAAAAGTTAAATATTTGGGGGAGGTGGGAAATCACACCACTTCGTCGGACGAGCTATTCTGCAAAAAATGATTTATAACTAATAAAAATACGAAAGAAAAGACGCAGTTATTGGCAGTTTCGGCCTCACTAATACTTGAATCGCAAACATATAACTACACTTCGAGTGCCTTACAATTTTATATAAATACTCGCACACAAACCACCTGATGCTGTTTAAAACTATAATAATATTATCACTTGACTGAACTCAAACGATTGTTTTTCCTGTTTTTATTACGTATAATACGTGTTGTCAAATCCTCGCTAGTCACTACAGCCTTTTATCAGTTATCTGAACCTACCAGTCCTACTAATATATTATTTTAATAATGTACTAAGCATACGAACTTCGAGATGTACTATGTACGTATACATAATGATAGTTGTATACTATAGGTATAAAATACTTATAGAAAAATTTACCTAAAAATAAAACACGTCAGACGATCGAAAGACCATCAATAAAAAGAACATTTTTTTACCAAACGATAATGGATTTCCCCTCCACCTTTCTAGTATAAAACTCGCCGACTGCATTGTATATTATGTACACTGGGAAAATTCTTCAAACATAATCAAAACATTCGTCGCGGGGATTCTGATAAATCACTCCATTGTTTATATATGTGCTAGGTTATTGTTTTTTTTTTTTATTATTATTGTTAATATTAGTGTTTATTAGTTTGGTGTATACGTTTTTTTCGTATGTATAATATTATAATAAACTCATTAAAACAATAGTCAAAAAAGTCATACCAGAGCAAATGTTTGGTTGGCCCTCGCGGTGAGCGTGGTTGACGGTTGTATAGTGAATGACAGTGGCAGCGGTGGCGCTTTGAGGGTGCAAGAAATATGGGGATTCGTTTATAGGTACACGTGTTTCATGTACACTATATATACATTATACGTACACAAAAACGAATGTATATCATTTTTTTTGGATAAAACGCAGGAATGACACAAAAAATCACACACCCCCAGTTAAATGAGTGACAAGCGTGTCTTTTTTTCATGCACCCCACCCGTGTCTGTTTACACTTGCTTGATTTCAATTCAGCAAGGTTCGCGCTGGTTATAAGGATGACATGTAAACGATAGTTTGTGGTAAAATAAGAGTGTATGAGTATCACACCCCACAGTCGCTTTTGTGCACATTTATAATATAATTAATATTATGTAGGTACGGTGTATAATACTATTATGTATATTTGCATATTATATAAAAGAATTTTATAATATACACAATATACAACGCTCTTATATATATGCCTAACCAACTAAAGGACGGCTGTTAAATTGTATCTACTGGTTTTGTACAATGACCACCCAATGTTATTTACTTTCGTTTATGAAAACGATCTAATTATTCGCTTTAGAAATAAGTATATAATAATACTGTAGATATGGTTTTTTGAATGCTTGTATAAAGGGTTGCGAAATAATATTTCAGTATAAAATATTATTGTTATTTTTGGCTGACGATAACGTATTTTACTATACATAGGTAACCGTAAAAACATAAAATCTATAAATATTTTACTATTAAACATTTAAACATATTTTTACTCTTGGATTCTTGAATTTTGTATACGATATAGGTACATAAAAAAATACACGACTTTTGTAGTAGTATTTGTTAAACAAATTCACTGCGTGTTTTGTTATTATAATTTAAATTATATGAGTTTTATTTTTTTTTTTTTGTTTGCTACAAACCATGAGATCTCACGACGTTGTGTACGTATGAATATTATCAGTAAACATATTATATTTTCAAACGATCGTGACATAACATTTTAGATTCTTCTACAACAAAGTATACATAAGTGAAAAAAAATGTATAAAACTATATACTAATGACTAAAAAATAATAAGTATTAATGATTTTACCTTATTTAAAATAATGCAACATAGGTACTGTGAAATATTGATGCTTGTGGAGTTGTACATAATTATATAGTTAAGAGTGGAAACAAATAAACCTATACGACTACGGCTATGGCCATACATATGTATAGCCGTATAGGAGTTGTTTTTAAATCGTATCATTCCGTAGGATCGGACTATTCGTACTATTGTGTACATCATTAATCCTTATTGTATATCATTTTATCACATTAAATATAAATCAAACATATTCCAGTATTCCACGCAATACAATATAGCTATAGTCGAAGTTACATTATATATGTATATATATATATATATATATATATATATATATATATATATATATATATATGCACGGGGATGCAGTAATCAATGATCGTTTAAGACTAATTCGCTAGCGGAATTAATGAGTGAATGTTTTTTTTTTGAAACTGTAATGATTTATGTTATATATCTATATCTATACATAATATATAATATGATCTAGTTAGACCGGGTTTTGATTTGAATAAAATCGGTTTAACCTCAATCACATGGGACCTTAGGGCAAACAGTAAATCGTCCGAAAGCGGTTCATTAAAAAAAGCTATTGTGTTTGATTGCTAAATTGTCGAGTCCCGCATATGCGCGTTAAACTCTTTATTAATACATACTTTTTTCATCGTCTACGAATTCTTTCTTTTTTTCCCTCACAGTTACCGTTTTCATCTTTTATTATTATTATTATTATTATTATTATTTTAATTTTTTTTTTCGAGTATATATTCCCATTCGTCTGCGGAACGGGTTAAGAGGAAACGACGTCGGACAAACAGCAATTGGTCTTTATTGCTCTAAACTGGTTCTGTTAATAAATTTAGATTGATACAAATGCCGTATTATAGGCTAATGTACACATATTATGTACTACTACTACTACTTCTACGTTGACGACGATAACGACGTCGGCGGCGACGGTGGCGAGGGTCTACAAGAAATGTGAGCAATTGATGCGTTCTTTACATACCATACCGACGACGTCGCCGTTACCGGTGCGAGCCAAGAAAATAAAACAGTTAACAAAATTATTCGTAAAAAAATAAAATAAAAATAAAACATTGTGTACGGTAAGTATGCGTATTAATGTAGCAAAAATGTTTTCAGCGCAGTTTAAAACAAACTTGGACGCACACCCGAAAAAGACCGTTGCGAACCTTTGGTGAGAGAACGTGACGGTAAAAAAAAAAAAATAAAGAAAAAAAACGAAAGGAAAATACACCCTTGTGTGTATCGGGAGAGGGGAATATAAAAAAAGGTTCATGTAGAAAACAATCGACGATTACACGCGTCAGACAAAGGCATCGGGTTACGTTCGCGGTATCGTTTTTCTCGCATTTTTGAGGAAACTTAACCGAGCGCGTCTAAGTACGTTACAACGATATCGTCATCATCCCATATATAAGTATATATAAATTAACTGAGTAGGTCACATTTCCCACGTCGGATTATTATGCTTCGGAGTTCGGACCAATTGCCCGTAATTTTCAAATCAACCCCACCATCGCATCAGTACGTCTCCAAAACAAATAATATTAGGTAGGTATACGAATAAAAATAACCACGAAAACGGGATAAATATTGTTCACAGTCGTGTATAATCGACCAATTCGTTTCTACAGTTCTTACAATACGTGGGCTGGTATTTAATACTAAATATTTAATCAAGATATTATGAGTTAGCTTGTGAAATCTATCACAAATTAAATATGAAACCACGTTTCCCAAAAAAATTAAGATTTCAAAAACAAGTAAAAACTCTTAAATAGTAAATACAGATAATGTCCATAATTGTATGTTTAATAATATTTCCATTTACTCTAATGCTTAAACTTTTAACACAAAATTCGTTCTACTGGACTCAAATTGTATAAGTTTAACGTTTATAAGACGGAGATAACATATTATAATACAATATTTCCTCTTAAAAATAATGTCGTTTTACAAGAAGATGAATAATTGTAGTCGACGACGCGCCCGTTATGGGAAGCAACTCATACAACACGTGATATAATATATATTATATAAATTATATAATATGTTAATATAATATACAGCTGACTATATATGAATTAACCAAAGTCTATTCGTTCGCCAAGGCTTAAAATAAGAGACTCGCTTAAAGAAACCGCGTTAAAAAACCACAACGTGGACGGATTCTTCGAAGGGTTCATCGATCTTTTGGGATTTATTTTTGAATAAAAGAGCGTAAAGGCGGTCCGGTATTTGACCTTCGCATGTGGCCAGCGGTTGTGCATTTCCCGCATTGTTCGGAAAACACGACATTTGCGATGGCGGCTTTTGGCCGATTGCTTGACACAAATACCACCGGATAGCAAACGAAGAGAGAGATAGAAAATTCACGCGTTCGTTGTCTCGCGTGACTCTACACCCGTGCACTAAAATAGATGGCCAAGGGTGGCGGGGAGGAACGAGTAAAATGGGGTGAAGGGAGGCTGGTAGTAGTGGAAGTGGTGATAGTATATACAGGTATCGAGGTTATGGGCCTTCGTTACGTTTGCCAACAAAGAAAAAGAAAAACCCAACCAACAAATTGTTTTACGCTCAACCCTTGGATATGCAATATGTGACGCACACACACATATATATATATAGTATGAGCATGCATCGACACACGCAGAGGTTTTATTCATATAATATATATATATATATAAAGTGTTTATTTTTATTTTTTTCCAATTCACTGACCTTGGGCATTGGCGTAGGTCGGCGTCGGCACCGTGAGCGGAGTGGTGACTGCCGAGTGCGGTGACAGGGTCTGAATACCTAGTGACGTCATCGCAGCAGTGGTACCGGCCGTGTCCCTGTGTATCGGTGGCAAGGGTACGATGACAGACGGTGAGACGTGCTGTAATAGGCAAAACAAAATTTGTTAAAAATTATTTTAAATTATGAATCCCAATGATGATCATAATATCGTTTGTTGTTATAAATGTTCATACAATTTTAATTTATACATTCACAGAATACAAAACTTCAATTAATAATATTTTTTCCAGTTAAATACACGTAGGTACCTGTATATACATATGGGTATGCGCGTGCGCATGTATACATAAACAGAATTATTTAAATCGCATTCGTCGAGCGTGTATGTATTTAATATCTGCCTATATTTTATTCCATTAATTATGATGGTTTATGTAGTTTTACCTAAATACATTTAACAGTTGTAATATTCAAAAAGAGGATGATAAATTATTGTATGTATTCTTAATAGATTTATCGTCACATTATGATTGTGCAGTTTTAACAATCCAATACAATAGCGTAGGTATACCTATATGATCAGACGTATAAGTATATTACTTAGAACGAAATATTAAACGGAAGTTATAATTAACATAATATATACCAAAAAGAAATCGTTATTAATTATTATATTATATTATTACTATTATTTCACTGTACGATGAGATGATGAAAGATTTTTCATACACACGCGCTTGTCACGTCTGCTGTTTAGGTTCTATACACAAGACTGACTTTAACTATACCTATTATATTATTATTATTATAGGTATTAAGTTGGCGCGTGTCAACTTCCAAGTGTGACTAGTGTGAGTACACGCATATTTAATAGGTGAAAACAAACAAATAATCATTATACAAACGATTTTGGTAGGTCTTTCTTACATAAAATCGGAATGTGGATCTATTATGTATTACTGAAGGAAATTGTGTTATACGCGAACATCGCCTGTACATATTACAATAATATATAGGTAATAGCAAGCAATTATGGACAGATTGAATTTTTCGCATTTCACTTGGTTATAAGAGGCGAATGCGAATATCGTTACGAGATTGTGCAATCGTCGTTCCTTATTTTTACAACAATAGCCGGCAACGAAGTTCGTGAGGTAGTATAGCAGTTATATACACGAAACGGCGGCAAAACAAACACACACAGCATGTGCTCGCCATAACGATATCATTTGCATACGATTCACGTGGGGACGGCCGGCGATGTCGACAGGAGGAGACTAGACTACTAGAGAGTGAGTGAGAGAGAGAGGATTTTTTGTAGCAGCGGTATTGTAATAATAATTACGTTGAAATAGGACGTAAACGTAAAAAAAATAATAAATCTTTTGCGTTCGAAATTTGGGGGTGAATAATAATAATTATTATTATGCGCATATGTACTTATATAGGAATTCAATTTTAAGCTATACATTCCCATAGGTCCCGTGATGGAAAGGAAGAAAAAAGTAACAACTAATAATTTTTCCGCTTATAAACATTACCAGCAGCCCTACCACATATACTATTATGAATTATGATTATAATGAGAGATGGTATTTATGCGAAAAAAAGGGTAATATTCTTTTCATTATATGGAGGAGATACCACCAAGACAATTTGAATTTTAAACTCCCGTGGGGAACAAAAATTCTTCGTTGCATATTGGTATACTATATATACACATGATATTTATTATATTATATTTTTTTTTATTTTATTATTACTTTTAGTATTGTATGCGTACAATGTATATATAGGTATTTTTAAACATCTATATTATGTAAGAGACAATAAATTTGCGTATAGACTGAGCAGGAGTGCTGCATACATGCACATTACACACATTATACTACTCACGGTGCTGTGAAACAAGCAAGAACAGAAGAAAAAAAGAGAGTAATAATAAATCTGGAACCACGGGGGAGATTCGATATATGTGAAGGAATAATAAAAAAAATTTGCCTATTATTACAAGGCGATTTTCGATTCCAAAACGCGGATGTACTTGAATAATTGCAGATTCTAATAAAAGATAGGCCGTGGTTATTATTCCTTTTTTTGGCGTGCAGAAATCGTATTATAATATAATACATAGGTATACACTCTCTAGGACTTCCTGTATATGGCCTTCTCATCACTCTTCACACCACCACATGTCCTAATGTTGACGAGTTTTTGCAGAATTTTTTTATGTGATTTAACAAATCAAACAGACTTGTGTTCGTCCAAGTGCTTGCCTTGCATGAGGGTGGAGGTGAAGTACTGCTGATTTAAATTTCCGAAATGTATACGTTGTCTCGCGTATATAAATTATAAATAGCCTATGTGTGTGTGTGTGTTTTTGTTTCTCCTTTTAAATTGTATCCTTCCTCTCTTTAAGGTCATGTCCATTGTTCATGAAACCGATTTATATATATATATATATATGTGTATATAAACATACCACATACATGTACATATAGCAGAAAAACAGCAAAAGTAGCGCGCGCGTGTAGATCAAGGATTTTCGCGAAATCCGAATCGCAATTTTTACACGTATTACGAAAATGTGAGATTTATACAAACACGCGCGCACGCTGACGCGCGCGTTTATCACGTTGCTGTGATTGACGACGTTTTGATTTATATGTATATTTAATGTTATACGAATAGTTTGACTTTTTGAAAACAATAGTGGCTTTCGGAGAACGCACTAATAATTTTTTTAATTATTTTTAATTAAAACATATTTTATAATAATAATAATACCGGGGGATCGATGACAGCCAAAGCTATTGTTAGAGCTGCTGTAGCGCTCGACAAATCAGCTGATTCAAACATTATTATTACTTCAGTTGTCAACAAATATTTACCAAGAATATTAATCTTGTATATTAAACGTTATACTAAATAAAAACAGAATCTTGTTAGTTCACCTATCCATATATATCTTATGCAATATGCATAAAGAAAAAAAAATATAAATTATAAATATCACAACACAGAAAGCTGTTTGGAAATTTGAAAATAGAAACAATACATGTGCGATAATACGTCATCACGCCGGGGAATATTTTGACATTTTACGTAATACAGAAAGAGAAAAATAAATTTCGAAGTCGAGACGTTTATATTTTACCCAAGACTGCAGCCATGTTTATAGTATAAATAAATAAATAATATTATGTATGATAAATTGTATCTATTACAAAATATATTTTATGCCTATAAATGTCAGTGACGTTTTCGCGTTCACCTGTATTATGTAATAAAATAATCTAATATTATACGACTACCAGCTCTGGGTGGCTAAATAATATAATGAATATTTTATAACAAAATTACATTGAAAAATTGTTTAAATGAGGATTTTTGATCCATACTCATGCGACATGATACTATCAAATGTTGACGCGTAACCACGCGGTATAATATTAGGTGGTAAGCGCGATGATTCAATCGATATATTATTATTATAACACATTTCCATTTTAACTTTACTCTTTTCTTACAAATCGGTCACCCGATTGCAACTTGCATATTCCATGTCGATACTTTATGCGATTGTACGCACCACGCCACTAGTCACACGTATTACAAGGTACACTACAGTCGTATAATAGTCGTCTCGCTACCGACGGATCAGTGGATGTCGAAATCGAATCCGGTATAGACTATACTGCATAGTAGATAGTGCGAAATATATTATGAGAAAATAAATATGTTGCACTCGTTTTAAAACCAGTATAATACTATAATGATAAAAATAATGTATATTATTTTGGTAGGTTTAGACATAGGGCATAGGTATTTAGAAAAATTTGTCTAATACTTTATAGCTTACACATATGTAAAATTTGCAACATAGAGTTATTCATTTTATTTCATTATTAGCATAATATTTTTCCTCCAACCCGACCAAAAAAAATATAATTAGAAAGTGCGTGAGACCTTATTGACATATGTCGAATAATTGACCATGTTTACGGGCACCAGCACCGGTTGGCGGTAGTTTTTTAATCTTATATTTTGTGTCAGTAGTATTATTGGACTTTATCATTATCATTGGTAAAAAACTCCAGGTCAAATGTTAATCTCCTGTCGGATATTCACCGACGTGGCTGAGATATAATAATATATAATGGCAGACAACAGTATACCTTTATAATAATATATTATATACTATTTTTGTACCTAATTTATTTACTCGCCTAAAACTTTATACACGTGTCGGATAATATTATATGAACCTTATATGCGAATCGTAAGGTGTAATCAATACTAAAATTTTGGTCACATTTGTTTCGTTTCCGTCACTGTGTATACAATTACATAAGTATTGTATTTGTTTTAAAACATTTTAAATTTACTTCCTCTTACGTGCGGCCATTTGCAATAATATAAATGAAAAGCAACTACGACTGTATCTGATTTGTGTGCGTTTTTCATCCGTATTTAAGAGTATACCCCTCGTAGGTACAAGGTGCTTTTAAAACTTAAAAAAGTTGTAATTTTCAAACGGCCTTTACATTAATATATTGAATACGTCGGTTTTATCGAAATGTCACAGTACAAAACGTGTATATAACCTCCTCTGCTCAGTCTGCTCCAGTAATATATACGAAATGCTCGCACAAAAAATAAAAACTATGCAAATTAGAAACATTATAAATCGCCCGTAAATTATGGTTTAAACCACGCATTGTTTCAGCCGAATATAGTTACCTAATTTAAATCGTTTTGACTGTGTATCCATTTATACATAACATATAAACATACAACTTTAATGCGCTGTTTTTAAAAGATAAACGTACGAAACACGTGTAGTTTTTTCAGCATATCTACATACTATGCCAACACGGTAGATCCGACGCTTTGGTCAGCCGGCCGGAACGAGATTGGTATGTATATAAAATGTGTTCCTATGTGTATGTCATTATATATATAAATATGATCACATCATTGATTGTCCATTATATGCAGGTATACATATATAATATATATGTATATATACGAGCGAATAAGCGATAATGTTGTATCGGACAAGAACACGCGATAGTTATCGCGGCAATAATTAAAAGCAGGTTAAATGAAAATAATATAGGTAATAATATGTAAAGAGGGGAAATGAAATCATAACGATGTTTCGATTCTGTTCCGGTTTTGATAATACACACGCATGTACAAATCATGATAGCGATCTGAGTATAGGTATATAGATATAAGTATATATTTTATTATTGAAATAAAACCTCTTGCTTTCCTCCCACCCAAATTTCTACTTATGTAGGGAAGAATTCTATTATACCCGCAAGTCGGAAATATTATTACAATATACATTTTTTAAGTATTATTGGAGAGATGATATGAGAAATCTTAAGAAGACTTTTACGCTGACACTCACACATACACAATACACTATAATACTCGTATATAAAAACGAAAACGGATTTCCTGCGTATAGGTATAACATATAAGAGCGGGACAATCGTGGGCGAAAAATAATTCCCAATTTTTCATACATCAGTGCGGAATGTACGCTTTTGAGTTATTCGCAATCGCGCATAGCTTTGTCCTATATCTATGTGTAGTTTATGTTTTGCAATAGTAGTACATAATATTACCGAACTGGAATTCAATCATTGCAGAAAATATCAGAAGACAAATACTGTCCGTGCAAATGCCCTTCGGAAACGCTAAAAATCTCATTGTCTTTTAGACAGTATGTATAGGTATATATTACTTATGTATAATGTGTGGTTTTTTATTATTATTATTCTTATATTATTTATTTAGCTTTTTTTTGTTCACTTCGTATTATACGCTTTTTATTATTCCACGCGGTGTAGTCGTCGTCGCTCTCCTCCCGTCCACCGCAACAGTCATCGCGGTCTCAGCTGCTTATAAACCCCGCCCGCCGTCGATCCTGAAGATTTGCATCATTATTCGCGAAAAAATTATTCCGAAATAAATTTACGCGCTCCATGACCCTCGTAGTGGTTATATTTGCGTATACGTATATTTCGCACGTAAATAATATTCATCATTGTGCAATAATGGCTTGGTGGACTAGTATATTATTATAGATTTTGTGTTATTCAGTCAACGGCGGATCGCTGTGATAATTTTATGGTTGATAAATTGAAATTTCACTAGAAAAATCGCGATGGATGTCGATTATAGAATGAATAAAACCAAGTATATAAGACAAAAATGTTGCATACTTCGTCTACATATATTATTATATAATGTCGTAGAATATTTAGAATATTTAACAGAAGTTACATACGGACGACGACGATATTTATTTTGTTTCTGGTTGTATGAGCTTACACGTGGCAAAGAAAATGTAGTCAATGACGACTTATTATATTTAATACACCGTCACGGCGAGGTTTATATCACGTTGGTGATTATGATGCGCGTGTATCTACGATGAAAACCGTATGCGTTTATATATCGATTTGTATACCTAGATAAACATACAATGTATACTTACGTTGCGTTGTATGTAGACAGACACGCGTATTAAATAACCGATAAAATTCGCAATTATGTGACAGACTAATAATATAATTACCCACCGTGTTTTCATCATATTTCATCGTAAATCACGTGTGTATTTCTCCGAGAATAATAGATAAATCTTTATTCAATTAGCCGTGCCAAGGGTGCAATATAATACCTAATAACGTTAATATCAATGATTAATATTAACTTATTATTGTCGTCGTCATTACGCATCGTACAGGCAATGATTAGCAAATCGGTAAAAATCGTCGTTAAATCGACAGTGATTAAATTTCTAATAATTTTCGTACTATGTAATGTAGGTATCTCTGAGTGTATACATTTGTGTGTGTGTGTTTTATGTTTAAATAAAAAGGGCACCGATGATGATGCGATCGACCTAAACACACATCATTTTACATTATTATTATTATTATTATTATTATTATTATATATTGTCGATTCCAAACTCATATAACCGTATACGTATACGGTTTACTTATATGTATATATTATACGCGAGCGTAAAGTACCGCATTAATATTCACGCCCGGTTGTAGGCTAACCTATACAACAATCACACTATTTTTTAATATTTAATTTTTAATTTTTATTTTTTTCATATGCATTTATATTCACAAACATAAAAATATGTACGACACACCCATTATTCTCCGTTGGCTTTCTAGACCCGATTTGCACACAATACTGAAACGTTTAATGGCTCTCGTCGTACTAAATATATATATAATAATATTAATAATAATAATAATACTGTTTTATACAGAAATATATATGTATACATATATACGAATATACGCCTTGTCTAATGTTGGCCGATCCTTAAGAGCGCGCACACAAATTTTTTTTTGTATATTATTTTTCGGTCTTGTATTATAAATAATAATGTTCTATACTGGCACACATTATCGAATTCCCGAGGCATTACCGTCATCATTATATGCGTTACATCCCATCGGTGGGGTAATTATATGATAATTACGTTGTAATTATTTTGTGACTTTTTTTCGTTGAACTTCTTTAGAGCGTATTTCCCGATATCCTGACCGATGTTTGAAATTTATCTGTCGGGCTGCATCTCATACATCCTCCGTCGCACACAGTACAATATATTGTTATTTGTTATTATCGTCGTTATAACTTTTAATGCACTAAATTCTATAGATATATAAAATAAACCATTATGTGTACAATTCGTAAATGTATATACCCTGGTAAACACGTATCGTTATACATAATATGTAAGATCAATACACTCTTTGGCGTATATTGCGCATACATTATATCTACTCACACCACACACGTATATATTATATTTGTGGTGAACTCCAGTAAAATATTTTCACATTTATCCATGGATAGCGCCCCGCGTATTCAATATATCGGACTAACGCGCTCATGGACTTGCGGCAATGACCTTATTGAGAGTGTTACGGTTGCAGAGAAGGAGGGAATGGTTTGTGGTGACTTGTTGTCTTGAACCCAAACGTAATCTCGTGATTTTATGATATTGTACAGTGGCGTGTAGGGGTAAAAACCGTTTTTACATAAGTCAATTTTCAACAACATGGTTGAAGTACTGAAACTTCACTTATTTATAGAGTATACATGTATAAATATATATTTGTGCATTTACAATACGCGCTTGTGTATGCATTCATGTGAGTAAGAGATACAACTTTTTATGAAAGATCACATATGGTGGTGTACATATAAATTTATAGTGCACGACAGTTCGTAAACTTGGCAAGTTAATGTGAAAAAAACAAAAATCAATAGACGACTTAATACGTTTGACGCGTGGAAACAAAAATCAGCGTTTCTTAATGTTTATGTGATATAAATATTTTATAGATTTTAATCTATAGTACGATAATAGAAAACATTAACGAAAATGAAATTTTGCATTACATTGCGAATTTAATCGTCTAACATATACTGCGTTTGGTGAAATGAAATATGCACTTAACTAAGACTTGGGACGAAATATTTTTTTCGATTTATTTGTTTATATTTACACATTTATACATAATATTATATTACGAAGTGTGGAAACTCTGGAAAAGCGTATAACGCTAGACCGATCGCAATATTATGGTACTTATATGTTGCCAAATATTTACCTTTTGCGTTGGCGAAGATGGTGCTGAATTCACCGGGCTGGATCTGGGACTTGCCGACGAGACACTTGCTGGTTTGTGGTGTTGGGCCGCGAGCAATGGCAGACCCAGAGCCGGATACAGACCCACACCTCTGGCAGCCAATGATTCCAATATACGACCTATTGTAAAATAAAATATTAAAACTCAAAATCTATTAATACGTTGTTATCCTACGAAAACATCAGGTATCGGCGGTATCGCTTAAGTTGAAAAGTAAACGTATATCATATATTTTTGAGAGCGTGCATGTCGTATGCGCGTATGGGAGTGTTAACACAAATACCCCCAAAGAGACTATACACATACATATAGATAGACACATAATATAATATAGTTGCTGCTGTGTGTGCGTATAAACGCAGAGGTATACATGCATATTTACATAATCAACACATTAGTCATTGTGTCACAGACGGACGTGAAATAAGGTAAACACGAAACCGGAGCAAAAAATAAAGGAGGTGAAAAATCGTGCTCTCTATCGTCGGGCGATACTATGTAATAAGTATAGAAACCGAGGACTACGACACGCCTTTGGGGCAATTTTTGTGAACCTGTCAGTTGGCGTAAGATAAGCATTTTATTTACACATACATTCAATATTTTTCATTTCATATTTGTATCGGCGTAGTGGAACGCCACGGGCGTCAGTAGCATACACCAGTATATATGTTTATTATGCGTAATGAAAATGTGGTTCACATATTATTACAATATAATAATAATAATAATGTAATATATTTATGTGAGTATTATTATACATATATATTATTATTATTCGTTTTTATTATTTATCGTCTTTGAATAACACACACGTTTATCATTTTTATTCTCTTTCTTTTGGCAGAAATCGTGAAGTGAATATATTTTTCGATGAGAAATCGTGCGAGAAGTCACAAAAAACATATACCGTCGAAAATCCCCGGAGTGTCTGTTTGACGTATCTAGAACGACGAACGTGACGAAGAAGCGACTCTACTGCTGAAGTTGTCGGACGCTAGTAATACGAAAATAATGCGATATGTAGGTAGTTGACTACTCTAAAGATTACCGAGATAACAGTATAGCTCACATAAAGAGTAATCGTTCAGTATCAAAAATTGTGCGCACGCACATATTATTCAATTGTACGACCCTGTTTTTAACACGTAGCAATAGAACCTATAGCCCGTAGGCATACTATAATAATACGTTATTCATCTAACAGGTATACAAACTAAATTTTTTCCGTTCGAAAACTATCATGATAAATTGCGATCAGCTATAGCCAGCCATATTGCATAAGTAATTTCCATCAAAACACTATAGAACTCTATATTATTTTCCTGAAATCATTTTGCCGCTAGACCACAGTTTGAAGGGCCGAACTTTTATCGTCAATGGCGGTCATCGTTAGACGCTTTCGTGAAATATCACTGGTGCGAATTCGTTTTTTACCTAGTAGAATTTTATCGATCGGTTTTGTAACCATTTTACTGGTTACATAATATTGTGTTTACGATAATTTATTGCATTTAGTATAAATTATAATGATTTGTTAGAAATATTATTTACTTGGAGGAATTTCTGAAAATTTGTTTTACCGTTTTTCATGTTATTTGACCAGTCGTTATTTCTTAATTGCGAGTTTATATACATATATTTTATATGGGTGAACACTGTATACATATATAGAATTTTATGTAAATACGCCCATTATAGTCGTCAAGTAACCGTCGTTTAGTCAGTATAACGCGTTAATCTCGTCGACACGGATCACGGTCGGTAATCGCCAGGTTAATGTTTTTATTTTCGATGTTTTTTTTAAAAAATAATATCGGCAATATATATATATATATATATATATATATATTACCCCCAAAATTGCTATATCGCGTGAGAAGTCACAGACGAGGGCTACGGATATGCATTTACATGTTAAATTAAAAAGTAGTTTCCACTTCTGAAATATTTCATATTTGACTAATTTATAGGTTTTTTTTTTTACTTCCTTATATGGAACTATTATTTCCCCAAAAAACAATAATACAATGATATATATAATAAAATAACGCCTGCATAAAAAATACACTCTAATATATATAATATAATATTATTTACGTATAATAGTCGATATATTTTATATATGATATAATAATATCTATACTATGTATACAATAAACGCCTCTACATAATACCTAATAATATAACATTATATTGCTCTCGTGATCTGCATTTTGCCCCACTGCAGTGGTTCGCGTGGACGGGTTCAATCCGTTTCCCATTGTGACCCAGGGACCCGTAAAAGTGGAGCACAATGCGTTTGTAATGTGACACCCGGAAGGATAAAAAAAAAGATGAAAAAATTTCGAGTGTTTCGTATATTTCGTTCCCGTCATTACCGTCTTAATCCGCGTGCGTGCAGTGTGCGTGCGTGCCTATGCACTGGGGGTTCGTGCTGTATCGTCCGAAAAAGAGACCCTCGACCCCTGTGTCACACTTGTTTCCCCCCATATCACATATTATATATTTTTTCTACTGAATATCTGTACGAGGGTTTCCGTAAAACGGGTAAATATTATTTGCGGTGGAAACTGTTAATAACCGTACACACACACAACGCAGTATACTACGCACTGTAGCCGTCCCCTTCGGCAGTTTGATATCCTCATTATTATATTATATATATACATATTTTTACCAAGCGTAGACACATGGGGAGATCAATTGAACAGGTTAAAAGCTATATAAACGAGAGATTTTTTTTCGCTCCGCATAATATCCTGGGACCGGGATAATTTTTTACGTTTTTTAAAGGGGACTAATGGATGACATCCTATTTTGTTCCCACCGTGCTTGGGCGTTTAACCAGGAATATGATTTTGCAAAAAAACACAGCCAGCAGCTGACAAGATAGGTAGGTATAGGATATAGCTTGTACGTACGTGGCTCGCCGTCTATTGTTGGATACTCGGCAGGATACTTTTGCATTTATATTATACGATTTGACAATAAAAAAATAATAATAAAAAGAGAAGGCTTCGATGATAGAGTTAGATTGCGTGTGAATAGTGAAGATCGTTTTATTCTATACTTTTTTTTTTCTGAAGTCCTCGACGACGCACGTAAGTAACAAAAAGATTAACGGCCTATATGGTGGAGACCCCAAAGTTCTTTCCCCGAAAACATCGCATCTACTAGAAAAAAGTTTTTTGCCTTTATTTTATTTGTTCGCCAAGCAATAAAATATGTTAGCAGCGATTTTTTTTAGTGATTTGTGAAAATAATATGCAAGGTGGTAGGTAGTGTACATAAATTAAACACATATACCTATATACAAATATATATATTCTATATTATAATTATAAATTATAATAGATATTTTCAACATTAGTTGAAAAATATATCACCAATAATTTACTGAAATAATATTCTAGAAATTATTCTTATATTATAAACTGCTACCTATAAATACATGTGTATCATTGTTGGTAAATTATTCATGAATTTTTGGTCATTTTCAGACGGGTTGTTTATTTAAGTATTTAACTATCCGAAAAATTATGCATAATGCTATATAGAGTACATCCGCTCCACAGTTGTAATGATTAATTCCTACGAATTTTAATGAATACGTTTTGTTAATACACACATATACACTGTAATGGTATGAAATATTAATGAATATAATAGTTCATTATTTCCGGGCAACTGTCTAGAATTATTTTTTTTTCGTCAGAAAAATGGAGATCGTCACAAGTGACTGACTCTATGTTGGTTTTTAGACGAATTGAAACAAATCCCAATGAGAAAAAAAATAAAAATGTCAGTGATATTAAGATGTTTTTTACCGCATTTGACTAGATGCATCCATTCATCGGACTAGTTAACAACGCCACTACATAACAATAGACTGAACATTTTCCACATGAGTAACTCATACGCGCAGGGAAGTAGTTCTTTTACCAAAAACAATGTATATACTATATAGTCCATCGAACCATACATTTAAACCCGTAAATATTCGAGAAAGTATTTTTTTCGGAACGTTAAATTCAAGTGGTTTGATTCAAACTATAGTATTATAAGTGCACTTTTCTTCGTATATTATTTACATAAATATACAGTGGCACACGATTAATTAGTACACGAGAGTATGTTATACCACTTTATGCGCTACAATGTCGTTTTTGTATAGTAAATTTGAAAATCGTATTATTATAAAAAATAAAAAATAAAATAATATCTAATAAATAATTATTAAGCTATAATTATTATAATAATTTACAAATTTACGACGTGATTGAGTTATGTGTTTTTATTATTCAATTCATTAGAATTGCAGTATTTAGGTACATTATAACTGTATTCAAATATTAAACCAAAGCGCACACACACACAAAAAAAAAATTGAACAATGTATTTTTATAAAAACCAAATTACTTGTGTCTACTTATTTTCATGGTTAATGTATATTATATTTAAACACAGACGTAGTGTATGATGCAATGTGTTTGGCCACTTGACGAACAGTAGAATCCATTGAACACACAAATCTGGTGTTTCTACAATGTGTTTTCCTATATAAGGCGTATGTATGTATGTGTGCGTGTTTAAGTATTTCTTCTTAAAAAAATAAAAAAAATGAAAAAATGAAAAAAAATAAAAAAAAGTTGTATAATGAACGTGCTCTTGGTAATATGAAATGGAAGTAAAAAACGTGGCTTACACTCGTCAACAAACGCCGTATTTGGTAAATCAAAACAGTTATGTTCATATTGATCGAAGTGACGTAAGCGTTTTTTGGTAAGCCTCTTTGGTCCGCGGATCCATCGTGACATCATTGTTTATCGACTTAAATAATAATAACTACGCGTTATCCTCTCCGGCACCACTACTAAATAATATTATATTATATTTGAATAATATGCAGTATATTATTACAATATTATATTTTTATTCTGCAGAGCATACAATTCTATAGAAGCACGAGTAGTTATTTATAAGCTATATTTACTTCTTCAAAACACGTATTGTTCTATTATAGGTAGGAACTGTATAATATTATGTAAGACATAACAATATTTTAATTTTTCAATGTTCATATAGGTAGCATTTCCATCGTCCATGCGCACAAGAATCTACTATATTATATATTACTTGGAAATCCTAGTGCAAACCTTTGGCCGTTGAACCCAAAACAAAAGAGAAAAATCTGATTACACACGTCGTGCAGCTGTCGAGATGCAGTTTTTTAACCCTCATATCGTTCATATATATACATGCGTATACGTGCGTGAGCGCTTGTGTGTGTATGTGTGTATCCAGGACACCCGAAATAACGAATCGGAAGGGTTTACGCTGAGTTCCCAGAGTATAACCGAAAGGATTAAATAATGGGGGAAAAAATGGTACGAAAATATGTTTTCAAGTGTTTTCCGTGTACATGGGGATAAATAATAAAAAAAAATATATATATACAAGATTATCCTACCTGGCCAGATGTATGCCAGCTGTATATTATTATAGTTTATGCCGATCCTCGGCGGGGGTTCTTTTGACATCTGCTTTTCCAAGTTATCGTTAATATATAGGTTCATCTATAAATTATAATTTTATAAACCATAGATACACCGAAAGTTCAAAGATTTTAGATGACGTGCTGTTGAAAACAAAATTAAATTAAAAGCGTCCGAACGTATAACGATCGTTAGAATCGTATTAACGCACACGTATATAATATTATATATATTATAATTTGTGTGTTTTGGAACTAACGCTACTACCATATGATATATATATAATATCCATGTTACACTACCACTATATTATACATTATTATAATTGTAACGGACATTAGTGTTCGTGTTTTCCGTATAATAATAATATCATATACTATATCTGTATATAAATACTAAAATACATATTATAGGTATATACGATTTAAAAACGGAAAAAACTTAAACATTCAGCTGTAATTCGATAACCGGTGAAATCAAATCTGAGACTGGTTCCGGGCAGTGTTTGCAGACATACGTCACTATAGCGTAGACATATAATATATGGTATAACTCCAGAAATACGACTTTCCGTATCTATACATAATATACGTCATATTTGATGTATATATAAGGTTTTAAAACGTTATTATTATAATGTGCGACTGGCCTAAACTGGGTTCTAGTGAATGGTCTTCCATTAAATCGAGACAACTTGCTGTTGGTCCATGTGTGTTTTGACACGGCTCTCTAAATCATTATAATAATTGATGAAAATATAAAAATATAATAACGTCGTTAGAAAAACTCTTTAGCACAGCCACACGTGGGAGTTTCATTTATTGTTGTATACAAATATATTCATATCAATTAATGTGAATGTTGTCGTTGAGAATGCAAATAAATCGTCGTGTGACCACCTAAGTATAGTTATTAATAATAGGTATTGCATAAACATAAGGATTAGGACGATTATGTGCGAAAAGGATAACTTACTCAAGTTATCTCGATATGTACTTAGTTGTATAAAATATCTTATAAATTGGTAAAAAAAAAATAATCAAAAACAAGCAAACGCACAGTATACGAGTATTTCCTATGCACAATATAAGAGAATTAGATTACAATTTATAAGGTGTATGACTATAGGTCGTAAATTATAATTTGAGATTTATACACATCACGATAAAAACACGTCTGAAGTACTTAAAATCGAATCAATCGCTGCAGGAGACTCGAACATATCTCAACGCCACGTCCAATGTAGGTATATGAACACAATTACTCACACACACACACAAGCACACACATACATACATATTAAAAATAATAATATGATGGTTATATAGAATGTGTAATTACAGCTGTCGATCCCGGTAATAACCTCGTTATACATTGATGTTCTTCGACAAATAACGGTGTTAGTTGAAATAACGCGTCCACCGAGTATATTATAATTTGCCAATCGTAAAGGTGGCAGTGGACGAGAATACCACCATGATGGTACCTATTAAAAATAAGAGAATTAATCATGCACGCGTAGTGCATACTATATATACGATAGACAAATGTACGATATTGATTTTTCTAGGTATATGATGTGTGTGTGTTTTTTTTGTGTCTGTCATCACGTTTTGGAGCAGTAAATTTGTTTTGATTTTCGACTTCAGTACTTCGTCCAATCAGAAAGTGAATCTAGTTGGTACTTTGTGGTGTCAAAAGTAAAAAATTCTCAATATTTTTCTAAATAATCGGGATAAACAAACTAAAAATTAAGGGAAAACGGGAAATTTTACGCACAATCAGTTTTCGACAAAATCGATTTTGGTTTTTGATGTAACTTCAAAACAAATGACCATATAGGCATGAAATTTTCACTGAATATTTGTATAAGTATATTCAATACACCATGCAATTTTCAAAAAATTATTAGTTTTTTAAAATTTAATATCGATAAAAATGTATTTGTAGGGTAGAAAAGCTTGAAACTTTAATTCAAGACACCTAACACATTGTTACAATAGCAGTTGAAATATAATAGAAATATATTGACACCATTTATTTTTATTTTTATAAGCATTCAAAGTTTGAATTTTGAAAACATATGTAAAAATCACAAAATTCGCAAATTATTTTATGCTAGAAATTCATAAAAAATGTTCCTTTTGTATCTAAGATTTGAAAATTTTTAATAATCTAATATATTCTAAACAGATAAACCATCTCCGCTCAAAATCGTTTTTCGTATTCAATGATATAATATCTTAGGATTTAAATTTAATTCCATCCATTACAATAACCCACTTGTAACCTACTTTACAGCAGAGTGACATCCACGACTTATCCGCTTTTTTTTTGTTTGAGAGTAATACGTGCCATATGTGGCACTACACACAGCAGTAGTATGATTATTCATAATATATTGGTAGTACAATTTATACTCAGATCCATATGCATACATGAACAAGAATATTATGATTTATATTTATTCATTGATTTTTATAGGACATATAACCCTTTTTTGTAATTCTTGTATGACTTGACTATATTATTTTAGTAATAACGAATAACGATCAACCGATGTATTTGTTTATCCTTTTGCATTTTCATTATCTGACATTATATAGTTTGTGCCAATGGCCATAGTTGTCGAGGCTTAATTCAAATAAAAAAAAAATATATATATACTTTGAGGCTCCACTAACCTGCATCCTTCACAACACAAGAATAGTGATCATATATCTAAATATTATAGCTGCGCGCCTTGAAGATGCTATGTGGGATCAATGCTAAGTCACATCGGTCATTTATCAGCATGATGTTCATTATAGTTAGTATAATAGGGGTGGATGACTTGAGCCAAGAAGAGAAAAAAATGAAATAATAATAATCGGAAAAAAAATGCAGCACGCGTGTTCGTTAGTTGCTGTCTCGAAAATCCACAGTAAAGACTTCCAAAAACATGCTATAATAAGGATGTGTTTTTCAAACGACACTGTTATTGACGTCAGTGATTGTCTTATTTCATCAATTTATCATTAGATTGAATGGGCTTTAATAGAACTATTACTATATGGTATTATTATTGGATGGTAGAGGGGGATCCACATGTGATAAACACTTTGCCGCGGGGTCTGCTGTTGCTCAGGTAATAGAGTTTCTGTATTTATTTGCGTACCTATTTCTGTGAACTGACTAACATGCATACTATAAGCATACAAACAAAATATTACGCATATATTACTGCAGCTGGGATTTCCTACATTTTATACTTTGAGAGCTCATTATGTATGTATAAGCATGCAAAGAAATTACTAAGCTTTTTATGGTTAAAAAAAAAAATACATTAGAAATGATGTGAACTTGTTATTTGTTAAATAGACCCAAATTTCTACTTCGCTGGAAACACACACTATCGTATTCGCCACCTTCTACTACCACAATATATTTTTTCTCAACTTTTTATTATTATATGTAAGGGCAAACCATTTATCATTGGGAGCACAGTGACCAACGCCAGTCTAAAGACACGCCCCAGGCGTCATTCTAGGCACCAACAATATAAAAAATACGCTACATAATGATAATAAATATATTATATAAATTATGTCCAGACCACGGCCGTGATAATGCGATAAGGTTCAGTTTACGCGCGCGTGTTATATAAAACCCATCTAGAGTCAGTCGCCATACACGCGAACCTCCACCGTTGTCGCGCGCCATCGGTAGGTTTCCGAAACCTTTCAACGTAGGAAAATAGTACTATAATAGTAATAAATTAATAATAATAAAACGAAAATCAAAAACGAAATAAATAAGTAAATAATATAGTGATAGGAAATAGAAAATACGAGGAAAAAATTGTACCAAAAGACACTGGGGTGAAATTTGCCATTGGTTGCGAAAAAAAACCCGCATTGGCGAAACCGTACAAAGCATGTTTTCCGCTCGAAGAAAATCCGATTACCGTTTCCGTACCGTCACTACCCGACACTGCTTAACACGTCGCGAGCGGTGCGCAAAATTGCAGCATTTCAATTGCACTCTTCAATAGAAGGGTCATCAGAGCGGCGGTGGACGGTTTTATATTATATATCCCATATACGTAATAATAACATATATATTGTATTTGTGTATTTGTGTGTGTATTTATGGAGGTGTATATACGTAGAGAATCCGCTGACTCGACAAACCGATTAGGTATATGTTATAACATGCATCTACTTCGAATTTATATAAATACATAATGTATAATATGTGTATACGACACGAAACTCGACGTAATTTGGTGTAGATTTTATAATAATCAAATATAACATAATACAGCGTTTCACCCGTAGTGTATAGTTAATGTATGTATTATTTGAAATGTGAGTGAATAAAATGTTTCTTGCAGTCAGACCGATATAGTGACACTGAAACACTTAAACGTAAAGAAATTCTCAAAAATTAGATTTGTTCTAAGAGACGTGAAACCTCTATTCTGCAGTGCATGCATCATAATATAATATATTATAAACAATTATTTTTTGGTATTAGCCGATGCATACCATTTGACAGGTATCAGGACGTTCAACGCGTCAACTGCAACGGTGGCGTTCCTGCAGGTTATAAATGTACTATACAATATATATTCTCATACTATAGAACATTCGAATGCATATATTATATAGGTTAATCCTATTTCTCGCTTTGGTATTGAAGAGTATATTCAAGTACTTCTACACGCGTCGTATTTGTTCATTTGACTTTGCTTTTACCGCAGGTATTATAGTAAAATATTGAAATGCTGATGTTGTGGGTCATTATAGCATTATAACTTATAATTATACTTCTACACATATATCCACATGTATAATGTAGGTAAAATATACAAATATACTGGAAGATTGGTCGGAACTACTCAGAAGATACATGATGATGATAAAATATTATTTTATATTATATACAGTCAGAAGGATTGGCTGTCGATCGGAGATGATTTTTATTGTTTTTTCATTTATTTTTTATGAAAACGACAATGGGAGACGATAAACTAACGGCAATAAGGAGTACTGTAGGGAAACAAAAGAAATCGGTCGTATACGTATATAACGATATTTTTCAAACAATTAAAAATTGTACAACAGGGATAGTGCGGTAGTGGCGCGGGACGATAGACGGAAAGCCGCCGAGGTATTGTAGAGGTGTAGAGAGAAAGAGAGTGAGAGTGAGAGAGAGAGAGTGAGAGAGAGAAAGAATGACTGACCGAGTGAGTGGGAGAGGGCGCTACGGCGTGTAATCGTGATGCGGGAAGGGAAAACGGTGAAGAAAATATAGTCAATAAAACGCACCCCGGAATATAATAGAAAAACGCGTCCGTCCGTCTGGGACAGTTAAAGCTATCGTAAAAGTTTCGCGTATCGCGTCATAAAAACGGGGCCAACATGGCCGGGCGGTTCCTTCAAGACGGTTTTTGCGGCAAATTTTTTCCCTTCGACCCGCTCCAACGTTACCAACATCACCACCACCAACGCCGTCACCGTCGCCGCTATTGCCGCGCCAACACTATAGGAATATTTTCTTGGTTTTTTTTTTCATGTTTTTAAGACCAGCGCGCACACATTGGCCATAATTTATTGCAGATGTTAGCATACGATTTGTATCGGCCTAAAAAAAGAATATTATGACCATAAAAAAAAAAAATGAACAGTCCGCCGCCACCACTGTCGTCGTCTCCCAAAGACAGACGGTTTTTACAACCCTGTGTCTGTGTGTGTGCGCGTGTGTGCGTATAACGCTTGTTTTATTTTTCATTAAAATAAAGTCTCACTAGACTTGTGTTTTATTTATTTTTTTTTGTTTCCGTTAAAAACTCTACAGACTACAGGATTATATACAGGTCTTTTTTCCCTTCTGCGAATCTTTAATGACCAATAAAATGCGTACATTAGTCGTATAAGCATATAATATATAATATATATATTTTATATTATTATGTAGGTGTGTACGATGACGAGTAACGATAATGCGTTTGCTCCCCAAAACAACAATTTACCAATGTAGAATGTAAGATATAAGTATTATAATATATTACATGAATATTGGTTTAAAATCGTGTATTTTTCTTTATACATATGTGCCTTCCTAAATCCGCTCTATCGATATCTTATAGACGATACCGCATGACGTTAGGTACCTATCCGAAACGTATTCGTGTAAAACATTTTGTATATAATATCGTGTAGGTATAACTATAATAATATAACGTTGTTAATTACGCGTCATTCGAAATATAGAAAGAAAATCTCCATAAAACGCCGCTCGCGTATAAGTCATTGGGCGTAATGTATGAAGATACCTAGTGTGAGCGAGTGTGTAAAGAGACTGATTCAAACGTGGACGGGTGTAAGTGGGAGGGGGGAGGAAGGTTTGATTAATCGTTCCCACGACCGAGATGAGGATAATGATTGCCGAGGTGAGTCGACACATTCTTACAAAATTTACAGGTGCCACGTCTACACACGCGAGCGCGAGTGAGCGAGTGTGTGTGTGTGTGTGATGATGATGATGTGTAGAGCAACGGCAGCGGACCGGCTAAGGCGGTAGTGTGTGAACAAGTCCTGCGATGGAATAATAAGAATAATAAAAAAATAAATATCAACCAAAAGAAATGAGAAAAAATTACAGAACGAAATGATTTCAAATTTATACGATGTACATCTATTATAGGTAACTGCAGAGTAGATTATTCATCAAGGCCGATCCTGCAATACGCACGAATACTCACCCCTCTCCCCGCCAGTGCCTCAAACGCCTCGTGTATAAGTACGGTGTAATGTGTATATATTGACTATATAGCTATATAGTTATGTACCTATAATCTATAATAAGCAATATATATTTATTTTTTTCAAGTATACAACGGGTATGTTCACCACGAGTGCATCATTCATGGGTGTTCGTTTTCGGTGATTTTTAGTGAAAAATGCCGATTCCCCTCGTAATTTATATTATTTATTAGGATATTATTGGGCAGGCCCCTTTGTGTCAACCAAAAAAACATAAAAAATTATTTATATATATATATATATAGTAGCGTATACAACTGTCAATTTTTAAAAGGAGTCTGTGAATACAATAAAGACGTTGAGCATCTTACCTTGACAGTTGGCTATAACCACCTACGTGTAATTCTGCAGAATCTCAATGGAAATATTACGACCGAATGTGTCTTCTGAGGTTCTGACTAAGACTCGTTCAATCCTTCATAATATATATACGCACTCAAAATTGTCGTTTACAGATTGAGATTCATGGTTTCGTCGCACTGTACCCGCCACTTTCGGACACATAAAACGAAAAAAAAAGTAGCGAACGGTTTCCTCGACAATAATTGCAAGAAGAAGAGTGAAAAAAGCCTGACAAAAAATATCGCGGTTACCCGCTTGCCGTGAGTCATTTGAACATGGTCATAACCGTGCTTAACCTATTGGTGGTCTTAGAACCTCGCGGGGTTTTAACGGCAAATGATGCAGCGACAACTCTTATTCGAACGCGTCGTCCGTCCGTTAATTCACAGTGAGGTTATAAATACCTACAAGCCACATACTATACAGCAACCGCTGTAAGTTCTTGGTCGAGGTAACTTCCACTCATATACACGGTATATGGTTCGGCGGGGTTTACGCGCGGGTACAGCGTCTGTCGTATGGATTCTGATTGACCGTGGATCATATGGTCATTCACTAATTATTAATAAATTACGGTCTACCAGGAAATTCCCTGCAGAGTTGGTCTGAGCTTAACTTTTGTACACGATTCGTCGGACGACGTCATAACTGCAGTGAACTTCGCTCAAATGTGATATTTTTGTTGGTGGTTGGTCATCAGTCATTACTTATCAGTCCGTTCGAAACTCAATAATAATATTATGTAGTGCTGTGCAGTTCGGTGAGATTTTGACGAAACGAAGCTTGAACAGTTTTCTAACATAATATTGTCATCTCCAGTCCGGAGAAATGCACCGTTTTGTTTCCCGAGAATTATACGCACTGGCCGACCGGCTCGTTGGTAAGTTATAATATGATGCATATTATATTGTCATACATCAGTCACCTATATATTATTCCCAGTCTCACAGGTTCTTAGAATAAATAACCAACATTTCCTACGCTTATTTTGACTTATCGTATTTACATAAAGTTATGCATAAATTGTCTCGATGGGCAATATAGGTTTAGAAAATCTACGTAAAATATTAGTAAAATAACCACACAAAATTTAAATATTAATTACAATTGTGAAGTATCATTGCTTCGTATAATACTGTTATTCTTATATTATATGCACTTTATTATACCTATGTATGATTATAAATTATAATTTTAAAGATAACAATATAATAATCGTAATAGTATCTTTTAAAATAGTCTCGTTATTTTAATGTGATAATTTACTAATTTACTGTTGTATGATTGACAATAAAGAACCATTTTTTTTCCAAACTTAAAACATTTTAATTTTTAGAAAACGGCGCATACATATACCTAGCACCTTATAAATATAAGAAAAATATAAATCGAGATATTTATTGCATTGTTTTTTAATTGTTTTTTTATACCTTTTTATATCATAATAAAATAATTTGTTGATAAGTCTTATGGTAATTAATTCTAAATATTGTAACTAGGATTACATACACATAAAAAAATAATTTAAAAAATAATTAAATAATATCATGAATTACCTAACAGTTTTTATAAAATGGATAATAATTATCCCGTATAAGTAATTGGTCCAAACGAAATGCAAATTTTCAATATGATTTTTCTCAACTAGTCCTAATTTCTTACGTGCTTTGCACATATTATTATTATACCTATTATATCATATTGTTGGGAGTGCTCTCTACTACCGGCCCCTCGAGACGTTTTAATTATTGTTTTATATTTTTATACATATACATTAATCAATTCATCTCGCTTGATCGGACGATCTCTCTGCGGAGAAACACGTTTTCGTGTAATTGAAACCGCGATGCATACCTAAATACGGATGGTTGAGTCAAAGCATCCGGATTTACATTATATTATCATAAAAACCTCTTCTATCGTGCAATCCATATACATATTCGTTTTTCGGAGGTCTTGTGCGTGCCCATATAACATACATGCACACACACACACATACACATACATGTATGTGTACAATATATTAAACATACACGATATAATATTATAACTCGCTGCTATTAATAATCAATCATGTGTGCGGTTCAGACACGAATTCAATATTCGAAACGTCCGCGGGCCAAGGTATTCGTGGCTACCGCACGCATTAGGTAAACATCTCATTCGGATAGCCAACATGTATATATCGTATACACGCACATACTGTTGTGTCCTTTACACGCCGATCAGACTGCCAATCAACTTTTGGTCTATGCCGTTTCAAAAGCGAACCCCTTACCTGCAGTTACCAATTAGGTTTAGATGACAAATCTATAGCGTATCATAACTTAAAATACGACGAGATCGTATATTATAATGACTCTGCCAGCATAACGCGTCGGTGTTTGCACGCAATCTAAAGTTAAATTTAACGATTGTAAAATTAAAATTGAGTTAAAAACGTTGTTTATTTTTTTGTTAATAACTTTTAACCGTTACTATAATATACTTTTTAATCATTATGATGTTCGATTGTTTTAAAATATTGTTTAGGCTTTCGTTATTCATTGAGATTTTTTCGTATAAAACATTTTTATAGGTCTATGGTTTTTAAAGCTTTGACGAGTAAAATTTCCAAATTCAGCTATTAAACAATTTTTATTGCCGATTAAAAAAGATACAACATTAGTGTTTGATTAATATATTTTAAATTGATTATTATATTGATTTATACGAAATTAACTTAAGATTAATTTAATGAATTGAATATCGCCTTCTACTGTCAGTTGCTCTGAAGAAAGTGCAAAAAATCCGTCTAAATTTTCTATACAACACGTTATACCTATACGACCTATCTGACCCGATAATCTTTTTTGGGAAAGTATAACAAATATTGCATAACACAAAGTTATCATTATTTGGTGACTTACCGGTAGAGAAGTTAACCATCGGCACGTTGTTGGTAATGGCATCGGCCACGTCCGTGTTGAGTCCGTAGATTTCCAGCAGCTCGCGGACCGTGTTCTGGGCGTACTCTTTTAAGTCAGTCGCTTCATGTGGCTGGTGGTGTTGGTGGTGGCCAGCAGCTGCGGCCGCGGCCGCTAGCAGGTGCTGAACGCCATGAGCAGCGACTGCTGCTGCTGCGGCGACGGTGGACGGGCGCTTGTCCGTCGGCACCGCGCCCGCCGCTGGAGGCTGTGTAACGGCGCACGTGAGATCCATCGGTGCGGAACCATCGTCGACGCGCGGCCGCTTGGCCACGGTGGACCCGGTGCACGCGCTCAGATCGAGCACTGCGGCCGCGGTCAAGTCGCCGCCGGCCGCTGCCGAGTCTCCGCCGGCGCCTCCACCATTGCCGCCATCACAACCGTCTTCAGCCGCGTCCTGCGTATAGCTTATGTTGCGTGGCTGGAAGTTTTTCCGCTTGTTCCGCGTACTGTTATTATTGTTGTTGTTGTTATTATTGCTGTTGTTATTGTTGTTATGGTTGATGACGGGCACGTTAGATCTGGCAGTCAGGCAGACGGGCTGCTGTTGCTGTTGTTGCAGCTGACGCTGACGCCGGCGTTGGTGTTGTTGTTGCTGCTGGAGGTGGTGGTGACGGTGTTGGTGATGGTCGTCGTCATCGTCTTCCTCGTCACGGGTCCGATCGGCTTCGGCCTCCGAGTCCGTGTCCTCGGCCGACGAGAACACGCCCAGCGGCGGCGTTTGCACTTTGCTGTGCCGGGCTGCCGCCGCCGCCGGTGCAGCCAACAATCCCGTATCGGCCATTGTCACCATTCAACCTGTAAACAATACAATGCTATTATGTACTTGTATGGGTGCTAATTATTGTAAAATATTAAAAATTAAGCTGCAGCCGTGCAGAGAACCTAAATTGCAATTCAATTTATAAACACCTAAAGGATAAAATATTGTATAATATTGTGGATATACGTATTGTATGTACGACGTCTGTGAAAGGACCGTGTGAAAATTAAATCAAAAGCGGTTTTTCCGATGACAAAAATTCAAAATCAACTCAATAAATATGAACATCGCGCTGCAGTTAGGTCGACGGGAGAATGTCAAATTGTATTGCGAAAGACGAGTATAGAAATCAACTATCGAAAAATCAAGCTGTCCACCAGATTTTCGACTGATTAAGTCTATAATAATAATTATATTGTAATACATAATATTGTCTATGTAGCTAGTCGAAAACCGGCAATGTAATTTACGACGAATATGGCGACGATCGCCCCGCGGAGAGACGGTTACCAATGTATAGGTATATAATATGAATGTATATACGGTCAGTTTAATACAATGACTATCCGACACCCACAATAATGCAATATAAAATATATATATATCATTGTATTGGTATAGACCAGACGCCCGTACGCTATTATAATATACCGCGACGACAGTAATATTAATAATAATAATAATAACGCGGCCGTATTCGGTGTCGTCGTCGTCGCCGTCGTCGCGTCCGGCGCCTCGGCAAGAGTATTATATACTTTAATACTTTATACAGTTTTCTCGTACTACAATAATATTATCTAGTGAAATGTACGTCCGCGAGAGGTACCTATATATATATATATATATAATGATAATAATAATAATATCGTATTAATACACATATTATAACATTATAGACGTATCGCTTCCGGCCATCGGTTCCCGCGTGTCCTTTTCACGGCGACGCGTGTATACTGCAGCAGTTTATTATTATTATATGCGATGCCCACAAAAGGATAATAATATAATGTCATATATATGATATAATGGGACACGTATATGGACGTGGGAGAACTCACGGCGGCGGGTGAGTGCGTGTGCGCGGGTATCGTTATGTATATAATAATAATATATAATATGACACTTTTCGTTTTACCAATTTTTATTTTCTATAATATACTACGCTTATAATACGAATGCGGGCGCCGCCGCCCGCGTATTTTGCGCACGTAAAACAGTAAATCGAAAGTCTCGATACTATAGGCTAAAGTATAATGTTTCATGATGGCGTTCGAATAAAAGATATATATATATATAGTTATGTATATATATATATAGTGATGTATATATATATATATAGTTGTATATATATATATATATATATATATATATATATATATATAACGCCATACTGCAGGTGAGACAATACGAACACAAATTGGGCGACCGGGTAGCAAAATAAAAACTGAAGTTTTTGAGAATGAGTATAAGTTTAACTCGCGAGTTCAACGTCGCCGGAAGTGAAATCGACTACATAAAATTTCTTTACGCTTTTTCACAATGTGAAGCGGAAATTACCGCGGACGACTCTGCGGAGGAACGTAGGAAATAGAATTTTGACGCGGTGGCATCGGTGGAACCTGTGGACGAGACACGCGTTGCATTTAAAACATAATATAAATATTATATTTAGTTCATATACAATATATGAACTAAATATACACAGAATCTGTGAGTGCGGAATGCGTGAAAAAAATAGCTATAGGTAGACGTTAAAAAACGGAACCTGCTATATAACGCCAGCCACGATTTTTTTTTCCGCTGTCCGGCGGCAATTCATTTTTATGGACCGGAATTCACCAAATAAGACGAAACAGAACCTGATACACAGCAGCGACAGGGTCATTAATTAATATTCTCGTGTTGTTCGCTAAACGGATTTCGTTTCTAATATCACAAAAAAAAATAAAAAAATACCGTACATTATAATCTGATTTCTACATAGTACCCCATACACCACTGTACGTTCACGATAATCGATTTTTAAAGCGGTATATAGAGTCTAGACGGAGTGAAAGCAATAGCCAATAGGTATATACGCCACTATACGGACATAATGTAATATAATATAGGCACATCAAAAAGTGAGTATTACGCGTTTATTTTTCGCGAGTACCTATTTTATAATTATGATGGACGCGCGGATGGAATCTTTTACTTTTAAATATATAAGCCTATAAAAAAAAAATTATTTGACGGAGAAAAAATAATTTAACAATAAATCGCAAAGGTCAAACCAAAGCCGACGAGGGGTTGACAATTGATCAGGTGTGTTTCGACGGGAGCGTGAAAGGAAAGCCCCCGAAATCATTAGTCACACACGAGCTGCTCGTGCAGCATTCAGCGTATACTGGTCCCCATATACTATTATATATAGGTACTATCGTTCAAGTGTAGGTCGGGCCAAAAAAAAATATAAAAAAATATAATGTGTCCCGCAAATCAATGAACCGTATCCATACGACATATCGTTGTGGTGCCTTTATTTTGGATCGATTTTGTACCCTCCCAGTTGCAATTCAATATTTTCGCGAGGGATAACCACTTAATAATTCGAATTTTCGGGCGAATGCGATCAATATAAACAATAATAATAATAATAATAGCTATATGTAAAACAGACGTTCCGGTGTAGTCCGCGTACATTATGTTTTATATTAAAGAATACGAAAAAAGGGTAAACTTCACGCACATATATGGGTGATTTAATAACATATATAATCATATGACTGCAGCCTACAGTATGGCTATAGTGTTATAGCGGTGTCTCGCCCGATAAACGCGCACGTTGTATAGGTCGTCAGACTGAGCAGTATGGCTTTTGTAGTAATCGATGTTTTTCGTTTTAAATTATTCGAAAAACAATAGGAGTTGGATTTCAGCTAACCTTTTGCACTCGAATAATAAAATCGGGTTGCCGGAAACAAGAAAAAAAATTTACACATATATATACATATAATAATAATAATAAAAAAAAAAATGCACTGACACCTGGTTACCGATAATGTACAGGTGTGGTTCCCTTGGTTGTAAATGACACGACCGCCGTAGACCGTATAAAATGTAATAAAGTGTTTTGCATTTCGAAGAAAAAAATTATAATATAGCATTAACAATCCGATCAGGTGAAATACGAAACGGTTACGAAACGGCTTTAGAGCTAAAATGATACATTAGAATAATTAATAATTTCCCAATGATGACACGATCAGCAAAAGGATAGAATTATTATTATTGTTGTTGTGTTTGTTTTATGAGGGAATTTTTTTTTTTAGACTGACAAGATTTTCGACAGCTGCAAACGACTTCAAATATAGCCGGCTGCAGTGAATTACGGAGTAAACGACTGTATTAATTGCACAATATAGTACGACCTACAGTAAGATTTTAAAAAACGCGATTTCCTTTTTCTTTTTTTTCTCGAAAAAAACATTGTTGTCCGCTACTGCAGGCGTATATAGACACCTATAATAGACTAGGACTGTTATAAATATATATATACCAGAGTACAAGACATCGCAATTGAAGGACGTCCTTTTGTGCCCGTTCCCACAATGTCTCATTGTGTTTTACTGGAATTTTCAATCGCCCTTCTTGCGAGCACTCCTGTCCTTGTCGCGGCTGCTGCCGCAGTATGGTCTTTTCGTCACATTTGTTGTGGGATTCAAGTTGAGGACGCATTCCAAACCGATTTGTGCTTGGTATGAGTGCCGGGCATTCGGTTATATTATGAATATGAGATACTTATATAATATCTAATTGAATATCTATCCACGATGTTTTTGAAAAATAATTTTCTTTTACGAATCTATATACCGATTTTTTATGCTTGTATGAAACAAATCAATGAGTCTTGGCAACGTCTATTTTCGTCCAGGGGCTAATGAAATAATAATAGATACGTCGCCAAATTAGGCTTTTACGACCCGACATCATGTAGGTCACTTTATATGTATATATATATATATATATTCACGGTATATAACAATTAACAATAACCAGACGTAAGGGTACGATATGCGGATGATGACTATGACGACTTTCTCTCGATAAAAGTAGATTATACAATGTGTATACACACGAAATCGTGTATACACCACGAATGCACCATCATACAATATAATATTATTATGATATCTTTGTATTAATTAGACAAAATACATTGTGTGTATTTTGCGTGCTTATAAAAAGTTAAACCTACATAATAATATGCTGATATGGACAATAGAAATATTATGTAGGTATATTGAACAGTAAGATTAACTGCACAATATCTCACGTGATGCGATACATATAGCGCGTTATGCGCATATACATATAGAAGTGTTTAATATGGTGTGTTTTAGGTGGTTATTTTACAAATTTATCGTTGATATATAATATATATAACTATGGTCTATGAGTACATAACAATACGAGATCGGAAGTGACTTAAAAATATAAGCAGATGTTTAGTGTTTACCCAAAAGACGATGACATTTTATAATAATAAAGCGATGTATTAAATCGATTAAATTTATCGGAGACATTAACGACGGTACATGAAGTTAACGCTGCGCTTAAGCTGTGTATACCTAATATAATAGTACCATGGTATGATGTATACCTGTATATCATTGTAAATTGTAATTTATATTTAAACAAAAAGCATGATTCGCAGCTTTTATATTCATGTTTAATATAAATTATATGTATTATGTTTATGTATAAAGTAACAAAAAGACCATGTAGTACACGACGACGTAGGTAATATACCATCGACGATAGTATACGAAAATACGGTTATATAGGTCCATCGTCCGTCGGTTCGGGCGCCAGCGAGTCAAACGTGAGGCCGATTGGTCACGCCGCAATCTTCCGGTTGTTGCAGTCTGACGCCGCTTTTATAATACGCGTGTACTTATAATATATTGTATGCATGTATGTGTGTGTGTAGCATATATGTACTTTGTCGTGTTATCGCGTGTTATTCTCTTTTGTACCGGTATATACGATATAATATTATATACTGCGGTATATATATATATATATATGTTCGAATATAGTAATAGTTATGATTTGGTTTTTTTTTATTATTATTTTGTTGTTCGACGCGCACCGCACAATACATAACAATGTGTACCTATATGTAATAGAATACAGTGTGTAGTTTACCACGGGTGTCCGGCCACGAATCGGAAAAATAAAATAATAACACGTTTCTGATATGCGTTTTGTACCTATTTATATGATACCTACATTTATGCATAATACGAAAATATACAATCGTTTGCGAAATCGTATGACATTGTTTATCCGTTGGGCGCGTGGGCGATGTGTAAACATAATATAATGAGTTATAACACATCACACGCAGGCGTTAATACACACATATATACATATATGATATTAAATTTACCTCACCGAGTCTATCATATAGGTAGGTACCTATTATATTATAATATATTGTATTCAGTCGGATAATTTACCTCGAAACATATATCGAACAATTTCGAGAGCTATAGGTATAGGTACACTCCGTAACTTATGTTTAGTTACTGGGTAATTACATCTACAGCGGAATCTCTTTGCTTTTTGCGGCTACATGATGAGTAGTGAGTAGCGCGTAGTACCTATAACACAGCTCAAAAATATTGCAAATCATATTCAAGACCCAGCCTTTAAAAAAACAATAGTGTTAAGTAAAAATAAATGCGAAATCATACGGAGTGAATGTTAAATATTGTTTATGGTCGATGATGTGGTAAGAAAAACGGAAAACATATACTGAGTCGGTGAGGAATAATGATTTTACAAGATTCGTTATTTTCAACATTGTTATACTTAATATATATACCTACATGACGTCTTCCGAGTAAGTATATCTAACTGTGAATAATGTATCCACACTGAGTGGCGCTGGATTACATTATAATCCTTTACATAATTTATTACGTTGCGGCGGCGTGTTAATAATTTTGGCTGACTAAATCAATTTTCTGCAGCAGCATTGCTATACGACATGTCGACATGGGTCAGGTCTATACGTATAACAAATATAATATATTATTATTATATTATGATGGTCGCTCATTTGGAGTAAAGTCCATGTACATATCATAATATATTATATAGGTACACGCGCTCACTATTATACGTACGCACACGCACACACTCATGTTTTTATACACACTGCTACAGTCGCGAAAAAAAGAACTCACCTGCCCACTATTATACGTAAACATATTTTATATATTGTACAGGTATATGGTTACCAATATCATAATATTGTTGTGCGGTTCGGTACAGTGTTTTATTTTAATTTTAATACCGTCCGCGTGTTGAAGCGCGAAACCCGCTTGACTTTAATTATTGTTCAAGTAATGCAATTTTTTTTAATTTTAGGTATAAAATAATAATCGCAGTACGCGTGATATCGGCCGGTCGAATCACACCACTGTTATAATTTATATTACACTAGCTCGTAAATTTAACCGAAATCGCACCTCAGAGAACGTTCTGCTGCATTCTATTATGTGTCTCGTCATCATAATATATAATATAATATAGACTATATAAGACGTACATGACGATTTAGTATTTACAATAATATATTATATTATGTAAAAGTAGCCAGTATAGGAAACCAATGAGTATCCGCTGCAGTTTTCACGACGACCGTTATCCGGCTTGTATTATAGTCATCGCAGCGTATTTATATACAATTTGATGACGAATTCTCGCGCATTGCTACTGAATAACCTAATAATGTATGTATACTCTTACAATATTATGATATAATAATTTAAGCGCACCTAATATACACAAGTGCAAAGAGTACCTAATACTACCTATACATATATTACATGTTCGCGCTCAGGTAAATATGTTTAGGCGATGAAAAAAAAGTCAAATCGCGTCAGATATAAATATATAATATATATGTAAGTATGTATGTATTATTATAATTATGTAGTCTTTGCGGGGTTTCGGATTTGCAAGCAAATGTATATGTAAATCACATTGTTCGCGACAATAATATTATTGTGCAACGCTCCACTTAACATTGCATATATATATACACTGCATTGCGCATGTATAATATATATATGTATATCTGTATAGAAGGCAAAAATTATTCGCGAAACGACACGTCGCCGCCTATGGCGTTTGTTCGTATATGTTTATTGTAAGTTGGAATAATAATAATGAATTCTCCTGAAATAAAAATCGGACAAGGCCTGCGAGCCTATGATACATTATTTTATACATTCTATTGCGAGACTGCAGAAACACAGTTTCACGTACAACACACGTAATACATATTGCGAGGGATGCAGTCTATAGGCTCAAGACCTATTTGAAATATCATTATTGTGTACCTACTACAAAGCGTATTTTTATTATTATTCTCTGTTTCAGATATGGAGAGTCTTGAAATTATTTGTTTCTTGTTGAATACATTATACGGCAATAATTATTATCCATATGGACGCCGTATTGATATTGGTATAACCTTGAATCGAGTGATCCCGGGTGTTAATGTATAGTGTACGGCGGCGTGAAACGATCAAAAGAAATATAAAAACAATACGGTCACAAATTCATTTCATTTAATGATAATATATACATATTTCGCCTTAATTAAAACTCGCTGAAATCTCAAAAACTATTTATTATAATGGACGTCACACAACACACAAACAGTTAAAACCACAACGTGTATATTATAAATAAAGCTACATCGTCACTGTCCGTTAAGAGTCTAAAAGAAAACGAAAGACATCACCTAATATATAATATTATGATGCACATCCGACAACGATGACGACGTTTAGAACAAAGATCTGACCGTTTTTATAAACTATATATTATTATTATTATTATTATTATTATACAGATGTAATTAAATTCCCGTCATATTTGACGACGTCTGCGAACAAAAGAACAATAATAAATCTTTGTTTTTGTCAAAAAAACCAAAATAATTAAGATTCCCTCGGTTAGTTAAGAGAGGACACGAGGAGATGCGGAGAAAGAATAAGAAGAAAAAATAAATAAATAAATACGATGAAGGAGTGTGTCTGCCGGCTATCGTCTTGTACGAAATGATAAATGACCTCAAAAAACACGGTCTGCCGGCCCACCGTAATATCGTCTAAACAAACCCAGCTCTGTGTATTCTTTTTCGTATTTTACCCGAGTTTATACGCATCATATACGCCAGCGAACGTGTAGTGTGCACCGTATGAATATATATATATATATATTTATATTATGTATAAAATTTTTTTCTCTCTTAATTTTTTTATTTTTAATTAAAATATGATTAACGAGCCAATAAGAACGACCTCAACGGGCCCGGAGAATTAGTGCACGCATGATATTATATCCATCGCAGCGCAGCGGCGGCGGTGATGGAGATTATATAATGGAATCTAATTAGCTTCAAGGGTATATACATTCTACGAGGATTCATTAGAGGACCGTTTAAATATTATTATGTTCAAACGGGGGAAAAAACGAATTTTGGCCGACCCGTATAATTTCTACTCTATATACATATCGTATATATTTTTTGTGTGGAATATGCATTTTTTCCTTTTCGATGACTCACGCGCGCGCGTTTCGTGCTTCCAAAATTGACACCGGGCTTTACGGCGCTTTTCATTAAAAATAATGACTCATATCGAATATTAGTATTTACGACGCATACCCCGCCCGCGTCTTCTTTCCCGCTTTAGCTGTTTCACTGTAGGGAAGAATTAAAAAAAAAATAAAAAAAATTGAACTCCTATTCATATGCAAACACACACACACGCGCGCGCGCGCGCGCACGCACACGCACACACAGAAGTGAGTACCCCTAGCACGTAACGAGTTCTCAAAGAGTATTAAAAAAATATATATACCCCTTCTATATATTTTATTATTGCTATTGTGTTTGTTTGTCGGTAACCCTTACATTATTTTTTTCTTTTTTTCCCTGATAAATACATATATATATATAAAGTTCCCATCGTCCGTTATTAATATTTGCATAAGTCGACCGTACGGTCGCCATTTTGGAATCACGAACCCGTTTTAAGTTTCCTTTTGTTTTCGGCCTTCCACCAATTTTTCCCGAACATATTGATCACCGTCATCATCATGGTCAACGCTCCCATAATCCTCTGCCGCCATCGCCACTGCCGCCACGTAGGACATGTCACCCGAACGGCGTTTCCCCCATTAGACATATATATGTGAGTGGCACCCTTGTGAGCAGCAATGGTCTTTTTGTGTGCGAGTGTGTGTCCGTTTGACTTAATCAATTTCGAAATCAATTTTGAAAATACAAAGCATGACGTTCAAACGACAGTAATATACGTATTTATTGTCTCCTCCGTTCTATAGTGCATAATTCATCATATTATAATACAGTGCACAGACATATTATATAGGAAGTACCTACAGAGATTCAAATTTTATTTTTATTATCGTCACACGCTGATAAGAAAAACGTGTAACGTGTAATATGTACATATTTTTTAACGTCGCCGCGCAATTTAATATTATTAAACATAAAGTAGGTTGGTAGTTAGGTACAATTTTGTGAGAAAAAAAACTACCTACCTATTGTCACAGTTATTGTAACCATATCATGAACTTTATTACAATTTTTCAACAATATTATCCGAAAATTTGGGTCGTCTACGAAAAGACCTATTTATAGTTAGAAGTGTGTATTACGATAAGACGATTCGATTGTAACGGAAAATCTACGGTCGGCCGTGTGTAAATAATATTATAATAATATACAAAATATCGCATTATTTTAAACGCTCGAGCGACAGTATAGTCATTATTATGTAGTGGCTGTGCCGCGATCGGAAAGAAACGCGACAACGAACGGATGTAATATAATGATTTATAAAAATTATCGAAATGGAAAAATGAAAACAATCATCAATTATTATTATTTATATTGTAATATGCACCTGACGGGGCCGGCCGTTGCGATTACATTATACGTGTAACGGTGTAGTAGTGTTCGTCACGTTTCCGCCGTTCAACGCGAAGGTGCGATATGGCGTCAAGCCGAATCGTCGTCGCCACCGCTCTCCACCGTCGCAGACTACCGTCATAAGACATTTGCTTATGATTATTGTTATTACATCTATTTGTTTTCCCTCCGTCGGCGTGATGTTGCGAGCACGCTGTATATATATTATATATATTATTACAATATCATTTATTCGCGTATATGTTATGACACGAACAGACGACGTATACTGCGGACGACTTGGCCAATTATAATACCTATTCAGCCAACCGCGAGATGAAACGCATTTATACGAAACACAAAAAAACGAGACTCCGCGGTGGGTATTATTAACGCTAAAATGTCCAAAATGGTATCGTTAAAAAATAGAGTCACTGCCTATTAATATCCCTACGTTCTATGCATTATTTAAACACCTTATATTTGACGCGATATTATTATATTTATAGCTAGGTATATATTTATTATTATTTTTTTTTTCAGCGCGTGTCATTATATTATACGATGCTATTTAACTGTACACTCGGTTAGTGGTCGCAGTCGATCCGGTTTTCATTTTTTTCAGTTAAACACAGAAAAAGATCGCCCGCGGACCATATCGTATGCAATACACACACACACAGATTGCTCCTCCTTCGACGGATTCACGGAATTTAGAGTAAAACGCTCGCGCCCACAGTAGAATTTTGTTTTCATACTATTATAATCCATCACAATATATTGTAATGGTGTGGGCACCTATAATATCTACTTCTTACTTACGTTATACAATATTGTGTGTATAATATATAGAATACTCATTGCGGAACAACATGCACAGAACAAGTTTTTTTTGAAAGCGCGAAAAGTGATGTCTGCTCCTTATCCGTCGATGTCGCCTACACCAGCACTGCGATCGCGAACGGATATCATGTACTTAATATTAATTGTTAATACGTCAAACACGATGCGCTCAGGCCGGACAACAAAAAAGAAATATGAGTATTTTCGTTTGAACGACGGGTGAGATGATCTGGACGGAATGACGTCAGGTCCGGACGATGTGCGATGACTATAATATTATTATTATCTCACGATGGGAAACGGACGAAAAACGAAACGGTAATAAAATATCATAACATAATATATTATAATATTTTATATATAACTATTACTTTATTTTTCAATGAATGAATGAACCTTTTTTTGGTATGTTTGTATGTGTGTGTGCGTAACCTATCAAAAGTGAAAGGATGTAACACATTTGTTATGTTAATAAGATTTATTTAATAACCGACGATGCTCGGTGAATATGTAAATGCACGATTCTTTTGTTGGATATTTACAATATTTTCGTGTAATCTGCGATAATGAATGCGGCGCAGCATCCGACCCTATTTATATATAATATAGATATGTACTATATATATATATATATATATATATATATATTTGTACCTATGTGTATAAAACATCTTTTAAGACAAAAATATTAAAAGAACACACGGATTTTACTTATTGACGGGTGCACGTTTCCTAACCGGATTGCGCGCGCAATGAAATCTTGTAATGCTGCGAGTATACAGTATAATATTATGTTATAAGGTTATAACGCTATTATTTTTACCATCGACTAAAATTGTTTATTTTTCTGCGTCTGTTAATAAATCGTTCGAATGATAGTAATTATCCGGGAAAAATAATTATTACATAGCGGAATATATATGTAAAATTATATATTGTATATTTTAAAGTATATGCAAAAGTATACCATCGCAGTTAAAACAATTATCGGTTGAAAATATTACAAATTATAATATTATTTATAGTTATTAAAACACTCCTTCTTTTCCCATACACACAGTTGTTAAATTGTTTTCAACAAGAAATCGTGCACTCGTTCTCAGGCACGTGAAACCCAATAACAACAGATATACATAGTAATAGTAATAAAAATAAAAATAAATAGATGACCGTTAAATCAATAGAACATTAATAAAAAAAGTTCAAAAATATATGCCCAGCGTCGTTAAGCGTACTTAGTAAGCAAAACCGATAAAAATAATATTAATTATACATATCAGTTAGATAATATTATTATGCATATTATAATATGAGTATATCCAACGAATCACAAAACTCGCGAGACTTTGTTTTTTGTGTTTATTCGAGAAAACGTGACAAGTCACTGATTGATCGGACCGGTTGGCATATAATATTATTATAGAATGCGGCGGAGTGGAGGTCGCGTCGGAATGCCGAAATCTAAAATTGCCAACTCCCTGGGGGTCTGGAAATATTGTATTAATAATTTAAATGAAAATACGTGTAATTACTGTTAACATGCGTTTTTTGGCAAAAAAATGTGTTTACCTCGGTTTGGGAATTGGGAACGGCCTTCAAAATAGACAATTTCACCTGTATCATATACCTGTATGGACGTATATATGTATAATTAATATATACCATGTACCTATATATATAACCTAATTGATGTATTCTACGCGTCGTTATTTACAACTCAAATAGCTTACAAATTAAAAAAAATCGGTATTTTATCGATTTCTTTTTTTTTGATTTTAAGCCAACACTACGTATCAATCTATATCTATTCGGAGGCGTGTCTATCACATTCTATCATATTGCAGGTGCGCGAAAAACCAACGCGTTCGTTATTACTATGAATAATCGTGTAAACCTATATAATGTGTATTAGGTAGGTTCTATTACAATTTTTAAAGGTGTATTATATAGGCGTGGACCGTGACGTACTCGCACAATTACGTATATTATTATAAAATATCTACCAAACATCAGTAAAAATTCGAACTAAATGCTGTTTATAATACAGCTGCTGCTAAATTATATTGCAGACTTGGTGACTCGAAAGATTATATTAATCTAGACGGAGCGGAGGTAACGATAAAAGTTGTTATTCTATTTTATTATCATTGATAATATCGAAATATCGTTCAACATTTTTTTTTCGTTCATGATATATTATGCATAATATATATAATATATTATAAAATATGTGTACCTATAATACAATATAATATACGGACGAGAACGTGACCTCATAATAATACACAATAATATATTATATACAATATATTTTAGCACGCCCAGACTCGTATATTTATATTTATAATATAATAGGAAATACTCTATATAATATATCGTCAAACTCGATAATATACAATAATAATAATAATAAAACATAATATAATGTATGTACGTAAAAACGTGTGATTCGGTAGTAATAATTCGAATCCGCTGCTGCAGCAGCGGCGGCAACAGGTGTCTGCACATATTATACGGCTCATGGTAACCTAACCGTATGATATTATAATAATGCAGTCTGTAGTGTTCGAGCGCCAACGCTTTGGACAAGGATTTAGTTATAGACTTAAATGTATTATACAAGTATACGTGCTATATAGTGCATCGGTTTTGCGCATAATATAATATCTAAAGGCTATGTCTGCGTCGTAATCTTGCAACTTGTAAGTACATATAAATATTATATTATATTCAAGTGCGTAATAACTTTCCGTACTACACTTGATATATTGTATGCGTACAATAAAAACATGTATACTATATACATAATGGTATAAACGATATACAATCATTATGAATCAATAATACACAGCAACACATTCAATATAATAATAATATATATATATATATATAAAGCGATACTATCATATAGGTGGATTCATCTCCCCAACCCCCTCCCTCTCCCTAATTGAAAAGCCAAACTATCAGGTTACACCACAACGGCCGTGTAACGAAACTCACGTAGTGTTCAGATACGCGTTTAAAAATGTTGGGCTGATGTATCCTCGATAGATTAATATACACGTTAAATAAATTATAATACAATGTATTATGTATAATCCGTTGTACAGTGTTCAAGTTCTGTTTAATTTTCGAGTTTTCCGTCCTAATTTTTAAACATTCCAACAGAATAACATATTATTTTTTATTTTTTTTTATTGAACGTTACAGCTTCGGCAGCATAGGCCATTAGCTTTGGGTTTTATACAATTATATACTTATAAATATTTACATAGAATAGGAAGAAAAAAACATATTATTATTATGTGGACGGTTTATTATTATAATAGATTATCCACGGACAAGGATAATATTAATTATTGATAAAAAACTATAAACTAAGAAGAATATAAATTGTTAAACTGCAGAGCGCTAAATAAGAGACTTGCAGATTTGCATATTGTATGTATGTGTGTGTGTTGTGGGGGAGTATGATTGGGGGTGGTAATGTGGTATCGTACAAACGATACTAAGTGTAGGTACCCACACGTCATGACGTAATAATAGATAATGCTTAATATGAAATATATAACTATATAATATACATATTATACGTTTAGCCGTCGTGATCGGCGCCGGGAAAATAAAATAATAATAAACTCGAAAGATATAAAACACGAAAACGCAATTCTCGACTCGTCGTCGTCGGTGGTCCCCGTCGTCGATTATTATTATTATCATTACGAATATTCGCTCGGAAAAGTCTGTCGCCGATCATCTGCAGGCGGGATAAATCAACATGATATTAGTTTGTTTCGTCGCGCGCGCGCATTAACGTTCTCGTCGTCAGCCGATAACACGCGACAGATAACAGTCGTCCGGTGGTGGTCGCGGGGGCCGTGACGGTCCGAACCGGTGGAAGCGCGCGCGCGCTCCTGATGTCACGTGCCCGGCGAGGGCTGCGGCGCGGCAGATCGATCGACCGTCTCGATGCGCGGGCCGAGGGTGCGAGCAGCGTAACCGTCGGAAGAACCGGTTGATTCATTCACGGTCCGTTTACGCCGCCAACGTCTAGCAGCAGCTCCTCTCGTCGTTCACGTGGTCGATTGCGTGCGCACACGACTCGTTTTTTTTTCTTTTTCTCTTGTTATAATATTATTACCGTACAATGTTATAGATAAAATATTATAATATCCTATACGATCGTTTATTGTTGTATAGCTCGCTGCGCTGGGCTACCCCGGTTACCGGGTATACGGAACGGTCGTGCGGCGGCATCGCAAGTCGAAGCAAACGAAATTACGATTAAGATACGACTAAGAGAGATGGGCTAACCGAATTTTCGCAATGAGTTCTGTAACTATTGCTGCTCGTGAAAAAATAAACATCAGCCATGAAAATGCGATATTTTAATTTTAATCACCAGTATTATAGGTACCTACCCAAACAAATTGATGTACAACAATACCTTACCTATGTACGTCTGTTTGCTTCCTCTTTTTTACTTATTTTTACTAATTCGATATTTTATTGTGATATTAAGAGGACGTTTCACTTGCGTCTTAGATACGCATAACTTGCTACAAAATCGAACTATCATAAAAATCCCATATACTCGTACAAACAGATAATGTTCTTGACATAGAATTTCATAATAGATCGATTCACCTTAATCTTTAAACTAACGGAGCTAAACGTGATCTGCAGAGCGTATACGTTTGATATGCACTTGTAAGATGGAGACGACAAATGTCAGAGTTAGGTACGTTCTCTTAATAAAATAAAAATTACCAATGTATAATATTATTATAAAAACCGATCACCCAAAATTTGGCAAGGTTGTTTTGCCAAAGTATAGATTCTATGTATTAAATTATTAAAAACCTGTCGCTTTTTTGGCTAATATTTTATGTCACGAAAACATCGATTATCATATCGTATAGAAACGGTCGTTACGCAGTATTAATATTGTAAAACTTCAAAGACACTTCACTCGCGCATGCACTACCTATACATAATGCTAAGTTCCATTCACGATACTCTTTTGTCCGACGTCTCATAAGACAACAAAAAGTTAAGTGTATAAAGGGCCAGTGACTACCTCTCGATTAATGTTCGATATTTTTATATACAACTGTGTATTTTTGTTTTTTATCGTCTATGGTGTCGTGTGAGTTTTCGTCGTTGAAAATGACGCGCGACGTCCCCCCAAAGTCCTCGTACCACGATAATGACGAATGACGATGATTTACATATTATTATAATATTAGGGTATATAGGGTGTGATGTGTATCTATAATGTGTCCCTCCTGTCTTCATATCTTAGTCCGTCTGTCGCTGTATTATATACCCACGTCGCGGTCGGCTCTACTGGTGCACTGGTGCAGTAAAAATTATTGATAAAATAAAAAAATTATTATTTCAAAATATAAATATAACATAATCATTGCGCGTCTTAACAAAAACAGCCGTCATTGCATTTTAACCTTTTGGGATTATGACGAAGACGGCGGTGGCTGTGTACCGTAGGTTTGTGGGAGGGGGTGGTTGAAATAATATTATACGTCCATTAACACGTTTTATAGGCGCGGCCGTGTACCCATGTACGGTATATATATATAAGACGAACGCAAGTATTATTTTTTCTTTCTTTTACCATATAATATTTATTGTGAGTATATATATAATATGAAACGATCAGTATTCTTGGCGCTTTTACAATAGCTCTAGAGAGATAATAATCACATCACACAAAACCGTACAATCTTTTTGTTCTCGAGACCGTATACATAAACATTTATATATATATATAATATATTACGTAGATGTGAGGGTTCCTATATATATATATATATATATATAATATATAATATTATTATTATGGTATGCGCGCGCGTCGATCAAGTGGTTCTCAGCGTGAAACAATATTAATTATACGTTAATTGCTCCTTTGTGGTCGACCGGCTGGCACGCCGTTTTCGGTCCACGCCACTGCAGCTTTATCAGTGGTGTGACAAAAAGTGAAAATCACGTTCAATAAACGACATAGATTTTTTTTCAAACTTAAACTATATACATTTACCGGTGTAATAGCGCAGTATTAAATATATTAAGTATAAAATGTCATACTATATTATGATTGGGAAAAGGAAAAATGTGTGGGCGAAATCGATATAGAAAAGAAAAGAGAAAATGAGTGATTTTAAAAAATTACCGACATATCTTCTATATGTAGTGTATATATTGTTTATGGCCCGCTCGGTTTCTGTCGGTATTTTCGTTTGCGGTTAGAACGTTTCTGACAACCGGAGCACGCCAGACTGATGAGCGGTTAGAACACCACCGCGAAACTGGCGACCGCAACGTTTGCATAAAATAACGACGTGCTGCATACGGCGTGTCTATAGAAATAATACACTGCGTATATGAATATTATAAATAACGTTATATTGGTAGTTGTTACTTTGTTAGGTGTATAATATCAGCACGATTAAAAAGTAGGAAAAAATTGGCAAAATTACAGTGTATCCGATTCGAATTCAACCTCGGGGCATTTTACGGTTTTTTCTTAAAAAAATTATAATAATAATAAATAATAATATTAGAACGGAAAACACATACGTCTATCTATCATAATATGCTGATTACATGAAAACTGGTCTAGTATAACCGGCCAGCGCCCAGCGGATGGTGTGGATTTTTTTGATAAAATAATCGTTTTGACGAGATTGAACTGGTTTTCGAAACGAAAAATAAAAAAACCACTCGAGACAAGTATATAATATATATGACATTAATATATGGGTCAGTCGTCCTAGTTTTCGGGGTGAACCGCGCTATATCCGCAAAAACTGCATTGAAATCAATTCTCCATGTATATTGCCGCGCCACCACGCCGCCGCATTCGTCGTCGTATAACATCGGTCTCTCCTCTCTCTTCAACGGCTTCAACCCCTTCAAGACCACCATTATATGCCACCCCCGATAGGTATACCTATATATTATTTATATATATGTGTGTACATATATACAGAATACATACGATTGCAACGCAATCATTTTCGGGTTTCCATAAGTTTTGACGATAAAACTGTACTTTTACACGGGCAAATGTCGTAAAAGTCTCGACGTTATCGGTTTTTTGCAGACGGTAATGTATTCGTCTGCTGGGAAAAAGAAATGAAAAAAAAAAGAAATGTTGCAGTCTTTGTTGTGTGTTTAAACTGCTTTTCAGTATTGATCCGAAAAAGTTTTTCCTCAGTTTTATTTATTTATTTTATTTTTTATGGTGGTCGAGTACTAGGAAAAAGTCAGGGACGAAGGACAGGGACTAGCAGCGTGTTTTGTATTTGTGTGTGTGTGTGTATATGTAGTTTAATTTGTTTATATGTCTGAAATTTTTTTAATCTAAACGGAAATTAATTTTGTAAAAAAAAAAAACGATTTGGGGTGGTCGGCTTTGTTTGTATAGATCTGCCTATGATACACGCTCACACGTATGCACGAGTATTGGGACAAAACGTAGGTACTATACAGTTGCAATAAAAAGCGCATATACAACAATGGTTGCATGTAATATAATAATTGATGTACGACCGGCACAATATACAAATACTATAAATATATAAACGTTCATTATGTACGCCAACGATTATTACAATTTTTCCCGTTTTATTTTTCCTCTCGTCTCGCCCTCCACTGCACCAGTTTAGCTCGCACTCCGCTATCGTATCATTATCATTATCATTATTATATTAATACTATTTATTTATTTGTTTCTGTATCGCTCGCAGTTTGCGCTATGAGAACAAAAAAAAAAAAAAAATTAAAATACGAAATAATAGTATAATCTCGTCGCGATATAGGTATATATACATATGAAACCCGGTTTTAAAAGCGCATAATAAAACAGAATTAATTCATATATACATGTATAATATCTGTGAGTGCGTGTGTCGTAGTGTGCGTAATAATATATAAGTGTATCGTATGCTAATCCGAACTGCTCCCATTCCAGGCGTGTACCCGCCGCCGCCGCCGCCGATCGTCCGTATACACCGTACCGGTTTTCGCAGCCGCGCACAATCTGCATCTATATATTATCTATCGCTGCCGCCGCCGCCGACAGACGGAACCGGCATTATTACATTACGTTTGTGTTTGTTTGAGTTCAACGGACATTATGCGCCTTGTTCTCAGCAGCTTTAACGCGCGCGCATCAAGTGCGCGTTCCGGCCACCACCCGCTCAACAAACCTTTCACTCACCACCTACCGCGGCCTCAAAGGATACGGTTATAGGGGTTTTTTTTTTATACCGGAGATGACGTTATATACCGGCCGGAACTGCAATCGATCAAAACGCTGCAGCGTACATCCAAATAATATTATACGATGACGTACCTACGATCGCCGCCAGACGAAATCGCGGTATTCCATGAGACGCCATAACATACGTATCACGTAGCTATTTAGGTGTGTGTGTGTGTGTGTGTGTAAAAATGTATAATACTGCAGTACAATTTCGGTAAGTCGGAACTTCTGTTAGACGGAAACCCCGATAATACGAACAATTTCTTCGGTTCCGATTCAAATGAATTCGAACCCCGTCAAGACGGAAAAATCAGAAGGTCCTAAGCGATTCCTTATTGGCGAGGTTTTACTTCTACGCCTATATTGCAATAATACCGTAAAACGCAATCATATACAACTATAGCGAGTTTACTATACGCTATAATATGCTCGATATCATCAGCTGTGGAATTTTTCACCAGATTTCTTCGCGGGCGAATACGAACAGAGTTATAATAATATCAATAAAATATATTTTATAATATTGTATAGTAGGTGATGGTATACGTCCCCGCTACCACCCGTCGAGATCGTAAAGTCGTAAGTCGTAACGTTCGTTTATAATATATTGTTAAATAATGGCGGCACGTCGGACGAAGAGATCCTGCACGGTGTGACGACGAGTTCGTGGAAAATAATGATGATGGTTTGCTAAAAGAACCGAAATACAAATGCGTTTGCGAAACTGTTAAATATGTATTCGAAAAAAACTCAACTCGGTAGACATATGCGCGTATACATAATATACATAAATGTAATATAACATATATATATATAATATAACATATATGTAAAACATATACGTTTATGTACCGCGAAAAATACTTTAAAAAACCTGCACATCTGGACTCGTGGTATAAAATATATTTATCATACACCTCATTTTTTTTTTTTCAAAAGAATTTTCTTAATCACCATGCACAGTGGATAAAATAGACTGTCAGTATAAATGTTTGGGTCTTTCATCAACTTTTACCTAATCCAATTCCGATTAAATTCTCGTTTGCTATAATATTTAACACGATCGTCGTTAATTTACGCATAGTATTACACTATTATTTCCTATTTTGTGCGTTTCCGTCTTTATTGCGTTCGACGCCAAGTTTTTTAATTCCCGAGATTTTATCACCGTGCCACCGCACGGTTATAAATGGCTATTATGGTCCGCGCATAATGGGCGAAACTAGATATTATATGAATGTGTTTGTAAGGCCAACTTAATCGGTCGGCACCGACGATAATTTTTCCTTAGTCCTCGCCCAATCGATCTGCAATAGTTGTGCAACGTCTTCCGAAAACTATATAATATTATGTACCTATACGTATTGATTATTATTAAAAAGAAAACTGATTGGTATAGTCGTGGGTATAATATACATATTATGTATAATGATAAGCGCTACGAGGGTTAACTAAACGACATCAACTTTATTAATATTATTTTGTCAAAATACACAATTTAATACACGATTGCTCTATATTTAATGGTATATATGAGTGTTTATGGTATGGGTAACAGATTAGATCTGTCAATACATATTTTTATGTATTAAATCACGTCCGAATAATATAGTCTCCGCCCACGCCGTGCAGCTGTGGTCGGAGTTTGGAAGATTATTTTCGTTGTTTATTCGATTCGAAAATATTAATTATAAATTTACGATATTAGGTAATCATTTTCTACGATGAAAAATACACCACGGATTATACTGGGGGGTATTGTGTTGGCATTGGTCTGTGCTTGCAAGACTTTGGCTTACAATTTGTAGCGCGCGACAAAAATAATATAAAAAAAAATTGCAGTAATCGCATATCATAACATATCTACTTAAAATATGTATCACAATTTAACGTCATTGATGACTATATACCTTTGGGCGTTGATAATATGACGTACTTATCTATATATTTTGGATTTAAGTATATATAATCGCGGCCAACTACTACGAAATCGCGCAATGATAGTAATATTATTACATTATGATATGTAATGCAGCAATGTGTCCGGCGTACACGAAACGGACTCGGAGAACAGAAAATATCCATTGTGTGTACGCGGCGGACGGGTGGAGGAAAGTGGTCGCCTCTCTGTGTAGTAATAATAATATACGCAAGTGAAGAGCCATATGGCCGCGGTGTTGTCTATATAATATACATATGATATGTGCGTGTGTATGTGTGTGTGTATAATAATAACGCGTCGGCAGAAATGCGCGTACAAGACGGCGGAGATGTCGGAGGGGGGAGAGAAATATTAATTAAAAAAAATATATATAAAATATAATAATAATAATTCCCCCACGGCTCGCTCTGCAGAGAGTAAAAAATATCCGTGTAACTGGATAAACATACTCACTTATACACACACACACACGTGATTTTTCGGCCAAAAGAAAGGTTTATGGTTTCCACGCGTATTGCGTGCATATATATATATATATATATATTCGTATATACGCGACTGAGCGTATGTGTGTGTTTGTGAATTATGTCTTTGTTTGTTCTTAGCCGCCTTTTTCGACGTTTCGTACATTAGTGCCTTTTTTCTTATATATTTTTATATTTATTTATTCGACCAATTCAGTCGGACGATTGCGTGCCGGTCGACAGTAAAAAAAAAAAAACTTAGCACAAAAAAAACGATTCCTTCTCATTTGTATATAATATAATATATATCATTCATATCGTATATAATTGTGTTGCAACGCGTTGGAGGGAAAAACACAAGCTAAAATGGCCGGCAGCAAATTTCGATATTAATCCGTGCAACATTGCAGGCATTATAATAGTACTCGTCAGTTTATTTGGCATTAAAATACCCAATAATACTACACATTATAATTTTATTATAAAAATAACGTTACGAATAAATAAATTTCAATAGGTTGTTGTATATATAGCTGATGTAGGAAAATTTTTTTGTTTAAATTTTTACTGCAAGCGCGCGTGTAGCGACCGCTCCCGGTCTCGGCTGCATCTGGGTCGACTGGATTCCGCGTTTGCTGCAGTACCTATATATACCTATAATACGCGTTTTTCCCTGCTAGCAGAAATGCGCGTATTTGAGAGATAGCCTTTCGATTCCATGAAAAATTGTTTTTCCGCACATTTTTATTGTTTATTTTTTTATATAATATACTTATCATACGTATTTTAATTTTAATATAAATGGACTATTGCAATAATATAAATTCCACGTGCACGCTGCTGCGCTGAACACACGCGTTAGATATAGAGGAGCCAGAGGAGGATAATAGTAATAATAATAATAATAACAATATATATTATATAATAATATTATAAAATATAAGAATGATAAAAATTGCGAATTCCGCCCGCGAAAACCAAGGTCGCGGAAAAATGTTATACATATATTTTAATAGTCCCTTTATAACTTTATAAGCCTTAGACCTTAGCGTAGAAACGGCGATATCATAATAAAATAATTTATAGACACATTTATACACAATATTATCATGACGAACATTTGAACAAAGTTTATTATCTATATGTATGCATTAATATAATATTATATAAGTACGGGGGAATCAGTATATACACCTTTATTACTCGGTTATGCGTATATATATATATAAGTATATAGGCTTTATCGTAGGCGCATTGTACCTATTTTTTTTATTTCATCCGGTATATCGATTCGACATAAATAAATTTACGATTCAATATACTTATTGTCTTTTATATAGGTTACACCCGCGTATCACTATTTATATGTCTAATGTGCGTATTATATTATAGGTATATTAGCTATATTAGGTGTATAGATTTACCACAATTGTGAATATATTGAATTTTAATTCGATACCGGCGAGCAAGCGTTCTTATTTTTATTTACAAAGCAAATTTTCCGATTGGAAAATGTAGCTGTTACACGACAATCTCCTGAACGAAAGAACATTAACGCAATTTGTCATTTTTCTCGTGATCCGTTTATAATACGTCGTTCAGGACGTAAACGTTAAACTCGTGGTCGTGGTACATCGTTTATAATAAAGGATACGTATTACAATGAATCATATTGATCAAAATCCAACATAATAGAATTTCGAAATAATTTACAGGATTAATAATAAAAATTTAAAAAAGAACCCTAAGCCGTAGTTGTCAAGATGCCAATGTTCGGAAACATATATTTTACACTGCTGTTTTATACATTTTATACGGTATTAGTGAATAATAAAATTGCCAAATTCTCGTGCTTGACGTCAGTAAAAATGATTGAATTCTCAATAATCGTACCATATCGATCTCGCTAGTTGTGTTTTAAGATACGGGACGATCGATTGATGATGACAATAATATGGTATATTAGTAATGTGTTATTAATTATTATTATGACGTGCGTATAATATCTGATGGTTTACGACTTATGGCAATTTTGTTATTTTAATTGAATTCTAAAATGTTTTTTCTTATATAAATTTATATGTTTATTATTTTTATCGGTTACCGGGGAATAAAAAATCTATAATATTATAATGTCTCGAGCACGTATAATAGAATCCGATAAAATTGATTCCGGGTAGTAAAAACATACAAGAGTTTTATAGTTTTTGAATAATAATATACTATTACTATAAATTATAATGTGTAGTTAATTACTCGGTCAAAAAGTAATATGGCCCATTATAATATCGTGGTGTACACAGTGGAGGTGGCGGGTCGTAGCGGTGTACGCTTTTATTGGGCAATTATAATAGATTGGGTGACAAATACTGAAATACAAATACAAATAAAAATAACACGATATATTGTGTAATATATTATCTTGCCACGGTATTCTATATTATTTGAGACACCACGAATACCTAATTTCGGGGTGTAGCAAAAAAAAAAAAAAAAATAATATGTTTTACTTATAGTGTATGATGATGATGAAATTTATTTAAATTTAATATTTTATGGGTGAAAAAAACAAAAAAAAACGTTAAAATTTTCAGTTAATTTTGAAATTTTCAATGAAATAGATTATGTACACATAGGTATTATTATGATTAGAAGATATTATTATAACATAACATCATTATAATCGCTTGTAATGGGTTTCATTGAAAGTCAAGACGTACCTTTATTCCAATAATAATTATTTAAAAATGATAATATACTGTGTGCCTGTGTAGTGTGTGTAGGTACACATTGTAAAATGAGTAATTATAACGTATATCCGTATAATATAGGTACACAACGTTTATGTTCGATGAAAAACATAAGTAATTAGCTTAAAATAAGAAGTGAGCACGGTTCGCGCCTTTAATGTTTAAGAAACCTTGACAGAGCGTCGAGTAGGTACACACAAACACGCACGCGGAGAAAACAAACAGTAGCGGACACTCCTATATCCGGCGTGGTGTATCCTTTACACATTGTACGTATACGTGTGCATGCGGATACCCTTTCACGTGTTCGCTCGTTTGTATGCAGACGAAAATATTGGTAAACAAGAAAAATAGAAAGAATAAAAAAAAAAGAAGTTTGTCGTGAAGACAAACGTTTTTGATTTTATTTTTGAGTATGCGGTAAAAATCGTAAGCGACGAAGGCTGGAATACGACGCTCCACTTTTTTTTTTTTACTCTCTGAGCTGCACCTTTTTCTCGGCGGCTATAAGTATTATTATTATTTTACAGATAGAGATAAATAAAAGTAAAAAGAAACATGTGACCACGGCCTCCGGCAAAAAGACATCAAACATTTGGCTGTATAATAATTATTTATGTTCGGGCCTATTTGACGATTTTTCTTTTTATTTCTTGGGTTCGCCTCCCGGTGAAAATATCATTGTTGGGTAAACGATTATATTATAATGTGTATATATGCAGGTATTTATTTTATATTTTAAATTATTATGAGATATAAATACACAAATGTCCGAAGGGTTTTTTCTCTTATTCGAAAAACTTATCAGCCGGCAGTGGGTATAATGGGTATGTATTATACTTTATTATATTACTCATATAAACGGGTATCTGTGTCGCGAGTACCTACATTTTGGACGGCAAGTCAAACGCATATAATTCAATATACAATAATACGAATACGTGAGGTATAAAAGAAATTCGTGAAGGCTGTAAAACTGATTTTTATTAGACGGATCTCGACGATAATGCGTAGCTGAAAAACGAGAGTATAAAATTTGTCATTTTTAATGACCACGTGTAAATCAACTATATATATAATACATTATATGTTTTTTTTATCATTATAAATTTTTGGATAGTAAAGATTTTGATGAGTTTTATTTAAAATAATAACGTTCTGCGAATGTTATTTAATATACAAATTCTAAGACAGCGAAACGCATAAAATGTAAAATGAATGGAATTTTGTAATAATAATATACATATCAAGTATTTACGATCGTTGGTAGGTACCTACATGTACGCCTCTGCGGATTCGCCACAAAAATTTACACACTTAGCACAGGTAGCACGAATGTTTACTTTAAATGGCTTCCTGTGTACAGGTGAGACGGACTTCTTTCCGGAAACCAAAAAAAAATGTTGAAATTCTACACGAATTAAATGCATTTGTAAGCACTATTACGAAATTGAAAGAAAAAAAAAAACATTGTCGGCTAACATTTCCGAGGTGCCGTGTTCTATTTCCGATGTCGCCAAAATATGAAAAATTTATTATTGCATAAAACGTATAATTTTATATTAGCACAATATATTCGAAATTATTAACAATCAGAATATTCAGCAACTATATAAGTTTTAAATTTTGATATTTTAATATTTGAACAAAAAATATAAACAAATATTTAGTGAACATGTATAGGAGATTGGTTCTAATTTAAATTAATATAAGATAATTGACGAGTATCTTCTCATTTATAATGCATTGATCTTGAACTTGTTTATATGGACTTTATGTAGAAGAGCTTATTGTAAGATAATTGGAATAAGATCTCAGAAAAAGTGATGAAATCGAATGGTCTTGATTGGTTTATGATATGAATATATTATGGCAATGGGTGATAAAATAATATAATAAACTAATGTAAAGTAATTGAAATTGCACGTTTATCATCATGTGTAGTATTTTAGGCATAATATCCTACATAATATGTGTATTATATAGATTATAGAAAAAACACCTATAATTGATAAAAATAAAAAATAATAATATAATATCAGGCGTTTTAATCGATATAAGTAAGCATTTTACTTAGTTACATGGAAAATCGTATCAAATAGGGAGGGAAGGGGAAAGAATTAAAAAATTTAAAAAAAATTATTAGATAACGAGGTGTAATAATTAGTTTAGGTCAACTAGTATTATTTTTTTTCATCGTTATTTTTTACAGGCTTACGTGAATTTATCATAATTTTTTTATGGATGCCACTTCAAGACCAGATAAGACTGAATTTCATGAAATTGAACGAATTTTCTTGTTGTGCAAATAATTATAGGTGGCACTTAATAATAATTATGTTCAGATGGCAAATAATAATAATTGTTTTCAATTACTAGAATATTCCGATTGCCAAAATAATTGCATCGATAATTTCAATCTATTATTATTTTTGGTATTATATAATTTTTCTTTTCTAACATTTCAATCCCCATAAATACTGACGTAAATGTTCACACGTATTAAGAAATTTGCTGTATTTGGTTTTTTGTTAGTAAAAATAAATATAGGTGTATCGTGTTTAATTAATTAATTAGCTGGTATGCGAGTGTGTATTTTTACGCGTGGTTTTACATGGTAATTGTTGGGAATTAATATAATTGCGAAATATGCCCGATTACGAATTTTGTAAACGTAAACGGTTTTATAACTCCATACAATTTATATTATAACTCTAAACAAAAACCGATTAAGGCGGTGGTAAATGTTAAATGAGAAGAAAAATATTTAAATCTAAAAATCATAAAACTGCGATATTGATGAAAACACATAAATATGTTTTAAATTTATCGAAAATCAAAGCAATGACTAAAAATGCTCGCGTTTAACGTCGCGTGGGATAATTATAATAACCTTTGTACCACGGTCTAGGATGAAGGAAAATAAAATAATGTAATCTTTTATGGAGTCATTTTTATGCAGAAAATGCATGCGCATGTGGAGATAACAAAAAAGTGTTTTGTTTACGTTTTTCGAGTAAAAATTTAAATTAACATTAATACCTATGTACGAAATAATATTATGATGATAATTTACTTACAGTAACAGCCGATCGAGGTATACAATCACGCACACGTCCTGCGTTCACGACACTTGCACAAACAGTGAGAATTTTAACAGTGAAATTTTTGTACGGGTTTACCGCAAAAAAACACAAAAAATTAAAATAAATAACAACAAATAAATATTACTAAAAAAACCGTCTGCAAATGTCAAATTTAATATATACAGGTGCGTATTTACCGGCAATACGACCGGCGTTTTAACGAGCGCGTCACTCACTCACTCATTCAGAAAACACAAAAAAATTTGATGTAAGTATACAAAACTAAGAATTGGCGAAAATCCGCAAAAATCGCAAAACGGTCGGCGATGGGCGATCGGCACTTACGGTACACGGCGTTGGCATGTCGCGGGTGCGGATAAAAACACTTTAATATTATTTACTATTATTATTATTATTATTATATACTTGAGCAAATGACACGATAAAAATCAAAAAAAAAAAATCAAATAAACAAAAATCGCATTAATCGCTATAGTGGCGCGTAGAAAAAAAATCGTGGAAAATCTCTCTGCTCCGGCGAGAAAATCATAAAAAAGAAATTTTCTCTCCCCCGCGTGATGCGTAGTCGGTCCGGTGGCGGTGGGCAGAGGGGTCGGTCGGTCCGCGTGTGCTTGCCGGGCGCGCGCGCGTGCAGTGCTGTACGGACGACGGACGACAGCGGACAACCACGGCGAAGGCGATTGCGACTGCGACGGCGGCGGCGGTGGCGGCGGTGGCGGCGGAGCGACGAGTGTATATCCCGCGTGCGTGCTGCTGCGGCGTAATTTTTTTCCACCTTTTTATTATTTTTTATTACTATTATTATTATTATTATTATTTTCGCGGCGCGTGTGTGTCGTACCGCGTATAGTGTAATAATCGTCGTCGTAGTCGTCGTCGTCGTCGTAGTCGTAGTCGGGTGCCGATGCCGGTGCGGTGGCCAGGTGACACTGAAACGTAAAATTCGAAAAGCAGGAAACCCTTCGTATCCCCACCGCGGACGCGGCGACGGCGCCCGAGCGGCCGACCCGGCCCCCGGCACGCCGCCTCAACCGTTCGTCAGTGTCTGGGCGCGGCCCACCGCGCGGGCGGGGGGAACGGATTTTCGAGTCCAATGGCCACGTCTCACGCGTTTCCCTCCAAAAAAAAAAATTTACACTAAAATAAAATAACTATGTACACTTATATACTAAATATAGAATATAATATAGAATAATTCTATACATATTACATTATACATGTATATAGCCAGTGTATCTCCGTTTCAGTTTGAATATTCGTTTATTATTTCTTAGTACTTTTATATGCACCTACCTATATTGTTGTTATTGTGTCGGATCGTCGAGGAGTAAACCGCGACTTAACTCCGATGCTTAACCTGCGATCTCATCGACGACGTTTACTTGTTATAGGTGTGTGTGTGTTATTATTGTAGAAATAAATTTCGCTTGCAAAAACGAATCGACTTTTTCGATTTCACTGTTTAAAATATGCTGTAGGTAGCTATAACCTGTGTTCTTTCAGTGTTTTATAATTATGAGGCGGCTGATTTAATAAATTCAATTAAAAAATTAACATATAATAATAACCTATTATAATATGTTATTATTTATTATTATGTGTATTTCGTATAAAACGCGTTTATTATTATTATTTATTTCATATTAGGTGATTCACATGGTAAGATTAAAAACAAATTAGGATTTTTTTTTTAGGTCGAGGTATACGCTGCGTTAATGTTTTTCAACACTATAATATTAATATTATTATTGCTGTATACATTGACGGAATTTTAAGGAAAATCGCACGTATACAAAAACATTTATTATAATAGTATAATAATATACGTACACCAGTAATGTTATTTAAACAACCATAATAGGTGAATCGTTTTTCAAACGCAGATTTCGTATCTCAGCATTGAATCATACTCCTGGAAAAAAAGAAACATTATCCTGCACAGTTGATGATGATATTGAAGCGATAAATTCCAAGAAGCGGATTTTTATCATATTTACGATTAAGAATAATTATTCTACTAATATAACATTTTTTGAATTCAATATGTAAGTAGTGTATTAACAGTAACATTTTTGAAAATTGGAAAATAACGCTCTTAAATAATCCGGATTTCTTATTAATATTCAAATTAAAATGAGAAATTTGAAATTGTAGCTAGTGTATGTGTTAATAATGTTGAAATTCTAGGTGAAATTAATATGTAAAGAAGAATTTCAGGTTTTAAAAAAAAAATAATTTGTGTCTAATCTATATCAAGACTGACTTAATAAATATAATTTACTTTATTAAATAGATTATACAAGTTATATCTATAAACTTATAATCTAACAATGTGTCAATATAACGTGCAGAATAGTTTACAAAATAATTAAATTAAATTAAAAATATTTCCTACTAGCTATATTGAATATAGATATTTATAAATGGATTAAAAAACAAAACATATATATATTACAATAATTTTAAATTATATACCTAAATAATTTTTCAACAACAAATATTTCGAATTATTATTTAATTTTGACAAAAATTAGCAATACAATTTGACCATTTGCTTTTTCATATTCTATATTGAAGATAGTTTAGAAGAAGCTTATTTATTAATGTTATAAAAAAAACATGCTTCAGAGTAGGTAACGTTATATTTGTCCTATTTTATGTGATTTAACTTTATACATTTTTAAAACTTAACTTGATTTTTTAGACATGAAACACTACTTAAAACCTTTATAAAATCATAAGCTTTTGAGAATCAGCTACATTAGAAAAAAAATGTACCATATGATTCCAAAAATATAAATATAATAGATTTGTTTTTATTTTCAAATTAAATAAAAAAGAGTGATTCCACGTTGTACCTTTTGTACAGAAATAAAACAGATTTTTTAAATATTTTTCGGTTTGAATGTCTATCAAAAATGCAAATCGATATAATTAAAAAAAATTTTTTAAAAATAGAACCTAATTATCATTAATAATTTTAATAATTTCTGGGATGCAATGGTAGTGAAATCAATTTTTAATGAAAAATAAATTAAGCAAATATGCTTATTACTGATATGCATTTTTTTAAATGTTCATAGTTTTAAAGACTAGTAACATAACTAACTGATGTATCTGTACACATATCTAAATTTGGTCTATAATACAGTATGCAGTGTAGTGCTAAAATTAATATAATTATATTTGTTTCATAATAAAACATATCTATGTGATATGAAAATAATAACCTATTAAACCATACATTTATTTGTTTTAATGATAAACATTTTGCTAATGTATTATACATTTTTTTATTTCTTAGAAATACCTACATGAAAAATAAATAACTCAATTTTAAATACCTATCAACACACTTGAATAATAATTTATATGAGTTTTAACAAAAGTACCATTTTTTTAGGTATGAATATAGATAGATGCATGATAGTAGGTACATATTTTATTAATTTTCATAACTATTTAATATAAAAATACATTTAGAATGTTATTGCTATTGAATATACTTATATACAGAGTGATTGTAGCAAAGATTAACAAGAATTGTTTTAATTATGTTTTAAGAAACATTATATTTTTACTATTTATTAATTTTTGAAAAACAGCTCATAGGTATATTTTTTATTTTATGTATCAAGGTAAAATCTTATTCTAAATTTAAACTTTTAAGTATAAATATTTTAGGTGAGAGTGGTGTTTCGTGAGGTAGTTATCCAATACTACCTACTATAATAATAACCGTTATAACTAATTTACAAATGTTTCTCGATCACTATTAGGCGTTTAACGATAACGATGAATAAAAAATACATTTTCAAAAACATTATTTTGTAATGATTTTAAACTACGTAACAAATATATTTTTAAAAACGTTTATATTTATCGAGAAATTGAGTGGAAATTCTTAAAAGAATCATTCTGTATAATTGTACATACAATTCATTTCTATAATTTATTGAAGATATTAAATATGTACTATCATTATGTATATTATACTATATACTACTTTAAAATATTATTATAATTATTATAATTATAAAATTATATTATCTAAAAATAAAATAAAAAACATTTATGTTATGACCAATAGATTATATTATAAACTAAAACATAATTAATTTGACAACTAGGAAATTATTTGAGATAATAGTTTGATTTAAATGTTAAAAATATTACATTTAGTAAGATCCTTTTTGTATGATATATTATTTTTGGTAAGTGCAGCTTGAAAAAGTTACATAATATTTGTAACGCGTGACAAAAAATAGTAACAATAATAATATTATAAAATTCGCACAGTACTTAAATAAATTTTGTATTCCTATTTTGAATTTTAGTGCATAAGAATATTATTACTTTTATTAAGATTTTACGTTGAAAAGATCCAACGAATTATTTATATCTGCGTATTAAACCCATTGCAGCCTGCAGCTGTGGGAAAGGGGTAGAAATCACTATTCGTTGGATTTGTTTTGCTCATAAATAATGTGTAAAGGAGTTTACGAAATTTAACGGTTTCTTTATGTAGTTATATACATCGCATACCTATATACCTATCACCGCACAAGCGAAATGGGGCGAAAACGGTACGACGACGAGGGTCAAGTGGTTAAATAATAATAAAAAAAAAATCTAGGTTAGAAATGCGTGATTTTTTTGTCTCGCGAATATTATTATGAGTGAAAAAAACAACTAGTTTGGAGTGGCTAATTTTTTCTTGTCGGGGAGCGGAGCCCCCTAGCCCCTCCTTTCGCATACGCCCATGAATATTATTATAATGGGATTTCTATTGTCATTCAGAGTGACTATGATGGTGGGCAACAATAAAAATATGAAATACGTACATATTATATAGGTATACATATTATATTATCTAGAATTAAAACGTGTCTTAGAAAAATCGCGCCGCAGCAATAATGACAATAACACCACCAACTCGTTGCATATTATTATAATATACATTATATATTATACGCACACATCATGAGTTCACGACGAATGAAATTGCCTCGCTTTTTGTAAATTGAAATTTGCTCGTGTCGAATATTGATTGTGACGTAACAAATAACTTCTATAGCAATTCTGAACCTGCAGAGGATTGCCAACAATTATTTTTGATCATCGAAATATGATTTAAATATAATAATTTTTTTTTTTTTTTTAAAGGCTTCATCAATAACAAAAATTATAAGCCTAGTGTTATTTAAAAACTAAAAGTATTTAAACAATATTAAGAAATAGAAAATGAAACATATGTTATATACAAGAGTATTATAATTTATCATCTAAACCAATTAATTGAAAAAAATTGAAAATATTGGCGCTGTTGATATGATTGAGGGCTTCTTCGAGAATTTTTGAGAAGATGACGTGAAGATACTTATTTAGGGCAGTTGATGATTATATTTTTCGATTGTAAGGGGGCCAAGGGGGGTGTTGCATGAGTCACACATTGGTTTAGGTTCTTTAGCGATTAAGTAGGAGTGGGTAATATTGGAATAGCCTATTATAGCTCTGTTGATTATTATTTGTTCTCTCCTAAATATAATTATTGTTTTCACTTATTTTTAATACTATGCACACTATAAGAAAACAAAATATTTTTAGGGAACGACAACATATGTACCTATTGCATATCTAATTTATTTGGGAGTTGGTCAGGTTAAAAAGGTTGAGAATCACTGTGATAGTCATAGTCAGTACACGTAGCACGTGTGTTACCCAAAACTGTTTTCATTTTGTGGTTACAAAATGCGTACAATACGAGTAAATAACAACATATAGGTAGGTAATATTCGTACATAATTTAGTTTGATTCCGGGAAGACTCAACGGAGAAGTTATAACAAAATTACAATAGTGCACCACGAATGTACAAGAGAAAAACTTTTCCCCCATTTCTTCTAGTATTAGCACGGCGAGATTTTCGGTATAAGAAATAAAATAATAATAATTACTATCCGTCTTTCGACGACTCCGCGAGGTCACAGAGTTGACAAAGTCACGCGTTACTGCGTATTCGATTATTAATAAATTATGTCTTGGTATGATGTTATTCTGACCATGTAGGCCGACCATGTTCTTAACGCCAGTTTTTCATTAAGGAAATTAATTACGAAAGGGTTTAACAAGTTAAAAAAATACACATACTCGCGCTGTTATACTTACTAACTTACCTAACTCACAAAGTCACAACCAAATACAACAATAATATGATCTAACGTGTTCTTGGTAGTGGTCGACGGGAGGTAGAAACACATAGAAAGGATAATTGATTGATATTGGGCGTAATCGATGGTATCTTTCATATGATATTCTCTTTTTATTTTATTTTCTATATATACATATTGTATGCGTATACACTTTATACATTATTATGCTCTATTCCGAGCACATTGTTATCTGAACGATTAACTTGGTGGTTAAAATGTACTACACAATGGGTTTAAAAGAAACAAAAAATTGTTTAAACCATCGTCTGATTGTGTTGCACATATACCGCACACACATGCCCGCGCGCGCACGCGCGCGCACACACACACACACACACACACACACACGCACATATTATAATGTATAATGTATAATATAATATGTGACTTCAAAATTATTTATGTCAGACTCGGGACTCAGAAATAATTATACCCATATATAAGTCGACGTGAGCAACAGACAGATACGCGCCAGATATAAAAAAAAAACTAAATCCTTATTCACTGAGAAATCGGTACAAAATTTCAACCGTACATTATTAAAAGTCATATATCATTATTATTATTATTATTATGTACTTTACGCGTGATTTTCGTGTAAAACTGCATATTATTATACTGCAAGATAATGGAAGTTAAGCATAATATATACTTACGGTGCGACGTACATAAATTCAAACACATATTACACTAGATTGATTGTGTATTGAGCTATGTGTCAAAAAATCGTATAAATATTAATTAATAAAAATTATAATTTACAGAAAACCTACAGTAAATGTTTGTAATATAATATAATGTGATACTATAATGATATTGTGTGCTCTCTTTTTTTCTTTTTTTTTTATCAGTTTATCACATAGGTAACTTGGTTACTTGGTAACTTTGGTATTTCACACATATTAAAGTGTGAAATACTTGCCTTGAGTTTCAATTTGCCTATGTATGGCCGCATGGGATTGCGGTAACTTCACACACATTATTATCGTAATATTATTAGTTATTACAAATTCATCGTGTATAAAGTGTTAGAGTGATTTAGACATAGGCACTAAAACGCGATTTGAATAATGTCCAAGACGCTGAAAAATTACATTTGAGTACGTATATAGTGTAAAGAAATTCGATATCAAATTGTATTATTATTATAATTGTTCAAATTATTGTATTCGTTATCTATAATATGCTGTTCCGTAATAACTCGATAATAGGATTTCATTAAATATTATAATACTATCAAAAACCAAAATGTCATAAATTTTACCATTCACTGATTTCAAAAAATAGTTTATCAATGCAGTTAAAGCTAATCATATAAATACCGTAATTATTTCTACACAATTTTGTTCGTTGTACTAAAAGCTATAATAATGTATATTATTATATTCGTATATAAATTATATTATATATCTACTTAAAATAAGTGAAACATTTTTTCCTTATATAGTATGTGTTGAGCTATCAATAATGACCGTGGCCAGTAAAGAGCGTTGCATAGAGATAATGACCATGCAATAATGAATTTCAATATTTTATTATTATATTATACTCCAAATGTATTATCATAATATATAATTATATACAGTTTTATGGTTTTTAATTAAATGTTAAGAACGATAGCACATAGCGTATTATTTAATTTCAATGAAAAATATCATTTGAAAAAATCACAGACGGATTAATTGTAAATGGTTTTGTATTTCATAAAATAACTCAAAGTGAAACATTTATTTTTATAAAACAGTTTAAACACATGTTTCGAATCGATTTTTAAATTTGACTTTTGGGCATTGATAATTTATTTTTAAATCACGATTTAATAAGTTCTTAGGTGTTACCAATGGGTGACTTCCTTAAAAGTTGTTGTTTTTCTATATCAAAATAACTAAATGTGCTTGTTGTACAGATTGTTTTTGAATAAAAAAAAAAAAAAAAAAAAAAAAAAAAAATCACGATTTTACACTGAAAATAAAATTTACATGAAGCTAACCTCAAATATAGTGTTAATGATTAATAATTCATATATTGTACTTTGCGATTGTCATTTTATTTTCTACAGACAAGAAAGTTAAAAACCATTGTAAAAACAATTAACGCGTAGTCGCGTAGATAATAATAGATTATAGAACATAATATTATGTTATACACATTATTATACACTGTGACGTATGCAGAAAAAAGCGGTTTTTTTTGGAGGGGGGTTGTTTTTGAAAATCAGTTATTGAAAAGTAGAACTTTTTTTTAAAAACATACGGATTTTTTTTATGAAAATATAATATTACAATTAATATTGAAATAGAATAAGCAAATAACCATACAAAAACTGAATATTTCGAGGGGTGTTTGAAATCACCTCCCCGTGAATGTGTACGAATTAACTAAAATTTAATAAAACAAAAATATATAAGCAATAAGCATGAATAAAACAAACTGGCCAAAATGTCGTACGACTAAATATAATGTTGTTATCATGACGAATAAAGAATATAATATCATGTACAGTCTAATGTCCAATATTACGGTGCACATTTTGAACTCGAGTATAAAATATTTTCAGCCATAAAGCGTTGGCGGTGCATCAAATAGGTACCTAGTCATTATTTCTACATCGCTTTTTTGCAATAAAAACGATTTCTGCGTTGTAAAGTGATTATCATACTGCTATGACGTTATACTTTTCATGAAACATACACCGTAATTATTATACCTATACTATATAATATATTCTGCTGAAATCAATCAAATGAAATTGTACAACTGTCGAAAACAACCGATTGTTTCGTTGACGTTACTTTTTTAAATTGTCTGTAACACGATCGCTAATTACCGGTCCGGTCCCAAACAATATTAATTTTTTAGTGCACTATATAATACTGCATGCTGTATTTCCGAATGTCAGAAAATAGGTCCCGAATAAAACGTAGGTACTAACACTCAATTCACTAATAACGTTTTACATGTTATTACAAACATTACAGATTTAATTACAATCAATTTTATACGTTATATGTTATATTAAAAATAATTCTAAAAAATGCGTAAATAAAAAAATTCACTAATTACGTTTTACACGTTGTACTATTTAATCGTTATTTTTCGCAGTTACCCATAGGTACCAGGTACTTATTAGATAAAGTAAAAATATCATTTATATATAATACCTATTTACATTGTAATTGAACGTAATTTAGTATACCATCGTAATTTTATTTTTTGGGTCTTAATGAGAAAAACTTGTGTGAAAGTAATAATTACTAATTACTTGAATAATTAGTTTCAATACAAAAAATAATTAACAGTTGACGGAGGTATAATTATGTTTTTTATTTGATTTTATTAACGGGTACTTTTTTCCGAGGACTTTTTTTCCGTTTACCATATTTCCTCTTATTCTCCACTAAAAAAAAAAAAAATTACTAATAACAATAACAGCATTATTTATTTCTATTATGTGGTCCATTATATTTATATAATACATAAATACGTAAAAAACGAATGCAGATCATCATATTCGTGAATATATAGAAGTGGGATTTTGGAGGCGTACATTTTCCTGGTGAAAATTTAGCATCCCGGCTAACAGTATTAATTATTTCGACTGTCCCGCGGCTGTGCATAGATTTTATTCTATTTTAATAATTGCGGGTATGCTGCAGTTATGTTATATGAACGAGTACCGAAACTATATATTACTGAATTATATGAATACTATACATTATACTGCAGTAGAATAGTATGATTATTGTCGTCAATGCCGGTTTTCTCTTTTGCGGTGATGTAGACTGACATGATAATATAATAAACTGTGCGGCGATGTAGTTCGGACGTTTACCAAGAGCCTTATTGTGCCACACGATGTGGCGGTGCAGGAGTTTTATTATGATATCACATTGACTCGCGGCCCCTCGTAATTTACAGTGTACAATTGTACAAAAATGCATATATACGCGCGGTGTGGATTTAAAGAGTGTGTACTGTGAAGCAAAAAAAAAAAAATCTAGCACAACAAAAAGACTATACAGAATGATGCACCTAGCATGTTCACCGCCGTTTGTCCTTTGAAATCAAATTTATTCAAATCCTGATTTCTGAAACTTTTAAATCTACTCGAAAGACCATACTTTCAAATTCTTGAATTTTTTTGTATTACTTAAGGAGTGTCCTATAGCGATACAAAGTACCGCTTTTGAAATGAGAAACCCACTTTTTTAGTATTTTTTATAGTCATTAAAATGTTTGTACTATAGATAAATAGTCCTTAAAAATGGTTTTACAAAAATATAAAATGGACGTACAATTGGATCTATAGTATTTATTATACTTGAGATACTTTTAAAAATGATTTATATTAACGATAATAAAATTTTAATCAGCCAATATCTTATATATAAGCCCCTTACCACGGAACATTAATCCTAAGGAACACGACTTTAAATAACTCAAGACCTAATCGTACGAATTTTAATTCTGATAGGTATACGTCAAAATTTGCAGAAAAGTTATCTTCTGTAAAATTTACAGTTGCAAAGGATATTTTTACTTGAAAAACAGAAGTTTGTATGTCCACTACGGGACACTCTTTAAATAGTAAGAAAAATATCAATAATTTGAAAATATGGTATCCACTAAAAGATTTTGAACAACTGCATCGTTGAAGAATAATAAGGGGATAAACGTGCTTGGTGAATCACTCTGTAGGTTTATGCTTAATGCTTATGTATCGGCCATGATCGTCGTAATATTTCCATATCATAGTTGTGGCGCGAAAACAACGAATCATCCGTTCGGGTAGAGCTGTAGCAATATTACAATGCGTGCAAGAACAAATATTATTCTATTATCGTGTACGCGATGCATTGGACATTCGGTCTAACTGTCGAGTTGAGTATAATATGTTCAAATATACTACAATATATGTTGTACAATAGGTGCAAATACGGGGGGTAGGGGGTCTTAGCCCCCCTAAGAATCGCTATAGCTCCCACAAAAACGAATGATTTTACTGCATGATACACATCATTTAATTTAAAAGCATCATAAGAATATTCAGTATCCTGATCTGAGCTAAAACTTTAGCCCCCCCCCCCCAGATTTCAAACACTATTATTAATTGAACCTTATACAGAATTATAGCATAACTGGTACTCAAATGATAATGATGATAATAATAATAATAATGTACACGCTACGACGACGACGTGCGATTATCGGCCTCGTCGATCTCTGACGGCGTGTGTGTGTGAGAGAGAGATGTTCTTTCCGAAAAAAAAAAAAATAAATATATATCATCTTTAATTTTATTTACCGCCGTATATACGTATTATGTTTTAGCGATTATAACCGTTTTTTTTCGTTCGTTCGTTATAATTGTTCGTTTTTATTTCATTGGGTTAATATAAGCCACTGCTGTAGTTCCTGCTGCTGCTCATCATTATTGTGTGTGTGTGTTTTTTGTATTTTATCCCTTTTATCCCCCTCCACCCATGTGTATGTTTTCGCCCCGTATCGAAACGGGCAATAATTATCGGGATGGAAAAAAAAATGCAGAGAGAAGGATGATAAAAATTATGTATTGTATAATAATAAAACACTAGGGACGCCAGATGGCCGCTGACAATGTTTTAAATTAGAACTGTGATGCGCGCATCTCTCTTTCGTGTTTTTTCTTTTTTTTTTTTTAAATTTATTTTTTATCCTCCACCGGCGTCGTCGTCGTACACGATAATTATTATTACAGCCCGTCGAATTTGAACTATATTCGACGACGACGACGTCGGCGGCGGTGACGGATAATTATTACGATTGTTATTAGATTCTGCAGAGTACGCTGCAGCGACTAAAGAATCGCTGACAGTTTTTGTGATCCGATTTCGATAAAACTAAATCATATCCTACCGACGAACATCATATACGGCTATACTTATGTATCCACTCTTTATGTTATTGTATGTTGTAATCTATTTTAGAACAAGGTTGTCATTATTTTGATCGATAAATGAAAAATAAATTACAATTTGATTTTTTTAAACCACGTACAGCAACAATGACCGATTGATCACGCGAGAACATATTATTATCGATAAAAAAGACACACGCACAAATTACATCTATTTTATTGAAAATGTTTATGGTGTATAATTAATGCAATAATTATATACTATCATTTTTGCGCATACTGATTTTGTGACATACATAATTATACAACAATAGGACTATAGGATCGCAATGCTTTTTAATATTGCTTTTTTATACATATTAAAATTATATTTTATAATACTATATATACTAGATATATTTTATTTCATAAGACAGACAATCTTAGACTTACTTAGCTTATTTTTCTAAAATATTTTTATGTTAGCGAAATCTTATAATATATTATAGTTTATACTCTATAATATACTATGTCTGTTGATAAAAATATGAATAACTAATGATTTGGGCTTGCATATTATGTGTTTGTTTTATTAACACTTATATAATTTCTAATACCTAAATAATAACCTTTATAAAATTTATAATTTGTCGAGTTGTAATAATCTGTTGGTTTAAGATCAATAAAAAAAAAAATGATAAATCATGAGTTTATTAAACAACATCTGTTTTTTATTTGTTTGATAAAATAGTCTTCTAAAATTAAGTAATAAGATAAAAGTTTAACATCATCATCAAAAAAAAAAAATTTTTTCTGTGTATTTAATTATAATTTGTTATAAATTATTTTTAAACACTGCAATATATGTATTTTGACCTACAACTTTTTAATAAAATGTTCATATTATAATACATATTTCTTTATATAGTATAAGACATAATAATAAAGGGACGAAGTCCCTTTGATATATATTTAAATCATACAGAATTTTATCATAATTAAATATGTTTTTACTTCTACAAATTTTTACTACACCTAAAAATTGTATGCAACGATGTGCTTTGCATTAGGTATGAACTATAAAAATAAAATAATTATTGTTTTTGAAGAAAACAATCATGAATAAGTTTCAAAGGTTATGCATAAGTTCAATATTATAGTAATCGTTATTTGTTTTTTTAACGTCATCGATGCATTATTACATATTTCATATAATAATCTATAATATAACGTCCGGATTATCTCATTGCACGCAGGTATTATTACCGACAAACCTGTGTCATAAGTTATAATATTGTAATATGCATCATAAACAATTAGGTACAGCTGATATTTTATTTTGTTTTATTTAACAAACGGGACTTCCGCGAAAATTTATCGAACTAAAAAACAATATTGTATAAAACCATCACTATACCGGCTTCTAATTAGTCAGTTTACGCTTGTATATTATAATATAATACGATATTATACTAAACGTAAATAATATAATATCATAACGAATCATCCGCACTCGTGTGTATTGTTCATCGATATTATATTCACTATATACAGACGAAAAAATAGTTGGCGATATTTCTTCTAAATATTGTGCCTACGATATACCTCTTCTATATCACTGTGGTTCCTGTATCGGCACCTATTGTTACCATATCGTATCATAGGTATACAAAATATATAATATGTATCTATGGTATACGTACCAATCCGTTGGTTTTACATAATCATAGTCGTTTTGTTTCACTGCAATTTTTGCTGTAATATTATATATTATGGGCACGTCACGTGCGAGCGTTTTTAAAATTGTTTATATTTATACATTTTTTTATTTTTAAACGAGTTTAAATAATTCACAATATATATATGTATATATATTCGTCCACCGGGTATTATACAAATAGAGCAGTTCAGTCCCATGCGGTATTAATCAACATATCATCATGTATAGGATAGGGTTTGATTATGCAAATTACATACTGCATTGTTCTCCGCGGACGAGTATAGACATCGATCTTCACCCTATATTTTAAATTTATTTTTATTTTTTATTTTTTAATGATCATCCATCGCCACATGTCGGCGCGGGAACACGAATGATTATTTTAAAATACAATTAATCCAAAAATATGTCGAGCAATACGAACGCGCGTTTAATAATATGAAATATCCGTGGAATTTTCCGAAATTCGTCGTCAACCGCATAGATTATTAATTATTATATTTATTACCTATATTTCTAATTTAATTTTAATGCGTACGCACTATATATAGGTTATATAGGTACGAATGATGCAGCCATTCGCAATCGCCTCTCTTCTGAAATATCATATTAGATTACAACACAACCGTTTTTCTGTAAAACGAAAACGACGAGAGCAGCTTTTTTTTCCACGATGATAAAATACACACACATTATGGGTATAGGTGTAAACGTTATCATTTAATTTCGATGACCCTGTTATAAATGTCGATAATAATTTTTATGTTTACCTACGGTAATTATTACGGATTGGGCATTATACGCGTATATAAATTATATTATATTCACGCGCGGAATCGATTCCCGAGATTTTTTTTTATTTTTTTTAACAAATAACGCGTATTTCAAACAATATTAATTGTGCCTTTATTAATTAGGTACAGATTTGTTAAATGTATATAATGTTACTGATAAGACTGGAGGTCATTTAAATCATATACCTTTTCCTGGGCACGGTATATATACAGTCGATTCGCGCGTACGCATACACACAAACATCCATTGGCTCATGTCTATAATCAAAAGTTTCGGGCAATCACTCTCTAGAATACGTATCGTTATATTTTGGACTCAGCTGCGCACTATGAAAAAGTCCATTATATTATTGCCAAATGCTAACATCAATTATATAATGGTATTTTTTAAGCAAAACGCAAAAAAACAACATTAAAAACGTATTTTAATATTATTAAGATGATGTAATAGATACCTATAGGCTATTACAAATAAAGTTGCGTGGTATGCTTGTCGGCAATCGTTATGATGCCTTATTGAAAACAATATTATAATATCATAATGTCTTTGTTTAATCATATACCACTTGATTGGATTTCTTACAAAAACACTATGATATATATATATATTGCAATTAACAGATGTGTGGTACAAGAACAATTTGCTTGAACGAAATTAATTAATTTGAACGGAATTATATCTCATGGAACAAAAGATATGTGGGTGTTAGCCAAACACATGGACCAAGCGAAAGGCTCATATCGGACAGATAATTATAGTCGTGCTAAATGGCACATAAAATGCACGAAAGTTCGTAGAGGGACGAGGATAATATTAGCTGCCTGTCTACGGTCCGCTAAGGATGGTTGGAACGCGAGACCTGCAGCTAGCTCCATTTCTACCGGGGTGTAACCATGTGAGGCCATCCATGGATGACATTCGATTTTAAATAATATGGTGCGAAAATGTTATAGAAAAAAATATAGTGCTGGAATCGTTCGAGTTGTATAGAGAATTAGATACTTGACAAGATTTCCAGATGACAAAACGGTATTTGAAAATATAGTGCTAATATGGTTTTAGAGCCTTGCAACAAACGCTCTTGGAATCAGAGGTTGCACGCGGCTTATTGGCTTATTGGTTGAGTTGAAAACTTAGATCACCAATGGAGTAGTTATTACTACAATAAGACTATAAGAGAGGTAGAGAGAGAGAACTGCATACTTCCAAGTTCTAACATAATAGAAAATAAATGTTGCGATTGCGTCGTCGTCAGGTAAAAGTCACTGATAAACATTATCGGCTGCAGTGTTAAAAGGAAGTCCTAAAAGTCCTATAGATCATATATGACGATTAAAAAGCGACTACTGCAGTTGTAAGGAGGTTAGAAGAATCATTGACTCTATACCGACAACATGGTATAACATTATTTATACAAACGCTAACTTTTAGTTTTTAATTTGGTTTCTTGGGTTTTGAGTATAGTTTTTACTCACATAATCTAGAAAAATCTTGACAGTGCGCACATAAATCTTACGTTCGTATCTAAGAATGATCCTATAGGCACAAATACTTATAGAACACAGAAACAGGTAGAGTGTCCGGATAAATGGCTTGAGGATTTATGACCGGAACTGCAGCTGTGACCAGCGACCCCCATCGAAATTAATATGTGCAGACTATAGTGTTGTAGTCGTATTTTAGACTATACCTACCTATAATACTACAATATTAGTCTAGTTTATGCTGCAGAGATAATGCTTACTATTCACCTAAGTTTTCCACCATTGAACAATTCACACTGCAATCATACTGTTCAGTACCGTTGTATATTGTACTATATCGATAAATAAATGATATTTTGTATATTATTTTATTGTGGGGAAACGCGTCCGTTTAGAAAAGAGCAGATGAAAAATTGTGATAAATTCCATTTTTCTAGTGTCAATTTCATTTGTAATTGGATAATAATATAATATTATAATAATATAAACCTATATTTTTATTGTTCCCAATAATAATATGATTCTTACGTTATATATTTATAACCTTCGTGTATACCATAATATTACGAAAAAGCTGCTTTGTATAGTGTTGTAAGCACTGAAAAGTTATTACATATATCGGATATCGGTATTATGCATATCATATTTAAGAAACTGCATCTATTAAATATGTAGTTCTCGGAGAAGAAATAATGCGTTTTCGATTCAACATAACAATGGAACAATAGTTTTACATAACCTTTGCAATAACTATACACATGTAATAATTATTGTACATCTGAGAAAGCGTATACGAGGCTGCACTTGCTTGAAATCAACATTATAACAGTCAAACAAAAAAAAATAATTATGTATGCGTTCCGACCAATATATATATGAAAAAATATACCGCGGCATAATGATAAAATGCTCGGGCATTTTATAAAATTAGGTTCAGAAAAAAATCTCAGGCAATACTATTGCCATAATATTATAATACGCGTATATCACAACATTCAATTTATAATGTAATCGTGTTCAGAGGGAAACGTGTAATAAACATAATTAAACTTAAGTAGATTGATTTAAAATGATGAAACGTCACCGGCACCTTCATTAAACCATAATATTATATTATTTTATTGCAGTGACAATAATGGAGTGTGAATTAATTCTGTCTTAGAAATCAGGATAATTTGTTAGATTTCATTTTGGAATTCGTTGGATATTGATTATTATTAATAAAAGTATATATTATTTGGGGTGGTGAGAAGTAAAGATTCTATAGTCAATCACTCTTAACTGCAGTTTTTTCAAAACGATAATCTTAATTATCATAGCAAAGTATAACTACTGCAGAAAAACTATAATTTTACTTTTCGTAACTTTAACGAAATTGACGTCTAATTAAATTTATTGGATAATAAAATTATTAATTAATTATCTTATATGTTCTTTACTAATTTTATTACTTCGATAATGAAATAATAGACTAGTGACGTTTTATAATATTAATTTTACACTTTTACAGGAAAACTAAACGGAATACTACCCACTGCATATAACAATATGTGCCAAATAAATTGTATTGACTAACCAATATCGTTGTATAAACTCATCTTTGAGTCTCTCATTTAGCTGGGTTGGTAGCTATGTTGTCCAAAAGTTGAGCTCGTCATAACTCAGACAATTCCCTGGTAGATTATGGTTATTGAATTATACCATGATAACCATAAACAATCAAAATATACGATAAAAGCCTTAAGGCGCAAAGGACACAACAAACGACATAGTTGCGAAAAAGACTTAAACATGTTATTATTATTATTAATTTTGATTGTACCTATACTTGATTTGTGTTGTGGTTACTGGTAATACTGCTTAACTTGCAGCAGTATTTTGGAATATATCTAACTGAAAAATATCAAGTTAAAGTGTATCTGGTATATCCTTCAAAGTGTCAAAAAAAAAAAAAAAAAATGAGTAAGTTGGTTATGCTCTACTGTACATGCAGTAAGTTACAAGTAGGTCTCTGTAATGGATGGTGTTAAATTTGAATTCAATAATATATTTATCATTGTAATAAAAAACGATTCTGGGTGGAGACAGTTTGTCACTAAAATCGTTATTCTTGGTTATTTAATAGTTTAATGCATAATTTTGTTCAAATTTGAGTTTAAAATAACTTTATATCAAAATTGTGTTTATATATTTTATTTAGGTTTTTGGGTTACTGAATTAACTACTAATGTGGAACATTGTCTTAAATTTTCAATTCTTTGTTATAAAAGTTGAACTTGTTTTTTTTTCATGGTTAAGCATCAATAACTATGCTTATTAGCTAACAATGATAGAAATATTAGTTTAATAACAATAAATACATAAAGTTGAACGTTTTATACATTTTTACTTAATGATTTGTACATTTTCAATCTTATACATTTTAACTTTAAATGGTTATAAAAAATAATATTGTGCATATGTATTTTTAATATTATTCAACTGCTATTGTTACATTGTATTATAATATGTCAAGCTTTCTGATCCGACTCCAACAAATATAATTTTATGGACATTTACAGAAAAAAAACTTTCAGTAAACATTTTTTTTCTAACATAGGTAAACAAACTTATAAAGATGAATAGTGTATTCAATTTTAAAAACTTGGAATTCAAAAAATTTAGCAATTTACAAATGCTAATAATCTTTACGTATTAATATAGTGTATGGTGTATGAGAAAATAAATGCTTATTTAAATATTCAATGAAAATTACATAAATCTACAGTAATATGTTTTAGAGTTGCACCCAAAACCAAAATTGATCGGATGAGAACCGATTTCACGTGAAAATTCTAGGTTTTCCTTAATTTTAATTTTAATTTATCCTGGTTCATTTGAAAACCACTGGACATTTTAAATTTTGACTTCCAAAATGCATCAACTAGATTACCTTTCCAATTGAGAAAAATGTCAAAAAATACTAAATTAAAGCATTATTTCTACTTCTTATCGTGTACACACACACACAAAACATCATGGTAAAATCAATACATTCCTCCACTAAGAATCTAAAATTAACAAGGTAATCGTGTATGTTTATATTATATAACTTATACTATGGCGTTCTTATTATATATAAGATCTATTTATTTAATTTATTAATTTATTTAGTTATTACTATTATTAAGTAATAACTATTTTATTTATTTTATACGACTGTAGTCAATGAATAATAGAATTCATGAAATTTTAACTATGCATTTTATTTATTGTACAGGTGTAACCAACATCAATTAATAAGATACTTATATGAGACATAAGTGCTTAAATTACTAATATCATTGCATGGCACATTTATTATTATACGTACAAAACATATTTTATGGAAAACGATTTTTTACTTGTACAGTAATATTAAAAAAATGATTGTAATATTTTCATGGACATTTTTAAAAGTTATAGTTAATTAAAACTACCAGTAAAAATATAACAATAGTAACTGAAACTAACTATTATTTCAATATAATAATATCGAAATAACTGAAAGACAAAACTAAGTAAATTTAAAATGTTGCCTTAAATTAAGTTTTCATGGATAAATTATTAAAGTTAGTAATGAAGATTTTATCTTTTGAGAGTTTTTAGCTGCTACAATAATAATAACAATTTTGAACAAAATATTACCACTAAAAAGTGTTAACGAAACTAAATAAATATTTCATATAAATTAATAATTCTTTACTTGCGACGAATACAAATTGAAACTTTTAAACAATAAGAAATATAATGCAACTTTAAAAATATATGATTTTATTAAAACCCATTATATGATGGTGTCCTATAATTCAATCATTATTATTATTTTTGGAACATAAAAAGTAAATAATCACATAAAATTTGTTCTTATGTGATGAATAATTGTAATTTTTCCAAATCGTTAAACGAGTTTTCCAATTTATTTGTCTGCAAAGTCAAATAATAATGTCTTTGGTCTATGATCGATGATAATATCATATTTTCATAGTTTGTACTACAAAAATGTTCAAATTGTGCTTTCAAATGGATATTATTCTATTATGACTTTTAAACATTTTTGTACTCTCGGTTGATAAAACTTTTCAGTGTTTCAATAAAATCTTATGTCAGTTACAAGTGAGATTATGTAAAATATATGAGTGCATTTTAAATCAAAATCTTTTTGAGCGTTGCGCAATACTTTTAGTTTATAACTTAAAACTTAATGTTTTTTCAGTATCTAATATAAAATCGCATATATATTATATATGATGTTAATTTTATAGCAAAGAAATAATATTCTAATATCTGTGTTAATGTTAACAAAACTCCACTTATACAATTTCAAAGAAGGATGATTTTCCAATAATAATAATAATAGTTAAGGAAATCACTTATATAACATGTTAATATATATCCACTATAATATTATATTATTGTCGTGCACAGTGTCAGCCTATTACAACAATGATGTAATAATAAACAAAAAATAAATTAATATTACTATTATTATTATTATTACTTTTACTATATTTTTGCCCGTCACTAAAATCGATTACAAAATATAAATTGTCGCTAAATTAATGTGTTTTGAACGGTATAATACGTAGTATATTATATTTTATTATTAATAGATTAATATATTTCTTATAGTACATATATTATATGTGGTCTTTCGCTTTGTACATACAGTTTTTTTGTTCATCAATTGCATGCTCAGAGTGTGGGCTGTAGATCATTCTAGTCCACTATATAATAGGTCGGATTCATAATCTTGTTATGCACATGGTTGATAAAAATAATATATATATATATATATATATAAATATATTTTATACTCAGCTTTTTACTGTCCATCTATCTACTCTGTCCGTTGATGAACTTTTCCCATTTTCAATTAACGAGATGAGTTTACAATGCTACAAAAGAAACACATCATATAGTACAAAAGAATATATGTATACGTGAATAAAGATAGCTGTATATTCATCAAATGTTGAAATATTTTTTTGTTTTGCGTCGAATATATTCATTATAATATCGCTTATTTGCTTAAACTGAAGCCGAATGATAATGACGATTATTGTACATTTGTACATAGGTAATAGGTGTAAGAAAAAAAAATGTTCTACTTAACGATTTCCACAATGGAGCTGAGAATTGTTCATAAAAAAATAAACTACAAGTGGATACGAGTAATTTCACATGAAGACAGAAAAATATTGGTATAAATCGGCAAACATTATTTAGTTACTAATCGCCATATTATCTACCATATTTCAAGTACACATTTTATCGCATGACAAGAAATAATACATAAATTAGTAGTTGGTACCATACCTGCAGGCGTAACAGTGGTATGACAATAAAGTCTTAGGAAAATGTCTTAAAAATCTCAACATCGATTATCGTAATATTGACGCAATACGAGTAGCGAATATAGTTTTTAAATATTATGTATAAAAATCGTAACATACACATGATAATAGTATTAACTACATATATAGAATTATAATAAACTATTACAACATTCCCACGGCTTAAAAGGTGTATTTAATCCTAATTAAACTAGATAACGACTTAAAAACGACTTAACGTTATTACCGCAATTTACGAATAGTAGGCAGTAATACATTTTTGATAGCCTTATAATGTTAGGTAGGTTAATATACGCATTTTATTAAAAAATGCGTTTTGTTTTAAGATTTTTTAAAAGTAATTTCAAGTTTAGCTATATACTTAAGAGAGATTTGTCGATGTATTTACCTATCTTATTTATATAACAATTAAAAGAATTCGTTTTTTTATAACCGAATTCTAGGATAGTCGTTAATTTTGTAAAATTAAGCTTTAATACCTCACAAGGTTGTACACATTTAAGCCTGTATGATATATTACGTCAAGACGTATACTATTAAAAACATATTTTGAGGATCATGCACGTATACTCAGCTAGATTTTCATATTTTTATTATACACAATTTAATTGATTATTGTTTGGGGGTATATGAATCTCGACTATTGGGAGGGGCAGGGTAATTAAAATCATCGGTAGGTACAACTCTTGATATGAATAGTTCAATTACGTTTTTTTTTTGTTTTGATCAGTTATAATTATTTATCATCTTATTTAATACTAATTTTACGATTTCATTTATATCCTTACGAGACATGTTTGTTATGAATACCTATATATGTATAAAGAACAAATATCGATAGTCCCAACTCTCATAGAGTGAGGAGCAATTCACTTATCGCCCCTTCAACTATATCAATTATACTATTACAGCTGCTAATAGATAGTATAATCATATCTACACACCGCGATTAAGGGTCGCATCGGACACGTCCCTGTTTGGAACATTTGGGTGTCCATCTCCAAAACAATAACATTACCTAATTGTATTTATTTTTATTTTTAATAATTATTTATTAGTTAATACAGCATAACAGATATTATTATCGTTATATATTAATATTTATGTATAACATTGCATTATGGTCAGTTCAAACGGTCAGCAGCCGCGGTCTATACCGCGGTAGTTGTGTGTGTCTCGTCCGCGGCGCCGCCCCGTCCGGCCGGCAAATAAAATATAATATATGTACCACGGGGTGGGTGGTGAGGTCGGGGGTAGGGTCCAGATTGTGCGTTCATGTGTATGTGTGTTCATCTCTCGGGGTCAAGGCCACGCGACGGCAGACGGTGACGTCACCGTCTGCCCAACACACGAGTGATCGCAACAGGTGGTGCAGACTGTGGCAGCGGAACAGTCGCGGTCGCCGTCGTCGTCTATGGTCGACATCGTCTCCGGTCGCCCCGTATAGGAGCGCCCCGACGCACACACACGAGCGCCGCCGACCCAAGTCCCACGAGGAAACGCGTGCCGCTACGGTCTACCACGTGCTCCTTTTTTTTTCCGTTTTTTTTTTTTTCATATTTTTATTTCCACTTGCAGTGGTGTACAGTCCGTCATCCGACCGGAAATCTTTCCGTCCGTTATGCAAACACTCCACGTACATAACTGTATAGTGACATGGTCTATTATCTGTATATTATTTATCCATAATAACGACATTTTTAGTCAACCCGAAACCTGCGCAAATTATTGCCATTAAAAATGCATTCGTCATATATTTGGTTTGAAAAATTTTAATCGTATAGTCTAAGGTTATACCCCAAAACGACTCCGGCCTTCGGATAATTGGGTCAATGCTGTTCAATCGATATCATCTCTGATTTTTATCATATTGTTGAGTAGTTTTTTCGTATACGATAATTTTCAAAAAAAGATTTAAACACATTATTATAATAAAAGCACAATTTTTGTTTTTTTTTTTTTCGAGAAGGCCTTCAACACGTTTATTATTCGTTGACATGATAATAAAAGCGATGAATGAAGAATATTGATTGTATCATTTGATTGCTTCAAACACATCAAGGGGAAATAATATATGGTTTCAGATAATATTGTAAAAGAAGTAATCGTTTAGAACGCGTTCAAGCCTTGCTATTGAAGTATAATATATATAAGTCGATTAATTCGTTAAAATAAAATAAAAAGTTGGTCACATAACCACTGCAAGTATAGAATGTTTCTTGTTTTGCGTTTTCCAAAAACGTTTCTTGGATTCGTTATAAATATTTTAATATTTCGTACGGCGAATACAATATGTACATCATCACACCTTTACGATCCGCAGGACTAACGTCGAGTTGCACAAGACTACTATATCACGCAATACAATGCATGATGCATGTTAGTGCATTACAGGCGCGCATCCAGAATAGGTTTACGTGGGTTGGATCCACGGATGATGGTGGTGAAGGCATCTTGGATAAAATTTCGTAATCGGCAAGAAAATATATTTTATCATAGCCCACCGAAAACAGACATTCTAGAATTGTCCAGAGTTTACGGGGGGGGGGGGGGGAGCATCTACCCTTGCCCCTTCTTTGGATCCATGTCTGGTGCATTATAACGTCGTTTATTACAGCTAATAGAATAATAATATGATCCCGTGGTTGATTTTAATCTAATAATCTGTATACATTCTCCGACGGTGTTATATAAGACATCGCAAGCAATGATGAGCAAAATATTTGTCCGTTTAGTCAAAAATCGCAGCGATTCCGAAATTGTAGCGACATTATATTATTATTAATACGATAATATAGGTGCACGCGTCGTTCTGAATAATAATAATAAAATGTCAATATGTCGTGCGTCACGAGTATTATAATATGAGTAAGTACCAAGTTTTTTTGGGCACGCGTAGACTTAACACCGTCGATAATAATAATAATAATACTAATACATTTTTATACATTTTTATACATAATTATATTATTATCTTTATGGAGATGACGTGGATGCATGCGCTGCACTCATTTAGCCTCAGATAGCCAAATATTATACGATATACCATATAATATTATTAGTATATTTACAATATACACACACACACATATATATATATATATATATGTATTAATTTTACTATTATTTTGGATAAGGTTTTCAAATACTGTGTTCATCAGCCGACAATAGCTTCAAGTTTAAGATAATTGTGAACATTTTCTACACAATATTAGGTATATTAACCAACAATAATTGTGGCAATGATGAATGTATAGTGTATAGTGTATAGTGTATATCCATTTAGTGCGTTGTGTTATAATTTGCTTGTTGTGTGATCCATTTATCTTGAAGAAATCTATAATTTTCGATTCTCTTCCGGGATCGAATGCTTCATTGTATGACATGATGGTGTTGGTGTTTGATTTTGTTCGAGAGTGCCGGCCGAGGGTTGGTGGTCCATTCAGATAATATTATGTTTCGCAGAAAAACGGTTCGCACATGGATAATGGTTTTATATGATTATATTGTACAAGATTGAAGTACAACATTTGTATATTATGCGATTTAACGCATCTAAAGTAAATAGTGATTAAATCACGCGTGCAATATTATTTATATTATTATACTTATATTCGATTGGTCGTTTTCGATCATCGCGACGATAAGACGATTATTTATCGAAGCCATTAAATTAAATTATGTTTATGTTACTACTATATAAATTATTTGAATTGCATTTTAACATAATATTTTTTCTCTGTCGTCCACTATCCAAACATGCTTACATATTATATAGCTTATACAATTATTATAATTATTATAAAATGGAAATTATAACAATATCGTCCTCATTGTCGTATTGTACCTCTACCTACGGTGTACACGGTCGCATTGTATACCAATATTATTATATTACAATAATACACGTTTACGCATTGTGCAATAATGCCTCGTAATAGTCGTTCCAATCCATTGTGCTATAGATTTTTAATCGTTTTAGTTGTAAATTAAAATAATATATATTTTAGCGTTTCCCGTACAAACCGGCACGGTGCAGGTGCGGCATATTCATCTCATCTACCTAACCTATTGAAATTTATCGAATCGGCAGGAGCAGCAAACGTATAGCGGTTTGCCCGCTGCTACACCACTATAGAAACTAGAAAGTCCAATGCTACGTCAAAACTTTGTTGAAACAATAAATTTATTAAACATACCAAAACCGTTACATTAAAACATGAGCATTGTACACAATCTATTATAATATTATTGGCAACTATTATTAGCATTGCACGTTATTGTCCAACAATAGACGTATTCGGCATTACGTATATAGCTATATATAATATTACAAGACGTTCACGTTCAAATACCTGTACTTTCGACAAATTATGCAAATAAACTGCACCTTCGGGTAAAAAAATAAATGCACCTACACATTATCGCGATACTGTGTCAGTATAGTGCTATGTTATATATATACTATGACATTACTTACCAATTACCATCCATACGGCAGCATATTTAACTGTCGAAATATTCACATGCGTTCATTATCCTTGTTATTTTTTGCAGGGGTTGATGAGAAAACGCATCACTGTAAACTCATTTAATATTATATCAGTTATACACCTTTTTTGGATGCCATAGGTTATAACTTAAAATAATTCTAACAAAAATAATATTACGCGACATTTTAGATAAATATTTCTCTCACACGATGAATTTCTTTGAGCAAATAATATAATACCGCGATGGTATACCTACATTTTATAGTAATGTTATATATTTTTTTTACTTGGACCATATTATTATTTACTCGAATTGCTACAGTATTATATAGTTATTATCAGTTTATTAATAATTTAATAATATTTCAGACGTAATTTCTGAATAAGAATGCAATATAGCTGGTAATAATGTAATTTTATGTATATATATTTTTTTTAATGATTGAGAGACACGAGTATAATAAAAAAATTATAATTATTAGATAAAACAAATATTAAATTTTAAATAGGTATGTTTTTAAATGCGTTGTGTTTGTTCAATAATATAACTATGTATATAGTTTACAATTTTTTTTTTTATGATAAATTATAAATTCAAACTGTTAATTAGCAACAAATAATATATTATTATGTGTATAATAATACTATCAACCAAAGAAATGATATGAAAACTTCTAATTTAAATTATATTCGTTTTCGGAAATCAATACCTATTATATATTACTATAACATTATCGTATAATGTTATATTACATAGGTTTGCACTATTTATAAATTGCTATAGGCCAAAGTCAGCCGAATCATTAAAATTATTGACACGTGTACGTATATAAGCCGTTCACCATTATAGGTATTACCTATACCATCAGACAAAAATCAATGTGATAATCATAGCAAGCCGCTGGTGGGGAAAACGTATTATTTTTACTCATAATATACGACAGTGGGGCAGCACCCTTAAACACGTTACGGATATGTACTTGATAATGCACGGTGGTTGTGTTTTTGTAAGCCCTCGTGGTTTAGCGACTCGATAATGATTCTTTTTACGATTATCGAGCTCTACCGGTTAAAAAGGTCAAAATAGTCGTAAAATAAATATTCTACCGAATTTCAAAAACGATATCGATAGTAATGATATATATTATTATGTAGACATTACAAACCATTTCAATAGGCTACATTATTATAAAAAAATGCAATAAAAGTGAAAAATAGCTAATGAATCAAACATTTTTCCATCAGGTGAATATTTTGTTTGCGTTATGGTATGTTTTATATTAATGCATTATATAGTATTTAATGATATTAATATAATAATATGAAGTTTGACGTGTTTGTGTCTTACTATTATAATAATTAAAATGTTAAAATGAAAACAGATAAATCGAATATCGTTACAAGTTTTAGTGATATTTATTATATTAAATATTTTATAAGAATATAAAATAATATGTAAATCCTTATCAGTCACATCATAAATGTATAATATTATACTGTAAATATATCAAATATATAAATTTATGTTATGTATTGAAATAAAATTGTCTTGACAATATAATAAGGATGTTAATTGAGATACGAATATATTTTCAAATATTATTTTTTATGTTACTCTAATAATTTAAAATCGTAATTTTCATTTCGATTGGTGATAGCTATATTTAAAATTTAGATATTATATAAATACGTTTTTGGATGCACTTCAGGTATTGTAAAAGATAATATGTTTATAACAATTACTCACGGGCTGTTATCGAATACTTCCCGGAAATCAGTAGATATATAGCTATAACCTATATTATGCGTTATTTAAATTTACAAAATCAAAAAACAAAAATTGTTATTATAATTAATATAACTTGTTCTACATATATACTAGATGAATGTATAAAAAATATATTGTGAGCAGCAAAATAAAATTAATATCATATCGGAAGCATAATAATATGGTTTTAATGCATCTCAAACTGAACTTTCACGTGTAGCCTACAGTGAAACGGAATTTAAAAATAATATATATGGATTTGTTAAATGCCCGAAGGAAATAGGTCTTGAACAATGGATGACTTGTTAAGTAATAAAATGTAGATTGCCGTATTTAAGAGCAAATCAGCACAGTTGATCAAAGCTATTGTACTCTAATATGGGGTTTTGAATCGAATAATAGATACCTTATATAGGGGTACCTATCATGGAATATTAATTTTTTAATAATTATTGTAAATCATATTTTCATTGAAACCGAATTATTGACATCGTATACACAATATTACATTATATATAAAATATAAATGCTGTGATTTATTTTTATATTTATTTATGTTATATAGCCATATATAGGTACACCTATAATAATGATAATTTATAAACGAATTGGAATTTATTATACATACCTATATTTTTCGATTGAAGTGTGGTCAATGTTAATCACGCGTATAGATTTGATAATTATTATCATTTCAAGTCCGCGAAAAGATTCCAATCTCTAGCTTATTACGTCATTACAGTTAATAATTTGTATATGATATAGGTTTTCTTTGCGCAGATGTAAATAATTATCACACGTGGACGTAATCAATGTAATAATCGGTTTAAAATGGATGGCGAACAATAATTATTCATTTACGTCCATTTCAACTTAGTAGGTAGGTACATTTGTGTATACCTACTATACATATACCCACATCGTATATGTTATATTTATATTGTAGATATATTATACAATCAAATGTTCTTAAACTGGTTGACATTGAGAACAGCGATATTTTTTATTTTATTTTTTTACACTGTACTTAAACTACCGAAAATCATTGGGATTATCTATTTTTTATCAAAAAATACACACCCAAAATATTAAATGCTCAATATACGAACGAGTGTTTCAGGATGGCATGTAGAAAAATTAAAAATAATTTCAAATAAACGCGGTAACCGGTTTAAATGAAATGAACTCTGATAATGGCTCATTCAATATTTTTTTCGCAGCGACAAATAACTTAAATAATATATTGTTAGCAAACTAACCAAAAAGAGAGGATCATTATTTTTTTCCGCTTTATTATTTGACATTGTTAGACAGTGATAGATCCTAATCGTTAATGAGATATCTGTAGATCATGGCGAAAAAAAATCAGAAGCAAAGAAAGGGTATTTGAAATTTGACAAAAAAATACACCTAATATATAATCTTGAATGGCTGAAAAAAAATTACTTACTATCGCGTGGACTCGTATTCTTTTTGTCAATATCGCATTATGTATGGCATAAAAGCCACCAGTGGCGTAGACAGGAATTACCCGGGGGGGGGGGGGGGGGGGTTAATGACCTTTTTGTTTTTGCTCACCTCTAAAATATATTGTTTAGGAGCGGTAAAACTAAATGCGCTAAAATGTATACTGAGTTGTACACTAATTGAATAATACATTTTTGATTAGCTGAAGCTGAATAATGATATTTATGTATGTTATTATTAAACACGCAGTACACACTTATTGACTTATTATAAACAAGTAAAAATATAAAATAAAAAAAACTTTAAATTGTGATACTAGTATTAATATATTTTTTCACATTATAAACTACAAGTTAAAGCAATCTTAATTTCTAAATCTTTGTATTTTTTGCAAAGTCATTAAGAACTTCATCTGTTGTTAAAATAATTTCGCGATGAGTAGTGCTAAACTATTTAAACTATTTTCTCCAATAGTATTTCTAAGGTAGGTGTGTCTCATATGAAACATATGGCTTTTTAATGTAGAAAATGACCTTTCATTGCTTGCTGTAGTTACGGGAAGTTTAGCTAGTATTTGGAGAAGTTTATAAGTAGATGGAAAAATGAGTGGGTTACATGCTTAAAAGCTTCTAATGAATTTTTTGGTTTTTCTGCTCCAACAAACTTTGTTATCCATGTCAATACTTCGCCCCTTACATACACACCATCGACATATATGTTTATATATAAATATATAATTCAGAATAGATGTGGGATCGCTCGGTCGTCGGTGCGATGTCCCACAGCCGTACATACAAAATACTAAAATAATAATAGTAATACAAATAAAAGTATTAAAATCATACAATAATAACAAATTTTTTTAAGGCCAAGGTGGGGGGGGGGTGAACCACTAACCACCCCCCTGGCTACGCCACTGAAAGCCACCACCGATATAAAACATCTGATGATTTTTTAGTGTAATATATATGCATAAAGACGATTAATTAAAAATTCAAACAAAAATATAATGGTATTCATTTTTAATTCGACCTATGGTATTTTTTGTTAGTTTTTTAAATACCATATTATTATATTATCATACATTTCGGTTAAAGTAAAACTCTATTATTACCGAGAACAATATTATTATACATGCATATTTTATCTTTTTATCCGATAAAAACGTCTTGAGAAAAAGATGAGAAAACGGTTATACATAATATCATAATATACATATATATTACGTACATTTGTATAATGAATATAAACTGCACCGCGCTAACATCCGTTCTCGTTTCGAAATTTCCGGTCACCCCCTCCCCCCCCACCAATCGAGTTGAAGCACACACAATATAACGCCAGAATATTGTCACGCCGGAAAAATCGTGATGTTTTATGATGGCGTAATGGCCGTTTCTTGTTCATAAATATTGTTTATGGTAATATATTATTTTATTACTCTTTAAGTAAAACACAACTCGACAACAACTACCATGTATTTTCCGTCGTTTTTTCCTATATACCATCATAATATATAAGACACATATATTATATATATATATATATATATCGAGTGAGCGAGTGTAATGGATCGTTTTGTTATTGCCAGGCCTAAGTTATTATTTTCTTCAGACTTTTGAACATTAACATGAAAAAAAAAAGAACAACTCAAGAACACAATAGTATCGTCGGTCTTATCTGCAGCGACCGATCCTTCCTATTCAAAGTCCACACACACACACACAAGTATATGTATATTATGTACAACGTGACCTATTATTCCGTACAGGATTTATGTACTCCCATCGGAACTCGAAATAATAGTTTACAGTAGAAAAAAGCTCAATCGAAATCCACGAGTGCCGAAAACACATGCATATAGTACATAATATCAATAATGATAATTAACGCACCGCGCAATGAAACGGTATACCTATACCGAATATGATAAAAAATATATATTTATAATGATTATATATTTATGTACACCTACGTACCTAAATCTCAGTGCTTTATGCGTGTACATGATTTGATGGCAACGGCAGATTTGATGATCGATACGTCGATCGATGAGCGCGCAGGAAACCACTTTAATTATGTAAATGCGTCGGTCGGTCTGTCGGCTGCACGGGGCCGACGGACGGACGACGATCATCAATCGAGCCCGGCGTTTTCCCCTAAAACCCCGTTGCGGGGGGGCCGCCGCACCTCCCCGCGGACGCCCCGCTGACGCGCTCCATCCCGCCACACGTCACTCCCTCTATACATGCTGCAACGACACCGACCCGCCCCGCCGACCGTCACAAGACAGCGGCGGTGCGGTATTACGATATCCGCGCGGGGCCAATATGTCACACACCCAGCGGCCGCATTCCGACACCTGACGTCGACCAATCAACGGTCGCGGATAACGCGCGCGCCGCATACGGATATAATAATAATAATAAAAATAATAATATTGTGCCCGCGCGGATAGATACTTATCTCATCCGAGGCTTGTCAGAATGCCACTCACAAGGCGGCGGCGGGCCGCGATATATGTATACAAGGTATTATGATACACCTATAGTCGTCGAATATATAATATAATAACAAAAACGTGTATAGAGTAATATACGCCACGCCATGTGAATTCACTCGCGTGATTAATGATCGTCGTCGCATTATAGTCGTCGCAGTCGTCGATCGCCGCATAGTCGTCGCCGTCGTCGTCGTCGTCGTCATCGCCGTCGCGTTCCGTATAGTGTGCTGCACTTTCCTCCCCCCCCCCACCACCACCCATACGAGCACTCGCCGTTGCGTCTGGCGAGTCTAATTACGCGTAGGTACACGAGTGTATATACAAAACATTATATTATCCCCACGTTAGGTCTACTTCTATACTCTATTTGACACAATACATATATGATATTATAGATGTAGACCCGAATAGGAATCGTCGTATCAATCGTATCATAATATATAGGATATACCTATACGGTACCTAGGTATATATTATGTGCTCCATAATATAAGTACGACGGCGGTCGATTCGTTGAAATGGATTATAATAATAATAATATTGTCATAAACGCGCGCTCGCCTTTAATAGCGTAGTGCTATTTATAGTGTTTATATAATAATATATAATGCATATCGCTCTCTCGCCTGCACATCATATAAGATGCTGTCCGGTCATTAACTCTTCTCTCTAAAACTTCTCATTTTCGTCATCATCGAGACTGACTGCCGTGTCCAGAAAGGTCTGCGGCCTTATAAAATCTTGCATAGATGCGCGCGCACGCATAACACACATACCTAATAGCGCTGTGAACGACGTGTTCAGTGGTGTAATTAAGGGGGGATGAGGGAGATAGACCATCCCAACACTTTTATTTTACTGCTAACATTTTAAAATTTGATGGGGTAGGTTACTGTACCTATATGTGGCTTACATATTTTGCTAAAAACATACAATCCTCCCCCCCCCAAAAAACCAAATTCCTAATTACGCCACTGAACTTGTTGGCATAACAATACCTATAGATATCCCGATCCCGCCGTCACAAGTTTTAGTACGGGAAATGTACTATATACACATAATATTACAAAACGATTTTTAGGGGTGATATAGTTAAAAACCGGCGCGGTACGACGACGGCTGCAAGCTGAAAACTGTTTCTTGACCTCCCTGACGGCATATTTATAATCTCAACATATCGAGGATTACGAAACAAGTATAGCAGCAATGTACTTTTAATTTTTTGATTACTCTGCAGCCTAATCGAGTGACCCGCAGCTGAAACAACGAATGGACTTCACCATTTGTTCATAATTTAAAGTATAAAGTGTTATACACTATTCTATACGCGGGCACATTCCGAGTCTAGCCATCATAGCCTGCAGGATCGTATATTATATTTGTACCATTATGATGTCGTATTATATAATATTATACCGGATTGATCGATTTATGACGTTTCCTGTTGGACGCAGTGCGGACAAAATTGAATTTCATTATGACTATACTGCTACACTTAACGTATACACTGCAGACAATGACCACGAGGGACTGGATCCAAAATGGCCACCGAACTTTAAACCTGCTACACGGTGCGTGTGTATTAAGCGAAAAGCCGAAATTTTATTGCGTGCTCATCGAATCTTTGAATACTACAAATATATATTTCGACCATATTGCGTGCCTTCTTTCGCATTCACCGTGAATTATTGTATAGATCTGTGGCGGCGCAGATAAACATCGATTATATGGACAAACTCGAGTCGGGTCCCAGTTTTCAAAAACAGCACGAGTTGGCTTCCAGTATACTTTATGCCTTATGGAGCACATGAGTTGGGTCCCGGTATATTTTATGCAAAGGTTGGCAAGTTAATGAAAATAATTGAATAAAATTAATTAAAGTTAAAGTTAAGATATAAAATAAAATTAACTTAACTCGGTAAAAAATTTTATTTTATTTTTTTCCAAGTCAAGTCATATTATTCATAAGTCATAAATTGCATGAGTATTTTGGTTTGTATAAACATTTGCCAAGTTAAACTTTACTGTTGTAAACATAAAACTTAAATTTATTATTATAGTACATACTACATGATTACTAGAAAGTTATAGGCCACATCTCTATACATCGTGTTATACGTCTTGTTAAAATAATATAATATATTCAGTGCCAGTGGAAGGCGTGTGCGACCGGCACTGACAATATTACCGCGGACCCAATTCGAGTATTATCAAATAATACGGCGGCCCAACACATGTTTTTTTTTAAGGGATCAAATATCTCGGGACCTAACTCGCGTTTTCCCGATTATATTGTATCAATATAATCATTTACATAATGTAGTTGACGGTTATGAAGGACAGACGCAATTTTTCTCTACCCATACTTTTTCGGAAAATATTGTTATGACGTGTGAAAAACAATATGCTGCACTGCTATGGAATCTATGACCAAAAATTATAATAAATTATATTATATTTCGACTTTATATAATATTAAATCAGTCACGTCGAACATTTGCGTCGTTGATATTCACGACGCATTGTCCAAAAATTTATAATCGATTGTGTTACATTTGTGTAAACACATCACAAACGGTCTGTTGTACGATTTTGTTTTCAGTCTTTCATTCGGAAAAAACAAGTCTCATCTACGCGCGACGATATACTATTATGGTACCATTGCAGGTTTAAGAATAACGAGAATGGCTCATTTGTTTCTGCACAGCTACACGTAATTATAATTCGTTTCACTAAACGTATTAACCGACTATACTACGTTTCGCACGCTGCAATCTAATATTATTCTCGAATTTCATATGTCATTACCAGCTTCAGCTATATTTATGTAAACGTATGCGATTCATCGAGACTTTAACGACTCCCCAATTTTAAATACTCAATTTAGCTGTAATTATACAGCAAGATCCCATGTGTATACTTTTATACAATATTATACATACACCTATTGCACAACGCATTAAAACCCATGCTGTTATTATTATTATTATTATTATTATTATTATTAATGCCATCATTGACGTCATTTATTAATCACGCATTTTATTATTTTTACATATTATATATTTCGGAACGAACAGAACGTCGGCACACACGATTTCGTTTTAATACACCACATATTATTATTAAATACGCTTTTATTGGATCTCGGACGATCATTACCATACCACCGTGTTTTTTTTCTTCATCCTTGTCTCTCGATTCAAAATAATCGAGTTTCATATTTTGATTAATTGCTCGTGCACGCGCGTATACGCGTACAAATTCAATCTCTAACAAATTGTCCGTTCTTATTTCAGGCGTCAGTTTGGGTGGGTCGGCTGTAACGATATAATATATTAATCGGAATCTTGAAACGCTTATATTTCTCTAAACACACACGCACGCACAATATATATTATATACGTTCTCACGGGCAATATTTGATTTCGTTTTTAGGACCTATGATGCTCGTATTATACCATAGTGAAATAATGCGCGCACACTCATACGTATATATGCATACACACATAATATACACAAAAGCATACATACAATACAATATGATGTATAACAGAAGATCGGATCGAAAACGGTAACAAATCCGACCACAATATGTAATATACATGCATATATATATATATTTCTAAGTATATTATATATACAGCAGCAGTAATAGCAGTAGCATTCGCTGATATATATACACCCGTGAAGCTCCAGCAATGGTTTCGGATCAACGACCCCATCGCACGTTTCATTATACACACACACATCCATATATATATATATTATATTGAGTTTAATTAAGAAAATGACCGTTTATTATACGGAATTGAGAACGCGTGTGCGCGCGTATAATATATATCTGCTGTGGTAATGTACGTGCGCTCATTATACATTATATACGCGAATATATGTACACTCGAAACTCTATATTGTACACAGATAGGGTTGGGGGTCGAGAGAGGGGGGTTTTTGGCGGACAGATGAGGGGGATAATAAAAAAAACCAATCGCCACGACCACCACCGCCGCGACGATTTCGTTCGTGCTCGCCGGACCTCATTACCTTATCACCCGCGCCCCCCTATGGGGCACCTACACGTCGCATGTGCGTACACGAGACACGCTGTATACACACACACACACATATATATACAGATGATATGGTTGTGTGCCCGCAAACGTCGTGTGTTTAATTAGCGTAAAACTTTGCAGCAGCAAGACGGTCGCGACGGGCGCGAGTCGTGCGTCGATCAGAATATTATTATTATAATGTATAGAAAACACGTGGTCGGGTATATGTGCTCTGAAAGACGTACAAATATACGCTATAGTCGCACGGTACGCGCATTGGTATTATTATTATTATCCGATACACGATGCGACAGACGGGAAAACGGATATATAGAGATGAGAAGGACGGAGAAAATCGATACGAAAATCCGTCGCGTGACGGATTCGCAATAAACGCGTGTCGTCGTCGCCGCACACGTCGTCAAGACGATAACGGCGCGCGCGGTGTATACATTATTATAATATTATGTAAGTACATAAGTATATACACTGCGAGTCCGACTATTACACAAATATATATATACGCTATGCGCTAGCCACTCGACACGCGACACACACGTAATGTTTTATTATTGTTATTGTTGTTATCGATGATGTGCTGCAGCGTAACCATACTGCATGTAGTGCAGGATGCGGATAAGATATATTGTTTATAGGCTCTGTAATGTAGTTTATTACCACGGCGCTATAATTATTAAATTATTTTGAGTGTTGATAAAAAAAAAAAAAAATAAGGCGTAAGAAACACCAAAACTCGACATTGAACTTGAGTATCTAGATCTTAGATACTCAATCCAAGATCTATACGTTGATGTTTACAGTAAAATATATAATATAGTTACTATACCTATCTCACAAGTATATATATATATACAGTGATACTGGATAGGTACTGTAAGATACGAATATTTTTAATTGCTTTTTTTTCACCGATTTTATTTTATCGTATTGTTATTGTCATGTAATTTTATCATTTTATATTTAATTTGATTAAAACCACAGCAACAATTGTCAATTTTAGAGTTATTGGCGCATGGTATTATACAATAAGTAGTAATTAATAAGTAACACTAATGGTTTATAGCACTAATATGATACATTAAATATACATGTTATATTAGACTGCATGTACAATTTATTTTATTCTAAGCATTTTTTTTTTTTTTGTGTTGTCTGGATCTGTGCTTCATTAAAACGATAACATTATATGATACTATGATATTATATCCAAATACAAGTACAAAATAGTTAATATTATGCGAAGTATACTAACTAACATAGTTCATACGTCTTGTTTAGTTGTATACATGTATTAGATATGATTTATAATTGTATATTACATACTTGTGTAGTTATGTCTAAGATATTGACCACCATCTTATGGACTTATTGGTAAAATATCCACTTCGATAAATTATTCGTTCAAAATTCTAACGTATTACCTACAAAATGTTGGCCAAAATGGAGATCCTGCATTGTTCGTTGTCTCTGCAGGCGTTGCTGGAGCCTGGACGGGTAAAGACGACCGACGAAAAAGGATTAGTCGTCCATAAAAAGCATAAAATGTTATAGACTGGAACTATTATATAGTACGTATTATAATCGCAATCACATGAGCAATATTAAGTCAAAAAGAAGTATAATATTATCGTCCATTCGGATTTCCTTAGGACTGTCCGATAGTAAAATTATAGTCTCACATCAAAACGTTTCTTTATTGAATGTACGTGCGTACTTGAAATATCGCTTTCCGGACAAAACATCGATCTACTATGTCATTGTAACAGTCATATATATATTATATTATCGCACATTATTTTAATCGTAGCTATTGGTCGATAAGACCGTTTCGCTATTATTACGTGAACGGTCGAAAAATATATTTCTATATTTTTTCTACTAATATTCTAACTGTATATCACACGATTCGCGTGTTATTCGCGACTTCGGGAGAATAATAGCTTTTCTCCATTCATGCCGAGCGCGCGCACACACACACACACACACACACACCTGTCGCCTATGTATTATCGTAATAATATAATATGCGAGTACTCGCGCGTGTATGGAAATTTCATTCATCCAAAAAGTCCTTCTCCCCGCCACTCGCCCGTTGACGGACTACATCACACACGACGACCAGGTACAGGTTCCGACGGGCTGACTGGCACCGTGTGTGCGTGTGTAAAACGCGTGTATGCGCACACCGGTCAAACTTGGAACAAGATAATAAATATTAAACAATATAGGTGTATATATGCGCGCGGGTGACAGGTTGTAGGCTACCGGACTTGGGGACACATTCTTTGTAATACGCCTGCAGTGTACATAAATGCGCATATGATGTGTGCGTGTGTGTGTGTACGGTCAACGTTCAGGCCGCGTTCGCCTCGCGCGGCGAATGCACAAAAAATACAGAGAACACACGACCAGACGACCATATACTATTATAATAATAATAATATAATATATACGTTATAAAATGTTATGATAAGTGTTTGTGTTTTATTTTTTTTTTTTCCACCGATTTATCTCCATTACCAATACGTTATTACTCAGCGTCGCCGAGATCGGATTTCGTGTTCAGTAAAATTTTAAACGACGTCGCGCGCTTGTTAATTTATTCGTAATGCCCTCGATACCTGCAGTATAATACAATATATGTTATGTGTGTGTATCAACTTCAAACGTGTTCGCATTTTTATATAAATAATGATAACATAATATATAATATATATTAAATTAAATCGACCGGCTCACGCAAATTTGCAGGTCACAATAGTGCACGCAGTTGTATATAGCATAATATCTTATCTGTATATAGGATGACTTTTTTAATCGATCGTGCTGCAGAATCGGGAATGGATTGTAACTATAATATACAATCGCGTAGCGCCGCACGATTTTACTTTTTGTTTTTGACGACTACTGTTCTAAGTTTGTTCGTAATTCAAAAATATCTGTGCGCCATAGAGAAAATAATCAAATAAGTATTTATCAACAATGTGTGAGTGTAACGAGGATAAGATGATACGACACCAGTTGTTTAACAAGAAAAAACCGCTCTGTATGCCGTTGTCGTCGTCACGTAGTTACAATAATAATGTTATTGTATGCACCTGCAGTATACGTCATGCACCTTTATAGTGCTTGTATACATATGAACGTCATATTAATGCGTGTTCCACAATAAATGAATAAATTTAAAAAAAAAAAATCAACTGAAATACCTTTACGTTTTTATTAAATATTTTAAAACGAAGTTTAAATATATTAATAATAATTGTTCGCGGTGGAGTATCGTGCAGATTTTACGTGAGATGTCACTATATATGCGATCGTATCGACATATTTTAGTAACACACACCTATATTTTATTTGTGGTCAGTGTCACGTGATCGGGAGAGCGACCAGTTAAATATAAGATATCCAGTGAGAGTCGTAAGACCCTATAGATATAATTATCGTAGCCATATAGATAACAGGATCTTAAATATATTTAAATAACTAGGATTCCGTTTCAGTTATCATTAAGTTTTATTGTATATTAAACACTTACAAGATAATAATACTCAAAGCTAATTATATTCTATCCAACTATTTGACTGTATCGTAGTTATATACGGAGTTAGGTTGCGGAGCGTTGAGGTCTATAAGGTACACAGCGAACTATCTTACTTCATACATGGCGTGTATTGGCGCCTTACAATTTTATGAGCGCGTGTTAATATTATTGTATTGGCCAGCAGTTGATCGTACATAATGTTGTAGACGTGTAGTGTATATACATATATTTAGGTATCATGTAACATATTATAATTGTTACACCAGTATTTACAATTTATAATACATTTTAAGGTAGCATCTGTACACTCTGGTCCACATATTATTATAATATTACGTATAAAACTTATCCAGTTTAGAAATCATATAATTCTATTTCCATAGCTCTATCTTTTGCGCAAGTGCTAGCGGGTACCCATGTGTGTGTGTGTGTGTGCGCTGTTGTGCTGTCATCACTTTTATTTAATTCTAAACGCCCCGTCACGGGCCGGAGCACGACGTCTGTAATAGTCTTCGTGTGCGTGAGTGTTAAAATAATAATAACAAGGTATCAAGACGAACATGCACTGATGGGAAATTAGCTTTCTGTATTTAATATAACGCTGTGTGTGTATCTATCCGAACGCTATATATATATGTATAAACAAACATCGAAAACAAACGTGTAACCCGGTAGCGCGGGTAATAGGAGCCTCGTATATAAATGTATAATATTATATAGGACAAACACACAGACATAGCTCAAGCGCTTAAATGCCTATTCAACTTATAGTAAAGACCCGTGCAAATCTTAATTTCACCACACTACATCGAATAGTCCGGTATTTAATCTACCCCCACACATTTATTTTGACCAATATTGAGTGATCGGTGTATGCTCTTAACCTACAAAACCCCTATCATACCCGATGAGTTGGTATCGCACGTCAGTGTACATCACGGCCTCACGGGCACGAATTATTACATTTCCGGAATAATAATGATTGAGCGCAGTTGTGTCGACGCGTGAGGTAAATATCTCGCATGGATATTATAGTTTGATCTCTTCCTCCCTTTCCTCCCCAGCGCACTCATATATTATTGCTACAAACACCACGAATCGTGTACAAAATATTTTTAATAAAACCGTTTTACCGTGAAGAGTATCACTCGTTTGTTTACAATCCATTTGTAAGTTATACGCCATGTATACCCGCGTAATACTAACTATTATTATGTTTCACAACGATTCGAATTGATGAGGAGAACAGTAAGGCAATAATTGGTGGCATAATTTGTCGTTACTGATCGATGTATTTATGTTACATAACAAAATAATATGTTATGTATATCGAATGTATATCGATTGAATGTTTGGGACGACAATAATAATAATATCATTGATTATAATATATATATTGTACAATATATTATACACTATATACAGTTTATAATATTATATACTCCAATGATAATATAATATAATATAGAATAGTATTTTATGCGATAACATTATTACATAATAGTTAATGCTATTATATTTATTGAACTTATTATTACCTCCAAACGTGAGTCTATAAGAAACTGCACGTTTTATATAATGCACCAAAATATTAAAATAGAACGATGTGTATTATGTTCTAAAAAGTATCAATATATGTGGTATGTAATATACTTACAGTAAAATTATGAAAATATGCAACATATGAATAAATATACAACATATATAATTCAAAGTATTTTTAATGCTCCCAATAAAGGTGGTGATGGACTGAAAAAATACACATACCATTGTAATCTAAAATAAAAAATAAAAATGTTTAGACATTTTAAATTTCAGTTGATTCTCAAAAAATTATTTATACTCATTTAATAATGTGTCATATATTAGGTATATGCGATATATATATACGTTTAACATTTATTTAAAAAAATTAGGGAAGTAAATATATAATAGTTTAATTATGTAATACGCCATATTATATACATGATAATTATCAATATATATGTAATCCTTTATTAACATTAACATTAAAATTAATTATTTAATGGTTTATTTGCTATAGTAATAATAATAATAATAATAATTTATTACAATTTTTACAGTATTATCAAAGTTTCTAAATTTGGAAAATGTCTGTAACGATTTTAACACACACATTATACGATACAGTACAATTTCGCACTTTGAAATCGTGTCGAGTCACGTATACATATAAATATATAATATTATATTTTAAAGAAAGACGATAACATAAAATTTCTACGAGTAGAACAAAAAATAATATCGCACAGTCATCTCGATATTTGCATCGTATAGACGTTCTTTAAAAATCATGCACGTTCAAAATATCACCGATAGGCGATAACTGTATTTTAAATTTATAATGCTTATAGGGTTTTATATATATACGCTTAAAACAAATTGTATAATATATATATAATACATTGTAAAATTAGTAAAACGTGAACAAATTGCAGTGTTCGCGTACTTACTCGATACATAGCAGGTGTTTGGCGTCTATTCTGCCTATACGCTATAAGCACTTATACCTGCCAAATACAAAACGTATGCTGACCAATTGATACCAGAATCACGTTATGTAACCGTAACTGTATATAATAACAGCACTGCAGCAGTGGCATATTTACGCGTAAGGAGAGCATAAGGACGCAGCGTGAAACGTGAGATAATGATCCTACATTTTGAATACCTATTCGATTAAAATGATATCAAACCATTTGGCCTTTAAACGAAATCTTGAAACGCAAATAAGGTAGGTAAGTGTGGAAAAATGTACTATGCCGTTTATTAGCGTTGTGTATAATATAGAAGGACCGCGTTACTGGCATGTCACAGGAATTAGCGAAAATAAAACAAACATCTCTATACATAGGATAGGTATAGTATTACACTATATATATATATATCATTATAAATTATCACACAATCGTAATAATATTAAACAATATCTTAATGTTATTATAATAATTATTTAGGTATACAGTGAAACCTCTCCACAACGGAATCGCATGGGACCAAAAATGTGTCCGTCATAGTTTTCCGTCATAGAGAGGTAGAAATTACATATATGTCATATAGTATTTGCACTAGGACAATTGACATTATCCGTTATACAGAGGATTCCGCTTAATGGAGGGTCCGTTATAGAGAGATTATTATACTGTGTACGACTGATTTGTGATCGCGAACGGGGTAAACATTTGATGCGGTCGTGATACCGACGAATCCGACACACGGCGCACACGGGACCGTGAAATGGCGCTGTGGTGCCCTTGAACCGCGGTGTACGATGATTAGGTGGTACACGACCGACCACTGCTGCTATATATATATAATATACTATAATATATTATATACAACATTCATGCATGTAGGTGTATATTATATACATTATATATACCGAAGGTCTCCCCCCTAGACGCGCGATGTCCCGGTCGGTAATTAAAGTGTCATAACTTCATTACGAGTACCAATCTCTCTCTATATATATATATTACGTATGTATGTTTAGACGAATGAGCCGAACCGGTTGCAAAGAGTTATATATAAAATAAATACTCATTACTATTATATGCGCTCGGTTATATATATATGTATTTCGTGTCCGATGAGGTATTTTTGAAAATGTTTCCCAGCATATTATAGCTATATACGATTGGTCGGCGTCGTGTGAACAGGTACCATGTGTGGTACCTATATATATATATACCTACTATACACAGCCACACAGGTATACACGGCTCGTGCGTAACCGCGTCGAAAAGATATTTTACCGATAATAATAATAATAATAATAATAATATAATATTATTAACACGGTACTATTAATTGTCCATCGGACGTTTAAACACACATAATATAATGCGCGTGTGTGTGCTTCCGCGACGACACACACGCCACGGTATTATTATAATAATATATTATTCGGCGGCGGTCACAACTCATTATTTATCGCGGAACAAGACACCTCCGCTCCACGGCGCTCCACCGCCACCCCTCACACGGAGCTTGGTTGTCTGCGCGAGCATAAATAGGTACCAACCGTTAAATACCGTAATATTGTTATTAAAAATCAACGTATGACGATGACGTCTTCTTCGCTTTGCGTAGTATTTATTATAATACACTGCATTTCAGTCTTATACGACGATATATATATAATATATATATGCATTATAAAATATTACCGTGTTTATAGTCAAACATCATTATCTGGTACGTAATGGATCGCTTATACTTACATTGCACGTAATACGTTTAATAATTCAGCTGATATTTTCCTTGTCTCTGATGTGAGGGAAACTAATCGTAGCAATGTAGCATCATGCGTATAGAATGATTAGAATATAATTGAACATTTGAAAAAACCGCGATTTTATTATATTAAGTGGATACTACAGATAACTACTGTAGGTATTCATTGACAAACATATGGTAAGTACGAACATTCCGACATTCGTAGGGTTTGAAGCTCAACGTTTTTGGACTCTAATAATAAAGTCGAAAAAATACTTCGCCATCGCACTGTGTTTGTGATAGGGTCTCGTCTATGTCTTCTGTCTGCTTAATTTCATCACCGATGTCAGAATATAAAAATATGAATACGTATAATTCCGTGTTATCACAATGGCAAATTCATAAAATTACAAAAGCCAATGGTCAAAATAATTTTGACGGTTAAATTAAATCAAATTCAGAGTTAGGTTAAGTTTCCTATTTATATACGTCTATGATCGTATAGGTCCGGTATATATTGCGGAAGTAGTTTCGAGGGCGAAATCCAATAATAATATACTTGATAATATTATATTATAATAGGTACCTTAGATAATAATAAAAAATAAAAACAGGTATTTTGCAGGCGTTTTTAGTAAAAAAACGAGCCAAAAAATAAAAAAAAGATTTTCCGCAAATTATAATTATAATATAGTATATAAATAAGTCGTATAATAACGTTCACGCGAATTGGAGATGACGTGACTTTTACATCGTAATACCCAACACAAACCTTAAGTATTGTGTGTACGATATAAACTATAATATGTTAATATGATGTATAGATTAAGATTGTGATAGCGCGACCGTAGTGTATTAAATTATATTTTATATTATGTAAAGCGGTCATAAGTTATGTTATTATTTTCTCATAAAATCGACTTTGGCGGTTTCGTCAAAAGTTCAACGCATCTAACCATTCGAAAACCGGCGGGTTATTATTATTATTTTTTATTATTTTTTTTTTAGCATCTCTGAGGAATCCGCTAGTTGATTATTTATTATTATTTTTTTTTACGATACAAATTTCCTCTGGTATATTTTATGGAAACAGATTATTGAGTTTATAAATATGTAGTTACGCCATCAATACGGACGTATGATTTTGTATCGAATTATTACACGCACGACTCGTCTATAAATATTCACCGTTGCGACTATTAATTAAAATATATATGACCATACCATAAAAATATAAAATACGCGCGTATTAGGTAGTTATTATTATTTTATTTTTTTATGTATGATAACATTATATTCCACCAAACGTGAGATTAACGAACCGAGTAAAATTGAATAAACTCGATTTAAAAAAAAAAATCATCATTTCGTAGCTAATATTATTATAAACATTTAAATATTATTATACTATATTGTTTTTTATCACCTCGTCGTCGATATAGTATTAAGTATATAGTATTATAGTCGTACAAATAATGACTAAGAATTTTTTCCTTTTTTTAAAATTGTTTTATGAGAAATGTTCTTATAAACAATATAAATGGTTTGGAAAAATAACGTATGTACCTAATACCATATAGGTAGGTATATTTTATTGCGTCGCCTTCATTCGGTTTCTGTTTGAGTGGAAACGATATTATAGTAAAATTTAAGAACTGCAACGGTGATGTGATTTGTGTTTTTGTATGTGTAAGTGTGTGTGATGGTTACGCACACATTCTTGCTAGACGACATTTATCTATATATTATTATTATGTTTACACGTTTGTAGGTAATTTACAGAAACATATACTCTGTAGAACTCGGGAAGGTCAATTTATACGAGTAGTGTTGTAAGACTAATGTACCCACACACACACACACACACACACATTTATGTATTATAATCTACCGAATGATTATTATGAAGACTCGAGTATTTTTTTTCTTGTTTTAGATAATAATATAATATGATTATAGGCACAGCGCGTGGTGGACGAAAAATCGTTTATAAAAAGTACACACATGCGTAATAATCAGTAACACAAATCGTCTGTATACTGTCAGACAGCAACAAGATACGTATACTATATATATATACATACATTGTGGCGGTAATGTGAAAACCCTTTGGCAGCGTTTGAGAAAAATACTTTGAACCTACGAAGGAGAAGCACTTAGTGCAGCGGTTTTGTTAAAACAAAATAAAGCGATTTATGACCGTTTATTTGTTGTGCTAAAAAAGTGCCGATTTCGGCAAATCACCTTTATGTAAAATATAATGGTTGCAGCTCTATATTATTTTTATTATTATTTTTCGTTATTATAAGTAACCTCGTGCGCGTGCGCACGATACGTATAATACGATATATTTATTATTATGATATTATAATATTATAACGATACATGTAACATGGTGCCGGGCGGGAGAAAAGCTCTCTGCAGAAAACAATATTTCTGAAACGACCGCAGCAGGAGATGATATTACTATATTCTAACTGTTGTTGTCGTTGCGTGTATATATTATGTATATATATTTTTTTTTCGTGGTAGGTATTGAAATAATACATCATAACGATCGATTAAATACAATATAACTTGTACCCGTGCATGGCGTGTAGAGGAAATAACGAGCGACCAGCGGAAATCGCCATCCGTATATACACATGTATATATAACAACTCGACGACGTCCTGTCGCGATCGTCGAGTCGCGACTTTCCCAGCCAAGCTGATAAATCGCTTTTCGATATATTATTATGCGTCTAGTTAAAAACCGTAGTCGTCAGCGTTATGGTATAATTCTGCTTTGTAAATCGCATTAATTTTTTTCATCGGTTTCGGCGATCCTCTTCCGCTATACACATCGTCGTCTTTTTATATTTTTTAATAATACGCATTAATCTACGGCGAACACACAGTGAAGGATAATCGCACGATCTAAATGAAAAAAAAAAAAAAACTACAAAATCGTTTTCTAGAAATCTCGAACTGTTTTAATGTAATAATTATATAAATAACATTTAATAATGTATAAGATATCGCGTACGCATTATGCCCGAAGCGGCCGAAGCTTGTTCACGATCGCCACTTATCACGCGTTGTAATAATAAAACGCCTGTATATATAGAAGTACATTAGCTCTCCGGAGTTTACGGTGAATACATAATATTTAGTTGTAAATTGATAACATTAAAGTGACGACGACGACGCAAAAAAGGTAGCTGAGCTTTAACGTTTTTTTTGATTTTTTTCTTGTCTTTTGTTAAATCAGTAATAAATGCGCTTCATCAAACCACCAATTAAAGTGCCTATGATATTTTTTTTTGGATAGATTTTGTACTGTAATAATATTTCTTTTATATACACATAATTGAGCAGGTACAGTTAAAGAGAGCATAAATTTCCGTGCGGTATAAATTATATATTAATATTTTCGTTGAATTTTTTGATGTATTTTTGTTTTTTGTACATAAACCTTACACACGGTTTTATAATATTTTTTAAATAATTCGGTACATTGTTTATATAATTTTTAGCATATATTATCATATTTTGGGTTTGAAAAGAAAAATATATACAATCTATACAACAGTTATGCACAATAAGCATAATATTATGTTTTAATAAACAAATGTTTAAAAAAATTTCAATGTTTCTCTTTTGTAGAGATTACAGTGTATTGACGAACTCCAGGAACATTATCTAATGATGATAACACATATTGAATGCATATTTATATGATATTATGTATAATATATTATAACATGCTCTACAGATTATAAAATTATTAACCGCACTCGTTCATTTATGGTTTTCGGCTCATGCGATATCCAAAATGTTACGCATAGCACGTGTGCGAGTGTCCATCGTCACTTTTGTCTGTAATAACTGTCATACTCCTGTCATGCATTCACAAGCGATATTATACAGACATACCAACAAATGTGAGAAAAACATATGAGAGGTAAATAATTTATTAATTCCTCGCTCTTTTTACTGTCGGGAGTATATTTTTAATATTGCGATATGCATTTTTAAATTTGTATGATAGAGTATATAATTCAGGGGTGGCCAACTTGCGGCTCTCCTCTTAATAAAACAAAACCCAATATTTACTTATTAACGATAAAATTATAAAAATTATAAAATATGTTTATAAGCATTTTGGCTCTTGATATCATTGTACATATCTATGTGGCTCGTGGACGTATTCATGTTGATCACTCCTAGTCTTAGACTTTTATAGTGAATCTTTATAGTTTATACAGGTAAATAAGTAGGTCATGGACACTATAACGAGTAAACTTTTTATGCGATATGTTCATTATACCATAATATTCGATATAACAAATAACTTGATACAGTGGTCGCCGTGTTTACTGCTTATAAGAATCGGCCGCTTATAGTGATAAAAAATGCCAAGAACGAAACAAACAGCCGTTATAAGAGCATTTTTCGTCGCAGACAGTGTTCAGGTTTTCGGTTATTGTGATCAGAAATATAAAATATAAATATAATTTACAATAATATCACCTCTTTGTGTACAGGTAAAACGATTACGAATGACAATTATCGTGAACTTTAATCGAGCTAATCTTATCTAATGTAACCCACGTAATGACTAATGAGCGATACTTCATAATATCGTACATGTTTGAATCCGTTTTTGTTCTCACAAACACCGATATTTTACACTTTGTATGCAGTTGGCTTTCGTCCGTCGTTCAGCGTGTACTGTATGTAATATGTACTTATATAGTATAAAAATAAAAATATAAAAATAATAATAAATAAAAAATAATAATACTACATAAATATAATTTTAATATTTAAATATATTTACGTTATTTTCTACCTGTTTTTCGAGTCGCCGCTTATAGTGATCAAAGTACTCTTAAACTAATGTGATCACTATAAGCGGTGACCACTGTAAATAATAACTTAATAACAATTTATAAAATAATACATTATTACCTATGTACACTGCATGTTTGAGATTTTTGAATGTTTAATAGTTGTTAAACTTTGTTTTGTGAGCGTAATTCAGACACCCCGTTGGTCACGGAAGAACCAAAAACGATATCATAGGTACCTACACATTAAATGTTAAAATTTTACATCAATAAGTATTAAGTACATAACAATATGTTATATTATATAGTATATATAATTATATGTAATATGTATATTTAAGTATTATAAAATATATAATGAATATGTAAGGTACTCGGAGCAATAAGTATAATAATATTGAAATATTAACTTTTATAGTGTAATTTTATTCATGTACCAACGATTTAACATTATGTTAATGGTCATCGATGAGATCCAAAAACAAAAAAAAAATGTACAATGTTTTTAGTGAATTGACTATAATTTAGTGTATACAATACATGATTTCACGAATACTTATAATCTATTGTGGTACCTATAATATTATAATTAACAGTAATACAATACGTGTCTGTGAAAAGTATTTCGTGGACTGTACGTCAAGTATTCGGCATATATATACACACACAAAATGTGTTCTATTTAATTGCCTATTATTTGTTATTTTAAAAAGTTTTTTTTAAATAATTTTGTCTAATCAGACGTCACTGCAAAAAATGCTTTTATAATTTTTAATTAAATAACATAATATAAGAGAATATACATTTTTAATTTCATATTTCATATTTCACAGTAGAATATCTTTCGGAGTAATTATATAATACATAAAAACCGAATTTCAATTGATTAGCTATAACACTTATAATTTATAAATTATAAATATTTTAAGTTTATATGAGCGAAGTAATGGACCAGGATTTTGCAGTCCTGCCCTCTTCTTCGTTTATCTAAATTTTAAATATCTATACTTACAAATTAAATCTATAATATTAATTAATCGTTTGAAGTTCAAAATATTTTACTTAGGAATATAAAATTAAAAATGTATGTCATCATACAATAAATAGGAAACAATGATAATCATAACAATAATTGTTAAAAATTGTAAAAATTATAATTATTTCCTAATGAAATCAAAATTATGTAAAATAATATATTTTCTAGAGAGTTCACATTTATGTAGACACTTAAAATATGTATCACCTTGTGTATATGATAACTACAATAATGTCTTATAAGTTAATAATATCGCAAGTTCGTTCTACTACTAAACATTGTGCCATTGTGAGAGCTGGCCGGATGTGCGGAATTATCATATTAGGCGTTTTATATAATATAATAAGTCCGGGCATGTTGTTTTAATTGAATAACTTGTTAAAATTGTATTCGGTCAATTAATATTTTATTAATATACACATGACTGATTTTACAATAACAATGAACATTCTCCGTGCAATTTGCATAATATCCCACGGGTAAATGGGTGCAGTTTAGTATTATATAGATTGTATCCGAATTTTTCTAATATTGATATAGGTGTTAGTGTTTTTTTTTTTAATATTAAGTACACACTATACAATATACATATATTATTTTTTCTTTAGATCCATTCTGCTCTTCCTCTTTTTTTCTACTCGTAAGAAGTTTATGTTGTCATTTATATTATTCTCGTTCTTTTCTATATCCCTTTACATTCATTAATATTCATTATCATATGGTTATAGTCATCCCCTACACCGTATGCTATAATAAGATCTTTAAATATAGTCACGTTACCCAATAATTATAAAACAAAAGTAACTAACTGTCAACTTTAAAATTGAAAGTCGCATTATGTTTTTCTTTGTTGTAAATTTAGATGGGTTCTATTAAATTATAAAAATTCATTTTAATAGTGAATATAAATGTATAGAACATTTTTGTATTAGCTATTTGTATAGATAACTAGATAAGACATGCATGTCGAAGTTCAAGTCATTGGCTAGAAGGAAGAGGAATAAGAGTACAAATAAGAACAAAATGTTCTTATAGGTTCTAAGTTTCGGGGTAAAGGGTTAAATAGTCGTTCCTTATAGTAAAAAATAAGCAGTAATTTTTCTAAAGATATTTGAAGTTTCTGGGTTAAAGTGGGAGGGGGAAACTTCACAAACGTTATTATCAGCTGTCTAATGTGTCACGAGGTTTTTTTTCGTGTGAAAAGATCATGAGACATAATATTATTATGTTTATTATGTATATTTTATTTTTAGTTTAAAACAAAGTATTTTTATTCTAATATTATGATATGATTCACACGATTTGATATTAAGAAACATGGAAAATAACAAATTGTGTCATACAGTTTACTATGCATTTCAATAGATAACATAAATGTATTATTTACATACACTTAATTAATGAGTAACGACGCATTGATAAATGTAAAAAAGAAGAATTGTGGATTAATTATTTTCGATTCGTAACGATGATTAAGCAAATCATTTTTTTACTTATAACAGATTTACAGATCGATAAAAAAATATATATCTTTTTTTTAAATCAGATGTCTTACACCTCAGCAATTATTTGATTACGAATTTAGATTTAAAGCTATATTGTAGCTGTAAAATGTATCTACTATAAAGTATAAAAATATATTATAAATTATGATGGGGTTTTCACGAATCAGTTAACGAATTTTTTAATTTTAAAATATTTTTTCTTTATTATAATATAGGCTTTTTGGAAACCCAGAAGCGTTATATATGTATATTATTAAATATATTGAAATAATAAGCAAACGTTAAACAAACAGCATTGTACAGTAATTAAACTTTAATACTACACTAAGCTCTTAAAACGGGGAAGTTATTAATTTCCGTCTGCCTTCAGGGTTGAATAAAAAATTTCAATAAAATATAATATTTTACTTAACGGTTACAAGTTCAAAAACCAAATTAAATATTTTTGTCTGTTCAAACGTTTAAAAGTGTTAATCAATATCAAGCATAATAATATTATCGTACAACTTATTCGTCGTTCGTGATTTTGATGTATTTTTATACTCACTATTTTTTACTGTTTTGACGTAGATATTCACGTATACAATGTCTATAAAAATGAAATCATCAACTCAATTACCTCTAAGGACACTTTTTGGAGTTTACATATCTGCAGTTATAATTCATATAGGTTAGACATATATTCGATCTTCACAATTTAAATATGATATCCGTGTGGTTTCGGAAGAAATGCATCGCAAGTATATATGAGTTAATCTATCACAATAAAATAAAAATATGCAGAAATTCACGAAAATTGCGTTCTTCAGCTTTTTGCTCCGACGATAAAGCGATAACAATATAATATATTATGAAACTATTGTGTAACTGCGGGACGTGGTCTAATGTCATTTTCGATTGTTTTCTGATGTAAAATTTGTCCAAATAGTTTGGACACGAAAACCGGTCGTCGCGACCATCGTGTCCATCGATAGACTTTTCGGGACAACCGTTTTCGCTTGAAATATTACGGACCTGTTGCTGTAGACCTATTCGCATTGTATAGTAAAATATATTATAACAACAATAATGATGATGACGATACTAATATTGTGTGTGCAGTGCACCGCAGTGGCGGCGGAGGAAAGCTGCCGCGTAAATGTAAATTGGGATCGTCACAATGCGGTACGTCCGCGCGCGGCTTAAGGTGTAAAATGTATGCAATGTGTATTATAGGTACCTTTATAATATTATTATACACATGCGATGGCGAATTATTATAATGGGTTCAGTGTAATAATGTGGCGCATTCCCACGGAATCCACAGTGCCCAGTAAGTCATTGACGGACAGGTTCGATTCCCGACGACGCGCGATCAATGGGTTTTTGAGTGGAATGGGTTCGAGTGCTCGGGACATTCCGTTTTTTTTTCTTTTTTAATACGCCGTTACTGCACACACTCGCATAATAATAGTAATAATAATAATAATAATAATAATAATATAATAAAATATAACGTATATCCGTCTTGTTTTAAATGTTTGCGTTTCTCCGTCTCTGGGTCGACGTATGTATGTATATATAGGTACGTATTCGAAACCTCTTGAACCGACACGATTTACTAGTGGAGCGTGGAGAGAATAAAATTATCCCACCGAAATAAAAACAATAAAATGGTAAATCCGATGAGAAATATATATATATATATAATATATATACATAAAAAGTATATTGTAGCGGTCGTACAAGAGGTGCGTCGTACACATAATAATAACAGCCGCCAGTAGTTGCATATACGTATAGCAAAGTTTACCTGTAGTCCGCGTCGTATATCCAACTGGAGACTGTTTGAATATTATGTCCGTTTTGTTTTTTGAATTTAATGCTATTCTCGTCTGTTGAATGCACACACGCACATTGTTTCACGACCACCAGTTTCGTATTAAATAGTTTTTTTTTTCATTATTTTTCTTATAGTTCAAGTCGTCGTCAATCGACTACGGTGTACCAATTATATATACCTAATTAATAAATTATTACACGTCGGTTTGATGATGATAGGCCGTGCTCTGAGTGATTTTTTTGATATGAGCCACTCGGTCAATATTTGTATTTCAAATACTTTTAGTATTTTATCAATTTTCCAATAGTAAAGGGAATGTTTGTAGACCTATCAATATCGACTGTATATTTGATCTGAACAACTGAGGATACAGTTTTTTAATTTCCTTATAGTAATTACAGCGGACTTAAATTTGATTACAGATAGTAACAGGTATATACATATACTACCTAGTTGTTGGTTTCACCGGTTTATGTAACGCCGACGTAAATGTAGCCGGTTTTGCTTTCTGGTAGTTGTCTCCGCAGTAGTGGGTAAAAGCCATGGCGGTGCTTTTTGTCCACTTATGACGATGCTCTACTGTAACGCTTTTGATGGATGAAAGAGGCGCCGAGTCTTCGTTTGTCGTTAGTCCTTGGCATCGAGAACGATTATTAGCTTTAAGCTAATTCAAAGGAGATACATAATGGTGTATGTAGTAAAAGACCTGTTATAATAAATTAGCTACTGAATACGTTGAATATTTGGATTTTTCGATTCTGCCGAAACTACTTGATTTTGAAAAAGGTTTATAAAATTGTTTCCGTCGCCAGTTACTAGTAATATTATCTTCATATCGATTCAACTGTTTAATTATTTTCCTTTCGTATAATATGGTACCTGTATTGATTCCACTGAGTCTTACATTTTTTTAAATAAAAAAATTATAAATAAAAAAATTGCTGACCAATATTAAATATTAATTTACAATGCATTTTTTTATTGTGAATGATGAATCACTCATTATTTCAAAATCTAATAACGTTTTTAAATTTTTTTTTTCATAATTGTCAGGAAAAAATGCAGTTTTATGTTTTTTATCATTACAATGTTTTGAGTTTTTTGTAGAAAAATGAGTGAGTGAGAATTAATAGGTAATTAATAAGAACAGTATCCAGCGGACTTATAGATCTATATAGTTTACAATACGAGTATAACCAGTAGGTACTATACACTCTGTGAATGTAGACAGATTTTTTTTTAGTTAGGGTAGTATCTATGTATTTTATCATTATTCATTTATAGAATGATTTAATAGACGTCCATTTAAGAAAGTAATACAAAATTATTTTGAAGTATCAAAATTAATAATATATATTAATGAATGCAGGTAATATATTTCAAGTCCAAACATTCCCCTAGTGTCAGGCCCTCTGGCTGTAGCACTGTCTCGTACGATAATTAATGTGTATAAAAGAAATATTATTCGTCCAATTATGAAATCCATGTTTTAGTCTTGTATTGTATAAATGTATAATATTATGCAAAATATTACTTCATGCGTGTAAAGTGTTTTGCAAGTATATATGTTTGATTATTTTTAGATTAGAAAACATTCATTTGATAAACGTACACCACAACGATAATATTTAAACGTTTTTGTTATTGAACTAACAAAATTACGACATGCATGTAAAAAAAAAAAAATATCTCTATAAAAAATTTTCGATTTGGTGAATTTGTTTGCTGAGATTTTACCTATATCGGACGACAAATTTTCAATTAATACTTATTTGTATTGTCTGCTGCGTTTTCTCGACGACTCTAATGATATAGAAAATAGAAATTAAATTTTTCTGTATAGTGAAAAGCTTCGTGTTAGCACATCTTTCGGTAATCTTTTTTTTTTATAGCCTCAAATTGACAAAAAATTAACCATCACACATTTCACATAGCGCCGTCGAATCAAAGAATCGCCTTTAAGACGTACCTTTCACACATGGTCTCCAGTAAAAGGGATGCAGTATAAAATTATTGTCACAACTCCCTTAATATTATTATTGTGCAGTTTAACGAAATTTATCGGTTTTACACGGATATAGGCACTAAGACGAATATGTCGTGTTCCCAATACGTCGGCTATAATGCTGATTAATTATTGTTATATTACTGTAATACAGCTCGTATGGTATATACAGAAATATATTTTGATTTATGTGCAAGTTTGGTCGACACTGTACATGGACATATTTTTTTCGTCATTTATTATTTAACTTTTTTTTTTTATTCAAGTCGTACCTTCCAAACTATACCTAACCTACGTAGTAAATAAAAATAGCGTGGAAATGTAGACTTGTCGGCGAATTGAATATTATTAGTTTTTTTTTTTTTAAACAATCCCAATTACATTCACAATATTGACAACAAACCCATATGTCCTCCGATTAAATCGGAATCATTATAATTACAATATGGTTGTTTCATTAGACGTTTTATCGACATGTACACGATCACGATTTAATATTATATTATATTTAGAAAAAAAATAAAGATAGGACCTATACGAAATGTGTGAGTTAATGATGAGTATATAAGTAGTTACGCCTACCTTTTTTTTTTTTTCACTAATATTTATTACACATTTTGTAGCTATATATTATCACCATCGTCGATTATTATACATAAAATACACGAGCTAATCGTGGGGAAAAGAGCTTTTCGAGAATCACTTCGACCTCACATGATTTTCGAATGAGTTGGCAATATGTTAAATGAAAGAAAAAACTGTATACTTGCATCGGTAAAGCAAATCAATGTCAGTCACGTAATCCCGCTGAAAAGACGCACACGTGTGTCTTTTTTTCTTCAAAAATACCCGCTACAATATATAATATACAGTAATATTATTATCAGCCATTCGTTCTAATTATAACAGCTTCACATTTTGTGAGAATAAAATTAAATATAATATATTAACATGTTGTCGAATCGGTTGTCGTCCTGCCGAGTTCCTATACAGTACCTATGCACGAAACAGTGGGCAGGTAAACCGTAGACTAGATATAACAATTTAAAAATATATTTTATATCATAACGAAAACGATGTTAAATTTGTATTAATTTCATAACAAAATATACGAAATACTATGGTGACATATTATTATAATATACGTATATAGAGGCTGAAGGCCCGACTTATGCAAATAGAGAGGGGTTCTCAGATGAGTTGTATATCACTTCAAAACATAAAATAGCAAAAACTGTTTAACGACTTCTACTCATTTCTCAATGATGTTCTTCTAAATTTCGTTTTCAGATTTATGGAGATATTTGTGTTCATTAAAACATTATTGTATGTATAAATGTTTTTAGAGTAAATAATTTTAACCATGTCTACGAATGCAATTTTGATATTTTAATTTTATTGAAAATCAATGAAGTAATTTAAAATTTATTGGGTGAATCGCCTCATATATATAATATAATGTGCGTACATTTTTTAATATTGGTTATTTAGCTAATTGTAAATTACATAACGTTCGAAGTCTGTAACTTTTTACTTCAACAATAAGTCCATATTATAATATAATACATATGGTGTGTGGTAATAATTGTATTGTGTTCGGTAATTAAAATGACAAATTGATCAAATGTTTTAATGTATCACATATTATATTTATATTATGAGTATTGCGTACAATTGCCAATTATATATAGCTACACATTCTTAATAAGTCGAATTTAAAGCAAATATAATATATATATATATATCTTGATTTGTTTATTTTTCCGGAATTTTAATTTTAGTCGATATAACGTATAATTTATCTTTTTCTTGTGATTTTTTTAATGAAATGTCATACATTGTAATCTAATCAAATTACTATAAAATGAAAACGTCGTATGAGAACACAATAATTAAAATCGTTACTAACTAAATTCTAAGAAATATTTTTATTTTTTTTTTTTAATGTAAAATCGCTATAACTGTTGAGAATAATTAAAATTAATGAACACCATACTATATTGTTGTATTATGATTTATGACAATTCGTATATTATTTGTAAATGTTTTTAATAAGACTAATGTGATGGAAAAAAAAATTCTAAAAATTCAATCACGCCGTCTTTGTTACATAATATTATACTAATACAATGTTGGTAAGAATGTATAATAATTACAGATATATACTTATTATTTACCAATTCTTGAGTACTGATGTTCGGCGTTAATACTTAACGATTTACACGCATCCACTTACGATAAAACACGACGTGTACGGACCCAAATTAATTAAAGCAAACGGCCATAATAGCCGATTCTGAAATCAAAAACATTAATTGACTGTATATATTCCAATGATAGTAATATGTTACTCTACAACTCTATACGCGTTTGGTACATATGATAATTTAATATTTAATTATTTTTATTATATTATTTAGACGTTGCTTATAATATTTTTGAAGTATATAATTATTATATTACTGTACATAATTTATAAAGCGCATAGGCGTTTAGTCGTGCAGACAAACGCTATACTTTATTCTGTAATTTGTTTTTATATGTTTTGTGGGGAATCTGTAAAAATTTTTTTATCGATTTTAAATGTGTTTTTTAAATAGGATTTTTGCTCTTTTCATTTAGAGATTATAGTTTATTACTCCGAACCAGACGTTTAAAACGTCATCTTAGGAAATGAGTTTCGATAACATTCATTTGCTATTATATAGTCTGTAAATATTTATTTTACGCTTAAAACGTTCAATTATGTTCCTGCCATATGAATACTTTATAGAGAATGTTATATTTTATCGTTGGCTCTCGAGTGCCAATTTTTGCACACATCATAGCCAAATATATATTTCAGTCGAACTATTGCCGTTTTCGTGTACAAAAAAAAAATAAACAGCTGATACATATAAATTACATAATACATTATTATATATTGTACAATAACATACATATTGTTATATAATAATGGTAATGAGATGCACATCACACTCTATCCGTGCGTGAACACCGTTTAATACTCTCTTAAAATTACTATAAAATATTTTACTATACTTGTATTGTAATACTTCGTAATTATAATAAAATAATATGCTGTTTTACAATATTATTTGATTTTTCCGTCAAACGAATGTCGTACAATAACAATATTATGATTATCAGAGACGACATTACACACACATTTTTGGACTCGAATTACAACTGCAACGCCGCCGACTGCCACTGCGGCGGTGGTATATTATTATAGCTGCAATAGGTACTTATATATATATATATGCGCGCATACAGCGTGAATAAGTAATTGATTTTTACGGTTTTGGGCGTATGCTTTTCGTACTGCTGCAGGTTTTTGTCCTGACGGATATCGGACATGTTCTGCACTGTGTTTAATGGGCATTCTTCCATGTTTCGAATAGACGCAAAAATAATTTTTCTTTTTCTTTTTCATATCCCGAAAAACTCGTACCGAAATACCATTCGTTTGATTGTGTACGTTTAATAATAATTCGTTAGCGAAAATGTTAAAAAAAAAAAAAAAATTGCGAGTTATATTATTTACCAACGATAATGTTTGAAAATGTCGAGTCCAGACTTGGTTATAACACAAGCAAAAAAAATATAATAATAATAAACATAAGAATTTCTGTTCATTGCGGGACGCATGTATGTATATACATGTATAGCGTCAAAACAGTAACGAGTTTTTTTCGGATATTTTCGTGTAGAGGCAAAATTTTTGTCGGTTTACCGACATCTGAGACGTAAACTGTCTACGAGGGGGGAAAAAAACCGCACAAACTGCGTAAGAAAATCTCCGAACGAGACAAAAGACGAAAAATATTTTTTCGGGAATCGAAAACCAAGAAAAAAAAACTAACTCGAAACTGGTCTGATATTTTTTGGGTGTTTTTTGTGTGTCTGCATCCAACTTTTCGGGTGTATATTTATTGTCCGAAAAACCGGATTATTATGTACGACGAGCGCTGCATATAATATATACCTATATATGTGTGTATTGCAGTCACCGCACGTCAAATATTATCGCGCGACTAGCCGGGATCCGTATAGGTACACGTGTTTTTCCCCCTTAAAAATCGGTTTTTGACTCGAAAAAACCAGTATGTATATACATCATAATGCAGTTTTGCCGTGGCGTCTGATGCGTGGGCTGACTTTTTGGTTAGTATTCAAAGTATATATATATATAAATTGTATAATTATTTAACTTATATTATAATATAACCACCGTATTACCCGTGTGCAGCAGGTGATTATAAATACAGTCTACAGACCAAACACTAAATTAAAAAAAAAAAAAAAAAACCGTCTGGAATTAATATTCTGTGACATGCAATTTAATAATCTGTTCACTCGGACGGCTGGGCAAGTTTAAAAAGATTTTGTTCAGAAATAAAATATATTTATCATAATAGAATATAGTAATTTTAAGGTTATATTTATATCAACAATTTAAAAAATGTGTTATGTACGTGCTGGTTCCATTTTCGATGAGTATAATATATTTTACTCATTACAGTTAATATTATTATCCAGGAAAAGCTAATTTAATTTTTCTCGAATTTTTAAACAATAATTATTGCTTACCTATTAGTAATTTTTAGTATGTCCATCGAAACTTTGTATATTGATTATATCGGTAACTAGTAAGTAAAAAAAACATCCTCTCATCACAATATTCTATTTTAATTATGGAAAAATAATGTTTTAATTTATGAACGTACTAAAGGCTAAAAGTATATCTCGGTAGGTACTTAATTTAAATTTACTTTATTAAACAGTAATCATTTGTTGTATGTGTGTATAATCAAATCAGTAATTTACTGGCTCGATAACGAAAAAAATGGAAAATTTAAAACAGCTCACTTGTAAAATCCGGTGTTTGATACTTGCAACATTGTTTTGTTATTTTTGAACTTCATCATTCAAATTTTAGGCTTATGATTGAATTGATTCAGATGGCACCTATATTTCTTTTCTTAGGTATAGGTTAATTTAAAATTAAAATCTTCAAAATCAATAGGTGTTGGAAGTAGATAACGTGACGCCACTAATAAGTATTTATTATACACGAGACAATTAGAGATAACAATATTACAATAGTTATTTTGTATTTCAGGTAATTTTTTGCAGATTTCATTCAAAAATAAAAAAATTAATTTGTAAAATCGATTACAATTTTATGTGTATCTAAATATATAAATTATATACGCCTGCAGCAACCACCAACCTATATATAAATATAATGCTTCCACTTTAATATCCAAAAATGTTCCGTCTATGCCCGCCGCCGGGGCAAAATTTACGACGATCGTTAATCGGTTTGAATTATTATACGCACTCACCGCGTGACTGCTCCTACAGCAGCCGAATTCCTCTATAAAAACGAATTCCCGCGATAGACGTTCAAGGCCTTTGGGACGGCATCGCCGAAAACCACCAAAATTTTCGTACGCTCTCGACGTGATAATAATAATAATAACAATAATAATATATTATAGTAGATATTTATATATAATATACATATATATATATATATATATATAGAGAGAGACAGGCGATTTCGAGGCCGATGCCGAAATAATGATTTCTACAGTTTATACATCGATTAGGTTTCTGAATTCGTTGGACAGTTTGCGATGTCTTAAAGTCCCAAAATGGTAGGTATATTGTCGATATTATTTATTTGCAATTTATTGTACTTTATAATATATTAACGTAATTATAACGTGACGTCGATTATCAAAAATAACAATTGTTATTACCGGCTTGCATTCTATATTATGTTTTGGTTTTGTCGTCTATATCTAAATGCACAGCGGTACAACATTAATTTTAAATGTGAATGGTATAATTCATCAGGAATAAATATATTTTACAACGGTTATAACATTTTATGGATACAGTCATAATACCTAGTACAATATTTTATTTTATACGTGAGACATAATGATAATATTATGTAGGGTTCAATATGTCAGCGTATATAACAGCGTATCATACTAAAATATACATAGCTAGTTTCCAAACGCGTTTTAGGTCAGTGTCCAGTTGAGTTGTGTACAGATAAAGGCTGGATGAAAATATTAGACGCAACGATATGATATTTTATATGATTAGTCATTCGGTAATAGATAATACTATCATATGTTTTATTATGACGGAAAATAAAAACTGAAATTCCGAAATCGTTTAAGTGCTTAACAATGATAATATCATTTTAAAACGGAAAACTGAATGCCGGCCATTGATCGGCAATCAAAAACCAGTCGTTAAATTGGGATATTTTTATAATCTTTATTCTTTTTTTAAATAATATATGAACGTCGTGAAGAAATATTAATCAGAAGAGACCGCTCATCTTCGTTTTTATTTTTTATTGTCCATATCAGACACTTGTTATACACATGGTTCTCGAAGAATTATAATTTTGGTTATAAATCATCAATGGTCCTTCAAATCGTTCTAATGCTTTTTTTATACATATAAATCTATAAACCAGTTTTTATAGTTTTTACTAGAAAATATAATATCCGAGAATTTTAATATTTTTGTCAAACACTTTCTTTCATACATAAGTCGTCGTATTCAAAATTAAGCAAAAAGATTGAGTAAAAATCAATTTGATTTTAAATTCTTTAACTCGGTCTTCTCGAGAGTATTAGATTTTTTATTCTGTAATAAATTTTAAATCAAGTATAGATACCTAATTATTTACAGATAATAATAAATTATTCAATTATTGTAATCATGTAACAATATTTATAACACACTTAAGATTGTGTCATCAAAAGTTATGTTATCGAATCAAAATTTCGAAAACTAGTGTATTTATTGTTAATCTCGTATCTCGACTATATTTTTACTGTCAATTTTTAACTATAATTGGTCGGTCAGAGGTTGAGGTGATTCGTCGTGTCAAACGATTATACGGTAAAAATGTCTTAGATAATAACAATAATAATATAGTTTAATTATTTGACGCTACTTTTTTTTTTTTTCATACATTTTTCAGATAATTTTAATTCATGTCCTTGCTATACATACATAATATATTATATAGGATGATACACTAAGTACGCTCACTCTAATTTTTTCTTTTAAGAAGACACCATATATCTTCATGCGTTGTTTCCGTCTTACAAACGCATAACATTGTGTACGTTCTGAATAATTCAGTTAACTCTGTTAGTCTGTTATGCTTTTAAATTTAGCATCAATTGACCTGTATAGTATGGGGATTCTTATATTATATTTTCATGTTGTAGCTATAAAAATTGAAGATTTTATACATTTTTAACCAATTTGAAAAATAATATTAAGATAAAATGTTGTTAAAATTTGATTTCAAATGCTTGTATTACAAATTTGTGGATCTTATGTATCTTTAAAATATTAAAATCTTTATAACAATAACCTTTGAAGAATCTTATGTTAAATTTGCAAGTTATTTGACTGTTTGGAACTATTTTTTATATTTTTACAATAATAATAATTTAAGTTAAAGTCAACCTTAAACAAATATCATATAACAGAAAATTAAAATGATTTTTCCTTGTCGCATATAAGAGGATAATATGTTATATATAAAACATTCACTACAATGTCGTTTTTCATAATTGTGAAATATTGAATTAAGTTTAAAAATCTCAATTAAATATCTACAAATATATACCAACCTAGTGTTACTCAGGACAATTAGATACAAAAACATTTCATTGTTTTTTTTTTTTATTTTTAATATTGTACCAAATACAGTACACGTCGAACCGCAATAATGTATATAATATATTATTATTTTAGATGTCTGTTTCTGCACGTACGTTCGACGTGTTAAACATTTATCGGATTGTCGGTTCGGTATATATGGTGTTTTGCGTTTTTGCGATAATTGCTTTCGAATACTGGAGAGCAGAGTTCAAAATCTGAGGGCACTCACCACGTCGAGTTAACGATCGTCGACCCAGATGAAATATTATTGTAAGTACTGCGGTGAAGTATAATCGGCCGAGACGTTTCGATCAGTATCGCTTAGTTCTTGACGATTCTTTTTTCCTCACGAAATCTATAAAATCGTTGTTTTCTGGACCACCGTGGTAATAAAATATATTGTATGCGTCATAATATTATATAATACTTATAAGCGGACACAAAAAATAGGTGTATTATTAAATAAATTGCGCATTCTCCTCTAAATTTGTGAGATCCCAAGAGAGTATAACAAACTTATGGTTAAGTTATTTTACGTAGGAAAATAGTATTAAATAGTTATACATTTTTTGTGGAGCTGAATATTAATTTAAAGTTATTTATTGATCTTTTTTTTTTATAAGAATATTGGAGAAGAAGATGATATTGAGCCTCCATTATGTACTTACGACTTCAAATTTTGTTTTTTTTTGTAACATATTAACAATCATGTTTAGTTTTATACAGGTTCGTTGTACGATATGACGTATATTAAATACATCATCTGAAAACAGCACAAGAATACGAGACATATGTACCGACGAAAGAATAATATGTAATGGGAACAGAAGATGCAACTAAATTATTAAATTTTGATTGAATTTATTTTTGATAAACGCTTTTAAATAAAAATTTTTATTATTATACTTGTACAGTTTATTTTAAAATGTTAAAAACTTTAATATTATCTACTTGATGATGAATTTAAAAGTTCTTCATGTTCTCGTATATCGTTTACAACCATTTCACTTTAAACAAAACATTAATTTGTTTTAAGTACCTAGATGCAATGTATAAAATATACTAAAATACTTACTATTTAAAATTGTATTTTATGTAGCATGATGTTGGTGAAATGCTCTATGCTCATAAAACATTAATGGTGGTAAAATTGTAACGACAGTAAAAATTATTACTGGTTAAAGTTGACGTTTGTATTGACTCGCCGCGGAGTCCGCTCCTGTGTTTGGGGTTACAAAAATAAAGAGAACTTATATTAACTGCTATTTATTTTACTAAATCGAATTTTCTTATATAGTTTTAATAGGTTTTACGAATTTTGTTCACCTTTTTGCTATAAATAATACAATCATACTATACATTATAATCATATATTATAGATGTTTAGGCGATGTCGTTATATTACTTATATAATTTGTGTGGTTATGTATAGATACCTATAATACTGCTATACAACTATAATAATCGTCTCTCCTCGCGTACACGTTTTTTACATACATAATAAACATACACTATTTTTTCTTTCTAATATGCATTTATTTATCCGATTAAACTCAACAATATATTATGAACACGTTTCCGATGGTAATAATTGCATCGAGTCATTGCGATTTCGCGGTGCCTGCAGAGTGGTCGACACGCTCGCGTGGTAAGTATGTATATGTGTGTATATCAACTTAAAGAAAAGAAGTCACGTCTGCCAGATCTGTGTACACACGAAAGTTATATAAGCAATCGCACTGTAGAATAATAATGCACCATCAGCAGTATGTGTATCGTAAATGACCGAGTTGCAATTCAAGTCGTGTGTTTAGTTTTAAACCGTAAATTAAAAACATCGAAACGATTGAAAATCGTATAATTAATTCCCAATTTTTGCAGACTTATGCGTTTTCTATTGATAACATGATAAAAATATTATCGTTTCGTTTTATTTCGTGTAACTTTAATATAGCTATTTTATGGTTAGTATAGCTGCACTATAGGTATAGTTTTTTTTTATTATTGTTTACCGAATTCACTGATGTTGTGAATACGTGACGTAAAAGCTATACTGTTTAAACTTTAAAAGTGTTTGTTTATTATGTTACCGGCGATTAATATAATGTATACACTATATATTATTGTACCTCACGAACATCCGTAGTGCGCAAAGGCATATATGCAGGGCGATGGTGTCGTCGGGGGACTGCAGATCTTCTCGTTATACTTATGCGGTATCATTATTGCTCGTATCCGCATCTAACATTTAATGCATCACAATAAAGGTGGTATTACCAGATACCCAACTATATCGTGTGCGCCCGCGTGTGTGTACGGTTCCCGTTGGATATAATATGTATCGCTTAATGTGACAGCATCGACGTTTAAACAAATATAATATATTTCTCGCAATAATTTTAAATATGACCGGACGAGGGAGTGGGGTGCACAAAACGGACGGGATAATGCACATGCACACACGCACACGCAAATACGTATACCTACAGCGATTACAGCGAGATCGATTCAACAACCCCTTCGCGCCGAAATCTTTGGCAGCAGCTGATTTCCACGCAACGCATTAGTCTCGGCCGCACAACGGCGATGGCGTGTCATTGTACCTACTGGTTACCTACACATACTCACAACAGTCTCACGTACCTACCTACCTACCTACATTTTATTATACATAATATTTGAGCACACAAGAGTACAGGTTAGGTCCTATTATTATTATTTATTGTATTATAATATGTATATTATAATATACCTATATATATTATGTATGTATAAATTTATTACAATATACGAGTCGAAATAGGTGTGCGCGTGCGCCTCGAGCATAATATATATATATATATATATATATAAATAATATTATGCCGTATTATTATTAAATGACGTATACGAACAATATCGACGGGTAAAGGTCCCAAGATTTTCGATGGGAAAACGAATAACGGTTTCTGGGCGGCAGCTATATCACTGCAGATGATGCTCGCTTGTCCGAACGCGCACACACACGCACCGTAGTATAGTACCCACCTCTGTTTACCTGTGTAATCCGCGTGTAAATTTATCCGAAAACTCGGCGACACGCGGCCCATACTGCGCCGTATAATAGGACTTACCTACACCTATATTATAGTCGTACATAAATTATTAACATATTATTTATTATTTCGAACAGTCACGGCTTTAAATTAATCTCGGGCCGCTGCACGTCAGTCAATCACGTACAATTTTTTTCCTTCTCGCCCGACCGTGCATCAGACGTAGGCGGTGGTATATCTATTTGTTTCGTCCTGGTTTCTTCTCGTTGGTATATTCGCCTTGCCCACGGTAAAAAATAAACAGGTACGCACAATAAAAACGGTCGGGTGCAGGATGGGTGCTGTACGCGCGTCGACTTTATACTATTATATATTATTTGACGTGCATCGAACGTTATCTTTATATTGGTTACACATATAGGCACACATAAATCGAATTACACAATCCATCTACGTTATAAGTACATCATATTATAGCTGAGATTGGATTATAGGTAGATATTGATGACCAAAAAAATGGCCAAAAGTTAACTAAAAAATTCTAAAATATAATCAAAAAGATAATTTTAACTTTATGTTGCAGTATAACAAACGTGGATATTCTTTAATTTCAAAATGACTCAAAATAATATTATAATGTAGGTAATTATAATACTATACGTATAGATAAAAATTTGACTATAATTTAATTTCATGTTTTTATAATTTTTCACTTTCAGTTAATAATTGACAGTTGAGTTGTACAAGTAAATAGGAAAAGCTTAGGTAAATATGGTTAAATACGTTTTTTAGGTAAGATTAAAATAATATGTAAATTAACAACACTAGGGTTCTTAAAATTGTAATGTATACAATTGACAGTCAAGTATATTTTGAGTTTTAATTTTATGTAATATAAATACATAATTATTTCGAAAAAGTTTATGTCAAAGATGAAAAAAATTATACCTTAAATTAATATGTAAAAATGTACAACAAAACGAAAAATGCAAAATATAAATTATTTTACGATGAAATAAATTTGTTGTTAGATAAAAATTAAACAGCACTTAAACAAAAAAAAATGTAAAATTAATCATCCTAGCTGTAAAAAGATATATTATAATATTCAATCGGTGATACATAGCTAGGACTGGAATTTGTTGATTTCCTTGATAGGTACATCATTTATTGATAAAATGCGAATTTATCAACTCTATATTCTCGTTAAACTCAATCTAAAAAAATAATAGTCATAATGTTAAATTTATTAATTTATAATACATTTTAATATTATTATGTTTTAATAAAAATGTATGATTCATTTAAAATTCTAATATCAATAATTCTTAAAATTATATAAATAAGTACGTTTTACAATGAATTAAAAATATAATCAGTATACTTAAATTATTTGACATGAAACATGAAATAATTGTTATTGTAACAATTTTCGTTTAGCTTCTTTTTTTTTTTTTAACTCATTGATGATTTCATTATTATTTATTAATTTAAATGCATTACCAAAGTTTTTTTTACTGATAGAATTGTCAATGAATTGAACCAGTATTTGATCATTGAAGAATACAAATAATTCGTTTAGGACCAGACAATGCTATTTTGTAGAGCAATTATATACTGGAGTTGATGTAAACATTCTTAAGAATATTTTTATATATTATAGGGGTACACTATTTTTAATTAAGATCTTATGTAAACATTTTAATAATTAATTGTAATGACTGATGGGGTTGGAACAAAAGTTGTAATTGTTATTATTATTTATCAAATTAATACTCAGATGTAACTATTTTTTCTACAGTTTTATATGTTTCAGTTATATGATTAGATCAAATTATCATCTTATAATATTTTTTGAATTTTAAGTAATAGTTATACGTATAATTGTGCTTTCATTGATAGTTGAAACTTTTGATGTTTGACATGAAGCAATTTTTCGTCACTGCAAACAATCTAGTTTAAAACTAATAGTTTTAAATTTTGTAAAAAATTATGCTATAATCACAATATTGACTATAATATTGTGAACGGCCAGTTGAGTAGGTACTCTCTGCAGTATCTACGAGATTGATTGTAATTTTTTTATTTTACTTAAGGTCTAATCTGTTAGTGACAAATAACTTCAGTGAGGGGTTTAAGTGTGCTGTGTCGCATCCAAATATTTTCAACTTGACTATATTTTTAAAGTATACAACGTGTAGTACTAATGTACACTGTCAACTTATGTGTATAATACACAACGTGTTTAAGCCTGAATAATGAATATTAAATAGAAAATACAGAACGACCGTTTTTGGAAAATAAATAAAAATGTATTATTGAAAACTAAAGCACAAAAAACTGAACAAGGGAAATTATGCATTATTTGTTTTCTAAAATTCAATTTAAAAATGTTTACTCAAAACTAAAAACATCAGAATCCGAACACGGTACGGAATTTGAACCAAAACAAAAACCAGACGCCTACGACCACAAGACGTACTCCTATTGGAAGACTCCGTAAACTCTCACGACGATAAATAAATACGGCACACAAAAACTGTTATTTATTTTATAATAATTGTTATTAATGCTATATCTATTGTCACCACTCATTAATAATCAATACTGTTTATATAATAAAACTTGTAACAAACAATTATAATATATATAATATAATGTAAACATTGTACTCAACTTGTATAATAACATAGATAATGCTGACATATATATTGTTGAAACATTTTAAATATAATAAATTAGAAATCTTATATATTTTAGATTTTAATCGATCCGATGAATCTATTGGTTCTAAAATGTTATTATTTTTCATAATGAATTAATGACTATAAATAGTATCGTCTGATTAATATACATTTACAAAATAATGAGTAATTATATCTTAATTTAGGATAATTTAAATTTAAAATGAGTGATATAAAGTGTACAGGACACGGGAATCTCACATTGTACCAACGACCACTGTAATACCTTCCTTATTCACTCGTATTTAAAATATAACATATATCACTATAATCATAATATTATTGGTGAAATATAAATATTACTTTGTAATATTGTATTTTATTATTAAAATTTTTTAGGAAAATCTATCACTATTGATTGTAGATTAAAAAATATAAATAAATATTTATTACCATATCAAGAATGTAAGTGACCTACAAAGAATCATTTTAATACATAATTGTAATTATTTAAGCACTGCTGACATGTATTATTTAACTAAGTTTAAATTTAACTGAGTAGGCTGAAGGAAAACATGAAAAACATGAAAAACTCTTACTATAAACCTCGCACATACCGGAATAATAAATAAATAAAATATTATACCTATTGGTACCTAATATCGAGTAATCGAGTACGGTGTTAGATGAATAGGGGCGAGCTAAACTGCCGAAGGGCCATCGCAACCCTTTTTTTCGAGCTGCGTTGAGAAAACGTCACAATATTATGTTACAACGGTCATCGTCAGTTGTATTAATTTTTTTTTATCTGTGCTTACACAATTCGATGAATGCCGGAGTACGTAGTTTGAACATGTATAGTTTTTCAACGGGATCGTTTATGTTTTTATCGCTGTTGTAAAACACAATTTATTAATAACAACGATCGCGCGATTGTTTTGTGAACATCCAAAATGATTTACCTATATCTGACGCGCACTTATATTATAATTACTAACATAATGATATTATAATATGTCTGTAGGTTATTCAAACGCTGTAAAACAATGATACCTATACCTATCTACGGTATTTGCTGGTCACGTTTTATGCGAATGCGGGGAATCCACTTCAGCTAGGTTTTTAGACATCTCAGGACTCAGACTACTATACCTATTATACACTTATCAGGTCAATGTTATCGTCGACTAAGTATTACAACGCTACAAAATAAGTTTAACGGTTAAAAACGTAAGAACGTTAAGAAATAATTTTTGTAAATTGATCTTATTAGTTTTTAATAACTATTTCGAGAATTTGTTTTTGCCATTGACAAATATTGAGGTAGGTAACACAACCACGCTATATTATATTTGCAAACGCCTTAATAATTTGTACAGTATTTTAATAATGTCGTCCGTAAGATAACGATTTGCCAACTAAATACCTATCAATAGCAAAAAAAAAAACCTGAATATAATATTTTTTATATAAAATGTTCTAAGGATATTTTTGTTTTGTTCAACGGATTTAAATTTCACCGCATATAAAATTTCATTATTTATAATGAAAATATTTAAAGCATGTTGTTTTAACACTACAGCATAGACAATTTAATTTTTATAATAAATTACAACATATTTTATGTTCAATCAAAAAGGATCAGTTTCTTCGAAAATTATGATATTAACGCGAGATGGTATGCCTTAGAAGATGGTTTTATTTTCCCTTCGAAAAAATATAACAAAAAATATAAAGTTTATACTGGTTGTTGTTGTTTTTTTATTAATATAGAAATAATTAGAAATCGGTGAATCAGTAAAAACATTATTTTTATACTGTAAAGAAAATTTTATTATTATTAAAAAATTATTTATAAATATTGTCAAAGATTTATCATATCAAATTAATTTTCAGAGAAAAAAAACCTTTTACAATCTTTTATAATTTGAATATTTTTATTCTGACACACATTATTCTAACAATGATATAATATTATGTAAAATGCGTTAAAAAATAAATGGTACTAATTCAGTCTCATTATACGTCATGTTATTATATTACTATAATAGTTTGTAGGCACAATGTTACACTGCTGCAGTAGATAAGTAATCCGTTATTATAACACACACACATACATACATAAAAATATATGCTAAACATCAGTCAGATATCATAACTTAGTTTGTTCTAAAAAAATTTAAGGATATTTTTAATAAAATAAATAATAAATAATTTCATTTTCTGTGACTATATTACATTTTATTAATTAATTTTATTACATTTATTCTTCTGCTGCGAATACTTCGTTTACGCTGTCGGTTCAAATGGTTATATTATACCGTTCTTTTTTGAAAAAGTATGTAAGCGAATAAATCTTATTATACATAAAAATAAATAAAAATAAAAAAACAGTAATAATAATAAAATAGAATTGAGAACACACATTATTATTATATTATCGGAATAATTCATAACTTCAGGTGACCTCTTAATCTCGAGCAACAATACTATAATAAGTTAGTGCGTGTAATAATATATCATACTCGTTATTACTTATTCACAGTACGTGTAAATAATATTATAGTAATTCCATTATCGGTATTATTTTCTCGCAAAATTATTATGACATCGAATCCAATTGCTTAACATATATTTTGTTATTATGGTAATCGGTCGTCGATACAGCACAATTATTTTTGGATCCTATATATATATATAATATATATATAAATATTACTACGTATAAAAAATAAATGTAGATACATGCAATTAGATGACAACGTGGAAGGGATGCTAGAAATCATCTAAAAGACTCGCGCGAAAACCACTGAAAATGATGTATACAACCACTGTACAACAATATATTAGGTATATGAACGAATGTTATGACTCCCATGAGTGGGTATCAGACGTGTTTTGACTACGTACTCATGCGTGTGTTACGCGGGGTGATTTTTTTTCTTGTGAACTTTTAAGAAAAAATACCCAATACCCGTTCATATTTAACGTTCCTAGTTTTGCGCAGTGTTATGGCAGATGAGGTTTGTCACCAAAAGTTTGAATAAAAAAATTGATGATCAAATGAATGTTTTTTTGAATTTTATTAGAAAAGTACGAAAAATATTACAAATAAGGAAAACGTTTTTCATAAAACTATTGATCGGTATAAAATCAATGTATTCGGTGTCGGCGTTTATTTGAATTGAACTTATTAGCACTGAAATTGAAAAAGCGTCGAAGAATTTGCAGAAGGTAGGTATACTATATAATCTAAATAACAAGTAGTGTTATGATATTTACTAAAGTTCGTTTTTTTGATTGATATATCTTTAACCATAAAAGTATAATAAATTAAATGTGTACTGATATTTTAAATCGTTTTAACTGCAGAATGTACCTACTTACGTGGTTCACGATGTATAATAATTTATAAATATATTATATATTTATATATGTAGGTCGTGACGTTTGAATATTTTTCATTGTAAACGATTTAATCATGGTCCGAATTATGTAAAGACGACACATTGATAAATCTTCATTTACGATAACTGTTAAGCCTTTCCTGTATGTTAAGTAAATAATAATTGACTAATAACCATGTTCATTTTAAACAAATTATTAATTTATTATTTTAATAAAGGTATAGGAATATTCAAATGTTCAATATTTTTGGGATAGATATTTTATATCTATTTTTAGATAGATTTTAGATAGATGAATGCAAATAATAATAACATAATACAACAAATTTGTACCTAATAACTAAGTTCATCATTATTAATTAAGAAAAAAAAATATTAAGTAAAATTAAGTGAAAATTAAAAAAATGTGATGAATCGTCAGAATATATATAGAGAAATGCCCAAGAATACATAATTTTAATATGTTATAATTGCACCTATTTTATCTATTAGCTATTTGCTACTGTTATAATTACAACACTACATTAATATTGATGTTAAAGGAAATATTATTATAAAGAATAATGACTAAAATTAAATATTGTTATATTTGTATGGCAAAATATTACTAATAATAGATGTATATCATCGATAGATTATTGTTACATATATGATAACAATGAGTGTCGGTCACCCATCCAGGAGCTAGCAACACCGGTTGGTACGTACATTCAGAGCGTTTCCGCAGTTACATTCGACCACGCCTCACCAAGCAGCATTAATGGTATTATCAATAAACAAAATTTTGTATATCTATGTATTTTTCATATAAATATATATACAATATAGCTTATAGGGTATCACCAAGCACGCTCTCCCTTTTATTTTTTAAATTATACAGTGATTTAAAATTCGAATTTTTAAATGTTTACATATCCTAAAAAGGCCATGTTTTTAAATTCGTGATATTTTTTTGTACTACTCAAAGAGTGTCCTGTGGAAATAAAAACTTTTTTAAGTAAAAACTTTCATTTTTTAAAGTAAATTATATAGCTGATTATTTTTTTCGAAATGTTGACCTTTCAAATAAAAAAATCTTATGTCAGAAAGCTGTTAATACACAGCACCATGAATACATCAACTGTAATTTGTTATTATTTTTAAAATGTTTATGTACTACTTTCCATTTTTAAATTTTTCTCATATTTAATATCACTTATTAATTTACACTGTTGTTATGTTTAACTATTAGTATTTTGGTAGGGATTCATATATTATATTATAGGTATCTGTTTTTTCTCTCATTTTTCTTTTTATGTATTTTGTTACTATTATTTGATTGTTGCATAAATTAATAACCCCTTCTTGCCACAGGCTCTGAGTTTGAAGAGAAGGGTCAGGTTAAGTTAGCCAATTTTAAATGTATAATTGTAATAATTTGTTTGAAAATTACATGGGGAATATTGTGGTTTGAAAGTGAAAAAACTTTAATAGTAGGTAGACACTTATAAATATTAATCTATCAACATTTTACATCTATATTTATTAATTTGTAAAAAATGGGACAGTTAGTATAATAAATACTAGACCCAATGTTCCATATATTTTGTATTTTTTTTTAACCATTTATAGGATTTTATAGATGTCATCATTTGTATAAACGTTTTATAATGACTGAGAAACTACTCGTTCAAATTTTGAAATGATTAATTATAATTTCCACTAAATAGTCTTAAATTAAAACGGCGGTTTTCATTTGAAAAATAGAAGTTTGTATCGCCGCCACAGGACACCACTGGAAAGTATATAGTACTACAAAGCGTCCGACTTTGTTTTTTGGTTGGTATAGATTTACATAGCTATACGCATGAGATTTCGATGCACAAAGTCATCCGATCGCAGAGCAAAGTAAAAATCAATAAAGGTACGATCGGAAAAACGACGCGTGTTTAATACTATTATGCGCGTTGCGCACCGTACCGATATTATTATTATTATTATCGTCGACGTCGTCGTCTTCACTCGGCTGCCGTGGAACGTCGTGAACGCGGCTGCACTCGGGTACGACTACGGGGGTGGTCCGATATCTATCGTCGCTGTCGCAGTCGCAGCAGCTGAACCCGGAGTTGCCGTCGTACGAGCCGATCCGAATAAATCATTTCGCGAGATTTTAATTATTGCGTAAGAAGTCATGGCGGCGTTTTGCGTGTGGCCGCGTGCAGCACCGCGTTCATTATAATATGCGATAGACGACCGCTCGGGCGCTTACGACAATATAATAATAATAATATACACACCATAAACTTTGATGTAATATACATATATATGCGCGCGCGCGCGCACACACAAATATAAGGAGAGAGAGAGAGAGAGAGAGAGAGAGAGAGAGAGAGAGATATACTTATACCTGTGTTCAAAGTATGTATATATAAAATATACTCTACAATAACAAACGGTCCGATATTTAATAAATATATATAGTTATTTAACGTGTATATAATATAAATAATATATATATTTTATAAGTGCGTATCTGTCTGCATATAATATAATGTACTTATAGGTATATAATAATATTTTATACGCTCGTCGCTATACACCGGCACCCCCCGCCGACGATACTGCGCGCGTGTCCGAAGCATAATAATAATTATTATAATATAATATCACTGGCATACATTATAATTTACAATAAATAAAGATATTATTATTTTATAAACGGTATTTATTTTATTTTTTATATTTGTTGCAGCGATACTGCAGCCTTCGAATGTACCGTTTCCGCAAATGTGAATAAAACCGCGCTCATTAAATGCGGTTTTTGCACACGCGTACAGTGAATTGGATTGGACTTGGCAAATACGTCGTGCTACGCAGCTGCCGTGGTAGAAATCATAATAATATAATAACACATTACACCGAATGCGCGATTATCATCTTCGGTTTGTCCACTGCACGAAACCGTCGATAATCCATAATATGACGATAATTTTCACCATATCTTCTTACGCTGCCGAAATCTTAGTTTGCCCTAGTTATATAATAATTATTGTAATATTCCCGACGGAAGCAGAACATACACTTAAAATATTTACGAGTTTACATTGCACGTGTCTTTACGCAATGTATGGAACACCGTCATCATAATGCTCTGCTGTTATAATAGCCCGACGAACTTTGCTGCAAGCTCATACATATTATATGCAACTCATTTACTGACCTAACCTGATCCAGCAGCCAGAGTGAGGTTCACAATGATTTCCAGGTTGCGTGGTTCAAGACGGTTTAAAAAAATATCGAGTGTTAGCTAATATAATAAAACAATCACCATTCGCCCTGTATATAGTAAAACGTGAACGTTATGTAGGTTATACCATTGTATTGTGTATTATCCTTGTGTGCAACATACATAGACCTACGGGGTGATTACCGATTCATATATAAGTATATCTCTAAGTATGCCGTCTACACTGTCATTGTTTCGAAAAGTTTGAACTGTGTTGACCAACATTTTGCGGGGTACCTCTGTGCTATACTAACCCTACTTCGCTCGTCTAAACTTTAAATACTATTAGGCATAACAACTGAATACTTGTTCAAAATTCGATTTATAAGTATGAAAATACTAGGAAAATATTTTTCATGAGAATGTAAAATTGTATAACGCTGTCTTTTAACGGGTGAAATATTTAAAATTTTAATTTTTTTTCAAACAAATTGTAAAATATTTTAAAAAATTGTCGAATTTTAGATGTAAAATTTATATTTTCGAAAATTTGCAATTTTTTGTAGGCACCTCTAAAATAGATCTACTCATAATATTATGTGTTCCTGTACATTATTACATGTCGATAATACTATAATATATTTTATGATAGTTATTCGAACGTCTGAATAGCCATAATAATCCTTATACCAGTTATACCACACCTATATGGTATTTATAGGTATTAAAAGTCTACGATTTTGCCAATATATATTAATTAAATTTATTTATGGAGAAAAAAACTCAGTTTACAAAATTGTTGTATACAAATAAAAGTTGTAGGTACAATTCAAATGAACACTTGTGTAATAAACCTACAGTGTAATAATATATTTGTATTATGCAGATGTACAAATATTAAAAATAAAATAAATGTGTATATAATTCAACAAAAAAATATGAAAGGTAATAATATTAAATTATACACATTGTACACAAATTGTGTACATTATAAAATTAAACTAAGCCACACGTTTGTTTAATATAATTAATATTGAAATAATTGAAGTATTAAACGTGCCTATCTATAAATTATTAGCAAAACTACTTGGTATAGTGGCATTTAAAATATTTGTTGGTGAATTATTAATTGAATAATTAAAATGTATATGTTACATTATTATCTATAGTACAATTTGAATGGATTTCGAAATAAAGTTTCTGTAATAAGGGTTATAATATTATATTCCGTTATTGTTATGTGTATACCTACCTACTTATATTGATCACCGATATTTCACCAATGATAAAATGATATGCGATCACTTCGATTTCAGATACATAATATTTCCCACCGGCAAAGGAAATGTTCAAGATACGGTAACCCGATAAATACTATCCGGACAATATCAACCGTGGTATGTTGCAGGGTCAATTTCGTCATTGTCCAAGCTACCGTACAGAGTAATTTCAAATCGACCGGATAACCTGTCGTGTAATGATTAATAATCATATTGGTAGTTTCTTTTACAGGTATCTCCGCCATATCATATACACAGCCCGTCTCGTGTGAAATCGACGTTGTCGGTAGATAACTATTACCTACGTCTTACCCAAAACACGTATTATTGAATACGTCAGACGACATCGACGCTGCTTAGTATATTATTTATTCTCAGTATTTTAAACTATAGTCGATAATCAGGTGGAATTATGATTTATGGCCAAGAGACCAAAACATTTTTCACTGCCAATATGCGGTTAAATGTTTTCAACTTACGTAGTATTCGATTCCAACACTTATTAATGGCTTTCAGATGATCACTTCGTCAAACTTCATCATTTTTCACTTAAGAAAAATATCAAATCATATTAAAGTCAAAAATCAACTGTTAGACAGCATTATAGTATGCAATATGTATATTTATTACGCACTTTTCTGAAATCAAAGCTCAATTATTATAAATAAATCAGTCATCGATAAGTAATATTGGACATTTGTTGTAGTGATCACGTCATAAATACTATCGAGTAATATAAAAAACTTAATAATATAATTTTAATAGGTACATAATGGCCAAATAGTACATACAAATATAACGATTTACGAAAACCATCGATTGAATGGGCTAACCTTATCAACCTGATTTCTATTAATGTGATGGTGTGTTAATATGTGTATAGTTGTAGGTATATGTGAAAAAGATATAAGAAAATTTGTTACGGTGAAATGATTAAAAGATTTTAGATTAATAATCCGTGTGTGTATTTAAACTTTACTACAACGATATAGGTAAGCTTAAAAACGATGAAGTCGCACGATATAATAATGATATAATATATGATAAGGATAAAAAATATTTAAAAATATAATTTTTTAATAAAAACGTTGGTTTTTTAACAACTTGAAACCATGTAAAAAAATATTTTGAAAAAAGTAAACACTTTTTTAAATAATGAGTGTTCTTTGATAAAAAAATCACCCTATATATATGTAATGTTTGTATATTATTTTGACTAAATATTTTGTGTAGGTACCTACTTTACGTGCATTAATTTACTGATCGGTACCCATATAATATTATGTTCAGGCGAGATCGCCTTTGAATATTTAAGTTATACCTACGCATTCAAATGCTAGCCTGATTCGAATGGTTATTGATTTTTTTTTTCTGACGAAAAATGTTTTAAAAATAATAAAACATAAAAAATGAACCGTCCATTAAATATTCGATAAGCTTTGAATAGTATTTTTATCCCGCGGTAGGACTCGCCCACGCCATAAGCCGTCATAAATATTACGAAGTTATTTCGTAGTTGATGTACTTTTATTTTTGTGATGGATTTTAGTTTTGTATTTTTTTACGTCACATTTTGTCTTTCAAACTAGAAAACACTTTGTCGATCAAGATCGACGAGAATGCGTAGCTGTCAATTAGTCGTATTAACATAATCCGGAAACAAATCTGTTGCGGTAAAGGACCCGCATTTTATATTATTATACCATAAGTCCATAAGTAATCGGTAACTTTTTTTTTCTTAAAACCATTATGTTCCTATACTAACTAAAATATCTCTAAGAATTCATTACGAATTAAAAGCCATTTTCATAACTGTATACTTTTACCACATTCCGTTAATTGTTGGCAACAACAGCTGAAGATCGACTCGTCATAAAAATATGTTCTTGTACGGCTTTAGACTCTCTGTTAACATGCGTAGTTATGGTAAATATACGTATAACATAATATACATATTATTTATAACTATACTATGGGATATATGGGAAACCCATCGTAATTTTCAAATTAAAGCCATTAAAGTAATGTATAGAAAACCGTTAAACTTGTATATACGTCACGATGGCTGGATTGCGCCTTTGGTATAAATACTCACTCACATATACAAGCTCGCGCGGGTTTTATAATATTGATCGTGTGATCATGAAGAACGACGTCGAATAACTCACAGTCATAGTATTATGTTAAACTCGCGCATGCGCATCATCATCATTGTCTATGCGTAGGCACGGTGGGTAATAAAAAAATAGTATTATTATGTAAAATGTGTGTAGCATTAATCGAAAGTCGGATGCGGCGAAAACTTTGTAATCTATGGAAAACCATTATTTTTAAAAATCGGCTATGCTGCACTGTAAAGCACTAGCAGCCGCCGGAGCACAGTGCGCCGGCAGAGGACATTGTTTTTCGCATGTCGGACGATTATACTGTTTTCTTCGCAAAACCACAAGTCACGCATTGAAACAGAAATATGTCGTAATCTGGGAGGAAATATGCGTATAATAGATGAAATCGAAAAATGACATCCTGCAAACGTGTCATCGTTTTATTAATGTAATTTATCAAATGGTATTGCTTCAGTCAAGCGATTGTAGTTAAAAAAATTTAATAAAATACATCATTTATTTTCATAGATAAATGTATTATTATTATTTTAATGAACAAATTATGAATACTCGAGTATAATGTAGGTAGGTTAGGTAATCTAAATAAAAAGTGTAATTTTATTATATCATACATTTTTATAAAAATGAAACAAACACAAAGTATATTTTTTGATTATCGATTAAACAATCAATAGACAATAATAATGATGGTTTTAATAATACTTCTATAATATATACACACTGATTTAAGGTGTTTCCATTGGTCTTTATAACTTATAAGTATATACTCTATACCTGTAAAATTGCATGTACTACAAAATTATAATAATGCTAACGTCAAACTAAAAAATAAATCGATTTAATAATATTATAGTAATGTTGTCTATGGGGCATTACATAGGGCTTCTTTAAACTGCAAATATGTGTGTATGTATGGTCAACTGAGAAGTCTGATATTGGAAAAAGAAAATAATAAATATGAATTTAGCGGTAAAAGTTCATTCGTAATTCTAAGTTCATTTAGGTCATCTGTTATATCATTTCTTTGAATTATAGAAAAATACTAACATAATATTTAATTATTCTGAGACATAATACATTTATTGTAATACCGTTACAATAGTTATAACTAGGTAGTAGGTATAATAATTTATACTTTTACTATTATAATATAATACTAAAAATGATTGTGTTATTGGCTAGAAATGCTGACGTTTTAATGTACCTACCTACGACATAAAAGTATAGCCAATCGCAACGTTTCGATGATACTTTCTAATCTAAAATTGACTAATGTCAACGATAAATTTTCGCACTCCGTTGTTTGTAACTTATAAAATGTGATACCATGACAACAATACTATGTATTTAGTTGTTTGACATCGATCGTAGTCAGCAGAGGTCAAGCTTACAGATAAATCATTCTGTAACAGAAACCTTTGAAATCTCAACGGACGATATAAGCCCTATTTTATGTAGAGAGCTTTTATATTAATGACAATATTACATTATATTATTATCATCTAAAACTGCGTTATAAAAATCTCACACTTGAAGTATAATAAACTACTTACACATTAAAATTTAATATTTTTTTAAATTATGTAGCATTCCCCCCTCTTCCCTCTCCATTGGAATGCTTATATTGAGGACAACTTGCACCTTAAGCAAACTTTATATTCTCTATATTACTCTATTTCGTATTGTTCAACATTTTCATTTTCCCGGTATTTCATAAGACGCGCACCTAAAATATTTTCTTAATGTTTATTTTTATCATTAAAATATTATGGTAACACGGTGTCGTGGATAGGCAATTTGGCTACACCATTGTTGTAGGTTCATTTTTGTAGTATTAATTCAACACGAATGGTTTGTTCTAAACTAATTAATCAAAGTACCGCCTCATTTATTAATGAGTATAAGTAAAATGAAATATGAAAAATTAGAAAAACTAGAAAAATTAATAAATTAATGATAGTTTCATTTTATTTTTATTTTTGTGGTAAAATGTATAAGTTTAAATAAAAATTAGTTATAATATAGTTTTATTTAAGATAAATAGTATAAAGTACTATCAATTTACAGAATTTGATTAGGTAGCAAATCTTGTTTATAATACATTGTTAACATATAGTTAACATACCGATACCAAGTTAAAGTTTATTATAAAATCCCCATTTTCGACATTATGGTATAGATGTAGTCTGTAAAGTGTAAGTAGAGTTAAAGATGCCGGATTACACATTTATTTTCCAATTTACATTAATAGATAATTTGCGACTTAACGACGAAAGACTATACGATTCAGTGGATCTCTGAACATCATATACTCGAAGCTGAGTAGATAACGTGGAGGTATAATGTTACTAAAACTATTAAATTGTCTATACAATCGTTTGTGAAATATGTCGTGGTTATAATTAGAAAATTATGGATGATTTTTATGTGTATTATATTGCTTCTCATTTGACTTGAAAATATTTTGAAAATTTAAAAAATAAAACCAGAGATATGTGTACGTATTACTTTTTTTTTTTTATTAAGAAAAAGACAATATATACACATAATCTGTACAATAAGTCATTATGATAACAATTAGAAATGAACATAACATGATTCACATGATATTGGAAGTCACCCACTGGTAATACCCCTCACACAAATATTTAGGTTTTATTATATTATATATCTAGGTGTAGCAAGGATGATTGTATAGTTGATGTTGTTGTTGTTTTTTTCTTCTTTTTTTTTCAGAGTAGTAGGTCACGATTCCAATTTCTTTTCAGTCTTACGTATTACTTGAGTGTGTGGTTTTAATCGAGATAATTTTATAATGCTTTATGAAAATCAATTATTCTAATAAATTTATTATTATTTTCAAAATTCAATAGCATAACTTTAAAAAAAATATCTTTTGATTAATTAGATGATTGTATTACAAGTAATAGTTGTATAAAACATAATTTTGTTCACATTCTATCTAAATATATTTTGAAATTTTACAGGACAACATAATATACTTTGTTACGTACATGAAGGTGTATAGGTTTTGGATTAAAACAATTAAAACAATTTAAACAACCAATACACATTTGACATTCTGTACATACTTAAAAACTAAAAATATATATTTACTATTTTAAAAAATTATATCACGTCCATAAAGTAGGCACCTACCAAAAAAAAAAAAAAATAATAATAAATAATCGATAAAAATCACGTGTCTGGAAATTATTAAAAAGTTGTAAAATAATGGGAAAAGTTTTTTAGGATCGGGTCTCTCGTGTGTGTCGTTAGGGTGGTAAATTTTCGGTAGTTTATTTTCAATTTTCTCAAAAATTGTAAAAATTACTTGTTACCGTACTGTACCTTCTGTAGATAGTACTGACGAGAACATGACGTATGAAACTTTTGAAGCGCTCTTTTTATACGAAAAAAACATTTATCGAGGAAGGGAAGAGGGAAATACATGATTTCAAATACCTATTGGAAACTTGTAGCTGCCTTCCGCTAACGTAACGATTGAATAATTCAATGTAACTCTATATGAATCTAAATTCAATGTGTAAATGTTTCGCTGAAAATAATTGAACATACATTTTGCATTTGCATAAACAACTGCTATATACTGATGGAAACAATATGAAAAAAAATTATATAAACCAAACTAATTCGAAATTTTTTAATTATTTAACGTGCCGTTTCCTATTTACACAGAATTGACGTTCGACTACCTGCGCTCCAGGGAAAATTACATCGTAATTAGCGATTTCTACAGCGATCGCGAATTCGGCTTTTAAGTGGTGTAATATTATCGTCTCAATAAATTGTTTGGCAAAAAAAAAAAATAAAAATAATAATTATAAAAAATTATTTATCAGTGTTTAAAGCTTATAAGGATTCTATGTGTAGTGTGTACATATATTGTAATGATTTAGTATTCATTGGATTTGTCCAAACGTATATTGGTCATTACTCATTAAAATATAATAATATTTTAAAATATGATCCATTTATATCATGTGAAACCTGCTGTGTAACACTAACGGCCAATCAACAATAACCTACTATATAACAGTACAACGCTCAATGAATATTATGAAATGTATCAATTTAAAATTATAGATATAATTTTGATACATTGTTATCATAAACTTTTTTTGTTCAATATTGTCTTGAATGCGTGAATTTATATCTATAGTAAAACCTATAAAAGATGTTATTGTTGTGTAGTCGTGTTATTGTGGTAGGTGCATTTGGTTTTTTCGATTTTTGGTCGAATACGATAACTGCAGTCGTACTATTTTCGAGGTGAGTTATAATATAATAATAATAATATGTATAAAATGTATAATATAAATATATATTATATATACACATGTAATATTTATATTATGATCATAGATGATCTAAGATCGTTTTAGAGTTCACGAGAAGAATACGGTATCGGTTTTACGATGTTGTGTCTTTTTATTTTTACTATCATTATTTTATTTATTTTTTGCGTTCTCGAAGACTTTTACCAGTGAAAAAATAGTATTCCCGGAAAGTTTTTATTTCAGTCCCACCTATCGATCGGAAATCGGACACAGATGGTACATATCATTATAGAGGTCCACATTTATATCAGTTTTCAGGAAAAATGCGAAAAAACTACGAAACAACAGTAAGATTTATGACAAAACGGTTAGAAACAAATACGTAAAAGTAGGTACAGACACACAATAACTAAAATAGAAATACGACCTAGAGATTTTAAATTTGATACGTTCGTTTTCAAACTGACTTAAAAATCATTATACATTTCAGTACCTAGGTTATTTTCAGAAATATAGCTATGCGTGTGTCCTGGTTTTTGATATGATGGTGTGGTATTGATGTCACATAATTTAATATTTTTCTTCTGATACTCCTTGAGACATTCATTACATTTATAAAAAAACATTCACCTTCATTTTCTCAGAACATGATTAATATCATATAGTTATATTATTATAATATTACCTATACAAGATAATTATACTTCATAACAATTGAATATTTTATTTTCTCTAAAAATAGTTTTTAATTTTGTTGTAAATTGATGTATTTCTATTTTGTTTTCACGAATTACAATTAAAATTAATTATAAATTTATAACACAACTTAAAAAAAAAAAAAAAAATGAAATAATTTTATATAATTTTACTGTTTTGTACTTTTTAAATGAAAACATCAAATTTTATATTTCATGTATTTTTTTTTCATTGAACCTTAAATAATATCAAAAACAGAGGTTATTAGTTTTTAGGTTATTTGGCACAGTACATTATAAATAGGTATACCTATTATATATTATTAATAATCTATCATATTAAGGGAAAAAAGTGATAAATTTGTCAAGTGTGAAATGTAGACAGTATATCAATAGTGTTTTTTTTTTACATTGTTATAATAGTCCGTTTCTTTTAGGAAATCCAACATGCATTTCATATGGTGAATGTTTTGAGGGTTTTTATTTATTAAAATCTAATTTTGAATCAATATTATTTACCTAGTGCATAAAATATTTAATATTTTGCTACACCACTTTACTCTACCGTTCATCTAAAGTTAAAATGTTTATAATTTTTTTCAACTACCTTCTAGTTCTATATTTATTTAAGATTATTCAAATATTGTATCAGTAAAATATTATAATTATAGTAAAAAACAAGATTAAAAAAAATACAAATTTTTCAATGTGTGGAAATAATCGTTTTCAAAAATAGTTGATGGTATCGTTAAAATAGTAGTGGTAGTAGAAACATTCTGCAATGCATCAATTACCTTTTATATATAAGCGTGGATGTCATATGCATAATATTGCATTGTATATTACTAGTTACTACTGTCGTAAGTGCGCATATAATAATATATTGTTTTGCACGCGATTTGTTTACTATAGTTCAGTGTTTTAATTATCATTATTCATTTTTAACCAGTAAATCATATTGTTATTTTACCATTTTTACCATCATTTAACGTTTTATAGACACCCGTCGGCCGTCGCCCGTCTGCAGCACATACCATATTTATAATATATAATAACAATAATATGTTACTTCATTTAATGTCGTTGCATAACGATAATAATATCATGGTATGCCTGTCTATACCGCTATGCTATACATATTATTGTTATAGACCAGCTAAAATTGCGTAATTGGATTTTTCGTTTGCGTGCGAATTGTTGTCTCGGAGGAAAAAAAAAACTCCACAAGAGCGTACGTACAATTATAACAATATTTAACATTTATAATATAATCGGACGATCGATTAAACGGTTCACCGCCGTTTTAGTTTATTCTGTCTTACAATAACGACCAGTAAGTTTCGAGCGGAAGACGTTAAGATTTTGTTTTAATCATTATGTATACATATTTTTATTTTATCGAAAATAATAGCAAATAGCGTTGATGTAACGACAGAAAAAAAAGGGAAGAGGGTAAATGCGCGTAGGTCACGCCCAAACCAGGAAGTGTTTTATACAATACGAATGAAAGAGTTGGGCGTCCAAAAATATGTACGTATATAGTATGCCTTGTTTATGTTCGAAATATAATTTTAGCGAGGGCGAACTGCTGTCAGGAACGTCATATTCGACGACGAGTATTTTTTTACACTTCTCTCCCCCCACCTGGTCACCACCACTCTCTGACCGAATGTCTCCGTCATTCTTTTTCTTTTACTCGTATTTTTCCGATGGTTTTCGAAACGAAACACCTGGGCGTTTTAAGTGCTAAAGTGAAAGGGGCCAGCAACGCGTTTTCTTAGATTTAAAAACTAGCCGTCATTTAATTTTTTTGACGAACGTTTTGAGGAAAAAATAAATTAAAGGCTCTTGTTAAAAATAACCCACTAAAACTAGTGAGTCCGTCTCTAACCGTAGGGTCGTATGCATTTTTATTGATAATATCGTTTTATTTTTTATCGTTATAACTTAAAAACAGTTTTTAGGAAAACTTTTACGGTCTTTAAATATTATGTCCGTATATTATTATACGTTTATATTTTAATATCACCAACAAATAGTTAGGTACAAAATGTATGGGCGTGTATACATATAAACAGGTATATTAAAATGATTTACAATACTTTATTGCGAGTGGTGATTTAATTATTTTTGATACCTATTGCTACTCATATTTTAAGTTTTTGATATGCGTACACTTACCTTCTATATTTTACTAAATATAATTCCGACGATGAGCTAATATTTAAATTACTTATTTTTATCATTAGGATTAAGTATTTATCTTAGCGATGCGATTGTTTTTTTACGAGTTCTTAAAATCCGTTCTATTCCAATCCTATCGTTAGTAAGTGCGTAGGTACCTATAACTGTAGATAAATAAATTTAGTACCTAAACCGAAATGTATAGCTATGCCGTTGACATTTATTCTGATTTTATAGTAATTAGTTTCAAAAAACCGACCAAATATTGCGGTGTATTTGAGTATTTACCGATTGAAAAATGGCAACACATTTGGTGCAGAAAAAAAAACTTCTGTTGTGATTTGTAAATTTTTACTACGTCGAGGCATAAAAATCGTGTCAAATCAAAAATTTTAAATCTCAACTTGTTATAGCAAAGGTATATATATTTTGTCTCTTTGTCTCTCTATAGTCTATATGACCTCAGAGAACGATATGCAACAGCGTGGAGAAAAAATATTATCTGCCTGATAACTAGTCAACTAGTGACCAAAGTACCTAAGTGACTTTAAGTCACTTATATAATTTCCAATAAACCATTAAATATTGTTCTTATTTGTGAGTCTTTCAACATGAATTTTGATTTTATGTTCAATACTGGATCCAAAAATAAATCTAATAGGTTTTAATTTTGAAGTAAGTACTCTCACAACTTATAATTATTATATATTTATATAGGGTGGATAATTACAATTGTTATATCATAGAATTTTTCGTATACGTTTTAATTTTCAAGTTCTAAAACAAGTGGAATTTATGTAATTTATCACATAAATAGGATATTATAGGAGTTGGTTTTAACGCTTTATCTTTAAGTGTGTGTATAGAGTTCGGTTCTATTTTGATTGATACAAATACGAACAGTAAATTTTATCGGATTAGGATTGATATACAGAGTGTTTCATCGTGTTTATATTTATCGATGACATTTTTTAAAATGTGATTTTGAAATTTATTTCTATTGTTTTTAGATACCCAGAATTTAAAAATAATAATAATAATAATTATTATTATTTTAAGTCATTTTCGGTTTATTTAATTTAATTTTTTTAGAACACAATGTTCAAATGTCCTGAATACACTGAATGTAGCACTGCGAATAGTGTAATAACTAATAACGATAATAGTCATACTATTTAGCTCGTAATCATTATTTTTTAAACAAGTATTGTTTGTATGAATGCGCACTTAAAGTGAGTTTATTTATTTTTATTTTGTAATAGAGGAATAGAAAATGATCAAAAATTTTTTTCCCATCACTAAAAGCGCATTAGGTATATTATGCGAAATGCTAGTTTTCTAAACTAAATCTGTAATGCATGTCATATTATTATTCCTGACATCTTGGATGTATCATAATCAAATTACTTATCACATTTTAATATTTCGATAGTTTTAAGTACCGTGTGACCAAGGTCGGATAACCTCCTCCTCCTCTTCCTCCTCTTCTTTGCAGCATATTATAGGTACATAATATAATTATTATGAAATGCGAAATTGTTATTGCAAACGCATGCCATATATTGATATACTAGTGTCGTCGTAAACAAATATTACCTATAATATTATGACGACTTGTCATTGAACTAGGCTGCACTGCACGTTATAAATTAGACGTTATAATCTGTGAACACGATGGATTAACGTTATCTGTGCCAATTTGGCGGCGGCGCCGTCGACGATCAGTCGAGACCCGACTATGGCTCGTTACGCTTTCGTTACGTTCGTTTTGATCTTCGTCGCCGTGGTGCCGCGGCACCGGCACCAAGCGGCCGGCCAGTTGAACGACTTGTCCGCGTCGTACCACTCAGACGTGGCCGACGGATTTAAAACGGCAGCTGCGATGGAGGGTGGGTTCGAGGAGGTGGCCGCGTCGGCGACAAATGACAGTTCTGTGGCCACTAACGGTACGGCGGGCGTGTACAGGTTGCCCGACGGCGTGACGCCCGTGTCGTACGCGCTGCGCGTGGACACCGACCTGGACAGGCTGTCGTACTCGGGCAGCGTGGAGATCACGATCGTCACGTCCGTGACACCCAAGCTCTGCCGGATCGTGCTCAACGCTAAAGACGTCAGGGTGACGGGCGTCCGGGTGACCGACGTGAACACGGGTGTTCCGCTGAACGTCACCGACTGGCAACTGGTTGACGGCGACGAGCAGCTGATCGTCACGGTCGGCGTCCGGTGCTTGATACCCGCCCGACACTACGTGGTCGCCATCGACTTTCAGGCGCCACTCCGGGACGACATGTCTGGCTACTACAGAAGCTCGTATCGGGAGGGAAACGTCACCAAGTATACATAACGATTTTCGCCGATGTTATTTATTCGGGTTTTTGGTGTTCAGTTGTAGGAATTTTAACTACCGTTTCCTGGAATTTTGAGGAACCGTGATTTTAATGCGGGTTTAATATGGGTAGTGATGATATAGACGTCGAGTAGTTCAGGAAACATTTAGTTTGTGAACCATTTAGGGGGAAGGACACGATTGAGAACGTTTTTCCCGGCTAACTTTTATGCAACGTTGCCACATTATTTAAAAATATAAAATATACAATATATATTATATATGTATAATAGATATCAATTACTATATCTCCTTGAGTTCTTGATTACAGAATAAACTTACGTGGAATTGAATTTGATAAATAAAAATAAACACACAAATCATTGCAGTAAATCAATACATTTATCACTTATTTGTCAGCTTTAGGCATTTTTTAAGATTAAAATTAATATTTATTTACAACATATTTTTATTTTTATTTGTCAGTTAATGATTAAAAATTAAAAAAAAATCAAAAATCAAAAGCAAACATGCTGAAAGTCTTTTGTTAATCAAACAAATTTTCGTTTATTTTATAAACAAATTTAAGGTGAATTTTGTCAAGAAATGCAAAAAAAAAAAAAATACAAAAAAATCAGTTTTAATCAGCAACATTTCAAAACACCAAAAAAAATATGACCTTGGATCAAAATCCCAGCCCTAAAAGTTATTACTAAAAGTTGAGATAAATGACAACGTCGCTCGAAAAATCGTTCTCAATTGTGTAGCTAAAAAGGTGAAACGTTCTCAATCGTACAACACTACATTTAGGTACTCTGTTATTTAACTATATTGGGGTATTTCTTAGAATATCTTTTCTTTAATAAAATGTTAGGTATATGATATGACTAAGGTCATGGTTAATATTATTAAAAAAAAAAATTTGAAATGACCAAATACAGTTTGGTTCACTTAAATGTTACAACTAACTCTAGTTATCCCATAATTATTAGTGCAAAATTAACATAATCGAATTAACATCCGAAAATAATACATCTACAAAATAAATTATTAAAATTTCTAAGTAAAAAAACAATACGAGTATGTGTTTAAAATCTTCCATTATGTTTATTCGGGATTTTTGTAAAATATATATCATTTAGGTTATTTTGGTGTGATTGCATTGCCTGTTTAAATAACAGTAAAGGCTTTTGAGGTTCCATATATGGAGTGAAGGTATGACGGGTGGTGGTGTTACGATGTAATTGGAGCATAATCGTATTGGAGTTTTCATTTATTAAAAACAGTTTCTTGATTTCAATAAAAAAAATTTAAAAAATCTTTATTTTATATCGTTTTTAAAAGAGATAATTGTTTCAGTTTTAGGTTTCCATATTTCACATGCCCTGGTTTAGTACTGGAAAATCGTTTCATCTCAAATAATTTTATAGAAAATCATGTACTTTTATATGGTGTGGTATTAAAATTTTAATATTTCATTTTCAAAACGCTTTGAAATTATTATTGATATTCGAGAGCGTATCACCCCTTAAAACTATATTTGATTTCGATAATTGCAAGAACTGCATTCGTTTAGACATGGTACGTAACGTGTATTTTACTTGAGTTTCATGTTATTCCTCGACTAAGATGTACATATTACTTAATGATTATATTTTTGGAAAGGTCAAAGAGTGTAATCTGATTGTAATTGTCACATTTTACTCATTTTAATATCACAGGCGTAAATTAAATGGGTATTAGGTATTAGCACTCACGGGTTTTAAATAATTTATTTATTACCATTTCCCCAAATACCTATTAAGTAAGTACCTACCTCACATTTTTACAAATCATTTTTGTTTGAATTTTTTTTATTACTCACATTAAGAAAATAAAATGTTTATGTATATATCAATTTATTTTAGTACTTCCAACATTGCTCTTAATATTTACGCTTATATTGGATTCTACTCAGAAAAAAAAATTACTATTACGTGGTATATAATAAATGTATTATTCACACGTTGTCGTTCGTATAGAGTGTAATATTTATATATATTTATGAAAAGTTGCAATGTGTTTATTCTAATCATCGAATTGATAAAAAGCATATTTTTATTTAAACGGATTGAAGTGGTTTATTAGGTATATAAATAATGATAAAATATTATATAGGTAGTTTAACGAGCGGTATGAAATTTCAAAATATGACTTGTCCTGCACTCGCATTATAACGGGACTATAATTTACAGTCTAAAATTAGAACGAGTATTAACGAATATTAGAAATATAATGTTTAATGTGATTTTAGATGGTTAGCTGTAACAAAGTTTGAACCCACGTACGCAAGAAAAGCATTTCCCTGTTTCGACGAACCCGCGCTAAAAGCACCGTTCACGGTGTCTATCAAAAGGCGATCTGATCAAATATCTTTGTCCAATATGCCGTTGTTAAATTCCATCAAAATGTAAGCATATTATACATTTGATCCTTATTGTGTTTTTGTTCGATTGTATTGCACGCGTCGGCTTGCTCTTTTAAGTTTTAACCACGTTATTCGAATGAAAGAGCAATTTATTTATATACCTTATACCTATATTTTTTTTAAGGTATTCTTATACATATGCGATATTTTGTATATTAATCGATCTGTGAAGGCACAAAATCACATTATGCAATTGGATTGAAACTGATTTAACATATTTTTACTTTGGTTTCGCGTAAATGTTTGTAGCACTAAATTAATTGTTCAATGTTGTATGTATACGTATAATAGTAGGTATTTACAGATAAATAATTATCACTGTCATGAATTTGTATGACTACAGACACTCGTAGGTACAGACATTTTTTTTGCCACTTTCGTTCTGTCTGAAAGTGTGTAGTGCCGGATAAATTGGCGAAATAATTGGGCTTTCCACAATAAATGGGCGCATGCGTACCTGTGGATGTGCTCAGTTCAAACACAATTGAGCTAAAATAGTTGTACCCAGCTTGTATTAATTTTTTTATTTTTCCCGTCTCACATACAGACAACATTCGGACATGTTCTGGGATCACTACCAGGAGACTCCGCCAATGTCCACGTACTTGGTGGCGTTTTTCGTGGGTGAATTTTATGCCATAAGAACGCGTAACATCGGCATATATACACATAGGCGTTACGTAAAGCAGGCACAGTACATCGCAGACGAATCACCGAAACTTCTCAAAGCAATGGAAGAGTTCACAGGAGTGGATTACACGTTGCCCAAACTGGATTTGTTAGCAATTCCGGATTTCGCGGCGGGCGCGATGGAGAATTGGGGATTGAACACGTACAGGTAATGAAGAAATAGTAACCAAATGTAACAATAACAACACTTCATTACGGTACATTTTTAATGCACGCCCACATGATTTGATGCAGTTGTGTATTAAATTAAGTGTAAGAAAACGTTTACAGTATGCGTGATATAAAATATGACGAGTGTTTGATATTACAACAGGGAGAGGCTGTTACTGCTGTCGGAAAATTCCAAGACGAAAATGAAAGAGTTCGTAACTACAGTCGTACAACATGAACTCTCTCATCAGTGGTTTGGAGATCTGGTGACGTGCGCGTGGTGGGACTTTTTGTGGCTGAACGAGGGTTTCGCAACGTTTTTCGAATATTTCGCTACTAAAACGGTATTATGCATATTACGAAATTCATAATCAGCAATAATGAAAAAATTACAATAATTTTAGTATTATCAACAACAACAATATTAATTTACTGCAGGTCGAACCAGACTGGCGCCTAGAGGACGTGTTTGTTTACGAAGTGCACCAATCAGCTTTGAACGCTGACCAAAACCCGATGCACGCCATATCAGGATCCGTTGAAACCCCAGCACAGATCCGGAGAATGTTCGACGTCATATCGTACAGCAAAGCGGGGGCGGTGCTTCGTATGCTACAGTATGCGGTGACCGAAGACAATTTCAAAAGGGCGTTGAACCTGTATCTGACAAATAATGAGTGAGTGCAGTCGATTTTCAGAGTGTTTCATGCTAAACGTGCTTAAATAAATATTGAAAATCGTATTTGTATATTATTATTTATAGGTTCAAAGCGGCTACTCCTGAAGAGCTGTGGATCGCGTTCGAAAACGTTCTCTACGACACCAAATTTGATTTAGGAGAAAATGTAACCATCACCGAATTAATAAGATCTTGGACGGAACAGGCCGGTTACCCGTTGGTGGAAATCGTCAAGAAAAATCACACGTTTGTCATAACTCAGGTAGATATGGGAGATATCATTAATGCTCCTGATGAGTAATTATTGAAATATTATTATATTATAATAATTGGAAATGATTTTTCAGGAACGGTTTTTGATTCATAGTTTGAACGATTCTACCGAAGATAATGTAACAGAATGGATTATCGGTCTGACTTACACGACGCAAAATCGGAAAGACTTCAACGGGGTTTTGCCTAAGATTTGGCTGAAGAAAAACAAAACCGTTTTGACGGATCGAAATGGAACTGGATGGTATATTTTCAATTTACAGTCAATTGGTAATGCGTATAAACAACAATATGTTGTCGGTTTTGAGTTTCAGTTACTGTAAAATAAATACAAAGGTTTTTTTAAAAATAAAAATTTAGGATTTTTTAGAGTTAATTACGAGGAAGAAAACTGGAATGCCTTAATCAGTCAGCTGCATATTGACTGCAAAGAAATACACGTGCTCAACCGAGCTCAGTTGATTGACGACGCATTTAATTTGGCCAAGGCAAACCGAGTGGATTATGCACTGGTTTTGTGGATGTCAGAATATCTAAAAAATGAAGACGATCCGATCCCGTGGTATTCAGTTAAAAATGGATTCACGTTTTTGTTGAACCGTGTGAGACGTTGTCCGAATGGTTACAAGAACCTAAAAGTAAATATTTTTTATTATTATTGAGTATCAGGGGGAAACTGGTTCGATATGATTTTGAATATCTACTGTTTTATTTATATATATTTGGATTTTTGTTCGTAATTTATCTGAGTTATAAGGCATAAGGTTGAAAAATGAAATAGTTAGCTTATAATGAGTTTAATGATATATATATATATATATATATATATTATCCATACACATTATTAATTATGTGCCACCGAATCGTGTACACATGTAGGCTTACGTTGGATACTTGGCTGGGTTGATATACACAAAAACTCAAGATCTAGTCGTGAACCATAATAGCACAGACCATACCATCAACACGGGCTGGAACGCGTTCTCGAATTGGGCGTGTAAGCTGGATAACAAGCAGTGCATAAAATCTGCTTTGTTTTACTTCCGGGAATGGCGCCGGGGTGAAAAGTAACGGGATTAATTTAATTAATTTATATCGACATTGAACAAGAAAGGTACTTGTCTTATAAATTGACATTTTTTTCAATTTTTTTCCAGTGTACCAGCCGATATCAGGGACGCGGCGTTTTGCGTCGGGGTGAAATATGGTGATTTAGGAGTGTGGAATTCCGTACTTGACGTGTACGTCCGATCTGAATCAGCGTCTGATCGACAGTCCGCTCAGTTAGCGTTGGCGTGTTCCAAAGATCAGATTCAACTGTCAAAGTAAGTATACTGTGAAATAATAAATAAATCTGTCATGGTCTGTAGCACTGAAGTGATACCTACTCAAAAATATCGGATGTGATTTTTTTTTTTTATACTTTATAGTGTAATAACGCAAAAATAAAAAAGAATAAAATGAAAGTATAAATAAATATAACTAAGGCGCCTGCCAATATTGATAAAATTATAATGATTGGGAACTAATGCTATTGGTCTGTGTCGTTCCCTATACTTATAAGTGCTAGAGAATGATACCAGACGTAAATATTAAAATTGCGCTATTACCTTTCTCTTGATCGTTGGAGAGATCTGGAGGTCGTGATTCGAGAATAAGATCAAGTACATTGTGCAACATCATTGCATGCAAAATATGCCTACAATTCAATAATTTCAATTAATATAAAATATTATATTAATGCCTTACCCCTAACTTGCAGCTGCCTGTAGTCTATGATGTAAAAGTACAAAGTTACACAACCTAATTTATTACTCAAAACACTTGAATCGAAATAATTAAACACACTGATTATTGTTCAACATAAGGAATCCAGTTATCGCTCGCAGAATTGGGTATTGGAAGGTTGTTACTGTCGTGGATGGTGCTCATACACTGGTAAGAGTATACGACGTGGTCAAGCCGGCCAGAGCCACAGGTGGCTTCATCAAATGCTCCTGCGATTCCAAAGAGTTAGCGTTGTCCTTGGTGACAGAGACCCTCATTGGACCATCCCTGGTCTCTGGTGGCACACGAAATAGCTCACACATGTTGAGCCAGATTTTCATAACTGTGTATAGTTTCCATGTGACCAAATAATGTAAATCGTTCCTTTCGTCAGTGATTAAAGTTGTTTTTTGAATTTTAACGATTATCTTCGTGTGACAACTTGACCGTTATTTATTTTATTGAATAGTTAAACAAAATACAATCATGATATGTTCACATATCATTAAGATAGAAATTGCTTTTAGTAATCAAACAACAAAATATTATCTCATAGTTCATATAACGACAAATGTTTTGTTTTCATAGGTATTTGGATTTCATGTTTGACGGGTACAACGGTACAATTTTGCCGCAAGACTTTAGAGTTATATACCGCACGTTGGCGTCGACTCCGCAGGGCATCGAGGCATTGATCCAGTTCTTAACTACCAAACTCGATCGGATCGTAAACGAAATAATCAACGGGGAACAAGTAGCGACGTCTATTTATGCGCTGTTGGCCTCTAATGTGGCTCGTGACGAAGAAATACGAAAGGTACTCAAATTTTCGAGCCCATAACATATAAACCTATTGGTAGGGGCATTCGTGGTGGTTATTTGATGTCTGGAAAATCACAATTTACACGAAAATAGTATACGTATGTTACAGACAAATGTTTTTATAAAAATAAGCCACGAGTCCTTGACGGATAGGTCACCCCTAGTTGTAGTATGTCATAATAATATTATAATCAATGACCATTTAGGTAATTTTTTTTTTTCATAAGTATTCACTGAAAATCAATAATATATTAATTAAATTGAAAATGTTTGAAAGATTGACAACCTGAGGAAAGACACTTCGGTATCGGAACATCTCCGACGGAAATTCGACGCATTGTACCTCAGCAGGGTAGATGACAATCTAGCGTGGTTCGACGCGCATTATTCGACAATCGGTGAATGGTCGTCTGCCGCAGTGATCAGGCTCGGATTGTCAGAGAAACCAGATGTCCATCATTCTACTAAAAACTCCACCTTCGGTAACGAAACATGGTCGAACGGTACATCCAACGCCGACAGTCAGTCTTTTGAGGTGTCAGCGATGGCTTGGGTCTTATCCACGTTGGCGGCATTATGTCTGTGTTCCGCTCAACGTATGCCACTGTGATCGTGTCGATGTCGGCCGCCGCGCCGTCGCGGATTTGCGTAGAAATACCAAAATCCTTTTAATTCTGATGGTGTCCATTATTATTGTTCTGAAATTTTCTTCTCCGGTGAATGTTTTACGGAATGAACATCATACCATTGTACGTGTAAAATTCACGTCGGCGCGCGGCGCACAATTATAGAATATTACATAGAAAATAATATGTAGCTTTAGCATGTACAATAATGAAAAAAATATTATTTTTAAACTAAAATATTATTTACTAACCCACGAGTTATAAGTTTGAATACTATAGTGTTCATAATTATATCTTAATAAGTTTTTTTCGATGACAAATGTTTTGTTTTAATGAAAAAAGCTAGTTTCTTAAATTTTTTAAGAGAATAATTATTTTTATTATATGTGTATGCTAAAAGTATAAGTAATAATATAATATCATAGTTTAATATTATATAAATATTACAATATTAAATTTGAAAAAAAAAATTAATAAGCTATGCTCTGATAACATGCTTTTAATGTTTTTGAACAATACTCTCTGTTTCGTACAAATCAATAATTGCTGCATATAAAATTAATCGTGTTACATGAAAAGTATATATTTTCCAGCAGTGTATTACTAATGTATTAATGACAACTTTCAAGAAATACGTAATTAGATTGGCGTAGAGAATTGAATAATAATTATTTATTTATCAAGTAAACTCATCAGATACGGAGTGGCTCTAAAATTCTTACCGAACAAACAGATGTTTCAATCCATGGGCTACTTTTAAATTTTATACATATTGACATTGATATGGATTATTGGGGCTTAGTATAAGTTTTAAAATTGTACATTTCAACGTCACACATTTCTTCTATTACATCATCACCCATGATAATATTTAATGAGAAAACTTTTTGTAAGCGCTAATCCCATAGCTAAACTACCTCAATGGTCAATACCCTATAGTAGTAGGTAGAATGATATATATATAACAAAATATAAATATATTACTTATTCCTATATTTATATCGTTCTGCAGTAAAGAACATTTAAAAAAACCTATTTTTGGAAAAAATTTGAAAGTTAATACAAATTGAGAAAACGACAAAAGAAAAATAATATTAGTATTTTGTCAGTGGCTATAGTGTGAGATACTTTTTATTAGAAAATATACATAAAAAAAGAAGAAAAAAACGTTAAAAAAAATTATCAAAATAAATGAAAAAATACTTTTAAAATTAAATAGCGTATAAGATTTGAAGTGACGCAAAAATAAAAATAAAAATTTTAAATCATATACCCTTGTAACAAGTCTTAATTAAATGTTTGATTAAATTTTCGATAATATGTTCATATAGTTTCTATAAGTAGGTACAGTTAATAATTGAATACAATATATATTAATATACTTACTACATCTACATGAAAATGATTGTTACGTTTTAAACTAAGTTTAGAGTGGCTCTTTTTGAGTTCACACCAATCATTATGAAGTTTAAATTTAAACATTGTTTTTAAAAAGGTAAAGGCTAAATCTATGTGTAGTTGAAAAATCAAAAAATCAGAATTTGAATAAATTCATTACTTAGGTATGATAAAATGAGAGTGAGACATGCTTTTTGAAGTTTTGAATCATTTAAGTCACCTATAGTGTCTTGAAAGTGGTAAAATGATGTTTAACAGTTGTGTTGGTGTACATGCAACTATTGGCAAATTTGCTGGTAGACTTTTATGGTTTTATTGTGGATGAATGATATCTTCCAACATTATTTTGATAGAAAAGTTAATTTCTATTGATCTGGTATGCTAAGCCAATGGTATATTTTCAATTTTGAAAACGTTGTCTTACACATTGATGTTGGATTTACTTGCACAACCACATAATCACATGCCATATAAGTTCAAATTATGAAAGCTACATAGGTATAAGAGCTGTTTGTGTACCAGATCTGTAGCATGGATTGTTTTCCAACTAGCCAGTACAACTTGCACATCAACCAATATTATAATATGGTAAATTTTATCCATAGATGGACATATTATGAGGAGGTTAGAATTATACTAAGTAAAGTAGTCCTCATCAAGTCAAATGTCTATTGTTCATATATATATAAATAATTAAAATAGTATATTTAGGAAATTATAATAATCTAAATACCATAATAATATGAGAGCCATTTTGTAAGTACAAAAAAAAAACCATACAATATACATTACCAATAGTCTCAATGTACATTTTGTGATTTGAAAAACAGTATTATTGGGCACAATAAGAATTAAATATTTCAAAAATATACGTTTTGAATAATACGATAAAGGCTTAAATTATTCATGTATAATATATATGTATAGGTTTTCTGAGTTTTAGTATTTATAATGTACATACAGAAATATTTTAATAAATATTATGTGGTTCAATAAGTGAAATTGTGTATGAAGATTCTAAAGTTATAACAACTATTATTTTGTAATTTTACAGTTTGAGATTATTGTTGTTATCTGTGTTTGTGTACAGTTATACAACATTTATAGAACAAATAATAATGTGAGTTCCGTTTTATTGTTATAACAATAGGTATACCTATACTTGGTTAGGTGAATGTTTTAATTTATTATTTAATTGCCATAAATATATCGTTAAAAGTTATAGTTTGTAATTTTGATAGCTTGGGTAATGCCTAAACAACTTCGTGAATGAAATAAAATTTTAAAACTCAAGACTTGGTGTATAACTATGCCAATAGAAAATGTACGGTTAACTTTTGTTGCGCCGGGGAAACGAGCGACTATATTTTAGGGGAGACCCGGAATGGGAGAGACCGCTGTTCCAGGCCCGGCACGTCACGACGTCAGCGTAGTCGGTTAGGTTAGGGTCGGTGTCGCCAATCGTAGCAGTGAGACCGACGAGAGAGAGAGAGAGAAATTAATAAATTGTATTTAATAATACATTGTAATTATTGAATTAGAAATTTTTAGAATTGGATACAAAAATGTTCAAGTGTTATATATGTTAACAAACCCAAATATAAACAATTTAAAGCATTTACAATATGTTCGGATATGTTTAAACACCAAAATAAGTAATCCAGACATCCAGTAGAATAAAAACCAAGTTCTTATCGAAATAATCTGTTGAATTTTTATTATAACGCCTTAAAAAAAGTATAGTCATTAAATTAAAATCGTAAGTTATCATCAAAAAACCTAAAAACCTACTTAGGTAAAAAAAAAAGTTTTTTCCGTAACGTCCGTGATCACCGAGAGATGAATTCGTTGAAAATAATGTACGGCATGGAAATTATAATATCTAGGTTTTTTACTATATTTATATCAATCTTAGTATGCGCGTAAAGTTGCGTTACCATATAGTATTTGGGTTTGTTTTTTTAATTTGGTAACAAACATAATATTAGGTATATTCTTAACACGATATGGGCTATATTATTATTATTTTTGAATAGAATTTTTAAAAAATAAATCATTGGTAATATTGTGACTGTAATACATGATAATAATAATATAAACCTATTAAATATAAAAATAATAAGCTTAATTATATTTATACATACGAGTATATAGCGAGTAAAATTAGTGAAATATCCAGAATTTTATGCCACAAATGATTTATTATTCGGTGAATTGAATGATGATAAACTATGAACTATCGAGTCGTTTATTGCAGTCCGGTGTGAGCTGTGTTGCTGTGACTTCTTCGCGAATTTTTTCAGTAAAATTAAATATAGGCGCGTGGAGCACCGAGAATAATTGAAAAAAAGTTAATATTAGGCTTCTCATAAGTTTTTCTACATTAAAAAAAGAAGTTTATTTGAATATTATTTCACGTTCATTTTGTATGAGCGTTTGAAGTTATAAAAAGCTAATTCTTATGACGTTTTTATCATTTGAGTGTTATGTTTAATATTATACAAACAGTGTCAGACATGGTCCTATGGTTGAATACTTTTGACTCAGGAGTAGTTTATGAGGGTTATCGACTTTTGAAGAAGTGAACTCTATTAGAGACACAACGAAAAAAAAAACACGAAAGATATATCGCACGTTCGTCGATCAAATTCCATTTGCTCGTTAGTACCTATGTTGGGACAAAATCAGAAATTGAGAAATGATATAAACTGGAATGACATAAAAGAAATTCAAATACGACGGAATAAAAGTTTCAAACATAATATGATATAATGAAATTCGTTTCAAGTGGTGAGCTGTTAACGGATTACTTACTGCGATTAGAGGAAGGGTCGTAAATTGTTCCGAAATGACACAACAATTTCGACATCGACTTCTTTGGAGGTGAATGGCTGTATTACCTATAACACGGAAGAATCTTGCATTTAGTAAACTAGATAAGATAAAACTAATACGAGTCCGACGTATCTTTACACGAGAACATTATAATAGTATATTAGACGCAGTTAATTATAAGTTTTATTCGTGCGTTGCAGCTGCAATCATGCAGTTGACATATTTTTTGGTCTACGTATTGTGTATCCATGCCCTGGTGCAGCAGTTGAGCGGACACGATGGAAATACGAGTCTGGCGGAAACCACGAACGCTGTGTTCCGGCTGCCTGGAACTACGGTTCCGGATTATTACGACTTACGGTTCGAGTTACAGAACTTCACCGGTACCGATAACTTAACGTTCAGAGGCCAAGTGAATATAGATATTACTGTCGTTTCGACCACCGAAGTCGTGACAGTGAATCTCAAGGACCTGAACGTGACCGCCGTGACGGTGGCAGATATAACAAACGTCTCGAGGCCTTTGGATTTAAAAATAAGCCATTGGTTGTACCTGACGAATGACGAACAGTTTGAAATCCATCTTATTAGGTCCGTCCCTATAGGTAAGTGTCTGCGGTTGTCGATAACTTACGCCGGCAATGTAAGAACTGACATGACCGGTTTGTATTTGGATTCGTACGAGGAGCGAGGCGCGACCAAGTAAGTACAGCATTGTTATTATAATTATTGTTATGACGATTTGCACGGTGAATTATACCTACGCGATATTCTGATGGTCCCATAACGAAACGCAACAGGTGGTTAGCTGTGACGCAATTCCAGCCGACTTATGCGAGAAGAGCGTTCCCGTGTTACGATGAACCCGCGTACAAAGCAAAATTCAACATATCGGTGGTCAAACAAAAGCATCATATTGCTCTGTCCAACATGCCAATCCAATATATTCAACAGGGGTAAGCGTGATCATATTATTTTTTTTATATACTTTTTGAATCAAACTTGAAATATTGAGTGTATTTTAAAATCGTTTTAATTAATGTAAATTGTTATGGAAGTTTACGAAATGAAATTATTTGGCAAGGGGTGGCATGGACGTAATTGCGTAATATATGTACAACGTATGACTTCATATTAATGTTCCTCTTAATTTCTAATTCAATTCGTTATTATTAATAGTGTTTATAGAGTAATTAACATTATTCGCGTGCTTTCATTTCTGCGTTATTTTTATAATTTTATTTCAAATCTAACCAAAAGGTATAAAATAATATTTAAATCGTTAAAATATACAGCTCGTTTTAAAGTTTAAAATTTTAAAATACATAAAATATACCGTATAGAACGTAAAGGAGAAGCATAATATTATTGTTTTATTGAAGTTTTATAAAAGATTAATTTACTCTAAATTTATAACAATCATTTTGCATTTGAAATTCGATAAATAAATTAAGATATTTAAATGTTGAGTCATCGAAGTGTAATCTTAAAATATTTTTTTATTTTTTTTTTAATCAAAGGTTAGGTAATATATCATTAAATTAAAAAAAATGTAGGTAGGTACTTACTTCGTGCCGAATTTAAAAGTAATGCCGTTCTTTTGGAAATCGTCTTGCAACGAAGTATTATAACAATAAAATATTAAATAACCCTATTATAAACAAAAATTACGTCTATACAAAATACAAAATATATTATCTAGGTAGTATAAAATTGACTTATACCCTTTTTCACAAACTTTTTTTAACACTTTTTAACTTATGCCTTATCACACAATATGCAATTTACACAATATTTAAAACAGGTGGACTATTTGCAGTGCCACCATTAGATCCGGCGTGAAATTTCCTACAAAATTGATGCATAACGTCAAAATGACAAAAAAATGACTTATACCCTTTTCACCGAATGCCGTCCAATTATATTAAGTGGATATGTATAGAAATTTTACATTAATACTGAATTTGGGTGACAAGGATTATTAATTTTTAACACAGTTATATATTTTATGTATGGACGAATAATATATATTAATATGTATGCATATTTACATGTATAATTCTGGTGTTAAGAGATTTATAATAGAATCGTATAAATGAATCTTTAAAATAGATTGATTGAGAGAATGTATTTCACTTTTTTACTTAAATCAATACACATTTGATTAGTATTATTATTTATATTTAATAACGTACGACGAATAAATAATGAGTCATTTAGAGTTTATTCCCCTTATAAACTATTCATCGTTAATGATTCATCTTATTCAAACTATTCTTAATCAGTTTATGTTGGTTTCATAGTTTTTATTTCATTCAGTGATTGCAAGGCTTGAGTAATTTGTTTTTTTTTTAATTTAAAAACAATATGATGTGATTGAGTAATTACTATAAATAATATTCAGTAGTTCTGCAAAATATTGTGAGTTGTTTACTTGGACAATTTTCTTTCCATTTTTATTATTCTCATAAACAGTACTATTTTAACGCTGTAGATATTTAAAAAAAAAATGCGGAAGTCAATCATGTATCAGAGTGATGCCTAGTATGTTTCGTGTAAAATTTGTCAGTAAGTAGGTCACTATTAAAATGGTTGGAGTAAATACAATTGAATTCAAGACAAATCACTATTATAATGTTTTACAGTACGCTGAAACATATTTTGAGCAAAAACGGTTAGTTAGCCTTATTTTTGATATTACTATCATAGTGAACAGTAATTTAGGTACTAACCAATACTAATACTTAGAATTGAACTAGATTGTGCCAAAATATATTTTAAGTATAATTTTTTATTGCTATTAACTTATAAGTAAATTTTGACGGACCATAGAAAGATGTGAGTACCTATATATAGTATCTAGCTATGTATAAACCTAATTTAAATACCTATTTTGAATAAATAACAAAATAAGAATTAAAACGTCATGAAAAAAAAGGATTAAAATCGATGCATTCATATGGTTTGAATGAAGATTATTGAAAATGTATGTGAACTAAGGTTAGAAGAAACCTTGTATTTGAAAAATACAAGGCTCTAAAATAAATAATTATTAAATGTATACATTTTTATAACAACAAAATTATTTGAAAATATTCGTCATTTTAAAAATATATGTCAAAATTTGTAATTCAAACATACATAAAAATAATTTTGACTGGGTTTTTGAATTTTTTTTTTGTTTTTGTAAGAGTAGCTTATGATAAATTTATTTTAAATTTTCAAGCTTGTGACATAATTTTTTTTTAAGTAATTAAAATTGTTTTTTTTGTTAATTATAGCAAAAAATCAAATTCGATTTTGTTGAACATTGTGGAAATATCATGATTAGTTTCAAAAGTACTGGAGACTTGCACCCCCGATATAATAATTCTTTTCAATTCGCTACCACAAATCTTTCTCAAAATTAATGACTAAAAATATTTTTTAACTTTCTAAAACATAATTTCAGGTTCTAAATATATATATATAAAATAAATAAACTAAATTAAAACCTCAATCATTGTAAAACCAATACATTCATTGCTCTACTTAGAGTTTAAATGATGATGTGAAAACATCACTCGATTTAATTATAACTGCTTATCATGGTCATATTGTTGTTGATAACCATTTATATTTAAAATTAAATAAAAAGATTGATCTTATATTGTGAATACTATTATAATTCATTTAAAAAGTAAACAGCAGTCTCGTTAATCGACAAGATAAAGGTACTTGTAAATTTTTTTTATTACTTACGCTTGAGTACCTGACATTTTAGGCAATTAATGTGTACTATATTATGATCAAAGTGTGCTTAAGGTGACATATTAATCGAATATCGAACAGTTTATAACACTATTATATAACAAATAGTTAGTAAAAAGTGTCATATAATACATAAATAATGTGTTTTAAACAAATTTATTATTTTTTGTATTATACAAATAAAACGTCAGGAATAAAATAGGTCTAACAAAATACATAAGATATTTACAATTAGACAACATAACAATATACCATGTATATTGTATTTCTATAGAGCATAGCATATAACTAGTGTTGTAAATTAATATACTAGTTATACTTAATGATGATCATTCAATTAGTAATGTTTAAAATATTCGTATTATAAAATCTAATACGTATATTTATAAACGCTTTAAGCGTTACGCTTAATATTGACTTAAGATAACTACTTGATATTTTCATGATATTTCATAAAAAATAAAAATTGTTCAGATTCACCATGAATCAATAATGTATATTGATGTGCCAGCGGTGTTTCATAAATTAAACACACTAAACTATACTAAGTGGTGGTTAAAAATGCTATATTATTTAAAATCTAATCTAATATATAAATAATATGAAATTAAGAAATTCAAAATGTCTTAAAAACTGATATAACTAATGTATCTCTTAAACTACAAAAGGGAACTTCGAAGTTCAATACTGTATTGTATTTCAATCATTTTGAATTTAATTTAAATAATTATTAGCGTCCATAAAAAAGAATAGCATAAAATAATTATAATAATTATAATAAAATAACATTTTCAAACTAATATAAAAAGAACCATTTAATATGGTAATTACTAATTAAATACATTACTAAAAATAATAATCAGCACTAATTCAATAAAACGAAAATATTATGATCTACGATTTACCATGTAATTTCTAACTTAAAATTAGCATGGCTGTAAATTGTCCAATTAAAACATGAAATTTCAATTATATTATGTCATTGAACAATTATTAATAATAAAATCTCAAATATAGTTTGAATCAATCGGAAACGGTTTACTTCATACAAACACCTAGGATGTCGAGTTACTTAGTTGCTATTTACGTGGGTGAATTTGTACCAAGCAGAATATATGATAAGTACAATTCATCAGCGATAACGGTTTACACATATCAAGAATTATCCAATCAAACCCAGTACGTAATTAACGAAGCTCCAAAACATTTACGTGTACTGGAAGAGTACACAGGCTTGTCATATTTGCTGCCTAAAATGGACTTATTGGCCGTACCAGATTTGAGTTTTGGGGCGATGGAAAATTGGGGAATCAATGTTTATCAGTAAGACATGACGGATGAGTAAATTTGACGATCAATATTATTGTTTTCCGGGTGTTTTAATTTTTGCAGGGAAACCTATCTGCTGCTATCGGATGATTCGAAAGCGAGAATGAAAATGCGTGCGTCTATAATTGTACAACATGAATTCACTCATCAATGGTTCGGGAATCTGGTCACCTGTAAGTGGTGGGATTATTTATGGTTGAACGAGGGTTTTGCGCAGTACTTTCAATATTTTGCCACCGAAATGGTATAAAATACAAAATACATACTATCATAATGTCTATATTATATTTTTTATTTAAACATTCGTTTGCCCTTGTCGGAAAAGGTGAGACCCAACTGGCCAATGGAAGAACTGTTTGTGATCGAAGCGTTTCAGGGTGCATTGGCATATGACCAAAAGCCCAGACATCCAATAACTGCATCCGTGAGCACTCCTGAAGAGATTAAAAACGTATTTGATCCAATATCGTATAAAAAGGCAGCTTTGGTTTTGAGAATGTTGAATACGTTTGTGACCAAACATTTATTCAAAATGTCCCTACAACATTACTTGGACACTATGAGGTATATATTAAATATGTTTTCATACCAATATTAAGTGTTAAAAACATTTAAAAGTCTATATTATTCCTATTAAATATTGATTCGTATAAAATTAAGTTAGAAATGATTGTTGGATTTTATTTATAGTCAAAGTGTGGCAGAGCCTTCAGACCTATTTTCATCATTTGACTATGTGTTATACGAATATAATCATGGCATTGGGAATAAATTGACGGTAAACGAATTCATGTCCAATTGGACCTTACAGTCAGGATATCCGGTACTGAATATAATGAGAAACACAACTACAAATACATTTGTTGTGATTCAAGTAAAAAAAAAATACATGTATAATTCTAATATTAAATATAATTAATTTAATATTGAATATTACCTAATTACTAATAACTAATTAGTAATTTGATACTTATAATAATATATTATGATGATCATAAATTTAAATAAATTCAGCACAAAAAGTTATTTGAATTTAAATTTATTTATATCTTTAATATACAGAGCCAGTTTTATATCAATAAGACCGATGGAATCGTCAACGAAACAGCGGCATGGCACATTGGTCTTACGTTCACAACTGATGTGACTAAAAATTTTAGTGATGTAAAACCATCCGTTTGGACGAATAAAGAATCGGCGTCAACTGTTATAACGGCCCCCCGAAATTTGAGTTGGTACATTTTCAACTTACAATCCGTTGGTAAGTAATGGTTATGACGGCCGAAAAACAGCCGAAAAACCGAAAAATAATCGATCTCAAATAACCGTTCCGTCTGTCAAACAGGTTTGTACAGAGTGAACTACGACAGCGACAACTGGATGGCACTGATCAAGCAGCTGAACGATACACCCAACGATATCCACGTCCTCAACCGTGCCCAGCTGATAGACGATGCTTTTAATTTGGCGAGGTCGGGCCGATTGGACTATTCATTGCCATTGCATTTGTCCAAATACCTGAAGAACGAAAACAACACTACACCGTGGTATTCGGCAATGAACGGCTTTGCCTATTTATTAGAGCGCATGCCTCGCAGTGACAAGGGATACGCAAACCTCAAGGTTAGCATCGATATTTTGCGCAATGATGACAATACTTAATTTACAGTCATAGATTACATATTATGCATCTTTTTCTTTTTTTTTAATCAGTCTCATGTCAGCAACTTGGCGGGAACCATATATACTAAGCTTGAATCCCTCGTATCGAGTGGCAACACTGATTTTAAGGTGATGAGTGCTTGGGAAACTTTCTCGACGTGGGCCTGTAGGTTGGAAAATAAATACTGTACAATGAAAGCACAAGAATACTTTAATAAATGGCAAGCCGGAATGAAGTTAGTTACTTTCTACTATAGTACCCGGCTATGATCATCCAAATATAAAACTTAAATAATGGTATTGTACAGAATACCAGCTGATATCAAAGACGTGGCATTTTGCGTTGGAGTGAAGAACAGTAATGATTCATCGATCTTTAATAACATATTTGAATTGTACAAAAAATCAAAATCGACTTCAGAAAAAATGTCTTTTGAGTTGGCTCTTGGATGTTCTACTAACAGAACAGAATTAAATACGTATGTAATAAAATTATATACACTCAGTTTATATACTGCATACATTTATTTTTAAAATGTTAGAGCCTTTTTTTTTTTTTGAACCTTCTTCGCAAAATGTAATAGGACTGCTAATTTCGTTTCAGGTACATTAACCATATATTAGATAGTACGATTGAGAGAAGATACTTTAAATCTGTTATATCTGCCATATCAGCAACACCGTTAGGCCTTGATGTTTTATACGAATTCCTATCTACTAATCTGAATAGAATTTTGAATGAGATGCCTGACGGCGAAGGCATCGCAACCAGCATTTATTCAACTTTAGCCACCAAGATGACTAACGATAATGAAACTGAAAAAGTTAGTATTAGATCTATTTTTATAGTTCCTTACTCTTTCATCTACCTAATGTGCAAACAATGTTTGCATCGCATAATACATCTTATAATTATTATTTCATTTTTTTCACAGAAAACTATTTTAATCTTATAATTTTCCTTATAAAATCCTTATGTATATCATGTTCTATTTTTAGTAACAATTCCTGTCATATGCTATTTATTTGATTATTTTGTTCAAAATCTCAGTTATAAAAAATACATTAACTTGTTGACTTCACACATTATATAATGTATCAACATAAATTGATCGACTTCAGTTACCATGAATAATTATGTTAAAAATTATTTTAGCTAAGAAGTTTGAAAAACAATTCTACTGCCCCTGTCTCTGTGAGATCGTCATTTGAGAAATCGTATGAAAATGTCAATGATAACCTAGCGTGGTTCAATAAGTATGGAGATAGAATCAGCCAATGGGCGTTAGAAAATCAAGAACCTGATCCTCAAACTATACCAACCGAGAGCACATCGACTGAAATACCTACTAATCTAACGTCTATTACAACCTCAATCGGTACCACGGAATTTTCTACCACATCCCCCGTGCCAGTTACTAAATATGTAACGACAACCACATTAAAACCATCCAGCGCAACAGCGCCTGTGCATACAAGTTGTATCATGTTGCTTTGGTCCATTTTGATAGCTTTAAAGGCATATTTTTATATTTTGTGAAGAATAATCTCATGAAACCGAATGCTTTAGTCCATGGTAAGTGATAACCACCCTAGACGTGACTTATTCTGTTTTCTTTCAGGCATTCGTACACATTTATCATGTCAAAATGAAAAAGATAGGAAATCCGGTTTTATAATAATATTTATAAATAAGACTCTTAAATGTAAATACTTATATGAAATGTTTATAAATAAACGTATATTGTTATAGTTATTCTAAACTTTATATTAGTTTAATGAATAAAGAATATAATCTAAGATCAATTTAAAATTATAAGAGCGTTAGATAAAACATGTAGTAGTATATCAACATAATATAGTATAAGATAACATGCAATTAGTCCAAGCTAGAACCGAATTAATGGTTACCAGGTGAACCTTAGTACCTAGTACCTTCCTACCTATACCATAATCATCTCAAGGACTTACTCAAAATACAAAAGAAGCGTATGATGAGAAAGATGAGATAACTAATACTAATATTGATGCATGATATATGATAATATCATTAATAATAATTATTATTATTATTACTTTTTAGGTATTTTATTTAAGTTCCTATAAAGATGGTAAAAAAAAATAATAGAGAGGATAGTTTTAAATAAATCTCAGAAAAACAAGTAAACATCACTGTTACTGTTGCCGGGACAAAATTACATTAGTTTATACTTACTGTTATTACCGAAGTCCCGTCCTCACTGGGCATACTTCTAGGGATTACATCATTTTATATAGAACACTGTTGAAACTATAATAGACATACAGAGGTGTGACATTACATTTATCTACAGCGGTGAATAACATAGCTTTAACCCAAAATTTTTCTACGTTTACCTTAAACACTTTTATTTACATATTAGGTATCCTATAAAACATAATACACACTATATAATTACGTTTTATGGGATGTTTTATACTTCACGAGGAAATTTTGAAATAAATAAAATGTGTATGTGAAATTCTAATGTCAATATTGTATTAAGTATTTAAACCTTTAAAGTTAATAGTGCAAATCATACAAATTGTATTTATAAAAGTAACTAATTTTTTCATTTTGATCATGTTCTAGAATGTATATAATTGTTCAACGTATTGATGTGATATTGCATCTCTATAATCTATATAAGAATTGATCTCAACCTTTTTTGTACAAAGTAACTACATCAATAAAATATTCAATAACTAGTATTCTAAAAAAAAGTTGTTATTCGGTAAATATAATGATATTTGTACAGATTTGAAGTATAGTTTTTCAAATTTAGAAAAAATAATATTATTATTAATACCTATAAAGTATTTCAAATTCTATTAAACATACAATAACCATGATAATTATTAATTTATATAGATAAATAAAAAATGAATTGGTTATTTATTTGGAATTCTCTGTACCTTGGTATAAGATTATAGAACTAATTAATTCTTAATACCTTTCACAAAAATTGCAATATTGTCTTAGTTGAATAATTTGTTAATAATTTTAAAAATATTAATAATTAAAAGTATTATAATTATATTATTAATATTAACATCTCAAGATTTTATACGAAATTGAATTATTTGAAATGAGTATTAAGAAGTATTCAAAATGGATTATTGGCTATAGACATAATTTAATTTAATCTAACAATTCAATATTTAATAACAAAAGTAAATATATGAAAATACTCAGAATTAAAAATTACGCTGTTGAAAATAGAATAATTATTTTAATAAATAATAATTATCGAGGAGTTTGCATTCAGTCCTTGAGTTGAAGCTAAGTGCATGAAATTATGACATTTTTTAGAAAACACATAGGTATGTATTTAAAAATTATAATAATGAAATACCAGACTATTATTGTTGACTAATTTATAAATTTATTTCAATGTATATTAAATAAATAAATGTATACAAAATTATATAATAACATCAAACACAAAAATGAGTCCTAGTATCTGTAAAAAATGTTCATTGCTAACGTGCTATTAATTTGGAGTGCCAAATAAAATGATTTTGTAGAAATAAATTACATTGTATTTCATTGATTGAATTCATCTTAGGTCTTACTTTACCCTGTTTCAAAAAAGAACAATTACTGTTTGCGATTGGCGTGTTGAGCACCATGTGATCACTTTTTCATAGGAAAAGTTGGTAGGAGAATCTCAACACTGACGTAAATCGGCCAGCTAACTGATTATTCTCTTTTGAGACAAAGTATAAAAATCTTAGAAAAACAATCAAATCAGAAAAACTCAATAAACACGTAATGAATATGTTAAAAGCCGTTAGTGAGAACTTATTGCTTTTATAAAATAATCACTCGATCATAAAGCCACTTGACATGCTCAAGTGTATTTTTATTTCAACATAGAAGTGTATTTTGTTATCTTCACACACTGTACTTAAACAGTGAGTACTTTAGTATATCATTACATTTCATAATAATAGTTTTTATTAATATACAGTATACCTACTATGATTATTTATTACTGTATATTTACTCTAATTTAAAAATATTATTAGAATTTAAATATGGGTTAACAATATTTTTTAGTTATCAAATGATTTACATCTAGTTTAAGCTATTATTATATATAATGTATAGAGAACTTAGAAAAGTTATTCTATTTGTGTTGGTTAATTGTTGTAACAAGTTGTATTTATCTAACAGTAATGCTGTGAACGAAAAGGAATGTGTTTTTCTGCTGTGTTCGGATGTGTTCAAAACAATCTGCGTATACGAAATAATGTTTCGATTCAGAAAAGCCCTCCAAAATAGTGGGGGCGTTGATTGTAAATTTATCTGATATCGCAGTTTGAGTGCGCACACTGCAAACAGATAAGGCCTTAATTGCGATCCGGTTTGGAGTGTCAGCAGAAAATGGTAGTCTGTTTGACGGAATCGTCAGAGGCGTCAACAACAAAAATGTATTGTAAAACGATAACAAAAATCGTTGCACTCATTGCTGCACTCATCGCAGTTCATCCGATTGCCAGCTATGCAGAAAATCAACCAGCCAAAGCTGAATCGGACTCATCGTCGTCGCACCGGTTGCCGCGTGACACCCGGCCGTTAGCGTATGGCTTGCGGCTAGTGCCAAAGTATGACAAAGGCTCAGATTCATATACATTTGGTGGCCAGGTGGAGATCCTTATTTACATAAATTCCATCACACAAAATGTGACGTTGAACGCCAAGGATATGGAGATTAAGAGCGTGGCTATTACTGAGATGAAGACCCAAACAGACCAGACGGTGGACTCATACGAATTAGACAACGATGCTGAGATTCTTAATATCTATGCAGCGAACAATCTATTGACCGGCCGAAGGTACCAGGTGAAGATAGTTTTCCAGGGACTGCTGAGAACTGATATGACTGGTTTCTACAGGAGCATGTACAAGGAGAATGGTGTAACCAAGTAAGTCAAGAAAATGTTGATTTATAAGTGGCAATTTTTTAAATTTTTTTTTTTTTTGGGGGGGGGGGGGGTAATAGAGTTGAAAACTTAGGTTCAGATACAATATCACGCGTAGTTGTAAGAAATAAAATATAAAATGCTTAAATAATTTTTTCCTTGTAAACAATAGGACGAGGATCAAGTAACAGTTCAGAAACTGTAAAGTAATTATGCAATAATAATGTATGTGTCTATTTTTTAATTTTCACCCAATTGAAAATATAATAATCGATTATGTAAAAAAAACCACCAAGGGACAATACCAGAGTCTAATTACCTTTGAAAGAAAAACATTAAGAAAAATGTATGTCTTTCAATATAACAGAGAAACGTAACATTTTGAAAGGAGACATAATAATGAATTACAAGAAATATATGGAAGACCAAATGTTCTTTCAAATACGAGAAGCAAAAGGCTTGAATGGTTAGGACATTTATGGAGGACGGATGGCCGAATTATTAAACAAGCACTGGTGGTTGAAATGAGAGGTAAAAGACCTCTGGCAGGCCCAGAACGAAATGGAGGGACTCAGTCATGAAGGATCTAAGAATAATTCAAGAAAGGGTTCAGATAAACATGGCATACAAAAGAAAAGAATAGAATATGTTTGTGATGGCAGTGTTGGAACTCAAAGGTTCCTTAAGCTATTTATGATGATTATGTAAAGGAAAAAAGAGTTTAATAATAAATAATATTTACTGTTTTATTTAAATCTATTAAAAATTGATTTAATATTAATATATTTTACTCATAATAACATGACTTCTGAGACTTAAACTTAAACGATTAAATTTAGTTTTTTTACTTTCCCTTTGAACGACTGCGTGTATATTTCTATTTATTTTTTTTAATAATATTTGTGTGATGTAATATCATTTTAATGTTGCGTTTACAGATGGATGGCTTTGTCGCAATTCAAGTCCACGTTTGCTAGGAGAGCGTTCCCTTGTTACGACGAACCTGAGTATAAAACTCCGTTCAATATATCACTGGGCCGACAAGAATATCAGATGACGTTATCCAATATGCCTCTATACAACACGCAGAGACTGTGAGTCATCAAGTTTACTCAGAAATATACTATAACTGCCATCCTCTTAACAAAACGATTCAAAGAAATTTGATTTCTCATTTTTTCGTTTTAATGTTATTCACTTGTTTACTCATTTTGTAGGTACTTATAAAATTTGAATCTATATGATTACACATGTATTAACTACAATCATAAATAATAATTCCCTGTTTAACATTGTTACCATTTACAAAATATTGATCAACTTTATTTGTTTGACGGCATTTTATATTGGATGTTTGATCGCGTTAGGTCACACACTCACACGTAGAGTATTTAAAATTGGCATAAGAGTAATCATTCGGGTAACAAAAGTATTAAATATTCATAGCATAACGTCAACCGTTATAATGTGTATACATTAAAATAACACTGGTTTTCTTTTTGATTAGCTCGAAAAAATTTAAATTAAGTTTATACATAAAGAGAGAAAAATTTCTGCTGAAAATTATAACTATGGGGCGTTAACGATCTATATAATTTAATTCTCTTAGCGAATATTATGGCTGGTGGGCAGATCATTATGAAACGTCACCACCGATACCAACGTATTTAGTTGGAGTATTTGTCGGTAATTTGAAAAAATCAGATGCAATAGAAGGGAGTGAGGTCGATGTTTACACATATAATGATTACTTGAATCAAGTGCTGTATGTTACGGAAGAAACGCCAAAGTTGTTCGAAACCATGTCGAACTACACAGCTAGTTCAAACGAATTGAAAAAAATGGATTTCATGTCGATACCTGATTTTGACGGTGATGGAATGGAAAACTGGGGAATAAATATTTATCGGTATGTAAACCAGTTATCAAAATTTGGTTTTATATTATAGATTTATTGGTTTTTGTGCTTGTGTGTGTATTTTCATCATTGCCCGCACAGAGAAAGGTACATGTTGTTTGACGACGATGCAAAAATGAAATTCAAAGAGCAGTCACAAATGTTGATCCAAAACCTTAACGCCCATCAGTGGTTTGGAAATATGGTGACCAGTGCGTGGTGGAATTATCTATGGTTGAACGATGGATTCGCACGGTATTTTCAATATTTCGCATTGGAAATGGTGAGTTAAGCGTTAATGGTTCTCAAAACTGTTTGCGTTCGTGGTCTTAATTTATTGGATCGTATTTTAGGTGAATCAGGATTGGCGGTTGGAAGAACTATTCGTCATAGAGCAACACCAGATTGCCATGGATTTTGACCAGACTCCGAAACACCCGATGACTACTTCTGTAGAAACTTCTGATGACATCCAAAACATATTTAAAGAAGTGGTTTGCAACAAAGCTGCGGCAGTTTTAAGAATGTTAAGAAGCATAGTAACTGAGAGCAATTTTCAAGAACCCTTAAAGTTGTATTTGAATAACTTTAAGTACGTCATATTTTATGACTAGTTCAGTGATTAAGCTATTTAACACATTTGTATTACAATTCCTCAAATTGTTTCATTTAGATACGGTGCAGTAACACCAAGTGATTTGTGGGCGGTTTTTGAAAACTATTACTTTGATACTGGATATAAGTTATCAGACAATGTGCCGTTCACCAATTTTATACAATCTTGGACCGATCAGTCAGGTTATCCAGTGGTAAACGTCACTAGAAATAAAAATACGTACATAATTACTCAGGTAAATATTAGACTCAATCAAGCACACTATGGGATATTATTATAATATATCAAAAATAATTGATATATAATTTTAATTTTTTTTAGACACATTTTTCGGTTTGGCCTTCCAACGATGATACTACCCGCTGGTATATTGGTCTTACCTACACTAATGATTTGGCGAGAAATTTTGACGACGTAAGACCAGTTAGATGGCTAAAACCTTACACGTCAGTATTGTACTTGCATGATTCAAGTCTTTGTACATGGGTGATTTTCAATTTGCAAAGCACTGGTATTTTTTTCTTAAAATATTTATTTGAGTTTTTATTCATGGAATTTTTTTATCGGCAGGATTCTATAGGGTGAACTACGACCTCAATAATTGGCAGCAACTTATAAAACAGTTGAATGAATCAAAATATACAGATATACATGTTCTGAATCGAGCACAGCTGATCGATGACTCGTTCAATCTTGCAAGAGCAGGAATGTTGAATTATTCGTTAGCTCTGAACCTGTCGACCTATCTCATGAAAGAAGACGATAACATACCGTGGTACACAGCTATCAACTGTTTGTCATATGTGGTCGAAAGAATGCGTCGTAGTTCTGAGGGTTACGATTACATAAAGGTATTTAATGACATTAATATGATTTCCTTTCTTATGTGCGTATTATTAAATCTTTGTAGGTGTCTCATCATAAACAGGCATTACCAATGTAATTTTGTTTTTTTATTTAAAGAGATTTTGACATACCTACTCTAACGATAAAAATATGAAACATATTTTATTAATAAAAATCATCATAAATTATTATTTTTACCAATTAAATTAAATATATTATATTGTTATATAGCGCTATTTGAAAATAATGACGTATTTAATTTTCAATAATATACTCGTATTATGTTTAATCAAAATAATACATGTCGTATTGCACTGGGCTCCAGCGTGATCAAAGTTCGGATTTTGTAGGTATTTTTTATTTTTATTTTTCGAATACAAAGCTAATATATATAACATATCTGCTATAAATTAGTAGTTCATGAGAATACAAGGAATAAAATACAAGGTATTTTATTTAGCTCTGTATTGTTCTTAAACATTTTTGTTTCACAAAATTTGTTTTATATCAACGTAGATTTAAAATATTCAAAAGGTATATAGAATAATATTAATGTGTATATTATATTAGGTATGCTAAGATGGCTCAGTCGATTTTAACTCTTAATATTTTGTAGTTTATTTCTTTTAATATTTTTGCATGTTATATGTATTCTGTGTCTTATGTTATCTTATTGTTATTGATTAACACTGTGACCGATAATAGACATACAGTATGGTATATTAACACCAAAAAATTAAAAACAAATTATACGTTTTAAAATTGTATTTTAGGTTTTTAAAAATAATTTGTAGTGCTTGTTTTAAAATTATTCTTTTTTTTATGTGAAAATGTTTAAAACTTTTTGTTATGTATTAAGTGTTAGGATGTATAATCCTAACTGATTAAAACCAATAAAATCAAACAACCACAACATTTCATTCTTACACAGTAATAAAGTGCTAATCCACACTGTTATTAATATACTATCTTATTAATTAGTATTACCAACATTGGTAATCTATGAGTAATATGTTACCAAACGTATGTTTGCAATTTATAGTCTTACGTTCAGAAATTGGCAGAATGTATTTACAAAAAAACTGAACTTTTAGTAGTCCAATATTACACTGACGACCACACGACCATAACGAGCTGGAATAAATTTTCTGTATGGGCTTGTTACTTGGACGGTGAATATTGCACGAAAAACGCAATAATAAATTTCAATAAATGGACGAATAGAGAAAGGTAACATTCAAAGCCTGACCAATAACGTATGAAAATATTATGGTTGATAGTTTATAGCATTATTTTTATGTTACTTCTCATTTTTGTTTATCAGGATATCACCCGACATTAAAGATGCTACCTTGTGTACAGGAATTAAAGTTAGTAACAACACTGATACGTGGCAATATATGCTCAAAGTATACACGACCACTAAATCAGCTTCTGAAAAAAACTCAGCTCAAGCAGCATTGACTTGTTCACAAGACACAACAATATTATATCGGTAAGTATGTGAACTAAATTTTTATTTGACGATGCTTAAGAAAATATATTTACTCATCGTAAAAAACTAACGTTTTCAAATATGCGCAACATTATTTCACATGTAAACATAATATTTTAAAAATACGGTTTTTAAATATTTTGTTGAAATTATATTATTTATTAAAAATTACTTTCAAGAAGTAATCAGAATAGACACTTTTGTTTGAAATATATTTTTAAAACCAATTTTATAAGTATTAATATTTTTTTAGTTTTTTTATTATCTTCGTTATGTATACGGTATACCTACCAATTTAGTTTATTCTAAACAAAAGCAATAATTTAATTTATTATTTATTTTATTTTAGATTTTTGGAATTTTTATTTGACTATGATAATGATGGTCCAGTACGTTTACAAGATTTCAAGGACATATGTGATGCGATGTCTTTGACACCTCAAGGGATCGAAGCATTAACGAACTTCTTAATGAACAACCTAGAACGTATGCTAAGGCAAATACCTACCGGAGAGAGTATTGTTACTTACATGTATAGGATTTTAGCTTCAAAAGTAGCTCTTGATGAAGAAATAGCTAAGGTGAGGGACAAAATTAATAGTTAATCCTGAATAATTATCAACAAATATTAAATTGTATAAATATGTTTATTTTGAGAAGGCAAATGATTCAGAATTAATATAAATTCTCTTACAATTTTGGATACTATTCGTATGTATTGTTGTTAAACGTCAGCATGTCAAAAATGTGATTTGAAATTAATTTCTACAATGGAAAATGTCATAATCGTATATACGTTAAGGTCTTAGGGAAGTCCAGATTTTAATGCTAATCATTATTTTAATCATTATACTTTTTCTTTAACTATGCCTAAGAAAACCATTTTTAAACACATATAATATTTTAATACCTAGTTGACACATCATATTACAATTTATTATGATAAATATTTTATTAAATAAATGGAATATTCAAATCGAACAATCATTATTAATATTATATTATTATATTGTAATAATTATGTTATTGATCATGTATTTTAGAAATTTTGGTATATAAATCGATATAGGTTTTTTAACACATGTAATATTATAACAACAATTTAATTAATTATAAAAAGTAAACATAAAAATACATGTAAAAAACTAATAGGTAGTTTATAAAATATTGTGTAAAAACTTTAATTATACTATACCAAATTACAAAATAATAATAATACTATTTCTTACTAAGGGTTATTATGGCCTTAATATAGCCTTATGAATATGATACTTGTTATAAGGGTTAAAAGTTGGCCAAATCATAACCAAGGCACCCCCTATGAAAAACGTTCGTATATCGGGAAGGTCAAAAGCACAAACGTCGAGAATTTCGGCACAAATCAGCACAAACGATGCACAAATTAATGACACCATTAAAATTTTTAAATATGAAAATAGGGGTGCAACCATTTTCCTAGCACCCCCTATAAAAAACTTTGTATCTAGGTAAGTTCAAAAGCACAAACGTCGGGAATTTCGGCACAAATCAGCATAAACGATGCACAAAAAAAGGCTCTTGGTTTCATTTAAAAATTCCAATGTGGGGGTGCAATCATTTCCCCAGCACCCCCTATAAAAAACGTTCGTATCTCAGTAAGTTCAAAAGCATAAATGTTGAGATTTTCAGCACAAATCAGCACAAATGAAGCACAAAAAAAGGCTCTTAGTTTTGTTTCAAAATTCCAAAGTGGGGGTGCCAAGAAATGGACCTCCAGATTGACATATGTCTGTAAAAGCTATACAATAATAATAATAATAATAATAATAATACGAGTATGACAGTTAATAGTTTAATACTATTATTTATTTAATAAACGTATTTTTCAGTTGATAAAGTTGAAGAATGCACCTGGATTGCCACCAAAAATTAAAGCTTCATTCGACGAATCGTATGTGCAAGTAGAACAAAATCTCTTGTGGTATAAATATTACCACACCACAATTAACCAATGGACAGGGGCACCGATAGAACTTATTACTACTGAATCGGATACGACTGTCACATCGGATACAACTGTGACGTCGGACACGACTGTGACGTCGGACACGACTGTGACGTCGGACACGACTGTGACGTCGAACACGACTGTGTCGTCGAACACGACCGAGAAGTCACCGGAAACAACTATGTCGTCAATTGGTACAACTGGGCCTATGCAACCAATGTCGACATATCCACAATTCGATTTCGACAACCCAACACTAGGTCCAGTTATAATATCCAAGTGTCCCAATAAATCTGGTCAGTCGTCATGTCGTAGTAGTTTGTTTTTCGTCATCATCGTTGTTACCTTGGTGACAACTAGGATCTTATTGTATGTATAGTAAGAAAATAATGGCATCCACTGATATTCTTGGATAATAAATTTAAATATATATTTATATATCACATTTGTATCCATGAATTTATTATAAGTATTGTCATTAAATTATTATTGAATTTTTATTGTTCTTAAGACTGTGCTTTTGTTTCAAATGTGTTATAATAAAAGATTGTACCTAATATGTTCTATATCCAATTGTTCAAATTGTTCAAAATAACATTACTTTATCATGCTTATATATGCATTGTGAATAACTGTTAAGTTAACTTATAAATATTAAATTCTGAAACCAGTTATACCCCAATACAAAATATGTGCTTAATTATAATTGTTAATTATTTATGTTAATTTCAACCTGTGTTTTTTAAAATTAAAATTATAATTACAATTATATATTAGCTTTAATCGTATTTAATAAACAAATAATTTATTTTACTATAGATAATCTTGGTAATTCCTTATAGTCAGTAATCAAACTTCATAATTCCATTAATACTTTCAACTTTATATGATTTTGTTGGTTAAGTAATTTATTACTCATTTATATGAGCAAATCAAGTGGTGTTATTATTATATGGAGATTTAGAATAAGATAACAATGATAGTACATTTTATGGATTATTCGTCATACGCATAAGTACAACGATAATATTGTATTTATTGAAAACAATTTTATATCACTGGTTTTTGCTCTGAAAATATGACACCGATTGATTGTATTCAAACGATTTTTTAATCATCCGTAATACCTTCTGATTTACGAATAAATAGTGTACACTGTATAGCTGCTACCTACACAGAAAGAAAAATTATAGGTACCTATTAATATTTAATTATGCGGTTTTTAAAAACACATTCAAAATAAATATAAGATTAGATAATAAAAAAATGTAAATCAATACATTCATTAGAATATTAAAGATACTTAAATGGTTTCCATTAAAAAAAAAAAGTGAAACATTTTAATCAAATGCTTACCAACTGATAAACTAGATGCATACGCTAAAAAACTAATGAGCAATTCCGTCAAAATATTTTATTAAATAATCACAGATTCGCTTATTAGGTATCTCACTCTTGTATACTTAGATTTATTTTAGATATAGTTTAATTTTTATAACCATGTGATGCATATTATTATTTGATTATTGTATTAATTAAAAGTAGGTAAGGCTAAGTTGAAAATAAAATTATATCCAACTTAATTAGATAAACAAGTATAAAATCATAATGGAAAATAGGTAAGTTGTTATTATATGATGAATAATATTAATCAAAAGTAATGGATATACAACAATTGAAATATCAGTTAGGTACTTAGTAAAAAATAAATAAATTTGATGTGAAAATGATAAAAAAATTACTTTAAATAAAATTTACCTTTAAAATAAATGTTTATGGAATATTTTAACAATGACATTATAATATCGTTTGATATAAAATTATCTGTTGTCACTTATCACTATGTATAGTGTATACTATTAAAAGGACGAGACCAGATTTCCGTTTGTTATTATCATAGGGTGCTGTCTGCTGTCCGTATTTATATAAGTGTGAATTTACCTATTATCAAAATTGCAGGTAAGAACATTATCTATGTTCTTTTGTTCTGTTTTTACAATATTTTAATTTTTAGTTGAATAATGACTATGTAAAATTTTACACATGTGGGGCCGGGGCAACGTCGTCTTAGCAATTTGCAATACGTCGAAAAATATTTTTAGAATAATTAAATTGTTATGTATTTGCGAAAATGCATTAAACTGTTGCAATACTAAAATTGTAAGTTAAAATAAACTTTTAATTAGAAATCATAATATAATATTATGAAACAAATACAAATTATAGGTGTATTATTGAACGATTATATAGTCCAAAAAAGTCATAGGTACCTATTCAAAACTTGTTTTAAAAATCCATATATAAGATTCAATACCTGCGATAGAATTATAAAAATAATATAATAATTTATCAGTGGTTAGTGGTATTTACTAATTACCATTAATATTGTATGCGTATATGATACGTACATGTTCTACCGGCAAGTACGACACATTTTGAAGGTCATCAAAGGAATTGATGATATTTATGTTTTTTTTTTGTTTTAGTTAGACTGAGTACTAGCATAATAAAACACCGTTTAAAATATAATAATTTTTCTTCTTAAAATTAAAAACTTTATAAATGTTAATATTTCATGGTACCTATACATGGTGCTAAAGGTCAGGTTATCGTATAGCACTTTTAAAATTGTGTGTGATTTGCAAATCATCATTACAGGTGAGGCATAATATGTTATGATTTGTTATTCAGAAAATGATGTTTTTTGGATACCTATCTATTTCTAAGAAACACAAATAATTTGGCAACGCAAACAATTTAATGGGTGTATTTAAATATGATCGTAGAAGAAAAGATAATATTGCATTGATTTAGAATTTTTTTTTTTACGTTAGTACTTAGTACTATTATCAGCATTTAACGACTGGTCGCACAATAAAGTATAACATTTAACAAGTAACAACCACTGAACTATGAGAACTGATCGAGCTCTATGATACATTAATAATATTATTATATATCATAATAAGTAACATACTAGGTAATATATTTAACTCTAATATCTATAACAGTAAATTGACTTATTATTATTAGTATTATGTATAAAAAGATAAAGAAGTTATCAGTGGTTTTTAATAATATTGGTTATTTTCAATGTGTTTGCTTAAGAACGAGTATATATTAGTACATATTATTATTTTAATATTCAATCAAACAATTTAAACATGATTGTGTAAAATGTGTAAAAGTAACTATAATATAATAGGTATATAATACCTATTGTGGTTGATTTTGATCCTAATAATATAGTATTTTATCAAAACTACCTACACTTAATGCGTTATACGACATTATTCGGTCAGATAGATAGATAGTGAAACGGAGAGAGGGATAGAATGAACAAATCACGATTTACCTCTATTTGTGGCGTAATAACTATATCCTGTTTGAAATAATAATTATTGGAAATTGATTGTCTCTTGTGTACATTTGTGAATCATTAATTACGTATTTCAAATTCTCAACGTAAACAACAAAATAATATTATAATATACAGGGTATCTTTTGAGTATATTCATCAAATTATCAGTTTAATATTTATCCAGTATACGAGATTTAATTCAAAAGATAAGCTCTGCGTATCACTCGATTGGGCATTTCTGATGGATGAATGTAAAATAATAAATGCGAAAATAAATTTTTATTTTTGATTTAAAAAAGTCAATCAGTTATTATTTTAAGTTGTGTGAATGGTGAACAATTTCATAAATTTAAATGAGCTTAATTATTAATAGTATTATATTAGTTAGAAAGTAAATTACATAATATTTATGTAATACGTATCAATAAGTGAATGACAAAATTAAACTAAGATAAATATAAGTATCCATAATTACTGGTTAACTTCTTTTCACTACAACAAAAAACCGGTAGCGTCTAAACATCTTTTATTATTTTTTTCGATGCAACGAACGCTACTACGTACAACATCAATATAATAGTTGTTATAACATTGTTACCTGTTCTTAACTATTCATTCTCGTTGAACATCAACTTGTTTTATGCTACTTGAACAATTATTCGATTCGATGTGATTTAGAAATGAGATTTCTAAAACTTTAAAATGCAATACAATAATTTTGGCTTCCCAATAAGTATTGCGTTTGTTGTCTGTTTAATGTCTATATTGAGTATTAAAATATAATCATCGTTATGATTTATTTCGATACAACATCGTTCCGTTTGAGCATACAATTATATTCACCTACACTGTTTACTATCAACTTATGTGTTTGGGCGTATTATTATACACACCCAATAGAGTTCCATTCATTATCCACAATCAGAGTGATACATAAGATTTGTTTAATGTATCATGCTACTCAAGTAATCTTCTAACATACCTATCTGTTGAACGTAAGTTATGTAACTACTATATTAATGGTATTTGAAAATTCAAAAATTGAATATTTTTAGGAATCTAAATCACACACTTACCTAAATAATGTTGGAGTGGATTAATAGATAAGTACTCAGTAAAGTATATATATACGGGTTACGTGAATCGTTGAATGTTTTTTCATCACAGTTATTAAAATTATAGTTAACTATACGATTTAACGTGATTTGATGATACTCAATTTCAAGGATATCTCAGTTTTATTTGTTTGTGCGATACCCGAAGTTAGTCTGAATATTCTCAAGGCACAGTATATTACGAATCATCAACGCAATGATATTAAAACACGTAGTGGTGTTGTTGTTTTTTACCCAGTTTGCGAGTGTTTTTGGTTATAATGGACGCTCGTCTTACAACAGTCAAAACGAAATGGACGTTTATCGACTGCCGAAAAATACTACCCCGGACTCATACGATTTGAAAATTATACCAGACTACAATTACTTAACGGATGTCGTTGAATTCGACGGGGAGGTAGAAATTGTGATCAACGTAGAATCCAAAACTTCAACGATTACGTTGAATTGTAAAAATATTGTGGTTTATGTGGTGTATGTGCACGAAAAAATAACACTAGATGATCTTGACGTAATTAAAGTCATTTATGATACCCAAAACGAACAATGCAACATTTTGTTGAGTTCCAAATTAAATGTTGGAATTCAATACCTGGTAAACATCGAATATCATGTGAAAATCGATACAAACGATATGGAAGGATTCTACAAAAGTAAATACAATAAGGACAGCTATACAGAGTAAGTGTGATTATTTAATGATATTCATAATTTCACTGACGACAGAAATAGATGTTTAAGTTTTATTAAATAGATAGGTATGTAATGTAGCTATTGGGCTTATGTAAAAATCAAGATAATAATTATCGGGACCCTAACTATTTAGGACAAAGTTTATCAAGGAATGACTTTGATGAATGAATTAGTTGTGGTAAGTATCCTTCAAATTAATATTTAAATTGGGATACAATTTCTCGGGAATATTGGCAAGAATCCGTACTTTTCAGGATAGATTTTCTCTGAAAAGTTTGATAAGCACTTGGTATACTTGTGGTTACCCTGTGACTAACTTGCGGTGGTGTTGAATAGTAAGTCGAGGGATCTTTTCGTTCTTTTTTGTCCGAGCGCAGCGCAGAGAGCGAGTGGCCACACAGTCATCACTATACCCTTTTTCCACAATTTCTTCACGTTGATATCACTGGCGTTCTTTAAAATACTGTTCGGATTCGTATGGTTCTATGCAATATAATTTTATTATATATCAATCCTTTAAAAACTATTTTCGAGAATATAATCTTCTGATAAAAATACTCCTATTTATTAAAAGTTTTTTTTAATAGCGTTCTTGAAAATATCGTTCTGATATTAATTTTCCCGGTTTTTACAGCCCTCCTACATATCTTGATTTTACAGAGTAATAATTATATTGCAGAAAAATCGATTTTTCTTGGCTCAATCCAACCCGAAAGTTAGATCGAATTCGCTTTGTATATATTATTATTAGTGTGTGGTTTGTCAAGTCATGACAAGCAACCCCATCGTTTACGTACCTACGTGTTATAATAGTTTTGTTTTCAAAAAAGTATTTGTTCATAGATGGTTACTTTTGACGTATATCGAACCGACCGGAGCCAGAAGAATATTTCCATGTTACGACGAACCGGCGTACAAAACCCACTTCAATATAACGTTGACTAGGCCAAATAACAAAACGTCACGATCCAATATGCCGATTTATAAGAGTTATTATGAGTGAGTATAATACCATTGTTTGAATAATGATAAATTGTGATTAGATGATCTATGTTCATCTCAAAATCCGTTGATCAATCAGCCGCAAATCAATTGAGTCTCAACAGTATAGATATACACTAAAACTGCATTTGAAGATTTGAAATTGATTTTTATACCAATCGCATCCGATGTAAAATATTATTTTTCGTCACGCCTAATATTTAATGTTGATTCCGGTTCAGAAGTGCCGTTTCGAGGGGGGGGGGGGGGGTGCAGAGTATATACTTTGGCTCCCCTATTTTTGTCTGTGTATTGTTGGTCTGGACTACAATCTACAGTGCGCTGACAGGGTTCAACAGTTAGTTATAAGCACTATTCGAGTGGCATCAAATGCAATATTTTTTCTTCACTCAAAAGAGTAAATTTACTTAAATTAAAAAAAACTAATTATGTATACTGTATGGAATATTGTATTATTATTTATTATAATATGTTAATAAATAGGAATAATATATTTATTTTATTTGAAATAAATTGCATTGGTTGAATGTTGCTACATATATTAAATATTATCAGGTCTAAATCAAAAGACAAACAAATTATTAATAGAATATAATTTGAATCAATTTAAATTTATTCTTATAGAGTTTAACCCCATACAATTGACTTCTACACAAACAATATCTGTATTTAGATATTATTTTGAAGAAAAATTGGCCTGACGAAAAAAAAATTGGCCTGCTTAAATTTTGGCATCCCTATAAAACACTGAAATGACGCTATACTGTTCCGTTTAAAGAATTAAAAAGTGACCTCTTTTCGTCTAGAGGACGTAAGTGTTTTTCTATGGATAAGTGAAGATTTTGCTACGTAGAAGTAACGAAAATTTCATGTCCAAATCAGATGAATATTTGTGAATGTATATTATAATTTATAATATATATGTAAAAACAAGGTTTAAAAAGCTATCGATTTTTTAAGTTCATTAAGTTAAGCTAAAAGTTGAATAATAATTTTTTCATAACTTTGTTTAGTTAAAAATGAATGGATAAAATAAATTAACTAAATTAAAAACAACTTAACTAAGAATTAAAATATGTTCAATTTAGAAATCGTTTTAAGCTCGGGGTTCTGGTCATAGCAGTGATATAGTTTGGTAATGTTTGTGGGAGGGATTAATAGGTACACATTTAATATATTATATTAATATTATAATAATATGTCCAATGTTCTTATGAAAATTATATTTGTAATAGGTATATGGCAATTATATAAAATATATATATATATATATATATATATTTATTGATCAAAATACATCGACAACTAGGCCAGGTAAGTAGGTAGTAAAAGAAAAAAAAATTTTTTTTGGTTACATTTTAGTATTTAAGTATTTAAATTTTCTACATTAAATTAAAATTTTTACATCCTGTGGGTTTGGTTCAAGTGCTTGACAGATTTGTTCGGAGATGTGAAATTTATTTCGATACTGGTTGTATTTTTGACATTCAGTGATGATGTGGTTGACGGTTAAAAGTGGGCTGCATGACTCACATAGTGGAGGATCGTCTTTACTCATCAAGTAGCTGTGTGTTAAGTGTGTGTGACCAATTCGGAGGCGGTTTATTATGGTTTCATCTTTTCCATTGAGTTCAGGATTTTTCCACGGGTTTATATTATTTTTTATTTTGTTGAATTTGGTGTTGAGTTTTCACCAGTGAGAGTGCCATTTATTATTTGAGTGTAGGTTAATTTCGTTCTTTGCATCTGCATCTGCGAATGTGATGGAATTTATGGTTGAAATTGATGTAGAGGCAATTGCATTATAAGCTTCTTGGTCAGCCATTTCATTTCCGGGAATGTCTATATGTACCCTGGGATCCATACAAAAAGGATATGTTTATTCTTTTTTCCTGCAAGAAAAGTTTCTTCTTGGATGAGCTTTGTGATATCTGATTGGTTTCGTGTATTTGTGATGGCGATTAAGTTGCTGAGTGAGTCGCTAAGTATTATAAATTTGGTTTGATGGTTTGCGTATTCTGTGTGAAGATATTTTACGACTTTGTATATTGTCATCGTTTCTGCTGTAAATATTGATGCTTGAAGTGAATAAAATATATTAAATACCTATAATATGTGGGCAAATTAACAACCTAGGTACCTACTTGTTTTGTTTTTGAAGCGTAACAGCTAGGACCTATACGATAATTGTAATTCGTAAATTCATATAGGTAATAATATACTAATACACAGTATGATATAATTATTATATCATATTATTATATAACACATGTTATACACATTAACTTTATGATTAATCGTCTGCTAGAATAAGCATTAATCTGAAATCAATAATTCTGCATTAATTCCTGTATATTATCTTGTTATTACGATGTTTGGAATCCGAATACATTCAGCACTCGACAACTGAATAAATAAATAGGATCAAAAACCTTGATTTAATTATTATATTATACGAATAGCTGATCAAGTGGGAACGAAAAATGATTTCAGTTCATCCGTACAAGAGATGCGTGACATTTTCGTCGAGACTCCACCGATTTCCACGTATATGGTTGCGTTTGTCATCAGCGGATTTGACTCGATGACGGTCGAAAGCATTTCCGGTGATAGTTCCGTATATGTGTTCGCAGACGCCAACCGTTTAGACCAGGTGAAATACGTTTCCAGTGAGGCACCTAAGCTGCTGGTGGCCATGGAGAGCTTTACGAAAATGCGGTACGAGTTACCCAAACTGGACCTGTTCGCCGTGCCGGATTTCAAGTCAGATGCCGTGGGAAACTGGGGACTGAACACATTTCGGTAAGACTGCTCGTCAAATGTATTATGCAAAACATTGTACTATCTCAATCATATTCACATAAATATAGGTATCTAAAAAATCCATGATCAAAAAATGATTTATATTCGTTTGACTTATCGGTAACAATCAAATGCAAGATTATTATCAAGGATATCCCATGGGCTTTTTATTATATTTTAATTTTAAAGTGAGTTATGAATATTTTAAAATTGTAAATTGTTTGTATCTCTAAAAATACTCATAACCTGCTTTAAAATTAAAATATAATAGAAATCCCATGAGATGCCCTAGAATAATGTTTCCTTTTATTTTTATAATAGGTTCTTTCACTCTAAATTTTAAACAAACGAAGATAAACCTCGATCTGCTGAGCGTAATATTTTCTATGCTACGCACTTGTACGACGGAGACAACACACGTGGTTGTGGCATTCTATAAGAAAAATTTAGTCTATAGACTATAGATTCTTGAAACAGTGTCCTTCTTTATAATATAAGTATAGATGGCGTACTGAATTTGAAACATTAACGGTTTGTTAAAAAGTATCTCATCGCTCTCGCTAGTTTTCTATTTTGAATGAAATTAAATAAGATAATAATTATCGCACGAAATCCATGCTCAAAAAAGCAACCTTTACTTTCTGCGACAGGCTTGGAATAATGTATTTATTTCGTTTTCATTTTAGTGAAAAGTATTTGCTACTGGATGATGTGTCCAGCACCAAAGCCAAGGAACTTGGGCTATCAATGGTTCAGCGTGAGATGGCCCGTCAGTGGTTCGGAAACCTGGTCACGTGCTCTTGGTGGGACTATATGTGGCTGCATGACGCATTTGCCTCGTACTTTCAGTACTTTTCCATGGACACGGTACGGGGGCGTAAAGCTGCCGCTGACCGATTAACTCAAGTATACGTCTGGCGCATCTGGAGAATACGGCAATCGTTCGAATTATAACTTACTTTCATTGAACCAGGGCTTTGTATCTGAAATAAAGAATTTAGGAATTGTAATAATTGCAGGTTCTTCAAAATAAAATCTGGTACAGATTGAAAAAATGAGAACTAGTAATCATATCTTCTTAAAATGTCGGATACCTACTGATAAAAAAACTTGCGCTAGGTACCGTTTTGTTAAGTTTAGAAAGCATAGAGTATTGTACTATTGTTTCATAATAAAATTATTGTTCCCTGATATTTTTAAAAATTTTACAGATATTTTATAGATAAATATAAGTTTTATCTTATTTATTTGGTATATTTTGTACCAGATACCAACATCTAAATAATATTAACATTATTAATTAATTAATATATTTACTCAAAGTTATTAGGAATATTAATTGATAGTAAATAGTCGAATTAAAATAATATTTAATGATACAATTTTTCTATTTGTATTACCTTTAAAATATTTTTACATAAAAAATAGTTTACCTTGAATTTTGGAATATATGTATAATACTGGTATGGACAATATTTTGGTATCAAATCTGATACAGTATCCAGTATTTTCATTACTTAGATTAACCGATATCAGGTATCGGCTTGATTCAGCTGACAAAACCTGGTTCAAATTGTCAAATATCCCCAGACACGCCTAACGTACTGTTGATTTAATTAAAATTAGCTATGTATATTGTCTTCACATTGTTTGGAACTTATAGCAATTAAAAATCCGTTTCGGATGTAGTGAAGCATTATACAGCATTTTATAAATTATTTATTTATTATTTGAATGACAGAATATTCAGATTTATAAGTATATTTTGTTTATAATGTAGAATGTTGATACTTTAAAGGGAATTTTACCTTTTTTTTTTGTTTACAACACTTAACTAGATTTTTTCTTGAATATTTTTGAACTTTGAATAACGAAATAACTAAACCTTCGTTGATTGATAAAACATAATATACCTAATAAACACTCAATTTTAAGTTTTAGTAACATTTTTTTTTTAAATTCCAAATTGGCAAATTGCAGGGAAAATAATCTTTTTTTATACATTATGAACTGTGCATTGTATTGCTATAGACAGTTCATAAATGTGTAACCTATCAAAAATTGTACTCTTGTTTGCATGTTTAAGGATGTAAAATATATTTGTTGTGGCTCATATTTTAGCGTTTTTGATGCTATAAGTTCCAAATTGAATTGTTGTATATTACTACGAGATTGAAAATGATAAAGTCGAACATTACTTTATTATATTTAGGTCTATCCCGATTGGAGAATGAACCAGATGTTCGTAATTGAACAGCACCAGTGGGCTTTAGAATATGATCAATCGCCTAGGCGTGCGATTACTGCGTCCGTGCAAACTCCAGATGATATCAATGACGTGTTTTATGATCAAACTGACCGAAAGGCCGCAGCATTCTTGCGCATGTTAAAGTGCTGCACCAACGATACTATATTCGAGCAGTCATTGGTCCGATTTTTGAAACTGTACAAGTATGTTCTTATCATCGTTTTATATATTTATCATAATTATACCACAATAGACATTGGTTTTGTTTGCTGTGACTATCAAAAATTCTTTTCATTTTGGTCATATGAATTTCGATGAAACAATGATATTATGGTGTTTTTTTGGTTAGTGCATTTTTATGAAAGAACACATCAAGTGCCTTTATAAATCATATAATATAACAAGATATTTTTAATAATTACTATCGTTTTTATTAAGACGTTTAGTTCAATTGCCTTATAAATCATATAATATAACAAGATTTTTTTAATAATTACTATCGTTTTTATTAAGAAGTTTAGTTCAATTGAACATTTTACTAGTCAAAAACGGTATAATATGTTCTCTTTATCCACCGGATAAAAGATATAACTTTTTGGAAAATATTTTTATGACCACAGTATTTCGTTGATGTCAATGTAGGTATGAATCGGTAGACCCCGACAAGTTGTTTGCGGCATTTGAAGACACTATAGCTGAATATCAATTTGATTTTGGGCAGGATGTCAATGTCACTAATTTCATGAAACGATGGACGGAACAAGCTGGATATCCAATGATAAATGTAGTAAAAGTCAACGACGAGTTTATCATAACTCAAGTACATTTTGCATTGCGGATACAAACTTTGATCGATTGTAATACTAAAACCTTTATAGGAAAGGTGCCTAATGGACACTCCTGAAAAAATTATTGATTCATCTAGATGGTACATTGGGATCACTTATACAACCGAATCGTCTAAAAATTTCGAAAATTTAGCGTTGGCCACTTGGTGTAAGCCTACGATAGACAGATGTATTCTGTCAGCTCCACAAGATCCGGGGTGGTTCATATTCAATGTACAATCCACTGGTAATTTGAATTCAATTATTCAAAAATGGCTCTTCGTTATTTTATAATGTACTTATTGAATTTATAGGGTTTTACAGGGTTAACTATGACACAGACAATTGGTCATCATTGATCAGACAATTGAAAGAGACGCCTAATGAAATTCATGTACTCAATCGTGCTCAATTGGTTGACGACTCTTTCTTCTTGGCCAGAGCTGATAAGTTACATTATTCCTTCCCATTGAGAATATCGTCATATTTAAAAATAGAAGATGACGTGTTACCATGGTATTCTGCGATGAACGGATATTCATACCTAATAGAACGCATGCGGCGTAATGATACTGAATATTCCGATTTAAGAGTGGGTATAAACTATAAATACGCATTTAATGTGTCATATTATTTAACTATTTGTTTTATGAAGGTATTATATGAAACAAAAAATTATACATAATAAATACAAATTATATGGTTCAATATTTAGCTTGTGTTGATATTTCAAAATTAATTTTTACCAATTTTATTAAAAAATGCGTATTATGTTTTAATCATGACAATAGATAATTTAATATTATACACATTTAGTGAAATATAAATATTCTATTAATAGAATGTATAGTGTTCGCTTAAGCTATAGATATAAACAAAGACAATATTTACGCATCAGATAAATCAATATTTTTCTCGAAAACTAGAGAAAATAAATACTAATATATAAAGGATAACTAATATACATTTGTTTGATAAAAATATAAATATGATACAAGATTAATTATAAACATCAAAATAAAATGGTATTTTGCATAAGAGAAACTCATAACAGTATTATTATATATTTGATTTTTATTAAACAGAAATGCGTCAGTAACTTAGCAGGTATTATTTATAAAAAAACGGAAGACCAAGTAGTTGAAAAAAATAACACAGATCATATTATCCTAACCAGTTGGAACGCATTTTCCGAATGGGCATGCCAGTTAAATAATGAGAAGTGCATAGAATCGGCGTATGATTACTACACCAAATGGCAAAACGGAGAAAAGTAATTAGAACAAGTTCAATAGTATTATGTGAAAATTGACTCACGTAATATAACTCTACCTTAAAGAATAAAACATACCTATTTTAAGACAGTGAAATTGTGCTGTTTGACCGATAAATTTTAATTTTTGGTTGAATGAAAAAACAAAAATAGATAACTGTATATTTGTACAGAATACCTTCAGATATTAGAGACGCTGCATTCTGTGTTGGTATTCATATAACAAATGACACCTCAACATGGGAACAAATGCTTGATTTGTATACAAAGACAAGATCACCTTCAGAAAAACAGTCAGCACAAACAGCAATGGCTTGTACAGAAGATGATCAGCTATTGTCAAGGTAAGAAAATGTGTGAGATTAAATTATTAAATGAAACATGATAAACGAATTTATTTTCGCACATTCATTTTAAATAATTGATTAAAATACGTTCAAATTTAAATTAATAATAAACAAATTGTTTTTTAGATATTTAAATTATACATTAGAAAGCGATGGACCAATTCGAAAACAAGACTTTAAAGATGTATTTAGTGCAATATCCTCCACGCCAAAAGGACTTGAAGTCTTAATAGATTTTTTAGTGAACAATTTAAACAAAATTACAAAAAAGCATACTGACGGAAACAATATAGCAATATTTATTTATTCTATATGTACATCAAAAGCAGCACTTGATTCCGAAATCAATAAAGTAAGAAATAATATATAGAATTAAAATGAGAAAAGTAAAAAATAATGAATATAACAGATAAAAATATTATTTTCAAAATTTAGTTAACAAATTTAAAAGATGATCCAAACACGCCAGAAGACCTCAGAAAAGAATTTAATGAATCGTATAAGCAAGTGAAAAACAACCTTTACTGGTATAACAAATATCATGAAATTGTGAATCAAAACACAGGATGTTCACAGGACTATACCACAACTGATGAACCAACAAAAACAACTACCCAAAAATCACAAACAACTACTGCAATAATAACTCAACCTGTTACAGAAACAACAATAGGAGAAACCACAATATCAAATGAAACAGATACTACTATACATACTTCATCTGAAACTTCTTTTGAAGAGACAACTGAATCAAAACCGACTGAACACACTACAGACAAAACGATTAGAACTTCTCCAACAGATACCACGTCATCTGAACAAACCGATACAACTCCTCATGTTTACCCGGAAACGACATCCGGAGATACCACTGTATCGAAATATACTGATCAAACCACACACCAATCTCAATCATCTACAAAAGACGATACCCCGAGTACTGAACGAACTGACGAAACCACTATTATTCAATCTGAGACTACACATGAAAAAACTACTGTATTAAACCCATCTGAACGGACAACCGACCAATCTTCACGGACATCTCCAGAAAACACCACATGGTCAGAACGCACAGATTCAACCACGCATACGTACACTGAAACTACCCCGGGAGCGACCACTACGTCGAAACAAACCGAGTCAACGTCAGACTACTCAACAAGAGATACTTCGTCATCTGAACAAACCGATACATCTCCTCATGTTTACCCGGAAACGTCATCCGAAGATACCACTGTATCGAAATATACTGATCAAACCACACACCAATCTCATTCATCTACAACAGACGATACCCCGAGTACTACATCTCCAGAAGACTCCACATGGTCAGAACGCACAGATTCAACCACGCATACGTACACTGAAACTACATCGGGAGACACCACGAGGTCGATACAAACTGAGTCAACTTCAGAACATTCAACAAGAGATACTTCGTCATCTGAACAAACCGATACATCTCCTCATGTTTACCCGGAAACGTCATCCGGAGATACCACTGTATCGAAATATACTGATCAAACCACAAACCAATCTCAATCATCTACAAAAGACGATACCCCGAGTACTGAACGAACTGACGAAACCACTATTATTCAATCTGAGACTACACCTTTACTGACATCTCCAGAAGACACCACATGGTCGGAACGCACAGATTCAACCACGCATACGTACACTGAAACTACATCGGGAGACACTACGAGGTCGATACAAACTGAGTTAACTTCAGAACATTCAACAAGAGATACTTCGTCATCTGAACAAACCGATACATCTACTCATGTTTACCCGGAAACGTCATCCGGAGATACCACTGTATCGAAATATACTGATCAAACCACAAACCAATCTCAATCATCTACAAAAGACGATACCCCGAGTATAGAACCAACTGACGAAACCACTATTATTCAATCTGAGACTACACATGAAAAAACTACTGTATTAAACCCATCTGAACGGATAACCGACCAATCTTCACGGACATCTCCAGAAAACACCACATGGTCGGAACGCACAGATTCAACCACGCATACGTACACTGAAACTACACCGGGAGACACCACGAGGTCGATACAAACTGAGTCAACTTCAGAACATTCAACAAGAGATACTTCGTCATCTGAACAAACCGATACATCTCCTCATGTTTACCCGGAAACGTCATCCGGAGATACCACTGTATCGAAATATACTGATCAAACCACAAACCAATCTCAATCATCTACAAAAGACGATACCCCGAGTACTGAACGAACTGACGAAACCACTATTATTCAATCTGAGACTACACCTTTACTGACATCTCCAGAAGACACCACATGGTCAGAACGCACAGATTCAACCACGCATATATATACTGAGACTACACCAGGAGTGACCACAACGTCGAAACAAACCGAGTCAACGTCAGAACATTTAACAAGAGATACTTCGTCATCTGAACAAATCGATACAACTCATGCTTACCCAGAAACATCATCCAGAGGTACCACAACCTACATTTATACTGATTCTTCAACTAGAATACCCACATTAATGAATCAACCCTATTCTTCAACAGGTTATTCCACGGAAACATCAGAATTATGCACTACATTGTCTGATCATACAGAGACATCGACAGAGTTTATCATAACATCATCAAATGTTGCTGATCATACTATTCCTGTGCCATCTGATAAACATCCCTATTTTAATTTAATTTTTTTAATTTTTCTCTTTTTCATAGCAGTTGTTTTAATTATGTTTCTTTGGCGCCTGTCTTCAACAAATAATTGTTGTGATAACTAAACGTATATATCAACTTCTAATATGTAATTCACAATTAAAAAACAAAAAACTTATAAGTTTTATTTTCTTTGTTAGTATTGTTTTTTTTTTTTATTATTGATTGTAATTTCATGAGTTGTGTACTTATGTTTTTATATTTTTATTCAAGTAACGAATACTGGTTTTTATGTATTCTTAATTTAATAATTCTAATAAGTAATATATTTTACTGAATTCGTTTGAAGAGTTTAAATATAATTTATTCTATTGGAATTATATTCAGTTAGATTAGTTGTTTGTTTTTAGGTTGAGTAGATTATGGATGATTAATTATTTATTATCTGAGTAATATTTTTATTATGTTGGGCCTTCATGCTCTTTTATTTTATGATATTTATTTTTAAGACTTATTTAATGTTTTATTATAAGTCCTGTAGATCTATTTATTTTAATTATTTTATCCTCTTCCATGTCTTTTTTTTTTATTAGTTTTGTAAATTTCTTAGTTCTATATATTATGTAAGTTAAATTGTTTTTGAATTGGTTAATTTATCCAATACCCAAAATTAAATTGTTACCCTTTTCACCAAATAATCTTATACTCGAAAAATATTTATAATTGGAAACTAAAATTTTTCATTAGTTTTAACTTCAAAGTAGCATATATTCCTTTAATGTTTATAGCCGGAATTCAATTTGATGATAATATTTGAACTAAGCTTGTTTCATTGATGCCGTATGTATATACCAAACTATGCAGTTGACCGAAGACTTGCGTCGGATTTTCATCACAGATTTAATGGGAACTGACTGAAACGGCGACATCCAAAACTAAATTTCGGTCAAAGTTTTTATGCTACACTGCTCAATATAACTGCAAATTTAATATTTATAATGTTAATCATAATACACCAATTATTTAGAAACATTATTAAACTATAAAACTTATAGATTCACAAATATTTTAGTAGTTAATGATTTTTTCTGGTATTTATGGTTCAGCATCATCTATTAAGTTCTGAATTATTCACTAATAATAATATATAGCATGATATGTTTTGTTCAATAGTAATTATACCATTCAATATTTATAAAGTATAAATGCCTAAAGCATTTAAAAAACTACTAGTAGTAGTAAAGTTAATACCGCTAAGGAATTTTATTCTGACGAATGATTGAAAATGTAACAATATTTATTGTATCTAAATATGTATTAGATAAATTGAAATAGGAATGAACATAATAATTTGTATGAATCAGAATACTTTTTTATGACAAGAAATCAAATCTGAGTTAAAGCTATACAAATTAAGAATGTAATCATTTTTAGAAAAGTGTATAGTATATAGTTAAAATCTTACAAATAATGATTTTTACTAAGAATGCTCAAGAAAATTATAGAAATAAAGTTCATTAGATAGTATAATATTTAAGTATCATATAATTAAAAAAAAATTTACACATGAAGATCACACTTATTTTAAGTTACAATCACCTCCATGTTTGATAGAAGAAACAACTAAAAGTAGTAAGTTTTTAATTAATCATTAGGTTTTATGGTATTTCTAACTCAATTAAGCTATAAATATCTCGATATATTTAACTCACAATTCCGGTTAAAAAAATACACCTTCTGGATTTGTTGTAAAAAATTAGGAACAAATTATTTTATGATCAGCATTTACAGAATTCAAATTATATTGTGGAAACTATAAATAATTTTAAAGTACAAAATAATACAATGCATTTACAACTCATTTGCTATTTCTCTCTTTGTTACGGGCTCATGCTTGAATACTTCTTATGAATGTTATTTTTCATTGTTCTTTGCAATTAAATCTATTAGATTAGATTTATTAAATAAACAAATATAAATAATTACAGTTTAGTAAGTCAAAACCAAATTAAACAATAATCATCTACCAATAAAATAAAAGCCAAAACAGAAATTAAGTGAATGGAGGAAAAATATTAAAATTAAGCTGTTAACTAGGTGACATTAAAGATTTCCTCACAAATGAACAAATATTATGTACAGGCACACGACACACTCTTTATAACAAACATAATTGTTATTAAAATTATTGAAGGAATAATGCAAGAGATAAAATGTTCGACCGACAGTGATACAATAAATATTGCGTAGGTATCCTGAGGTTTAATAATATGTATGTTGAATATTGTCATCAAATAGGTACGCAAAATTGCAACATTATTAATCAATCACAAGACCAAGTAAATGTATAAATGTATAAATGTATAAATGTATAAATATTAATATAAATGGTAAAAAACTAAAAAATAGTAGTAGGTACCTATATATAATAAGTTTAATAAATTGACAGTAGAAAAACAATAATTTACACTTACGAACTAATAATGTACCTATATGGCTATATGTTTATACGTATTGTAATAACATGTAAATATGAAATACATAAATATTGCATGCGATGATCAAGGATCGTCATCAAAGGTTTATATTATAAATTAGACAGCAAATAAGATTAATCTTGAACAAATAGAATAATTAAATTGACATCTACATCATGCATGGATTCCATGCCAGGCCAAAATGCATAATATTGTATTAATATAGTAATATAATATATTATTTACGTTTTCAAAATCAGGATAATAATATGACAAGATACACGACGTGACTTGCCAGTGGTGACGGATTGAAATGTTTATATAGTTGGCATAGTATATAATATTAATATTATGTAGAACCTAGTTTATTATTTATATCTGTATAACATTATTGTATTTATATAGTATATCGGTACTACTGTACTTCACTGAGCTCTATCTATACAGGGTGATTTTTTTATCAAAGAAAAATCATTATTTAAAAAAGTATTTACTTTTTCAAATATTTTTTTACGTGGTTTCAAGTTGTTAAAAAACCAAAGTTTTTATTAAAAAATTATATTTTTAAATATTTTTTATCCTTATAATTTTTTTTTACTTTTTAAATGGCAACATAGAGTTTTAATTTCATATTCCTAAGCAGAATATTTTTCTAAGTATTTTGATCCATAAAAATCGAATTTAGGGCTAGTAGTTTTTGAGTTATAAGTATTTAAAGTTTAGATTGGTAGAGTGGAGTGGTACGGGGTTACCCCGCAAAATGTTTGTCCACTACTCCGCTTGTCTAAACTTTAAATACATATAACTTATAAACTACTCGTCCTAAATTCAATTTTTATGAATCAAAATACTTAGAAAAATATTCTGCTTTGGAATATGAAATTAAAACTCTATGTCGTTATTCAAAAAAGTAAAAAACTTAAAAAATGATAAGGATAAAAAATATTTAAAAATATAATTTTTTAATAAAAACGTTTTTTTTAACAACTTGAAACTATGTAAAAAAATATTTTGAAAAAAGTCAATACTTTTTGAAAAAATGAGTGTTTTTTGATAAAAAAAAACCACACTGTATATTATTATACAATAAGTGTGTACCCGAGCACTTCCAGCTCATCAACACTAATCATATATATATGGTTTCTCGATCACTGGGGTAAAAAAGTTAGCAGTGTTAAGCTAATTGAGAGGTTTGAAAGGAGGTAGCTAAGAACAGCACCAGCTCATACAAACAACTTAATTGGAAAAATATTTGTTTATTCTATATGTACTATATACTCGTATTATCAGGTGCCTGTAAACATTATTCATGAAAATGTTTAGACGATATTCAAAAGTGTATTATTATAATTCATGCTCATTTAAGTTTTTTTTTTTTAAATCAAAAAGGTTATGTACTAAATTATACAAAATTTAAGTAAACAATTACTCAATGTTTCGAATATTAATGAGAACTGTCTAGTTATTTACTAAGCCCAGACAGGACAAGTAGGTACTAAATATTTCACTAAAATGTACAATATATTTTTTAATCAATACGAGATAAAATGATGTTGAAAAGTCAAGTGCTTTGATACATTACAAAATTATTGGGAGGCTTGATATCTCGTCTTGTCTCATTATGTACTAGCGGTTTCAGGTGATGTGTATATAATATTGTATATTTTATATATCACTATGAATTAATTTTAATAAATTTAATTCAAACACTCTGTAAAAATTGTATCAATGTTCAATTCTAAGCCATTTGTCTGTATGATTGGTATGGTTGTTAAAATACTTTATGGTATCCAATAATTTTAAAAAAAAAAAGCTATATACAGATATTTATATTATTTTGAAACCATATAAGTATAACCTAATTGTTTGTACGTTTCGTACCTATCTATACATGCATGTATAAATATCAAATAGGACAATATTTAACAATATTTATGAATTGAGCTCCGTCTTTAATGTGGTCAATTAACATTAGGATTATAATATTTTGATTGTGGTTATCGTATGAAATATATCAGTCAATCGATATGACTTAAATGTAGATATCGGTACATTAAACAATATGTATTAAGTGCAGACAAATTTAATGTGGTTTTATTCCAGTGCAGTACTAAGCTACTAGGCGTGCACTTGTTACTTTCTATAGTTTTTTATACCTTTTTGACGTGGCTTTAACAGAATCATGTTTATAATTAACATTATGGCGCACAAGACAAGTACCTCGATGTTTATACAACGTATCAAAAAAAAAACGCAAACGCTTCGGCGCGTTTCTCGTTACTCGTCCAATAACCGATAAGATAATGGTAATTGCATACCGTATCGTTTCATAGAATATAGGTGCTTGGATTTGAATCGAACTGATTCTGTCATTTATTTTTGTTGGTACTCTTGCCATTAGTAAGTTGTGTGCATTTGACAATATGCGTCCGCAATCAATTATTGTGTTTCTCGTTTTGTATGCACATCACGTCCGTGGATACGATGACAAGCCGACCATCGATTTCGGACGATTGCCGGACGACACTTCACCGGAATGGTACGCACTAAACTTGGTGCCAGACTTTAATGCGACAGAGCCTTCGTTCGCGGGCCGAGTGGATATCTCGATCCTAGTGAAGACCACCACGTCCGAGATCACGTTGAACTCCAAGGACTTGATGTTGCACGAAATCAGGATAACGGATGATGACACTAACGGTGATGTCAGGGTTGACTCTTGGAAATACGTGGAAGACCTTGAACGAGTAAAAGTCAAGGTAGTCGGACATATTTTGGCAAAACGAAAATACAAAATACATATTGACTATAGTGGTTATTTGAACGACGATGCATCCAATATTTTCCACACCTCTTACGATGCCTACCAGCGTGTAAAAAAGTAGGTTTGCGTGTTGATCGCTTTTCACTGCACTTCGATTTATATGGAGAAAATCTGTATTTAAACAAATACAGAATTATATTTCATCGAATAGTTCCAACTTTTTCTAAAATTATTTTTAGATCGTAAATATTGTATAACTGTTATAAATATTTTACAGGTGGATAGCTGCTAACAAACAATTTAAAACCACACGTGCAAGAAGTGCTTTTCCTTGTTATGACGAACCACATTTTAAAACACCATTTAATGTTTCAATCAAAATTAAAAAAAACGAAATCGCTCTGTCAAGTACACCAATTTTGAACTCAGTTGACATGTAAGAATTATTGCATTTGGTTGATTATTCATAAAGCTATAAACTGAAAAGTGAAAATACAATATAAAAAGCCATACCTACCTAATTGTTTTTATTTTATATAAACATTATTTCATTGAATTAAAAATAAATAATATGTAAATTCTCGAAATAAAATATTATTAATCATAATCTCGTAAAATATTTTGTAATTTCATTTTTACTCTAAAATAATAACATCAATGAAGATTATATAGTTTAATTCTGGTACTAAAAATGTTGAACAGTTTAAAAATAATTGTTATAAAATGTATATTGTCTGAACCACAATGCACAATACATACTTCTTATTTAAGGATGTTTATGTTCATATTTATTATCCTCAAATTCAATTCAATAAATAAGAATAATATGTTTTATTTATTGTATTTGGTCCTATTATGATTGGTTGGGATATACTCGTAATTACCTTAAATACTTTTTAGAACCTAACCTAACCTTTCACCATTTATTTTGTAATGTGATTAATGCTTATTAAAATAATTACATTTTTCTGCTTCTAGATATGAGCCTGTAAAAGAATCAACCGAATACCTGGGTAAGACCTGGGTTCATTTTATTCAAACTCCGCCGATCGCAACGTTTATGGTTGCTCTTTTTGTTGGCGAACTCAAGCAGTTTAATGAATTCCAACGAAAATTAAGTCCCGAAGATGGCTTTTATCTGGAAAAATACTTAATGAAAAGGTCTCTTGATCAACTGATCACAATAAGAAAAAACAAATATTATGCAATGGTGGACACAAATGAAGATTCGTCATCAACATCTCATACTATAGTGGCGGAAACACATGAATCCACCTCACCCCCTGTTACTACAGGTTCGTCGTCAACATCTCATAGTACAGTAGCGGAAACACATGAATCCACCTCACCCCCTGCTACTACAGGTTCATCATCAACGTCTCATAGTACAGTGACGGAAACACATGAATCCACCTCACCCCCTGTTACTACAAGTTCGTCGTCAACATCTCATAGTACAGTGACGGAAACACATGAATCCACCTCCCCCCCTGTTACTACAAGCTCGTCGTCAACGTCTCATAGTACAGTGACGGAAACACATGAATCCACCTCACCCCCTGTTACTACAGGTTCGTCGTCAACATCTCATAGTACAGTAGCGGAAACACATGAATCCACCTCACCCCCTGCTACTACAGGTTCATCATCAACGTCTCATAGTACAGTGACGGAAACACATGAATCCACCTCACCCCCTGTTACTACAAGTTCGTCGTCAACATCTCATAGTACAGTGACGGAAACACATGAATCCACCTCCCCCCCTGTTACTACAAGCTCGTCGTCAACGTCTCATAGTACAGTGACGGAAACACATGAATCCACCTCCCCCCCTGTTACTACAAACTCGTCGTCAACATCTCATAGTACAGTGACGGAAACACATGAATCCACCTCCCCCCCTGTTACTACAGGTTCGTCATCAACGTCTCATAGTACAGTGACGGAAACACATGAATCCACCTCCCCCCCTGTTACTACAAACTCGTCGTCAACATCTCATAGTACAGTGACGGAAACACATGAATCCACCTCCCCCCCTGTTACTACAAGCTCGTCGTCAACGTCCCATAGTACAGTGACGGAAACACATGAATCCACCTCCCCCCCTGTTACTACAAACTCGTCGTCAACATCTCATAGTACAGTGACGGAAACACATGAATCCACCTCCCCCCCTGTTACTACAAACTCGTCGTCAACATCTCATAGTACAGTGACGGAAACACATGAATCCACCTCCCCCCCTGTTACTACAAGCTCGTCGTCAACGTCCCATAGTACAGTGACGGAAACACATGAATCCACCTCCCCCCCTGTTACTACAAACTCGTCGTCAACATCTCATAGTACAGTGACGGAAACACATGAATCCACCTCCCCCCCTGTTACTACAAGCTCGTCGTCAACGTCTCATAGTACAGTGACGGAAACACATGAATCCACCTCCCCCCCTGTTACTACAAACTCGTCGTCAACATCTCATAGTACAGTGACGGAAACACATGAATCCACCTCCCCCCCTGTTACTACAGGTTCGTCATCAACGTCTCATAGTACAGTGACGGAAACACATGAATCCACCTCCCCCCCTGTTACTACAAACTCGTCGTCAACATCTCATAGTACAGTGACGGAAACACATGAATCCACCTCCCCCCCTGTTACTACAAGCTCGTCGTCAACGTCCCATAGTACAGTGACGGAAACACATGAATCCACCTCCCCCCCTGTTACTACAAACTCGTCGTCAACATCTCATAGTACAGTGACGGAAACACATGAATCCACCTCCCCCCCTGTTACTACAAACTCGTCGTCAACATCTCATAGTACAGTGACGGAAACACATGAATCCACCTCCCCCCCTGTTACTACAAACTCGTCGTCAACATCTCATAGTACAGTGACGGAAACACATGAATCCACTTCATCCCCTGTTACAACAGATTCGTCATCAACATCTCATAGTTCAGAGGCAGAAACACATGAATCTACTTCCCCAACTGTTACTACAGATTCATCATCAATTTCTTATAGTTCAACGATAAAAAAATCTGAAGATACATTTACAGAGGCTACAACCTTAATATATAAATCGACGACGATAGTTCGGACCACTAAACCGTTTTTTGAACGCCCATATTATATATTTAGTTTTGTTTTTACATGCGTATTAATACTTTCTGCTCTTTTAATGGGCATAGTATTTATTCGAAATTTGATTACTGGTAAAACTTTTTGCAATTTTAAAGTGTAAGTATTTATCTGCAATATATTCAATGATATTATGTTTTTCTGATATTTTGTAATCTAGTGAGTTTTTGTTAATTGTCTCTTGATTGTGATCAAAATATATATGAATTTATTACACTATTAATTTAGTTAGATGATAAAAAAAAAATTTAAGGTTTTTGTCAAAATTGCACAGCTAATCGAATGTGTAATTTATGTTGGCTAATTCACTCGTAGTATTGAATCAAATTTAATAAAATATGATTCAAAATGTCTTTAATGTAGGCATTTTTTTCTGTTGAAAGTAATCGTTCAGTATGAGTTCGATCATTGTTGTTGATTTTAAAAGTAGAAATATCAAAAAAGTGTTCAAATTATATTATTATCCATATATAAATATTGATTTGGTTTGGAGTTTTGGTTCATTTTGTTAGTTCGAAGGTTTTTTTTTATTTTTATTTAGTACTTATACTATTAGTATTTAGTTTCTAGTGCATTTATTTTATCAATACTGAAATTTCAATTAAATAATCACATTTAAAATTCTAAATTTAAACTATTTTAAGAACACTGTATTGAACTGTTTATAGTTTCAACTAAACATAAAATGTATAACTGTATAAATTTTCTGAAACTGGAAAGCAAACCAATTTTTATTTAAGCAATTCAGACCTCTACTACTAACCTTGGTAATCAAATAAGCAATATTGTTATTGCCTATGTTGAACAATACAAAATTTCAATGTATTTATTTAAATAATATACTTCGATAATTTCAAGTTCATCATTTTTGTGAGAAACGTTTGAATAATAATAACTTATAATTTATTGTTGTAGTTTTATTAATATTAAACCATATTTACAGTGGTATATAGTGATATAGATATTTAAACAGTTTAACATAGACTATAGAGCACATAGATTTGAATCTTGCTACTAGGAAATATTGTTCGTTAGTCATACAGCAATTAAGATTATATTTTGTTAAATTGAAATAATTTTTATGGTAGAAAAATATGGCAAAAACAATAAAATATGTATGATTTACTTAAATTGCTTGTACATCATAAACATTTCAAAAGGCGTCGCATGAATTGTATTCATAATAATATAATCACTATTCGATATATCGAGACAAATGTTTGGAGTCCATTAGTATGTTAAATTCATTACATAATTATCGATTCTTTTAACTATATAGTATAATAAAATTTTCCTGTCATGCGTAATCAAATTGTATTGAAAAATTTAAAAATAATGTAGGGGTGAAATACTTTACTTTTGAATAATTATTATATTAATAATGTACTCGTATGAATAATATTTGCAAATATTTATAAATTCTTTTTAAATTCTTTCAACGTGAGTTTTAATATTTTATTTAATAGAGTGATTATTATTTGTGTTTGTTATAATAATATGTGCCATCACTAAACTATATAATTCATTTATTATGTACCTATTAAAATAAATAATACAGCAAGTCAATATTTATTATTTTGTGATTGTTGATCATAACTTAGGAAGACGTATTATAATACCTATATTGCATGAGTCCACAGTCATGCACATCGCATAATGCTACGATTATTATTATTGATTAAAAATACAGTGGAAATAATCATAATATTGGCGATGTGATGATTAGAAAACTAAAACATAAATATGTACATTACAACCTAAAAAAAAATGTATGTTAAAGTAGATATGTAATTTTAAATGTTTATTTGCAAATTCATAATTTGTAACTAATGGATTTCTAGCTTGATCTGCTATAAATATGAGAACATATGAAAAACAATGCAACTCCTCCATCTGCATATCTTAGTTAAAGTTATTATTGTTTAATCGAGAACATTTTCGTATAACGATATGCATATAGATACGTTATGGAAATATTTATATAATATTACAAACATATTTTATTTTATTTGTTTGACGTAATCGCAGTTACAACACCAGCACACTATAAACTTAACTTGAAAAGCTCAATGACACAAGGTCATCGTATTCAACGTTGGTACCAAGTTTTTACGAACGTTAACAAGTGTGGGAATATCCATTTAATAAATAGGACGTATTATGTAAATAGATTAATAGGTATCTACTAGGTGATCTAATATTAAAAACAAAAAAAAAAACATATTCACTGGTTCGTAATTTCCTACCTTTGCGTACTTATTATTTTCACGATCATAATATATGACAATTGTGTTTAATATCGTAATGACGAATGGTATTTTTCGGTTGAAGTGTCCAAACATGTCAATACATCGTGACTAAAATACGAAAACTCCTTCAAACGTTACAATAGATAAGATTGTAGTGAAATTATTGTTCTAGTGACGTTTGATGATGATAATAATAAAATAGTAATGTTTGTAGTATGGTCGTATTTGCATTGCGACGTACCTACTGTCAAATTGTCTTTTTTGCCGTATATTCGTATATAGCGCCGCAGTTACCAATATTTATCCGAACAACGTGTTTGTTCACTGTACACAATGTCGCGGGTGACGGTGGTTTCTATCGTAATTTTCTGCCTTGTCAGGGGTTACGATGGCCAGACCACGGATTCCGGGAAGTTGCCGGATAACACCGAACCACGATCGTACGTGTTGAGAGTAGAACCTAATCTCGAAACGGAAAACGCTTCATTCGTTGGCACCGTGGATATCACGATCGAAGTGAAGACCACCACTACCACGATCACGCTGAACTCTAATAATGACTTGGTGTTGCACGAAATCACGGTAACGGACGAAAACACCAGCAGGGTTATCGGTGTAAACTCTTGGAGTTACGCGAATGACCGTGAACAGGTGACGATATCGATGGATGGACACATCTTGGCCAACAGAAGATACACGATCCGCATACGGTTTGAAGGCGTTCTCAGAGACGATGGAATAGGGTTTTTTAAATGTGGTTACGAAACTGAATTGGATGGAAAAAAGTATGTACAATAATTTATAATTTTTTTTTTTTTTTTTTGTATATATAAATCAATAAAACCTTAAGATGTTATTTTGACCAAAACTGTTGCTCCACTCCAAGCATATTCAAAATTATTTAATTACGTCAACTTCATTACATTTTGTTCACTGATTTTTTAAACTGTATATATCAACGTAAACGTAGGTACCTAATATTAAATAGTTCTAGATAGTTGTTAAGAATTTATTTTAGTGCATATTTCAATAAAACAAATGTATAATAATCAGACGATCAGACCGGTACTGTATCTCATTGTCTATATACCTATATATAAATGTGAAATGGAAATCCTTATCACGCATATTCACAGAAACCACTCATCCGATTATTGTAATCATTAACTAAATGAAAGAGTACATCGTAGATCAAGGTTTAAGATTAATTTAAATTCTATAAGTACATTAAAAATTGAATAATTTATCATTATAAGTTATGGGTATAATAATTAACAACGCGTTTGAGATCAGCAAATGGCACCCCATCAGGTGAATAACGGTGACATATTAAGTTATATGTAAACATAAGTCATAAATTTATAGGTACCACATACCTTTTCAAATTTCTTATAAATCCGATGAATAATTTGGTGAACTTGGTATCCAAAAAACGAAAAAATTATTTCTATGTTCGAAGCTAATAAAAAATCCTTAATTCATTAAATTTGTCAGGTCTAATGCCACAAAAACTTAATTTAAAAATCATTACTCTCATTATTCTTATGTGAAAATTAAATTCTCCCAATTTGTGCAATGAAATCAAATTGAGAGTTTTATCTTTAACAAATAATACCTATTATCGAAATCAAAATTATCACTGGTGCAGAGAGTGGTCAATTTGTATAAAATTTAAGAACATCAATGACTTCAATTGAATATTTGTTCGAGCAGAGATGTATTTAGGAATTTTGCGTACCAGGTAAAAAAAAAATGCCTCCTTCTAACCTAAATTTCTTTAGCAATTTGTAAAAAAAAACATGATAGTTTTTTAGTTTATCTGAGTGTCATTACTTTTTTTTATCACCTAAATAAACTAGTACTAACCTAACCTAATCTATCGTATCAAAATACTCTCCGAAATTAAATTTAGAGCCCCTAAAAATTTACCACCCGGGGCCTAAGCCTCCCCCCTAAATACGTTTCTATGTTCAATTTCAAACGAGTAAAATTCCCAATAAATGTTGTGCTACAATTTCTATCAATAAAACACAAGGGTATACTATGAAAGTTGCAGGAATCGATAATACAGGCCCTTGCCTTACTCATGGATAATAATTTATTATGATTTTGTCAGTTTCTCTCATGTTAGCTCAGAAAAAACTTATTTATATTTACCCTTGAATAAAAAACTAATAATTTTGTTTTTAGAGAAATTTAAGAAAACCTGTAGTTAATAGTGCCTATTAACTAAACAAAATAAACAAATCTTCTTTGCGGGCAACGCCGGGCAAGACGACTAGTAATTAGTAAAATCACAACGTAGGAATTATTATAAAGTATAATTTTTAACTGAAAATGGTTATGAATAGACAAGTTATTAATGACTTGCATGTTATTAAAATTTTAATAAACTATAATATCTATAAATGTAAAAAAAATAAAATAAAAACCTATTTAGAACATTAAATAGGTAAATAAAGATTAAATGGGTTAGTAAATAATACAATAATTACAGGCAAAAAATGTATATAATATAGTTAAATTTTAAGAAAATCTCAATATAAATACCAAGACTATTATTAAAAATAATTACAACATTTGTTCATATTTAATATAGTGTAACATATTATAAAAATATAAAGTCTATATGTGTTTTAATCGTTTTTTTTTTCAGATGGATAGCTGCTACTCAATTTCAAACCACACAGGCCAGAAGTACTTTCCCTTGTTACGATGAACCAAATTTCAGAACACCTTTCAATATATCAATAAAAGTTAAAAAGAATGAAATTGCTCTATCAAATATGCCAGTTTTAGAAACCATTTACGTGTAAGTAAAGATGTTAAAACACGGTATTTCACTATTACTTCTTTTTTATAGAATACGCAGTATTATACCGTATTGAACCTTGCAGTACCTTAAATTATTAAGAATTTAACACAGGTTATAAAACCATTGACCATTTTCAAAATTTCTTTAAAATTGCTGAAATCATTTTAAAACCTACAATAGGTAACATAGAATTTTATAGAGTAAATTAATATTTAAAGTCATATCTACTGCCACCTACCATTTCTGATAGGCCATTATTTAAACATAATTTTTAAACCATGATTGGGATAATATAAAACATTGTATTGCAGAGATGACATACTCGCGGATGGTTCGATTGAATACAATAGCAAGAAATGGGTTCACTTTGCTCAGACACCATACATGCCCACGTGTTCGGTCACGTTGTTCGTCGGTGAATTCGAACAATTCGACAAAACCCACCTGAGCGCGGTCAACGTGTACTCTCACTTAGGCCGCTTGTATCAGATCGAGTACATGACGAAAGCAGTGCCAGATATTTTGGAGGCCATGGAAAATTACATGGGCATTCCATACGCTATGCCCGAACTGAACTTGTTGGCCCTACCAATACTTGGCTTAGAACAAGTCGAAAATAATTGGGGACTAACCACTTACCGGTAAGGTAGACAATAAAACCATTTACACATGATTTGAGAATCGTGATTTATTATAACGATGACGGATCAAAACGTTTAATCAAGTTTATATATAACTTTCACGTAAAATTAATTTTTAAATTCCTATAACTTAATATCTAAGGCTTAATACCGCCCAGTTTTAAATTATGTTTATATTTTTGTCATGTCTCTATATGGTATACTAAAAAGTTTTTAAGTATTTTGGCCAAACATAAAAAATCTCAATTTTTTTGGTATTCGAATTATAAGTTATGCATAATAATTACATAGATTATACTTTGAACTGGTTTATGGTGATAATCGTACAGAGTGTATTTTCAATGATCCTTGCAACTGATGAGTTAGGTAATCAATTAATTGTATAGATTAACATAGACTTTCGACCCCTTTAAATTTGTATTTTTTAATATTGTTATATCCGTCATCATCTGTCTAAAATAATAAAATTATCCTGAAAGAAAAACATTATGATGGTATGCTTGTGCATGACAGGGAAAAAACGCTTTTTGTCGACACGAAAACGAGCTCTAAGGCAATAATGTCAGCAAAGACAGCAGTGGGACATGCCGTGGCAAATCAGTGGTTTGGAAATTTAGTGACTCCAGCCCAATGGGACTTTGCGTGGCTGAATAAAGGGCTTGCGACTTATTTAGAATACCTTATCACCGCAACGGTAATATTTATGTATTATAATATCGGTGGTTAATACAATGCACAGTACATTATATTATGTCAGCATTGTATCGATCGCTAGTCGTGCATGTGCATTATTACATATTAATAATATTAATACTGTCGCGTTATGGTGACGTTAATCTAATAATGTCCCTATTATTGTGTACACTGTAATAGGTGGAACCGGAATGGCGACTTGAGCACTTTTTTATTGTTGACCAGCAACGGCCGGCCCTAGATTACGACAGAACCCAACAACGGCCTTTGACCTCGTCAACAATAAAGCCAGGAGATGTGAATTATAACATTGCCAACAGATGGTCCAGACAAAAGACAGCGGCAATTATGATGATGCTCAACGATTGGGTGGGTGAAAAAGCGTTCAAAAAAGCCATCAATATATACTTGACCCACAACCAGTAAGCGTATATATTTCCATGATATTCCAAATTTTTAAAATATTACGACTTTAAATAACTTAAAAATATTTTAAGGACGATAATATTTGAAATTCAAAAATTATGAAAAATCTGTTTACTCATCATAATATAAGATGAGAACTAATCTAATAAGTGGAGGTTGCATCTGGTATAATAATACCGTTTTATAGGTATACCTCAGTAGAACCGGAAAAACTGTGGAATGCGTTCGACAATGCGCTATTCGACTTGACAAAGTCCAGTTTGAACGACAACAACGTTCGTACTGTGATGAGCACGTGGACAGAACAAGCCGGATATCCAGTGGTGAACGTCATGAAAAAAGACAAATCACTCGTCTTAACTCAAGTAAGAATTATCCCAACTATCACGGTAGGTACGAGTTGATTTCCGGGTCATCAAAAGATGTGTACGATTTGATTTCCAGTCATAAAATATTTTTCCTACTATTTAGTCAAATATTCAGCCTATTAGCGTAACCTAATAAACACCACGAGGAGGTTGTTTGACAAGTTTCTCGAAATTGTTGTTTTTTTTCATTTTTTAATTAAAAATTATTATTAAAATAATTTAGTAATTTGGTAAAAATATATAACACATTGTATTTAAAAATTGTTAATGAGATTACCAGTACCTATACTATGGTAACACTTCTCTCAAACAAGTGATGTTCGAACTAAATGACCCGGGAATCAACTAATACATAAAGTAGGTCTCGGGAATCAACTCACTTACTGCGAGTATCACAACAAGCAATTATTTATTTATATTTTCAGCAACGCTTTTTATCCGGTTATACCAAGTCAAATGATGAATCCAAGTGGTTTATACGTTTGAGTTACACGACGAATAAAGAAAAAAATTTCGACACCAAGTCCGCACCTACCGTTTGGCTGAATCCGTCGGTAAATGAAACAGTTATCCCGATCGACGATGACGTCGAATGGTACATTTTCAATATACAATCAACAGGTGGACAACTTTATTTTTGCAAAAGATTATCTATTGTTTATAATTTTCATTATACATTTCGTTTCAAATGCTCGATTTAAGCCATTGATCATATTATTATATGATATAGTATAACATATTTATTTATTTTTGCATTAGGTTTCTACAGGGTAAACTACACAGAAGAAAATTGGTTATCATTGATCAAACAGCTAAACGATTCATTTGAAGAAATACACGTTCTCAACAGAGCTCAGTTGATTGACGATTCGTTCAATTTGGCAAAAGCGGGTCTGCTGAATTATAAGATACCAATGAGCTTCACGGATTATCTGCAAAAAGAAAATGACATAATACCGTGGTTCACGGCTATGAACAGTTTAAATTTTGTTTTAAACCGTATGAGACGTTTCAGGAATGCGTTGGTCGATGTTGAGGTGGGCTCACCATGAATTAACTTTTACTCGCATTCACGTGTTATATTATAATAATACAATAATATACAATCCCGTTATCATCACTGTTAATTATTATTATGAAGGTTGAAAAAGCTCATAGGGATCAACGTAGTTAGATAGAAACTTTGTATATTATATTATATATAGACAAGTATGTTTATTAGATTAGTATTTTGCAGCTGTCATGCATTATATAATGAACATAGGCGTAGAGTAAACGTGTATTTAATAGAAATTTCCAATTCAATTTTGAATAATTGTTTAATGTTTATCTCTAATTAATGAGTTCATGGCTGTTAGTTTACTATTATTTTATGATCTACTTTTATATATTACCATGCTTATACTTGTATTAAACGTTAAGTATAGGTATACTATGGTTTATGGCGATAAAAGCGATTTGCTCAGTTTTCTATGTTTTATGTTTTTCGTTAGCATAAAACATAACAACTGTCAACTAGCATTATTCTACTTTTAAAAAAAAGTTTACTTTTCATTTTCTCTTATTCAAAACAGAATAAAATAACAATATTGTGACACACAATAAATACATTTTAAAACAAAAATGTATAGGCATAACATAATATACATAATTAATATGTGTAGAAGAATTGACGAAAGAACATTAACAATGCAAATTTGAGAGCATACCTATCCACATTCGTTAAACATTCTCGATACTCTCGAAATAAATTATTTTAGTTGTGTAACACTATAGTACTATACGAATACCAAGTCGTAAAATCGTATAAATATAACGCAAAATGTAAACGCATCATTTTGCAGTTGTATAAATTTGCACTTTGCATCATAATATTTTATTATTTGACGTATTTTCACAAATTCTAAAACCGCATTTGTGTTCACGCAGGCCTTTGTCTCTAAATTGGCCTACACTGCGTTCGAAATGATAAACAAACTCATCGCTGAACAGAAAAGTCCTCAATATCCTACCAATATTGGCTGGAACACGTTGTCGACGTGGGCGTGTAAGTTGGACAACTATATTATGTATCAATCGACCACGGTTCCGGAATATTATCGGAGATGGAAAAACGGTGAAGAGTAAGTCCTAGTTCGTATTTCATTATAATAATATTCATCAGCATTATCGTGCTTCGATCGTTATAATATATTTTAGGTAAAATATCAAATAATAGTTATATGATATTTGACATTTGTGACATTTATGTGTTTTTTTAATCGTTATAGGATACCGTCTGATATTAAGGACGCGGCGTTCTGTGTCGGCGTTCGACATTCCCAAGTCTCAGAAAGTTTTGACAAACTTTTACACTTATACAATACCACCAAAACGTATTCCGAAAGAGCGTCGGTGATTAACGCGCTGCCTTGTGCTGATATACAGACACTTTTGACGTGAGAACAAATTTTTTTCATGACCATATTGTCCAAATAGTTTTAATCATTGACACACATTTAAGAAATCAGTGAAGTAACTCAAAAGCTAGACCTTGTAATGATCGAGGTCAAAGATTATGTACAATGTTAAATACTCATACGTCCAACCTTACCATAATATGGTTTTTGATATAATTATTTGCCATATTTCATATTAATATAGTATCAACATTTAGTATCCAAAATACTAAATAGTATATTATATTATATGTGTTTTAGATTTTTGACATTAATAATGGAAGAAAAATTTCCAATTGAACCAAGTGATTACGAGGACTTCTTTAATGCAATGTCTTCGACGACCAACGGGATAATTGCTATGAATTATTTTATCACAAATTTCACAGACCTGGTCAATAACGTAAAAGATGGCAAAAATATAGCTACGACTATATTTTCAATCTTATTTTCAAAAATTACCACCATAGACGAAATCAACCACGTAAAGAGTATAATATGTATATATTTTTTTTTTTTTGTAAGGAGAACCCGCGGCAACATAGGCCATTGGGTGTGGGGTGGTACGGTAGGGATTATATTTGTATGTTTGTTTGTAGGTTTTTAATTGGGTAGGGTTGTAACACGTGTTTGTGTAAGTGTGGCAAGGATATGTTGCTAAAAATCCCGGGTGGTCACCCATCCGGGAGCTAGCAACTGCGGCCGGTACGTACGCTCAGTGCGTTTCCGCAGATTGAGCGTTCGACCGCGCCTCACCAAGCCACAATATGTATATTTTATTATTATATAACTGTACTAAAACTCTAGTTATAACGATTGATGGTATAAAAGTCCATTCATGGTAGTACACCTATTATATGGCTATTGGCTAGATTACTTAATGAAATATTGTGCATTTAATAGCTAACCAATATATCCATTCAACACTTATTATATAGAATAAGTATATTATCTAATAATATAGTTTTTTTTCATTATTTCTGTTACCTGTTACTGTATTTATCATATCCTTCGAGACAGTTTAGATTTAAGTAAAATATGTCAATCAATTCGTATTCTTAATAATATGCAATTTGTTATCGTATAAACCATTAAGACACTCGTGAGACTTCAGGGTAATACCCTATTTTTTGGAACATTTTTCTCACAGTACACGAATTAGCTCCTTCCTGGGTGATATATTTCTACTTTTTGATTAACAAACAGTAAAAATTATGTAATAATAAGTCTACAGCTGTATGGATGCAATGAAAATCCATGATATTATCAAGTAACATTTTCTCGGTTTCAGATTATGACGACGATTTATGAAAGCAAAATACCATGTGAATATTCAAAGACACTCATCCCGGTGTTTCAGAGCGAAGTCATTGACAACCAAAAATGGTATGACAATGGTGGTCCAGAAGCGATTTGGGAGTACATAAATCCTTTGTCGAAAACAGTGCCGCTCAATCCATCGGAGCAGAACACGACTCCACAGAGCACGTCGGAAGACGATTCTAATGCTTCGTCGAGACTGCATAACTATGCAATAATTGTGCAGATTTTAGCGCTGTCTGTGTCAGTTAAACTATTTGTAAACATAATCTAAGTATTTCCTAATATGTGTATGATATAATAAGTTTTTTTTTACGATAAATATGTGAATATGTCACACTTTTCGTTAATTTAATTTTATGTTCAGATCGTAGCGTGAATGATAAAATTGGTTTTAAAATATCTTGCTAATTTTGATTTTTAATGATACTATAAATATGATAACGTTTTCAAATTTAAATAATGTTATATAGCAATTATAACCATTTTATTAGAGCAGTAATTTTTTGATTTAAAATTAGCGTATTCAAGATGGAGGTGAAAAATACCTATGGAACTAGTACAAAAAAAAAGTTTTTATCAATAACAATAACAAAAATTTTTTGTTTAAAGAACCAAACAAGTATAATTCAAAATCTTAAATTATTTCTATGAACAATTCAACTGCCTTTGTTCAAAACTGATAATTTAATTTGTATAAAACATGATATGTCCACATTTAAGTATTTTATATTTAAATATATATATTAATATATATCTAAGTATTTTTACTCACTGATTAGTTTTATGTGCCACTTAAATTTGTTAAAATATCGAATAAATATACTTTAACAAATTACAAGTTCTACTATGGATTCTTTTTTTTAAGTCATTCGTATCGTCTTATACATACTTCTATGACTGAATTAAAACTATTTATATTTAATATGTAACACAACTAAAATTCATAAAATATATGTATATTATTGTTTGATCTTGTATTTCAAAAATTAAAGTTTTTCATCAATGTATAAATAATATACAAAACATAAGTTACTTTTTTAAATATCTAAAGGCAAGTATGAATTATAAACATATATTAATAATAATAATAATAATAATAATAATAATACGCTTAGAGCTACCTATACAGCGAAAATAAAGTTAAAAACAGGATCGGACATTAAACTAATTAATATATTTTTTTCTTGATTATTTTATAAATTAATTCACGAAAGTTTAAAATCGACCGGAATCAGGAAAATAATTTTAAAAAATCCAATTAATTTTCTTAATTGTTTTCCTCGGTTTAACGATTATTATAGTTTAACCATTATAATTAACTGCAGCAGTGTTAGAAATGAGTTATTTCCAAGAAGATGCTGGAATTCACAAGAATCATAAAAAAAATGCGGGAACGAATTATAGTATACACATTATACAGTGAAATAGTAATGTATTTTATTTTGAAATTTAAATTTTACAGAATTTAAATTTAAAAAAATAAACAATAATGCTGCTTAAAAATATAATAAACAAATCATCAAAACATTTATACCAGAACTATTAGAGTCAATAATATTGTAGTGGAATAAACGAGTCAATTGCAATTCACTGATCTGGTATTATATCAATTCAAAAAGAAAATAATAATGTAACAAGTAATTATAATCTTGTAGATACCAAATAACAATTTAAAAATTTAAATTTACTTTTTTAATTTTTTTATTACTTAAGACGTTGTTGGAAATCTAGTTTAATGAATACATAAAATTTATGAGGAGGTAGCCTCTATACGACGTATGACATAGGAATATTTTGTAAGCGTTTCTAGAGTTAGGACCTCAATAAATAATCAACAAAACATTTGTTTTACTTTTAATTCGATTTGGATTTTAGTTCCCTACTCCAAAATCTAAATTAAAATATTTTATCAGAAGTTAAATAGTAAATAATTTTTAAAAGTATCCGTACATACAATATAGATAATTATAGGTAGGTACTCAAAGTACAATATTACTCTTTGTACCCATTCGATTAATAACTATACTGTACTACAATAATAATATAGGATCGTAGAATGCATTTTGAAATTATTTTAATAATATTATGTAAAATAATTTAATACCAGTATAAAAAATACAGAAATCAAGAAATGTGACTGCCTATAGTAATATTTAAAGATAAATAACTGAAACGTTTGAAACATATATATTATCATATGTATAATAAAATTGTGTATCTCACCAATTCAATGTTTTATTAGTTTTTCAAATATATTCTAATGGTGCATACTACATATGTATTATGTACACCTAGGTATTGTTAACACTCAGCATATTAGCCATTCTCAACGTACGGATTAAAATGTACGATGTCGATGATGACAATCGTTACATTAGTGAAATCAGTCGCACCGCTTTGGCCAGTATCGTGCCTTTGATGGAGCCCTTTAATTTATCACCCATGAAAATCGGAAGGAACATCTTCTACAGGCAAATTAATGCTGTTGCTTTTTTTTTTTTTTTGACATATTAAATAATAATAATATTTATTGGCCAAAAGAAAAATACGATTTCAATAAGTATAGTCATTGATTATATACATAATATGGTTAGATGGCCCATCTCACCACTGAGGATAACCTCTTATCGGTGATATCGGTTAAGTTAGTATGTATTTATAATTTTATAATATTTTAGATATTTTGTAAGAAATTGCGTCATATTATCTGACTATAATTCAAAAGCCTAAATAGACATATCTTTACAACTATAGAAATAAAAGCATAAATTGCAATCAATATATAAATAAAATATAAAAAAGTACATCAAAAATAGATTATTTTTTTCAAGTTCATCACTAGGTATAAATGTATAATATATTATTTCAACCTATTGTGAAACGTGTGGTAGTAAATCTCTAAATTTTATACTTCATAATCATAATACGATCCAGATCTACAAATATTTCTTTTATTTCTTACCTTTGACCATTTAAAATATAGCAAAACGTGAACTACTATATTATATACTCCAACTGACCACCGACTGTTATTTGTCAAACATTTTAAAACTTATTTTTACATTACATGTCTTCAAACTTATGCAATCTTTAATACCTAGCTAAACTACAGTGATTATATCACAACTTATCACATTCTCGGTTTATTTTTTGTTAATTTAAGGTACAAGAAATATCAATTGTATCCATAACATGATTGTCTATAATGTTTTTATATTTTTATTTTGGGTGGATCGATATCATTATTGAAAATATTTTATGAAAGGCATTTTTACCATTGACATAGAAATAATTCTATTTTGTAATCTTTAATTACTAATTTTCACTTATATGACATTATTAATAGGATTTCATCCGACTATTCATCGTTATACTTCAAATTTTTTCTTCAAAGTTTGCAAAGTATTATATAATGATTGTTAACATAATATTTTATTCCTAAATTTAGATGTATCCAGCAAGCAACTATTTATTGAAATGAGTCTGCGAAGTGGGCCATTGAAACATTTTATGTGGTTGAATTTAAGTTTTTGCATGTAATATGTTTTTATTCGCCTAATCTGATAATATTTATTTTTCTGTGGAGACAATTATTTAAAAAATTCTTATAAAAAAAATATTCATTATAATAATAATAAAAGCATGTCATAACACTCATAACACATTCAAAAATCACAGTTTAATAAATTATTGTTGCACAAATACAGACGAATGCTTTATTTAAATATTACAAATTATGACCTAAGTAGTAAGTACCTACTGTATTATATTAATATTCAATGTGAACAGCCATCAAAGTTTTTGGAACAATATTAATTCTACATATTATCGATACGATCGTCTTTCAATTATTGTTTAATATTTTTATATAAGTAATTAAAAACGATTTAGGTAATCCCACTAGAACATAAATATTACCATTTGTTTTCGGGTAACATCTTGCAATCCTACTAGGTACTCGTTTTTACGTAAATTTTACTCACTGTGACTGTGCCTGTATTTGATTACAATACAATAAATCTACATTTTTGATAGATTACCTATTATAGACATCATAATATAACATATCAAATTTTAGATTTTAAGTAGCCACTAGCCAGGGAGGCATTTAACAATATTTTTGAGCAATTCGTATTTGTACCGGACTACCTTTTAATCAATATTGTAGACAGTGTAGCTGTAAATGTTTTTGGGATATACGCCTAAATAGGGAATTATATGACACGTAGGGTGCTTAAGTCTTTCCCCCATACCTTCATCAAGTTAACGGGAATATAGATTATTATATTATATTTATAATGACGATATTATATTTTATAGTTATTAACTGATTATAATTAATACAAAGTGATTTTCATTTATTGGTCAAAGTGATTGTTGTGAAAATCATATTTATTTGAGCTAAATCTACTTCTGAATCTAAAATATATTCTTCATTCTTAATTTTAAATAATTTCAACGCTCTAATTGTCTTTTTAAGAAATGTATCTGATTGTTTCCCTCGGAGTGATAAGAATAATAAAAAATCAGAAATTTTCAAATTATATATTTTATGGCTATCATCCATCAAATCACGATCTTATACTAGCGTATTTGTATAATTTTTTTTCTTTTACGCACATGACATTTTTAACGTTTTGAGTTTAGTTAAGTACATCGTATACCTTCGTATATCCTCCACTACACTACGCTGTACTTAAATTATTAATATATTCACTGCAGCACTACGCGTCTCTCGTATCCTTCTATATAGGTTTCCAAATGCCAACACTGTTATAGAAAGTGATCATACTACTATAGATATATTAATATGTATATGAAAGAGATAGATTATAGTAAAAAATTCTAGTCTACGTATCATATATAATAAATACCTATAAAATGTATGATAACAAATAAATTGACGATTTTACACTCGTTAATGAACGATTTGTTATCAATTTTAAATATTAACAATACCATTAAATCAAAAATTGTATGTAGCCACACATTTTAACAAATGTACAGATGCACTTCTATGTATATTATACTTATATAACTCTAAATACCTAATCAATTATATTAAAGTAGAGAGTATAGAGTATATTAAAAACTTAACTTATACAAATATAAATTTGATCTCAAACGCACTTCTCGCGAATATTCTATTTGCAGAAAATATCAATGCATAATCACATTCAAAACAACACATTATTTCTTTGTGCTATATTACGGTAGTGTATATAGTTCCTTTGTTGACGAGCTTGTGAATAATTGACAACATGATAAAGTTTACAAGCAGTTGTTTAAACTTTGCATCGTCTACACGCGTCGTGTATAAAATATACCTTTTACTCATATTTTTATTTTTAATTCTTCTGCAAATTCAATTATTCCATTCAACATTATTTCATAAATAGATTCGAAGTAAAACAATATTATATATGCAAATAAATTTCAGATATAAAAGTCTTAGCGTATTGTCTACATTATTTTGCGCTAAATTATAATTGCAATAAAATATGATGAAGGTAAAGTACGTACTTCAGTTGGGATTACGGTTTAAGCCGAACGAGTCTAATTCACCGATAAGTTTTATGATTACATTATATATACACCGACAATTCATGGCATCGTCCAAATTGCTGTGCGGGACTCACTGGTTAGTCGTGTATCGTTTTGACGACGGTCGTAATAGTATAATACAGTATAAATACGATTATGTCAAAAGTCTTTTTATTGACTTTCGCCGCATACTTTCTGACGGCCTTGCACAATGGCGGCATAGGTTTGGCGACGCTTACCGGAGAAACAAATCACGCCAATACCAATGGCGACGCTTACCGTTTACCGGACACCACAGAACCGGTATCCTACGAACTGCGGATAAAGCCCGACATACAAAATAACTCGTTTAGCGGTCAAGTCGACATCGTTGTGAGGGCGAAACAATACACGTCCGAGGTGATCTTAAACTCAAAGGATTTGATCGTGTCGTCCGTGTCCTGGTTCCGGGACTTGAAGACAAACCGGAGCACGGCGATAAAGGATTACGTGTACGAACAGCCCAACGAACGGTTGGTCATCAAACTAGAAAAATTGATTTTGCCACCGCGGCTCTATAGGTTCACTGTCGTGTTCAGCGGTATCGTTAGAGACGACTTCACTGGACTTCATAAATATAACTACGACTCTGGCAATAGCTCGAGGTATTTATAATAAATGCGATTTGTACGCACGACGTACACTATTTATTTAATTACACCTAGATCCTATATGCCTTTTTTCGAACTACAAAATTTACCGTCTTCATATTTTTCTTGTTCTCCCTTCTCACCCAGGTCACAAGTACCAACGGAAATAGTTTACCCATACACCTACATGTCACAATAACCTAGTCGAAAAACAGTATAATTTTATTAAATACAATTTAAATATTATAATCTTGTTTCCGTATAGGTGGATAGCTCTGACTCAGTTCAAACCAATATACGCTAGACGAGCATTTCCATGTTATGATGAACCGAAGTTCAAAACTCCGTATACGATATCGATCTCCAGGCAAAACCATCATTCTACGTTGTCTAATATGCCACTTAAATGCAGCGAATTCAAGTAAGTTTGATATTTCGCTTGGGCTCTCGTAATTTTTATCGAATGCGTCAGGTCAATATTCGTTGTACCTATACTGTTATCTCGTTACGTTTAAGCATAGTTACTATAACCTAATATGAAACGATATAAGTACAATACGTGTTTCATTTTTATTTTTATTTTTTTAGTAGTAAAAATGATTGGGTTTGGGATCACTTTGAAACTACAAAGCCAATACCCACGTATTTAGTAGCTTTTATGGTGTCAGATTTCGACAAAAACTCTATAAACGGTGATAATATCGCTATGCATACGCGCAAAGAGTACATTGAATACACCAAATATATGATGGGGAAAGCACCAAAATTACTCAAAGGCGTGGAAAAGTTTACTCAAATATCGTACATGTTACCAAAGTTGGATTTAGTCGGCGTTCCTTTACTGAACGCCTACAGTATGGAGAATTGGGGACTAAATTCTTACGAGTAAGTTTGAAAAATCTGTTTAATAAAATAAAATGTTATGAAAAAAATAATATAATTAACATAATAGTATAATAATCATAACTAACGGTGCGTTGTAATATCTTACACGAATTATGGTGCATATAAATGAGCTATCACTATTATGAGTTGTTATAACAATATCGGTCAGGTGCCTATTCATATGTCGTTTGAAGCGAAAATCAATCTACGTTTTGTGTTACGTTGTTATTTTTGTTTAGGGAATTTTACGTGACTTTGTCGGACGAGTCACAAACAGAAGACAAAATAGAGGGATCCATGGCCATATTGCATGAGATCCTACACCAGTGGTTCGGCAACATGGTGACCACTTCTTGGTGGGACAACGAGTGGTTGAACTATGGAATTTGTAATTACTTGAACTATTACCTAACGAGTATGGTTAGTCTAGACTAGAGACTTTGGCGATTGAATATTAAATACGACCTTTTTCAAAACTCTGCATGACATACGCGTGATTTTTGCAGATCGAACCTGAATGGGATATGGAGGAATCATTCGTAGAGAACGTTCACCAGTACGCGCTGTCCTGGGACGAGTATAACGATACGCACCCTTTGACGTTCGCAGTGTCCACTCCCGAAGAAATCGTAAATGCTTTTGATACCATTGCATCCGACAAGAGCGCGGCGCTTCTCAGGATGTTGGAATGTGTGGTGGGCGAGTATTACTTCAGGATTTCGGTCGACAAATATCTCAATGATTATGCGTGAGTATACAGAAAACATAGGTAACGATAATGATATCGTAATTATTATTCATTTTATCATCGAATCCGTTCTTCTTGTAAGTTGCGTTGTATTTTTATTTGACTAACGCAAATTTACGATTTGAGATAGGTAGGTACTTAAAATTAATTCAGATGATCATACAGGAACTGAATATAAAGACAGTTACCCAGATAATACAATATTTTATTGCTTTTATTTATTTATTTAATATAATGACAGGCGTTAGCTTAATTTAAAAAGTCCCCGATTTACATATCATTATAATACAGGCAATACTCTAGATGAGGGCAAATAAGGGAAGAGTAAAGGTTTAATGTTAATTATATCAAAAACAGTTTACGATTTTAATAGTTTATATACTCGTGCATGGTTGCTACAGATACACGGTAGCGGGACCGACAGACTTGTGGGAGACATTCGATTACGTGCTATACGACGCCGACTACAATATCGACGATGACGTCACGATCTATAAATATATGGATTTGTGGACGAACCAACCCGGGTACCCACTGATAACAGTGACTTACGCGAGTGATGGATTTTTCAAAGCATCGCAGGTAATAAAAAAAAAAATTAAAATCCAAATTACATTCACTGTATTATTGTGGCGTGCCCCTGCAGTGATGGTGGTACTTCAATAAAAATAATTGATGTAATAAATGTTTATCATCGACTGTATAATTTACTATTCTGATGATGATTCCCGCAGAAACGTTTTTCTCTATCGTATCCGCCTCAAACGACCGACGACATTAAATGGTTTGTAGGCTTAACGTACACCACTGAGGCCGAAATAGATTTCGAAGAGGTCACGCCAAGCGTTTGGCTGAAACCGACCGACGAGCAAGCAATAATGCCAGTGCCCGAAGATTCGGGATGGATAATTGTCAACATACAATCGTCCGGTAAGCATAATATGTTAATATGCAACTGTGTAACCTTACCTACGCTTAACATTTTATCATCTGATACAATAATACTAAACCGGTGATATTATATTATACGTCCGTCGTTGTATAGGGTTCTACAGGGTGAATTACGACGAAAAAAATTGGAAACTTCTTTTGATCCAGTTGGTAACTAATCCCGACCGGATACACGTGCTCAACAGAGCTCAGATCATAGACGACGTGTTCCACCTGTGTCGAGCAGAGCTGGTGCCGTACAATTATTACACTTCGCTGCTCGAATACCTGTTGATGGAGGACCACGTGACACCTTGGAACACGGCGGTGACCGGATTGTCGTCGATCATGGACGCCATCCGTCGATATCCCACAGAATATACAATGTTCCAAGTATTCCTTACTCTATTATAATATTATATATTATTCCATACAATAATAATAATAAATAAATATTATATACCTACATTATAAACGTCCATTTCTCATAGGAATACACGAAAGGCTTGGCGGATATATTGTACGATAAATTATCAAAAAATCAGATCCATAACAATTCGACGAAAATCGGTTGGAGCAAACTATTGACGTGGACGTGTAACATGGGTAACTCGCGTTGCACAAAATCTGCATTAACGCATTTTAACGAATGGATGAACGGACACGAGTAAGTTAAATCATTTAAATCGACGGGGGGGGGGGGTGTTAAGTCGAGTTTTGCGCAGAGTCCTACGCAATCCTTTGGGATTTATCACTTGCGATATCTGGAATAAAAACAATATGAAAACTCAATTCGATAAAATATTATAAGCACGTATGAAAAAAAAAAAACAGTGAGGCAAGTCAAATGGATCACTCTGTACACACACGTGTAGGCACGCATGTATATATGGACAAGTTGACAACGCGAATACACCTTAGTATCCGCCTTAATATAATATAGTGAGTTATTTATTGTTGTCTATATATACCATTTGCGAAGCACGGATATTATGTTACGTACCTACGGTGTGTTTTACACATTTTGTCGAGCAAAAACCTTATTTAATATGTACTGTATACACTTTGCACGCGTAGGATACCGCATTATGCACGCTGAAGCGATTGTGCACGTCGATAATACGAAGTGAATTAATATTTCAAATTTTATATTCAGTTTTGAATATTGTATAATAATATTATATAAATCAATAATAATTATGTTGTGATTTTTATAATCTGCGTAGTCTGCCGGCAAAATGTTCGAATTGTACTACGAACTATACCTATGAAAACAGTGAAGTTTCGTATTTTTTTTCTCAGCATTAATACTCGTATTATAAAACATACCTACAACGAGTAGGATGGTTTTTAAAAATATGAAAGAATTTATATTGATAAATATTGAATGCATATATTACATTCTTGGCGATACGATTGGTCGAGTGGTGTTGTTGTTACAGAGCTTTGACATTTTGTAATCCGATAACGGCCAATGTGTGATATATAGTATAGGTTTAACGTATAATATATAGAACCTATAGGTACAAGTACATACGTAGGTACGTTTAATAATGTTATTCTCGTTCACCTAAATTTCAACGAGTTTAATAAAACTTATCTCTCAAGAAAATATAATAGTCTACACACCTCAACATTTAAACTTGTTCAAATATCATGTTAAAATGTATATCGTGTTTGGTAATTCTGTAAATAGAACAATGCATTCGTATGATAAGGAGACATGTTTCACAACTTTGGGCATACAGAGGTGGAGAAAAATCTGAGCATTTATCTCTACAGCTCGTATTAAACGTGCTCATTTTTTTTTTTTAGTAATTTAATAAAGTCTTTTTTCCCCAGAAAAAAACTCTGGTGGCATTCATAATATGGCACCAAGTGTCGTTGATATTTTTTTCCACACGATGGCTATAGTTTCAATCTTGACCTCTAATCAATATTTGTTTCTTTATGTCCAAAAACAATGTTTAGTCCCAAACATACGCACTATATTGACGTGTTATTTTTAGAATACCGGTGGAAATGGAAGAAGCTGCATTGTGCATGGGCATGAAAAAAGACGATCTCTTAACCATGTCGAAAATTCACAAACTCTACAAGACCACGAGATCACCGTCACAAAAAAAAATAATTTTGAGAGCTTTGGCCTGCTCCAAAAATGTCCGAACGTTGTTGAGGTAATACTTGTTTTATGTTTATTATTATAATATTGTAACGATATTAATGTGTGAAACGGATTTGGTTATTAAATAAGGGGACACATTTTGCAATATTTACAGATTATGGCAGTTTAATTTTTCTTAGGCGAAGTAGATTAGTCAATTAATTTTAAGAGTTATTCATATAACGGTATATTTAAACAATTTTTTTTTGTATGAAAAAATTCCATTCTAGGTGACTAAAACCATATTTATATTAACTTTCAAAAGAAATTAAAGAATTCACTGTTATAAGAATTTTTAGAAAAGTTCATAGTTAAGAACAAAATACCGAAATCAGTTACTCCGCAAAATATCCGCCGCTCACTAACTACACAAAAAAAACCTCTTTTACTATTACTCGATCTGCGAGATGCATTACTTAATAATAAATGTATATACTATTGATAAAATATGTTGGAAATTTGTATTAATTGTGTACCTTTACGATTTTAAGTCACCTGGATATTATGCAATTAGACGTCGTGAATCGCGGAAGCTTACAGAACTTCAAAACAATTTGCGAGAACGTCGTAACCACACCGGAAGGTGTTACAGCGCTTATTGGTTTCCTATCAAGCAAACTGGACACTATTCGATGGACACCAATAGGCGATGACCTGAACAAGTACATCGCCGTCATGTACTCCACGTTAGCAACCAAAGTGGCGACGGACAACGAGATCACTGTTGTAAATATTATGATACATCCGTTTGACGATATTTTCGTCTTTTCCTCGCAATATATTGCAGTGAGTAATGCAGTGTTGATGATAATTATTGATTTTTTTTTACGCAGATGGACAATATAAGACGATCTGTCAAATCAGCCGACCTGAAAGCTGTGCTGGACAAAATTTACCAGAAAATCGAATCGAATTCGTTGTGGATGGAACGAGATCATAAAAAAATCATGAAGGCAGTAATTAAAATGTGAAGAAAACACTGAATTTTGGTTACATTTACGTATTATATTATAATCGTGTATAAGTATACCATATATATTTATATTATTAAAATACTTTTATACAAAACTACGTCATTCTGACTTATTTATTGTAATTGTAAACTAGTCTGTATGGATTAACAATATTATTTAATATTACGCATACCTTTTTATGACCTTTAAGCAAGATATTAAGTTTTAGGCTTAAAAAAATGTTCAACAGTGAGTAATATAAGCATTTTATTAGAATATAATTATAACAAACTACAGTAAAACAGATTTCGATAAGACAAAAAAGCTAATAAATTATACTTTTTTTGCTATTAAACAATCAAAAACGTATAATATGTACATATAAATCATATTTTCGTATTCCTAAGGTAATTCCTCAACATTGATGATTGTGTGTTATCTGAAGTTTACACAATTTGAATAAACAACCAGCAATAACGTTAAACCAAATTCAATAAAACATGGACAGATGTATGTAGATCATATTAAATAAAACCACAATATATTACATACTTGGCAATAAACTATTAACAGATAAAACTATTTACGTGGTTACTAGGACCCTAGTTAGTAGATTACTAAACCCTTAGCCATAATATTGAGTACTATAATCGTACCTATTGGAAAATTGCAATGCTACAATATTGCGGTATACATATTCGTGTACCGGAAGTAGTTAGGTAATAAACTAATAAACGTTTACTGAAACATACGTGTATGATGCACTTTGGAACTTAGGCTAATAAAATATAATTATATAGAGTCATAAAGACTAAAACGTGTAATAAACACGCTTTAGTCGCGTTGGTACGTTATATCATATCATACCATATCATAGGAAGTGCAAATAGTTGTTCACATAAAAATAGTCTTATTTTTGCAAAATAAACAAACAAAAAGGCAACAAGTGTTTTATCGAAACGATAAAGTCTAAGGATACGCGAAATAAAACAACAAAAATACATTTAGTTATTAGGTATTGCCGTACGGGAACATCGCTAACGTTGAGTTAATGACGTAAGTGAAACAACTGTAATCTATAGAACTTTTTCGATTGTAATTAAAATTAATTTTCCATTTTATTTTATTTTATCTTATCGTTGTCAATGAAAAGTTATTTACTAATAATATAATAGTATAACACAGTATAGGTATCTATTGCATGTTGTTTGTACTACGATCATTGCCAACTTGTCGATTAAGACAAATGGGGGGGGGAGGGAGGGGGAGGGGACAAGAATGTTATAAGTGTTTATTTTTTATTTTTTTTAATACGTCGACGACTGCGCGGATCATAATACTTAATACGTACATACGCAAACGCAACACGCGCATTGGTGCGATATTCGTTTCGGCGGATCTGAACACAAATAAAACAAGGTACACGTCAGACGTCTTAAAAATGTTGGACACAAGACCAAAAGTGCGCTGACCACGACATAAAATAATAATAATAATAATAGTAATAATAATATGACGATAGTATAATATAGGTAGGTTACACACATATAACACTACGGTGTCATGTCCATTCGTCCAGACGCGAGCGCACACACACACACAAACACACATACACACACTTATCCTATAAAAGCGTGCGCAGCACCTTCCCCATAAATACCTTTAAAATATTTTTATACATTTTTTCCTTTCTTTATTTTTCTATTTTTCTTTTTTTATTTCCTACACGTCATTAATCATTATTCTTCTCGTTAAAACTTCTGTCAGTCCTCTACTTCTCCACTCCGGAGCTCTCCCTCCCACCGTTCCCAATCAACATCCTTGATTCCCGGAGTATTCTATAATATTATCATCTATTCCGTAACAACGTTTTGATTTTTTTCGTTTTTTACAACACGGCGACCGGCGACGAAGACGTCTGTCCGCTGTTGTGTACGTAGATATAGGTATAGTACCTATGTAGAACGTACTATGGGTTGCGTTCAAGGTACCTTCACCTACCTATTATAAATGTGTATTATTATTATTATATGCTATTGTATAACAATATTATTGTTGATGGCCGAATCTTATCGCCAGGTTTACGGGTGCGATGAAAACCAATCCCGTTGGAACATCTACGATACGACGGTCACTGTGTATTATTATTATTAATATTGAAATGTGTCGGACGCACATTGGGTGAATTTATCATGTTATATTATTATGTAATATTATAGGATCGACGGAGAACATAATATTATATTGCATTTTTCATATTTTATACGCATGTCCATTATTTGAATCACTGTGCCTAAATATTGTGTAGGGACTTAATATGTACCAGCTATATATATACGTGTTGTATTTTATATTATCATCCTATACAAAATACAAACAGCGGTATAACTACCATCATAGAGTAAATCAAGGCAGTGTCCCAGGGTTACTGCAGATCTCAAAGTGTCGTCAAATAATTTAATGTATTGATGTATCTATCAGTAAATATTCAAAATTATACGAGTTAAATTCGTTCACAATCACAATAAGTAATATCAGTAATATTAAATAGAATAACAATAAACAGGTATGCAATGGGGTGAAAGACGTTTGGCGTCATACTTCTCTTTTTTTTTTATTGTTTTTGGCGCATAATATATTTCTTTGCATAATATATTTGCCTTTTATACAAATAACAAGCCTATTAGCGTTACCTATAAGTCATCACGTGGGATTAGCTATAGTCTTTCAAAAATATTGATTTTTTTCAATTTAAACGTCTTCATGTTATTTTGTGTGTAACTTTCAAAATTTCTGATCAATTCTTCTTATTTTCATGTACCTAGTTAGTTATTTTTTTTTACCACAAAACTTTATCCTAATTTTTATTTTTATTTTATTGACACATTTTTTTTCACTGCAAAACCTAGTATTAATTTGTAAATTGTTTTATTTAATTAATCAAATTTATTGCCCTATAGTAAGTATATTCACATTAAAAAAATAATAATAATAATGTTCCGTGTATATTTAGTATTTTTATAGATATTATATTTGTTTGCGAAAGAGCCGCACTATTTTTTAATTATTTTTCACTGTCATCACATCACATCACACATACACACACACACATCTAACATACTCGCACACATACACATATTTGTGTTTCGTATGAAAACGAGCGATGTCCGAGGGTAATCATTGTTATTTGAAGCTACATGCTGCGGCCCATCCTATGTTCGTAAAAAGGCCTTGTTTATTAACTGCCCCGGGGCCCTTTCTCGTCTAGCTATGCCACTGAATACAAGTCAATAACTCGTGTGCGTAACGATACAGTTAGAACGATACAATTATAATTCCTGCACAACTGAATGTGTGATGTATAAATTACAGAAGCGATAATTATTATTATTATTCTCCTGGTCGATTTGAATTAAATAAAGCATAGTAGCTGTTTATTATTGTGACGATGCGTCATGCGTGCGGATATTATATCGAGTAAACGAGATCACGTCGTAAAAAAAGGTTAATTTTTTCCACACTCAGATTCATATGATTCAGTACTATATAATATTATTTATGAGATATGGCTATAGTATAATATACATAATTTAAAAATTTATGTTTTCCTACTGGACATTGCCTGCCGTATTTCATTGATTTGCATTGGACGTCGTATATATTAGGTATAGTTGAAATAATTACATAATATTAATCTATTAACAACTAAAAATTACGTTAATACCACTACCTCTTTTTTTAAAAATAGTTATAGGTACTTTATTTTGTTATTTATGTGAAATAATTAGAATTCAATAATTTAGACTTAGGTCACGTAAAACATTTAATATTTATTTGGTATATCCATTCAAAGCATATTATACTGATACAACATATCATATTATACAGATACATAGAAGGAACAATTAATATTTAATCATCACGAATAAATTAAAAAATTAAAATTGAGAGCTGAAATTTAAAATTAAATTATTTACATTTGGTCAATCATGAATAATTTTGTAATTTATAGCTAAAAATATATATTACTGTCCGACGTCCGTTCTTAATTGACAAAAACATAGCTGTCTTAAAAATAAGTGGCACAACTGCACAAGTATTCATAATAATAATAATAATAATATTTTTTTTTAAATTAATCTTATAATCTTACACCATTGACTGTATATTTAATTTATAACGTAGGTTAGTATCGTATACCTAACTATTAATACTTCTAGACAATACCATAGTTTATAAATACTCGTAAAATTTTAATAATATGATATAGATCTTATTGATCCTACTTCAAATAAATACGGTGAAATACAACATGAAAAGCAGAGAAGTTTATTCTTTGTAATATGATAATATCATGGGCATATATAATAAAATTGAATTCTCTTGATATTTGTTTAACACAAAATCATCCAAAAATGTAGGTACTATCATAACTAAATATCTCTTTTATTTTTTGCCAATACTTACCTATTTTTTTCATACAAATACAGAATGAAAAAAATTAGATAATCAATTATATTTTAAATCTGTTGATGACTGAATTTAATATTATTCAGTGGATTTAATTATTTAATATATAATTGTACGTTTTAACAACATCACTTTCTTGAAATAAAACTATTTTTAGTTATAGGGGACTTATATCCTTTGTCCAAAAGGGCTTAACATTTTACAACATTCGTTACTTTGAAATAACAATGAACATTATTATGATTTATAAATATTGACACAAAAGTAAAAGAATATTGCTTTTTATTTCATAATCTCAAGAGGATGTATTATTCGAATATTACAGTGCGGAAGTCTTAAAAAAAAAATGCAGTGGTTTTAATTTTTTTTTAAAGAATGTATTCTCATTCGATTTGAGAGATATAGTTGAACGAACGCCAAAGCAATTTACTTAAATGACTTTTGGTATTGTCAATATTATTATAATTGTAATGGTTTGACCAGAGATCTACTGAATACGCACTTAGACAGCAAATATCTGAACAGATAAATCGGTATTATATACTGGACACGCGGTGGCGTTGCTCGAGAAATGGGTCTAATGATATTATATTATTATTCCGTCTTATTACACGAAGGCTGCAATTGACCACACGTGTAAATAACTCCCGCAGGATATGATCTCATCAAACGTAATAATATTTTACTTTCACCGTTTAAACACACATACTATAGGCGTTGACATTTATCAAACGCACAAAAAAAACATATACACACACGCGTGCAGACAAATGCGCATTGCAGTCGCTTGATGTTAATACACATTTTTATTTTATTTTTTAACGACTTAAATTACGTACGTTAGATAATATATTGTGTTTAACGTTTTCATCCGTTTTCAAATTGTTGGTTTCCTGTGAAAAAAAAAAAATGTAAAATAGCACAATATTATTCGTTTATACGGAGCACCGTTCTATTATAGCATGTATCGTATCGCAACTAACAAGATTGTAGTAATAATAAATACAGGGTGCGCGTGCAATGTTACATATGTTGGATTTCAAATTTAATAATATATGTACCTACATAAGAATTCGTCGACCTATTCGTAGGACTCGAGCAGATGTGTGGATACTCGAAATACTTATACTTGTGGTGGGCGAAGAAGGGCGAGAGAGATGAGTTAAGATACACGTATGTACCTATATAGTGTAATAATATTATTGTCTTAGAATCGACAATAACACGGCAAGGTGTGAAACGTGAAATTATTATGTACAGGTACCTTCATTTAAGGTTGTAAGAGTGTAACATTGCGTTTTGTTAAACTGTATGTATGCAAGCAGCATATAATATGGTGTATATTATACATTATACGGAGGGAGTACAAACAAAGATTAGTATAATTTATGGATGCCCAAAATATTATGTACAATAGATATTATTTTTGTGTATAAATCTGTATCACAACAGTCAATTTTTGTGTTTTTCAAAAATGTTCATAACAATAATTTGTCATAGCTGTTAACTTTTAACACCGTACCTGGCGTACTTATACGTATACCTAGTTTTAATAACAAAAATATCGGTGAAAATTGAATCACTGCAAATTAGTTTACCCGAAACGGGCTGAAACACTTACCTTATATAATATTATAGTATAAATGTCTATAAATAACATTTTAATGATTTCATTAATGTCCTGTGATTATATTTTTTTCTTCTACATAAGTGTATGAATCCCAATTTGTTACGTATATTTTAATATACATACATGTCATTTTATTGGTTTATAATAATATTCTACTTAAACAAAAATATTATGTACAAAAACTTCGATAAATGTCAAAACAATTATTATAATAACTGAATAAAAATAAAATATTATATTATATTCTTTATAATAAAATAAAATATTGTGCTATTGCTGAATAAAGTCTGGTACGTATATACAATACCTATGTGGCTTTGAGGTTAATCCTTCCGGTTGCGCGCCACCATTCTCTCTCAATTTATAAAACTAAAACGTGATTAAATGAATTAAAAAAAGGATGTTGTACTATCATTATGAGGGTCATCCCACGGATTTCCTATTAATATATTATACATATCTTCATAAACAGTTAAAATCCGTTTCAGCTTTAATAACGCACACTATTTACTGCGTGTTAATAAAGATAGATTAATCATTGGTCAACCACATAATAATATATTTTAAATTTTTTCTTCCAAATTTTAAGAACCAACTGTATTGTTTCGTGATCTAAACTCTTTATATTCAGCGCTTTGTAACATTCCAGGAAATATATTTTGAAAACAATGATTTCTCTTCTTGTAATGACTCGGCAATACGTGCGAAATTACTTTCAATACATCTCAGAGAGTTTAAACGTCCGCAGAGAAAATACACATAAAAAAAATGCACGAGGCTTTCATTGAATTATTCAAACGCGTGTAAAATAATTTATTGAACATAATTTTGTATTAAATGCGTGAATTTTATATTGATTGTCGGCGATAACGCGTATACGTACACCTATGTCCTATATACTGGCTAAAAGTATTCTGAGTTAAAAAAATAAAGGAATAAAAATTACTTTATCAAGATAACCCGCCTACTCGATGTTTTAGTGTTCAATAATATTATATACTTCATATACTTATCAGTTAATAATAATTATTTTAAGTACACGACGTCAATAATCTAATCGAGTATATTATACACATTATGTATGCGATGATTGAGTGGAAATAAGATAGTAGCGTGTAATTATGCGAATAATTAAGCTCGAAATCAATTTTTGAAATATTATAATATGTGAATAATTTTTGAAAAATATATGTTTATAATTCATACGTCCATGCGTAAAATAAAAAAACATATGTCTCGCGTGTGCATCGTGTGTTAGTCGTCCGCACCAGGAATTTAATATATCATACCAAATGAGTAACAGTTATATTATTATTATTATATTAAGCTCCCACAATTGAATTATTTTATTATTATGTCATAATACATAACTAAAGAATCCAAATAAGCTATTAGGAAATGTCCAATCCATTAACGCAGTGTCTGATGTTGAGAAAAAAAAATCCAAAACAACAGCATGACCGGTTTACCTAACATAATATGCAAAAGCAAAACCATTTATATATTTGACTGATTATTTGGTAGGTATAAATTATAACGCGTTGTTCGCTGTTCGTATATTACTCGAATACTCGAAGAACGGACATATATGCGTATAATTAAACACATTTTGCTAGCCAAATTGGTATTCACGGGTTTTGGGATTTACGATTATTTATTATAATCCCTCGACTTGAAATAATATGTTTCATAAAGATTTATGATTTATATTTTAACGTTTTTTTTTTTTTTTTTTTTTTTTTAACAGACATCCAATATCTCGCGTATTCGTTTAAATTTTACATATATATTATATTATACTTAAAAAAGACGTGTTGATAACATAAATCCATTAAACTCGATAACGTGTATATTATCATTAGTTTTATTATTATTATAAAGTATATGCATTGCTATTATATTCCCACAACATTTAAATAAAAATACTAATTCATCGGTTTCTTTAAGTTGAGTACGAGGAATCATTAACTTTCTATATTTATTTACAAAATATTGTGGTCCTAATTCCTAATACCTATACGTACCGAAAAACGATTATTTATATCAGCAAATACTTTGATCTAACCATCGATTTTTTTTTTTTTAGAAATATATCTTGACGATCATATACGACAACAACAAAACAACAATAACGAGCGTAAAAAACCGAAAAATATACGGAATTATGATGATTCCGAAACACAACAGGCATGTTATAAAAAATCAATATCATAATATAATATTAAATGCATAGTAAATCCTGTAGTGTTTTTTTATTCGGATGTGATACATTGACGAACAGCAAAGCTCGTCAATTATTGTAATGGATTCGTTCACACATGAAATCCCACATCGTACGGTATAGGTATTAGGTTGTACAGGTATATTGCTGGACTATTCCAAACCACCTTGACAGTTCACTTATAATGTAATTAATAGCCAACGAATATTATATTGCATAAAGGTACGGCGGCTATAATAGAAGACACGATGACAGTAACTCATTATTTGCAGTACCTACCTTCGATCTCCACTGAAGTTCGTAGAAAAATGTATATATATTACATATATATAGGACCACACCCCCGTGCAGGTCACTCGCTCGATTTATTACGGAAAAAAAATCTCGAATATTAAATTAGTTTGATAAAAACCGTCTACACTTAACACACACACGCACGTGCGTACATATATAATATATAGTGCATACACGTAATGATGATAATGTTGATATCTTTTGAAATAATCTATAGCATATACCTACGCCGAATGATGTATAAATGGATTTCTGATGATGAAAAACAAAATTAACTTTTTAAATATCGATACTTCAACTGTAATTGGATTATACACGAATAAACAATAATTTGTTTAATGTACAGCAAAAGGTTATATACGAGTGTATAAAATCGTGCAAATGCGGGACAGCTCGACGATTTATATTTATTTTTTCCAAAAACTTAAATAGTTTATTCTATATTTCTTTGGTTATATTCATACAATTTGTTATAGGTAAGCATTATAATATATGGTTCTAATAGTATTGGGCACTTAACTACTGAATGAGCTATATAGATACTATATTATATTATTAACGTTCGGGTGTTACACGACACGTGTAGAAAATATAATATAATGATAATAAACCAATTGCATTTGTAAAAATCAAATATCCGAGACTTAATCACTTTGAACCCGACGAATCATAAAAGGTCAAATTCCAATCATCATCAATTTACACTTTTCTCGCCGTACGAACTACAGTCTTCCCTCATCAATCCTCGTTTTCATTACGCCGTTGGTCGTTTCAAATTATTTACATCCAATATATATATATTTATATATATAGCGGCTGCTGCATATTATGCCGGGGTCACGTATATTGTATAGTAGTCACTATATACACTCTTTGGTTTTATTGAAGAGCCCGCGCCCCTTTCTCTACACTCTACAGCGTCTTGTCTATAGTCGTAGTCTCTGTATTTGAGCGTAAATCGTGATCTCTTTCTGTACGGACAAAAATAATACATTACCTAACTGCAGTGTGTGCGCTTCTATTAAAACAGCACACGCGTTACAATAACACGGCCGTTTAACAATAATAATAATAATAATATTATGTCTTTTGCAGGTCGTTGGATATAATTATTGCGTTCGGTTATTTGCAAACACGAAATCGATATTACGTAATGCGTTAATATACCTACACTAGTAAAAATGCTATAACTTCACAAGTAATTTATTGAAGCAACGGTCGTGTCGTTTAATAACGCTATGATCCCGCGTTATGATAACGAGAGAGTTAGTGACTAATTTATAGCGCGAGTAATTTGATCTGACCGTTGAACACGAGTCTTAAAACAATATAATATTAAAAAATGTACTTTCATTCCACTTTTATGTTGTGGATTTGTGCTATATTATTTTCATATATACTCATCTGATATAATATTATAGTTGCATTGTAAGACATGACAGCAATGCGTAAATGTCCATTATTTTTTAAATAGTGAACTATATCGACGTTTATCGAGTAGTAGGTACCCATACAACTAAATATATTCAATTGCTGTTCGTTTGCTGAACGGAGAAATTCAAGCGATCAGATTCGCACTCAATACGTTTTCCAACGACATAATTTTTTATTGATGCCAGAAAATGCTAGATGCTAGAAAACTTCTAAAAGAATATAGCGTTGTGATATATATATATATATATATATAGATATATATATACTTACAACATACACGTGGTTCAGAACTTGTATACTTTACCGCCATAAATATGATCAAATAATAGTTTGATGGTAAGGCTTTGTATATAATATGTATAGCATAGGACTGTGTTTAGTTATAGTTGAATATATCGTATCGAATTTTCGACGAATATCTCGTCACAATATTTAAGTCGTTAGATAAATATTTCAACGATAATTATTGTTACGACCAAATTACCATGTCAGTCTTAAGTGTTTGGTACATAGAAAATTATTTTTAACATTTTTTATGAGGTCATTGGCATTTTTATACACATACACTCGCATTACACGTATAAATTTTATAATAACTGCACTCTTTTAAGATGCTATTAAATTCACTTTCAAATATTTAAAACGCTTGTGTTTTATATATACGTATATTATAGTTCGGAGACACGCGAGAAGGATATTAGTTGTACTAGCGCGTGGTATAAGTATAACACACTTTTGGTTCGTAGAACGTACGTAGAACGGTGTAAAATTTGACGTCGTTTGTTGAAATTTTGAGTGTAAACGAGGGTTGAAAAAAAAACCACAACCGTCGTAGAGGTCGAAATAAATAAATAACTGCCGTGACCGTGTAAAACGTCAACAAAACGACCGCGCTATATAATAATGTTATATTTCGTGTCTGAAGTGGGTCTCCCGGTGAAGTGCCACGCGTACGATATATACCATTATTAACATTACTGTTTTATCGCCGTTTGGAAAAATTTATTATACCTACTATATTAATGAGCGTTTATTTTGACTGAATCTCTATTTCCCGTGTTACAGGACCACGGCGTCCACTAATCGGGGTTTCTCGTGATTGAAAACCATGTATATACAAAATTAATTTTTTTTTTTTTATAGTGTACTTCACCATATTATTTATTTTATTACTTGTCTTAAGAGTTATGAACCAGTTTTTGTGCAAAAGACCTATAATAATTATATTGATTATTTTCAGTAATTATTCAAAAATCACATTCGTCACAAACTACTAATTTAATTTTGATTTCCTACTTAGTCGTGTAACATTTGTTGAATTTGAATTGGATAAAGAGGTATAGGTAAGAAAATTTTACGATGTATATAATGTGTACATGGGTTGTAAATATTTTCAACCTATGTTACACACATCTTTCGGTATCAAAACACAATATTTTCATAGTGACCGCTTAAGAGAAGTTTTAATCATTTAAAGTTGTATGCGTCGATCGAGAGACAGAAGCAGAGTAAAAATGATAATGGTATTATATTATTAATTTCATCTTGGGGACGCGAGTCAGACACCAGTTACGAAATGTGGGTCGTAAAGGTAAAAAAAATATGTATAATGTTATACACTTACCTATAACCTAAACACGACCAGGGACTGTTTTTATGGTCCACGTCGTAACTCGTAAACCACCCGGTTTACTGTTCTGACCTCAACGACGGGTTGTACACACTCTCACTCTCTCTCTTTCTTTCTCTCAATACACTTATTAGCACCACCGCAACGAATCACGTTTACCTGCTGTCGTATAGTACCTTAGCTGGTCGCTTCTTCGCGTTTTTACGCAGTTCATCGTCTGCCATTTATTTTTCAAAACAAAAACCACTAAAATCTCATTAAAATCATCATCAATTATGTTTAATATCTAAGAGTCTGCAGCGTTATAATTCTGTTATATGTAAATCTTAGTGTTAATTTTTCATAATACAATCATATTTCCGACCACATAATATGGCACTACAAAATACGGAACAACATAAAAGTTCTATTATAGCGTTATCAAAGTTTAAATCTTTAATGTTATATGAGTTGCTGATATATTTTTCCATATTTTTCTATCAGCCTTGGATTCGATAAATTCTACACGCATAGGGTATATTGTGTAAACATTTGATTTAGATTTTTTTTTAAAACTATTTCATGTTTTTAATATAATTTTTTTTTGAAAGTTGTTTTTGGTTGAATTGTTTCTTTAGCTTTTCAAAAAGTAATATTAAAGAAAATAATTTTATTCTTCATCGGTGGTAGGCATCAAGGGCCATAATATACTTTTTGTATTTATGTAGCAATTTTAAGTAAATCATGCGATTTTTGAAAACAAATAGCTGAAAAACCCGGCTCATATCACCAGTCGTCCCTCACCGAACTTTTTTTTTTCGAGTGAAAGGTTGTAAACTATAAGAAGTCTTTAACTTGTAACAATACATAGTTTTAAATCATCTAATTGAAACATTGGTGGCAATTTTTTTCTCGAGCAGATTGAAAATCAAAAAGGAAAAAACACTAAAGAATGTGTTTTGCTGAAATTGGACACTCGTAATATATTATATTTTACAGTACCTATAATATACCTACACATGTTTTGGCCGTTTCCGTCGATTGCGGTTGAAAATGACCCGTTGTAGCGTAATGTGGTCGGGCGTTATTTTTATACAGTGTTTTTTGTCGATTTATATTTTTTTTTACGTAGTCGACACCTCTAAACGAGTGAATAAAAATTATGTGTAAATTATCACGGTTCCATTAGTTTGCGCACGATAAATACTAAAGTGAAAAAAACCACTGTCTGACAGTGAAGCGAGATTGCTTTTTCTGTGGACAGCGTTAATTTTTTATGTCCCTCGAAATAATTTTTTAACTTTTTATATACACGTAAATATTTAAAATTGTATACATGTATATTTTAACGCAGTATAATCGTTTTTACACTGGATGTTAACGAATGCCAAAAATGTTTCTTGAAATACACATTAAATTACGCCGACCTGATAACGAGAACAGTTTAGCAGAATGGCCTAGAGCCGAATTTATCAAAAATCAATACAAGAAAATGGCTTCCCTGTTTTGAATCATATACGGGTCATATACGTTAAATTTTTTTTTTAAATACCTAAAATATGTTTATAGGTTTTGAATTTTGTGATGCAGTTGTTACATTATAAAGCGTTATCTTCCATATATATATATATATATATTCAAATATATATATATATATTCAATATATATTCAAATGGTGCAAATGGTTTGAAAAATGTATTGTTAATAATGTATATTGTATATAGTAGGTAAATGAGAATGGCTTATCCGATTTGGCGATTTGGCTCAAAATTTTTTTAAGTTGTTCGTAATTGCCACGAGAAGATTTTTACCGCAAGAAAATGTTGGTAAATTTTTTTTGGATTTTTTTTAATTTCCTGAGAATGTGTTCGTGTAGGGATGTGAAAAATCAAGAAATATGGATGTGTAGGATAAATGTAGCCGACCCGAAATGGTTGGAAAGAAGGCGAAGGCGAAGGCAAAAACAAAGAAGAGACTCAAGAATATAATAATAAAAATATATTTTTGTTTACTATAGGGTTGCTATTGGTTAAACAATTTAGTGTGGGTGAATAAGAAATTAGCAATTTGCTATTATATGTACCAATTTGAAAAACTGTTTCACATTAACAAAGATAGAAATGCGAGAAATTATTATGATTAAATATAATTTTAGTCCTGTATTTCATTATAGCTGTGTTAAAAATATTTAATGGAGCTTATTATGATAGGTAAATCCACAGGAAGTTTTGGACATAACTATAAGTACGCCAGGGATTAAATTACGAATTAAACACAAATTTTGAATCATTTTATAGATTTGGTACCTATTTCTAACGGGCAACCAAGTGCAGAGGGACCAACTAGTTAATTATATAATACGTCAATATGTGTAGTTGAATTAATATCGTTCACTCCACTCAGTCGACTCACATTTACTGTACAACGCAAATCCGGTACAATAAAGGATTTCTGTAAATGTATCACTTTAATTAATCTTGTCAGCTACAGAGTAGATATATACCTACTCTTTAGTATATGTATTATAGTTTAATAATATATATTGTATTATATTGTGTTGGATTTTGGTACGACGATACCCCGATACCATCGTGTGTGATGATGACGATGACGTATATATGTATATATATATAATTTGTGTATGGGGCCAAGTTCAAGGTCAAAACCGTGCACGGACCGCAAAAAGTAATTGTTATACGAGAGCGTTTTATCAAGTTCATTGCACGGGTCGGTAGAATCATATAAGACGTCGTTGTGCTTCAAGTTTGACGAACACGCACATAACGGACCAAAGAATTCGATTTTAGAATAATCGGTCAGATGTCAATACTTGGATGATCGATGAAAAAAGTACAATTTAATATTTGAAATTGCTTTATTGAAATAATAATATATATATATAAATACGCGTATGGGAAATACCAATAAAACGTGACGATTTTTATCATTTTTTATGTTAGCACAATTTATTAAAATGATAGGTACATAACGATCGGCCTCACGGACTTCATTAAAATGCGAATGAAAGGGTTATAATAATTACATAATACGGATAATGTAATATTCTTATAAGGTGTTCACTCAACATTTTTAGAAATCATCACGTATACAAAATTCTCGAATGCTTTATGGCATCAAGTACTAAATGATAATAATATTATACTGCATACGCAAAAGTTCCGACGACTATGCTAAGCATATACCTAGCTGTGTATACAAATAAAAATATCGGGAAACTCATCATAAAAAATAATCATTTGTCCACACTTTATATCCTATACTAGTAGATCATTGATTTATTTAAACTCCATCCTGTTGGATATTATCCCTGAAACAACTATAGTTCGAAGTTAAATATGTTATAATAATTTATAATTTATAACTTATAGGTACTTCATAATTTGTTCAAGTAGGTACGACAAATGATAATAATTTCAGCTAATCAATAGGTTGTTTTTTGGCACATACCACCTTAAATTTAATAGTGTGGCTCATTGAGTTCTGTTTGTTCACCTATAAGCTGATTAAAATTAAATTTTATATTCTGTATTATTTATATGATGTAATATACAGTTTCCTGTACATACCCATAAGCCGTAAAGGGGTACTTTCCACCTGGATAAAAACCAGTTTTTTGCCGTTTTATCTATAATCTAAAAAAAATATTAAAAATCGTGTGATTTATGAATTACATTATTTTATTGAAAGGTCAACATTTTCAACCAAATAAACTCTGTAAAATAGTTATCTTTATTTTTTCAAAAATTAAAAAATATTTTTTTACTTTTTCACCAAAAAATAGATTTATTATGTACCTATTTGTTATCTTAGGAGATATCGCAATGGGTGAATCCTAACTGGGCGCCTTGTATATATATATACCGTATACATTATAAATTTAAATTTCAGTATGCATAAGGCTCCCAAAAATTTGAGATTTCGTGGTAAAATGCCAATTTTACGACCAATTATTGTCTAAACGGTAAATGCTTTCACTTAATATTAAGATTAATACTGAATAAACGACTTTTTCAAAGTCACGAAAAAAGGAATGAATAATACTTTACTATATAATATTTAAAGTCTCGTTTTGGCATTTTTGGATTCGAACCTCGTGTAATATTATATTGATCACTTAAAACGTTGTCATAATCTGTCTGATAATATTTTCTATATGATATTAGACACGACGACAAACGAAACGAATCACCACACTGTTTAATCAGACCAAACAAACGTTATAGGAGGTGCGCACTCCGGAGTATCAGCCCCCGGGGGCACGCTGTGTTAGGTCTTTTGGTTACACTAATACAAAATCTAATCCATCTATAAATCTGAGACAATTTTTTTTTATTTTTTTTTACTGAAACTTGTTAAATAATAGTTACTACAAGAAAAGAAATAATAATAAGATAAAAAAAAATAATACAATAATAATCCTTTTGATTGGTATATATATATATGTATATATAGCGACTGCATTTTTATTGTATTATATATATATATATATAATATATATATGTGTGTGTGTATGTGTACGTATTTACTATAACTAGAAATGGAATGTTTTCCTTTTGAAAACCGTCGGTTCTAATGGTCTTGGGACTTCAATTGGCAGGCGGGTATATGGTGGTGGTATACCCATAGAGTATGATAGAACGAGGAGAAAAAAAATGATAAATCATCGTGAGGGCACGTCAAGATCATTTTTAAGATAGTCATTCATTCGTTAGCATATTCCTCGGTTGTCTTATAGCCACCATTTATTATTATATTACATTTTACGTATACTTATTACTTATATATGTATATACTATATATGTATAGAGTTTTACATTTTTTTTTTGTTCTCTCGGTCGAGTACCCGATGTGGTCCATCCTCTCTTTATTTTCCTATTATTAAATTTTTATTATTATTCAAACACAATCGATTCGTGATTGGAAAAAAAAGGGTGTGACCCAGACGTCGCGGTGAAAACCGATTTATTTTTTATTTGATAAAAACCAGACTCTCGACGATTTCATTCTAAACGTTTGGTAAATTATACTATTTTGAATTTATTTAAAATATTTTTAGAATTAAAAACTAATATACTTTAATTTTTGTAAAATATGTTTCGTCTTAAAATAAATACAAACTACCTATTTGACTGTTAATTTAAATGGAGGGCATTGTCGGGTTTTCACAATATTCACAGATAAGTTTTATTCATAATATTGTATTATTTTGAATTTTTGAATAATATTAACCTTAGTCGTTGTACTAGTTTTATTTTATGTTTATTTTAGGCATTAAAATAATATCCGTTAAATATTCCAGTAAACACTATAAAAGTATAAACTTTGTCCTAGTAATCCTTGATATCACAGAGTCATAAAATTATATTTTAAGATTAATATTTTTTGCGATGGGTGTGTATATACAACAGTTCAAATAAAATAGTAATATTAATACTTAATAGGTACTAGGTAGTAGTATAATATGATATAAAAAATATTTTCAACGATACAAGTTTTGTGCTGACAAGATTTCACAAACAGTATCATGCCGGAGAAAAATAATATTTAGATAAAATTGTTTTGTTGAATTAGAGAAATTGTGCTTATGTAACCATTACAAATTATAGATTGTGTGGATGCAATACTCCATAAGCGTGTCTGTGATGAATGATGATTAATGAATTGAATATTCTGTTATTCGATTTAAAAATTCGTTTGAAAGTTCGAATGAGCAAACGGTGGAGTGGAAAAAAATTAAAATAGCAGGGAGAGAGTGTGAAAACAATTACTAAAATCGAAACGAGCGTTGTAGTAAAGTAGTAGTAAAAGAGGCGTTTAATCAGAAATAACGAATACCGTCATCAACACATGGACACCGAATATATTTATTATTTATATATTGCATAGGTTCGGGATCATATTCCTTTTTCTGCATAAAAATATAATATATTATACCTAATACATAGCGATAGTGTAGGTTGATGCCTTTTGTGCGAGTATCAAAAGTAAACAAAAGTACTATGCCACCTTAAAAAGGAAAACGCACATGATCATGTACGAAGAACAGATAGATAATCCCAATGATCAATCATGTAATAACTAACACAGTTATTGTTTTTTTTTCGTGTGAGGATTGTTTGAAATATTATTATTTTGTTTCATGTCTTGATACGTTTTACTCTTGCCGTCCCATGGCTAGAATAATATCGTTGAACCAGATAGTTGAATCGCACTATGGTTGTGGCAATTTTTTTTTTCAATCTATTCGGAGTTTTTTCCGGTCACGAAAACAAAAATACAAAAAATCGTTCAAGTACAAACACTATGCAAAAAATCACATCCGGAGAGGTGTTTCATCAATCGTGTCATCACCGTCGTCATTAGTGATTTTTGCCACAGGCGAATCCAACGATTGCGCGACGTTATCGCTCGGCGATCGTAAATCCCCGACCACCTTGTTTTTGGTGGACCGACCAACGCACAAAACCTCTTGGGATTTTTTTTTTTCATCTTTTCCATTTCAGCGATTAATCATTGATACCGGGCACGTCGTCATCATCGTTGAATCGGGCGTCTATATCTAAATAATAATTTATATTATACACCTGCGTATCATGATTATTATTATCATTATTCAGTCGAAGACCGAGCAAACGACCGGCATATAGCTATACATTTGAGTTTAATCATATACCTTTTACTGGGCAAGTTTCTTGCTTAAAAAGGGTGTGAACTAGTCGTAGGTACCTACCTCGTTTTAAACCTGACAAAATTTTAAAAATAATCAGTCAATAATAATAATTAGTTATCTTGTGATTACTGTTATTATTAAAAATAATATAAGTCTAAATGGTCTTTTATAGGTACACACATAAGTTGACACAGTTCTATACGTCACAACATTAAAGCTCGTTTTGAAAATATTTATCTATTTAGTTATATTTCATTTCTGTATATAATAATATGATTATATCTCCCCATCTAATACCTACCTATAGATACGTATATTTGATGGCTAGGTATATGGAATCTTTTCAGTAAGATGCTTTAAGTCCAAGAATGCGTGTAAAAAAAATGTACTCCTACAAAATAACGTCCTTTTTGGGATGCAATTAGGTGTTTAGTCTGGAACGACCACCTCATCGACCGAGTCACCGCGGTAAAGGTAAGTTCCTGTGCCGAAAGACGGCACGTCGTGTATCGCGTATTGTACCTTATGGTAACTGTACACGCATATATACACAATACTGATAAATGCATATATAGGTATAATCATACGACCCGTTGTGCACACGTGACGACCACTATATTATAAACATGTTTGTGAACACGGCGACCGCGGTGACGTACAAGAGTCGTATTACCCGGCGACCGCGAGACGCGAGTGTCGCACACTGTACAGTAATAATATATTATATTAAACTATTCGTTTTGCAGTGTGTTGTGCAGAGTCGTCGACAGGATTTGTAATCGAACGTCGCGCATAATTTTCTGATCTTTTTCGTGTTCAACAGACGTACGGACACAGACATATGTATATATATTCAATGTGTATTGTGTACATGATACATAATGTATATACTCGGACACACATAGCACACCGGGTAGGTCGTATGCGCGGGCGCGGTATCGATATGCGTTGGCTCGCAGCCCAATGTTATGTCCGCACTATATTATATTGGTAGGTAATATAGGTATTACATTATATTGTCGTATTGTTGCCGTATCAGCTCGACTACTTAGAAAATCCCTCGATCAGCTTTGTTTGTATACCTTACGGACGCCTTCTATACATAACCTACACATTATTTGAAACTTTTCATAAGATACACGGGTTTCTTTAATCTTTATCACTTGTTAGTTGTTACAGTTGATTTGCAGGGGAATAAATACATTTAGTAAATATTAAAATAATAATAGGTAGTGTTATTTTCCTAATCGTTTAAACTTTAATTTTAATACATTTGTATTCATGAAATTATTTTACTATGAATCTACGCATTTAAAATTGAATTGAATTGATCTAGATACATCAAAATAGGTATAGGTATGCCTAAAAGTTCGTTAAAATTCAATTAAAATAATTGTGAAGTAGAAAAGGTATTATTTTTTTTTTCAAAGGTTCTAGAGACATTGAATACACCTGGAAATGAAGTGTTTAAAAATAATATGATTTTTAAGTTTACAAATTTACAGATATATACTTATAAATTTCAAGATTATAATTTGAATACTTTAATGAATAAAGTATAAACGGACCTAACATCAACGGGAATATGTAGATACCTATAGTGGCTATATGACAGAAGCGCCGAAGGCACAAAAATGACCTATCATTTGCGCCAAAATGTGTAGGACATAAGCGCCAATATAATATTGTATACCTAACATGTGAAATAGGCGCCAAAGGTGCAAAACTTACAAATAATTTGGGCCGAAATTAAAATTTTATGTAAGTAGATATTTAAAAGTTGCTCTTTTAAATAATTATATTATGTTAAAAAAAATGTCAATAATAAATTATAATATAAATGCAAATAAATATGAATTTAATAAAACGGTTTCAATTTTATAAAAAAATGTCAGTAATAAATTATGATATACAATACACATGCAAATAAATATAAATTTAATAAAACGGTTGCGATTTTATAAAAAAAATGTCAATAATAAATTATGATATACAATACACATGCAAATAAATATAAATTTAATAAAACGGTTGCGATTTTATAAAAAAATGTCAATAATAATAATTTAATAAATTGGTTGATTTTTTAATCCTACTTTTTTCACATATTCTAAACGATTTATTTCACCATATTGGTATTTCTTCCATTGTACAATTATTTCTTCGTGAGATACCCTTAATTTATTGTTAGGAGTAGAATTCATAAATAAATATGTTTCACTTTGTAATTTTAATAATACATCAATTACTATATGGACGGAACAATGAGTCAAATAAAATTGATCTTTTAAATGTCGATGATATAATTCAGCTGCATTTGTAGTTCGTATAACCTCAGTATCCGGAATTTCAGCCCAAATTTTAGACGGAAATATACTAGAATCAATGTATGTTTCTAAAATTTAATCACTAAATTTTAAAATTGTTTGATCTTCGGGTGCGATGGACATTAAATCTGCAAAACCATCAGACACTTCGGTGCACGGAAGAAAAGCCAAACCAAAAAAAGACTTCAACCAAATCCCTATTTCAGAGTTCTTCATGTAATCATTTCGAAGACCCAAGTTTTGAATTTTCCGAAACAATGATTGCTTTAAATGAAATTTACAACATTTTATTTTTGAATTTGAAAAAACTGCTAAAAATCCATCATGTGCTGCTTTTTAAAAATCAACTAGGAGTGTTTTTGGAGAAAATGCTAAATTATATTTTTCACACAATTTTTGTATATATTTCCACATTGATTCATAGCAATTTGAAGTTTTACTTGGTAGTAGACAGTAAATTAAATGTAAATATCTTCCACAGCTATAAACATGTATCGTGTATAGTTGGTAAAAGAATTTCGGACTAACGTAAAATGTACCATCGGCAAGTAAAAGTGAACTATTGTGGCACATGTATTGGAGATTAGATTTAGTGGTCAGAAAAATGATTTTGCTTTCTGTATCTACGTGACAAAACGTTTCGTTCCTATTAGTAAAAATATTCCGATTACTAACTTGATTAATAGCTTCTTCTAGTGATTGAGGCGTTGTCGGCAATAATTTACGTCGTTGTCTGTACATTGAAACTCGGATATTTCCAATATCATCTGAAACCATTGCAGTATTTTCAGCAGTACACAACTCTTGACGCATAATTTTCGATGGTCGGTCGGTTATATTTTCGGTTGCTTTTCGTTTACAATTATTGCGCAAAATATGACACAGGGCATCATGATCGTTCATTATTTCATGTAAATGCTCACCATTAATACTAACAATTTCTGTCATAGGTTTATCCATCTGTATTCTAGCAGAACATTTTTTTTTGGTACACCTCAATGACACATTACCACTGGCCATTTCTCGTAAAAATCTATATTTTTGCTCTTTATGTAAAATACACACAACACCTTTATTTGTAATAGTTTTGTAAAATCCATTTTAACGAATGATGCTTACACGAATGCTTACGAAGTACTTACTAACAATATGTTATAAACTAATAACACAAAACTGCTCATACACTGTCTATGTGACAATCTATTGTAATCAAATATAAAATCTAATTGTCGACATTTGTCGATTAAGATTAAACGTTGGAGTTTTTGAACGATATAATTCTAAATTTAATATCTGTTATTTAACATCTATTAACCGTGGCACACAGGTACCAAGGATTTTGGCACTTTCGTACGATACGATTTTGGCGCTTTTGTACGATACGATTTTGGCGCTTTTGTACGATACGACTTTATTTTTTCTTATCTAATTTTGGCGCTTATGTCTTTCACCGCCTATAGTAACATTTATAGTAGAACATTTAAATATTAAAAAACCAAATTTAAAAAAAAAATTGTGTTTTAAAGTGGCTACAAAGTTATAGAAATTCAAATCCTTACAGTATTTTACTGTCTATTTAAAATATTTATATTTTACACAGTCAATATTGTCAATAGACAAAATAGTCCTTGGGATTCACTATTCATTATCGACTCTCGCAGCACACAAGACTGACAATATTGTGTAACTATGATATGATTATCAGTGATGTACATACATTTATTTTTTTGATTAAATTATGATGACTTTTGCTAACATTTAATAAATATTTTACAGAGGTATAAAGTTGATTTCTTTCTCTTATAGTCTTAGTTATCTTAAAAATTATTCAGAGATTAAAGTTAAGTACATTCTTAAATTCCATATTTTATATTCTGAACGGAGTGATGAATGTATTCATTTTACAATGATGTGTGTTTTTTTGTGTGTCTGTGTACAGCATAACTAGTCGAAATAATGCTTCAATTTCAAACTTTGGGGATGGTTTCCGATGGAAAAGTGAATATTCTTGGTGCGTTATAGAGGTCAAAAGTAAACATTTTCCAACAGTTTTCAAAAAAATCGAGAAAAACAACAACAAAAAGTGACAGAATAACGGGAATTTTTACGCAAAACCAGTTTTCGACCAAATCGTTTTTTTATATGGTTGTAATTCAAAAACAAATCTCTGTAAATACTTGACATTTTCACCAAATGTTTATGTTAATGTTATCTATAAGCAGTTTTATTTGACTTTTTTGAGTTATTTATAGACTACTGAAATTTTCGATTTTTATGAGAATTTTTTTTAAAGTGTCGGTAAAAAAATGTTGGATGACCAAAAAAACTTGAAAATTTAATACAAAGTTCCTCATAAGTTATTCTTATAGTGATTAAAAAATTATAAGAATACATAGGCACAATTTTTTTTTTTATTAGCATTTGAAGTTCAAATATTGACAAAAATTCGTCACAACCATAAATATTTGCAAATAAAATTGATTGTATTTATATCTAAGGTTAAACAATTCAACACTATAAATAGCTATAGAGAAAATTTGAAACGTCACTATAGAGAAAATGTTTTGAGCGTTTGAGTTTTAAATTTGTATGAAATCGCGTAACGATAACGATTTATCCTCAAACCCGGTATATGCAGTATATCTATGATAATATACATATGGTATTATGAATTATGATAACTACATGCAATGTTTTTGGAAAAATTGATTAACCATGTGCCTTATGCAAAATGCGTCCTAATTGAAAAATAAAATATTTATTTCAAAATAGAATAATATATGACAAGGTTTAAATATAATATATCCTAGACTGACAAATCATAAACGTTAAGAATCGTATTTCGTATACAATATGATACCTATCATTGCATTCAGTTTTAACCTACCCTAGTCAGAGGTTCACCCCATCCCCTAATGTACAGCAGAGCAGTATCCACTTACCTGCTTAATTTTATTTAATAATTTAAAAAAATAAATATTATACAGATATTATTTTATATTTATTTTCATAATTGTAGTACCTACGTCATTATTCTTTCATGTGTACAATTTCTTTATTTTCCAAATTTAGTTGTATGTTACTGTACACATTTGCTGTGCTCATTAATAATTATGATTTTTATCATTTCAAACTATATTACAGGCTGTTTATAAATTAAAAAATTTAATTTAAATTAACTTAATAACTTAATTAAAGGTTTCATTATAACTTTTAACTTAGGTACCGAGGTTAAAAAAATTTAGGTTTACTATTAAGCTTAAACGTTTTTGAATTTTTTCTATCAACTTAATTTATCTCAGTTAAAAATTATCTTCATTTTGCCCAGGCTTGCGTAAAAGTATATTATATTTTACAGTGTAGTATTTATGAAAAATCGTGTACTACTATGGAGTTTTATGATATCTGCCGGCGAATCGAACGCAACGCGACACAATATATTATAATGCGAAATAAATAACACTTTTGGATTGCTATACTATACCGGCTTCTGATAATCAAAATGTTTCAGGCGATGTCGGATTGATATATTATATTATTTATAAGTGATATTCATGATATAATACTGATATGTAATAATTTCAATAATATTCCTTTCATTTTTCTAAATAGAATACAACATAAACACTTTTGTTATACGAAATGAAAACGAACTGTTTAACGTCATCTAAGGCGTCTAAGCTCTTCAGAATTAGGTCAATTGGTCTCTGTGAATATCCATTGTACGCCTTCGTTTCGGTTTTTTAATTTCCCAACATTTTTTTTTGTATTTGATATTATTTTAAACACATTTCGAACATGTAACTCGATTTATTCTTTATTATTAGTAAAGAAAAAAATGCAGTATCCATATGGGTACTCATCATTGAATTGTATAACCATAAAAATATTATAGTTGTGAATTGTGATTTATTAATACAAGCACATATATTTTTTGACAATTATCTAGATATCCTTATTTCCAACACAAAAATATCACTACGATATAATATAAAACACAAGAAAAAAAAATCAGTCACTTATAAATAATTACGATATACTTGCACTGAGTTTCCATGAAACATATAATAAAAAACGGAGATAAAGCGTAAACCAACATTGAAATATGTACTATACTTATATGTATATTATAATAAGTATATGTGTTTTTCATTTTTTTTAGAACATAATGCGTTATCATAGTAAATGAAGACAGGTTCTTTAAGACAAGGTTCGTGCCATGGTCATTAAATTGTCTATTAGGTGATATTATATTATGTTTAAAGAAAAAAAATCACGATCCTATGCTTAACACATTTGACATTTACCACCATCTCGGTATCCCTTTGTTTATCAAATTTATTCTTGTTGACTTAACATACTATTTTATATCTAGAGCACAACTATTCATAATGATGAATTAATTTTGTTATAACTTATGTAAATTCTATGTTGCTATAATACCCGGATAACGTCTTACTTTTTGTTTTAAAAAGATAACAAAATTCTGTTTAAAGCACATTGAACTGACCGATAATAATCAATAAAATACAAACTAATTAAATTAAAGTTATTTTTAATGTTAAAATATATATATTATAGTATTCTACACTTGACATTTTGATTGTAAAACGTTTATGCAATAGCTTGCTATGTTGTGGAAACTAGTTTTTTTATCAATAAAAATATTATTACTTCGGGATTTAATAGCAATATTTTATTTTTCTACACCTGATTAACTTCATATGTTTAAATCAGTTTTAAAAATATCCATTGAAAAATATAAAAATAATTCAAATGCATATGAATATATTTGGATTCCCTATACATACGATTTGAAAGAAAACGATAACTACGACTAATAATAAAAAAATATTATTTACAAGTCATCTACAAACCTAACCTACAACCATACCAAATATTTATCTTGTTATTTTAATGTTTAAATTTTGAAGTAGTATTTCGTAATATTCACACATATACTGAAAAAAATCATAATATATTTATTATTTAAAATTACCTATCATTTTTTAATTACCTAGCTGATATAAAAATCACAATTAGTTTTAATTATCTCTGGTATAGATTAGTTATTTATATAGCTTTTGACTTAAACCACAATAGTACCTTATTGCCTGTAATGTAAAAGGTAGGTATCCATTTTTCAATTATGTAAATAAATGATATAATTCGTAAATATTTCGTTCCTCTATTTGTTTAAATATACGTACATTTTAAAGTTTATAAATACCAAAAATCAATAATTGAATATATTTTCATACATGTGGTTTAATACTAATATTTTTTTTTTTAACTTGAAATATCACAATTATAATTTTAAACTCTGTACATTATATTAGATTTAGATTTTTTTACATATTATATTTTTGTATACGATATTAGTATTTGAATCTTTTTTAAATATGCTTAGCTTTTTAGACAATATAGAATAGAATATAGTACCTATACATATATATCTATATACAGATATAAACCTTTTAGATGTAACCACATAAATAAAAAAAATTACATTCTTTCATAGAACTTTATAAAGTGGTAATTTAAATAAAACCCTTAGTGGATTAAGCCAATTATTAAGTTGTTTTTTATTCAACATAAAATTGTTTAATTTAATAAAAATTCAGTTAAATATAAAATATAATGAAGATTTATGTGTCTACGATAATGACTTAAAAATCATATTATTTAAATTAATAATATCTGATGTATAATTAAATACCGAAATCAAAATAAACTAAATAGAATAACAATTATCAGTTAATGACTAGAAATAATATACAACGTTCCCTAAACAGAATGTGACAAGCATCTTTACCCTCTTATGTTACTTTTTACATTGAAATTAAATTATTGTTGTGCTTATACTGCATACCTATACCTTTTGAGATTTAATACCTAATACAATAATAATTATACATCGAACACTTTAACTGTGTTGATGACTTAAAGAATGATCGATTTTACTGTTGGGTATTAAAAACTAGTGTTAAAAAAAAGTTATGTTCACTTTTGAGTTTTGACAACTGAAATCGTTTTATCATTGTTCATTGTATCGGTAACAGGTTTTAAAAACATATAATTATGAAAATTCCAGCTGGCGTACAAAGACAATAAAATATTTACAATGCCACGTCTTTCAAGCTAAGCCGGTATTATAATAATTATCATTATAAAAATATAAAGTATAACACTGTGTAACTCTTATATTACTACATGTCACTCCAAATAATTTACCTAATAAATAGATAATATTTAACAAATCACAATCGTATGCATTTTATCCGTAGATCGAAAATCTTTTAAAACTATATTAGAGAGATATTAGAAAGATTATAATACATAATATACTATATTATTATTATAATTAGGAAGCAGATATATTTATGAATTAATATAATATTATCCAAATTAATGGGAAGTAAGATAGACATTTGTTTAATATTACTTAATCAAATTAACAATTTAATTTAATTTTTGCATATCTGTTTCATATTTATCATGCGCTGTCAGTGCATATATTTCATGATTTTTCGTTGTATGTTACTTCAAATTTTCTGTGAACTTAGTTTTTTCCTAACATGTGATCGGTATATTTTTCAGATTAACCAACAGTTATCATCAGTACCTATAGTTTAATTTTGAAAAATAATTCACGCATTTAAATTGTCAATGAACATAAAAAAAGCTTTAAAATACGAAACTATTTGGACGAAAAAATATAGTCATGTTTTATGTAAAAGCGCAACGAACGTGAATGTATTGAACAAGTACTGTTATTGTATTCTAATCGTAACGATTTTGCCCTAGCATAATATGTTTAATCTACGCGCGTTATAATTTTTGATTTGCGTGGTTATCTACGTAAAAAAATATGTTCTGGTTACATTTTAAGAATCACGGTAGGTATACTGTTGAGGATGCGGGAAAAAATATATGTAATAGATCCACGCGTAAGGAAGACGAAAACTCTTTAAGGTTGAATAGATATGAGGTATGAAGCGCTCAATCTAGCAGCTACACGGCAACTTGCAAGGGCCAGTATACGTGACAAAATCTATCTGAGCGGTCGTATTGGCAAACGGAATTTGTTTGTTTACTCGATTCCCTTATGTTATCAAATCTCGTCGTGTTTCTAATATATTCTGTATCATAATCATAGTTAGGTAGGTATTATTATATTTATACGATGTCAGCCACGCGGCAATGACGATTATGATGATGATAATAATAACGACGGCAACTGGCTCGTATACAAATCGCAAATGTATGTTGTGAAAAAGAGAAGAAAACCGTTCTTGTTGCAGATTTGCAGGCGTGCGAAATGAGAACAATTTATTTATTATAATATCATTTGCGCTGTTTTTAAGTAAGAATGCAGCAGTGGGGTACCTATAATACGGCTATACTGCGGCGCAACTCTGGCACAATGTACTTTTATCAGGAGACGGTGGAGTCGAGTAAAATCATTGTATATTTTTTAATATCGAGTAAATATTAAATAATATTATGTGTACACGAAAGGGTAAAGATCGATCTAATTACTCATTAAAAGTAAGTCTATAATTATATCGCACGCGACGTACACTTTGATGTGCACCGGTGTAATAGTGCAATAGCACGGTGTTCCGATACCGTTAAACGGTCATTCCTGAACAATAATACGTCAAAATGTCAAAATGTCAAATGATAGGCATTATTTACCTATTATTATTATTATAACACAGCTGTAGGTATGACGTATTTTATTAAGTCTACTCGCACGTTTTTCATAATGATTATTGTTTGCCATCGACGCGCTGAAATTCTTCCGACGCGTGGATACCGCATAAATATATAATATTATTATGTTTTATGTACCTACGTATAACGTATATGATATATAAATAGCTGTCATGCGACACAATAATAATTTACAGGATGTTTCACCAAGCATGTTCACCCCCTTTTTCTCCTTCAATAATTATTTAAAATCTGATTTTTAGAATTTTTGCATATTCGTAAATACCATATTTTTAAATTTTTATGATTTTTTATGATACTCAAGGAGTGTCTTGTGGAGATACAAACTTATGTTTTAAATAATAACCCTCTTTTTCAACTGTATATTTTTTAGGACCTAAATTTTTTGAAAAGTTTGTAATATCAGAATCGAAATTCATACGAGTAGTTTTTGAGTTACTCATTTAACCCTTGAATTCCAAAAATCAGGATTCGAATGAGTTCATTATTAAAGATAAAATAGGGCTGAGTATGTATGGTGAACCACTCTGTATATCTAGTCCATAAAGCAAGTCGGGCTTGTTACAACTTACAGTACAGTCTGTCGGACAAACTTTTTAAGAAAAATATGGTTACGTTTTATTGATGGCGATTTAATTCGATCAGTTTTGAACCTAAGCTATACTTATAATAGGAAATAGGGGGCTTAGGCTTTAGCCACTTTAGGGGTTGAGGCTCCCAAAAAATGTTCATAACCCTCCTAAAAATTTCTTAATTGTTGTTTTAAATGTATTCATTATTATTAAAGTAGGGATTTAGCATACCAAAACCTCAAATGAGTCAAATGCTATTTACGCCTAAACTTATAGTCCGAACTGAGTGCATTGTAAACTGCATATACCTACCTTCTAATAAAAATGCAATCAGTGTGTATTTACTATTTAGTCATTTTTATTAAATGATAATTATCGTGTCATATATAATCTATATGTGAATGGACATAATAGATAGGTACCTACACAATATTTTAACCATTTTCGTATAAATGCCATAAATTCTTGGACTGCCTATTTGAAAATCGTATGCGACGTTAACGAATATAACAATATTATAACAACGCGGCCATTGTCGATTTACCGTTCTAATCTAAAAATAATAATATGCGATTATCGTCTATCTGATATGATGTACGCGTTTCGTATTTACTTCTTCACCTTCGAACGGTTAACGAATAAATAATGATCGATGAAACACATACGCGTAGACTGTTCATATACCTATATGAAGTTATTGTTATTATGTGCCTAACGCTCGTTTGTTCACACAGTTTACGCGATGAATTTTTGTAGGTTTTGAGACAAGCGTTTTCGTTTTTTTTTTTCTTAAACTCGACTTAAAGAAAGAATAACGATTAATCACAAACCTTATGCACCTCAGTACAACACATATGCGGACGCTCTAAATGTTCGTCGATCGTAATAACCACATTATAATGTATACACGAGTTGCCTCGCTATAACTACTTCGATATTTTCACACACGAATATACAGAGCGAACCACAAAGCATGCCTAAATGTATCCTTCATTTTTATTTTTATTTGTTAAAAATCTATTATTTAATTATTGTATTTGTTTACATAATTATATTATGGTTAACGATAAGATTTCTCCGCTGTCATGTGGCATGCAGAGTTCAACGTTATAGCGAATTTAGAGGATTAGTGATGGTTGGAGGTCTGTGTCGGACGCATTGGGTTGTCCAGATTCTAGAGGTTCAAACTGAAGTGTTTTATGATTCATATTTTGTATTGTTGAGGAAATGATTGTTCAAATCCTATTTTGTTATTGCAGTATGAGTAAGTAGTTCTATTGCCTTTTGTATTTACCTATCTGTTAAAGTGTAAATACCTACCTACTAAATTTTTATAGTTTTTAATTGTACATTTAGAAACTATATTTTTAATATTACTGAATACTTAGTTTCTTGTGGAGCTCAAACTTTTCTTATTTAAATAAGAGTCGCTATTTTTACTGTAAATTCTGAAACAGATATTTTTTTTGAAAATGTTGATGTATTTGTATAAGTATAAATTTGAATTAGTATAGTTACTGATTTATTAAACTTTATGCTTTAAAGATAATAGAACACTATATAATATAAATCTGAAAAATAATGGAGTATGACGATTAGAATATTTTTTTAACTCATATTTGTCTGTAATAAAATTGTAAAATTTGTAAAATAGCCTAGGTACGTATAATAAACTATACTAAGTAATTGACGGAATATTACACCTTATACTTTATATGTTATATGACTTTTAAGGATTATAACCCTTGGTTTACAAAGCTTAATAACTGAAAGACGAATAGTTTCAATACATTTTGATTTAACGTTGATGATGCATTAAAAAAAAAAAAATAATCAGTTCACAACAAACAGTATAAAAGAGAGATTTTCATTAAACAAATTAAGTTTTTTTTCACTGCAGGACACTCCTTAAATAGTAGAAAAATCTAAGTATTTAAAAATAAGGATTTTAAGCTTTATGATATATAAATACTTTATAAAAATAATTCCATTAAATCAGAATTTAAATCAACTCATTATTTAAGATTAAGAAAGATAGGAATTATGCTTAATGAATCACTCTGTATAAAATATCATCAAAACCAAAATAATTAAATTTTCATTTTGCTTTATTTTGTATTTATACATTCTCTACCTATATATGTAGGCACACACACAATATTAAAGTAATAGTTATTGTGTTCTATTTTATATTTATTTCGTACAGATATTTCTTTAAGAAGTAAACACATTCTCGTGTATACCCTCCGATTGCTTTTATCCGTGTAATAAGTACTAATAACGCATGTTATGATTTTTAGGAATTCCGTAGTCTTTTGTTAACATATTATAGTTGAGCCGCTCTGAATAGCTATTCTGTAGCCGTTCATTATTTATAATATATATATACTATTATATATAGGCATATTATTATATAACAATATTCCATTATTCTCAGTCATTATAACACATAATTCGTATATTGCTGGTGATTACGCCCCGTGACGTCTTCACCTGTCGACCTTCTCCATCGATTTGCATGTCAACTATCGCGGGCTTCATGCAGCATCGTATACGCTTTTTTAAATTTAATTTCCCATACAATATCAAATTAGAATAATTTAACTACGCATATTTTCTATGTAAATAGGTGTGTCTTTAAGAAATAATTGTTTTATCGTTATCGTATTTTACGTTTTAGATGTTCGCTGTTTACATTTTTAATTTTATAACTGAAGAAAACAATGTTCTGGAGAATGCTGACGGATGAACATGAAATTTTGAAATTGTACATACATTGTTATTAAAATGTATTTGTTTATGTACTAGTGCAATGTAGCACCCCATAAAACTTCAAAGCACTATCGCACTGATCTAAACTTGAAATAAATTATATGAGCAGGTATTAAAGTTTAGAGATTAAAACTTATTCATTACTGATTTAAAATTTCACTTTAGAAAAAATGTTGACTTTAAAATGACGTGTATTGTAGTTTACAAAAAAAAGTAAGTATACCTGCATAACAATCAAGACAAAATGTTAAAAAAAAAATTATTTTATTTTCAAAAATACATCAATTGACCGATAAAATCATTATTCTTATGTTAAAATAATCACTCTGAGTTGATATGGGGAGGGGGAGAATATGGTGTACTGTTAATAGGAGATTCACATAAAGGCGTCTTTAACACCCGTCAAAAATATTGAATCGTATACGGTATATACCCGCACCGCAGCGCGCGGCCATCATGGCTCATTTTTTTATTGTAATATTCGAAATGATTTCTATGTGTTTACGATATTATAAGTCATCGTGTACAATGTTCCGTAACAATGTTATTTATTTGTACCCACATAACTTGTTCGTTAACATTTTACCACAGATTTGTGTCTATATTTCAATAACAACTAAAAAAATATTTTGTTCGAGTCATGTCAGTACCTAGTAACCATCAAACGTCAGTCGAGCTCGTTAATGATTTTACGTATAATGTTCAACTCTCGCTAATTTGTCCAGAAACGAAAAAAAATTATAGCACATGAAATACAGCTAAAATCCATCTATAGGACAACGCAATAATAATAAAATAATTATTATTACAATATTACGGTGAAAATCGGTTTTCGTAACACTTTTTACGAATTAATGTTTTTTTTTTGATTTTCTATTGCAATACATTGTTATATTATTATTATATTAGTTATATTACTATCTAGTCTGCGGTAGTTCAGCCACGGAGTACCGCCTACGCGTGTGTAAAACTTCATTAACCGCTCGTAATAATATATATACGACGAGTAGGTATATATATATAGGTTGACGTATTATATACGTCATAAATATTGTGTTTATGTATAGTTATGTTAGTTATATCGTTATTGACGCAGTGGCCTCTACGTATATAGGCGCTCAGATCGATGAACGCGGATTCCGATCGAAAATTTAATAATAAATCGACATGGATCATCGCGACCGGCGGCACGAAAGAGATTTCGCCAATAATTCGAATCGGTAGCGGCCGATCGAATACTCTCAGCGTATATTATTATAGTATGACGTGTGCGCTCAAATAAGTTTTCACTCTTGACCGGATCACATCGTCGGCGGGCGTGACCAGATATACCATATAACAGCTCGAAATCAGCTCAAAATTAAATATATATATTATAATATAGTCACACGAAACCCGTTACCAGCTAGCGCACACATAGACACAAACAAGCGCACACGCACACTAATAGGCATTTAATAAAAATCATTTTTACGATCTTGATTAACCTCGATCGAATAAATCGCCACCATTTTAATGGATTTCTCAACTTACTAATGGTATTTTTGTCGGAAAAAATACATTATGATTTGATTTTATTTCACCAAACCGGTGTAAATTACCAGTCGAAAATGACTGCACGGTCTGAGCCTAAAGGTTCGTCTAACCATCATATTATATACATATGCACGCGGTTCGGTTAATGGAAACCTTCCAGTTTTCATAATTACCGGTTGTTGCCCAGACAGGTACAAATAGAAATATATGTACATTAAAAAAAAAAGGAAAAACTTAAAATGTTAAAAAAAAAAAATAATGTTAAAGAGAATGTATGGTAATACCTATCGTGTGTGTTCGAATAAACGCTGAATCACATGGTCCATTTCGGTTCGCACCGATAATTATGAGATAGGTACTCGCAGCATTGTCAGAACTGAAAAGTAAATTAACTGCAGCAGATGATGAGATACGTTTACACGTGGTACCTAACAACATAATAATATAATGACGCTCATTTGACATATTTTTTTCTTCGTTGCTTCTCGGAATCACCGAAACAATCACACAACATGTTGACACCTAAGCGCAATCAACCGCGACACGATTACATTATTTTTTAATGAATTATTTTTATTGTCATTATTGTAGGTACTCATATTTATTTTCCGTGTTAGCTAATTATCAGCTATGCTACACGGTTACATTTGTCGATTGTAAATGTCGTACTTATGATAAAAATAATGTTGTTTACACGAAATCAACTGAAAACTTTAATACTACAATCTACGATGTAGGTACGGGTAACTTACTTATAAATAGATATTGTCCGACGGGGTCCTCATTAGACCCGCCCAAGTGCAGATGTATATTTTATATAATGTATAATATAGGCATGGGCATGTGGAACTGGTTCTCATGTAACCCGTCGGCTAATTTTTTTAAACTGAACATACTGCACACAGAAAACACTTAATTATAATAATTATAATTATGTTATAAAATGTCTTGATAATATTAATAAATTTTAAAACTCTGAAATAGATTACTAAATGTCGAGCTGACTTGACGTTTCCGTAAAGTCTACGGGTAAAATCAAAACCCTTATTGTGAATAAGAGAGATGGCCTGCATAAAGTAGTATTATAATATCAAAGTGGTTGTTTCTGGTAACATATTTCGTAATAAAATTAAATTAAATGGCAACAATTTGAGTTTATAAATCATATTCTATCAACTGTTAGCTTATTTTATTAGAGTGTCAGAGCCGAGCATTTATGGTGCAGTAACTTGTCTCAGAGAAAAACTCCCACGCATCGTGAAATAGTCAGATTTTGATAAATATTTCATATTTCGACACAGATCGAATTTACTCAAATTTCAAAACCCAATCTGTAGAAATTGTAACAAATGTCCGAACCGGGATGGGCAAATTCTTATTTAACGGAGTTTCAAGTAACAATAAAATGTATGGCTTATAAAAAAAGCGTACATTTTACATTTTATTTATTTTGCAATCTAAAACCATGGTTTACGGATTACCTACATTTAGTACATTTGAGTACCAAATTAGGCTAGTGGGTCATAGTTTGTTCATCTCCGGTATAAATAATCACGCATTTTTTAATATTTTAAAATACATTTTTTAGAATTCCCTGAGAATAATTAAAATTTTCCACTTTCAAATAAAAATAAATGCTCAAAATTCGACTATTACCCTTTTTTTCTTTCTTTATTTGAAAATATACTATCTATAGCTGTTGACATAATAAGTATACATGTTCTGAGTACAATTTTAAATTGCAGTAATGTATAGAAAAATCATCCATTAATGACACTCATAGCTTGTTTTTATTTTTTATTTTTTCGATTTATTATATTAGGTTTAATTTGTGAGGGATAGCAGATTACGACACCATTTGCGTTTTAGGCGTCTGGGGGGGGGGGGGGTTCCGAGGGAATGGAGGGTGTAGAAAGATTTTTTATTAGTGGGTTTTGGTTTGATAATAGTCGATTTTAGAAACGTTGGTGACTATTACCCTAAACGTAATCATTCTTCCTGTTGATTCATTTTTTACCATTAAATAATTTTATTTGATATTTTTCGTTCAACCACTGAAGTTGTATGGCTGCCACGCAACGTGACTAGAAATTGCCAGTTTTTCTGCTTAATGAATAGCCGGCTCCAACATATTTAACTAATATTGGCAAGGTGTGGTAGAATAAATAATTTAATTTCAATTCAATTCGCTTACTCCATTAAAGTTATTCAAATACAAAAAAATCTCATGCTTTCCATTTAAAACTCAAATAATGTTAAATGTCTATAGTTATTTTAGTAAAACAAAAATTGCGAATAATAAAATACCTATTATATGATTATTAAATATAAATTATAGTTTATGATTCACATTTTACAGTATATATTTTATTTTTAATGCGCAGGTTATGTGTAGTATCTGTATATCGCATAATATTTAATATCAATGTTACTAATTACTAATTAATAAATTTTGTAATTAAATTATATCATTCAGTTCACAATGATATACATGTAACAGGCGATAAATTAAAAATAAAAGTAATATTTACGTTTGCATATTATTGTGTTTCATAATAATTTTTAGAAAACAAGTACATTATTAAAATAAAATATACAACATTTATTCTATGAAATATTACTTTATATCGGACTTTAATGATTTTTATTATTTGATGGTAATTTTTTCAAAACATTTTCTTCGACAAAACGGTTTCATAACCACAAAGTAATTAATTATAATAATTCGTAGAAATTCAGTCCATATAATTACGCTAACTCAATTTTTCAAATTGTAATATTTATTATACGCTTGTTACCGTTGCCCTGAAATTAATAATAATAATTATACATAGTTTCAACTCGAAAACGAATGATCGGTCATATCCTATTTTGGTCGAAAGAAGGGGTTTTTTATTTTTTATTTTTTAATCGAACATAAATTCTAAAATCCGACTGTGAGGATTACTACGTATACGTTTCGAGTATGGAAAAGGCGTACGCATATACTCATCTGATAAATGTAAACTATCTTGCGAACGTCATTAGTAATCATAATTACAGGGTACTCCACGGCGGCGTTCCATTAATCTCGGTCCAGATGACAGAATATTATTTAAGAAAAAACCCGAGAGATACATATTATATGTACATATAATATGTATATGTGTATATATTTATTATTTATACATACACATACTCGCTTGCATATTTAATATACATATAATATACACATATTATATTTGGGGGAAATTAAAAAAAAAAAAAAAAAAAAAAAAAAGAGGCAAATTATAATCACCGTGTAGGGAATATATAATATATATATTTGTGTGTGTGTACCTATAAAAATATAGGACTAGAACAAAAAAAAATATAAATAATAAAAATTATGAAAGGAAAAAACAAAGCCATATAAAACTGGTAGAGCTCTACAGCGAGTGATGTGAAGAGAATTAAAAACGTGAAAAAAATATTTATAAATTCGTAGGGTGTTATTTAGTCCTTAAAGGTTTAAGTCTGATTTACGATTTGGATTATTATTAATAATCTCGGAAAGGAAAATACTAATAATAAAAAATAAAAAATATAGCTCTGTAGACTGCTGATTAATCTTTTTTAATTACGAGACACCGATCTTGTTGTAGCTGCGTATAGCTAGCCCATTGTGTGCATGTTTCGCGACCACATTTGGTTTTTCGACGAAGAGAATATTATTATGTGCTGCGCCGAGCCGGAGGCGGGTCATTAAAAAACACATATTATAAAACTCTACCCCTAAATGCGCTCGCGCGTTTATTTATTATTATTTTTTTTTTTTACATATTATTTAATTACACGAATTTGTTTCCGAGGATTTGGTCGGAACACTGAGCCGCCGCCTTGTGCGTATGCACAGAGAACACGTAATTACAAAAACCTACCTGTGCAATATAACTGGTACAATAAACAATAATATTGTTATCGTGTTTAGTATTTATATTGTTGTGGAGATGCGTGCACGACGTTGTCCATGGTGTTATCGGGTTTTCCGTAACAACTCTGGGCACCTCGTGCTTTAATCTACACACACATGTTTAAAGTGATTTGCGATCTTTTTAATTAGCGAAAGGACTAATTTTATTAATTAAATACGATAAAAAGGAAATGTTAAGAAGGTACCTATTGTAAAATGTTATAAACTATTTCTACATCTATATTATAGGTGACTTATAGATCACCTGATTCACCAAGAATGAAAAATCTGGAACACGTTCAAATTTTCGGTTTCTGCGCAATTTATCGTGTAAATAATAATAAGTTGCAGCATTTTATCAAAAAATAATTATTGGATAGTCTTATAGATGGAACATTTATTATGATATGCGTTATTTTTATATGACGACGATAAGACACATTAGCATTTATCAACATATAAGTCATACGTCCTCCCAGTAAAGTATTTACGGGGGGATATGTGGAATAGATCCCCCCCCCTGGTTTCTTATTTTTATTAGTTATTTTAGTTATTTATAATATTCGCTAGTGCCACTGACGTTCCACATGTCACAGGCACTAACGGGACACGGCTGTTTCCAGTCATATCTCTACAGGAAAGCCAGGGCCGCCAGTCCGATGTGCCTACAGTGCAGGGGCGGAGAGGACACGGTGGAGCATACTCTGCTTGAGTGCTACTACTGGAACGTCCTCCGTGATCCTTTGTCCATTCACTTGGGGCACAGACTGCGTACAGCCGACATCCAGGATATAATTTGCGGGCCGCCATTTGACCAGCTTCCAGCAGACCCAGATGAAAAGTTGAATATACTAAGGTACGCGGAGGAGTCCTTTCGGCTGTTCTATGGAATGGTCGAACGCATCTTCTCACTCAAAGAAGAAGAGGAGCGAGTCCGCCAGGCTGTGGAGGTGCGGCGATAAGAAATGTTGCTGCAAAAATGTTGTTATAAAAATTGTTGTTGTTAAAACTGTTGTTGTAAAAATTGTTATTGTAAAAATTGTTGTTGTAAATATTGTTGATGTAAAAAGATTGTTGTAATATTAGCGAGTGGGGGATTGTCCCACCACTAATAATTGTCGTTGTTATTGTTATTAATAAACGATGGGAGTCAGAGGAGAAGTAATGCTAACGCGGTTCCTTCTCTGGCTCTTGATACAAAAGGAAAAAAAAAAAAAAAGTTATTTATAATATTTGTCTGTCGATAGTAAGTGAACTACCCCCTCCCATAGGGGAAATTAAATGTTTTCTAACGTACATCCACCTTTGAAAAAATCCTAAATACGCCATTGCGTCCTTTTAATAGTGGACTGCATCTAATTAAATATAAATATATAGATAACTGTCCATATTTCTTAAATCAATATTAAAATTGTAAATATTTAACTAGGGTAGAGACTAGAGACTAACGGAACATATTATACCATATTCAACATATTATATAAAATATTATTTGATAGAAAACTACATGGAAAAAAATTCTAATTTTCTGTCAAATATTAATAGCTGTAGGCAATATTCGTAATACTAATACGTTATTAGAAAAATAATACCGAATTGTTTCATGGAAATTAAAACAAAAAAATAGTTGAAAATGTTATAAAGCGCACAATTCAGATGAATATGTGATCTAGTTTTACTTCAACTAAAATTATAAAACGTACAGTACTATAAATGTATTGTTCCCAACAGTGCATTTGTAGATATGGGACATCGGCCAAGTGCAAATCATTCCGAAAATCTACAATCATAGTTCCCTGAAATTTTTATGTAAAAATAAATATCGTCATTTTAGACGTCACACTCGTACACCTGCCAATACTAAATCGATGCATGATCGATAAAAAAAAAAAAACGATGGATTGCATGGCCCGTCGAATATCCTGACAAATCTCCGATTATGTGGTCGTTTAGCGATACCGTTGTAGTACTAGAGCGCATCATATCAATATATAATCTCATCCAAAATATGAATACCTAAAAGTTGTATACCGAATGGTGGTTGAAAAATACAAATTGATCACGTCGCGTTCATTCGTTTACGTATCCTATACGAAGCACACCTGCCAGACACGATTATATGCGATACCATTAAATTGATGGTAATCGAATGTAGGTATACGCGTTTACGTATAGCTATGTTTCAGAAAACCAGAAAAAAAAATGGCTCGATATCCCGCCGTTTTTTTATTTTTTTATTTGTATTGTTATCATCACACGTGTGGTGTACAACAAAATCCACGCCGAAACGCTCATTATTTTCATCCATTAGACAGTTAACGCACTAGACCTTATAGTATTATATGATAATAATAATTATAATAAATATTGTATTAATCAAATTACGGTTTTGTGTCTATAGATACGTGTACTACGTAGGTACCTCTTATTCACATAGTATCGTCGAGGTATAATAGTTATATAGATGTTTTTCGATGTTTTCAGGTCTTAAAATGATTATATACCCACTACTACCTACTGATTTTTAATGATCTGACAATTAGTTGCCGAAAGTCGTAACGTGATTTTAGAAAGCTTGTCAAACGGTTAGGTTATAAACTATCAAGTTCCCTACCTGCTATACTTGAGTCTTATAAATAATTAATCTTATTTTCGTAAGACAATAATTATTTTCTACTTTCTACACAGTCAAACAATGGAAAGATATAAAATAATGAATTCATTAATCAAAAAACTGATGATTGTGTCACATAATAAAATAATATATAGAAATTATTTTACCCAACTACTATTTTCTGCATAACATATTTTATTCGGAAAATTCTAAATAACATTAAAACTCTCATTGTTTTCTCTTTCTGCTGCATTAATTAATATCGAAATATCATTTAATAAAGGTTGCACAACTTTAGTACTCACTATTTACGTGATATCAATTAAAAAATTTTGCTTCTAAAAATCTTTGAATTGAGTAATTTTATAAATATTCAAAATTACGATATGACGTAGATAAATAAAAAAGTCTATAGCCACCAAATCATTTGAAACTAAAGTTCTAAGCTGAAAGTGCTCTATATATATTTTTACCTATTTTCCGCAGTGCGTAAACATTGATAAGTTTCTCATAGAATAATATGACTTATCCTACTGTTAGAATGCACAAGACTGTATTTATGGTGAAAACATCGAAAATGCATTCATACAATATACCTACATAACGATTATAGTCTGCAACTTTTATTTTATGGGATCGGTGTTGATCGACACGGCTATTGAAGTACGGCTGAAATTTTTTTTTTTTTTTTTAAATAAGGCTTCAACTCCTGAGGTTATTAGCCTGCAGTAAATACAAAATACAAAATAGTTGTTATAGAGTATTGATCTTAAAGCTATGGGGACACATTATGTTTGACAATAGAGGGATTTTGTAGAGTATATGTACATTCAATTATTTTTCTAAATTAATTTTTCTAAGCCTATGTTTTTGAAAAAAACGTATATGTTTTTGGAGTTATCTTCGCCAAGTGCTTGTTGCATAGTTAATGGGTTCCCGAGGATTTGTCTGGAGTTGGTGAACTTTGGGCATTCTAGCGTGATGTGTTTAATTGTCAGCGCTTTGTCACAGAGTTCGCAGGTCAGGCTGTCTTCTTTTGTTATGAGGTGTAGGTGTGTTAGGCGAGAGTGTCCAATCCGGGTTCTTGTGGTAAATACTTCTTCGTGCCTGGATGGGGATAGGGAAGTTTTCCATGGGTCGACTGACGGTTTAATTTCTTTTAATTTATTTGTGTTTGGAGTCTTCTCCCACGAGCCTTGCCAGTGACTTTTAGTTAGATTATTTATGTTTGAGAGTGCGTCTTGAAATGTTATTTTATTTATTAGTACCGAGCTGGGTGATGTTATTGCTTCGTTGGCTGCCTTATCAGCTAGTTCGTTACCACTTATGCGTTATGCCAGTGTGGGAGGGGACCCATAGAAATTCGATTTTTTTGTTGTGTTTGATAACTTTTCTTGGATGGATTGAATTATTTCGTTTTTGGGGTAAACGGCTGAAATTATTGTGTCATTTCTATTTAATCATTCCAAAGATAGATAATGATAAAATGTAAAATTGGTACATTTCACTGAAATTATAAAATGTAACACAATATTTTTTTGTAAATGTATTTAAGATTTTGTGTTTGAAATTATGTGATTATGTGAGATTGTATTTGAGATTCAAGTGATAGGTTTAAATATAACCTATATATATTGTACAAAAATGTTCAATCTGTACATGCCATATAAATTTTAAAGTACCCATACAAAGGATCAAAAACATAAAGTACATAATATTATATTATTATTACGCATATGTATAGCAATTTCGTAATCTGTGATGCCAGAATTTATTCACAGCATTTTCAAAATTTACCGTCATGATGGTAACACACAAAAATGCACTGTTAAAATACAACGAACTATTAAAGTTTTTGAAATCTGCAGACGTATTCTTTGACAAATAAATCTTTTAAAATTATTAGTAATTATGATTAATTAAAACCAATCAAATATGATTTGATCAAAATCCCTCTTGTGGGTTATATTAAAATATGCCGTAATACATTTACAATATTATATTATTACTGTGATATACATATTTTAGTGGATACCAATTATACCAAATTGAATACACTTAACTGCCCACGATCCTTTATGGATATAATTATATTTAGGTATTGATTTATTATTTCCACTCTGACTTCCGAGATGTTTCCATGATTTAAATTAGGGCACCTTTTTGTCAGTGAAATTCTTTTGCGCGAGTTTCACGATTTACGATTTAAATCTCGCCGTATTTTAAATATAATATTTTACATCAGTAAACGCGCGCATAATAGTATGTGCAGCATAATATGTAATGCACCGGGCGGTTGTCTCTCTTTGAAAACGACCTCAGTCACCGAGATCGTGAATTATATCGCTAGTGCACTATAGAAGTGCACTGTTCATTGACACCCGGTGCAGGCAAGCACATTTATTATTATTTATACATTCGTACGCTGTGTATATGCACAACTACAAGACTAGTTTATTTAGTCGTATACACGGTTCTACGACCCGTTTCCGTCACTCGAACAAACGGCGTACCTACCTATATCCACGTGGGTGACGACCATTAAAATTACCGTGACACGTTTTGTCACGTTTCGCACAGATACATTACCTTGGATCACTGCAACATCCGATCTGCCGCAGGTGTACCTATATATATTTGTTGCACGCGTGTGCATTTTATAATAACATGTATATTGTATATAGGTACCTAATAATGTCACTTCGTAATCCTCTTCCTACTCAATAGCTAATATTATAATAGTATCCTTATCTCTGTTATTGAGACTCTAGCATTCCACAGCCTGTAAGTATGCTAGAAACTTTGAAAATGTCGAGTGGATCATCGACCAGATATTCTGATGGTTGCAAGTGGAAAACAAAACATAGTAAATTGACATAGCGATAAATACGTAACGGTTTATCATTTTTGAGTACATCATTTTGACTTATATTTTTTATATTATCCCAAAAATCAAACTATATAATATTATGACTCGTTACAATAACTATTTTTTATATCATATATGAAGGGACTATTTGTATAGTACGATTGTTCATTCGATGATCAATAAAAATTTGACCTATAATACGGTGAGTGTTAACAAAGCGCACATATTTTAATGATATTATTTTTTCAACAATTCTGGACTATCAATGCTACCATTTAAAATATGTATATGCATATACAAAGAAAAATATAGCAATAAAAATTGTTAAATAAAATATTGATTCAAACAAACATAATATAAAATAGGTATAGGTATAAACCGACAATTTATCAATCACGCGTTTGCTGGTTTTATATTTTATTGTTTGATTGGAAACCATTTTTAAAATTATACACATAAGTCACATATAAAATACAATTGGTCAGATACCCGGTACGTCAAATATCAGATTCGTTTTCAATTTCAAGAAAATGGTAAAATTTCTATCAGAAAAAAAACAAAATTGGTATTTAAAATGTCGTAGGTACAATTGAATTCTCCGGCATACTGTGGGCCGACTAGGTTAGTGTCAAGACTGTTTTTGAACTTTATGATTAATGTATTTCTGATTTAAAGAGACAATATTATATACATACATATAACATACGCGCGCCCATGTGACCTATACCATGGAAATTAAATTTCCAAGTGACTAATGCCAGTCGAGACGAATGCATGACAATGGGAATCAGTGTGTTTTTGTTTTTTTTTTTTAAATATTAATGGAATGTGACTATGTTTATTATGTATACTCCTGAGTGTTGGGTGCCTTATAGTTTCAAATGCAACGGTTAATAAGTTTTGAATAAATAAGAACAATAAAAATAAAAACGCGTTTCGAAATTCCGCGTGGGACTCAAAAACAGATTGTCTGTTCAAACAGACAGAGAGAAATACTCAGTAATGGTGTTAAAAACAGTTAATATGATATGAAAAGTAATGCATGTCTTTCAGCTTGCGAGTTTTATTGTGATAATGTCCTTGTAAACTAATTAAAATATTAATGTAGAAAGTGTGTTCGTATTATTATAATATGTTTTTGGTTGATTAATAATATATCATTAAATATTCATTAAATTAACAATTTAACGATATTAATAATAGTACCAATACTAGACGTGGATAATAATAAAATTTGATAAATAATTTAATTATTTGTGACTGTATTTATAAGACTTTATAACATAGGGCACATGACGTCACTAAGTAAATCTATTTTTACATATTTTATATGGATTTAAATATATAACAGTATATTTGTATAACTTATAAATGTATTAACTAACTAACTATTATGTATATAAAATATATATATTGTATCTATGTGCGTTAACTGTCGAATGATCTGACATCATAATATGCTGCTACTTTTGTTTGTAATGGTGTGAAATTTACTATAATATTCAGTTGTGCAATTTAATCGGAAATATTGTAAATATAATTTTAAATAAAAGTTTTAGAATTTAGATTCCTATGGTATCAATTAGGCCAATTAAAAAATCCCTATTTAAGTAATCCCGATTTTAATTTTTCAGATGGCTCTTTAACTTTTTCACAATATTCAAAATATCTACATCTACAAAATAATTTATAATTATGACATGTCATTATGTGAACATCGTAACTAGGTACTGATTGATTTTTAAATAATGATTATTAAAATAGGGAAAAACAATTTTCAAAAAAGTAAATTCCATTATTATAAATTATTTCATGATATGATATTGATATTTATAATTTCCTAACTACACGTAAACCAATAATTAAAAAAAATGTCAGTGTTATGAACGGATTCATTGATTTCAATCGCTTTGCTGTCCGTGGATACTTTTTTATACGTATTTAAATATTGTGTACATTATGCTAAATTATACTATTTGAAGGTAGGTATTGATAATAATTAATTAATAACACATTTGAAAATAAGGTTTGAAAAATCACGGTTATATACACACGTTCATATTAATAAAACTTATTCGATCAGAATTACAAACGTATAAGTACCTATATCTTTATAGATTTACTTAAAGAATACTTAGTACCTTAGCATTTAGTTTATAATATTTAATATAACATTATATATACGCGATTATTAACTAATGGCATTATGGTTAAGTTATATCTACAGTTGCACAAGCAAAATGACTTTTATAATATTTACACGAATTCAAATTTTTTTATTAAACCATTACAGCGTTATATTATTAAATGTACCTGCTCTATAATATTTCAGTGTAGGCATGGTGAAGGTAAGTGCACTGGAAGGCAAATGCACTGAAAAAGTACTGTGTCAAGTACCTATTCCGTGCAGCCCGCAGGGTATATTATATAAATGTATAATACATATATAGGTACGAATGTACGATTATTTTTGAACAATTTTAGCGATAATAATTTTGCAACGTTAATCTTATATACATAGCATAATGTATCAATAAATTGAAATAAAATGATATCATACATTCCACTGAAACACTGTTTTTTTTCTTATTAATTTTAGCAAATATATGTATTATATTATTATTACACTATTATGCATCTAATATCTTATTCAGTGTGTATCCATCAAATAGAAAAATATAACATAATATTTTTTTTTTTTTTTGAACCCAATTTCGATTAAAAATATATTTAAATTAATTTCCTAGAGCATTTTTTGACATATCATTTCTACAACAGCTGTATTATTCTAATCTTTATAATTTTAAAATCACATTCGGCCAAGTAATTCAATAAGTTCATACTTCGCCACCCAATATTTTCAATGAAATTAATATACGAAATGCTATTCGTATTATACAATATACATTTATATTATTTCAATTTGAATTATTATTACACTGTCGAAAACAGCAAACTCGAATCGAATGTGTAAAATTATACGTTTTTGCTAAACAGTGAGGCGGGCAGAAGTTATAACCAGCGGGTTATTTGGGTGGGAAATTTAATTTTCGAAATAAAAATAATAAATTAAAAAAAAAAAAAACAGGAACACAAATTAATAATTTTTACAATACACCTAGCGTACACACACAATGTGTCCACCGGAGGCAATAACAGGAAAAAACCTCGAAACAAATAAAAATTATGCGCGCGTAAGATATTAAAAAACGCGGTAAAACAAAACAATAAAAAATCATCCACCCCTAACAACTCACCATTTTTTTTCTTGATTTTTTTATGATAGCCATTTTCAGTGGCTCTAAATCAACAGCAAAAATCGCCGATACTAGTGTGGTCCAATGTTATTTATGAATCTAGTTTTTGGATGCATATTAAAAAAAGGGCAAAATATATGAACGGTGTACAAAAAAAAAAAATAAATAAATAAATAAAAATAATAGTAATAATAATAATTATAATTATAATTATATTACCATTCGTATCAGAAATATGTTTTACATCTGCCAGTTGAGCATGTATATCAGGGGTGACCAAACATCGTAAATATTATCAAAACGATTAACCGTATAAAAAAATAAATAAATATTTTAAAAAAGGAAAAAGCTCATCGTTTATACATTCGCGTATTTTAAAATATTATTATACACACTATAATAATATGCAGATAAGATATGTCATCAAACAAAAATAATAACATTTTTTTAAATTATTATTTATTCGAGTAGTTTTTTCGTGGCTACTTTTGTTTAAAAAATATATGTATTATTACAAAACACGAAGCGTTTAAAACGACACTCGCAATCGGATGGAAAAGTTATTTCATTGCGGCGTATATACCTACGTCGAAAACGAATCTCGTTAGTGAGATAAGTATATACGAGTACGTGTGTATACCTACTTAAAAATAAAATTATGCCAGTCGACCGGGTTGGGTCCATCTTACGCTTTACACAATCACACAGACACACACACATTCATTGTGAATATTATTATGAATCCAAAGCAGTCCAATAAATTATAACGGCTAGCCCGCTAGTCAAAACCAGCATAATAATTACACTGTGTTTTGAATTATACAGAAAATCATGAAATACATAAGGATTTTTTTGTTTATTATTATTATTCTATTCGGATCTTTTTTTCCATTTCTGCCAGGATTGTTCGATAATTTGATATAATGTGGGAGTGGTTTTGTTTTTTTTTCAGGCTACACAAAAATTATATAAATCCTAACCTGTCTGAAAGTCGATTTACCAGCAGATAACAATTTATTCGTTGCACGATCTAAATAACCCACGGAGATCACAGTTGTATAGTATTATCATATATTAGGTACCTAGGTACATAACAGTTTTTTCTTCTTGAAATTGATTTTGAACTTGCATTCGTGATTTTCATAAGTATCTGATGCTATTGTTACTCGTCAATTTGTCGATATCACAAAGACAGAGTAATATTTCTATTCCTATTATGCGTATATTATAGTTATTACATTGTGATATGTTTTTTTTTTCATGGCGTTGAATTGTTTGCATATTTTAGTCACATTTTAAAGTAGTTTTATAATTGTATCAAATATTAATATTATGAAATAATACAGTCTCTAAGACTCTAAAGATAATAATTTATCGATAAACTGATTGACAAAATATGTGGAGTCGTGAGATGCTAACCATGATACATTATGTATGTTAAGGTGATTAATTTTTATGCACAAACATAAATGAACAACTCGATATTAAATCGTTAATAGTATCTTTTAATCGTATATAATTACATTTTCAATTGAGTTTTAAATAATTATTCTTATGGGTATTAAATTATTTAAAAAATACAACGTTAACGATAAAACAATAACTGATTATAAAATATACCACATACATTTGTATTATATTTATAAATGTATAATTGTTTATACACGAACATGACTTATATTTCGGTAAGTTAGGTCAATACTTATAATAACTATTATTATGCTAATGATTACAGTCAAAATATTTTTAAAGTGCACTTTGGTTATTTTGAAACCTTTGAGTAATATAAATGTTCATTTAATGGATTAATCCAATTTAAGGGAAATCTAATCTTTTCGAACTCAGCAAAAAAAATAACATCCACTCTCATTAAAACAGTCAAAGAATAATCTATATATCATAACTTATAACTTAAAAGTGGTTCTTCTATTTATAAAATTTTAATTTAAAACCACTTTAATCCCCTTATTGATAATTTACATATTATGTTACTCCCTCGTCGATGGCTTAAAAAGAAGGTGATGCCTTGATCTAGTAATTTAATTCGACTTAATTATCAAGCCAAGTACCTGTCACTAAAGTGCGATTTAGTGATCATGCAACTCTGATTTTGCGTTATCGTATGTAAGTAGGTAGGTAGGTACTATTATATAGCATATGTTTCTAAAAATATAGAAATATATTAAGAACTATTATAGATTTAAGATCGGAGTTTAATTTAGTTCTACTCTGAGTTAATTTTTAATTAGAAAAATTAAGAAATAGATAAATTGCGTATAAACAATAATAGGAAACACCTACTATACAATCCTATGTCGACATTAGCAAAGAGAAACGATTGCCCAAAAGCTGACCTCTAGATTTCTAACTGTTTTTTAAATATAATAAGTACTTATTGTCCTATCAATATATTTTTAGATTTAGACTTTTTTTATAACTAACGGTTTGATAACTCAGTTTTATCCGCTTTATAATGAGTTTAATCCAATTAAATGCTCTTTAAAGTATGTTCATACGTAAATATAATTTTTTAATACACTGATTTTATAACATACGGATGCAGGTGATACTTGAATGATTATTACTACTTTAATAACACTGAATTACCCACTTATTATCGTTATTCCCTTATTGGGCAGTCGAAATAAAGCATAAAATATCGTTTATTCACTTTGCATAACTCACGACTGTTCAAATTGGTGTCAGTTAGAGATTTAATAATTGTGATATTTATTGCCTTCATAGTATAATGTAATTTAAAAAAAAAAACTTACCATGGTACCAGTGTACGTTCAGAACAGTGATAACTTGTAAACATTAATACAATAATTTATAATTTGCCATATAATTCTGATGAAATAAATATAGCATATAGGTATTATACTAGTTATATACTTGTATATAATTTATCATTTTATATATCCAAGCAAATAAATGAAACAATATGTAAACTTTAATTGTACCGATTATATTATGTTTAATACAACCAACAAAATATCATTGTATATAGGGTAAATAAAAATAAATAGGATACTGCATAAGGTTAATAGGCAGGTATATATATATATATATTAGTGACTGTGTATAACGAACAATGTAAATTATAATTTATTGGATAACATCTGTGGTTCTTAATATCATTTACCTTTATAAGGTTATACCTTAATATCTATATATCTATACCTATACAGTATAATACATGCACTATAACCATATATAATAACAAATTTTATATTATTATATTTTTTTTATAGATTACTAAATAAATAATTAGTAATTGCTCTATGTTCAAAATATCATCAATCATATTTCCATTAGGTACCATATAGTAATTTATGTATACGGATATTGTTTTAAATAAAATGTATAATATATAATACCTGATTTATTACTATTTTCTTTTTTGTATGTGTCACTATGACACTATGATAAAATAATTATTTTATATAGTATATAGGTATGTGAATACAATTTATTAAAATATCTCAAACTATAAAAATATTAGTTTTACGTGTACCTACATTATTATTAATACCTATTTATGATGTTAAATGAAAACTTTTTTTTTTAATCAGAATTAATACTACACTCTCAGACACATAGACACATAATTCAATCAATCTTATTTTTCTATTTACAAACATAATATACAACGTATACACGTCTACTGCATAGTATCAAACAACAAAAGTATACATTTTTAAACGCACAATGGTCAATCCTTCATATGCCGACCCCGGGGCCACATTAAAAGTATGCGCAATTCCATTCTCGATCATAAATTATATCTCAAAATAATTAATTCAATATTCATTCATGTCAAAATCATTTGCCAAATAGTGAAAAACTTCAATATAAAAATTACTTTTAGTTCAAACCATACGTAATACTTTTATTATGTTCAATACAATTTATTGTACGAAAATCTCAACGTTATTTTCGATAGTGATTAATACATTTATAAATGTTATAGCTTTCCATGAAGTATTCATTATACTTACAATTTCTACTAATATATACAGGTTATTATTATTATTATTCTAAGTGTATCAAAAATATTTGTCAATATACGACATTGATAAATTATGCATATAATCTTTGAAAACGTTTTCAATGTAAATTACAAATATAAACACTAATACTATACTTAAAATACAACTATTTAGATTTAAAAAAAAATGAGTACAAAATATACATTGAGATCTATTTAAACATATTATGCAATTCAAGTTTTAAGTTGTGCCACGTCTCCATAGTTTGACTATAATATAAGTGTTTCAGTTTGATAGTATATATATATATATATAATAAATATCACGTTCCGATCGAAAGGATTCAATTTTCCGATAAACACCTTGCAAACTTTATGGAAAACTATTGAGTTCATATAAATTAATAAATAATTGAGAACCACTTATTGAGTGGTATAGTACCTATATATACCTATAATAATAATATGTACTATAGCCTATAGGTGATACAACAACACCGTTTATACAAGAAAATAAATTCACTGTGAATATTACAGAAAATTCGATGTCGGATTCTCATACACATATTGTTAGCTTGGTAGCTTATAAGTATAGATACATAGAATATGGCAATATGTATAAGTTTTAAGGGTTATTATATATGAGTATATATAAACGTGCCTTATTTTACCATATCTATAGCCTAACCTAGGCTCGTATATAACAATAATAATATAAAACAATTACTATTACAGTATTTTAATATTGTATAGGTAGTATAGGTAGTATAATAATATATAAAGTTATAATATTATGTGCTATGTGCTATGTACTTGTATTACCTACTCGTATATATGTTTGGTTATATATTATAGGTATGCCGGCAACGAGCGCTCGGAGACTTCAACAATGGGCTATGACGTACCGCACGCGGACCATGTCAAAACTCGTGTCTTCTGCACGCGATATCTGGTCGGATCGGTAAAAGAACAAAAAGCCATTAAAGTCGCCTACGCAACTGTATAATAACATACAATATGTACGATGCCGTATAACATGAGAATTATTATTCTACCCATAATTTTATATAGCTGGTATTGTACACGTACGACGTACCCGGTTTTTATTCCGGGATGTTTGGTTTTGCGTATATAACAATAAACTGCAACATTGCAATGTATAATTAAACAAGATTTTTCGCAAAGTCCGACGACCACACGTCGATAATTGTTTTATCGTTATCTATTTTTTTTTATATATATACATAAAATAACAATAGGTACCTAATGATGGTATTATTGTTATACATCGTGCACAGTTAGGGTGAGTTTGCCAAAAAGGCGGCACGCGAGCAAAACAATAACATAATAATATTGCAGTATAAAATAGGTACCTATATTATGTTATTTTATATTAAGCATTACCTATATAGTACCTATTACCTAAGTAAGACCTACGTGCGCGCGTTGGTACAGACGTCGTCGTTGTACGCACTGTAATTTTATACTGTTTAACTGTTATTTATACGTTTATAGTGTAAATTGTATAATTAAATAGACATTATAATATCGTTATTTATTTATTATTTTTTTTTTTAATTGGTATATTTAAATAATTATATGCGTGATGTGTGTGAGTTTCCGATTGTGAACCGCGGTCCATCAGTTCGTCTGTCCGTCCGTCCGTCCATCGTCGTCGTAGCCTTCGTGACTCGCCAAAATAGTAACGAAAAAAAATAAATAAAAACTGCGCGCGGCCACGCCTCCCCCACCGCGGACGATCCCAATGGCTTGTGGGTAAACGCCCAGATTGACCGCCACCGCCGCAGCTGACGCCACTGCAGCCGCCACGTGGTCTGCTCTGTCCGCCTGCAGCGGCTACCGTCTCTGTATAAGATTATAATATGCCTTATACAAAATAAGCATATTATCGCGTCCCTACCTATACCTACGTGCGACGTACGTATACGTGACGCGCGTCTCCGGCAGATTCCACCGTAATGTGTCTTTTTCCTAACCGCAGTAAGTCGTTGTTATAATTTGCCATGCGCACGGACAAACCACATTTTGAACTCTACGAATCTGCAAACACGCCCACGCAGTAAAATAGTATTATGATCTGAAGCAATAGTGTAATATGATATACCTACGCGTGTAGTATAAGGATACGTAACTAAAATAGTATTATCGTTTACTACCTGCGCCATCGCCCTGTATGTTTGTTCATGTTTTTATTTTTCCAATTTTTAGCGATTTAGGTTTCGAAGTATTGTAAATATTCCAAGCACCTCTTGGGAGGTGTGAGCTAATCCGCACAGTACCTGCAATTTCACCATCACGCGTGAATGGAATCGAAGCTACATTGAAACATTGCGAAATTTTTATTAAATTCTTAAATTTAATCAATAATTCAACGAAATCGAAAATAAATCAAAACATTTTAATTGGACAAACAGAATAGTTTTGCCGCTAATTTTTTTCTTGTCCACAGCATTAAAGCATGAATAGGTACAGAATATGTATCATAGCCATCTTCATATCGTCACCAAAGCACAGTTCAATTTCAGCTCGTGAACTCCGACGAAAATTATTTCATTTTTAGTCAAAAAAAAAATAATAATAATAATAATAATACAACACTTGAAAATAAATATTTGAATCATTGAATTAGGTACTGGTATCAAAATCAATAAACATAAAATATAAAATTAAAAATTAAAAATAATATATGTTAGAAGTTGCAAGGTATTATTATAATATGTTCTTTACTTTTCAATGTTCTGCAATGACGAAGCAACAATTTATTTTATGAAAGGTCTAATAAACTAACGGCATCTCTGATATTATCATTATACTGACTATTAAATTGTTCATAATGTACTTTATAGTTCTATTATACGTACTTACATTTTTAAAAATATTCCGTATTAGAAACTCATTGAGATAATGAAATATAATACATTGGTATTGTTATTGTTGTACTAGCAAATGCAGTATAATATATACTTATACTGTTGTGTACAAATAAACGAATATTGCTTTAAAACTAATGGCAAATATTATTGTTTTATTATTATTATTCATGCAATAACTTAACTACACTTTAACTATTTTCCACGCACATTAGAAACATACAATTTCAGCGGAAACAAATTATTTCGTTGTATTATGATAAAGAGGAAATATAAATTCCATATCGATCGGACGTTTTGGAATAATAAATAATAGGTATAACGAAAGTATTATACTATATAACTGTATGATGGCATACAGCTTTTAACTTATTGCTAAAATGACGCTATAGGAGATAATAAACGTCCAACCTCTTGACTTGGCCAGGTCGGGTGCGCGTTGATCGGAATTCGATTATTTTGCAAAATCTACAATTTACCCGATAGCGTAAATCTCTACTATATATATAGCCATGAGTTACGATGATGGCATTGTTTTGCGATCATTGAACAATGATTTTCTCAACAATGGTTTCGGGCAACGGAAGATGAAAAAAAATAATCGTTTAAGTCCCACGGATATATATCCGATAAACGTATATGAGTATATGATTATGCTGTGTGATATAAATATTTACATGGCCAGGCCATTAATGAAACCGAAAGAATTGCTCATCATTCATGAAAATAAAATAACCTGTTCAACGGTATTTCATTTCACATTTAAACATTCATTGTCGAACAATGTAGCCGGTAATGTTTATTATTAAACGATTGGATGCGAACTGTAAACTCCGGTGGAATATGTATAATACATATGTGTGATATCATCATATTATTCCGAGTTCATCCAAGGAAAACTTTATTTTTATATTATACTTCCTACATGCACAATATGTTCTAACGAAAAGAAAGACCTAGTCAAAATATTATACTTTTTACATTTTTTTTCTTTCCAAGTTTATAGTATTAAAGTATCAAATAAAAAGTTGCTAAGGACATTATTGTTTATAAAATAAAATAAAAATTTATAATATATAGGTATATATATATATATATATATATATTTCCTTCGCCATACTTTATGTTTTAAGTTATAACATTTATTATAAATTATAATCAGTACAATGTTCTAAAGATAAAATATTTTTTTTTTTTTTCAAACAGAATCGAACAAAAATTGAAAAATGATTTAAACCTGAAACGCTTTAATTTCACTTATATGTAGTTAATGATATATTTATTTTATACTGAGTATGCTCGGTTTAATATTCCAGCATAATATTTTAATCAATGAATGAGTATTCATTGAATATTTACTACACTAAAACGAACATTATTACATTATAGTATAAATGTATTCTTGACGATTATACAAATTCGCCAACATAATGAAATTGTAACGCGCGATGGCTTCAAAATGATTAATATTATTTCTTATTCATTTATCGATTTGCACTTTATACGCCTTCGATATTGTGCCGGCAGAATCACTTCGTCGAAACATACCTACATGAAAATATGTACACACATCTACGCAAGTGTGGGCTGTGAAAGAATAAAAAATAATGTTTACATACTACATAATTCACATTGTTCGACTAGGATGAAAAGACCGAATCGGAGAGAAGTTCCAAATAACTACTGTGGGCGCACGGGCGTATTTATCATTATAATATTATTATATATTATGTGTATTGGTACACATCCGCTGCAGTATACACACATCATAATAAACGAAATCGTATTTTTAATAATATATTATAAATTATATATTTGTCGACGCACGTCTCCAATAATGAAACTCAGTATGTGCGCGTGGCGACTTTAATAGCTGCGTTTATTATTATTATTTTTTTAATTGAATTTCGTGTGAATAATTATTTTTGTCGCATAAACCCATAACAAAATCGAAGCATCGTATACTACATGGTTAACACAAAATATGGAAAATAATAATAGTCAATATGTGAAGGTATACGCATGTAGGTAATATACGACATAATAATATATAGATAGGTACCTATGGAAGACGTAAAAAAAAAAAACGTCTCGCCACGAGGCTAATTTTATCTCACCGATAAAACAATAGTATCGTAGTCGTGATAGCTATCGTTCAGAAACCGTTTCATCACAATGGAACGAATACTTCGTACATGTAGTACAACATAATATGTAGTACAATATACATTTATAAACCTGCAGTGCTAATATTATTATGAATCCATCTATACTACGTTACGAGCCGCACCGTATGGATATGAAAATTAAAAAGAAATACCCCTCACGCCCTGCGTCTAAAAAAACATGTATCCGATACGTGACTGAAATATTATTATCAACTAAAACTGCGATTTTACGTAATACTATAAATATATGCGACGATTATAGACAATCACACTGAATAGTAAACGAACACTGTATAATTTTTTATACACGTCATTGTATATAGGTATACTTATACGTTCTCCATTACGAATTTACCTACACACACACACACACACACACACACACACACACACACACACACACACACACACACACACACACACACACACACACACACACACACACACACACACACACATATACATATATACACTGTTCGAGAGGTAAAAGAGGGGCATACGATATCGGTGGTAAATAGTGTGAGTAAAAATTTGTCGGGAAAGTATTAAATCGAGCGCTACGTATAAAATATAAATGCGTTGAAACAATTTACTTTGTTGAAATAAACACCGTAATACCATACCCGTGAGCTAATCACCGACGTTTATAATATCATACAATGTATGTGTGTAGTGCGAGTGCTAACTGCGTACACCTATATAATAATATGTAATATATACACGCGTGTATAGCGGATTGGCCGCAGGCAGACGAAAATACTGTACAAGTCTAAAACTGTAAACTTACTGTATGTGTATAATAATACTATATGTAAAGAAGCATAAGTCGGACATAAAATATTTCAGACTAATGAAAAAAACAACGCAATTTCAAAAATTTCAACCTACGGATCATGGTTTACTATTGGAGTTTCGAATTATCGAGGTTTTGATTCCAAGTAATGGGTACTAAACTTAAAAAAAGTTCTTGTTGATTCATGCACGTGAGACGAATGTCATAAAATGTGTTATAATAATCAATGCGGCAAATAGAAACAGTTTTAAGACGCGGTCGTATAAAAGTCTCAAAAAAAAATTGTAAAATATGATAAAATAAAAACTACGACCAACGTATAATGTGTGATAATATCAAGGATCGTATAGAGAATTCTTCAAAAGTTTATGAATTATTGTAATCCACGAGCTATGGACATACTATAGGGTTGCGCTTTCTCGCGTCTTTCGCGCCATATAGGTACCTACTGCGTGTATATACCTACATCATGCATATAACATACTTTTTTATTATATGTCAAGGCTTCGACAGGTTAAGTTATTAGCCTACATTTAGATTAGATACAGGTTATAAGTAGAGCAAAATAACATTATTTAAAATGTTTACTAAAATTTATTTTATAAAAAAAAAAAAATACTACATTGCTTCCGTCTTTGTCAGGGGTGTGTCAGAGTGAGGTTGGGTGTTAATAAAGATTTTTTGTGCTTCTGTATATTTTTGGCATTTGGTCGCATTATGATTGATCGTACGATTTTCTTCGCATGTGTTGCATGTGTGGGGTCGGTTCATCGGTGATGAGGAAGAAGTGGGTTAATAATGCGTGTATCCTATTCCGACTCCGGTGATTATAACTTCATCTCTTCTCTATAAAATAAAGGGAAATTTTGATTTTTTTTTTTTGATTTATTTGACCAAATGTGGTTCTTAATTCCAAAATTTCTGCTATGCTTTATTTATTTTGCGGTAGATAATATTGGCCATTGCTGAGGATTTATCTTTATGAGTTTTTATGCTGATGGGTGTTGAGATAATATGGTGACTTCGTTTTCTAGTACTGATTTATATGAATTGAAAAAAAGTGTTCTGTCACGTGTTAAATCATACATAGTTTTATATATAGCTATATAATGTATAAATATTTAATATTATACGTAAGTATATTGTGCAGGTATGACGTATCATCACGCGATTCGAACGGCTAGGACGGTGCAGAAATAATTAAAAATTAATACTCGAAACGAATCGTCAATATTTTACACGTAGACGGAAAGTGTGCCCTATACATACATAATAATGATATTATGGTATTCATATATAGATACATACCGATAAGGCATATGCTACTGCGACATCACATGTTCCTGAATATAATAACGGAACGTGCTGCAATTATTTAATGTGATGTGTATTTATTTTTACGGTTTGCTGAAGATAAAATAACACTTTAAAATGTACCTACTCAACTATTAAAAAATGTCCCTCACTCAAGAGCATTATTTACATGTATAGAAAACCATGTTAAATATGTTGCCCAAAGCACATTATAGGTAGTCACCTACTATACCTATCTATATGCATTTTTATTTGCCTGAATGCAATAAAATTGATTTTCTATAATGTTCATTAATTCGATAATTATTATATTATTTTACCTACTAGAAGTAAAAAAATAAATAATACCTACTTAAAATTAAAGTAAAACTTATTAAATTTACCTATATGTATCTGATCAAACTCTTTGAAAATATAAGTCACACTCTGATAGGTTTAATGAATAAAAAGTGTATACACATAGGTATTTTATGTATATCTATTGAGTATATAACCATAGATGAAAATAATATAGTTATAAAAATATAAAATACAAATATTTATAAACATTTTTTCGAGAGATAGTGATTGAGGTGTACCTAGTCTATTTTTTTAAATAGTTGTAACACCCAGTTGTGGCCCATATGGCCATAAGTATGTTAATTCATAATCCTAAAAAAAGAGCAACATTTTGGAACATTAAACATCATATCATAAAAATATGTGTCTTAGGGTAAAAATTAAAAAGGAAAAATATATCGAAAATGAATAGTTAAATTATGAAAAATTATTAAAATGTAAAAGTCGATGATATTTTGAAATTATCAAAAACAAGACGTGTGTTCATTTGCGTAGGTACTTAACACCACAATATTGTGACAATATTACTAGGACAATGTGACAAAAAAAAAAGAAGTTACTGGCATTATACCTACTGTTGTACAAAAAAATAAAAATAAAAATAATCAACGGGTTGCCATAATTATTTTTTTATGTATTGCAGACACATTCTCACCGTGGGCAATGAAATAATAGACGCGTTCGTGCACAAAGCAAATATAGTGATATTCTCGATTTAATTAGAACACATTGGAGGAGACCTATTCCAAATATATGTAGGTACCAAATGTATATAATATATATAAATTATTTACATTAACAGTCTTAGCTGGTATTATTGTTATTACACACTTAAGTATAACACGTATAAATTATTGTTATAACGTAGTGATATTTGTGTTTAGTTTCGTTTCTAATTCTGTTGCAGCAGTAAAAATAAACGCAAATCAACCCCGGGGCCAACGGGAAAAATAATAATCGATTGTGACCAATGGACCGTGATTGCATTATGGCTTGTTGCACCGCATAATGTAATAATAATGATACTATGTGACTAATAACAATATATAATATATAATATATATATATATATATATATATATATATATATTACATTTTTGGAAAACAACGCTGTTATTAAAAAGTATAAATCATCGCCCTAATTAATTATAGTAGCATTTTAATATTCCCACGGTTCCTCTTTTTTGGAGCAACGTTTTCTTATTATCCGTCACTATCACGTAATAATATAATAATAATAATAACAATAATATAACCCGCACTGCGTCTGTTGCCAGTTGTGACGTCGACCATGTTACAATATTATGGCTCACACTAATCAAGTACACTGCAATCGGTGTTGGCGTCAGAATCTTAGTATCAGTTGGGTCAGGCTGAGGCCAACTTTTTTTTTTTTTTTTTTTGGGGGGGGGGGCTATTATGTGGACTTGGTATATAATGCAAAAACAATAGTGATGCCATTCCGAGCTCGATATTTTCATGTATTCTCATAAATCATGGTTCATGAGATCATTTTCAATAGCCGATTATGATTTATTTTAAATTTAAATCTTGAGGTAGGCCATGGAGGCCCAAGACTAAGGTGAGCCCGGGCCCACCACTGGTGCCGCCACTGGCAACTATATTATTATATCATATACAATGGCCAGGACTAAGCTGTGGTACCTAAGTGATATCTTACTGATATTATATTTTATTGTCTCTTTATCGGTATACAAATGTTACACGAGTACAAGTAATACTCTATAAAAATGAAAAATACACTAATAATTCACAATTCTTATATTTCTAATCAATGAAGATTAGAATCGTGTTGAATCGAATAGATTTTTTTTGATTTTTGTCATCCAATACCTATATTACATTATTAAATCCATGTAGGTAATAAAATAACATGTACATAGCTTCTAGCTTGTAACTATCATTTTAATCTAAGAACGAACTATAAATATTGTTATTTTTCTCCAAAAATAAATAGATATCTATTTATAATTATAATAATTCACGTAACAATTTGTTTATCTGATTTTATGAGCCTTATACAACTGTTTGGAATAATAAAATATACATTAAGCCCATTAAGGACGTAGTTGAAAATCTCTTAAAGATAGAGGAAGAGGGTTGTTTGAACATATCAATATTCATGTTTTTAAAACAATAATTAATATGTATCTATAAAGTATACAAACATATATTATTTATAAAATTATATCTATATTTATTTTTGGCCCATTTTTTATATCACTCTACTGACAATGTTTTCAATTTAGTAGGTATTCATAATATACTATCATAAATATTTTATTGTAAAAGTTGACTGAATATATAATGGATTATTGAATTAAATGTTACATATTATTACAAAATATATTTTATATCGTATCATCTTAACATTCAACATTCATTTGTTATATTCTTGTGTGATGTATAACTAAACGATAAAATAAGGGCGAGCATGGTAAATTGAATCACCCTATAGTAATATAAGTAATATAGTAGGCCAAACCACAGGACGTACTTGTGTATTTGTATTCGATTTATGTCTAATACTATAATTACTGGGTATTTACTATCATAAATATACTTATAGGTACTAAAAATTTAATACCAAAGATAAATACCTTTTATAGCCTTATAGGTACTTCTAAGTATTTTTTTAAACGTTTTTAGCGGTGTAAAATACATCGGTGTGTATTAAAACACGAGTTATAGGTACATTTAAATAACAGAATATTTTATTGTAAAAATCGGTTGAGAAAAAACAAATCTATACCTTCAAAGTCAAGGAAGCAATTTAAATTTGCGTTTCATATTATATATAGTTGACACATATAATATAATTGATCAGTGAAACAGTATAGGTGCTCCACGATAAATATATAATAGCATGTCAAACATGATAAGTTACCATAGGAAACTGGTCTGGTATTAGGAAGTTTATAATATAATATGTCATTATCACAACAACATAAATTAAATATAATAGATGGAACATGTATTCCATTAATACATTATAGTATATTATGCTGTATCGTAAAATAAAATTACAAAAAAATAACTGATTTGCTTTGATGGAACCAAATACAACATTAGCTACAAATCAAAATATAATAATATACTTACATTTGTATGAGATTTGAATTTGTTTCCCATCGACAGTTTCATGGACTGCGTTAAAGATTAAATATGGGACTATATGATACTTATAACTATAATTAAAATTGAACAGATTTACAGTGGTCCGTGACTCGTGAGCATTACAATCGATTATTATAATAATGGTTTCTTTCAGGAGAAAGAAAAAATATTACGCGATTTTTAGATGTTTAAAATGATACTAATTCTTTGAACTTATCTACGCCAATGATATAACATTATAAAAACTGAGTTTGAAAAAGTCATATTTCACCTTAACAAACGTAAAATATTTTTAAATTTCAAATGTAGTTTTCGTGAACAATATTACAATATTATAAATATGCTGTTTGCTTTTGACCACCCAACAATAGGTATAACCACGTTATCTGTTTATATTTCTTTTAAGTTTTATTTAATTATTAGATTAAAACCTATACTCTTTAGTGTCAATACGACAATATGTGTGTACCAGCGTGGAGATATTACATTATCATAATTTTATGAAATCATATTAAAATATTGTTATTACAATAACGCATTGTTGTCAAAGTTAAGTATTATAATTTACCTTTGCGAAAAACAACTCGTAATTCTCAGTTTGGAGTACATCATATTATGTTTGCTAGTATTTTAAAATTAAATTTCATATGGCAAATTATTACAAGGTCCATCGACGACGACGACGACGACAAACGCACATCTATTAAATACTAATCAACCACACTCATTAATAATTTATAGTAAAAATGTACGATTTCCACCCATATATATTCTATTTTACTAAATTTAAATTTATTTTTAATGTTTCTATCGCGTGCGTTGTTCCGAAAAACAACTTCGATAAAATTATACGTTCAAATGTAGGTATCTGAGGCGAAAATAAGAAATGCATAATATACCTATAATATTATAATACTAAAATAGGGGATGGAAAAAACCGCCCGTGTAGGTATTATATTATGTACATATAGTTTATCCGGTAGAAAACGTGTTGAACGGATGGGGGTCCAAGTGCACACTATAACGTAATAATATGATATACATAATATTTTATTATGCCTGCGCGTACGTACTGTAATATTTTGTATCGCGGTATAAAACAAATGGTTTTTTTTTTCGGAACAATTAAAAACGGTGTGTCAGGAGGAACACTGAGGGCAGATGGCTTTCGAACGGAAATCGTTTTTTCAATCCATCTTAATATTACTATTTTAATAAAAGCTAATAAAAAGATGTCCCGCCGATGAACGTCGTCATCCACGACGGAGAACAATCGAATGCGCGAAGCCCATTTTTTAATCAACACGAACACAATATTTTCTTATTATTATTATTATTATTTTATTAATTAATTGTATTCCTTTTTGTAATTTCTTTCTCGTGACTATTTTTGTTTTATTTTATTTCTAATATATATACCTACGTGTACATTTTTTTTTTTTTTTTTTTTTTTAAGGCGGCCAGTCATTGTCAGCTCGGCAGGTATCCGCATAGTTTTTAATGAAGTTCCCCGTTGAATCAATCAACATCAACTGCGCTCATTGGAATCATTAATTCTGTCAAAAATGAAACGTACTCGTAAAATCTAATTACTATTTATTTCTGGTTAATGTCTTTCACTGCGTACCTATGCAGTGGATATATTGTTACTAAAAAAAAAAAATAAACAAATGTTACTATAATATAATATTATCGTCAGCAACGGCGGCAAAATAGTGACATAGCTGGTACCTAATCGTGTTAAATGCGTTATACGTACCTACCTACAATAGATGTTTCAACACGACTTTTTTTTATCACATTCCAAACGCGAATATATCTTTTTCAACTGTTCAGAGAACTATTAAGCATATTATGCGGTATTGTTTGAATACAAAATAGTTATGATAAAATTAAATGTTTTATTATACGATAATAGCAGCAGGTGAAAAATGCATTGTATAAAAACACTTTAATACTTACTTCAGAACTGATTTAATATAATGATGTTGTGAAAATAAGTTGTAGTTTTTAGGTAAGTTTATAATATCTAAACACTGATACGTGCAATTTCAAAAGTAGCTAAGTACCTACATGTAAAATGTAATAATATACTTATTACTACAAAGTATGGGTATTTCTTATACAATCCTATACAATGTACCTATATATATATATATATATATACATATATATCGATATGAATTTATTACTTATTATTTTGTAATACTTACATATTATAAATTTGACGTTTTACAATAATATTTTAAATATCAAAATTTACTTAAATGTAGGTAGTACCATTGTAGTTATTTTTTTTTAGTTGATAAAAAAATAAGTGTATCAGCGAAAATGTCAATGTTACTCTATGTTGAAATTTAATCGAAAAATTAATATTTTAATGATTTAGACAATAACTTTTAAGTTATAAATGTGTTTATAAAATAATTAGGATTTCAGGGTTGATAAGACGTATACACCACAGACATCAAGATATCCTTCTTGCTCAGAATAATATCCTCATCCCTGGTTAAAAATAAACATGAACGCAATAATATATTATTCTATTTATAACCAAGGTAAAGTTATTTTACAGAGGGGAACGGATGTATACAATATGAATTTAGTATTTACCATTAATTTTACTGCAGTAATTATTATTTGTGTTCAAAATATGTTTTTTTTTTTATAATAGGAGTTAGACATGGAATTCAGAGCAATAAAATAGATGCTGGTTATTATAAAAAAAAAGGAAAATACATACTTAATAATTCATATAGATACATTTTATGTTTTACACGTTAAATAATATGATGGTTTTATATGAAATTATTTTATTGAGTTTAATTCCGAGAACGACATATTTTTATCGTGGAATATTTTTAAAATCAGCTGCATACCCTCAAAAAATAAAATTTTGAAAGATTACTTTAATTTGAAATAGCACTTACTGATATTATTATTATTATTATATACACATGTGATCGTAAAATGTATAATAATATTAATACCTTTAATATAACTTTGGTATTGGAACATAATTTGAGTATAAGTATTTATAAGTCACAATAATATACCTTTACTTTTAGGTTAATGACCTGGGATGTTGAAGCCTTTTATTCCAATAAAAATAAATAATATACCTATTAGGTATAGGATAATGTTTGACCTCAATTTTTTTATTTTGTTAACGTATTTAATCATAAAAATCATAAAAAAAAAGATTTAATAAAATATATGCATACTATTATGTGAAAAACACACTTGGCATTCATAAGATTGTACAAATGTTTCGAATATTTATCGGTTATTTTTCAATAAGCACAATTGGTTTAATAAAACATAAACAATTAGCTACCTAATCCTAATACTGTTCATGATAAATTTTCATTTTATTTACCTATTTACTTAAAACATGTTTGAGTCTGTAGCCAATGATTGCAATTTATAATTTAATCTAAGGCGTCCTGTAATAAATAATTATTATAGGCAGATAACGTGTTATAATACGATATGAATAAACATTGAAATACTCGAGTTCTAATAGCATTGATACCTACTTAATAATTAATAAGTTATAAAAATAAAAAAAACTATCCAAAAACTTGTATATTAGACTAAACATTACCTTAATACCTTCCAATAGACATCAGAGGTATATCAAAGGATTAGGTAGATTATACAAAAAAAAAAATGCCATAGTTAGTCAAAAACAAAGAACGCACCACTTTTCGAATGTCATAAACGACACGAAAAATAATACTATGTAATCAATGTAATTTGTCATTTTCGTTAGTATTAGTAAAAAAAACGAGTGGGGGGTTTTTAAGTGACTTAATGTACGTCATTCATTAAAAAGTATTGGATTTGATTCTTGTCATCGGTACTAAACAAGTGTTCTTTTTGTTTGAATTGTGTCACATAAAACACTAATCACTTAATTACCAAAGATATCACACGCGCTTCATAATCACAGGCCGTAATGATATATTATGTATATATATATAGCAACATCTTAAAAATGTTTTCCGGTACAGTTAATAATTTAATTGCAGCCGATATATGATATAAATGAGACCATCGAAACGTTCTCACAGTTATTATATTGATATACGACGACGGTCGTCGATACGATCGCGGTGAAAATTAAAGGCCTGTGACAGACTTACGCATTCTTCGACACACTCAATACGAAATAAATTATGAGTTCGATTATTTCACTCATAATTTTCATTTCATCTGTCACATGGGTGGCCGCCGCAATCGCCACGGCTTTTGCCGAATCGTCTTACGAGGTACGTCGTAAATGATAGTCCTTCATTATTGCTATTATTATTTTTAAATAATAAAAACTCGTCCTACACGACGTCACAGTGATCCTGCAGTTCAGAATATTATGGTTTGCAGCCTCCATGCACATATTGTATGACGCAAATTTCCATTGAAAATTCTTTACAAAAATAAGGGTCGGTGGTAGTCGTTTACAAACTCTTTTGTTGATGCCCGTACGCGTATTAAATTTCAATAAAATCCATCCGGTTTATACGTCAACAAGTATGTTAGAGTATACATATAGTGTTCGTCTGAAACGTGTTTGCACAACGTTCGCGGTAAAATGGGGGTAGATTTTGCTGATAAATATTTTGACCGTTTTCTCAAAATTATGTTACATTGGTGAACTACCGCTATCGTGGTTACTGTAGTGGTAACAGTAGGTGGCATATACCTTACTTAACCTTATGGCTCATGCGTCGGGTCATATCCTCATACGTCTTCAAAGTGCATCGCATTGCACTCGATTTAGTGTTTGGTTTAAAATTGAGGGGTTTTTTTTATAGAATTTCGCATCCAGCGCTCAAAAATTGGTTCAAAAAACAAACTACGACAACTGGTCGAAAAGTAGAAAGACTGTGGATAACAATTATAAAACGGACATACCGAAAGAATTCGATGCACGACAGTATTTCGTCAGTTGTGCAAATGTCATCGGCGACGTCAAGGATCAAGGAAACTGTGCTTCCAGCTGGGTAAATCAATAGTGTTAATATTATCAACGGCAACAATGTTTTAAATGAAAATAGAATATTTGTTCTAAATCAAAGTCCACTAGTATTGTTATTATCATTTGCATGCGAACTCACTTATACCCACAAATATATTATAATAATAATATAAACTATAAGGTATTAAGGTCACTATAATCTAAGCTTATCGTTATGCCTATATTATGCTTATTTTAGGCGGTAGCAGTAGCTTCGGCGTTCACGGACCGACTTTGTATAGCAAGCAATGGATCATTTACCGACAACTTGTCTGCTCAAAACCTAATGTCTTGCAGCGATGACGAAATATTGGGTTGTAACGGTGGTTCGGCGTTTAAAGCTTGGGAATTTACCAGGGGCAATGGAATAGTGACTGGTGGTAACTTCGATTCCAATGAGGTATAAAATAACATAGGCAACGAATTAATTATTATATTTTACTAATTTATCGTGAACATAATTTAATGTAATAAAATCACTTAAAGTATCATAATACCCGTATTTTAGTTTCCGATTTCTTTTTTTTGTACAGGGTTGCCAGCCATATAGAAACAGGCCCTGCGATCATTATGGTGACAGCAGCTTAACAAATTGTTCGAGTCTCCGTAGAACGCAAATGACGGTTTGCAGAGAAAAGTGCGTTAACAAAGACTATAAAGTTAAATACGAAGACGATTTACATAAAAGTAATTATATTTTAATGTTACATATTGTCTTTCACAATTTAAGCTGAATATTGATATCGAAGTTCCGTCGTGTTTAGAGCTTTAAAAGCGTCTACGACTATACTACCTTATAATACTTCCAAATAATTTATGTATGTATGTGTGATTTTTTTTTTGCCGTAGCTTCTGTCGTTTACATGACTTCGTGGACGAACGTCAAACAAATCCAACAGGAGATCTTGACCTACGGTCCAGTGACTGCGTTCATGTACGTGTACGAGAATTTTATGGGCTACAAAAAAGGTTGGTATCTGCTAGTGCTAGGTTGTAACAAGGGCCCGGAATCATATGAATTCCCATAAATTAAGATCATCAATTAGCTTAAAAAGTAATACATAAGTTTAGGCCAACAGTTTGTAGCTGATTTGGTTCTGTGGAAAAAAAATTTATTTTACATAATGTTAGGAACATCAATCATTACAGCGCTTATTTATAAACATTTTGAAAGTAAAATGTATTGTGGAAAAAGAAAACAGAATTCGATTTTAATTTTTAGTGAACAATATAATTCTGGTCCCAAATTTCGTAATATACTCACTGCATCACCGACATTAATTTCATAGTGTTGTGCGTGTAAAATCTATAAGACCAGAGCTGTAAATCGCTTGTGCAAATACCTAACGTTGTGCGTTTGCGATACTTATAGGAGTTTACAAGTCTACGGTCGGCGAACTTATAGGATACCATCACGTCAAGTTAATCGGATGGGGTGTTGATGAGGACGGAGATGAATACTGGTTGGCGATGAACTCTTGGAATTCGAAATGGGGAGACGATGGACTTTTCAAAATCCTAAGAGGATACAATTTCTGTTCAATCGAACTCTTAGTGATGGCTGGCATCGTAGACGTTTCTCAATAATAATACTATAGTAATAATAATAATAATAATAATAATTTTATATCCTTCTCATCGTATTATTTTTATTATTATTTTCTCATAGTTTATTTTATATGTGCAAATTGTTAACATTTGTATCATAGTATTATAGTAAGTATGTAATTATAAATCCATGTAAATTTTAAAATAATTTATTGTACATACTAGGTATAATATTTCGTATAACATGACATATTGAATGATGTAATAATATGATACATGTTATACGGAGCTAATTTATTTGATATTTTCTAGCTGTACACCATAATATATTACGCAAACTTTTTTTGTACAAATATAAATTTAATCGAAAACACATATTATTTTCATCGTAAATCATATTGCATAAACATATTTTAATTTCTAGGCTCTTGGATGGCTTGTGTTTATGTTTCGAATATTCCCTCGTGTAGTACTTTTTCTTCTATGCAATTGCTTCGTATACACTTTTTCACATAAAAATATAAAAGTGATCCTTCAATGAATACAAAGGTATTTCTGACAAGGCAGTTCTACCTATATAACCAAATGGAAAACGATATGAAATTTTAAATTGGAAATGCCAAACTTATGAAACGAGGAATCGAACAGTAGCATAAGGCCGGAATTGCCCCCTCCCTTCGTTTTGAAACAAATGGAAAAGAGGGTTTGCGACAGTTGTCATTCGCTAAAATATATGATCCATAATTCACAACCGATTCAAAAAAAAACATCATCAAACTTTGTTCCGAGCAACTGAAATAATATGTTTTAAAATAAAAAGGAAACGATCCGAAAACAAGAAATGATTAAATGATCGAAGGAAAACAATAATCGAAAACAATCTGTGTGTATAATATAGGATATACTTTCAACAAACTGTAAGTAATATATAATCGTAAAGAAGTTATATAATACGTTCAGTGTATATCATATTTTTTATAACGAACAAATCTTAGAAGAATAATTAAAAAAGTATATATTTGACATATCAATAGTAATTATAGTAATAGCGTACGCATTTTTATTGTACCTATATATCATGTACTTAAATCATCAACAAATATTCGATAACGGCTCTCCTCAATAAAATGTTAAGTGTTGCTCGAAGGCCATGATGTACAAAATTTTTAACTAACATACCTATAGTATTGATTTATTATAACATAACAATCATAACATGTGTCTGAAACTCTGAACTCCTAAACATTTACATGACTTATTGACTTAACTTTTATTTTCTTGAAAATTACATTTCGCTTGAAGTTGGCTAAGTTAAATTGTAAGATATTAAATTGTTGTCCATGATTATAACACAGAGCTGTATCTTTGTAATTATGTAAAAAAGTACCATTCCGTGCGTCCTGCAGGTCTAAAAAAAAAAAAATAGTGGCACGCTAGGGTATCTAAAAATTGAATTGGGGTGTTCAGACCCTCGCGTCACTCCTAAAGTCAAGCATTGACTATATCCCTGATAAATATTTATCAAATATTCGTGTAATAAATGATATATCAATATCGATATACATAATTCAGTGAAACACAATTGCGCTCCATAAAATATAGGTATTGTCCTTACAACAATTTTCCTATATATTACTCGTATTTAAAAATACAGTCGACCTTGGTTAGTTCGAAGTACCTGGTTGAAGTTAAAAAATCGGAGGAAGTTCGACTGTATGTAATACATAATGACATTATAAACAGCTGTCAAATGTTTTTATTACTATTATTTATGTGACAAATGTGTATATCCTGATGTGGTTTTCCACCAAATGTATGAGCCAATAAACCGCTAGAGATAACCAAAATTACTAATGAACCAGAATTATTTCTTCGACATTATAACTCACCGTTTCGCACCTATATTTTGATAAAGTTAGACATCTAAAGTGAAGCTTATTAATAAAAATAACAGTATTAAAAAAATAAAAACATACAAACAAACTTCGAAAAGACCAAGAAGAAAGGAAAATTTGAAATTAATAATGCAAACTTAGAGAAATTTAGAATAATACTATATGAAAAAAATGTAATTTATATGGTTAGTTTATTTAGTATTTTTATTAAGTACCTATTAATTGTTTGGCTTTAAATAGTATATTATTGTATATTTGTATGTAGTGTGTACTAATGTTTAAATAAGAAACAGTTTTGAATAAAGTCTATAATTTAGTTTTGCCACTGTCCTAAGCTTGTTATGTTGAGAAGGAAAATTATTAAAAATACTATATCTATATATTTCATGATGCCCAACCGTGTTGCATTATTTGCATGGAAAAAGTTAAGACGGGATCAATCGTTATTTATACGCAATTAATGTATATCTTAGATGTAGTATTTAATGATGATCGCACTTTTGTACATTCTTGTTCATTCTTATGCCGATTAACAAAAAGGTTTATGAAATACCTAAAGTTTCAACAAAGTCACACCCATAATATCGTCCGATTAATTAACAAAAAGGTCTGCATGTGAAATCGCTTAATATTCTAAGCAAATATTCGACAAAATTATGCGATGGCCAATTATTAACTATATGCGATCAATTAACAAAGTGACCAAACGTATACGACTAATTTTTACTACGACAAATTTCATAATATGATCAACTGACGTAAACTCATTAAAGAGCTTCTCCAACGTCATTAGTTAAAAATTGTTTATATTTAGTTTTTTTCCTTCAAGTGCATTTTTACACTATACAAACGCTCCAGAAAGTGTTGTCGGTTTTCATCTTTAAAGAAGATATATTTTACAAAACGTCCATTCGATTACTGTCAAACGGCAATGCATAAAATAAACAGTGGTTATTTTTCACATTGTATAATATAAGAAATAAAATAATTTATTTCTAGATTCGTACTGAATTACCTATACTGGAAGTCAAATTAAAAGTGAGTTTGTAGTCCTTATATTGAGATATAGACGCAGCACTACAAATGAGGTGAACGCCAATAAAAATTTTATTGATGATAGTGTTTAAGTACAGTTTATTGGCAAACCGTAAAAGTATACGACATAATCTTATAAATAAACATTTTATAAGTAAAATATAAGCTCCAAATAAAATTAATAATATTTGTTTTGTACTCGGGCAGAAATTAGATATTGAACTTTGTGCATACGTAATACATTTGTAATAAACAACCTATATAAAAGGTCTTTCAAGTGTCATATTTGATTTAAGACGTCACTGCTAAATTATTAATGCCAAAAGGCAATGTATAAAATAAGCAGTGGTTATTTTTCACATTGTATAATATAAAAAATAAAATGAACAAAAAGTTAGATACAGTAATTGGGTGTGACTATATAGTTACCTATTCTCAGCATTCGGAATAGATTTATTTAAATTTGAAATAATTGCAGATGAAAAATGATTGTAAACAGAATTCGGGTGAGCCCTAAATTAATAATTTCGTTGAAAACAAAATGATCGCCTTAACTGATTTCTTTACTTTTAGTTTGTTTGATTGAAAGGAATGAAAAAAAACAGATCAGTAAAACCAACAACTCGCTTCAAGCCCCTTAAAGAATCTAAGAATCCAAACGATTCCAAGAAGTCGCAAAATTCTGAACGAAATGCATTTAAATTTTCTTGCGATTCCTGCAACTATTCAAGCGAAAACGCCAGTGTTGGCGCATTTACATTTTAAAGACGAATTTGGAACAAAACGCATTGAAAAAATAAAAAAATATCAAATGTTTCCATGTTGAGCGTGCAATAAAATAAAACGCGAATTTTCTCTGATGTACCTGATTATATTCAATGATAATGATGTGTGGGCAGCTGTTTATACAATAATATTGTTATATAGTTTCACGAACAATGACAATATATTTTAATATAGTACCTAGGTATATTGTTGTTTATTATTTGTTGTAAACTGATTTCGTCGTAGGTTTCTAACGTTAAACAGTTTTTATATTTTACAATTTAACACGGACATCGAGATAATCACAACAAACCCACCGTTCCCATTAATAATTTTGTTTTATAATATGTAATCCGTACGCAATATAATATAATATAGAGTAATGATATTAATTAAGTAATATTACGATATTGGGTGACACGACGGTATACGAAATCATGACAATGAACTTCGTTTGTCCAAAGTAAAATAATTGAACCACAAAAAAAAAATAAAAAAATATCTAGTAAAAAGGTAAAATAATAACCACAACAAAAATACTACGTTATTATTTTAATGTTTCCGTGATCGGGTCTTAGCCGTATTAACGTGCGCGTAAGTTTTATATCATCATATATTGGTGGTACCTACAATATTCGTAATAAATATTTTCGTTTTTTTTTGTTATTGTTTTGTTTTTTGTAATTCACCTCGTACGAATTTCCTACGGTACTTATAATATGACGAGAATGGGACGTATAATAATAATAACGCCATCCGCCTGTACAGAATAACCAATTGAAATCGTCCGAAATGGATTAAATAATAATAATAGTAACGAAACAAAATAAAAAATCATCCAAATACGTGTGTATGTATTATAACGCGCATACACACCACGCTCGAATAGTGGGCATCGTGTACAGAAAAACGGACGGTTTTTCTTGTCGTTATCCAAAACACGGACCGTGTCGAAATTAGAACCGATATTTATATATACGACGGTGGTGATATGTAGTGTATGAAACGTAAGGACAGCGGGCGCAGAGGAGGAATAAAGAACTACGGAAAAAGCGGGAAAAAAATATAAACCAAAAACGTTATTCGTAAAAAATATTATATTTCGTATGAGGAATAATAATAATATTATAATATCGCCGGATAAATTGTGGTTTTGATTTCGGTGTAATTATACGGTACGCCGTCGTAGTCGAGACGTGACTGTATAGGTGCGCGCGCTCGTAGGTATATCCGCGACCGGGCCCCCGCACAGACTCGTCTTTTATTATTATTATTATTTTTTTTTTTTTTACTAAATTTCGATAAATACTCGAAGTTATTATTGTTGTTTCTTCAGAAATCAATTATTATCACTATGACCTCAAAAAAAAAAAAAATAAATAAATAAAAAAATACTCGCCGAGCGTATAACGTGTAATATTGAATGCGCGTACCTATATATCTGAAGCCCGTTCTCGTTACATCCCCATCCCGCGCTCTATGCTCAGAAGTAGAGTATAGGAGACTTGGATGGGAACATAAGCCATCGAAACGTTTGTCGTAGTCTTATCTATGCATATTAATCAAAATCAGAGTATATCGTAAACTGTAAAATTGTGGATTAGTTTTAATTATAAAAAAAAATCAACCGTTTTAAAGTACCTACTATAATATTATTAATTAAACATCCTTAAAGGAATTTTATGTACTAAGCACAGAGTTTATTAATGTTGTAACATGCATACTATTGTATTATATTATATTGAAAATGTTATTCAATTTTCACCTTGCACTTAATACAAGGCTCCTGTAGAGATCTGAGATCTCTACATGAGTATATATTGAGGATATTATATACAATGTGCATCGTAGATTTTAATATCTAGTCGACTTTATTTAAGAAATGGACATTTATGACTATGTTTGAGTTGTGTTGATATCAACACGTAGTAATATAGTTTCAGGTTGTAAACTATATTTAACTGACGTAAAGTAAGTATAGGTGTAGGCGTTATATTTAGCAATAATGTTCCCAAGACAACGACTTTAATCTTAATTAATAAGTATTTAAGGTTAGAGCTTATAAAAATTATTGAGTGTATGAAAGGATTTTTCATTTTGGTATTTTTCATAACAAAGTATGACGTGGATGCAAATAAGTATAAACGTTTAAAATATACTATAATAATAATTATATGAAAGCTAACATAATTGAAACTTGTCTTAACTTTCGTCTTTCTAGACGCAATGTTGCGCATACGATTATTTTTCTATAGACATAGATATTATAAATATAAACTGTATACCACTTTATATTATTGGCGTAAGTGTAAAAGTGAAGAATTTTTATAAAAAAAAAATCATTGGAAAATTTGATATAGACGTATTATAAACTGGGCTGTATTAAAAAATAAATATTATTTTATAAAAAATTTCTTCTTCCACATCAGAGAAAAATTAAATTTAGAGATATATTTAATCCAGTCGACAGACTAAAAATAGCAGATTAGTTTATAATCATGAAAATGTATATAAGTATCACCTATAAACTATAGACTATTTTGCAATTCCACATCAAGATAAAAACATTGTCATACAACACTGAACTCATTATTATTTAATAATCATCTTTAAATATTATTTGTAAAATAAACCACTTTATTGATAAAAATAATATCAAATGGTTTGTATAAAATCGTGATAAAACAAAAGTTCTTAAAGTGTCTTCCCTTTGAGTAAAATATATTCCATATTTAAAATCTTTGTTTCATAGTTGTAGGCAGGTAGAAAAGTTTTTCTGTTATTAAAAATCGAGTGTTTTTTAAGAATATAACTTCTTACTTATATAAAATAAGTTAAATATTTTATTTATTAGGAATTAATTTGGAACGATATCAACATAACCAGATTTATTTACGTTTAATCTTTTTTTTCATTCTTGGTTGATGATTTCGCAAAATTTTTTTTCACTTACTAACATAAGATAAAGAATGTACACTATATAAATTTTTTTGTAATTCAACATCTTCAGACTTTAGAGCATTTAATACTATACTAAAAACTTATTTTTCTTGATAAAATACAATTACTATATTGTATCAACTATCATTCAAGAAGAAAGCAATTATAAAAACAATAAGATTTTTTGGTTTAAATAATTTGTTTCTAATACCTTTAGGAACTATAACAAAAAAAAAAAAAAAAAAAATGTTTTTAAAGTGTAAACTATTAAGTTTCGTATGTGGCGTACTATTTTAATACTATCTTCTACCTACATTATCATTGAATATTTTTCTAATTTTTGATTTTAAACAAGTTTTTCAAGAGTAGTTTTTTCTCCTTATTTTACTTTTGTATTTATCCGTAACGAACTATGTGTGTGTGTGTGTGTGTGTTTGTTGAATGTCAGAATCCAATTATGCGTCAAAACTCGTAAACGGGGTGTGGCCCTCAGGAAATTGCTCGAAAACAAAAATAATAATAATGCGTGGCCGATAGTGTAAAACAATAGAATACCCTCATCGGATCGGTTTTTATTCACTCCGGTAATTTCTGTTCACCATAGTTTTAAAAAATGGAATAATAATAATAATGATAAAAAAAACAACAGTATAGTCTTTTAACAATAATTTATGCGCAAGGAAACTCCTACAAAATGTTTCTATTATAAAACATTGATGGTCCCTATATTAGTTGTGTTATTAATATTTTTCTCTTCTTAGAAATTAGATATACAAAAAAAAATAAATAAATAATAACAATTTAACAAAACAATATCGGCATATCGTATTGTACATTCAAAATACGATATCTACAAACAATTTCGTGGTACCTACTCCATAAATATGATCATCACCGGCGTTTTATTTATTTTTATTACCAACCAACACATTTGTTCAACGTTAATACATTTATAATAATAATTATTGAATTGAAGTTGTAAAAACTTCTCTTGTGCAAAAATAAAATGTATGCTTTTGTCCAAACAATGCCGCTCAAAATGTGTATTAAATTGAATTACTATAGGCTAGAGCTTAATGAGTTTTGACTTAAAGCTAAAACGAATATCCGTCGCCATCCAAAAATCATTGTAGATTTTAAATTCCAATTATTTTCACCCAATTCTCTGATATGGTTATAAAGTAAAATATAAATTATAGAAAATAACTAAATTTGCACTTTAAATTAAGTACAATTAAACCACTATTTTAAGCATACAGCTTTTTCATCGTAGCAAGAGACTGGTGAAAGATAATTTTATATTACCTACAAATAAAAAAGATAGTTATAATATGCAAATGAAAATTTGAGAACTGTTAATGTATTATTTGTATTATACAGGGTGATAATCAATTTTTTTAATTCATCAAAAATAATATCCACGATATTTTGGTTTTTGTGTTATGTATAAATAAATAGATATAGCAGTGTCTTATATACAATATACATGGTTATTTTTAAAAATGTATTATAGGTATACCTGACATTATGTGCTACTGACATATGGGCCATGAGTACTATATATAGTACATACATGAGGTTATGGGAGAAGAAAGCGTACTGATACTTTACGTCATCAATATACATGATTTTATAATAATATTGGCTAATGCAATGTAATATGTGATATGTCTATGTTCCCAGTGGCGTAGTTACCGGGGAGGGGGTGTAAGGGGTTTCCACTCCCCCCCAACCACCCAAAAAAAACTTTTTATATTGGTATTTTATCTTTTGTGATACTGATTATTTTTGAAGTAATCTTTTTTTTGCATTTTTCGATGATGGAATTAATACCAATTTGAAACAAAATAAAAATGACGTTTAGTTTAACTAACAACTTGTAATTTGTGTCATAAATATAATTTACTCCCCCCCCCCCCCAGAAAAAAATCGTATCTACGCCGCTGTATGTACCTATCCAATAACCGATCAAATAATTATTTAAACACAACAATACATGATATTTTAGGCACATAATAACATGTTTACTCGACGTAAGTTAGGTTAGGTTATAGTTAAAGTTATACACCAGTATACTACCTAGTGTACCTATACTAAACCAACTACAATTTACTTACAATTATTGACGATTTTAACTGGTTTTAATCATATTTTGAAACTGTATTGTTATTATATGAAGTTATTTATCTAAAATATTATTTTTATGGAATATTTCCATTTTATAGTATTAGAGTCTACAAGATAACGTTTATAAGAATTAATGCTCAAAATCAAATACCTAAGAATATATATAGAATATAAAATATTTAGAACATACCTTCATAGGTATCAAGTACCTATAAATATAGTAAGTATATAAAACTAGCGAAAAGTTGCCCTAAGTATAAAATAAGCTAAATTATTGTAAATATCACTTTCATAACTATTAAAATATTCAATAAATATGACCTGGCCTGTAACTGTAATACCACAATATTATGTAACTAGACTATTACGATTCATAAGGAACATAATATTATATAATTAGATCATAATATGAATAATTATTATTAAAAAAAACAAATAAATCATATAACCTATTTTTTATGTTTTTATTATAAAGTGTATTATGTTATACCACCACTGTTTACCTTAATATTATAGGTGTTTGACGATATTTAAGTTATCATAATGTAAACAATTGATCCATTCGATGTAAATAAATTATCACTTATTTTCGTGATCAAAATAATATAATATTCCATTTTATATTACGATAATTTCAAAATCCACATATTCTGCGACAAACACAAGTTCATAAAACAAATGATTAAAAGATTATAAAAAATATATTTGACGTATCTACATGTTAAAATGAACGTGTTTACAAAAGTATGCTTCATCAAAAATTCACTTATTTATTTGCAATTGTTATAAAAAAAAACCCAAAGAGTGATTAATTCAAAATTCAATATTATAATCGTTTTGGAATAAGTATTCACTGTTATATTTATTATTTTACCTTTTACACTTCAACAATCTATTTACATTGACTAGATCATAAGATTGCAGGTTGTTCAAAAACGTAAAAGTTGATCATAGTGTGTATATCCATCGTGTAGTAGATATATATACAATTGATCGTTAGCACAGAAATAAAAAGCTCTTAAAAAAGGATAGAGGGGTTAACTGAAATAATACGAGTATTGGTAGGTACTTATTTTAAACTCATCATAATTCATAACAACCATATTGAAATTAAAATGCAATGATGTATATTATCTTATATGTTAATAAAGTATTTTAATATTATGAATGTGTATGAATTGTGGAAATCTGATTTGACATAGGTAGGTAGTACTGAATATTTAAACAATTTTGAACTTAACAATGATTGATATTTAAAAATATCGTTTATATTATTGTGATTACTCCAAAAATATAAAATGTATGTAAAAGTTCCTGTATTTTCATCTATTATAATAAACGTATAATGTAAAAAAAAATGTTAATTCAGTCATGGCCTTGAATGTCAAAACGTTAGTCTAATAAAAACCAAACTAAATGAGTTCATTCGGCCGATAAAATAACATGATAAAAAAAATCATTATTAAAAAAATATAAACGTCTTTTCATCATAAATTGCAAGGCTTTTAACATATAATATCACAATAAAATATACTATTATACATTATGTTCAATGCTATTTGAAAAACTTGAAATATAATTTTGTTGACATTCACTAAAAATGTTTAAATGTATAATAACATATAGTATAGAAAATATCTACGTCCTACAGTTAATATGTCCTATATGTCAGTTCTATTTTGAATTGCTTGTCGAATAATTTGGGATTTAAAATCGATTTTAAACGAAAACAAATAAGACATCACTGGATTGTGCAGAAACGAGAAAATTGTTCATTAAAAATAAATCTAGTTAATTTTATAACATTATGTATATTATCGATTGAAAAAAACATAAAAGCTTTTCATATTTTAAAGTTGTATTAATTATAGGTACCTGTTTAGACATCAGTATAGCATACTAAATCCGTAGGTACTATAAATTCAATTTAATCATAGTGATTATTGTCAGTAGTTATTTATCTTCATTTGAAAAAAAAAATTGGAACTTTATATTTCTAGGTAAACAAGTTATTATATTAGAAACAATATGTAAACATGAAAAAATATTTAATTATAATATGATTTGAAAAATAACGCTTGTTTTGGCTTAATATTTCAAAAGCTATTATTCCGAGATAAAACACTTTCGATGGTTGACATTTTTCATTTATTAATTCATTTCAAACTTTTATGTCAAAAACTGTTAATATTACAAAAACATCATATTACTATGTATATTATGTAATGTTTTTAATATCATAAACAAATCTGTTTTCACTTGAAAGTTTATTGATAAAAAAAAAAAATAGATTGGTATATATAATATATGTATAACTCTATTGCATAAACACTATTCAGAGCTGTATTATGTATACGTATATTAGCTAGAAGATATATGTATTAAAATATATTTAAACAAATCTAGTTTAATCTTTAGACATCAAAATTTCAACTGAAATATCGTATTTGTGTGTGTGCATTAAATTGAGTACCTGTAACCTATATTATAAAGGTAACAGTGACATGCATACAATGTGCGAGAAATAATATAATGATCGGTAGTGTGGTGTGATGCAAGTTGGTTTGTAGAACAGACGTCAGTCAAAAACGATAATGCACCAAGGTTCATTTTATAATAATATATTGTAAAAACTTATAATTTTAAACCAATTAATAAACCTTATAGGTCATAAATCCATAACATTATAACTTGGCAGGGATAATCACACTTTTAACAATATAGTTATTTGAAATCGTGTTAAAAATACTTAACTGAAAATCACGAGAGTAATACATTTAAATAAAAATTGAACAACAAAAAAGGCAGACAGAAACTATAGACGAAATGAATTATGTAAATAAATGACATTTTTAAAAGCATTGCAAGTTTAATTATTAAACCTTTGTTTACATTTTCACAATAATGAATGCGAAAGTTGTTATAGTTAATATGAATATTATTACTTTTGTTTTATAGATAGGTAACCTATTTAACATTTGAAATTGTGTTCGTTTATATCTAATATCGTTTTAACGGACGGGAGTACTTACGTTAAATATTATCAGTAATTTATAATGAAAGATGCCTTGTTTCATTTTATTAATCTCTAAACCATTAACATTGTATGTTTATCGTATTTTCTAATTTTCGTCCACATTTTTTATTGGGGGTTTCTTTTGATCTATGTTGGGACGAAAAAACTCCATTATTATCCGATGATTAAAGTTTATAAAGTTTATATTATATCTATCATTTAAAATCTATACTTATCAATAAATTAATTCAAATTTGTCAATTTAGTATATGGGTCAATATCACATATAATAATGAATTAAAATATATTTTATATGTAATTAATAAAAATAAAGCTTAACAAAATTCATCATGTACAATGAATTATACTATCATTACCTTACTAAATCTATAATTGTAAAAACAAAGATTAGGTATGTTGAAACAATTAAAAATTTTATAAATGAAAAAAAACCTAAATTTATTGTTTTAATTCAGATCAGGAATACAATGCGTTTATAATTCATTTGAATTCAACCATCACTATTATGCCCATCAGCGTAGATACATTCATTTTTTGAACGATATTATTTTCTAATTTATCTAAATACAGTGGTAATATTTCGAATGTAGATAATTTTTTAATATAATAATAATTATAGGTACCAAGGATACATAATATTGTAACATGAAACAATAATAATATGCACATTAAACAATAAACATATATTTTTTTTAATTCGCAAAATTATCCAAACATAGTTTTGGTTAAAGCATATAATTTTACGATTTACAGGGTTATAAATGGTAGATATATAATTTGAATTTTGCATATTTTTGCATGTTTTTGAATACTTTGACTAAAACTGCATTATTCACAAAATTTTCTGAAATATTTAAAATTATAAGTAAAGCTTAATTCATAGATAATCTGAGATACTGAACATAAAAATATATTGTTATAACTTTATAAGTTAAGTGTAAACCTATAGCTATATATAGGTAACTAGGCACTCGTAATAATATTATTATTACATTAATCATATATCGACCGATTAATTTGTTTTACATTTAAAACTTGGTCTTATATAAAAATATCACCAACGTGTTTTATTTGAACCAGTATTAAAATTGTTAAATATTATTTTTCTCCTTTTAATGAGAGAACGACAAAGCATAAAAAACTCTATAGGCACCTATGTGACTACATTGATATATTTTAACGGGTAAATGTACTTTTAATTAACAATCAATATTATATGTTCTCACGGATTTGTTACGTCTTTGATTGTTTAGATGCCTTTGGGAATGACCAAATGAACTTGTTGGTTGAATACAAAATTCTGGAGATCCAATTTATACACAAAAGTAACCTATAAATATAATATCAATGGCTCCAGTCTTTATGTTTTCTCCGGTGTTTCAACTCGCCGCAATTTCACATGTCGGCGTTACGTTCATTGTATAATATTGTATTTTTTTTCATTCTTTTTTTTTGTCTTCGATATGAAATTGATCCTACGTAGCCAGTGGCGTTTTCAGTGGCGCCACATTAACCACAGTCATGGTTAGTGTCAGCACATCTTTGTCCGAAAAAAAAAAATAATAAAATAAAAACACTGATAACTGACCACTACGAATAAGTACTATTTGTACTATGATATAGGTAGGTTAGGTACTTTCACGATTTCTGTATCGTCGATAAGTGACCTAATCTAACGCAGTAACTTGAGGGGGCGGAGGAGGCTATTCCATTAACACAGTATTAACAAATAACGTTGAAATATAAAGAAAAGTTTCTTAATATTTTAACACGCCATACCGTTTGATCGATAACCATTTTGTGAAAAAACTTCTCTTGGAATTGAATATATTAGTGAAGGGTTAAACATTTGCATATATTTTATTTTATAAAGCATATGAAAATTTAAAATTGTACGTATAAATAGTTAACATATAAAAATATAAAAACATATTTTTATTTGAATTAGTATGGATTTATGTATTGAAGTCAAAAAGTGAACCAATTTATCATTAGTATGAGGTATATTTAATATATATCTTCATGTATATAATATTAAAGATCTTACGCTTTATTACATTATCTAATCAATTTATTTTATCAAGCTTTGATTTATTAATTCCATACTAAAGTAACTCCTGATATTATTATTACCTACCTACTTAAAATAAATCAGTGTTGAGTAATTTAATTCCTTTATGGAGTGGTATGTTTTTCACATTTAACATAATATTATTGGATGTTTTCAAAATATGTACAAAGATAAGAATTTTAAGCTTTATGCAAACTTCAATTAATTTATCAAAACAAAATAATATAATATTACTAATAACACTAGTAAATAATATAATTGACTTTTCATTCAAGTTTAAAAATATTATTTTGGAATCTTTTAATCGCTATGAATGTAAAAAATACTTAACCAATTATTTTATTTATCCAATAAAATTATGTGTATGTATATTTACTCCTTCATGGAAAAATTTATTTGAAAACTTTATAATTTCTGAATTATAAATGTTAGAAGAGTCATTCTAATTTTTTTTTTTACATGGTGGTAATATTTTTTCCGAAACTTAAATTTCATCAGGTACCTACCTCGTAAGGAGATATTTTTAAATGTTTTTAAAAACATGTCTCTGTTTGAACCAAAAAATCAAATATTAGTTGGTCGTTTTATCACAGGTGTTCGATAATATTTTAAAAGTTTCGACATTAATTCTATTTTTGTCGATTTTATATCATATTTCGGGTACCTATACTTACATATATTATGTATATAGTGCCTACCTACAAAATGTATACAATCTCAAACTTTGATTGGAATTCATATTATTATTACGAATGACGATTATCTGTTAATGGCTATAATTGTGTAAACATGTTGCGATGGCCGATCGAAAACACTTTATATTGTAATGATAATATACGTACGTACATGCAGACCACGTATAGCCAAGATTGGTACATAAACATATATATGTCGTATAATATTCACACAGATAATCGCATGTGTATACGGACAGTGTTTATTTATTTAGAACGAAACTCGGCGTAAGGGAAAATCGTATTCAAACACACAAAGAAAAAAATTAAGGAAAAAAAAAAGGAGTCGAAGACGATGAGTTTATTGCAAGGAGCTGCGGGTCTATTATAATCGGATGCAAATGCTCCGGGCCGCAATATCGAAGACGTCACATATACATTTGGTTTATAATATTTATAGAACAAAAAATATAATAACGTTTATCATTGACTCCTGATGGGACCACAATACACCAGTGATTTTATATATTAAACGTGCACACATGTCCTACTAACTATATGAGCGCGAGCAGCATATTATATTATTATTATGTATTGGTACGTAAAGAGTTACAAGTTTTGTTGAGGAAAATGCGCCGGCAGGCGTCATTTTTTATTTAAATTAATTTTATTTAGGGCTCATATTATGTGTATAGTTTTGTATTTTATTTTATTTTTTTTTTTGTTCGTGTGTATAATATGTTACTCGGAATGACTTAATGTTCCCAATAAATTTAATGGTTTAAAATAAACCGATTCAACGAAAAAGGAAGAAAGTCATAAAAACATGTTTTCTATACAACGCTGATCGTTATACCTTCTATAAATTCAATTAGTATAATCATTTATCCAGTCAACATTAAAATAACAAGCCACATTTGTACGTTTTATTTAAATGAAATAAAAATAATAACGTTACATATTATCATATTTTTACTGTTAAAAACGATTTATGAAATTTTCATTGTGATAATATGAAATCAGGAATATTATATCAACATAATAATACAATAAATATTATTGTATACTTGTAAGCGAACGAATTCAACGGAAATTAAGAGTATGTAAGTATAATACTAATGATTGATTAGGTAGCTGTAAAAATATATTTAACACTGAAATTCAATTAAAAAAGTGCATACCTACTATGTAATACTAATGATTTAGTAGAGGAGTAGTTATTTTGTAGTTAATTTGAAAATATTCTAGAATAATATAATATAATATCATATAATATATACCATACATCCACATTATACACATTGAAACACTTAAACTTATTGTAATCTTAACATTATACTACATTTTTGAACACTTGCATTGTTTAATTAAATACATTATTATAATGTATCAAATCATAGTCTATAATACAAGAACGATTACACACTCAAATAGTAACAATATTTATCAAAATAATACAATGTAACGATTATGACGTCATAACGTGAATTTGCAGTATGCAACATACAAAAAACATGTTTTCATCTCATATGTATATTATATTATAATATTATAGTCTTTGACGGGAATAATTATTACGGTCGAAATTTGTCAGCACAATATACACGCTATATATAGAATAAAGTTACGAGAACATCGGTAGATTTTCGCTATAAATCGACCTTGTAGTTTTGTTATTATTATTTTATTTTTTATTTATTTTTTTTTTATTCTTTTTGTAAGTAAATTTTTTTGTTCATTGTTGATTACACCTACGGTTGAGAACCACTCACGAACGTTATAATTAATCAACAAAATAATCATGACGTTGGATCGTGAATATAAATAAATATTATGTATATATATTACACAAAACCGCATACAACATAAAAATAATAATAATTGAATTCATAATCAAAACGAATTGTGTGAGCTAAATTTTCTATAGCGTTCGATCTACACGTGTGTACTGTGAAGCTACTTACCTCTGCGTTATAATGTTATATATATATATATGTATATACAGTGTGGTAACTATGCTATGTCTCGAACATAATTATTTTACTTTATGCACAAAATCATTTCCATATGCTTGTATATACAGAGTGATTCAGCAGCATACTAACACCATCATATTTCCTTAAATATTTTTTTTTTATTAGAATAAAAGGCACCTTAAATATTAATTTATTCAAATTATGATTTTTGTCATTTTTAAGTTTACTCAACAACTGACCACATGTTTTTAAATATACCTAACCTTATATATTACTATGAGCAATGTGTTTATAATATTATTATGACTCATGAAAACTATAACAATAATAATATAATATGGTTTGATTTTTTTTTTTTATTTCGAATACAAATTAACCAGAAAAATATTACCCAAAAATATCCACAATGACTTTGTGGATCACTGATAAAGCAACAATTTCATAGGGTCATATTTCAGAACCATTAAACAGAAAAAAAAGTTATTGACGAGGACAATCTGTACGTTGAAACATACTGTATGCGTGAGAAGGCGTGCGCGCGTGCTCGTGTGTGTGATTATAATATATATTATACCTAATTACCTTATACCTATACATAAGCCTTCGCAGTTGCAAGATCAATTTTTATTTTTTTTTCCCGACAACTCACCATCCCCGAGACAATTGGTAAAATCAACAGCATACGTGCAAATATAATATTGCGTTACGTAGTCTATGTCGTAACATGATATACTAAATCATTAATTTATTCATCCGGTGTTTGCTGAAAACGCTTAACCGTTCGAGCGACATATATCGGGGTATATAGGTACGGAGTACCTACGCTTGCACATAATATTTGCTTCCCTTCATTTTTTTATTATTCATCATTATTATTTGTAAATCAATAGATAAACTCAATATCCCGAGTGATTTAAATGAAAATGTGCATTATTATATCATCTGCTCTCGCCGTACGAAATGTGCATTTTATAATTTAAAAATTTATTATAACAATTTATTCCCCTCCGGCCGTCTAGGCAGACCTAACCGCCGTCAAATCGCGTGTTATAGCTGCTGGTTTCCCGCGTACATATATATAATAAGTATCGCGGGACAACGATGGATTCAGTGTTTTTTATTTTCTATTTTATTTTTATTTTTAAAAGGAGTAGAACATATAGGATGACTATATACACACACACACACACACACACACATATAATATATATACTTTTGTGTGCATGTATCGCGGTCCCATGACGTGCAGGGTGAAGATGAAGCGAATAAAACGTTCCGCGCGTTCAAAATTTGCATAAAACCGACGGCAACCCTTTCCCCCGCTGAAAAAAACCCGTTATCGTCGCCTCCTCGTCCGCGGGCGGCTCCCGAGGGACGGGTTCTTCTGTCATTATCATTGTCACGGGGCATTATTTTTCGGTCTCGAAACTCGTATATACATTATTATATATATTATTCGTCCGAATGACCCTGCACGTAGGCTTTTTTTTTTTTTTTATTGCGATCGTTTGTGTGCGTGTGCGTGTATACATATTGTTAAAGAGAAAAGGATCGGCGGCAGTACAGAAATATATATATATGTATATAAATTATTATCCTGATTTGAATATCCGCGATATTTTTCGGCTAACGACGGGGATTTATTGTCAAGGGTGGATTTTTATTTATTTATTTATTATTATTATTATTATTTCTATTTTTATTTTTTGCAGCCGGCTATGCAAATCCGTTTTTATTAAAATTTGATATTATATTACTCTGCTATGTGTATAAATGACAAGAGCACGCAGCCACCAGAGCAAGTCAAATGTCTACTTATTGGTGGTGGCAAAAAGGTGGTACGCGGGGATGCTGCAGGCAGACTAGGGCGGTTTTGCAAAATTAATGCAGTTATATATAATACAGTCGGGGATTTAATGTATAAAGGATGCAAAATAACATAATGTATACCTACTATATACAACTGCGCGCGATCGGATGATTGGTATAATATTACTATTATATATATATTTTCCGGGGTCGTTCGTCGGCGATTGATGACATTACAGAAATTTACTAAAAAAAAAAAAAATATATAAAAATAATCATCGAAGCATCTTTCCAATTCATCCACCGCCGCAGGACGAATAAAAAAATTAACGATCTTTATTATATCGGAAACGTAGTTCTTCCCCATCTTACAACGGATAATTTTAAATTGTTACCATTTTTTTTTTTTGAACTTTTAACAATAAATCTCTACGACCACGCTAATCTGGTATTGAGACGCCCTCGTCATTATAAACTTGGTAAAGATAAGAAAAGAGCTCATCAAAGCAGCAGCTGTAAGTATTTTATTATATGCTGTATTAAAAATTAAAATACCTTAAAATGAAGTTTATATTTTATCATGCTTATATTGTTATATATATTGTATAAGTATATAATATAATAATATATATATTTATTATCTAGACTCTATAAAAATGTCGTCTAAGGGCGTCCAACTGTAGTAAAAATTCATACAATTTCTAGTTCCATTGTTCGATGGTAACACTCAAGAAGGCCGCACTGACAGGGGATGTACGAATAAAACTTTAGAAGAATACTTTACAGGAAAAATTACCATTTTTCTTAGGATTATCAAAGTTCAATAGTCTTTTTTTTTTTTTTGAAAGAGAAGTCACAGATCAGTCGAGTTATAGACTGCTGTTTTTTTTATATTTTCAAATGACGCTAGAAAATTCGATTTTAAAAAACTCAACAATTCGTGATTTTTTAGACGTTCATTGTATAAATATATAATAATATTCAATAATAAAGATAAAGTTTTACTAAACCACTATAATCATTGACTTTAAACTACATGCACTCTATTTCCATAACCTACAAATATCGATTATCGATACAATTAATTCCTTAGTAAATTGTATATGACTGGCTAAGTATATTATATAAAGTTATTATTATAATATTAAGAGTACTCAACCTCTATACGTATAATGTGACAGTGTCGTACCTAGGATTTGTTTTCCGGGGGTAGGGGGGCTTAAACATTCATACTTAACTCTATAGGAAAATAAAAAATAATTTAAAAACATATGTATACACATATTATATTATACTATTTAATGTATTATACATTTAATATACATATATTAATGTAAATTATCACAATTTTAAATCTAAGCTCACCGGTCAGCATTATTACTATAATATGAACCCACTATGCATTACTAAAAAAATATCTCACCTGAGATTTCGGGGGGGGGGGGGGGGGGCTTAAGCTCAAAGCCAAAATCCTGGATACGGCACTGATTAAGACCATATATCCCGTGGACATACTAAAATATTTCAACTTCTCTGGGGTGGCTAAACTTACTAATCATTGGCACATTGGATTATGCATTTTTATTTTTTACTGATAGAATAATAATATAATTTCATAATATTTTCCATCGTACAAGTAATATTAATTAATTGTGAGTTCAGTGTCGCTACACAATGCATTTATATTTCAATCGAATATTTTTTGCCGCTCAAAATATATTATTACAGACATATAATGCCTTAAGTATGATTATCAGTAAAGCGTTTTTGAGCGTGCGTACATATCAGAGATTTTCACCAGATACTATTATTTAAGTTTGTGTAACCTAATCGTAGTACGACGTTAATGTACATATATTGACAATGTCATATCGTATAATAGGTATAGCCTATAGATAGAAACACTAAACAAAAATTGAAACAAATTTAGTACCTAATAAAGTAATAAGTAATAATACGTTTCTATTTTTCACACTTGAAATATTTTTTTTTTTTTTTTTTTATTGAAGTCTCGACGACAAAGTTTATTGGCCTTTTGATTATTATAATATTATGTATATGTTTTACCTTATATTTGCGATGATTTTAAACTAGAATAGGTATAGATAATATATTATTAAAGTTATATTAAAATATTTTTCGACGCCAAACTAACATTATTATTAGGCGTAGGTCATCATAATTTCACTCCAAATATCCTGGAGTATTATTCGGATACAAGTAGGTGTATATATAAAATTATAAATATAGATTAAAAACGACATATTCGTGAATGTTACTATTATAATCGATTTGAAATTTCGTCGATTGTACATAATATATTATATTGTTTTAATATAAACAACAAGAACACTATGTTTATAACTACATTTTTTTTTTTTAAATATATATATCGTCGAAACCGACAAACGACATCAGCAGTAGTATATTATAATATTATGTTATACGATGGCCATAATTATTGTTTAAAACGATATTCGAGTTACCTGCGTGCGTTATCAAAATAAAATTATTTATAATTCGGTATAACCGCTAATCCGTTACGAATTCAATACCCCTGGGGATAATACAAATTTAATGGAATGTCCGTGTAATATTATGGTGTTAAATTTGCATACTAGAAGACCGCAATAACGCACTGTCGATGGGTTAAGTTTATTTAGAGAAAATATGTGTATCCAAAGTGGACGCGAACACGTCATATAAGCAGTCTTAAATTTACTCACCGAAACCGCAAAACATAGTTGTAAGCATTTTTTTTATTATTTATTGTATTTATGAGTTTATGAGTAGCAATAATAAGTTAGCAGCCCTTTAAAATTAAAATTATGAATTTATGACGTGATATACTATCTTAGATATACAATACATTTTTTTTTTTTAATCTACAAGCACTTATTTCATATAAAATAAAAGTTTGTTTAAATTACATTTAAAATAATTATTATATTATAGTACGTTAAGATGGTATGATACAGGTATCTGTTTACACATTGGTTATGTTCACATTCTAAACGGATTTTTACTAATCTATAGTGTATTCAACGAATTACAGAAGAAATCGAGAATTCGTTAGAACGTTTACTTATAAAATATAATTGGTCTTGTTCAATTTAATCGACACATTCCAGTCAGTGCATAATAATATAAGGCAAGTATAGTTATATTACATACCATATTATCATTGAAAATATACATTTATATTTTTGAATAATTAAAATAAAATAATATCATTCGACCGGTTTACCCATAATCGCTCAAAGGGATTTAAACGCGTTTCCGTATGACGTAGGTAATATGCATGTATCATATCCAAAAGTTGGTGAAATTTATCAAACGACGTTGATGAAATAAATCCTTCAACGATCCATGTGATTTGTTGAAAAAAAATATAAATTAGCAAAAAATCACTATAGGCTTTACTGTTTCTGTAATAGGACTACGGACTCATATATATAGTATCATAAAATAGTTTATTTTAACAGAGAGACATAAACGTACTACTAAAATCATATAAATTTATAAAATTACTAATAATTCTCAAAACAGCATGATGAAATTAATTCGCTGTGGTAAAAGACGATTTTTGTGCGTATACCATACTACAAATTACAATATAAACCTAACAACCGTCAACGCTGCTGTAACTTTGTCTCTATGATTTACGTACCTACAATGCGCATTATTAAAAGATCTCGGTTGCTCAAAACGATATACCTATATAACATCGTCCAAAAATGTTACAGCTGATAGTTATATTATAACATATAGTTTTTTTATTGCTCTATTATTTGCTTACAAAATACAGGATGATTCACATAGCACTCATTAACATTTTTTAATTATTAATTCATATTCTGAGTTTTAAGTATAGTTTACAACCTTTACTACTTTTCTGCTTTATAAATTTTATTTCTTATTTCTACAATTTTTGAAATAATTAATAAAATAATATGTTGATTATCATCATATAATTTTAAAGACATCATTGTGATGCAGACCTAAAATAAATTATTCCAAATGTAAACATTTCAGTAACTTCAAATTTTGATTTGGGTGATGAACATTTTCTGAAAAAATACTCTAAAAACGGGTGTGGTGGCTGGTCATAATCCTCAGCAAATCACTCTGTATAATATTATGCTTATCTACACATAGGTTTTCTTTATACGCACGGCCGCGTTCGTAGGAATATTCGGTCACTCGTCGTTTATACAACATGGTCATATTATTTTAAATAATATTAGGTACTAATGCGCACGGCAGGTATATTGAGGTATGATACATAATATGATATTGTATTATATTTTATATTATATACGACTCACACGTGCAACAATAACGACAATAACAGTTTTCTCGGATGTGATTAATGGTGTGTACCCCGCGTGGTACATTCAGAGATTTTTTTTCGGCCGATTTCATCTCGATCGTATACGATTTTTAATATATTAAAATATAATATTACGTTTAAGTACCTATCGAACGAACAACTAATACCTATACACTTGTGTTGGACGTTGGTATATAATATCTGGCAGGACATCATTCGTTCTCCGTAGGTTCCGCTGCTAGTGCTGTTGCTATCGGATAAGGTGGTAGAGTCGATGATGATGATGTGGTGGAGGTATAGTTGTTGTTGTGGCGGTAGTGGTGCTCCATGTGTGTAGGTACCTACATTGTGTATTTACAATGATATTAATATAATAATAATACATTGTTTTGTAGGTATAGGTACACATAGTCAGTATTATACGGACAATTTACGAAACTCAATTCAATCTCGATCTCGAATTCCTGTTCAAATTATTGTATTTTGCATTTTTTTTTTTTATTATTATTCTTACTCCGCCTCCGCTGCCGTTCGTCCATTTATATTGTACATATACATATTATTATTACTTTATTTATTGTATATACATGTGAGTATACGCACGCAATAATAATAATATAATACATTACGTTTTCGATGTTTTGCAGAGCGCAGACATGTGAAACGTTTACAAACCGGTAAAAAAAAAAAAAATAATAATAATACATAAACAATAAATGCAATTTTTTTTCACCGACTCGCCCATGTGCAGCACATAATACGTACTCAGTTTTAACCTAATATCATGTATTATTATATTTTGTATATACGTTACGTATATATATATATATATATATATATATATATAATATCACAATATAACTACATGTTTTACTCTGCAGATGTAGACGATTTGCTCTTCATTAGACCGATGTTTATGAGCGTTACAGTCCGCAATGTCCATTGTTGAGCGTAATAATAATGTAATGCAATGCGTTCGATTTGGTTTTTTTCATTAATTTTCGGACGTCGGGTTTCTCTCGTAAATCGAAAAGCAGACGCATTAGAAAATCCGTTTTTGGCATTGACAACAATATTACCCCGTTTCATTTTACGAGACCCTTATTATTATTATTATAACGGTACACGTGACGGTTAGGTCGCATCGTATCGCGTAGTTGTATACGACGATTATGTAGGCGCAGACTTTTTCGGTGGCACAATGATGAGATATCTCGTTTTCTCCGAACTCACGATACGAAAACGGTGACTTGAGTTTCACGACGTTCCGGATTCCGAAAGACGACCGCCGAGTGTAGATCGAAATTAACGGGGATAAAAAAAAAAAAATTGTTATCATAAAAAGTCCCTGAACTCATTACCCGCGACGTAAATAATTGTCATTAAATTTTTTTTTTGAAATTCCTACTCGAGATGCGTATCGGCTGAACGTGGTCTGCAGTAGACAGTTTATGGACTTGATTCTAATGTAACCCTGCACCAGCTAACATAACGTATATAATAATATTATAAAATATAATACCTATATAACATATATACACCGAGGTAATATTCATATTATTTTTGTTATGCAGTGTACGATTGCAAACGCGTCGATAAAACTGTACTCGGTAACACGATATAATAAATAATAATATATGAAATTTTATTTGTTTTCCGACGAATTTTCAGCGGAAATTTGCTATTATTATTCCTATTTTATTGTTATTACTGGATTCCATAACAGTAACGAACTTTTCCACAGACAATAATATTTCGAATGCCTGCTCCCACCCCCCAATTTACATCGTTATCATTATGAGGTACCTTTAGCTGCAGCAGTGCTTCAGCAGCATTATTTTATTTCAATTTTCTATGCGTTTTCGTAATATTTACATTACGAACAAATTTACCAGATGAATTTTTTACGCGTATAATGTTTTGCCAAATTCTGAGAATTTAGTTGATGTTTCATAATAATATGCATATAATATAAAATATTATATATTATACGCACATAATAATACATTGGACATGTGTAATTATCATAATAACATACTTTATAAAATGTGTAGTAGGTACTGTAGTAATAAATAGAACGAGTATTTGGTGAGACGTAAGTATAATGAATTTTTTTTTATTTAATGATATACAATTTAATATTGTCATATTCTTATGTTCTATTAGGTGTTTGATTAGGTACTTCATACTATTTTGTATGAGTTTGGAATAATTATTTTTTTTAAACAAACAAATTAGAATGTCAATTTTAATGGTTTCATACTTACAAATTGATATTATATTAAAATAATATAATCATTTTAATCATTTATAAATTTGATTTTATTAGTTCAGAAAAGTTGAAATAAATGATTTGTCAGCAGTATAATAATATACGCATAATTATTAAATCTGATTTTTTCGTATTTGAATTTAAAAAAAAAAAAAGAAATACATAGTTTTATCGGAATAAAAGAGATAGGAATATTCGATGGATCAAAGAATTTTTACAGCAAAAGTAATATTTTTAAACTACCATTCAAAAGTTAAAATGTTATACTTACTTTACGTTTTGCTGTCTAAAACAAGTTTACCAAGTTTGAAATCGAATTCCGAATCCAGTGGGAAAATGTTTTCAAAAAACTGTTTGAACAATTTTTAACCTTTATATAGGTAGGTAGTTATAAACTTTTATGGACAAAACTGTATAAATAAAAATCACAATAAACAAGCATGAGGTAAAAAATAAAATAATATATCTCTATTTAAATACAATAAAATAAAGATATAATCATATAGTATTATATTATATTAGATATATTGATGTAAGTATATTTATTTTATTGTAAGATGTAAATATTAATGAATTTTCGTTATAAAACGACACCACACGGGAATGTGTTGTCTCCGTATTATAAACGTACAACATGGCAAATTGTACGTTCACAATATTAAATTTACTCTGTAATTTCCAAAATTAGAGTTAATTTATCTCAAATGAAATTAAAAGGCAAGAATATTATCTAAAACATCTTGGAAGATTTTATCTATATAATTATTTTTAATTAAGTTATTTAATTAATACTAATACTAAATTAATACTAAATAATACTTGCCTTTAAATTTCATTTGACATAAATTAACAAACTCTAATTTTAAAAATAACAGAGTAAAATTTATTATTACTGTGAACGTAAAATTTGCCATGTCGTACATTAGTAGAATTTTGTAAGACGGAGACAACAAATTCCCGTGCGGCGTCCTTTTAAGATAATTTTCTAGTCAAAGTTGTAAACTATAACGAAAAAACAAAATATTTTACTTTTGAATATTGCCCATATTGTTTGTTAAATGCCTACTAATGGGTGTACAGCCCTAGACATTTACGGATTACGTTATTACCTAAATTTCATTATTGAAAGTTACACACAATGTGTCATATATGCCATATATAATAAAATATTATAATGAATGTGTCGAATATTATTATTATATGCATTTAATAATCTATTTTCATTTAATATGTTTACTTGCAGCCCAATTTAATTTAGTTCTCATAAGCCCGATAAATTGCTTTTAAAAATTGAAATAAAATTACAAAAGTAAATTGGTAAACTATAGGTACAATGAAATACCACTCAGAAATCACGTCGCGATTGATTTTTATTTTAATATGTAGTCTACATTATGAGTTTTCATTAAAGGATTAACCGATACCAGTTCAAGTCATTATACGAATACCAATATTCTGTATTCACTATTTGATGGAACAATTTTATTAATTAGAGTTTAGAAATTAGTTTTAGTCACGGTTGTAGCATTTTATATTGAAATTTAAAAAATAGTTTATGTACATTAAATAATAATTGCTTTTGAAAAAAAATCTAGCCTGTTGTCATTACTAAATAATCATTAAACGTAATCGAAAAATTTACCATAAATTACTATTTAATAATTTTAAAAAGCAATAATACTGGATGGTGTTAAAATAAAAACACATCATCGAATAATTTCCCGATCCAATCAATTAATTAGTAAAAATCAATTATAGAAGGTTGATTTTGATGAAGTTATCTTAAAATAATAGTTCATGTATACTTAGTTTTTTTTTTTAACTTTACTATAATTATGACGGTGACATTAAAATAAGTTTCAAAATTAAATATAGATGCTTATGTACCCGACATAATATATGCCTATTTGTAAATACTAAGACTGAAAAAATTCATATTGACTTGTTATATTCAATTTGCTTATATTATGTATGCCAAGTACAATATAGAAACAATAAAACATAATAAGACAATTATTAGGCATAATACATAATATGTTACATTATAATATATATATGGCACATCGAGGCTAGTGAATTTTGTATAATATCATATACCTAAATTGCAGGAGAATTGTATGAGTTGTAACGATATAGTTTGCCCACCGTTATAACATTATCGTTATTACACATAGGTCGTGGGACATATACATCGCCATTCGCCATCAATGAAAAACATAAAATACACGTCATCTGCGTCGGACTATATAATATTATACAGAGTGATACTTTTAAAAGATTGCCACACCCACATTTTATGATTCTGTTTTACATTACTTACTGCATAGAAAATTAACGTTCAGCAGTTCACTTTAGCTTCTTTAGTTTTAATATCAGTGTGAAATGACCTATAATCAAACTTACAAGTAAGACTGTGTTTGTATTACGGTTTTTGAACGATAAAATCTATTTAAATGTTTAAGGAAGTTAAGATTTATTTTTGTGTTCAAATAATTTACAAGCTCATAATAACTCATGTATTTGTTTAAAAATTGAAATAGGTATCGTAAACCAACATAGAAAATGTTGTTACTTATAAGTTTGGTAATCAGTCAACTCACTGTAATAATAATACCTACAGATTTAAACGCGAACAGCTGAGCGTAAAATATGTCACGCACTTGTGAAACGAAGACAACAAATTCGAGTGTGGCGTTCTCTTAACAGTGAACATTCATTATTTTGAAAAATATCGTCTATTTTTAGATAACTATTGATGCAGTGACTTAGATCATATTGCTCTTGTTTGTCTCACCCTTTATGTTTATAGATATAGATGGTGCTGAATTGTGAAACCACCGTGATTTTTAAACCTGCATATTTGTTTTTAATTTAAAAAATCTTAAGTAGAATATTTAAATAATTGTGCTTACGTCTATAAGGATATTCAATAAAACACGAGTAGTTTATTCAAATGCATTATTTGAAGGACATAATAATCTATGTATATTATGATATGCTTGATAGAATGTTATTTGTGGGAAAAACTTTATACATTTAATAATAATAGGTAATAAAAATATTTTTAAATTTCTCACCGTCAAAAGAATCACTCCGTATATTCACCTACCTATATATAATATGTATAGCAAGATATTATGTGCAAGTGCAGCATGTTGGTCATATTCGAGTGGCGAACGTCGATAAAATATAATATAACTCTGACAGCATCGAAAAGTTTGGCTGTAAATTATAACAAGAGAAAAAAATAAAACCACTGCAAAAAGGACGCTCGTGGACCGACCGTGGTCGTGACGATAGCCTGGGGGGATATAAAACGCACGAACAACGACGACTTTAGGAAATTTGGCAGTTATAATAATAATAATAATAATAATAATATTTTGCAATGGTAATATTTCTCCCGCAGACCCGGCGAGTTTACGACGAGTGCTTTCCGTTTTTCGTCGCAAAAACGCGGTAGGTGTATGTCATCGGTATGCGACCCGCCCGGCACAATCGTCGCACAATAATATAATAATGATGATAATAATAATAATAATATTTTGTATGGTAACTGTTATTATTATCGTTATCGCCTTGAGTAGTCCGTAATATATATATATATATATATGTATATGTATAGCTGACTCAAAGGAGCCTCAAGTATAGCACATATAATACGACACGCGTTGTTATATTAATATGCATAAATGCATATTACTATTCTGCACTGCGGCCACTGAATTCCGTATACAGTTAAGTTCACGCGTAAACGACGATAATATTATAATTATATACGACCGAGGAGAAGCGTGGATTTAATTGTCAGGGGAGGTTAAATATTATAATATAATATATTATGCACACGCCGCCGAGGTATAACAATAATATTATGAAGACCGCGAGAAACAGCAGAAGAAGAAAAAACGACGGGTACATATTACACAATATTATCATTATTATTACTGTTTGCAGTTATATAATATTCCTCCGTGGCTGTGGGGGGGGGGGAGTGGCTTCGAATTTTAAAACAGAGGAAAAGGGGCAAGCCCGCCACGTATATATAATATTATATATATATATATATATATATATATATACCATCACGACAAAGAGTTTAACACGATAAAGTGCGAATTAATTCAGCATGATAATATTATTATTATTATTATTATTACTATCCGAAACAGTAATTGCCGACAGACAACAAAAGGGGGTGGCGATTAGGTCGTTTATAATATTTATAAAGTCGTCTGCCGAGGACCGAGACAAACTGCCGACGATATGAAGAAACAATATAACCGTAGCCCGCCACCACACATCCTCCCTATTCAACGAGTCCGCACCGATGCAGCAGTGATCCAGCCCACCCACCGACCAGCCACCACCCGCAGCAGAGTACCGCGGGTTGAAATCACTGTATTATGATATTATTATGTAATAACATAGGTACACTATGGCCGTACGATATTATACCTATACGTTTAATATTATTATATTATACCGTGGTAAACGAAAATCGATGTCGGGTCCTATAGATACGATTGTCTCGTTTATATATTTTTATATTCCACGATTTCTACATCGAAAGCACATTATGACGATGAGAATACAGTTTTGCAGACTTAAGTATTATAATTTATAATCAATCACTATATGCATGTTAAAAAAGGTTTGCATATGCATAGAAATTATATTATTAAATGGTTATAGCAGCATTATAGATGGTATTTTATTTATTTGTAATTATTGCATCTATATTTATAGAACGTGTTGCTTGATGATAATTTTTATTGATTTACAATTATTTTAAATTGCATAGTTTCTATGTTATATGGGCGTACAACTTAAGTAAATCAAAAAACGAACTAGCCTAATCACAAGTTTCGATCTTAAATAAACTATGACTGCTAATTATTGGTTTCTTCACATGGTTTGATTTGCCAACACCGGACGTGTTTCTTCTACAAAACAGTAATATTAAAACAATACATTATTTCCTATAAAATGTAATTAGACAAATACTCGTACGTAGTTTAACCTTTAACTACTTAAAATACAATCAACAATTACGGTTTATTGGCATGCCATCCCCACCGTCAGCAGTCATTGTTTCTCATAATATGATATTATATGAACATTAAATTTGTCTAGTATACAAACTATGAAGTAGGTACCTATCAGCATACGACGGCATCAAACTATGATAATATATTTACTATTACAAACACGTATGCTTACTTTATGCATAATATATTTTTATTTTTTATTTTTAGAATAATTAAAATTCTGTTGATAAGTCAAATGTTAAAAATATATTGCTAAAAGTTGTTGATTTATTTTATATTTATAAATTATATGTCATAACAACTAAAAAAATGGGATTAATATATACTTAAAATATCTCTCACGACGCATACTTCCATTATAGTTTCATTACCCTATCCACCAAACTATATAGAAAAACATAGTGTCAAGGTTCGAACAGATAGTGAACATTAGGCGCAAATGGGAACAAGAATAAAACTAAAAAAATCTGTTGAGTCCATCTAAGATTAATTAGGCCATGATTACTAACTAAATTTGATACATTTTTACAGGCCCAGTTTCAAGTGATGAGCTACCGATAAAATCTCCCTGGGCCGCTAAAAATTTATTTACCTCGGTTCACTGCGTAAAGATATTACAATTTAAAAATGTTCATTTGAAAACGGGCCTTTTACGTCCGGTTAAAAAATTAAAATTAGGTGTCCCGATAACTTGTCTATGTGGCATTACATTTTTGGCTTGACAAATTACTAGTATAATTTCATTTTTAGTAACGTAAAGCATTGGTAACGGTAGTGATTATGGTCGTGACTCGTGATAGTGGTAGTGATAGTGGTAAATAAGGTGTAGGATTATATAATGCCCTAATAAAATATCTATACTTTTGATAGTTCCATTGCCGATCTTTTATGTAAAATTATGCGCATACCATTTTGTATGTAAAGGCCATGTTAGAGCCAGTAACATGACATATGATATGACATACGAAAGATTTGGAGAAAAAGTTTCTGGTCGGTAAGTAAGTATATGCGAGTGGTGTGGACGGTAGCGGGTGAGCTCGACAACGGTCTTTAAACTCGATATTAAAGTTTTATGGGGTTGACGGTACGATGGCACTTGGCGGCGTCGGCGACAGGACAACCGCTGTGGTTTTTTGACATTTAGTCAGTTTCTCGGAACTGCCACAGCGGAAGGAAGTATGCGCCGAGGAACATGTATAAAAGGAATGGTAAACGAGTGTGGGAAATCCGGGAGTGGGTAGTCGTGTGAGGGCGGAAGAAAAAGCTAAGTATCCGGGACATCTGTGAACAGTCATATTATACCGTTACAGATCGATTACTGTTATAACATCGTTTCATCAGTATCCGACCGGCGTAAAACTTGACGGCGTAAAAACTTTGAAAAGCACTCGAATAAAATCTAATTGGAAATTAATTGTTTGTATACATTTAACGACTCAACTGGTTTCCATCCTTTCATCAAACAATCGGTATGTCCTGCAGAATTAAATTAAAATCATACTTTTGACTCGAAACCGAAACTAAAAATAATATGATAATATATGTAATATTGGAATCACCATAATATGTATAATTTTTGTTAACGATTTTCTATACTATTATTATTTATATATATATATTTTTTCAGTTGGTTTTGAGAGGAGGGTGGTTATGTTGCCCATCACCTTCGCATGCAATGCATGATGGCGCAGTTGCGTTACCAGTTGTGTCGTCCTCATTTCACACACCTTATAAAATAATATTACACATTGCTGGTTGAATATCATATTATTATTTTGAATGAAACGTAATAGTTGTTATTCATCTGATTCGTTCAGAGACACGCTTATATATTATATTTTCGTTGCCACGTGCGTATAACGGTGATACGACGTTTGAATGTTTATTCGGTGATTTACTTTCAACATAGGTATATGATACCTGTCCATTAATAATAGTATTATGTATATTCGTGACGATTTAGAAAACTCAATATCACCGTCAAATTAAGAAACTATGTATAAGTATTAGGTACCGAATAATATTAATGTGACGAACGATATGATATTTCCAATTTTGTTGGCATAACAATTCCACGTGTTCACAATTTATAATTCTACCTGACTGAACTAAACGTTTAGCGGAAGTTTGGGACTTTTGAACAAGTGATGTGAAAAATATTAAATATAAGATACACTACGTTGAAAGTTAACGATCCTTCAAAGCAGTGTATAATAGTGAGAGAGAAAGAGGTGTGATTTTGATTATAGAGCATCTTTAATAATATAATAATTTTGATTTCAATTTTGTGACAAGCAAGTTGTGAACATACCGTGACTACTGTACAGACATTAAACGATTCAATTTTTTAATAATCGATAACAGAAAAATACAGTCTTCTATACAAGTTACGAAATTTCAATAAGTATAAAACTATACTAAATAAAATGTACGTCGAGAGTTTTTGAAGTACACAACATTATATATATTTTTTAGATATGTATATTGCTTAAGATAACCTCTTGTAATATCCATTCAAAATATAATTATTAATTCATTTGTAACCAAACGAGAATGATTTGCAAGTGTTTATCTCAAGGCAATATTGAAAGATATGTACGATATGTTGCACATCGTCGAATACTAATTTATTATTATTTGAAATCGTATTTTAGATCTGTTGTTAAGTGTTGTATACTATAAATTATAATATAGTAACTTTATTATTATAGTAAGACAAATTATGTAAATATAATAAAGCGTCAATTCAGCCGTGTCTCCACTAGGTACTATTATAGTAATATAAAATTTCAACTTTCAAACTATAATTTTATTATGAACACATATAATAGAAAAATAAGTTGTTTTTTTTGTTTGCTATTTTACTGAATATTATACAATGTTTAGGATATAGAAAAAATAAAGGTAGGTAGGTAACATTAAGACAGCCAAACTACAGATATTCAAGTCCGTAAACAGGTAACATTGTTATGGTGATACCGTACTTATTGTTTTATGATTTATCGTGTTTGTGTCATGCGCTTGACAAATATTTTTTCCATACTAATTGGTATTATTACGTATGATTTTCGACTTCTATTAAATAATTGTTATATCCTGCAGCGTACATAATAATATTGTCGGTTATCAAGCTAATACTCGTCTAGGGTGTACGGCATGAGAGAAACTTTTGTTCTCTATTATTATATTATTCTATGTAAAGTAAGTGTACCTACCAGTTATGTGAGCTATACCTATTTTACGTTCATTTCTTTAATTCAGAAGAGGTTTAAAACGACTGGACAGTTGGGACTGTATTCGTAGGGGGATCGAAGAGGTACCCTCCCCCCATAAGGTGGACCGATTTACATAGTAATTGTTGGTGTATTTTACAATTTATATTAAAGTACTTGACATTTTTTTTTTACATGAAATTATAATATGATATCAAATCTTCATATCTCGTTATCATAAACACGTATTTTCGATCATAGACTCATAGAATTTTTAAAGAATAATAATATAATATTATAGTATAATTTATAACTATTAGCGATTCATACATTATATAAATATTGAATGCTTAATCTTGTTGCTACAAAGATATATGTTAAATTGTTTTATGCTCAATTGTGTTTACATCACAGTGTAAATAAATATTAATTCGCTTATTATTTCACCCCCCCCCCACCATATCCAAGGTCTAGAGACGCCTCACCGGTGGTGTGAGGGGGAGAGAGAGGAAGAGGGTGAAATCTCCGGTGGCAAGTATCCCGCACAACCGCATAACCGGCTATATGACAATATAAAACGTTTTATACGTTTTGCAATAAAAATCGTTGGTGCGTTATCATAATATTATAATAAACATGCACTGCGTTCGGCTCTTTACCCCTTCGCTAGTGTGTGTGTATTAGGTATTAAAATCTCAGTAGTCATCCGAGTAAACGTATATTATCGTGAGACGCATACGTAAAATAATAAAAAGAGAGGTGTTTCGACATGACCGCGCGTCGTTGCGTATATTAAACTCATATAAGGCACACATACCGTTTACATATATTATATATATACGTACGATATTATGGGTATGCTAAACGCACCCATTGTTCGCTCGGGTTGTGGTTAGTCTTTTTTTAATATTTCTTGAGTTTTTTTTTTTTTGTTTTTAATTTATTATTACGTTATTATATATTAATTTTTTATTTATTTCTTATCTGGGACGGATCATCTCGAACACAAGCTCGCATACACGTAGCGACACACATAATATTCCGCACCAAGCGTAGGTAAATAGGATAGCACTCGTTTTATGTGCATTAACAATATAATAATAATAACGATGATGATGATGATGAAAAATTAATAAGAATTGAGAACAAAATATGCATAATGCATAATATGCTGAACTCACCTCTAAAATCGATAATAATAACGCATGATTATAACTCGTGTGTGTTATTGGTGCGAAGGTATGATATAATTATGTAAATACTAATAATAGTATTAATAACAAATATTTAATTGAAAAACATAATACTACGATTGGGGATCAGCACTTAATACACCAAATGTCAGCTAAAATATACAACCTTCTTCGTCTGCAGAAAGGACGCCAACAATATTATATAGTTTTTAAAATGTCAAAAAGGCGTTGTCAGTTTGATAACCACACAAACAGTAACAATATATACGTAAAAATGACAGCTGTGTTTTATAAAATTTAACAATTATTTAAGTATGTCTTATACAATATACTGTTAATAATATTAATAGGTAATACATTTTTACCTAAATGTATATGGCATGTATTAGGTATAGGCGTAATATAATATTTATGTGTGCGTTCACTACAGTATTTTCGTTAACTCATACAACAATCTAAATTATTTTTTCATAAAAGAATTTATTGATTTATTTTTGTTTTTATAATGGTAAAATATTTTATGATAATATGCATTTCTGCATTTATATATATTGTTATGGACTCCTCGTGCGAGCGTGCCTGAAATACATTTGCTGGTCAGCCGTTCCGGGGGTTTGTTTTTTAAATGTAGATTATAGATATCTACAATTTTTTTTTGCACACAAAAAACTATAATATGAATGGAAATTATTATTATATATTTTGATGAATATGACTGTTGCAATAGTATTGTACATTTCAAACGCTATAATATATATCATATATATGTTATTTAGAAGTCTTTGTTTGAGAAACGAGAGAGCGCCAGAAGGGTATAGGACATAGGTGATAACTCTTCTTCTGTTTATATGGCCAGTTATAAATACCTCAACGTGAAAGCCGAAGGCCAGCTCTTCGGGGTGGACCTCCACCTATGTACCTATACCTTTCAAGTTGGTGAATAAACTCTACGAGTTCGGGTGGCAGTATAGTGATAATCAGTTCCCACCCGGTCCTAGCTTTTTCTGGTAAAAAAAAAAGTTCCTCAACGTGAATAATTAAAAAGGTAGCTTATATAATATTAGGTTTAATAGTATATCTACCAATATATTGTGTTGTATATACTCATTGTTTAATGTGTTATATTTATTGCCGTGCTGATTAATAATTCAAATGTTTCGAACTAACTTTTTACGCCATCCAAACCAACAATGAAAAAGGTATACAATGTAACTGCGCGCTTATAATCGCTCGATCAAATTTCATCGAAAAACCATATCGAGTTGAGTGTACATCTTAATATTATGAAGGTAGGTATTAATATACATACATAATGCATACGTCTGCACATTAATAGGTATCTACTTACACAGCTATATAATAAGGCCAATCTCGTCGATTCCGTTTGTATCAATTTTATCATAATATAATTGCTGGTTTGTGCTTACAGAGCCTGAATACATGAATCTAAAATAATATGCTATAGATACAATTTTGTGGTAATTTTTTTGTTGCTTGATCACCGAACGAAAGTATTATAGGTACCTATACTATAATATGGTTAAATTCCAATTCCGTTTTCCGTTTTCAACGCGTCCAATCAAATTCTATTCTAACTATTTTGCACATGCTTAAATCATGCAAACCCATATTTCCTTTCGATAATAATAAGTAACGGTCATATTTTTTTATATAACGTATGATTGTAGCTATTTTTTACGCGTGGCTAAAATTGAAATAAGAGTATTTGCATATAATATGGGTCATCCATGGTTATTCATTCGGTATTTGGTTTTCTGATACCTATGTATTTTACGTAAATTGTGTGTCAATTGTGTATAGAAATTATTTTGTGGTCATCCCAATAATTTATTAATCAATATTCAATGGCACAATGTTATTGGTTTACTTATATCGTGAAGGAAGGAATTATTGAAAATTTATACAATTCAATAGGTACCGTCGATACTTAATATATTGATTTTGTTTTGTTTTTGCACTCCGAGCAGAAAATCGTAAGACGTATAATAACATATTTACTTGATTGCGATGGTTTGTAAGTGACATATTGTCTGCAATGGTCATTGAAATACGTTCGGTTGAATTACTTTTATAATGTGTGCTCGTTATACCTACTATTATTCATAATCATATCAGATGTGATTAGAATTTTTAGTACTGTGTTATTTTACGTGTACTACAAGTACTTATATACAATTATAGCTTATTCAAAATTATATATTTCAAAGTATAAAAATTATAATAAAATAATCTACAAGTTATGCGTTTCACTGTATATCTCTTACCTAAAGTTATATAGATAGCGTATATAATGGTAGTCAGTTATAACACTAGTTTTTCAATCGAGTTATATTTTTAAATATAACAACCCGATATTAAATTGTATGTTTTATAATATCATTAAATGCTCTGTTACATACGATTATAAGAATAGGAATCAAATGATTAGCTTAAGGTTAATGTAGGTGCTATTAAAATACCTTTGTGTAAATTAAATAAACAATGCACATATAACGAAAACTTTCAAGTCTCGACCATTAGTATTTTTAGAAATATACCAACTAAAATCAATAGTTTTGGAATGAACATTCAAATTTGTCAACATATTTTTAACTTGATGCCTAGTGTAAATTTTAAACATTTTTTACATGATCTTGATTTTGAACGATTTTTCAAAATTTAAACTTCAAACGCTTGTAAAAAAAATTGCTCATAAAAACAATTGGTATTTATAAAAAAAGATTTATAGATAAAACTAAAAAATTCAAAAACGTGGAATACCACTGACATAAAATAAGTCTAAGGTTTTGAAATTGTCGTTGTATAAGGAAAATTATAAATTAAGTTATAGTTGAACGTCTAGCCATATAAGTTTAACATCTTTTTATTCACTTTAAAGTTTCTTTAGGCAAAATAAAATTAAAAAACTTCACTGTAATTAGTAAATATTTTTATCACCATGTGTTTAAAATCTCAAATGTAATATACTATTTGAGTGAGGATATTAAGACAAGATTTTCTTACAATTCTAACAATAATATTATACGATTTTACCTATATTTAACACATGCGAACATGCGGAAGAAACTATATTTTAATTTATTTTTACTTTCCATTAAGTTTTTAAAATTTTAGTCAAATACGCTGCTTTTCGATTTCCGAAACATTTAATGTTACCGCATGGTCACATTAAAATTAATGTAATCATAAAAATAAAACGCTATTAAATGTAGAAATTGACCGTTTTAATACTGCTGGAAAATTAGTTAAAACCACTTACTGAAAAATAAAAAACAGACGGTTGTGGCAAAACGAAGTCAAGTATTACATTATATTTTAGGTGCAACCAAAATCAACTAAAAATAAATTCTAAAAAGCGGTCACGCTAGGGATCCGGGTAGACCACACTCCGATGTGTTATTGTAGCGGATGTGTTAAAGGTGTGGTGTTACAGTTATAATATTGCAAACAATAAGACATCGTTTGCGAAAGACAATATCAAAAATAAAGATTACTTGCATTACATTACAACAGTAAGTCACAACCAATTGTGCTACAAATTTATTCCATTTTCATTTTTTGTGTTGATTTCTAGAACATTTGATAAAAAAAAACATTATTATAATTCTGTCACATGTAAATATGTAATTATGTAAATGATTATATATTTTGAACGTTTTTAGTGTTGTGAAATAATATATAGCTGGTATAAACATATTTTGTAGTCACTGTGACTCATAAAAATCCGCACTTTACTATATCATCACGTATCGCATAAACATTAAAGTTTTTCGCTATTTTTCAGTAATTATTTAAAAAAGTCCACAAACAAAATGTGAGCGATCATTTTTTATAGTGTTGGCAATGTGCCTCGCTCTATGGTGTTGTTAATAAAATACGCGTTGTAAAGGTATGCTGGAGAAAGGATTCCAACAACGATCAAATGAAAATATTAAAAAAAAAAAATTTAACTGTTTTGTACTATAATAATAATATGATGTATATAATATGAATATGCATAGAATCGTGGCTATAAAGCATTTATAGAAAATAAAAACAATATGTGCGTTAATGCTAATAGATTCCTGTATAGGTCTGCCACATTAAGGACGTGCATTATTACGACTAACGTTACAAACATTTTTACAACATCTAAAAACGAACAGTACCGGTACACCTACCCATGTTTTTTTATTATGTGATGCGTTCAATAAATGTGTCAGACTAAAAAGCAATCAAACTTGTTCAAATGAATAAGCATTTTGTTTTTAACGTTTTTCTATTTCTAAACAATACATACACAAACACACACACACACATATACATATATAAATTTATAATATATATACTTATATACCACAATTGAATACGCGCAGTAAACATAATATAATCTTGGCGAATATCATTTTACGGTAATATTTATTGATTTTTTTTTTTTTTTTTTGATTTTATTAAGAGACGTATTTTCTGCACGGAATTTGGCCAACAAAAACGCATCTTTCACGATAGTATTTTTAATTATCGTCTCGTTAACGCCGCTTCGTTTTTTTTTTTTTGCCATTAAAGTGACGCTGCTACAGAATCGTCCGATTAGCGTCGTTTGATTTAGAGCCCGCACGATCTGATAACAGTCGTTGAATGCACAAATAATAATATTATTGTTGCCCGTCTTTTGCGTATTTGGATTAAGTATTTACTAGACAATGATATAAAATATCATCTACAACGTTTTATCGTCGTGCAATACATATATAATATATATTTTATTTTATTATATTACGGAATGGTGGTAATAAATCTGTTGTAATTGTCTCCCATACACGGTCTCTCGCTCAATTGCACACATCTGTTTTGTTGAAATCCAACAACGAAGTCGACCGAATGTACACTCTGACAAGCTTGTGCGGGATAACGGAATAAATATTATGAGGCTGATCGTATAGGAATTCTTAATACTAAGTATCGTCATCGAAACAGCACACGAAGTCGTGTGTAATAATATTGTTATGTCGAAAACGGAAAATACAAAAATTCGTAAAAACATTAATTTATAATCGCAAGTATACGCGATGCAAAATATGTTCGAGTAGTTGTAAATATAATAATAATACGTAATGTCTTGAAATTATAATGATTGTCCGTAAATCCTGGTTGGAAAAAGTGCTTAAAATATGATTATATACCTATACGAGAAAACTAGGTGCCGCATTCTAATTTCTAAAAAATTATGACGTAGATAGTAAATTATATTATATACTATACATGTATATATTCGTAGAGAATATATTATATCGGTCAATTTTACCAAACACTTATTTCTTTACAGACGTCTTTAAATTTTTAATGCGTAATATGACTACTATATCTGATGCGCTTGCTGTATTAGAACATTATATTATCCACCGCCGTCGATTCGAATCGCATTTACGACCTGTTATTATAATATATTGGAGAATTACACGTTTTACCGCCTATAAAATTATCCGAAAATAACGATAATCTATCATAGTATAGAAATAATTGAGAATGTGCAACATGACTGAGTCTTTTTTGTTCGTTGTTTTGTTTTAAAATGTATGTTATAAGATATGTATATATACACTAAATATGTTATAATATTGTTCATACATTTTACTGGTATAAAAATTTATTATTTTACCGGTAATCATAAAAAATAAACAATATAATAACTAATATCACCGTGGTAAGGGAAATAACATAAAATTAAAAATACAATAATAACACTGACCATTTTATTATTTATATTACAATATTATAGTAGTGCCTACTCCTACGGGTGTAATAATATATAGTTGGTAAATATCATATTTACATGCAGTCGTGACGACCACAAAAACGCATTTTACAAATAATAGGTTTAATATTATTTACTTTACACTTCTTCGGAGATATGCTAAAAACATCAGTAAATATGGCTAGATTGTAAGGTACTAAGGTAAAGGTATAGTTTAAGTATAGCACACTATTATAACTGTTATTACCATAATTTATTTAAAACCGTATAACTTTTCAGAGTATGGTTATAGTTTTAAAAAAAGTGGATAGATAAACTACATAAGACTATATAAGGTACCTACTATATATCTATATCCACTTTAAACTTCGACCATTAGTGTTTAATGTTCTTATAATATTATAGGTACGATTGTTTAAATTAAAACAATTTGTGATTGAGATAAAACAAATACTTTAAGCCTATAAACTGGATGCGGATGTTCATTTCAAATTAAATAGTATCGAAAAGTATAAAGTTATGTATTTATAACAAATAAACAAATAAATAAATAATAGAAATTGTTGTGGTGATTTAAACCCTCTCCAACCCTCACATTTTAACACAAGACGACCGGAGACAAAAAACTTAAGAATAAGTGACTGCAGAATAAATTAAATAAATCTATTGGGTCACCTCGCTCAATGCTGCATGTGATTGAAAATTTCTATTTAATTTATAATTTTATATAAATATTATTATGTAGAAGACCACGATCAGATACGGCCACGTCATAATAATTATATGCTCAACACGTGTATTATTCATAAAGGTATACCTAAATTATAATAGGATGACTATATACAATAAATACATACTATTGTATATTTATAGTTTCATATTTTTTATTCTTTCGAGAAAACGCGACTTGCTAATTTAATTCCGACGACAGCGCAACACGAATACAGAATATTATTTTTCACAATATACGTACGACGCGCGACGTCCGCGACGTGTGTGATGTACACTGTATATAACATCACACACAATTAATATTAAATTATATTTTAATAACATAAAACACAGGAATAACATTAACTATTAATGTGTTAATATAAGACGTATAGTCGTATAGTGTCGTTGTATTATATAGACACTAAAGCGTTACCTTAAGAAACCGTAGGGAGACTACGTTTGTGTCCGGTGTGATGCTTTCACGGTTTATTGGACGGTCGGGAAAACGGAAACTGCACTTCGTCGACGCTGTTGTCGTTTGACTACGTGATATTATAATTGTATCCGGTCGAAAACGGTCAAAAATTTGCTTCCACTGCAGTAATGACCGATAGAAAATAAAAAATCTAAACAATAATAACGATTTTATTGTTATAATTATATATTAAGTTACAGCCGTGGTTAAAGCTGGTATATTGGTAGGTAGGTACTATATTATTATAATACGAGTGCGCTTTTAATCGTACCACGTTTATACATTATAATGCAATATAATATAGGTACTGCAATTAACGCCAGTCCCGAATAATTACGTATATTATTATTAGTTAAGTTCACGACAAAACTCTGAATGCGTTGATATTATTGTTTCAGATGGTTCAAGTTTCTACGAGGGATGAGTACCTTTTATTATTGTTGCGTAATAATTTGAGTTTTTATTTCCAGATACCCGTCACATGATTTTATTTTAATACAGTTTACAACGGTATTTTTAGCCTGCTCGTATTTTACGCGCTCCCGTGTTTTTCTTCTCTAATTAAAAATCGTGTTCTTGTGGATTTTTTTCAACTTATCTATGGAATATAATAATTGTTTTATCATTATTACTTCATTATCACATTTGCATTTAACTTTATTATTTCAAATTATTATTATACAAAATACGACGATTGACAACTAAAATGAGTAAGTGCAAATTATATTTACTTTCCTTAATAAATTAACATACGCATCACATATTTTCTTATCATATCATACTTAATATATATATATTCTTAATTGTATTAATAAACTTGTAATAACATGTAATATGTTAACACATTTTAAAATATAATTAATGAAAAAAAAAACATTTACTTTATAATAACTATGTATAGTAGGTACATTTTATTAGTTAATGTATATTAATTACCGGCTATTTAACATGGAATTCGTAATAATTTTTAATCACTTTATGTTTAGATTTTTTTTTTATTAATTGTTTCAGGCATCAACTGCATGGTTATTAGCTGGCGTTACATATTTGATTTACATTAATTTCATACATACTTGCTTAATTTCTACTTATTACCTATATTTACGGATTTACATTTAAATCTAAGTTAGAGTATTCAAATCAGTTGACGCAGTTCTGTTGAGTTGACGAAATTGAGAAGTTTTTGTTTAAAGTTTAGATTGGCAGAGTGGAGTGGTACGGGGTTACCCCGCAAAATGTTTGTCCACTACTCCGCTAACATTAATAATTTTTGAAATAATGAGTGTTCAATGAAATAAGGATCGCCAGGTATATACTATTTATATTATATTACCCGACCTCTGTTTATTATAATTATTATACTAAATAATAATGTTTATTTTATGAGTACGTCATAAAAGAATAAATAATCTCAAAATTATAATACCAGAGTCTTAGTATAATGAAAAATGCAATAGTTATGGATATCAATATTTAACAGAGAAATTCCATTATAATAATTAATTATTGTGTCTGTGTGAAATACTTACAGGTGTATTATTATTATTATTATTATTTCATAATAAGTAGAATACTCTAATGAAAATATTCAAAAATCGCAAAATAAAAAATATTAATGCGCAGTATTTGTACATTTTGAGCAGCTGGAAACTCACAATCAAGTATCAACACACCTGTAGTATGTTTTTATTCCCATGTTATATAATAATAATTATGTTCGGTGTTCGGTTAATATTTGTATAATGTTATATAAACCGTTAAACGTTTGGTTCGTTAATCATGGGAAACCGAAAAATGAAAATTAGTGTAATTATTCATAATTGAGTTCTTTGTCAGACGTTTTCTACAGCAGACTATATTATTTATCTTTCAACGTTCACACGACGATTCTACACAACTCGAGCACTAAACCTATTATGAATATGGCACGATTTTGTTCGTTTGCTGTGAACATTTTGTGATTATTATAAAGAAACAATTACGATTTTAAATGGTATTTAAAAAGTGGAAAGTATAAGCGCGTAATGTAAATAATATTACTCAACTCACACAAGCACACTGCACACACATATATAAATATAATATTGTTAACTATAAACATGCTGAGGTGCATTGTGCGTGTATTATAAAATTGAGCAGTACCTACCTATATATGTTACAGGCTGTCTTGAAAGCTTAGAAACCATCAGACGTAGTGGTGTTCGACATTTCTAAACTTTCAAAGAAGCACTGCAGTTTTAGGTCTATATATAGATAGGATCATATTTTATACGCTTGTATTTAATCTTTAGCTAAAGCACAAGTCGAAATGTCGACTTCGCACTTAAATAATTACATAATTCAACAAATAAAATTGTAGACAACCTATTAGGCGTTCTGCGTATGATAGTGTTTGTGCAGATCGTCCGTGCAGAGTTATTCGCATGCAAAGTGCAACAACAAAATAAAATTGTGACGTATTTTTGCTTTTTGGCAGATCGACAGAAGTTTATTGACTCATCAGTTATCATGCACGTTCAACTGATCACTGCGAGCAGTCCGGAAGCTGTTCTATATAGCTTAGATCGCCGGTCGTAACCACGTGTTTTTATGAAAGTATAATATAGTTTACTATGATAATATTCGTGTTGGTGGATTTATGTGTTTTATTTTTGTACTTTATTATATTTCATGAATTTTTATATTCATTATAAATATATGGTGAATCACCAAACACATGCTCTCCCACATTATATCATCTTTTAAGTATATGCGATTTTTGAAATTTGTAACTTTACCTGATTAAATACTATTTTATTTAGAAATACTAAGGCGTGTTATAATAACCAATAGATATTAAAATATTTAAGGAATGATGCAAACTACCACAGGGCACTGAATAATAAATAATTAATTAATTAAATTAATATAAATCTCTTTAGTGAGTTCGTTTAATTAAAATACTACTATTAGAATGTTTTCAAATATCGATGAATACTTTAAAAAATAATTTACAGAAGTCTCGCACTAAAACATTATACGCAAATAAGTCAACACGTGATGTTCCAGTAGGAATATACAAGGATAACCCATGATATTGGTTGGATGGCTTCTGAAAAAAACATATTATGGAGATGCACACTTGCAACATTATCGCGTTAATATACTGATAGGTATATAGTTTATGGACAATGAGGTAACTGCTCAAGGCATCAGATCATAAGCTTTATCTATGTCTAATAGACCGACATTAATTCCTATAGGGTATGGCTGTATACCAGTAGATACTAGTAAGAACATAGATCAGTGCTGTTGGCTCTAATTATTTTATATATTATATTATATATACTAAGAGATAGCGAATATTTATTTCTATAATTTCTGTGTATCAGATATTATACATTTTATATCGTATTAACATTACGCACAAATATTATTTTATAAGAATAAAATACTAAATTTTATATGATATATATATAATATAGTATTGAAATGGAAACCTATTACCGTCGTAGTACTACACTTATGTGTTCCCACCGTTTGTAAATAATGGACGACGATCGATTGCGATGAAGGGGAGGGGAGAGTGTGGAACCTATAAATTATAATATTTACGAGTATTAATATATCGGATGATCATCCGATTGCAGCGCAATCCGACCCGTATGGAAAACGTGCATGCGTGGGAGTCAGGAAGCGGGGGTCGTCGTGTGTAATATACGCAGTGCCATTTATATATATATATACGGCAACGACGGTAGCCGTCACCGGAAGTCGCGAGAGAAACAAGAGTGTAAAAGGGTTCGCCGCAGTCGACGACGCCAATTCGAACAGATGCGCCGTCGATGAAGTTCGGGGCAATTACCTATTTACGTATAGTACGCGGAGCGTATTTAACTCTTTTGCTCTTCCCTCTCACCCAACGCTCACCCATTCACTTCTCTTGAACGGCGTATATCCATAACATTATATGATATCATACATAATATCCGTCCGTCCAATCGCCCCTTTCGATAAAAAAAAAAAATCTGCACCGGTGCACGTGATAAACACGCTGTACATACGCACCGTACAAGTGATTAAAGGGTTTCTTCTATTATACGGATCCTTCCACCCGGTCCAACGCCACATAACCCCGGCCCGAGTACGAAGTAAGTTTTATCTCCTTTTCCTCCGACTATTATCGCGGTGATGTCGATTTCAAATATTTTTCGTCGTAATTGCACGAAAACATAATTCTCTAATGGCGCTCTTCCTGCAGTTAATATACCCTCCATAGTTACACGACTTTTGTGCGTACGATATAATATAATATCACAAAGATGAAATACTATGCACAATATATTACGCCACAGACGGAATTACAAGAGCGCTTATTTTTTATTTTTTTTTTTTTGTATACCCATTGTGCATTAAATTATATTTTTTTATATATTATTCCATCGCGTAACACTGAATTATATGATCACATAGAATCAGTTTGTTATTATAATACATTAAAGTTTAAACTTTTAGAATTTTACTTTTGTCTCTGTATTATTGTGAATTGTAGTTTGCGGTTTGAATGGAGTGAACATTTTCAACGATTCACTAAATACATGTCGAGTACATAGCGACAAAAATGTTGATGCATATTATTTGGGAATATTTTAAAGACCAGAGAACATTGAACTTTTATTTCACGTCTTAAATGAATTTATAAATAATGATAAAACAATATTATATGTTATAACTTAGTGTGTTAAATAAAAAAAATGAATTTATACATAGGTACCAACTGTTTGTATAACAGCATTAAAATTAAAATACTTTAATTTTTTTACCACTTTAATATTATCAACATGAGCCAGTGCACTATTAATATTTTGTTCATCGACGATAATTTAAGTGCTATACAACTATACTTTGCAAGTGACAACCAATAATTACTTACCCAAGAATGATGTTATGTTTATTTTTTCCATCCACTTAAGTAAAATCTAATTGTTTTTGTCCAATAAATTAGTTTCTTAGGATCATTATTATTATTTTTTATCTTCCTGTTATGTGAAAAAATCCAAAAATTTAAAGAGAAAATGTAGATTAGATTTGTTTTAATTTTCGAGACAATATTTAGGATTTGTTGTATTATATTTCAACCTAGAAGACTAAAGTCGGCGGATGCTAATTATTATGTAATCGTTGTCTTGTCAGTCAAGGGTCTGTACGTAATGTTTTCCGGACACGGGAAATCAAATATCGAATAGCCCGCACGCACGATTTTATCGTCGCTATCATGTTGTGATTTTCTCATGGTTGTTATATTAATATATGACATATTATAGGTATATTTATATCATATAAACGTGCCTACGTATTTATATTATAGTACCAACTTGTAATATAGTATCTACACAACTTGACAGATTTTTTTTAATACACTTGTTCAGTGGTCGAGGTTGTCGAATAGAGAGATTCGATATTTTCCCACAAAACTATTTTTATTTTTTGACGATCGTACAATTTACAAGATGTTTAAATAACCTAAAAGAGTTATTAATGTGTATATATAATAATTTTGAGACGTTATATTATATTTGTTATTAATTTCATTGCTTGTGATTTATTTTCATTCACAAACATATTATTTAGTTTCAGCGGACCGGAAATTAGGTATATTTTAGATAATCTATGGACACTGGACAGCATATTTAATACACAGTATACACACACACACACACACACACACACATAATATATATATATATATATATATATATATATCGTAATTTGTATTTATTTATGTTATAGTACATGTCATTTCCATTACAAAAAGTTGAGCATTTAGTAATAAAATATAAGGAATCTATGTATATCATCATATCGGCAGGCATGGACATCTCTTAAATGCTATTCATTACTGACAATTCAATGACAGATTTATAATAACGATTCTACTAGTACCTATATAATTATAAATATTACCATACGTTTTCAAATTTACAAACAATCATAACGTAAATATAGTATAGGCACCAATATGGATTAAAATCATTGTTTAATAATAAATTACACACATAGGCAATATGGTTTCATCACAATCAATGGTGATTGACCTTTTCAGATGTTAATGATGTTGGTTTTAAGACAAAAACATAAATATATAGGTAGTTAAGTAATATCATATTAATTGCAATATATTAACATTATTTATGATGAATTACTACCGTGAATTATTATTATTGTAGATAAGAAAAACAGTCTATATATTGCATTAGCATATGTATAATATGTTATTATTTTTTAATTTATTTATTTAACACAAAAATACGGAATAAATTCAAAAAACAATAGAGGTAAAAAAAATTGTGATGCGAAAATACATTCTTAATACTACTACTAATAACCGCTTATTAGAGGAAGAGGAATTTAATGTGTTTAGAAATAATTAGTTTATCGCCTAGCTGTCTATCTATATATAATATATATATATATATATATAGCATTTAACTTACCATATAACTTTATATAGGTACTTAAGATTTACAAGTACACATGCATTTAGAACACTTATTAAAATTACACCCTATATTATACTGCCCAATAATTTGAAGCGAATTGCTAAAGTTAAATTAAATTTAACGATTCAATGATTTGACATTGTGTATATATTTTTAATTTGTATTATATATATAATTACCAACAGCAATTTTTAAGTACATTCGTATACTAAATCAATACTTATATCTTATTAAAAACACAAAGTTACTGTCTTGTATAATTGGTTATTAAAAAATGTAGATTTTACAAACTTAAAAAACATATTTTTGGCTTAAGGACTTTTAAAGTCTAATCAAAAGTTTTTAAGTAACTTTAAATGCAATTATAATTTTTTTTATTTAACGCTGTTAAATAATAAATAATATTTATTAATAAACTGAAAGAGTATTCAATGTTATTAAAAATGTTACCTTGATCTTTATTTGAAAATTTTTTTTTTCTTAAATTAGAAAAATGAAAATGTTAGTTTTCAATTATTCGAATATATTGTTGAAGTAACTAATAACTTATAAATATGTATATATAATTTATATATATATGTATATTATAAAAATGATTAATTATAAATTATAATAGTTTTTACCTATTGATGCCAAATAATTAAAATATTACAAAATTATACATTTATAACTATTTATACTCTACACCATACATTAAATAGATATGAACTCTTTTTCTTTTCGATGGCTTTTAAACTAAGCCATCGTGATTTAAACATAAATTATAATTGACAAACAATTAGAAAACCAGGCTAATTATTTAGTCTGATAAACAAATACTAAATAAACTGATAGAAAATTAATGCAAATCGTATAGACTCACAATATATTTGTTGTTATAACACTATTATAATAATACAAAGATAAATTATACATTCACATATTAAAACTACGTGATTAACCTATTTAGTTCTCATTCAAGACAAAACCGTTCTTTTTCTTACCAAATATAAAGTATTTAAATTATTCAAAACTGAAATATATAGATTTTTGAATTTTATATAAACTTGAATCTTCTGTTATATTTATTATTTTATATTATACGCCTTATTTAACTCATTTAATGTTATTTTGTTAACCACATCAAACACGTTGACGTAGTATGATAAATTTGAATAAAAGAATACATTACTTTTTGTTATTTATAATTCTATTTTTTTAGTTAATAAAAACATTTACATACAAATATTAGGTAATTCATGAAGTTTGAGCGAACTCAAGAGGTCATTGGAAGCTTTAGTTTGCTTAAAACTCTTCAGAGGTTAGCCATTAGAGAGCGCCAGTTCTGGCTTAAACTAAGCTCAAAGTCAAACTACAATTTAATACATATCTGCATATTATTATTATTGTAATACTTTTATAAAATTTTTATCAAGTAAATTTATATAAATTAAATAACAATGAACAATATATAACTTAGTTGTAATACTTCAAGTTATATTGGTATGTATTCTACTGATTGTATTCGGAATAATGATAAATTATAATATTATATGTATATGTTACAATAATGACAAATCAACATATAATTTAAACAAAAAAGTGATCAATAAAATTATTTTGCAATTATTAAGTAGTTTTTTCCCGATAGTTAGAGAAACTAGGCACTGTAAAATAAAAAGTTTCTTTTTCAAACTTTCAAAGTTATCTACGAATCCACCAACAAAAATAAATTTCTACTTTACCAAGTATGCTACTTTTTTTTCTACAAAAGTAATAATCGTTTATTTAAAGAAAAACTCTACAATACAACTAATTTAAATTTATAGCTTCACTCAGAATCCACATTAATGCCAGAGTTATGCTTTATAAGTAAACAAATATTTAAATCAATAACTATAATGAGTTAAAATAGTAAAGACGCTATATTTTTATTTTTTTTTTATTTATAACCAATAACAAAAATCACTAGGTACGTACCTACTTAAGTTCAACAAACTAAAATTAATTTTGTTTAAATAATTCATATCAACTTTTTTATGAACATATAGGTATATACTATATATATATTTAAAATATATAATTGTTTGCATTTAACGTTATGTTAATGATATGAATAAGGTTGGAGACATAAAGTAACTATAGTGCACCCTATTTTTTTAAAACTCTTAAGTATATTAGTTAATTATTGTTAAAATTAAAATTAACTAAATGCATTAATAACGAGACTGAACATGATGTGTAATAAATTATAAATAAAAATATATAGATAATGTTGTCTATAAAATGTCTCAATCAAATTTTATTTTATTTTTAATAGTTTATTTTTACAATAATAAACATATTATATAAAAGGTAAGTCTAATATCATTATGAGTTTAAAAATAAATGAAAGTTAAAAAATGTTTTGTTTGTTGTATACGTATTTAAAGTTGTGAAAAAATATACAGAGTTATAATGTTATAAATACCTCAATACCTGTTTGAAAGACCAACTTAATTTACACTTTTTTTTGAAAATAATTTTAAAAATATTTGATAATTCTTGAAATTTAAATTAATTTTATTCGTTGTTTATAAATAACATAATATTATCGTAAATATGTCAATTTTTTTTATTGATATTAATCATGGTTTGAACCCGGTCCTATAGCACAATAATTTTGATTAACTGTGTTCATATAAAGCTCACGTATTATTTTTATTTTGTTTTTTAACGCTACGTTTTTATTTTTATTTTTTAAACCTCATAATAATTCAATTCGTCTTGTATCAACTATACACCTATGTATATTAAATGACTAATAAAAAAACATGTTATTGGAAATATTCGAATATTTTTAATTGAAAGTAGGTGTATACTACTTGGTGGCTATAGTTTATTGAAACGAAAGGCAGCGAGTAAACGATTTATATACAATGTATTTCTCGTTTTTTATGGCCATAATTAACAGATACGCATATTTTATACACATTATTATGTATCTTCTAAGGCATATTGGTATTTTTCGGATAATAATCATAAATTTTATATAGGTTTTAACTAAATAAGTAAAACCATAATTTAAGACAGATGGCAAACTCCAAACCAAATTAATTACTATATACTGGTTTCAGACATCCTTGCTAAAATAATTATTAGCGTAATACTTATTTCGTCGTTTTTAACTTATATGTATAAACGGTGATATAATGTGTGTGTGTGTGTGTGTGTGTGTGACTCCAAACGAAAATATTACTAATACAAATATTTGTTTTATTGCAATATCCCACAACAGTTAAATAACGATTAGGTACATACCATAGTATATATATTATATAACGCACGAAAGGGTTGATATGTGGAGGCCATTATTCCTATAATAAAAAAATTAACAATATAATTAAACACATTAGCCGAACGAGTATAGTAACCGTTCATTAAAAAATCGTAAAACCACGATTAGTTTTTAAAACGTTTAAAACATTTAAAATAATGTATATTCTACATAAAATACAAAATATGATGTTCTTTGGCTATATAGCATGGGCAAATTTATCATTTACGTAATAATAATTCAACACGACGAAACTTAGAAATACTTACAGTTTTACAGTTATACATTACAACTAAATTAAAACATTAAGTGATGTTTATTTCGATGATGTGCAAACACGTAAAAAAAATTCAAGACTAAATAATGCCTATAAGATAACCGGAATAATAGCTTAAAATGAAATTATACAGTATAGGTAATATATTAATCGGGTTATATCTAACAGCATTTTATTTTAATATTAGATGTGCGTGATTAAACATGAGTAGTTGCGCGTTTCCGTATAGCTATTGCCAAAAGATATTTATAGAAACTTTAGAGTAAATAAATAATTTTGTTGATTTACTTTTATTTGTAAAAGATTAAATTTTTTTCTCGTAAAAATCGAAAATTAAATTTGTCATTAATTTGACAATTTAACGCCTGCACGGACCGTTACGTTATTTTTCTATAGGTAGTACCTATATTGTTATACACAAAATATAGTGAACGAGTTAATTATTATTGCTTATTGAAAACTACAATTGTCTGGGTTTCAAGATGAAGACAAAATCATTTATAGCACTAGGAGCAATAGCCGGTATAGGATTGGTATGGATGAGCAGGCGAATTTTGTACAAAAAAGCAAGAGGACTTTTAAAGGTACACATAACTGTGCCGAATATGTCAGCATAATCGAAAAGATAAATTAATTGTTTACAAACGTAGAAGTTAAATACATTTATACACGAAATTAGGTTTTATAAAATATTGTGACTTAAACTTTTAGAACGAACAAGATCTAGTAAACGTACAGAGTACTTTGGCTGCTCAACTAACTCCATACTTCGTCCGCAACCTCATAACGACTGATAGAGTAATATGAATATAATTAATTAATATGTCTTTTAGATATATGCGCAATTAGGTTTTATAAAATATTATGACTTAAACCGACTTAAACCTTTAAAACGAACAAGATCTAGTAAATGTACAGAGTACTTCGGCTGCTCAGCCTGCAAATATAGACGACGGCATATCAACAAATGATAATCATGTAAGATGATTAATTAATATGTCTTTTAAATATATACGCAATTAGGTTTTATAAAATATTGTGACTTAAACCTTTAGAACGATCAAGATCTTAATAATTACTGGATAATATTTTAAGACATTTTATTAAAAAAAATTGATATTCTTAAGCATTCATGTGTTAAGAGGACGCCACATGGACAATTGTTGCCTTCGTCTTACACACATAATATATACAACATTTCAATTACTTAGATATTTTTTATTTTTTAATATGTTTTGGTTGAGTTTGATTTTATATTACGAAATATGCTTGTATTGGCAACATTAATGTTCATTAAATTATACAGTTTAATGTTCATTATTACACTGTATATAATAGTAAATATTATAACTTAAACCCTTTTACTTTAGGTGATGAACCACTTTGAATACAAATTGAAGTACCGACCAGTTCTCCTATTAAATGAAATTTATCCATATATTATCAACTACACAGTCAGCGTCATAGCGATTTCTCCGCCAGTGATAATGGTGGGGTGTGTCATCAATGGTCAATCTATTGATGCACAAAGTAATATTTTTATATTGTAGATATTGACAAATTTAATATAAACTATAACTTAATTTTAATATTATGTTTAATTTAAATTTCACTTAGATGTGATGTATGATTTTTATATGATCACTTTAATATGTACAATAATAATAAAAACGATTTTCTGTCGACAAATTAATGTCGAGATTATCTTAATCTAAAAAAAAAATGTCTATTTAAGATTAAAAAAAATTATTATTTACGACAAATATTGGTTGGATTAATAATAGCATTAAAGTATTTAAAATTGTTACAACAATAATCACTAATCACTTTTATCGTTGCTTTTTTATGTAGGCTCTTCAAAAAAGGACGCCAAAAATATGCTTGCCATCTGGGTATTGAAACATTTTTGTGAAAATGAAAGTTATAACGGCGCACATACACATGAGCGCGTAAAAAGGTCTTTTTCAAGACCAACAGTGTGTACGAAACCACACGTTGACAATTTAATTTCACACTTTTGTCAGGGAAACTTGACTGACGAAGGTGGTTTGTAAAGAAATAAGTTACAAGAGGCTGGTGAGGGAAAAACGCACGCACCAATCAAGTAACCCACACCACTGCAAAAGTGCGACATTCTATCGTCACTCTTAATAAACTCAACCAACCGGCACCGGAATTCCCCATAAATGCATTATCTATAACGGTGCAGCTACAAAACTTAAATCAGTCTTCATCCAAACCCTCAACTGTCAAAACATAATAGTACAATCAGGTGCCACCAGCGGCATACCTGAAGCGTATCCCGATTGTTATATATTATTATATTATTGTCACCAAGTGACATATATAACGGCCATTTTACGACCGATCCACTTAATTGCAGGCTTGCTGCACATTATCGTTTCTGATGCCCAACCCCGACGACCACCAGTTGTCAACCAGTTGCACACCAGCGACACACAACCCTGAAGTCGACTCAATGACCAACCGACAAATACCCCACGCCGATTAGGACTAGTCTCCTTGGAACCAAAATTGTCCTTTTCAGGACAACCTCTATATTGTTTAGGTCACACTTATCCGAATGAGACTCACGGAACGGATGCCACTTTCGTAAGCGGCCCCGACGTGATCAGATCTCGTTCCCCACCCAATTTATGTACATACTACGAGCTAGTATTTATTATATATTGAAACACGTTGTTCTCGTGTTTGTTCAAGGTTTCGAAGACCGCTACGCCATCGGTCCCAGATTCCTCATTTTTGTATATAATATTATATTTACACAGAAATAAAAAGATTATTATTTACCAAATACCAACGAGTTCATTTTTACGAGACAGTAGCGCATTTAGTGTGCGTGCCGTATCATAGTTTTAAATATATATTATTGGTTATTATAAGGTTAGGTTAACCAACAAAAAAAGAGGCAAAGGTAAAAATCAGCATTACGGCCCTAAATTATTTTTATGGGTATGATTATTTACGATATGTATTAATTTCTATCTTATTCATCAATAAATACATAACATTATTTAATTTCAGCTATGACCATTTCCTTGGAGAACAAGAAGGATGGACATCGCCAAAATTATTAAAGATAATTCGTTGAAGAACACAAACAATATTAAATTAACCAATTGCTTAATTTCTTTTTCGCCTATTATCCGTCATACCTACACAGTGACTTAGGCACTCAATGTCTAAGTTATCACTCAATACCTTTATTATTTTCATATTATAGTCTAATTTTTGTCATATATATTATATTTCCAAATTATATACACTATACATAATTGTTATATTGGAAATATAATATGTATGGCTAAAATTAGATTATAATATGAAAATAATAATGATATTGATTGATTACTTATTCATCGAGTTCTTATATCATTGTGTTGTGACGGTAATCTGTGTAAAAAGAAATGATCGAATTAGTTAGTTAAATGTTTTTATACTTAAATGCTTATTGTTACTGTTTGAAATAATATCAATAAAATATAAAATGTATTACATAAAAGTTATATATATTGTTGATTTTAATTATATAAATTTAATTTCCATTGTCAAACATTTCTGAAAACTTTTTTCACTAGAAAAAGGTAATAAATTTTTAAATATATTTAATTTTAGAACCTTTTTGTTTTAGCTATACGTATAATTAAAAGTAAGGTTTCCCGTTATTGATTAGCTCATTATTATTTAATCATCGACTGACCAACGAGATTTTAACTTTTCATTAAGTTCGAATAAGAAGTAATCTACATAAATCTAAATTGGCACTCTGTATAGATTTTTTTTAAATATATGCATGTAATTGACTTTAAAAATTATATACACATCTAGTGAATATATAATCATACTATAGATATTATTAAGAAAATACTTTCAAAGATTATAACATCAAAGACCTAACTGATCTACAAAACATTAAATGCCATAAAATATCATCGTTATTCTTTAGTACCTATACTATAACTACATAACTAAACAATTACTTATTCGAATTTTGATTTGCATATGTAACTATATAATATATAATATATAATATATAATATATTATATATTGTATATATTTTTTAAAATTTATTTAAGGCTTCATATACAAAGGTTTATTAACCTACAATGGTTTACATGTGTAACAGTTAGTTAAAAGAAATTTGATTTTTTTACATTGAAAATTGAAAATTATAATTTTCCATATTATATATTATATCAAGGTATTTAAGGTCATTAATCAATATTATAATACTCACAAATTCTAAAAATCGCTATTTTTAAATTATAGAAAAATGTTATTTCATTAATGCAAATATAGAATAAGAGTTTAGTTCATTTAAATTATTTAAATTTTTCATAAGTTTAATAGTATTATTAACGCAATAATTTGTACCTATCTACGATTTTGTTCACATTGATATATTTCTAAAATCTATCAAAACGTAAACGCTTTGACTGGATGTATTATAATCGGTCACCATATAATATGGTATGAACGTAATGCACATTAATGATACAACGACTAACGACTTATGATAAAAATCAAACCTCAAGAATATCGTGATAGTTATTTACTCGATCCGTGATGAAAAAGCCACACAACGTGCATTATTCAAAATACTTTTATACAATTTATGTGTTTTTTCTATGCGACTCGAAACGTTGTATAGTTAAAACCTTGTTGGAATTGGAGCCAAATCATTTTTATTATAAAATGTGTGCATTTCATTTTCCAGAAAGTCCATGATAATTTTAATGATGTATAACGGGTCTTTAAACGAAATTTTTTAAGCCACAATACCTACACATTTAATAATAATAATATGATTGTTGTTCATGGGGAGACAAGTATCACATATTTTTCAGTTTTTTTTGGCACATCGCGAGCGTTCAATTTGGGTTCCAACGACTTACGTATAATATTATAGTTATATATACAATATTACAGGTAGTTATTTTATTCCGTACAACTGTATAATATAAATTATAATACACTGCAGACTATACGTAACGGAGTGTATTGTATCGCATAAACACAATAATTGTAATTATAAATTAAGTTTTAATACAATTCACAATGTACAATATATTATTAGGTATATTATAGTACAACGACATGCACGTTGTAAAACAGCTGCATTATGCAGGTTGTACCTACACGATTCATGTTACATGAAAGTCGAAATATTCCGAAACTGTGAATAAATTATCACTATGTAGGTATAAATTTATTTCGAGAACAACAACAAGAAACCACTCCTTTATTACACTGCACTGTAAATTGTTGCACATTTTTTTTGTGCCGACCGAATTCTCGCAGTGACCCCATGCACGGCCGATTAATGGGTTCATTCGTGTTATAATGCAGTACATCGAATAACTATTTAAACATTCTAAATGTCAACGTTAAATAATAATAAACAAAAGTTAATAGTGCCATCAATTATTAGTGATGGAATGAATAATTGAATGAAAATCCACTCTATCATTTCTTATTAAAAAATCATTATCGATCGACTTCGGTCGGTCGCATGCGTACTGACCATAAAATATATAAATACTTACCACCATATTATACAACGTTCACTAAACGATTGTATTATTTAAAGGTATTACGATTAACAAAATGTTGCTGCAGCTTAAGTATACCTATCATTTTATTTACACTGAGACCATGCACAAACCACTACGGTACAATAATAGAATTGTAAACTGAAATCATTTTATTTTTATATTATTCCCAAGTCAATCTGTACTCAAGGAAATTAAAAGTATGATTAAACCTACTTCAGTTGTTTGCAAAGACATCAGAAGTCGGAAACTTTTCGTTCAGATACAAAATATTACAGACCTATTCAAATTGCAATATATTATGTCTTAACCCTCGGGGATCTTTTATAAATTATAATAATAACAGTCATTAGCCTTCAAACTTTTAATAGCATACAACAACCAGCTACGTGTAGGAAAGTTATTACATTTATTTCGTTCTTCAACTACCCTACACACGTATACACGCATCATTCACCATTCACCAGCCGAGTTAACTGATTATTTATTAGTTATTAGTTTATTACCAATAGAAATCCTTAAAAAGTATACGTTTTGAAATGCACCTAGTTTTTTTTAGTTAAATTAAAACAACGGATGATTTCAAACAATTTTTTTTACTGAATAAAATACATCAGAAGCATGCAAAACTAACACCTAAACAACACGCCTCCTTTCATCGGATTATACGTAGCCTCCTTAATGTTCTTATACAAGAAAAAATAAATAAATATTGTATAAATTATAATATGCATAAATTAGTAATAAATTATATTTAAATATAATTGTTTTCAATTAATTAAATAAGTTCAACATTAATTACTATGACTTATATCTTTTTACTATTTATTTTTTCCATTATAGGTATAACATTGGTATCATTTATTCCTTGTGTAAAGAAATGTATTTATATTATAATTTATCAAGTTTAGATGACTAAGACACGTAGTCAGGAAAAATTTAAAAATAATATAACTAAAAAAACACATACAAAAAAAAATTACTAAATTGGATTAAAAATTCTATGTATGTATGTTGTATACAATTGCAAATTGCAATTCTCGCGTGACCATTTTTGCCATCATGCCTTCTCCAAGCTGTCTTAAATTCTTCATCTCAGACACGGATATAATATTGTACATACATGTGAATGTAATTTTTAAATATGCAGGAAGACCCATAAAGCCATATATATATATATATAGGAATATAAAAAATATATAATGGTCACGTATAGATTAACATAGGTATGTAGTGCGTCTTTTAGCTATCGCTTGAAAATACTTATATATTGTGTCTATATCATTATAGGTATATAGTTATAACATATAGCGCTGGATAATGTATTATTATGTAGTATAAATTGTCGAAAAAACGTTTATTACATGACTGCTGATCCTCTGTTGATTTTAAAACCATCCGTTCGAACCTAAGAATTCATACATACCGAAAATCGTATGGATCAATAGATACAGACGTGCAATAGAATTCAAAATAAATATCGTACAATAAATGTCACAGGCGTGCAGCCGTCCACGAAAAAGTTAAAGCGACCATCGCAATTTGTTCACTTGATTGGTGTATTTCTCTAGTCGATAATATAGATATATTATTATATACGTAAAAAAATAAATAAGATTTCGATTAGGCAAAATTATACTATCGATTAGCCGTATAGCCCCGGTGGTCATATAATATATGTATTTCACTGTACAGATAACAGATTATACTAAACATAATAATATGTACTGCTGCAGTTGTCTGTAAAATAATTAAATGGCGAATATCTAACAGTAAGAGTAAGATTAATGGCCATAGTTATAACTTAGTATAGTTCATTTAAAATTTAATATATACCTAATATTGCTACAATCGGAAAAATGTTTAGTCGAGTTTTTTAATTATAAGGTCCTGCCTAAAAACTGTTTCAGAAACCTATCAGATATTGAATTTCAAACCTATCATGAACCAAAAATCAAAATTTCTGATTTGGTAATTTTTTTTTTTGCAATTTTTATTTGATTGACTTGCCGCTTATATTATTCAATTACTTCACATCGATGATTCCAATAATATTGACGTTTAACCGAAAATGCACTTTGAAAATGACTATAAAGTTTTATTAAATACTGCGCTATAATCGTTCGACCATTTATGCAAGTATATTATGTAAAAAAAATGATATAGCTATATTAATTTTTATATTGGTAGCTAATAAAACAAAAATAAATGATTTTCTATATGAAACTATGTAAAAGTACCAAATCTCAGTGATGGATTTTCAAAAATTTTCTCGGAGAGTCCTAAAAATAATATAATGTATCTTTAAGTCATTATTTATATTTATTTTATATAGTCACCTATATTAATAATATATTAATAAAGGTATATATTTTACATAGTAAAATAATTAATGATTATTGTTCAAAATATTATTATTTTGACGTTTAAGGGGGAATCAGTACCGTTGGACAACTCCTCATCCCACTCTACTAATTCTGCAACTGCGTGCGTTGCACGCAACAAGTGTTTGACGAATATTACATGCGCTTATAATGCATGTGTGATGTACTAAAATGTTATAGGTTGACGACACGAAGGCGTCTTAACGGTGTTTTAACATTACGGTCGTCCCACCACTATATATTATTATAATGGTACACGACGTCGAAATCCTACACTGCTACACCCCACCACGTATTCTCAGCACCCCAATAAATGAGTGTACTCATCACACCCCACAGGTGTGACGCTCACACATACACCCTTTGAAAATCTGATATTCGTTTTTTTCTTATTTGTATATTATAAATATATAAATATACAATAGTAACGACAATGTGTATTACCTATACGTTGTTCTGTAGATCGATATTTTATCAGATTATATTGTTATATTGACCATAGTTTACTCGTATTCCGCAATTTGTAATCTGTAAACGATTCTGAAGGTAAACGAACCTAAACCTATATATAATGTGTATAATGATAATAATATCATGCGTGGTACGGGTGGTAATATACAACATAACGTGTACATTTTACTAAAAAAATTCCTCGGCACGTTTTTACATCCTGCCCAACTGCCTATTATACTCAAACGTTTTTAAATCGAATTTTATTGTTTGATTTCCATTTTCCACACGCACATATTTTATACCATATTTAGCACTTCCCTGGTTTATTGTATATTATTGTAATATTATTGTTATTATTTTTCCTTCGATAATAATTCTTATGTGATATATTATTTGACAAACACATCGTCCACCCAACTGCGGATGCTCGTACGTGCAGCCTTACTGACGTAGGATTTACATATATTTTTGGCACCCAGCTCCGATCCGTAATCCACGTGTGTAGTCTTCCAGTGTATTTGTGTTATACCAATACATTATAAACGTTCAACGGTGAAGGTTTATGTGGTAAAAACGACAAGAAATATATTATAACACTGCCAGTTTTCACGGATGCATTTAATTTTTTTTCACAAAATCCCATTTTGATCATGATATTTATTCACAGCATTTCTCAAAAAATAAATTAAAATATCATAAATTTAAGCCAGTAAATTTAAAAAAAACAAATTAATATTTTGAATATATTCAATCATCAAAAACTATCAGTGCCGTTTAGTTTTAAAAACACTATTACGCGCTAAAATATTAAATAATAAATAAAACTACTTTCTTTTTAGAAAGCACGCGTAGAGCTTAACTTTAATACTATACACCGAGTTTTACACAACTAATAAGATGTATAGTAAAAAAATACTCATTAAGTACACTTTGGTAATTAATTATATAAACATAAGACTAAAATATTAAAATAGATGAATTAAGTGATTATTATGTTTCGGTTAAATTATGTAACAATACTATAGTTAACTATTTTAATATTATAATTGATGTACCTGCTGAATATTTATTGAATAGATGACAGTTTAAAAAATATACATATTTATATGTATATATAAAAAAATATTTTTTTTTATTATTATTATTACAGCCTCAACACCAAGATTATTAGCTTACAATTAGACTATAATATAGTTATGTATACATAAAGAGTTTTTACAATGATGTTTAAAAAAAAAAATAAGTTAAATTAAGTTTTACATTTCAATTTTTTTTTTTAAACGTGATTATTTTTTGTATGACGGCATAGGGTCCTATAACTTCGTATAGATTGTCTGGTATTTTACATTCTTTTCTGGCCTATTTATAAAAAATTTAATATAAACCCAATAATTAAAAAAAATCACATACTATTTATTATTATTTATTGGTATATACTCGTACATATATATATATATTCGCAGCAGTTATATGTGATTTGAAAAATAGTTTGCCACGCCCACCTAAGTCTATGTTTTTGAAACTATAATATGTGTATTATTTAACATATAACAGAAGGTATTTTCAAGAACCAACAGATCTGACGGTTAAATATTCCATATAGTATTATACTCTTAGTCATTGCACACAATACATATTACAGCATATAGTACGTCGTATGTCAATGTGTATAGTAATATTATGTACTATGTTAATCCAAAGTCGCTAAAATTCCGACGTGCGTCGAATATTTGGTTCTAAAGAAAAAAAAAACAACAAAATCTGGCGCCCGTCGCGTACATATATATCATAATAATAACAATAATAAAATCTGTCGGTCTGGTTTTTATAATACACACCCGATAATATGTGTCGAAGAAAAAATATAAAATAACACAAACTGTACGTATATAATAACATTGGCGTAATGGACTTTGCACAATGTATTTATATACGCGCGATGATGATGATGATGATGATAATAATAATAATAATAATATAAAGAGTATAATATGATACATAGGCATGTGTGGCGGGCGTAATATGCAACGCTTATAATGTGATATAGTCTACGGTACTATTATAGCCCCCGGGGCATCCAATGGCGGTCGGACCCGACGGAAATATTATTATCATTTTGTCAGAAGCTAAGGGAAATTTTGCCTAGTAAATTATTCGGACGAGGATCTTGACAACGATTTCGTTTTTTTTTTTTACTGTATATTTTTCCGTGCGCGACGATTCCAAACGGGGAGAAGAGGCGACGAGATTCATGTATAATATTGTTTATATTAATATATTGATATTAGTTCGTGGACATAATAAAACAATATTATATACGATCAATAATATATATATATATGTGTGTGTGTGTGTGTGTGTGTACCCGCACGCAAACATGCCGATAATTAATTGTCTTTATATAGAGAGACGCGCTTGTAACTGTGTCCGCAGCTTGTTACTTTTGTGTCGGACGTGATGTGAATGAACCCTGACAAGTCTGGGAAAACAGATGTGTTTACCCGGCGTTTCTAATGACAATTTTTATAATTAAACAGATATTTAACAACAGCCATAATATAATAATATAATAGTACCCACTACGTGCGTTATAATATATAATATACGAAATATATACATATACACAATATATATTATATAAATTTTAAATTATATTATATATATATATATATATATATATATATGTATATGTATACCACCGCGAGTACCAATGTAAAACGATGTTTCGTCTATATGTATGTATATAATATACTATATGATATTATACGCATATCGTACTTAAAGGAACGTTTTTTTTATCTCGAATACTCCATGGTTAAGCTCGTGAAATGTATATTATACCGTTTTAATATTTATTTTATCGTTAAAACATTTCAGATAAAAAATTATTTTTTTTTTGCTTTTTGTTTTTTTGAACATTATACGTAGAAGTAGAATATTTCAAATGTTTTGTCTATCTAGGCGTTCAAACGTGGCAGTTAAACAAATGTTTGAATACATTTCATTAAATAACATTTTACTGTAGAAATATACATATTATAACATGATACATATAACTAACACGTATTTATACCAACAATAATTATTGTATAAAAATTCAAGCATTTATTTTTTAAAACAAAATTTTTGGTTAATGCGTTTTATCCAATTTCAATTAACAATAACTAATATAAACGATTTTTTTTTATTATTATAGGTAATCAATTCGGTGTATGCATTTTTCATTTCTTTGAAGCAACTAGGTATAAGTAATTGATTGAACAAGCGATATCAATATTTTACAAAAAAAATAAAAATACTATTAAATTGATGAAAATAATATTTAAAAATGATTTAAAGTTTAAAAATTTAAGTTTCATGTTTATAACAAGTACCTACAATAAACAAAGAAAAAAGAGATACAAGATGGTTACAAGTATAAGAGGATGATAACACTCTTTTTAAAATCGTAAAAAAAATTTCTCAGAAATTTATTACTTCCTTATACATTTTATTACTTTTATGTGTACAATTAATGTTCATAATATAAAACGTTATTTAGATATTATAATAGTATGGACGTAAATTTACGAATATTACAATATTCATCATTATTAGCGTTCGGAACATACCAAAGCTTGAGTACTCCGTTAGTTGATACCTATTACGTTTTATGCATTATAATAATTCATAAAAAAATAAGTCCTCAACGCGTGACTTCCGAAAACATAGAAGACAACTGTTGGCCTAGTATAACATCGACGAATCTTATTTATGGCGTACCATATATTTTACGGTAGGTGAATATCATTGACGAAAAAATATTGGATTTCCCGTCTATCGCAATAATGAAAAATCGCTCTGTAAACATATTTTTTTTTATCTCATAAATATTTAATGCATCCTTTTGGGTAATATATATGACGTGACGTATATAATAATATAATATCACTGTGGTAAAAGAATCCTCATTGATGCGAATATAAATGTAAAATAATATATTATATAGGTTCACGTGGAATCTTGTATAAGATAATATTATGTGCGAGTACAAAAACACGAGTCGGCACCCATACGCGCGTAACACGTATATATTATAATATTATAATGTATACATATACGGTTCTATGTGTATTTAACCCTTTTGGGTGTTCGTGGGAAACTGTCCTACCCTTATGTATATTTCAAACCCGCAGATTTTTTATTCTTCACTTAAAAATAGATACATGTTTATGTCGGTTTTTTCGTCACAGTGTTTTTTTATTATTTTTATACAATCCCCAGATAATAAGTAGGGTTTGGTGAACCCTCACCACACGCAATCCAAACAATAATCACGGTACTTTGATGTTGACGATTTTTTTTTTTAAATCTTTAAAACAAACTATATACGTTGTTCCCTGTGGATGAGATTTAAGTAAACTAAATAAACTATAATTTTGTGTTGGTTATTTTGCGACCCGTATATGAACGTATTAATAGTAATACGTAATAAAGTAAATTACTAAAATAATTTATCCTGTAACCATTCATAGTAGTGGTATAAATTACTACGTATATATGAGCTATTATAGAATGTAAAATGTTTTTTTTTTTTTTAAATTTCGACCATCAATTAATATTTGGACTACGATACTAGATTGATATCTTACATGGCCTTAAGCTAACTGTATTTCGAGTCTCCCTTTGAACATAATATAATACTGTACTAATAAGTATGTTACCATCATTAAAAAATTAACATTGATAAAATCGTCTGTACTCGAATGATTAATAGCTTTTAATCATTTTTATAAAAGTTAAAAATATGGAAAATAATCTATACTTATCTTTATGCTTGTAAATTATTTTCCGACACAGTATATTACCTATGTAAAATAAATAAATAAAAAAATTTAGTTTAGATAATTTATATTTATTTGATAGTATCTCTACTTATACGGAAGCTTTACTGGGTATGAGATCGAAACTCATATAGAACATTGCTCCTTCTATCCACCTCTTACTAAATAATTTATGAAATATAATTTATTAAAACGATTTTAAATTTTTTTTTTTCGTACCTATACTATAAGCTATACTACTAATTTATAAAGAATGGAAAAATATTGGTAAAATTAAATTTTGTTCGTAATGCCATATACTATTGTAATTTGAACCGTTTGTCTTCATTAATAATGAAAAACATTAAGATAAATGAGTTTAAGTATTTACTACTTTTAAAATGTAATATTTCATAACGGTAGGTATAATGGAAGTTACCATAAGTACCAGCTAAGATATTACTTAATATTAATATAGATACGCCAGAAACTATCACAAAAACACAAACACAAACATAAAATTATATAATATATTTACATAGCGCATTATAACCTTCCGACAAAATAAAAAACAACTATACAATTAAACTGTTTTAACCTCGTTTGCTTAATTTAAAGTACGTCCAAATACTCTACATGAAAGATGTGAGCAATTTGCGGCTAGCGACTTATTATAAAAAAAACAAACCAATATTTACGATAAAATACAATAAAATTATAAAATGTATTTATAAATATTTTAGCTCTTGATATAATTGTATTTATACATGTGGTTCGTGGACATATTCAAGATGGACACCCTTGCTATATGGTATTACATTTTACCGACATTTAATTTCTACATCTGTCTAACGGGTGTCATAAGAAGCCTCAATATACTAGCTACTACGGAAACTAGTAGATTTTAGGCTACACTCAGTGAAACATTGCTCATCGTCGAATTAAATCTTTACCAGGCTCGCAAATTAATATTACATTATTTCAACTATAAATTACTGACATAATTTTTAGTTTTTAATTGTAGTCAGTGGTTGAAGATTGTCAAACCAAAAGACCACAATAAAATGTATGTAGTATCTCGTTGCTTGATAAACTAATACGAGTACAATAGACAAAAATATATGTGTATACCTATAGTAGTAATGCGATCGCGAATGGTTTTGTTTAGGTGGAGACATACATCCATCACTTATCTCTAGTGAAATTTATGACAATAAAGCAGACATTATACTGTACGGGCACGCGTCTAAGACAAACTTTTGGTTAAACAGTTTTGATATTTTGTTATGCATGAAATAAACGAACAACACGAAATACACTGAAAAATAAAATATACAATAACTTTTCAATGTTCAAAATTCTAATGTTATTGATATTACATATTATGTTGTGTTGTTTATATAGAATTTATTAGTTCTTACCTAATTGTATGCGTATTACCACCAATCATCATAAAACGTCGTGCGTATAATTTTTAGAGTTTTTTTTTTCAAAATCTTGTATCAAATTTAACTCAACATCAAATTGTACCTACAATAAATATTTATGGTAATTATAATTTTGTTTGTTTTATTTCATGATTTAAAAATGATTTTAGTAAACAATATTGTCAATTGTCAAAATAAAAAGTAACTCAATAAAAACTTTTTAAAAGATAAACTTAAACAAAACGTTCGTGAGCTAAAAATATCATTATTTCGAATTCGACATGAAACTGGATGTTTGATGTTTTTATTTTATATTTCTGACGGTAATTTATAAAGTTTAATGGCTGGTAATTAAATACATTCATAATATTAGACAGTTATACTTTTAAATATTAACTTCATTTATTTATTTTATTGGTATTTTAATAAATGTAAAATACATTTTACTATAGTATTACACAGGATTAATTCTGGCTTAAGAGATGATGTGTAGTGTTACATAATATTATAATGACAATAATTAATATCGTTCGGATTGGTTGGCCCTTGGCCCTACAGATAAATTAGCTACTTTTATCGACTTTCGAGGTTGAAAAACAATCGTCTTAATAAGTTTAATATCCCGATCCGCATTATTAAATATTTGGTTATATTATGTAATAAAAAACACATTATATGGTAAAATCTGTATTAAAATATAGTCACCAATATATTTTTTAGTGTGAAAGTGTAAACTGTTTTGATTTTTTTAAACAAAAAATGGAATAATCATTCACAATTAATTGCAGCCAAGTGTTTTTTTTTAAATTTATGAAAATAATAGATATATGTGAGAATCATTCACTTAACACAAATGTAGAAACTATTATGTATATAGTGCATGAATAGGTTTCCTACACTTGTCATGCAATGAACAAAGTGTAATATTATGGATATTCACATGGAATTACAAAGCTGCATTGTTAAAATTGTGGAATATTTCGAATCAAATACATTAATTACGTTTATTTTTCATCGTTAAATCGTTCACTTTGTGGTGTAGTTTAATGTACAAATTGACTTTGAATAATATAATATTTTGATAGAATGGTAGGATATAATGAGTAAATGTTATTGAAATAGTTTAAATTTATATTAAATTTAACGCAATTTTTTCCCACCTACATAATTTTATCTATAAAATATATTATATGACATATTTTTACTAAGGTATTGATAAAATATAACGATAACGGAGTTACCTAATGGGAAAATGTAATAAATAAAGATCCGTTGACGGTAACTTAGATAGCAGATTACACACAGTAAAACGGACCTCAACATTTTGGACCCTAAAACACCAAATTTCAATGATATTATTGACTATTGTAACCTTTAATACGTCACACTGTGTAGTAAATAATTACCAATTATAAATCCATTATGGACGTCGGACGATAACGTTAGAACATATATTTTGTGAGCAGTACTTTTAAGTTAAAGTGTAGATAAAAAAAAATTTTACAACCCAGACGTCAGACATGTATCCCCTAATCGTATTATCATCATCCGAATTAAGCAAAAAAAAAATCTCCCCCCCCCCCCAAAAAAAAAAACCGTTTCTCGCAGCAGAGCTGCTCTAGTTTTATAGGTTTGTGCAGATTCTCACGCGTTTTGCCTCATAACTTATTGCAACGACGACGTAATTTGACCTAGATAACACGGTGTCTCGGCCAATCTGCACGCGTCGCGACGTACTTCGTACAACCTAAACCAGACCACAATAACGACGACCGCGTTGATGATGATGATAATAATAATAATATTAATATAGTCGGCGGCGTGGGACTGCTTTTCACGCGATTTCGGTTTAAAATTACAAATCATTCATTTCGTCTATCATGGTTTAATTCGGTTTTGGCGCCAAACGATTGAGTAGATTTGGCGCCGTAATTGTGTTCGCAGAGACCGTCGTGTTGACAAAAGCGAATGCGTGTGTGCAAAATGTCCCGCAGCCACTGTGTATAATGTACGGCTAGATTCATTGGCGTGTGTACCTGGTACGCATTACATATGTTATATTGTACGATCGATGGCTGGTGTATAATGTACTGACGAAACCGCCGCCGCCGTTTTTGCCGCATACAATATTATGTATAGGCACACTGTTGTTTCTTGACCAAAGACTACATATTATTATTATATTATTATTATTATTATTATTATTATTATTATTATTATTATTATTATTATTACGGGTCGCGCCTACGGCGGATTATTGCCATTTCGTTACCAATTTTCGTCGGTGACATTCAAAAGTTGTATGTTGCTAATTTCCAGTCAGAAGTTTCGTTGTCTATATTACTATTATATTTTATTGAATACGTTTCGTGTAATTGTACATCTTATAAACATTGTTGTTTTAACAATGCGGGTGAAAATCGTATATTTTAATGTATTATTATAACATAATATTTAATATTAATATACCGTATTATTATGTCCAGAGGTGCATGCAGAGATGATGGACGATCGTCCTTAACCCGAAAATAATTTGTAGTCGAGTTATTAAAACGTACTTCATATTGTGATAATGATAGACATAAGTTAAAAAATGAGATGAATTTAGAAATTATTTCACTGAAAGTATTATCATAGGTTAAATTGTCAAAAAAGTTAAAAATTTTAAAACATCAAAAGTAATCTAATTACGATGATCAGTTATTTAGTTATATATTTAAATTTTAAATCGCATTTTTTTAGTGCGAAATAACGATGATTGATAGCCTTCTAGCTATCTTCTCAATTAGGTCTGTGAAGCTGGACACCTTCCAAATAAAAGTTATATATCAAATATTGGTATCATGAAATTCACGATAATACACTAGCTTATTCATATTGTAATATAATAAACTGAATCTGCATGTGAAATAAATGTTTGGTAGAATCATCTGCAGCAGTTTACCATTCAATAACCCGGTAAACCGCATTGTTAAAACAACAATGTTTATAAGATCAATTACACGAAAAGCATTCTATAAAACAATTAAAATGTTTGTATTATTATTATATTATTACATAAGTCAATATTAGAGTAAATTTTAATTCGATGACTACCTATATTTATATAAATATTAGCTGAATAATCCAGCTTGCTCTTGTGGATCTATATCTGAATTTATGACAACAGTTTTATGAAATTGGTTAATAACTAAGGATTTGTATGAAGTTCATTCATTTTAGATATTTTATGTTATATAATATTATAATATTATGGTAAATATTTGTAAAACGCTATTCACATGTTAAAAAATAAACATATATAATATATATATATATATAAATAGAAAAATATATATAGAATACATATTGATAACCGTGTTAGGTATATATAATATGTATATATATTTATGCGCGATAATATATTATTTTATCCCGAAAGACTGACTGAAAACATTGTACTGGTGAATAACACTGTACGTGTATCATTTTCAAAGTCTGTGTCCACAACACGTACGGATATTTCAAATACCTACCTATAATAGTAGTAACATAGTGCATTATATGTACTACTCCAGAGTCCAGACCATCAATCTCGCGTTGGATCTATACGCACGCCACCGAGCGTTCAAGGTCCGGGATTAAGACGAACGTGTACCTACGAAAAACGACCGGTTTAGGCTTAGTAACTTCATTGAAAACGATTAGTATTGTTTTTTCGACTACGGTCTTTGTTCCGATATGCAGCTGCTACTGTAGTGATTGCCTTACTAGTAGAATCCCCACAACTGACGAGTAAAAATTGTAAGTTGTTACGACTTTTATTCGCACGTCTATTATAGATTTTAAAGCCTAGCTAATACCAGCGTACGTTCTTGTCCTGCACTGGATTTCATTTGGCTGACGGGACATTGATGGCGTTTCAAAATTTAACCATTAAGAAAATTGTCGAATAATCGAACAAGACGAAATCAGTTTATACGAAAAATGCGCAGAATAGGTTTCTAATATTTTTAATTATTACACACTTAATATATTATCATCTCCCATTAATATTAATGTAATAATATTATTTAATACATAAGACCTCTATATTATATTTTTAAGAGACAAAAATTACATTGCTATAATGTAATGAGGATATGCCTTTATTAACAGATTTCAACCTGTGGCTGATACAAAGGCCACCAAATATCATTGCTATTCACATAACTTCTTTCACCATATTAATTTGGTAATTATAGTTATCTATAATAGAGTTACCTAAAAATCCTGTCGATAATGATAATGTCCTGATTAGTTGTATGCAATCTATGAATTGATTATGTAAACTTTGATGTGAAAAAATCAGAGTGAAGAAACCCAGTAGAACTATCACCTATCTTTTCATAAAGTTTCATTATATTCTATTAAAATCAAGCGTTGGCGTTAGCTTTGACAGTGACTATTTTCTTGTATGTAACCATTCATTCCAGTTCAGACAAGCTTTCTTATAAAATACAAGTTAAGTCGTTGTTACCAACTTGATCGATGACATGTTTGAAGTACCGGAGTATGTAATTTATATTTATATATAATAAATATTATAGTATCTACATTATATGACATATTTCCAAATACATTTTAAATTATTTACACAACATATATGTTACAAATGAACTAATTTCATAACTGTAAATTTATTTTGCGTTAACTATTTTTGCAGTAAAACTTTATTTCAAATCAGTCATAACGATGATTATATAAGTTGGTATTCATGAGAATATTTAGAAATTGGAATAACTATTTATCTTTAAGTATGTTAAAGTTTACTGTTAAACAATAATTTATGATTACCATAAAATCCCCTAAATCATTTGTAAACTTAAAAAAGACACAATTTATTTGTTACTATTCACGATTCCGTCGTAGAATAATGTTTGATGCAAACCAAACAAGTTTTATTTGTAAGAAAATGTATCCAGTTTAATATAAACCTGATTTCACATATTATAATATACTGCACAATGCTCCAAATTTCACTGTTAAAATCTGACTAAAAATTGTCTATGAATAAGACTGAGGCAATGACCGTATAGCCACTTAATGATATTATTTTATAATACACTTATAAGTTGAGATGGCTATATGTTTACACCTAATGTCAGTGTAACATTAAAACTTGTTTCAAAAAAAATAGCAAAGATAATAATATGTATATCTTAAAAATCAATCGCGATCGTATCTATACATTCAGTACGATTATTGAAATTAAATACAGAGTTGAAATAAATACCAATCGGCTTGTTATATTATTATTATTTTTTATATTTTTTTATTATATTGAACGCTTTAAATACGTTATACAATCATATTCAGACGTCGAAAATAATGTGTTAACGTGCAGATAACTTTATGTATTTAATAATAACATTTCACTGCAATATAATATTACTATAACTTATAAATCGAAACGATAATAATAGTGCGAACCATAAATTTTTCTATGTTATTCATCCTCCCACTAGAGAAAACGTTAATTTCAGTGTTCTCTGCAGTCACTCGAAAAGAAATACATATACCTACTGTGCTTTAATTTTCGCTTTCCCCAATAATTTTCATTCCATTCTCACCTGTTTTATGTACTTTGTCGATGATCACACTTTTACAGTCTAGATATCATATATATATATAATTTATTAATTTTATAAGTATTTGCATGTGATATATTCTATGTATGTTGATATTAAACTGTATTATATTTATTTTTCAAACAAATATTTTGTGAACAAAAGCATTTTAGTATGACTATTTTTAACTTATCAATCAGTAGTAATGGTACAAATACAAGTAGTACTAGTACGTATATAAAAAGTTTTATATAATTATATAAAAGTACGCATTAGTAGATGAAAAATAGTAATAATTTTATAATTTTTACAAAGTAGAAAATATTCTTGGGTAAAGGGCATCTGCAGAAATATGTATATGATATTGACGAGATATATTTTCTTTATCTTGAAAAAAAATATATATATATAAGTACCTATATGTACTTCTAATATTTATTTTACTTTTCATGTATGATAATAGTAAAAAAAAAGTATTCTATAGTGTAATAACTGAAATAACTGAATGTTAACTCTATTTATCTAGCATTTAAAGTAAAAAGATCCCTAAATTTAATACCTATTATATGAATCCAAATATTACTCGTCGTTATTACCAAATAATATTACTAATAATAGACAGCGCCCGTTCTTCTCGCTGTTTAAATTCTTAAACAATAAATTATATAATTGTATTTTGGTCCAGCCCTATGTGTAACTATTTGCCCTATTTGAAACGATTAAATAATAATATCAATATTTGATATTAAATATATTATTGAAGTATCCAAATAAGTTACAGAGTTTCACAATGCGTATATTTAAATTTGTTCTTACAGCAATTTAAAAGCGAACTCCATTTTTCTCACATTTAAAAAAAAACTAAGAACTGTACGGAGTATGTATTGTAATACATTTTATAAGTAGGTAAATGATAATACATTTTAATTCCAATTGTAGATCCTAAGTGAAACGGTTTTACAATGATGATGTGTTTGTGTTTTTTTTTTTATTTGTATCTATATCTACCTAAAAATTAAAAAAGTTAGAAATTTATAAAGTTTTCTCTTTTTAAATCTAAGATTTTAAAATTTAGCTCGATATTCATTATAATTTTCTCCATGATAATATCGTCAAAAAAATGTTTACTGGAAAGTCTAATTAAATTTTTACTGAGTGTTTTAAGAGTACGTAACAGTGGTATTTGTTATCTCCGTCTTACCAGTGCGTAATATAGCAAATTTACGCTCAGCAGAACACTTGTAGCTCCTTTAGTTTAAAAATTACAGTGAATCGACCTATTATGAAACTTGATGGTAAGAACATTATCAGTGTTTGTACGTTGGTGTTTTACGATAATTCAATTTTTAAGTGAGTTATGAGCATATAATATACAGTACATTAAAAACGCTCATAACTCACTTAAAAATTGGATTATCATTTATCGTAAAAAACCAACATACAAACACAGATAATGTTCTTTCCATTAAGTTTCATAATAGGTCGATTCACTGTAATTTTTAAACTAAAGGAGCTACAAGTGTTCTGCTGAGCGTAAATTTGCTATATTATGATGTACTGGTAAGACGGAGACAACAAATACCACTGTTACGTACTCTTAAGCAGGATATTCACACGGAACATTTTTTCTATTTAGTTATGATTTTATCGTTTACTACTTGATTTTAGTTTTAGTTTTTTCTTTAAATAACAATCAAATTTTATTTATTGGGCCGGAAAGCTGGAAAATATAATACAAGATTCCTGATTTATTGTTACAATCATATAGTTAAAAAATTTTAAAAATACATGCATGATGTTTTTAATAAGCATTTATAAAGTTCAAATTTTGACAAAATGTATCTAATTAAACATTTATATAAGTCGTTCAACTATTATAGCCAAGTACTAAAAATGTATAACAAAGTTCCACATAAGTAGTTTATTCCATAACCAAAAAATCTAAAAATATATAAACACAGTTTTCTTATATAGTATTTCAAGTTAAAATTTGGATGAAATAACATATTAAATAATCAAAAATAACTATTTTAGGTGTACTTTGTAATTCAAAAATATTTTTTCATATTTTCAGATAGATACTTCAAACTTTTAAACTGTATTATTTTATACAAATATGATAATATACGAATGACATTAATTAAACCTACTACAGTAGTAATAATAGCAATGTAAATTTAATATAAAATATCCTAGACCTACAAACCGTCTCAGCTCAGAATCATTTTTTTTGGATACAATGAAATTATAACATTGCATTAAATTTAATACCATCCATTACAGTGACCCACTTATAACTCACTGTATAGCTGCAGAGTGACACCCACTTATTCGCTTTTTTATTATGATTGTGTATTATGTATCTATACATAATTTGGATAATATTTTAAGATAAACAGAGTCATAGTTAAATTATAAAGTTGAATTTCCTCTTTTTCATTTACAAAAATCAAATTTAAAGTGTTTAACATTTGTAATTTATTTGAAAAATTTTAATGGGAACAAATACAGTTCAGATGAGTGCTTCATAAAATATCGGGAACCAATTTGTATGCCGCCAATATACCTTTTTATTGCTTCATATATATATACCTTCTAATAGTCCCGAATAATATTTTAAATAACTTACTACACTAATACAGTGTCCTTTAAAACGACCCGCAACAATCCTGCACTGTATAGTAAGGTATATATATATATATATATATATATGCGTGCACATGTTTTATTGATACTATAGTATAACAATTTCTATTATATAAATTATTCATTCGGCCATATAATATGATGGTATAATAATAATAATTTATATAATATAGTACATTCCTATCTCGATTGCGGGTATAAAATATAATGCAGCTCGGCTATATATGATTGATAATATCGTTTTGATATTTTTCCATACAATGGAAATCATCGTACACGCGGCTCGCGCTCTACACATTGCAGTGACCCGGCCCGGGCCGGGTATTTTTCTGGCCAAAACAGCCAAGTCATGTTTGTGGGCCGTGCCGTCACATTATCCGTGGCCGCGATAGCACGCGGCTCCGTTTTCTATGCGTACGACATGCTATCTGAAATTAAAATCTTAATTTAAATAAATACACAATTTTTTTTCACTTTCGGACATAATTTTCACGGGCCAATCGTTTCTTCTCGTTTTCCCTTCGGTCGGTTTATACATATATATTTATTATATTATTATACTTCATTTTTTATCGTTTATGCACGATTTTGATTGTCTGAGTACTATATGATTTACAATTGAAGCGCTTCCAAGACGTAGTTTGCGTCTAGACAGCGATTTCATGCGAATATCCATTCTTCGTTGCCATCATGTAAAACGTTTTTTACTGCAAATCTAAAATCCAATTATCTCTCACCTTACGCACGACGTACATTATTGACATCCATAAAAAAAAGGTTCTTCGATTTTATTTCTCAGGGTAAGAGATAATAATAACAACAATAATAATAAAAATAATAATGAAATAATCGCACACCGTCGAGGTTGTCAATATAATATTATCATTTCTACATAATATACATAGGTATTATACTTTGTGTTAGTAATCACTTCCTTTATCGTTATACTGCATTACGTTTATACGCATTGTAATTGCCGCAATATAATATGTGATATGCAAATGCAATGTTTAATATGTCGCACGATAACTTGCATAATGATAAATATTAATGTTATTTAATTGGTTTAAAAAAAAAATAATATGAAATGAAGGAAAAAAATTTCAACAATATAATTATTTGAATCAGAAAAATCAATTTATAAAACATTAAATTATATAATATACCAGATATCTATACGTAATATTGTTATACACAATGAACATATTAAACAAAGTTGCTAGACTACTAGAGTGTGATAGAATAAAACAATGTACCAAAGTGGTATCGATTTTTCGATTATACGGTTAATCAACGTAGAGGTCCGAAATGTTTTATACCGGTTAAGTTTAAAATTCGTGGACGAATTAGTATACCACTGAACCACTACCACAAATTATTATTATGAACATTGACGTGAGAAAAGTTAATAAAAAAAAAAGGAAAAATCAGGTTTTGGTAGGGGAGTAATCGGTATTTCTCGATCACCTCTACGTCGTGGCCGAAAAAAAGTAAGCCGCGGAGTGTTTCGTTTATAAATCAGTTTAAAACAGCGCATTTTTTAAAATCGAACAGATTTACTTTTTAAGCGGAAATCTAATCCATCGTTTAAGCCATTGAAATTCTCATATATTTTATTACTATAAATAAAACTATTGTTATTTAATTTAATTTCTAACTTTTTACTAAATTTAGTAGGTATAACATAAATGATAAATGTTGCATTCTCAAATCACCATTGCACTATAAAATATCTTGACATAAAAATTGCTTGAAAAATTAACTACCTATAATACTTAATGTTCTAATATATTATAATATTCTCATTTGAAGAACTAAATGTACCATTATGTCAATACCAAAATATTAAAATATCATTTTTTAATGTAAAATATAGCTGTACACAAATTCATCTTATATATTTGACTCTAATACAATATTTATTTATTCTATATTTTTGTAATTACGCTTTAAACGAGTTAATACGTTTTATACTTAAAGGTATATTGGTATATATACTATAATAATATATATATTCTTAAAAAACCTTTTGTGAGTGTCGTTATAACTGAAAACTATATTCACCTTAAAATTTGTCTACTTATTTAAATGTGAATATATTTTTTTAATGTATTATGTAATTTACCCGAATCCCGCTATATACGTTATTATTATGCCTCCTATAAACTCAATAAATATTGCACATTCTTGTAAAAATAAAAATAAAACAGTATCATATATTCATATAATAATAATGCATAATATGTAACAATTAGTTTATGTCGTAAAAAGATGCAACTACATTACAAAAGGTAAAATCGTGTGACATTTTGTTGGCATTATACACGTAAAATATGTGGTACATCATATGTATATTTAAATATATTATTAGTTTCTTGAAAGAGTTTACATCTTGATCATTGCGAGCGGAGTAAAAGTTTCAATTAAAAAAAAAAATCCATAACTAGACGACACGCACTCGTGAACGTGAAGAAGTGCATCTGGCATTAGTAGTTACAATATGGAAAAACGTCATATTTTTTAGTACACGACACCGTCGCATATCGTGTTTCTGTATATACTTTCTTCCTCCGGTAATAAATTTTAAAAATATAACTCCCTGTTTTCGAAATCCTTTCCCCCCTGACATCCACTATCCAGGAAAGGGTTGAGCAAGACCAACGACCCACATCCCTTCATCATATTTCGTTTCTATTTCGGTTATTTGTGATGGCGATAAAAGAAAAAGATATGGTACCTAACCAGACGCACGAAACACATTTTAATTGATTGTGTCGACAGATCTAGTGTTTCTTAAAGTGTAATTGCTGTTAAGCAGTAACTATGGAATAAAAACGTACTTCTACATAAACTACGGACCGTTTGCTGGTTGCGTTATTTACTGACTTTAGATACACGGTGAAATTATATTTTTATTTTCGTTGTGTTATTTCTACAATATAATTTGTCCAACTCGTTTTGAAGAAGTCATTTATTTTCAGTATCACTTTAATTATACTGGTTATTGAAATGAGTAAAAAAAGCGTAAGTAAATAAAAAGAATCTGTTTTTTTTTTACTACACGTTGAGTGATTGCACATTACCTATACTCGTATAATATAATATATTATATCTTCGTAATCACTGCAGTTATGTACCTACATAATAATATTATTATGATAAATATATAATCGCAGTATACTGCTGTATAGTGTATTCAAGTTATGTTTAATACTATATCGTATCAATGAATATGAAGTCATTCATTTTACTATAGATCGATACTGCATTTCCCGAACCACTCGATCGCACCCAATTGAAAAGAGACAGCATTGACAGCGTTCTAAACGCCGTTGGTAGTGAATTAGGAGTAACGGACGAAAACGCATCATATCTCGAGGCGTCGGTCAATAGTTATGGCTACGAAAACGATGCCGAAGAAGGGTATCCCGAGGATTGCGAAGAAGGATTTGTTTTCTGTAAGAATAAGAGGGTACAAGTGCGTATTTTTAGATAGAATATAAATTTAAAAAAGCTGAAACAAAGTTACACGTATATGCAGCACTATATTATTATAAAAAATTTATCTGACTATGATTTATGGTAAACGTCCTACTTTTTAGTATCCACAACGGTCGAGATCCATATTGGAAGAGGATGCATTCCTTGAAAACCCACTGACCGCCGCCGAAGCCAGAAAAAGCCTGAATCGCATCGGTCAAGTAGGAACGGGCTTAATTTATGCTTTCGTTCAAATCGACGTGGACAATAGGTGAAATACGCTTAAAAATTCTTCTTATAGACATTTCTATAGCTATAGGTGAAAAAAAAATGACTCATCGAAAACTAGAGTCAAAGATATAATTTAACTTGTTTTGTATACTTAGCAACAGTAATTATCTGTAATGTGCAGTGCAGTGTCTAGTGGGTACATGTTTTATGTAAATGCTTACTTATCTAAACGGTATATATTTTAAATACCTACATATCATAGTATTATAGTATCATATGTGACCATTTTAAAATATTTTACTAATATTAAAACACGTTGGAACATTTATAGTAAAACCAGGGAAATATCGAATTATAATATTATATATATCAGCATTATCAAAAAAAAATCTCTTTATCTATTCATAATAAAAATTGTAATTCACACTACATATATGATAAAAAATAAACTTTATATTTTAAAATATGGTTCTTATGCTTTTAGTAAGTGTAGTTAAGAGCTAGGTACTTATAGTAAATGTTGATGGAATAAGCTATAGTAAAATTTTTTTTTAAAGTATAGGATTAGAAATTTAAAAAAATTGGGATTCTAATTAATAAACTTACATATGTACTATAAATTAAAATTTGAGGTTGATTAATGATGTGCTATTATTCTTATATGCTTGATGAATCACCATATATATATATATATATACATAGAAATATGTTCCACCCATCTGTTCATTTAATTTAAATTATCATATTTTATTCATTTAAGTTATACATATTATAGTCTATGATAAATTAGTTTTCATATAGGCTCAGCCCTTCTAAATAAGTTGAACTAGGTCGGAATGGAAATAGATATACTTTCACTACAAAAAAATGTCATTTAAAGTCCTCAACTTGATATAATTTACTCATGCATAGATATCGTAAAAATAATTTTAAAAATTTTAATTTCACTTAATGTATACCTCTGCAGCATAATTACACGTCTACGAGTAATTATGTAATTTTATATCGGTAAAATTAATACTAATATTGTTATGATGCATTATATAGTACTATGCATTGTATAGTACTATAATAGTATAGGTAATATAGGTAATGGATTGTTTAAATAATATTATGTACGAATTTGGCACAGTAAAATTGTATGTGACAACAACAATAACAATAATACTACATAATATTATTATCTTATTTTAATAATTTTAGAAACCTCACAAGCATCGATGAAATCACCAACTTTAAATATTTGTCTTACATAAATGTGTCACACAATCACTTGGACTTAAACGCTTTGGACGTGCTCAGAGAGTTGGGGTACGTGGTTGTGATACAGGCTGATCACAACAACATCGATTCCCTTTGTCTGTCTCCAATGCCGTATCTACAGGTAAAAAATATAATAATTTAATATTGTACGGGATAATCGACTCCTCCGTGGGAGGATAAAATGTTATGACACATATAATACCATTACCGATGACACCCCGACGTATTCTTATCATTAATAATGTTTTTTTTTTTTTTAATCTTAATGAATAACAATAGTGTTGTATAATATTCCTTTTATAATTTTTTTACAGGTTTTGACCCTAAACTCGAACAGAGTCTCGTCGCTCTTGGGCCTTAAGCAACCGTCGCTAAAGTGTTTGGAACTGAACGGTAAGTGGGGTGTGATTTTTTTTCCATTCTACTCACCCTGTGTGATACACGATTGTATATAAAATGTACATATAATATGTTTATATTTTTTTTTCATTAGTATTACTATAATGCATATTTGTAAGGGGTAATTTATCAAGTCACAATCGCCGCAGTCGGACAACGGCCAAGTGTCGTGAATATATTTCCCTATTGTCCATGTCCATTTTTCTTGGTGGACAATTTATTGAATGCATTCAATTATTACCCCCGATATGTATAGTATACAATAATTTATATAATATATGCCATGCACTTATTTATCGGCTGCTGCACTGCATATTGTGCACTAAAGATTACAAATAACATTGGTCTGTGCAATGCCATATTATAATGATAATTCAAAATTTTTATTGCATGTGCATAATATTAATTTCATTTATTTTTCAAAGATAAACATCGTGATATTATGTCATATTTTTGGATATTTAGTCGATATTTGTATAATACATTTAATTTGATTATCCTAATATAAATCAATAACTTTACCCAAATACGTATGTATAGTACATAATAAGTATAATATACACTTTCCGGCATATCATGTTTTATAATTTTAGTAATAAACATTATTGTAAATATATGAAGTGTTATGGTTAATACCTATAGAATTTTTCTAATATTACTGGAGAAAGTTCGAATTTCGAGATTTTACCGATTGATCTTGGCAAAATAAGATATAGGTAATAACAAATAATTCGATCAAACCTTGAATACATAAATTTTACTCCACGGATTTTCAAAAACGATAAATGAATAACTTACCTATCTTCTAAGGCTAAGTTCAAAAAATATATAAACAATAATATAAGTTATGAAGAAAATTATTCATATTATAAACATGTAAAAGTTAAATTATTATTTGAGAATTATTGTTCTTATTTCATTAATAAATGTAAAATATGATAAATACATAATATAGTATTGTAGTACAGGGATATTATACAATTATAAGTTTATACTTAAATGTCGTAAGATTGAATACTGTATAAAATACATTTGATTGATTAAAAAAGAAAAAACTATCTGAATTTAAAATATAAAAACATTTCATAAAAAATAAGATTATAAACACAATTTATTTACAAAATATATAAATTTTATATATAAAATACTATTTATTGAGTACTACATGTTTGACTTCTGACTTTTACTATAACAGGTATGTTATATTATTTTTATCCTATGATTTACCATTCCTGTTTTGTAAAAACTCAAATTACAATTAACTTATATATAGGTACCTTATTAATTATTATAATTGATCATCATAATTGGTAAAATCCAAAATTTGGATATTTATCGGCAGTACTTAGTAAATTCTAAGTTTTAATGGTTCAACAAAGATTTTCCCAATGTTTGTTTAATTTTTTTAAAGAATGGAATATAAATATTTTCTAGGGTATAGGTGGTATGTTAGTCATAATTTAAAAGACAAAATAATTTGGGCAAGCGCTTAGCAAGTACCATAATGCGTTTTTGTATTTTAATTATTATTTATGTATTATTCACTATAATAATCACCATAATAACTTATTGTTATTTAACACCTTTATTATTTATAATCACTAACAATAATGTAAAATTTGCTACCGATATTTACTTAGAGTGCACAATATAGATACATTTTACGGCTATCAAAACAAAAACATCAATAATAATATTTATCTAAGATTTTTCATACTTCCTAAAAATAATACAGTTGTTTGCAATTTATTTTGTACAAAAACACAAATCAATATTACAAATATTTTGCCTTCGGCGGGCGTCGAGGGAGTGATATTCATTTCCCCGTACACACAATCGATAACAAAGCCGTTCATCTTTTGAATGTTTATTTTTTGTATAAACATCTTTTCTTTTTTTAGAATATTATATATTTCGCAAACTTTGAAATTAATATAAATTGTTCTTAAGTTCCCAGTTGAATATCAAATACAAAATATTTTGAAATGTCTTCGATATTAAAATAATTTAAAGAAAGATTTAATACGATTAAAAATAACACAAAAAACTTTGAACCAACTGAAATCCAGTGATTTTATTATTGTAATTCTACGATTAATTGAATGATATTCTGTTATAGAATTACTATTATTTATTATTTGTATATATTCATTATTCATATAACTGTTAATAATTATATTATATGCATATAATTTCTCAAAACATGAGTGTTTAAGAATGTCTTACATTAAAAAAATAATCTATTACTGATTTCAAATTGGTAAATTTCCTAAAATACACTCTAAATACAGCGATAGTAAAAACAATAACTATTCGAGATATTTTGTATTATTAAAGTTAAATCAAAAATATAAATAGTATAATTCCAACGGGAATGAAAATGCTTGAGTTGTCGAGTTGTTAGAGTTATCGCGACTTGGCTGTATTTCATGTCTTGATAGCTTATATTAATTTTATTATAGCGACACTAATTGTTATTCGGACATGATAACACTTTTGGTTTTGTCAAATTTAATAGGTTTAATGTTTATATTTTAATTTGATCTGACGATATATCAAATCGTTAATTATTAATGGTTATAAATCATCTCATTTTGTATCCCGCATATACAGTCGTACTCTGGAACAGCTACATCACGATCACATAATATTATTGAATGTGATTTTCCTTACTAGTTTTTTAATCACATAATAATAATAATATGAGTACCTATAACAGACAAATGCGTGGACGTGATTTTTAATGGTAACTCGTAATTTATTTAATGTTTTTCTTTCAATTTAAAACTATATTCCTATATACGTATGCATTTTCAAAACGATCACTATAACCTGTAGATCCATTATACACAGCGAGTGTACATAATATACTCGATCGTATTATATTGTTTTACACACGCGCATTTAAGGTAAACGTTTATTACTATCGTGTAAGTATATATTATTATTATATTCGTTATCCGTGTATGTATATAATATTATGTATTATATATTTATTATTCAAGTACGAGTGGTGTATAAAACGTATTCAAATACACATCCATCATAACGCTATATTATAATACGCAGTGAATTATATCAAAAATTTCCCCAGTTCAGATATTATATACACTCTTGTGGTTACGTTTATTATATCCATCCTGCACCTTACGGATTCCATTTAAATGAACGTCATAAAGTATCCTGACATTCGTTTAACACAACGGCAACGGTGGCGGGTCGTTCGTATCCGCGTCAACTATATACCTATATGCTGCAGTGTCTAATAGTAATAATGATAATAACAATATTATGTGTTATTCTATTTTTGGAGGCATTTTCTCTCGGCCTCGATTAACCACAGGATGTATAGTATTAAAACCACAAAAAAATAATGTTAAAAAGAAAAAGGAAAAAAAATACCACCGGCGCAAGACACCACTCGAACGACGTAAAATACCGGAATAAAATAAAAACCAACTTGCGCGTTTAAATGATTAACACGTGACGCCAATTCTTTTGACCCCACCCGGGTCTCCCTTTTGGGAAACGCGCTGCAGAGCAGTCGTATGGTATAGGTATAGACGCACTGCACCGTCGTCGTCCCACCGCAGCACGCACGCACTGACAGGCAGCTGTCGGGGTATTTCGTCGTGTTTATGACGTGTAAAATGTCGAAGGTCTCCGAAGAGTAAAAAGAGAAAAAAAATTCAACAAGACATAATATAGAGCTAGCAGATCTACAATTGAACTAATGACTAACATGTTTAATGTATTTTATTATTTTTTTTTTAAGTAAACGCTGTCCTATTATGCGACTCACATGTATTTCTCACATACTTTTTCCCGAGATTTTCACTGAAATCCAACCTATACGAAAATAACCTGACCCGTATATTATGTACACATGATGATGCGTTCTTATATACGCATGATAACGTATTACAAATGGCAATTTATGCACAGCAAAAGGACGATAAATGTGCGACGTATTTCACATTAAACGTACGCTCAATATGAGTTCATATTATGTTTTCTGAAAACGCCTGAATCACGAAAGTTCGCATTATGGTTGGTATTTAGGTATATCTCTTTACCATCTACATAACAGCTATTTTTTAAAAGAAATACATAACTTTGTATAACATAAAATGGGGGTACTTTCGATGTGCCGGTCGACTAACTAATCCATAAATAACTTTGATAGTTGTACATTCTAATAAATTAAATTAACGATTAGGTGTACGATTCAGATTTCGGAGAGAGAATTTGACAATGTTTTGGCTTTCCGCCACCATTCCTAAGCAGGCATTATTTATATTATTTTGACTGTTAAATATTTTAATATTTTTCCTTGATTAGTAAAATTCTCAAACAAAACACATAAGTATAACATCAGTTTAATATTATAATTATATTATAATAACGTTGTATTCGTATGAATACTTTTGTGTGCCGCAATTAGTTGTACCTATTATAATTATTTACAAAAATGTTTTATTATACTTATAACCTTCATTTACAGCAGGTTTTTTAATGTAAAAATAAAATAATATATTAATAGATTTTTTTGTTTTTCGTAATAAATAATTTGTACACACTATTTTAAATTAAAAGATAAAAGAATTTTTTCTAAACAAAATAATTGCCAAAAAAATAACAATATGTTATATTATTTTGTTTTCCACAACAAATGAGTACTATACATTAAGCTTTTAGTACCTTTTTTATTTTTGTAAAATTTAAATGAGGGACGCACGTCATTATATTATATTAACCGTCGCGCGAGAAATAAATTCATTATTATAAATAACAGTCCTAAACACAGTTTTGCCATTGACTTGACCGACCATTTAAAAATATTATAATATTATACCCGTAATAAACATAATATTATATCCAACCAAAGTGTCCGTAGTATTCCGGATACGTCATAAGCTTTTATAATATTAACCAAATAATTAAATGTCGTGTGCTATTACAATATTGATGACGGCAATAATATTATACACAACACATTTTCGTAATGATTTATACAATTCATCACTACTATAAAGACATACGGGAAAGTATATATATATATATGTTATATGCGTATAATTTATTCACACGAGTAGCTACAAAACATAATTACTAAAAATGACATTGTATTAAACTGCATATCGAGTGTATTTCAAAGGATTTCGACGGTTATGCTGACACTCGTATTATGTAAGTATAGAATAGGTAATACATTATATTATATAAAAGTTAGTTAATGACGATAAGCCACTATTATATACAATATACATATTACAACATAATATTACACGTAACGCACGCACACGCACACACACACACACACACATACATTGTATAGATGTATGATATACACATTTTTACAACGCTCAGTTTTAGGGGTGAAAACAACATTTATCTCCCGCGGGGAATGCTTACTAGAATTAATGTTTTCGAATACTTTCAAAAGCGTCAGGTTCATTTCTCTTTCAAAACGTCAAAATTTTTCTACGGTGTTTTTTATTATTATTATTCATCTATACATATTATTATTTTTTACGATTATTATTTTCCTTGTGCAAGTCTCCGAAGGGGTTAAGCTTCCTGCAATGTCATTTATCAAATATATATATGTATATATATTTTTTTTTTTTTGGTGGGGGGGGGGGGGTTGGTTCTTCGACATTTTTTTCATTTATTTATTTTTGTATCATATACAACACACTGCTCAATAACGATTACCTTTTATAATATTGCGGGCTTGTCGTTTTTTTTTTCATTTCAATACGATTATTGTCTAGTGTTTTGAGTATGTTCACGTAGCCTTTAATATATATATACCTATCTGCCTATATACGTTCAAATTTGGTCCGTTAACTGTTAGTCGTAGCACAGCATATATATTGTATAGGTGGCTTATATAACGATGACGAACAATAATGATTCGCCCTTTTAGGTATATTTGCAGTTTCGAGTACGTGTTTATTGGGATCTGGGATTTACTCCTCCCTATCATCCAAATCATCCCTTCTATCCTTACACAACCTTTAAACCTCGAGTTTCGATATAGATTTCACATCGTCTGCAATACAATACTTATATATTATATAAAAGGTCAAATTTTTGTTTTTTCTCTCGTTTGTGCGTATATGGGTAACAAATATACGTGGTAGTATAGTCTTTCGATTTATATTTTCCAAACTCCGAAGCTCACGTTCGTACCTACTGATACAGTTAGTTTGTTTGTTTTATTGACTTATATAGTTATATCCCAAATTTCTAAATGCGTAACTTTTAAAATTTTTAATTGAATTTATAACACACAAAACTACGCAAGTGCAAACAAGCGCCCGTAAGTTTGAATTTATTTTGGCCTTAGAAGTAGCAGTAGAAATATTGTCTTTGACTTTGCCAATATCACGTGAATTACAAGACCCTGGTTTGGATTTGACTAAATGTATTGAAATCATACAGACTGTATTAGATGTTCTTAAAAACAAAAGACAAAATGCAACATTTAACAACATTTTTAATCGAGCTGTATCAAAAGCCGAAAATTTAAATATTGAAGTTAAAACACCACGAATATGCAAACAACAAATAAATCGATCAAACAACATTACTTCAAGTCCTGAAGAATATTTTAAAATTACGGTATACTTCACAGTTTTGGACAATTTCATAACATCTATTCAATCCATGTTTTTTGACAACCAAAATCCAATATTATTTAAAATCCAACAACTGATACCTTATTATTTACGCAATAAATCTGAAGAACATATTATAGAAGGTGCCACTGTTTATGAAGCAGATTTGCCTGGATCCATAGACGAATTAAAATGTAAAAACAATTATTATAATAAATCACTAGGTATTACATTTTTGAAATAAATTATAAATGCATTATTACAATTATTTACAGGTGAAATTGCATTGTGGCAGCTGCATTGGACTCAACAACCAGTAAAAAAGGAAAAAATAAATACAGCAATAGACGCATTCAAAGAAACTGAAGATGGGTATTTTCCAAACATTCGTCAACTTTTACTAATTTTAGCAATATTACCAGTAACAACATCGACAAGTGAGAGGTCTTTCTCAACGCTAAAACGCATAAAAACATACTTGAGAACAACAATGGGGGAAAACCGTTTAAACGGGATAGCTTTGCTTAATATCCATAAACAAATTGATGTAAAACCTGAAGAAGTGTTAGATATGTTTTCAAAATCTAATCCTAGGAAATTACAATTATCTTTATCGTTATAAATATTTACAATATTATTATAATTTAAATATAATCTTCAACAAATAAAAAAAAAATACACATTTAAAATTATTGTCTATTTGTATGTATTTGTTAATTACTGAAAAAATTTAAGATTTGCATTTTGGACTATGGGCCCCCCCCCCCCCAAAAAAAAAAAATTAAATCCTGGATCCGCCACTGCCCGTAACTGGAAACTGGATAAAATCACGATGTCATTTAATTTCAAACGATCTGATTAATGGAGATATCTATTTAGGGGGTTCTAGTCGGTCATTTTCTTCCATTATGTGTCACGTATAACATGGTCATATCAATGTGTGCGAGTGTAAATGATCATTAGTGTGTGTGCGCGCTGGTGTACAGTGTATCAAAATTCTACAGAGGAATGTTGAGAAATGTTATTATTTTTACAGCGTTAAATCGAACCATCCGAAGTCTCACAATTTTGTCATAGCGAGACTTCTAAAAACGATTTTTTTTTGATCGACTGGAACCACCTTAAGAATTTTGTTGACTGATTGAATAATAAATGGCGGTTGATTATAATGTTATACAAACGTATCTACATACGATTCAAAATGTTAGAAAATTGCCTTTGCGTAATAACAATGCATGATTTTGTTCTTTTGAAATAAATAATATGCTAATATACTGTAATAAATTAACAAAGCTTTGATGAATATTCTATGTAAATTATAAAGAGAACAATACGTGAGACTTATTATAAGCCTCAACCGTAATTATATTGTAATACTTGCCATTTTCATAAATTTTATGAAAATACAAAAAAAAATACAAATCAACCGATTGATAAGTTTTGAAATATTATTTATTAATTTATTATGTATTAAATTGTGATATACATAATCACAATATAAAATGATTAAAATTCAAATAAATTAAGTAACTATCATAAATAAAAGCAATTGTCTTCTATACACTTAAAAGTATACAAAAAAATATGTAATCTAATATTTTGTAAACAATATTTTATAAAGATGGTTAGTTTTTAAAATGTTTAATGTACTTTATTTTTATAGTGTCGCTATAACTTTCATCGACTTCAACAGTATATTATATGTGCCATTTATTTCTTTTATTTTGACCTAGTGATCTCAAGACTGAATTTCCTGAACGGTTTTATTAAATCAAACATTGCTAGATCGGTTGTATCTATAGTATTTCTAAAAATGTGTTTTTATCAGTTTAAAATAGTTTTTCAAAGTAAAGGTATAAAATATAAATTAAAATTGTTCTTGGTTATCTGAATTGTGCTAATTATTTATATTTATATTTTTTATATTTATAATAATCAGCTCTATATGGAAAATCGTAATGATTTTTAACGATAAAAATATTATGAAAAAGTGTGACTTTATCGTTCAACTGTAAATTACTCGAATCATTTAAAACACATTTCTAAAAGCACCTATATAGGTTCATTTTATTTACATGTTTTAAACGCAAAAAGCGATTAATATTTAGTCAAAAAACCTCTTAATAATACGACGAACCACGACTATATGTACTGGGATTCTGTTGCGATTAAATTTCTGTAGATATATGTCGTATCTACGTAAAATAGTCCTTCGTTTATAATCAATCACTAGCAGGACCGAAGTTTTGGGAACGTCTTTACCTCCTAAAAAAAATAAGAGCACCTGGCGTCACGAACCCGTTTTTTTCGAATATAAAAATCCATGCTATATATATGTGCAATACCATCAATCATCAATAATCGTCACCACCAACGGCTTCTGTGGAGTACTGTTTTTGTAATAAGGCAGCTATATAGCTTAGTTAAATGTTCACAGAATTCGCGATACCCGTCTATGCAGTATATTGTACATAATACGTTTATTATCTCAAATTATCACTCTGTCGCTCTTCCTCCGGGTAGGTTACGACTATACATAATAACATGGATATCTGCTGGACTGGAAACATCGACGACCCGCGGGAGGGACAACCCATCCACTCGGTATACGTGTATATAACACGCGGAGATAGTCGTACAAACATTTCGTACATCAATCGTTTACAAAGGTAGGTATACACAATAATAGTAGGTAATACCTACCCATACTAATGATACTAATGTAGTAATGCACTATGTACAAATTACATGCATTTCATCTGCCAGCGAGCATTTGATAGGTATTCAACCTTTAGTGTATTTTATACAGAAATCTACAATAGGTAGTGTTTCAACAATATAATAAGTGTCGGATGCATACTACGTGACCGTGTTTCGCACATTATATTATAGGTTTGTGGGATCTAAAATAATAATAATAAAATATTATATAATATAAAGCGTGACGGACACGTTTTTCATTAATTATCATTATGGACCGACGCCGCGTTATGTATGATGATATATTATTTATAATACCCCCGATCCGGGTCAGTCCCGTGGAAACGATCGATTATCGATTAATTAAAATAATATTATATTACATTCGACGGCTACACATACCCGCATGTAGACGCGATATGGCTAAGCGGGATTCTTCGTCCAGGTGTAGAGAGTAATATTATACAAATTACACTATACTGTATGTATATAATACATAATGTGTACAAATGTGTATCTATATAATTATGATCATAGCTGCAGCAGGTATACTCGTGGCGAGCATTATTCGCGGCGTGTTTCTGACGGCCAACGTCATCATAATAACATTGTGCTCGGCGGTTAAGAAATTTCCTTTTCACCCCTTCGTCGACACACAACGGTGGCGGCGGTGGCGGCAATAGCAGTAATATAATAATACAATAATATATTATATTACACAATAGGTGCGCACGTATTTGAATCCTCGTGACATTATACAATTCTATGAATGCCAGCAGCAAATACGACGGTTTTATTTTTCATTTTATTAGTTTTCAACAACCATAACCAATGTGTTACCACACATATTATAACATATACGATCAGCCGACGTTTGAGCACCTATATGGTAATAAAATATTTAATGATACAGATTACCTCGCGTATAAATATTACATTTACATAGCACATGGATGACGAAACCTATAAGATATTATAATTTACAAATTTGAAAAATATATAAAACATCGATATAATATTTGATATAGATGTTTCGCATAAGATTGTGAAATTAAAAAAGGAATATGGCTATCATAAAAATTAGATTATCTCCCAAAAAGTATAGTCATAATAATATGTATTATATAAAATTATTTTTTTAAGCAAAAATTCATTGCCATAATCGTAGTGTGTGTTAAAAATAAAACACTTTTTTGATCTAAGACGTATTAAATGAATGCTCTAAACACATGGTTTTTGAATTACAATTAATTTGCATATATTCATGAAGTTTTGGCAATATAAGATAATATTATTATTAATTATTTCCGATTTCTTTATGAAGGTAAAATAATTTCCCAGAAAAAATATTGTTGGTATATATTATATTAAGCTGTATTATGATTATCTCGTATTATTTAAATTATAATAATTTATCAGAATAAAAATAGTATGCTAAACTGATATTGAAACGAGTTTCCTTTAGATGTCGGTCACGAAACGTAATTATTTTATAATATAGGTTTATTAAGGGGATACCCGACTGTTGTTTTTTTTTTAATTTTATGATCACGTCAATTTATTTAAAAATAATTAAATATTTATTTTAGAATAAAATATATATTAATATTTAATAATACGATCGATATCAACCACGTATAAATATAAATATTGGTGCACACTAAAAAATTTAAAAAAATTTCTCACAAGATTTGAATATTAATTTTTGTTAATTTTTCTAATCAAAATTAGAACACTAAAATATGCTGAAGAATAAAATACAATTATCGCAATGTCACAACCCGATATTAATATAATTTAGGTAAAATCTTAAATCACATCATAGCGTTTATCTACAATAGTATATAGTATTAGGATAATAAACAGTTATTTACACGATTAATTAATATTGATTTCTCCTATTTTATGAAAATTATAGGCACGTTTGTATGTTCTTAAATTGACCGAGATTCAATAAAAATAATTTGAACCAATCAATAACAACAACAAAATTCAATGAAATGTTAAGCAATGAATTTGTAAAAATCTGGTTTGTTGATTGAAATTAAGTTTCTTCTACATATAACATTGATATTTGTAGACGAAATTAAATTTCTTAGGACAATCTACCTAGTATGTTTAATTGGACTCTTTATAGTTATATTATTTTTTTTTTGCATTATATTGTCATAAAATATAATTTTTATCGTCAAAACATTATGCTAAGAAAATATTATATCAAATGCATTAATAGGCATAAACCGTTACAATAATGCAAACGTCGGGTAAAAATAATTGTGAAAATCGAAAAAAAAATATGAATGTAGAACGTTATAATTGCATTATTATTGAATTTTAAATAAAGTAAAACGTCATCATCGTGCGCACACAAATCCTTCGATAGGACAATATTATTTGAACGATTTGATTACGATAATAAATCGTTATCTGTCAATCCTTCCGAGAAAACGTAAAACAAATGAGATAATATGATGTACACGCATAGACGATACGGATAATAAATCATTTTATCCAAATGTTTACAAATATATTCATACAAATTGACTAACTGTATAGCTGTAGCCATATAGACATATAGTAGTGTAAAAAAGCTACTAAATATTATATAGTCTATTATAGGTTTATGTACGCTGTAAGAAAATTACAGCAGGATAATATAATAATAAATTCAGCATTAATTCATGACGTTCGGCTGTTTTTCATTCACATCCATAATAGTTGTTATTATATTATCCTATTAAAATCCGTATTCGCATTAGTCAAATACCATCACCAAACGAGTCTTATAACATCGCGTAATAAGGCATTTGTCTCGGAAGAATATAATTTTTCTTTTCAAAACCTCATAATAATAATTGAGCCATGATAACGATGATTATAATTTATTGAAGGGAGAACAGTTTTTTTTCTTGTTGTTTTCGGGATATGGTTTTGACATACCGTTGTTTCTAAAATATAACGATAGTAAAGTTCGATACGCTACTCACCGAAATGTTACCTATATAAGAAAAATCGTAGTCTCATATGCTAGACAATTACATATTGACTATAAATTATAAATACATATACATTTTTATTTTGTTTTATAATCAACGCATGCAATATTGAGGATACATCATGTGTCGCTCATAATATTAACACTCTTACATTGCATAGTATGTTTTGTCCACACATAACGTCTTAATAATTATTACCAGGTATTGACATCATGTGTGACAAATTATGATACCAAGGAGAAAAGCTTCATATTGGTTATATGACTTCGACATTTTTCATTTAATTGCCGATCTACTATACATACATATATATAGATTTTTATATAAAAAACACTTTTAATAGGTACCTACCGTATTTGGTCTTTAATCACTACAATATTTCTAGCGAGCGATTGACCCAGTAATTGGTTTGTGATTTTGTGACCTACAAGAAATGGTTTTGCATAGGTACTGATCCAGAAATATTTTTCACATTTTACTGTCTGAGTAAGTGTATTGAGAAATCAATTCCTTAGTGATTTATTTTTGTCAACCCGGAGGTTGGTTTACAACTCCTATTCTCCATTCTAACCGATTACTCGCATTTTCTTTAAGTTCCTTAAAGGTTTTGACTTAAGCGTCACATTTAATTTGTCCTATATAAGAGTTCCGGGCCTTCGGGGACGTCCTGCAGTTTTCTTTGCTTCTATCATACCCTCTAATATTATATTATGCAGTTCTTCTCTTCTGGGTGTCTCAGGGCATGTCCAACCATTTTTCATCGTCTTCTCTAATCGCATCTATGAGTGTATGTTTTTCTCCCATTGTTCTAAGTACTTCTTCATTCGTTTTCAATTTTGATTCCAATAATTTATTCTATTAGTTTTGCTTTCACTATATTTATAACTTTTTCGATGTCGCAATTAAAAATTGGTGGTGATAACGTTACACCCTTGTCGGACTCCATTTTTTATTTGAGCGTTAGTTGTGATTTCTCCTTTTTTAATGCAAGCTGTCTGATTCTTGTACAGACTAAGGTTAATTCTTAGGTATATTATATGTATATGAAAATACGAATATATACAAACATTTTTCTGAATACTGCATAGATGAACAATTATTATAAATTCAAATTTTCTTTGACCCAATCGTTCTTGAATTATTCAAATATTTACGACGATTTCCAAAATCCTAAACAACTTAAGGGAGTGCTAAATTAATTTTTTTTCTCAGATTGTCACTTCAAGGAAACCTTATGGCATTTTTTAAAAAGAATATATACTTTTTAAGCGCCTAAAAATGTTTCTAGGCACTTAAAATAATATATTAAATAATATATTATAATATCATAATGATCATAATAATTATAAAATATTATATTATATTATATTCCTTAAAATAGTGAGCCATATATAGGGCGTAAGTTAGTTTATATTTATTTTAATGTTATTGATATAATGATATGTATTTCGTTATTTTTATGTTTTTTAGCATGCCAATGATTCATTTTTTCATTGTTATTTAGGTATTTCTATATTTTGGTATTTTTAATGTTTTATTTTTTTTATTTAAAACTATATTTTACTTTGATACAAAATTGTATATCCTTCTAAGCTAAACTTACAATTAAAATATTATACACTGATATAATTTAATTTATTCAAATAAATTCAATAATACGTAACGCATTATGTCTCCCATAATAATTATATTGTTAATGTCACCATAGTTATATGACGATTCTCTATATCGCCCCGTGTATTGGTACCGCATACACTACACTATCGACAGCACTGTTGGTATATTGTCATTTAACTTGGCCGTAGATCAAATTTTCCTAAATAATTTAAGGCTCTGTCACCGTGCCCATATGTGTCAGATACCTCTGGTTTACAACCACGTCCGGTAATAACATATTAACATCAGGCATTCCGGTAATAAGCCTATTAATTATAACATAATCACACACAAAGGCTTTTACCACGACTTTATACACTCTTAACTAAAATATTACGAAGACTACGTAAATTACCATTTATTATTATCAAACATAAACGGCCATCTAACGGTCATTGAATATTTTAAAACTCAATCTTTAACTCTAAGCCTTTATTCAAAACAACTTAAACCAAACATCATTATTTTCGGACTATTATGTTTGGATGAGCCGTTCTTAAACAAGCTATGGGTGGGTGACAATAATATCCGAACTACCACTTTTTAACTAAAATCTAAAAGAACCACTCCGTAAAATTACTCAAAAAACCTATGATTTTAATTACTATAAAACCCCCTATTTTATGTTTATATGTAAATTGATGTACGTATACCTAATAGTGGCTACCACATGGAGTGATAATTCATAGTTAATACTGTATGTACTATGCATTACTCATTTTTAACTCATTATATTTCCCCCTATATGAATATTATTACTATGAAAAATATCAAAACATTTCTAGATAATATAATATATATATATATTATATATTTAAGTACTACTCCAAATTATTTAAAAAGATGACGAAGTCAGTAACTATGTGGTTGATCACTAAAGCCTTAACATTTACTTACTATCAAAATTATTCATAAAAATTAATACCTACGTTACAGTAGGTAGAAAGAATGCATTTAGCATTAACAGATTAGTGTTAACATTTCTTCTCTAATTTTTTCTGAACTGCCAAAAAGTCGTTTCAGAACTAAAAATTGTTATTTTCATTTTAACAATTATGTTTGTAAACCTTATGTTATTAATTATTATAATTACAACGACGATATCTCAGTTACTTAAATTAATTAATTTATAAAATATATATAACATATATAGGTATAGTGTCTAATATCTAATATATATGTATATATTATCTAATATAGGTATCAGCTTTATCTTTATTTAATTTTTATAATTAATAAATTATAATAATATAATTACAAAACCTACTGCAATTTCATCGATTTATCCTTTCGAAAAGCACTATCATCGTAGCGCAGGTCAACAGTTAAGTGTTTGGGGGTTACCATGACTGGTGAGTACTGAATGTAGGCAGTAAAAATCCGTAAAGGTCACAAGGTTTCTGTACGGATTTCTTGTAGTTTTCTATTTTTTTATGACCTAACATAACTAATAACATTGTGATGAGTTGCATTGTGTGAATAGAAAAACTGAACAATTATTGAAACCATTATTTCACAATTTATGATTTATTTATCTGTAATAATTACCACACTGAATCTACATTTTTTCATAAGATATATTATTACCTACATACTTTTTTGTTTTATTTTATAGAGTATGGATAGGTTAGGTAGTATATAGAATAATAGTGTCTTAATTTTTGAAACTTGAAACTTGACACTGTTTCTTATAATATAGTTAACTATTAACTCTATTAACAATTATTTTAAGAATTTAAATGTTTATGGTGTGCATATAAACATTATAATATATTATTTGGGCACGTATTAAATTATTATGTTTATACGATCACGGCGGCATCGTAATATTTACATAATTTTATTTACAACAATATATATACAACGCCATCTATCAGCGACAATAAGTGAACAAAAAAACTTAAAAACGACAATATTAGTAGATAATATTATTATCATTACAGGGTACATAATATTTTAATTAAATATTTAATATCGTAGACAACAATCCATAATATGTTTTTTTTTTAAATACTTTTTTTACTGGCTGTAATTTAATGTTCAATCCGACGGTTAAAATTTCTCATAAATTGATGTTTTTTAATTATTGGTTTTTTTATTCAAATTGATTTTAAAAATATCCGTAACAATAGGATAAATACGACTAAAGGCTGGGTTACTATTATTATTATTATTCATAATATTATATTTAGGACAATAATATCCTCGTGGTTAAGTTCCTTGCATTTCGGGTGGCGATTTGTTTGTCAAATATTTTAGTTAATGGACATAGGCCATAGATATACTATTGCTATACGGAGTATACATTAGTCTCATTTAAAACGGGAAAATCCTTTAACAGGTGTCCTACTTTGTGAGAATCGAATGAACTCACAAAACGTTTAAAAGGAAAATATACAAGACAGAAATGATGCCAAATTCGAATGAGAGATTTATCGTATTTCTTAGAATCTAGTATTATTTAAAAGAAATATAGGATTGTATGAATCATTTTGTTTAAAATATAGTCATTTATTGGTTACTAAAACTTAATGACGTAAATTAATAAAATTTTAAATAAATGAATGAATTGCATATATGCTATGATTTATAATAAATCTGTTAGTTTCGGTATATTTCACAGTTTCTTAAATAATATACTTGCTTTTATTTTTTAAACATTCGTGACCTACAACTAATTAAATATTTTAATAAATTAAATTTGTATACAAATATCCTAGGATATTTTTCATGATATATTATGATAGAAAAAAAATGAGGTGGATATTGATGAGAAACAAAATTATCTTGCAAATATATTATAGAAAACTTATTTTCTAACACTTATGACCTGTCACAAATCGCAGTAATATTTATTTTATATAATATACATATAACATATGTATTATTTACTAACGTTTTTAGTTCTTTATATAGAGTAACTATTTATAAATGAATACATAACTATTTATATGCTATTGTTATGGGATACATGTCAATTGATCGAACGAGAATTGCTCGAAAACTTTTGATCGAAAACCAATTGCTCGCAAACGACAATATTGATCGAAGAACAACTGTTCGCAAAAAAAAAAAAAATTGTTTGCTCAATAACGCGATAACCCGAATAAGTAATATAATCATTATACCTTTTAATAATAGACCGATCCACTTCATGTTTTTACCGAGTCACATGGATAATAATTTTATACCGTACGTTTACTTGGTGCACTTTGTACTAAGATATAAAGATAATATTGGATTCAACCACGATAGTAATTTTTTATCGTACGTCGACGTGGTGCATGGTAAATCCGAGACAATTATCGTTTCAATATTATAGTGTACTTACTTCAAACAATTTTGACACGTTTTAAGTTTTGCCATCATGAGTTTGGTGTATGTAAACAGTGAAAAAAATAAAATAAAGTTAGAATATAAAGAGTTTTTACATGCACAAGAAAAAATGTATAATGAAAAAGTGTATTAGAAATACTCCGAAAGTAAAAACTGAAATGAAAAGGTCGAGTTCGTGTTGTTAATGAAAATAACGTGAAGTTCATCAAACATAATATTCATGTACCGAATGCAGCAAAAATTGAGGTTCAGATTGCTGTATCACATTTAAAAGAGATTTCTTCCCAAACTACACTTAGTTCATAACTATATTAATAGTGTATTATATACCTAATATAAATATAAAACAAAAATTTTTAAATTAATTAAAAATGTTTTTTTTATAATTATTTACCAAGTACTTTAGCTGCAGATATGCCAAGTCAAAGAAAAGAAGCTTCTCCATCTAATCCAAATAACTTTGATTTTACTGTTCCTGAGCAGTATCGAAATACAAGTAACGTGAGTTATTTTTACATTATGACAGTGGCATAAATCTCCCGCGTATTTTGATTTATACAACCCAAACATTTTTTGGATTTTATGGAGAATTGTAAACATTGTTTCTGTGATGGAATGTTTTGGGTAGCTTCACCGATTTTTACGCAATTATACACAATTCATGATGGTATACGCTATTCAAATGTGGTTCCCAGTGTTTATGTATTGCTATACCTGATAAAAAAGAAGATACTTATCGTCGAATGTTTGATTCATTTAAAGTCATTAAAACCAAATTTAAATCCCAAAACTATAATGATTGATTATGAAAAAGCTACAATTAATTCAATTAAAACAGAATTTCTTAGTACTAAACTAAATGGGTAATGATTTTTTCATTTGTCGCGGTGTATGTGGCGATGGCGTAATGTTCTGGAATTTGGCTTTCAAAAAAAAAAAAATACAGCGAAGACTCTCAATTTGCATTGCAATTAAGAATGTTACTAGCTTTAGCATTTGTACCTAAGGATGATGTAATAAGTTAATATATAGTGTTGTAATTGAAAGTAATTACTATACAGAAAATGAAGAAATATTAGAACAATTTTTAGACTATTTCGAAAATACCTGGTTAGACAAATTAGATAGATGAAGAAGACGAAAACAACTAAAAGTTGAAATTGAAATGTGGAACTGTTTTTTAAGAGTAGAACAAGATATAGCAACAACAAATAATTCCGTTAAAGGTTGGCATAACTGTTTTACATCAATCTTAAGTGGAAAACATCTATCAATATGGCGTTTTATTGAAACTTTAAAGGAAGAAGAAAGCATTAATCGACTCAAAATTGAGCTGCAGTATATATTTGCATATATCTGGCATAGAACCTCAGAAAAAATAATACCAAGATAGAGCTAAGATAATTAAAAAAATTTGCACTGATTATAACGATCTATTCATTTTAGATTATCTACGTGGAATAGCCTATAATTTTCAATTAAAAATTTAATTTTCAATTTTACGTATTTTTTAGCAATTTTAATTAACTTTATTTTTTAAATATAATATAAACAATTATGACTTTTTAATTTATAAAAAATAATATATCAATAATATAATGATAATATAATTTTTCGATAAATTGTCGTTTACGAGCAATTGTATTTCGATCAAAAGTTTTCGAGCAATTTTCTTGCGATCAATTGTTTTCAATAAATTAACGGGGTACCATTGTTATGTATTTATATATTAAACTAATAAAGACTACCAACACTTTTAATAATTTTTAAGTCATAATAAATATATGTAAATTAATTAGTGGCTTATTAATTATTCCTGTTATTAGACTCATAAATCGAATTACTTTAGGTAAAATCTATCAGATGGGAAACATTACATAAACTAACCTAAGAGTCAGGAATTCAATTGAATGTTTAAGACTTCAAGTACTTATTGTTTAACTTCACCTAATGATTAATACAACTATTAACCATAATAATTTACTAGCTGAAATATTCAGGAATAAATAAAACCAAAATGAAAAAATCATCTACAGTGGATATTTATAAATAACATTTTTTTCTTACGTGTACCAAGAGAAATAAACGAATACGTGGTTATGATTATATGCGAATTTATAGCATTTAACAGTGGAAAATTCCTTTGTCTGGTCTATTATTTAAACCTACCACTAATAATCAAAATCGGTTGAGTAGTTTTTGATTTCAGAAACCTCAAACCATACATTTTTTTTTTTGATTGGTACTAATTAGTAGTACGAAAAAATTTTATTGATAATATTGACAATGAAAAATATTGATATTAAGATATTCAAATGTTTTTTTTTAAATATTTATTGTTGTAAAAAAAAATTGTATATGCTATTTTAACATCCAAAAATAAATAAAAACATTTTAATGAAGTGTCTTTGAATTCGTATAATAAATGATTATAATTAAAACGAAGCCACGTTATCTGGTTTTGACTGTTTATGTACTCTCTTTGAAAAAAAAAATAAAAAATAAAAAAAAATTTCAACGAAATCCCTTTTTACGTGGCTTCAGAAATATAAAGACCTGCCTAGTTAATTTATATACTTACCCCTTAATTTAATTACTGATATAAAATTGTGTAATAATTAATAACAAAATATAGAGATAAATGCACTAATTTAAAATTTAAAACACTGTATTCATAGTTAAATTATACTGAAAATATTAAAAAAACAATATTTGAAAAATAAAAATATCACCAACCAGTGGTCAAGGGGCTGAAGGTTATTTTGAATAAAAATAAATTTTATTTTTAAGTAAAAATGATTTATATATTACTATTTAATGTTTTTATAAATCTGATTTACGCTTAATAAATATAACTATTATTCGAACTAGTGTACCTACTACATATATATTAATTTTATCTTAAATCAATAAATCTACCGGTTTTAATTTAATTTTAAATCGTAATTATTTTTAATATTCAACTGTTACAAAAAAATGTAACTCTAAGAATGTTGAAAGCACTAAATGTTGTACTGTATTTATTTTTGAAACAATAAAATTAAATACGCCAACATTTCAGTTTAATGAAGTAAATATATTTAAATATATTTGAATATATTACTAAAGAATGTTTGGGCTCAAATGGATTGATGCAATGTTATTAAAATCGTTGTATTGATTCAATACTATCAACGTTAAAGTTGATGATCATATTAAAATCTTACCTTTATAATATTTTGCTTTGAATAATGCATATATTGCATTTAAGAAAACAAAAATAATAATTAGAGTTGATTTGGTCAACTTAATTTGTATTTAATCGATGTTTTGACCAATTAGCCGTTCTCCAGTATTCATTATAACCTACAACGAAATAGTTTCGGATTTTTTTTTTTCAGAATATTTCGTTTTACCGTTATTAATTGTTGTTTTTTGCAAATAGTGTGGGATAAATTGTGGCCCATATCGAATGACATCCATGTATTACAGAAATATAAAAATATACAAACAATAGTTTATATATAGCGTTACTTTTCGATTAGTGACAATAATATAAATTATATATATCATCTGCATGATCCAATGGTTGTGAATGGAATAATGTTTAAAATCTGTTTCCAGGTGATTCATTTTTACAAGGTGTCGAGATTTTTATTAGTTTAAATACAATAACAGCATATCGTTGATTTATTTCTCAATTTTCCATTATATTTAACAAATATTTACAAATCTATAATTAATAATAAAAACTGTAACGTATTAATATTCGAAACTTGTTAAGCTTGATGATCACAAAAAAAAAAAAAACAAATCTCACGATGGGCTTAACAATACTAAAACTGTATAAAAATTATCTGTGCAAGTTTTATTTTCCTTGAATTTGCTACTCTTGTTTATTATGATTTCCTTGAAAAATTACCAATTTAAAGCAAAATACATAATATTTAACCAATTATAGATATGCTGTTTGAAAACTTGTTCATAATTTCTACTCTAAAAAACAAAACCTGTAAAATGTAAATCACAAAATAGTATGGTTAAGTCAAAGTTTTTCTATCCCCTATTAGTACAGAAAAAACCTCATAAATCAAACAGTTTGGGAACACTTTACGACACTTTTTTTGGAAAAAACAAAATTTCACTGTTAAAAGTGTATAAGTAATTAAAATAATAGAACAAACCAGTAGTCAATAATACTATACAGGCACGTTTTTAATACTAAAGTGCAATTATTTTGATTGATATATTATTCAACTCACATTCTTAAAAATAACAAATAAAGTAGGAATAACTTCATTATAGTAGTTGTGAATGACGTGATAGTTTTATTACAAATGTCATAGCTATTCATCGTATTCTGTTCATGTCATACAGTAGCAAACTTACGTTTCAATATTTCAGACAACAAAATATCTTATCTGACCCGATTGCCGAGCAAAAACCATGATAAAAACTACTTCAGCGAAGAAATTGTTTGCCCGAACCTATCCACATTGGCATTGTCCAGGAACGCCTTGGAGACAGTCGAACAATTTGTGATTGTATCCAATAAATTACGTATATTGTATTTGGTAATTTGATTGAAAACTCATATTATATTGGAATGCACTAACACGAAACACGTTTTTGTTATAATAATGTCATCAGAGCTACAACAAGATTGGTAAGCTAAATGGATTAGACAATTTACGAAACCTGTCTCGTTTACACTTGCGTGGTAACCAGATATCGAACTTGGATGGTTTTACTGATAATTTGATGAATTTGTCGTACTTAAACTTAAGGTAATATTATACAATAGGTACACTCATTACTTAAATAAAATATTAAATTAATACATATCTAAAGATAAAGATATCATCAAAAATATTACCTAAACAAAAACCAGTGCCTACAATAAATAATATTATGATATTATGTTGATGTAAATAATAACCATTGTAACTGGCCATATCGCCGAGGGTAAATTTTGTAAATGAATAAAAAAACAAAACAAAAAATTATGATACAAATATTTTTAATTTTATTTTTATTACATTATATTTTACTAAAAACGAATTGCGTTCTATAATACATTTTAATAACTTTAATACAGAGCCTAAAAACACGTTAATCCTTAATACACTAAGTATACCTACTCACTAAATATTAATATAATTTATGTAAATACATTATAATTTATTATACCTATACATTTAAACACACACGTACAAAATTGCACGAACAATTATTATTGATTAAACGTGTCATAATAATACTATTATCAGTCACTAACTTTCATTTAACGTTCAAAATAATATGCCAAATAATTTGAATTCACTGGGCTGTAAATTGTAATATTTCACATTATTTTGCGAAAACCTTAAGCAATAAACTGTAAGGTTTTAATCAAATTAAATCTATAAAATATATTATGTATATTATATTAGAATACGTCTTGATTAGATAAAGAAACGTAATAAGATGAAAATCCTTTATTTTAATGGTTTCTAGTCAATCATTCAAAAATAAACTAGCTCCAGACTTACTTTAAAAAAAAAAAATTCAATTTAAAAATCATTGAAATGCAATTATTGCGATTAGTAAAAAAAAACAAATCGTTACAAAAAACAATTAAATAAAACAAATGGCGTAGAAGCCCGTTAACTTTTTTACGACAAAACATTTCCATTAGTCCTTCTTCATCAGTTATCCAGATGATTCCCGATACTTCCAAACTAAATTTCAAAAGTTAAATTCAAAATAATAATATTCTATTTCATTAAACATCTGTATTTGCTCTGTTTGAAATAAGTGTTGTCAACATAATATTAACTATTGAATGGTTTTTGAAATAAATATTTAATAATATAATATTTGGGTAAAAATAATAAAGTGTTGGGTATTGCTATTTTGATTAGAATGTATAGGTACTTATTGTATTTGAATGAAACTAACAATATTATAATACTCTTATACGATTCGTCTTATCGATTTTGTATTTTAAACAGTTCTTAAGACTTCTGAACAACTTTTATTGGAAACTACCTAGTTTATTTTAAACATTTTCAAAATGTGATGTATAAAAAATTATTCACAAACATACACCGTGCGATGAATGCATTGATTATTGATTTATAATGATGTATTATATTTTTGTTTTGTGTCTGTATGTGTGTATTATATTAAAAAAATACTTGAAGTGTGGTTTCACGCAGTAAATTAGATCTAGTTTGTACTTTTGCAGGTAAAATTATTATAACATTTCAAGTGAATCGGGGAAAAAAATAGAATTTTCAACCAAAACTGTTTTTGACAAAATCGATAGTTTTTTTCTGTGGCTAAAAAATAAATGTTCAAAAAAAAGTCATTTGAACATTTACTAGATCTGATAAATTTTTAAAATATTTTGTATCTTTTTTACTATTTTTATATCCTTGAAATGTTTATCTTTTTTGATTTAAGTATGATAATATATTTCAATATTTGGTTATGGGGAAACATTTTTATTAAATAAAATATAATGTTCCTAACAAGTTCTTATCGCATTAAATTTTTTTTTTAAATCTATAGATCCAGCGCGACGGTAGTGGCGCGAAGCGGTCACTACCGTAGTATATTACACGAGCCAGAGTTTGCCCATTGAATGTGTGTAAATTTGCCCGTTTTCTTTAGCCAGGGCTACAGACCTAATGAATGAACGGATTGGTCTGTTTGTGGTATCAATAGATCGGGCATGATTTGTAGATTATACCTTTGTCATTTTCGAAAAAATTGGTTGAATAATAACGAATATATTAGCAAAAAAGTCAAGTATTTTTGAAGCAAAAAGATATTGTGCCCGACCGTTTTTAGTTATTACGTTTCACGCAGCAGCGCACGAGACCGTATTACCCCCTCTATTCCGTATACGTTTTCGTCGCGGTCGTACACTGGGCAGCGGTTGCGACTTGCGGACTTCCGTTGCCCGCGTCTTTGCTTATCGTATTCGTAATTTCTGTTATCGACATTCATCATGACAAAATAAAAAATTTTAAATTAAATTTATTTTGTCATGACATTCATATTATTGGCGACGTTCGGTGTAGATGCGTATAGCCGCCGCCGCGCCGGTGGAAAAACTACGTTTTATTTGTTATCTCATTTTATTTGTTGTAGTTGTAGTAGGCCGTACTACCAGCTATACTACTATATTATTTATTTATATTATAATTTGTGATTCTTTATTTCTAAAATGGTTTCTAAAACATATTATAAACAGAAGTCACGAAAAAGGAGAAATTATTGAGAAAAAAAAACGACAAATACAATGTGTATGGATGAATGTTTAATAAAGATAATAAATAAATGGCTACGATGTAATTACACTGCAATACATTTTGAACGATGGCCTCGAGGGGGTAAAAATGTACATATTATAATAATGGAAAAAAAATTGAATATGATTTTTAAAAAAAATTAGAGTATATTAAATAAACAAACTGGACTATTTAAAAAATTTCCATGCCAAATGATACTAAATTTATTTTCTTTATAAATTAATAACTAAGACTTTTTTATAAAACAAATTTAGTATCATTTGTCATGGAAATTTTTTAAATAGTCCAGTTATGAATAGACATGTTTATTTGTCGAAATATATAAATTCTAGCCAAGTAAATATATGATTGAGATAGAATCAATTAATTTAAAATTTAATTTATTTAGCATTTATTCTTGATATCACAGCTTTATAATGTTTAAGTATTATAAATTACTAGTTTTTTTCAAATTTAAGTTATTTATGATATCACATATTTATAATGCTGAAGTCTTATAGATGACTAGTTTTTTTTTAACTAGCAATTTTTTACACGGAGTCGACGAAGTGTTTTTGTAGGGATACAATTTATGGATGAGTTTTAAATTTTAATATTTTACAGCATTCATCAAAATCATTAAAAGTTTTGGAATTATTTTAGATTTAAAAATTCATAAATACAAAGCTTAAACAGTCAAGAATTAATAGTGAATACACTATATTTATGGTTCCACATAAATATTATTCTAAATGTACCTCGAAAAACTTAAAATGATTAGCAACATTTTTCTAGTAAGTATTTAAAAAAAAAAAAAAAAAAACGTTTTGATTTTGACGAAAAATATATTTAAACAATGAATAACGATTTTTTTTTTGTAATTTAAAAAATCACATATTATGATTTATGATGTAGGAACTTGAATTTTTTATTTAGGCCCTAATTATTATTTACTAAACATGAAATTTTCAAAATATTGAGGTTGATTTTAAGCAATGGCTTATTAGTATTATTAGTTATTACTAACTTAACTTATTCACACCGATCCGCAGTAAGTATGACTCAGAAGTTATAACAATTATAATTGGTATAAAATATAAATAGATGTTATATACTTTAATAACAATTGATAACATTATAACAAATACTTTATTCACACAAAAAATTAATTCAATTTATCATATTATTAGTAGCAAAATAAACTACAATAATAATAACAATACAAATAGGTATATACATAGTTATATATTCTTGATAATATGGTCAGATATAATTTCTCCGCTCAGAATGGTTCTTCGTATGCAACATTTTGTCATTGAATTCAAATTTAACACGCCGTTTACAGTGACTTACTTAAAAACTGACAAGATATACACTATTTTTCGTCCTACTATTGAATAGGATAGAGGTTACCTATTTATCAATTTTTTCTATCTTGTCTTTTTGATATACATAATTTTTGCGAATGAATTATGGTTAAATTTATATTATTCCTTGTTTTAGGGAGAACCGCTTAAGCGACGTAAAAGAGCTTAACAAATTGGCCTGTCTCAAATCATTAAAAACATTGGTGGTGTCAGATAATAGTTTTAGTAAAAATTCAATCAGATTGAAAGTGCTGAAGTTGTTACCCTGGCTGGAGAGGATTGACAAAGGAACGGTTAGCTCTGCTGAAAGATCCCATGTAATGTTAAATGGGTACGAGGGAAACGAGGACGAGCAAAACGAGGAGAAGGAAGAGAAGTAAAAAGAAGAATAGCCATATTTTATTTCATGTTATGATAAAAAATAATGACAATTTCAGAGAATATATTAATATAATATTTTTGCTGTTGTATATAATTTTGGATTATATGGGGACGTTTAAAGTTTGGAAAACCAAATTTGAAATTTACCAATGTAGACGACATAATTAATATAGATATATGTTTTTATAAAACACATATAAAAATACATACCTAGTTATATTAAAATGAAATTATTTTATAACAAAACAGAGATGGCTTGGAAGATTTGGCTTTTAGTAACCACAAAGAAGGTATATATTATCGCATTATTTATGATCTAAAAATATAAAATTTTATAATAAAATCTTATATAATAATAATATATAAAATGGTTAAAATGGTTAAAAGTATAAAACAACTATAGTCGAATCTCGAATGGATATTTAAACTAATCGTACACTGATAAACATTGAGTTACCATATCTTTACTACGAGCCTCAGCAGAGCGCTGGTTTTCCAGAACTAGATAAGATATTTTAAAGGGCAAAAAACATGATACATATTATTTATATGTGTTGAAGTTTATATTATTATAGTGGAGTACCTACCACATTTGAAAATTGAAATTTGTGTTAGATATTTTATAATCAGATGTCAGATAATGAGTTCAGAGCACCTATAAGATTTTATTACTAAACAATTATAATCGAAAATTATATTAAAATTTTAGGTAAAATAAAATGTATAGAATATAGGTACTTTTTTTTGTATATGTTGATTCTGTACACTTTGCATCTGATAACTTAATGGTTTTAAAGACAATTCATAAAATTGTACCTATTTATTTTAGTAAAGACCTGCAAAAAGTAGAAGCCAGATTAAAGATTGGAACAAAAAAATTATGGTTATATAAGAATACAATAATCACATGAACATTTATTTTTACTGTGAGAAGGAGGTGATTGTAATGTTGTATAATATTTAAAAGATCCAAGACCTAACTCCCGCAATAAATACTCCTACAGCTCTGAGATTTTTCGATTTTTTAGCTTAATAAATAAAATATTACCAGGCCACCACTTCCACCCCCTTAACTAACTTAAATTATTAGTTGGAGCAAACATTCATCGAAGTTTCAGTCTTTTCAAACTTTTAATTCGTTTTTTATAAAAATAAATCTGAAGTATGCTACATGGTATAGGTAATATACTTAATATTATATACAATTTTCAAAGTGTTTATTTTATCCACTAACGTTAATAATACTGTGTAGGTATTATTGTCATATTTTCGGTAAATTTATATTTTTAAAACATTTGTTTTTACGGATTAGGTAAAACTAGATTTTTTGAAAAAATTACTATTAGATTATTACCTATACGTTTTTAAGTGACATTTTTTTTAGTTTGATATAAAACACGAATATTGAATAATTGTATAATAAATACATATGCCATAATTTAGGTATTTGTATCGCAAACATTGACTGTGGTCCTGACTATAAGTCATACAAGTATATGATTTTATGTGTGTGCGCGTTCGCATATAAGTCTTTCGTTGAAATAATTAATAGTTGAGCGTGTAATCATGAGTTGTGTGTAGTTTGATCGTTATTGTGGCAATGGCTACACACACTGCATATATTATTATAGGAATGTATACCAAAGCGTATATTACAATGAGCGCGATTACTGAATACTTAAAGTCCGTCACCAGATAAGAGCTTTACTAATTTAGTGTGCGGACTATATCCCGTTTGATTCGGGTAAACACATTATTATATTCTGGTATACCTATACTATACCACGACTCACGAGATCAGTCACCCCTCGGTGGACCGTCAAAAAGATTCACGATCAGATCTCAACTTGTTTCTGCAGACATAATAATAATAATAATATTATATTAAACGTGCACCACAACATAATAATTATTATACTTTGTTATTTTATGTAAAGCGAGCGCCCTTATAGCGTATATAAATGTGCTGCGATATTATAATATATATGATATATGTATAGTATATTATGTTTCGTATCAGTTCTTTCAAATGTATATCTATATAATATTTAGGTGGATGTATGTGCCAGTCACGTCTGTTGCAGTGAAGATGACTCCTTTATGTAACGTTTGATCTAAGGTACTGCACATCGGGTCACATATTTCCGTTTAATATCACATCAATTTCTGCTTATGGTCAATATTTTATACATTATAATATTTTACTTACTTTTTGTATCATAACGTAAAACTGTAAAAATAACACCATTATCTATAAACCTATAGATGTATATACATTTATGCACGTTTGTATGGAGCCTATAGAATTGGAAACTATACTAATTACCTAGCATAAATTTACATATTTCTCAATGCTCAAGACTTGGTAAGTGTTCTTTGCATTGCTTTTCAACCCATATAGAGTGGATCGCGAATGAGTTACGTTTGGATTCATCATGCAAACCACTCTCCTGTTTGTGTATATGGTTGCCGGGTTGATATTGGTTATAAAAAAACGGAAAAATTTGAACAAAATTGGTATTAGCTGGATTCACCACGCGTTGCTTTGGGATTTCCGTGAAATAAAATAAACGAATATTCAATTAATTTTTGTTACCTATTCAAATGTTCAACAAAAGCTAATGTCCATATGTTTGTAGCTTATAGACTTAAAAACTACTCTACCTATTTTGTCGAAAGTTTTAGAAATTGTTCTAAGAGATATCAAGAAAGTTTACGGAATAGTTTGAATCATGTTAGAAAATATATCAAATGCTATATCCAACCCATCTCAAGCTTATCTTGGTTGAATTAGTTCACAAAGTGAAGTACACTTATGCCGATTTTCCCGTAAACTAAGGTAAACTAGATACACTGGTTAATTACTGCTATATGTTATGTTTGTTAATTTTTCCCGAACATATTCGGATTAAATACTAGTGTAAATGAATAAAAAAATAATAATAATAAAAAATAAAAAATAAATAAAAAAATGAATTTTCAGTATTACGAAGAAGTTTTACAGTAGAACTCGATTTACAGTACAAATTTCTGTTCAAATAGCTTCAATAAAATTTATTTGATTTAGATTTTTCTAATTTTATCTAGTAAATATCTGTTGCAATTATATTTCATTTTAATCAAAGAATAAATACCCTGTATTAAATTCAACGGATAAAATATCCAGGTATAAAATAACCAATATATAGGACAAATATTTAAGTACAAGGGAAATTTAAAAGCCTGCAGTTTAAAAAGTAAATATTAATAACAATTACATTACTCTTTTTATTAAATATATATGTATATATTTTTTTTTTTATTGATACAGCTTCAACATTAAAATCATTAGCCGGGAACAAAACATGTTTACAAGTTATTTACAGTAATCTTAATATTTAAATAAAGGAAATACAAGAATATTACAAGTATATGGTGATAATGATATAATTAACAATAATATATAATTATTTAGATTCTATTATATTAAATATATTGTTCATTTATAAATTATATTTTAGAAACAATTAATAATATACAAATACTAAATTAATTTACAAAAACTTATTAAAAAGTCTACTAATAAACTAATGTATCATATTAGCTACGGTAATTAAAAAATATCTAATTCTTATTCCTACAATTATAAATATTCTTTATTAAAAAAAAAAAATTGGGCAAGTGGGTATCGCTCTGTTGACTGCTATATAGTAGAGATGGTGAGTAGGGTTACTATAATGGATGTGTTAAATTTGAATGCAATAGTATCATTGTATACGAAAAACGATTCTGAACGGAGATGATTTATCAGCCTAGGATATATTACATTACATATATTTAAATTAAAATATATTTTATACGCTCACAAAATGTTTTCTATATTGACTCTGGTATTTATTTTTACAATTATTTGAAGAAAGAATTATGGAGAACCTTGTGTTAGATTTTTTAACCTTAGGAATAAATCAGAACAATGTCATGAATTTTCAACTTCATAATTCCAAGCAAATTTTCGCAATTTTTACATGTTTTGTAAACATTTAAACTTTAAATGCTTATAAACGAAGAATGTGACTAACGATTTTTATTTTTTTTTTTATTACGTCAAGTAAAACTTATAAGAAACTTCGTATTAAATTTTAAAGATTTTTCGACAGCCAAATCTTTTTTACAGGCATAAAAAAACTTAGAAAAATTGAAATTTCAAGTGTCTATAAGCAGCTTAAAATAGTTAAAATATTTTCAAAATTGAATCTTGAATAGATAACGCTAATATAAACATTTGGCAAAAATTTCAAGAATTTACAATGATTCGTTTCTGAAAAAACCCGATCTAGTCAAAAACTGATTATGCGTAAAAATTCTTGTATTTTCGTTATTTTTTTAGGGTTTTTTCTAACACTTTTGAAAACTAATGAACATTTTTTACTTTTGACCCAAAGTACTAACTAAATGAATTTTCCTTTTCTAAAAAGGGCTGAAGTAGTCAAAAATCAAAGCATTACTTCTACTACAATAGTTGATAATAACCGACTGGTAACAACGACATTTAGTCGATCATATTATTTATTAATTGATCAGCACACACAATAAATGAAAATTAGAGATCGTATAAATACTTCAGAAAATGTTATGTTTTCTTAGAGTGGTATTTATATTTATCACAGAGAACTAAGAATTCATTATAATTCAAAATATTTGAAAAAAACTTAAGCATTTTATCTGATTTATTTTTGATTAACAATATAGGTTTAAGATCCTTATTATATAAAAGCGGAATATTGAGGAACAAAATCAAGAAATCGTTTATGCAAAGCATCATAAAATAAATTAATGTGGAATACCAATTAAAATACGACAAAAATGAACAGATTTTCTCGTAATTTTCCTTACAAAAATATTGTAAAAGGAACGGTCACGACTCTAATGAGAAATGAATTCAGTCGGGGATATCATTGTATACATCATATTAATTGTAAAAAAAAAAACGGGATTTTCCTTGCTTATATGTATATTTGGTCAACCCACTCGTTGTGAGCTAATCCAAATGTATCACATTCTACATTAATATTTCCATAAGTGGTTTATCCGTTTTATCCTCAGAACGTGTAACGTTTTGTCTGTACACCATGATCATATTATAACTTATAAAACTACCACGGTGAGTGAGATGCTAGTCACAGGAAGGGATTTGTGAGGCGGTCGACACTGCACCCTGAAATTGTCATGGGATAAATCGCGTGGCTTTCATAGGCTATGATAGTATCGTTTGTTATAGAACAATAATAAAACAACAGGCCAATTCCCATTTACATCAGTGGTCGTGCATATTACATATTATATACCTTACTTGATCTACGTATGTACATAAATCATACATATTTTAGAAAATCTCCATGATCTCATCCGCTACACTAGTAGTATGTAAAATATTTTTTTCTAGGTATAAAGATGATGTCTGAACTATACTCTATTTGAATTTAATTATAATAATATGACTGGATTAAATAATAATTAATATAAAGCATAAACTTGAGTGAATCAATCGACAACGAAAATGTCCGATAACACTTCGAAGGGTAATTTATATAGGTACTATACCAATTATATTTATTCCATTTAAGAGGAACAAATAAAATATAAACGTGAATTGTAATACGTTTTTATATTTCAAAAATATTCTTAGCTTAATGATTATAACTATCTATTCGACTAAATTATTATGCCAAGATTGTTAGGTATGTGAATATAAACTTAGTCGTCTCTGTAGTATGATATGGTAAATTGTTTCTAAATTTAACAATAGAATCAAGCCCAAACACTCCAAACAAAACATAAGAAATCTGTAAAAAGAAAAAAGGGTTAGAAGATACAAGCTTATTATTTCCAACAGATATTTATCTATATATATATATATATAGATATCACAACTATGGTGAGAAATATAAAAGCTTATTTAATATCTCCCGAAAGTTTTGGTTATTATTAAACAGGAAGTTTCATATTTTATATATGTACATGTAAAAAGTATTTTGAAGTACAAAAGTATATTAATGAAAAAATGTAAACTATTCAAACTATACAATTATCAACTTAACTAATAAAAATTTTACAGGTAGATACTTAACAACACTAATACATTGAAAGTTTGTATTTCTGTTAAATTTTACATGAACATCATAGGCAATATAAAAATGTGCGAACTTTTGAACTTTTTAATTAACTGCAAATGACGGTAATTTTGAAGTTAAAATATAAATAATTTGTTAAAAATAGTTCTAACCACAAACAAATGAACATTTAATCCTATGGGCATAACTAATATAAAATGTAAAAAAATAAAGTGCAACAATTATTTTAATTTGTACACCTAGGTAAGAACAATAATGTCAATAATTATGAAAATCTTAAAAACAATACCTATATTATAATAAAGTAATAAAATATATTATTATTATTTTGGATTTCTTCCACTCCTACTCTGTCATACTCATTAATTTTTTAACATCTAAATTTTAATCTAATGATTAATGAGAAATAAAAATAATCAATCGCTTAAGTTTTTGTAAACAAATAATAATTACATCATCGCTTAATATTTTCTGTCATCTTCCTAAATATGTGTAATCAAATATAGATGTAAATAAATTCAATGGATTTTTACTTTCATATACGCTTATATTTTTTAAATTAATTTCCACTGTTCTTGGTAAAATTATAGTATGTACATTGTACAATGTAGATGATTAAGGCATCGGTCATAAAATAAATATGACGAAATATATTTTTTTATCATGGGTTATCGTCGTATTTGTTTTATATATGTATTATCCTTGTCTGTATTTTATAATGTGTATTTATGTTATGTGATTATTGTAATAATATACAACGACTAGTTTTATCATAATTATATAATATTTACAACCATTAAACAATCGAATTCTTCTTCTTCCTTAGTCACGACGTTTAAGACCATACTGCTAACGATAAATTTTGCCACCTATCCCTAACCTCCGCTGTTTATCTCCATTTGGTACCAGTCTCTATCCTTTCCAATTCTGTCTTCACTCCATCTTCCCATCTCAGCTTAGGTCTACCTAACGGTTTTTTTCCCATAGAGTTTTCTTCAATTACCCGTTTGACTAAAGTACCCTGTTTGCACCAGACATGGCCTGCCCAACTTAGTCTTCGTTTGGCAATCTCTCTAACTTTGTTATAGGTCTCTGGAAAAAGTCTTTGGAGTTCCTCATCATGTAGTTTTGCCGTAGATTTGCCGTAGAACTTTTCTTTCGAATATAATTAGTCTCGATTCACATTATACTGGTAGAATAAGTTTAGCTAAAATTAAAATTTTATTTATGTATGTGTAAATTAATAAAAAAAACTAATTATAAAATTCTCGAACTTAAAAACAGTAAATATAATCAGAAACTCAAACAAAAATGAATCGTTAATTGGTATTCACACAACATGTTGTGTATCGTTGTTTTTATAAAAATTAATGTGTAATTAAAAAAGTACAAAAATTACACAAATTGACTACCTACGTCTGAAAACATGTTATTAAATTAAATTTATTTTGTTTTTTTTTATCATTTTAAAGCATGATTGGTAAAATGTAAGATTATTTACAATCTGTAATTATTCATTTATAGTAAGCTTTAAAAGTGATGCTCTTTCACAGGAATTCCTAAAAGACTGAGGTTATATTTAATAAATTAAAAACTGGTATAGATAACATAGATACTCTATAAATGTAAATTTAAGAAACATTTTTTCACTTTGATTTTGGTGTTAAAATGGGTTTTGGTATGCAATATATTATTTTGATTTATAGATCATATATGCATTTCTAAAATTAATATTTTAAAGGATTTAATGTAATAAACTTTTATGTTAACTCTGAAATGAAAAAGAAAATAACACTAAATATATACTTATACATAACAGTATAGTAGTAGTATACTAATACTAAAGCATATAAATAATGTTCTATATAACTTTTAATTTTAGATTCTGAGCGGAGCGATGAATGTATTGATTTTACCATGATGTGTGTGTTTTTTTTTTTTTGTGTCTGTCATCACGTTTTGGGGCAGTAAAAATGCTTCGATTTTTGACTTCAGTACCTCGTTCGATCAGAAAGTGAATCTAGTTGGTACTTTGGGGGGTCAAAAGTAAAAAATTCTTAATACTTTTCTAAATAATTGAGAAAAACAAACTAAAAATTAAGGGAAAAACGGGAAATTTTACGCACACTTATTTTTCGACAAAATCGATTTTGGTTTTTGATGACACTTTAAAACAAATGACCATAGATACATGAAATTTTCACCTAATGTTTATATAAGTATATTCTATCCACCATGCAATTTTCAAAAAATTTCGACTTAAGTTGAACTATTCATAGGCATTTCAAATTTTCGATCATTATTAGTTTTTTTTAAATTAATATCGATAAAAATTTATTTGTTAGGCAGAAAAGCTTGAAAATTTAATACAAGGCTCTTAACATATTGTTACAATAGCAGTTGAAAAATAAAAGAAATTCATAGTCACAATTTTTTTTTATAAGCATTCAAAGTTTGAATTTTGACAAAATACGTAAAAATCACGAAAATTCACAAATTATTTTAAGCTAGAAATTCATAAAAAATTTTATTTTTAAATCTAATATAATTAAATCTAATTTAAAAATTTAATACAAGATTCCTTACAAGTTTTTCAATCTTTATCACAAATAAAAATTCCACCGGAAATTCAAATTAAATTTTTATGAACATTTGGAATTTAAATTTTTACAACATTGGATTTTCACTTTTAGCGATTTCCTTATTTTGGTGTAACTCTAAAACAAATTACTGCAGATACATGAAATTTTGACTGAATGTTTATATAGGCGTTTTATATATTTGATAAAATTTTCAAAATATTTAGATTTGTTTTGAGCTGTTTACTGACATTTAAATTTTTCAACTTTTTTTGTTTTTTTTTCTATAAATATCGATAAAAATTTATTTGTTGGGTAGAAAAGCTTGAAAATTTAATACAAGGCTTCTAACACATTGTAACAATAGAAGTTAAAAAATATTAAAAATTTGTAGGCACGATTTTTTTTTATAAGCATTTAAAGTTCAAATTTTAACTAAATACGTAAAAATTACGGCAATGTTCAAATTATCTTAGATAGAAATTCATAAAAGTTTTTCTTTTTAATTCTAAGATTTGAAAATTTAATACAAGGCTCCTAACATATTTTTACAATAGAAGTTGAAAAATAAAAGAAATACATAGTCACAATTTTTTTTTATAAGCATTCAAAGTTTGAATTTTTACAACATATTATGTAAAAATCACGAAAATTCGTAAATTATTTTATGCTAGAAATTCATAAAAAATTTTCCTTTTATATCTAAGATTTTAAAATTTAATACAAGGCTCATTATATATTTTTACAATAGCAATTGAAAAATAAAATAAATATATAGTCACAATTTTTTTTTATAAGCATTTAAAGTTAAAATTTTGACTAAATACGTAAAAATTACGGCAATGTTCAAATTATCTTAGATAGAAATTTATAAAAGTTTTCCTTTTTAATTCTAAGATTTGAAAATTGAATACAAGGCTCCTAACATATTTTTACAATAGCAGTTGCAAAATAAAAGGAATACATACTCACAATTTTTTTTTTAAGCATTCAAAGTTTGAGTTTTGACAACATATTATGTAAAAATCACGAAAATACAGAAATTATTTTAAGCTAGAAATTCATAAAAAATTTTCTTTTTATATCTAAGATTTGAAAATTTAATACAAGGCTCATAATACATTTTTACATTAAAAATTGAAAAACAAAAGAAATGCGTAGTCACAATTTTTTTTTTACAAGCATTCAAAGTTTGAATTTTGACAACATATGTAAAAATTCGCAAATTATTTCAAACTAGAAATTCATAAAAAATTTTCTTTTTAAATCTAAGATTTGAAAATTTTTAATTATCTATAATATATCCTAGACAGATAAACCGTCTTCGCTCAGAATCGTTTTTCGTATACAATGATATAATATCATTGGATTCAAATTTAATTCCATCCATTACAGTAACCCACTTGTAACCTACTGTACAGCAGAGCGACATACACGACTTACCCGCTTTTTCCTGTTGTAGTTTAGATTTTTGCTTTGTGTATTACTTTTTTAAATAGGAAAGTTTAAAAAGCCTAATATTGTGTGTTTTATATTTAATTATGAAATAATACAACACTTAATATAATCAATCGAATAGCTCATTTATTGTGAAATGACGACCCGGACTGGCGTTCGATCTCGCCGAGTTCGTATACACCGTGGACAGTCCACACTGCCTACACTTAGTAGTCCCTTAATTAGTGTTATCTTAAATATAATTAAAACATTAAAGGTATCAATATTGAAAAACTCTCTCCTTACAAATTAAGTAGGTCCAACTAATTTACGTAAGATACAATTTTTTTTTTTACAGTAAACTATGTTCTAAATGCTAAATCTAATGTCTAGCTATAAGCCAGGGTAATGTGGATCTTATTTACTAAAGCCAACTGTTTTATAGCGGTCGGTCGATCTCCCCGTCTGTATCGTTCCCGCAACTATCCCTATGTCTGGTACAACTCTCCCCTCCTTGGCCCGGCACGCTTACGTTCCCTTCGACTTGGTGTGACCCCGAGTTTCTGTCGGGTATCTATTAATAGCCTGATCTAGGTGTCGTTTCGAAGTTCCAGCCTCGGTATCTCCCTGGAACGCGTGTTCATCCACGTTGCTCGTTACTGTCTCCGTTTCCTACTTATTTCCTCCCCTCGCGGTAATCACGTATACGGCCACTGCGTCTCCCTGCCAAAGTTCGTTCTGTCGTTTACCATGACGCTTTATTTGGGCGTTCTGGCGATTGCTAACTACGTCCTTTGTACCGGAATGAGGGTATCGAACTGTGTTCGGGTGTTGCACACTAACAACCATTTTGTCGGTGTCTGATGTGTTGCCTAGTGCGGTGTATTGTGGTAAAATAATAGAAAATTCTGTAATAGCGTCGCGCTGGTCGTCTTGTTTTATTAAAAAAATGTTCACTTTTTTTTACCCCTGACTCCGCTGCCCCGTTCGTTTTAGGATGGAACGGAGCTCTTATACTATATGTGTTGAATGCCTCCGTTGCCACAAAACGTACTAAAAATTCTGTTCCTATGAAGCACTTCGCTACATCGGAAGTAATAATCTTGAACACCGTGAATCGTGCAAACAATTCTTGCAATTTAGAAACGACCACTGTCGCGGTACCCGCGTTTACCTCGAACACTTCTAGCCATTTAGAAGTCGCGTCTACTGTTACACGAAATAGTTTATTTTTGTACGGTCCTAAAAAGTCTTCATGTAAGTGCATCCATACTTGTTCCGACCACTTCCATGGCGTTAACATTGCCTTCGTTGGTGTGGGTCGGACCTGCATGCAACTTCCGCAACTGGGCGCCGTATTTTCAATATCGCTGTCAATCTCCGGCCATCAGAAATACGAACCTTACTGCCTGCGCAGAGTGTTAACGGGGACGACCGGAACTCTATGCCCCCACATCAAACACGATTTTTTCGGTAGAAATTTCATGACGACGCGTGTAATATGGTTTAAACGATTCGTTTTTATCCACGTCTGTCGGCCATACGCCTACATCGATAGTCTCATAATTACCTGAGACAACATTATGTCGACCCGTGTTTGAGTTTTAATTTTAATCCAATTAAGAGAACGCTTCACCCGCATGTGTTGTCACCGTATTACAAGTGCGGCAACATGGCAAATTTTACGCTCAGCAGATCGCGTTTAGTTCCGTTAGTTCAAAATTGTAGAGTGAATCATCCTCTTATAAAAATAAAAGGTAACATATATATGTATATGAGGTCAATTCACTCTAAATTTTAAACTAACGGGGTCAAACATGATCTGCTGAGCGTAAAATTTGATATGTTACGCATTTGTTAAACGAAAACAACACGTCATGTGGGTGTGTAGTGTCCTCTTATAACGTAAAATGTGGACAGTTATCGTAAATTAAATTGAATCACGGCGGCGTCGTTAACTTCTTATCTACCATTCATATTTTAATTCGTGATAAGAAATCCGCCGTGTTTTCTGTTTTTCACTGAATTAACAAACGCAATGTCGAAGTCGAATGCTGTAAGTACATATGCCCACTTTTGGAGTAGGTGGGCCGCGTAAACTGGTATACTTTTCTTTTCCCGTTTCGTTTTTGGCCCGTGATTAAAATGAATTTGAGTGCGTACAAGTAATCGTAGAACTTTTGAACTTCGTATATTATTGCTAGCCTCTCTTTTATTTTTTTATTTGTGGATATTTACATTCCGCTTCTGACAGAACGCGCAATACTTTGGCTACTGGTTTTTAGTTTTTTACAAATAAAATTATTCTATGTGTTTACAAAAGTAAAAAAAAAATATTCAAATAAAACTTATAAATTGTTCAGCTAGAACTAAATGTTGATGAAATGAATAAAAACGTATTATATTAAAATATTGTGTTCATTATTTTAACTTATCCAAATCGAATCTTTTAGATGGAAAACAACTATATTTGGAATCAGAGGTTATACAAACTGTAAAATTATCACATTATGTAAATATTATACATTTATAATATACATATATTTTTTTAAACTGGTACATAAAACCCATAACATTGCATATCCAACAATGAAATACATCCAACCGTTATAGTTACGACGGAGACGTTTTACAATCCTAGATATATTAAATAAAATGTTATCTCCTTGTTATACAAATTATAAAAAAAATATGAATTACCAACATTGAAGTGTCCACTGTTAGCAAAACACTATTATTGACCTCTTAATGTGCACATAAATATTATGTGGTTCTATTTACTTAAAATTTATAACTAACTTCAATATATTTGTATACGAATATAATGATCAGTATAGGCATATGATAATAGTACAGTTGGTTAGGTTATCACCTACTCAGTATTTGATATATACTATAATATTGTACGTGTATAATCTATACATATTTACAAAACACAGGTAACGAATATAGTATCGTTATCATATTCAACATTCGAAACTTTATATTATTTTTGATACACCGTTACTTCTAATAGTATTCATACAATTTTATTAGTAACTGAATATCCAATTTGAAATACTTTTGAGAAAATGTCTTACAAATATTAAAATTAAACATTTATCATATTATTATAATTTATGGTAATACCTAATGTATTTCTTAAGTTGCATTTGAATCGATTCAGATTAATCCGTTTATATATTATAATATTGTGTGTACTTCAATGGTTTCCATTAAAATTTTTGCAAACAAATGATTATTTATATAATTTATAATAAAACACAAACATAATAATTTCAAAATAAGTAAATACGCTTTGAAATGATATTTTATAGAATAACTTAAATGTTATAATAACAAACAATACAAGTTGTACATGATATTTCTTCGTGTAAATAGCTCGAACTTTATAATAAAATTATCGACGCGATTTAAAACTACAACTAAATTAGTTTCATGGTTATAATTAGTTATTAGCATTATTAAATTGATAATTTCCCAGAGATTTTCTTGCATCATATTATGTTTAAGTTTAACACAATATATTTTACACAGGTACCATCGCAGCTGATAAAATGTTCATTAATTTAAAATCACTTTAGACGTTCATTATCTTATTTTTTATAAGGCCATCTGAGGTTTGTATCTATTTAATTTACTAAAGAATTTAACTCTATCGTTTAACGGTATCAAATTCAATATGTTTATTATTAGTAAACTCATAATTATTTGAAACTATAAATAGCAAGACATGGAGATTATAATAATACAATTAAGATGCACTGCCTGTACTTATACCTGCATGATTGACATTAAAATAAAATAAATATGAAACATAAATCAAGAATAAAAATTCAAAAATGTCCACAGGATTCAACTAAGCAATTGTAAGTAATAAATTATAGCTTAATCATTGGAAATGAATAATACTATGAATTTTATTATTTATGATACATAGTATACCAATATCCTATAGTCAGAACAAATCAATATTAGGACCCAGAGGTTAAGAGTTTAAATTATTTATAATTTTTGTTTCACCGTCTGATATTTCAATTTTTCGTATCATTTTGTCAGCTAATCAGAAAAAAACCTCAACATGTGTCAATGTGTGATTATTATTCCCAACGTTATGCCATACAATAATACTAGTTTTTTATAATAATAATTCAATTCTGATGTATGTAGGTATACGTTATATTGAAATATTGTTATTCTTTAATATACATCTTGTTATTCATAAGTTATAAACTTATAGCTAGAGCTTCAGAATTGCAGACATACAGTGAATCGATTCAACTGCGTCTTTAGAATGTGGTCACAGAAAGGGGTGGGTAGGGATGGGTCACATAATGCACGATAAATTTAACGAAGAACAAAGCGTTAACAGTGGGTGATGAATGATAATTTGTTGTTTGTTCGGTTAATGGAATGTTAATTATTTATGATACAATTTGAATATAATTGACCATCATGATTATTATATATTTGAACCAAACTTAGCTAAATATATTTGATATATTATACATCAGCTTTTATTCTGATAAATAGTAAATAACATAAATAACATAAATTATAATATTATATATGAACACTCTGTCTTTTTCTTTTCTCTTCATTGTATTTATAATATATAAAAATGTCTTATCATGTTAATACTGTATATTCATCCAACGACCATAGAATCCGCGGACTTTGTTTTGTTAATAAAAAAAATAACAAATAAATAAAACGTATTTTGTTTAAATACAAATAAAAATTAAGTTTTTAGAATATCGCAGACATATTATTTTTTTTGGATTGTGGTAGTATTATTATTTATAACATATTATTTATCTTAATTTTTGAAATAAGTATGAAAGAAAAAATTATTTGATGAAACATATTTACATTATATTACATAATCAATAATTTTAAGTTATATTATTTAAATAAAAAATAAAAATGTATTCAACAGGAAACCAAACTCCTTTATTTTGCCTTTTTAAACCTTTTTTTATTTATATTTTGCCCTTATACCTACCTTAAAACTGTGTTCTGTAGTGCATGAAGCTCATAGTGAGTAGGTGATCATTCACTTAGACTTTGTCCTTTCCAAAAAATGACCAGCTTATTGATCGTAAGGTTGAATGTAAATATAATTTAATGTTTTTTTTTTTTTTTTTTTTTTTAAACCGTAAGCAATTTTTAATCTTAAATTAAATTAAAAACAACCACATAATATTGGACTTCTGATTTTAAGAAAAATGCCTTGATTATATTTTATTATTAACATATAATAAAAAACAAAAATTCTAACAAATCATTACTAAATTAATCATAAAATGTTTTATGTATCCATATCCTGCATTTATAATTATATGATATAAATTACGGTAATACTATTAAAAACTATAACTTTATCTGTTATTGCTTATAAGTGATATTTAAAGTTTCAACAAATGTATAAATAAAAATCTTAAATATATAAATTAGAATATTAAACAACACAAAAATAGTATTTAATTTTGGGTGAAATTGTAAATAATTCTATCAGAAGTTCGTACAAGTGCACTAATTTCTGAAACTCTGTTACGTAGGTACTTAGAAGTATGAATATAAAAACGAATCCTATTATTTGGTAGTGCACCCTAATAATACACCATAGAGGTCTAACTATGAACCCGAGGTTAACGAGGAAAGGTATGAAACTTTAGTCATTCTCAGAATCTACTAAAAATTTGAATAACGTTGAACACTTTTTAATACATGGTAATATAACTATGCTTTCAGTGATAAGATAATAGTGGCAAAATTAAAAAAAAATATTTTACAATACAATATACTATAAACGAACACTTAATTTTATAAATGTGCATCTTTTGTTTATGGAATACCAAATAACAGCAGCAAATTCGGTCTATATACATTTCCCTGGACAAATTAATTATCTCGGTGTGTTGACAAACTTGACTAAAGTGAGTTGAGACCAAATTGTAAAAACAATAAATAATTTACAAAATACTTGGATGAATTCAAATATCGATCTTTCACTGTAATAGTTCAAGTGGAATTATTTCGTATCAAAACTTCTTGACATTTACAACAAATCGATGTTTGTATACAATATGATTTGTATTTAGATACAACATTCTGATTTTCGAGGTCTGCGCATTATTCGTCGTATTCAGAGTCTCGTATTATGGTAATTTTACACAAAAGGTCTCTGATGAACAAGCGAAAATTCACGTCAGCAACATTATTATAACTGCGGTACAGCTTTCGGTAATAAAACATCATATACCACTACGACGCGTATGTCGTGCCGTCGCCACATTCTTGTGTACAGACGATGTACAGTGATGGATAATCTGTAGAAAATATAACACAAACGAGATACGGTAAAAATACTAATATTACGTCGTATATTATAGCAGATGATGGACCAATGGATTTACGTGGACCGCTAAGCTGTTGAGAAAAAAAAATAATGAATAATATTTTAATTTAAGTACCTATACGCTTATACTTACATAAAAATGTGTACACGAAAATATTATGTTATATTATAAATTATTATATCGTGATTGAAATAAGGATGACATTTACTTTAAATAAATCTTTAAAAGTCTTCATTGAAATGTCGACATATTATAATCTAACAAAATGTATACTCGGCTTTTCATTCAAGTACATACAAAAAAAAAGATTATTTATACAAAAAAGAGTTGATTAAGTAGTATAGTGTATATTCTATCATAACTATTTTAAATTTTATTTTATTTTCAAAAAGGTTTAACTTGCACATTTGTTATAATTTGAATGACGATATTGTATTTATTATTATTATTATTTTTTTTTTTTTTTGGAAGTATAGAACGAACAATATACAAATAGATGATACAATTTATTGAAACTCCGTCACGTAATTTGACAGAATTGAATTTAAATATTTCTGTATGAAGAATTATTATTTTACAACAGTTTGACACTCGATACAATAATAGTATTATATCATACAAACGTAACACATTATATTTCAAATACACTAGTATATGTCCAACAAATAATCACGTGGGAATCAACACCTGACGAAATAATTTTCACAATACATGAAAATAGCTTACAAAGAACATCGAGCGTGTTAATTTCAAAACAATTATGCGCATAGTATGATTAATAAAGGAAATATCTAGAAAGTATGCAAGAACAATATTTATGGATAATATTTTGAATAATAAACTAAGTTATAACTTGCAAAAAATCTCAAAATGAACAAAATTGTGAAATTGTCATAATCGTTAATATAATAATAATAATTGGTGAAACACTATCAACAACTCATACCACTGAAAATGGTGTCCCCCAGGGCTCAGTCATCAGTGTCACCCTGTTCTTAATCGCAATAAATAATATATTTGACAATATCCTTCCCCCTATAAAGTATACCATCTTTGCGGATGATTGTAACATTCTCTGTAGTGGCGTGAACATAAAAACAACAGTCGAACTCATCCAGCAAGCTCTCGATGAACTCTTCAAGTGGTCAACCACAACAGGCTTCAATTTCTCACCATCCAAAACACAATGTATCATCTTCCACAAAAAACGTAATGAAAACTTATTCCACATCAATTTAAATAACACCATTATATCATATACAGATAAAATAAAAATACTAGGTATGACTTTCGACCACAAATTAAATTGGAACCCACACCTAAAAAACCTCAAAATAAATGCAAACAACAACATGAAAATTATGAAAACCTTATCTCACCACTCCTGGGGCTCTGAAAAAAATAGCCTCATTACTATATATAAAACAATTATACTAGCAAAAATGGAATACGGTGCAGTCATTTATAATACGGCCAGAAGCAAAATTCTCAATACACTAAATCCTGTACACAATCAAGGCATTAGACTAGCCACAGGTGCCTTCCGCACAAGCCCAACTGCAAGTATTATGTGCAACGCTGGAGAACTCCCACTTGAATTTAGAAGGATTAAAGAAACACTAAAATTTGTAACTAAATTCTCAAATAACAAAACTCAAGTTCCAACCAGAAGACCTCTGAATATACATAACAATCCAAACATACCTCTCACTATCGATGACACGTATAAGAACATAGCAGATATAATGAAGTTCAAACCAATTATGTTTAACAGAATTACCTTCCCGTCTTCCCCTCCGTGGATGTGGAATATTAAGTCCAATACCCAACTACTCGAATTTGACAAAAAAATCTCCTCAAACTCAACTATAATAAATAACTTTTCAGAAATAATAGAAGGAAAATACCCTCACCACATAAAAATCTTTACGGACGCCTCAAAATCCCCAAATGGAACCGGTTTCGCATTCATAGAAAATAACAAAACTTCAATGTTCAAATCTCCTCACGAAACCAGCATTTTTTCCGCTGAAAGTCAAGCCATCCAAAATGCAATCTCACACGCGACGACATTAGCGTCTGAAGAAATACTTATAATTAGTGACTCTCTTAGTGCACTCCTAGCCCTCGAAAATCCTTACCCCAAAAACGAAATAATTCAATCCATCCAAGAAAAGTTATCAAACACAAAAAAAAAAATCGAATTTCTATGGGTCCCCTCCCACACTGGCATAAGTGGCAACGAACTAGCTGATAAGGCAGCCAACGAAGCAATAACATCACCCAGCTCGGTACTAATAAATAAAATAACATTTCAAGACGCACTCTCAAACATAAATAATCTAACTAAAAGTCACTGGCAAGGCTCGTGGGAGAAGACTCCAAACACAAATAAATTAAAAGAAATTAAACCGTCAGTCGACCCATGGAAAACTCCCCCATCCTCATCCAGGCACGAAGAAGTAGTTACCACAAGAACCCGGATTGGACACTCTCGCCTAACACACCTACACCTCATAACAAAAGAAGACAGCCCGACCTGCGAACTCTGTGACAAAGCGCTGACAATTAAACACATCACGCTAGAATGCCCAAAGTTCACCAACTCCAGACAAATCCTCGGGAACCCATCAACTATGCAACAAGCACTTGGCGAAGATAACTCCAAAAACATATACGTTTTTTTCAAAAACATAGGATTAGAAAAATTAATTTAGAAAAATAATTGAATGTACATATACTCTACAAAATCCCTCTATTGTCAAACATAATGTGTCCCCATAGCTTTAAGATCATACTCTATAACTACTATTTTGTATTTACTGCAGGCTAATAACCTCAGGAGTTGAAGCCTTATTTAAATAAAAAAAAAAAAAAAAAATAATAATAATATAGTTCAAACACGATTTTAACCAACATAAGATACTATTATACTATAAATAGTCTTCAATAGATAAAAGCTTAAAAACGTTTTAAAAGTTATAACAATCATAATTGAGGTTATATTAGAGTATAACATACCCATTAGTCAGATATTGATAACAATACGTAATTTATGTACCTACTATCCATACATTCACAAACTTAATTTGAATAATATTGTCATATATATTATTATGTCATATAATTGTAGGTAATTCAAAATAAATTATCATAAACAGTTGTATATTTTCCTAAATATATTACCAAAAATCAATATTATAAAATATAGAAGCATCAATATAATATTATTATATTGTGTTTGTTGAACTTTTCAAATTGGTTCATGTATATTTTTACGATTAATACTAACAATGATAATTGTTGATAACATATAATTAAAATAAAGTTACTTTTTCTTTCTACTTTTGCTACTATTTTTTTCTCCAGATAAATCATACAAGGTGAGCGTCTCGAACGAATCCGGTATCTGTGTATATAGTATGGTTTTTTTTAACATTATTTGGTTTAGTAAACCATTATGATAAGTGGAAATCATAGATAGCTATAGTGGCGTATTTACCGGGAGGGTATGGGGATAGATCCCCTCTTGGTATCTTATTCGTAACTTATTTATAATATTGTGATGTCGATGGTACCCCTCCCCTTAGGGAAATCAAATTTTTTTGCTAACGTATATCCCCCCTTGACAAAATCCTAAATGCGCCTCTGGATAGCTAATGGTTGGAGTGTACGTTTTTCAAATTTCTCTATAGATATCTGCAACCAGAAGCAAAATTTAAATATAGATTTAAACATAACATTTTTTATCATTAAATTCGTTTTTGATTATATTTTTATGTTTACTATACAAGATTATATTGTATTAAATGAAATATATTATTTAATATATTGGTAAATTTAATTTAGACACTGCGAAAAATGAATATAAAAACAGTAGGTATCTGTAACCAAATTATATAAAGTAATAAATATTCATATTACATATTTTTAATAAAAATATTGCACCTATAAGATGGCCAAAATCTCTGTTGAGATTATTCAAAACACATTGGGAGCTGACAGTTATTAACTAATTATTTATATTATAATTAATTTCAAAACACCGTGTGGTTTTATTATTTTATTTAAGATTTCCTACAAGCTGCTGAAAAATTTTTTCTCCTGGGTATAAATATTTCACCTGTCATATATTATGTACGTATAATTTTATTCATGGAATCTACACTTGGGTATTCCTCACACGTTTTACGTAATATGCTGTCATACTACGTAGAAGGTAACTGTGCTTGTTGGTAGGCACATCGTTATATATCGCTATTTGTCAGTAAAACTATTTTTCTTAAAAACTTATGTGCGCATAGTTAACTAGGCTTATGCAATTAACAAGGTCGCGTTTTTAAACCAAGAAATGTATCGCTATTATTCATTCTCTATCAGAAAATGAGAGAATATAATAATATAGTTAATACATGAATATTGAATACCATGCAGCGTTGAATTGATATAGTGTCTCAATTATTATGTCAATCAAGTAGGTATATATTATCATGTAACAATTTGTTACTAGATAGTTGAATAATAATAATAATAATAATAATAATAAATAAATAAATACCGTAAAAAAATAATAATACATTCTTAGACAATTATTCAATACCAGTGGTATCATAAAATATACTCTACTGAAGTGTAATTAAAATTCAAAACACTTTACATTATTTGTTTAAAATATAGAGACGGAGATTGTCGACGCGTATAAGCCTAAACATGATTGTATTTCTTTTTTTTTTTGGTACAAATATAGCTTATGAAATAAAGTATAATGAATAAACCATACAAAATTATCTAAACATATCTATGAACTTATTTTCAATACTTTGTTCTCATCTCTATTATCCAGATAAAAAAGTTAGATAGATTGGGCTTAAATATATGGTCGCGTTTATTTATTACCTAGCTATAAAGTGTTTTTTTTTTTTTATCATTATTATTATTTGTAATTCTTTAAAAATATTTTTATTTGTTTTGTGAAGAATTATAATTATTATATTGTATTATAAAATACAATTATGTAATATTTTTTTTAGATTACTCGTATTAGAAAAAAAATTCTATTAATAATTTATTTGACAATAATTAAATTTATATGTATAGGCGTAAGTCTATAAAGTACAAATAATGCATTATTAATATTATTGTTCTATTTATAAAATAATGGTAAAAAATTAAAAACAAAAGGCGTTTCTATACAATAAGTGTTTAATCGCCCATTGTGCACTGTCGATCCAACTGACAACGGTCTACTGTCCATAGACTATAAAATGCTCATTAATAAATTAAAATTCAATGGTATATTGGGGTTAGTTTTTAAGTAAAATTTAATAAAGACATCTATGATGTGATACACTTCAAATTGTAAAATCAATTAAGTTGATTGCGATGATGATAAGCATTAGGTGAATCACGGCATTCATGGAAACAAGGCTTTTAGTACCTATACCTATACCTATCTTATTTATTATATTTTATGCGAATGATTCAATTAATTTGAACACCATATATAGTAGTTAATTCTTATGAATATTGCATAATAATTATAGTATTGTGATTTTGGTTAAAATAGATTATCAAACCATTTTTATTCATCCGACCGTTTAGAGTTAACCTTTTTTCAACAAAAGTTAAGATCATATTAAGATTGATGAATCTTATTACAGTGTCTGAAGGTAAAATTATTGTCCCTATACAGAATATTGTTTTGTAATTTAAAATTTAGATTTTAGGGTATAGCACGATTGTGAACGTTTCACCTTTTTTATAACACAATATCGCGAACGAATGTTGCTTATCGATGAATTTGTTTTTTTTTAGATGAAAACCGAACGATTGCGAACGTTTTTTTAGGCTACGTTGTCAAATTTATATTTCAAAATATATGTACTTATATTATATATAAATAATACAATGTGATATTATAACTACGTTACAAACTAAAATAAAATAATAGGTAATGTTTAAAATGTTGATTGATTAAAAAAAATCAATATGAATACTAATAATACTGTTCAATAATGCTTAATAAGTTACAAGCAAATAAATTTAAAAAAATTTAAATAGTTTTTAAAATGTTTTTTCTGTATTTTTTTTTTTATTTAAATTTTTTCCGTGGTAGGAATTTTCAGTTTTTTGTAAATATAAAATTAGATTCCTATGGATTTTATAATCATTTTAAATTTTTAATGTTGATTCAATTCTAGATTTATCTTTTTTGGCCACATGATTTTGTACTTTGTTTTTAATAGAATTTATTATTGTAAAAGTTTGTGCTTGTGTTTGTTTTAAAATTGAAAACATTGCGTGTGTTGGGGGAGAGGGTTATAAAACTGACTTAAAATAATATATAATATAAAATCTATTTTATAATATAAATATAATTTACTAACAGCGAATCTGGCAAGGCTGTACGGAAAAAGGCAGGTAAAAACGTTCGCAATCGTATATCGATAATGAGATATTAAGCTTAAAAGCAATAAAAGCAATAAAAGCAATAATCAATCACCTCAATAACAAAAATAATTCTGAGTAAAGTTCAGTCTAGGTATATATTATAATTTCTTGAGTGTTGGATACCTAATAAATTTAACTTTTAAATATTATATAAAAGTATATTTTAAATCAAATATTTTAAGAATGTATTGAATACATATTGTATAGTGATTACTGTGACCTAGGTTAGATGTAACTATGTTAAGTCTTGAATTCTTGATAGATAAATCGTAAGTTAATATAATGGATAATTTAATTACAAAAAAATATTATTGCAGAATAATTTAAGAAATGCATACTTGAAGTTTAAATTTTAAATCTTTACAAACTAATTATTCTGAATCACGACTTTTAATTGTTTTAAACCACGGCTGGTGTAACATAATATTATTAATCTATTATTAGATTTTCTCATTATGAAATATATAGTTAGTTAATGAACATTTTATGCTTTCTGATCACGTTCTATATCTATGTGTTATTATTTTAATTCAAAAACAATATTATAATATATATACATATATATAGAGAGAGAAATATTATAAAACACACATTTTAAAACTATAATAATTTTAAAATTTTAATTGAAATATGTAAGATTTAGAAAATAAATGCTAGAGATATCCATTAAAAAATAAATATAATTATATATTCTAATTGATAATACACTTTTAAGATATTAAAATATTTGAAAAGTTTTGTGAATTTTGAGATAAACTAGGATAAGTACAATATAACTAAAAAGCGAAAAACTATCATTGTCACCTTATTGTTTACTTTTATTAGTTATAAGTTATCATTATAGTATTATTGTTTTTATTTTGTTCTCAGTATCGCAAAAACGCATATATATAGTTACATTTGTTTTTTAATATACTCATCCTAAGAATAAGCTGTACGTTTAAGAAAAGTGCCATCAAGTTTGTACCGTCATAATTTATATAGTTAACTGTTTTTTGTTTTATTTAAAAATAAACGTGAATTTAGCCAAAACATCGAAATTTATTTTCAACACACTATATTAGCCAATATTTAAAACGTTGTGATGGAATACTTTGAAGTTGATCATGAATTAGAATGTAAGAAAACTATTAAAAACTAAAAAATTATAACTCGTGAATTTAAATCAGTATTCATTTTTTCGACTTTTATGAATGTATTTCATAAAATCAAAAATTTCTTTTTTTTTAATAATACTGCAGTTGTAACAAATAACAACACAATAATGTCATTATAATAAACTTATAGGTTCAAAACAAATAATTTATATTATTCTTAAATAATATAAATGTTATTTTAAGTAATAAGTATTGTGAATAGTAATCGATATTATATTTTTAATTAACAATTTTCAGTTTGATGTCAGTCTGTATATTTCAATGGATCAATCATTATTTTATAAATCCAATTTTGGGATAATATAAAATATGATTTCTCTTTAATATAATTAATCATGTTATAATCATCATCCATCATAACAATTGATAAATAAAATAATAATACCAATTTCTGTAGGCAACAATAACAACATAAGAGAAACGGAAAAATAAAAATTAATTAATTAAATATCTAATAATATATAAAATTTATTTTGTTTATTTTATTTATAAAATAAATATAGTAACTATATATCTAAAGGTACGTTTTTGTAATGTAGTGTATCATCAAAATGGGATAGTAATATAATACGTGAATATTTTATTTGACATCAATTTTCTTTACTTGAAAAACACATACCAAGTATTTTAATATCATACAAACATTAACATCTCAAAATAATTGTATGTGTAAAAAAAACAATTTTGAAACGATAAACCTTAAATTTATACATAAAAATATAGAAATATATACTATGTACCTATACAATTTCAAACATTCTCTTATTTCCATTTATTCAACATTTCTACACATACGAATTGTAAAATATCACCAAATAAAATTTTAAGTTATAAATAGTCTTAAATACTACAGTGAAATAAATTTAATATAATTTTTATAAACTTTTTTTCTACATACTTAGCCACTTAGGGTATAATTTATGACGTATTATCAGTAGATGAATAAATTAAACAGTGTAGGTATCCACTTATGTTAGATAGGTACTGTGAATGTTCAAAATATTTTACCAATCATATAATATGAATTCATTACTGCCGAAGTAATAATAATCAAAATCTATTTTATGCATTTTGTTAACTTTTATTCATAGAATTAATATACCTATAGGCATGAAGATTTTTTTTTTACAAAATGAGCACAATATGGTTGTCCATTATCAAGGCAGGTATGTAATAATTAAAAAAATTTTTTATCCGGAATAAGACTTAATGCCTAGGTTAATGGTACGAATATTATAAACTAATAAATCACAACAATTGTGTATATCTAGAAAATCAGATAATAATGAACCCAATATAGGTACTGGTTATTGTTAGCTAAAGCACAAACAATTGTTTACATTTAATTTATGGCTGATTCGACTATAGTATTTTATATGAGCGTATATGTATAACGTTTAGTTTAATTTTGTATACTTATTCAATGTTCATTCTTAATAAATCATTTTTTGAAGTAAAATTTCTTTCCGGACGTGGAAACCTTACAAAGGTGCACTTAGGCTTAGCCTCTAATTTTCTAATCATATTTTAACTCAAAATTCCCTAGTTGGACCGTTGCGCCTATAGAACAACGACAAAAAATGTGTAGCAAAATTATACTCATGACACAAAATTTCCATGAAAAAAAAAAATATATAAACCAGATTTTAATTCAAATCAATATATCAACTATTATTATTATTTATATGTTTAATAACTGGTGTGGAGACTGAGCATTGTGTTAATTGATACTGTTAAATAAATTAGATACAGTTAAATCAATTTAAAATAATCATAAATATTAAAACAATTGCCGGTTATAACAATGTATTATATCATTATATATTTTTTAATATACTTACGGCGGACTTACTGGTAGAACATCAAATAATTTCAATTATAATTTGATTTCAACTTTAAACTTATATATATATAATAAAATCAGAGAAAATAAAATAAATAAAAAGAATCATATAAAAAATTATTATTTGTATCGCAAACTCGAACCTAAAAATCTATAAAATCAAGCAAGTCCTCTTTCAGAAAACCTAGACATAACTAAAAACTTCGAAAGAAGTTTCATTTTATACGTGCTATATTGAATACATACATATATTTTTTTTTTAATTTTAAATAAACAAAGTTAATTAATTTAATGAGAACAATATCAAGACACACAGTACGTAATTAATTATATTAGTTTTAGAAATTCTCATAAAAAAATAAAATAAATTAATGATATAACATAAACAGCACAATACTATCACCATAGATACTCTAATATTGAATCGTGTGTGAAATAGCATTATATTACCTACAATATGAATGTTAAAATCTCTAATTAAAAAAATGTAGAATTATATAATTTATTATATGTTATTAAGAATATAATTTCCAAAATAAAAAAAAGCATGTGGAAACACTACAATATTTCCATAAAATGAGAACAATATAGTTTCATGAAAATTTACCAGCCCATTGTTTGAAAATTCACAAACATCTATAAATTGTAATACATTTGTAAATACTAAAAACTTTTATATCTAAGTCGAATAATGAGCATGACAAATTCACTTATTTTTACTGGCAAAATAAAGTAAAATTGTTATATTCTATATACATGTATGCAGTCTCATTATAATGGAAATTTGTATTTAAAAGTGTAATCAACTTAAAATTATGCAATCATGATAATTCTACTTTTTTTTTGACAACGCCAGTAGCTACTGGTGTTACTGTTCGTATATTAACACACCTTAAATAGTTGACATTTAACAACATTTAATACAGTTCGAATGCTAATGTGTATACTCGTACTATAAATACAAGTATAATATTATTCAAATAAAAATATATAAATATTATAATTAACAGCCTTATTAGTCAAGATATTAAGTCAATGTTATGTAAATTCTGATTTCTGGTTTCTGGTTTTACGACAAAACGCGACATTTTACTAATGCGTTATTCAAAATTTAATTTATTTTAATTATGCATACGCCGAATTCAAATTTTACAGTAATATGAAACAGACCAATGACTTTATTTTATGGATTTTAACTGATAACACACATTTCACATATATTATGATGTTATGATCTAATCCTTTTCATAAACTGTAAGAACCTTATTAACATATTATATTATTAATTACTATGCATACTCACGGATTTGTAGTATATTCATAGTAATAATATTAATTGTAATAATATAAATATATAATATTGCTACGCTAGTCATTAGCACGAGTCAATAGTTAAAGTTCAGTTTAATTTTATATTAACTCGCTATTTTCGTCGGTTGTAATTAAATGAATGATTATTAAATAGGTAACTAGTGAATATTGAATTTGATTTCAGTATAGTTGAATTATTACATACATTTTAGTCATATTGGTATTAACTACTAAAATAATAAATCTTCAAAATGCTACACGAAAATCATACCATTGTCCATTAGGTAAATATCATGTGGACAAAGAAAACTATACTAATTCAGTAATTCAACTATTATATTCTGTTTTTATATTATTTTCGTCTTCACTGAGATATTATTAAAATTGTAGAACTATTTACTAATTGTTGACCTCGTAAATTGTGTTTGTATGGTCAAAATAAATTACCCGACCTTAAAATATAATTCATTGAAATGCACGCAGCTTCAAAATTTTGACTATAATATTAAGTATTTTATCTAATACTTATTCGTGGTTTTTATGTTGATGTAGCTGAATTTATTTCTACGGGTTCTAAATGTTTTTCAACATGACAACATCGCTGTTGAAGTATGTCGGTATAAAAATAAGACATACCTACTATAATTTTAGAATTTAGAAAAATAGATATTTAGTAAAGTAAATTTAACGGTATTAAATATATGCCACGCATAAAAAATATTATATTACATTATAATATATTATATTATTATAGTTCATCCTAAAATTAATACTCAGTGTAATGGGTCATGTACTGATATTAATTAGTTCATAATTAGGTAGTGATAAAATGTAACTGGTATTCAGTAGGTATTGTACAAACATTTAAACTTTTTTCCAAATTTTTTATCCTTAATATTATATTGTCAACATTTTTTCCATTATTTTTAATAAAAAATATCGAAAGTTTTTCCATTAATCTTGTATTTATACAATACATTGACAGATTTTAGTCTTTAAAATAAAAAATTGCATCTGCTTGTAGATTTTCATACGAGTTTTCAAATCAACCAAATATTCGGTTCTACTTCTCAAAACTAAAACGAATGAACTCCACAAAATTTTGTAGAGTGGTTTTTTCCAATTCTTTAGATGTACAGTAAGAAGGGATTTAAATTTTTCATCATTTGAATAATAAGCTTATACAGGAATCTAAATATAACATATATAAGCCAAATACCTACCATGGTAAATCGACATAGTAGACGTGGTTTGGACCACGAACAAATCGTCACTGCAAATAACAATTGCGCCGGACAATAGGCTAATGTTAATAATTTCCGCGGCTCACGACATCACACCCCAGCCACTATTTTCTGTGACAGACTAAACTCCAATAAGACGCCAAGTAGTCAGCCAGGCAACAGGCGAGTGGTATCTTGCTGCGACAATATTTTGGTTTTGAAAAAGAACCAGTGACCACTTTTAAAACGTGTTTTGCGTCACACGTCGCGAACAATATAAGCTTACGATAGGATTTTTCCTTGGTATATATTGTATTCATGATTCACGTCATCGCTCGAAAGCGCTTAAATGTATTTGGTCCACGTTATCTATAGTAGCAAACTACTAACTAATTTCATTCACGATGAATATATATTTTTGAAGCGGTTTGTCTAAACCAATGCATCTCAACCGTTTTTTTACGACAACGCCCTTATTTGGATCCATAGCGATCCATTGTGACATGCTTAAAACAATTTATGAATTTTCGAAAAAGTAACAATTATAATCCTGTATATAAATTGAGTACATTTTCTCAATTATTTTTATTATCTATATTTATTTTATTATCAATTTATATGCCATAACGTCATATTGATAGCATACATTAATATTTTGAACACGTATACATTATAAATAAACAATTTTTTTGTGGCACACGTCGCTATAATATGCGAAACACTGGTGCGACGTGACACATCAGTTAAGAACTACTGATGTATACTAGGGTTTTAGAGTTCTTCAAAAATATGTGCAAATATTTTCTGATAAGTATTGAGATCAAAGTCGTGTATCATCCGATTTTATCAAAACATCACGTCTTGTAATAATATGATCTAGCAGGTGATTACCTAATATTTTACACCATGAAAGAGCCAAAAACATGGCCATTGAATAAACACGTTTCTAATGAGATTTTAATTATTCAAGTATACATTTATAATTATATTATCTATTCGAATATAAAATAGTTGAGAATTAAAATAACATTGGCTGTTCCACCAAAACCGAAAAAGATACGATACCTGTTTTCACCGAAAAAAGTTTGAAAACCAATGATTTAAATTCTCAAGCTATATAATATGTTGTTTTTTATATAAAACACAATTATATGACATGAATACAAAAAAAAATTACAGAAGCAAGAAATAATATCAAACCAGTTAAAAACTACTAAGGGCGTAATCATAAAAAAAAAGTCAAATGAAATTAGTAGCTAAATTTTAATCAAAACTGTTTCTTTTAATTATGTAAATTTTTTAAAACTCTATTAAGACATTATATGTTTTTGACCAATACTTGTATCATAATTTATATTTTTTGTGACGTTTTTAAATATTTAAAAATGAAGAATATGTGATTTTTTAAAACTCTGAATTAAATGTGGCCATATTATATGCAACAAATGTTTTATCATTCTTTACTTGTTTTATAATTTGAAATATTGAAATTCAATGGAAACATGACATGAAATCGTAAAATGATAAGAGTATTTTCTTATTTTAGTGTAGGTACACATACACTTACATGATTTTTACATTTTTACATGTTTCTAAAATAATAGTTACTAGTGAAACGTTTTTCTAAACAAATACATTTTGGTGAAAACGAGAATCGTACTTTTTCATTTTTGGCGGAAACGAGCTATGTCCAACTATAACCTTAATAGGCTGTTTTAAAGTACATAAAAAGATCAATACCTACCTATTCTCTTGTCCGATGACTGTGGTTGACGGTTATAAATCGCTGCTGGCACGGCCCACGTGCTCCACATTACCAAATAATGAAGACAGGCAAAGGAACTAAGTCTAAGTTTAATACCGTCATAATGCTGTCGAGCCAAAAGCACGGTCATCGCTCAAAGGAGTTTTTAATGAGCTTTTAAATGTCAATGAATGGTTTGGAAACATTCATATATATATATATGGACAAATTTTATATTTTATTTAAACCCATTTTAATGTTGCTTTCAAAACTGTAAATAAGAGTAAGTAGATTCATCGGTACTAAGTGGCAACAAATTGATAAAAAGAATCATTCGATAATTTGTTATCATTTAATACTTTAGAGTTATATATTTTCAATTTAGTAATGCAAAAACTTGACTGCAAAAACGAAAACTTTTATTTTGTGCATAAAACAACGATATATTGTTGTGTTCATCGATACCTTTATTAAATAATTATGTATATCGTATCTATCTATAGTTAGGCACTAATATAGCTTATATGAATGTATATGAGTAATGAAACTCAGTTATTTAATATATAATATGGATTTTTTTTGGATTTTGCGGTAAATGGTCTATAATTATATTCTTCTGTTGGATTGTATTCATACCATTTGCTCCGTTTAACATAAATGTGCACCTTTTAAATAAAGAATGTATATAATAATAATAACTTGTTTTTACTCTTAACATTTACACCAACAACAGGCGATGTTAATAAAAAATACTATTCATTTAATATATTAGTATTGTAAAAATATTAAAAAATATTTAAGACATAAGAAATTCATGGAAGTATTATTTTATGTAATGTTTTTGAGAACCGAGCTAAATCGAATTTATAAAATAAGCCCAAAAAGCGAGAAAAAAGATTTGAAGTTTAATAACTATGCAAGTTACCACCTAACAATTTAAAAAAATGTGAAACTAGATTTATTTCTTTGAGAAACCTATCCTTTTTAGACGATTTTTAACTTTATACGGTAGTTTTTCTTTTTGTTGACATAAAACATATACTTACAAATGAAAATAAATTTCTATCTTCACAATAAATACTTAACAAAATAACGAATATCATCACAAAAAACAGATAGAATCCTATAATGGTGTTGATCCATAGATAGTTTTATAAAGCTCATATGTTCTTCAGAATATGTTCAAGCCACACAGAAGCTTAAATTTGTTTAAAACACCTCAAGTACTATATAAGGTGTGTTAACTTACTACAAGGTGAACATATTTTTTGTAGGAAACTATTTTAATCAATATTTTACTAATTAAATTTGTTGTGCAATTAATTTTATTAATAACATTAAATTTTTGTAAAAGAAATTTTAACATAAAGTGAATAGAAAACTAAAAAATTTATGTTAATAATTCTTCATAAACTTTTTAAAATATTTATTCCAAATTTAATTTCAAAAAATAATTCATTCTTAAAAATCTTAAAAAAGATACATTAGTATAATATCATATCAGTAAGTCAATTTGTAGTCCACCACCCAAACTTATATTATACAATTTACTGGACACATTACATTAATTGATACTTTTCATTAGGTATACAATTATTTCTTTTATAATTTAAGGTCTAAATATTAATATCACACTTGTCTTAATATTATGTAGATTTGATATTTCTGCTGATTTAATGTATAAAAATACATACTTTTCCCTAACTCTACTATAGTCACTGTTTCAATATTAAATATTGTATAGTAAACTAATTTTACTAAATGATTACTATCTATACTCTATAGTTATAATTTTTGGTTGTTGGTATACATGTATATATGTCTATGTCATATTATTTTCTACACAGTTAAATAGAAGATATTAGATACCTACATTCGAATAAGTATATTCGGTTATCAAGGGTAATTACTCTTATTAAAATGTTTTTCTTTTTGGATTTTTACCATGAAAACATGGAATTTGCTGTCTAATAAAAAAGTTTTTTCGACCTTGTTCTATGAATTTAGACCCTGGTATTTTACAGAAGATAGAGTGGGTCTGGTTATGAAACCAAATTATATTTTTGAAACAGATATTTTTAAAATATAATATAATATCATGTATTTAAAAAAAGTAAATATGCGTATTGAAAATAGATTTTTATTATTGGTCTTGAAATTATTAATAATTTCTGCTTCAACATCAAAGTCCTTTAGCATTGAATTTTAATCACATTACATTACATAATATAAAAAAAAAATTTAAATATTTAAAAAAAATATGAAAGGGCAATATTATGGTTGTCAGTGTTGAAATCCTTTAATCTTTATATGCTTGAGCTTGTCAATGAAAATGTGGTTTATTGTTTTAGTAGGTTTCCGATGAATCACCTTCAGTTTCCATTTTGTTCTGGAAATAGGGTTGTTAGCAGCCGAATATCATTTATAAATGCTTTACTCCTTATGTTCATTTGGACAGGCCTTTATAGTTAATTTATATTATTTTGTAATCTTTTTTTCTTTGATTTCAATAAATTCAATAATTAATCATTGAACCTCTCAAATGTATTAAATAATGAAAACATTTCAAATTATTCTTTTGTACACATCAACAATAAAAGCCATTTTTAGTGACCTTTTTACTGTTAGATTTTCCCTTTATTTGCTGCTAAACCATCCGTTTGTCATTTGATGTTAATTTCAGTTGTTAAAACTAAACAAAACATTTTTTATAACAATGCCATTTTTTAGTGGTCACATAATACTGATTTTAATTATTTTACACGTTTAGTATTTGTATTTTTTTCTACTCCGGTTTATTGAAATATAATGGTTAAAATAAATTCTAGATGTCTTGAATTTAATTATTCTAGTAAGGTACCATCTTAAGTGAATGTGAAGATTTTTTTTGAAATATTTTGAAATGTCATCCATGATAATTGCAATATTATATAATAAAGAATGCTTATACAGTTGTGTAGTAAGGAATAAAATGTACATATTAATATAAATGACAACGCTTCATACATTATATAGGAAAACGATAATATTTTCTGTAGATAGTTTCAAAAATATAAATTTAAGAATCAACTAGGTATAGTAAAAAATACCAAAAGCACCACATGATTATGAGATTGATCAAAAAATAATTAAAATATTATCATATTTTACAAATGATGAAAACCGTATATCTTGTCATTGTTGGATTTAATAATATGCAACTAAAACTATTTATTTATGTAAAAATGTTTAAAAAAAAATATTATTAACTAGTGCTTAAAATTTGATGAGATGAAAGTACTAACTATAACATTTTTTTTTATTTCCTTCAACTATTAAGTCATTAGCCTCTTAAAATAATATCAAACATTAAGTTTACATTAAATAATATTCGCAATTATTTTTCTTTTAGAAAATGTATATCTGATAACTTATCAGTGATAAGCATCTATAAGTAGTAAATTAGGAATTATTCATCTTAAATTATTGATGTGATTTCAATATTCACTGTAGGCTACGGTTGCTTTTTCAAGACTTGAACATGAAGGGGTGATATTTGTGTGATCTATTCTTATTATTCATGATATTCTTTTATATCGTCTTGACATTGAAGAAAAAGTACGAAATAAAACAACAAATTTATTTTGATTTGGTGTAGTTTATTTTACGTCTACCCGTCTTATTTTCTTTTGAACCATTTAGCCACATTACAAAGTGAATTTCAACATGATGTTCAGTGACGATATATTGTTACACTGATAAATAATTTATATTGCTTTAAGCTCTGATCTGGTATCGTATCTAGATTAATAAAACAAGACGTATGAGATCTACAAAATGTTATTTTGTTTCGTATACTAAAAATGCAATATTATAATGTATTAGGCGTCTGTGAAATAATATGTCTACATAATATAATATTTATCACATTTTTTTTTAGATTTAATTAAATTATAAACCCAATATCAATTTCAAATAAGCAGGAAATAATCGAATACCTATGATTAATTATTTAAATGTATCATAATATACCTATCAATTATTTTTGAAATAAATTGATCACGAAATTCACAAAATTATATTATTAACGTATTTATACAATATCCCGGTTATACGAATGAAATATTGCTAGTTTACTTTTATAAAACCATTTTTTGGACGTTCAGTACCTGCTTAATCAGAATATTCCTTTAATAGTGCATCTCCAGGAGAAATATAAGATTAATTTCTTTTTTCAATACCAAGCAATGTTACTTTTAAAGGTATAAAGATAATATACCTATCACCGAATTTATGAGGGTTGCCGTTAATTAATTACCGCCCTTCGTAGTATGCAATGTTATACAATAATTACTTTAATGTTATTGATGATATTAGGTGTATTTAATTTTGTGGCCGATATTTTATTTATCATCGTGTTTATATATAATTTGATTGAATTTTGAAATCATTTGTGGCTAAATTAAACTGTTGACAATTAATTGCAAATGGTATACTTATTTATTATAATATAAAAGTGCCTAAAACAATAATATATACTATTAAACTGCAGTAGCATACAACTATAAAAATAGTCTGTACAACTTTTGATTTTTAAATTGTACCTTAAACGATCACTAAAAATGTTTGTATCTTCACAATAATTTCACAAAGTTTAGACCAACGATCAATTCGAAAATGTGAATACAAAATAATAATATACAATAATATTAAATTGAAATGTCTTATAATTGTTTGTTATAAAAAATAAATGAATAAATAACACATAACATTCTTATGCATGCAATTTAATATGTAATCAATTAACAAAAATTCAAAATAATTATGAAAACCTAATGCAACCACACTACGTATGAAACTATTATATTATATTTATGATTGTTTTTTAGTAATATTTCAGAATATTTAAGTGTAAGGCAGTAACAAGTATTCTAAATTTTTAAAAAATATGAGGACATTTAAAGAAACACATATTATTAAGATTAAATAATAATTAGTGTTTTAAATTGTATAATGTTGTAAATGTTGCAATTATTTAAAAGTGTATTTAAACGTAAAATAGCAAATAGAGTAATTTTGAAACTTTTGAAATGTAAACAATACGTTTTTAATTAGTACAAATTGAAACCATAACGTTAACTTTAAAATTTAGTAATTGTTAATTTAGTAGCCAATTACAAATTAATTAGCCATGTAACTAAAACTCCTGTAGGTACATTTTTTAAATACTTTTCGCTTCAAACATGTTACCTAAACAAATTCCCAGGCAAACTCATACAAAACAGCTATCTTTAAGTTCATAAACGATGATATAAAAAAATAAATTAGGCAGATAAATCGCACTTAACGCTCTGGTGAATTCACTATACAGCTGATAGCAAATACCACAAATTTGAAAAAGAAACCACCGGAAATAAAGCGTGTACCGGAAATGTTTGCGTGTTCAAAGCTTTAAAGCCAAAATCTTTATAAAATAAAAAATAAAAAACAATGCTCATTGAAATTCTTGAAAAGGGCAATATAGCTTATGGTACCTATACATAGAAATTTAAAGTAAAATATTAAATTATAGTGCTTACATCGTATTAATTAATGTGTTACAAAATACTTTTTAATTTTATATTTATCTATAATAAAAATAGATAGTCAGTATTATACACAAAAAAAAAAGATAAAAATAATGATTTAAAAGCAATTATTATTAAGCCCGACTTAGGAAAACATTATTCAAGAATCCATCATGGCGTATGGAATATATACGATTTATTGCTGTACTTGTTATACATAATGTTAGAGGATATAATATGCCTATAAAATTATGGATTTAATTCACGATAAATGCCGTCAAGCTGAGGAATAACTATTAATACATATATATCATTACATTAAGGTAACAAAAAAACCTTTAATCCTTGAACAATGATATGATATTCGGTCTTGGGGGTTTAAACAATAATATTAGTACATAAAACCAAAAGTTTTCCTTTGATATTGTATATGAGTCAAAATGTTCATAATTTGTAGATTCATTATTACCCACTTATATAATATAAACCATTATTGGAAAAACAACTATGGTCAACTAACTTTTATAATTAAATTTATATAAGTAGATATACGACTTTATAAATTATAATTTGAGAATGATGTACTTAACTTATTTCTAGAAATACTAGAATATTTTTTTTATGTTCTAAAGATGTGCATGACACATAAATTTTTAATATATATTTTCAAGGATACTATATTAGAATAAATTCGTCTTGTTATTTCACCCTGTCTCATTAAATACAAAATACATTTTGTTAGTCAGTTAATAATACATGTATTAATAATATCAAAGAGAATTTGTTATTTTAAGTGAAAATAAAAAAATGACATAAATTCATATAGTAATATTATTGTTTATTATTCAACTGTCAAAATAGTTGCATAAACAAGTCCGTATTCTTCCCATGTATAAACTATGATTATAATAATTTATCTTTAAGTTTATTATAATATTTTAAAATATTCGTAATACTATATTATTAGTAGGTACATTTTATAACGTATATCCATGTAACATCTTTCAAGAAATAGGTAAATCTTAAAGAATTCGTATACATTTTTGCTCTGCATTCACTGTATTTTGAAAATTGCCAACTAAAGAAATTTATGATTTTCTTCTGTTAAAAAAATAATATGCATATTACCATAATATATAGCGTCTTTACCCATCTTCAAATACTATCCCTCATTGTTATGATTGTAAAAAACCATTTGAGTTCTTTTCAGACATAAATTATAAAATCGGACACGATACAGAAATTGGCTTTTTCTCGTTTTTGAATAGTGTTGAGTTATTATTTTATATTTTAAATCACGCTATATAAAAAAAATGTCTATCTCATCATAGATGAACTCAGTTCAATTAAGTATAATACATTTTTATTTTAAATACTTCCATACTTTTGACCATTTTCAATTTTTTGATCAATAAAAAATAATAAATAGTTTTAATAATACGTCAATAAAATGTCAAGATTAGGTAGGTTATAAAATAATAATAATATATAACAATATTATTGTTGCTTATGAGATATTTCGAGTGCTATCTAGATCCAATTTCCAATTTAATATATTATACACTGTATAAAAGTTTTGGAGTCTTTTTTTATTATCTAGACAAAGTGTTTTCTGAAAAAATCACATTACTGCAACAAATGGTTTCTTTCCTCTCTCGAAAATCTAAAATTGCACATTCTCACAAACAGATAATAAACTTTTTGTTTCATAATGTTATAGTTTTTACACTTAATTTATAATATTCAGAACAACGTTATGGAGAATTTTAAGGGTAGATCAACATTTTAATAATAAATTATATCACGTAACAAATATTTCCGGGAAACTTAAAGCTCACGAAGAAAATAGAAGCGGAAGGATAAGTGAGCGTAAGAAAATGAAAGTTTTTGATGTATAGGATTTTCCGGACAAGTTAATATTTGGTATCAAGGTGATGATGGTAACGGCGATGAATATATTGGGCGGAGCGAGACAGCTGAAGTTTAACTTTTCAATATTTGCGTTGCTCCGTATAGTTTTCTCTTAAAAATAATAATAATAAATAAATAATAATAAAACAATTTCAAAACCGCTGCGGAGTATAAGAGATGACAGCTAATCTCGTCTCAATTTATCTTCTGCTATAGGCTTAAAAGATCGGTTTGACCCAAAAAACATTCGGATCACGTGCGTATTATATCTTTGTGTGTGTGTGTGTGTGTGTGTGTGTGTGTGTGTACGGGAAAGGATGTGGTCTGTGGAGCAGTTGGTCGACGGACTAACGGCGGCGGCAGCGGTGGCAGTGGCGGAAAACCAAAACGAGTGGTGATGAGGTGCGGCCGTGGTAGATAGATTCGCGGCGGCGGCGGCGGCGACGGTGGTGGTTGTTGGTAGGGGGTGACTGTGGCGCACCGAGGGGGGTTGCGTCGCGGATAGCTAGCGAGGGTGTAGCGGTAAATTTCTCGCTTTTCCAGGGCTTCGTACATCGCAGTCGCCGACCACGTCCGCGTCAGAGCGGTCCTACAGTGCGCTTTCAATCGTCACGTTTGCCAATCCGCTGGAGTAGTGAAATACTCGAGCGTATTTATAGCATCGTATGCACACGACGACTATACACGACGATAGAATTTCGGGGCAATCACGACGAAAATACTATCTATAATACAAATATATTATACGGTGGACATCGATCTGTTGTAGTTTTTATCAAAATTATTACTTGGCCGTCAATCACAGCAGTCGAGTGTATTGTCGTCGTCCGACCGGAAACATCGACGGCCTCACAAAAACCAACGAAACAGTGAGTTTATAATAATCACCAAAATATTATATCACTATACAATTTATCGTACTTAAAATAATAATACTTCACAGTACCATATGACTATACCTATATAATATTATTGGTATTTTTATTGTTTTACACTCGAATAACGATATCGCAACATAATCGGCATAAAAACAGTGAGTCACATACACGTATAAGTAATATTTCACTTATACTAACGGTATATTATTTTTTCATCTAGCTAACGCTTGCATTGCTATTCAGATAGATGATGACGATCATAATACGTACCATCGTACCCGTGCCTATTGTAATGGCTCATCAATAATTATTATAATCGACGTGTTTATGTTGGGTAAACACAAACAGAGCATCGTCACCGATAATGTTAGGTACGGTGGACCTCTGTAATACGTATGCATATAGCATAGCAGTGGCTTATCAAATATCGACGAACCGCCTGCACCACGTGTATAATTCATACATAATATAATAATATTATTATTACGGACTTAGGAATACGTCGTACTTCTTCCGATGGAGTGGAATCTGAGTTTCACAAATTTTCCTCCCCTCCCTGCTCCACCTAAGGTTTTAACCCATCACACAGTAATTATTATATATATACCTCGTTGTGTAATTAAACGCCTTATCGAATACTCACTGTGCCACGAAAACGAAAAAAAATTTACAATGTTGTGCACTAAAAGTGTATTATGATACATTAATATTATATTAATAATATATTGTTCACGTTTCATGACAACAATAATAATACCATCATTATCTACGTTTCGAGTAATATTCTCTCAAAACGGCAGAATGGGTTATTACATTATTTTTTTTTAATGGTTAATTATCATTCTTTTTTTTTAATTTCGCTAAGTTAAGGTATAACTATTGTTTTTTTAAGAGCACTAAATCTCATTGTGTATACGTTTATAGAAACATTCCTTTATGTTGAACCCGGTTCGTTAGGATTCCGCGTCCCTGTTTGTAGCTTTTAACACTTTTACGTAAAATATTCGCTTAAAACAATGCAAATACCCAAATTTGATCTAACAAATACAATTTTGAATGTTTTCAACTTTTATTTTATTTTAACGTTACTGTCTTGAAGATTATAATTAAATCTCGATTCATGAAGAAGAACCGTATATGAATACATATAATTATTGTATTACCTAACTGAAATAAATAGACCATATAGTTTTTATTCATCTAACTGTGAAAATATGAAATAATTTCAATTAATCTATTCAAAAGTAATATTAATAATAATGAAAGACTACAATTTAAACATATATTTAGATTTTAGAGAATATATTATAATTAATTCAGTTTTAAATATTAAATTTATTTTTATACTTATACTGTAGGTACATTCCTTTCCTTATCCAACATAAGTTTAAAACTATTTTTATGGGAACAGGTATAGTCTATAATGAAAATAATTTATTTTAATACTTAATAATATCATAAAAATATTTTTTCCAAAATGTTAAACATATTCCAGTAGAGAATAACTACGCTTTTCAGTCTTTTCTTATTATCGCTCATATTTAAATTAGAAAATGTTTTCTCTAATGCTTTTAAACATCATATATCATTCTTATTTTCAAAGATATGATTTTAATTATAGCGAATTGTTAATCAATAGTTTTTAAATTACAATAATGAACGTGAAATAAGTAATAACTAATAATATAATTAACTTGAAGTTACGGCTTGATTTAATTTTAATAATTTTATCACCTAACAAGTTAACAAAGTTTTCATTTACTACAGAAATATCTTATCAGTAAATTTTTAACGACAATAATTTTTAAACTTTTTATGAATATAGAAGAGAACTATAAGCCTATAAATATAAACACCATATATTGTTTTATAGAACAGCAAAAAAAATGTCTTTTCAACTTGATAAATGCACAAGAACGTTTTTTTTTAATGTGCATAATATAAATCAGGAATAGGTATAGTTGCTCTTGGTAGTATTGATTTATTACAAATCCCCTTGTACGATTTTAATTTATTAGTTTTTGTAACATTTATAAAGACTAGAAATTCAGCCAAAACAGGTTATGAGCTAGTAGTAGCTATTATAAATACGTTATACATATTCATAATGATAAATTTTCAGTATCATTTATAAATTTTGGAGACATAACATTGTAAATAAAATTTTAAAATGTTGGATATATCATATTATGTATCAATTAAAGTAATTTATAAATTTCAAGAATTAATAAAAGGTATGGTGCCTAATACAATAATTATAGGTTCTTACTATACTATTTACACTTAATTTATACAAAGTAACTCAAAGCAAACACAATTTTTGGTTTGACAAACCATACACTCACAAAATATGGAAAGCCCACTCACGTATTCAGTGTATCTGGATACCAAATCCACAAAGGATCATAATATTATTAAATATGTTGCGTATTATAATTTATAATACTTAATACCATGCAAAGTACCGGAAAACCAACCACACGACTGTGGTATACTTGTTTAGCCTATACATAACGCCGTGCGATTATTATTTTATGAACTATATGTACAGAAGTACAATAAAAATTCTAGATAAAATTAATTGTGAATGGATACTATGTTAAAGAAATGTGTTTAATGAATTTTTTAGTCATACATTCTAGCATAAAGTATACACACAACAAACTACAATTCATCTAACTTAAATATGATATGGCTATGTTATGCACATCACTTAAAGGAAAGCGCAATATTAATTTGGCATATTAGATGAATTTCATGCATATCAATATGACATAACTGTTAGGGCACTGATCAGTATTTTATGTATCTCATCCGTACCTCTATCTCGTACTAATCCAAGTGTTTACGATAATTTCATTTCATAGGATAAACAACTACAAGAATTTTTCTTTCAAAATTTCGTTGAAGACTTTTTTGCATTATCAAAATAACTAAAATTTTTGTTTTGGTTAAATATTAAATTTCATCAAAATTATGAATTCAAATATCTTTTTTTTAATGTACTTATAGGTATATATTTTATTAGATTTTTAAGTTTCAGTCAGAACTTCATAAGAGAAAGTAAAACCTTGTATTGTATTTTTAAGTTTGAGGGCTAACTATATTATAATAATATAGACCATTTCCATCTCATATATTGCATTGGCTTTTATAAACTACATATTTGTTCAAATAAACTTTTCACTTACAACATTAATGGATACTAAATGAGAACAAAAATAAAAATGGTATATTTTTAAGTTTAGATTACAGTCGAAATTATATTATATTTATACTTTCACATGATCTATAATATAAAAACAAATAAAATATAAAATAAATAAATATTTTATCACAACAATTTTAATTTTAAATTACTTTCTCATTGAAATTATAAAATTACATAGATCGTAAATACTGAACAATAAATACTAAATGATACTATTTTAAAACTGTCTGAAATTTCCTAAACAAAATCTATTTTCATAAAAATAATTTTTTTATATAATTAATATAAGTTCATTTTTATTTACAATATTAGTATTTTTTTCTCATCTTTATTCTTTATTGCATATTGGAGTAATTTTTCACTAAAATTAAATTCTTAAGTTAACACTCATCTTATATATTTAATATTACCGTACTAACTGAACATATTTTAAACGTTATACTTTTGAGAAATAATTATAATAATTATAACAATTATAAATATAATCTTTTTATTATATTTTTAAATATACAACATTAATATAATTCAATTCAATTAGGGTTATCTTATTTAATTTTACAAAAATAACGCTTTTATCAATACTGTAAAGACCGTAAGTTGTAAAATTACAAGGCTGTTGTACGCATTCAAAGTTGCACTTGATGGTGCTGGAGTAGAGGTCGGTGTTTTACCCGTTGCGGGAGTATCAGTTTTACCAGTTGGAGTATCTGTCACGGGCGCTGATGTGGTAATATCCAAATCTTTTTCTCCGTTTTCCAAAGTCCATTGGTCAATTCCATAAGAATAACTATTGAACCATTCCAAATTGTATTCGACCACTTTGTATGAGTTTTCAAAAGAAGGTCGTACAGATTCTCGAAGAGTGGAATTGTTCTTAAAATTTTTTATCTAAAAATATAATTTATTATAAAATACAAATGCACGAACTAATTAATATTAATAGTACCGGATTGCAGTTTTTTATTCTCAAATGTCTACCGTCTGACCGATATCTATTTTTTCTAACAACCAACAATCTTTGAAAACCAATACTGACTCGATACCTCGAATGCCTAACTATAACTAGATAAAGTTGCAAGAAAGTCACAATGACACCACCGGCCTACAACTACGGACTAGTCACGACTCGTGAGTTAATTGTTTATCGTCATTTGATTCACAGATTAATACTTCACATTATATGAATAAAAATATAATTATTGATTTCGCTCATTCCTGTATTAGTACCTATGTCCATGTATCAACCTGCGTTACAATTTTATACGTATGCCTAAAGATGATAAAAAACAACAAAAATATAGATACTTATATTATTCCGATTATTTCGATATCAAGACGAATGAAATAGAACAATAGAGCTAAAAAATGCATGATAGAGTGACATAATACTGTTATTAGACATTACTTATACAACAAAGTTTTTATTAATGATCAGACTATTTTGTTAGATTTATTTAAGACACGTTTAGATACACAATTTAAAGATGTCCTTATAATATTTCTCGTCAATAATAATATAATATCAACAAGTTGGAAGTTCCAACTTGGAACATTGTTAATCAAACCTATAGTGTGGTGCATAAAGTTTTGGTGCTTATGTTTATTGCATAAAATTTTTTTATGATTTTCATGACTCACTTTTTCGATATCATCATCGTTTGTCATCTTGGAAGCAAGGGTTGAATATATAAACGTAATGATATCTTCACCATTAGGTAGCTGGTCTATAGTTTTGTTTATGTTGATTGACATAAATTCGTATAGCACATCGAGACCCAATGGAGTCATTGATATTGCAGATACAACGGATTTCATGTCTTTTCCTTTGATTGGTCCGTTGGGTCCATCCAGTATATGATTTATGTACCTGAAATCAAATATAATCACTCAGAATTCAATTACGTGGAGATACCTATGGGAAAATATTCATAATGTTAAATAAGCAGCAAGATCAGAAATAATTCGTATATAATTGTCATTTCTACACCTATCTATCGTTAATGTTAAAAATATATGACATTTTAGTTGAAATGACCGACTCTTCTTTGGTAGTATGGTATATTATAAACCAATAGGTATACACTGTAAATGCAGTTTATCTATATAGTACATACTACACATATATATATATATATATATATATATGTGTGTGTGTGTGTTTCTTTATTTGTTACCCTATACATATTCAAAAACTATTGAGACATTTTCAATAAAAGTTATATCCTTGAATCCCTATAGATTAATATAAAATGATCATTCCATTCGAATTTTGCTTTGGCTAACGAAAATTGATTATTTTTTCAAATTTTTCCTATTGATTTTAAATTAAATTACTATCATGTTTTACATGCAGTAAAACATAATTAATATTTAAGTAAATAGCACAGAAAATATTTTAACTTTCCAATATTATTCACATTATTTAGGTCAATATTTGTCAATAAACTCAAATATTGACAAATCTTGACCAGTCGGGCTTATGAAAAGTAAATTTGGCATGTAATGCGTGTACATAGACATAAATAACAAATCGACATAAAATGTCACTCGAAGTTGCTAATACAACAGAGAGCACTACATTTAGACGTAAACAGGCGGTTTCAAACATTATTTATTTGTCACTCAAAGGTAATAATATTGATGGCTTTTAACATACTCAGACAATTGCGTCCTGTTGGTAGAACATCCTAAAGCGGACTCTGCAGACGATTTTTCCGAAATTGAATTTGTGCTGTTATACAACGCTAACATGTTGTTGAAAACCGTTGGACCTTTGCTGTTCTTCACACCGATGCAAAACGCCGCATCCGTGATATCAGCAGGTATTCTGTACAGTATAATTATTTGAGTTAAATATTTTGATGATCGCGGTGCTAGTATAGTATAATTATAGTTACTAACTTCTCTCCGGCTTGCCATTTATTGAAGTATTCCTGTGCTTTCTTCATACAGTATTTGTTCTCCAACCTACACGCCCAAGTCGAAAACGTTTCCCAAGCACTCAAAACTTTAAACTCAGTGTTGCCGTTCGATACGAGTTCTTCGAGCTTTTTGTATATGGTCCCGGCCAAACTGCTGACGTGAGACTGAATGCAAAAAATAATTGAAATATTTTCATTACATTTCTATTAGTTTATTACCATTGCGCAAAGTCTATATTATAACCATTTGATAAAATATTAATTGCATACCTTGAAGTCTTCATATCCTTTTTCGCTACGGGGCATGCGTTCTAACAAATACGAAAAGCCGTTCATTGCCGAATACCACGGCGTAGTGTTGTTTTCATTCTTCAGATATTTGGACAAGTGCAATGGCACTGAATAGTTCAATTGGCCTGACCTCGCCAAATTGAACGCGTCGTCTATCAGCTGGGCTCGGTTGAGCACATGGATATCGGTAGGCGTGTCCTTCAACTGCTTGATCAACGCCATCCAGTTGTCGACTTCGTAGTTCACTCTGTAAAAGCCTGTTAGATAGACAGATCAGTCTGAGAACTATTTAGCTCTAAAAGCGTCACATTGACACTAACCGGTTGATTGTGGATTGAAAATATACCAATTTATATTTTTGGGGGCTGGAAAAACAGTCGACAGCGATTTTTTATCCGTCCAAACGACCGATTTGTTATCATAATTAAAATTTTTGCTCACATCGGTGGTGTACGTGAGACCAATGTGCCATGCCGCCATTTCACTGGTGATTGCTTCGGTCTTATTCACATAAAATCGGCTCTATATACAAATCGAAAGATAAAAATAGTTATGAAAATCTTCCAAATATGAATACGGCGTAATGATATACACCGAGTATTTTTTTATTTTAAGTAAGTACGAGATTATTATTGCCATATTAAATGAATTTATTAATCTACGTATTCGAATAAATTGGAATATTATTTATCATATAACAATATAATATTATTATGATTTTTATTTGATTACTTGAATCACTAAAAATGTATTTGTAGTTGCATTTCTCGTAATATTCAGAACCGGATATCCCGATTGTAACGTCCAATTTGACATGAACTCGTTTACCGTCAAATCATTCCCAAAATCATAGTTGTTGTCAATTAACATATTGTCAAATGATGAATACAGATCTGAAGGTTCTGCTACATTATAACTATAATAATTTAATCAACTATTATTATTTTTTCAAATTATACAGACAGTGCTCAATATAAACAATATAATTTGATACAAAAGTTTTTGTTAACCTTCAAAGTAGGTGCTGAAGTTAACCGAGAGCAATTATTTACCTGAATTCTTGCAAATATGATTGAAGAGATTTTTTGAACAGATCTTCGGTAACCATGTATTTCAACATTCTCAGAACCGACGCCGCCTTGCTATACGTTATGATATCAAATATGTTATCAATCTCTTCTGGTGTGTTCACAGACGAGGTTATTGGATGTCTGGGAGTCTGATCGTATGCCAATGAACTCTGATAAGCTTCGACCACAAAAAGTTCTTCCATCGCCCAATTGGTCCTTACCTAAACCAACAATAGGTAGTAAAAAATGAAATTTGGATAATGATAACTATAATATTAATATTTACATATTATTAATAAATTGTACATTACCATGCCAGTGGCGAAATATTGGAAGTACCGAGCGAAACCCTCATTTAGCCATGTGTAATCCCACCATATGCAGGTTACCAGGTTGCCGAACCACTGATGCGTGAACTCATGTTGCACAACTTCTGATGACCGGATTTTCGTTTTCGTTTTTGAATCACTTGACAATAGCAGATAGGACTCCCTGCACAAAAACCAAATAATTTTTTTTTTTTAACTATTTTGACGAGAACAAGACGAACTTATTATCGTCTCAGTCTTCACCAGTTCATTTGTACTTTACCTGTAAGTGTTTATTCCCCAGTTTTCCATTGCTCCGGCACGGAAATCGGGTATCGCCAATAGATCCATTTTGGGAAGCATGTAGTTGATGGCCGTGTAGTCCTCCAGTACTTTGAGGTGTTTTGGTGCTTCGGTTGCTACATATTCAGTTTGATCCAGTACTTCTTTGTGTGTGTAAATTGTTATTTTTGAATTATTTTTGTTTGGTAAGAATTCACCAACATAAATAGCTACCAAGTAAGTGGACATCGGTGGGGTTTCACTGAAGTAAACCGTGGTATATTCTGAACTAAAATTCAAATTGTTATATATTTATTTTTAAATAAGACATTAATTCAATTCAAAAGTCTTTAGAGTTCATAATATTTTTATTGGTTAAATAATAATAATATTACTTTTAAATATTTGAATTTAATCTTATCCAACAATGCAAAATGTTGTAAACATTTTTATATTTATGTATAATCATAGAAGTATTATAGTTTTTACTAAATCTCTAACCAAATAAGTATTTATGTAAATATCACGTCATTATTCCTCAATTTATATTATTGTGGTTATATAAGAACATTTTAACTTTTAAGACTAACTAAATAACATGCATTCATATAAAAACTACAGGGTATTAATAGTAACCTAAATTATTCACGATTGTTGATATAATTCAGTTAATATTCGACGACACTTAATACTGCTTCATATGATTATATGTAATTCACCTGTGTATTATTTATTAGAATGCTTCGTAAATATAAAATATAGAGTACCTAAAAATTAATTTCACCAGTAACTCAATATGAATATTTTATCAATCAATTTGTTTGTACCTATATATATTTATATGCAATTAGTTGCTTGTTATAATATTTAATAATTACGTAAAATAATAATAAGCCACATAAAAAAATATGATCATCAAAATTTTTTATCAAAACCATTATGGTATTATAATTTATCACATGCATTGAATATTAGTTTGATTAATAACGTATTTTTTTTTTTTCTAGTTTTCTGTGCACTGTATATTAGTATTACTGAAACATTACATTTAAGGCTTTGACAAATGCATATAAATTTTTTAATTTACCTATAATTTTAACTACAATTCTCTACTTTTAATAAAATAATTAAAAATACGACATTTATAAACTATTTGTTTGAACATTCATATTATATCATCACATAGAGATAAACATTATATAATTGGTTTTATTATGGAATACGCTTTATGTAAATCAACAAATTCACCTAAATATTTAATTTTAATCGACATTAATTGAAAATCGCATTGTTATATAAAGTTATAAGTACTCGATAGATATTTTTAATTTAATACAAACATGCATCAATCATAGTATACTTGAAAATCCAACCGATTTTAGAGCAAACCACACAAGTACCTCTTGCATTTCATTATTGTCTAAATATTACCTACCTATCTTGCAAATAAATAATGGTTAAGTGTCCCACATAATAATTATTGGTGTCACACCTTTGTGTTAAATCATTGAAACCATTCACTTTTGATAGATAATTATAACCGTGATGTCATAAAGAAGTACACGTATGTACTATAAAAATCATTTTCAAGAATGTTTTGAAAGTAATTTTTTCCAACTAAACTACTTCTGAAGATATCAAAAAAAAAATGTATTTTTGGATAGAAAAATGAGTTTTAAATTGTTGTGTTAAATAATTCGTTGATGATTGAAAATAATATATTAGTATTTCATGTTTTTCACGTATAAAATGTTAGTTAATTCTTTACATTTTTATGATCTATCAAATAAATTCGAAAAATAATTCAAATACATAAACACAATTAATAAGGTCATGATTTTTACAAGTTATTTCGAACACAACCAATTTTGATTTTTATTGTAATCCAAAACATAATATCATTGCATCTCAATATATACGTCCTGAATTAAAGGATAATATCTTAATTTCGTTTGTCATTTATAAATTTGTATACCATAATACAAATACAAAATTCGATGTACAATTAAAATTTTCTTACCCTTCTTCAGTTCTTAGAATTGGCATATTGGATAATGCTGTCTGACCATTTTTCTTCACCACTGATATGTTGAACTTGGACTTATACTGAGGTTCGTCGTAGCACGGGAATGCCGTCCTCGCGGAACTCGCTTCGAATTGCGTCACGATCAACCACCTGTTGGCAGACAGACTCGGTGTAGTCGTAGTCGACAAAAAAAACTCCCCTTCAGAGTTCGTCATTATGTGACAAGTTACTCGCAAGCATTTCCCACAAAAATTAAATGTCTGCTATCATTTGAGCAAAGTAAATATAATAATAATTTTAAGTATAAAAATAACTATTACAACAACATTAGAAGGTGCTCACTTTGTCACTTCGTCCTCAACGTACGAACTCTTGTACAGACCAGTCATATCGTCCCTGATTTTCCCCGTATAATGAATGTCCAATTGAAAGTTTCTTTTTTTAGTCAAGGGTTTGTTAAAATGGATTTCAAATTGTTCATTTTTGGGCACATTGTTTATACTGCTATATGGCACTTCCCTGGTCGACTCAGAATTCGTGACGTCTGTAACCGACACGCTATTCACCGTTATATTTTTCAAGTTGAGCGTTATAGTGTCAGTTGTTGAGCCTGTCATAGTAACTATTATTTTGGCACGGCCCTCAAACGTCCAGTCACTCATGTTTGGAGCGAACCACAAATTGTACGACAAGGGAGTCGAAGTTTCTGGCAACCGGAACACGTCCATCTTCTCGTCATCGGAATCTTTTTGTCCACAGACCAGGGCGCACAGTAGAGCCACTGATAGGACCCCGACGAATGTATACATCATTTTCGTTCGACGATGATAACTATGATAATTTTTGGGTAAACAAGAAGTAATGATGACGGTAACAAATATTACACAGGGTAACTGCTGACACTAATCGGCCACGGCCTGAACTAATATGAACAGAAATTGTCGTCGCCAGCCAATGTTTCGTCGTCGTGTATAGTGGCCTCTTTTATCTTATCTCTTCGAGTGCGTCGCGATAGCGGCGTTTTAAGAGGACGTCGTACCAGAATGTGTAGTCTTCGCTTTACAAACAACAACATGGCAAATATGCGTTCAGCAGTTCCAATTATGTGTTGTTAGCTGAAAATTTGATATATGATCAAACTTAGAAGTAAAATTATGATTTGAGTTTTTTCGTTGAATTTTCAAGATCTTTAAGGTTTTCGTCAAGTTTTGAATCGATAATAAAATATTTAACTTGAACTATCATATAAAAAGCACATCAAAGAACATTGATAATGTTCTTACCATCAAGTTTTATAAAGCATAGAAGGTCAATTTCTTATGTTAAAGCTTACAATATTAAGTTGGAATTATAGCTAAACTTATATTTTGGTATGTCATTTTTTAGTTAAGTGGACAAACCACATACATCCTCTTATCAACGAATTTAATTTGGAACTAAGCGAACGCGTTGACAGTGTTCTTCATTCAAACCTCCCGTCTGTGTTTGCAGCTTTACTTGTAGGGGAAAGCGGAGTAATTCCGTACGAAAGTCAAAACTGTATGATAAAGTTTTCTCAAAATTAAGTCAATATATAAAAACAAATTATTGATGTTCTTTTTTCATGGCCATAATATATTAATACTTAATTAATTGTTATCAAATATGTGTTATCTTAATCGTTAACCTTGTTCGTATACATTTCCACTCAAATACTCACCATTACAAAATGAATTAAATTAGGTACTATTTTATTTTTCAAATATCAAACTATTTATTTATAGTGTATAAAGATAAACCAGGTTAATTGATTTAACATTATCATTGAACAATTATTCGAAATATTGAAGATATTTTAATCTGAGATTATCAATCAATTTTAATTGAATTCTATGTTGGTAAGAGACAAATCAATTTTGATAAAATATTGAATAATAATTGCGGTCTGTTTGATAATATTAAATCATTTTTTTAATTGTAATACATTTTTACGTACGTTTACTGATTTTAAGTTACCACAAGTTTTTCGTGCCTATAAAATTAAATAAACGAAAGAACTAAAGAAGTTAAAGTTTTGATACTCGTACACTATTTTCATTTTACTATATTTAAATTCATTTCACATTTTTGAGAATTTACCTTCACCTAATAATTTAAAACATTATATTGACACATGAAAAATTTACTAAGTATTTATTTCTAAAATGTTATATAATAGATTTCAAAAAACAATATAGAAATATTACTGTAAAAATAAGCAAAAAATTAAAAGGAATGAAACAAAATATATTATTAGATATGAATATAGATGTGAATATAGTATTCACAATAATTTCAGTAACAGCTATTTTGATCTCATATTTGGTTCTACATTATAGTTGGATCAAAAAATTGTTGTGTTGTCGGTAGGTTCTCTTAAGTTAGAACCTCTTTATATTTGCTAATTTGTATTATACTTAAAATTACAAAAAAATAGTTCTCAGCTTTGTCGTACGTGTTTCTCTGTAACTTTTACTCATAATCAAGTTAGCATGTATTTTGAACAGATGTTTGTTCTTAAAAACAGCATCACTTTGTCTTGCAAGTATATACTACTAAAACCCTACTTAATTATGAGCAAAGTATTTACAAATAAACGAATAATGTTATACTCCTTCGATTTTAATTTAAAATATCGTTTTAATGCAATGGATGGTGAATTGGGCACCTCATTAAGGATCATTTTCTAAAATGACATACGTATAATGAATAAACTCGAGTCTCTTATGTTCATATTATTTTTTAACTTCTTTAATTTTATAAAACACGAAACTATTCATCTTAAACGAGACATTTTACATCCTTGACTATTGTCGGTATGAAGTATTTTGATGATACTACATAGAATCGTTTAATGTTCATAAGACAAGCAAATTTAAACATTCCACGCTTTAAATCTACCGAGTATCATGTAGTTAAAACAGCTAAAATTGAATTTGCGAACATAGTATAATACAATGGTAAGTAGATAAAAGGATACCTACTAAGAAATATTTATACAGTTTCAAATGTAAATTACTAAACATTTTATAGTTACTATGATGGAACGCAACATTATCATAAATTAATAAATTGCAAAGTAATATGTACTTGTCTACTTAATATTAATGTGATCTCTAAAGCCTATTAATACGATACTATTACCGGGCATAACTTTATTAATTTAAAATGTTTAAGATTTTTTTTTTTTTTTTTTTTTTTTTATTAAACAACTATCCGCGGCGTCTATGGCCATTGGATGTAACAGTACATTATATATTAGTATATTTACATATTACACTAATATTTAAAAAGATATACAAAGTGATTTAGTATTTAAAACAAGACAAAGTAGTAGTAATTAGGAGTTAAGTGAATAGTATTATTTACAATTTACAGTTTATTTATAACATTCGTTTGTCTGAGAAATAGTATGATCTTGTGTATATTGTTGGGGTCCGGGTTGAGTGCTTCAGCAAGGTGGTTGGATATTTGATATAGCCTTCTTTCTTTGTCGTATATTCTGCATTCGGTTAAGATATGTTTTACAGTAAGTAGTGTTCCGCAACATGTGCAAACTGGGGGGTCTTCCTTCTTCATTAAGTGGGAGTGTGTAAGGTGTGTGTGGCCAATTCTGAGACGGTTTATAGAGGTCTCGTGTTTTCTTGAGATGTTATCTGGAGAAGGATACGGTAAGGCGGATCTCTTGATTTCGTTCAGTTTGGTTGACATTTCATTCCATTCCTTTTGACGCTGAAGTAATGTATCATTTTCGATGACCCTCTTTATGTCGTTGAGAGAGAAAATGGGTAGGTTGATAGAATTTGGGGAAGTGTGAGCGAGTTTGGCGGCTGTGTCTGCAAGTTCGTTGCCGTCTATGTTACAGTGGCCAGGAATCCAAGAGTATGTGATGTTTTTGTCCTGTTGTTTTGCTATGTAGTGGGTGTTTTGAATTTTTCTAACGATATCAGAAGGGGAATACAGATTTTGGAGGCTGGTAAGAGCTGAGAGGGAGTCACTAAATATTGTAATATTGTTGTCGTTTATTTCAGATATGGTGTTATTTAAAATAATTATAAGTTTTTGTAAAATACCCATCACAATATAGGTATAGTATACCTACTACTTATTATATATCGTGTATTGCTGGAAAAAAATACATATTTAATAATTAACAATACACATATATACACAACATAATATTAGTATTATTTAGTCGTACAGTTGTATATATGAATATATATGTATGATTATTAGTTGATTACTATATTATTATTGATGGAAAAACATATGAAACACAAATCTATTTTAGTAGGTACTTCTGCAGATCGAAATATGTTCCATTTGAAAATTATGAAATTTTCTTTTCTAAAAACATCACAAATGTAAAAAAAGGTTATTCTAAAGGTTTTGTATTACACTTTGTATTGATATACCTACCATCCTATTTGTAAATTATTTATTTGATTGTTATCAACACAATATATCCATCGTCCGTTATCAATATTAATATTCAATCACGTTTTTCCGTCTTGGTTTTAATATATTTTTTCTAGAAATTGAACTTAACAGCATATTATATTATACTTATGAATTTAAAATATACTTAATACCTATATATGTTTAAAAAAATTTTTTGAGAATTTTGAACAATCCTCAAATAGCATTTATACGTGATTTAATATTGTAAACAGTATAACTGCTTTAAGTTCAAACAAAATAAAAAAATATTGATGGTGTAGTCAATGATTATTTAAATCACTTCATTCCATAAAATAATTGTTAACTGTAAAAACAAAAAATGTTATTTTCTTACTATTCTTAGTATTACGGTTCAACATCAAATAAGTAAGAAAACAAACATTTAATTTAAAAGAAAGCTTTTAATGAGATACAACTAAAATTAATATACATAACTTATTTAACTATATCATGTTTATACTCTACCATGCCTTATATTTTAAGCTTAAAATAAAATTAGTTTTTGTTTGTGTCAAGTTCTTTAATAACAATAAGTGTTTTCGCATTATAATATGTATTCTATTTATTTTTATCTAACGGTTTCGGCTAAAAAAAGAACAATTGAAATTTATGAAAATAATATTATTTATCCATTAAGAGATAAGTTGTAAACTGGAAATAGTAGAAAGACTAGAAACCAATACATTTAAAATCTATCTTAACAAACAATGTTTTAAGAGTTGTACTACAGTGTAGGTATATTTCATAGTTTCATACATAATAGAATAGAATAGAATAGATTATATATGCAGTATTCACTCGATAATTCGAAATTCAGGAGACCGAGTTAAAAATTCGATTTATAGAGGTTTTCGATTTACCGAGTATTCGGATTATGGAGAGAAAAAAAATTAATTCGAATTAAAGAAAGGTGGAAAATTGTACAATATACAATATATTATATATACATATATATTACGTTTATTTTGACATTTACTTATTATAAATATTATTATATTTTAAAATTATGAATTTATATGAATTTATTGTATAGTACGATCTGGTAAACATTTGTAAAAAAGTACGGTCTCATCGGCATTAAAAATATCCCTATAGCATCATAATCAACCAATAGATTGATTAAATCATTTTTCCAAACTTATAAAATGCACGTGTCAACACTTGCACTCTCTCCGCATACTTTTTTGAAAGTCAAATGATGACGTTTTTTAAATTTTTCCAATCAACCCTCGCCAGTTTGAAAATTGGTGGTACCTAAGTTGGTACCTAGCAAACAACTTAGATTTTTCTTTTAAAATAGGTCGTAATATTGGAATATTATTTTTCCTACATTGAGTAAACCAAGCCATAATAGATTCTTCCAGATCGGTGTACTCACATTTTTCCTGTCTGATCCGCGATGAATAAAGTGTTAATGTTGTAAGATGGTCCTTTTGTTTTATTATTGTTGAAAGCGTAGAAACTGGGATACCAAAACATAGAGCAACATTTTTTTTCACCTGCTTCAACTGCCGTGATCACTTTTTTTTTCGGCTATTGCCAAACACTTGTACTTTACTTATATTGCGACTGACTACGTTTTATTCAATTTCATTAACGGTTTACCCATTGCAGAGGTTTATTTTGGTAAAATGATACAATTTAAGTTTAGATTAGGTAGGTAAGATCCGATAACATTTATAAACTACGATGATATTTAATTATCGTCGTTATTAGTTTCATTACGAGTACGTTAAATAAATTGTACATAATTTTTATACATATGAACTTACATATAATCTTAGCAGAATAGCAGAGTGTGCCTCACCAACAAACATTTCAAATTATCGAAGGGACCGGAATACATGTATTTTTTCTAATTATGGAGGTTTTCTCAGGGGACATAGTGTTTAGTTCGATTTATGGAGTATTTTGAATTATCGAGTGACTACTGTAATATTATGTATGATATAATTTCATATATAAAAATTATTTTAAAATTGAGTCTTCTAATAGTGAAAGAGTAGGTACATTTTATATAACAGCGCTAACTAAAACTATATATATAAGGTGATCCTTGAGGATATACCCATTAGCCGTAGAGGAGGATTCGCTTCCGCATAAAAATCAGTTTTTTGCCGTTTTATCCATAAAGTAAAAAAATCATTAAAAATCATAAGATTAATAAAAATAAAATGTTGAAAGGTCAACATTTTCAGGAAAATAAACTCAATAAAATAAGTAAGTATCTCTATTTTTTTCAAAAATTAAAAATAATTTTTTACCAAAAACTAAAATACATGTAGTTCTTGTCTATGTGAGTCTAAAAAATAAATAAACAGATTTGTGATATATTTACTATCTCATCAGGAGATATCACAATGAATAAATCCTCACGGGACACTATATATATACATATATATTAAATAATATATATAACTCCTGAAATTTGATAAATCATTGCTTATATTGTAACTAATTGCCAACTTAAAATAATATATCACATTATATTTATTTTATGCAGAGAAAATTAAGATTTTACTTGAGTAAAAATGAAAAACATTTATCAAAGTATTTTAAGCACTTAGAATAATAAAATGTCTCATTACCTATGTCATATAAAAATAGTATACAGGTAATCACGTGATTTTGATGATTTTATACAAATATGCTTCATTATAATTATTTAGGTAGCTTAAAATATAGGTTATCATTAAGCTTAAGGACTTATAACTATTGAGTATTATATAGTATTATGTTTTTGATAATATCCAACATTTGTATTTCATCACATTATATATAATTCAATACACATTGATATTATAATATATGAATAAGTTATACCGTCAAACACGTAAATCAAGGAATTAAAGTTAATGACTGGTCAATAACGATATTTCCGATTGGATTAGACTGTATAATATTATTATACATTGTCTAGGAAATAACGGAAACAGCCATTATTTTCGGGCAATAATTTTCCAATCAGCAATTTTGTCTATCTATATAGGTAACGATTATAATTTCAGCCTTTTTTAGACTCAATTGATAAAAAAAATCATTAAATCTGTTTGTTTAATTAAAAACGGACTTATTTAAAGTTAATATTCTAAAACCGATTTATCTAATCAGTATAGATACTTCGGTCTGTGTAATATGTCGACAATTGTATACAGTATTAAGTAAAATACATCAGCCGTTCATCGAATATATCTATATAGATTGTATATGATACAAATATTACGATAGTGGACAACTTAATTTTTTTATACTATTTAAACACGCCGTATACTGGCACATTGAATAACATAAACATTAAGTAACTATGTATAATATAGTCAATAACCGATTTGTTGTGGCATGTGTTACGTTGTTTTAAATGTCTAGGCCAATTTAAATATTTTGTTATACAAAACTATTATCAATATTGTCTACCAGAAGTAATTATTAGACATTAGTATTTAGGTAATCTACTAATCGTGTAGTCATGATTGCAATAAATTTGTTGAGAAAACATTTATAATAAAAATATGTCTATACTTTCTGTTAATGACTATAAGCATTGGCGATATCATTTAGGACCTAAATACTTAATACTAATGTTAGGAACTAATAACATTTCCTAGGAAACTACGGTATTCTCTAACGCATGTTCAACAGGACCATCACCATGAAATATTATGGTATAACGCGATGGAGATCGTATATTAACCATTGATAAATTATAAATTATATTGTATTCATTAAAAAGATTTACTCACGTGTTCGACTTCGAATTGGCAATGTCTTATATAAAACAGGGGAAGGTAAAGACACGAAACGCATCCGAAACAAATCACATACGTCTTACAATAATTAGTGTTTTCGGGGCAGAATGCCAAAATATCGGGCGTCAGAGCCACTTAGAAATATCGTTTATATATATTATATATTATATATATAAATATAAATATATATATATTTATGTGTGTGTGTGTGTGTGTGTGTGTGTGTGTGTGTGTGTGTGTGTGTGTGTGTGTACACAATGGTGTATGCCGACTTGGCGCAAAATCCCGAGCAATAAACATCGACGTTAATCGTGGTATCGGGACCGAAGCGAGGGTGTGTGATAGTCTTAGTCGTCTGCATGAAACTTTTTCTTCTTCTTCCGGTCTGTTTTTCTCTCCGCCCATTCTTCTCTATACTCCGACACACACAAACGCACACACACATACAACATGCACTCGAGTACCGCCCCGTCACACATGTACAGTTTTTCTACGTCTTGATATTACTATAATAATATTCCTTGGAATTATTATGATATCGTCCCCGAGAATATGGAATCACCATCCACGTTTCATTTCATTTCGTTTTGTTTGTTCGTTTGTTTGTGTGTTTGCTTTTTCTTTTTACTACATATCGTGTTGGAACAAATGAACAACTCAGTTTTCATATAAGAGTAACACATATAAAATGCTATGTATTATATATATATATGTACAAAAATAAAAGATCAAGAAAACTGAGTCTGGATAATAATATAATAAAATGAAAAGAAACTGCAGACAGAGAAAAAATAATAATATATCGACATTTGGAAAAGATCAAAACACTTCGTGGTTTTTGATTTCGACCTCCACCGCCATCACCATTGTTGAAAAGTTATTTTCTGGAATAATTTAAACGACTATACTGTTTATTGTTGTAGGTCGGGCAGCCACGATGACGCGAATGGAGATATCTATCTAACAATAGCGTATACACAAACGCGCACATTTACGTGTATAATATATCGTTATAATTTGCGTGTAGGTTACTGTTGTACGGGTGTGAAACGAACCGTTGATATCCTAAGATTTGTCAAAGTCGACCTGCGTATATAGGATTATGCAGTGAAGTCAATTGACCCGTTGAGTGTGAATACAAATCGTACGATTCCGTCGATATGGGGTGCTGAAATAATTCGTCTCGTATTGTGAATGCAGCAGTAGTCGATCCCGAGAACGTTTCGCGAGATTTCAATATTTATTATTTTTTCTCTCGTCTAAATTTCCAAAAGAGTACGTCTTACTCCACACTCACCACCTACCCTTGAGGCCCTTAACCATCAGTGCAACAACCCACCTGCGGAAAACAATGATTTGGGAAAAAACAATTATATATACATTATATATATATATTTATTATATTATTATATTATTATATCCATATCGACACGTTATCAATTGTAAAAAATAATATTGTTTTGGCGCTAATGATACACTTCCTTTTAGTTCAACATTACTAGTCCAAATTTTGTGATTCCAAAAACCACACTTAAACAGTAATATTCGCGATTTGCATTAAACTGTTCCTAATTACGAACAGTGGTCAAAGTTTAATATGATTTTGTAATCAACAACCGCAATTACAGGGTACAATCTACAAATGATGTGAGTGCTTTGAATTGGCACTTAATCAATTACATAATTTTTCTTCAAATGTCGTCAAAATATAGCCTATTTATTATTTTATTATCTTAAACCCCCCCCCCCCGCCAGTGTATATAACTTCCGGTTATAAAGGTCGTTTTTGTTGCGGTATATAATACACGCGTTACTAAGTATAGATACTTACCCGAACAGATGTTATGTCTGAATCTGATTATTCCGCGGTCGTCTGACCGCTGCACCCTCGCTGATTAACTCGGAAACAAACTTATACATTAAACATTTACAATGTACGAGTCACAGGCATGTATCCTTGTAATAAGGATACTGTGGTGTCCGCATGCGTGACGTGAGTGCGTCATCGTTATCAGCAATTATTATTCGTTGTAATACAAAATCCTTTACTCGTATGCTTATACTTTGCTATCGATCCGAAGTTCACCAAGCTTGTTGTACAAAGCTGTTTTTTTGAAAAATGAGTGTACAAACCAAATCTAAAGATCTCCGGAGTCTGCAGGTTCCCATATCGTTTGTTTTATACATATATAATATACAGATATATATAAAAATGCTTTTTCCTGCTGATTTGATATTAATTTGTTCGCTACACTATATATGGCTATACGTCATCCTATAAACCTCACCATTTCGTGATAAACGAAATCATAACTTTTTATCCAACGTTTGTGCAACATCATATTTAAAAACAATAGACTACATAGTATACAGCCATAAACATAATTTTAATTGTATAAGAATGAAGTGCAGCGTGAAAAAATTGAAACCCGCCGAAAATCAAGATTAAAAAGGATACACTATGTAGCCCAAAAATAATGAATGGGTGGTAAAGAATATCTCAAAATCTGTGGAAGTGATATGCAAAATGATTACATTATATTATAATTAAACGAAGATTTTAAATAACACCAACCGAATAATTTAATTTTTTAAATCTCAATTACGTATATAAGACTGGCCTATATTCATGTTATTGTATGTTCGTAGGTACCATAATTATATTATTATATAAGATTCGGCTATTACAAAAAACCACTATTATTCATAGTTATGAGGTTTAAAATGTTCAATTTATTTTAATTAAATAATTTATAGTTTACTAGTTTAGAAGTTTAAACTACAAAGTTGGTATTAGTTATGTCATAATTATTATTCATAATAAACTGTTTAATTATTTTTCCCAGGAACATTAGCTTATTCATTTGTACAATAATTACCATTTGTCTAATATATAATGATAAAATCAACAAAACTAAATTGTTAATATTTAGTTGATCATGATTAAAATATAAATGTACATATATTTACACCTAAATGTTAAGTTTCACACTAAAACGTTAAAAAAATAACTAATTTGAAATTTATTAAAAAGTACAAAAAAAAACATCATCATAAATTTAATTATAGAATTCGCCTTTTTAACGTCAATTTCATGAATTTTAAAATATGTAAAGGGCAATATTTCAACAAACAATTTTCAACAACCTAAAATTAAAAAAGTGCTAAATTCAAAATATGTACAAAAAAAAGTTTTATTTTAAAAAGGCATTTTTTATACATATAAAATAATCTATAATAATACTCCATACTTATTATAAAATAATGTTTTAAATCATAACTATTCATTAAATTTAGCATTTACATTTTTTAAATGAATTATTGTATTTTACACGCTGTAATTAAAGTAGATACACGAGAATTTAAATGTTTGATTAATAATTATATAATCAAAAGCATTTTAATATTTTAATATTTTAATATTTTTAGAAAAATGTTAGTGAAAATTAGTATATCGATATAATAAATAAAATATTATAATCAGACTGAATTTAACAAAGATATAATGTAACAGATAAATTCGTTAAATATCATTTTCTTGAAGAAAATGTCATCAGATATAATAGGTACCTATAGATTTTTCTTTTTTTTTACCTTATTTTTTACTGTTCAGCTGCAATGTTCTACATTTTAGTTTTCTTTTATTAATATATGGTGTAATGTCTCTGACGATTTTATTTTATGTATACATTTGTTGTATATTCTTAGTATATAGTTCCAAAATTAAAACTCTGCACAAAGATTTATAAAAAAAAAAAAATAGAAAGCATTTTCCATAAATATAAATTATTTTCACAGTCACTAATAATTTAAAATAATGTTTAAAAATGAAAATAAATACTACTACTCCATTTTTCATTCAGTTTCAAGAATATCAGATTGCTTTATTTTTTAAAGATATTTTTTTAAAGAATAAAAGTTCAAAGACAATTAATTAAGATCATAATCATAATGAAACGGCGAGTCCATTATAAAATATATTTGGTATATAGGACTTTTAAATTCAAAAAATATAATTTCTATGATAATCAGAAAAGTTTTTTACTACACGATTGTTGATTTTTTACAACTAGATTATTTTCATACACCATTACATACCTACCTGAATTTATTATAATAAACAAAAATGAATAAATGTATTATATTAGTAATCAAATATTTAAAAAAAAAAAAACTATGAACATTTTTTTTGGCAAAAAAACAAGTAAAAGAATAATAATTTCCATTTCTTCTTATTTTTAAATAAGCTTTACCTATACAATTACATAATTGACAGAAGTAGCTACTTCACTAGTTTTGTACCTAACACACTTGTTCTTCATCTTGTGCTCTAAATTGGTGATATTTTCAATTTACTAGAAGATTTTTTTGTGCACTTAAAATATTAATCCTTAACTCCTTGTTAAAATCATTGTTCCTTAAATTTTGTATATGCACTTAAAAATGAAAAATTTAATATTTTAAATACTGCACCTATAATAAATTAAGCTCTACTCAGAGTAGCTTCACAAATGTGAGGATGTATTTGTATTCAATCACTACTACTTCAAAATTTTAAATAATATAACCATACTAAATATTACATTGAGATAAGTAAAGTGAAATTAATAATCTATCAAATTTATTCGAAGAATAATCATATAGCAGATATGAGATAATACATGTTTTATTAAAATATACATGAATATAAATAAATAAATAAATAACACATCTATTTTATACTTCTAAGAATATAGATAACTACAATTTTTACTTTAATTTTTGTAAAGGTAAAAGTACATGGTTTTTGAATTGGTATTATTGAAATCTATCACTTTTTTGAGCAATATCTTAATCGGTGAACATTGTTATAGCACGGGTAATATTTATTTACCTTGAACTGCGTTAACATTTTCTTTACTGCATTTTTTGATTTAATTCAGTATTTCGTCCAGTTATTAGAGATGACGATAGATATAATTTGTATAGTGATAAGACTTATTTAAAAAAATTAGGTAAGTTTTATGTGGCTTACTGCCAAAACTAAGACACTTAGCATTAGTAATCATATGTAATATGAAAAAGGTAATGCGCCTATTTTATTTTATATGTTTTAATTTACGTATCTAATTTATTTTGTGTAGCATCTTACGTGTTTTTATTTTATCTCCGTGTTGGAACTTAAACATGGGTATATTTTTTTCCTTAGGGAACTTACATACTTATGTAAATGTATTGGTACAATGTTGCAATTACGTTTCATATCACAACTTACCAAACTTCATATTAATATTAAACATTTCTAAAACAACTAACTATTCTTTTATGATATAAAATACAGGTATCATTCTTATCTATGTATATAACGTATTCAATTAAATAATAATAGGAATTAATATATGTAAACGATTTAAATAAAAATTCATTAACTGCATAAAGATTGTAAATTTCATTAAACTATAATAATTAGCTTCGACCATGGATTATACTCTGATAATATATATAAATAATTAAAAATTAAACGTATGATACTATTTAGTTTATAAATACTAAACATCTAAGTATTAATATTTTTTTCAAATCTATTAAAAATTAATTACTATAAAATACATTGTTCATTATATAGCTTATAGATTTTGATTAAGATATGTCTAAAAATATTGCCTATAAAAAACCAAATTTCTTTAAGCGAAATACGCGGAAATTACATTTATTACAGGTGATTTTTTATGATTAACAATAATGTTTTTTACAAAAATTATTAATTTTTTAGTTGCATACACCGATATAATAGTTGAACGTACAATATTACCCTCAATAACACTTAAATATCATGTTATTCGTCGATTATTCAATATAATCCACGCTTCTAGAAAATCTTCAAATACCCAGATGGTGTGCAGGAGAATGTGTCAAAAAGGATGATTGAAGATTTACGACTGTTCAATATATTATTATGTATTTCATTTAAAATATTCAGGGATTTTGTATTTTGTATTTACAATAATCTTATGAATGATTGATATTTGTTTTCATTGTTACTGGAGGTGAAAAAAATAAACAATAATCATCTATTTGAACGAACAAAATCGCAGTTTCAGTGTGAGTAATACTTTAAATTCAATCAAATTGTACGACTTACGCACGAAAAATCGACTAATAAGACCAGATATACCTTTATAAATATTGTATGCTATGAAAAGTGCTACATTTCGTTTATTTCCCGTGGGAATATATATACATCTGTCTGTATATATTGGTACGCTTTAGCAATGACCATACAAAACAAATCAAAATTAGTTGTCCCTAGAGCACAAACACTAAAATTAAATTGTATTGTATTCATCAAAATATCTAACAATTTAAATTTTTACAGTGCGTTGGTGTGATAGCAATCTTAAAATCAATATGTACAACAGTCATTTTTATTGAATTAATATAACATAATATAAAAACAAAACATAACAATTTTTAATATATTTAATAAATACTCTAAAATAAAATGTGATATTTTACAAAACCGTACTACAGTATTAATTGTTTCCAGGTTAACTTACTACTGTGACTACAGACTACAGCATAAGTACTTCATAATATTATAAATCTTCCCAATGTTCCATTTACGGATTAATTAATAAAATTTAAATACAATTAGGTACATATGATTTATTAAGTAAACTAAAATTTGCAACTTAATTTATTTATAAGTATAAAATAACAAAAAAGTGTGAGCACGGAAATTTAGGATACTAAAAACCTGTTTCAGCATATTATGAGACATTTGTCTCGCTTTGTTTACATCTAAATAATTCAGAATTTTAAGATTAATTAGGTATTATTATAATTTCGAAAGCGAATGCACATCATAACGTTCAAAAATATATTTTAAGTACAACACGATTAACTATTTTGTACTTGTGTTATGAACTTTATGCTATCGTCAAAATATTGAGTAATCATGGAGGATTTATTAAAATGATGACCAGGTGCAGCCAATCAACCTCAGTCAAATGTATTTTTATTTATTTTAATATAAGTATGGAAAATAAGATCATCTCTACGATATAATTTAAAATAACAATATACAACTATCAAACAAAACAGCATACAAAGCCATATAAATGCGACCACCGTCTAAAATATTAATTTTTCACTATTTTAAATGTTAAAGTTTATCTACCAACATAAAACTAATATAGTTTAAAATAGTGAATTTGGAAAAATATATATTTTTTTTTTAATAGTCTCCATCTCCACCGCATGGCTTTTGTATATTTCAGCAACAGATTCCACACATGCACGTGCTATTATACCTACGTACCATATAATATTTAACGCACACTAATTACTAATATAAATAACATTTAGGTTAGAAAATGTAATACCATATTTATATTTTATTCACTTACAAAATATACTAAAAACTAACACGTTTTGTCCTTATTTTTAGTTGGTCGTTTCAGTTAGTATATGACTTTTCAGTTTTCACTGAGCTGTTTATAATCCTCAAAAAGTTTTATTTAGATCTACATAAAAATACAAATTGGAAAGTTTTATCAGTATTTTAAATAGGATATTTTTCGGTCTGTTCGGTAGCATTTTTAAATGAAAAGAAAAACTACCAACAAATTAATGATATAAATACCCATTTAAAAAATTAAAAAATAAATCTACATAGACTATATTGTGATAATTCAAAAATAATAATCTTAAATACTTATAAATTGTATATATATATTATATCGAAATTAGCAATCCATATGATGTGTTACCTAACCTGCCATCGGGTTAATAAACGGTGTTTTTATGTCATTTTGAATTTCTTTATAAAAGTCCCTTTATTGTTTAGTATTAGATAATGTATCAACGCCAAAATACCATTGTTTGGGTAAAACTTTTTTCTTTCATTTTGCTCTTTGAAAAAAAATTTCATATATTTTACAACTTTTCAGTATTTTTTAAACATAATATATAAGTACACTTAATTCAGTTCTAATTAAACATTTTTTCCAGCCGATAATTATTGTTCTATCTGATAATGTACCAAAATTGGCTGAAATGTCCTTAATTTTTGAACTAAGTACCATTATACATTTTTTTTCTGGCATGCTTTAACAATACACTTTCAAAATATTTGTTTTTTTTCTAACTGGGACATTACTGTATGGTCACTAGGACAAAACCTTTTTGTTGGTACTTGGCAGTAGCCCATACTCCTGAAGTAGTTCAATAAAATCTTTTCTACATTAATAGGTAACTGCCAACTTCCAAAATGGTTGTAACATTACATTTTTTTTTTTTTAATAATGTGATTTAATTCAATAATTGTTAAATCAAAAATTCATATTTATAAACTAACAATTAATATAAAGGTAACGTCATTTTTGTAATCAATATTATCGATTCACAGAAAACAGCATAATAATATTCGATATATTCCGTAATAGTAATAACTAATAATATTAAAATAAGTATATTACATTTATGTACCTCAACAGTATATTTATTATGATTAGTTATGTATGTGTGATGTATATATAAATATACAGGGTGATTTTTTTATCGAAGAACACTCATTATTTAAAAAAGTATGAGTGTTCTTCGATAAAAAAATCACCCTGTATATTCAAAACTCATTTAATGATACTAACAGCTCTTAATCATACTAGGTCAAAATCCACATAAGTGCACATGTTACACCAACAAAAATGGATATCGTAATTTTCATTTTTCCAATCAAATGAAAGAAATTTAAACAAACACACAAAAATATAGCAAGCAATAATTTAAGATTTCCACTGACATTTGACAAGCTAAAAGTCTGTTAATTGTTGTTCATAAGGTTATAACATCCAATTATTTTTATACTCAGAGAAATTATATTTTACACGTAAATTAATTAAATCAACTATTTCAAAGTTTGTTTTGGAACCAATACAAAGTGTCAAATAATGTTCAAACCCATTGAATCCAATCTAAATGTTATCTTATATCCATATTATTATTATATTTAAGATCTGATCAAAAATATAAGCTTTAACAATTAAAAATTGCAATATTTTTGACTAGGTATATAAAAAAGTATATTTAATATTATTACTAAATTATTTAGTAGGTATATGGTGTATTTTGATATTTGATAGCATATTCATTTTCGATACCAGAAAAATTCTGGAACAGATAAATTTACTATTACAAGTATAATGAATTACTTAATGGTACATAATAATTCAAATAATTATTGTTTAGATAAAATATGGTTATTCAATCAAAACATTTTGTTATATAAACCCGATATTGTTATATTTATGCTAATTTAATATCTGTAATTAATTTGGTTTAAACATTTTTTATTTATCTCGACAACGAAAATAATTGATAACACTGAAGTAATTGAAACAAAATATAATTTTAAATATGAATTAAATATCAAATAAATAAGACGGATAATTAAAATTAAAATTGCATTTAAACGACTTCATCAAAATGTCTAGGTACTTTTTAAATGTATTTACTATATTCATATGGAATTTAAACACGGTGTATATAACATGAATCTTGTATGAATCTCGTTTAGGCACTATATTTATATATATATAGTTATATATCAAATTAACTACAAAACGTCAACACTTAGAGGCAACATTTTTTTATCTTTTTCTCATTAAAATTGATATCTAATACCACCAAAATTTTAAACAATGTTTGGTTAAATAAATAAATAAATATAATAAAATAAAAGCAACATGTATTTTGTAATACTACAATTTTTGATTTTAACCACCAAATAATTACTGTACTCCTAACCTGTCCATGAATACAGTCTGCATTGAATACAATTTTTAGGTGAATATAACTTCTGTAATTTAATCGAAAAATAATTAATTGTTGTGATTATTTTATTATTTAATAACTAAAATATATCATAATTTAATTTGATAAATAGTTTGAATGGTACAAACAACTTTGATAGCTGAAAGAATGAGGTAGATGATGTTCATCGTAATGTTTAAAAAAATAATATAAATTAGGTAAGTAATAATATAAAGGTTAAGAATGGGTATTATAATAAACCCATTAAAGGCCATTAGTAGAACGTTAGACCTGTAAGAAACTATTTTAATTCTGTTATTAAATATTTTTGTATCTTCAAATATTATAATTTATAATGTATGATTTTACCAAAGGTAAATCGCATTATATGCGTCATATGTATTTATGAAAAGGTAACCGTATAGTCAGTAGATTACGTTCTGAAATTTTTTTATTTTATGTACAATATATTTTGTGGAATAAGATAAATATTTAATGGAGTACACATTTAATCTAATGTTCTGAAACAAAACTAAATATCTGTTTTGTAAAATATAGCAATAAAATCTTATAATACAGCCTCATAATGGCTATAATAATAGTTCGAAATCGAACAATATCCTATTTCCACAGTATTAAATCAAAAATAATTTCGGTCATAAAACAAGTCGATTATTGATGATATAGCGCAAAGAGAAATATGTAAAAAGAAGAATAGATAGTAATATGTGTATATTTATAAAAACCATATATCATGAAAATTATTTTTTTTAAGAGAATTAAACCGTATATTTTCTACACAATAATTTGTATTAAATAGCACATCATCTTTATATTTCTATGACGAATACCGTCATGGCTGCATATTTTTTTTTTACCAGAAAATGTATAACTAGAACAAATAATAAATAAAATAATAGAGTGGTTGACGAAAAAAAAACATACGATAAGACAATTATATATCATCACTAAAAGCTATAACAAAGAATTTTATGTAGATATACATTTCATATATCAAATGTATTTTATAGTTTAAAAACCAAAAATGTTATCAAAAGTTACCATGATGCTTTGATGTATGACCACAACTGCATGATGTAAATTGTAATATACATATTTTACTATTATATAAAAAATACGGATCTTATAGTTGTCCACTAATTTTAATTTCAAACTAGTTAATATTAAAGCAATTATGTTATCGAAACGAACGTTATTTAGATTTTCAGCAAACAAAATTTACTTGATGCATAAAAACAATTTAAATGATCTTTATAGTAGACCTGGAAATTTTAAAATGCTCAGTCTTAAAGAACATGAATCTTTTATTACAAGACTTAAGTGTGTTTAAAGGTTACTATTTTATACTACTTTGAAAACAGTTATTGCATTATAGGTACCTACATACTGTAAGTATTAGCAGTATATAAAACAAAATATAGTTAAAATGTTTATTTTATGACTAATATAAGCTTAAGAGTAGCGGTAACCTATATAAAAATAGCATTAGTCTCAAAAAGTCAAATTCATACAGTGTTTTTAAACATAATTTTAAAACAATCAATAAAAAAATGTAATACTCCTTAAACATTATTCAAGTTATTACATTTTCATTAAACTTTGTTTTGTACACAGTACTCATATAAGTTAAATAATAAATAAATCTGTTAATTTGGTTAAAAAAAATATATTTTATGTAATTTTATGTAACTCAAATTTTAAAAAATAATAGTCTAATTTTTATTAAATTATTATAATTTTAACTAACTAATCATATAAACATACATATTATTAATAAATAAAATAAATTTATGAATTTAAAGTGTAATATTTATTGCTTACATTTGTATTTTTTTATACAAAATTGACACTAACTAAATAATATATTGATTGTGGTAGCGATGATTGTTTATTACCTATTAAAAGTTAATTGAGTAAAATCGTCAAATTTCAACTTAGAATATTTTTAACATCTAACATATTAGTACTTTTATAAATAATTATTTTTTATTTTACTAACTATATTAACCATTTCATATATATCTTTTATTTAAAATTAAGACATCAGAATAATATTTAGAAATTTAATATACATTTTTCAGGCTTCTTATGACCATGTGTAGTGTAACACTTAATTAGAAAACTGTTTCAAAAATTATTCGGTGATTGGCATATTATGTTCCAACTTGATTATTTATAAATAACAACTACTGCTCCAAGCACTTCCAAAATTGAAATTTAAAAATAATTTAAGTATTAAAGAAAATATTATATTGTTGAATTCTGCAATATTTAGCTTTAAATTATCTTAAAATTGATTTTTTCCTAACTTTACCTTATAAGTATACTGATAGTTCTTAGATTTGAAAGTGAAATAAGCTGATCACTTACCTAATTATATATTATAATAATATTGTTAATATTATAATTCCAATTAAAAAATGGTAAATATTTAAATAATTTTTCATTAATGTATGTTGTCCAAAAAAATTACAGTTGTATTTTAATATTTTAATTCAATAAATACTGAATAAATAATCATTTTATTAAATTCCATGTTTTTTTTTTCATATTATTTATTTAATTTGTACAATCTGTAAGAAAAATATTTACAATAAAAATTTTATATTAAATTAGCCATGTACATATATTTTCCAACTTTCCAATAATATATTGATAATATTACAACTATTATATTCTATAATTCAAATTACAATAAATTGACTTATTATTAAACATGTTTACATTTTATTTCATTGAGTAATTGAACTTTATGTACAATTAATCAATTTTGATCTAGGCACATTTTAAATTTACTTTCATCTAATCAGGAGTGGCTATCGCCAAATTCACACTGCAAGTATCACATAAAAAACATATTGAAAGGATTAAAAGGTCGTGATTAACGTATCAAAGCAAGGAAATAATACAAATATCAAAAACAGGTAAATCCAATACTAAGGCATGTTTAGCAATAGTATTTAATAGTATGTTGTACTGATAACAGAAAATATTTTTTTTCCCGTTTATATAAAACATTACAATTCCATACAAGATTTTAGGAATTAATAGTTTCACAGTATAGGCATCTGTATTCAAGTCACCAAACATCTATAAAATTTTATATCAAAAGAAAAAACGAACGACTGTTGAGGGTATAATATGTTTCGTACTTAAATTGTGAAAGGTACCAATTTCAACAAGGTATTATAATGTTTCCTTAAAGAGTTAAGTTTAGTACATAATTTTTATGCATTTTCAACTGTTTATAATGAGTACGGGAATGAAAAGTGTGTGACGAACGATGGCAAAAAGCACAAATTTTAATAGGTTAAGTTATTGAAATAAGTTTTAGTTCTATTCAAGTGTATAAATAGCATTTGAAGTATCATTGTGAAGATTACCTAACAAAGAATAAAATATGATTATACAAAAGTACAAGCATTGTGAATGATAATATTTAATATTAACAACAGTTTTTTTAAATTAAAAAAAAAAGTTCAAGTACAAAAGTTATTGTAATAAATCACATATTAAATCAAAATAAAATTGAGAAATATTGTAACGTTAAATAAACGTAAACATATATTATTATAATTCATCTATATAAAAAAAAAAAAAAAAAACGAAAATTTTAAAACGATGAACAAACAAACATAAATTTTCTGTTAAAATGTATCCTATAATTATTCGAGAATTAATAGATAAAAAATGTCAATCTATTTATTATAATTTATAGCTAAACCACTGAGAGCGTAAACTTAAATTCAAAATCCAATATTACCTGTATATGTATACAAAATAAATATGTTTAGCTAAGAAAGTTTAAGACACCAACTTAGCGTATCTTGTATAATTAACTTTACCTTTAATTACATATACCATATTAAGGTATTATCTCTAAGGGATTCATCGTAATCATATTTATTAATATTGATTTAACCGATCAGATTTTATTCAGATTGATGGTATAAAAAAATATATTTGTACAACCCTTATTATTACCTAAATACCAACACAAAAGAAAAAACATTTTTATTTATAATAATTGAAATACTTACAAGTTACTTTATTACAGATGTATTTAAGGTAGACATAAATGGTTCTACTCCTATACTTGAGGGTACCTACTTAAATAAAATAATAGGAGGATGAGCGACCAAAGATTGATTTATGATCTCGTCAAACTTCACACTCTTTGATACGTCTACCATTGAATATAATTATTTGAAATTTCTAATTAAGGTTATAATTTGCATAAGACTGACTTCGAAACAATAATAAACATTTCAACGCGTTTTATTTAACATTATATCAATATGATAATATATAGTTAATCACAAAATACGTAGTAGATTATTTTTTGAATAAACTAAAGATTTCAAATTCTACTTAAAATGTATAGTTTTGAAATTCACAAAATATAACTTTAAAATCGTGATATTTATTCCATATAAATATATAATGTCTAAAAAAAGTATTATTATAGAGAATTAAATTTCAATTGGATATTTAAAACTATTATTACGCTAAATAAAAAAAAAATCAGATTCGAATTTGTAACCCATGTTACTTTTATAGCATGTTAAACCAATAAAAAAAAAAACCAAAAGTATATACTACCAAGAAACTTTATGTTACATGTAACAATCCAAAATTTCAAAATTAATTAAAAATACACAATTATTCTAAATTGTATTTAATTGAATTTTAATTATTACATTTTTTTGAATTATGAAATAAAATATAAATAATAATTTATTTGCTCTCGAGACATTTTCATGAAACTTATAGTATTTTCTCGTGGATATCAAATACTACAATAGACCAAGCAACATATCTGAGTATATTATAATTTATAACGTGTTTTGTACTGTATTTCATCGATACATAAGTTATCTATTCAGTAGATATGGGGAAACATTTCTAAAACATTTTAAATTTTACTACCTAACAAAATAAACATTAAGTATTTTAAAATTATAACTTTTTGTATAACTATGTATGTTACCATTCAGAACCTAAACTATAAACTGTGTTGTTAATTCTATACCTATATTCATTTTGACTTAATAACTAGCTTTAATTTTGGTGTTTACAAATACCAATTGATTATTTAATAGGAATTATATTTTTTAATTCCAATTTTAATTTACGGTTGTAAGATATTATTTTCTTTGTATTACCAACAGTAATAGGTAAACATTATTATTTCGATTATCTCAATTACTTCATAATTTCATAAAGCGCCCAATGGTTAAATAACTTTGTTATAATGATTTGAAATCATTCATACATGACATTATTTTCAGTTTATTAATTTTTAATTCACTTTATTTAAAAAAAACATAAATATACACCTAAGGATTATACAGAATATTTAGATGCGCAGGACACTTGTCTTAAATAAATTCAGATGCATAAACTATGATTTACTAATATTATATGCAAAAATCACAAATTATCAACCTTAAAATACTCGTGCTCTGAATAAAATCAATATTATGGTAAAACAGATACCATGTTATTAGTACAAAACTTGTCACAACCACCTTCAAGCACTACATGTCAGTTCTAGAACGAATATGCGTCATATGTATAACAAGTTATAAGCACTCGTTCTGTTTCCAAAATTATTGTCTTAACTTGTAATATCAAATAATATTGTCAAAAAATAAAATATTATATTGTTGGTTCCCTCTTATTCGATTTGAGTGGACCATTTAAAATACCTTATTCATAATTGTGCGTGTCACTGTGTCAGTAAAACAGTAGGAAATATAAGTAAGCCATAGATTTTTAAGCTATGCTTATTTTTACTTGATAATTTTGTGTATAATATTAGTCATTACGAATTTGTCAATAGCATTGTACATATCTATTGAATAGGACATAAAATGTATACCGAATTGAATATCGATTATCGAGTGAAATAATAATTGTAACAAACGCAGCAATACATTTAAATTAGATAAATAAATTTTCAGGTAAAAAACAAAAAAAAAAAAAACATGTTATGTGGACTAAACTCGGAAATAAATCCATATTAGTGAAAACAAAATTACTCTAAAAATAGCTTTATCTTCTAAAATTCGAAACCCATTCATTTTCATGTGTTATTAAAAATGTAGTTTTACAGATATTTTTATAAAATAATGATTGATTGGGGTAAAATCGGTTGTCATTGGTGCTAACCGAAAAACATGGAGGCACCTTTCAAAACGTCCTCCTCCGACGTACGGCAGATGGATTTGTCCAAATTGGTTTTGATAAACGAGGTTGAAATTGTTTTCACAAGTTTACATATGGTTTTCCATGTATGTATGGTGTACAGAACTTTTTTTTTTAACGCAAATCAATATACATTTTTGAACTAACGTGGTGTTAGTGGTGGTGGTGGTATCAACGTGTGCCGTTATATTATGGATGTGCTCCTGTGTGCACTGAACTATAAATTAACATGACCTATGGGCATATTAAACAGTGGTTTTTATTGTTTTAAATTAGCCTTGGGTGGAAGGACAAGTGAAAAAAGTAGGACCGTATAAAAAAAGTAAAAAATTGGGTGTGTACAACACAGAAAGCGAGAAGAGCGCGCAGAAATTTCAATTCTATTGTTGTTCATAATTTGAATGCACAGGTTTGTTTGAGTTTTACACTGGTGATGATTGCAATCGAAAACTTCCATAATCACCTAAAAGCGCGGATTATTTCTACTGGCATCGCAGTGGTTTTTTTAGAATTCATTTCAGCACCGAACGCTTTATTATTATTATAAATATAACAAAAAAAATCTTCAAAGAACCTTATCAAAAAAATTTTTTTTAATAAACTTATATTAAAAGCAACAATAATTATATAAACGAAACCCTATTTAAACTAAAATCACAAATTTAACTATATTACGTAATTTATGCTAGAAAATAATCAACATCAAAACTAAGTTTTGAATTTTAATTATATTTTATTGTTTTAAAATATTTATTAATATTGTGGATATTATTCTGATGTTAAACATACAAATAATATAATTTTAAAAAAATCATAATATCCTAAAATTTCAAAGAATTTTCCCCTTAGCTAAATTACCTATCTATACCGCCGTGTTTTATTAATTTAAAATTTACTTATTAAGAATAAAACATTACCATGGAAATGGCCCTGCTGTATAGTGGACGAGCGTTTTAGCTTTTCGTTGAGTTACTGTAATGGTTTTAAATTCAAAACTACACCTAGAGTCTAAAATAATGATTATGATGTTGTATGATATAATCTGCCTGGAAATTTACTAAATTATATAGTAGGAACAAAATAAGGTAAAAGCCATATCGAATGCATATACATAAAGATTACCATATTCCAAGTAACGATTCTCGCGGAATCACTAGTTTTATACTTTTATAGGATAAATTTCGAGCAAAGAATATTATATTATACAGTGGTCTCCGCTTAATGTGATCGCATTTGTCTGAGAATATTTTTATCACTTTAAGCTGCAACTCGAAAAACAGATAATAGATAAGTTCCATTCCTGTGATATCTGATCACTTAAAGCAGCTGATCCATAAAACCATTGAACTCTTAAAGCAGATACCACTGTATTATAAACATCATAATACATATTATTATATTAATACGTTCATATGCGAAAGTATTTGTACATTATACCGGTTATATTCTTTCGATCTTATATTATTCAATTATGAACGCTTAATATAGTGTTTTTTTCCATTTTTTAGCCCCCTCCTCTCATGAAATTTTAGGTCTAATTGCACCTATGCCTCATTCAAAATAAAATTACCACAAAACAAATTAAAATATATGTCTATATTTTTATCTCATCTCACATAACTTAAGCAAAACTTTTTTTTCATTGTATTTGTACTATCCCATTTTCAATTTAATTGTTGGTAAATATTCTTAGTTATAATCTCAAATTATAAACTATTGACTGTGTAGGTATTCTATGAGATTTTATAATGAAAATCGCATTGTTATTTTGAAATATTAATACATTAGTACACCAATAGCAGTGGTTGCCTATTCTTATGCGGAAAGTAGTTAAAAAAATTATTAAATAAATAACAAATTCTAAACACACTAAAAATCCTTTTTAAATAAATTAAACGGTGGTTGTTCAGATGATTTCAGTCTTTGTTATATTAAATTTAAATAATTCAAACTTTATGTAAAGTAAATAACGAATTAATTCTTGAAAATTCAAATTCTTCTTAAACCATATAATAATACACTTAGCTCATACACTCATTCCACTTAACCCTGGTATTTTTAGCTCCAAAGGATATTCCATGCGTAATTTAACTATTAATCATTGAACATAATTATATCTATTATAACACAAAATATAATATAAACTTGAAAGTTAAACAGATGGTTTGAATTTTAAGTAGTCTATTGTAAATATTATATAATAATAAATGACAATAAAACAGTTCAATAGTATTAATTGTACAAATAATTCTTTTATATATTTTAATTGGTAACAATTTAATATAATATGATATTCATTCTCCTCAGTGTTCAAAATTGTTATTGTTAAGTTATTTATCAATTTAATTTATACTTAAATTTTACTAAACTAAAATATGCATTAATTAATATTTTATATTATATTATCTTATTAATATTAAATATGATATAAGTAAACATGAAACGTAAAATTAAATTAAATACAAATTTATTTCATACATACGAGTAATTTTGTATAATTTATGGATAATCACGAATATGGTAATTTTATTTGTATAAAATACTGACTTTTAAGTTCTGTATGTTTATATTAAGTTAGCTTGCAGAACGTGGATAAAATGTTGATAATATAATAATAGTACAAATTAAATATTTTAGAGAACACAATCTTCACAATAATGAATACTAATATTTTTAATCTACATTAATTTATCTAAAAACTTAAATGCTACGCAGGTCACATAAAGTTTCAATTAAAAATTTAAAAATTAATAAAAATATATAATACTACAATATTTTTTCAGCATTGTATAAGTTTGAAGTATCTTACAAATATATATATTTTTAAATATATTCGCATTATAGCATTCCAAATTAATTATTTTAACAACGATTCAAATTCACAATAAAATAATTTCAATATATGCAGTTTATATAATGTATAAATTACAAGAACTATTTAACTTTAATTAAAGACTCAGTATCTTCTTACCATAAGAGTGTTAACTAGTTTTTGATTATTTTTGTTACAATACATAATTTTTAAATAAAAATAATTTTAATGTGTATATTTGTATATTAAACAAAACTAATCCATTGCATACCACATAACCACTATAATAAACAATATAAAGAGTACAAATAAAACAATATAAATATAATTTTAAATACAACAATATTTATAACTGTAGTAGGTATTAAGAAGTCGAGAGACATATAAAATTTGAGTAATTCAATGGGGGTTTTTAGAGTATTGTGAATTATAATTTTAACCGTAGCTCGAGGGTTTCAGAATAGATAGATCAAACTAATATCAATAATATGTTTTATTAAAAATAACTCCTAATTTAATATAGTATTCAATACCTACAGTACGATTAATAACTTATGAATGTTATGATCAACGTACTATTGGCTCAGTTCTGTTGAACTTGTCATAGTATACATCTTATATAATATTTTAACTTACTCTCATCAAAAAAGAACCAGCACCCATATGTGATACTTGCAACGTAGCTCTATCAATTGAACATATCGTAATCACCTGCCCCAAATACACTGAAGCTCGTAAGATACTCCAAAATCCTGCATCACTCTATCAAGCCTTCAAAGATGAAAACACAGCTGCAATCAGTACATTTTTTCATAACATCAACACTAAATACCCATTGTAAATAATAACTATAATAATGTAGTAAAATGTATTCTAGAGCTGGCGGTATTTACGGTATACCGGTGAGTCACCTGTATTTGGAACTACCGGTATTTGAATATTCCGGTATACCAGTATTTTTCGGTACGGCGAGTAAAGATACGGTATTTATCGAATGTACGGTATTTACCGAAGAGACGGTATTTACCGAAAAATACCGAATTACCGGTATGTAAATACATACCGAATACCGGTGAGTGAATTTCACATACCACCAGCTCTACCTCAACGTATTAACGAAGTTTGAGACTATACACGGAACACGGCGATAGTATACGATATTTATATGATCTAACAAAATACATGTAGTATTTATTGAATGTATACGGTATTTACCGAAGAGACGGTATAAACCAAAAATACGGTATTTATCGAATGTACGGTATTTACCGAAGAGACGGTGATTATCGAAGATACGGTATTTATCGAATGTACGGTATTTACCGAAGAGACGGTATTTACCGAAAAATACCGAATTACCGGTATGTAAATACATACCGAATACCGGTGAGTGAATTTCACATACCGCCAGCTCTAATGTATTCTAAAATTTAATGTACACATATATATATTTTCTCCTTTCTTTTTCTTGTATAAATTTTAATTAATGTAGGCTAAAAACTTGTGTTGTTGAAGCCTTAATAAACTATTAAAAAAATAAAAATAAAAATATTTTAACTTTAGTATATAATATGTATATGTGTAGTGTGTACCCGATTGACTATAATAATAATATTGGTAATACAGAATGAAGCTTAATATACATTATAATTGTATTTATACTTAATACTTTGTAATAGTGACATACATAATATGTAAATACTCGTATGTGATCCGTTACAACTGTAGATAAAATGTATAATACTATAATGTGTTTGATATATTATTTAATTTAAAATAAACTAGGTTATAACTCATAAATCATCACATTCAAAAAATAATAATTTAATCAGATCTAGGTTTACTATCTTATAAATTTTCATAAACATAACTACTTATATCTAAAAATTAAAAATTAAAATATCTCTTTAAAGATATTCTTTTCCATTGTATAAACAGTATACGATATAATTCATTATTGATCTAAAAATTAATATCACAGTACGCCTCTATTCTGCACTAAATTGGGAAATTCAGAAAGATAGCAACTACTAACGACATTTATATCAGTAGATTCTGTATTTTTTTAAATTATTTATTATCAATTAAAAAAGTTGAATATTATCTTTGCCAACAACGTTTTCAGGAACTAAACCACTCTAGCTTAGAAACTACCTTTGTTGTAATTCATCAAAAAAAAACATTATAATTTAAAAGTTTTTTTTTTATTTTACACAGTATATACACAATCTATAAAATTTAATGCGCAATAAGCGTATAAGATAAGACTAAACATAACATGAATTATTTGAATAAGAAGCCACCCATTAGTGACACTTAGCTTGGCATATCAAATTTAGAAAGTTAAATTATTTTTCCACTTCAACTTCTATCATAGATTTTGTCACATTTACCTTCTTTAAATTTAAAAAAAAAAAGTTATTTTATTAAATTATGTATTTAACAAGAGCATCACGGCTAGTGTAATAAAAAACATTTTCACTATAAAGTCTGATAATATAATAATAGTTTTATAATTGTATTAATCTAGATAAACAGTGTACCTATTTATCTTATGGCTATTAACTAGGTATTTGTGGACAGATAGATAAATAATAGATGAATGATAAAGCATTCGAACTCATCTAAATTATGTATTAGTATTAAATTTCACGAAATTCAACTATAACATATATAGAGTTTCCTAATGTATATAAAATATAATATTTTTAATGATAGGTACTATATTGTGATAAGTGTAGTGATTCACTTTGAAAATCAGTAAATCTTCTAAATATTCAACATAATATTACATTTTATACCTTTGGCGATTTAACATCAAATTATTCATGTGAAACCGAGAAAATCCGTGGGGTATACTTTTAAGACCTATATATTATAATGGCTTCGCATTCGTGAACATGGATGTGGTAGGTATAGAGGTATACTGGTACACACCAATTATATCATATCACATTTGGTCTACATTTTTTTCACTACACTGTTTTTATGGTACTTACGTACTACGAACCAGCTCTGAATTGCCTGGTAGCGACTCATAAATATTTTTGTGAGGCCAAAACATATTATGAGTACACGTAGATTATTGACTCAATAACGGTGCACCACGACTTCGCTCTTATTTTACCTTTTTATATGAGACGATCACAACGCATCACAAATCACAATCCCCAGCCATACGAAGCATATACCTGAAATTCGTTTTAGTTTCCAACGAGTAACTTCCCTCCATTTCTATACATGAACAAATAATAATAATAATTTAAGTATACAATTATGCCAGTATTATCCTTACTTAAGTAAAATTATAAACAAATGTTTATGGAGAAAACCACAAATACTAACTCGTTATGTCGGTAGACAAGAATTACAGATCCCATTTGTTTTTAGGTACGTTAGAACATACATAATTTATTTATAATATTTTGTTGTAAAATAAACAAGAAATTATTTTTATTAATTTTAACAGCGGCAACTGTTAATGCTTATTTTGAGAAGATATCTACGACAGACATATAATTTTTTTTTTTTTTAGTTATATTGTTACGTATTATTATTACATTATTTAATTTTATTTAGTCCGTCATATACTGGTTATCAATAGTAATTGAATAATTCGTATGAGTGATGGTTGACGAGGTAAAATTTTAAGATTATTATCTAAGTACAGAATGTTATTGATCTAATTTGTCCACAGTCAGCAAAGTATTTTGATCTTAATTCATATTTTAATTATAATATACAATATTTATTTTTTGAATCGTCAAAAAGATCGCCATCAACATAGTGCCAAATAAAAAAAGTGTTTCAATAAGTAAGGGGTCATCACGATTCCCAGACCACTTCCTCTCCATCGCATGACACGTAATAAAAACTGTAATAAAGTATACCATTAAAGGCTCTGGTAAGTTAAAGCTTTTATATCATCAAAAACAAAATTTTATTTTTATGTCCAAGTGTTACCAGTATAGTTAACTAGTAATATCATAATGAATAACAACTTCTCGAAAACAGCTACCTACAGATTTTATAAAAATAATAAAATTATTTTTACAAAAAAATATAAAACAAAACAGTTTTTACAGACTTATACAGTAATGTGATGCAATAGTATAATAATTAAATAGATACGTGAATGGTATGAAAAATAAATTTGATAATATCTCATTCAACTATTTATTCGTTAGTATGAAAATAGCTATTTTGTTTTAGCCAACGAGGAGATGAGTTATCATGGATTAAAAATGAAGCCACATTTTATATTAATGACTTAGCTTTATAGATTAATATGAAAAGTCCTTGTTTCAGTTCGTAATTTGTAAATCGTATGTATGTATGAGACATTAGCAATAAGTAACACTGAGCAATTTGTTTCTGGAAAACTGGATAGAATGGATTGGATGGATTTGGATAGTTTGTCATATATCTGTACATCGTATGACGAAGCAAGTCTGATAACAGCTTATATGTAGGAAGTAATTTGTTTCTGGGATTTAATTTGGAATTAAGAGAAGAACGAAAATATGCAGTCTGAATTTGTCTTTTCTTCTCTCAGTTTGAAAGTAATATTTCTAGGTGAACCACTTGTTCATTGTTATATCAAGATATTTTGCTTAGTTTTGTTCTGGAATATATTTCAGGTAATTAGTCATATAATTTAATGAAACCGTGTTGGATAGAGAGCGAAAATAACTTGAGCATATTTATTTTTGCTGACTTTTAACCAAAAGTTTCAATACCATATTCAATAGGTAGGCACCAAACTGTTTACCTATATTATTGACAATCCTGATTCATAAGAGTACTAAAATAGAAGCAAAGAGTGGATAGTTTATCATAAAAAGTCAAACATGTGGCATAGTAAATCAAAAAATACTAGACAGATTTTGACGATTCAAGGGATGTTTATAGATAGGTAATAGATTGAACCTGGTATTTTAAGGTGGCCGCTCTGGTTATAATAATATTCGTTAATCAAAGCGAAAAAATTACTTACCTACTATCCACTGAAGGTAGAGTGCCTACCTCGATTTTATTTGTCCCCAGACAATACCAGCCATATGTAATACAGCTGGAAATTTATAATAATGAAAATATTCCGATCAAAATCATATAAAATAATCTTGTATTCTTGTACATACTTACTTTTGAATGTTTTCCTAAAAGATCCAAAAATTGTTTATCTTGCGCTTTATTTACTTAAAATTAAATCATATTAAACAATTCTCAATTTCAGCTTTACAACTATTCTTTATTGCTAGTACCTGATACGATTTTTGTAGGTTTCAAATTGATCAACTTATATGCGTATTTGGTTAGCTTTTGGCTTTTGTAAACCTCCTTATCCATTAACTACCAACATTTCTTCGATAAGATAACAATTTCCATGATATCTGTTTATATCTATTAAGTATATACATATATATATTTTAAAACATGCCAGTATAAAAATATGGTTCGATATTTTTACTTCAAAAACTTACTAGACATGCATTTATATTTCTCGCTTGCAACAAGATGGTATAATGTTATATTATTATATTTTATTATCATCAGAGTTTTTAGCTTTAGAAACGTTGATACTATAGTTCACTATTTTTTTATCACAAAAATTTAGATACAATTTGAAAGGTGTCGCTCAACCCTTTCTCGATCACATTTAAATATGTTTTAAATATGGTAAAATAGTAGTTTTATTAGAATTGTAACGAAAAAACATCAGTTCTTCGACTACAATGTTCTGATTCTATTTAAATTGGCTATAACTTATAAGTTTAAAATTTTAATTATTGAAGTTCTCAGAATTAATTTGTATATAGCTATCCAATTATAATAACAAGCAGTTTACTACATCTTTATAATGAGCCAGTGAACGTTGCCACAATGTCATTTCCTAGTCATTATTAGTTTATCTTACCATTTTAGATGGAAAACAATTATTATAAAAAGGTGGGAAACTACTACTACGCTTACGGATCATGCAAGAAAGTACAAAAATATTCCTTTCAGTTTCGGAACTACATTATCGTACAACACAATTGTAAATTTTAACTTTTATAAGGTCCCCTGACGTAAAAATGGTTTTAAGTATTCACAACGATTCCAGACGGAAGACACTTGAACGTCTCCAACGGGAGTGGTTTATATTTTTGGAGTGCTAGGAGCGTTTTTTTTTTTTTATTCTACTTGGAATTTAATTTAAAAAAAAAAATGCGAAATACTTATGTTAAATGTATTTATTTCTCACGTCTTTATGAGAAACTATACTTCTTGTACTTTATTACAATTCATTTTAGTCGTTTCATTGTCAGAATAAAATACTCTTGATAAATATCAACACCCGTACGATATCATATAAGCACGCGTGCTGAATCATACGTATAGTTTTTTTATAAGGATTTTTGTTTGCTGAACAAGAAAAAATATATAAGTATAAAATGGTTCGAAAAATAATATAATATTTAGTCAATTGTGTACAACGCAAATGGAGGGTGAATAAAAACGTGTTGGTCGAGCTTTGGACGAAATACTTCAGCCGGGAAGCTGTACGCACCGATCACAATATTCACAATACGCAGATCATTATCGACAGACCGGAATGATGGCAGTTTGTGATTTCAATCTCTGCTCGAATATACATCCAAATGACACTTTTCTGTTATATTATATGGCACGGAACACAATGTCAATATGCCTGATGGGAGTATGAGTCTAGTTGATATGGGAAATCCCTTAAATCCCTTTTCCCTTTGACCAACACCGATCACCTACCCAAATTCCACTTTATGCACATCCGGTATAATAAACGTCGGATATAGATATAACTGAAATGATGCGTACGTATTGTAACGCAAGGCAACGTCACAGATGTCGCACTATGTAACAATATATATACCTATAATATTTATATTTATTATACATAATATTAAAACATGTCATGCGTGTTGCGTCATTCAAATCAATGTTTTTTCCACGGATATTACATGTATATAATATGTATAATAAATACCTACAGATAATACGACGTTACCTTTGCAATTATTATAATATAACGTGTATGTGTGTTATTGATAAATCGTGTATGCGTATCATTATAATATGTGGGCGCGTCAATGCATACATATCATATTGGATATTATTTGTATTACAAGATCATCATTAATATTTTTACAATATTACTAATAAAACATCATAGATTATATTGATCGCTCACAAAAATCATGTATGCTCAAATGGAATTTTTGGATTAACCTGTCAAAACTTGTCCATAGTGATAAAGGAAAAACGCAAAAAATTCTGTACGTATGAGGAATAATACTAAAAATAAATCTGAATTCCAAAAGCTTAAAACTTTAGTGATTATTTTTATTTTTAATTGCATACTATTTTTAGAATTTGCAGGATAGTGTTTATATTATATTTGTATGTATACAAATACACCTACTCATATTTGTTACAAAATACATAAATGTGAAATGGTAATTTTAACTTTTAAGACAAAAATTAAAATATATACAAACTTAGTTGAAATTGGCAATCTAAGAAATGTGTAGATTCACTGAAAAACAATACAAAATACCCTCAATTTTTTTCATTTTACATTTAATCTTGACTATTATAAATATTTATGACTATACATAACAGTATGTTATATAGAAATTTATAATTCTTGAGTATATAAAAAGTAAGTATTAATATATTTCCATGTTTTCAAGAAATAAAATTGAAAATTGTAGAAATGAAACGTATAAAAAATTAGAAGTATAATAATATTGTAATCTGAGTGATTGAATCTAACTTCCAAACTTCGAAATTTTAACAGTATAACTTCTAAATGGGTACAATCAATATGCGTTCGATAAGAAAACAACTTAACAGCTATACAACGTCGAAGAAATTTATTTGTGTACATTTGGATTTTTCTATAGAATTCTATACATCGGACATACTTAATCCGGATTTGTACGTTACCGAGATGTTGAGTACCTTTTTGTCTACCTATTTTTATTTTTTTTTTGGTTTTTTCACTTTACGACTTTTCATTTTATCACAAATAAAATTACACAAGGAAACTAGATTTTTAATATTCTTATAAATTGCCATGAAATAGAACAGAGTAAACAAACAATTTTTTTTTTTTGGTATAAAGAAGCAATAATTTTTTTCATTCGAGATATTCAACAGAATATTATAATATAATTATAGAAGCTTTGTAACTTTATCGTTAGTCGATACTATTAAGTATTAATTATCTTTAGTTAAACTTGTATACATAAGTAATATAACTAGTACTTACAACAAATAATTAATAGTATTTAATGATTTAATGGTAACTGGAAAAATCAATGTTTTTTTTTTTTTATTGATCTTAAGCCCGGTGACTAAGGCCATTGGCTGTTTGTAGGGGTTATGAACTGTGGTAGGGGTAAGGTTTTGGTACGGTAGATTGTTTTTACGTTTATTTCGGTAGGTAGCAAACACGTGTATGTGTGGCAAGGTTTTTAACTGTGAACCCGGGTGGTCACCCATCCGGGAGCTAGTAGCTGTGGCCGTTACTTACTCCCAGTCGCATTACGCGACTGGTACAGCAGCCAACGCGCCACGCCAAGCTACAAAATCAATGTTTATCAATATATATAATTAGCATTACAATTATTATTGTTCAACTTATATTATGTTTAAAAATATTTTTACAGAGGTTATTTATTTTATAAGAAGAATTTGAAGTATTCGATGATATATTTATATAGACTTTACCAATCTTAAGCTTTTAAAAACGAATAATAAATAATAAGTAATAAATAATAAATAGATTTTAATTCATCAATCAATTACCTACATCTTGAATTATTACTTATTGTAAAAATAAAATATATTACTGATATTATTGAACTGTTAAGACATTTAGTTTTTTCTTTTTATCAGATGATATTTACCACATAATTTTTAGTATGTACTTATAGATTACTAAAAAATACGTTCTGTAACTATAAACAAGTATAAACAAATATTAGAAAAAAAGGATAATATATTATACTTAAAATCATGTAATTACTTAGGAGTTTGTTTCATATAACTATAAGGTTATATAAAACAGTGATAAACTATAGAACAAAATGATAGTAAAGAACTGCATTATAATACATGCAATATTGAGACATTAATAATAAGTAATAAAAGTCGTATAATCTGAAATCAATTTTATTAAATCCTACCATTTTAATTTCCATTGTTTTTATGAATAATGTTTTACAACTCAAGTACAGAAAATATTTACGACTTATAGAGTTTATCTCTAAGAACTTAACACATCATTCAGTTGCAATATAATAATTAGTAATTACATAAAAACCGTTTACTAATACCAATCACTAATATAAATGGAAAAAGTACAATTTAAAATTTTTGAAACCCATCGATGAGTGACATTGAATAAACTTAAAAATCATAAAATATGGAACATTATTATATTTGATTAATCAAACTATTCATCTTTTATATTTTACAAATATTAATTAATTGCAAAAATTAGACTTCATTTCATTTGGAAAAATCATAAAACTTTCTTTTACTGTTAACTTTTTAATATGAAAATAATCCAATGAAACCTATGAAATGTAAAAAAAAATATTGTATATAAGATAATAAATAAACTAAAAATATTACCTCTTACCTTTCAAAAACATAATGTTTTAAACACAGAATGATATAATCTCGAAAATAAATAGCAGTCATTTGTTGAATACTACGTTTGATGAATGAATGGATAATATTAGTGTTTCCAAAGTACCATTTAACGCAAACAGTTGATTTTTGCTCGTTTTTTTTTTTTATTTTTTTTACGTAATGATGCTTACAAAGATGAGACAAAATATTTCAATATTTAGAAACTGACAAAGTTTTTGTGATGAAACTTTTGAAGTACTTCCAGAGTACTTTCGTTGAAAGGTGATAATTTTTCAGGCACATAAAAAGAGTAAATAGCTATACTATAAACTTAAATATGTGCAAATGTACGTACAGATAAATAAGTTATATTATGGTACAACCATTGGTTAATTAAATTATTTAATAAAAATAAACGCTAAAGATGTTTTATAAAGAAATTATACCTGATTATTCAACATTAAATAATATTTAGTATAAGATACTTGTTATACTTAAAATGTTCGTTTTATAAATAGTTTCTATAATACTTATCATTAATTCATTAATATGATATCTAAGTTTATAATCGTTAAATCTACAATAATGTTTAAGGTCACTAATTAATAATATTTTTTTAGAATACAATATTAGATGAAGTGTACTGCGGTGTTTATATTAATATTTGATGAAAATATTATAATTTTCAATAGGTACTTGAAAAAAAGTGGACAAGTAAACAGCTCTGTTTTGGAGTAGGTGTGTAGGTTGTAGGTAGTGTACCTCGTCATTGAGTAGGTCACTGAAATAGATGTGTTAAATTTGAATTCAACTATAAATCATGGCATACCATTAACAATGCTGAACGGAGATTGTCTGTCAGCCTAAATACCAAATATATTGTATTACGCATTTTTATTGCTAATAATATAATAGCACATTATAATAACTTATTTTTATTATTTTTAGTCATACGGTAGGTTGGATTAATTTTTTACAAAAACATTAAATTTATTATATTAATAGCACGAGAACTCCCGGGTTTTGTTATATTAATAGCAGTATGTATTTATATCATATTATATTAATGTTACTAACATTTCTACAATCGATACCGATTATGAATATTTTTAAATGACAGCAAAATAACTACAATCTTTATTCTTTGTATAATATATTATATCCAATTTTTACTACTACATATAATAAATCTTATGTAAGATCTCGTATTAAATTTTCATCAACACGTATAAAAAAACTCAAATTCCAAATAATTTTAAATAGCTTAGATTTAATGAAAATATTTTTAAATGCCATTGGATATAACAATATGTAAAATTAGATAATATAAGTAACACTATACTTAAACTAATGGTTGAGTGACGAATTGAGACAGGTATATTTATATTATTCTTAAATCAGTAATACATTGTTACATTTTAAAATAATATTGAGTGATGGTCGGATTATTTTTTAATAATCACCTTATTTTACGTTTCTTTGCCCGCTATATTAAGGTTTTTTGTGAAAATTATTTCCATAGAATCGTCTATGTTTAATAATTATACAATGTATAGAAGTACCGAAAAAATATTTTTTTAGCAAACATTATTTTGGTCAAACTAAAATTTGACAGGAAACTAGAGAACTATATAGAATCAATTGATTTAAGTATATTTTTCTTGTGTACTACGTGGTAGAAGAAAATTTATGGAAATCATACACTGAAACTAAGATTACAATTAATTTTAAAACAATTACTTTCTCCACATTACAACTTTCTAGACTTAAATGTTACACGAGTAGATGGTATAGATAGAATAGTAAATTAGTAAATTACCTACCTATATGTATTTATCATGTCAACAAATTTATTTTATACCCGTTCATCGTTCATCAAACTATAAACAAATCGCTTCATTGCATTTTTTTCATTTTATATGTCAAACTGAAATCGAATAAGTAACTTAATACTACATTTGCAAGGAATTTTAGTTCTTTTTTATATTATAAAAATAATTGTCAACATTTGAAATGTGTTTTCAATAGTTATAACCAGTTGAAGGTAACAATAAACTAATAGTAGGTAATTGTTTATTTAATATAGGTGCCTGCAAGTTTAAACATTGAAACAATCTTCATACAGCATAGTATTAACTATAGTATTAACACTTATTGATGATGTTAGTTTTAAAACAGTCTATATTTATCTAAATTGAACAGCTTAGCTATAAAATGAACAGAGTGGTTAAGCCATAAAATTGTATGATGGATATAAACAGATAATGTTCCCGACATAATATATCATAAATACACACAATTATTATGTTTATGTGTGTAAAATATTTAACTGACTACAAAAAAAGTTCAACAAAAAACTAACAATATTAAAAATCGAACTGTTATAGACTGTTTAGTGTTATATATATATATATCAAAATATTATCCCAAAATATAATATATTACAAAATTATATTTAGATATCTATATGTACATTTTGGTTTGAAAGTAGGTATATAATAGCAAAGTACACGTCATATTAAATACTTATGCATGTAAATATAAAACAGCACTATTGTACCTAATCTACATACATAATTTGTACCTACTGTTAATTGTAACAAATAAAGGATGATTAGTTCTAAAAATGTATGAAATTCCAGTACTAAAATATTTGTAATAAATCGCTTTTAATGGGAATTATTGAAGAAACAATCTTAAAACAATGCACAGAAACGAACACTAAATTTCAAAAACTGTCAATATAATCACGATTATAATATCGTTGTAGTACTTTAAAACTGGGGTACAGCTATAGAAACTATATTATCGAAATATTATCAAATATAGGTATATCGCCAATATTTTGCACTGACAATGGCTCGAAATTAGAATTTACGCATATACGTGACAATAATTTAACGCACGCTACCTAAAACGTAATATTCCAATTCCTACCTGAACGGTTTAACCTATATAATTGGGTTGAGGTTTGTAAAGATTTACATAATAAAACGATAAGAGAAGGATATAGGTGGAAAGTGGCCGGGTTAGCAGGACAATAAATAATTCACCGACAACAGATGATGACCCTATTAATACGTAAAGTTTGAAACGTTTAAGGATGACCAAGTTGGTTGGAAAGTGCGGAGCAGTGTTAAAAGTTATATGACCATCATCGCATAATAAACAACAAAAGAAAAGCGAGGACCATGTGTTTTCATTAGCGCGGTGCAGCGGACACGTACGCCAGTGTTGTAGAAACACTACTGCAATGGGTATTATTAATATTATAATCGGATACAATGCTCTCTTACAATACGCGATATTACACTGCACACACTGAGATAACAGCTTTGTATTGTTCCGTAGAAATTTACAACGATAAGCCGAGCTTTTTAAACGGCAATGACACCAACCCTCAAGTATGCTCACGTGTGTATATAATAATATTTTATATTATACATAATGCGCGCCGTGTACAGTGCACGCGTATATTGTATACCCATCCCCTCACGCGTGGTCAAAAGTTACCCTCAAAAGTCTAAGGTAATAACTAATAACGACATGTAACTGTTGGCAAACTGTCACCAAAATCCCTCCATTCACTCTTACTTCTCATTATACCTTTAAATTATTGAGAAGTTAGTTTTCCTCGACGACCTATTATATACGGAGAGGTTCTGTTGAAAACTTTTCAATGGTTGCGACAACGACGATAGTTAATCTTCACGCAACACTTAAGTCCAATACTTTTGTCTCGCATCCGTAGCTCATTAGTGAGAAACTTAACAGGAAAAAATTGACAAGTCAGAAAATAGTAAATCATGGCGAAAAATTATCATGATTTTAAAAATATAAAAAAATGGTTAACCAGATACTGGGTATTTGTCATTAGTGTCTCTTCGTTCCGTTATAAGAAAGTGATGCATTTTATTATTATTATTATTATTTTTTTTTTTTTTTTTAATTTAAAATCTTTAATAAATCATCATAAATTGCATTTCGAAAGCAATAAAAATCTAAGCAAAGCCAAGTTTATAACATGATTTATATTTCAAAGTAAGTATTTTAATAAAAAAATATGAACTTTTGTCTGCAGTATAAGCATAACGATACAATTAATTTTATTTAAAATGAGTTTGGTGTAACTTTCACAATATTTTCACTGTTTTTTTTTCATCTCTTAAAACCTTCTATGATATTCCAAAAATCCCTTTTTAATCATCTGACTATAGTTTCAATTCAAATCGAAAAGGGACTAAATAAATATTTTTTTTTAACATGCAATAGATAGCTTTTAACAAATTCATACACATATAGGTCAAGCGACTTGATAACTGAAAGCAATAAAAAATCATTGTATTCAAAATAAATTCTTAGCTGTCTCCTGTCTAGACGTTTAAAATAATCTTAACACACATTATTTTACTTATAAATCTTCTACTTTTTGGAAATTTTCAAAATGTATCAAACTTTCAAAAAAAAAACAAATTGTTAAAATAGATAATATTTATTTTTAATTTAATAATCTAAAGATATCGAGCCAGAGTGTGAAACTTTGTAAGCTACTTTAAAACCTTCTTATCTTAGTAAAACTGTATCTATAAAAAAATAACCACACATTATAAAATCAATAGCTTCTTCAGTTCTTATATTACTTGGAATATAAAGTAATAAAATAATATCTACTTTAATAATAGGAATATATACTAGTTAATAGCTATAAAAACTATTCGATGAAAATATAACTTTATTAAACATAATATAGAGACATAACGAACAATATTGAGCAACCCTTTCAAACGTTGAGCATATAATATGTGTATGTTTGTCACACAACAAGTCTGCAAACAACTAGTTTATTGTAGAAATTTTGGGGAAAACATTATATAGCTATCAACAATAATTATTTGCATGCATTCTAGTTATTATATCATATGATTATGAAGGTAATAATATTCTGCAATTTCGCAAAAATAAAAAACTAAATAAAGCACCTTCACTTTTACTAAAGTAATTAAAACTAGAACGGTACCATAAAGTACATGAAGGTTGGTTCACTTAATACATATCATAGAATGCTGACATTATCAGTTAATATGTAAAGTTACACAAGTATAAAAACATAAGAGATACGAAAAAAATGATTTTTAAAGTTTTATTTCATCGTTTATATAAAAATATTAATAAGGTAAAGTTATTTTTAACTTGAATATATTATTCTATTTTTAATAATAGGGCAAAGGTCACCGAATGGTGGCCCGTAGACAAATTTTATCTGACCCACAGACAAAAAAATAAAGCTTTTTATGGTAAATTAAATGAGGTTTTCATTAGTCTTTATTTTATTTTTTAAATGGCATGTGCATAACTAATTTTTTTAGTGAGTATGAAGTTGAATTATCATACTGTTATATTTTTAGAAAATATATTGATAATATTTGGTTAAACAAAAAAAAAGTAAAATTGTTGTTTTTTGTGTATAATGAAATTTGCCCGATAGGTATATTAAAAACGATCTGTCCTAAAATACGTTATCTAACTCAAGTGCTACAATAATGGTGAATGATGTAATTAATTAAATGATATTCAGTTTAAACACTATTGCATGAATAACTCCAAACATTGTGTGAACACAGAACCATGCCCAACATATTGATTATTGAACCATTCGAAAGACTTAAAAAAAAACAGTTCAGTAATTTATTCATAAACGTCATAGCCACATAGGTATCATCATATGGCATACATTATTATTACATTATTAGATCCGCAACTATGATTACATTAAAACAATAAGTTATAACTTGTTTTTTCTTTAATTATTATTATAATTTAAATAAAATAATAAAATATTGAACTAGCTCAGTGTGATTCAAATGTTACTATTAGGACATCCCTATTTAAATTTAAAAATAATGAGCCTTATACCTCACATTTCATTCAGGCCATTTATTTTGGTAGATAATCGTCAATTCAACTTAAAACAAATTACTTATTCAATATTTGAAACAGATATGGTTAAAAATGGATGATTTTTTTTATCCAAAATTGTTTGAAATTTATTCAACCACTATCTTTTTTGAGTTTTTTCAATATCCAATCCATATTATGATCGTTTAAATATAACTAACTGATAACATATAGGAGCGTTTACTTCAAAACTTTTGGAACATTCTTTCTACACAAACAAACTATATATTATATATAAATAAAAATCTAATACTATATTACCTATGTTAAAAATCTAAAATTAATTTTTCTTGATTGTTTTAGGTAATGTTTGGGGTCATACAGAGGTATGCCTCATGGTTGCCCGTGGATGGTACCACTATTTAGATGGGCCTTATTGTCTGGTTGCGTAGCCAGACCGCTGAGTTCCGATACCAAAATGACCGATGTTGTCGCACAAAACATGACAAAAGGTAATTCACTGGTAAACAATATAAAGCCATTTTGAAACATCGTATTGTGGATAATGGCAGTTTTTTAACAACAAACTCTACAAACCCTAATCAAATATTCAAACACACATTCTCTAAAATGTGTCACACACTCACACTTAATCCGAGGAGAATGCGATACACAACGCAACAACTCGCATGAACAATAAATTGTTCAATATAATACTATTATAATATACAATAATGCATAACATCTAATTCTGAGCATCATATTTAATTCACTAATAATTCTATATACTTGAATACTTATTAGTAATTTATGTTTGACTATCGTTAGTCATTACTTATTTTAAACAGTTCAAATTGTTTTCCTTAGCCATTTTTAATATGTTTTATCACGATTAAAATATATCAGTTTAGTTAAAGTAACTTTAAAATGTCACCTTATTATATATTGTATAGTAGGTAAGAAAAAGAACAATGATAATAAATACGCACATAATTTCAGATAAAAAACGCATTCATTGATTAGAAGTATTAAATCAGGATTTTAATTAGTAATAATTTAATTACGACTTAACATAGTTGAGCATTATACAAACTAACTACAAAACTATTTTTAAATATCATAAAATTTAAAAGTACAAATACTACACTTATGATGAAGATTGTAAACCTGTCAAATGCAATAAACTTATAATATTACCTACTCCAGGTAAACCAAAGCAAAATATGATAAAATAATTAATATGAAAATAGTTTTAATTTAATCACAAATTTAAATTAATTCGTTTATTTGTTTTTGCAAAAAAAAAAAAGGTGCATTCTTAAACACAGAACTATATTTCAACTTAAATTGACTATGTTACACGAAAATTCTGACACAACAGTCTCACTAGGTACCCTAAAAGTTTATTTTCTTGAGATCAAAAGTCAAAACCCATTGTTTTTAAACCAATTTTTCTCGGGTCTAAGAATCTTAAGACAGACACAAAACATAAAACAATGCTTGTAAAACATATTATATATTTGTAGAAATATACAATTATATGTAATTTTCCACCCAAAAATAATTTAATATTTAAAGTTATATAGTAAAGGTCAATGTAATAATAGTTTTAAATTATAAAGTTTAATTTAAAACAAATGCTAGAGTAAATATTTTTAACTAGTATTTCAATCAATAAATCATAACATTCTCGTCGAAATCTAAACGCCAAACATTATCTTAAATTTATAGTCTATCGTTGGTTTTAAAAACAATAATAAAATTAATATTTAAATACGATGAAATATTTATTGTTATTATTTGTTGTACTGTGGTTTTGATGAAAACGGAGCACAGTGTGTGTCACATATATTTCTGTGTGGAAATATTTTAATATAACTTAATAGTCTTTATAATTGTTTTGAGATTCATCCTTTAATTTAGGTTGTAAAATAAAAAAAGAGAAACACAAAATAAGACTCTAAGTATGATCAGGAGTCATTAAAGCAATTATCCTTAAAACATATTGTTAAAGCTTAGTGCTTACAATACTAACAATACATATATTGAAAATTAACAAAATAATTTTCTTAGCACAGCAAAAAATACCTCAATTTACTGCACTAATTTAATTTCGAAAATTGACTATTGAATAGAAAACATTAAACTTGCCAATTTAAGTGCAATCAGTTATAAAAAGAAAAACAGTAAAAATATTTTTTTTCAAAACTTATAATGATCGTCTAAATCTATTATAACAACTGAGTTAATGATAAAAAACGTCACGTAGGTGCCAATATTTTTATTAATTATTTTCTTTTTAATTATTATAATAATTATTATGGTATATAAATTTTCTTTTTTTACACTAATATTTGATGGATCACATCGTTAGGTTTTCTGAAAACGTTTTATTAATAATACATTGTCAGATTTTTTTAGTTACTCACAATTTATAGGTACTTGAATTTTAACAATTTATATACAAAAGTTTACACCCTTCACACAACTTAACTAATATTATGTTTTATTAAAAGATATGGTGTGTAACTATTTGATTTTAATAGGAATTAATAAACTTATGTATAAATTTAAAAAAAATAGGCTGTAACCAATATGTGATAAACTAGCTGATAATATTATAGTATCACATTTTTATAGCAAAATAAAATAGACTACCTATACTATTATCTATACTGTATATTTTCTTCAAATCTAATTTAAATATCAAGTAGCCAATTTGAATAATAGCCAAACACATACAATGCGTCGTACGTGTTGGATAGATATGTGTGTGTATAAAGTTATAATCATGAGTCAATACCTGCTCCGGCCCGATACAGTTTATTTAAAAGTATACAAATAGAAAATAAATAAATGATAACAATAATAAATTTCCACAATAACGTATAGAATACAGATTGATATTAAATTATAGTTGATACGAAAACGTATATCATTTAAATTATAATGATCTTACATTCATTTCATAGATTGCTTTAATTATTTCAGAAAATTTAACTTGCTACACTTGCGTAAACGTGTCGGACAATTTGACATGCAACCAATATGCCATTGATAAGCCATGTGCTCGAGGTATGTATCAGTTTTAAATTTAAACTTCAGTGGAAGTAATTTATGTATCCGTAGATCTAGACTACTGTCAGACGTTACACATAATGGATTCAACTGGATCTAGTGTTATTGTGAACAAAAAATGTGCTAACCGAACAGAATGTCATCCGTCCACTGTCGGTTGTCTAAGCATTGACAGACAGACTGTAAGTTACATAATATAATGTTTAGACATAGTACTAAAGTAATAGTTAAGTGGTATTATCAAGTGCGCCATCGTTGTGTAATATTTTTATTTTTTATGTATACTTTTAATTATTAAAGAATAAACAAAAAATTTAAGAAGATGGAAAACATTAAATGGGTATAGTGCAGTTCTATAGGCTTATAGAAATATACTAAACGGCTGTTTAGCCAGGTGAAGAATTAGAGCCAACCCGTATCCTTAACCGTTCCTTACTTATTTCATATAATATAGTTATTTGCAGTAATTAAAATTGCGTAATTTATTATTAGTATTCTGTTTAATTCAGCGATAATCAAAATTAAAGTTGACGAATTTGATAATTATTGTTTGTGTTGGGAACTATCAATAACGAAATTCGAGCGATTATCATTCAATTTCGATTTCAATTGTCCATAAGTGGTGACGGATACATCAAACGCGATAATGAGAGGAGGGAGTCCCTCAATACCATTGCTGCTAACTTAATTGCAATAATTAATTATATCGATTTAGTAATTAGTAACTTAAGTTTAGTACCCATCAGACTAATGTAATAATTATCTACCTAGGTACCTATAACGTAAACATTATTATATTGTCCATTTGTTAATGAAAAATAGATATGATGGATGTGTAGATACAATTAATGACCGGTAGACGGTAAATACTATAAATACAATAGCTATTACATGTACATTATGATTATTGACTTAAAATATTATTTGTACATTAATAAAATAGTCTATCGTTATTAATATAGTAAAGTATAAACAAGAGTAAAAGCCTAGACTATATATCGTACAATGACGTAGATTATAAAGGTATGTGTTGACAAAAATGGATATGGTGTGAACATATATAACGAATGATGAATGGAAACTGAGTGGGATACATTTGATTTAAAGATACAAAAATAATAATAAATCGATGTAATGTCAGGAGATAAAATAAAATGGAAAGGTAAGATGTTGTGGATGGGATTTATACATCAAATAGATGGCCGGAAGAAAAACAAAAAAACTCCATTGTGATTTTTGTCCATTGTTCATTTTAATCAATCACTATTCAGTATTCACTATTATAATCGGTCTTTAAAGCCCGCTATCAGCTACATTCTTATTTTTAAAGCAATAATTTAACTAATAAAGTGCCACTAAAAATAACTTTTACATATTCATGTCAATCAAGAGTTCCCTTCTTGAAATTTTAAATCCACAATATGAAAATACTACAAACAAGAAATATAATATAAATAAAAAATGCATTTCAATTATAATACACATTGTAAAAATAATTGCATTATTAACTATCTATGGGCTATTATTACTTTACCTGAAATATACATTTATTATAAATAAGTTGAAATAAAATAGGTATCTACCTACACAATTTATTAAGTCCATATAATACTATGTCTATATACTTCATATGATCATATAATTTTATATCTAGAAAATGTATACTTTATAAAAATGTCCAGAGTATACAACTTATAATATACTGCACGTCATTTTGTATGCCAGGTATATATTAGGTATATAATATTATTACTCTGCCTTATTTTTGTCTTAAATACGACTATACATCGACTAGTCAACTCTGTTTACAAGTATTGAAGTATCTTTCTATATTTTCATAAATTTCATTAAAATGATGTCCTAGTGCATAAACATGGGTATTTTGTACAAATAAAACCAATATTCGTTATAAAATATATTACAGTACCTATACGTAGGTACTTAATGATGTATATACTTGAAAATGACACAGGCATGACCTCGTGGAGTGCAAGACCATACACTTAAATGTTCTGACATTTTTATAGGACGTTGTAATATGTATAGTATCATTTTTCTAAACGGTCACTCAAAGGGTTTGGGGTAGTGGGTAGTTTTCAACGTATATACGCAAAGACGACACGTAGCGACTATCGGTTACAAACTAGTTACCTTCAATGTATACCAGTAGCATTATTCTTTAATTATTTATTTACATTTTCTGTTTAATTTTACTATGTGTGTTTTGAACAAGAAGTATATAAGTACCAATCACTTCATTTTAGTAAAAGTACAAAATTTCCTACTAAAGAACAACAAGCTGTGTGTAATGGCAAGAATAACGAGTGATCTTTTAGGAATAGATTTATACTTATTGGGTATTATTATTTAAAGCATTGCAAACAAAGATCTTTTAATTTTTTTTGCTACTGAAATTGAACAAAATTTCACCTATGTCACCAAAACCATAACCCTTCAACGTTAAATTAATGTAATAACAATGATTTTAATCAAAACTTTGAATAATACACACCTATCATATAAACACAATACACACAATGATTATTGTTCACAGGTATGCGTATCCTGTTGCGATGACATGTACTGCAACATGACCGTGCCAACAAACCAAACGAATGCAGTGATAACAGTCACACGGAAACGTCACATGAATCCTACCAAAGGGCCGAAAACAAAGTCTGCTGGTGACGTCCCGTGCACTCAACTGACGGTTTCATCATATTTATTGTTGTTTCTTATGTTATTGACCACAATTTTGCAATGCTAGATCGTTAAACATTTATATAAAATATTATATCTTAACCGTTACCTCAATAATAATTATATTATATATGTAGTTGAGTTTAGATTTAGCTGTTGTATAGGTTATACACAAACACAATACAAACAAACTTTAAACTTTTGTAGTTATTAATCATTTGAACTACAGCAAGTTTACACCTGTGTATAGCCTATTCACAGTTAAACACCAACAGATAATATTCGGTGGAAACATTAAGACTTTAAATGTAGGTGGGCAGAGCGAAACAGGATGATCAAAAATACATTATTTGAAAACTAAAAGTGTAATAATTTCTTTTTATCTGAATATTAAACTTGAACCGTGGTAAAAAACTTTTAGAATCTAAACTGAAAAAATAATAATTATAAAAATAATGGATAGGTTACGCTGCACAATATATCATAGTAGGTAGGTACGGGTAAATTGTTTTATGAGAAAGGTCTATAAGTCCCATAGGAATCAAAGTAATCAATAGTTTTGATATAAGTTAAATTACCATTTAAATATAACAAAAAATATTAAGAAAAAATGTATTCATAAAGTTTTTATAAAAAAAAAATATTCATAGAAACCCCATCCATAAGGCTTATTTTCTTGCTCTGTCCTCTATTCAATATATGAACAAAATAAAGTCGGTAATTTTGTTTACTTATTTGAAAATGAAAATGTTTTTAATCGAACTAAGTTTCGTGTTTTTTTAACCTTCTTGTTATAACATAAAATAAACGATACTATATAATAAACTTATCTTTTTTTTAAATTTATTTCAATACAGGACCCGTATTTTACAAGTACCTACAATACCTACAATAATCCTAATAGATATAAAACTTGTGATGAGAAAAAACGAGTTAACATGGTTAATTTGGTAATCAACGTCGAAATCAAAAAAATTAATATAAATAAATAATGCAACAATTGAATTTAACTATCTACCCCTAAAATGATTATTACAATAATATGTACCTATTTATAGCATAAGGATGTTATCATTCTGCTCAATTTCTTTGCCGCGAAAGAATAGATTCACAAAATTTTAAATTTAAGACATGACAAAATTATTGCATTAAAAAAAAAAAAAAAAACAACAAACTGCTCGTATTTTAGAAAATTATTATGTTTCATAAGAGAATCACCGCTTAAAGTTATCATAATTTATTGTATAGTAGTTTGCTTTTATCTAAACTTTAAATAATTTTTGTTGATAAAATTATATTTCTCAAAAATTAGTGTTATCCAATATCAATTGATGAAAATATAATTTTATAATTATTCAAAAAGTTGTATTTCTAATTTCCACCAATTATTTAAATAAATATGTAAGTCATAGATTTTAGGCCACAGGTAGTAAAATACAGATATTATTATTATAACGTACAATAGTTGGCAAGGAATTTTGGTAAAATAATATTATTATTACGTATCAACGAAGAAAAACAAAGAGAGAGACACCCTGTATAAGTATATAATATTATATCAACGAACAAGCGATTTTACAAAAACTTACACCATGATGATAATAGCTAATCCTGCAATTAATAATGTGGTATACCTATCCAACAGATGCTATTAACGTACGATTTAGTGCCCCTTAACTTTAAAGGGTTATAAATAATAAAGCTAAATAGTTTCATTATGTAAGGTAGGTTGTTATATTCTTGCATGTATTAAAGCAGATTTTAGAACTATACAGTAGAGTTATGACGTTACGTTTCTATAACTTGTAAGTTAGAATATTAAATAATGAGGTCGACGACAAAATGTCACGATAAAATGGCTGTAGCCCCAAGAGAATGTTGACCCAAATCACACATGTAGATATATATATATTATGTATGAACAAGCAACTATATCATGTGTAAATTAATTTTTCCAAAGTGTGAATTCCAGTACACAACATTGAACATGATGCAGACCATTCTCACGGAGGAACAGTGCAGTTATATTCGTCTGATTAAATGTTTAACGACGAGGCTATGACAAATCGGCGTTATTACGTAGGTACCTATAATATAGCATAAGTAACAATAATATTATAATGGGAAAAAATAAATGATGAGTTTCTACACTTCATTAGGTAATAAAAAAAATCATGCAACGTTGCGATATATCAAAACATACAACATTATGGAAACATGGATTATATTATTAGACTATAATTATTTTCCAATATTGTTAAACAAGTTTAAATAATCTGAAATAGATTTTAATAATAATAATATATAACCTTAAAATATATATAGTTCGAATCGTGTCACCACGGCCGCCGGTGCCCGCTGGCCAGTCATCGATCAAGTGACGCGTAATAATAATATAAGCCTGTTAAAGGAAAAAAAAACAACATCAAAAAAACTACCATCGCGATAATAATTTATTTCATTACTGTCAATGTTTGTCTACACGAAATTAAACCCTTGCTAGTGCGAAGCATGGCGGACAAAGGCCTCTGGCGTATTGTACGGTCGAAACGCGTCTTGACAGGTCTGTCTACGCATAATCAAATCGGACGAAAAACTTATTGGGCAGACACCTACTCGCAGGGTTCGGAGATCGCCGTAAGAAGTAAAACCATTTGACATCACGACACCGCTGAGAGACGTTCGTCGGAGTCGCTCGGAATTATTAATAATTAACATCACTAAAATAGTAAAATGACAATATTCCCTAACAAAATTACGCGATCGCTGCAGCACGCGGAATTGTTGAGTGTGCGCTAGTTGTTCTATTATAGGCACCACATCGGTCGTGAGTATAATATAATATTAATCTAGTGGGGGTATCTCATGGTATTTATTATAATAATAATCAAATGTATTTATTTTCAACAAACGTTTCAATAATTAATACCAAAAATGGTTTTGATGTTTTGAATATTAAATATTGCTGAGCACACCTTCGCAAAATCAAAATGTGTACGATATAGGTCAGGTCAATATTTATATATAATATAAATACAATAGAATTGATCGTGTATTGGACCCTTGGCGTTCAGGTTTTATTGGAATAAATTTAACAAAGGTCAACAAAAATTACCATCGGAATATATTTTGTGCTGTGATATTACTTAATATTATTTGGACCTATCGGGTATTTTAGCACTTATGCTGCTTTTCGATTCCTTCTCAAATCACAACGAATAAAATATTTGCGCAACCGTGCTCATAATTTCATAAATGTTTTGGTTACAATATGCTAATCATGGGTTGCGGGTTGGCACACTCGGGAGTATAAAAAATTAAGCCATATATTATAATTTCATATTTGTTTTTTCTGACGTTAGGTATGCTTTATAATTTTAAGTTAAAATTATATTTAAAAAGTATAATAGAGCAGTGGTGTGCAACCTGGGGGTGTCGACATTTTAAAAGAGCGTCACCAATAAGGCAATAATTAATGATTATTGCATATATAATATATAGATACATTATTGTCAAGTAATAGATACATAATATCATTATAATATATTTATGTAATATAATATAAGTAGGACAACCTCATCGAAACGAATAATTTTAGGGGTGTTGATGGATCAAAAAAATTTGCGCACCACTGTTGAATGAACGATATCTCTGTCAAAATAGACGCCAGTATATCAAGTAAATAATATGTAAATCGTTCCAATTGTATACACTATACACTATTGAACTGTTATTAAACTCCAGCCGGTTGTTAAAATTGATAGGTAGGTCATAAAATCAGAACGTAAGTCTATAAAATGCCATGTTAGGTCTTAAGTACTTAATTTTCGTGATAGAATGTAGTCTAGTAGCTTCAACACTGTTTCACTGTGATATGATAGGTATATTATATAGGTAATCATTGATTAACTACTAAATAAGATATCACCAAATACTGTTATTCTGTGCTAATATTCTTGACTATTTCAGAGTTATAACCAATGTGTAAACGCAACTCATACTACATTTTGCCAATTAACCATTAACTTCAAACATATTTTGTCACGTTTTAACTTAATATTTTATACTAACAGTTATCAGTTTCATCATCTTACATGAGCGATACATTTTTTCATTCATTTATATTGGCATTCGTTAACATTACTGCACATTTTTTTTGATTTTAAGTAAGATGACAAACAAAACTCAATATTATTTATGTAAATATTACAGTGTTTAAAAAGTGCTTTAAAAATAAAATTCGTACATATTCCTATTATTGGTGCTTAAAAATAACACAAGTACTCTTGTTTGTATTCCTCAAGTGAAGAATTGGACTATAGTCAATTTCCACGTTCCGCCAAAGGAAAAGTGTTCGTAGCTTTTATTTAATTACATATATTTATATATAATACCAGCATTCAAAATACACTAAATCAGTAGGATATATTTCTTTGAACTCAGTTTTTCGGAAAATCGACATTTTGGTACGTTATGGGTATTAAAATTATCAAACATTTAACAAAGGAAAGCTTTCGTAAAAAACCATTACAAGGGATTTAATTTCAAAAGCACAGCTTAAATCTGTTATTAGTATTTTACCTACATAACAAATGGATATTTAAAATAATTAAATATCCAGCAGGTACAAAATTTAATGCGTTTACCTATTTGTATGCGTTTGCGCATTAGAATTTAGAAGTAGAGCAACGTATACAATTCTCATATTCTGCAGTATAATATAATCATTATAATTGATTTAACATTATTAATTTTTAATTGATAACAGTTCGTCAAGTTTTTTTTATAATAAATGACATTTTTAATTTATTTTTATTTTTAATAAGATACATTCCTGGGCTCAAAACAAAAAGTAATATATAATTGTAGTATACAACAAATTAAAATGAGTGAATAACAAATATAAAAATGAAATTAACAACTAATAGTGTTTGAAATAATATTAACCAAGACCCAGTTTCGAAGTTTCATCCGTTCAACGCTCGGTAATTCACCGAGTATATTACCGGTGCATATCTAAGTATATTCACCAAATTTAAAAAAAACATGAAAAAAATCAAACTTAATTCGATGAAACATAAAATCATAACAGATTTATTAAAAAAAAAAAAAAAAATCTTTTATTACAATAATTTAATTTACATATAGTATAATTATTAGGTAATAGTATATATAATTTAATTTACAATTTAAAAATAATATATAAATCTAATGTGTACCACCTGATTTGCTGAAATAATTAATAATTATGTACAAAATTAAAATAAAAACAAAATTTTTTTCTTAACTCTCAGTAATTAGAATTTTGTTTTGCTCTCTCGTTACTTTGAACTACTCAATAATACGAACTCTCGGTAATTCGAAGTTTTTCAACAGTCCCGTCAACTTCGAATTATCGGGAGTCAACTGTATTCTATTTGATCAAAATATTTGAATATATAATTGAAATACGCCTTTAATTGGCATAATAATTAGTTAATAGTAATTTACTCTCTTGGATTTTCCGATATTTCCGGAAATTCTAGCAAAGTTACTTTCCGGAAATATCCAATCCTAATCTAGACACAAAACCGGCGGTTCGTCGTCCATCCGAACTACTTCATTGTTGTATAAAAATCGATGATAACAAAATTAAACTGCAGCTTCAAATCTGATTGTTGAATTAATTTGGGATAATCCTTCCGTAGGTCAAGCATCATAGCGTATAATCTGCTTTTTATGTGTAAGTGTGTGTGCGTATCTAGAACATATTAAAACAACTTGCTAATGTATAATATTATGTAATATAATATATTAGGTTTATAAATAAGTGCAAAAATGTTCAGCGAATTTTGGCTTTTTATTATTATATCGAAGAGTAAAAATATGGATAGGTAGCAGAACTGTAGCTAGCCGCTGTCAAGAGGACATTTGCCAGGGGCGCAGTTATTCGAAAGCCGAAATCTCATCGAGCGGTATTATCATTTCAAAATATATGATAATCATTTACAAAAATCAAAAATAAATGTCGTTTATTTTTAGCGTAATTGGACGAGGAGGCAAATATTATGTTGTTTTCTGCCAGGTGCGCTACTGGTTCTTGCTGCAGCCCTGATAGTTAGATAGTTGCTACCGACCAGGGCCGACGAAAACTATGGGCAAAATGGGCGAGTGTCCGGGGCGCCAAACTGAAAATTATTTTTATTTAATTTAACTTATAATAGGTACTCATTAACAATCTATACAATTTAAAATATTCATTATCTAATGTCATTTTGATTGAAGATACATCTGCGATTGTCTCATTTTTGTATAATGAATTATCGTAATTCGTATAAGAATATAACAGTGCATCGATGCCGCTGGTTTTGATGTAAAAATAATGCATGAAAGTATGTAACTATGGAAGCATACCACCGCATTTTTGTGTGTAAATAAAAAATATAATAGATGGTCGTAATAATCATGTTCATGTAATATTTACCAATTTATAAATCAAATTTATATAACCGCGGCGATAAAACCCGTTCGGACCTTTCGGTGAAAATACTGCAGTGTGGCGTTAATCAAAAAGACACAATTGCCTAACACACATTACACACTCATTTATTATTTTATTTATTTATATGTTCTCGTGCAGCATGCTGTGTTAGCCCGGATTAAGATAATTTGGAGCCGATAACCATAATCAAAATATTGGTGACCCACAAATCAATAAATTTCAGAGGCCAAAATAAAAAATTATATTAATTTAGTAACCAGATTTCATTAAAATATCCTCCTTCCTTTTCTGATCACTGCTTAATACTTTTTACAGCTACTCATATTCGATCTTCACTTCAAATTTTAATACTTATAAATTATAAGTCGACAAGTTGTATTTGTAAAAAACACAAAACGTTAAATCGTTAAATGTTATTGCGACTTCAACAAAGACTGTGTATGACGCACAAGACTTGTATTGTTTTCATATAAAAACAACGTAAATGATATTTGTTCAGTTAGTAATTAATAATAACTATATGTATATATATATAAGTATATGTTATAACTTATATATATAATACCTTATAGTTATACTTATAAAGTTTCAACTGACGTTAAATACTTAATCGGCGGTATTCACAGTACTCTAGATTCATATAAATCCCATTTCCTCACCATTATCGTTCTGATAAAAATAGACGACATTGTCGATATTACGATAGCGTAGTAATAATAAAATAATATTATTTATTACCTATACAGCTAGCCTATAGGAAAAGTTAATGTATTGTATCCAAATATTTCTGATTAAAAGAAAAATCGTACTATCCGCCAGGGATCCACTAATCACTATTCTTTGATATCCGTTGGTGTTCTGGGGCCATGGCCCCCTCTGACCCCCCGCAATCCGGGCTTGATGCTTTTTCATGTTAAATATATAAACCAACAAGTAAAACTAACAGCCAACAGGTAATCAATATGCATACATTTTGTTTAGTACGTTTGTACATAATATTTTGGTTTCTTATTTACAATAAATTCCGTTCACTGGTTGTCTTGATAAATAATAGTAGGTACCTAGTTAGTGTAGGTACACACCGCACACAACACAGTATATTATAGGCAGCGGTGACGTGATATTATTAATATAAATATCATATTATTATATATTAATTGTATTATATCAGTATTATTATTAATATTATTTTTTTTTTTTTTACGCAATGCGGCAATTTTACAAGTTAATAAGATAATATGTATATTATCCTTATTACAATATTGTATGATCATTGATCAGGTATTAAAGTCTTAAGTTATAATACAAAACACATACTAGTTTTATTTAACTTACTGAAAAACTTAATTTGACTACTACTGAAATTAGCGGGGGGGGGGTTAAGGGCGCCAATACTTCTAGCTCCGGCCCTGCTACCGACAGTTTTTATTCGTACATTTTCCATTCTGTTACTGAAATTATTAACGTAAGACTACAGAGATATAGGTACTATATTTCAACCGCAAACACTTTTGACATTATTTACGTCAAATTATTGCTAACCCAGTGAGCACACACCCACCCGGTTAAATACACAGGGTCAAAAAAAAAAACTGTCTACCATTCAATATTACATTATTTTATGATAAAATAAATACTGATTTGATTTATCTAAAAATAACACCTCGGCGATGCACTCACAGATACGTACCTATATATATGTGATGTATGAATATTATATTATGGTATCGTAATCGTCGAGTGCAATGTAATATCAATTTATATATTTATTTTTTTCAGCTCTCTCTCAATCTCTAGTTCTCTGCATCAGCAGTTTCTTAACCTTTTTTGGTACGCGGACCTCGAGGATAAAAATGATCTTTGAAGCCACACGGACCGCTGATTTCACTAGGGACAAAATGAATTTCAATAACTCGATTTTCAGATTTTTTAATAACATTTGCATATTTTCGTACATAAAAGTCTCTTTTTTTTAACTACAGACAATCCGGGAACATCGATAATAATAAAGATAAATAATAAGAAAAAATATTAAGAGCGTATAATATTGTGTGTGTTAATGAACAAAAAAAAAACGATATGGTTGCGGACCGCGGGTTAAGAATCGCTGCAGGTCTACACCTTTGTCAAACTTCCTGGATACGGACGTCTGTTGAATAAAATATGAACTTATTCTAGGCTTGTAAGTTCTAAGTCATTTAATCTTCATAAAAATAGCCGAATCACTGGTAAATCAACTCGCGTTTCATTTTGCTTTATCAACTATGTATAGTGTAAACAATTGATAATAATACGCGACTGCAGCGGAGTGTTCATACTTCATAAACGTTTTTCATTTTAACTTCAGTGGATAGACAAATAATTATACCTATACCTACGTTATTATAGCCCATTGTCTGAAGGTATTTATGACTCATGACATTACAGTCTACAAATATCAAACATTTATTTATAATATTGCGGTTTTAGAATGTTTAGCTATGTTGGTAAACCAATTTTTTAGTCAATTCCTACTGTTAATATTAGTAACAACTAACATTATATATAATTTTACGACTAGGCACATTTAATTAATTTCATATTATTCTGTTGCACAACACACATAAATTGATTCGGAACAGTCAATATGATCTGCAATGAAATTCGGCAAATTTAGATTACTATAATACTATATAATTGTATTACAAATAAAACAGAATCTTACAACCAAGGGTCGTAAAGGGTGTTCCCATAGGGTACCTATACTACATTTATACGCCGAATACTCTCAAGATTTTTTCAATATTATGGGTGTACTGCGTATACTCTCAAGTAGTCAAGTCCCGATCATAATCGATATTATATACCCTTATTATACACTGAATAATAATATAATATACGATTATGAAGTATCAATTAAATTATTTAAATTTGTTAAATTTGTAAAATACCTAGTAGGTATTGTTTGATGACGGTTACAATTCCCCAGTAACCGAATGGTGGGGGAGGGGGGATAAATGAATATTTTGAACGCTAATAAACGTAAACCTTTATCTACGGACCAAGTCCCAAGTGGAGAGATAATTTATTACCAAATTATTTACCCTACCATACTAATAATTATCTTATAATACCTACTCAATTTATATATCAATATTAAAAATATATACCTAACATCGCACACAGAAATAGTTAGCAGAGCTTTCAATACACCGCAAAAATATTTCATAATACGACCTTTTAAATTATAATCGGAGACGTATAATATATTTTATACATTATGTATCATAGATCATAGTTGCTTAATATTTATAGTTAAAATTAAAACAAAATCAGGGAAATTCACTAATCTATTTAGTATGTTTTGAATGTGCCTTATCATTGAGTATCTAAGTCTTAATTCAATGATGATTAATAAATCAATACATACGAAAAACTATTTTTCTTACGGAGACGATGTGTCTATTTATATCTCTATTTATTAAAAAAAAAAATGTTTTATAATGTATTTAATATTTATATCAGTAAAGACAGTATATAAGGTAATGTATTTTTTCCAAAAACATTGCATTCGCATTTAGGTATATTACTATAAAATATTATTATTATTTTTTTATTAACTCAAAACTTAAAAGTCAATAGTGACATAGACAAGTTCGTGGACTGGTGGTATAGGTAATAGTAGAAATATTTAGCAAATTTCCTTCTGCACCAATAGAAAATAAATAATAATAAACCTCATGTAGTAATTTCAATCAAAAAGTTTCAACTCGTTGCGATTTAATATTTTTTAACCACATCTTAACTAAAACCATTAAAAAATTTAAATTTTTAAATCATCCTTAGAAATTGGCCAAAATTTCTGATGGTATATAATTCGAGCTTATTTCAATATATTCTTAAAATGTATAATCTATATCCTATATGAATCACAATTATGAATTAGGTAATTGTAATTGTATTACAACGGTTTAATTATACCATTGATACCCATACCAGCTATACCACTGAAGGATAAAGTAAAAAGTTTGAAAGCGTTATTGTAGTTTTGAGTTGAAACTGTCCTGTACCTTAATCGGTTAGGTGCAGCAGTTATGAAAAGTATCAAGTATTTTGAATTGCGATACATTAAAATGTATAACAATAATTACATAATTTTTTTTATTTAAAACATTAAACATTTTTACCAATGATAATAATATCTAATATTTTTAGTTTAAAATGTTTGTACTCATATTTTATCTATATGAGTTATACGACTAAGCAAGGTAATAATGATATTGAATTGTAGCACTTAACTCAGTGGCACTCATAATAATAAAATATGTATCACTCTACTTAAATTAGTAATCTATTTTTGTTAATATACTATATACTTATTATGATATATTGTTTTTTTCGTTAATATAAACGAGCGAGGCCCTTAGTTAAGAATGTAGGCACAATGTCAATAACAATCATAGACAAAACTAGAACTTTTACATTTTGATTGGGCTAAAAGAATCTAACATAAAATTCTGATATTCACATCATGGCTACGGAAATATTAGAGAAAGTTAAGCCTATGATAACAACTGAAACAAATTATATAATAGATACAACAATTGGCATAAAGATTAAAGAATATAAAAACAAAAATAAATGATAAAAAGTCCAAATGAAATATAATGCGTTATTAGGGAAATCAAAAAAAGCGCTGCCAAGACGTTCTACATCAGAGTCGTTCTAATCAATAGAATAATCTGAGGGAAAGTAACTAAAAAATAGATCAGTGAATAATGAACTCAAGTCTGTCCCTCTGTCAGATGGCATATACAAAATACATACAATACATACTTTGTGTTACATTGCCAGACAATGAGGTTTCCAAGTGTTAATTTTTAAAGTTAATTGAGTTATTCAGTAAAAACATGTAAATTATGAATATTTTTTTATTGAATCCTATTCGCTGCGTTTTAATCTAAGAAATACTAACAACAATTATAACAGACATAATCTTTGATATATTATTACTTGTGCATTTACAAGGTAGCAATCAACCTTGGTAGCAATTTTACCGTACCTAGGTTATAATATAGGTATATTGAATATTAATTATAATAATATTCATACAAAAATCTGATAAGAAAATCTTATTAAATGTAGTAGGTTTATACAATATCATTCAATTATACCTAACTTAGATATTAAAAAAGTGACTAATTAAGAACTTTAAATAAAAAAAGTGAATAACAATGTGTTGTAGTATGTAGGTATTATAATATTGTAAATAAGTGAAATTTTTAAATATTAGTTAATTCAAACTTAAATTATTCCCTTTTCATTTAAATATTTTGCAGTTTTATTATTTAGGTATGGGTATATTTACACACATTTTTTTTTTTTTTTTTAATTCTCATAGTAAAATACAATAAAAATAATAATGTATATTCATTAATTGTATCATTATTCATTATATTATGTACATACACATCAATAACAAAATAAAATAAAAAATACATTATAATAAATCATATGCTAAACAATTTTTAAGAATTATCCAAATGTACAAAGGAAAAAGGAATATTATGTTGTAAAATAATTTTGTTTAAAAATAATAATATGTTAATTACCTTAAATATTGTTAATTCAATGCAGCCTTTTAATTGCGCATGAATAATAAAAAATATAACTAATCTTTGGTTTATATAAAATACTTAGTAAATAACTGCATTGACCATAATAATAGGACTAGTTTAAGTAGATATAATCACTTTTCCTGTAAAAATAAAATATTATTTTTTCAGTATATTATTTTAGTATTATAAAAGAAAGAATGCAATTGTCCCGTCCAATGGAATAGTTTTATTTTAGTTAAATTTATAGCCTTAAACAGAATCATCCCTTCTGGCAACATCTTCTTCTCGAGCTATTGCTATCATTCGTAACATGAGCACTGAGAGAACTTTATCTAATGGATCCATAAATCCTCTTTGCATCCATTTTGGTATAGTTGTCCGAGCATGTGAGAAACCAAGCTTTTGTAATATATAGTCTACACCATAAGGCTCAATACTTTTGCCTCCCCATGACAACAATCTAAAATAAACAAAATATTCAAAATTTATTTAAATTTATTTTTAAAATGTCATTTTACATATTATCCATAGATTAAAATAATTAAAAATTTTTTTTTCCATACCTAACAGTTGGTTCTAAATGCCAAGTGGTACAATTGTAATCCCTCCAATCATTAGTAAAAGATTGAGGCGATTCCATGGTAGGCTGACTTGTATTTCCAGTGTTTGATGTTTCTGGACTTTGTGGTCGATTAGTCATAGAAGACTAAATTAGTAAAAATAATTAAATTAACAAAAATAACAAAAATAACAACAATAAATATCAACTCTCTAGAACTTACTACTTTATCTTTTTCCAAAATATAAGATGTAATGAGATCATGTAGAAAGAAAAAAGCTTCTGCATCTACAGTTACAAAAATATGATCTTCAAACTCTGTTATAAAACTACACTCAACTGTAGGTTTGATATCATATGGAGAAGGTAACTTGACAGGTTGTGTATGGTTGCTCTTGAGATTAAGTTGTAAAGTAGGTAATGCAAATATGACTTCACGTGTATGAGTCAGGTTCTCTTGAGGTTTTGGTGTACGTGAGCGTGGTGCCGACTCAGTCGTATCTTGTTTCTCACGCTCCAAACTTGGAAAACGGTCAACTTCTACATATTATGAATGAAATATTTTATAAAGTTGATTAGCTATAAAATAGTAAAATAAAATTTTTACCATCTATTTCACTTAATGCAAACGCATAATTGAACCATTCTTGAATAGTTTTGAACTGCGGTGGAAAAAGAACATTACGACTAAACTTACATACAGTTGCCATACTGTGTTGTGGTCGTACAGTACCCTCCATGCCCAAACTAAAAGTGAGATTTTGTACTACATTTATGTCCAAGTCGTCCCTACATAGTGGTCCAGAATCTATAATTAACAACAAAAATATAATTTGTATGGAAATTCTTTAAAATAATATTAATTTGAAATCTATTACCTCCAAAATTAAAAACTTCATGCGCTTCAGTTGCAAATGATATACATGGTTCTTTTAAGGAAAATAGTGCCCATGACTTTGATTTGAAATTAATGCCATGAAAACATGCTAAAGATATATTGACACCATGCAAATCCATTTTCCCACCTAAAACAGTACCCCAATGTGGCAAAGGGTATTTTAATGTGGATAATCTTAATCCAGAAACTGCTTCTAATGCACGTTGCCAATGTCTATGATGGTGTTTACATTCGTCTGAACTTATATCTAAAAATAATGATGTTAGATATAAATTTAATAAAATGTAAATCAATGTTATCTAAAACACAATACATACTATCTGGACTTGAGGTTGAGATCAATATACGTCTTCTCACAGTCTTCTTCTTTGAACTTTTCTCATTGCTGATTGATTCTCTGTGATCTTGTAGACTTGAGAAAACTCGTTTGCTGGACTTAAACTGCTGTGAGAAGAATTCTTCCAATTTATAATACATTTTCATAATATCCGAGGAAGTGCTTTTGGATATCATTAATTGCAATTGATCCCAACCAAGATCACCATGCATAAACACAATTCCTGGCCGTTTGTTAGAGTCATGTACACTGTCAGTTGATAAGGCTTTACTCAACACCTTCCATTCATCCTTTAAAACCACTTCAAGTAAACTAACTCTGGACATTAATACTGCTGTACCCATATAGTCTAAACGAAGTTCAAGTGCTGACAATTTTAAACCAACAGTATGACGAGGCTCTGAACCGGGATCTTCTCTAATCAATACTATATATAAAAAACATTTAAAAAAAACCAAAACCATAAAGTATATAAAAAAAACATATAGACAAAAATTCAAAACAAAAATATAATTTATACAAATCATACCATAAGTGTTAATTTTATTCAATTCAATTGTACCACCCACAATACCGCCTTTAGCATCAAGTCCAGAACCGCCAAGGCCTAAGCCAATGTGCATATTTTTATGACCAGTACTCCCAATGGATAATCGGCCTTCGGAATGAAATTGTTTAGATAACCAACTAAACAAAGATTAAAATTACAATTGATTAAAAAAGTATTTGATAAATATATTACATTTATAAATTAATATACTTACGTAACATTTCCCATAACATTTCCCATATTCATGTGTACATTCAGTCTCTTAAAGTTTACAGCAAATATCACCAATGTTTCCCATGCAGCTGCGCCGACACTACTAGATTTCTGATCTGGACTTGAGTCTTGGCTTGAATTATTTTTTTTCTTTTCAAAAGGCAAATGTTTGTCACCTTTAATGTTTAAGTGAAGTTTATCACGGCTAGGTTTCATTTTAGTATCAGTTACAAAATTTCCATAACTAAAAAAATAAATAATAATAATCAAAAATATAATCAATATAATTTTTTTATCAACTTACGAATCTTCAGGATCTACATTGTTACTATGGTCACTATATACGCTGCTTGGAACAGTTCTGGTAAGATCACCTAAGAAAAGCCTGCGCACTATGCTACGCCTATACCAAGCACGAGGAAATGCTAAGATTTCAGTCAAACGTCTCATATCATATTTGAATGAAGCAGATCCTATATCAACAATGGCTAAATAAAAAATAAAAATTGTTAGTTTCATATAAAAAACAATAATAATTATACAAACAATAAAATACTCACTAGAGAATCTAATAGTGGCGTGACTTTGATCAGATGTGGTCTTAGATCCAGGTACGGATTCAAAATTCAGCTTCCTACTTCTGGATAAATGAAATTTAATAAATTCAACATTGACACTTAAAGAATCTTTACGTTCACCATCAGCTAATGGGGACCATGCATGAGCATGTGGCTCTTTAAGATTAGCTGCTATAGGGAAAAAGTAACAACATATATTAATATGAATACCTACATATTATATTTTAAATTAACAATTATCAATTAATTTACATGATTTTTTTCCTCCATATGGATGAAAAATATACATGGAAAAGTCTGCCATTACTCCAGTGATACTTAAACCTCCTACTGCAACTGGTAGACTATTGGAGTCTTCATAATAATCTTCAAGTCTAATAATAAAAGAAGTGCAATTTTTTTTTTAATGTTATTAATAATAAGTCAATTTTTATATTACTCATTCGAAGAATCAGTTCTCTTAGAAGAAAATACAATATCCAAAGATGGCAACTTCAACATACACTCAACTCGTGATACTGGCAAACACGAAAATCGGAATGTTGATGTTTGAACATGGAGGTAAACAATTACGTCTACAGGGAATGAAGTATAAGCGTATTGCCCAGGTGTCAAATATGGAGCAAACAAATCGTCATCATTGTCTGTAGCAAACATTGTATCAAATGTACCTAAAAAAAAGATTAACAGATCTTCTTTTTTTAATATCCACAGTGAAGGATGAAAACATTTAAAAAAATACCTGTATCGGTAAACTGTTGTGCCGGTATAGGTGCTAAAGTCTGCTCTAGGAATTCGAGTATATGCGGTGATATAATAGTCTCTTCTGGTATACTCTGGAGTGTAGCCCAACAATAGAGGCTGGCTTTTTTTGTACTCGTTTTCCTACTGATTACTCCACTTGAGTCAATTGAGTACATGAGAGATTGGCCTTCATCAGACACCATTTTTGATTCGTAATGTACTTTAAAATCAAGTCCAGGAATATGAAATATAGTTAATTCAGATAACTGAGATAAAGTGTTGGTCACTGTTTGGTGGTGTCTTAATCGAGAACTCGATGTACTATTTGCACCTAATTTATCTTTATAAGAACGCCTAGGTAAATTTGGACTTCCAGGAACATATTCAAGAACACCACCAGAACAACTACGCTCTTTTTTCATTCTAGACATCCTTAAAAATCAATGAGTTACTAAGTGTTTTAAAAATTTTCATAAAACAAAATACTCACAATTTGATTTCATCTTCTTTGACAGAATCTTTAGTGTGCAATACACATTTTCCACTGTTAATGAACACTTTTACATCTAATTCAAAATCAATATTAGGTTCTTGTGGTTTTTGAGTAGCACCGGATACAAACAATGGATTAACCAAAAAGTCATCCCTACCAAAACAATATTTGATTTAATGAATAGATATAATTTTAATGTTTATAATACAATTACCTCGAGTCCATATGTCTACCATAATCTGTATTTGGCCAACTATCATCACCTTCAGTAGTTAAACTTTGTTCAGAACTAGCACTGGGCAACGAACTTTGTCGGAATATTTCTTTAGTATTACTGAATGTTACATGACCAGGATGTGTCACCCTGAATGATGTTGAACGTTGTGGCCCAGCTTGAGGAGAATTTTCAACACTACTTAAACTAGTCACTTCGTCAGGACTAAAAATATTTAGTTAACAATAAAAATAGTTATTTAGTTATTTTAACATTGGAATAATTAGTTTTGGTACAATTTTTAAAATTGACTTTACCTTTGAGTTTCTTTGAATTCTGATACTTCTTGTGTAGGTGAAACAATAAATGATTTTGACCTATATGTAGAACTTTTGTTGCTAAGTCCAAATTTACCCTTTAAACTTGATTTACCTTTCACACTTTGTCTTCTTAGTTTCTGAATCATATCTCTAAAAATTGATTTGCTTAGTATCAAAAAATAATACCCTTATAACCAAATCTCACCTTCTGAATCCTTTGAAAACCATTGCTTCCAACTCACGTAAACGTTTTACTTCATGTTCAATAGTTCCTTGAGATGCTCCCAAGGAACGTAAATCATTTATGGCTTTAGCTTGTTCATACATTTCTTTCTCAATTATCTTTGATCTAGTTTTAGCATTCATTGTGGGATCAATAGCTAAAGATGCTAATATATCACCTTCCATATTTGATTTGTGTCTAATAATATCACTGTCTTGAGATATAGGATCACTATCTGATAATGGATCATCAGTATCTTGTACTCCTGTTAAGGCAGTCAAGGTATGTCCTAATGCACTAAGCTGTTTTCCTATATTTACATCTAGATGCATGTCAACACCTTCCATTTGCCATTTTACATTCAAGAACCATTTTGCATTTTCTATAATACATAATTAATTAATGTATTTAATAACAAAAATATTTACATGTTTACAATTAAGATCACATACCTGTAACAGAGTCTAATTTTTGAGAAGTTGTACGACTGCATACTTCATATGTTCCTTCTGACACTATGCACAAATTCATGGCAGTAGACACAAGTTCATTAGTTATATCAGGCTTCCAATCATCAAGAGATGAATCAAAATCATCAGCAAATCTTAAACATAGGCCAATGAAACGACCCTTACTCACCAGTGACCCAGAACTACATGCTGATATACTAGTTGATTCTAACGTAATTACTACTGCAGAACATGATTCAAAGTCCATGAAAATTGAGCGATTTAAACCCCATGTTGTCTTAAAAATACATAAATTATGAGATTAAAATTTGAATATTTAATGTATAAACATAATTACATACCTGGGGAAGTGGATTTAAAGGCACACAAATACCCATATCTTCAACAGTCAGTTGTAAGAAAATAGTACCCAAATTTGGTGATACAGGTATTTTATCAGATGCCAATTTTTCTGTTGATGGCTGAGTAGCTGTCAAAACTTCTTTATTTAAACTTGCTCTTTGTTCGTTCCAATACTCATATGCATTTTTGTAGTTCAACCACACTAATATTGCTTTGTCCACCGCTAATGGTTGAATGTAAATTAAAGGTCTTCGCAAGGTAATGAGTATTACTTCTTTGTCTTCGCCTTCACCAACCATTTCTCCTTGGAAAGCATTACGTAACTCTAAATAATTAAAAAATATAATTAAAAATGTAAGCCTAAAAATTAAAACGTTAGTTATTTGAATATAAATAATAGTCCAATACACAATATATATATAATAGCTAGAATTACCAATTCTTGTTTTAAAAAACGCAAAACTTTGGAATTCAGGATCAGCTTCTTCGAACAATGGGTTCCGTATCACCTGGCCAAGTGATAAATTTACATCAATATGAGCTTTGACAAAAATTTTAACTTGTTCAGATGTTTGATAAGATGAGCCTGATACATTTTGAACTCTATTCGATAGTTGAAAGTCTGCTGAACCTGTTTCCAATCGAACAGCACAATTTGTCGGTGTAGTAGCTGTAAGTTCTATACGCTGAAATAATAAAAGTATCAATATAAAGAATGGATTTTTTTTTATTAACTTTCTGTTTTAGATTATTTAGGTTAACAATTTTAATATTATTATAAATACAGTATCAAACTTTTTAAGAAATTTACCCTCATTTTAACGGTCAAAGAAAATAATATTCTTTTGACAGGAGCAGAACGATTTGTGTCATTATCTTCTAACCATATAGGTACAGGTTTTTCACCTCCATACACTTTTTGAACGACTTCATTGACTTCCTACATACAAAGGTGTTAAATATTTAAATAATATGAACTACAGATAATTGTGAAATAACTTACTTTCATAAATACTTTTTGAACAAATACTAAATGGTTTAATAAATCTGTTGTGAGTGACTGCTCAAATACACCAATATCAGCCACAGCACTTAAATAATTTCCTTGGCGTAGTACAGCACCATCTAATAAATAAAACATTTTTACTACTGAAATAAAACATCTAAATATAATTTTTAATTTTTAAAACTTTACCTGTTCCAGAAAATTGATTTTCTCCCGTTTTTGAACCACCATCAAGTATATATTCAGCCGATACATGTACCTTTGGAAGTTCAATACTAGCTTCTGATGGTAAATTTGTCTCAGTCACCTATATGTTTTAAAATTATAAGTAAAAAATGTATATTTAACAAAAATTTTAAAATCAAACCGGTATTTTAGTAGAAAATGATAAAGTATGTTGAGGTAAATCAATAATAAACTTTGCTTTATTTCCAGTATATCCAGTGCTGGTAACTTGATCCATTTTATATTGTGCTCTTAAAGAAGGCAATAACGCAGCAGTGACGGTTAAACACTGAAAAAAAAAAAAATTAATCAATATTCACAGTTTATGAAATACTTAAATTACTTGAATGACTGCAGTGAAATGCATAACTAATGGCTGTAGCAAAACATTAGGTTCAGGAACCTTAATAATTTCTTCTTTATGCACTCTTTGAATCATTGGACTCTGTTGAGCAGTCATACTTGATGGCTCTACAGATCCTTGTACATCAGTCTCATCAATAGTTGCAACACGTCCCATTCGACTAGATGTTCGAGCCACTCGAAGTTCCTAAACAATAATTACCGAAATATAAATATAAAAATTTGTGTGATACACCTATCTAATACTAATTGATAATTCACTTGTAAAGTAGATGAAAGCTGCTTGCTTCCTCTAGTCATCATTCCGTGAAGAGCAACAGGATGTTGAGGGATATCAATATTTACAACGCCAATTGTTAGTAAACCAGAATTTTGATCCTTTGTTCGCCGACTCATACTTGAATATAAAGTCTGTGATTTACCCACAGTAACCTTAACAACAGTCTGTTGATTAGGTGCAACACCTTCTAAAAGTACTATCATAGTACGACCTATATGTCCAGTCAAAGAACACTCTAAACTTGGAGGTCGTGTTTTCTTTCGAAAAGTTGAACTAGTGTGTAAGTTAGTAATTTCTGCTTCTAATTTCAAGCCACTCAGCGTGGCTAATAGCCTAGTCCGGTGAATACGAACTACAACAAACACCATTAGTCTTGTACGTTCTTCTTTTGTTATTCCTATAATATAATATGTTTTATGAATTTATGATGATAAGAAAATTAAAAATGTTATAATCAAACAAAAATAATAAGATAATTTACGTTGATTCAGGTGTGAAACAGGTGGCACTGGAGTACTTGTAGACCCATCTTTATCAATATCATCACAAGATTTAGACTCTGGCAGTATATCATATTTTCTAGTGCCCTTGTATCCTTCCGATACATCTACGCCAAATGATATCCTTTGTGTCACAGTTTTAGTTTCAGGCATTGTAGCGTATAATTCTAATAAATGGTAAACAGTCTTCCAACACCTAGGTGTCATTGATACAATATTGGAATCCACTTCATCAATGGGTTTCATTGGTATGATGCGTTCAAATTCAGATAAACTCGGAGTCAAGCATTCACTGACTACTGGAGTTTCACTCAAATTCATATATCCCTTAACACTTTTACCAGTTGATCTTAGTTTTTGTGCTAACGTTTGGTGTTTTGAACGTATTGATGGAGAAGGTGATACTATAGGTTTCAATTCGCTAGCTGAACGTGGCAAAAATCGTTTGATAGGTGGTGGTGTCGGTACTGGTACTTCAGATTGATCTAAAATGTTCAACCAGCCTAATAATGAAATGTATTTTAGATGAAATAAAAAGTATGTACTTACCTGATTGTGATGTAGGTGGCTTAGCATTAGTACGGGAAACATATGGATGAGGCTGTTGTTCACGAAGTTCAGTTTGTGTATCTTTCACATTTTGGTACATATTGGTTATTTGATTAAGAAGTCTCAAAAGAGGCATATTAACCTACAAGTTTAGTTTAAAACAATTGTATGATTAATATGTTCCCAAATTTCTCAATTTTTATAAAAGATCATTTGTTTTTAATGTATCTTCTTTGGCATGCAAGAATTAGTTATTACTTGTAAGTCATCATACAGCTCAGTTTTATTTCAAATTAAAATATTATTTCTCAATTTAAATAAGTTTTAAATTTAGATAGTTCAAGGGTTGGAAAGCACAAAGATAAAAACAAGGATACACACTGTATGAGTTTATTTATTATGAATAAAATATATGATTCTCTGTTGATCTCACCTGTTGAGAAATGTATCTAACAGAAACACAAATATTAAATGATGTGTTTGAATGTTTTTTTAATTGGCCTCGAGATAAATATAGCATATTACGTCTTTGTCGTCGAATATCATCAACAACTGTCATATCAGCAGATCGGCGTACATCACATTCAATACTAACACGATCACATAAGAATGCTGGTACTTCAGGTAATAAATCTAACCACGGAGTTTCTAAAATATATAATTAAAAAAATGTTTTATTGTGAGGATATAAATCTAATAGATGTAACCATATACCTGATTTGGATTTGTTTTTAAAAGATTTTGATTTCTTTCCTGTTTCTGGAAGTTTACCATACTCACTGACAACAATGTCTATATGCATTGTTTCAAGACTTCCAACAAGTGACAAATTAGACCCCCAAGAGTCAAGTGCAGCTATACCATTGTTACCTATTTTATAATGCAAATTGTATGTAAATAAATGCTGTATGAAAACATAAACTTACAGGAAACAAAATTATTTTTTCCACTTTAAAAATATCTACAGAAGATCTTTAAATGATTTTCCGAGTTGAGAATTAAAAACTTTTTGTTATTTAACATTAAGATTAAAAACAAATTATACAACAAAAAGGAAAGGAATATAATTATAATTCATACAAACATAGAATAATAAGTCCTTAAAAAAAAAAAAATGTATTCAATTTAATCATTCTATAACTTATGCTTTCTTAAATCATAATTTTGATTTAAATATTTAGCTGATATTTACAATTGTGTTTATAAGGTTATAAAAATACATTTATCATTTATTTATTTGTATGCTAATATGCCTAATATAATAAAACACAAATAATTACCTGAATTAGGGTTAACCATTTGTTGAGGCATAACTCCAAGACTAGATAGTAATGGTTCGAAAATTAGGTGAGCATCCAATAGTCGTAGTGAATCATATTTAGGAAATATATTAAAACGCAATGAATCTGATTCTGCAAAATCTGCCGATGATTGATTATCAGATGTAAGAGGTACATTTTTTGATTCAGATGAACGTAATGGTCCTTTACGTAGCCGCTGAACAATCAAAAATATATTATACAATTAGATAAGTAACTAAATAATTATATCAATACTCATAAGTCATAAGTATACAAACCCAATTTCGTATTTTTTTGGCTTTAACCAATCTATTAGATACTCGAGGTTCAGGATTAATAAAATCTTGTTTAGCCATCCAAGTGTAAAGATCTTCATTTCGGTCTGATTTTTGTGGCGATATGTTTATAGCTTCTACACTTCCAGACAAATTTTCACCTTCTATTGGAACCTGATAATTATTATCAACTAATGGAACTTCAACAATATTTTTGTATGTGTGCTGAACTGTGTCATCCAATATTGGAAACATCACACTGGCTCTAGATGAAGATGGCATTTGAGTGGGCAACAGTGATTTGTTGTTTTTAGGCTGATCACAAGAAGAATTATGTGAACTAACTGCAACACTGTCGTTTGGCTGATCTGTTATACCAGTTGGCGAAAATGGATCATAATAATGAGACTCGTTACCATAATTTCCTTTAGACCCTATTGTAAATAATGAGATATGATAATGTATTTTCAATTTTATTAAAAGCAATTAATTACCAAAGCTTTAAGCATATAAATAACCAAATAAAAACTAATTAGGAGCAAAAAATTTGAAAAAATAAAATAACAGAATGATATGTATCAATCAGTCAAATAATAAAAATACAAACAAAAATAAAACTATAAGATGAACATTAGCCAAAGGTTATTTAAATTGTTATATTATAAGCAAGAGATGGATAGTGCAGTGTGGTAGGCGAGTATGTAGAATGAGTGATATTAAGGGACTGTATAAGTAAAATAATATTACTCAAAATGATTAAAAATTGTATTAATAGATGAATTGTTAATAAGTTAATCATTCATAATAAGTAATGACTAATGAAACTGAGATATGTGACAATTATTAAAATATTAGTATTTAAAAAAAATATAAGCCATTATTCTAAATAATTTTACTTACTAAAAGCATTGAACTATATAATATTATAGTATAAAAATATATTTATAAAGCATTAAAAAATAATATATATTTATAATAATATTATACAGTTCAATAACTAAAAGATATTACGAAATGATATTGATGAAATTATGATACACTTTATTTTCTAATTAGAATACCATAGTAAGAAATAAATAAGAATAAAATTACTAATAAATAAAAATGTGAAACAAAATAGGTATACTCCAAGATAACATTTCATTTATAGTAATAAATTAATAAAAAGTGTCATGCAGGGAAACAATATGATTATTTTATGCTGTAAATTTAATTTGTTAACATTTATATGTCGTACCACATTTGTTTGTATGCGATTTGAGTACCCGTTGTAATGTAGACACGTGCGAATGACGTTCGCTGGTCAGCAGCATAGCACACTCGTCGGTTATACCTTCTCCGCCTTCTTCCCCAGAAGCCTCCCCATCCTTTAGCATATGACCAAAAAATACATATTTACAAATGATACCCAAGGCAAAAAATTATGATTGTATCCATAAAATATACAGTAAATATGTAATTACAAATTATTATTATCATTATTATTATTATTATTATTATATTATTAATGTACACAGATTTATGTGTAACTACTATTAATATTAGCAAACCATAAAGCACCCTTAGAATAACACTAATAGTGACAATGAATAAACGTATAACACAATGAGACACCTAATGAACCATGTAAAAGCATTACACCAAGTGATTGTACATTTTTAAAAATAACGATATGCAAATAATTGGATACTATTTTTTTTCTGCTTACATATAAATAAATCGGGATTATGTGATGTATTTGCACTTCGACGAAAATTTAAATAGCCACAATCATATAACACCTGTTTTAGAAAAGGATACTCATTTGAAATTTTATTTTTAATAATAAATTATCCCAATCTGATTAAGTATCTGAACCAAATTTGTTTTTATATTTTTTTAATGATTAAAAAAAAATTGATTATTTAAACAACATACCTCTTCAGCATCTGAAACTGCAAAAGTTACATTTAATGGTTTTAAGTTATGATGTCGACTTTTGAAGTTGTGTTCAAGTAATAAAGGGGTATATAAGATATTTTTCCACTGACGACTCAAAACAATAACGCCCTATAAAATATTTAAATTAAATTAATTATTCAATTATTTAAATCTGTAAATACTTAAAATACACTTACTTGTCTCAAAATTGATAAATTAGGCAAAAATGGATCTTTTAAATTAGTATCAATTGTTACATCACTTTGAAGAAGGTATTTTTGCAATATATTACACAATTGACATGAAGGATCTTCTTGTAAAGTTTTAGCCAAGGGAGTAGTATGCCTATAACGACTCTAAAAAGAAATATAATTAATAATTTAACAACTTATTAATAATTAAGTTATTACTAGAGCCCGGATTTCATGTAAAAACATTTTTTTTAACTAAAGTAAGAAATGTGATGTAAGTAAGAAATGTTTATGTTTTATAACCTGTAAGATCTATCGAGACAATTTTTTGCATATTTTGAACTTAAAGAATATTTCAGAATATTTTATCTTAGTCAAATTTTTTTTTGGTTTAATGTATAACATATTTAACTTTGAAAAATTATGAATAATAAAGAATATTTTAAGATATCATTATTTATTTATGTTTTGCTTATGATTATAAAGTCATGAATTTATGATTGAAGAAATTAATAACAATCAATATATATAAATATATAGATATAGATATTTTTCTTAATATGTAAATACTAAAAAAATTATGCGAATATTTTATCAATTACTGCTGAATGTAAACATAATATTACAAATGTTTTAACAAAAAATAAATCCAAACTCTAGGTACCACTTATTATAAATTATTTTAGTATCAAATCTGTTTGTAATGAAAATACATATACCTTAAGAGGTATATGAAGACTTTGAACATCTAGTGCTTCAGCCATTAAACAAGTTACAACAGCTGTACAGCGTCTATATCTAGTACGTAGCATGTGCACAAGACGCATTGCAAAACGATTACTAGGATTCATCCATGCATTAATAGCCGGTGATGCTGTACTCAGTAAATTCCAGTCATGTCTACATATATCAATAAGTTAAATACATATTATTTCAATTAACTGAGATTGCAAAATATATACCTTGTATAGTCTATTTTACGAGTAATTGGTGTTAATGGAGGTGCAGCAAAATTAAACCAAACTTGACATACTTCCATGACACACGATGATGCATTTTTATCAATTCCAACTTTTGCCACTGTGTTGTCACTAAAGAAAAACATAATTCAATTTAAAACATTAAATAATTCTATAATGTATACAGTAGATACCATTTATAAGACTCAAAATTGCATAGAACGGTCCATATATTTAAAAAAAATAGTAATAAGCAATAGCGGAAATAAAGTTCTGTTTTTTTAAAGATATTTTTAAATTATTATAAAAAAGAAAAAATCTCGACCTCAACCCCTAAATGTATGACTTTTGAATCAACTTGTTATAAGACTCACAACTTCGGTTATATGACTCAAATTGCATAGAGACTTAAATTACATTACCCTAACATCTGATTTTATTTATAGCAAGTTAAATAATAATAAAAGTTTATTAATGATATTCATATACTATAATATTTATTTAATAATAATTATGTTACATTATGTAATAAAAGCAAAATAAAGTAAACAATTAATTAAAATGTTGGTTATATTTTTCTCCATTTTCCTTATAAGATTCATTCAGTTATAAGACTAACTTTGTGCTGATCCAAAGTGAGTCTTATATGTGGCATCTACTAAATTAAGTAAAACATAGCAAGTAAAACTTACACAGTATCTTCATTATTAATAAATGTTTCGGAGGGAATTTTAGTTTGCTTAGGAGTAGCCATTGGTGTTGAACCACCACCTACGTCTTGTTTGCTAGAAGCTAAAAACAATAAATGTAAATTATTTTTTACTCAATAATAATGAACAAAAATTTCCAATTAGATATGATATTTACTATTTGCTTTAAATTCTATATTATCTTCATTTTTAGGTCGAATTTCAGAATGAGATACTTTCCCAACTGTTGAGTCAGGTATTGGTGAAGGTGATGGAACATCTCTAATTTCTCGATCATTCTCTTTCTCAAAGTTTGATCTTTTTACAACCTATGTATGTTAAAATCAATATAATTGTAATAAACACATTAAGCATTAGATTTAATAATAAATACAAACTTTAAAAGCAATTCCTTCAAAACCACATTCCATCATGATAAATCCCATTTTTTCATCTGAAATACTTATCAGGCCCATTTCATCATTTTCACTATTTACACTATTCTGAACCTCTGTAGATTTTCCTTTAGAACAAGTTTTGAACATTACTTTTGAACAATGAACAGGTATGGCTGTAATAACTGCTTCTTTCAATATTGAACATTCATTATGTAATCTACGTAGTTGAGCATGTGCTCTATCTATAAATAAATAACAATAATTGAAACATCAAAAAATCTTAATCTTATGATTTACACTATTTAATAAAATATAAAATATGTATTGTTTAGTTTAGTGTTCCATAAAAGAAAAAAATATCTTTATTAATACTATGTAATATTATAATAGAAAAGAAAATATAAGGAAAATCACTGAACAAACTAGTTTACAGCACCAACCAAATAAAAAATATAATAACATATTATACACAACATTCTATGTTAATGTCTGTAATAAGTAATAATATATTTAGAAATATGATAGGGGAAAAAATTGTATTAGCATATATATTTTTAATTTATTAAAAACAAAAATGTGAAGTCTGAAAAAATAGATTTAAAAAATATTTTTGTTTAATTATTTTAATTTAATAATGCAAATAATTACTTATGTGCAGTGTTATAACTGTTTCTTCTTGTTGTTTTTCAGAAGTCTCAATATAAACTGGTTCACCATGTGTGCTCTCGGGATCAACTTCAGATGTAATATTTAATCCAAGTAAAAAAGCTTTTCCAGCAGCTCTACTTAAAACACCTTTCTTTTGACCACTTGGTGCAACAGCTGGTGGATGATATGTTTGTACAATTTCTCTTGCCTTAATACAATATAAAAATCATTTTAATTATAACACCACATTATAGACAAAAATGAATAACTTGACAATGATTATATTATAGTATAACCTACAGTTAATGCAAAAAATATATGTTAAAAGGAAACTCAATATTGAAAATGTAGAGGGTTATTTGTTTAAAATATTTTATTAATATACATAAATATGTTTTTAATATATTTTTTTTATTATTATTAGATGGTTATTTCATACAATAATCCAAAATAAAACAGGTCTGAAACCTCTAAACATTTCTTTTATAAATACATGAAAAAACTTGAAATTGTTCAACTTTATTTTTTCTTAATATATTATCAAACTAGCCTTTAAAAGACCTTTTAAAAATAGTTAAGGTTTCAACCAGTTGCATACTTGGAACTGAATTTGAGAGTGGGGTTAATTTCCCCACTGGTATACCACTGATTTCAACTCTTCAATGCTTTTTAATTTTATCATAAAACCAATTTTCAAATAAAAAATAATTATTTACTTATTCAAAACAAACCTGTTTACTAAAATGAAACTTAGTAGTAAGTTCTTCAAGGCATATTGCTAATAATGATACACAAGTCAAATCTCTAATATTATCTAATGCCGAAAAAGATATGACTTCTTCAACAATGGACGCTTGTAGTACACAAATATTAATCTGAAATATTTAAGAATATTTTGGTGAATGGATTAATTATACAAAGTTAGCAAATCAATAATGTTTTCCAATTACTGATTTAACATTCAAAGAACATAATACTGATTAAGAACTCAATTATTAACAGTAAACAATCAATAATGTATGAAAGCAATTTAAATAATTTATTAAATTACTCGAAATATATTTTTACAGTAAATAATTTGTAAACCTAACCTAACCTACTTTTGGTAAAATGACAGTTCCTTGAACTTGTGATGCAATAAATTCTTCATAAACACGGTTTGGTTGTTGTAAATCAGGTTGTGCATCTTTATTTAAATTTGGTTTTACTCTTTCCACAGTACTTCTTTTACTTCCTCCACCCTGCATTTGGCTTAAATATTTATCACGCTTAAGTATATTAGTGGCTTCAACACGACTAATGCAACTGGAATGTAAGTGGTTCAAGACGGTGAGAGGGTGGAGATTACTAAATGTTGGAATCAAACTATCAACAAACCTATAAAGTATAAAAACATTTTTTAAATTTTTCAAAGAAATCAAGTAATTATAAATATTATGAATACTTTTGTAGTGATTCTAAGGCTAATGGTGTGACCATCAAATCAATATCTCCTTTCAGTTTGATAACAACTGTTGTTCTTGTTCCAGTTTCACTTCGTAAAGACACCATTTCTTCTTCACAATCTGAAAAATAAATTTTAGTTTAAAAATAATCATAAAAAATAAATGTAAAATTGCATTTAAACATACCAATTTCAAATGTTTCTTTTGCATTCTGAGTAAAATCAAACTGTGATTGATCCCATGTATATTTCTTTGAAGATTGTGTTTGTGCATTAAGTGGACTAGGTTCTTTTTCTTTAGAATCTGTTCTAGGGACCATCTTTAAGCTTGTGAAACCTTCAGTTGTAGTTTCAAATTTAGGTAAATATCGACTACCTGTAATATTGCATTTAAATATAAGTTCCTAATAACAAATTAACTTAATTAAATATTCTTACCAATAAATACAAGACGATCGTCCACTGTATGCTGATAAATTGGAACAGTAAACGCATCAGATCCTGCTGGTAATGATGTCTGAGACCAATTACCACAACTTGTTTGTGATAAATGATTCGTATAAGTGGTGAGTAATAATGGAGAATCAACAATAGGCTTATTGATATGCATGTGCAAATTTACAAGTGCCAAGTCTTCTTGAGATGATACAGCAGACATAAAAGATGTACTGGATATTGAACGTGAATCTGATGAATCGATAATTCCTCCATCATGTTCCTAAAAAAAAAATGTTATAATTTATATACTTTGAATGAAATCATTCATTAAGAACATACATTATCAATTAAATTATGTTTAGATTTCAACAATGGACTTTGATTGGCATCTCTACTCATGTCCATAGCAAGTAATGTTTTTTCATCATCGGCTAAATCACACTGCAAATAGAATAAAATAAATTTAATAAATTGATTTGACAAAAAATTAGTTTTGTTTTTACTTCTAAGGCATCTATATTTATTATTGTATGGTCTTGATGATCAACTTTTGTATTATCAGAAACAGTAATATTACTTAATTGTGCTGGACTGCTTGGTATGATGGTTGTCTCACTTCCAAAATGATTCCTTAAACATATAATATATAAAATATGGATACTTAAATATTGTTACATTAAAATGCTAACTTAATAAAAGATTCATTTCGACCAATTCCACTGCTGTTCAAAGAGCTTTTTAATGAAGAACACCTGGCTGAACCCAACGTTATTCTATCATTACTCTTGAGATTACTAGTTAGAGTAAGATCTTCTTCAGCCGAAAAAAAGACTTCAGATGGATTATCACTAGTTATAGATATAGTTCGTGAATACGGGTGTTTTGAACTGGTCTGGTGCAATGAATGTATGGAATCAGTATTGGCTGCACTAATCTAAACACAAAATAGAAAAATAAAGCCCAATTTGATATTTTAAAACTACCAGTTACTCTCGCCAGCCATTTGGGACGAATGAAAATACATACTGAATTATTCTGGGCACTAGTAACAAGTGCATTATATTGAAGGGCTGTTGTGTTAAAATAGTCAACAGCAAGTCTAGAATCTGAAACACTATACTTTGGGCAGACACCGTTGTCAACAGCTAATGTGTTTTCAGGCACACTCAGTATGGACCTAGTAGTGTTAAACTTGTGAGGTGATTGAGGTCGTGAATCCATTTTAAGTACAGGGGTTGGACTGGCATCAATTAGACGTGAATATGGCACTTCACGACTTATTGTTTGTACTCCATTTAGTCTAAAAAATGTGTAATGAGCGATATTTCGCAACTGATATAGCTGACAATAAGTTCCAAACAAACCTGCTGGCAGCAGATGAATATGAGAAACGTCTAGATAATGGGTGTGTCGGTAAAGGAGAAGGTATGTCTTCGCTGTCTATTGTGTATGGTATATTGGTTGGGACATTAGGACTGTTCTTGCTTCCCTCAGACTGATCTTGGTATACCTATCAGGAATCAATTATACATTATAAATAAAAAGCATATATTTGATTTTCTTAAAAAATATGGTTATTGGTACTTTTTAAACTATTATTCCCTAAATAAAATACAACATTTATATAGCAGTTTATTAAAAGCAGAAATAATGGGACGTTTTAAGTCCCAAATAGCTGGATTTGTAAAAAAGCAAACATTTAATTATAAACAAATTGTATTGAAAACATTTTTATAACATATCAGACCCAAGACTTCAAATGGCTATTTTTAAACCATAAATATCTCATTGGTATTTTTACCAAACCATTTTTCATTGCTTTGACTAAAATATTATACTTCAATATGTTCTGAAGTGTTGTGATCTTCTTTAATATTACACAAAGTAATATGAACTATTCTAATAATTTATAGTGATAATTACGACATATTCAAGACTAATTTTCAAACAAATTGTAGATAATAAGTTAAACTAACTAAAAAAAATTGTTAAGAACTAAGAAAATTAACAAGTTATAAACACAACATTTATAAATTATACCATTGATTATACCTTATTACTACATTCCACATAGATAAATACACTAATATCAAGAGCCAAATGCTTGTAAGTACATTTAATAATTTCTATAATCTTATGGTATTTCAATGTTAAAAATATTGGTTGTTTTTAATAAGGTGCGAGCATCATACAACTTTGACACAAGCCTCGAGTTGGCCACTACTGCTTTATATTGTCTTTAGTATACTATTTGTTATTATGTAGTAAATTTTAATTTAAGTCATCAAAATTCATATAAATTAATATTTGATAATCTGTTGATAATAAGAGTTTGAAAATTCCTTGCCACATATTAAAATATAGAGTTAATTCAATAATAAATAAACAAAATAAAAATAAATATAAAACACATTTTAGCAAAAACCGAACAAAATAAATATTTAGTAGTGATTAGAATTTAGAATGCAATAATGCGTTTCAGACAAATACTCTTAAATGATATCTATCCCTTTTCTAAAATAAACAGATGCTTCAAAATCTGGAGTACAACATATTGTGTTGAACAGGTAAATATTTACAGACACCTTTGCACTTTAAATAACATAAAAATATAATTCTCTCAATAATCCAAATCACGAATCATTACAAATAATGTCATTATTTTGAAATACTAAAGATAATGTGATGAGTTACAGTGAAATATACTATATATGACAACTCCTCCCTCTTTAGCAAGTGTTATTATAACATGCATTTTTTTGTTATTGTGCATAAAAATATTATTTATATTATTTTTTTCTCACATGCATGATTGAACAAGCATTTTTTATAAAACCTCAATTATATTTTAATTTATAATATATAATAATATATACAAATAATTAATTATAATAATACATTCAAGTTTTGATAGAATTAAATCTTAACTAAATGTATAATTCTAAAACCAGAACTTAATTAGTATGAATAATATATATAAATCATAAGCATACCTAAATTAACTTATTTTTACCTTATTTACAAGACGAGTATTTGGCCATTGTGGTACTGGATGATCATGTATAACAACACCACTACCAATATTGTATGGTGGTGTATGAAATATTAATTGACAATCATGTAAAATACTTTGGCCGAATCCTGGATCTTTTCCACTTTCGTTAACTCTATGAAATAATAATTTTGAAAAATAAATAATAAACTTTAACTTTAACTAAAACAATAAAAACCTTAGAGCTGCAATATTAATGCCATCTTGAATATCATTTCTAGACGGTTTAAAGAAACGTTGACCATTTTGATTACGGCCAAAGAAGGCACATCCACCAACACAACCACATTTTCCTGTCACAAGGGATCTACTGTCACTTGGCCACAAAAACCACAGTCTTTTGTAACGATCATCGTGCAGTTTAAGGTATCTACAAAATATAAAAAATATAAAATATGATATGATAAAATATTATATAATGTGATTTAAATACTAGAAGCATACTTATGTTGAACAAGATGCAAATTTTTATCAGAGTCAGATAAAGATGAGGCCAACTCAAGAATAAAGGGACCTAATGATGCAGAACCAATTTCTAACCACGTTTCCTGGTTTTCATTAGAGATACCACTAATATTTCTAAAAATACAAATAATTCAATAAATCAATTTTGTAAAAAAAGCAAATTCTTAATATAGAAAAATCAAATATATACAAACCGATGCTGAGATCTATTACTTCCAGTAGTGTTAGTATTACTATTAAGTCCAAGTGTATTTTGTGCACCAGCACAAATAAATTGTTTTAGTTTTACAGCTGGAATAACTAATGTAATACCAGACTTAAGATGGTTACTATGTAAGTTACAATGTGATAGTCGTAATGGAGAAGCCTAAAAAAATATTGTCTAATGAATAAAAAATTATAATAATTCATTGATCAATTAATGTTTTTTTCATTTAAATCACATATTATATTGTTTAATAGAAGAACAGATAATGTTTATTTATTGTTATTTAAATGGGCTATAAACTATAAACTATAATAATTGGTGAGATTAAATATAATTTTAAATGAGTAACGAGCATAAATCAAAAGAAAAACAGTATAAAATAATAACATTACAATTATTTGAGTAATAGAAACTTAAATGTGACTACTAGTAATATCTGATAATATGTTTTATACATCAATAAAAAAGTAAAACAAATTGATACTTTAATAAAGCTCTAATTGTTTAACAGGATATAATAGAAAGAATTAACTAATGCAATAACTTTTGTTCTAATCAAGTTTAAAAAAAATCATAATAGAATTTTTTTCAAAATATTATTTTTGAGGATTTTCTGACATGAATTTATCTCTTAAATTATTTATTATCCATTTAATTTTCACAATATTTTCCACATGTTTACCAGCATCATTTTCATTTTTTTTAGATTTTTCTGTTGTGTATCATATAATATAATACTACATGTTATGATAATTAAATCAGGTTAGTATTGTAAAAATAAACAAATAAGAGTCATTCAAAATATATCTTTAACTATTACAATTATTTATAATATATAACTAATGTAATAAAGAGAATGAATCTTATTATGTAGTATACTTGTTTTTTAAATAGATACAGAAAAATTAAATTAAATTTTAAAGAAATATGATATACATCTCCTTATTTTTTAACATTTTAAAATTTCTGAATCATGCAGTTGTATAAATAACAAAATCAAATAATTATTTTTTCATGTTATCAACTATACTATTAATGGATTTTGGTAGTTTAAATATATTACCCAAAAATTAATAGCTGTACCAGACTCGACTAGATAGATATCTATGGCATCAATAGCTACACGAGTCATTCGGTATTTTATCTCGTCAGCTGTGGGACATCTATAACGCGCCTGTGGATCATTATGAGGACATGTTGATGGAGGTGAACCATGATGACATTCTAATGGTAAATGAGCTGGTTTAAGTTGATTTTCCGAATCAAACATTAGTAAGAACATAGTCTCTAAACCAGTCACAATATGAAACAACTGAAAAAAGTAATTTGGTAACTAATACTATATATAAATACAAAAATTAACACACCCAAAGTTAAAATACAAATTAGGTCTGGAAAAGTACTATTTACAAGCAAATTTAATTAATGGATAAATAATTTAATCATAAGTTTGGAAAAACTTTATTTAAGTTTTATAATAATTAATTCTTTGATATGAAAATTAATAAGTAAAATCTTACTTGAGGTGCAGTAGCTTTTCCGCTAAGTTTTCCCAACTGAATTTCTAATAACCACGCATATTCTAATGTGTCTTGGTTGAGATTTCTTTCAGCATCACTAAACATAGCATGGCCTCGAATCTAAATAATATCATATATAATATTAACTTATTAATACAAATAGTATATATAAAGTATTTGTAGATTATTAATTAATATATTATCTACTTGTAAAGCAGAAAGCATTAAATGTCCTTGATTTAAATGATGATCTTTTACTGGTCGATTTCCTAATTTATCACTAGATATAAGTAAACTAGGTGACAACAATAACTGTAACTGAGTGTCCTTATAAGATTTTTTCATTTCAAGCCCAAAACGTTCAATTATTATTACTGGACAAGGGGGATCGTTATCATTGCAATTCTAAAACAATAAAATAATGTTACATTTTATGATAAAAATATTTTATTGAACTTACCTTAATGAGATGAGCCTGTAAATCATGCATAGTAATAGAAATAACTACTTCCAATGGTCTGTATTCACGTGGATCTACTTGAATTTTTATATCTGATAAAGAACTACTATCTTGATCTGTAACTTTATCAGTATTTGCACTTTTTGGATTAAGTTTATCATTCATGTCAGTAAAAATTTGATCTTCTCCAAAAATACTTTCCTAAACCACAATATGAATTAATTTAGTATGTTTAGAACACATTAATCATTGATAAATAAAAATAATTTACCTTTAAATGAAAAAAATGCCTGAGCCAAGATCCGTACAAAAACATAATTGATGAACCAATTTCCAACTCTAAGCTGACTTTGTCAGCAGGTAATGTAGTTGGGTCAAATTTTTGACCTTCATCCTATTAGAATAATAAAAAAAAAAATTATTAATTTAAGTTTAGTTTATTTATTAATTATTTAAATAGTTTCTTCTAACTCGAGTCCAATGAATAGGAACATTTTGTGTTTTATGATGTTGCATTCTCATTGGTGAAAGCAATTTTTCTTCTTTTTCGGGTGTAGTTATGTCAGCTTGTGGTGGTGGTCCATACATAGGCATTGGATGATAAATAAAATTAATTGATAAAGCAACAATTGGCATGGTCCAACAATCTACCCATCCAAGACTAAATTACAAATTTCAAATTATTACAAGACTATGTTTTGAGAATATTAAAATAATTTCTTATACCTTTTTTGACAAACATTTCTCCATTTACGTCCATTATCATCCAATTTTGACCTGTAGACTTTTCCGTCACGTCCAAGTAACTTGGCATTTTGATTTAATGATAACAACACACTTCGACTAGTGTATACTTCAGGCAAATACATGGATAAATCTATACTTTCACCTTGAATCCAAAATCTAAGTGGTAATGTCTCAGGCAGAAACTCCGTAAATGGCAGATCAAATGAAAAATCAAATAAATCACCACTGGCCGCAATAAGAGCTTTATAATATTAAGAAACAGTACATAAAATTAGAAAAATTCTAATTAAGCTGATCTTTAATTGAATACTATTAAACTTTAAAAATTATAGTTACCATTTTCTTGATTTTGAGATGAACAATCGATCCAATTGTACTCATTACTTATAGTTATTAATTCAAATTCTTTCATAAGAACTGAAAACTTCCATGTATATGGTACAAAATGTAAAATATCTGGCCTACTTTTACTGGCCCAATCATTTATCATTTCTATTAATGAAAAAAAAAAAACGAATAAACAAAAATAACTAAACATTTAATACGTTAAAATACTTATTTGTTTAAGATTTACCTTGAAAAAAACCTTTGTGAGCATAAGTAAACCATCCAGTTGCTTTACAACCAGTTAAATTAAACAACCATTCTTGATGATCATTCCACTGAATTGGATAGTGGCAATGAGCAGTAAATTCTAATGTTTCACACTCTAATAAACTGCGGAACTTTAAATATAATAAAAATATATTAACAATATAAATTGTATACAAAAAAATAATAATGTTTTACTTGCAAACTTGTAGTTGCTTCTAAATGAAGTAGCTGCCCAGTAATTTTAGTAGTATACCCATCATGTGCTACTAGCCATGGTAAAGTAATTTCCATGTATGAACCAGGCCCGACATTTATATGAATTGCATTAGTTTCCTAAAAACACAGTTAAGGTATTGGTTTAGAAATATATATTTTAAGTAGAAAAGTCCTTAAATTTCTATTTGAGAATATCTTTTTTAAGCAATGTATTATGCACAAAACAAAACTACAAAAAAAATGTTGTATCGATGGAACAAGGTTAACAAATTCTTATTTTAACTTAAAATATGAACTTATTACGTTATTTAAATTTACTGGATATTTTTTTAAGATTTAGTAATGATTTTTTAAACCAAAAACCAAATAGAAATAAGTTTCAAACTTTATTTTGAAGAAAATTAAATTTTTAACACACTTTGTATCTACAATTTTCTCCTACAATTTATTCTTGATGAACTAAATTATACAAAATTACAGTCTTCTAAGTATTACACAATACCTAATATAAGGTTTAATTCAGTTAAATGTGACAGGTGGTTAACTTCTATAAACTGAACATGATTAATTTTATGGAAGTTTTTTGTTCTTTTTTAGAATAAAAAAAAAGTCTAATCGATTAGCATTAAATGATTAAAATAATTATGGTTTAAGCTTACTTTGTTTTTTGAAAACAAAATGTCAATTGTAGATTCATAAAGAGTATTCAAACGAATGTCAAAAGCTTGAACTTGACGTTTTTCACCAGGTAATGGTGGGTCACTAACCTAAAAATTATAAAACATATCAAAATAAATATTTAAATATTTATTTTTGAAAGATAAGGAAAATTATAATATTAACCTTAAGTGGCTGAAAATCTTGTGGAAAGAATAACTTGAATAAATGTTCCCTTTGTCGGTCTGCCCAAGGACCATAACTGAAGTCTGTCCCTTTTCCACACTAAAAATAAAATAATTTTAATTAATTAATAAAAAAAATAATAATTGTAAAGTATAATTGAAACAATAAGATTAAATAATATTAAATAAACCATTTAAAATGTAAATATATATATATTATATATATAACCCAGATAAATAAAATAAAGTTTATGAATTCATAATTCATATATTCAAATTTACTACCTATTTATCATTATTAATAATAATTTTTTCGCTTTCATTAAGTTGACTACAATTCTTTATTATATCTTACATTAACTTTACAAAAAATATTACTAAATACTAAGCATACTTAAAATTATAACCCATTTCTTATTCCAGTACTTATCTTTATTCATTATAGCAAAATATTTTTATCTTGTTGAATGGTGAGAGGCCATTCATATCATCACAATTTAATTTTGGTAAATAGGAATTTAGTACAACACTTGACATATTCCAATGTACATATGGCACAATTACATCATTTTACTTAAATGTATTAATAAATAACAAGAATTAGTGAAATAAGTGAAATAGTTATAAAAATAACAGACAACCCCTAAAATATGTGTTTCAAACCTTAGGGGAAATTAATTCCTATCTCATAAAATGAATTTATAACTAACCCTGATATATATTAATAATTAGGTTGTAATGGTTATATTTGGATTCTTAAAGGTTACTGCTGAAATTATCATATTTAAATATATTAACATGTCACAATATCACAGATATACTTAGGGTAACACAAAACATTTAGCAGATATATAAATACTTAAGTTTGGTTTTACCATAAAATATTAGCTCTTAAATTATTAAATTTAAATACCTTTATGTCAATTCCCCAAATGGGTGGAGCAGATTCGACAATATCCCCGTTTGCCAATTGTAACATTTCAGGTTCTTTAGGTACAACCCCTAAAAAATAAATGTTGTAATAAATAACTGATAATCTAAGATACTTTTGTTAAAAGTTTACCAGGTTCATCCATATAGTAGTAAAGTTCTATATTATTTGATGAAAACACAACAAAACCAGCACCCATGTATCGAGGTGGGTCATCTGCCATGCCAGTATATTTGGGACTTGGTGCTAATATCACCTATAATATTAAATGTATAGTACATAAAGAATTTAATAAAAATAAAAATGTTTACTTTGAAATTTTCTGCTTTGCATTTGACAAAGTGCATAAAATGATCCAATTTTGAAGCAGCTGGTTTAGTTGAATACACAAAATGGGCTTCTTCGACATTGACTAGTAAAGTAGTTGGTATAAGTCGATTGCCAAATACAACTCGGCCCTAAATTTTAAAATATGAAAACATTCACAATAAAACCAAAGCAAAATTGTTAATAAAATTAAATAATATAACTTACAGAAGACACTTCCATTTTTATCACAGGTATAAGGTCTCTCCAGCTTTTTCCAAGTACTGCTTCTTGTTTCTTAACTTTATTGTTTTTAGCTTCCTCTTCTTCTAAAAATTATAACTATAATAAGTATCATTTATTCAAAAAAAATTAACTAATAATAAATAATTTCTTTATTTTGTACTCACCGACACTTAATTCGTCCCATGGAATAATTGACGGGTCTAAATTGAATACTTTTTCTAAATTACTATACATTTTACAACGATTATATACATGTAGTTCAAACCCATTTAACATAACAGACAGTCTAGTATCAGAATGTGACAAATCTAAAAAAATATATATATATATAATAACATACCTAGCTAAATCATACATAAAAAATAAAAATAAGTACTTTGATATAAAATAATAGACTATCTTAAAATAATAATATAAAAAGTTATTAAAAGATACCTTCTGATACATCTTTAGGAACATAAGATCGCCACCAACGGAATATCAACCAGCCATCCTGTACTCTTATAGTATAATCTTCAGTGATATAAATAATATCTCTGAACATTATCTTACCAGAAAGAGCACAAACCGTAAAGGAACCTAAAATATTTTGTATTTTTAATAATAATTAAACATATTTTTTAAACTTATTTAAAAATGTTATGTTTGAGCAAATATTTTATTAAAACTAAATTTTAAATAATAATTTTAAAATAAATACAATTACCTATACTAAGATATCCTTTTGTAGTATAGAACTTAGTCAACAATCTGGTGACAATATATGCTGTTACTCTAGAATTGTAGTAAGTAATATAAATTACCCACACCATTCCAGATATTAGTGAGAACAGCATCCAGGCAAAATTACTATCCATTTTAATGTCATCCAGGTGAACATCAGTCAAGTTCCACGGAGAGTCCTCCATACGATTGGCTGGTTGATACATTAGTGTTGTTTCTTTATCCATTTTGAAGTTATTAAATTAATATCAATACTTCACATCTAAAATCAAAGATTTAAAATTATAATTATAATTAAGTATGTTTAGGAATATTATTAGCCATTTAAATCATTAATCATTGATAATCTAGTAAAACAAATAGACTATTTATTTAATTAAAGATATACGAAAAATAAAAATAATACATTTTATCTTGAAGAATTATTAGTGCAAGAAAAAACTTATGTTTAACCTTCATAAATTAAAATTTTATTATTCAAAAAAATTTAAGTACTTATCATACAACTATAAAGTAACCAGTAAATCTTTGAATATATGTAATTACTAATTAACAATTACTTAATACAATTTCAAGGATTTACAAATAAAATCCAATATATATATTTTTTTTTTTTTTTTGCGTGAAGATTCTTTAGGAACCGAATTATTAGATATACAAAACTACTAACATCACATATATAATGGAATCTTAATCATTAATCTGTCAACCATTGAATTAGTCACCATTTAGACAATATCATAATAGGTTTATCAGGGTTTATCTAAATAGTAAATTAAATGCATAACTTAATAAGTGTTTTTCTAACAAATACATTAAATTACATAATATTTAGTTGTTTCCAATAAGATATTTAATTTTTGTTTTCAAAACTAAGGTTAAAATTATAGTTTAATTTTTTCATATAAATCTAAAAATGATTAAAAATGTATTTTTCTTTATGCCCGTGGAAAATCTAGAGTAATTATTGTCCTTACCTTTCTTAGCTGTTTTAGTTTTATACTTTTTTGGTAAAAAATAAAAAGATGTAACAAATTCACTTCCCAAAAAAGTATTAAATAATTTAACCAAATAGGTCAGTTGACTAATATTTATTTTAAATTAATTAAATTATTTTTATTTTTATTATTTTAATAACACTTGAATATTTTCTAAATTTGGAAATAAAAGTAATTATGAATTAAACATTCACCAATAGAAATTATAATTGTTTAAGTAAAAATATTAAAATGATATTAAGTATCTATAAATATACAAATGATTTTTCTAACATTACATGGAAGTACAAGTGTTAAGATTCAATAAAGTATGGTTAAGCATAGGTGTTAACTTGCCAAACTGTTGAATTGATATACATTGTAATTGACCAAACTATTAATATATTTTGATTAAGAGGTAGTTTAAATTTCATAAATCTGTCATTATTTTAATGAAATACTGTAGTGTAACGACTCATGATTGATAAAATGTGTTAGTATGAAAAAAATGTTAATGTGATGATAATCTAGCAGTATTTTAAGACACTTGTTATGCTGACAATATTATTCATAGGTAGATATGTAACTAACATATAATAAATAATAATAGTGGCTGGTATGATTTATACAAAAACAGAATTTTAAAAGGACGTAAGAATCGAGCAAAACTAAAACTAGTTGTACTGTATGTATATAAGGACAGTAAGTTACGTCATCAAACCTGATACTAAAGTTTGGAAAATCACCATTGAAACAAGACAAACTAGATTTCTAGGGACCTTATACCAGGAGAATTATATTGGTCGTAAAAAGTAATAGGAGAATTACAATATTATTATAGTAGTAGTGACAATAGCAGTAAGTAGTTACTAGTTATCCTTGTAGTGCACTGGCACAACAAGTGGCGATTGCACAGCGCGCTCGAGCTTACCCGGCCAAAACGTTTACGGAAATAAACCTTCAAAAAGGTCCAATACTTTCGTCACCGGACTGACGAGAATTCGGTGGAGGTGCAGAATTGGTCGCACCCGAGCGGTATCATAGTAAATTATGATGTCGCTGGTCACATAACAACAATATTATTGTCGCATTTATAATTGACGAGAGTTTCATGCGAACGAGGGAAAACGAACGTTCAGCCAGTTGAAAATCATTTTTGTGAAATATAAACAAATAAGGGATCGCGGAGCTCGTCGGGTGCGGAACACTTAACCAACGACTAACAGCAACTCGTCGGGATTGACGACGGTGTTTTGAACGAGATTGTGTAGTGATTAGTGATTATAACAAGACACGCCCCTATCAGTCGATAACACGCCGCCGAATCGAGGGACCCCCACCCAACCATCTTGACTATAAAATCACACGCACGCCATAGTGTAATATACTAATATTACTCTATGATGCACATCAGCTGCTGAAGCTGCTTCCCTATCACATAACCGTCAATGATTCCCAAAGTCCTCATTACGCGTCACCATTCAAGCTGTCCGAGACCAAATGAGTCACTGACACGATTTGAGTACTGAGTAGAGACAGTAGAGTGATAGAGTATCATAAATCGTGGTCACTACAACTATAATAATAATACGCGCCTGGCGCCTGAGTGTCTGGCCGTAGAAATGTAGAAATGCAGAATGCAGAATGAAATGTATCATTATTATAATAGCAATAATAATTAATATTACATACCATTTAGAATAATATAAGTCTACGAATCTATAGCAGTACAGCAACACGGTGACCGGCGGAATGTCTTTCGACAATAATATTTTTATAACAATATTATAATTTCATCACGTTTACGTTTACGCTTAGGTAAAAATGTGAAATTTAAATAACTACGAACCAAAATATTACAAATATATTCCTCGATTCTTGGTAGATACAAAACGCTTAATCGTGAATTCGCGACTTGCGTGACTATTATACCTACCTACCTACGTCGAAATTAAAAAGCTTTCGCGATCGATTCATTTCCTCATTTTGAAAATGTAACGCATTATTTACGTACAGGCTATAATTAATATACCTAAACATTTGAATACCTAGAAAGCCAGAAAGGTACCTACTTACGTTTATGCGATTATGTGTATAAGTTAATATTGCAAGTACCTATAATATGCACGCAGGTAAAATCCGATAGGTATATGCACTTTAAAATTTACGTTTATAACTTATAACTTATAAGCATACTATTATATTATTACTTATTTTCTCATTAGTTATCAGTTTATTACCTACCTACAACCCACCCATACGTAATAGTTTATAGAAGATAGCACTACATGCAGCAGTGGGGCTGCGGCAGAGACAAACTATTGTTAATTATTATCTTGTACAGATAAAATGTGGCAATGTACCTATGTACCTATATTAGATATTTAAATATTTTGTTTATTTATATTACTTATTTTAATATGAATGACATTAACCAAAAAATGTTATTCACCGGTCGTTAACGTTAATGGTCATAAACTCATAAACATAGGTATCTAATAATTATAGTTACTTAGGTACTTTATTGTTATAAACTAGATATTCACGTTATTGACTAAGTAAGTGCATACCTGTACACAATAACAATTTTATCGTTTTAAATAAAATTAATTTATCTAAAATTAATTAAGTAAATTATCTACCAAGGAAATTTATTTGAAAATTATATTGTCCTGTTGAAATGAATCACAAACATTTATAATAAATCCTTACTGATGAAAATTAACTCAACAAATAGGTTGTGTTATCTTAATTATTAGTGGGTTTACCTAAATCTGACTTGCTCAATCATAGATGAACAGTAGAATAATATTCCGTATCTGATTATTATCAAAATTTCACATTTCATACTGCGGTCTACGAATATTAATGATTCACTAAAAACAATAAATAATCCCATAATTATATGAAAATAACGTAACATATTATACAATATACTCACTGGTGCAAAAGTCTAAGCTCATCAAACATATCTTTTTTTCAAGCTCATTCAATATCATTATACGTAATTAGGATTTATAGCCACCCTCCACACCAATCTCAAACGCTATTTGTGCCTATGAATATAATAAATAATAATTAATTCTAGGAAATATTTACAAGCACAGTAAATCTTCATTCAATTCAAATAATATCAATACCATCGATATTAATGTAGGTTCAGTTGGTTATTGTTACCAACTACCGAGAATCATACTAACCACTGTAACACTAAATAATAACAGTAAGTAGAAACAAATCTGTATAAAATAAAGAGACAACATCAGAAAACATTAATCAAGATTTTTTCAAAGAACAATAAACTCACTATATATAAATTGAAAAGAAACTAATAAAAATGTAATTTCTATAAAAAAAAAAATAGTTAATAAATAGTAAAAATAGTAAATAAATGTTTTGAAAATTAATAGCGTCCATAGTAAGAAACCAAATTTAGGTATTTTTACTTTTTCAAAATATCAAAGTGCACCAAAAAATCACATACACACATATATCATTGAATAACTAATACATTTACCACTCCACTAAAATCTTAAGGACTAAAAATGAAATGTTTTAAAGTTTAAACACTTTTAAATTCAGTAGGTACCTCGTATTATAATAATTTAGAAAAAATATTCGACGATAATGGATGGATAAAATATAGGAATATTAAACTGCATAATATGTTTCAAAATAAATATCGATGTAATATAGTCTCTATGGTAACTTTATCTAAATTTAACATTTAAAAAATAGGCAAGTACCTACGTATCGCTCTACTGTAAATTAGTTATTGTGCAGTGGGTCACTGTAATGGGCGTATTAAATTTGAATTAAATGATCATAAATCATTCATCATTGTATACGATTTTGAGCGAATACAGCCTGTCAGTGAATCATTCTAAAAAGCTATTAAGATATCCATAATCTATTATTTTAATTTAGTTTTTAATAATGATAAAGACGTTATTAATAGCAATAGATATAGTAGATATACAGGGTGATTTTTTTATCGAAGAACACTCATTATTTAAAAAAGTATTGATTTTTTCAAAATATTTTTGTACATGGTTTCAAGTTGTTAAAAAATATTTTGAAAAGTCAATGCTTTTTTAAATAATGAGTGTTCTTCGATAAAAAAAATCACCCTGTATATAGTAATATATAATTAAGATAAAGTTAATACAGAAAAATGCAGTAATATAAATTTGTAACCGTAACCCCTCCCTCCATACACCAATTGTTCGTGTTTCCGAGGGTCACAAAAAGATATTTATATGTAATATACGCCATAACGCCTTTAGATAAATCATTTTTGATGGAATTTCAAAAAAAAAAAAAAAAATTATGCGGATGTAGCACCAAAAATGTCTGTAATTGATTACTAATAGGTAAAATTTAAACATATTTTAATAGTGTGTATATAAATTATACAATATTATTTTAGATCTTTTCGTAAATAGCTTGAATAAGCGATTCACAAGTATTTCAATATACCTAATATATGTATAGATTGCATTTAATTTTATATATTGAGTACCTAATTTTCTACGCAGGTCATTTGAGCAATATTTACAATATTGATACTACTCCCCTCCTCCAATTTCCAATGATAATTTCCCCAATTTGTCTATATATTTATAATATTAAATTGTAGGTAATGGATTATGATCTTATATTATTATTTTATTTATTTATAAGTTTATAAAAGTTATATTGTTATAATTTGTATCATTGAAGTACCTATAAAACGAATATATAATGTTATCGTCGAATGTATATTAAAGAGTATTATAGTATACACATTACACAGTATACATTACTATTATTAACACAGTATTATTGTTTTATGTTTTTGTGTCCACTGATGTGTAGGTATCACACGCCCATCATAAAAAAAAAATAAACAAAAAAACTGACACTGAATATACAATAAATCAATAATATGGGACAATAATCTACATATTAAATTATACATTGCTCTATTGTAGGGTATTAATGTATCATACAATATTATTACATCTTTATACCTAGGTGGCAGGTATCTAAATACTATATATAAATATATGCACTCAATAATAATATCAACAACTCCGATGTTGTTACAATAAATTTAATGACCACATAATAAACTCATTTTTATATAATTAATAATACATTTTTCTATTGGTACTAATTTTTCTATTTTCAAGCTTATGTTTGCAGATTGTATTTTGTAAATACAGTGGTCGCCGACTCGCCGCTTAATGTAATCACTTTGGTACGAGAGTATACGGGACATAATCCGATTGATAGCACTAAACGAAAGTTGAAAAAATAATAATAATGTACCTAGTGTTTAATTTGATTAATGTTCTGTGATTTAATATACACATAGTTATTTAAAAAAATTATTATTTAATTAATTATTATTGATTACTAATTAAAATATATATTATGTAGATAAACAAAATTTAAAATTTTTAAAAAAAGAAAATGTAAATAAATATTAACTACTACTAACTTGAACAATAGAATTTTTTTACTAATGTCTGTTTTTTTTTACCAATAAAAGATCATTGATCCAGGTTTCGTTTGTGATAAAGCATGAACAATATACCTTCATCAGTAAAATTTGATGTAGTAGGTATATTTTCATCGATTTTCTACCAATTTTCTGATAACATCATGCGGCGTATTGATTTCAATAATCGGCATAATTTACACATATTACAAGTATACATTCGACCCGTACTTATACTTTTCGATAACAATAGACGATTGATAACATTAACCGTGATCATAATAAGCAGTCACCACTGCACCACTGTATGTTAATAAGTTAATAAGTATGAATATTGAATTTATATAAGCATATAATATACAATGATAGGTAGGTACCTACTTCGTATACGTATACCACTATAGTACTACAAAATGTACTTATAGCTATCTATAAATTCTATTTGTGTAAACTTTAAACAAAATTTAACTACCAAAAAAGTGTATTGTAAAACAAAGTAATTGTACATGATATATAAGGTAGATAGTCAAAATAAATTCTAAAATTAAAATTGTATATTTCATGAAAATATAAAATAATAGATTGATAAGTACGGCTTTATTAGGTTACTTACTATAATACACTGCATATATGTACGGCTTGTGAAGTAGGTAAACAAAAAAGTATATATAAATACTAAATGTATACTTATATAGTTATATGTATAGCTATAGCAGTCAGGATCGACACAATTACAATCTGATAGAGGGGATAATAAAAATGTATAAAAACAAATGTATTAGATATCCATTATAGATATGATATCCGTACATTATCATCATAATATCTATCAATTAAGTACCTATAGGATTTGTTAAAATGAAAGTAAATAAAGAAAACTAATAATTCCAACAAGTTCTCATATTCTATAAAATATAGATATAAAATAATAACAAAAATGTGGGCAATTGGATATCAAAATATGCTGTACCTACATTATGTGTGAATGGAGCAGATGGGTCAAAAGGGCCAGTGTAATGGATTTATGGATGTATTAAATTTAAATTCAATGATATTAAATCATTCTATAAGAAAAACAATTCTAAGCGACGACGGTCTATCAGCCTATATTGCAATATAAGTGTATATTATGATATTAATGCTACGTATCCATATTCCACGTACGATATTTATTCTATTACAAAAAAAAAAAAACTAAAATCGTTATTCTTCGTTTAAATATCTTATTTTATTCAAATTTTAACTTAAATTATCTATTTAAAAAAAACTATGTTCATATATTTTTTAGATTTTATGGTTACAATATGAAATACTAATGAAAATTGAAGGATTAGTTCGACTATTCATCATGTACATACACATCATTGTAAAAATCATTAATTAATACACCTGTACAATTTGTTTTTACAATAATAAATTTATAAATGCATATTATTTATAGGGCGTGCAGCTCATTATGGTTACCAAACGCTCTATAATCGATTGCTCTCTGGTATAAGAACTATTCATATTTTATAACTCAAAAGTTTTTTTACAAGTTAATTTGTACTTAATGAAGTTATGGACAGACAGTTGCAACCACATAATATTATAAGACAACAAAAATACAAAATTTAATATTAATGTACTAAAACTAGTAAAGCTTAACCATTTAACTAACTTTATGTATAAATCATTATTATTTGGCATTTGAATATGAATTGATAATTCAATATTATTATTTATTAATATTAACGTATGAAACAGACAAACGGTTGAATTTCAGAAAAATTAACTTAACTAAAATGTATAAAAAGATAAAGGTATTTACATATGGGGAAGTGGTCTACCCCCTTCAACACTACTCCGAATGAAGTTTTCAAGAATGCAGGTTAAGCTAGGTGACCTAGTTTGGAAAATGGTCTACAATTTATTAAAGAATGATCACCAGCCGCTGCATGATTTTCATTTTGTAAATTCAAGGTGTAAAAGGGTGGAAGCGAAAAAAATGCAAAGTAAAACAATAATAATAGTGTACCTAAATATTATAACATATTATTATTATACGAGTATATTGAAGTCAATGTAAAAAAGATGGAGCTATTCTTTATTGTACTGCAAATTGCAATGTGTTATTGTGTTATGAAGACCAGTTTCTCTTTTTCATTTCGAATAAATTAAACTTACAGATGAGGCACTTTCTTCATTAATAAATGAAACAGACTGAAATTTACCAGTAGGTATTGCTCTCTCGCGAATAATTCCTGAGGTGGTTCGTGATTTAAAGATTACAAAATTTCATGTCAATATTATATTAGGTCATGTTAGTTTAGGACCATGATATCCGAACAAATTTCTAAGTAGTGCCGCTGCAAATGGCAAATCGCAATATACATTAAATGCATATGCATATGTTATTTATACTGTGAAAGTGGCTGGATAAAAATTTATAGTTATAATAATATGAATATGATAAAAAAAACACAGTGGAGAATAGAACACTTTCTGGCTTATCCTAAAGAGTAGGGGCGTAATTAAGGGTGATGGGTGATGAGAGAGTTATATTCCTATATACATCACTCCTCTCCAGAGCCTTTATAATATATGTACTCCTCGTTACCACGAAATGCTGTACTTGAAAATTAAATATTTTGTGTGTAAAAAAAATGTCTACCCACAGGATGAATTTCCAATTACGCCACTGTTAAAGAGGAATCTGCATAGACTATATTAGTACGTAGCGCTGTAGGTACTGGTATAGATATATCATGAGCCATAATGAATAATAATGTACGTTTTTCTTGAGGTTTTGTTGTCCTAGACCTAAATCATTTCGATTTTCTATACTCAAGAATAGGTAATAGACAATACCTTTACGGCTTTACTTCCACTCTCAATAATACTCCATAGTCCATAGTCAATTGGGGTAAACAGTAAAAAATTCGTGAAAAAAAACTTTTTTACCAAAATTATTATTGATAATGCATCATTTACCATTATCATAAATTCATAATTATTATAATAAGATTATTTAGTTAAAATTAAAGTTTGTAAAAAATTATCTTTTTTCATTGCTCTATAGTCTATATGATACTTATTATTAGGCACTTTAAAAGTTTAAATGAACTTAGTAGGTATAGACAACTTTACACACAATTTTTGGGTATTGACCAGAGGCGTCATTTGGGGGGTGGTGGCAGGGTGTGCGGTTGCACCCCTTACTTTTAGAATGTCACAATTGGCCTGCGCCTTGCTGAAGCCTAAGATAATGCACGAGCCACGAATGCACAATTATTTATATGATTAAAATCAAATAGTAATAACCGGTCTATAATTGTATGGAAAAAATTGAATGCAGGATAATATACATATACGTATGTATGTCTATTTTTATATGGCCTGGTGAAATTTCAAAATGGCCTGCTTGAAACTTCGCACACCCGAAAAAAAACCTGAAATGACGCCCCCGGTATTGACATATTGCCATGTATGCATATACTGTATTTTAGTAAAATTCCGTAAAAGTCATTTATAACCATTTACAATTATATCACTTATGACTTACATCTCTAAGTCATAATATAAAAAGAGAACGTATATTTGTGACCGATGTTTATTGTTTAAGTAGGTACTCTAAAGAAAAACAAATAATAGGTACCTAGGTACTTACAAAAAAATTGTTAATATTTTGTACAAGAAATATGCTGAATGTATTTTTTTTCCGGATACAAATAGTGTATAGGTAGTATACACATCGACTTGAAGCCAGCAACTATATCCAGGTTACTGGTGAAATAATTTAATTTGATTTAGAAATAGAAATGAGGATGTTTTTATTAACTATCAATGTCAAGCACTTCCTACGAAAGGTGAAACTACAAAATTTAGGCTTACAGATATACGAACAACGGAACAATGATATTGTATCATATGCGAACTATAATTTCATAATAGTTATGCTTATGACTTATTTTAATGCTAAATTTATGATTAATAATAATGTAAGTACCTACTCTACCTATGTTATATACTAATAAATAATATTTATTTTTTTAATAATTTTTTTCTTCTAATATCCCCATTCACCATACCATATTACCATATTTAATCTATTCTGTGATATTACTGAAACCTAACCCAACCAATAACCGCTAATTAAAATATTTTTAAATTAATTACTCTAACCCAGAGGTTCTCATACTTTTCAGGTCAGCCCCACCCCCTCCCCTTTGGCCAACCCCAAACATAAGCCCCTCTTAAAGAAATAATATTAATAGCGATTGTTATTACGCGGATTTCACAAATCTTTTTCTGTCCTACCTAAGCAATGTTGATTTTTAAAATTTACGCCCGGGAAGGCCCTATAAGGCTATTAAGCTTTCGCTTTGACCACCTCGGCAGTTTAATATATAGTACGAAGATTTTAAATTATAAATAGTTTAAAATATATTAGGTCAGTAAGTAGATAAATAAATAAAAATGATTAGAATTACTGAGCAAGTTTAAAAAAACTTGATAGGTATCTAGTTAATGTGTTATTGATTGTTTATTGTTACCGACTATAATGTTTGAACAATATTCACAGAGTCAATAGGCAAAAGTCTATAATTTATTATTATAGATTTAAAATGAATTACTAAATAATAAATGAATTCATATTTTGTATACCTTCACACTATATGTATACTAATGTACCACATTATTACACTTATATTAATATGTAATAATTGAAATTACCATGGCCATTTATGCATTACGCATGCAGACATTACTTCTATACATAGGTAATATATAAGCATTAGAGTATAATGAAACATGTATAGATAAATAATTTATAACTTTTTATCATCATAAATTCTTGAAGAGTTGTGAAAAAATTAATGTGGGTGACCAATTTTGACGGTCCAGACTATTAAAACTTAAAAGAAAGACTAATAATCTAATGATTTAACTGTCGATTGAATTTGCTTTGTGTTCACTGTTTAATAGCATACCTTTCTTTAATCAACTTATTATTGTTAAAGAATATTTTTCAATTACTATCAATAACCAATAAGTACTGTTAAATGTTATCAAATACAATGTTGAAAGTGTTCTCAATAATATCAACCTTTTGTCTTCTAAATTGAACTTGTAAATCGTAAACCATTATCCGCATTATCACATAAATTTAAATGTATTTTAACTTTGTATTATTTAGTTAAAGTATTATAGTATTAAATAGTGCAAAAACTAAGATACTGGGTATTAGATTAGTTAGTAAGAATAATAATAATAAAAAACATAAGTATTCGAGTGGTATAATACATACAATGATTAGAACATGAAAAGTAGTTATGACCTTAATATACTAATGATTAAAATCTTGCTAAGGCCATTTTACAAAATTGAATATTTAATAAAATATAACTTATTATTTAATTCTAATATATAATATATTTATATATACACGCATAGATTATAAATAAAATGTTATGTTCCATATTACATATTTGATATTTGGTAGTTTATTCTTAATTTATTTTTTGGTATATTCAGTTTTGAATAATTAAAATATAAAAAGTTATCCCAATAAGAGAACTTATGGTAAAACTGTTCTTTGAGCAATCTACATGATTCTCAATTTATGATTTAAAAAAGTATGATCAAGTATTTATAATTTATTGAGATTATCAACTGTTGGGTTGGTTAAGTAAGCTAGGTGCTAGCAGGTACTTTGAAATAAAAACAAACATATTTAAACACTTTTTTTTTAAAATTGTATATACAAGTCTATATTTCAATAAACCAAATAGTAAAAAGTGCCAAAATCCACTTATTACAAGCTACATAAATAAAATGTGGCAAGAGATTTGAGTTGTACAATTTTTTTTTTTTTTTACATAAACTTAATTTTGGTCAACTTAAGTAATTGATTTCATAAAAATACAAAAAAAAAATAAGAATAAAAATAAAATAAATATTCCTAAACACTAGTGGTGTATCCGTTTGGGTATGGGTATATGCGCGGCTCCTGGCGACTTCCCCTTAACCGTTATCACACTGTACAGAATCACAGTTGCTGCTGAAGAATATACAATTGCCATACCCACTGTAACATATCAGGAACACTGCTACTAAGAACACTATGCTGCATATGGTGCACGGCTTCCGTTCCAAAAAGAACCCAGTCAAGTATAGAACCATGAACATGACATGAGTCTGCAGCAGCGCAGGATTCAGTGGTTTTGGTATGAGTAACACGGGTATCAACCATTGAAGACAGTACATGTTTTGTTTGTGCGTATGTCGAGACTTCGAAACTTAAGTCCGAAACAATTAAATACTAAACTAAAATTAATTCACACAAAGAAATTAATCATTTACTAAAGAAGATGTTTATTGTCTAATGAATTAATGAAAATAGTAGTTTGATTTTCATAATAATAATTGATAACGTGGTTGAGATAATATTCATGATTAGCCCATTGATTTTTCAGTGTCTCCTAAATATACAATGACGTGTATCGCTCTAGTTCATATTTATTCTACAAGAGAGAAGCACAAGATATTTTTTAAAAGCGTTGCTCGTAATAATATTATAGAGTTTAGACAAATAAGACAATGCTACAATAGACGTATCAGCGTATCACGTATTCACTATTCACGTACCTATGATGATCACCTATTGTATTTAGGCAATAAACATTAAATATATTTAATAGTTTTTCAATATGATAGATTAACATTTTAGATTCTGAGCGGAGCGATGAATGTATTGATTTTACCATGATGTGTGTTTTTTTTTTTGTGTCTGTCATCACGTTTTGGGACAGTAAAATTGCTTCGATTTTTGACTTCAGTACCTCGTTCGATCAGAAAGTGAATCTAGTAGGTACTTTGGGGGGTCAAAAGTGAAAAATCTTAATACTTTTCTAAATAATCGAGAAAAACAAACTAAAAATTAAGGGAAAAACGGGAAATTTTACGCACACTCATTTTTCGACAAAATCGATTTAAGTATATTAGTATATAAGTATATTTTATCCACCATGCAATTTTCAAAAATTTTCGACTTAAGTTGAACTATTCATAGGCATTTGAAATTTTCGATCATTATTAGTTTTTTTTAAATTAATATTGATAAAAATGTATTTGTTAGGCAGAAAAGCTTGAAAATTTAATACAAGGCTCCTAACATATTTTTACAATAGCAGTTGAAAAATAAAAGAAATATATAGTCACAATTTTTTTTTATAAGCATTCAAAGTTTGAGTTTTGACAACATATTATGTACAAATCACGAAAATTCACAAATTATTTTAAGCTAGAAATTCATAAAAAATTTTCTTTTTAAATCTAAGATTTAAAAATTTAATACAAGATTCCTTACAAGTTTTTCAATCTTTATCACAAATAAAAAGTCCACCGGAAATTCAAATTGAATTTTTATGAGCATTTGAAATTTAAATTATTACAACATTGGATTTTCACTGGATTTCACATTTAGCGATTTTCTTATTTTGGTGTAACTCTAAAAGTCTAAAACGAATGACCGCAGATACTTGAAATTTTCACTGAATGTTTATATAGGCATTTTCTTTATTTGATAAAATTTTCAAAATATTTAGATTTGTTTTGAGCTGTTTACTGACATTTTAATTTTTCAACTTTTTTAGTTTTTTTTTCTATAAATATTGATAAAAATTTATTTGTTCGGTACAAAAGCTTGAAAATTTATTACAAGGCTTCTAACACATTTTAACTATAGAAGTTGAAAAATAAAATAAATTCATTGTCACAATTTTTTTTTACAAGCATTCAAAGTTTGAATTTTGACAAAATACAAAATTTTTCTTTTTAAATCTAAGATTTGAAAATTTTTAATTATCTATAATATATCCTAGACAGATAAATCGTCTTCGATCAGAATCGTTTTTCGCATACAATGATATAATATCATTGGATTCAAATTTAATTACATCCATTACAGTAACCCACTTGTAACCTACTGTACAACAGAGCGACATCCACAACTTACCCGCCTTTTTTTTTTTTTTAATGAATTCAGAATTATGAATAAATATTAGATACGAAGATACTTTTCGGTTATCGTACCCCAACGGTCGGCAGGCCGACTGCGGCGGCGGTCCGGATGTACTGATTCCGTTCTCGTACCCCATTATATTTGTCTCAATATTTTCAAGTTTCATTGCCATACGAATAAATAAATAATTGCCAATAATATAATTTATTTTAATAAAATTATATTATATGAAATTATATGAATACAAAGAAATTATAATAATTATGAATAAGTACCAATACAATATAAATACCAAAAAATTATTTTAATTAAAAAATATTTTTATGATGGAGGCATTCAGATAAATATAGTGGTGTACGATAGCGGAATCGGTATATCCCGACCGCCGCCGCAGTCGGCCGGCCGACCGTTGGGGTACGATAACCGAAAAGTACCGATACGAATATGTTGAGATCGTTTGTTGTGTCAATATCGATAAATAAATTAATTAAATAAATTGTTGTTATAGATACTGACATAGGTGTGTAAACGGGAGGAACCAGGTGGATACTGCCCCCTCCCCCCAGCGGACTGTGTTTCAAACAAAATGCCAGAATAAAAAAAAAATCGTGCTGTGTGCACCCTGCAATAACTATAGATAAATTATAGATTAAATATTAAATTATTGTAATTTTTGTATCTATAGTTTTATTGCTGCAAATAATAGAACATTTCATTGAAATTAGAGTTATTATTTATTATATTTGAATATAAATAGAATTAATTATAGTGATTATATTATCAAATAATATTAGGTATGTTCATCAATTCTCTATAATTACATATCATGGGTAAGTCAATATTATAAATATTATGTATCTGTTTTTAATTTAGTTTTAAATGCATTTTTATTATTTTGACAATGGATATACTTTTTAATCATAATTTAAAAAATAATCCAATAATTGTGAATTTTGTAACATAAAGAATTTCTAAAAATGCCTAAAAAAAAAAAAAAATAGGTTTCACGATTTAAAAATTTGTTATGCTCCCTCAGCCAACAAGGTCTGAACACGCCCATGGATACTAGATATTATCTATCCTACCTCTATTTAGCGTTGGAAAGTGTAATCAAATCTTACTCTAACTAATCTAGGCCATATATGTGGGGGGTAGGGGTTCACATTGATAAATTAAAATAAAAAAATTGCAAATAAATAAATTTAAAAAATATATATTACATTTTTCTTTTAAAATTCTGCTTACCCATTTAATTATTTTTTTAACTTAAACTCCAACTAACACTCTCCCTGGTAACCCGCGCCGCAGACTCAAAAGGCAATGGTGTAGAGATCTACTTCAGTAAACGAGCAAATAAGTGCTGGAGGTCGCTACCAGGTAACACTTCCAATCCTCAAATTAACTATCTATTTATTTATTATTGTCTTTTTTTTTCACTCTCTCTCTCTTTTTATTGTTATTCCTGTCACCATAGGGTGTTACCACTGGGTATCTTACCTAATCTCATTACTCATATTATTCTTACACTTGTCATCTATCAAACCCATTTATTATACTAAGAAAATATATAGATTGTAGATTACTTCAAATAAATTTAAAAAAAAAAAACTTAAACTTATAGATGGTTTCCGTAAAAGTATATTTGTCAATAAAATCATTTAAGGATAATAATAATATTTAATATACCATAAAATATTGATTATTAATACTAGTATTAACATACTCGACACGTTCAAATAACTGGTTTACTTGGTAACATTATTGAAGGAGAAAGATTATAAACCAAATGTCAATAATCAATCATGCATAACTAAGTACCTATTACATTAATTTAAATAAATGTAAAATACTATATTATGCAATCTATCTGTATGTTAGTATTTTGTCTACTTACCGGCTTTCTGAACAAAAATCTTGTACTTATTTATTTATTCATAATAATTAATAAACAATACAACACTACAAACAAAACTATAAGGTTGTAGCGTCAGCTGAAAGGAGTTTTTTAAAGTTGAAACTTATTATTAAATGCCATCTGAGAACAACCATAAGAAATAAAAGGTTAGCATTATTATCCATTGAGTTGGAGTTGGCGCACGAAGATTTGATATAGAAGATATATAATTCTTCAAGACTTTGATTCAAAAAAATAGATAGGAAAGTTAATTTTTAATTTAGAATCTACACCTCTAGAAATTTTAAAAATTCTAATTCAAGTTGAAAACTTGAAGCTTTTCTATTTACCTACAATTATTACTACCAATGTGATTATTTTATCATTAAGTAAAAGACATCTATAATTATTACATATAAATTATAAAATTGTATTAATTATTATTAATTAAATAAAGCAGTAACGTTGAATAAAATAAGTAAAATATTTTTCATTGTATATTGATTACGTATATGGTAGATTTGTATATACTGTATACTATTTATATTTTTGACGAAAAGGGTGGCTATATGTGTATGTCAAATGTCGAGAAATTTCTTGCCTACTGGCTATAATATCTACATATTTAATAATTTGTTATAGGCTAATAAAATTGGTATAATTTTGTTTTTAAATGTATAAACACATAAATAGTAGGACGAGGCTTTGAAAATAACTTTAAACTTTGAAATTTTCCCTTTTTGAAAAGGTTTAATGTTAAGAGCTCATTTTTTTAATTATCTAATTGTTAAAGTTACTTAAGCTTAATCTATATATTTCAAATTCAAAAAGTCATTCTTAAGAGAAAGCAGAGGTCAGAGATATGAGGTCCAGAAAAGCTAGATGAAGTTGTTTATCATGTAATTAACTGCAGTTATCGCTGGAACTTGGCAGGTACACTGCCGCAGCCATGCGATCAGTTTAATAGGTTTATGGGACAATTTTAAGAAGATATTGTAGTGTTTCAAGGGATTTTAGCTCTTTCACACTAACTTTTTATTAATGTAGGTACATATAGACACTATAGACATTAGTATTTAATTTCCAAATTCCAAATTTTCCGCTCCAACAGCCTTTACTTTTAACTTTTACTATAATATGATATAATATATATCATATCGTATGTTGTCTATATGGTGACCTTTTATCACTCATTATAACTAACAATACTGATTAAGTTTTAGAAATTTTTATATTGTCATTTTTTAATGGCAATATTTTTATAATAATGTATGTTTAGCGATAATTTTAAATACCTATATTTATCATAAAAATATAGCGATTATGTGTTTAAATCAACATTCAACAGTATAATAATGTCAATTCCGCAGGATTAAAAAAAAACCTTTTGTTAAATAAAAATAAAATTTGTGTTACTTATTAAGTAATATACACATTTAGTTGTTTTAAACAGCAAATGATTTGACGTTTTCGTTGTATTATATTACACAGTATACTTTATGTCTATATAGTCTTTATTTATACATTTATAATATGTATTGTGCATAATGTGACATAACTGTGACATATAGGTGTTTATTTTTATTTAGAGCATTAGATAATTTACAAAATTAATTATTAATTTGTTTGTGTGTTACAAAATATTTAATAATCTAAACATGTTTGGATTTCATTTAAATTTATATTTGATACAAGTGTTGTCTATTATTGTCAAAATGTACCTATACACTATTGTGTGTTAGTTTTTTAATGTTACATCATAGTTTAATATGTTTAAAGTATTGCCACCAAAAAAATTGCAATATCTACTCATTAATTTTATAAATATTTTACTTTATTTGCGGTATAATAAAATATTGTCAAAGATTTTTATGGTAAATTAGGTCATACGGTTAGTCTTAGGTACTTGTTGATTGTTAAACCTAAATATTTATAACTTTAGAAGTAGGTAATATATTATAACTGATACCTATTATGTAATACGTTTATAGAACATTGATTTTAAAATAAACATTTATAGTTAATATAATATTATCAATAATTGATGCACTATATTTTTAATTATTAGACTAATAATAATCAGACTGATCATTTCTTAAATTATGTTCCTAATTACACTATATTTTCTTTGCTTACTTTTATGTCCCGAAAATGGCACAACGTGGGGAGATAAATACATACACTATTAGGTATATGCATGTATTTTTTATAGACTTATAGTTTTGAACACTATACCTACATTTATTTATGCATTACTTATAATTTAATAATATAACCTATATGTAGATAATGTCTGGGGCACCTCTAGTTTATATACATAACTTACTTAAAATTACGAATATTTTAAAATCGTTTTTAAAAAACATACTATATACATGATATATAATGATAAATTATATTACATAATATACTATACATGGTATCTATGTGCATATAGACACAGGTGCCTTGTATGTGCTATATGTAAGTATTGAAGTATAACAGTGTTATGCGGGGGTGAAAATGAAAAAGTGTCAATAAAAGATTGCACTTATAAATATATCTTACTATTAAGTGATCACTAGTTAAAATAGTTTCTAATTTGTTTATTCGTTTTCATAAACAATTTACCTTCAGTTTAAACTTAAATATACATGTACTTATTGAATTTTATTATTACCACGTCATTCTCATTCATTTGTTTTTTAACTTTTAAAAATATAATTTATAATAATTTATTTTACCCTTTTTTACACATATATATACTATAAATTATAATATATATTGTTCCCATATAGTTGTAGATCACCTATAATGTATTAATTTGTAACTTTGTAAAACAGAAACTGATAATAGATAGTGGTTAAAAGTATAATAATATATGTGCAGAAGTTTAATCTTTTCTATATTTTTTACGGACTGCAGTGAATAATTGCTACCAACTTGTATCCGTATAAAATATTTACTTAAATTTTAAGTAAATTTTAGGGAGTAGTTATTAGTAACTAACTACTTAAGTATTTTAAGTGGTACTTATAAGGACGTAGATTATATGTTTTTTTTGTTAATTTTTTCAAAACTGTCTTTTAATTGTGCGTACCTACCAGCATATTATATTATAAGTGTTATCGTCGTAAGGGCTCACAAATCATATTGTAAACTAAAGAATTACGATTTATTATGTATCTATTTGAGATGATTCTTGTGTTACCTTATTTTCATACTATTTATTATTTGACTTTATCGGATACTTATCAGTTATCAATATAATTATGACGTGGTCGTCTGCAGTAGTTTCTAAATTTTAGTCTGTATCACTGGATATCTCGACCCGGACGTTCCATGAACTGCATGTCATGCACATCGTCATATTTAAATATGTTTTCCGAACATTAGTCGTCGGTCCTGTTGTTGTTCCAAGTCGGGACCAGGTAAAATTACCTGTGATTGTTATGGTAATGCAATGCCACTGCTGCAATACCATACGTCGTATACTTTCAAAAACTTCAGAGTTCCTCGACGTACTCAATAATTTATTCTCTGAATCATACCATATTTAAGTACACATGTATAAATTTCTTTTCCAAAACAATAATATTACCTATTAAATGAAATGTGTCTGAGTAAATACACTACATGTGAGTGACCGTTACAAGCAAGGTTAGTTGTGAGACAAATACAATAATGGTTTTCGACACAATTTTGAAAGGGAGTGGGGTAGAGGGTAAAAATATTTTGCATACACATATCTACCTTTTTTTCCATTCGCAGGAAAACGAGAAGTAATTATAATGGATATATAGCTGAATTTACATAAAATAATTTTTATTTATAATAAATGTAACGCAATGTTCTGTGAGTTTAACGTATTAATTAAATGATACAAGTAAATATCTAGATATACTAGATATAGGTATATGAGAATAAGATCAATAACTAACTTACTATATAATATTACCTAATCATGAATTTACATTACAACAATCTTATCGTCAGTTGTTTGCATTTGCAAACAATAAACACAATATTTCTACCAAAATAGTTAAATTTATATTATAACAACCAAAAACGAAGACTCAGGGATTAAATTATTTAAAACTAAGCGGCTGTTTAAATCATATTTATATACAATTTATATACTATAGGTAGCTGTTGCCAGTTGGTTATACAGTTTCAAGCCATTGTTATTGTGTGTGACAACAAATAAGAAACTTTTGAACAAATTATATTTCTGAAAACTATTTTAAGTTACTTTAAAGACAGTCGAATAATGACATTATGTAAAATCGGAATGTAGTATATGTACCTACGCACATTTTAACAATGTGTAACTTTCAAATTTTCATTAAATAAATTTGTTTGTTTAACACAAAACGAATAACCGCTTGTAAATTATAAAATTCTATTACAATTATTTTCAATAAAAGTAAGTAATACAGAATATTCTGAAAAATAGTAACAAAGTATCAAAACATTGTTATTTATTTGTATTAATATTAAAACTTTGATTTATTAATTTAGCGTAATAATTTGGACTTAATCATTCTGTAGATTTAGGGGGGTGTGGGGGGGCAGAGCCCTCCACATTTGTTATATATATTAAATATGTTAGGGCTTCAGCCCCCCCCCTAACTTAAAGGTCTAGTTACGCCTATGTATACAATATTCATAGATGCACCAATGCATGCATAAAAATCAGACATTCTTCTAACTTCAGGTCACTCTTCTAGGTAAGGTCCAGTAATAGGATAATAGATCATATAGATGATAGTATGATACTATATACTATATAGTATATAGTATATAGTATATAGTATGATACTATAAACTATATAGTATATAGTATCATATTTGTAGCACACTTGTTGGGTTTGACCTAATAATTTGTCTTACTTCGCTGTTACGTATAATAAGCACCATATGTAATTATTTATTATAATTAATCATGCAACAGGTTGTAGAAGAGGGAATGCATAGAAGAATGCATCTACTCGTATGATATCATATCATATCTGCACATTACGATCGTAATAATATTTTTATGTATCTATTGGCTATTAATACCATCTATAATATATACCTAGTAGATTCCATAATTACGTCGACTTCAGACGATTATGTACATATCATTATTTCACATAAACACATTGGTACATGTTATTATGACGATGTTATACACTTCGTCTTCAAGAATACGAAGAAGCGAAGATGAAGTGGCGGCATGAATATGTAGGCAGGGGCAAAATGAAATGCAAAAGAAGGTAATATAACTGCATAATAGCAGATTTGCCCGATTGCCAATTTCACCTCTCCCGCGACCGGCCGACGGCAGCCCCACTATCCGGCTGTCCGCGGCGGACCATTTTCCACCCGATTGGAGCGCACGAGACCCGCTCCGCCCCGGCCGTGCGCGCTAGACGCGCGGCACCGTGTCTGCCGCCCGAGATCGCGGCAGTCAGTCAGTCTCCGGTCCCGTGTATCACCGTCGTGGTCCGCGCGTGCAACGTGAACAATCATTAACGGCCGCCCGCTATATCGCAGTGCATGTGCGTGCGTACAACAGTGTTTCGAGTGTGTGTATCGTGATTTATACCGTCGACGCCGCCGCTTGTCGTATTACGTATATATATATATACGTATGATTAACTATATATTATAATATATACATACATATAATACCTACTTATATATACCGCGGCCACCCCGTGCGCGGGGGGGAATGTACGTCTGGCGTCCGGCCAACTGTGCGTAAAAATACGTAAAATATAATATAATACGCGACAATACAACAATAACAACGACATATCGGTTAAATGGCCTGTGCTTTTCGGACGTGTTGCTGAATTCGCGTAGCACTCGCAATACAACATTGTTTGTACAAAAGGAACATTAGTCATTGTGTGTCGGAAATTAAGAAAAATCGGATCGCAATGGCGTACCGCAATAACGTCCAAGCCGCCGGCGCGTCTCATTATGTCGCGGCGTGTGTCGTCTTCGTCGTGTCTTTCGCGGTCTTTTCGTGGGCGCCCGCCGACGCCGATCCGTCGGACTCGGCCGACCCGTGTTACGATGGCGATCGGGCACGCCGATGCGTTCCCGATTTCGTCAACGCCGCTTATGGTGGCCACGTGGAGTCGACCAGCACGTGTGGCGTCAGCGGCCCCGAGCGGTACTGCGAGATAGGTCCCACGTCCCAGGGTGTCTGCCACACGTGCGACGACACGCAGCCCAAACGCCGTCATCCGGCCGCCTACCTTACCGACCCGAACAACCCGTACAACGCCACGTGCTGGCGTTCGGAGACACTGTCCGCGCAACCGGTGGACCCGGCGTCCGCGCTACCACCACCAGACAACGTGACGCTGACGCTGTCGCTGGGCAAAAAGTACGAGCTAACGTACATAAACCTTCAATTCTGCCCGAAAGCCGCTAAACCGGACTCTATCGCAATATACAAGAGCATGGACTACGGGAAGACGTGGCAACCGTTCCAATTCTACTCGGGACAGTGCCGCAAGGTGTACGGCCGGCCCAACCGGGCCATCATCACCAAGGCCAACGAGCAGGAGGCCCTGTGCACGGATTCGCACCGATTCAACGGGGCCGGGTCGTCGGCGTCCCGGGTAGCGTTCAGCACGTTGGAAGGCCGGCCCAGCGCCATCGACTTCGACAACAGCCCCGTGCTCCAGGACTGGGTGACAGCCACCGACGTGAAGATAATATTCAACCGGTTGCACTTTCCGTCCGCGCCTCCGGACTCGTCGGCCAGCTCTGCTGCGACCACCGCTAGCAGCACCACCAGCACAACCGCCAGCTCGGCCACCAACCTTGCCGCCGGGGTGGATCCGAAGTCAGATTCGGACGAACCACTCAACGGTAACAAGACGGGTGCTGATTTGCTCATGTTGAACCCAGACCAGGAATTGCAGGGACACGAACCCGAGAAGACCACCGTGGTCGTCCCGGTGACCACTGCGTCACCGACGGCCGGCCGCACGTACCATTATGCGGTGTCCGACTTGTCCGTGGGCGGCCGGTGCAAGTGCAATGGACACGCTTCCAAGTGCATACCCTCAGGTCCCGGAGGGTCGCTAGTATGTGACTGCAAGCATAACACCGCTGGACGAGACTGCGATCGGTGCAAGCCATTCCATTTCGACAGGCCCTGGGCTAGGGCCACTGTTCGCGATCCCAACGAATGTAAACGTAAGTACCTCAGCCGATTCAATCAAAATATAATATTTTAAGTGTAGATATAATACTTGTATAGTGATTTATACCTGCAATACTAAGTCTGAGTTGAATAGAGATAATATTACGTATGTATATTATATATATATATATATTTTCAACCCTACACTTCGCTATGGAATATAGATATAAATTGTCGACAATAACAAATAGCTTATATTAAATGTTTGATAATTAAGTAGTAAAAACTCATGGTGGCATAGCCCATACAAAATCGGACGCTCGATTGCACTTCCTTCTCCTGCCCAAAATACATCTCTAATGATGTACCTTGTGTTTAAGATATAGGACGATTTTTTTGAACGCTAACTTTCGACGCTTTAAGCAAAATATTCTGATTGTTTTGAATTATGTAGTTTATTTATTCTCTAGGTATATATATTTTTTAAATATCTTAAGCAATCTCGTAACTATTTTTTAATGGTTTTATTTGAATTTTACCAGCCTACAAAATATATATTACATACGAGTACATAAGTAATTATTTGAAATTACAATAAATTCTAAATAACGGTTGTAATATCGTTAGGTTATATACGAGGAATATGTGAATAATATCATGTATAAGGGACTGATTTGTGTCTTAGACTAACTTAATCACTTAATTAGGTTCGTAATGTTTGAAAAACGGACGGCACGTTTCGTCGTTTCGGAAGACTCTCAAATATACGATGTATAGACGTATAGGTATACCAGAATTCCAGAATTCGTTTGACCCGAATACTATTGCATTGCGAACAGCGACACGAAGTCAGATGAGTCGTGATTCGAAGAGAATCGGACAGCGCGGCAGATCGAAGTCGTGTAGAAAACATAAACTTATAAATATTTTTATAGGTCTATTGTATATAAGACGGTCAACGATCACAGTTTTTCTTTTAGACTGACCAATGGAAAATATCGTAGTTATACCCGTTTGAAAAAAAAAAAAATATATATAAAACATTAATCATGTAGATGGTAGTATCTTCGACCGCGGTCTACACTGTATCTATATCATGGTTAGCCAAAAATAATTTAAGTATAAATGCGCGGGAATGTTGAACTTGCTAGCTTTTGTCGAACTATCAAAAGATGATAAGAAAAATTGATATTAGTGATATATTCAAGGTGTATGATAATATAAATATAATATATAATATATAAATAACAATAAAAATAAAAATAAATAATATATATATATATATATATATATATAATATATAAATACACTTTGGATATATTCCTTTACGCACATAGATATTAATGATCTTTAATATTATCTATGTTTATGCAGCCATCTTGTATCTGATGATAACATTCTTAGTTTGCCTATGCAATTAATAGTCTGTGTGTTTCAACTTTGATCTAGACGGTATACTCACAAGCGGGTAACCACTAACCAGTAACCACTTTATTTTCAGTGAATATTATTTAAAAACTGCAAATACGTTTGTCACCGGTTTTTTCTCCGTGCAGTGTAGAACATCATGCCGTTCGATTCTCGATCAAACCGTTTTCGTGTTGACGTTTCCGAGTGCGTATTAACTATTAGAGTAGTGTTGTACAATACTACGAAATTCCAGCGAAACGAGTGTTGTACATTATGTCTTATGTACTTGCGAGTCTCATAATATCCGGTCCGACAAAATGATTCGAACGTTTCCCGAGGATTGCATCACGTTAAGGTAATAAGACACTAATAAGACATACATCTATATATAAAATTACTATCACTTTGTTCCCTGTATCCTTGTTAGATAGATGATTATTATTTTAAGCATATAGTTGGGTTAACGCTTAGTTAGCGTTATATCGAATCGATTGTATTTTTATATACTGCAGTGAGTATATCTAAAATGTAGATAGGTTAGGTACCTAATAGATAAGTCATAGTGTAACATTAAACTGTTCCAAGATAAACCTTAGTAATATACATAGTTCCTATTTATTTAAGTTTTACATTTCTTATGAATAATTATTTTTTAAAGAAGTGCGGTCTTACCCCCTCCTTCCAATTACCTTTGTATCATTTTTTAAATAATTTTAATAAGTAAAGATTATCAATTTTAAATATATTTTTTTCTAAATGACAGCACCTTATTTTTATTTTAATCAATTTGGCTTTTTCTAGTTCCTTTATTTTTATTGTACAACCTAAAAAAAAAAACTTAAAATAAACTTCTAAACTACAAAACAATTAACAGATAATTAAAACGTATTCATATAAAATTTGACTTTTTAATATCTTTCTTACTTAGATTTGCTTACATAAAAACACATTTATACTACTGTTATTATAAAGAAAATGGTTGAGCCTTATTTTATCTAATTTGTTTATATGCATGCTTTTCAAATCCGTACTTTATACTTTTAATTTTAGACTATATACACAGAGTGTTAGGGTTCATTAAAATATATAGTAATTATAATAGACGCGTATTGGGCATTCATCGATTTTTACGTTTGATATAGTAAAGGATCATACTTAATATAATTTAACAAATGCATGAAAAGAGAACGATCGTGTTTAAAAAATCTCCTATTATTTTATGTGCTTAAAAAAGTAATTTAATTGAAATTTTAATGGGGGTAATACGTTTCATAAAAGACATAGGTACCTCAGTACGATACCTGCCGTAACCGCAGTAACTTCTATGGTTCGTTTTTGTGGTAATATAATAGGTATAATATAATATAACCTTAATAATTATTAATTATTGAAGTAAATTATGTATGGCCAATATTCTAGGTAGATATTACTGTACTCTACATAATTACTGTCACCCCCTCATAAATTTGGATTTTAGGCGATACAAATTATTAGTTGCATGTTTTATGATAAAAAGCCAAATTTAAGATAGAGAAATAAACAGTTATAACTCGGTTATAAACAATAAAGCAATAGCTATCAATATATTATTTAGAAAGTATAAAAATAATAAATTTAAAATCAATTAAATGTTCAATAAGTTCTATGTAATGTAAATTATTTTCTAATGGTTGATGAGTATAATCTCGGATCATATAATAAGGGATAAAATAAATAATAATATTGCTTTATTATTATAGATACTATTCTGGATCATAATATTTTAGTATAGATATGTAATATGTATAAATAATAATTAAATATAAGTATTGGTATTACCTAAATTAAAATATATTACTACACGATTATCGTTACAAATTTACAAGTATCATCTACACTAAAACTATATAATTTAGAATACTTTAAACATTGTATTTATTCGGTTATGTTTTATATTTATTATACAAAATTTTTTTACGCATAGATACTTCACTGCAGTTGATATTTTTGACGGATCATAGAGTATATTATTGAGATGTAGATAAGAAAGGTATGAGATTATTTTCTCATAGATTATGATTTTATACTATTCTATAGACTTGTAGTATTCTCTAACAAGTTAAACTTATCGGATTGATTTGATTAGTTATAAAAATTCTATTACACGTTGAGTTTAGTGAGTTAGATATTTATTGATTAAATCATGATTGAATAATTTTAACGTTTACGATGAACTAGGTACCATCTAAATTTCTGACGCAAAAAACTATTTTTAGCTTAACGTCTAAAAAAAAGAACGGTTTTATTTATTTAATACCTTAACTTGAGATTATTTTTAATTTTTTTTATTTAAATCACATTGAATTATGAAGATCATACTATATATTCTCTCGATAGTGTTATGTTATAACATTTATAACATTAAATCGTTAGTCGTGTCATGAAACTCTGAATTATTAAACATTATTATGATTGTTGTTCATGTACATAGATATAGGTAGTCGATGTTTTCGAATGTTAAATAATAAATACTTATAACTTATAAGTTACAAGTATTAAGTTGTATCATTATTTGTAGCAAACATTCTTCAGCTCTCAATAACTCACGCTTTACAAGATAATAAAACACATGTTCAAAAGGTATTGACGTCTCTGGCCTGAAAAATAACCCGAAGGGTCAAATTGTAGTTATTAGAGAGATCAATAATAATTATGGCTGTAAGAATCTTGACAGAGCTATAGAAACCGAAGATTACAATATTTTAACAATGCATAATTCTTTTTTTTCATAAATACCCACTAAAAGATTGTTATTTTTAAGCTGTTATGACTTGTATTTAGTTTTATAACAGTTCAAATTTTTAATGTAATTTAACATTATAATTAATATAATGTAATAAGTACATATTTACTATGTAAAATAATATACATAGTATACCTACTTATGACAATACTTAGGTATTAATGGACAATAGACATCTTATAGTATAGTGCTAATCTGAAAGTGGTTATAAATAATAATAATAATAATAATAATTTAGTTTCACGGCACATCATACATATTAAATAACTACCTAATACCTATATATATATATATGACGCTATCGTCAGCACAAAAAGATAGAATGTTCGTAATATACAGTATACCTACGCAAAACGAAACATTTATCGTTATAGATTATACAAAGTTGTATTAAAACCACGACCATAATATTACTGACCCCGATTCCGATAAGTTCTACTGCAGATCATAAAATTGGCTAGTTCGGTCTATATATTATTTCGATTGTAATCGTTTAGTTTCATGCAATCGTGAATCAACTATCGTTGAGATTTAACAATGGATGGATTGTTATTTCTCTCTCTTTTTGTCATTGACCCCCGCAAGCTATACAGTCGACAATACCCCATGGTACATACGTACAGCATCACAAAAACGCAGACGGACATCAGATTAAAATCTGTTTTCGTGTTATTTTTTTTCCCCATCTCCATCTCTCTTGCGTACGCACAAACCACCGCATACACGCACTATCCTCTTCCCATCTGGCCCAGGGTGTTTTGTATATTATGTACTCCTCGTTTTGGAATCTCTTTATTTATGAATCGATTCCGGTCACGCTGGCCAGCGTGAACCGGTTGCATAGGTGAGAAATAACAGGGCCGTTTATTAACAATATGACGTCCGCACGTGCGTAGACTATTCGATTTCTTCCCAATGCAACAACCATCTCCCAGGATGTGTATATTTTCGATTTATCATATAAGGAAAAGAAACTAGTATGAACTCTTTATTTATAAGAAATGTTTAAATGTTTCCTATTATTTTCAGTAATTAAGTATATTTCTGATATAGCTAATGTTTATGTTTTTAAATATTGATGTAACTTCAGTATACCTAGGTATTAAAACGGTTAAAACATTATTTATTGAAAACATCTGTTTTCAGTGTTATAAAAAAGTTAGAAATTGTGTGAGTACCTATATACGTAAAAAGTAATTTGTATGATAGAGTCTATCAGATAGACGAGTGAATTACCTTGTAAATATACCAAGATAAAATATAATCGTTATTATTTTATTTTAGCAGTCTGTGTATATGTTAGTGTTCATCTTTTACTATTTATAATAAATTATGTCTCATAATGTTATGTTACTATTTAAAATTGGCAAATTTACATTACTTAAATAAATGTTAAGCATGATGTCATTTTACATTTATTTTTACAATACAACTACACTTTCATGTATCTTTTTGTAACCATTTGTAATTGATTATTTACCTACTTTTATAATAGGTACTCGTAAATGAATAAGTTCGCTTTATTGAAATTCATAACAAAATAGTTCATTAATAGTTAGCAAATCGAGCTATAATTATAGCTTATAAATAACTAAAACAATAATTTATTTATTATTTTATAGTTAATTCACTGCTTTAAAAATTGTATTTTTGAGCTAGTAATTATTACTTTAAAACTACTCAATCCTATATCATATCAACAGTTCATCACTTTATATACAGTGTTTCATGTAATTCATTCTCATGATGTTTTAAAAATATAATGACATGTGAGTATATGACTCAGTCACTCAGACAAGTGAAGGGGATGATAATTATTTAGGTTCACTTTAGGAATTTTGTAACTCATCATGATGTTAGGTATAAATATATACACGTTCCTACCTACACTACACAGTTGGCTCAATATAATTATTAGGGTCGGTAGTTTATGGCTTGGGGCTATTGAAACATGCATTTAGGTATGTCGGTATATTCTAAACGTTATCTAAATATTCTATTTTTTTCTTTTTTAATACATATTTTGTGTTGAAAATACACCAATTCAAATTTTAAAGGAAAAATAAAAATATTTATCAGTATATCCTATTAAATACAAAAATATATTTGTTTTGTTATATACATATAATAGTAGCAATAGTATAATTTCTAAAGTATCGTAATTTTTAACTACGTATCGTATTTAATATATATCATAATAAATAATAATCAAATATGTTATAAATTTATACCTAATAACTGTAATGTGATAATAGATTGAACCGATGTTACAAATTTAATTTTTTGTGTTCAGTTAATTAACTTAAATTACTAATACCATGTTTATTGTATTTATAATAATAACAACAACTGAAAATAATTCAACGTTTATCTAAATGTTTTAATTAAATAAGAAAAGTGAAATATAAACAAATGAAAAAAGTAAGATATTATGACATTTTCATACTAAAATATGCACACGGATCTAAATCGATTGGCAGCTGCTGTTTGCTTTTAAGTCACTAGATAACTGTCAAATATCTTATCTTACAGCTAGATATCGCTTTATCGAAAGTGAAAAAGTCTTATTTATTATTTAGGATCTGTAATTTTTGTCTAATGGATCTATGATAAATTTAACAACAAAACATTAATATTTTTTGTAAGTGGAATAAATTATGGTAGTTTGGACAAAAAAAAAAAAAAATGTTTTTCGTTTAGTTAAAGTAATAGAATAAATTCGGATTTATAAATCTAAGCATTGTGTGTCGTGACTGCCGCCGTGTGAATACCTATCGTGTTTGCAAAAACGTACTTGCTAATTTGCAAACAGGATCCTGTCCCCTAGTACGTTTTTGCACTTATCCGGACGCCGCCAGACAGTTTTGTATGTATCCACGAGTTGACACTGAAAGCTGTATAAATCTCCGTACGCTTTCCCCCTTATTGGCTACATTGTTGTAGTAGGACAAAATGACACGATACTATCCCCATATGAAGAGATGGATGTTGTTACTTGTTATACATTTAATGGGATTTAGTTTTACATCTGCTATACATATCGTTAATTTTTTTATGAACGTTCATTAAAATATTTATCATATTAATATGCAATTATAATTTAAATTATATTACATCAATGTTGTATATTGATAAAATTAAGTTTATTGAATTATTTAATTATTTTGTACCATATTTGATATAATTATAATAATATAATGGAGGTTATTATAACGTTAGGGTTGGTTGATGAGTTACCTAATCAAAATAATTTTCGTTTTATGGTTTTATTTATTTACTCATTCTTACAAGTATATAATTTATGCTATAAAATCTTTATTAGAAGTACAACGTACACATAAAATTTATTATGACAAAATTATGAATGATTCATATTTTAATAATAGTTGTGAATTATACTAGGATCACATATTTTGAATTGGACGTTTTGTTTTTATCCGTTGAATCATTTTTTTTTAAAATAAATTTTATTTCAATGAAGTAGCCCCTTAATGAAAAATGATCAGGATAATCCAGAGTATTGTTAATGTGTGATGAAATGTTATGCAAATTATCATAATAGGTGCCACCACACCGACTAGAGACCTCTCCCATTTCAATTTTCTCAATTACTCAACCGAAACATATACAGTATATTGATGATAGGAGATTTTTGTCAGTTGTGTCAATATAGCTGCATTTAACGTAGGAGTGTTAAGCTAGGTATGCACGTAGAATTTATCAGACTAGTACAAATAAATACCATGACTTCAAAAAAATCATATTTTTGCATTTACAATAGATATTCTAAGGTACCTACGTATTTATACAACCACCCTGTTAAACAAACTTATAACCGTGGTGCTGCATAATCAAATATATATATTAATATTTAGCATCCTTAAAATGAATCTCGAACACGTGTTGAACTACTATTATGTTATTAATATATTATGGTATAATTTAATTTAGTTTAATAAATAAAAAGTATAGGTAGTGCCGTAGTGGCGGTAGCGCGTGTAAATATGTATGTTATGATTGTTAGGAGTAAGCTAGTTCAATTGAAATATTATTGATTAATTTTAAATATTTGAAGTGATAAGCCCATAAAAATTCCTTAAAAAATTCAATTATATGTTGCAAGTTACTAAGTACCTAGAGTAGTAGGTACGTAGTTAAATTGCAAGGTTAGCAAAACAATGTTATCAGTGAACACCTTAAAATAAATATCAAATATACATTATTATATTCAGTATAATATAGGCGTCTGAAACGTGTTGCGAATTCGAAACGTTTTATCCGAGATTGAACCCATTCAGATTACTTATTCATTCAAGTGACACTTTTGAGACCCAAAGACCTTTATGTGCGGCGCCTTCGCAATATATATGTATTATTATATACATGCGAGATGCAATTCATATTATTCTTCCTCGGGCGTCGTCCACGCGCTTCATAATAATAACAAAATGATATCGTATTATTTCGTAATGTTGTTACTTGTTATTATTATTATTATTATTATTATTATTGTATCATTCGCCTCCGGAGGGATTTTCGCTAGACGCTACCAAACGTATCACTCGTGGCTCGTCCGTTTTCTGAGGGCACCTTAACTTTGACGACGATATATCCGCTGCCGCAGCAACCGCATGCGTGGTTCACCCAGTGCATCATTGTACAACACATCTGTTTAAAAACTATGTGGCCGGCGGCTGTTGCAGCGCAGGGGCGGAAATGGTTTATTTTTGACCTCTGTGTTACTATTGTAATTTATTATATTATACATAATATACATCATTCGGGTAAAAACGAAAAATCAAATAAAATACAAACGCTTTTTGTTTTTGTTAAAAAAAAAAATTTGTCAAAGCACGCGTGTTAAGCGCGGGTCGTTTTGTCTAGCTAGATGTTTATCGTTATTACAGCCCGTTTGACCGTAATTAATAGCGACGTGCGTGAATCGCTCTAATAAAACTGTTAACGTACACCGCCCGTTAAGTACCGCCGCCGCCGCTGCCGTCCGTTTGTCGTGGTGTGACAATAATCGCTTCAGTTATGGGACTTGTGGACGTTGTGGTGGCGCACTATGTTTTGTTGGCAGAGGTAATGTCACTGTCGCGCCGGTCGATGGGTATATAACGCGTGTATATTATTAAAATGAGCCGTTTGTGTAATAATAATAATAATAATAATATAAAATTTTCTACACACGTTTTTATTGCGTTGGCTCGGCGACAAGATAGTTTTTTACTTTTATATATATATTTATTTTTTTCAAAAAACTAGCATGTAACCGGACGCTACAACTGTGATTTCGACCAAGATCGTCATCACCAGCTGGATTGTGAATTTAATGCATTTGCTTGATAATTTTTTTCTCTTTCTTCATTACAGTAACGAATTAAATTTGATCAAAATATGACTAACATCAATATTGTAATACCTTCCTAGTAAATATATGAAATTCAATTTTATATAATAATTATGCAAATATTTTAATAACTAATATACATGCAACGTTTACAAGTTTACAACGACACAGAAGATAATGTTTTAAACATCATAATGTGTACTATGCCAACAATAATTATCTTATTAACACTTATGTTTTATAATATTGTATATTTATATATTATCTAAATGAAGATTTATTTTAAATATATTTTTTAAATTATTCAATCATATTTTAAAATTTAATTTAAAAAAAAATAATCTACTTTTTTATTTTAAATTAAATTTTTATAATTGGTTTTTTAAAAAAGTATATTTTGCTGTTGGGGCATTCCTATTAACATCGTTTTAATGCATTAAATTCACACTCTGATCTCATATTATAGTTTACCAAAAATAATACCACTGTATTGCGGCAAAACGATATTCCCGCGAATACAGTAAACTCATAATTAGACGTTTATCATGTAATTTTCCGTACAAACGTTCTTCAATGTCATTAACTTGCAATGACATAACAATGTTAAATATTAATAATAAATAAAAATTAATTTAGTTCACACATTACTACATAAGAGTTTAATATGAAGCCGTAATATATTTTATTATTTTCATTTCAAATTGCGTATAGGTACTAATTTTGTAGAATTACATTATACAGCATAGGATGTACTGGATGTAGGAATCACATAAAATTAAATATATTTATAAGTCTAGAGTTACAAATATTTTTCTATATTCTACATATTATAATATCACCTATTTGATTTTGTTATGATATTAGGCACTCTGAGTTAGATAGTGTTTTGAAATTTGAGGTGTTGCCACAATGTAACATATATGACTAAAATAACGGCTGGAAAAACAATCCACGTGCTTACAATTTAGAAAATAGTATTTTGCCCAATGATGGTTTTAGCCGCAGGTATACCTGCTTTGTTAAGTATAATATTGTTTAAATTAAAACACGAATGTTTTTAAATTTTTAAAACATTAACTTTAATTCATCACAATTTTATCATTACAATTTTGGAAATGTGTGCTAATGATCTATTAGGTTTTAATAAACAACATTTATTCATAAAATGTTTTTATGCATTTGATTAACTCGTTTTCTCTGTAGGTACTTTTATAATATTATTTGTGATGAGTGGTATCGGGTAATCGCCGATATTTTATATTTTAAGTGGGTACCTATCAATAATATTTTAAATGACTTCTAACAGGCTCCAGTTTATCATATATAAGGTACCTATTACACAATTATTATAGAAACTTACTCTAGAACTAACCAAATATTTTAATAAGTGTGATTTTGTATTATAAACGATCAAATAATTATCTTTTATATATTTATCTCTATTTTTCTATTTTTATCAACATAAATACTTACATTTTTGTATTGATTGTAGTAATAAATTAATAGTTTTTAGTTTATTTTTTTTTTGTTTCTGTAGTTTATTGTATTATTTTATTAAGTATTTTTAATTCGTTTAATAAAATATCGATTTTTATTCATTATAATTGACAGCTAACAAAACTTTTTATGCTCTTAGTTTTTATTTTTTAAATATACATTTTTTGTTATTAAATGTCCAATAGTATTTCTTAGTTTAATTAACTTTTCTATAATGATGACTCCTACGAGTTTAACACATGTGGTGATACCTTATAGTTCTCACAGCTACAGTACTCTGTGATTTATCATGTTTGCTTTACGGGTACAAACTTAAGATTTTTTATTCATTATACAGCAATTACTAACAACTGTACTAAATTAATAGAAAACTGTAAATTTGACCTGTGTGAGCCAGCCAAACATAGATAGACAGTCCTATATATATTAAAGCTTTAATTGTGCCTATTTATATTTTAGTGTCGTTGTGAAATTTAATCCATGAAACCAATCATAAACTAACCATAAAATGAATAAAACGTGTGGCACTCACACTCTACGATTATAATTTATGAACCGGTATTTTTTAAATTTATAATTCACACCTACGGGCTGTCAAGTAGACCAAAAGACTCACTTGGATCCGAATCTGTATACGTCCCGTTTACTACTCTGATACGTCTAAGGCGCCAATTACACAATAATATTTATTTTTTTCATTTTTCTGTAAGTTTCTCCTTTATTGATGCTTTAAAGTTATATGAAATTCGAAATTAAGAAGACGAGTAGAAAATATGTATAATCTTATAAGATAGAATACTTTAAAACCCGTCTTGCACATGCATAAGTGGTTAACAATAAGACTAACCTATTTTTCTTATTTTGATAATCAAATCAAAGCTTTTATCCTAGATCAAATATTTCAGATTAATGATACAAAATTGATACTGATACATGAAATGTTCTTAATAATTGTACCTAATATTATTGAAAACGTATTTTTTCATTGATTGAACAATATTTACCTTATTTTCATTTACATTTTGTATAGATATTACATATTTACAACAAATTATAAACATGTACCTTGTAACTACATACATACGATTTTTGAACATTTGTCTATATATATTACACACAATACTAAGTTATTATTTATTGAACAATTTGGTGTAATAACTGTGACTTATGATGAATTAAGAGTTAAACTCGGAGTTAAAGCTCCCAATCATCAGGTAATCAGAATGTTGAACACTAATTTACACACAATAGTACGATTTTGTTTCCAATAAAAAAAAAGAAAAAGAAACTGACAGAATATATAGATCGGTTGATGTTGAGTATTTAACTAATTTCCCTCACCTCAATGTAGGATAATGGTGACTGATGTGTTGTGATAATAAAATTAAAAGCAATTATTAATCATCGCTTATTCGAAAAACGATTCTGGATGGAGTTTAGTAAAAACTACTCTTATTCGTATTAACGTATAAATTGAAACAGTACATTTTTCAACGCTAAAATTACAAACACGAAAGTCGATTAGAGTAGGTACCTACCAACTAGTACATAAGTATCTATTCCAATCTATCTAATATTCTGTTATTATATAATTTTGGTATATTTCATAAACAATATTTTTTTGTTATTTGAATAATTTTTTTCAAGCTATTTATTTTTAAAAATTATATGATTTTTATTAAAGATTATCAACGACTGTTAGAATGAAGTTAAAATTTATAAAATTATGGGTGAATATATTTGGTTTTTACAGAGGAAAATCGGAAAAACAAATAATTGTGTTAAAGAAACTTCGAAGTTGAAAAAATGATCTAAATAAAAGGTGATCAAAAAATGTTTTTCTGATGCTTTTCAATTTTTAAACTGTTAAAATTAAACCAGTAAAAAGTTTGTTCGTAGTGTAAATCAGTATGAATATTCAAAACTCTGGTATATTTCTATAGAATCATAATTATTATGAGAAAATAATTGTATCGTAAGGAATCAGCCATTTAAATTTTAAATAATTTGTCTTATAGGAATTGGTTTTTACATTTTGGCTTAACTTTTGAATGGATCTTAACTGTTTGCTTACTAATTTATAAAATAATTATATCGTCCCTGACTAAAAGCTAATAATAATATGTTAATTTTATTTAAAACTCGATAATACAATTATCTGTGTCGGAATGAATTTTAATACAAATAATTCTTAGCTACACCATTATTATTTTGTGTATAAAAATCGTGATGTGCGTATAATTAAAACTATAACGTTAGCTTGTATTTCATTTGCACTATTAAATTATGTTAATCTTGACGTAAACTTATTTGCTTTAACTTACGTTCAAATTTGATTGCATTTGTGACATTAAAATATTTTTAAGATATATTATCGTTACCTTGTATTAAAGTAAAAGTTTCTTATATTTTATTTATTTTCAGTTTCACAATTTTTATTTCATACCAGTGAAATAAATAAATCATTGCTATTCTTTCTACTAAACTATGTTGTATATAACATCCTACTTGATTATTACATTATAATTAATAATTATTGGAATGAAAATGTTTTATACAATATATTATGTGTATAAAAATTAAATTGAATTAACGTTAAATTTCAAATAACAACATTAATATTTTAATATGAAACTGTAATAATTACATTTTATAATTTATTTATTCATCAATGTTTAATAAACTGAATGTCAAATTACAATTTTTCTTAATTTTAATTATCTAACATATATTTTTATAAAAATTGTAAATTGTTAAAAGTTATCTATCCGATTTAAAATATTTTTAAAAAATAATTGTTAATGATATAATTGTTATTAATTTTATTATTATAATTATTAGTATGATTGACCATCAATGGATTCTGAGAGAGTCAAAGGATGAAAAGACCAATATCCACCCCACTCCCTCCAGATTACACCACACAAAAACTATAATAAAAAAACTAGTTTTTATTCTGAATTTATAAATATAAATATTTAACTTAAATAATTTAATTATATACTTAGTTAAATTAATGTATATTAATTAAAATGGTAGGTATATAAAATTTGTAATTTAATAAATGATTTGGATCCTGGAAATTTTAATGCAAAGTAGCATACAAATAATAGAAATTTAAAACTGGAGCAATTCTTTTACTTATTCATTCTTTTTTTTGTGAGTATATACAGGGTGTCTCACAGAGATCTGACATTCTGAAAAATGAAATAACTTTTGTTCTAATCAATATTTAAAAAAAATTTCTTTTAAATATATTTCATAGACACTTGCGCTACATTTTTAGAATACATTTTTTATTTTTTAATAATGAAAATAAAAAACTTAAAAGTTGATACAAATTTTTTTCGAAATATTCAATATAGCCAATTTGTAAATCTGAATTTCAGAAAAATGTATATGGTAAAAACTCTTATTTAAGTCAAATGGCTGATTTTTTACAATTTTTTTAAATATCAATATTTTCGTTAAGTAAATTACGATCTATGTAGTTTATGTTAGAAACCTTGTAATTTCAAATAATAATAAAGTTTTTTAAAAATATTTTATAAGAACATTTTTAAATAAGTGCATGTTAAAATCTAATTATTTTTTTATTATATTTATTTTAAAAATATGTGATGTATAAACTATAAATTACTATAATTTACCTAACGAAAATATTGATTTTTAAAAAATTGTAAAAATCAACCTTTTGACTTAAATAAGTGTTTTTACCATATACATTTTTCTGAAAATCAAATTTACAAATTGGCTTTATTGAATATTTCGAAAAAAAATTTATCAATTTTTAAGTTTTTTATTTTCAGTATTAAAAAATAAAAAATTCATTCTAAAGATGTAGCGCAAGTGTCTATGGATTATATTTAAAAGAAATTTTTTAAAAATATTGATTAGAACAAAAGTTATTTCATTTGTCAGAATGTCATATCTCTGTGGGACACCCTGTATATTACACCTACTCTAAATGATAATTTAATAATGAGGTAGTGATAAATTGATCCTTGTACAATATTTTAAAATGGGCTAATGGACATGATAAATATTTGTGTGGTATACATTCTCGCTTTGGATCCGTCCCTGACTATTATCTATAAATGAATAAAATAATAGATCATTATTCCCGATTATCACAACAGGTATAAGAAACATGTTTTTAACCCTTCGGGGAACTACAACATTTATGCGTAAACACAACCTATTCTTATCAAACGATTTCACTGCAGTTACCTACTAAAAAACTTTTATGCGTAGGTATATAAATCGTAGAAATTAAATTTGTCAAGGACTATAATATAGTCTGGTAAATATTTCTAAAAATACTATATCATTATGAACAATAAACAAATTTTCGAATATTCTCATTTAAATTGCTTTTTAAAATAAAAATAAACAAAACTTTGTCGCTGTTTAATATGCGAACGAAGTATTATAATATTATACAGTGTACATTTAATATTATCCTCAATTGATTAATAACTTAATAATAATTGTGAAATATATATTTAAAAACAAATAATTCTAACTAACAATTCTAAACAATTCAAAATATTATCAAATAGTTGTAGATTATATATAATTTATTGAGTTTCTAATTTTGTATCATATAAGATAATTACATTAGTGTTCATATATTTAAAATCTTACATAATATACTTTTTGTTTTTTTTTTATAATTAATGAATGCTTGCTTTTAGCTTTCTTCTATATATGAAGCTATAACAGTATCAGTATCATAAAATGAATTCCTATTAATCAACAATTTACCTTGCACTTTGCAGTAATGTGAAGTTAGCAGTAAATAAAATATAATACCTATATCATTTACACTTACACTTACATAATATTAATTTTTATAATTAGTTATTGGGTACATTTCTTTGCTTATTTTTAAATCAATTAATAAACGTATTATTATATCATGTCTCGTTATTGATATGTTTCTAGTGTTTTGTGTTAAACCTTGCCCTAGTCGTCATCGTACAACCGAGGTGAAACATATTTCTACTCATTTTTTAATAGTATTAAATTATAGGTGCCTATTATGCAGTCTATGCTACTTTTCCTTTGCACTAAAGTGCCTATGGACCTCGTGGGGTAATTTTAATTTTCGACTAGGTAGTAGTTGTACCTTAAACATAAGTATAGGTACATATTAAAATATATTTATATAATATAATAGTAATGTTTATAACAAGGTCCTGCCGAGGATTTTTTTGTTTTAAACTTTTATTTATCGCTGGTCTTCACCGGTTTTGACAATTAACATTTGCCCGTTGGTGGTGTCTTCCTTAAGACAAAATGGAGATTCTGAACTCCCACGCACACTACTACGTCCGGTCATAAACATATCGGTTTTGTTTTGTACATTAGTGTGTAAAATACTATGTACAAATTACAAATACGGTGTGTGCTTCAAATCTACATTCGGAATAAATATTCCGTGAAAAACAAAGGTTTCGTAGAAGTTTGACGTCTTTGTCTGAATTTTAATAAGAGTTATTTAATTAGTAGTGTGGCAGAAAATGTTGTTAAATGTTGTTCGATTATTTAATTTAATCTGAATAATCATATTATATCTTAAAATAGTATCTATATAATATGAACGCCTACTGTATACAAATTAAATGTTGATTTATATTTAGTTTCCATAATTGTGAACACGTCTTGTTTCATTTCAAAAACCATAATAATGTAAGAAAATTATCTATTTCAGAAATATTATATATTTACATGTATATAATTTTATGACGTGAATGGTTTTAACCAAACATATAAATTATTTTTTAACCTAAAGTGAATAATATCAGTGGATATAGTTTATAATATTTTGTTTGTGAATCATATAGCTATATAAATGCAGTATTATAAAAAAAAAAAATATTTATATGTAGATACTAAGATACTTGATTATTAATACTATTTATATCAATGATATTACTTATGTTTTCTGATAGGTACTATCAGTATACTAATATACACTAATACTATACGGTATTAAATAAAAATCCATTTTAAAATATTATTTTATTTTTATACAATAATTATTGTTATAGGTACTACAGGCAATTAACTATAAGAGTAACATAATTGTCATCCCAGTGAAATTCATCCATAACAATTAATATACTTTAAGTCTATTAAAAAAATCATGTGAACTATAGGTATGTAATATCTATATAATTATACAGGTTTTAATATATATAATATATTACACATTCATATCAGATACCTATTATAATCTAACAATTGCAGTCGTCACAAAATATGTGTTTTTATGAGTATTTTATCCTATATAGTAGTTCCTTAATAACAAGTGTATTAATTATTATTTTATCACGATAGAAATATTTTTTATACTTTTATCATAAAAAGAAAATATTTGTTTTTAATTTTTAACTGGCACAAATGCAAATTATTTTCGAATTAGCATTCGTGTTTCTCTAAAAATTACTCAATTTGTTATTTTAGTAGAAGTACCTATTTATGTACGATGTACCACGAATCAAACGTAGAACAAATTATAACATCACACAACTATTCACATTTGTTTTATATAGCGCGTTAGTGGTATTTTTGTTATACTCGACTCTTAATTATTTTAATTTAAAATGTCTAGTGACTAGTATAATATATCTCTACATTTCACTGTCTTTATTATCTTTTTTATTTTTTTGCAAATAAAGTAAAAAATTTAAATAATAATTTTAGATTTAAAAATAAATAAAAACGTTTAAAGAGTTTTAAACAAAAATACGAGTTATTTAGAAAAACAAGTTTTGTTTGTACGTGTTACAAATTACAATCAGAAATCGTAAATAATTCATTGCCCATTTGTCCATATAATCTCTAAACCGTTTTGTCCAGACTATCATCTTCTTACCAATATGGTTTTATAACTAATAAAACTGTGACTTATTTTTCATCACCCTGACTTAAATTCGTAGAAATAACAATCGTAAAATGTGACTTGTGTTTTTTCTACCTTAAATATTCGATTATTACAGATACGTTACTGCTTCTGGAGGAACTCATATTTAAATTTTAGGATTAAAATATATTACGAGTATACCTACGTACAATTTATTGTATGTGCTATTCATTTATATGTATATAGTGTAAGTGTGTTATGTGTACCTATAGTCAGGGTATACGTATATATGTTATTATATTATTGTTATTATTGTATACGCTGCTAGATAATGGGCTCGTATTTATCACATAGTGCGAATATTGTCATTCATGAACAATGTAGCCCCGCGGATACTCTATTAATAACGTCCGTGTTTGACAGCACTGTAAAATATGCGATATGGGGTCGTGTTGGGGATTGAATGAACAGAAACAGATAGGACGAAAGAGAAATGGAGAAAAAACAGTGGCTTTGTGGAGATTTTTATCGGCTGTAAGCATATAATATGTACGAGTATACCTACACACACCGGTATTTGGGGTTTTGTAAGCGGCGAGATATTATATTGTGGAGAACCGGTGGACCACCTGCGCCACAATATTCTTGTCCGTTCAATATATTTCTACAGTTTTACAGGATTCAATAATATTTGTACTTATCGTTTAGAAATATTTGAAATAAAAATGATTATGTAAATTAGTATTAAACTACTTAAACCTTAAATATATTATAAAATAATACAATTTGAAATATGACAGTTTAAGTCTCATAGATATGAAAAAATTAAAAGTTACAGTTCTTTTTTTTTTTAAGTGAGAAAATAACCAACAATAATATTATTTTATACTTTAATCTTTAAAAGATATGTATATTTTAGAGGTTGATGATAATAAATAATAATTAATATCTCTAATGATTGCAAAACATTAAATAATTACCAATTTCGATAAAACTTAAGAACTCGTGGTATATAACATTAAACGTAAGTAAAATATTGTGAAAAAAATAACATTTGAACTTGTGTAATAAGTATATATATAATATTATGGGCATTTTTATTTTAAATCATCATTAAAATTGTTCGTCAATATTTAATAATAAATCTGCCTTCAACAATTTTTGGCTAACGTGTGAGATTCTCACAGTGAGAATAATATTTTAATATAGCTGAATAAAAAGGATTTCTTATATTGTAAAATAATTTGTATTTTTGTACTCAATTCAACAAATTATATTGTTTAGTATAGGAGAAACAACATACCTACTTATTAGTTAAATTGGGTTACAAATTATAGTGTACAGAGTAGGTAAGATATCATGTAATTTTGAAAAGATTAATTAATATAATTAACTAGTGTAGGTATACCTGTATCAAGTGTATCAGGTACAACAACAGGTAATACGAATTATTGTATGGTGCTGTAGATCACATTATTATATATTGATACTCTCTCGGAAAGTCGGAAATAAACATAATCTTATCCACAACTTTCCACCTACTTAAACTTATTAATACAGCTGCATTATTTTTGTTTTCATTTACAAGTTTGGTGAATTTGTTATATTAGTGTTATAATAATGTGTAATGTAAGTAGGTACAAACAAAAATACTTAAATATGTAAATAATCATACTTTGTTTCAAAACTTAAGTAAATTAATATTAAAAGAATAATCTACATCTAAAAATGTTGTAACAGATGTATGATATGATGTTAACTTAATATTTCATGATAATATATAATATATTTAAGCTTATTATTGATTTTTTTTAAATTATTGATATAGACTATAGAGTGATATATATTTAATTTGAAAGTTCGTTTCTCTGTAAATAACAGTACCTATCCATGTAATTTAAATTTATTTGGTTCCATTCGAAGATTAAATATTTGTATATACTTACAAAATATAACTTAAATAATAGGATTTTAGTATCAAGGTACTCAAATACTTATTGAATTAGGGTGATGTGTAAGTGAAATCTAATTAAAAAGTAAAGATTTTGCATGCTAAAACTCATTTACTATTAGGTACTATACACATTTTATTTTATTATGATTTATTCATATTTCCTAATTTATAATTAAATAATTTTAATATAAATATTTTTATGGACAAATTTTCATAGCAATCTTTGTGTTTAATATTTATTGTTTTCATTAAAACTATGGCATAACAGATTTTAGCTCAACATTTTCTAATATTATATTCAATTTATGTTTATATTTTTAATAAACTATTTTAAAAACCTGATACCAAAAAGTGTATAATCTTAAAAAATAACTGGATATAATACAGTTTATTCATTCATTCACCAAATTGTTAAAAATAAATTATGTCATGACATTATGCATAATCCTACATTTTGATTAAAATATATAAATGTGCATTTATTAGCATGCATTTTTATATGTATTTAAAATTAAATAAAATATTAAATTTGGTTAAAAATATTAGTAAATCAATTTTGATCAAGTTTTATCTAAGATTGTTGATTGTACCTTAGACAAATTTCCATTTTTAATAGATGCATTTAATACTAAAAAAAGGTCATCATGTAAAATTATCACTACATTAATGTATTGCAATTAAAGGCGTGGATAATTTAACATTCATATGATAATTAAGGTAAAATATATAAAATTGAAAGACTATTTTTGTAAATTGTGTATAGTATTTAAATTTAGGTAATACAATGTTTTACCAAAATATACGATACTATATTCTATTTTAAAATTAAATTTTTTACTATTATTTTTAACAACTATAAATTATTAAATTTTAATAATATGCCCAATGATGTTACGTATAAAGATGCATATTTTAATATGACTTGCAAAATTAAAATTATAAAAAGATTTTAATTCAAATCTTATGATTAAAAATTTAATCCATATTTTTATGTTTTATTTTATATGTAATAACGTAAGTAATTTTGTGTTTCATATTAATAGTTTATTTTTTATAGTCATTAATTTACAATTTGAACAAAATATTATTTACACATAATTATATAAGAAATTTAAAACTAAAACATTTAATAGCTTAGGTATTTATATTTTAAGCAAAATAATAACTTTTTTGTTTAAATTAATTTGATCGTTAGCACTTGTTTAGTTAAGTATTTGAAAGACTTTATCTTTATTTTATGGAGAAAAAACTCTGTAAAAAATAACGTTCTGGCTATTATATCTTTTATCACGGGGCACGGAGCAAAACCGGCCATCTGAGTTTCAATTTGTATTCAACAAGTATTCAGACGCTATAGCCTATAAGTCTGTTTTTTCTTTCTACGTTTCATCATTAGTGTCTTGCTACTCTTGTTGGAAATTCAGACAGTAAAGAAAAATAACTTATTCTAAGCACATGTCGTGTGTCTGAAGTCCAAAATTGAATTTTTTATTAAAACAATTTGAACGGTAGAATTAAGGACCTAGAACATTCTGGATTTCAAAGTTTTGTTGGCCCAACAAAACTCGTTAATTTTGTCGTAAATTTTTCTCCAGACACCATTTTTAGTCGTTATACATAAAACACGCGTTCTAAATACACTGGATGCGTGAAATCAACCATTTCGTCATGGAATACATATGGAATACTCATTGGTCGCACATGTGTTCAGATACATCACGTGCCTTTATTTTATTTTATTGTATTTAAGACAAACGCGCGTATCTTATACATTCGTCGTACACATAATATTATAAACGTGTACAATAAATAATAAATCAGCCATTGTTGTACGTCGCGCCAAGCAGTCTAGTCCTACGGTCGTTTGTTTGTGACCCTTTTGACCTTTATGGCCCATAACCAATAGGAGATGGTTTTTTTCTCACTATTACTTAATCTTGACAATGTAATCGCAACCCGGTCATCGGGGATGATTTCCGAAGAACATATTGTTGTAAGAAAAGGTCACGGTCAAAATGCATTTTATTTTATTTTGATGGTCTTGTGTTATTGAGGCATTTTTTGGTACTGTATTCAATGTTAGAAATATTAGAATAACTGCAGTACAGCGAGATTTTCAAGTTGCATGAGTATACCTGCTGAAATTTAATTGTTGTTTAATATTATGATATATCCAACTAAAATACATTTATTATATTATATACCTGATTAACTTTCATGGTTAATATGGATGTTGAAATACATAGGTAGGTATTAAATATATAATTAACATTTTTACGGAAAAAATATATCAATCGTAGGTACCTTCTTGAATCTTTTAAAATAATATAGGTGCCTACCTACGATACCTATGCCTATAGATAGCTAATAATTTTTGTAATTAACTTGATATTTAAAAATATTTTTAATGTCGGATACTTAAAAATTCAGTTGGTGTAAAAAAATTACATTATTAGTATTTATACATATTGATAACTTTCAATTACTTAGGTAATATTTAATTAAAGATTCTGTGTTTAACATATATTCATTGTTTGTATTTATGGTATACATAGGTACAATCCCCATGTAATATGATGATTCGCGTTATTACTAAATACAGAAGAAAATGTAATCATCAATGTTAGAAAAACAACCATCAATCAAGTGTAAAATTAAATTTTCTACCTTCGGCATTTCAAAGGCTTGAGAATTTATTTTAAAAATGATGCACAATGGATTCCTCAAACGATGTAACAACACTAGGTAGTGAAAAAAATTACTTTCGGGTTCTTCAAGATAAGAATCGATATAGACCACTGGCGTAAGAAAAAAAAACAATAGACTACTTCCAAATTCTTTAAATACGTAGTCGGTTTGTTTTTAAATGACTATGGAATGAAAACATGTTCTCTTCGTTAGCGATTCAAGTATTGTGCATTGCGACTACCACATTGAAACATTTGAAACCTTAAAATATAATTTGAATGGTCCACTTTTTCTTATACCATTTAGATTTTGTTATATTTTTAAAGCGTTAAGTTGCAATGCAATTTCGTTAGTATTATTTGTTTACAGTAATTCAATTATATAACTATCCTCTTCTTATTTATGTTGAAATTTATATTTATCAGTCATAAGAAATAAATAATTCTACGATTCATCGTGGATTGAATTCTGCAAGATAAAATTCATAGAAATCAATTATTAATATTATTCGATTTATTTTCCTGCTATATTTTAAAAACATTTATCTAGTATTTAGTAATTCGAAAGTATTTCTCATTGAGTATAAAAACAGATTGACACTTTTTAAAAACCTCATATTAAAAAAGCCTTAAGTTTAATTTGTTCAAAGTAGATACAACATTGCCAGATATAAAACGAAATTTAGAGGTCCATACATTTTAATTTAAACACTATAAATCTTAGCAAATATATAAATAAATTCGAATTTTTTTTACTTTACTACTTCAATTATGACTTAACGAGTACTCATTATTTTGCTCGTTTAAGTGAATAAAATATGTTATGTCACGATGTTTTGTATAAGTACAATTTGGAAATCCACACAGTTTTGACATACAATTAAACTCGTTTAGATAATAGATAGGTATGTTTATTTTATCAAATAGACAAAAACATATAATTTGGAGAATTAATTTAGCTGATATTTAGGACTCAGTTCTTATAATGTTTATAATTATGATCAAGGAAGATTTACTTCAATGTCCAGCTTTTGCACTATTGATACACATTACACCCATCTCAGTTAAATATATACTTTTTAAATGCTTAGAAGATAGGTACAGAATTTCGATACAAACGTTAACTTTCAAAAAATGTTTATACATACAAAAAAAGCAGTAAATATCAAACACACTCAACAAATGTATTAAATATTTTGATTTCTATCAATTAATTTAATGTAATAATTAATCATAGATGATGTAAATAGAATAGGAAATGTATAAGTTAATTAAACTGATAACTTTATTGTTTATTCCATAAATATGAAAAAAAAAAAAAAAAAATTATCTTAAAATTTAATTGTATACTTTTGCCCATTTATAACTTTCTACGTTATGATAGAGTTATTTTACAGCTTTTTTACTGTTATGAAGTATGGTTTATCAATTTATTAGATTGAATATCAGAAATTGTACAATAAATTAATAAATTATAATACCTTTTATAATTTAAGCTTTCAATCATACCTAACATATCTGTGGATTTATTTTCTCTGTTTATTACGCATAATTATAGATTTTTTTCTATTTTTGAATACATTTTGTACGTATATATTTTCTGGTTTCTTAAGTGCATTACATTCATGACCCTGTTTAATATTATCTTTATAATTATTTAAAATTTTTCATTGATTTTTTTAATCCCCTTGGTTAAGAAAATATTCATCTGGACGGTAAATTTCATTAAATTGGAAATCATACAACAATAATAATTAAAATAATTTATTTTAAATATTATATAAGTACATTAAGCAGTTTAAGCTAATAATATAATACCTAATGTGTAATTTTCATAGATTTTGTGCAAAGTTCATTTGATTCCGCAAATTTAGTTTTTATGGCTCAATTTCCATGAAATTTATATTTATTTGGATGTCATTAGGATATAAAACCGAATTTTTAGTCCTAAGTCCTAAGTTTCATGTATTTTCAAGGAATACTATCTGCACGAATACCTATTAGCATTTTATGAATATTAATCTGGATATTAACAATAAATAATATAAAGATAATATCTTCTAACAAGGTAAAATGCTTAAAACACGGAATTTTTTAAATGTTATTAAAAAATATTTTCCCCTTTTTCTTTATATTTACGAGTTTAAAACTGGCATTGTAAATTTGAAGAAAAAAAACGCTGCAGACGAATAAAGTATTTTTCTTACTTTGTATCTGAAACCTACTTTATAATGAATGGACGGAGAATTTCGCTCCTTGGCTAGGAATAATAAAGAGCTAACGAACTGTATACTAATGTAGGCGAAGGGTGTAGATTATGATGAAAAGTATTTGAAACAGTGCAACATTTTTGAGCATTATGCTAAATACACATAACCACGAAGATATTATAAAAACACATTTTGGTCATACCTAACCAACGACCGGATGCTTGCAATATTTGGTTCCACACCCGTTAACCGTCACTCACCTGTCCTTGCCGGCTGCCGATTGTTTCAAGCAATTACAACTGGCTCGGATTTATTTAATTATATTTGTCCGGACCAACGAGCCTTTTGTAGTTCTACTGTGAATACTTGCTCACCCTAATGAGATTTACACTGCCAATCGACAAATCAATTCCGGTCGAGTAAATGCTTTCGTTGGTTTTGATATTTATTATTTATATATAATAATAAAATGCAACGGATGTATTCAGGTGTACTGAAATTTCTTGCAATTAAATGCTCAGTATTGCTTGAATGTTTGCTAATTCCTATAAATTAGAAGCACACATTTACAAAATTTAATAATATATTACGCATAGTAGGTTATATAAACTTATATATTATTTTAGTACAACAAATATTTCACCCTATAAAATGTATTTGTCTATTTAATAAAAATGATTAGTAGGTCTTAGCCACAAGCCAGTAAAGGTTGGGTTAGGTTAGAAACTACTCAAAAGTTAAGTAGGATGTTTGATAACTCGTTTTTTATTATTGTTTCAATAAGAATAAATTAATATAATGATAATAATACCTTTATATAGTACTTATTGTAAACTATAACTCACACTTTACTCTTCTTTCTATAACTATTTATTTAATATGATAATATAACTAATATAATTTTATTATATTTTACTATACAGTATTATACAGTATACATTTTTGATCAATAATCATAATTTTCATCTAAGTAAGTATACAAATACAATAGCTATGTTTTTTTTTTACATAAATTAGGATTTGAGTTATGTCATATCTCAGGTTAAATACAACTATGCATAGACAAAAATAAATATGTTGATAAATAACCTAGTTAAGTCAAGTACCTAATAATTATATTGAACCCTATAATATAATAAGTTTATACATTATCTGTATACCTATTTAAGTATCAAAATTTTAAATTTTATCTGAAATTATAATACAAATTAAACCCCTCAATTTTTAATGAATACAAATTGTCTATTGTATTTTAAATATTTAAAAGTGTAAGTGACAAATTTGAAATTACAGACATTCTTGATTAACCTAATAGATTCAGGATTTGTATTCATCTATACAAGCAAGAATAAGATTTTAAACACTAATATACTATGAATGATGGGTCATAACTTTTAAAAGTTTCTAGTTACTGGTCGCTTTGACCGCTAGTACAATGCATTATGAGTGAGCCAGTGAGGGCCTGCATCGTTGGATATGAGCAGCTGTAGAATATAATACATATAATAATATTACGATTAAAGCTCCAATAGCAGAACACTAGCACGCATAATTTTATCACATTATCACTTCAACATTCATGCAATGCGCCAAATCATCGATCAATGCGAATAGATCAACGCGTGTACTATATTCGCTTTGATGGATGGGTCGTGGATACATCGAGTGTAGTGAGTTTTTTCTCATCTATCGTTTTCGTGAAAGGGCGGAAGTTATATTGCTATTTTAATCCAGACGATTCCATCAGGGACTGCTGCTGTAATAGTGTATACATCCGCACATACTATACGTAGGGAGGCGAACGATTCGATTTACATGTTATTGTATTTTATCCGAATTAATTAAAACGATATTCGTCGGGCAGTGGGCTCGTCGTATACCCACAGTATATAGGGGCGGCACCGGCTTCTGCTGGGGTGAATTTTGAACCGACCCTGCGGCCAAACATCCATCCCCTCTTGTGCCTTTTTTTTTTGATGAACACTATGCCCCGCTGTCACGATGACGACCCTCACAGGATAAACACGGACGTCTTGGTTTCCATCTCCCGACAATAATTATAAAGGCGGCATAATTGAGTCGTTACATTATGACTCCCCGAGCAATCCCGACCGGCACAATGGTACTCTTAACGCGAACGTTCAACGTTTATCTGACTTATATTCGCTTGCCCACCCACCTGCTTCTCTTTCTAATGGATACCTACTGTTTAATTCGATTCGAAAATTGCGGTACTCGTGAACCAAACTTATTAAATATATCTAAATGTTGTTTGTGTTTATTGTATGATTTATGTATAATATTCAAATAGCTAAGTCTTATGATTTTTATCTCGAAACCACGTTGAACTTTTTTTATCAAAGTACCTATAATACTATACCTACCTAACGTATTTATAAAATTACCGTTAATATTAACGTATATTTTATATTTTATAATGTATTAAGGTAAACAAACTTATAAGTTGTATTATTATTTTAAACAAATATTTACATATAAGTTGAGAACTATTATAAGTTTAAAGTGACTGTTGTCTTCAATTTTTTCGAATAAATTACTTTTACATTTAAATTAAACATTCTTATAGTCATAATATAAAAAAATTTAAAAACTAACATTTAGGTAGATATGTATAAACAATAAACATTAATATAATATAAACTATATGTAGATAAAAAAAAAGATTATCTATAGTTAAAGTATTTAAAAACTAAATATTTTATCAATAGAAATAAACTTTATGTTCAAATAAACTGTAAAGATGTTTCTTGGAAGTACGAACGATTAGTTTTTTGATGTTATTTATATGATAGTAAATGTGGGTGTAGTATTCTTTAAAGTCAAGCAGACTCCTCAAATTAAATATACTGTGTCCATACTTCATATATGAATGTATTTAAACATTTAAATTTAAACATAATTAGGTATCACCACATCAATTGTATACCATTAAATATGCGTTTTAATTGTTACTGTTTCTGAATGTTAAGCTAATTTTCTAGGCATATATCAAAATAATTACCAATAAAATTGAAATATTTTAAATTCGGTATAGGTACTCAAAAATATTTGTATTATTATTCACGTACATAATTTTAGTAATATTACAATGAATAAAAAAGTGAATTTATATCCTTATGATTTTATTTTTTACACTTATCAATTATGTGTTGGTTTTTCTTTTTATAAGACTAGTATATAAATACTTTTTCGTGTCAACTAATTTGTACTGTATATTTACTAATAGTTGATAGTTATTCATAACCAGTTTAAATATATACCTTTACTAGTTCGCTATAGTTTATTCATCATAATATTATGATAATGTGCAGTATAATTTATCAAAGATTTAAAATTAGATATCATGAAATATAATATGATATTGAAAACTTGAAATTTTATCATAATATGAAATACTATTACATTATTTACATTATAGGTAATATAATTTATTATGAGAACTAAACACTACAGATACTGTAGTATAATATCCAAGATGTCTTCTATTACAATAATATTACACATGATGATTATAATTCGTGTTTACATCGTCCATGTATGTAGACCACACCTGAAGTCTTCTTCATATCCTCACTTGAATACACATACTTCTCGCATATTAATTGGTCACGCAGACTTAGCAATTAATAGCTCTCAAAGGTGTCAAGACTTATTGCTTTAGACTTGCCAAATATTACAACCATAATAATTATTATAAAAAGTATGTTCTACAAAAATATGTTTATATTAATAAAAAAAAAAATATGATATTACTATATGTGAGGTTGTGTGTTTGCGGTTTTGTATTTTTAAATACATTTAGTCATCTATAAATTTATTTATATTTGTTTCGATTATGTTATGAATTTAAATTTAAAACCAAATTAATAACGTGTATTAATTTTTATAAATAATTGATGGCACATAATTTTATCATTTTTTTATAGCTAACAACAATTTTTGTTTGTTTCAGGTGAGTTTCGTGCAATTTTTTATCGTTATAAGCAGTAAGTTATAAAAAAGATAAGTTCTACTTATGCATCTGATTTGTAAAACAAACAATCACCATTCAAAATATTGTTTTTTAAAATAACCATTATTTTTTTATATATGATATATTAAACGAAAATAAGTATTAGTACCTAGGAATTTGTTTGAAACATATTTTATGAAAATCATAAATACATTCTGTATTAGAGACAAAAAAACGTTATAATATAAATTTAGTTAGTTGGTTTGAAAATTTCCACAGTTATAATTTGCACGCTATTAGTATTTTTAAGCTAAAAACATTTTATGTAGCAATGAGCGATATTTTATTAATTAATTAAAAAAAGCTATATTGTTGTATTATTTATTCAATTGAATAAAAACTGTTAATTAACATTTTATCATATTTTTGCTGCAATTTTAAACGAAAAATAAATAAAATTAACGTAATCAAAATAGTATTATATTTATTACGAGAATATCATATTATTGTATACTATATGTATTCATCAAGCTTTAATAACTATTGTTGGAATTTAATAATAATAATAATAAAAAAATAAATAAAAAACTGAAAGAATATTTACGTAAATTACCAATTTGTATATTTTCATTTAATGTACCTATACTTTTTACTTGGTAGTTTTATTATTTTTATTATGATTACAATTTAACCTCAGATATAACTACAAGTGCTGGATTCTTTTGAATTTTATTTTAAAATCATATTAATTAATATCAGTTTGTGAAATATATTATTTTTCTATTAATGTATTCTATAGTTGATGTATCTTCATACTATAGGTATGTATGTAAGTACTCGTATAATGTAATAATGTGGTTTCATAATTATAAACATTTACGTACCATTTTGTCACTTCGCTTCCTCATATTTTCACGCTATCATTAGACATTAATGCATTCAGACTGAACACATTTTTACCAAAAATAGGTACTATTACAAAATATCACGAATTCTTCTAGGAAATTGAATTTTCTGGTTCAAAAATACTGTAATTTTAATTACATAGATTCTAAAATACCACTTACTATTATGAAGGGTCGTTTTAATAATTAATCATACTTAACAGAATTGGGATTATTCATATATTTGAATGAATAATTGTGTTTTTACAATTGTAAACTAAAAAGTCTTAAAGATAAAGAAGAAAAAATTCAATATACAGGGTGATTCGTTTATCAAACAACACTCATTATTTATAAAAGTATTGACTTTTTTCAAAATATTGTTTTACATAGTTTCAAGTTGTTAAAAAACCAACGCTTTTATTAAAAAATTATATTTTTAAATATTTTTTATCCTTATCATTTTTTAAGTTTTTTACTTTTTTGAATGGCAACATAGTTTTTTATTTTCATATTCCAAAGCAGAATATTTTTCTAAAAATTTTGATACATAAAAATCGAATTTAGGACTAGTAGTTTATGAGTTATAAGTATTTAAAGTTTAGACAAGCGGAGTAGTGGACAAACATTTTGCGGGGTAACCCCGTACCACTCCACTCTGCCAATCTAAACTTTAAATACCTATAACTCATAAACTACTAGCGCTAAATTCAAAATTTTAACGTAATACTTAATTAAAAAAATAGCTTTATTAAATTATGAAATTTGAAGTATAGGTTACCATTTGAAAATCAAAAGTTGATGGTGGTGTATATAATAAATATAAGGGTGAAAAATATAAAAATAATAAACAATTCAAGAAGAGTGTAAATCTACAATTTTGAAAAAAAAAAAAATTGAAAAAAGTCAATACTTTTTTAAATAATGAGTGTTGTTTGATAAAAGAATCACCCTGTACATTTTTTGAAAAAGTTTTTTATCGCAATAATGCTTTAATATAAAGATCCTACATATAAAAATTTGAATAAAACAGTTTTATAGTAAGGTTTAAAGTTTCAAGTAAATTTAAATTTAAAAACTAGTATGTAAATTAAAATATATTGAAATTTCAAATAACTTGATAAGAACAATACATTCATATTATAACTATTTATTTTATTTTAACATTAAATCGAAATGAAAATGTATATGATATAATTTTTATAGTACCTAAAATTGTATTCATTATTTAAATATTCTGTAAACAAAAGTTACATTTCAGATATTGTTGTTGTACATAATAATGTCGATCTAAATTCTTTAATACATCATATTTAAATCGAATACAATATAAGAGGATAAAATATATGCAGGCTACAGTTTTATTTACACAATTTGACGTGGATCTCGTTTGTCCATGTATACACTTTGTGTGGTAACTTATTCTTTACAAAAGAGGGTCATTTACTCGTAGGCGCTCACATACTTGAAAATCGAATGTGCGGTATCCACATCTGTTTAAATCCTGATTTGGAGTGCGCGTCATACAACAATGAACACTCAACGATATCGGTCAAGTGCAAATGCAGGCTCGGGCATTATGCTAATGAGAATGAGAAGCACCTGTATGCTGTCGCTGATAATTTAGAGCATATACCGGAAAATAAAACATCAGACCCCGGGGAAGGTTAGTATTCAGTCGGTGATCGCACCCCGAGCGTTTATCAGACTTTTCAATTAACGACCTTTGACCATTTTGTCTGCCTCCGGATACACAGTTGAACCCCCTCAGGATGTCTCGTAATTGACACATCATTCCATGTTACTTTGTGAAATAAATCCCATCGCAAACTCACATTTTTTTTTTATTCGTTTGTATCAAACCATAGTGGTTTAACTTGTAATCATTGTCACTTTCAGTTTTAGTAGACAACTATACCTATAGGCTATATTAATACCGATATAATGTTAATTAACAGTATTAAAAACAAATATTGTAAGGTAAATTATATTTTTTTTCAATCTATCATTAAAATAAAAATCAGTATAGTAACATACAGATTATTAAAAAATATTCCGAAAGTTCTTGGCTATATAGATAGTGGTAATAAGTATTCCTAAAAAATGTAATTATAATTTAAATAATAGAGCGCCTTAAATAGTTTGATTATATAATACATTTTTAGCTGATAAATAAAAATGAAAATTTGTATTGATAATTTTAAATTGTGAACATTTATACTATGTACATTTAGCACCTATATTAAAAATATAAACAAAAGACGCTACAAAAAATACAGACAAAATGTTTGTAATAATTTTGAATTGTACTTGTTACTAATTTATTAGAAGTTAAAAACATGATTCGTTTTGTTTTCATACTTACTTATAAGTAGACTCAATAAGTTTGCGTTAACTTAGAAGGGGTGGCAAATAAACATTTCTTCGTTCTTATTTCTTATACACATACAAAAGGGAAAATATTTTTCCCGGCAACTAATTTCACCCTCGAATGGGCTCGGAAATCCATAAAAATCTTTTTACACGCGTCGATGTTTCCAACCACACACAGTAGTTCACCATGACCTCCACTATTCCTCCCCTTTTCTCATATATGACGAAAACAACTTTCCACACACACACACACACACACACACACACACACACACACACACACACACACACACACACACACACACACACACACATATATATATATATATATATATACACACATAGTGTATAATCTAATAATGTGGAGTTTACTTGGGGTTTGCCATTGCCTAGTAGATACTGAAATGAAAAACCGCCTGAGACAAATTAGCCACATAAATCAACAAACTGTAATAATTTATTAAACTTGAAGTAGGTACTTTAAAAATAGCAGTGTAAGATGTATTGTACAAAGCATCACTTATGAGTAAAAAACAAATTCATAATATTTAAAGGTAGTTTAATTATTCATAAATATATAATATAGATTCCTAGTTATTAATGAATTCATTTATATTATGAAAAGGCAATGTGCGTGTATGGTTGTGGATTATAAGAACTACCTACTCGACCAATTTTTATGATTATTTCAAACATTTTTTATAATGATACAAGGAAGGTTAAGGAGTGGTTTGAACCATGTCCGACACGTGGTGCTGAACAAACTATATTTTAAATATTTTTGTTGTTTATATGTAATATAAACTAGTATACTAATAACTAATATTCTAAATAACTGACATAATATTTTAAAATTATTAATTTTCACGATGGGAAGTACTCCTAAAGTTCGTGAAGTTTTATTACAATTCAACCCTACTGTAACACACTTAGCCATATGTCTTAAGTCAATTGCCCACCGACCTACCTCGATCGGACTTGTCCACAAATCAAGATTAAACTGAAACTATACCATGCCCATGAAGTAAGGTACCTACTTACTTTAAAATCAAAATTCACATAGTGCTGAATTTTAAAATTGTTCATTTTTCTTCGAGCTAAATACAGTTAGCATACCTATAACATGATTTTTTTCTTCTATTAGGCACACTCCATTAATAATCTGTTTTTACTTATACAGTCATAAGTATTTGAGATTAAGCCATTTAGGTACTAATTAGAATGTCTACAACCCTCAACTCTTTGAAAAGTAAACATTACGAGAATAAACTAATAGACTATAGTATAATATAAGTGATATGGCGATAGTCTTATTTATCTCGATGATTTATTATCTATATTGACTATATTATAAGTATGAGTATCTATTCTCTAATTCGTTTATTAATTAGTAATTTATAAAAAATATATATATAAGTACTCCTACAGACATACAGTAGCTTAACTTTTTTTTTAAATGTAATATTTTTATTTCGTATATTTTTTTTAAACAAAAACTATATAATTTTTCAATAATAAATCATTTTTATTTATTTCTAAAGTTCAGTTTTTTTTTTCAAAGTTCATATAATACAATAATGTAAACATATCTAAATTCTTATTTTTAACGTCAAAAATAAACAGATTCAAAGTTATTAGAATGTCATGGTAGCAGCAGGTGGTGATGTATGGAAGGTATTCTGAGACTTCTTAAATGTATTGTAAAAAAGTTTTATTTTCTATAAAAAAAAAAGTATTTTTAATATTCCCAAGAGCAAAAAATTTCAAGCTTGAGTTTTCTCGATTCTAAAATTGAACATTTTATATCTATGTTTTAACTGTTAAAAATTTAACAAACATATGAAACTATCAGGGGACTAATTTTTAACATATGGTATTTATAAGAACTTCTGCATTTAAAATATATTCTATAGCCTGTAACAATTATAACTCCTATAAAAATAATTGTATGCAATATTGAGTGTTGGTTTATTTATATATTTGTGTATATATACTTATCTTATGCAGTACAATTATGAGGATTATATATGAATTAGATATGATTTTATTCTAATACAATTTTTCCATTTTTAAAACGGTTTTGTCCGCTAGAAAACTTTTTAGTTTTCATATATTTGAGTAACATGGTAATTGTAATTTGTTATTCGGAGTAATCGACTTTAATTCTTCGTCAGTAGTATTCTATTGTCCACTAGCTGTCTGAAAGTTACGGAATTTTAATTGAAAAAATATATTAATATCCCCCGTTCATAAAGTGTCAAATGAAGTTTCTGGCAAATACCACGTTGACAAATAGCCCAATAACACTGTCTGTCTTGTTTTCGGAACCAAAAACGAAGGGAGGACGTTTTATCGAGGTTTCGGAGGGCCTCAAAAAGTAAAAACTATTTTTTTCTTTCTAGAGCATTTGTTGTTTTTCAGCCTCTGTCCTATAACTTTGTGTATAGGATGTTGTCATTAATCAAGATCACTGCAGATGTCATAATAGGTCTTAAAAAGAGATAGAGTGAAGATAGAATGAAATCGACAAAAAAGCCACATTCTCTGTTTCCTCAATGGAAGTTAGCCAAGCCGGTGTCTGGAAATAGATATATTAGGACTTTTTCTATATCCCAAGCGTCTTCTCCCAATGTTTTTAGCGACCGGGGTAGACAACAACAGGCAGTTTACTGCCAAATAATTAATAATGACCATCCTTTGTAATGTTTGCTAGGATAAGGTTTTCAAGATGATATATGTACTTACTTGTACATATGCATTGTACGTCAAAATCACATCTTGAATTATAGTAATATTTTAGCCGTGACCTATAAAATAAAAATAAAAACAAAGTTAATGATAAAACACTGTTTAAATTAATAACATATAGGTACAATCAATTTTATCGTAAATGTAGGAAGGACCAAATATTATTCCCAAAAGTAATATATTATACATTTTGATTTTTTTTTAACATATTTATTAAAATTTGATGGATTTTGAATTTAAATTTAAATTCATTTCAAATAAAAACTAGTTGCAATAATACATAGTGCTTATTTTCATAATTTACCAATATACTAGTAAAGTTTAAATTTCACTTAGGTCCATAAAAAATATAAAATGTTATTAATACAATACTATTACTATAGGTGTAATATTTTACTCTGTTTACAATTTGTAATATAAATTTAAAACTGTATTCTACCGAAGTTTAAGAATTCAATATATGAAATGTAAGATATTTTATATTTGTTCACAATGAATATATATATATATGTATTGCAAGTGTCTATAAAGTCTTGAGTATTCGTTGCAAAAGAACTAACATTCTCTGAAACAATAAACTTAAATTAGGTACCCGCTTTTTGTATACTGGTACTTTGAACTGTGTTTTACAATATCTTTACTCTTTAGTTAGTTTTGTTTATATATATAAAAACCTTTCGTTACTTTCAGTACTAAAATTAATAAAATATTGCTCCACTGGAGTTCTTTGAATATTACCTCCGGATGAAAAAGAACGTCTATTTCCTCTACCAAACTTTGCGCATATTGTTTTACAAAATTATAGTCAGAACTTTGCTAATACATCACACAATATTTAACATGAAAACTTTTACTTTTTTCATGTTGTTGAATAATTTTATTTTATTAAATAGCCTGGTTCAAGAAGTGCATGGTGGTTATTGCGTACTTAATTGCTATTACTGCATGTTGACCTTTTTCTTTTCGATACTAAAGTTTATCCCTGTTTTTTCAAATTGTACAAAAAAAGTTATAGTGACATGATAAAAATGCGATTCCACTTAATACATATTTTCTATATATATATATTATCTATATATATTTTCTATATTATATACCTACGTGTTCGAGACGACTTCTATTTCGCAATATTTTGATTTGTTCGATAATAATCTGTTTTTTTGCTCCTACGTATATTCATATGTTTTAAGTTCTTACCTATGTGAGTATCTATATTTGCTGTATTGTGCTAAAGAAGTCAGTTTCCGCTTCACACGTTTGTCACCACTCCATCCATCAGTCTATGTTACCTGTTCACGCGTATCGTTATGCAACCCACTCGATGTGAATTTCTTCTACGGCCGTTTTCAGTCATAGATATTCATATAATAGTATGTACAGTATAGTATTACTGCACTTTACTGTTCTACAATACTTGCATTCATCATAATAATAATAAAATATTGATTTCTACGGTTAAGTTTCATAACCAGTACCTAACGGCGGTTACAAACGTACATCCATAATTCATTTGTATACGTGGGTGTGTGTGCTGCAGACATACAGACCTACCTATGTATGCAGTAACAGAGAATATTATAACATATATATACATACTTTGGAAAGTACTTGATAAAAACGGATTCTTTCAATGATTATAAACTATTATTTCGACATTTGTCCCCGATATCGCACGTTTCTCGTGCCAGACTTTTAGTCTTAACTGTGCCTATAATTTTTTTATTTTTCAAACACTAGACCTATTATCAACAGTATACTTAAATTACCTTAATGGTAAAGTTTGACAGTTATTATAATAATAATAATATTGATTTAAAATAGTCTACACTTTAGATAGGTTTCTATTTATTTGTTACTTTATTGTTACTATTGTTACTAAGCTCTAAATTTAAAGTCGATAAACAAATGATTCAACGTTATTAGCTAAATTTTTATCATTTTCAAGAAGCCTTTTAACTATTTTAAATCCATTGATATTATATTTTTAGTAATATAAACAAGACTCTTCTTTCAACCAATGTCTTGTTTATTATTTTGACATATCTATATAGGCTTTGCCAAAAGTAATATTTTACGTCGTTTTTGAGACACCTAAAGATTACAAATTTAACTTTCTTAAAAAATACTGAATAAAAATCCAATAAATTACAACATTTATATGTCACGGAGATTTTGAAATACGAGTATATATTTATTATTTCCATTTTTTTTTTTTTTTTTTAGATTAAATTCCTCAAAATAAATTACTGCTAATATATATTATTAAATATACCTAACATCTTAGTGTCATTTTGATAACACTCGAAAACTCGCCTTTATTAAAATTTATTTTCAGATTGATAACTTAATTTTAGTTATAAAACAAAATGTTAATATTATTATATTATATAAACTGCATACATAGGTACAATTAGATAATATTATTGATATATTATATTATAGCATATATTTTTTTGTCTAGTGTATAAGTTTAATATGTTAATATATGACTGTCGGTAATTAATAATAATTGCAACATTAACCGTAATAATGATGTTATAATATATATTGTTGATGTTTTTTTCTACTGAAAAAATATCTTGAAATCAATATTTTATCAATTAGGAAATACTTAATGCATCATAATTTGCAAATCTTAATTTATGTATTTATTCATCATTTTAAATTTTGCGTTTATTTAAATATTTATACATTTAATTTTATGAATTTTTTTCTTCAATGAACACAATGAATGTTAAATTTGTTTAATTATCTTACAGTTAAAGTTTTAGATAGAAGATAAGTTCATTGTTCAAATTAATTGTACCTATAGAAACATTTTATTTAAGAATAATACTATAAATTTAGTGTAAAATTGTTTTATGGTTTTAATAATAATTCTACTAAAAATAAACATTTATCATAATATTTTATAAATATACCTACTATGTATAATATTAATGCCGTGTATTATAGTTTCAAAATTAATCGAAATGAAATAACTTGCAGATTTTACAATAAAAAAAATAAATATTTCAAAAAAGTATGACCCCAATCCAATTTCTTAAAACATTTGATTTAAAATTATTTTCGGTATCGTAAATATTAATATTTCAAAACCTTCCTTCTTCTCTATATGTAGTTACTAAAAAATGTGCATGAAAAAATGAATTTAAAGTTTGTATTTGAAAAAACAAAATCTAATAACCACCCATGTGGTGAATTGCTTAAATGGTGATTTCCTTTTTTATTATAGCCGCGGGTTGTAAAATTATCTGACAAAAATCACTAACATATTATAATTCTACACCAGCAAACTTTCTTGCTATATTATATACATGCACGGTGTCACGTAGATTTTTCTTTATTTATGCACATTTGAAATTTATCATCAGTCTTTCGACTCATCTATTAGTTATTACTATCGTTATATCCGATCGCATTGGCTTGTCTGTCACTAAGGAATTCAATAACATGGAAGATTTAATATTGATCAATTAGCCTAAGACGTTATTGACGTCTGTATGGTCTAGAAGAAAATAATGTTGGTGATGCAGACCCGCAAAGATTTCGCTTCCGATCACTTGTTATTGTAACTGTAGGTCACTGATTCGTTTCATCTGGCTACTCCTATAAAAATATAATATTATGTATATATGTACCTACCTACATTTATACGCGTGCGCGCACACTCTTTTTCATTACCTATACAATAATGTATAATGTGGTATGATAATAATTCCAGAGGCTTTTTAGATCCGATCTGAAATTCTTCCTCTGTATTTCGATTTAATTAGTTAATTGACCATGATTTTGTGGTATTTTAATCCGTCTCGTGAGTTTAATAGTGGCCATACGTTTATTATACCTGTAGGCCATACGTGTCGTAACTGTCCAGTCAGCCGCCGCCGTCGTCAGCCCATGATTTACACATATTATTGTAAGGTTCCGGATTACCGGCGATGCACACACGTCAGACAGCACGGCATTTTGAGTAGGTGATAATACATAATTACTGATTTTGCATTTTTAATTTTCATTATACACATTTTACAATCCAGTCATTATTTCGATGAACGATTATTAGTGTAATAGGTACTCACGGACACTTAATGTGCGAGTGTTAACGGATGTCGGGTTCGTTCACAAAGTAGGTAGGTAGGTATAGGTAGGTATCTTCGTTTTTTTTTCTTTTTAAGTGTATATATCGTGCTTAGTATTGACATGTAAAATCGATACGAGTTTCATTAATTATATGTGTGCATTACAATAAATTTACATGTATCGGATCATGTTTGTTTAAGCTTAATCTTTTCGTTCTGATTTGTTTGATATTTTCTCGAGTGGGGTATTGATGATGATAATAATATTTAAAGCATAAAGATAAAATATACGTTTATAATGTACATAATACGCTTAATACTACGTGTTTACGTATCCAACTATATTGCAGCCGACCACAGTTTAGTATAGCGGCTGTTCTATGATCTATTATACGATTCATAATCACTTTGGTAAAATAAAGAAAATAACATTTCAATATATTCTTTGACGGCTGGTGTCAATATTCGTTAGGTAAATATTTGTAGAGTTGTTCATATTTTATTTGTAAGTTATACCTGACTAATAAGTAATATGTGTAATAATAATATTATAAGTGGTCAATCCAATCCAATGAACACCGAACATATTTTAATGGTTATTTTATTACATATTATAAACGATTATTATTTTATTAGTAGTTTCTCAATCGTGAATAAAATCATAATATTTTTTAAGATGATATAATTTTTAATGTTATAACTCTTTTCGTATTAGTCGGTAATTATTGTAGTATATTCCTATTTAATCTTTGTATGAATATGGTGGTATATTGTGAATTACCGGAACTCTTTAAACCTTAACCCTCACAGTTTCATTCACTATAACCGACCCTAAATATCATATCTATATATAGAAAGTATATATATATATAGAAAGTATATTAATATGTGACAAACTCTGAACTTTTTTTCATCATCTTTCATCTGTCGTCATTCTTCATAAATGTTTCATTTCTTTGAGTACTATCCGAATGTTTAAATTTTATTATACATCCGTTTGTTACATCAATATTAAAAAATATTTATGGTCAGTAATAAACAAATTGTCTCATAAAAATGATACGTTACCTACAGAAAATGATGCTATATAATTTATTTTTGATATTACAAGTTTTATAAATAGCCAAAAATAAAATATAAAGCTAAAATAAAAAATAACTATCTTATTCCCTACATGGGTTAGGTAAGGATTAAGAATATTCTATATGTAAATAAGTTGTCATGCGTCGACAGTTAAAAATTACAAAATTCATGAATGTTAATTTGGGTTTGTTTTTATTTTAATGTATAATATTTTAGGTTAACATCGTTTTTCGTGCAGTAATATAAAATTTAATTAACTTAGTTCATTTTTAGGGAATTTAACAATATACACTTCTTACTTTTTAATATGATTTTAATAATTATGAATTGTAATAAAATATTTAATAAATATGGTAAAGAATATCTAGAGAAACATATTTTAAAATACCTAATAAGTAACGGTACAGTTAAAAAAAATTAAAAATGTTTTTAGTTACATTTAAATAGAAAAAAAATGTTTTATACTTTTGTTACTTTAATTTGAAATAGTTACTCAATAGTTAATACTAAAACATTTAATTATAACAAATATAACTAACCTCGAATAGACTGGTGACTACAAACAATGTATTGTTTTTCTGCAAGCCTATATGGATCAAAGATGAACATTTTTTTTTTATGCGCGAGCGATAATTTAAGTTCTACGTAAAAGTAGAAACTCAACAAAAATTGTTGGAAGTTTCCTTATAATGGTTATACCACTATAAGGATACCAGGAGGTGTAACAAACCATAAACGTGAGTTGAAAATTAACGAGCAAACGAAGGTGAATTTGTCAAGAAGTCGGAACTTTATAGAATGGGAATTCAAAATTATTACTATAACCATAAAAGCAACTTCATACAATTAAAACAATTGGCCTTTTAAGGATAAAGATTATTAAGCCTCGAGTTTATAATATATAACTAACATAAATCAGTTTTTAAATAAAAATAATTTTAATTGTATTACTTCCAAATGATTTAAATATAGGCACCTACCTACCAACTATTTATATATCATATCGACATTCTGCTATATACACCAAAATAAAATATAATACATTTATAAGTAATAAATATAAACCTACAATAGTAAGTAAAAATATTAAGTACGATACTATTGCATTTAAAGACTTGTTTAAAAGTAATGTTATGATATTAATGTATGTTATACAAATATAGATATTATAATTATTAATTACATATAAAGCAATTAATGTTCGTGTTATAAGCATATCGGAGTGATTATAATGATTTGTACATTTTCAGAGAGAAAAAAAAATACTATCAAGTAATACGTATAAATTGTTATTAAATTTAAAATATTTTTGGATTTTTGTTCTTATTTTTAGAATCATTGAGATTCGTTTTTTTAAAATTATTTTTATCAAGTTAAAAATATCCAGAATAGTATATAAACTCATAGAAACAAACATACGTATATACGTATATACCTACCTCGCATATGCATATAGTGTAGGTATATACATGGTTACACTATGCATTCATAATGATGATGGTACCTCTACAACTGAATAATGTAAAATGGATTATAATAATAATTATAATAATAATATTTTGTTATGATTTCAGCTTGTAACTGCAACGAACATGCAAAACGATGTCGGTTCGACATGGAGCTGTACAAACTGTCTGGTCGGGTGAGTGGTGGCGTGTGCCTTAAGTGTAGACACTTCACGGCTGGCAGATACTGTCATTACTGCAAGGAGGGATACTACAGAGATCCTACTAAGCCCATAACACACCGAAAAGCTTGTAAAGGTTGGTAATTATTTTTCTCGATTTTAAATATAAAAAAAAAAAAAACAGTGATAACATCAGTAACTATATAGGTCGCAATAATAGTATAGTGAACAAAAAAATGAAATCATGATTCATATTATAAGTAAAAGAGCAATTCATTTGACAGCTTTCGTATAATTTTAGTACTTTCTTCACGTTCATATCTTTAAAATTGTTTTATTTGATTAGTAAACGCCTTGAAAATACTTTAAAACGCGTATTTTATAAGTGCCTTATTACTGCCATGAAAAATATATATATATCTAATATTACCTATATATTAGACTTAATAGATTTATCATAATAATTCTCCCTTTTTTTTGATAATTCGATAAAAACTTGTATTCTAAATTTCTTTAGAAACGTAGGTACTACTTATGATATTTTTTAATTTAACACCATGTTTTTTGTTGTGTTCCTTTTATTTATTATATTTTTAAAGATTATACAATTTACATAGATATACGAGTATCAACGTGATATTTCGTTATAGAGAACTGTTGGTTGTGTTCGTATGTGAAGTGTGCTATTTCGGGTCAGCAGAATGGTTTATTTATGCAGTCATCCCTTTGTGATGAAAAAAATGTAATATAATATTAATAATAAAGAAAAGAAAATTGAAAAATCGTGAGGATTTAAAGATACCGGGCATATAATATGCTGATGGTATGGTGAGATCCTCGCTTATGATTCACGAACACGAGTGAAGCGCTATCAATAAACCAGCTATATGTTGTTCGGATAAAAAAAAAGAACCGGGGGGTCAAATTATTGCCCAAACGTGACTTATGGTATGAGATTAACAGGCTAACATCTAATGATGATAGGGGATCAAAGAAATCGAATGACACGAGAAAACAGGCAATAAACGAGACAATTAAAATGGTGTTTTGCATACGAATTAAAACGTATTACGAAGTATTAAATCAAATCGATATATTATTCATATCAGGCACGTAATATTATTTTCATTTTTTGAAAGCGAAATAAGAATATAAATTTATTCTTCTCTAGTATATAATTTATTATTATTAAAATCTACATAAAAACAAGTGTCAAATCAAATTTGATAGTCTATGAATTATGAGACTATGGCACACGTATTCGGTACTTACATATTTGTTGGAAAAAAATGTTGTTTTACTAATTTAAATGTTACTCGTCATATCGTTGATACAAATTAGTGCTATATATACTTTTTGTGATTCAATTATTCAAAGCACCCTGGCCCTATAGACTGTATTCATAAACTAGTATTTATACCTATATCTATATAAGTAGGTACCTAATATAAATAAATTATAAGAAATAATTATATTTATTTAAATGTAATTAAACATTAAACATTTTAATAGGTGGTCTTGAAACGTGTTTTGATCATTTTAATTTAAATACATAGCGAAGAAAGATAACTTTCCTGATCACTATGTACTAATAAAACGATAAATATAAGTGTAGACATTGTAATTAGCATATAAATCTACAGACGTAAATTTATTATTATATTATATTTTATTCACCTTTTGAAATATTTTTGCAATTGAGAATGTAGAATTATTTAAACACAAAACTTTTTATCCTATTTTTTGGGAGATTTTATATATTATTATAATTTTTTATTTATTTAAGGCTTCGAATACAAAGGTTTATTAGCCTACTTTATATATTTTTGTTATTGCATTTTACGAATATGTCTATATTCGACAAAGTTATAGAAATTATTCTAACATTTATGGCTTTTTAATAGATGATATCTTGCAAATTGTGTTTTGTTTATTGATTAATCTTCTTGTGTTAGAACTCGATATCAAGAAAAACGAATATTCAAACATAGAATTTATGGTATACGTATACGAGTATGTACTTCAGTTATGTTTAACATAAACAATTTTATGACTTAAATATATCGGTATGCTTTGTTATACATAACAACTAAGTTTAAACATTGAAGGCTTAATGGTAGAAGACTTCTTAAAGTTTGATTATTAATAATGTATTCACACAACCCCTTAACCTTTGCCATTTTGAGCCTCTGAGGTGAGTCCTTCCGTAATTATACACGGATTATTTGATTAAAATTTAAATGAAGACCTACGAGATAATAATTAATTTTGGCTTTTGATATATTCCCCAGTTAATCAAATTCAGTAAAAGGTTACATTATACCTCACAATCTTATAGCAGCTGCTAAACTGCAAATCTTCAACTTTATTACATTACATTATTTGGATGTTTATAATTATTTACATTATGAGTTATATCGTACATCTATATTTTTTATTTACACCATATTAATGATGGTTTCGAGAATATTATTTTCATACCTCATATTTATCTTTCCTATTACTTCATAGTATTTAGTATTATTACTATTATTTATGCGATCATTTATGTGATACGTTTTAAATCAGCTAACTAAAATACATAATTAATATTTTGTGTGGTCAAGTCTATATTTATCAAATATTAAGATTTTTAAGATTATAATAAACACATTTTATATATTTTATAAAATATACCTAACACGAACCTATCTAAATATTTAAAAACTCGTTTTATCTTCAAACGGATAAACACGTTTTAAATCTTATGCAAACTCATATACCCATATATGTTTTATACATTCATAAATCTTAAGACTTATTAACAAGATTATACATTTTATTATTTTAAACTATTTTCTATATAGTACGCCATAACGATATAATATAATACGCAGTACCTAAATAAAATATTAAATTAAAAATCCTTTATTTTTTAATTGTCTAAAATATAATTATAATAAATTATTACAGAAGTAGAAAATTCAGGCTAGATTCAAAAATAAATAATATGTTTTTCCTTAACATTTTAAAATCAATGGATAAAATATGTAGTACGACTAGATTCTGCTCCTTGGATAATCGTTATCCTTTTCGACTAAACATTTACTTTTCATGCAAACACGGAAATACGGTTTTACTTCGGAAGTTAAGACAAAACGGATATTGCGTAGCATAAAACAAACGAATTGTCAATCGCCGTGTCTTTTTTAGCAAAAAACAAACTTATTTCTGGGGCCTCTAGAGAATTCGTTCAAAGTTCGTAAAATCCGTTCGGTGCATACGATCGCATGGTTTTTAGAATCTGAAGCGATTTATTTCAACCGGATACATCTGACTGGGCCGGGAACGAGACCAAACTGAACGATATTTACTATAGCCTGGGGCAAAGGTTAGACAAATTGATCCGTTTCCAGTAAAAACGGATTACACCTCTACACTCTCGCCGCTCCTACCCATGCACTCCGTGTACCCTGAATGGACGGGCTTCTTTATCTTGGGGGGCTTGGCCATTGGACGAGTCAAAGTTGTCTACCTCCCGTCCTAATTCAACACACAGGGTGCGTGTGATGTATACAATCGTTATAATATTGATGTGAGGAGGGCTAGCGACTCTGATGGATGTGTGTAAAAAAGGACCCTGTGACTAATGGACTTCTGCGTGGAAACAGCCATAATGCCAGGTGCTTAAAAATGGAAAGGGATATTTTTCTCGCTGCCCTCTCACTTGTTTTTTTTTCGAGTGGTTCTCTTGTCTGCGAGTCCTGGTAAGTCCGTGTTATATAAATAATTTAAGTGTGCCAAAGTCTTAAGTATCCATAGATTTTTTTAAAAATAAATGTAGATTATAATGGAGGTCGAGTTTCAAGGCTGTAAATAACAATTTAATACTTTATAATAATGTTATAAATTAAAACAGCAGATTTGGACATGTATTTTGTATTACTGTAGTACTGTAATTTAGTTCAACGAATATTGTGATTTAAATGATTGGAAAAAACGCTCCGTTGGCCAATAATGGTATGCCCATCACAAATATTTTAAACACTTTTTAAATTAATTTATTAATTTATTAAGTAAGAACGCTACTGATATTAATAACTACCAACAATAAACTTTTAGGTAGGAGGTACCTATGTACCTATGTAAATGATTATCTTAGAGTTTCGCTTGTGTTTTCTTTGGAAACTTGAATTATAGTTTTAGGTACTCTTTATGTTTGTTTTGTTTAGTTTGACGTTTTGAATGTAATATCCATAACTATCTTCAAAGTTATGTTTAGACTGGCGTCGATGAAGTACATTAATAATTAAATTAAAAAGTTATTATATATTCAGCTTTTTATAATTACATAAAATTTTTAAAAATATCTATTAAATATTTGTGTTTGATACATGTATATATAAATTAATTTGCACTCTCAAAAATATTATAAATCCCTTATAAAATCATATATTATTAATTAACAACAATAATTCAATACAAGTAAGTATTACGATTTACAAATATTCTATTACAGAAGTAGATATTATACTCTCTGCTGATCTATTTACCCGTATCATGTCTAAATGCTAATAAACATAATAATATTAGTATATTATACAAAAACATATTACAACAATACTTTTATAACAGAAATTTCATATTCTTAAAACGTACTTGAGTCAAACGATTTTTGAATAAAAAGTATGCGTATGCGTTGTTATTCAAAACGAGTGTATTCTAATATGCAGAATATTTTTTTTCCAATGCGACAATGCACGCGCATATGTGTGTGTATGATATATACCTAACCTATATGGCATAAAACATTGTTTTAATCGCGTTATGATTATAATATGATATACACACTTTGCTATTGTTGTACAAACGATCTGCCAGCAGTTACTTGATTTTAAATATTATACTTCTTATTATTACAAACGTTGACTACGCTATAGTGGCCCAGGGCACGTTGCGTCGACGTTATTGTACCATAATATAATGTAAGAAATTCTCTTTTATTATTTTAAAAAATTTTCTTCCGGTAGACAGTAAGCACGCTCTCGGTGCAAACATTATAATATGGTAATCCTGCAAATTGTATCCTCCGGTCGAATAATTTGTGATTGACGGTTGAAAAAATATTGGTAGATGTATATAATTTAAGGTTTGATATAACACAAAAACAATGATCAACTCTGTTCTAACAGACATTATTATTCAACGCGTTGGAAATCGTTCTATGTAATAAATGCGTACATCAATATCGAGTTTACCCTGTACCATGCGGTCAAGTCTGTATTTTTATTTTTATTTTATATTTTGTACCTCAGTGTGGGAAACACAAAGGCACCGCCACCGCTGGTTTGCTAGTATAATTTACCTAACATAATATTATATTATATTGTAATATTATGTATACAATTATATGTTTAACGAGTATGTATACCAAAACTGATAACACCTACGATTTAGCCTGCGGAAACAGTAGTTAGGTATATATAGCATACGATATTCCCTCTTGTATTCGCAGCTGTTGACCAAAACCCGTTTTATCTGGAGCAATAATAATTATAGTCACTACGTTAACATCGTCATTAGCAATAAACCACTGGTCATTATTATTTTTCTTTGCTTTCCATATACGTATGTGACATAGGTTTTTCGAAAAACTCGATCCATACCCATATATACATGTTGTGTAAGTGCATATGTGTATGTACACGTTCTATTGTTGAGGGCTTGACTAATTAAACATATCGGACAAAAGATAGGCGCGCACAAGTGGATACCATAACGTAAATATTATCCGAAAGGCTATTTGACCGTAAAAAGAGGGAAAATAAAGCGGATATTAAAAAAAGAAGGTATTTTTCTCTATCCCAAAACAAGAGAATCGTCGTCATTGTTAATGTAAACCTGGGTTTCACTGCTAACAAAAAATATTACCCACATGAAAACCATAACTCAACATTTATGATAAAATTTACTCTTATCAGATTATTATGTTTGAACAATTATGTAAAACCATAGAACAGTAGTTTGCTTGCAAAAAAAAAATTAAGCTTTGTTTTATTTTATATTTTTGCATATAGGAGTATCCCCTTCTTGGAGGCTTCTCCTCAAGTGAATTCTAAATTCTTCCTAACATAAACATATACATACATATGTTGTCAAAAATTAATATTGTAAATAATTTAGGTATATTCACAGATTTAATTTTTGCCAAAATAAAAACAACATTTTTTCAAACACATAAAAATAGAAAACTATTGGGAATTGTTGCATTACGCTCTATTCGTATATATATAAAGTGTTTGGTATACATTTCACATACGTATAAAATAATAGTACAAATTATACCGTACCTATATCGGCTATATCATGTCCAAAATTACTAAACTATCTATTCTATATCTCACATTATGTCCATTACATACGAGTTTTAAACGTGAGTTTATATATTATATGATAAAAATGTATGTGCAGTGAAGTCTATTATTCAAATCTAGCATTACTTAAGCTTTGGTAATATTTAAAATGTAATCACAGTGTCTCCTGCTCTCTACAGGGTTGTGGTTAAGAATTGGATTTTCATCGTGTTGTCATGAATCTTTTAGCGAATCATTAAAAAGAAGGAGCGAAAACAAGAATAATTGTTCTCGAAACCCTCAGGCCAAAAACCACGAGGGAACGAATCATGCATTGACACTTGTATTTATCATAGTTGACTGCCTTTAAAGATATTGGGGGGAAATAAGAGTTAAAAATCGCATCAGTTTCCCAACTATGAACAGTGAACACTGAACACCCTTCAAACCCAATTTCAACTTATTTGGTTTTCCGAGTATTCAGGAAATGTACTTTGCACAATGGCTCCAAGTGAAAAATGATACAACAATGATGGATCACGGGACGTGTGAACTCGAATGTCTAAAGGTGAAAATGACATAGCACTTAAATCTAAATGGGTTTTAGTACTCACAAAAGAAAATTGTTTATAAAATCGTTAAAACAGGAGCATAAGATATTACATTTAAGTTGAATCTATATAAACAAAACTAATTAACATATTGACATATACAAAATGCAATGTATTTGTTTTTTTAATTTACACTTTTAAAATAATGTAACAATATTGAAGTAAGTATTTATTATACATGCATGAATACAAAAAAAAGATATATTTAACGAATATCGAATCTCAATATCTCATATTTCTCACAATAATTTAGAGAATACGATAAAGTGACAATTTAACTAATGAATCAAGTTACTATAAAAAAATAATACATTATCATACATACCTATACTGGTAGCCTAGGCGGATTTATAAATTATTCTATTTTTTTTTTCCTTTAAATAAGATGATTAGTAATAGGTAACAACTATATCAGCATTTACAGTAGTAAAATGTATATTTATAAACGTGTAAAATACGATATAATTTAATCATAAAATAAAAAAAATTTTAGTCAAACAAAATATATCCCACGAAAAACTTTCTACACTTATTAATCTAATAAAAATATATTCATCTGAGACTCATCATAAGTCATGCCTATCGTAGATATATCATTAATCTTTGAAAGTAATTGTATATGAAGATAATTGAATTAAAGATAATATAATAAATATGTAACTAGACAATGTGCATCATTGCGTCATGTGATTGATAGTCCATCAACACTTACAAAGTATTCCATTTATTTATAGCTTTAGTTTGAAAAAAAATGTATCTGGGTGTATTAAGTTTTCAAAAATGTTCCAAGCCTGAACTTAAGTCTTCACAATAAGTGGTTTTATTTCTATTTAAATGTCTAAATTAGTCTATTATTAGTGTGAGCTAAAATTTAATCATTGGCCATGCATTTACAGTATTATTATTACTCAACCATTTAGATCATAAAACCTCAGTGTTTCTAATATTATTTTATTCAATGTACCTGTACATAACAAATTATGTATTATATATTAATATTTATTGTAGACATGCCATACTTTAGTTAAATAGTTTAAAAATAATAATTAAATACAAATTAGTAGTAATGTATATTAATAGTTTTTAATATAATTTTACTTATAAAGGGTTTACCTTATTAATTTGAATATTTCAACATCCACGATCTTAAAAAGTAGTAAAATAATTAAACACAAACTTGTACATTATACTTTTTTATAAAATACAAATACCGTTTATAAGCTATAATAAAAAAAAAAAGGAAGAAAGTTAACAGCCACTTGAAATAAACAATCTCTTTGATGTTTACAGGCAGGCGCCATTAAAACCAAACATTTAAAAGTAATATATAAAATATATAATATAGGTAGATTTATATTTTTAATTGGTATAGTTAGTTTCTTGTACTTATATACATAACCAAACTCTACTTTTACTTAGATAGATATATATAACGATACACCTACTCATTAAATGGTTAAACATCTCGGAAGGTTTTTTTAACGATAAAACGATAATATTTTAATTTCAGAGACTGCTGGAAGTGAAGATCTTTTTTAAATTTTGTCCTTATCAATAGAAATTAGAAGACCGTATTACCAGGACAACTATTATCTGGTTGTGTAGTTTTTTTTTTTTGTCATATTTATATATTGTTAACATTTTAACAGCCAATAGGTATTGTATACATTCATTGCAATATTCAGTGTAATCCAGTTAGTATATATTACTTCTCATTAAATTAATATTCATTCTTCGTAAAGTTGTATATCTGTATAAGAAGTAAAAAGCAGTTAGAGAGCGTCCAAACAGGTTCTCACTATTATTATTGTGTTACAAAAATGTTATATTCACAGAAAACCTTATTTTACATATTACCTTCCTATTTTGGAATGTTTTTTTTTATTTAGTAGATATCTACTGTCATATTATAAACTTGACGGCTGACATTATAGATTGTAGTTTTCTTTCAAGTATATTAGCACTAGGCATTGCATTACACATAGGTATATTACATTTTATTTTATTTTATAAGAAAAAAATTTATAAAATTTATCAGGAAAAAAATCTCGTACTTAAATACTAAATTTTAAATAAATAACATTAGACTGTAGACTTATTTTGTTATTTTTATATGGTTTTTACTGTTGTTACTTCTTAGCATATTTAATTTGGTTTTAAGTTCCTACATTTGGTATTTTATTGCTTTGGAATGTTTATATTATACAAACGAATTGTCTTATTTTTATTTGCGTTGTCCTCAAGTTTAATGCGCCAATCATATCAAATAAATTACACTGTGAGGTGGAAAAAATCAAATATAGGTACATTACTTACACCTAAACAAATAAAAAGACAACTCGTCCGGCCCGCGATGAGAGACGCTAAAAATACCTAGTTTGAATGTATATTCATCAATGGTGGTCCCGCGGTATTATTAAAAAACACTTCGAACCGTTTCGTTATGATATTCAACACCTGGGTATAACTATTACGTTCGTGGGTCATCCATCAATGACGACTGTCACGTCCCCCCCACACCCCTCCCCCGCGACGATAAAACTTTTAAAGGAACAAAAAACCGGTAATCCGACGAGCAGTATTACGCGCTGCTACCTACACCTCATATACATAATAAATATAATTTTAATACTATGTATTAGGTATATACCGCATATATAAATGTGTGAAGGTATTATGATAAACGTGAATATATTGTCATCTGTTTTTGTTTTTTTCGTGCCATCATGTCACGCGCGAATCCTAATTAATAGGAACACCGGACAATCGGCGATGATGTCAAATCGATGAAAATAAATTATTGTCCGAGTGCAACGTAGTAGTTGTACCAGTCGCTGGTCGGGCGAATGGCTGCGGATTTATTTTTTCTCTCCTAGAATTTACGAGTGGACGTTTATTCGGCGGCGGGGTGGGCGGCGTGTAATATCTTCGCAATGGAAATCGGTAAACGGCTCTCCAGGGACAATTTCCTGCCCAGGGTAGATTGTTGACCTACACGTACGCGTGTATACGCCGTATGCGAGTGTGCTGTGTAGTGTATAATCCCTTGGAGAAATCTTATATCCTCGACAAGAACGGCCAGAACAACATTATCGTGGTTTTCGCAATAAATCGCATTTCTCTCATTTCTCGGGTTTCATTTTTTTTTCTCTTGCTTCGTCTTTCTTTTTTTTTTTTTATTATTAGTTTTGACAAATTTACCGTATATAATATCAATAAGTTTATTGTCGAGCACAACGAGGTCGACGAGGGAATACGCTATAAAACTTTATAATAGTTCATTAGTGCTATACCGATCGGTAGTAGCATATGAATTGTGTACGAAGCCTCCGGTGGACCAGTTTTTGGGGCCACTGTATTTTAGTGTTGAATGATCGGCTGGTTAGGAGAATTATGCGCTTCTCGTACCATACGCTTGGAATGATATCTATAATGATAATATTGTTATGAAAAACTAATTTTCTAATAATTAAAATAGGTGTAATACAATTAGGTACATCAAAAATTGATTTCTGTTTTATTTATTTTTAGATTAAAAATATTTACATGAATATTTACATGAATATTCTACAAAACCTACGATGTGTGAAGTGTCTCAACAAATTAAATTGTTTGAATAATTATGCGCACTGATAACTGGTAGTCTCATAACTTATATTACAGTAGGGAAGTTAAGATTTAATTTCAGTGAAAATAATTTCTTAATTTTTAATTAATCATTTAAAGCTTAAAATTTTATTCATTAAAAATATAGTGGAAAACTGTAAATAATTGAGTATAAATAATGAACACTTTTACTAATACAATTTTAATGACGTGATATTATCATAATGTCATTTCCTAAATCGTTCTCATGGACTTAATCAGACACTTGATCATTAATTTTAACAGATTCTGGAAATGAAAAAATATATATTTATATATATAATAAATTGCTGTAACTTAAGTAATGATTTCTTATTAAATAATCTCATGTCAATATTTCTTATTTTTATTTAGTTCCAAGCTACTTTTTTGTGGTAAGTATATGATGGGTATTTTTTTTCCTATGCTCGCACATTCTACCAATTTGGTTCATTTTGCAAAATATATTTCCATGTATTTTGTATATAGATAACGGTGCTTATGAATGTTTAAAATTAAATATTTTGGTTTTGTCTAACAACTCGCCCTCACATTTATAATATTATTGAATGGTTAATAAAATGTTGAACATCGTATTATGTTGCAAAAGTTATTCTATTTTATTTAAATATAATATTTCTTTTAAAAATGTACAAAATTATGCCGTACTAATAGTTTTTATAATACAAAAATATATTAGGTACCTATTTTTAATTGATTCCAATATTCCATTGTCTAAGACTGCATATGAAAATTATGACATTTGAGTACCTATACCTACTATAGAATAATAATATTTAAGAACTGAATATTACTGAATGTTAAAAAAAAAAATCAAATTTACAATAAAACGATAACATATACCATTAATACTTAACAGATACTTAAAAACATGTGCTTGTGGTCTACAAAGGTTTGATGTGTAAATACAATCCTTTAATTTATATCCCCTTCTATTTAAACTATCGGAAACCCGGAAATACGCTCTTACTGGACGTGGGACATCTCCTTGCATATGTGGGGGGGGGGGGACCGCATATAATATTCGGAATCGAGAAAAAATTACAGAAATGGTGTAAAGCAGCACGTGCTCCGATTTTGCGGTCCGATAAGTCTAATATAAATCGGCTTTTTTCATTTTCCCCTCAGACGTAAATATTAAAATCCGACTGGAATGGGGGAGGTTAGGGGGATAAATTTCGCTTTCATAAACGCGCTTAGGTCACCATCCCCCCTCTGTCTGTAGTATACCTGGGTACCAACTACCATTGTGTCGCTCGGGTCCGACTTAGTGTCATTCACAGGAGCAGGCCCCGATCACCGGCAGATGTTCTCGTTTTGTTCGACCGGCAATAGTCGGTGATTGGCCGATTTCAAAAGTACTGTTTGTTTATAATAGAATCGTTAATGTTGTTTTGGAAGTTATTTGTAGAAAAAAAATAAACGATCATTATTTTGATCCATATTACGTCCGTCTTCTATATCTATGAACAACTAGGTATACATCTATACGTACTACTGTACATCTCTCCAGTCCTCTGGAATAGGTACTTTTAAAAATTTAGTTTAAGTTTATTGAAATGTTTAATATATTTAATGGTACACTTAAATTGTTATTCTTAACGTAATGTATTTTAAAATCTTTATACAACAGTAATACACTTATCATTTTATTAATATTCAAACGTTATATTTATGTAGTGCTTTTACATTAATAATTATATAACATTGATATCATTACTCACTGAAATATTGATTAGAAATATTCATAAGGTGTATAAAATTATTATTTTTCATGATAAACACAACTTTCGTAGTTCATTGATCATTACCTAAATATTAAATTAATAATAATATTATAAAATCGTGATCGCACAACACCGTTCATTACAAGTAATAAGTTATTATTATTTTTCTTTTTATTACCAACAAAAATTTCCCTCGGCGACATGGGCCATTGAGTTACAAGGGTTATAATATACATCAACATATTTATAAAGGAAGTTATTATAACCTTATATTATATTGAATATAAAATATTAAAATCGATTTCTTAAATTAGAAGTATCAAAAATTAAAATATAATAATATTAACTATTAAGTAGTCATTAATAGTTAAATATTAATCTTATTTAAACTACTTAAACATTGTAATTTTAAATAAGTAATTATTATGGAGTAAATTACTTATGAGTAGATTTTCAAAATAACTATGTTACCTAGAAATCGAGTGTTAAATTTATATAATTTAGGTATTTGACAAAATTATACAAAATTATTCATAATCCACTTATTTTATAATATATTTTATTATGTTAATAGTTTTATGGGACGATATAGATACAAAGTTACATGATTTTATTTTAGTTTCTATACTTTGCTATCAAACATTTATACATACATCAATATTTGCATATCTGGCAAACAAGTTAAACTGTATTTATATTGTTTAGATTGTATAACGATAAGGTAATTATTTTAGCTATAGAGATATTATCGATTTATAAAACGAGAAATTTGACCTTATTTTTATACTTTTGTTTATTGCCTTACATTTTTCAGTTAGAAAATTGTATATTAGTTATTAAAAAGTTAATAATGTTAGGTATTCCTAAAAAATTCTGAAAAGATCGATTTGCACACCTTTTCCACTATGAAAAATGAACAATATATAATAATGTATACAGGGTTATTCATCAACTGTAAATGTCCATTCGATTTTTTCCCTTAAGTGGTAAATCATGAATTTTTTCAAACTGTAATTTTTGAAATTTTTAAGTACACTTATTAAATAGTATATTTTAAAAACTTGGATTACTATTTAAAGAGTAGTTTTGAAGTTACTAAACATTATAATGTAATATTATATAATTTATTCATGAAATTATTAATTTCATGATTTATTAAATGAAATTTAAACATAGTTAATAATATTTAGTCCCTTACTTCTATCACTTTGACAATTTTTATAAATTATAAATCCTCAATCAATTAATTTTAATTACAGTAATTCTCAAATCATCATATCCTCTAAACCTATCGTGAACTATCGTGAACAATCTTTGGTTGGTACATGATCATTTAGAAAACTTAAGAATAACTGAGACATTATTCTTTCAAATTTATATTTAGATATTCAAACATCTTCAACAAAAAACCTTGATAATTTACTGTAAAAATGATGATTTAATTTGAAAAAAAACTAAGAAATGTATATTTTCTCTGAATTGCATTAAATATTTAAGCATTCGGAAATATAATACTAAATAAACTTAAGACTCAAAATCTTAATAAATTCATTATTCAAGTATAAAAGGGAGGGAGTGAACATACTTGATGAAAACACTCTATCGGTACAGCAGTAGAAAACAATAATGTCCTGAATCAAAAACCTTGATCCAATATGTATATATATATATATATATATATATATATATATACGAGTATGTTTCTTACAAAAAGCGCAATAGTAACCGACTGTTTTAACCCGACGGAAATGCGTGAGTCACCTCTCCCTTGTTTACACCGTATATTGGGGAGCTGGGGGATTAAGCGAGAGACTCAATTATGGTCCACACTCACTCCCTTCCGACAACCCGCACAACACATATAATATTATAATACATCGCGATTTCATATTAGTATTATTACATATCGCCGTAGTCTGACAGCTCGTATGTTTATACCGAATATTACGGTTGCTGTTTGACAAATCGCTTTTTGCCAGCGTAAAACGTAGCCCGAGCAAAATGGCCCGATTTCTGTTGGCAGGTTTTCATTTTGCACCGATGCTATAAATGGTTTTTGAATTCCACGCACGAAGATTTTGTTCGCGGGAAGGTCAAATACTGTATACCCGTTTAACCGTTCTCTTATACGATTTAGCTGCAGTATATTTATATAGACGTAAATGTACTCGTGCGAAAGGGTTCTTCTCTTATCACTTATATCATTATATATATTTTTTACTTTGCCACTATAATTCTTTGACCGATAGAATACAAAAACGATTTTTTTTTCCTATTAAGTACGAAAAACAAAAGCAGCCATTGATATTCTATCGGAGATGACAATAATAATAATAATATAGGTACTTGGACTTTCGACACAATGATTTATTGATGTAGGGTAAAATTTGTATCGAGGGGTATCAATGCGGTGTTCAATATATATATATATATATATATATACAACGTGAATGGTACAATGCATATTATACATATTATATATTATATATGGATACGTGTTGTATAATAATGACGCTTCGAAATAATTGACAATAGACGGGTTTTATATGCTGGACCACAGCTATATAACTTACGCAATTCACACAATCATACTCCTTTAGCCGAACCTTTATTTTTCAGATAAAACTATTTACTCAAGTGTGACATTATTTTAAAAAAATACTCGTTTGTTTAACGAATGTGCCTTTAACTTTCAGCCATATAGTGCTTTATATAACTTGATTAAAATACTAACTTTTGATTTTACAATGATACGTTTTATATTTTTGTTAGATTTTCAACATTGAGAGTGGTTTTTGGTGAATTTTCTGGTGGATCTAAAAATTTCCAGTATCTTAATAATTGGGAAGAACAAAAAACTAAGGAAAATAGGGGTGTGGATTTTAACGCACACCATGTTTTCACAAAATTAATTTTCGTATTTTATTGTAATTTTAAAAATAATAAACGCGAATACTTGAATTATTCCTCAAATATTTATATTGGCATTTTCTTTAACGGGATAATAATAATAATATAATAAGTAGGTAAATACAAAGTTTTCGAAATAAATTCGATTTTCTGATGGTAATAAATAAATATTTTTAATATAATCATAATAATATACTTGATAATATAGGTTGACAGATCGACTTTGCTTAGAATTTTTATTTATGTGCATTGATTTATCATTAAATTCAAATTTAACACATAGTGACTTGCATTATACACTCGGCACGTTTTCCATTTATTATTTTTATATTTTCAATTTTTACAAAAGCAATTTAATGTTCGGTCATATTCTAATTCATTAGCATTTTTATAAAATATATAGAAAAAATATTTTTTGATTTTGAACTTCAAAACACAAATCACTTAAAATAAAATTTGAATAAAATTTACACGTATATATATATATTATTATTATCATGAGAGGAGGGATATTATATATTATGTTTACCTACCATTAAGTGATTATAAATTAATTGCGGCGTAGATATTTTTAATAAAACAGTCTACTCCATTTTATTTTATTTTATTCGGTGAATAAGAATGACTGGATAAAGAATTTTAAATTTATAACTTCACTGTCTTTACTTGACATTCAGTAGAATTTTGAAGTTTTTTAAAAGTTCGCTGTTCAATGGGCATTTTAATACCAATGAACTTTTAAACTCTAACGCACATTAATTAATTTAAATTTGTTTGCTTACCATAAATTCTAAATCAATTAATTTTCTCAAATAAAATACTATCCATTTGAAATTTATAACTTATATACACAGCTTTAGTTTTTAGTCTTGTATAAAAAAGATAAGACTGCAGTATTGTAATTTGATACATTTTCTATTCGATACTATAGCGGAATTCGATTTCACTAGTAGGTACTCAAAAAGTCTGTTCACTTTAAAATTTCAAAAATAAAATTTTTTACAGCTAACCCGCCGACAACGTTCGTCCTAAACATAACGGTCAAACTCTCGAATGCCATCCTTGGGTTTACGTTATTTAACGCGTATTCGTATTTATTTCGTAAACGTCGAGATCCAGTAAATTGTTATTCGGATGCGGTTTGTGATTGCCATCCTTTATATGAGCGTCCGTCCAATTTCGTTTATCACTGTCTCGCATCCATACGAACCGAAGAAATATTATGTGTAAAACCGGTAGTGTATGTGCGTACAATGCATATATATATATATATTATATCACATACGTATATTTATATACGTGTATATTGTATATTATAATATATACACCGACAATAAATCGACAACTTATTAATGAGTGCGCCCTCATGTGTGTGATAGTTTGTCTGCGTCGCGGTGCGCCGGCATTCCAGCGTGGGTTATATTATTATCATACGTATATGTATACAGGCTCGTTTGAAAATGGAGATTAAGTCGGACAGTGCGACAGGATAAAATACGTTTATTATTATTATTATTAATTTATTTTCCTCGTACAGGGCACCGTGGTTGCTGTGGCCGGGGATAGGGGGCATCGATTTACGGAAACCCATGTCCGAATATAAGAAGAGTTTGAGATTGCGTTGCGTAAATTCCACTTTACGGTTTCATTCAACTCGAATGCGACAAGAGATTGTATACATATTATAATAATATTTGTTATGGGTAGTGAAACTAGCGTCGTCGGTCGAGGTCCTACGTATTTCAATTATACAAATATATGCCCGTCGTATAGGTATGTAATATTGTCGTCACACGCAACTTATTTTATTTTATAACCGATTTTACTTAATAGTATGCGCATATAATCATCATTCATGGCTAGACCTAAGCGATAACCACTGGAGATGTCTTATAATAATAAACATACGCATGGTCATAAGTTATAAGTCTATGATCGATTCATCAGTATTATTTATATGGAGTGTCAAATGCAGTAGGTAAGCAGTCGATTAATTACACTTATTCAAACATTGTATCAAACGATTCGTTTTCTCTATCTATCACTCAATTTTCCATCTTCGTGAAATTTACAAGCAATGTATTCCGCCAACATGCAGTAATAGATTTATTATTTTTAACTCAAATCACGTACCCAGTGTTGAAATATAAATAAAATAAACAATGCTCTTAATTAAAACTTTTAATTATAATTTTAAAGTTTAACAAAAATAAATTATTTATAATATTAAAATATTTATACTAGGTAGGTGCTAAAATCTAAAAAGTCGTGTCACTATTTTAATTTATTTATTATTACACCTACCTATACATTATACCTCAAGAGGCACATTACAAGTCATAATAAATTAACTTAGAATAATTAATATTGTGTACGTTTACGTTATTTTTTAGACGTTTCAACTAAGAAAAAACATTTTGTGTAGGTATCTAATACCTATTGTATACCTAATACAATTTCTGTATGTTCCGACATTGTATACGTAGAATGATATTCAAAAATATTAATAGTTAATAGTAACGAAGTTAATCTGTATACATGTTTTCATTATTATTACTTTATGCTTATAAAAATATTTATGTTCTTGAATATACGTCCATTTTTCAATCAATTTCATTTTTTTTTCTTAAAAAAAAGGTATGATGATAAATATTAGTGCACGCTCAAAACAGAACAGTATAATAATATACAATATTGAATAATATTCATGTACATACAAACCAACTTGAATATTATCGTTTTGACAATCAGTTGGTCCGTAGTATGCACTTAAAATACCGATATGTTGTACCATTCGTTTTTACACTTCATGGCTGATATACTACATATATTATTATAATTTACTTGAACACATATTGGGTATATAATATTATATAAATCGTATAATAACAATTATTTATAAAGTAATAATTTATAGAATTTAACGTTTTCGATATTAATTCAATTTACATAATATTTCATTATTGTTCCCAGCAACAACTGCACTCGCCAGCGTTAAAATAAAAATAAACCCGAAACGATTTATTCGTTTTTACACTTGGGTATATTTACACCGCGCGCGCACGCTAATGTTATATTATAATAATGTGGACAACGCATAATATGTGCCTACATTATATTGTGTGAACGTTAATTCCGTTTGTTGCGCACCCACCTCGTGCAGTCCGGAACTGCACCGCGTTTCGCCGTGTGTGTGCTCGCACGAAAAGTGTACACATTATAGCCCTGTGCTCCCAAAGAGTCTTTTGCGGGTTAAAAGGGCCAGTAGGATTTAGCTGATTTATGTAAGCTGCCCGCAGCCTAACGCACCGTTATTTACGCACTCTTGATGGCCGCGTGGTACCTATATATAATACGTCCTACCTATGTGTCCTATACCCCAGCGGGTGATATAATAATAATATGGTTTTCATTAAATCTTTCCGAAATGTTGAAAAGTGATGCGATTTTTCACTAGGTAGCTTTACTCAGTGGCGCCGAACCCTATAATAAGGTCGGGCCATGGCCCGACATATTTTGAAAATTTAAGATATAGGGCCGCTTCATATTGACCATTTTCCTCTCCACGGTATGCCATTTTTCCGATATTAAGATGTTGGGCCTCTTGAAATATTTTTCGCCCTACTAGATTTTTAGGACTTCGGCGCCACTGGCTTTACTTATATGCTGCACTATATTTTATATACCAGCATTTCCTTGTCGAAATCGCCCGTTTACATGTGCGAACGTGTTCACCGTCTGCAGTGTCTGGCGGCGTGCTAATAATAATGCAATTACGCGCGCACGGTAATATTTTGCAAAATATGTTCGAAGATGCAATTAGGCCATATTATAATAATAATATAGGAACAGTGCCGCCTATATGTCGTCGCCACGTGCGTCAGCTACACCACGCAGTTGCACTTAAATTCGTAGTCATATTTTCTCGGTTTATATAGTTAAGTTATGTTTTCCAGTAATCGGTCTCGTCGGTAATAATAATAATAATAATACGAGGGTCGTTAGTTATGTTTTAACCACGGCAGCGGCGGACCATCCCACACATATTATCATTATTATTATTATTATTATTATTATTATTATTATAGTCGTCTTCATCGCCACGGAGCGGAATAGGTGTCTGCCGGTCCACGCCTTTAGGGGCCTATATTAATTTCTACCGAGTCATTAGACAATCATATTAGTAAAAAAAAAATCCCCCGACCCTAAGTTTATTAACAATAAATTAGACAAGCTTCCCGTAACTCTATACCCGCGTGGTACGCTGGTATTATAAATACAATGTCACACACTGCTATAGATGTTTTTTTTTGTTTCAATTAAATTTAATCTTTATTTTTCGTATGTGTTTGACTTGCAAAAGCCAAAGACAAATCCTACGTCAATAGTTCGTGTTCATTATTTTATATGATAATTTAAAAAATTCAGAGTAATATATAATAGGTATATAAAATATTGTTAAGTATATTTTTAAAGCTTATTTGATTTATAGAATACCAAGAATATACGTATACCATAATAATTTATATGCATTGATTTTTGTTGGTATTTTTTTTTATATCTTCTATTCCTGCGCCTGCTTAGGTACCTGTATTCTATATATTAATTATAAAACTAGTAATTTGTAATAAATATTCTAAAAATATTGCATGTAATTTGAGTGAAAATGAAACTATAAAAAAATATTTTATTATTCGAGTATACATATAGGCGTACTTATCGTTATACAAAAACAAAATTATACATAAATAAACATATATAGGTACATATGTATGTAAACTGAAATGTTGTCGTTTTTAGATTTGTATGTCATGAGAACTTTTTTTGATCACCTACCCTAAATATATTTAAATCAATTCACTGAAAATAATAGAATAACCCGTTATAATATACCTATGCTACAGGATAGAGATATGAGATGGCAGGCTGCATGCAGGAAGGCTCAATAATTATATTTTGTAATGTTTTTGGAGTGGGGATTAAGTACGGTATACAACGTGCGATCGGTAAATTTCATTAAAAAACAAACGCGAGCGTAAATTATTGGATCCGAACGACCCCTACACACTCGGCTTAACCCGATTTAAGACTAATTGGATAACATTACCGGTCGGAAAATAATAATCGATTTTTATCCGTTTAAAAACTTTTCGAGCAATTTGCCGCGAAAACGAGGATTTATTAGGTCGAACAGACTCGCGACTACCACGCCATTATGTATACTATATATAGTTAATAGTTATCCACAAATCGTTTATATTGTACCTAACCAGTAAACAAAAATATGTTTCGTGATCAGCGTCCTAAAGTGAAACGGACAAAATTCTGGTGGAGGTACTTCTTAATTATTGAAAAGTACTTAACGAATATTTTTTTTTCCTTTTTTTTTTTTTTAAATAGAATCTCATTAACACTTCATTCTACTATGACCTCCGGCGAAAAGTGGCCATCGGTAGCACGGCGGCACGCTGTCATTGATTGTATTCGTTCGTTCTAATAATTATCGTACCAATAAAATGTTTTATTTATCATCTATAAAATATCTTCGGGCGTTTGATATTCGTCCGACGCGTATAATACATAATAATATAATATAATGAAAAAGTTAGTTGGATAAGACTACTCAATAACCGTTTATGATTGATTGTCGTTTTTAATATTTATCGATCTCGAAGCATGTAATTTACGTAATCATATTTGACACGAAAATAAACTAACGATAACGAAACAATACAACTTTGACGTGCAGGTAAACGTATAATAATATACTAATTAAATTTTTTTTAAGTCAGATAAATAATAATAACCGGAAAAACGTATGTATAGGTATACGCATTACGCACGCACGCATAACTATATTATTCATTATAATGTATGCATATTTTATTTTCTATATGACGCGTATAGGCCCTCGAGCTACGCGGAAACACTCCAACACTAAATGCAAAACTTCGAAATGTCTTTCGAAATCTCCCCGACAAATTGTAAAACACCGCTTTGGGCGATAATGATGCAAATGTGCAACAACGTCACTTTTTTTTATTTTACGCCTTTAGAGTATTAATTGCGAGCACGTTCGTCTCTCCAAAGGGATGAACAGATTTATTAAAAAGTCTTAAAGTGAGTCGTATATATAGTATTATATACACTTGTACCCGATCGCTTTCACCTTTTATAGTTGTGTTTGTTTTGCTACTGAACCTTTTGAACTGTAAACTAATTTTGCTGCCTATATTTGCTGTGTTGCCTCTGTGTCGCACGTGTATAGTCATGGCCATATAATAGTCGTATGCCCCTGCAACTGACAGAAACGATCATTTCAAAATAAAACTCTTAGAAGAACATTTTATTGTATTAAAATGTATACAACTAATACCTACATTATGTATAATGTACCTATATGTATATGTAATGTATGTGTGTGTATGTGTGTGTGTGTGTGTGTGTGTGTGTGTGTGTGTGTGTGTGTGTGTGTGTGTGTGTGTGTGTGTGTGTGTGTGTGTGTGTGTGTGTGTGTGTGTGTGTGTGTGTGTGTGTGTGTGTGTGTGTGTGTGTGTGTGTGTGTGTGTGTGTGTGTGTGTGTGTGTGTGTGTGTGTGTGTGTGTGTGTGTGTGTGTGTGTGTGTGTGTGTGTGTGTGTGTGTGTGTGTGTGTGTGTGTGTGTGTGTGTGTGTGTGTGTGTGTGTGTGTGTGTGTGTGTGTGTGTGTGTGTGTGTGTGTGTGTGTGTGTGTGTGTGTGTGTGTGTGTGTGTGTGTGTGTGTGTGTGTGTGTGTGTGTGTGTGTGTGTGTGTGTGTGTGTGTGTGTGTGTGTGTGTGTGTGTGTGTGTGTGTGTGTGTGTGTGTGTGTGTGTGTGTGTGTGTGTGTGTGTGTGATTGTCTTTACTAGATCAATTGTATACAATTTATACCTACATATGTATACTCATATACTTATAATATTGATACAAATATGCAATAATAGCTATTTCCGAAAATCAATCGCAGCTTGGGGAGCCATAAAAATCCGTAGGTGCAGTCAATTTTTAGTGGTTCACACTGTTCGATGGTTTTGAAATAAATTCGTTTCAAAATCTTTGTTTGTAAAAATCCTAAAAACGATATATCGTTTGGCTACTTAAACTACGTTTGGAATACACTGTATTGTAGTGATATATTAAGACCGTATAAAAATTTTGCAATTAACACAATTCATTGAATACATTATACGTAGGTCATTACATTCTTATAATAATAATAATATAATATAAAATATATTCTAAACAGTAAATACAAAGATAACGATTATATTTTATGTTAAGTGCATAATATGCACTATGATGTAGTTGTGTATAGTTACATGTATGATGGACCTCATTCTCATACATAAATAGGTTGTATAAATATATAATATAATAATTTGTTTACATGAATTGTCAACTCTAACCAAACACTTAAGACTATATACTATATGTATACTATCAATTGAATATATATGCATACAATACAATTAAGTACATAAAGTCGCTTGAATAAACAATAGAAAAACAAACAGAATCCAAAAATGATAATTAACTACCTTATTAAAATAATACACTGTGTAATGTGTATACATAGAATGTATATCTACATTTGTTTATACAAAATATAAACAATCATACAATTATTTTTCTTGCTGAATTAAAGATTGCTTCTAAATTTAATGTGTCCACGCTCTATACCCATTGGTTATTATACAATTGGTTATGGTTAAATGTTTTCTTATGCACTATAACTATACGAGCTAGGTAAAATTATCTCCAATCACCTACACCGCTACACCTAATACCTCGTAAAATTCGTTTGGGTTTTTTTAATTCTATTTATTTTTATTACCTTTAGATACATGAATATTTTGAATTTGATTTCTTATCTGTTGGATCTTTGACGTTATATTTTTTATTAACATGGACATTTTCTTAATGACTATTTTACCCTTGAATATTATCACCTATTACCATTATAATAATTCAATTTATGAATACAAATTACGCAATAAGCATAATATTATTCAAAATGAGTTCTTTACCTAAAAGGCTTAAACATACTAACTTTCTTATGTTACATATTCATGTTATACAATCAATCATTATACTTCATACAATATTAAAGAATATTAATTGGTCTATACAGTGTTATAGTGTAAACAAAATTATGATTTCACAAAAAGAGAGTATGTATCCTATGAATACAATTAACAGATGCTAAATATACTACCTACCTACTTATTTTATATGAATATTTAATGGTGTTCACTGTACACTGTACATTGTACAATATAAGAAGCCGTATATTATGAGCAATTTTAATTATTTGAGATTAGCTTATTATAATTTATCATTAAGTGTAGATTAAAAACAAGAATTTCAGCCCCAAAGGGAAAATAAAAATATCATGTTATTTGGTGTAACATTTTGGCAGCATGCTACTAAATATAAATTAGCTGTAGGTAAATAAAAACATAATTTAATTGGAAATTGTGAAAAGTATTTAATTATTATTATTTATTGTTATTGTGAAAGGCGACGTCATTATTAAAATTGTTTTTGGGGTGTTTGACGGGTGTGCCCCTAACTAACCGGCGGGCTTATAGGAAATTCTTCTAATAATTAATTTCATTCGGTTCATAAAATTTCTACAATATCCTATTCATTATGGTAATTTTCCAGGGAATTAAATTCACCAATCGTCTGATTGGTAATTAAATATTTAAAAATAAATACTTTTGAAACTTTTGCCCAAGGATTAATGCGATTTCGAGCGAATTCTCGCAGTGGAAAACTAATTTTACAGTACATTTGTCGAATATTCTAGTTTGTCTGTTCATAGAATAACAATAATATATCTTTTACCAGACCCTGACCTGTATTTGGACACCACTGGTGCAATTCTTTTCGATTTACTATAGTTACTCTCCGTTGCCGTTTTTTCATCCCTCGAGGCACCGGTGATTTAGCATCTCCTTAAAAAACTTCTATCTGATATGCGTATACTTATCTTAGGTCCCCTCTGAAATTACGATTCTGTAAATTTATCGCAAAAATATATCGATTTTGGTTAAGACTTGGCAAATACATTCTCCTAAATGTGTTTTTAAGTCCTGCCCTTTGACGAATTTACAATTACATTAACTTTAAAATATATAGGTATATTTTTTTGCGATTGAAATATATACTCTTAAATAAAAACTAACTATTAAATTTATTTATGACTAAATAATAAATACTGAAAATAAATACCAATAATTAGGAAATCTCTGTTTTATAGTTTTGATTTATACATATAAATAACAACTATAAGTTAAAAGGGTTTTAATCTTGTACAGGTGTATGATATATGTAAAAAATAATATTTAACAAAATATCATGACACTGGTAGGTACCTACTAGTTAAAACTGTATATATATATATTGGTTCTGATTTTATCGACTTAAATATTAATTGTCTTAAATGATGAATTCTATCATATCATAAAATGTTATGTTAAATACATTTGAAATAGTTAAATGACATAAGTATTTATTTAATTTTTCAGCATGCAATTGTCATCCAGTTGGCGCATCCGGTAAAACATGCAATCACACTACTGGCCAATGTCCATGCAAGGATGGCGTGACCGGGATAACATGCGACAGATGCGCTAAAGGATACCAACAAAGTAGATCGCAGATCGCGCCATGCATAAGTAAAATTTTATATATTAATGACATCAACTTTTAGTCTATTATTAATTCGATTTTTACAGAATTGCCTTCAAAGATTTTTGTGAATCAAATGTCGTCGGATGCTCGTGCAGCAGGAAATGAAGGAGGAGACGAAGGAGATTATGATGAAGATGACGAAGATAACCACCACGGTATTTAATAAAAATTTTACCTATTCAATATTTATCAACTTAACATTTTATTATTGGTTCTGATTTTGGAACTTTTTACTCTGATTCGTATTTTTTTATTTAAAATATGTATTTTTATTAAAGTATAATGTTAATTATATACAATGTTGTCACTCAAAACAAAAGAAAAAATGCAATTAATTGAAATCTCGTCCTACAACAATCTAAAACAATTTATTTTACAAAAAATGTATTAAACATTTAATACAAAATAATATATTTATATATCGCGGTATATATGTACATTCGATTATACTTGTTTTATATTTAATATTATAAAAAAATATTTTTTTCTCTATTTTCTTGGGCACTAACCCACCTATTATGTTAATTCAAATAAAATCATTCGAGATATCGTCCCCAAGGGATTTAAGAATTCGTGGGCAAATATAGCTAGGTTCGGATCGGATCGGGTTCGTCCAAATCGTTAATGGATTACCGGCTCGGTGCGACCGACCAAGGGGGTGTGAGGCCATTTATCAAAGTCAAATTCCGTTTTTTTTTAAAAAAAAAAAAAAAAGAAAAAGATAATCTACAAAATTTAACACGTTCATCACGATCGCTGCATCAGTATAAACACGATTATTTTTCTTACGTGAACCTACTCATTACTCGCCCTACAGGATGAAGAATGCGTATAGCGACTACTGCACGGCAGAAAAAAACAAGACTTTATAGTTTGTACATATTACATTTTTATACATAATAGGTGTTTTAATAACGTTTTAATTTTATTTCCATTTGCAGACTATACATAACATACAATGTCTAATAAAGTAATAAGTGGTTAATGGCGAGTGAAAGAGAGAGAGGGGAAGAGAGACAGGACGCTCAAGAACAATATTCTTAGTTTAGATTAGTGAATGACGGAATGGCATTTTTATTTTTTTTATTGATCTGAAATATATATCGACAACTAGGCCATTAGTACACGAATTTTTGATTACATTGTTAGTATTTTAGTATTTACATGATTACATTAAATTAATTTGTACAATTCTGTTTTTTTTTAAGAATAAGATTAAGCTTTTAACGTCCTGTGGGTTTGGCCCTAGTGCTTGACAAATTTGTTCTGAGATATGGTATTGATTTCGATACTGGTTATATTTTTGACATTCTGTAATGATGTGGTTGACCGATAAAAGTACATTGCACGAGTCGCATAGTGGAGGATCATCTTTGCTCATCAAGTAGCTGTATGTTAGGCGTGTGTGTCCGATTCGGAGGCGGTTTATTATGGTTTCTTCTTTATTTTTATTTTTTATTTCTACGGAAAACGACAATACGTCTTTGAATCATAGGAGTAAACGCATTCATCGGAGCTTACAAATTGCATAATATAATATGCGCGCAGATGATTAAAAATGTCCGATTCGGCCGTGTAGAGGGAGTGTAGACCTAGAAGGTATAAAGGCTGACATATAGATAACGGTGTTGTTGTTGAAGACGATGAGGGTTAACTTCTTTGGCTAGCAGACAGTCGAATATAAATAAACCCGTACGCAATTTAGCGAAGATGTTATCATTAAGGGGAGGCTGGAGGCGTATATAATGATCGTCGGTATAACGTGTGTGTACTCGAGACTCGTATAATATAAATAAAGTGGCGTGCGTCTCGCCCCTTTGCTGCAGATCTAATGTGTTTTACTGTGGAGAAAATCGATGGTTTTCGATCTTGGCCCGTAACGCATTACGCGAACTGCAAGACGACATTTTATCTTTTACCTACCACGCTGCAGGTTTAACACTCGGAATAATAAAAATATAGACCTACCAATACATGTATACAATATACATATATCGTCGGTGATACGATTCACCGAAAACGTTCTCGGGGGATACATATTATAGTTGGTGAGTGTAGTATGTGTATATTAGAGAGAGATGCTTACCAACAGAGAACGAAAGCGATAAACGAATCAACAAAATGTATCTTCAATTTAAAACTTACAAGCATATTACATTAAGTGTCATGGGCGTCCCCAGACATTTTTCTAGAAGGGTGAAAAATTAATTTAAAAATAAATGAAGATTTTTCATACAATTTTTGCTTAGGTACAATGATGCTTACAGTTTAAAAGTATAATCTATTATGTTTACTAAATTGGCGCGTTACAGATAATGCTTTGGAAAAAAAAAATTTAACTCTAGAAGGGGGAATGCCCCGTCTTGCCCGCTCTGAAGACGCCCATCAAGTAGAGTGAGTATAATATTTTGTGATGGTGCATAACGTCAAAAAGCGTGTACGGTCCTCGTGGATACTCATCATACATCAACTGTTGTAGATGACTTTTATAGTCTGTGTGTTTGTGTGTGTTTGTGTGTGTGTGTGTGTGTGTGTGTATATTATTATAATGATAAGGATTGAAGTGTTTTGAGCCCGAAACCTGACACCGATTCGATGAGGAGATTGACAGTTGTTGGTATATTATGAGGTGTCGTCTGTGGCGGCGGTGGGAGTGGGAGGGGTAGCGGACACGATAGCACAGAAACATTAAACCTACCGCGACGGTGATAACTGGGCCATTAATTTATCCACTTTTATGTGTGGGGTGGTCTCCGTTCAACAGGTTCATGTGGCCTGAATTAAATATTTCGTGTTTTGACTGTCGCCCGCCTATATATTTATATAATATATGTGGGTATGTTATAAATACACATAGGTATTAAAATAAAAAAAATGTGACGTTCATCAAACGACGTGTCCGCATGCCGCCTCTTTGAGATTAAAAACTCATCGTAAAATCATCCCCTACCCAAACCTTGATCCCAATGATAAGGTTCGACAGTATGGTCTTTCGACCGGGTTTTTGTATTTACCGTTTGTAAACTAACACTTGACATATAGGTATTATGATTATTTACCATGTAGTTGTGTTTCACATATTACAATATTGGGTAGGTATTTAGGTCGTACTATTTATACTATTATGTTTACACTTAATAATTTTAACTGTACACATTATGCACATATTTTAGGTATCGGCAAACGAACTATTGTTGTACCTATACATATAAGTATAATATTATAATATACGTTTTCCTTTTTTTATGGTTTTATTGCGATACATCGCCTTGGATAATCGCTTTATCGTATATACTATTATACTATATTATAAAAAAAGTTTTTGTTTGGCAGATCAATGCGGCAAGTGTCGATCCGGAACCAGGAGACTGAATTTGAACAAGTACTGCCGTAGAGATTACGGTAAGTAAATTATTACCTATTTTAACAGGATCCCATACATATTTATACGATCGAATGACGCGAGGGTCGTTTAGTTGTAAATACTAAATTGTAAGTTACATAAAAGGAGATAGACGCGGACCAAACATCAAATGGGAGTCACGGGTTTTCTTGAAAAAGACATATTATAAGGTATAAAAACGATTTTTTTTTTTAAATATACACAAAGAAATTGAAGAACTATAGCTTAATAACTATTTACGCGTTTTTAAACATGTCAAATATAAAGAAAAAATGTATAAGTAATATTATGTACATATGTAGTAAAAATGTAAATTTTCTTTACCTACTCAGGTTTTAAAGGTATAAGGTTTGTCTTGTACATAGTGTAATAAATCGCTTGTCGAGTACACCGGCAGACCAGGAAAATAACAATAAAAGACACTATCTCGACGGATAAATCTGTAAACTGTCGTAGCCTCATAGGTTTATTTGCATTTTAAATCTAAATTAAAATTGAAATTATATTATACTACAGATAATTTTATATCATTGTAAAGTACTTGACGATTAATTGGAATACGTTTTAATTAATTAGTCGCGTATTGCCTATAATATCGGATTATTAACTTAACTGACACATAAATATTATTATGTTTAAACAAAATAGGCATTGACTTCGTTGATCGTTAATCATATGATTTATTTAAAACAACATAATTTAAAGGTACTATTTATAACAATTCCAATCTTAAACAATATTTGTTAAGTTGTAACTATATAATTAATGCACTATACAGTGTATAATACGAGTAGTATCGGTAAACACTATTATAGTGCATCTAACCATAGTCATTAGTAGACGCAGATTTTTTTTGAGAAAATTATAGATTTACTTAAATTTCATTTTATTTAAAATTTTAATTATATTTAGAGATTTAATAAGAACATGTCAGGATTATTTTGTTTTCAATAACCGAGAAGATCTCTTATACTATAGTATATTCGACAATGATGTTGCAGAGCATCATAAATATGACTCTCTTATTATAACAAATTAGTCACTGGTTAGAATAGAGCTCTTAATTAATTTAAATGCATTTGATTTAACAGCATCTTTTTTATACCATAATTTTAGAACAACCTGATCGTCTCCGTCGTGTAATATCTCGTGTAATCAAAGAAACGAAATTATCATTTTAAAACAATTTAAATAACTAATATGATAAGGATAATTGACTTTTACACGCTTAACAATATTTTGTGTGTGTAACATCGTTATAAGATAGCCATATTTTTTCCATAAAACTGATGAGATTAAATTTGACCTTATATAATATATTATATTATAATATTTTATTATTAATGGTAGATGTTGTTTATGGAAAATAAATCATCCTGATGCAATAGCTGGTGCAGCCTATTATTATGAATTTAACTTTTTCCCAAATATTTTAACTGTACTGAGCGATTGTTTAACAGCAAGCATTCATCATTTCAGATTATTAAAAAATGTTTTTATACATATAGTTTTAAGTCATCACAAAATTATATTTTTTTATGGTTTTTCGTAAAGTAAAATACATTTTTCATTTATTATCTTGAAGCAGAATATTTCTCAAGTAATTATGATTCATTAAGTTCTAATTTTAAACGAGTAGATAATTAGTTATAAACTTATAAGAGCTTAAAATTTAGAAGCAGAGTGGACAGTGGATTGGCGTTGTTTATGTTGGTCTGCCTAATATAATAGGTACTCCGCTTATCTAAATTTTAAATATTTGTAACAAATTAACACTTTACTCGTTATATTAAATTTCTTTGAATTAAAATTAAAAAAAAAAAATATTTTGTTTCCCAATATGAAATTCAAAATATTTGTAGTCATTCAAAAAAGTATAAAACTTAAAAATATCCTTTTTTCAAAACCTTGATTTTAAATTATCTAAAATAAAATATTAAAAAAAACATATAGGTATCCTGATATTGAGTGTGTGCAGGTATTTAAAGAATCATCCAACATATTATTAAAATCAATACAACATTCTGTATATACTTATTGATGTATGAATAGGTATAGGGCATCTATATGACTTTTCTTTAGTTTTTTACTTTGAAAGTTTTGAATAGAAACCGCCACTTGTATACAGAAAAACTCATGAGTTAATTTATTTAATTTAATAAAATGTGACTTTATTCTATTTGAGTGGAAAATATCTTCTTTTTACGGCTATTGAATATCGTAAACAAGTTCAATATTTTGAGCCAAAACAATTTCACGAAAACCAATCAACTTGACGGAAATATGTACTAGTATAAAATTCCTACGCTATGAAACACGGTGAAACATATACGGCCAAAATGTATATACCTATATAGGTATAAGATAAAAACATTCATATCATACATAATAATAATAATAAAAATAATATTAATGACAACTGTTTAGGTACACAGGTACACTACACTTAATAATCAAATAAGTTAGAAGACATTTGACAACCATCGTATATCTACATTCACCGCTCAGTAAACTAATATATATATATATATACTATATATCTACCCATACATAATAAATTATTATTAATAATACCTATGTATATACATTATACATAGTATATACTATTGCATATATATTATAAATAATATATAGATAAGTATTTTACTTATGTTGTATACCACATATACCTATATAAAGACATACAGTAATATAGAGTGGTTCTTTTGATAATGCAAATTAATCAATGAAAATCTTTTTTTGAAAATTTAAGTTTAGTAAATAAGTACATGCAATTTTAACATATTATTATATTGTTAACTACCTTTATATTTTTTGGAGTATTGGACGTTGGTGAATCCACTATAAATTTTTGATTTTTAAACGACAATACAGACATTACTACAATCATTTAAAGGTCAAAAATTGACCAACCATTGTTTAAAGTTTTAAATAAAATAGATTTCCAAAATAATTTATTATGACCATCACCGGCTCACCGCATACTATGACTTGTAATAATAATGATGTATATCAACCATAATGACAACATTTTAAAATACCACATATTTTTTGTACAGCGATATTGGGTAAAATGTCGGAACCGATAGTTTCTAAGAACTGGGCCAAATTCACGATGAACGTACAGTCGGTGTACAAGCGCGGCCAGGCGTCCAGACTTCGCAGGGGACCGACCACGTTCTGGATACACGACAACGATCTAAAGTGCAAATGTCCCAAGATCAAGCCCGGAAGGTGAATATATATATTTGTGTTATTTTATGGTGGTATTACATAATATTATATATTGAATGTTAATTTCTTTCCGTCTTCATTTCATAGGCTTTACCTGATTCTCGGCAAGGAGAACGACGGCGAACGGCGCGACGGACTGGTGTTGACGCAGAGGTCAATAGTGATTGAGTGGCGAGAAGAGTGGCACAACCGCATGCGGCGATTCCAGAGACGAGCCCAACACTGTGATTAAAAAAAAAAAAACGAAAAACGTCATTAAAAATTACAATATTATATTCCCTCAGCGAGAAATCACCTTAAAGATATATATATAAATATATCATCCACCAGAACCACCAACATCTCCCACCACCACCACCATTGCGGGGCAACTTTCTTGTTCCCTGCAGGCTTCTATAATAATAATATTATATACGATACGAGTCTCCCCTTATTATATAATGGTTCTTTTCGTCCTTATTATAATATTATAGGTAGATAGGTACGTAGGTAGGATACTCTTCATAACCGTAATATATTATTATTATTATAATGTATACCTAAACCGAACACGAAATTTTATTATTTCTATAACTATAGGCATAAATCGTTTATATAGAATACACGTGCGGTGTATTGTTATGTGTGTACGTGTGTATTGTGTGAGTATTATAGAAAGAGTTCACGGCGTAACCGGTAGTAGACACATATTATAGTATGGCCACTTATCTCTCCATTCTAAATATTAGGTGAAACATTAAAATAATTCTAAATATTATACTACCGATACAAATATCATGTATCTTCGTGGTGTATTTTGTAACTCTCTTAAGTCATTAGGTTAGCGTCGAGTACGTTTTTTCGTCTATTCGTGTATGCATACAATAATGGTTATAGTTGAACATTTTTATTATACACCTATATATTATACTACATATAAATGTTTTAATAAAATATGTAATAATATGTAATCTTAGCGCGTTCGCATAAAAATTTATTAGCATAATACAATAACAAACAATTCCATTATATTATTAGGTATTATTATTCTTATACGATATAGTATTTTATAAATTATTTAATCATATTAATTATTATCTACAACCAAGTGTTCTAGAATGGATAAACTTTCCCTTATCCCATTGTGTTGGCACAATGCATGGTAGGCATGCTGCTGTGGCTTGACCATCTGCACATTGGAGTAGGATGATCGTCGTCCACGAATCGTTCACTGCAGCAAAGTGTCGCTTTTAGTCGGCTCCCGCCCATATACTATTGCGCTCGCAGTTAACTGATAATTACCTAAATCAAAAAATCTTTAGTCATCTCATTAGAGTTTTTGGTGTTCAAATTTATGTATAGTATATACGATATGAATTTAATACGTGTATGCGATAATATTATCATAATATAATATATTATAACACATTATATTCAGTCCTTATTATCATTATATTATTATTATTATTATTATTATTATTAAAGTTAGTATCAATCCGTAATATAAGTAGTAATTAGTATCTTATACAGCATTTGTAATTCCTATTAATTTATATTTTAAGATACCTCATCGGTTTTCAATTTTATATATATATATATATAAATATATATGTGCTTATTTTTTTTCTTTACTGCGTGTTTGATACTTGTAAAGTGTACGTTTATTTTATTTTTGTTTATTTTTTATTTATAAATGAAAACCATTTTTATTTAACATATTTTATTTTATAGTTTTTAAACAATTATCTACTTACCCACTATCATACAAAAAAAAAAACCCATAATGTAAATATGATTATTATTAAAATTTAATTATTTAATAATAATAATTTTTGCATGGAAAGAAACAAATTGTATTAATACACATTTTTTTTTTTATATATATATTATTATATTTGTTATTTAATTTTGTGTTATGTATATTCTAATCATCTTCCCCACCACTCTAATTTATTTGTAAAATTTCACAGTAGAATGATGTATAATCTTTTTTTATCCAAATAATAAAAGTTTTTCGTGGTTAAAACAGTTTTCACAACATTTCTCTCTCGCTATTTTATGTTATTGTTGTATTTTAATATAATACAACCACCAGAAAACACATTTTATAAATCGCAATAGTTGGTAAAAAAAAACAATTCATCTTAATTATGTTTTATAATGTAGTACAGAGTGCAATAATAAATCTGTGAATTCGCACTTTCTCTTAATGAACTAAAATTGTATCGTCGGAGCAATATAAATATATATTTGTTGTCAATGCGGGGTAGGTTTACTTATAAGTTGGTACGTTCAAATCATCGATCAAGTTTGTCTATTTAAATAACCTCTTAAGAAGACGTTGTACCGGCATGTGTGGTCTACGTCTCACTAATTTACAATTTATTTCAAAAATATAATCTATATTATACGATTTTTTTCATATTTAGAAGAATTTAAAATTTTTTAAAATTTATGTGTAAGATCATTATTTAGGGCTCTACGAAGTTTAATTTTTAATTTTTAAAATAAATTACAAGCATTTTAAAATAGAAATTTTTTAAAATGTCATTAAAATACTCATAACTTACTTGAGAATTTAAATATCAAAAAAAGCCTATGACTCTATGAGTTTCTTACTCCAAATTGTATAATAAGTCAGTTCACTATAATATTTAAAAAGTGGGTAGGTATTAGGTAACACTTGGATGTACAAAAGGCACAGAGGCACTATATTATACAAATATATCGTTATATACGAAAAACTATTCTGAACGAAGACTATCTGTCAGCCTATAATATTTCTAAGTAGGTATATTTTATGATATAATTGTGATTAAAATAATGTATATGTTACTCTTACACAATAATACATCTACTTTCTAGTATACTACAGTAGGTTAAATTAACCGTTGTCGAAAAACTTATATTTAACAAAATAATTGTGTGCAAAAAAAAAATATATCATAACACACTCTAAAAGTTTCAAGTACCTACCAACGAATTATATTTTTAAATTACAACAAAATAATTGAAATCGTTATTCTTGGTTTTATACATATATGTATACAATATATTATATACACGTGGGTAGGACATCCTCTTAAAAACCTATTTATAAAAATTAATCTATATGTTATAATAAATAGTTAAAACTATAATAACATGCTAAGACGTGTATGTCTTTAGTTTTCACAGTTACCCCTCCTCCCACGCAGGTTTTGGGAGGACTCTCGTTGATAATAAGTATAGTGACCAAAGCCAGAATCACTATGGCTCTTTAATATAGTATAGTAGGATGATATACTACTTAAACCCAAAGAAGACACCTCAGATTCAAACACGGATCTGGTCATATAATTTCACCAAAAATTAGTAAAAATTGTAAATACTATGTAAACACATAATAAAAATTGCAAATGTATGACTTTATAAAAATACTTGGTGTATTGACACAATTAAATTAATAAATAAAAAAATAATAATATAGTAGTAAAGCATTTTATGATTATTTGGCCATGTCCAAATCAACCAGAGCATAATGAACGAGTACCAAATATAAACTACACATAACATAATAATCATATACGAAATTAATTCAAGAGTTCTATACCAACTACAAAGAATAGAATCTCCATTGTGTACGACCATCCTTACAATCCGTTACCGTGGTTACTAAAATCAATATCGATAAATCGATTGAGTTTATTAATTAATTTCTCGTAAACATTCGGTACTGGCGTATTATACATTATTATTCTATAACTCGATAATATTCAATAGATAAAGACATAATCGAACATAAATTATTACAGCTTCCTGTTAGTAATTACTTTTTATTTTTACCATTCATCACTACTGTAATTTTATATTACAGTATATAAATGATTTAATTAGGTATAACAATATATTATATGAGATAATAGCCACACATTTTAATTACCTACTATTTTTATGTAATTATTAATTATATGATTTTTCCATTCATAAGTAACGCATAATATAATATGGAAACCTGAAAGTCTAACACAATTGAAGAAAATGATTTTCCTAACTGTTTTTTACTTAAATGCAATTCAATAAAATAATTATAAAACGACTATCCACGGCGTCGTAGATAGGCTACCAAATGTTTTAGTTCTGAATTTTTAAAATACGATTAAATGCATTATGTTATTCTTCTGTGGTTATATTGTCACTCTATCAGTGGCGTATTACACGCATTCCAACTCCCAAGAAATATAAATGGGGTGTATTTTTTTTGAATAAATTGTTTTGACAATAGACGTCAACACTGTCGACACCAAATCTGCGAACTAAACCTACTATGATAATATTATTACATTGACAGAATATTATTATAAACCGTATTTATTACCTAGTTATATACAATGGTGCAACTAGGATCTAAATCAACAAGCACACCCCCCCCCCCTCCCGGGTATATAAGTTATAACTCATCTTCTTCTTCTTATCGTGTCCGGATAACTCATATATTTATAGCTGAGATTACATTATTATTCATTAGGTAGGCATTTTTAAAATATTGTTGCATTGATTAATTATTACGGTGTAGGTACCTACAGTAATTATTCCAGAAGATATGTTTTTAATTAAAATAGTTCATAGTTACTTGTCATATATTAACAGTCTATGTTGTAATGACTTTTGGACATTGAAGATCAATTCTTAATTATTATTACTATAAAAACAATAATATTTTAATCTATTTTAAATTTATAGATAATAATCTCTAGGTAATACAAGTGGCGTAATTACGGGGGAGGGGATTTGAGGGTCATATTATATCCCTTTTTTTTTTTAATAAAAACATTATTTACTGGTATTAGGCAAACTTTAATATATTTTATAAAAAATATACATAAAAACCAGACTCGCCTAGCTGTACATAAATAAAATAAACACTTAAATCACTATTTCACAAATATATCGAAAAATACCCAACCTGAAACACTTGACGCTATAATACTATACCTGCCGAAAACATTATTCATAGTGATAGTCTGTAGACTTTTAGAGTATAGGTCAGGTCACAGGTACTTCATATTAATAACCATATAACAAAAATATATATTATCTTTCCTGAGTGATGATTTTAATTTTAAGAACTCTGTTCATACATATATTAAGTATGAATAATGAATAATTATATTTTTTACACTTTTTTTATTACCTAGATACTTACCTATAGGCATACAGCCATGTAGCCAATAGGTACTAGTTAAGTAAATCCACATATATTTGTTAAATATATTTAGGTATTATATTGCTTATTTGCATATTTTAAGTATGTTATTGCCACAAAATTAGGAGAGTAACAAGTTAATTTCAAAACCAATTTTGACACCAAATCGCATAAAATGTTAAAATGTCATTATATACCTAGTTTATTAGACCAATACATTGCCAATCATTATGAAATTTAACAGTCAATCAAATATCATCATTTATATCAATAGGTTCACTATGAAAATTTAGTGAGCCGTTTAATTTTTTCTTATTCAGGGCTGGCTTAAAGGTGGTTCGTAGCCGCCAACCAGTGTACCTGTGGAGGAGGGGATTTTTCTGTATGTACGTTACTATGAAGTAACGTATATTTTATAGTGTTTGAAAATTTCATGAAATTTAAAAAAATGAAATATTTCATGAAATATTTCAATGAAATATTTCAAATGTGTGAAATATTTCAGTATTTTAATAAATTTTGTTTTTTTTAAAATAAGTTTTATTTTTATGTATAAAGTAAAAAGTTGTTATAATTTACTTTTATAATTTAATACTACTGAAACCAATCACTAATTACCCATTACCTACTCATTACTTCATTAGTAATGGTTTTTTTTTGTATTAATGGGATTATACATTTAAAATAGTATTCAACATTTTTAAATTGATAAAAAAACATACAAAAATGTTTAAATGATACTATATGTCTATATTAAGTATACCGAATGGTATACTTAAAAATTAAAAGATTATATGATAAATATTAAATGTCTATAAGTACACTACTGTCGTCAGACGTCTATTCACCATAACTAACAATTCACAATAATAGAACCATCCTTGCATCGTCATCGACGATAAGCCATTATTAGGGAAAAAACCATTTTTTGCTATAAACAGCCGAAAACAAGACCCTAATATAGTATAAATAGTATAATATGTCAACCACGGCACTCATTGCATTAATAACAATGATTATACCAAGAACTCATGGACTGTACTGTCTGTACTATTAATAATTGATAAATAACAATCGTTATAATTTGTTTAAAAAAAAAATACAATGTTTCACGTTTTTGTGAAATATTTCACCATGTAGTGAAATATTTCAAAATGAAATATTTCATACTTCAAACACTAATATTTTAATATTGAAACCTAACAATTTATCATAATCGAAGAGAGCGATTTCCCTATCTGGTTTTTGACTAACTGAAATAAACATCTACACCATTTTCAGTCGCAGTTCATTTTTTTGTTAAATCAAAGTATAAGTACTTTATAATTTTTTACAAAATAAGTTTTAAATTACTTTCGAGCTGTGAAGTGGCATTGTTGTAACAGCCCGTTACGAAAATGAATTATCAAGTTCCTACCCCTTAAATTCATCTAATGATTCAGATATCAGATTCATAGACAGGATGAGAGAAGGACTGTCTCAAGATCCCAAAATAATATGTAGGTAACACCCAGCGTTAAAACAGACCCCGCTAAAACATTTGGCAGTTCACACATAACCCCAATATTCACCAAGCCAATATTACACATGTTTGTAGATAAAAGTATTAATATTAAAACATAATTATTGTTGTTCTTAAATTTTAGGTATTTAAGTTTGACATGTGAATAACAGATATGAGAAATGATATTCATTTAATAAACTTGGAAGATATTTTTTACTTCTCATCACGATTAACAAATTATGTTACCTAAATTCTTAACTATATTATTAAAATTAAACATTTTTTTTTAAAACATTAAGAATGATGACCTATATCTTAGAATATATTTTTAAATTTAACCTTGTTTTCTAGTCTATTTTTTTTTAGTTTATTCCGGCCCTTGTAGGTCCATCGCCGCTTCTGCTACACCTCTTCATACTTCTCTGTTCTTCACAAGTTGTTCTCCCTCTCGTATTCCTAGGAGCTTGAGGTCGTCTCTGACTCCGTCAGACAAACGTTGTCTTGGTCTCCCTCTCGGTCATTTCTTGTCTGGTTTCCATAACGTCATATTATGCACTGTTTGGCACTCCGCTCTCCAAATATGTACCTAACAGCCCAGCTTATCCGTCTGCTAATTCCTACTATATTTGTTTCATTGAATATTGCCCCCAACTCTTAATTAGTTCTTCGTTCATACGTGTTCTCCTCGTTTTTTTTGGGCCCATATAGATTCTACGCAATATTTTTCTTTCAAATAGTAGCAGTCTTTTTTTGTCCAACTTTTTTGATGCCCACGCTCCACAGGTATATAGGACTATAGGTTTAATAAGCACTTCATATAATCTTAGTTTTGTATTTCTGGAAAGTAATCTTAACTTAAATAATGGCACAAACGCAAAATAGCACTTATTTCCTGCCGTAATTCTCCTGTTAATTTCTTCGTGGCTATTTGCTTGTTAGTTGATATCTACTCCTAGGTATTTAACGTTTGATACCCTTTTGAAGGTAAAGTCTCCAACTACAAACGGATCTTATACATGTTCTCTTCGTGATATTATTAAATACTTTGTTTTTGCTCATTAACTTGTAGTCCAATATCTTTCCCCTTACTTATTAGTTTTTCTGCCGTCCGTATTATATCTTCTTCGGTTTCTCCTAAAATTATTACGTCGTCCACATATGCTGCTAGTGTTATTTGATGTCCTTCTCCTATGCCCAGACCCGTGGCATCAACAAGTACTTCTCTTACTACTCACTCTAGGGCTATGTTAAATAATGTAGGGGACAAAGCATCTCCCTGTCTATTTCCCAAGACCTGTTTCTACGGAGAAATTTTCAGATAACTCTCCGTTGAACTTAACTTTACATTTAGAATGCTGCACGCATGCCTTTATCAGTCTCACCAGTTTTTCAGGGATTCCAAGTTGAGTGATTGTTTTCCAGAGCCTATATCGATTTATGGAGTCATACGCCTGCTTGAAATTAAGAAATAGTAGGTGCACATCTATGTCGAACTAGTGGCTTTTCTCTATTTGCTTAATCGTATGCATTTGATCAACTGTAATTTCCCTGACATAAAACCCGACTGATATTCTCCTATTATTTCCCTTGAGTATGGTTTAATTCGGTTCAATATTATGTTCGATACTATTTTGAAAGATGTGATTAGTAGGGATATTCCTCTGTAATTGTGGTAAACCATAGGATCTTCTTTCTTGTTAATCGGGCATAACACTGATCCGTGCCATCTTGTTGGTATCTTTTTTTGTTTCCATATACTCGTATTATCTACTAGCCATTTTAGCTGTGCCATTAGTTCTTTTCCTCTTTCTTTCAGCAGTTCAGCAACAATTGCATCATTCCCTGGCACCTTCCCATTTTTAAACATATCTACTGCCCTTTCCACTTCTTCTATCGTGGGTTCTTCTAATCTTTGTTCCACCGTGCTGAGGTTTTCTTTCGCGTCTACCTGAAAAGGTTGATTCAGCATTTTATCAAACACATTCTTAAACTCATTTGCGACCTTTTTCATATCCGTTATTAATAATCCCTTTCCATCCTTTATAATTCTTGATTTTGCCTTAAATCCAACCTTAATCTCATAAGATTTTTTTCAAAAAAACATTTTTCTTGTGACTGTTTTATATTACTTCAAGTCTAGAGTTTTCCCATGCTCTTTTCTTTCTTCTAAACATTTGTTTGGTTTCTCGTTGCTTAATTGCGAGTAATCTTTTATTCTCCTCACTTGGGTCTTGTAACATTTTTGTTCGTGCAAAATCTCTTTCTGTACTTGCTGCTTTACATTGTTCATCAAATCATTTTTTTCTTGATTTTATTTTTTCAAATCCTAGGATTTCTGTGGCCACCGTTTTGACAGGTTTTTTAATCTACTTTGTTTGATCTCTCCATCAGACGAAAGGTATCTTTTAGCTTATTCTTGTACTGTCTTTTGATTTCCTGATTTTTCACACCTTCTGTTTTAAACCTTCTGATGGAAGCGGCCTTTCTTCGTCATTCCACTGACAAACGTAGTTAGATTTTTGCTCTTACAATAAAATGGTCAGACATTGCGCTGCTACCTCTCAGGCTCCAAACATCCATGATGCATCTCTTGATCCGTCTATCAACTATAATATTGTCTATTTGGTTCTTTATTTTTATCTGATGGTGATACACAAGTTTCTTTATGTATATTTTTATATGGAATTGTTACTACCATATTTCTCATCGTAGCGAAATTAACTAATCTTGTTCCATGATCGTTTGAAACTTTATGTAGACTCTCTTTCCCAATTGTTGGTCTGTATATTATTTCCTGTTCTATTTTTGCATTGAAATCCCCTAGTAAGATTTTCACTTTGTTGTTAGGTACCAGGTCACATACATTATCCAAATTTTCGTAAAACATATTCTTAACCTCATCTTCTTTGTCTTCAGTTAGAGACTTTCTAGTCTATAGTAAATAAAATTAATAGAACGTGATCAGTACCATTTCCAGGTATTACGAGGCTATGGACTTGCAATATTATATGCCAAAATGTTTGGAGATATTTTATTTACACGATGTTATAGTGTATTATTTTATATACTCAAGGCCCTTGGGCGTGTGCCTCGTTTGTCCTTCCCTCGGGACGGTACTGGACGTGGTATTCGCATGTGTTGTTCCATCTTACAAGTGCGTAACATACCAAACTTTACGCTCAGCAGATCACGTTTAACTAGGTCCTAGGTTGGTTCACAAATTAGGGAGAATTTACCTCTTATAAAACATATAGGTAAGAGTATTATTTAGACAAGCTCATGGTCTTTTTACTATATTTTAATTTTGAAGCGAGTTATAAAAATCGTAAAATTTACAAAAAATTTACAATTTTAAAATACTTATAACTCGCTTCAAAACTTAACTTTACTAAAAAGTCAAAGAGGTCGTCTAAATAATACTATTACCTACCTTTAAATTTTATTAGAGGTCAATTCACTCTTATTTTTATACTAACGGAGCAAAATCTGATCTTCTGAGCGTAAAATTTGTTATGTTACGCACTTATAAGACGTGAAAACATATTATGTGGATATCACGTCCTCCAGGCCCGGATAGGCCAGTCAAGCATTCAAAATCTCGAGGCTCCTCCTGACGTCCTCTTAATAAAATATAGCTATATTACAGATTTAACTGATATGACTATAAAACAAAAAAGCCAAATTTGATATTAACTAATTAACATTTTTTAATTGGGTTATGTTGTGTCTTGCTATTTTAATTTATCATTGAACTTAAAACTATAAATACTCTAATGCAATCTCTATTTATCATTTTATTCAATTTTAAATGTTGAGAACAATTATGAGGTATTATTTTAGATAATGTAGGTAGAATAAATTAATTGATTTTATAATTATAAAAAAATATGGAATTGCATTTATTTAAAAAAATATTCAATGATTAACAATTATAATAAAATAACATTTGAATATCAATAAATATTAAAAGGTATATAGAAAAATAATTTTAACATAATTATTGCAAGTTAAATTTTAATATTTGAACCAGATATCACGACAAAGCAACCACTATATTTGCAATCAGTAGAAGAAGAATTATCACCCAAAGTCCTGTAAATAATTAATTAATTAATATTTTACAATGTATCAAAGCAAACTAAATACCTCGAGTTGAATCTTTTTTTAATATCTGAACTACTTCCTTGGTTTCGTTTTCAATTCCAGCAGTTGTTTTGTCTATCTTCACCAATAAATCATCTACTAGTTCTGTAATATAATAATTTTCTTTTATAGCCAACCATAACAAATAACATTTTATACTGACCATTTTGTAGATCAACTTCACTGCTTATGGTAATCGCAATATTTTTCTGTCTCGACACAATTGACGCTAATTCATTTAATCCATCGTCCTGTTCTATACAATAAAAATGAACAATGTACATCATAATTTATAATTTTATGACTTAAATCTAAGATCAAAGTCTTAATATTTTTTACCCTTTACCTTTGATCAAGTACTGTTGCTGTTGTTTAAGCACTTTCTCACTAAGTAGAGGTTGTTTGTCGTCATTATAGTCATCATCATCACTATCCAGCCAACCAGTAGTTGGCATTTCAGTTTTTTTAGCCTTACTAGTACTTGGTCTCATCAATTCTTGACGTTCGAGTGTATGACTATTATTCCTAAAAATAATATCATAAGATCATATTTAAAATGGTTTATAATTTGTACATAATTTATTAAATATTAACAACTATTGAAAAAATTAAAAAACAATTTGGCAAACAGTTTTAAAAATAATACATCACCTATTTTGAAAACGTTGATTTAATAAAATATTTCTGCTTTGTAATAGCTCAAGCTTACGTTGACGTCGTTCCTCTTCATCTAATGTCCTATGTTAAATAACTCAGGAAATTTTAATGGAAAATAAAAAAAATAAATACTTTAAATTATATTTTAAAATTTTAAAGCAAAGGATACACAGCTTTAGATTTTGCAAGTTCCCTAAGTTTATGTGATAACTGTTGGACTTCATCAGTAAACTGTTTCAGTCTAAGCCGGACTTTTGATGAATACAAAACATATTTTTCGGAAGACTTTTGCTCTAATTCTCTCACATTTAATATTCCTTCAATTTCTCTATATAACTTTTCACATGACTCGTATTCAATTAACCTGAAAAAACAATTGTATTCAAACAGAACCAATAAAATATATAGGTATCTATATTATTTTGAATATTCTTCAAACATGTCACATCAATGAACCAACTGATTTTAATTTGTAACAAATGTGAATAACATGACCAATTCGATTTTAATCTATTATTCAACACCATAACTAAGTACTAATTTGCTACATTCAGTTCAGCAAATTGAATAGTACAAATGTACAATTGTCGACTTACCAAGGATCGTTGTCATTGAACACAAGAGCCATGATAGCGCGTTAGGCGTCTCAGTTGGTATTGATCATTGCAATTCACTGATGATAGTGGCCTTTCTAGATACCCACTAGAGATTTTCTAGGTTTGCCCTCAGAGGCGTACTTAAAATATGTTAAATTCTTAAATAGTGATTCGGAACGACAGCAACATAGACAACTATATTAAAACAAGAATTTTGCATATAGTTTAAAAAATACTCATTTCCTCAGTGATAGTTACAAACTCACATAATTCATCGAACTAGGACCGCACAGTATACTTTCGAATCCGGACGACTGTACTCTGCAGCCTGCTACTGCTATAGTCTGGACAACGCATTAACGCACGCAATTACGCTAGAGCCAAGAGGCAAGAATATAAGATTTGTTTATTCGTGACAATACATGTTTTTCGGCGTTATCTCGACTGGCGAGTGGCTGTGATAAGGAGCGGCTGTTTTTATTTTTGTACAGCGGCCGGCCGCCGTCGTCATCTGTTGCCTCCAACACCAACGCTGCCGCCGCCGACGCCGACGACGACGTCACGACGGCACGACGATCCATTTCTCCCCCCCCTACTGATCCTACAGTCTGCAGACTACAGTCCTACTCCTCCACAATCCTCGTGAGTCGTGATCGGCGCGCGCGCTGGTCGGATCAATTATCCTCGTCGCGTATCTAATTTTTTCCCCTACCAACCCACCGCCACCGCATTCATCGTCACTACTTCACTAGTCAGTTCAGCAGTTCAGCTCTTCGCACCGAACGTCCGCTCTCGTCCGCGCACGCCGTCTGCTGTGTGTTTCGGATACATTCACTTTTAGCGCCGCCGACGCATACTCGAAGACAAATCGACACGTCGGTCGACTTTCGACGCGTTTTCTCGGGTCATGCGAACGGCGTTCAAGGAGACTAGGAAAAAAAATGACCGATTCCAACCAACAATATGTCAGTGAACACTACGTTTCGGCCAAGTACCGCAGCTTCCGCCATGCTTCCACTTGGTAAACGCGAAATGGAACAATAGTCGTTTTATGACTTGCTGTTACCGACCTGCAGTGGACACCGATCGTCAGCTAACCCCTAGCCACTACTCAACAGCTAAAACCAAAACTGCAGTAGGTGAGTGTGATCCAAAATGTCTGCAAGCAGTCTCCTTAATATTGATGTATTACTGTTGTTTCAGTTAATTTTTAACGTCTATCTTATTCAAACGACCACAGTTTGTCAGCCATTGATAGTGCCCCTATTAATTACCTACTCATTGACCACCATAAATATATATAAATAGACAATCCATTTTTATTTTATAAAATGTAATTGCATTAGTAGGTAGGTACTAGGTACTTGATAAACAATGGTCATCCAAGAACAAACTTACAAGAAAATATTCTGGACTTTCTATTAAAACGCATCGAGTCTTATTTTCTTCATTCTCTTTAGTTTTCCTATGTTATTATCTTATTTAACCAATTAAGACTCACAAAAGTTGTGTCATTAATTTAATAATATAATATACAAAGAAAAAGGCAATATTTAACACTAGCAGTAGGTATTGATGTATCAATTCCCATACCAATTTATCATTTTCACAAGACAATTGCGATTGTATTAGTAGGTGTATATAACATGCAGAATTTACCTGATCGCGCATATATCTTCCTAATATAGTAATATTATTACAATTTTATTCTGGTGGTTAAACCAAAGTAAATTTCAATAATGAATTTAAACGTTATCTTCAGTAGAGTGTTATCAAGCTTTAATTTTTAAGAAAACCTTACACTAGATCATTCTACCTATATTAACAAGAAATATAAAAACAATGTTTGTTTAATATAATATTCCAAATTTTTTTTTAAATCTTAGTATTAAATTAGTCACATAGACATGTAAATTAAATCAAACACTTTTTTGTAAAATGAATAATCTATTCAACATTTCAGTTTATTTAATGATATACTTAATTATTACCTACCTATATAATGTGACCATTTTAAATTATTGTCTCTATCTTGTAAGTGTCCAGACAAGAAAATTAAAAAAAAAAAATGTTTACTTTGATGATAAAATAAGTAGGTACTATCAGTGTGTTATTAACTCTGTTTTAAATTATTTTTTATTTTCATTTAAGGTAGTTGTGAAATTTAAATTATCTTTCAAGTCATTGTAAAGTATTTTATGGAATTATCAATAATGAATTCCATCTAATTAGGTGCCTATTCATAAAACAAATCCAACATCATTCTTAAAATAATAGTGATGTTTTCAAATGTTATATAATAGCAGCTGGCGGTGTTAATAATTTAAAATTATGTAACATTCAAAACCAAATTTAGTTTTTTTTACATAGGCACCTAATCAAAATTATTGTCCAATAGTAATTTTCAAATATATAGGAATACGATATTTTGATATCCTATTAGATAGGTACCAGAGTTTAAAGTGGGAAAAAATTCCAGAAGGGACTAATGTCTCCATTTAGTTTTAAGCTTAAAGCTCTTAGTTTTAAGATATATAATTTTATGTATAATGTCTAATGTATAAAATCCTAATTTGTTAAATGGGACGCTTTTTAACCGCCTTCAGAGGTAAGGGGACTGATTTCTCCTGCATCCCCCCCACTTTAATTCCTTATAGGTACCTATTTATTATGCAAAAGTACCTTATATTGATCTATTAGTTTTTTTTTAATTTCAGAAATTTAGGTACCCAGGTAGTAGATGCCATATCTATTATCCTATATACCTTAGGTATTCAAACTGTGCGTAGCGGCTCCCAAATAATAATTAATTAACTTTGCGTATTTTATCTACACCAATTTTATAAATTAACAGCTGTATTTGTTTTACCAGTGTATTAATAAATAATAATAGAGAGGACCTAAATCATTGATGCAATTGATGCATTTTAAACTGCCTATTATCAAATTTAATTTTCTGATTAGTGATTATAATAAAATTATGTATACAAAACATTACATTATTGATGCATTATAATCTCATTTTTTCCATGCCAGTTAAATTGTATAATGTGTAAGTATAAGTTACTTTTAATATTGAAAGTTAAAGTTTTTTGAATGGTTAGATATAAACCTGATTATAAATTAAAAGTTTTATTTTATTAAAATAATTTAATCAAAATAATAAAACATAATGATTTTGGTACCTATATTATACTTGACGTTGTAGTTATATATAATATCTACATAATTAAATGCAAATTATTGAAGATCTTTATTAGCCTATATGTTTAATTAATTTATTTACAGATGCAGATATAAAGTTAGATATTTTTAGCACAATCAAATTACAAAATAAAAAACTTATCCACCTAGTAGGTATATCTACGTAATTATTTTATTGATAATTCATAAAAAAATATTTTTCCTTTTGAAATAACAAAAAAATAATACATACCTTGGTACTTAACATAATTTATTCCGACTGGTATGTTTATCATAATCTTCAAGACATCTATGCAAATACAACCATGTGTGATTTGGAATTTCAATCAAACGTTTTGGCCATAAACATAATAAGTAATAAGTGATAACCTGCAAAAACTAAAATTTTTTTTAAACTATGAGTTACCTATAAATTAAAATTATTTTATTATAAAAGAACATGCCTAATATCATGTTTATTAAAAATGATTCAAGTAGTTTATTTTTGATTGTTTTAATTTATTTTTAAAATAATCTAATGACAAATAAGCACATTAATTTATTACTACGTTTATATGATGGCATTAAAACGGCTTAAAAAATGTAAACCGTTTTAAAAGTTAAAATGCTTGCACTATGTAGTTTAAGCATTTCAAACTGTTTTAACGCCATCATATAAACTTAGTATATGATTACCATGTAATATATGTACTTATATCAAATATGTGTTTCAAATATGTAATAAATAGAAATTATACCTATTCTTAACTTTTGTTGCATTTAAATTGAACTGCTACTAAGTATACATTGTCATGACACCTATATTGATCTATAAATCTATTACCTATAAGGGTAAAACATTTTAAAATATTAGATACCCTAATAACCTATCTGTAACTATAACAAAATTTTTTAGGGAGTAAATTGTTTCTAACAAATAAGATACATATTTTTTTAAATATAAACATATCCTGTCAAATAAAAAAAAACTGTATAAAATTATAACATATTATAATAATATTCTCTTGTATAAATTGGTTGTAATTGAAAATTGGTCAATTTAGTATTTTCTTTAATAGACAATCACTGATTATATGGAACACGAGTAATGCTCATACTTACTTCAGTCGGAACATAGTTAGATATGTTGCATCCTCTTATAACTTAATTTACCATTGTGTAATCCTTACTACAGGGAGGTGGTTGTTAAAAACGAGGAGTAAATCAATTTCTGACCAATCACAGAGTATCATTGTCATCAACTTAAATGAAATAGAGTATGAATATCATTCATAAGAACTTTATTTAAAGGTCACTAAATTTACTTTTATTTAATACAGATTGTTTTGTAATTGTAAATTGATTTGTTATTGTTTTTATGAATCAAATAACCTAGGTAAATAAATGGATAGAAATTAGAAAGCAATTTAATTAAGTTAAAAATTATTTTTCTTTGAAATTCAATAATGATAAATCATGTGTTAATTTCTTATTATGAGTAGATAGGTAAATTTTCATTGTTTTAGGAATAGGAAATTATTGTTTGAAAACAATTACATTTGGTATAATATTTTATCAAAGAATATCAAAAATTACATTTTGAATAAAAATATATACCTCACTTTCTCAGGTTTCATAAAATGTCTGTATAGGTATAAATATTGTTTGAATATGCAAGCTCCATATTTATTGATTACCTATCTATACGTAATTTATTATATTATGTAGTCATGTTATCTAAAGTTATAAGAGCAATTCAAAATTATATTATCTACATAAAAATAATTAAAAGCCTAGACATCAAATGTCAGCTTTTTCCACACTCTTGGTACAAAATTAAAACACAAGTAGCTATTTTATCTCTATAGGGATACTCAGGATGACAATATGAGTTTTGAAAGCTGAAATAATCTCATTTTATAATGAGACTAAGAATAACTTGTCAAAGTGCAAGAGTTAAGAGCTCATTAATTGAACTGATACAAAATTATTTAATGTTATATGTGTATAACCTATTTTAGTACTTAAACTGTAACACTATCAATAATTAAAATAATATACTTTATATTAAAATTGTATTGAGGGAGCCATAATATATTGTATTATTAAATATTAATAAATAATATTAAATACATTATATATACATGAATGGTTATAAAAATAGTTTATACTAACTAGTATTCATCATTTTTAGAATGGCATCTATTAATAATACAGAAACAACAATGGATACTATAGAAGTTATCACACAACGGGCTATTACACAATCAAATCCAATATTTTTACAAACTACAGCTTGCCAAGTGATTGCTGGGCTATTTGTTTGGACAGCAGTATTTGTTACATGCCAACAGGTAAAATTTAACGTATACACAATCATTATTTTTAACAAAAAAGGAGGAATGTTTTAAAAAATGTATTCTCTAATTTATTATTCTTCTTATTTTTGACACTAAATTAATTATCGATATTTTATCAATTTATTTTATTTCCAATCTTTATAGTATTAAAACTTTGAAATTTATTAGAATATTGCATAATTACTTCTTAGAACTCTATTTATTAATTTTTTATTTCAAAATGTTTTAATATTATCATTATTTCCTGTTTATTGAATGATATTATTAGAAATCCTTGTTTCTTTTCATTTCATAGAATAAATTGTTTGAAAATTATTCCATGACAGATTAATTATGATGGAGGAAAAGAATATAAGCTTAACTAAGTTTTCACAATGTTATTTGATAAGTTATAAAATTAAATTTTTTATGATTACAGGTAGTATAACTCATTTCATAAAATAGCAAATATTTTATTGAATTTAGTTTTGAATCAATATTTTTTTAAATAATTTTTTTCCTCGCAATATGTTAAAACGGTAAACTGTAGGTATAAATACCTAATTTCATTAAATATATCTTAGTTGTGATACCTAATATTGATCAGATTACAAATAACCAGTGTTTCCCAAACTGTTGGAAACATCCATGCAAGAAGGATGGAATGTAAAAGTGTTTAACTCATATTTTAAACATATTTATTTTATTTATCTTATAGGTTAAGTTCATCATTCTACATGCCCAGTTTAATCAAATAAATAAATCATTCATTTTTTTTCTTTTAAATTTATTCTGGGGATGGCTGAAATTTTTGAAAATTTAATGAGGATATACTATAAAAAAGGTTGGAAAACACTAATATAGACTATATTATAATAATATGTTAAGGTACATACTACATAATAATAATAACAATCATATTAATAATAATGGCGTGTCTAATGTAGTAATGACCCAAGGTTCTGGTACCAACTGTCAAGGTGAATTGTGGCTTTAGTTGTATTTTATATTTATTTCTTTCGTGGTAATTTTCACAAAATATTATTTCGTTTTTAGTGATGCCAAACCACATCACATTAGTTATCATATTTTAATAAGTCTATTTGAATAATATTTATTTTTTTTATATCACCTACCTTATGTGATATTGGCTGTTTTTTGTTACAATAATTGATTGTATTAAGAACATTTTAAACCTGATTTGTATAAAAATGTATTACACGGTTATTTTATCTGCGCAATACTGACATCCAGTGATTAGTTCTGGGAAAAAAAACTATAAGTACAGTTATTGCAGCAAAATTGGTGACAGTAAAAAAAAAAATAATGAATTACATTTAAACAAATTACTTAGTCATTACTAATAATTTTATTGCACCTAATTATTGTAATATGTCTTCAGAATAATGTTATTGTTAACTAATAAGTAATAACTATAAAATCTATGATTAACATTAAATGTTAATATTAGTGAATTAATTATGATATTTTTTTTATTAATGTTAATAAGTTAGATAGAATTGTAGAGATATGTCTGTCTAATGTATAAATAAATACATTTGAATAACACAATAGTTCAGTACCTATATTATTTATAGGAGTATAGGACTCAAGATACATTTGCATATTTTTTTAAGAATTTGAAATTATAGCAAAAGCAGAATAAGCTATAAATTATTTTAATTCTAAAAGGAATTCAGAAAAAAAATTTTTTACCCTTTTTGTATATTTTGAACTTGTTTTGCACGTTTTTGATATTTTTGGATTATTATGTTGTCGTCTACTAAATTGTACAATTTTAATTGATGCCACTATTTTTTTTGTGACCACGTCTCAATGTTTTAGTTTATGACTGCTTTATGGCTTGTCATTATAAATGTACACATACTAAACAACCAAATTACTTTAGTTTTACTAATGAATTAGGTAGATATTCATTTTTTTAAATTCCTTCCTCCATCAATGTGTTTATAAAATATGAATTATTATAATTTATAAACCATTCATTGGAGAGAATGCATTTCCTTCCTAGTATTCTAAATGTGTCTTCTTGTTCTTTCTTATTCTGGTGAACAATATTTCTAAAACATATTTTTTGTTGTTTAAATTAAAATTAAATTTTAAAAATATGGATAATTTTACTACTACTATGTACTGTACTAATTGTAATTAGAAATTACTACAAGTTGTTTATACTTTGAACAAATAGTATTGTTTTTATTCAGTTTTCAAATTATTTTTATTTTTAAATATTTTTCGTGATTAAAATTTTTTTTAATGTATTTGGGACAGTGGCGAATTTGAGGGGGGCGACGTGGCGATTACCCCTCCCTGGGGAATTTTTTTTACTTAAACTATAGCGCCGTATGATAAAAAGAATATGAAATTCATAAGTCATATCTATAACATTAAACTTATGAATAAATGATACAAAAAAAGGTATTTTTTTTTAATATGAAAATCGGAAACGTGTATTCGGTTACGTCTTTGTTATTAGTTATTACCTATCAATCTATGAGACCAATTGGCCCCCTCCTCAAATGATCTTCAGATCCGCTACTGATTTGGGATGTATTATTCTTATTATTTTGTAGGTATAGGATTATAGAAATAATTCAATTTTTTTAGTTCTCAGGCGGTTTAAAAATATATTTATTGTACAGTATTTCTAATCAATGTAAAGTACTCAATTATGACTCGATAATAGCCTTTTAAATTTACGTATTTTTGCAGTTAGTGCATAGCTTAATATTATGAATTTAAATAACTCCAATTGATAGTAATAAACAGTCCACTTTACTATTTATTTCATAATATTGCCATAGGGAATATCTTTATAACGTTCAACCTAACCTAACCATAGTATCATCGTATTCTATTTCTTTGGTTTTTACTCTTACGAAAAATTATATCCGTTTTGCTTTGTTTATTTTTTTCGTTTTATTACACCATTTGTTATACAAATTCCGAAAAACTCGTTAATAAAGACAAACGTATTACATTTTTTTTGTCTATTTGCTTTTAAACGTGTAATTTTATGAATACAAACATACTAAATTGCAATTTTTCACAGCAACATTGCAATATTTTTTAAAATTTGTTTAGTTCAATAACTTCCAAGTTTTACTCATATAAGTAATAAGAATGTAATTTTGAAGCTGCTTGTATTGTATAAATTAGTTAAAATGATAACTTAAAAGAATTTTTTTGTAATTAAATAATATCCTTTATTAAATATTTAAGATATAATGAATAAATTCTACGAGGTTCACTAGAAAAATATTGCTTTTGTTCATTTTTATAAAAGGTTTTCTTATAATTTATGTTGGATTTTGGTGAACTATTTTTTTGCCATATTATGTGTTCCTCGTTAAATGTATAGTGAAATAACAAAACATGATGTGTTGTCCTCTTAAAAAATGTCCTGTATGACTTGCTTAGTGCAAAGTGACAGACAGTCATAGTCAAATAGAAATTCTATTACCTATTGTTGGTGTTCTAAAGTCATTTCGATATTGCCTAATACCTATGTTATACCAATTTTAACTATTGCAATAGTTTTAATAGATCACACAAAGATCAATGAACTTCGTGATTCAGTGTCATAAAAATGAATTATATTATATTTATATAGGTGCAATTCTATGATAACATAATAATTAATAACTGCTTAAACTTGCAAATAACCCACATATGTTGGCATGTTGCTATATTCTACACATCGCTATGTTAACAAAAAAACAATTATAGTTTATAATTATTGCTTGAATAGCGAATTTTCATAAACTTTAATATTGATCACTAAGCATAACAAATTAGCATAAAATAATAGGGGCCACTGACTAATTGAGCTGTATTTAAATTTGCACTTAGCATTAACATTTAAAACAAATTGTATTCATATTTTTTAATCGATCTAATTAATATCTTTTTTGTTAAAAAAATACATAGTGAATGATAATTATTTTCGCGAAGTTATTACGTAGGCATATCTCATGTTATCCATTAATCCATAACAATATTATATTAGATTTTTATAGTCAATGACATTTTAGTAATAAAATGGTCCCTAATGATTATTATTTATTGGCTACTACTTACTAGTAGGTACTTGTAATTGTCAATATAATTCTTTCATTATGCTTATGGAATATCCTACTCGAAAATGCCCGATAAGATATTAATTTATAACGGATAAATATGATATACAGTTAAATTTTTATCGATTTATTGTTCTTATTTGTATTTGTGACATTGTGTACCCATTCTATAACAACGTTTCTACATATTTATATTATTATGCTTTGATGTAGTGTACTTGTATTCTTAATGAATATTATGTGTACACGATAAACCTAAAATACGTTCTGTTAGAGACTTTTTAAACGTGTACGTTTTTTACTAACGAGTCATTAATGAATAGTGTGTTGACGTTGAGTATGTTCTAATTAAAATGATAAGTATCTACATTCTACACACTTAATTCAAACTATATGTATTTAAATATTTCGTGCAATGATCACATTCATTTATTGGAGTAATCTAGAAATTATAGAAATCCTTAGAAAAAATATTATATTTTCTCGTGACAAAAAATCTTTATACCGGGCAATAAGGGTTTATATTATTAAAACAATGAATGGCATTCGATTTATCTCGACATTTCGACAACCACATTTTTAAATAGTTTCCACCAGAATACGATTTCAAAATTTATTATGTAGTTTTCGATTCAGAACAATTTTGTTTATATTTATGTGGTGTTTTCAAAATATCACTAAATTATAATACTTAGAAAGTTTGAATTTATAGTTATCCATAATAAAGTATTGACAATTGCAATACAGTTATTCAGCTTGTTATTGAGGTCAATAGACCGTAACATTTAAAATCTTTATAAATACATGAATTTTGTTTTTGTGGATAATATAGAGATATTGTCTAAATTCTGATAGGTGTTGAAAATTTAGCCATGTGCCGTATAAACTTATTAAATAATTGTAATTTATCTTTTTCAGATATATTATCACCTACGATGGAACACGAATCCAGCGGAGCAGCGATGGATTATCCGAATATTGTTTATTGTACCTATTTACGCGCTACACTCGTGGGTTAGTTTGTTGTTCTTCAACAACGAACACTATTACGTCTACTTCTTTACAATTAGAGATTGCTACGAAGGTACTTAAACACACATTTAACAAAACAAAAAATGAAATAACTATAGAATAATGAGACTATATTTTTGTTTGTATCATGTATAAATTGCATTGTATTTTTTTTTTTCAAACAGCTTTCGTGATATACAATTTCATGAGTTTATGCTACGAATATTTGGGCGGTGAAGGGAATATAATGAGTGAAATTCGTGGGAAACCTATTCAGTAAGTTAAACAGACCTATGCAAAATTAATTTCCATAGTGGTTTACATATATATTTTAATATATGTATATTGTATATACTGCAGGATGATCCATTTATAGTTCGGCTGTTTATGGCTAGACTAACTGTAGAAATAAATTTTTGTATTTTTTTTCATAAACACAAAAAGTTCAGAAAAATAGTGTAGCCAGGCAAATAAATTATCCCATATATTAATATATTATGTAGTTGAACAATTTACTATATAATGTAGTGTTTATATGTTTACTAAAGTCTACCTTTGCTACCGTATACCATATTATATTGTGTGTCTACTCATATTTAATATAAATTACTAATTGCATAGTTATAATTCTTTTCTCTGTTTTTATTAGGTCTAGCTGGCAATATGGAACTTGTTGTTTGACAGGACGTACTTACACAATTGGGTTCCTACGTTTTTGCAAGCAAGCAACACTACAGTTTTGTTTGGTAAAACCTTCAATGGCTTTTGTCATTATATTTCTGCAATATGTTGGGCATTATCATGATGGCGATTGGAGGTAATGAATTTAAAACTATTATTTTATGTTTAAAACACTTTAATCAAATTTGTGTTTTTATAGTATGAATGGTGGATACTTGTATGTCACAGCCATTTACAATATGTCTGTCAGCTTAGCACTTTATGGATTGTTCTTGTTTTACTTTGCTACTCGAGATCTCCTAATACCCTTTGAACCAGTCTTAAAATTTTGTACCATTAAGAGTGTGATTTTCCTGTCATTCTGGCAAGGTGAAAATAATCACTCAGTACCATTGTAAAATATGTAATATTTAATAACCATTTGTATTATACATTCAAGGTGTATTACTGGCAGTCTTGGAAAAAGCTAAATTTATAGATCCTGTCATAGATTCCAGTGGCCAACCCACTAGTGCTGGTACAGTATCAGCTGGCTATCAAAACTTTTTAATTTGCATTGAGATGCTGTTTGCTGCATTGGCTCTAAGAGCTGCATTCCCATATGAGATATATGCTAATAATGCACAAACAGGAACAGGAAATCCATCTAATTCGCGTACCGTTACAATGCAAAGTATTTCTAGTAGTTTAAAGGTGAGCCAAATAAAAAAAATCATAAACTTATATATTTTATACAGTCTATGCAAAGAACGTCGTTCACACGTTCACATTCATAGTTAGTGAACGATACGCGAATGTCACAATTTTTTTTCAAATAAAACGTGAATATTAAACGTTTATATTTTTAATGAATTTGAACAATTTCTAAGATATTCTAGTTATTTACTATTTAATAAATATATGTATTTAATTTAAATACTTTAAAAAATGTATATGCTCTAAAGTTTAAATTGTGTTTTTATTTTTGGATTACATCCTATAATATGTTTATTGGTTTTTATATAAACTGCTGGTAAACTATTCATAAACAAAAAAATTAGATGAATTACATAATGAACGCATACACATTCGCTTTAAAAAATATGAGCGTGAACGAGTTCCTTTTTTAGGACTGAACGTGAACGTTCCGAATTCTGATTTTATTCTAACTATGTCTGTTTATTCTGTATGACAAGTTTATATTTCCTACGAATTACTACAAATATTTGTTTTCTTTTTCAGGAAACAATGAATCCAAAAGATATAATGACGGATGCCATACATAATTTTCATCCACAGTATCAACAATATACACAGTATAGTTCAGGTAAGATGTTTAAATTTTACATAGCATGTGTGTGAATTTTTATTTTTGATTAGCTGTTTGTATAAGGCTCTTTTAATATTGTTTGATGGCAATACAATTTAGAATTTCATATAGTTTTTTTTTTTTTTTTTTTAATGATAAATTTATTTTGTCAGCCATTTTTTCTATATTTTTAAATAATATATATGTATATTATACATATAATATTTATTTTAAAAATTATTTCTTTAAAAATATTTTGACTACTATAAAATTAAATGAAAAAAGCATATTTTTAATATAAATAATTTGATAATGGTAAATAAAAATTATTTCTAAAATTACTGCACTTAATTATAACAAATTGTATTTTGCTACATATATTAGCTAAACATATTATTTTAATGTCTATTATATAATTTACAGAGTTAGATTTTTTTTTTTTTTATTTACAGACGTTGGTTCCTCTCGGCCTTACGAAAAATTATAAGCATGGACATGTTTTAGTTGTATTTTGCTCTCTTTGCATTTTATTTTTAACCATTATTTTTTATATATTTTTTTATTATTTTAGTTATTATTATTAGATTTTATTTTCATGGTCATGTTTTATCATATAGGTATTCTTGTACAAATAATAATTTTTCTTTTATTTCAAAAGAGGTTTATGTAATTTTTATGTTTGTAGTGGATTAACTTCAAATCTGCTTGATTTTTCTTTATCGGGTTGATGCAATGTGATTTTGTTATACTTATTTATATCATTATTTTTTATGTTATGAAGTACTTATTGCTATTTAAAAATGTCTTTTGTTTGTGTTTTTTTATTTTGCTATGTGATAGTAATAAATGACCATGTATATTTCAAATTAAATAAATACCTAATTTTCTCTCATTATTCTTACTAGTCAACATTTTTCTCAAAAAATAGTAAGTATATTGTTTTGTTGTATATTATATCAACAAAAACTTATGAACAGTACATTTTTCTATGCACTAATTACTTTAAGGACATTATTTTTTAAGTTTGTGATCTGTATTATAAACAAATTAGAAATTTACTTTTAAACTATTGCTTAAATGTACCTATTAAAAGTAATTAGCTAATTTTATTTTAATATTTATGTAACTAAATAAATAGGTATTTATATTAAATTATGTATGATTAAATCAATTTAATATGATTATATGTATTTTTAGATAAGCACTATATTGTCTATATCATTACACTTGTAAAAGTGTTTGGGGAACGATCCTCGCAATTTTATATTTTATAGTTAATTAGAATTAATTGTACATTTATAATAAATACAGAAGTTTTCCATACTAAAAATATTTTTATTGATCCTTCCATTGATATTCTAGAATATCTGCATGTTCATCACTACTACCTATATTAAAAACTATTACCATCATAAGTCATACCAAATAGTATTAAATTATCAGTCTTTACAAAAAACCACTGCAGGTAAACCTAATAGATACATTATAACATGTTTAATTGGTTGAAATGTGAATAATTTTTTTAAAATCTAAATTCTAAAACCAGGTTTTAAATATTACAGGTGGCCAAAAAAACTACGGATCAAAAAGTGGAATCACCGATACCAGTGGAAAATCAAAGTCTGCTAAGAAACAAACACCAGTGTACAATGAAAAAGCGATGTTGCTTAGCTCCGATGATGAATTACCATAAATTATCTTGTCAACAAATATTTTTTACGTATTATACTCTTGGATTTATTTCATTGCTTGAACAATGTCTTTACATTATACAACTTATTTATCAAGGGTTATTATGGGCATATTATAGCATACAAGATTGTGCTTTAGTGCACTAACCAAATACAACTTTTGTGCAATATTTCTTGAGTACTGAATACAGACTATTGGTTTTTTGTTATTAATCTGATTTTAACAAATATTGAACTCATACAGTGTTGCTTAAAATCAAGATTTTGGATGTAAATGTTCACAACCCGTCCTTCATTATTATTTAATATTTATTATATAATTGTTAATTATATATTGTTTATTTATCAGTGATATGATGAATGATATTTATACATGTTGTTCCATTCAGTTGGCCATGTCTAAGGACTATTGATCTATTACTTAACTTCCATAAAATAAACTACTACTTACTGATAGTAGTCAAAAACCATTTTAGTCTTATATTGTTCTATTAGTATTATGTTTTTAGTTTTACATCTTGTTCCAACTTCACAAAAAATCACTAATATAAAGTAATGTATTACTCTAGTATAGAATTTAAAAAAATTAAATAATTTAGTTAGGTATTTATATAGTTATTTAATTAATTTAAAATTATTATATGTATTAATATCTAAAAATAACTTTGACTAAAACAAAACTATTCACAATATAATAAGGTATATTAAAATATTTAACTTTTATCTTTCTATTCATAATATTTTATATGTTATTAAAATTAATAATATATTATATACCTAACAACTTTGTTTTTACAACTAAATTGACCTATAAAGTACTATATTACTGTATCAAGATGTCATTAAAAAAATCATTAAAATTATTTCATACTTGATATTTATAATTATATTTATATTATATACATAAATATTGGTTATTAAATATAAAATGATTAAAATATGATAATTGATAAGTGTACAACATATTTTATATTTTATTTAAAAAAAATTTTAAATATTTATTATTACTTGTGTATACAAAATATTAATATTATTATGTATTACGATATATTAAAACATCTTTAAAGTTAATACTAATTATTGCATTGGTTTACAAGTTTTATTCTAAATTAAAAAAATTTGATCCATGTATCGATGAACTGATCAAATTTGAGTAAATGCCCATGTTTCTAAATTAATTTATACAATTTCTATTTTTATTTATCATTATATATTATTATGATTTGAATAACTGATTATAAAATAGGAGAGTAGTAGTTATTAGTAAGTCATTGTAATTTAATTTGAATTCAACGATAAATCATTTTCTATAAAATATAATTCATAACGAAGATGGTTGGTTGGCGACAGTCAATAGTAGATTTTATGATATATTTCTATAATTATTACCACACTTAAATTGCTACTATTGTCTATTAAGTATTAGTAATTATAAGTTGAACCAATTTTTGACATAAACATCAGATTAATTTAATTATTATCATAGTATATATTTTTATACCATAGTTAATTGTTATTTGTTATTAATTTTAGTCAATAATAATCAGTGTAAATAGGTTCCTATTAAAATCAGGCAATAATATAAAATTAATCTTTATGTTATATAAAATAGCATTGTGTACATAAAATGGAATATCATATTATGTAAAATTTTCATGTTTTTGAGTTATAACAAAATAATTGAAGTTATTATCGTTATATTTATCTATCTAATTTAAACTTAGGATGTCTACAGAGTACAGACTGTTTCGAACTCTCTTTTGATATTCTCAATCTCTAGGAATTTTTTTCTTTTTTACCTCCCACAAATACCTTTAGATTTATTTCCTACTAGAATAAATGCTAATGTTAAGAATCAAATCATATTCTATACTGTAAAATGTGTCACCCCGCATAAAAAAAATCGCATAGTTTTAAAATCAATATATTTATTTATAAAATCAGTTGGTAATTGCGACTTACCTATACCCTATAAATTTTAGAAAATTACTTTTTTTTTGAGAGATTCAAAATATGTTTGCAAACTGTTCAAATACTGTAGGTACTTACATTGAATGCTTAGACGTTTAGAGCTATAAAATCAGTATATGGTACTTAAAATAATATTTTATTAATATGTAACAGTTATTATGATCAATAATTAGTAGGTACCAATACATAGTAAATAATTTAGTTGCTGTTCTAATCATTAACCTGTTAACTTACAGGTCTATGGTTCTAATCATGGTTAAATAACTTAGTTATTTAGGCGCGTAGGGGCGTAATTAAGGAGGGGATGAGGGCCCCTCAAAATTTTGTTTTACTGAAATTTTATATTTGGTGGGGTAGGTTACTGTACGAAGCTTACAGATTTTGCCAAAAACATGTAACCCCCCCCCCCCCCAAAAAAAAAAAAAAAAAATCCCCCAAATTCCTAAATACGTGCAATAACTGTAGTAGCCATGATTCTAATGTAATACCTATAGAATTTTGAATTATAAAACCATTATAAAATCCGTCGATTTTTCAAAATACACGGCACACGGGTTCCGCCGACGAAAAAGGGTTAGGCTTTGGTCCAGTTATCTACAGTATTTGCGTGTCACGGACTAGGGGAGAATTATCCCTCCCCCTCCCCGCCGCTGCTTTAGAAACCACGCGAATTGGATGCGGCGTATTCCGGTATAATAATGCAAAAAAATAAACGTATAGGTAGAAAGCACACAATAATATTATATTATCGTAGGTGCACAATGTATAGTCGGAAACGGTTTTCTACTACCGGTGCAGAGTAGCGGACAGCTGGGATAATAATATAATATATACTTTGTCTATATCATACGTTATATGTTATTTCGTACACGGAATATTATATTCATGATGATATATATTATAGCATACAGGCGATGCATTTGGCGCGTAAAACCTCGACATGATGTCAGGGGCGTCATTTCAGGTTTTTTTTTCGGGTGTGCGAAGTTTCAAGCAGGCCATTTTGAAATTTCACCAGGCCATATAAAAATAGATATACATACGTATATGTATATATTATCCTGCATTCAATTATTTCCATACATTATAGACCGGTTATTATTACAATTCGATTTTAATCATATAAACAATTGTCAGTCTTGTAAAAGATACTTTTAAAAAGTATTCAAGTACAGATACAGATACTTTTTTTCAAAAGTATTTAAAATACGTATTTGAATACTTGAAAAAAAAATTATTTAAGTACAAATACAAATACTTTTAAAAAGTATTTACAGATACTTTCAAATACTTTCAAATCTTTTTTCCTTGGCCTAATTACCTTATAGACAAAATGAATTATTATTTATTAATTAACTAAATTATTTTTTTTATTTTAGAACTCTAATTTTACTTAAATTAATTAGAATAAGAATAATTAAAAAGTAAGACGAAAAAAATTTTTTTTTAAATAGGATTTGATTTTAAATACAGATACCTTCAAAAAAGTATTCAAATACTATACCCAAGTACTTTTTTCAAATGTATTTAGAATACGTATTTGAGTACTTAAAAAGTATTTGAATACTTTTACTCAAGTACTTTACAAGTCTGATAATTGTGCATTCGTGGCTCGTGCGTTATTTTAGGCTTCAGCAAGGCGCAGGCCAATTGTAACATTCTAAAAGTAAGGGGTGCAACCGCACACCCTGCTACCCCCCAAACGATGCCCCTGCTGCATGATGTTAATATCATAAATTAATAACAGTAATAAAGAGATATCAAATAACTATTAGGTACCTATTATACATGGGTGGATAGGCCATTTTTGGAATGCCCCCACATGAAAAAAAATTTTATAATATACGATATTAAAGGGCCCCGGCCATTACCGAAATACGAAGGGGGGCCCATCGGGAAATGCCCGGTAAGCCTATCCGCCAATGCCTATATATACGTCTAAAAACTCGACATCGGTTGTCGTATCGAACGCAATATTTGAATTCGTCGATGGTTTTACCAGAGAATGGAAAGAAAAACAACGAGAATGACCTTCATAACTAATTGTTTCCTGTATAGATTTTTCGATTTTCACAGTTATTGAAGTACATGACGTGTATAAATACGTATTTGATCAAAAGCATGCAGCTGATAAATCTGGTTCACAAATTGTATCTGTGTCTTTATTGTTATTCCAATGAATTTGCGCGTTTGTGTGAATAGATTTAATATTGAACGACTTAACGTTTGAGTGGACACTTATAGCGGTTTAGACTTATTTTAAAAATGATGATTTATTTTGTTTCGGATCAGAGCCGGCCACGAATAGCATTTTTTTTCTTTTTAAGCGCTATTTTTCTGATCCACTTTTTTAATCGGGTAAAATAAATGTAATACTACTATAAGGCAAAAAGATCAAAAATTTAAATAGGTACGCTCGTAGCAACAACAAGACGAAAATTAGGAATCGCGGAAAGCAATCGAAAATTCGACAAAATTATTATGAAACGATTTCACTATCGTTTTATCAAGTAGGTATCTCTAGCGGAACTCGGCAAAAACTGTTTCGCTCGGGAAAGAACCGAGAAGCCTCTAGTTTTAACTAAGAAACCAAATTTTCACCATGAAAAAGGGAGAATTTCAACCACGTCGTAGCGTTTTTATTTAATCGATAAGACCAGTACATCAAAAGTTATTGATGATTGGAAAACTTATCAGATTTCTAATATGACCATATATTTTTTTCTCATTAATGCTATCAAACAAATGAAAACCGAAACATATTATCTTCTATGTTGTGTTGACTTTCGGTGTTTCTACTTATTGGACAACGGACCGCCGAGTGGTCTATCCCGCGCTAAACACAGTTTTTGCCACGTTACGCACTTGTAGGACGGAGACAAAGACAGCACATGCGGGTATCGCGTCCTCTTAATAGTCCATAAATATTCTCCTCAATAATTGAGCACCACTTTTCCAGTGCATCTCGACAATATTGTGTGGTACACTGGCACTCGTCGTAGCAGGCAGGCAGCAGCTGTCAACAAAAACGGACCGACGCTGCAGGCTTGCGCGTATTTATGTTACAACAACATTATTAACTAATAAGAATTTAACGACCATTCTAATAGCTACGCGTGAGTTATGACGGAATTATGAACATCTTGATATCAACATTATTATAGACCTAAATTATTCGTCCAAACAAATAAAATCATTCGAAATCCATTGAGATGGAAAAATTGTCAGATATATATTATTGACCTCCAAAGCAATGCGGCAAAAACCAAATTCACGATATTTATGAGAAGTATATTATATAGGTAGCACTGAATTATTCATAAATACGACATATAGGGCATAATATGCTAAAGTCGATGATATAACAAATAACAATACATTGCAGGCTGACGACTGATTTATCTTATTAGAAATAATATTCGATTATTTAATAAATATAAAATGAATAAGGAGCCCTTAAAAATGTTGAGACAGATTAAACTCTGCAGTTACTAAAAATAATTATTTTAACCGAAAATCTTATTCGTTTTTAAAATATGAACATGTCATACGTTCTGGAGACCCAAACTAGCTGGATGCCCAGTCGTCGATTGCAGACATATACTATACCTGTCCGGAGACGTCCAACCCTGCATGGGTCACTCGAATCATCCCCATCCTGCAGATTCATCACAATTTACATTATTTTTTGCCAAAAAGCTCCTATGTAATTGGTGGTGACTAACAAAAGGTAGTCAATCTTAATAAATTGAGTCGACGGTCAGACTTTTGGAGTATATTTGACTTGGTCATCTGCAGTATAGAGCTTCTCCTGCAGTAATCGATGATACGCAGTGGCGCATCTATGTATTTAAGCACATGGGTGCACCTAATTTTTCGGGCCTCTAATCAAGTTTCGGTTGCTACTTGTTGATTAGGCCGATTAGGGCCTCAAGGGCTCCATTTATAAAACATTTTTTTTTTTGTTATAAGGAAGAAACTCGTGCTGGGTAGGGGGGGGGGGAGGAGTAGTACTCTGGAGCACTATACGTCACCTAACCTACGATCAACCTAGTGGCGCCAAAGTCCAAAATTTTACCTATGACATCAGACACCTCCACATAAAATTTTGACATCCACCTATTTCTTATAATTACCTTACCTTATAGTTTTTATGAAATATTATCAACTTTTAGTTTACAATTGACAGTAATATCTAATACATGCAATTATCCATATCGTAATATATTTAAAATGACAAACGTAACCCTCCTACGGTCCTACGTCCTACCTACTAAAATCATCTATGACAGCTGTCATAGGTAAATATATATTTTGGCGCCACTGGATCAACCTAACAATTTGATTCAGGCCCGATTCGCCGATTACTCGTTTCGCCGACGCGGAAACCAGTCTCCGGTGAAAATGGAAAAGTGCCAATTCTCCGACAAACGCAATTTTATAAAATATAAAAATTAATTTTATGTGGAAATCTAGAATATTACAATCTGCAATCAAATTGTTAATAAAACTATTATAGGTACCTGCTACTACGATATAATTGGCATTTGTCAATTGATCATTATAGTAATCGACAAACTAAATATATAAAATTAGAAGAAAGATTATCATTTGCAAAAGAAAAGTAAAGCGTTTATGCCATATAAAAATACATTTTTTTTTTCTAATGTCGTTATAAAATATAATTTTAGGCTGCAAAATGGTACGATTTCTATTTTGGAATACTTGGACGCCATCATAATGTTGCATTTTCATTTGGAAAACAGAAGCACTTAAGGATAAGCTATTTGATAGTTGACTTGAACAACAACGTTCGTGATTTATAAAAATGTTATTTATTTAATTTTATTTAAAAATTTATATTTGCATTTTGAATTAAATGTAATGTGGTTGTTGACTTGAACAATATTCGTAGTTTATAACAATTTCAAACAGCAAACAAAAATTATACTTTTAAGTGGCATTCTTTCATCGTCAATGAATGCAAATCGGGTGTAGGCCAATCGGTACGTCACGAACCATTTTATATTTTACGCTGTGAACTTTATCTGCAGGATATTCACCAAATCCCGGCGGCCATTATTCACGAGCGCAGCACTTAGGTGCACCTAAACATTGACCCATATAATATAAAATGCAGAATATTGAATGTCAGATAAGAGAAGAATATTATAATACCTACCTATGGACACTGATGATATATATCATTATATAGACACACGGCGGCGTGTACAGCTCGTCGGATTGGCAAAGAAAAACTGCAGCTGTGCCGAAGTGCGAGCCGCGTGTCTGTGGGGCACGTGTATATCAAATTTAGGTCAACCCGAAAACGGCTACGTCACCGGCGGGCGGGTGAAACAAAAAAACAAAATAATGACCAGATTATAAAAAGGGGTAGGTACCTACGTTTCAGTTGACGCGCAGTGAAATTATGTTGACGGTCTGGCCGGCACGAATATTATTATTATCATCATCATCATCATCACCATTGTGCCATAATAATAATAATAATATATAGCTTACATCTGTTCCGGCGACGACGAGCGCGGCCGACCGATCGACCAAACACGCGCGAACGGCGCAGATGTGTGTGCGAAATTCGAAAAAAAAAAACACAGCCCGCCTTATAGTTGGCCTCGTCGTCCGTTTGCGTTTCGCATGGCATTGTGCATAATATTATTATTACAATAATTTGTCGGTTACTTACAAACGGTTTTTTTTTTCCTTTCGACGTATACGTTAAATAAAACAATTATTATTTTAAGTTTTGCGTGGGAAAAAAACGGAATTATTGCTAAAAAAAAAAAAAAAAACAACACAGTAATATACTTACGTAGATATATATTATATATATGTGATTTATATTTCATACATATTATTTAATGTTCGTACAAAGCGCCAATATAAATTATAAATATTTAAAACTAACAATATCGTAAATGGTATTGACTAGAGCCATAATATAAATCGCGTGCTAAACATTTTACCCTTGATGACGACAAAAATAAACATATAGTTTAATAATTATAATATAATATCAATCATTAAATTTTAATTACCGAAAATATCGGAAAAAACAATTAAAAACGATGATCTACGATTAATATAATATGATACATTTATCGCAAATACATATAGAATTTAGATGGTAAACAATTTTTTTTTTTTATATAAACCCGAAAGTAAACTATAATAATATAATATGATGGTATTATAATAATATCGAACAAAAATTTATTAAATGTAATTTAAACATTCAATATAACGGCTTAATAATAATATGGTAATAATAATACAGACATTTCGGGGGGAAAGGTCATCGAGGAAGCTCTGAGGGCGGTAATTTAGTTAAAATGTAAACAGCAACAATAAAACACGATCGATAGGTAAATAATATCATAACAGCTCGATTCATAAAAACGCAAAAATACAAATACTTAAAAGTTAAAACACTTAAAAATTACTCACGAAACAATAAAAATATCAGTTTTTGTCAATAAACACGAAAAAAATAATAATAATAAAATCACTTTTTTCACAAAATAATCATAAAATAGTATAAAATATAGTTTGTCCGTATTAACCATGCTTATATATGTATATATTTGAATGGTACCAAATAATATATAAATATGTAAATAATTATAGTGACAATATATTTCATATTATACAATCACTACGACAATATATAGGTTTATTATACATATATATCATGTACTTACGTTCCCTATTTAAGTATACTTTTTTTTTGTTCAAAGGATAGTGACTAAGTTCAAATAACTTTTTTGCGTGCGAAGCGAAAAAAACACTAGTGCAGTCCGGCAAACACGGCCAACGGAAAGACGGGGGGGGGGGAGAGGGGAGCAAGAAAGGTTGTCGGGCGGATGTGAGTTGCAATAAGATGTAAATATCATCTCGTGCAGCAACATGATAAAATTGGTACCCATATATACGTCAATGTGATGGCGATTCGCGTCCAATAATGACTACAACACATAATATTAATAATATAAAATATATATATATGTAATGTTTATGCGTATATAATATTATATTAGTGATAATGTGCATAAATATTATATTATTGTTTTATGGAGAGTAAAAAATAGGTATTAAATAGTTATTGGTCCTAAAACGTGGCGGCGTTATTATCGTAATATTATATTGTATACGGTTGGGACGTAACTGGCACGAAATGTCGTTAAAAACCATTTTTTTAATCGAGTCGTCATAGAGTGGTAACCGCGTGGTGCGGACGAAAACATTTTTGACGCGTAGTATTATGCTAATATAATAATAACATTATTACATTATGGTCTGCTGCTGCACGTGTGTGCCACCGATGGAGGTGGTGTGTTGTTCGTACGAGGGAAAAGTGCTCGGGGAACTTGAGACGGAGTAATAAATTATATTATTATATTAAATATATTATATTATATTTCAATATCGTTGTAATGCGTATAGGGCATAGGCAATCATTAAACATTTTGTTATTTTTCTATTGTTCATCACTATTATATCATGTCGACGGTCGGGGCGAAAGAAACGTACCTAAACCGCTGCTGTAAAATTCGTGAAAAATAAAACTTAACTTTAAGACGTATGGCACTATGGTACATATTACTATGATACAATAAGTGTGTGTATAACCGTATAGGGATTGTGTTGAAAAACTATTTTCGTTGAGCGTGATAATATAATAATAACAAAGTTTAACTATTATAAATATAATATTAGACCATTATTGATTTGAATCTCGGTTACTAGGAATAATTTATCGACAGAAACATATATATATATATATATATATTAAATTATTTATTATGGAGCGTTGGAAATATTTAATAATCGTCAACATGCTAGCGCAAGGTGTCTATAATAATGACATAATATAAAAATATTATGAGTGGTATACGTGTTTGCGTATATCAAAAAAAAAAAAATAATAATAATAATAATAATAATTCGTCAGACTTTTCGTATAATATTGTACGGGTGACTCCTCATAATTATACAAATAGGCACTGCACAATATAATAATACATTATATTGTTGTACATATTTAAATGATTGTATTTGTTCAAAAGTGTTGTAAAGAAATTAAAGTACTAAGAAGGCCTTTACCACTCCGTATGACAGTATATATATATATATATACATTAATTTAATATTATTGTTATGTATAATACATGTACAGCATCCGATAACCTGGAAGGCGTGGAGGGATGAACTCTGGGCATATATCATTTATATTATTATACAAAAAGGAAAAAATAATATTATTTTGAGATCTTTTTGTGTTTTTTTTCTTCTAGTTAAGGTAAATAAAATTAATCTCTACAAATACACACACGGCACACATATTATTATTATATAACGGACAATTAGGTCAGTGTGTGTGTGTGTGTGTGTGCATGAGTGATGGTGTTGTGGAAGTGGGGAGGGGAAGAGATCCGGCGGCCGCGTTCAACCGAAACACACGTCCAAACAGTAAATCAGACAATTGCAAAAACAGCTGTCCATACACTTTTTCTTGTTCTTCTTGCCGGTGCCGCCGTTTTTCTTGTTCTTCTTGCCGCCCGCGCAGCACAACGACCGCTTCGGCGAGTCGAACTCGGACGACTGACTGCTGTCGTCGCCGTCGCAACGGTGCGGGTCGCTCGCGGTACCTCTGAACGACGATGACCGCCGCTTGATGACGTACGACAGCCCGCCGCCGGCGCCCGCGGCCCCGTGGTTCCGTTTGGCCCGCGGCGTGCTCATGTACTCGAGCGTTTCCTTGGTCAACCGCTGGCACGTCCACTTCGGCTGTTTGGGGTTGAGTATGTGCTTCATGAGCACCGCCGTCTCCTGGGCGTTGAGCAGACCGCTGGGCATCGGGCCCGACAGGAACTCGTTGGCCGTCATCTGCAGGTAGCGCACCGACAGCAGCACCGTGTCGTCCAGCACCGCCCGTCGATTGGCCACCGTCAGTTCTAAGTGCTGTTGCTTGCACTTGTGCGTGCACCACCGCTCCAGCGTCGCGAACAGCACCTGCGCGATACGTAATTAGGTAAGACAGGTGTCCATCATGTCCAGTAATGTATTATGTTATGTAGTGTTCGTGTAATTAGTACTATCCAATAGCGTATTTACGGGGGAGGGGGGATCCCCTTGGTCTCTTATTTGTTACTTATTCATACAATATTGTGTTGCGTCGATGGCAAGTGAACTACCCCCTCCCCTTAGAGATTCAATGTTTACTAAAGTATATCCCTTCTCTAGACAAAATCCTAAATACGCCACTGGTGCTATCCTGTACGCATTAAAACACCAACGTGAAACATACATTGTTACTAGAGTATTATACATAACATTTAATATTTTAATATTATATAACATGTCAGTTTATACCTAAATATTATATTATTTAATATTCCGTAGAATATTCATTAGAAATATCATTATATATACATCATGTTTTTCATAATATGGTGAGTGGTTTAGAACCCATACGCCACTGCTAGCGAATGTAAAAATCCTATACGATTGGTGCGATTGGTTGATAAATGCAATTCAAAGAAGCTTTCAAAGTCTGCCTGTCATTTTGAACAATTAACGATTGAACAATGTACTTGCACATATAGTTTGATGTTATCTGAGAAACAACGTATATGGGACAGTGGCACTACAGTCGATAAACGGTGTTAATAACTAAGGTCTAGGAAAGCAGTATAGGAGAACTCCTCCGTGTGGGATCCCAGATGAATCAGTAGATAGTTTACATTTTACTTTATATCAATCACTTCAACCCATTTATATTAGTGATCATGGTAGAATTTGAACAAGGATATTCGAAGCTCCCCAAACTCTGCAGACCGTGAATCAAAATTCAAAAGCTTTTTGAAGTCACCCAATATTAATCACATCTAAATGGGACCGATAATGGAATGAATCAATAATATATAATTTCGGAACAGGAGATTCACAAGTGATAAAATAAAAATTCGGGTGAAAGTCATGCTACTCTTAAAAAAAGATACGATTAGTAGAGGGTAGGAGACTTCTAAATTTTAGATTAATATGGCGATAAATAAAAAGACATACAGGATATTACATATTACATAATACTGTAGTACTATAACGTATATGTGGACCACGATTGTCTGTTGTAGTTATCGCATCATATTCGTGGAGGACAGTTATTGTGTATTATAGTTTAACACGCTGTTGACGTTCGTCTATATAGTAATTTATTTTTTAAATTTCTCAGACAAAAACGTGTCGTGTAAACCCCATATGTTTTGATCTATATATAATGTTCGTGTTTTTGATATTTAACGAGTGTGTAGCTCGATAAGAAAATCATCCTACTCCATACGGCACGCGCACTTTTATAAATAATTTTAGATTCTGAGCGGAGCGATGAATGTATTGATTTTACCATGATGTGTGTTTTTATTATTTTTTTTTTTTGTGTCTGTCATCACGTTTTGGGGCAGTCAAAGTGCTTCGATTTTAAACTTCAGTACTTCGTTCGATCAGAAAGTGAATCTAGTTGGTATTCTTAATATTTTTCTAAATAATCGGGATAAACAAAAAATTAAGGAAAAAACGGAAAATTTTACGTACAATCAATTTTCGACAAAATCAATTTTGGTTTTTGATGTAACTTTTAAAAAAATAACCATAATAGATACATTCACCGAATGTTTATATAAGTATATTCTATCCACCATGCAATTTTCAAAAATTTTCGACTTAAGTTGAACTATTCATAGGCATATGCAATTTTCGATTATTAGTTTTTTTTTAAATTAATATCGATAAAAATTTATTTTTTTTGGTAGAAGATCTTGAAAATGTAATACAAGGTTTTAAACATATTGTTACAATAGCAGTTGAAATATAAAAGAAATTCATAGCAACAATTTTTTTTTATAAGCATTCAAAGTTTGAATTTTGACAAAATACGTAAAAATCACGAAAATTCAAAAATTATTTTAAGGTAGAAATGCATAAAAAATGTTCTTTTTAAATCTAAGATTTTAAAATGTAATACTAGATTTCTTATAAGTTTGTCAATCCTTATCACAAAAAAAATGTCCACCGGAAATTCAAATTAAATTTTTATGAGCATTTGAAATTTAAATTTTTACAACATTGGATTTTCACTTTTAGCGATTTCTTTATTTTGGTGTAACTCTAAAAAAAATGATTGCAGATAATTGAAATTATCACTGAATGTTTATATAGGCATTTTCTATATTTGAAAAAATTTTCAAAATATTTAAATTCGTTTTGAGTTGTTTACTGACATTTTAATTTTTCAACTTTTTTAGTTTTTTTTCTATAAATATCGATAAAAATGTATGTGTTCGGTATAAAAGCTTGAAAATTTAATACAAAGCTTCTAACACATTGTAACAATAGCAGTTGAAAAATATCAAAAATACATAGACACGATTTTTTTTTATAAGTATTAAAAGTTCAAATTTTGACTAAATACGTAAAAATTACGGCAATGTTCAAATTATCTTAGATAGAAATTCAAAAAAGTTTTTCTTTTTAGATCTAAGACTTGCAAATTTAATAAAAGGCTCCTAAAAATGTTTACAATAGCAGTTGAAAAATAAAATAAATACATAGTCACAAATTTTTTTTACAAGCATTCAAATTTTAATTTTGACAACATACGTAAAAACCACCAAAATTCGCAAATTATTTTAAGCTTGAAAATTCATAAAAAAATTTTCTTTTTAAATCTAAGATTTGAAAATTTTTAATAATCTATAATATAGCCTAGTCAGATAAACCGTTTCCGCTCAGAATCGTTTTTCGTATGCAATGATATAATATCATTGGATTCAAATTTAATTCCATCCATTACAGTATTTACAGTAACCCACTTATAAGCCTACTGTACAGCAGAGCGACATCTACGACTTACCCGCTTTTTCAATACAAATATTAATAATGATTATTAACTATATATATTTAGACTATGGTTTCATTGGTTTCTAGACTTTTTTAATTCGAGCCTATTCACAATATAATACATGAGCGTCGCCTCACCATTTCACTGGACACAGCCAGTCCGTCACGACGAAGCAGTTCCCTTAGCTCGACCGTGTCAAGTTCGTCGACGCTCTCATCAGTCATCACCCGATCGGCGTTCCTGTCGATGAATGCGCCACAATACTCCAACAGTGTGTCGTAGTGCTGGACCATGCGAGCAAACGCCTCGGAATGCGCGTCGTCGGCGGCCACGGCCGCCGGCATCAAGTCTTGCAGTGGCGGCGCGGTGGCCCGGGCTGTGGCCGCTGGTGAACAAGCAGCGGGCTGTTCACGGCGTGGCGCAGTCTGGCCACCGTATAGCCTGGCTGCATGGTACACCATGAGCACCGTGTCCACGGTCAGGTTGCGAGTCAGGTAGACGATGCACTCGTCAACCAGGTCCACGCACATGTACTTGTTGGCCAGCCCTAGCGTTTCCAGCGCGGTAACCACAGATTTCAGTTCCACCGTGTTCTTGTACATGAATCTGAAACAAAACGAATGGGGTTTAAGGTGTATTATGTATTGGGTATATAATATTGTTGTCTTTATTCGTGGTTAATTATCGGATTCAAAGCTAAACGTTTTATGGCTCAAATTCCTCTCATCCAGTCCCAAAAATCGTCCTCCGTGCATGCATTTAATTTCTAAGTTTAAGAAGTTTTCTAATACAACATATTAACGATAAAAAGTTCAGTAAATAGACAGCAAATTAAATATTTAAGCATTTAATTTTCTAAGACTTGTGCGTCTATCGAATGGTCAATATGAATGTATTTTGTGTATATATATATTTAATCGAGTCATTGCAGGATCTGATTCAAAATCAACTTAAATATAGTTAGTGTGCGAATTTTAACTACTGCAGGCTTTTACAATGATATTTGTGTTTAAGAGGATCGTTTCTCATTGTTGCATTTTAGTATAGAGTAAAGTTTACATGCTCGAAAAAAATCCTAACACAATATAACCACTATAAATCAACGTTTCCTGTTCATTACTGAACTCTATTTTAGACAAAACTTCGTTTGCTTTCACAAAATCCTCAAATATTTTATTTTTTTTTAAATCAATTATTAAACTAGTTTAAGCAGTTATATTTTTTTTTATGAAAATAACTGAAAAATGGTTGGGAATTGATAGTAATTATAAGTCTTACAATTTATAATTGTTTATTTTTTAAAAGCTCTTTATTTTGGATGTTAGTGCACAAATCCTCGTATCTAAAGTTATGTGGATTCACAAGATACATAAGATATTTAAAAATATTATATGGACACTGGACAGGCAAGAGTTTAACTGCACATAATATTTATGATTATGATAGTGTTAGAGTTATTCTGCATTTCTATTTTAAAACTTTTCTTATTACACTATATATATTTATACAGGGTGATTCTTTTATCAAACAACACTCATTATTTCAAAAACTATTGGCTTTTTCCAAATTTTTTTTTTTCAAAATTTTAGATCTATCTTGTTCTAGAACTATAAATTTTATTAATATTTTCACCCTTATATTTATCAGGTAAACCATTATTAACTTTTGGTTTTCAAATGACAACCTATACTTAAAATTTCATAAACTAAAAAGGCTGTTTTTTCAATGAATTTTCACGTTTAAATTTTCATTTTTGTTAATCCGTTCACAAGATATAGCCACCCAAAGTTGGGTGGTTTTGGGTGGTGTTTGTGTGTTATAGGTGTATGTTAGGTGGTATCAACACACAAACACCATATGAGTGTTGATTGATATAAGAATCACCCTGTATATAAGTAGTATAAACTAGAGGTAGGTAATAAAAGAACCAAGCATCACTATGATGATTAAAAATAAATTTATCCATGAAATATTATTTGATTAATTGATTATGACTAATCTTTTCTATAAATCTCCAAATCTCCAAACTTGAGCAGCATAACAATTTTTTTTTAAATGGCATGTAGGTAATATTTTTTTTAATGGCACAACACCAATAAGCACATTGGTCACGGCGAATAAGATGATTTTAGGCTGCGATTAATAGAGAACTAGATTTTTTTAAATCTTTGTTATTTATTAATTTTATTTTTATTGCTATCAATTGGATAGAATCAATCAAATATTATGTCAGTGGGATAAATTGCGATACTTGATAAAATTGGTCTTCTTAGAATATACTACGCAGATTTTACCATTAGTCATTTTATAAATCATAGTCTGTAGTCAACATGAACTCGTATTCAAATTCCCTTGAATTTAAGGAACTAACTTAACATAATAGAATTAAACAAAATTTTAATCTCAATAATTTAAAATAAGAAACAATGTGTAATGAAATGAATTCAGATAAAAGCAAAAAATGGTTCACAATAATAATATATCCAGTACAATTTATTAACTAACAACAGAAAACAATGAAATGAACCTGTACACATGAACGGTGTATGTATAATAATGATAAATTTAATGCATTTTTCTAAAAATAAAATAATTCTAATAAAATGTTAGTTGAAAATCAGGAAATTATATATTTTTAGCGTTAGTGTTTTCATATTGTTATTATGCATATTGCATACATTCTATTTATAAAAATAAACGCATTCACTGTGCGTGTGAGTCACAACTATAGTAATACATTTTCAAAAGGAATACCTTAAAGAATAAAAATAGAACATTCAACTAAACAAATCTTAACTAATCTAAACTGCCTGAATTAAAAATATATTTATGCTTTTCTTTTGCCCTCATCAATGAAATTTGTAAAGCTCACGCGTGGCGAAGTTTCTTGTTGACAGTTTTAACAGAAATCATATTGTATAGAAGAAAAAAATCAAAATAGTCGTCAGTCGATGAATGATTAAGACGGAAGATTAAATATTCGAATAATTTAACTCTTCTGGCTTCATGTAACCTTAACGCAATTAGCACATTTTAATAATTTATTTATTTATAAACAAAAATTGAAAAAAACTAATATCTTACAATTTGACATGTAAGGTTCAGGTAAGTTAAAAGTGGTGATTGAAAGATTTTCAAAAAATATCTGCTTTTGGACATGATCAAGTAGTATTAATTTGTTAATTATTTTTTTTACGTATGACCCCACCCACTACGAAATGTTCTTTGTTACACAGGCTTTTAATGATTACAATTTATAAGAACCTATTTGAAATGACCAGTTTATATCACGTATACGTAGACATGTAGCCATGTATACAGTGTACATAACACAAAACACTATAGACAAGCGCACACATACATACATAATATATACATGTATAAAATGTAATTTTACACCATATTGTTCATTGAGTATAAATTCTATAGAATTTATGTTCATCGCTGACATCCATAGTGACACGCTATGATAAGTGATAACTGACAAATTTTAAATTTAAGCACAGATATTCTTTTTAAATGTATAATAAATATACCTATGCTCTATAGTCTAAACATACTATATAGTATATAGATACTCAAGTGCTCGTATATCCAAGGACAATATTATATTGTATTAAACAAATGAAAAAAAGGTTTTAAATTGTAATGAAATTATATAATGTCACACACACCACAGTAAAAAATAATAATGAAATATATTTTATTTATTATTTGCCATTTTCTTATCTCGACAGGAAAATGCATACACATACACAAACAGGATAGTAAATAGTCGTTTTGCGAAGTAAATAATAAGTGCAAAATTTGATGACTATTGTTTTTTTAATCTATTTACATTTCTGATTTAAACGCATTAAACATTGTAATTAATTCCATCAAAATGGTATAATATTGAATTGAATTGCATACATGATACATTGATATATTACCTATACATAAAACATATAAAACATATAAATATTAAAATAGATACTATGCATATGTTTTATACATCTGACATCATTTTAGGCAAAAATATACTTCAGTATACATTCTTCAACAAACACATATTGTAATTTAAATTTATTCATTTATACATGCAGTAAAAAGCAGTTGAAGAATTGTAAAGAATATTAGTCGAGTTCCTGTTAAACCGCAGAGTTCCATAAATTAAACCAACTGTTAAGTGTATTATAATATACTCCAGGCGACTCCAGCGATGGCTCACACAAACGACTTAATTAAATTATATTATATTATTAAAAAGTGCTAAACGGAACAATCAACTACAACTATTCTTGACACTTTAGAGTTTAGAGCTTAATATTAGTAACTTTGTAGGAAAATAACTGCGTAAGTTTTAGTATACATAAATTAACTAATCTTAATTGAAATATAAATATTATAATTATATTATCAATGTTAATAAAATAACTATAATGAATTGATTTCATGTATTATAATCTAATCGTTTTCATAGACTGCAACGTAGGTAATTGGTTGGTACAATTTTATGTTTTATATTAAACGTATTTACTATGTACTCACTACTCATTACCTATATAATATACATAAATACATAATACAAGTATTTAAGTTGAAATATTTAGAAGAAGTATTAATGTCCAAACGTATGTAACTTCCAATTAAACTTTAACGTTAACCGATATCAATATCATACGTATTTTGCATAAATTCAAAAACATAGTGTTATAATCATTTCCAATTAGTCCACGATCATAATCAATGTACCTACTCTGATTTTAGGTAACGTAAGTTTTTATAAAAGACAAGAGTATTTTTAAAACGATTTTTTAGAAATATTTGCTGAAAAATGTTTATGTACTTAACGAGTAACTTAACCTAACCTATGATATTGATTGGGTAAAGGAAGTAGTAGAAACTCCGTTATCTGTCATCCTTGCCCAACTTATATTATAACATGACGTACTCTAAATGAAAAAATAAATATTAAAATATTTTATGAATTGTTATTATTTTTATTAATCATTATTATGAACTATGCCGATTTCAAATAAACGATGGTATACACAAAAAAAAGTAGTAAGTACTATAATATTAAGTGCAACAACATTGTAGCTAAAAACATGACTGTAGCGATAAATGATAATATTGTATATATGAATCAAATAATTATTTTAAAAAAATGTTCAGTTAAGTTTTTTTTAGCTCTAAATATAAATAAAAATATAGCGGTCATTTTATTTCAAACAACGATAAGTTTCGCTTTAATATAGCAGTAGAATATAATAATTACGTAGTGCGATACAGTGGCGTATTTTGGGTGATTTCTTGGGGGGTGTCAACATTTATTGAACCTCACAAACAAAATTTGTAGTATTATTTACTAATGTAAAAAGACATTGAATTAATTTTTTAACAAATTAATATGTTAGGAATTGACAAGAAGTTTTACATTTGATAAAAATAGTATACTATAAAATAAATGACAACACTAATGTCCAATATATTAGGTCTTTTTTTAAATGTCGGGGGGTGTCAAGACACGGAGGAACCCCCCCCCCCCAAAAAAAAAAAAAAAAAAAATACGCCACTGAGTGCGAAACTCTAGAGTCTAGGACAATGTTATTGCGATCAATATATTCCTACGTACGAGTGTACACTGTACACGGTCGTGATACAATATATAAATTGTTTCTATTTTTTATTTTTATTTTTCTAAACAGGCAGCTGTTTCCAACTATAGAAACGTAACATAAGACATTTCGGTTTTTATAATAATACTATATAATTCAATACACATGATGATATTGAATATATATATATATATATATATATATATATATATATATATTTATCGACATCCGAACTTCAACGATGTTTACCCGTCACAAAATGTCATCGTGCGATAAATGTCTTTATTATAGAGTACCTATATAGGATATAGTTTAAGTGTATAACACCAGACAATTTATCGTAGTACACCAGTAAGTACCTATAAAGAAACCACGACTCACTTGAGTAGGTTGTCGAAGGCTCTAGGGTCGTCATCCGGTATGTGGATCGGGGTGCCTTTTTTCGACCAAGGTTCGCGAAGCATGGCGTCGAAGACCGGGTATTGACATAGCACATCTATGTGTGCGGGGAACCTCCAACACTCGGGGTCTCCTACCAAAAATATGACGTCACTGCCCGCTTCGCTGTTGTACAAGTTTTTCCACCTGAAATCATACAAAACAATAATACCATATAAATATGTATATTTATTATTATGATAAATGACACGTAGGTATACATTTTACGGAGAAAGCACGAATTGGAGAGCATACATTGCGCCCATGGAGGATCAATTTATTGTTATCGTTTAATTTTTTGTTAATTACTGAGATCCAAATAGTGAGATTTACTGCACATTGTCCGGACATAGTGCACCATGACCTAATCTCAGTGAGCAAACTGCAAAGTATATACATAGTATACACTACACGCAGACGATTGTTATAGAATGTATTTATTAGAACTATTCTGCATTAATTGTATGTGGTTGCAGTGTTAGGAATAGATAATAAAATAATATCTAGAAAAAGATAATAAATAAAAATGAAAAAGTATTTAGATAAAGATAATAGATAAATGTAATTTAACTAAATAAAAAATAGATAAGAATTGTTTTGTATTTTTTACACTATATATAAACTATACAGTTTCATAGCTAGAAATCTTCCAAGGATTTAATACCATATAATGATATAAATTATACTTGACCTTGCCTGTATGCTACATAGATCAAGGGGGTGGTTGGGTCCCTTAGCCACTCTAAATACGCCATTGGAACGATTAGTATAACGATTTATCAATATTTTTCTACACAATTATATCTAATCCTTTAAAAAGCAAAAACTGTGGTCTATAGTACACATATTACTTTCAACATTAATTTTAATTTTAATTTTACTTAAATGCAATAAAATATTTAGGTAGTTAGATACGTACTTAATAAATATTTCTTAGTAAAATAAAATAAAACGACATTAAATATAGGTACCTAAATGTTCTTAAACAACATGATGTAAAATTTTAAGTTATAGGTTTTAATTTATAGTAACACATTATGAATGCGTTGTTAAAGTAAAATATCTAAAATATTATCCAGTAATAATAATAATTTATTATATTATAAATGTTAGGTTACACGAACACAACAGAATGGCAGTTACTGGCCGCGTTGTAGTGTTTTGATAATACTTTCAATTACTGAATTACATTTTACTGTAAAAGCTTAATTTAATTTAAAATTTGATCTGCAATTAATATTAGGCAGTCATAACTCATTAAATAATTAAAATAATGCATTTTGTAATCTTTTTCTCATCAGCATTATTATAAGCATATATTCGTTGTTTTTTTTTTTTTTTCACTCGTATAGTTATATCAAAGCAAATATTTTATATTTATTTTAAAATCACCTGGTTGCTTGACGAAATTTTCAATTTTTAATAATTATGGTAACACTCAAATTGTAATTTAATTCGAAAATCGAACGTTTTTTGTGGATACCTATTTTTTCATTTTTATTACGTATTTTATGGATACTTGACTTTTAAGTGCATTAAATTTTAATGTTTATAAGATCTTAAGTGAAAAATCTATATCCCAAGTCATCATGTCACCAATTATTTACTTATATTGTTGTTGAAATTTTTATTTATTTTCACACCTGCATTTTTACAACTACTTTTTAGACTCTGAGTGGAGCGATGAATGTATTGATTTAACAATGTGTTGTGTGTGTTTGTGTGTGTGTGTGTGACATGTGTTCACGATCAATAGTAGACAAAATGCTTTTATTTTCAACTTCAATATCTTTTCTGATAATAAAGTAATTTTAGTGGGTACTTTTGGTAGATCAAAATTAAAAATCCAAGATATTTGTTTAAATAATGAAGAAAATAAAAAAAAATAAGGAGAAAACCAATTGTTATGGAAAAATATAGTCTTCAACAAAATACATTTAAGTATTTTGCTAGCTCGCCTATAAAAAAAAACAAAACCTTCAGTTCTTACTCAAATTCTATTATATCACTCGACTTTTATCCAATCAAATTCTAGGTAACTCATGCCGCAAAGGAACTGGTGTAGGAAACCACTCTTTCCCTAAAAACTTTCTCATGCATGTTGTCATTGTCAATGGGCGAGTTCCCCTTCAAGTTAATAAATCCCCCCCCCCACCGTTAACTTATTGCATACTATTAAACTAGAGATTGCCTTAAAGGTAAATAATAAAAACATTTAAAAATATTTTGTTGCAATTCAAAAATGAATATTTATAAATATTAAACTTTTTCAACAAATGTTTACTTTAACATTTTTTTCATGACATCATGTAATTATAAAGTTTTTGAGTTATTTAAATACATTTAAAATATTCTGTAAATATTGGAAAAAATTGTTTTGATCGATCAATAAGCAAGGACATTTAACACAAACTTTCTCAGACATTTTGCACATTCTCCTACGTAATTTATCAGTATATTGGAACTAAAAAATTTACCAAACATACAAACTCAATTTTTTTAAACTTACATAAAGTTAAAATTTGAACAACATTATATATTTGAACGAAGAATAACAATGTTAGTAATATTTTTCAATTATAAATCAATTGATTTTTAAATTTGTCTGAGTACTACACGTAATGTAGATACACGAATTATGTTTAGAATTATTCAGTAAAACTATTTCTATCACCCACCATCCTTATTTCTGCCTTCAGGGTAATCTGTTTACATTTTTTTTAACTTTATATATACAATGATCTACATTACGATTACTTATTATATCATTTAAACAAAGTAAAAAAATATATTTGATAATACATATTTCCCATAATGTAAACAATGTCCAATTTCTTGTTTTGTTAAAACAAATACTATAGATTAGAACCGCACGAAATCACTCGTAAACTTTTAACTCGATGACCATCGTATATATCGTGGTAAATGTTATAATAGGTTCAAGGACCGTCGTGATGCCGGCATTTCAATAAAAACGTATTCGTCATCGTCATATTATGCAGGGTTATTAGGATTTTTCGAATTTATTTTTTAATAATAAAATATAGAAAAATATCGGAAGCAAATATTAATTAGATTATTAGTGCATACCCAAAAAATATTATATATCTATCGTACGACATTATAAAATATATGATTTATAATTTATTTAGATACATCGAATAGCGTTCATCAATCACGGTCGTCGAGGTCGTGCTCCATTGTCACAAATTAACAAATACCATTTTCTTTTTACAAGCGGGTGTTATTAATAAAACGATTAAAATATAATTTCATGATATTACATTATTATTATTATTAAATGCGATTTTGAAATGGTCTGCACAAGCATAGCATGAAACAATATTTCCCTGTACATTGACATTCAACACGTGTATTTGATATGTAAAAATCGTATTCTAGTGTAAGTATTTAAATGTGTAACAAATAACAATAGAATAACGATTAGATCTTATTCGAGTGGTTTTAGACCACAAAAATTATTTTCTACAATACAAAAAATTAAGAGAAAAAAAATTTAGTAGGTACAAGGATCAAGGGTTTAGTTAGGCATTGATTGAAAAATATAAAAATAGTTCAAGTGTAACATATTAGTTTTTTATAGAAAGTACTAAGTAAATGTTGTCGTTTTACATTTGAACATATTGTATTGACCAAATTTTTTTCCGTCCCTTTATAGGGAAACATTGATGATAGACTGTATGCTTATTATTGTTTTGTAAGACTCGAAAACCAGTCAGATCGCGGCAAAACGACCACATGTGTAAAAAATAAAATAAATAACACGCCAACAGAGTAGTTTTTACCAAATACAAAACGAACAGACAATTGGAGTTGGCGGAAGAATAGTTTATAATAATTTATATTACGCGTGATGGGTTTTTTCCTTAACATATTGCATCCATTAGAGGTATACGTATTCAATAAACACGTCTTATTAATGTACAGTTGTTATTATCACATCTAAAAGGAATAAAGGATACTGCATATCGTGAGTGCATTGAAATACACATAATATAATAATATAATATAAATAAATAAATTAAACACACGAAGTCTTCTACACAGCGGGATATTTTTTATTTCCCTAAGCAATTATTATAAATTAATTAGTTTGTAAAAAACACATTATATGTATATAATATTTATGTAATAAGCACTACTTTATCGAATGTAGCCTCCGATTAAATACAACACGACTTGAAATCATTGAAACGGTTGAAAGCAGTTGCGCACTGCTATAATATTATAGGTTTATACATGAACTGAATTAACTGCCGAATTCGTATTTTATGTTAATGGTACCCATGCACCTTAAAAAGTAATTTTAAAACTACTATTTGACTCTAATACATATTTACAGATTTATAAATATAAATAATATATGATATTACAACGCTCTTCAACAATACATACTGCTGTAGCCATATATGATGATTGAATAGCGCAAGCGCGTCGTAACACTCATAACAGTCATAACTAGTACCTGACCAACAGCTTTACGATAGCACTTCGGTGGTTATAGACGATTTTGTCGTTGTATGGGCAAGTGTTTCAATCGTTTGAAGATCTCCGCTTAGAAAATAGCCACTCATTGAGATCACGAATAGTTTTCATCACTTTGATATATGATGTCAACGATATATTATATAGTATATTATTGAATTGTATATTGTATATTATACATATTACTCACGTGTCACGTCTCACAATTTAGTCATATCTGACAGAAATAAGCTAATTCTAAATGAAATTAGGGACAGCTTCAAAGGTTCAATTATAGTTTTATGAAAATTAAGTACAATGTAAATATTCAAAATGATCATTAGGTATTGTAAATGTTTAAATCCAATAATAGACTCGTGTGTCGTATTTATATCATATATCTATAAAATACCTAATAATAGTCACATTTGACATAATATTAAATGCACAACAAATTCAATCGAGTTTTACGTCTCCGAAAATTTCCTAATTAAATATTAATACATTTCAACAATAAACCAAGTCTAATAAAGACAAGCAAATCGACATTTATGTAATATATGTATACTAGTATATGAGTATAATGTATAAACTATAATATAATATTGTGATGGTACTTGGTAAGTAATATATGTAGGTATATCAGACGAGAAAAAAAAGAATTCTTATGGGTTATATCGGATTTTTAAAACGATTTATCATGGAATATATCTATAAATATAGACATATAGTAAACCGTATATACGTAGGCAACACGCAGCTCCTGCAATAGATAGTATAGCAATAATATGTTATTGAAAATTGAACAAAACACCGGATTCCCATATTATAAATGTATAATAATGCAAAATACCGACAATAAGAATACAAATTATACGTCTCAATGCGGGGGTGAAAAAGAAATGTATATTACATTATATAAATGTCGATCCATTTATTGACAGACGAAAAAGAAGGCGGTTATACAATGTATGTGTAGGCATTTATGCATTTATATTTTGTGATATTATAATGTGTATAAAGCTGATGTACCTGCAGCGATATGATTTTTAGACCGCGACACCCACGTGTGAAAATAATAAATATGCTAAAATTTGCAAAATGGGGCGACATTCAACAGGGGTTACAATGTGTTATTATATAGGTCGTACACACAACACACGCATTGGCATCCGTCGTACACCACCACCCTTTGGTAGTACAATAATCTTTTATCTTTATTGTGGCAAAAAGTATAAGGTCGCATTCCTCTAACGTTATAATAATAATAACAACAGCATAATAATATAATGTCTCGCCGCGTCAATCCCGTATTTCTACACCCCTTTCCACCATCTTTACTTTTCATTTTTATTCGCAGGGTGCGAAATGCGTAGTGCTCGCGAACTCCGCACTTGACCGCCGTTTTTCGTACACAACATAACGGTACAATACGTCGTCAGTATTATGATACTATTATTATTATTATTATTATTATTATTATTATATATATACGTTTTCGCTGCAGGGTCTCACACAATGCATATATATATATGTTTATATATATAATACGGTATCATGGTGGTAACAATGTACGTATAGAAAACGAGACTCTTATTATTATTATTATTATTAATCTCCGTCGAAGGCCCGACTCGGGTTGCCCGAGAAGAGACTCTCAAAATGGCCAACATACTACATAATAATACTGCATAGTATATTATATAATTTACAGGGTGATTTTTTTTTTTTACAACGAACCATTGAACCATTTTTATTTTCATTACTTCAAATGTGTTCAAATGTAATTATATGTCATAAGTTATAGCTTCAATACATTTTTGACAAAAATTCTGAGACGTTATAGCAATCCCTTAGATGGCGCAAAATGATAGTGTAAAAGTAATGCGTCACATGTGAAAACTGCCATTTAGCAGTTTCACGGAGATGAGGAAAAGGTACACATATTTATTTTTATATAATTAATGGAAAATATTAACTGTAATATATATTGCAGTATAGGACTATAATGATGCCTGATAGTGGTCAAGTAAAATCACCCTGTATATTTATGTACAAGGATATAAATTATAATTTATTATATTATATATCTTACCTGCAGCCGTCTTTGGACGCATTTGGCGGGTACATGATTTTCTGCGACGACCCGCGGTTTTTTACCAACGATGACCCTCTGTCCTCTTTTATTGCAATAGGGGAAGATGATCTTCTGGTAGTACCACTGTAGAAAAAAAAGATTTATAAATGTCTTGACCTTGACAAATTTGTATTTTTCTGGCTATACACGATTTAGGTTTTAATTTTTTATAACGCAGTATTTTCTTTAAAGAATAGATAAAAGGTATTGTATTTTATGTATTGTAATATAATTCAGCTTAAAAATAAACCAGACTTTTACTACCTGCTCAATAGTAGGACTTCAAAATAATTGTGTTGGGATCGATTAAAATATATAATACTCACAATTTTGGTAAGTATAAAAATTTTAAGAACCTAAAGTATATCTATGAATTTGGCTCATTCTAGATATATTGAAATTTTAAATGGTTTAAACTTTAAAACGTAATTTCAATTTCTTTATTATATAGGTTTATAATTATAGGCACCAAGCGAATCATTTGTTCATTTTTTCAACATTGTTATAAATATAATATTTTATTGTAGATAATACAATTTTTTGTGGCGGATGTACACCTAGGACCTAGACTGATCAACTTTTGAAGATTTACTCAAACCAAAATACGATCAAGTCGTATAATCCAAAAGATTGCACCTTCATTTCAGTCGGATTTGTCCATAAAGCGAGGTACACTAAACCTGTACACATATACCCGTGAACTAAGCCTATACTTATAAACCAAAATACATCGAACGTCGTATTTTATTTTTTCTAGGGTGAAGTCTGTACATGGAGGGAGTATACAAAAATATACAATTCAAAATAATACTCGTATAATGAAGTCACTCTTATTTTTTAGTTGTAGTTTAAATTAAATCGTATAATCTTGTATACCTATATGGTTTAAAATTATATTTTGATTATTTAATAATAAAACTGTATTCTGAAAACCTGGGTTGAGATAATTTATCCGATTGAAATACAATTATAACATGTCTAGTGCCATTAAACTGATCTAAAGTGTAGCTGCAAGACTGCATCCGTTGATTAACAGACTATAACTGTGATAGGTAACTAATAAAATGTACATCTATAAAAAGGTAGATGAAGAATGAATGAATGAATGAATATAATAACATTAGTGATTATTTAATCTTCAATCACACATTCAATGAATTCGTTATTTGTGTGTATAATTTTTCTTTAGAACAAAAAATAAATTATCAGGAATAAAATGCACATGTTTTGTATTAATTTTATGATATAATTAGATAAATCATTCATTCAGCCATCGACTTTTTTTTCTACGTCAGTTGTACACCGTACACGAGATAGCGGGGAAGCGCAACGGACCACTTAATTACCTAAATGGCTATATACGTATAATAGGTACCTGCACGGTGCTGCTCATAATTCTGTGCATTGTACATATTATAATACTTATAGGAGCATATTATACATGAATTTGTCGGATATTATAATGATATAGTTTAAGGATTTAAGCATATTGTCACATAAACTATTATACGATGATTATCATGATTGCATTACTCTATAAACCCAAAACTATTATTTTACACAGGTTTTGGGAGTAATTAAAAATGATGTAATCCAGACAATTTGATTGGTGTGACATTATTATATTATCATAAAATAATTAGACAATTTCTATCATAATCCTGTATAATACAGTACTCATATAAACATTTTTTTTTTTTGTCATAATATTTTGATATTAACTTTTTAAGTATTTAAACAATTATAACGGAACATATTATTGTAAATTTTATAACACTCGCGAAAAAAAAATATAAATACATTAAAATGTCACCCCATCAAAATGTAAACGTTTTTGCTGTACTAAAGTCTTATAGTATAATAAATAGTTCTTAACATAATTACATTCACATACGTATACAAAATGTAGGGAAAAAATTGAAAAATAAAAATAATACTGTTATTCCACCGAAATAATTTCAAAAGAGAAGCGCTGCAGATGTTACCAGCGGTTCCATACCTCTGTTGTAGCAGCAGGTGAACAAAATCGTTGGCGGTCATCATCGCCCTCTGCTGTCCACGACGGGGTGCGCGAATCGCAGAATACTTCAGGAACATTTCGCATGAATCCCGCAAAAGCAAATAAACCGGGATGTTTCGTATTTAAAAATAGGTAATAGAATACTATTGCCGATTTTTGTCCTAGGCTGAAGGCGAATGAGCAAATTCGTTTTCATCCATAAAGCGATCGTAAATTAATAAATATTAAATTATGTAAGCGTAGTTTAATTCCGATGAACGACGTTAGGTCAGCTAATAGAATACGCAGTGATCTTTTTCGTTGAATTTCGACCTTTGTTTAATAAAACAAGTTCACCCTTTAGTACGTAAGTTATAATAATATAGGTACATTAAATAATAATAATAAATATAATGCAAGTGGTATATTATCATGACGTGAACGTCGTGAACATTATCTTCGGAGTTTATTTTTTTTTTTTGCACGATCAATGTCCTCGCATTGTGCGTTTAGTTTTTACTTAAACAATAAATAGAAAACCAAGATAAAATTCACTGTCTCATTTAGTATTATATATTATAATAATTGATAATATAATGTATACAAGGGTGAACCGCCGTCAGGTTTTATCTTATTCTGTCACACAACAGTTATAAATTTATTATAATATAACACGGAAAAAATCAGTAGCCCACCCTGTATATATATATATAAATAATATTATACTTATTGAATAATGATAATTATAATAATTATCGGAAATTCACACCAAAACACACATAACGTTCGTTCTTTCCTGTGTGTCCATGAATACGTACATGATAAGGATACTACGTCGGGGGCAATGCACAGGAAACCTCGCCCTGCACGCACACACACACGCACACACACACATCCATGATCATGAATATACGCGTACGTACGATTTGTAATGGAAAATCGTTTCCCGGCAGTTGCTTCTGTTAGACATATATTTATAGGGACACAGCATTGTGTGCGCGCGCTGTACATAATATACAATATTATATAGTACCTATATATATGTATATAATATATACTATATAGAGCTGGAGGATCGAGTGTATACTTAATATAATATGTGTTCAATCGAACACATTGACGAGATTTCATATGGATCGCGATTCACACACGTTAGTATGAAATTCCAGCCTCCAAGTCCACGATCATAACAGTCTACTGCAGCTATTCACTCACACACACACACACACACACACATACACATACTCGGCTCTACCGTGTATATAAAATATTTGATTCGCTAATGAGTCTGGCTCGAGTAACTGCTACGTTTACAATATACAATATACAGATTAGGTATATACATATTATAAACAAAAAGTATAAGTAATACAGTACGTGTAAATAGGGTACACTCATGCTGCAGACGTATTTTGATGGAAAACACTGAAAACCTATATGTTGGTTTAATGTGTATTTAATATTTATATTATATAAATAATATTTAACAAACATCGAATAATGATAGAATTATACTGTACTTATTTAGATTATAGGTAGCTTTAGGTATTTATTTTTATTTTATCAAACGATAAAATACGTGATAAAGATTTAAAAATCTAAATTGTATTGAATAACAATCAGACAAAAACCAAACGACTCGCGCACGGTAGTAAAATATTAAATTATTAGATCTGTTTTTCTAAAACTACGTAAATTCGGATAAAAGGTATGGTTTATGGTATGTGTTTTTACTTTTTATTAGCCTGTAGGCTGTAAGTGAATATATTATCAAAATCATTTAAAATACAATAGTTGAACATATTTTTAATGTACCTATTGTATTATGTTGATATGTTATGTAGGATATAATTGTTTTTGAAACTATTTTTATTATGTTTTAACACAAACATAATATATTTATTTATAATTATATAATGAAATATTGATAAAACGATCAACTCGAATACAAAAATCGACTACCTGTTTTTAATTGCAAAATATTGGTTATTTTTTATCAACTTGTTATGTACATTACTTCCCATAATAATAAAATAAAACATGTATCAATAGTTACCACTTACTAGGTGAGGTTACTCACTAACAAATTCACAGTGTTTATTAAATATTGAATATTATTATAACTTTATAAGAAAACTAAAAGCTTTCAACAGCATAGTACGTTCAATAATGTATACTTGAAAATATATATTATTATATAATAATTACATTATAAATTCAATTGAATTAAAATAAAATTAAAATAATACTTTCTGAATAATGTGAGTATGCAAGTCTGATGGATAGTTCTGCAGCGTTATAGAATACAACTTTTGACGCTTAAGGACAACCGTCGCGCGTCGTAGTATATTTGTCCTTGCCGCTTTACTTAACCTTTATCCCTATGTAATCTGACATTGACCTTGCACCCTATCAGTTAATAATAATACATCAATTTGACTTTTTTTTACATATTATATTATATATAATATTTTACAACACTTTAATTTATAAATTTAATATTTATTATAATATTTAATTTAATTTTTACAGGAAATATAAAAATATTATACGTTCATTACACACACTCAACAATTCTTAAATTATTTGTATATGTAAATTTGTATTCAAAAGTTCTTCGGAAAAAAAAATTAATCGTTTAAATAATTATTATACAACTACCAATAATGGTGGTAAGCGAGGGGTCCAATTAAGTTGGTCTAAGTATTTGGCTATATAGTGTTTAAATGATTTTTCATTCTTATATCATAATCACGTAAAGCTTTTTTATACTTTAAGTAACTAGATAAATCATGTAGAAATTTGTTTTACAATGAAGTGTGCTTTTTGGAAAAAAAATCATTTTTCAGATACCTAATGTAAAAGAAGTAGTTAACGAATTTACGTAATACACCGATTTATACCATTCAAGTTTTAAAATATAAAACAAAAATAAAATACAGATGGTAACTACTGTATTATAAACAGTAAAGTAAATTGGGAATTTATTGAATATTCAGAAATCGAGAAAAACTGCTATAATTTATAAATGATAATAACGGTGAAGTTAATAACTAATGAATTCAACTAAAACTAATCATTTTTTGGTTTACCATATAGAAAGTAATTTTATTCATAATTATTCAAAAAAGTATCAGTGCTTTTGATAAACGAGAACCTTTCTTGAAGTACTTATATTGTATATTCACTATGCACCCACCTGGAACATTCTACAGTCTTCAAAATTTTTTTAGAGTATTTTTTTATTGATTTACAATTATTGGGAAGATTAGTTTAGTTTGAGTGTTAAATATATTGACAAACGTTGAGAACTCATGTGTAATATTACTTTACATTTTTAAATAGTATCATGACATTGGTTTAAGAAATTATTCGTTAATTATATTCGTAAAATCATCGATTGTTGCAGGGGTCATATAATAACGCGTACCTACAGCTAAGTTACCTTTAAGGCTATAAATACTAAATAGGTAGTATATTTATAATTCTTATAGCTTAGACTGCGCTCACAATAATAAACATAATATCAATAACCAATAACCATTGATCGTTTGTTTAAAATAAAAGTGAAGCTAAATAAATCTTGTCTACGGTACGTTTAAAATTTGTTCACATGAATTATTACGGCGACTCGTAGCAGATACATTTATGCAGATTGTATTATACATACTATTATTTACTTGTCGAATATCATTATTATTCAACTGGCGGACACTATACAGGTACTTGTAAAATCGGTCGTTAAATAGGGCATATTGCGTATGGCCTATGTATAATTATTCTTGATTCGAACGGTGGTGACCGTTCTTCGTGTGTACCTACCCAATGAATTAATAAACGTAATATTATAAAGAAGTATTATAATAATATAATATATTACGTTATGCGCGGGCAGAAGCAAATACTACAAAATATATAGAAAAACAAAATCACTGTATGATAACTCGGGACAAAACTCCATAATTCACTCAATATTGTCATGTTGACAAGGGGGTGAGTTGTCCTGGGCGGAAAATATTAGCAAAAAATGTGTTAGAACTGTAAAGTGCATATCTCAAAAAAACAATATATACGCTGCGTCTGTAGAAGATTGCAAGTCTCGGAAGAGTAACTTAAGCACTGCTGTACAATGATGGCGTATAAACATATATATGAAACATATATATGCTATAAATAAAATATACGAATCTAGTGGAAAAAAATATCGGTCACCCGCCTCCGACGATGCGCTCGCGTATTGCATGGATATCGCACGCAAGCAACGTCGCGGTGAGCGAACGTGCCAAATTCTTTCGGCGGCTATTTCCGAACGCCAAGAGGACTTTGCGCGTATTATTTTTATCGGACACATCATTGCGGCCACCGCACTGATATACTTCGTATACGTATCCTAATATCATAATAAACATGTTGCTACTGAGTAGCGACGAGAATAAAATCCATTTAGACTTTTAGTGTTTAGACCTACGCAAGCTATTCTAAGGATTTAATCTCCATTGGCCATTACTTAAAGTCAATGTTGATAATTTATAGATGGACAATATAAGTGACTCATAAAAATGTTACTCTTCATAGTGCAGAGCCATTACCTCTATTGTAGAGGTAATATGTTTATAATTAACAAATATAATATACATAAACGATTTCGTCGAATAATATTCTAGCTAGTTGATCATGAAAGTGTTTACATCGAAAACAATATATAGCATATAAGCAAGTAATATAATTAGGTATTTAATCTAGCTGCAACAATTATGATATATTTCCAACTGCCCGATTCGGGATCTATATTGCCAATTGGAATAAGACCTATATATAAACGCAAAGATGATATCGCGTGGGATCCGACACTACTGCACGAACCGGAGTTATGTGAACATACATGTTATATAAATATATATACGCTTAAACGGACTTTGAAAAAAACTAAAACTATTATCCACAATGACTTCTCGTTATCGGCAGACTACTTTTTGTTTTTTATTCGTTCCGGCAATATGACAAAATAAACGGTTCACCTAAATTATAATGTGTTCGTATTTACATACGAAGTGGTTTTACCGGGAACTCGGACATATTATATACGTAGAGGTAAAAGCCAACCAATAACCGACCGACAGACCGTCCAACCTATCCACTCAACTAAACATAACGTAATATACTATAAAATATGGTCTACATACAGTTCGAGATGGCATGGCTATACCAGTGAAAACAAAAGGCGAGCGCGCGCGAGTATTCCAGCGGTAATTACAGTATTTTTCCCCGCCACCTACCGCTACTCACCACCAACCACCACAACCAACGGTCTTCTAATAAATGGTAACGAGAACGGCGACGAAGAACGTATAATAATAATGCACCTATGTACAAATAATATTATATTGTATATGCTGCAATCTTTGTTTATCATCATATTGTTTTTTACCTCGTTTTTTACCAATAGCAATGGATGTTTGAGTGGTAAATTTTTGACGAAAAATCTGATCGCTCATATCTGATCATATCATATTTAGATCCAGGGGTCGTTCGTATTCGAGTCTCAGGTGTATATAACCTTGTATATGATAAATAATATATATATATATATAGGTGCTACATAAGTATACCTACTACTATATATAGAGATAAAGATGAATATTAGTAAAATTGTAATGTATAAATTATACAAAATACTTAATACATAGTAAATACATAATATTCATAAAGACTGCATATGAGCTATACATATGCATGCCTTTTGCATAAAATCTTATTGTTCTAAGCTGTATCTATATGTTTCGTGTATACGTTATACTTATAATGTTATTATTTTGTATCCAAAGATTCTTAAAAAAAAGGAATGATAAGATTGAGAATTATTATAATATTTTTTAGATAAGATATAAAAAACTAAGTACTATGTATATTTGTTGATTGCATAGTTAAAGCCATTTAGGAGTAACTAGTAAGTATATCAGTTATCTCTGTATCACATTACACGATATGTCGATATACCAAGAATATACGATTATACAATTAATTTCAGTGGTAGCAGCTTATAATCCATGTGTTGCTTCAGCAACACATATAACATTTAGTTGGTGGGTGGCTGATTAATAATTATTTACTAAACAATGATAAAGGGTAACGTAATTTTAAAAAAATGTCGGACTTAAATAAATCATTGTACCTACTACTAATAAATAACTATTAATTGCCCAATAATCCAGTTTTTTTTTATACGTTTAGCTAAATACAGCCATTGTCTGTAGATAGGAAGGAGTCCTCATTCCTCAGAAATACTCTCAAAATTATTAAGATATTATTTTGAGGATAGTTGCCACTAATTGAACAAATTACTGCTGTTATTGCAGTAAGTATCTTCATATTAGAAAAAAGTATTAAAACATATAATATAAATGAGTATGTTAACTTAAATATTAGGGGTTTATATTTTTAATTAATAATTAAATAGGTATATCGTATATCTAATAGGTATCTAGTTACATACTTATTAAATAATTTCTCGAATGTTTATTTGGTTAAAGGCGTACAGAAGTTAAAAATTGTAATTTACTTATTAAATATTTTTAATTAATATTCTTTAAACTATTATTCCAAAAAGTTGTTTTTACCCACCTACATTAATTAATAAATAAGTTAAACTAATACCTAATAATTATCTGACTAACACTGCAATGGTAGCTATGATGTAAAAATACACCTACATGAAACTAATTTATTTGACAATCTTCAAATAGTTTTCTTTAAATTTAAATTGTATTTTCTTGGAGGAAAATAGAAGCATTTAATTTAAATGATAATATAACGTATTGATTAAAATTGTTCAAGATAATGAAAATTATATAAACTTAAAGAAAAATTCATGGTGAGAAAAGATATAGAATACATAATATTAATATTTACGCAACTATAATAAGAAACTATAACTATATATTTCACGAGATAATAACTTAGTTTCTTATAACTTTTTTTTTATTACAATATATAATTTGATCATCAGTCGATTTAAAATTTGATTACCTCTAACTTATTTGTCGTTTACTTGAGGTTAATACCGAATGATTGAGATAGCTTATACCTTGTAGTACAAGTATACGTAATATACAACGATTAATTTCGAGAATCCACTGAGGTAATAATTAAATATTAATTAATAATAATATTCTCGTGTACTGTTGGAATTGAAAAAAAATGAACTAAGCTTGTAACTCATGTCCTTAAAGTAGACATATTGATAACATTCATTATACATATATATATTAAGTATGGTAGGTGAAAAATGTTTCCGAATAATCAAATTAATGGCTTTTGCGGATCGTAAAACCATTGATCTTGCACAATTTTCAACTTTTAAACGCATAACAGTTGCACACTGTGCCAACTAAAACGAATATAATATTATAATTGATTTATAGACGTACCTATATTCGGCATGGGCACCTATACGTTATACCTGGTACCTAACTATATATAACGGAAATATGTGTATAATTACGTATAATATTATAGCTTGATAATAATTTATTGGTCCGTTGAACGGCGAATAATTTACTGTCTAAATGTTTTGTGCTTTTTAAACGGCGAGGAATGCGTAATATAATAATTTAAATACAGCATATAGTTCAATAGAACACATCACGTATAAATATATCATGTAATTCATAATTTATATATTATATATTATGTACAAGTATCTAACATACCATCTCATATTCTCATACATGAATGTTTAATAGACGGGCGACGACGCAAAATTTACTGGCGACGCAGGTACAAAATATTCGGACCATTGTAATATACCATAGTTCATTAGGCAGACGAGTATATACATATCTACCTAAATATTAGGTACGTACCTGCGACAGACGGAGGCAAAAAAAAGCATGACAAATCTATTTAAAAGGACGGGATTTTTTTATATGGATGAAAAAAAAAAAAGAAAAGAATAAAACCGACTCACCTAAGTCCCATGGCTGATGATTTCGTCTGCACGTACTAGAGATAAAATTATGTAGATATTGGAATATACAATTGTAGGCCTATAACTATAATATTAATATTGACTACAATAGTTATAAAAGCGTGCAATATTCGCGTGTATTCGAAATTTTTGACGAGATGGATTACAGCAATGAAATTGACGGGTCGATCTCGTCCATCGTTAGCAAAAAAAATCTAACGCGTTCGGAAAAAATTTTAATTTGCACTTTCAACGCACATGCAGGCCAACTAACGAAAAACAAAACAAATATTCACTTTGATTTTAATTTAACAATTGACGTTACACGATAACAATAATCATCCGCAGTTGTTATAATTTTTCCTCTTAATAAAATTTAATATAATATCGTGACATCGACGGGCGGACTTGGATTCGAACGAGCGCGCGTAAATATACACTTCGTCGGTGACCAACAGGGTCAGTGACGTCGACGATGTAATCGCCGTACGAAGCCGGCGAACACACTGATCGGAGCACGACGCGTGTCGTCGGGTAGACGACGACGACGATGCCTCCGCCGCCGCCACTTGCGATAAGGGTGCACGTCGCCGCCGCCAGAGAAACGCCTCCCCTCCACCGTCACCGGGTCCACTATGATTAACGGGTGGTAGTGCGGTGCGGAGAGGTACGGCGGCGGCGGCGGTGGAGCATTTGGGTTTTTGTATCGTCAAATATTATATAGCTGTATAATAGTTATAAGTGTATAACATGATATAATAACAATAATATATAGGTAACCGAAGCAACCACCGCCGCTGATGTCCGAGGGTCAACGTACAAAAAATGTACACACATACAATAACGTTTTTTACATTATTATTATTACCTTTCATGTTTACGCGTGTACGGACATACTAATATACCCACAACAGTGCAGTGCGAGTATATTATAATATATCATTATTACTATATTATAATATGTGATTGTTAGCCGCGTGCGTTATTGGGACGCTATATTATACTTATTATAACACACCGAGTCGATATAATTACATATGTATTTTGTGTGAGTCTACAGGCGTATACGGCCTGTACAGCACGCGCGACAAGCCGTTATTATTATTGTAACAAGACGATTTTACGATATTATGAATTATTATAATTCATGAAATAATAATATCTATATCTATACTCGTGTACGTAATAACTAATAGGTATAATCATTGTGCTATATTTAAGGAAGTTTACAAGACGTGTACTATATTATATGTATATATGGGTAATGTTTCACTTGGAAAAGCGACAATCATAGGCGTGCGCACGGGGTATGCAGGGTAAGCCGCGGCATAGTCTGCGGCTTCATGTGGGGGCCCATGTTTACCATACCATCAAAGCATTTTTAATAATGTCTTCTATGGTGAGTATTAAAAAAAAAAAATTAAAAAAAATTTTTTTTTTAATTTTCACTGCATTAAAGCAGCTAAGTAGTAAGTAGTATATTTGCAAAAATTTAGATTATAGATTGAGTCCTATATGTGGTAAAATGAAATGTTTAACGGCTTATAATCGTTTTTTTAGAATTAATTCAAAAAATATTTTTAAAAAAATTTTGTGAGGGGCCCTATTTTTCTTGTTGCATAACCTGCGAATAAAGTCTGCGCACGCCTATGGCGACAATATTATTACTACAGTAGTGTAGTCTGATCTGACTCTGCGAGTAAATTACTAAATTATAATATTATTATATTAAAATATATAACATGAAATATTGTGGTCCACAATCTTGGACTAACTAGACAAGCTAATCGCGTGCTTAAAATATATAATATTAAGCACCCTTTTACGATTAATAAACAATAATATTATTATGAAAAATGATATCGCAAGAATACGATTGGTGGCACGAAACTGCTGCAAGACGTATGAGTAATTATTGAGGTAAATCACCCAGGGCTTGGAATCGAAATTGAAAATACTGTCAATTGAATCGGAATCTTTTGAAAATATTGGAACCGAAACTTTTCCATCTTAACCGGAAACAGTGATATTTGCAGTAACCGAACCAAAACAAAAATATACCATTTGCAATCGCTCATCCTTTTATTATTTTAATATCTATCGTGTATTGGCATGTGATAATATCACTAAAATATAGATTTGGACGACTTTTTGTTTGTGTTGTGGGTTATGAGTTTGTAATTGTCTATAGTATATCACTTGAGCAATAACGTTTAATTTCAGATAACAATTATCTGATCTCTTAACCAAATCACTATCAATATATTATATATATATTTTAAATTTGATTTTATAAAGACTAAAAATTCAGTAGTTATACAAGAATAAAAGTGGTAACATAAAATTATATTTAAAAAGTAATAGGTAGGTGTATACTATATATAATGGCAATTAGTACAACTATTATTTTAAATATTAAGTTCGTTCTTATTAATAAATTTTGTAAAAAAAAATACCTTTAGATTTCGGTTTTAACCAGAACCGGTATACATTATCTTTAAAAACACAAAGTTAGAACCAAAACCGAAAAAAATAATGATTTCAAACCCTAAATGAATGAGTATAGGTAAGAACTTTCATATTTTTTTCCTTTGTAATGATAACGTAATATTCAAGGATGTATTGTCAAATTTACAATCAGCGAATCAATTTTATCGATTTACGTAATTTCATCTTCTATTTTTGAACGAATCATGGACATTTTTGAACTTTACTATTTTACACACATGTCATAATTATTTTTAACTTTTAATTTTGTTTAATCTTCAATTTAATATTTAACCTAACAACATAAAATTGATTCTGATGAATTCATATTTACCATGCTGACTTTTACGTTTATAAGACGGAGTTACGGAGACAACATAATATTACGTGGGAATCCTCTTAAAGGTTGTTTTCTAGTAATAATTTATAACATTGCATGACATACAGGGAACTATTTGTTTCGAACATTTTTCACTATACTAATTCATATTTTTCATTTCAAATTTTTATTATTGTTTACGGATATAGGTATACTATATTGTATACTTGTATATTTTTATCACATTTTATCAAAAAGTATAATATCACTACATCAGTGGTCGGATGGCAAGATAATAATTATATTTATGTAGTTATATTTATTCAATATTAGAAATAATAAATATATTTTTTTAATTAATTCAAATCACAAACAAAATGTACGAATTATGAATTTATAGTTAAATATATTTAAATCATTTATAATCTAGTAAAATATCAACAACAAAATTCATATATTTATAACTTGAAGTTTTAAAACAGCTTACAACATAAATTTATTGATTTTATGAAAAAATCAAATAAAAAAATCGATAGGAACTGAGTTCCTATCAAAGAAGATATGTTTTATATATCAACTATCAATTATTTCTCATACATCCCTTTGGAGATTTAAGACTATTATATGCGATGAACACAAAATACTTTTTATTATTTACTATTTGAATTATTAAACAATAAACGTATTTACAAAAAAACTATTCCCACAGATTATAAATGCAGCGTAGCCATAAAATAATAATAAATCTACAATAACGTCATAACCTCATAACAATTTAGAAACAGATAAAGAAAATGCATTTAAATTTTAAAACATTAGAAATATTTAATCCTAGCATGTAGTATATACTAATACCTAACTAATAACACTAATTATTAATTATTATGTATAAAATGTTTATTATATATTATTGACTTGACCATTTTGCATTGCATTCATACGTATATCTTAAACATAATACAATTATTAAATTTACTATTGTAATATGATATTGCAAATTATTACAATGGACGTAACTCTGATATAGTCTTGGTATCTGATATAAACACCATATATGTACAACCCCTTTTGAATTATTAAAGCAATACAATTAATATTTTAACGCTGGGATATATACATTCGTGGAATTACTTTAAAAAAATAGTCATATCACAGTAGTATGGTAATTATAATATGTAATTTGAAAATAAAAATTGATTAGGTGCACAAAATTACAACTAACATAAAGAAGTCCAGTTATATTTATATAATATGTTAGATAGCATTTCTGAGACCCATTCTGTTTTTAATTAATTTTATAAATCTAATTATCAATCAAATTTACAAATTATATCATACTTTATAGATTGTTTACAAATTTATCTTTAATAAAAAAAACGTATTTGCAAAGATCGGTAAAATTAAAAGCTAATGAACAAAAATTATAAATTATAACACTAGAACGTTTTAGTTAGATTTTTTTGTACGGGGATTTTTAGTTAATACATTTTTTTTATTAGCATGAAAAAATGAATTAAGAAAGTAAGAAACACAATTCATCACTATATAACAATTAAAAGTTGCAATTGAAACTTATTCATATAATTTATATTAGTACTATTTCTATTCTATGAAAAAGTAAGTTAATACCTATATATAACTTAAAAATAGATCAAATTTTTTTCGGAGTTTTTATTGGCTATAAAATTTAAAAAAAAAAACAAATTTTGACCCTACAAGGCTACAAACTCACTATTACTAATAATCGTATAGCCATAAAATATTATATTATATAATATCATGTTTGTGCACTATTCAATTAAGAATAAATTAAAGAATGATGGTCGTTTGCTGATCTATGAATAGCATATTCTTATGTTATAATACTATTTAGTTTTGAGTTATTAACGGTATGATATTTATTAATTTTATTGGGCCCCTATGGATTTATTAAGACAAAACTTTAACTATATGCTAAAACAATTTTAAATTTAAAACATGACTCATCTGTGCGCACACTTCAATAATAATAAAGTCGTACTAAGGTTCCGTTTGCAAATAGGAAACGCTTTTATTGAAAACGAACAATGGACATGGGTGGTACAACATAGGATTACCACATCAATTAGTGATTGGAATTCATAATGAATCAAGATGCGTATCTACGTTTATTTGTAAATTGATTTATGCATTTTTATTTACTGTTATTTAACATTAAAAGGTATTTTTCCCAACATTTTAAGAGAATATTGGAATACAAGGAACCTGGAACCTAAAACTAAACCGATTAAAAAAAATACCATAATTAGTAATAATAATTATTATAATAGTATAACAAAAATATTAACCAACTATTTTTCATTAACTAGTGTTAACTATACATTAAATTTATAGTTTATACATTATATTCTTGTGATCGATTATAGATTTATTACAGTATTAAAAATGTATATTATAGGTACCATTGAAATCAATTATATGAATTTTGCTGTCCAAAAATCCATTTCAATTGGAAATATACAATTTAATTGTTTTTGTAAAAATAAAAATATTATGAAAAAGTATCTAACAACACACTATTATGTTATTCATTCCTTTTTTAAATGTTAAATACTCCATCAAATAAGTTATTAACAATTTAAAATTTCTTCGTCATCCCAGTTAGAAAAATCTATTTCTGTAAATTAATATTTTAAATTTTAATATCACCAAACTGTTAGAGTTTCAAATCTATTTATCTGCTTTTAATGTTACATAAGCTATTTAAATTTACTATAAAAAGTTTTATCGGATAACACATCATTTTTTTAAGTTAACCTTAGGTGTAAACTGTTATACGTAACAAGTAACAACATGATATAATAATTGACGTAACGTTTTTTTCTTGTAGGATAATCAGCTACCGCCGCTATTAAATACGAGTTTGTATTTTGATTTTGATTTTAGGTCATATATGAGTGTTTTAAGAACAATTAGGTATAATATTATAAGTACATATATTAAAGTACTTATAAAATTCTACAATTATTTTCACTTCAAATTTCAAACACATAGTTATAATTATTTCTAAAATAGAACCACAAGACTACCTTGTATTATCACAAAGTAAGAAGACGTTGATTGGAAATTCGGAAAACGCATTTTTATTGCTAGTGAAGTGCCGGTTAAAAAAAAAATGACCTGTCGTCTCATACGTATACAGCTGGTTGTCCTTTTACCGTAAATAATAAATTAAATAACGTAAAATACTTTTTGATCGAGGCCAAAGGATATATTACAAGTATGTATAGGTGTAATGTATACAATATATATTATATAAACTGGTCTAGGGCGCAAAACCACAAGATTTAATACTCTCATATATGCACATAATATAATAACGTATTAAAACTAAATGAAAAATCGAACGTGCTATACGACGCGCACAAATAAATTTCCAACCATACCTAAATATCATAATATTGTACATGTTTATAAATGGTAATATACGCCAGATTCGATCTTTTATTAGTTCTCGAGGGCTTATATTATTATTGCCTAACATTTGACCCATTTTTATTTACCTAAAATTTGCGCCAAGGACTCGGATATTGATAAGCTCCCAGTGTGCACATGGATTGAATTTATATTCCACACTATAGACTTACATATTATTTAAATCAAAATGTTTCAAAACCTTTCGATATAAGTCCGGACAAAATATATCTCAACTGAAATCGCAGTCACAGAATCGTCCAATATAGTTATATTATACCTAATATATCTACATAAATATATAAAGTGAAATTACAATTACTTATATATTTTACTCATAACTCATAAATATTTAGTCGAAAACCGCGAAATCTCGAATTTTGACACTTTAAATTATTTTAAATTATTTTTTGAGGAAAGCAACTCAAAATATACATAAACCGAATTTATTTGTAATCCACTTAAGATTGGAGTTATTGATACTCGACTGAATTATATTATATATTTATATATAGTTAAGGATTATGTACCTAACCTTTATATAATATTTAATATTTTTGAACTTCATTTCAACAATTACAAGTTGATAGTTTTATGGAAATTCTGTTCACAATATTACAAGAAAGTTGATGTAGGTACAAGAAATACGAATTAACATTCATTAGGTACTTTAAAATTGAAGTATAAAAGATCATAAACAGTATATATTAAAAATCGAGTTGGTACACGCCATGCTTATGTTTACTATTATTAGTAGGTATTATACATAATGAGTATAACATATCAAATATTTTTATTTAGATGGAGATGGACGAACCGCTGAGGTTCCCTCTCAAGTATCAACTATAGAGTCGTTTCAATATCATTATATAGGATTATGCCCCACTTAAATATATTTACAATAGTATGAGTTAGTAATTAATAATATTTTATTCTAATAAAATTATTACTTTGCTTGTGATATATGTAAATTCTTATGATCAACATGATAAATAAGTTAGTAGGTACATTTAATAAGTATACACATGATTTTGTTTGATACAAGCGTAATGCAATTAAAGTTCTAAACACATTTATTAGATATTTTTTTTTTCATTTAAATTATTATAGAATATATATAAAAATAAATTTAATTGCCCATGACAAACAACTATTTTACCTTTACTATTATATGCATAATTCATTTCGCAAAACTCAAAAAAGTTATTTTCTCATATTAAGTGATGAGAGACGTGATCTAGCAGTACCTCAGAAGTGTCAGAGGAGGAAGGACTTATATTATCAATACTACAGAAACCTCATAAGTCATAACTAATATAATATACATTTACGATGAAGTAGATACGATGTAATTATTCAAATCCATTTGTGACAGTTATGTATTTTTTAATATAATGTGGTCGTGGTACCTACATAATTATATAGTTAGTTGTACCTATGAATAATGTTAAATATATTGATATATTTTGGAGCACTGTATAACGATAGTTTATGATAATCAATACTTACTTTTAATGAATACATAATATGTCATGTATGACTATGGATACAATTTACATTTTAAGGATACCTGCCTATATAAAGTAATAATATGTATAACATTAAATACCTACTCAAGTATATATCCATGTGTTTAGGCTAATGCCCAAGAATCAAGTGAAAGATTTATTCAAAAATGTATATACGTACGCAAGAAAAAAATTACTTATAATAATAATATTATTATAACGACCACGGCCTGATTAATTATATCGTAAACGTCGTTGAGTATATATAGGCTTATGCAATATATCTATAGTTTATACCAAATATGTTTATAATCGATCTCAGTGAAAGTAATTTGTTAATTAACATACTTATATTCAGTTTGATTTACTATCCGTACGGATACTTATAAGTACATAAATTATGGTATAAGTTTTATAGTATACTAATATGCTTTTGTTCTTCGATAATTATTTTATTTTATAATTGATCTCGATATAGTGTTGTGTTAAAGATTTCTATACGCGTTATTTCATTTGAGTTCCTACTGAATGTAACGGTCTTTTACCAGTTACAATATAATTGTATAAACAATTATTTAGAAAAATTAACATGAATACTTTAAAAAAATATATTAAGCGGCGACTTGGTTATTTTGGTTGAATTCCTCAAGTATATGATTCCCACAGTATGTATTTCGTGATTAAGCTTTTTTGAGTGTTATATTTCATCCCCTTCTGATTTAAGTCTGTACACACACTCACAAACACACACAAATATGGGTATATATATAAATATATACATATACATACATTGCTTTGAAATTCGACAGTCATCTTTCAGATCACACATAAGAGTGTAATTTTTGCCATTCTTCACGAACCCGATATCTGTCCAATACATCTGCGAACTGCAGGTGCGTCTATCAGAGAGAGAAAAGGAACTCAATGTCAGGTGGTGCAGTGGCCGCGTTTATTATATACCATTATAATTATATACAGAGAGGCACTCGTATACAGGTTATATTATTTCGTTATTTTCGTGTTTTGTTATTTAATTTTTTGTTTTTTAAACAAAAAATAAGTATGATTTATTTTCAACTTGTAATTCCATCACACGCGTTTTGAGCCAATTATTCATCTGGGTCCTGCCACGTTGTTCTAGCTACTGGGTTTTGTTTTGTGTGATCCACGTAACCGGAGGCTCTGACTGAACGTACGTGTGCAATAGGTAGGTATACATGATGTACCTACGCCTATAATAATACATTCAATGTCTCAGTTCTTTTGTTTTTCCAGTGAAAAGCCACTATATATTCGTGTGCTTAAATTACTAACAATTTTTTTTCCTCAATAGACAATTAAACACACCAATATATTGTGGTGGCAATAATGTAGCTTCCCGTATACGCATCATTATGCATATAATATATTATATATATACATCACACTTACCCCGAAGACTGCATAAATATACCTAGGTATATATATTTAGACAGCTATACAACTATTCGTCACTGAATTTTGTTTAGATCTTTTGTTGCAGAATTGTTTTTCTGATGTTGAGTAGCTACACGATAATAAGGACGTTCATTTATGATGCGGCTGTTATTGTTTTATACATCGAACCATTCAAGGTGATTAAAAGTAGGTATTACACGGTGTTCGCAAGGATAAAAAAGTATTGTCATGTGCTGTCTTACCCCCAACGGGTGTTTCCAATTATGACGGAAAGTGCTAATAAATTGAATGGTGTATTTTGTCTGTATTGATACTATAATATTAATATATATAGGTACTGAATTTTATATTTTAGAGTCGTTAATTAATAATACCTTACAAAATATATTAAAACATAAACTACCTAATCTATTAGGTACAACTTAAAGGGAGTTAAGTCTTACGAGTATTTTATCATTTATGTATGACATTGCAGGTAATGTAAAACAAAATATATTCATACACAGGTAATAAAAAATGTGTATGATTTAGTCTTTCATATTATAAGATGGTATTACATATGTGCAGGGACGTTTACTGAAGTCCGAAGTAATGTTTTTTCTGCCATCTCTGGAGACAATAAGAAAACCTTTTTGAGACATTTTAAAAAGGAGTTATCTCCTGTATAAAAGAAACATTTAAAAAAAATCGAGAGTGATTTGTCTGGGTTGTAAAATAGTCCTATATAACTGTATCTGTCTATATTATATACAAATGTACACCCTGCACCTATTGAATTTCAACAGAACGGCCCATTGTAAAAAATCAACGTTTTTTCTTACCCCTCGCATTGACCTTGTCACTCAAAACATTGTGTTCCCAAAATATCTTATATACACATTACACATATATTTATATACAATTTTTTTCGTACAGTTAACACACGTTCCGCAGGCAGACGAATATACATACAGCAGTCTTAAATTATTTATATGTCATACATTACACAAATCGTACGATATTTATTAGATTTTGATATTTTTTGTTATTACTTTTTTTTATATACATAATAGTCCCGAGCGGATACATCCTAAGTCAGCCGAAATGATGGTAAAGCAAGCGTGTGAGCGTGCAATGCACGCACTCGTTTTATTATTATTTTTCGTCCAGGATCAGCACATTTTTTCGAAACCATTCAGGGCGAGGTTTCCGATGGCCAACAATTGTTCTACTCCCAGGAACCCAATAACAAATCGTGCACGCTCCCGAGCAAACACACACGTTCACGCGTGTATAGTGTAAAAGAGGTTTTTTTAAGAACTTTTTTTCCGTCCAATACGACCACATTCCCAAATATAAATATGTTATATTATATTTTTATTAATAATAACATTACACTCGGTCCTCTTGCGGTCTTCATATCGAGCAGGTGGGGTGTTATTATAGCATGCCGTGTATTAATACTAATAATTTATTACACCTATTATACTTATTGGAATCGAATACGGTAATCAATGTGACAGTGATATTATGCGATATCATTATATCATAACTCATACCGATATTCTCCCAAAGACGGTTTCAACATTTCAAGGTGACGATCAGATTGTGTGTGCCTTGCCTCCTGAGTGACACTTTAATGTATAAACATACACATTTGATATTTGTGTTTATAATTTATAAAATTAAAAATATTAATTTGACATAATACAATAGATGTTATTATAGTATAGATATTTGTTATTTTAATTCGTTATCCAAGATTATTTTGTAAACATAATTCATAAAAAACTAATTTTTTGTTCAAATATATACAAACATAAAAGTAGTAGTAGTAATACCTTATACAGTTATATTTGTATCTATCTATCTATCTATATATATATATATATATATATATATATATATATATATAACTGCAGGACGTCACAGGTATGTATGTCTTTTTTAAACGTATCCCATCGATAAGGTTTAAATATATTTAAATAACAATAATTATAATAATAATATATTTTATTCACATGTAGGATAATTTTTTAGTTACGATCACCACTTTTTTGGCAAATTTGTTGTAGAAGCATTTAATTAACTATTGGTAGGTATATCCGAAGCAACTTCAGACACGTAGATACAAACAAAACTAAGGGGTTGGAGGGTATAAGTCATAATCGATTTAATTACAAGTAAAAAGTTATTATTCATAAGTAAAAATGTTTTCGTAAACATTGGTAGGATAAATGTTTTAACCTGTCTAACCTAACTGTCTATCCCTACCAAAAATCTGTTAATAATATGGATGACTATAATATGATGGTGATGTGTGCCAAGCCTTAACCCGTCGCCTGTGAATTGTAACCATCATTTCCTCAGTAAAATGGTAGACATATCTCTCAAGAATATTAATGATGAGGCTCGCAAACATGCGTATGTAAAAGACTAATTCCCCTGATATTTATTCACGGGTAAAACACTAAACGTCGGTATATATTAATACATACGCTTCGCGGCTGATGAAACAAAAACAATGTGATCGATTACCGAACGGCACTACGTCTATGGACGCCGATTAAAAAGCCGGAGACTACCGTTGTTTCTTAAGACTGACGGACCAACGATAACCAAAAATATTACAGTTGTCCGGTTGCTGGTATACAGTGTACCTATGTGTCCGTACGTATAATAAAAGGCAGCGACTATGATGCTTACCACAGTATGAACAAATATTGAAATATATATATATATACAGGGTGTCCCACAGAGATCTGACATTCTGACAAATGAAATAACTTTTGTTCTAATCAATATTTAAAAAAAAATTCTTTTAAATATAATCCATAGACACTTGCGCTACATTTTTAGAATACTTTTTTTATTTTTTATTTTTTAATACTGAAAATAAAAAACTTAAAAATTGATAAATTTTTTTTCGAAATATTCAATATAGCCAATTTGTAAATTTGATTTTCAGAAAAATGTATATGGTAAAAACGCTTATTTAAGTCAAAAGGCTGATTTTTTACAATTTTTTTTAAATATCAATATTTTCGTTAGGTAAATTATAGTAATTTATAGTTTATAGGTACATCACATATTATTAAAATAAATACAATAAAAAAAATAATTAGATTTTAATATGCACTTATTTAAAAATGTTCTTATAAAATATTTTTAAAAAACTTTATTATTATTTGAAATTAAATTTACTTTGTTCATTGCATGTATATATATTCATTTAATCTCAACATGAGAAAAAAAATACAAAAAAAAAAAAAAACAAAACAAAACATAAATATAAATAAATCATGCTAAGTGTTGCCAGTGGGTGGCTTCTTACTCAATTTTTCATGCCATGTATTCTCTTAACACATAAGCTTATTGTACATTTCTTGTATAGATTGTTTATTTTTCTAATAAATATTTAAAAAAAAAAAAAATTATTTGAAATTACAAGGTTTCTAACATAAACTAGATCGTAATTTACTTAACGAAAATATTGATATTTAAAAGTTTTTTTACCATATAAATTTTTCTAAAAATCATATTTACAAATTGGCTATATTGAATATTTCGAAAAAAATGTTTATCATTTTTTAAGTTTTTTATTTTCAGTATTAAAAAATAAAAAATGTACCTATTCTAAAAATGTAGCGCAAATTTCTATGAATTATATTTAAAAGACATTTTTTTAAAATATTGATTAGAACAAAAGTTATTTCATTTGTCAGAATGTCAGATCTCTGTGGGACACACTGTATATATATATATATATATATACGATTTGAATTGCTGAATTTATGTAGCGGTTGCTGCGTCAGAGTACACATATACCACGGCCAAGGTTTTGATCAAATTCAATAGCGAAAAACGTTTGATAACACTGCAGAAATATTGTCCATTTGTATTTTGTCGGACAGCCGTTTAAACAACGGGTTCAAATGTTAGCAAACATGGTAAACTCTAGGAATTGTGCATTTGGCTTGTTTAGTTCTAGAAGTCGACTATGTGGAAGTAACCCAGTAATATAATATCAATATAGAACCCGTTTTTAACCTCACCAACAGTGACGGCGCAAGGGGCGGGGGCAATCGGGGCAGCTGCCCCGGGCCCCGCGATTTTAAAATTATAATCAAGGCCCCGCAGTTCTTAAATTACATTTTATACTGTTCAGAGATTAGTTAGTTTGGATAATATGTAATGTGACTGTTATTTATTTTGCCCGGGGCTCCGAAAATCCTAGCGCCGTTCCTGGAGAACAAACATTAGGGGTACTGAACTGAGTGAACTGTATTATAGGCCAGACACCCCATATTGTACCTCAATTTAATAACTACAATAACCGTTCTTGAATGGACTATACAAAACACATAAATATCAACATTACTTTTGAATTATGAATACTTGAAACAACAAACATTTTAATTTATCAAATTGTTTAATATAAAAATTTAAGATAGTATTATTGCATCGACGTACCGTAGAACGATGTAAAGAAGTTCATAAAAAATAGCTACCTTAGCATTGCGTATGATTATAGTAAATGCAATGATAAGGTTGTTGCAAAAAGTTTTAAGACTCTAACAATAATATTGTATAAAGTACTGACTCCATATATCCAATTTGCCTATAACCGCCTAGGTATAGCAGAACCAGAACCACTCCTTCCTCCGAATGTATTGGAATAAACATAGTAGGTATGTTTATTTTTATGAAGGCCCAAATACTAAAATACCAGATAAGAATAATTTATTACCTACTCTTAATTGTAAAATATTTTTTCTGATAAAAATTAATAAGTGGTAAGATTGATAAAGAATATAAATCAAAATGTAATGATTAATTAATTAGAGCTGACAAAGGCTCAATAAAAATAAAGTATTTACAATAAAATATGAATTACAATATATATACTAACACTATACATACATGCCAATATATAAGTGCACTGGGTGCCACATAGTCGTCGTAGAGGAGATCAAAATGTACATCTATTTGTCTACATATTCTACACTAGTAAAAATTAAAATAGTATCTATTATAATTTATTTGAATGTTTCAATTATTATTTTTTTTTCATAGCATTTAAAATGTATAGTTATAAACGCAATTTAAATAACAATTATAGGTGAATTAAATACAGATAAGTTCGTTGAATTGTTAGATTACTTTATGAAAAGGTCAAAAAATAAAATTAAAATTAAAACGGATAAGATTAAATGAATCCATTTTAATATTTAGAGTTATAGTCAACTTCCTCTGCTTTGCACACCCAATAAATTTTTTCATACACCACAGTGTATATTCTATATATATATATATTTATATATTATATTATGATAGATATACTAGGTATATTTACATTTTTAGTTATGAATAATTGTGATTTGCACAGACTTTGACCTAAAATCAATTGTCATAAAAAATATCATTATAAATTATTTATTAAATATAACCAATGTTTTATACTAAGTGTATTCGAATTATTTTACATAGTGGTAAAAGGTGTATGCTTCTAAAAAAAAATATTTATATAGGCGTATAAATTATGTTTCAAAATGGTCTTTTATTTTATGCATTGTTATTTGCAGACCAAACAAAATAGTCAAAATTGTTAGTTATTGTGTTAATTTATTCGCATTCTTCCAGTCTCTTCGAATTTATGATCTCAAACAAATATTTACATTTTGCAACTATTTTTGTAAAAATACTACCTACATAATGGAAGTAAACACTAAACAGTAATAATATTATGCATCGCATTTCTTTCTAACGGTCTTGTAATAAGTGCGTCAGTTTTTAATACTTTTAAAATCCATTACGATAAAGAAAATCTATTGGCTGTTAGTTTTATTATTACATATACAACGTATACCTACTATAAATTATAAACATACAAATAAAAATAAAAACATACCTTATACCTATATAAACGTACCACATAAAAATAAAATCTGTTTACTTCTAAATCCCAACGTACAAAATACATATTAAATTAAAACCATTCGGATCGAATTACTAAAACGTCTTGGTGATGTTCAAACAAATATGAGTGAGGTACTGAGGTTGCAAGGTTTTATAACTAAATTTACAATGTTACAAAATAATGTTGTAAATATCGATATTTGTATACTATCTCAAGAGTCAAGCTGCATTTCGGTATATTGCAAGGCTAAGTACCTATACTAAAGCACCGCTGCTCTCCCATATACTATACGCAAATTCCGCATCTTCCTCGTATATTCCTTTTAATTTTTAGTATATCTGAGATGGATATTCGACTGAGGGAAATTTAGTAATTAGTTATTACTAATTAGTAATTTAGTTATCCACTAGGCACTAATAAGCAAAACAATTTTGATTGGAATGTTATTCCATCAGTCTCATAAATATTAAGTACAATAGGTAATAATATGTACATTGTACCTATCTTCAACATTGGCCGATCGCGGTTGTAAAACTATTATAATATTTATGATTTATAAAATAAATATGAAGCTCATAGTTTAAACGTTTGAATACCCTGAGCAGGTATATACAAGGATACAACCTGAATGATAATCCCGTCGACCTGTGACCTGTCCACGTTTTAAAACCAATAGTGTGTTACAAAACTATATAACTATAGGTACTAAACTACTAGACAAATGAACACCAACGAATAACGATAGAACGGTCGTGCACGTTGTAAATATTTATAAAATATATATCTACGTATTATATTATGTAGAAAATATATTTATGTTCTTTACAATAAACACAACATGACGAGACATATTTTATAACGCTGATTACGCACAATGTGTCAATGCCTCAATACTTTCGTGTTTATACGATTCTGCGGTTCAGTCATATGAATTCAAACGTGTTTTCGTTTGCAGTAAATAGAATAGTTTGAAATATTGATTGGAGGATAAATTACCTTTTTATTTATTCGAGTTGTTACTTGTCGATATGAGAGTATACTTAGTTCAGTAGAATATTTGAATAAAAAAAAAAGTTAAATATGTGTCCTATGCGCAAGTTATATAATATTAATATTTTCATATTCAGGGATAAATCACTGATGGAAATCCGTGTTCAAGTTCTTGGTAAACTTTTGGTGATCTTGGAAATCTTCTGGTAATATCGGAAATCATTGAGCAATTTTATGGAAATCATAGGGATATCATTGTATAAAATCTGGGAAATCATGATATTCTGGAATCAATTGTACACAATTATTTGAACCAGTAATATTTACTCCCCGCATTAATTAAATTAATTTTATAGACTATTATGTGTATAACAGCAGAAGAAGTGTAAGTTTTCAACTATATGACGACACAAATACAGACGTACTGTTGCTTTGTAGACGTAGGTAGAATATAATTTAAAATTATTATGCTCAAATAATACCTCAAACAGTGCTTCAGATAATCTAATGATGTATAGAACATAAGTACCAACGAAATATTTTAGTATGTTATTATAATTTATAGATATATGGAATGTTAGCAGGCTGCTTTCAGTGTTATTAAAAATTCGTCAGAATAGATTCTGTATTTCTATTTGGACATTCTTATTATTTTATTGTCCGTCTGAACTATCAAGTATATTTTCAGGTATCGTACTAGTAAATATAGTTTTGAAATAATTAAAAAATGATTCATTCTACTGTAGTTCATAGCCTAGCTATGCTCGAGTCTGCCACTGTAGAGAGAGTATACTTTGTAATTTGTATACCAATGTACCTACTCTATTTTTTATGGTAGTGGTTAAAAAAAATATATATACGTAGAATAATGTAAAAATATCAAAATATTTTTTAAATTGTAGGTATTCATTTGTCTTCAGCATATGTATAGTAAAAACATTACACCATGAGTGGAAGGTTTGAATATCCCGTCCATGTCTGTGTATGTCACTGGTATTTTGTATAATATTATAACAGTATAATATAGTATATTGTATATAGTTTAGTGTATGATAAATACTATTATTTATCTAACCTTAATCGGCTATATGATATTATAAATAACATCCGAATATCGATTCAATTCAATTCCCATAACCAGCGAATACCATTTTCATTTTACCTGAAATTTTATTGATTCCGCAAAATCTACAATATGATGTTTAACAATAGACATTGATCAGCAGGGTGTGGGGAGGCATGACAATTTAAAATTCACCCATTGTTCGAGTGATTGGTATTGTGTTATAGCAGCTATAGCTGTCGGCGCCGACACGGTCGGCCCGATTCAAAATTTAAAAATATCCCTCTATAATGTAGTCTAGACCTACTGCGGAAAACCACTCATAACAGATTTTGAGGAACGGCATCTTAACAGTTTATGCTAACCCTAACCCATTATGTTAAACCTGCATGTCTCGGTAGTAGGTCTGCATTTTTTATATTACTGCGGAGTTTTGTGGCCTGAATATAAAAGAGATTGGACTGATGAGAGATATAATCAATTATCGACAGAACCTATATAAAAACGTCGTATCCAATAACATTTTTACGGATAAATATTGATCTACAACAGAAGTTGTAGGAGTGTTGTATATACTTGTATACCATTTATAGACTGAACATTTAAACGGAAAGAGATATGGCCAATCATGAATCAGTGGTGCTACACAGGTCTCCAATCAATTCTAAGTCTAAAAACAAAGTTGATATTATAACCATTGAATCCAAAACCGCACACTTTAGATAAAATACAGGACAAAACCACACATTTTTTTAATTTTGTTGAACCAAATAAAATAAAAATAATATGTTTAGCTAAATACTCGTCATATTAATTACATTAGAATTCTAATTTTTTTTTAATGTTACAATAATAATTTCTGTTTCCATTTTATTTGTAGACAATATACATGAGTAATTTTTATATTTCAGGTGGTATCTACGAATGTCTCAATTTAAATGAATATTTAATATTTTAATGATGCTTCTAATAAACCTTTTGGCTAACTAATTGATGTAAGTTTTCGAACTTTGGAACACATCTGGTCTGTAGAATAAAAATAGTGTACGTTATTTATCTATTCAATGAACCAACAGTGTGTGGTTTTTTTTTAATCGACCTTCTTGGAGTCGAATTCGCATGTTCATAGTTCATACTTAATGTTCAAGGAATGCAACCGATAATATAATATGACGATTTTAGCTTTTAATACTTAAATAATTTTGTATAGCTTTCACAGTACCTAGTGCATTATAATTTATAATATTCTCTACAGCCTATCTCTTATCTACATCATGGAATCTATACTTTAAGTTGTTACTATCAACAAATTTATAATCAAAGTTGCAAAATAATAGAAAAATAAATTTGTTTATTATTAATATTTTGAATAATTCCACCTTTATTTATTATTTGATTTGGTTAATAAATAAAGGAGACTTTCTATTTCTTGTTTAGTATGCGAATATCTCTGATGTACGGAATTATACGACAGACGATAGACCCCAGAATTAAAAAAATTCAGACCCGACACCGGTGGACGGGTCTACGGTTAGTATAATCCTATATTCTAATACTATTATAGCATAATATCGCAAGTACATGAATAGTAAAACGTAGCGCTATCTTGCGGTCCAAAGCATGCGTGTCATCTCTAAACTCTGGTTTAAGGTACCTTTCAAACATCGCGTGGTCTCGCGGAGCCTCGTATCCTTGTTGCTATAGCGTCATTTGTCTTGCTTGTCTTGGCGAAGTTAAAATTAACTATTGAACTAATAATTTGATTTGAGCACTTTCAGCCTCCTGCGTTCTATGAGTATTATTAAGATATTTACAAACTATAAGGGATCTATATGTTAAAATTTTTCATCGTTATTCCCAATAAAAAAAAAACTACTGAACAAGTTATAAATGTATAGGACATAGGTACATTGTATTAGTTCACATATTTACTAATATTGTATTAACCTAACCTAACCTACCTTGTATTTTATATCTAAAAAAGTCAATAAGTCATAATGAATTGTGAAGACGTACAACATACTTATTAGGAAATAGCCAATATAAGTACCTACATCGTCACATCGTATGAAGAATTACCTTTACTCTATAGCTATATAAACGTCATCGAATGCACGTCCCACCTTAATAATTTATAAAACGCAAATACAATAATTATTATATTACATTCTTACAATGTTATGTTTGTTTAAAATTTGAACTTAAGTTAAAGTCAATGGACGTATGAGATTTACATTTCATATTCCGCAGCGGGTCGTGGAAAACAATAATGATGATTGGGCACAAATCGTAGTTTGATTGGACAGTCGTTCGTGGTTCTACGATGAAAGATAGGTTCCGATCGCACGATTTCGATGGAGAGATAGCCAAAATTATGGATTTGATTGAGACAACTCGAAGGGAAAAAAAATAGACACGACCCTCGAGTGTTGTGTAGACTGTAACCTACGGTGTTGAACCTTAGATATATTATAATAGTTATATAATATGCTAGAAATTATAATGTAAGCACTCAGCGACACAGCTTTTATTTTTGGCGAATTCTGTTAATGACATTTTTTAATTTTTTTTTTTAAATTTCACTCTCGACATACAATTATCGATGTACGATGCAAATAATATACAACAGCCAACAACGAAACAAACAGTCACCACGAACTGCTTGGCTCGTGGGGTCGGGTCAAGTGACCCCCTGAACCAGTCGAAAAACATAATATATTATAAATTATAATTTATAATACATTAAACATGTACACAGAAACGTAAGTATACACATCACGCACTGTAATCGTATAGCCATAACACATTAATACACATATTCATAAGCCTAGCTTTTTATACTAATAGTCGTCTCGTCGATCATATATTATAATAATTCGCATACGTCGCTGAAGGCTGTAAGGAATATATATATATATTGGGTGTTCACCAATTTAGGGGACACTGAATTTCTCAGCCCGATTATGTTGGAATAAATCGATTTTTTTTACAAGCTAGTGGTACACAAATAGGTACACATGTTAAGATAAATTTCAAATTTTTAACGCTCTCGGTACGCGCTTGCGCAACGCAACTTATTTTTTTTTTAAAGCAACCTGTATTTTTGATACATAATTCGGATAAACTAAATTTTTTTAAGTCATTTTGACCATTTATCCATGGCTTTAAAACCAAAATCGACGGAATGAGAGCCATTCAAATTTTATTTTAATAAATAATACATTTTTAAAATTCTTTATAAAATGCATAGACCCATTTATAATTATTTATTATTGGTTACTTTTTGAATAATTTTACGTATTTTTTTTTTTTTATACGTGTTATAAATAAGATCAACATAATATAGATATAAAATTATTTAATTAAAATTGATTACCACTGTATACGTAAAAATATTCAAAAAGTAACCAATAATAAATAATTATAAATGGTTCTATGCATTTTATAATCAATTGTAAAAATGTATTATTTATTGAAATTTGAATGGCTCTCATTGAGTCAATTTTGTGTTTCACAGTACCCATAATATTATATTTGGTGGCAATATAAGCCATAAGGTGTGTCAGGAGAATTTAACACCCCTCCTCCATGGAACGACAGAAACCTTCATTTTCGGTCGGAATTGTACATATAAACTCTAATAATATACTTCATTTCCGATTTTAAATGTTATTCCATAATATATTATTGATTGCTGTAACTTGTTAACTTGAAGTCATAGAAAACATATATTATAATGATTTGATTTTGATAGTATAATACTATGCATATTTGTTGATTTGGCATCAACCTATTATGAAATAATAACTATAATCTATCAAAAATTCGTTTTCGTAAGACCATTTTTTAAGTTTATTCATTTTTCTAAACTTTGCAAATCCTAAAATAAACATGCCGGTATCGTTACATTGCAGGTCAACCGGTACATCGCCTGATTCCATAAAAATATGCTGAATTAGGTATTAAAAAAAATTTGTTAAATTTTCAAGGACATCTTTCGACTGTCACCTACGTCTGAGGTTTTCAAATTTGATGTCAGCTCCTACATATTGTCCAAGTGCATATATACTATATACCTAATATAATATAAAAACCAATAATGAAAAGTGAAATTTTGAATTAAAAGTTACTCTTAATCACTCTTATTAAGTACCTAATGAAAACACATGTAAGAAATATATAATATTTTTTGTGTATGACTAAGAGTAACTGATAATGAATTCATAGATCACAGTTATTTATTGCGTGTTTGATTTAAGATCTAGGTACCTATAATACGGCTATATCTATTACTATTTATATACCCATTTAAAATTAAAATATAATTAAATTTATACCTATACCTATATCACAACCACAAAACTTATTGTATTATAGTATAATAAGTTTTACTTTACTTAATTATTATTACTAATTAAATATTATTATGTATTAATGTATTATACAATATATAGCAAAAAAATATAACCTATACCTACATTATTTTACAATACATCAGTAAAAGTATGCACGTAGGTAGGTACTTAATATTTTATTATGATTCTTATAAAGGTAATATAGTATACTATTACTACTATAGTAAATGTATTTATGCTTAAATTTAATATCACATAAATTAAAAGCATTAAAAAGTAAATATATGAATAAATAAAAACAAAAGGCTTTTGACTAAAAAAAAACTAAATTTAAAGTAAAAAATACGGATAGTATAGAAATTGAATGGTTAAATAAAAAAATTAAAGACAAATTGTATTTGTATAGGTACGTGTTTTTGAAAGTATACTTATGTGTCGATATTTTATAAATAAATTTAGCGATTGAAATGATGAAGTTAGAGTTTAAAGAAAAGATAGTCTTGTTTAGGTTTTATTATTTTAATATAAATATCATGTAGTGTACACGTCATGTTATGCACTTAATTCAAACATCCAAAAAAAAATATGCATTAAATGCTTATCAATCCCAGGCTGGCTATAGTAATATTTTTATGATATTAAATACATCGTATTCAATCGGTAAAATGTAAAATTCTGCTTTCCCTCCCTTAAAATTCATCCATAGGATTGCCACTGCATAAAAAAAAGTAAGTCCAGATGTCATATACACTCATATGGTATAATGCATACATTTTATACGCTTTAGACTTTTCTATAGACTTAAATAAACTAACAGCTTTGGTACGTATATCAAATAGTAGGTTAGGTATCTATAATATAATGATTATATATTATATCTCCTAATTAGCTACTATAACACGAGAGTAATAAGTATAAGTCGTGTGAAATCTGCAGTAGACTATCAGAACAGATATAATATTAAATACTAACAATATAGGTATAACAAGTCAATACAATAATATAACATACAGCATTCCCTACAATTTTGAAGGGTATTTTATATGGATACACTAGGTTGAGAATGTATACAAAAGTTGAAACGATTTGTGATAGAACAAAAAAATTGCAGAAAAAATTGAAGCATTTAATGATGCGTTTTTCAGAGATTGTGACACGCCTAGAAATATAACGTAAAATACATAAAAATGTATTACAAACGGTCTTAACTGTGTGACTTACCTGTTAGCTATATTATTGAGGGTATGTCGGTATCCACCTAAATATTGGCAACGATTGTTGGGCAATAGAACTGTGCAACGACAAGGGTACACCGATTTACGCAATTCCCGAGTAGGTACATATAATTATAAATTATGCGTATTTATATATATATATATATATATAAATATGTTATATAACACAGAGAAAAGACGAGAGAACAAACAATAACAATAAACAACAAAATACGATTACATCACAGCCGCACTATTATCAAATCCAACGAAATTCTCGAGGAGCTCGCGACCCCTTCCCGGCAGGGAGGAGAAACCAAGACTACCCGCCCGTGTTGCGGACTCTGTCGCGACGACGAACAACCGTGAAACAAATCATACATATTATTATATATATGTGTGTGTGTGTGTATACCTACACGCGTGCACGTAGTAGGTGTACGCACAGTGTATAAAACCAACCCGCTGGTGACTATACAGAGGGCCGATCGACCTAAAGATGACGTATATATGTGCATATATAGGACGCTCGACGCCGCACTAGCGCTTCAGGCGAATCCCGATTGCAACGAAAGTTTCAACACGACTTTCCGCCCTCGCTTTAACCCCGCACATCGCCCCCTCCCCTCCTAAAATATAATATAACACGCAACACATCGCTCCATGCTGCCGTAACTGCCGTATATATACGTCAAATATTGTGTGAACGCGTTAGCACAGAATAGATAAATAGTTATATAGTGACCTGTCAATTTTTGTGTGCATATTATAATATCATTGTATTACCATAAATAAGAAAACCCATTATGAATAATCGCCGAGTAATATCTGCACAGGTAATATACGCGTGTTTAAATTTTTTTCCCATCTTTTGTTATCAAAAAGTTCAAAATCTGTGATTATTGTTGATAATATGATTATAATAATATAACCATAATCTTGATGAAATTATATTTTTCCACCATAAATTATTTATTTATTAAAATTAATCGAAAATAATCTTGAATTAAAATTTAATATTGATGAGTTATAAACTTATCATTTATACAGTTTTATTAGTCAAATTAACTTTATATATTTTTATTGTTTCGTGAAAATTGTACACATGTATTATAGCGATACCTACCTAGTTGGAGTCTCGGAGAAACGTGTTGCTCACGTGGACTTCAAAATTTTATGGAGAATTTATATGTTATTGTAGTTTTATTATAATTCATATACATACGTATATTGGCGCTATATCATCCTATTAATCCATCTCATAATGGTAAAATTTGCAAAACCTTTTGGTCACATTTTTTCGCCATGTTTTTGAAAATAACTAGGAATTTTTTTATTTTTGAATCTCAAAAGTTGCAACCATAGATTAACTTTTCTACTGTAAAAAATGTTTAAAAACACACACATTATTTTAAAATCAGTACATTTATCGTTACACTTAGAATAGTTAGAATCTTATGAAAGAAAATAAAAATGGTAGGTTTATAATAATATTAATAAATTTCCAATTTTGTAGTTAAACTTTAAATTTATCATTCTTGTTTCTACTGCAGAATGGCAATATTTGTTAAAATTAAATTTTTTTTCCCAAAATTATATGTTGAGTATTACTTAAATTACAAAATAGTGCAATAGGTATGCCATCATAATAAGAGTAAATATGACACTTAAAAATGAAAAGATTATGATGTTTTAAAACCTGTAAAATCGTTAAATATTATCTAAATGAATTTCTATTTTTAAATACTTCTATGAAACATATTTCATGTTGACTTAGTAATTTAGTATTTGTATCGATAAACTGTATAATCGACCAGCAAAATTATGGAAATATATAGGTACAAACCCCAATCCTAGTTATGGATATAATGTGTCAATGTGTGCTTATTAATAGGTACTATACCTACCATTGAGATTTCATGGTTGTAATTATAACAATATTTAATAATATTTTAATTGTAGGTACAATGAAACAATTTATTTTTAAGATCCAAGTGAAAAATTGTATTGGTTTATTAGGTTTATAGGTAGGTGAATAGGTGATCGTAATTCTAAGGTACATACATATGAGATTTATGACAGTAAATTCCGTAGCAGAGCAGCACCATACTGGCAACCTCGCGTAGGTACCTACCAAAATGGTTTGAAAATAATACCTGTAAAGGTCGTGTTGCTTAATAATTTATTATATGTATACATATTTTAAATAGTCGAACATACTTTGTAACCTTTGGAATTTCTTGGCCGTTTTCGTTTCGTGACCTATAGCGGCTATTTAGTTGCCAGCCGGCTGTACGGTTAAAGTTATTGCGCCGGTTACATATTGTGCAAAATCAATACTCTCATAGTCTCATTACGGCGGCGACATAAGTTTGTTGGAAAGCAAATGCGTCATTGATAATTTTTTCCGTCGATATTGTCGAGGCAGTCAGCTAGCAACGAACTTCCGATTCTCAAAAGCAAAGCAGTTTCAAAATTTCACTTCTAGAAAATCAGTCTACCTATATTTTTATCTTATTTATAAAATTGTATTATTTTAATATCTAGCACCTATAAATAGGTACCTACTGATCTTTATAATATAGTAGTATACTTGCTTATTAACCATATGTATATAATTCTTATGTATAGTGAATTCGCTACAAAGAAATTAGCCCCCTGCAGGCAGCAAGTCTTCTAAAAATTTTAAAACAATGTCAGGGGATGGGGGTGCCTAAGCCTCTCTCAAAATATCAAACTTACTATACTAAAGTACATTAATACCCTACCCCCAGAAATAAAATATTGAATCCCCTCCTCTCCCCCCAAAAAAGACCCTGTTACGGCACTGCGCTCAAGCATCCCTAAAAATTAATGAAATATAATTGTAATATTTTTCTAATATCTTTTACATAAATATTATCCAAAATGTCCATAGAAAACGATAGGTAATTAATAGATAGAATATTTTATGAAATACTTATTATATGAAAACCCGAATTAAAGTCCAGGATTTTTTGTAATAAATTCTCCCCCCAAACAATGATTGTCCCTGATTTTCACCTTTTGTACTCCTTACTCAATACATTTAGGAGTATACAATCGTATCTATTAAAAGATTATATGGAAATATCATTGATCTTAATATATTATTATAATTAGATTGGCATCGTGAAATAACTTAAAATACATTATACCCAATTGACACAAATCTAATAATAGACATTCCCCACCACGTAATTTCTCGTTCATCCAATTATGTTCATTACTTAACCTAAAATATATCAGAAAATGTATAACCAGTTAACAACCATTTAATTAGCATAGACAAGTAGTGTTAAGTGTCGGCTCACTTTCGGCATTTCCGGTTCATCTAATAAATAAGGCAAGTTTTGAGATCAACTAGGATTAATTTATTGATTCGCGCAAAGAATAAAACATTTTAGTGTGCATTTAAGTTTCATATCCCTATTAGATCAAAACTACCTACCAAAAACCTTCAATTGTCTGTCTTTTATCAACTAGTAAAATCACATTATTGCTATTGAATAAATAAATGCATTTTATGAATATAGTATTTAAGAATATTAGAAGCCAGTCATTACAATATAATAATTAGTTCTAAGTGTTTATATTTCATAAAACGTCCCTAGGTTGTGGATTGTCTAGACCATTATCACATAATATTATTATTATTTTCACCAGCATAAGGAACTCTCCTGGCCACTCTACCACTGTACATGGTAAAATTAATTTAATAAAAAGAAATTTTACAATACCATATTTCGTCAAAATTAGTTATTTGTAGACATTTAAAACAATTCGTCTCATTGGAAACAACAATACCAAATATTTCAGCATTCCAGTTGCTACCTAAATTATTACCTAATCATTTACATAATTTATATCTCTACATTTTAGTTTTATCAAGAAAATTTCTTAATTTCTATTTAGGTAAAATGTCACTAACATCTTAATCATTAGAATATTAAAACTTAGTAGTAAATTGGTTTATTAAAATACTTAATACTGTGAAAATACTAATTATCATTATAATTTATAAATATAATATTCAGGATTCACATTCATTATACTACAATTTATTTGTAGCATAGAGTATAACTTATTTTAGACACGATAAGAGACAACAAAATATATTATATACAATATATATAATAAAATATAATATATCAATTTATCTTTACATTCAAAAATATAAATATATTACATACATATACATAGATGATTATCTAACATGATCACTGAAAAAGCCATATAAATTAAGTTTCTTAATATAAGTTAAAAAAAAGAGAAATTTAACTTAAATTCACATTATTTGCTCTCTATTATCTTTGCAGTCTTATTTAAACAACTAAAAAGTTGTATGTATGTATAAAAAACAATTTATAATTTTTTTTGTTTTAAAAAATTAATTATTAACATATCAAGTACCAACATTCAATGAGGATTTTTTTTTAAATAGTTATTTAATGAATCTAAATATACTTATTACTTAATAGATATGTACAAAATGTAGCATTACAATTTTTCTCTTAGAGTAGGTTTTGATTTCAGTCACGTGGTTTGAGGTACAAATTATCATCACGTTACACCTGAAAATATATTAAATTGCCAACAATTTAATAAAACATAAAACAAATAATATGCTACTATCTAATTGACATAATATAATGACTACTATTTGAAATATTATAATAAGACCAAATTGACAGTTCTGACTAAACAATAATTAAGTTTGTATTTTTTATGAGTGTTAAAGAATGTATAATAAGTGGTTTTAAATCAATTATAATGCTTAATTGACTATAAAAAATTATAAGTTGACATAGTGAGTTTAAAATAAATATTATCATTGAAATTAATCTCGATTATAAATACTTTTGTTCTATAGTAAATTAGTAGACAACACCACAATGTATGAAAGATGATATGAAACCCGATATCTAATAATGATTATTAGACATATTAAAATGTAGTGCTTTCAACCAAGAAAAATGGCTGAGTCTGCTATGATAGGTAAAAACTTTAAAAAAAAAAACATGACATTTAAGATATTTTACTAAAATGTTTTAGTAAAAAATTTAAGAATAAAGATTAAATATTTTTTTATTTACTAGCGATGAAATTTCACTTTTCACAAAAAATTAATTTTTTTTTTTTAATGTATTCAATTGAGTTGACAATAATTCAAGTTATAGATACTAAACAAGAAAAAAATATAAAACTTATAATATGAATGTAGTTGTAACTTACTGTAATATATCATACATTATTCAGCATAAACAATAAAATGCTGATGATCACCATCAGGTAAATCAACATTGACATACTGTTGACTTAGATCGTCTTGTACCTGGTTTATTGACCGATTTGAATTAGGCCTTGGTCGCGAAATATGCCTGCTATAAAATAATTATTTTTGTCAGTATGAGCATTTACATTTAATTCATTACTTTAAAAAGTTACAATACATACTTCGCTTTAGCATGTGTTAGAATATGAGACTTCAAGTTAGTTGATTGGGCAAACTTTTTGTTGCATGCATCAAACGGACACACATAAGGTCGGTCACCAGTATGTATCCTTACATGTGTTCTGAGATTAAAGTCTAATGAAAATCTCTTACCACAACCTTCAAAAGTACACTGAAAAATATATAACTCAATAAATATTATTGAAAATTGGTATATTTTAATTATGTCTTGTATACCTGAAAAGGTTTCTCTCCAGTATGTACTAATTGATGACGTTTTAGTTTTGAACTCTCAACAAATGCCTTACCACACTCTGCACACACATGAACACGTGGTCCATGAGTATGTAAATGTTTACGCATAGCTGAGTTGTCGCGGAACATTTTTGAGCAGTTTTTGTTTGGACAAGCAATAGTGCGGTCCATCATTTCTGAACTATAAGATTTTTTCACTTTTGACTTATGGCTAGGCCTATAAGTGCCACATCATTATCATAAAGTTAACTATTAGAAAAAAATCTTAATCATAGGCGTGCGCACGGGGTATGCAGAGTATGCGCTTGGGGGCACATGAATAATGTCTTAATTCAACTGGTTAGTAGTTAAAAAATGGTAATAATATGATATCAATATAGAGCATGGAATTGTTTTTAAATTCATAATATGTATTATATTTTCAGAGTAAGGATTTACTATTTATATTTTCTTACAAATGACAATGATTACGTTTTTAACTTTACAATGTCTAAATACAGAATAGTCTTATGTTTATTAAAGTAGTTGAATAGTTGATACTAAAATAAATGCACTATTCTGTGCTAATATAATCGCTATTTGTCAGCATGACTGACTAGTGAACGCTAAAAAAATATCTTTACTATACGTTTGTAATCAAGTTGCAGTGATAAACTAAAAATACCTGAATGAATTAATGTTGGTATTCATAGAACAAATTTCTATTGAAATTGACGCAGAAAATGTGATTGAAGAAATAAAGTCTTTATACCAGGAGAGAGAAGACTTGAATTATAACGATTATGCACAATGTAAATTGTCATTTCAATGAATATGTTTGTAAAGAAATGCTCCTAATTGAATTTAAAAAAAAATTGCTTTTATTCAAAAAAAGGTGAAAAATCTTATTTTATTCTAATAAAAATTAGCAACTAGAAGTTTAAAATGAAATGTGATGCTCATTCATTTTAGGGTCATTTACATTTCATTTTGCATTTGTGGGAAAGGGGCATATTTTATCAGTCGAATACTCAGCGAACAAAGTCTGCGTACGCCTATGATGTTAATTGAACATACCTTGTGAAGTCTGAGAGTTGTTTTGGATCACTAAGGTTAATTTGAGGTATTTCTTCAGAAATTGTCTGCTCAGTCATATATTCTTCATAATCGGGATCAGGGTCAGGTTCAGGGTTGCTAACTTCTTCTAAAATGTAATCTATATTATATCAAATGATTATTTTATTTTTGATCATATTCAAATAATCCCTCAATATTAAAATACAGGATGATCCATTTATGTAGTGGGAACATTAATGATCTTGGAAAGTATTAACTTTTTGGTTTATGTTTTTCTTAAACCGTTTAATATTTAAATTTTTTTCACCCTATTGGTAACATATAATTAAAATATCATGAATTCACAAAACAATTTTTAACAAGAATTTACATGTCATCATTTTTAATTTTTGTTGATTGGTATGTGAGATACAGCTCCTCAATGTATTGGTGGTTTTTACTATTTTTCCTATAGTTGTTAAGATCAGGAGCCAGTGATAAATTCAATATTGCTGAACCCAAGAAAACAAAATAAATCCAATTAGTCAAGAAGTTAATAAATGATTAGGGTTCAAAGTACAATAGTACTCTTTAATTAATTGTTATTTATCTCGAGTATCTTATCAATCTCACAAACAAATCAATGAAAAATAAAAATGTTAACACATAAATTCATAATAAAAATTAATTATTAATTCATGGTATTTTTATTTTATTTTACCATTTAAAAATCAAAAGTTAATAGTGGTTTTATCAATAAATATAAGGGTGAAAAAAATTAAAATATTATACGGTTTTAGAAAAACATCAAAAAAAGTTAGTACTTCCCAAGATAATTAGTGTACACCCTTAGATGGATCACCCTGTATATATAATATGATAATTTTTACCATCATCTGTCCCAGAAGCCCACATGGTTACAGAAAATTCTCCTTCTAATGTTCGAATTTGAACTTGTTTTTGTTCCCATTTTCTTGGTCGACTAAGCGGTAATGGATCAGGTGGTGATGGAACACTAACTTGTGCTAAATAATGATCTTCGGTATTTTCTTTCTTAAATCTAAAAATTTAAGATTAAAAATTTTATTAAAAATAAAAGAATTTTTTTTTAAATTGGAACTGAAGAGTAAAATAATATTGAAAAATAACCTTTCACAATTAGTAAGTTGTATAAATGTTATTTTAACTTATTTAAATACATAAGTTAAATACAGAAGTCATACATTTTAGTAAAACAGTTATATTCATTCAACTTGAATTTTAAGCGTTGTGTGTGTCATTCTGCTCTTCTTCAATAAAATAATTCCAGTCTAGTTTTTTGTCAATCATTTAATTTTTTTATTTGTTATTATACACAGCATGTTGCATAAATTACAAAAGTGCCTTTTTTTAAATATATAAATATATTCTATTTTAAAAATAATGTGAATTAAAGTGTTAAAATTTTGATTGATTTTGTTAGATTACAGTGGATAAAATAAATATAATAATATAATACAGTATTGTGTTTATCAATAGCTCATACTACTCAGAAAACATATCACAAAAATTAACAATTATTGTTAGAAAATTTTTCCATTTTTCTTATTCAATAACAAATATTCTGATTACCTAATATTCATTTCACATTTAATATACTGTGTTTACTATCAATTTAAAAAACATTCCATTCCTCAATTTATTGAATCTACTTTTAGATATGCTAGGAAGTACTTAAATACACATTTATAGGGATATTTAAAATATAAAGATCAATAATATCAAATTAAATTAAAACAAAATATATCTTATATAATGAATTAAAATATTTTAACTAATAAAAAAATGTATCTATTAGATAACTGATTAAAATCAAAATGTCATTTATTCAGTTAATATTTTTTTTAAGATTTATAGTTGTGAAGCCTGCCCAAATAAATTATCAAATGTAGAGATTGCCATTCCAAAAATTAAGATAATAGGTCCTGTGTTAGTGTAATAACTGTATAAGACTTAAGTTGATTTTACCAAGGGTTTAAAATTTGAAATGTATCAGAAAATAATTGAAAGTATCTACTAGTCTTAAATAAATCTTACAATTTCGCCCAATATAAAAACTGAGTCTACTAGCACATTGGTGAAAAAAAGATAAACAAATTATATTAAAATTTTAATTAACAATCTTTTCAAAGATTAATAACAAAAGCTATAACTTTATTACAGATTGATGGTGTGTTTTTAAATTTATCAAAAATTAACAATTGTTAAAAAGCTAACATTTTACTTAAATATTAGCTAAAGCCAAGAGAAAATTAAACTGAAAACTGTGTCCAACATAAATGTAGATATGTATATTGATAAAAAAATTCCGTTAGTGTGGAATGTGCTCGAAATATTACAACTTCAGTTAAAAAATAGAAAACCTATGTGAGACCTCAATATCAGAAATTAACAAGTCACAGTCAGGTGAGAAAAATCAATTCACATCCGTATAGACCACTGTAGGTTTGGGATATGAAAAACGGAGACAGTTCAACGCTGGCTAGTTTGTGTACAAACAGCTTACCTGGACGGTCCTGGGCTTTCAGGCTGGGCATACAGTTCTTGGGGTACGACACTTTCGTAAACGTAAGTGAGCTGGCCATCATCTAGATCTTGGGAATGAGGGTGATGATGCTGGTGGTGGTGATTGTGCTGCTGGTGCTGGTGCTGATGATGGCCTGTCTGCAGAAGCATAGTGGTGTTGTCGTTCTTTGTCAGCCCTTGGACGGGTGTCATGACTATTTGCCGGCCGTTCTGGTCAACCACGGTGGTTTCGACGATCTCGCACGGCATCTCCACCGGTATTTGCTCAGTCAATTTCAGATCGTCGTCGTCGTCGTCTTCGGCTTTCATGTAATCTGCCGGCGACGCCATTTTGTTTGTTATTGTTTATAGTACAAAAAAAATATGTCGCACGCACGTCCGAGCAAGGTACGCGCAAGGAAAATGGCGACCGTCGAGCGTGCGCGTGTGTGCGCAGAATGTAGATGGTTGACGGACGGGACGGGTAGTCGAACGACGCCATTTAATGCGGGAACAAAGTAATTCACGGATAGATGCCAGTGCGTAGCGAGGCCTAAATAACCGTATTCTTAAACAGTGCCGCCAACCAAACAGGCGGTCGCGTGCCCTCGCCCCTCGACTGCCGGTGGCTTTATCAAAAATCGCACGGCAACGAACCGCTTCAGTGCATTACTGGCATCACTGATTAGCGTGGATGTTTTGTTTTTTGTAAACAACTACAACAGTAGTTGTAGTGTTGTACAACACCATTCAATTATTTGATATTTCAATTGGCAATTGGTATTTGGTATTGGTAACTACAGTCTACATCTGACCGGTGTATATTGTAAATTACCGTAATACCGTCTACCAAGTTTTGGCGTTTGGCGTCTGGCGTCTGGTGCCGCCGCACCGGCCTGACGCCTTCCGTTTAAAGTTTTAACCGCCACACCAACATTCGGCGAGGTGTTATGACAAATATAATTTGTATAGATTAATATACATTAAATATTTTTGCCATGGAGCAACTGACGGTTGACGAAATTGAACATGACATGAAACGGTGGCGGTGGCACGAAGCATTGCAGTTCAATAAATTAATATTACAACGAAAATACCGGGCATTTTGTAAGTTTAAAAATATTCCCTACTGTGTAGGGTGTTCTATACATTAAGTAACTCCTAGAGCGCCTAAAGGTTCATGTGGTTTTGACTTGCGGTAGTGATTTCGATTCAGTATTTACTATTTAGTGAAAATTTAATCTAACGATTTGATTGAATAGGTATTGATGTTTTTAGTAAGTGACAACATAAAATATTCTATATCATGAAATTACTGTTGTTTAATATATGTGATTTACCGGGTGGTTGAGATTTGTCCTGACGGTCAATATGTTAGTCCGTGGTCATGTGCAAATTCATGTGTCGAGATCTTGTCTTTGATTTATAATGATTTATAATCACTGATGGTCGCACACCTTACCTATCTTTAATGTTTTTATTTTATTTAAAAAAAGAAACAGTCTGGGACACCTGTGACCATTGGATGCAATTTTACATTTATATATTCTTTACATTAACAATTGTCTAATGTTAAAAAAAAAAAGAGACAAGGTTGAGTATTCTGACTAAATTAGCTTGTAAAATCCGGTTTGCTGGAGTTTTAATGTTTTGTTTCTACCTATCCTTAATAAATAGGTTTATGTAGTGTCAGGGATCACCCAGACAGGCAATATGGTTCTGGGGTTGCAATCATAATTATGTTTTTCATATTAAACGAATTAGTTCCTAATTCGAAAGATAATAAGTTGTTCAATGATACTTTTCCTCTCTCACACTATTGTTGTGGACGAGTATGGTAGTTAACACTATGTAGGTAGTTGTCATATATTACCTTTTATAATTAGGTACGTATTATAATTCACTGTGTTATTTATTAGAATATTTCAATTAATTGCATGTACAAATTGTGTCTTGCTTATCATCGTGTTTTCTAGGAACCTAACCTCAGCATTATATAATGACTTCTGTAAACTCAATTGAAAGAAGCACAATTTAGAAGCTCAAATAAAAATGAATTTACATTTTTTAATTATTATTGAAATCATCAAATATACAGAATACAAGCTTTGTACTTGTTAAAAATATATATCTGAATTTTTTGAACCTTACAAATCTTATCTTTTTAGGAAAACTTTTAAATTTTTTTATGCAGTATAATATTTTAAAACTTTTTTGCTTCTTGCAATCTAGAATCTATTATCTTTATTATAGCTCAACATTTATACCATTTAAATAATAGGTTATTATACCCCAAATTACAGTGTTGGGTAAATTACTTTTAAAAAGTAATAAAGTTACTTTACTCGTTACTTAGAGAGAAATGTAATAAAGTTACTTTATTCGTTACACTAATAAAATTGTAATGAAATTACTTTACTTTTCAAATTGAAAAGTAACTCATTCCTTTCTCGTTACAAAAAAATAAAATAAAAATATTTTTAAATATATTTTAACAATATTATCATTGTGCCTGGCAATAATGTTACTAGAAATACATTACCTATAATAAATAGATATAATTTGAAAAAGAAATCAATATAATACAATATTATTATTTTATATTTATTTATGTTTTAAATTAACTTTACACAATAGTGTATCTTCAAAATGTTTGTCAATCATACGTAACCTTTTTATAGAACAAATATCCCCTGAAACACTAAATAATCGCTCAACAGAAGCACTGGATGGTAAAGCTGTGTTGTATTTAATAACAATATTCTTTACTAATGTCATTGAATTCAAAATTGTGAGATCAGCTGTATAAAGAGCTTTAATAAATAAACATAGTATATTACTATACTAAATTGGTAAACATAATAATATCCGCATTATAGACATATTTTTTTTTCAATTCGCAAAAGGTACTTAATAATTCGAAACTGTAACGCGTTATTCAATAGAAATTATTTATTAAAAGTAATTTTCGTTACTTAGAAATAATTCTAATGAAATTACGTAACGCTTTACTTTCGTTACGTTACTACCCAACACTGCCCCAAAAGTTGAAAGATGAAATATTTCAGTATCTTAGGATATAAAAAAGTTTTATGTTTATAATGGAATAATTGGGAAATCGATTAAACTGATATTGAAACACAATTTTAATATGTTAATTGCAATAAATACCATTATAATATTGATAATTAGTTGAAAATAGATTAATTTAATGTGAAAGAATGTCAGATAGTTTCAGCATATGATCTTTGTGACATAGGTAGGCCAGATCATTCATGGAGCAGGTTAAGAGCGTATCATTTATAGTGAGTATTGTGATCTTAGGTATACATGACGACTAAACAAAGCCAGTTTTCTATACATAGTTATTCACAATAACTTCATAATTAAAACAGATATATGTTGATGCCACATAATTGGAATGTTCATGTCGAAAGTTACAGGTTAAATTATTATAATAACATTAAGTATGATATTTGTACAATTTAATTAAGGAATCAGTTGATTAAAATGTATACATAATAGATATACAAGATATAATATAAATATTACAAACATTTTAGTTTTGAAAAAAAGAACATACAATTGAAAATCATTTGGATTATCCTTGATTAATTGTGGTAGATTTCTTTGTTATTTGTTAGCATTATTGTTACTTGGTGTCGTAGTGTTATTAACTAAAAATATAATGTACTAAAATACCTATTGTAAAATATTTAGATCATATTTAATTTTTTATCTGACAGATTGACAGATTCTATACCCTATTGTATTTTTAATTATGAACACCTAAACATAAGTTATAACATTTTTTGTATTCAAAAGGTATTTTTTTTTTACATAGGTGATTCATTTTAAAATGATTGATAAATATTACATAATATTTGTGATCTTATGATTTACTTAATTGGTAAATTGTTTAAATATGGGTGCATTCGTAAAGTGGAGAAAAGCAATAAAATCTAGTTCATTAAAACACTTGAGAGTTCAGTTTTTAAAATATGTTACTTGATTATTTCATCAATTTGCCAACCCGGTATTTTTTTATTTTTTTTATGCGACTGTTTGATTATTTTATATTTGCTGTACTTAGCATAATATTTACTTTTTACTCTAATATTACATAACAATATAATAAGTATTGAAGATAACATTGCTAGTTCAATAAAAAAAATAAAAATTATTTATATTTATTTTATAATTACTCTAGAGCTTAGAGATTTTACTTAACCATGTTATAGTCTTATGATTTATAGCTAATTTTGTTTTATTTTTAGATTTACCTGGCCCCATAAGGATTCATAGTTGATGTTGTTGAATCGAAGATCAGAATACAGCGATTTTAAAATATAATATCAGAAGCTCTATACAATCAAAAGTAGAATAACTATTTTAAAATACAATGGTGATCAAAAAAGAAAAAAAGAAAGTTTTACTGAATAGAATACACTAATGGACTCAGGATGAAATTTGTCTTTTACGTCATAGAACATTATAATATGAATTTGTATTTGTGTACAACACTCTGTTCCTAACAATCAATATAGAAGCAACATTACCAGGTTTTTGTTAATCTATGATCTGAAGTACAAACTACTGAACACTTGAACGAAGTCTGCGCACCAACTTGAGTTTAAACATTTACTGCTACCTTGTTCAAGGCCATAATCACCCAGTATCATTCCCTAGCTGTTACCAACTACATTATGATAATTATTGGGATCAGGCTTTATATATTATATGCTGAAATATTGTTTTGAAAATTTTATTAATTTTATTACTAATTAATTTTTATAATTATATTCATACTTATAGCCTAATAATATTATTTTCAAAATCACGATAAACAAGATTGTATTGTAAAGAAAAATTGTTAAGTTATATAGTCATACCAAAGGTTAGGTTATTTTAAAACTGTGTTCAATTGCTAAACAATTTAATATTCTATTAATCTTTAAGGTATTATTATCATAATAAACTGAAGTTAGGCTAACTTGGGCTTATCGTAATAATAGTACCTTAAATTTCAGTTGAAAACTAAATTATTATCTGTGTTCAAATAAAATGTCAGTTAATTTACTTCAATATATGAATATACAATATTTATCAGATAATTTTTGTTATATTTCACATGATAACCTATGTTTATAACTTCCCACTGTTCATCCTAAGTTTGAATATGTATATAATAAAAAATAGACAGAAAATAAAAACAATCTGAGTCTTAATTTGCCTGAAATATTCTCTGCTCAATTCTATTTAAATGTGCAATCTGAAGTATGTTTAACATAAATAATAGATGTGCAAACTGACAAATAGACAGTCTTATATAGATGAGGAATGTTTTAATACAGCGCTTACCATTATCACACACAAAAATAGTACAATACCACATAAATTTACAAAACATAGTACCTAGAAATAAATAATTAAAAATAACATCAAAATAGTCATAATTTGTAGTAATATAGTAATGGTAATAAAAATTTTAATATGAATATTTTCAGTAGGCTCCTATTGATTTTATTTAAAATGTCATATGCAAAAATTCAAAAACTAATAGTCAACTGAAAACTCACTACAAATTGTATACTGTGGGTACAATCTTTTACAAATAAAGCTTAATCAAGTTGTCATAATTAATCTATGATAATCGTCCAAAATAAATGTGTGCGCTAATGGTAAGTCCTGTATTTTAGAATCTGTGTGCAGTTTTGTCCCATGTATTTTTGCAGTAATAGGTAATGTCTTTTTATAATCTCAATTACACTTTTTCATTTCACTACATCTATAAAATATTAAATGTATTAATTCAGAATAAATCTATATTAGGGATGCCTACTACCTACTTAAATATGCAATTTTTTTTTTAAATTATAAATATATATTTTTAATTCATGTAATGCTAATGACCTCGGATGTCAAAGCAGAAATTATATATAATATCAAGATCAATAATAAATAAAAAAAAAAAACTGTCTATATAGTATTAATATTTAATTGTGATATTACGAGTTAATAATTATTATTAAATAAGAAGTTTTAAAATCGATTAATCACATTTGCCAGCTTATTAAAGATAATAATTGCATTTGTACAATTATATTAAAACCTACATAATATTGTCTATTTAACTATTATTTATTTAAATTTTATACTTGAATTATCTAATATCTCTAAAGCCAAAATTAAAGTTATTTACTTTTCTATATTTTAGAAATGAGTTGATGAGTACTATAGTATATTTATTTCATTTTTGTCTCAAAAATTGTGATTGAAAATTTCATTGGGTGTTTATAGTATAATAAAATATCTAGTTTCAAGTACCCATGAATAATATTTCTAAATTATAACAAAATAACAAACCTTTATTCTTGTCTTAAATACGTTATTTCGTCCAAATTTGACCAATAAAAGACTGTTAATATATTTTTTAATTTTTTGGTTTCAGAATTAACTTCTAATATGTGACCTTGTTTTGAATTTTCATTCTTTATCTATAAAAGTTGAATACCTATTTTATGAATGTTTAGCAATAAAATAATGAATACCACATTTTGAAATTTATAAACGTTTATTACAAAAAAAGCGGGTAAGTCGTGTATGTCGCTCTGCTGTACAGTAGGTTACAAGTGGGTTACTGTAATGGATGGAATTAAATTTGAATCCAATGATATTATATCATTGTATATTTAAATCTTAGATTTAAAAAGAAAATTTTTTATGAATTTCTAGCTTAAAATAATTTGTGAATTTTCGTGATTTTTACGTATTTTGTCAAAATTCCAACTTTGAATGCTTATAAAAAAAATTGTGACTATGAATTTCTTTTATTTTTCAACTGCTATTTTAACAATATGTTAAGAGCTTTGTATTCAATTTTAAAGCTTTTCTGCCTAACAAATAAATTTTTATCGATATTAATTTAAAAAAAACTAATAATATGATCGAAAATTTGAAATTCCTATGAATAGTTCAACTTTAGTCGAAATTTTTTGTAAATTTCATGGTGGATAGAATATACTTATATAAACATTAGGTGAAAATTTCATGTATATATGGTCATTTGTTTTAAAGTTATATCAAAAACCAAAATCGATTTTGTCGAAAAATGAGTGTGAGTAAAATTTCCCGTTTTTCCCTTAATTTTTAGTTTGTTTTTCTCAATTATTTAGAAAAGTATTAAGAATTTTTTACTTTTGACCCCCCAAAGTACCAACTAGATTCACTTTCTGATCGAACGAGTTACTGAAGTCAAAAATCGAAGCATTTTTACTGCCCCAAAACGTGATGACAGACACAAAAAAAAAAAAAAACACACATCATGGTAAAATCAATACATTCATCGCTCCGCTCAGAATCTAAAATCAATGCTATTAATTTTGAATACTTTTAAATTGCTATAGTAAAATACCTACATACCAAGGAGCCTTGTTTTAAATTTTCAAGATTTTCGATCATATAAACAAAATGTATTGACATACAGAAAAAATATTGGAAATGTCCATAAACAGTTCAAAATGAGCCAAACTATTTTAAAAATTTTATCAAGTAGGCACTTACGTGAAATGATAAAATAAACATTTTGTGTATATTTCAAGTATTTTCGGTCATTTAATTACAACACAATAGTCAATAAGAAAATTGTTACATGAAAAGTTGCGTGTTTAAACTATTTAAACAATGATTGTTTAAATAGTTTTCTGTAGACATAAGAAAGTTATGGTCAGCTGTGTTTTAAGGAGTAAAATGTAGGCAAATTTACATGATGGTTTCTTGTGTATATATTTGGTTTGTGGCAAGTAAATATAGGTACCTACATGAGTGATGAGTGTGTTTGAATATATATAATAATATCTAGATTTTACGTTCTATATCAATGAATGGCAGGTACGCTTTTAATCGGCGTAGTAGTTCATTTCTGTTTATCGTGTACCTAATCATATTTAAATTTATTTTATAGGTAGGTATTACACCTTTCATTTTAGGGCCAATATACGCGAGTTTTTCTAAGCTAGACAGCGCTCGAAAGTAGTAAGAGAACATCCAAATCACTTATAAAGTGCTTTATGAGTTATGACTCTGATTTTTATTTGTTTTTTTATGGTAAGATCACTAAGAACATTATCTATTCTGTGTTTGTATGTGGTTTTTTTTACGATAACTTATATAGTTTTTAAGTGAGTTATGAGCATTTTTAATTTACGATTTTTTAAATACACATAACTTTCTACAAAATTTAACTATCGAAAAAAACTACATACAAACACAGATAATTTTCTTAACATCAAGTTTCATAATAGGTCGATTCACTCTAATTTTTAAACTAACGGTGCTAAACGTGATTTGCTGAGCGTACATTTGGTGTCTTATGCGCTTGTAAGACGGAGTTAACAAATGATTGTGTAGCGTCCTCTTAAAATACATCGAACTTCTTAAATATTTCTAATTAATTCTAACAACTATATTTATATTAATTTGATCATTTAAGAATAAACTTTTTTATTTTAACAAAAAATTTAAGATTTCAGACATCGTACACTTAACTCCTAAATTAAAATTGTCTGTTTCTAGCGTTCAATATTTAGATATACCTACTTAATTAGTAATTATCATAATTTAGGTAGGTACACATAATTTCGTCATTTTTTTCACGTTATTAATCATAGTTTTATCAGCTGAATGACTAGGTAAACCGTATACCTTAAATTCTCCAAGTTTAGCCATGAGCAACCACATTTTACAGAATTAAGTTGGTCAGTAGGCCAACACTATAAATAAAAGCGCAATTACCCGTCTGTAGTGTAACTTAAATAGCTCAGGTAGGTATAGTTATTCATTTATTAAAGTACCTATAAAAAATTTAAGTTTTTACTAATATTCTTTACATATAGGTAGATTTTTACTAAATCGTTTTAAATTTCTTCATTTTTCAACCACCTCATTTTATATTGATTTAATTATTGCACCACTTAATCTATATCTAGACATGGTAAATTTTCATTAAATAACTATTTAAAAAAAATATAAATGTCTTAAGAAAATGCTCAATTTTGTATCCATGTTATCTCCGTCTTACTACCGCCGCAGTGTGTGACGTCGTTGTATTAGAACAACAAAATATATAAATTAAATAAAATGTAACTATTTAACTTATTATTAATAGTTGTTGTATATAGGTACGAGGTAACTCAGTATCCGCCTAATCCTATATAATTTAATTACATTAATGTTATCAAAAACTAGTAATATTAAAATCAACTATAAAAGACAATAGAAAATGTATGGGGTGGGTGATCTCAAATGGTAAAATTACCTGGTATTAGCCACTATTTAAGTGTCAACACTGTCAACAAGGATAGATAGTTAAAATATAATAATAAATATGTACCTTTATCAGGCTGTTGGTGGGTGGGTGGCATATTAGAATTGCCTCAAGTTTGCCACGCCATTATAGTATTATATAGGTAATTGCAATTCGATTGATATTGGTTACTCTCGATATATTTAGGTGGACTTGGGGAGTATTGAGTATCAGTATCTCTATATACCCCTACGTATATCATAGCGTTATGGTTTTGTTAAAATATTTACACATGGCTTAAAGGATGAACTTTTTGACCTATATTATCGATTTTATCTCATGAATTTACACTATTTACCTACTGCATTTCCTATTTAAAATGGCCATTTTAAATAATAAAAAAGTATTTATTTTATAAACGCACTGACTTATAGTTTATACAGAGGAAATTATTTATTATTTAATTAAGACAATTAAGTAAATTGTATCTGTTTTTAATTTAACCACAGTACCACACGCTGTGTTATCCATTTGAAAAAAATATTGCAGTTATAAGTTTCAAATTGATTATCTAATTCTTGTTTTGTGCACTTTGTATATCAACTATCATTCAGTATGTAAATAGTTTATAAATAGTTATATTAAATGATATATACCTAAATCATGATTACAATAAACTTTTTTATTTATTTATTAAACTTACAAAAATTACGTGTTCAATATACAATATATTTATAAAATATAGGTTTGGCAAAATGTCTGTAAATATATATTATATGTAGATACATATATACTTCACTAACTCGCCCTATACCCTGTACTAATCTACAGTTAAACATAATGTTTCCCCAGAATTTTAAGACAATATTTTGTGATTATTATGGGCTAATGACTTTAGAAGTTGAATCCTTATTAATACAATAAAAAAACTCATAAGATAACATGACAAGGTATTTTAAAATGTATGATAAAAATATTAATAGCAACTAAAGAAGTAATACAATTTAACTTTTTGAATATCGAAACCTATATATGTACACATTTGTGCATAAAGAAGTTAAACAAAACAAAAATAATATCAACACAATTAAGTAAAAATATTTTAGAAAATAAAAACCTGAGCAATTAAAAATATATGAAATTACTCATTAGCTATTTATTTTAATTTTCTAAGTTAAAGTTTTAGTGACTTCCCACGTCGCCAAAACCCAATTTGCCGACACCCCAGTTCGCCGACTCTCAATTCGCCGACACCCCATTTCGCCGACTATTTTTTACATGTTTCCAATTCGCCGAATATAAATATTATATAAAAAATGTCAAAATAAATAAAAATAAAAAATTTGAAACGTTTTTGGTTTAAAAGCCAAATCATTTCTCAAGGCAGTTTCTTTAATAATATTGAACATCCTTGTATAGGTAAGTATTAGTGCTTTTATTCGGTAAAAGAGCATAAACCTAAATATAAATAAATATTTCAAATTATAATGTTTGATATGAATGAATTATTTCATAATATACAGAAAAATGATTCTTAAAATGATTTATATATTTTATATATAATAATAAAAAATCACCCTGTATAGGAAAATTGCTTTTGTCAACATACGCCGATCATACACGCTTATCAAACCTAACACTTATCGAGTATTATATTCATAAATTGTATGGAATAAATCTGATAAACACGATTAAATTGACATGAACATATTGATCGACGTATAAGTATATTATTATTATTATATAATATTATACTATTTTAAATGATAATATACCATTGGTACCATAACTCCCATTACAAAGCAGTGTAATGTATATATTTGCAAAAAAAATTTTGGAGCGGATTTAAATGTACCATCCATGACAATAATTTCACTGTTACAAAGCCGTTTTAAAAATCCCTCTGTTCCAAATATAATTATTTTATTATCATTTCCTTCTGAACCTAATTAGTTTATAAATATTATAAATATATTACTTTATATTGACTTGTAATATTTATATGGAATAGATTAAAATTTTAAAATAATTACCTAATAAAAAATCTCTCCACAACTAAATTCACCAATCTGTACTCCCTCTGGATTTTATATGCGGGAAATCATTTAATCATTGAACTTATCGACAACCTACTGTGTTATCGCTGTCATAAAATCCGTTTTTGATAAAAATTATTGTCACCTGTCGGCGAATCGGGAAAATTGAAACTATATTTATAATTTGTCGGCAAACTAGACTGTCGGCGAAATGGGAATGTTTCTAAAATATTTTAAAACTGGTATATTTGTCGGCGAACTGAGTTGTCGGCAAATTGGGATTCGGCAAAGTGGGTATGAACCAAAGTTTTAACTTCATAAATCATAATTCATGATTAATAAATAATAATACTATATAATAAATATTAATAATATAGAAATAGTTAGGTATTTCAGTATTTGAAAGATTTAAAATTACGAATGCTGTTAGTAAAAATTAAATAAATCTACATACATTTTTCTGATGAGTGTTTAATATAGTTATTTGAGATATCATATTATCATTTAAATAGAACAATTTTGTTTTTCTGAATGTTACATTTGAGGTATTTAAAATTGATTCTTTTCAATATTTCAGGACAATATATCTATGATTATTTAATATTTTAAACAAGGATAATAAATTTAAATCATTTTTGCATGTATCAAGTAATTTCATGTTGAAATATATTAGGATTTCAGTTCACTATAATCTAAATGCCTATTATTTCTATGTTTTTGGCAAGAATGACTTAAAATTCGAAGGAATATGTTTTGAATGGTTTTTAATGCGTGCTTAAGGTTTATTTATAACAGTTGCCCAGATAAGAGATCCTTCAATCCTTGTTAATCTAAATGACAACGAACTATAAAGGGAAATCTAAACGATAGAAAGTGATTTTGGATCATTAAACTGTTTGCATCATTTTCTATTCAGGAAATTAAATGTGCTCTAATTTTGTTAGGGCTTTATGGCCTTTATGCTAATACCTTTACAAAATTTGTTAAAAAAAAATTTGTTTCAGAAATGCCGATTCAATATTTTAAATATTTTAATAAGTTCGTGTATCCGATCAGTGAATTCCTTAGAATCGACAAATATTGTAAAAAGGGAACAATATAAATAAGCATCTGTTTTAAATAAAGTGTTAATTATTTTTGAATGTTTATTACAGTCAGCTTCCACAACGAGAAGAGTAAAGTGAGAAAAATTCCAAACTCACAAAATGAAAATTACTTGTTATTATGAAACGAAATATCTATAGGTATAAACTAATAAATTACTAAACACAGTCCAATTAGAAGGTATATATTTTGTATAGATAATATACATTATAATGTTAGTATAAACTTATAGTTTATATATTAAGTTCTGTTATTTTGGTCTGTGGAGGTAGGTACCTACCTAGGTAATCTAAAAGAGTATTAAACTATTCACCTGATAGGATGTATTTTATTAAGTTAAAATGGACTATATGATCTGTAGGTATACATACTTAAATATATAGCCATCTAGGACAGCAGTCTAAAAAAGAGCCTGTTCCATACTGCCATTATAATATTATATAAACTATTACTGTAATTAAATCAAATATGCTTACTTTAATAATTCTCATTTCTCAATTGCCTATTGGTATGTTCTTAATGTTAAATACTGCACTGCTGCTTATTGGTAGGTATATTATTATTAATCAACAACCATTAATTCGTTATAAAAAAGTCTTCAATGTATAGATATACCAACCATTTAATCCATTTGGGTTCTACCTATTTATAAATTAACAAATAATTGTAATTATAGCCACAATATTATTAGAAGTGTATAATTTTAAAATTAATACATTTGCTTATATAAGAGGTAAAATAGAATTTTCATCCATAAATTATGAGTAAGTGTTCTTTCAATGCTCAATATTTTTTAAGGCTATTATTAATTATTATGTTCATACGTCTACACAATGTGTACTAAATTTGACTTAAGAATGACGCAGGAAGGCACCTATATAGGTATAACTCACGCAATTAAAAGTTTGGCCAAGAGAAGAAAAACACGAAAACTTTATTGTTGTCCGTGGATGATCGTGGTGGTATACCGAATATACGGTAATTACCCAGGATCTGCAGTGCGTGCTCGTTAGCTATATTCGACAAATATATACCTATATATTTATACATATATATTATATAATATAGGTTTATGTATAGAGCTCCGAGTAATATACAGACAACTAGTTTGCCCCTATTGTGCACAGAGGCTACCGAATAACAAGGGGGATCCGGAGAGTTTGTTCGGATTAAAGGGATAATAGACGGATCGGTTCATTGAGTTCACTGTTCGGAGGTCTTTTTTTTCTCTTTCTTTTTTTAGCTGTACAAGTGCATCGGTGGAGTTTTTTTTTTTTTACCTCCGTCGTCATTATCGTCGTTGTATAATAATTTGTATTATATTATATTCTTCTTTAAAAATGTTCATTGTGCGGGTGCGTGTTTGTACCCATTGCGTCGGTTCGTATTAGATCCCACAAGTGCAAAAACACTGTTCAATCGACCGGGTCCATCGATAATGGTATTTACACGCTTATTATTGTATTATTATTATTATATAGGACGTACACAAGTGACGCTCATCGTCCATACCGCGAAACGATAACGCTGCGATCTTCGACAGTCGGTTCGGTTACAAAGGAGTCGCGCGCAGGAACTATGCCGCATATTTGGGCACACCGGAAATTCTTTCGGCAACATTTAAACTCTGGTTACATTATTTGGGTTATTACGCACGGGTCACAGCTACGCAATGTATATAAATCGCCTTTGTCGGTGATTTTATTTTACCGACAATAGCAAATTGGACCTGAAATGTCGTCTCCTCGCGTAATACATTGTACTCATATATTTATACGTATTATATAGGTACGACTATAGGTAATTAAACGGTTTATGAATGCGCGCTAGTTGATCGATAAAAACGTCGAGATCCCGACCGATGCGACGAAAACGACCTACAAAAAATAAAAAAATATATATACATCAAATGGTCAGACAGGTAGAATTAAATTCGGGTATTTAGACTGTGCATTATAATGGAAATATTGAGGGTGTGCTAATACGACGGTGCATTATACTGCGGGTACCTTTGAATGGAAAGTATTACAAAAAGGCCGTGAGACCCGATTGTGTGATTTTGTATTTACTGAAAAAGAACATGGTATTGTGTAATAAACGGATATAGGTTGTTATTATTATTATAAAAGTATCTTCCGCGCGAACGGTGGTATGATGGTATATATTTTAATGATGAAAGATATTGATGAAGAGCTAGTAGATCATGTTAACTGTTAACTAATACCTAACATGCTATAGATATTTAGTTTATATATACTTCAAATAAAGTCAAAATAATTTATCGTAATATATAACATTGATTATATTTTAACCCAATATTAGACTATAGCTGATACCTACCAATTACCATAACAATAAAATGCAATAATTTAGGTGTAATTAAAAATGTATTTTTGTCTTTTGATTATAAGTAAGCATACTAGCATACCTACTATTATTATAACAATTTATGTATTTGGAAATATAGGATTTCTGAATATATAAATTAATGGAAATCCGAAATACACATTGTATATTAAATATACAACAATAATAGGTACGGGAAGTAAATTATACATAGCTAGCCTTATCTTGGCAATCGATGGAAGCATATTTCATGGGACGTATTGTTAATTATAATTTCAACGTTCATATAGCGCTCATACATACACATAAATACATATAACCAAATGTACTGTACTCTAACGGCTACGTAGATACCTACCTATAATGGACTAGAAATAATAACAGTAATAATTATTATAATGATATATATCATATACGTATACACACCATACACATAAAATATCATTAAAATACCGTTTGCAGATTAACTATTATGAATTATAATGGTATAATATGCGTACTTAGTGTATATAATATAAGCCTATAGGTATTGTATTATATTTTAAGCTACCTATACTGTCTTGTACCTTAACTATTGTCTTGAGCTTTTTAAGTTCATAGCCTCGGAATATTTCACCATTATACATAAGATGAATGGAGTTGTATATTTTATTATTAGTAATCGTCATCTTATATAGATAGGTACCTATATAATATGCACACTGCGCTGGTTATGTTTTATAAAACATAAATAGTTGTAACGAAATAACATGGGGTAATGTTGTTTTCTTTTAATTAAGCATCCTTTAAAGTTTAAATATTGTTTTAGAACGTTTGGGCGCTAACGTATTTATACAATAAAAACGATAATGCGTATAGTTCTTATTTTTCCCCTTGTCAACTCTTTATGTCATGTATATTTTAGGAGTGGACCGACACTACTGTTGCGTCACGTTTCCATCATCCGAGATCAACGGTGGTACCATCGAAGCCGACTTCACAATTAAATTGTGCCAAATGGAATTACACAAAAAACCACGGGGTAATCTGATGAAGTCACGTTTTTGTTTGGTTATGACACTTATGGTTCCTTCCTCACCCATATTAGAGCGTCCGTACGGAATATTATAATTATATTATCGCAAAAAGGAATGGCAAGGACATTTCTGTAAAACCATATTTTTTGATGGCGACGTTCGTGCATGCGATCGCAGGGAGTAACGATGGATGAGGCGGATATGCACAGAGGTGACGAACGACGAACGAGGAAAAAATAACATTCACCCAACTGCTTAGTTAACCAAGCCCCTTATGTATATATAGTTGGGACCTTATTATATTTTATGCCAGCATATATATTATGAGCAAGCACAATCGTTATAGGGTGTCTTTATAGTCTTAACGTGAATTTCGTCAAATTTTCTAACTTGAAAGTTAAAACTCAAAAGTTCGTATGAGCGTTTCTGAGTTATTAAAATGTATATACTACAGCACTTAATAATTATGGTTTGATATAAACGTACGTTAAGTTCTACATGGCTACACGACTGCAGAAAAAAATATTAGGTATCATAATATAATTAATAATTATTAATTATGTTTATTTCATTTTCGTACATTTTATAATTCAATATACATAATATAATATTCCATTACTGTAAAATAAAAATTATAATTCATATAATCATAATATGGCTTAGGCTTATATTATATATTTAACATTTTAATACTATTGTCATAACTCATAATACCTTCTATATTTCATGTAGATAATTATATCTAATAATATTTTTTTCTACCATGTTGGAACATACACATCTTATTGTTATATTCGCGAAGCAATCAACATACATTCAGCATATACCTATGTTTTTTACCAAGTAGGAACTTACATTCGCCCACATTTATATATTAAATGTAGTATGTTCTATATCAGGCATGTCAAAATCAAAGCGTCAAGTGGGCCAAATGTGTTGAAAAGCTTACTATGCGGGCCACACATAACAATTTAACAAGCAAAAATATTTAAAAAAAATCTTATTCGATTAAAGTTTATCTGAAGATAAGACAGCATAATAATGTATACTAAATAAACCATTGTCTAAGAATCTAAGATAGTTGTGACACGGCTTAATATATTTTTTGTCACGCCTGCACCTAAAGTTTGGTTTTCGACAACGGTTGAAGCGTTCGAAAGCGTCCTTTTTCCGTCCAGCGGGCGGTAAAGTGGAAATCCCCAAAGTGCCGGGCGGAAAAGAGGAAATCCCCCAAAGTGCCGGGCGGAAAAGAGGAAATCCCCCAAAGTGCCGGGCGGAAAAGAGGAAATCCCCAAAAGTGCCGACCGCCGGGCGCGTATCCCCTGCACAACCAGAAATTAAAATGTATACCTACCACGGTTCTTACAAAACATAAACTTTTGGTTACATCTTAAATGTATAGTATAACCTCCTTGCATGACGCATAAACATTTAAACATATTCAATTTGCACTGTTCCTAGATAAGTGCGTCGAACGATGAGTTGGTAAATGTCTTCCATGAAATTGTTTTTGTAGAATAGTCTATAATTGTTGCATAGATCCCTGCATAACCTTTTCCATGAACGCAGGGGCGTGACAAAAAATAGTATGTGTGGCTCGCGCGGGAAGGCCATTTCAGTCTTGGGCGAAATGCGGCACTCGCCTACGGCTCGTGCCGCACACGACGCCCACGACTGAAATGGCTCACTTCCCGCCCTTGCCACACAATATACTATATTTATTAATATTTTATGGTTTTGTTCATTAACATATGTATAGGTAGCCACGGCCCGCAAAAAATTAAGCTGAGAGCCGCGTGTTTGCCATGCATGTACTATGTTTTTTTATTTTTTTATTTATTTATTTTAAGCCTCAACAGCTAAGGTTATTGACTTGTACTATATTATACATCCCATACAGGGTGCCAGTGTGTAACACCGTGATGTTTAAGGAGTTTGCACTAAATGTCGCTGACACATATGACATATTGCAGGCCTTATAGTCAACATTAGGGGCATAAGTATTGGATTTTGCTAGATTATTTTTTGATTAGCATAATATATTTTGTTCACTACTACGGTGCCTAATTTATGCACGTCACCATGACGTGTTCGTCCTCGTATATACATTAGGTATACACTATATATGCACACACCGATCTACCTATAGAACACTTAGGTATACCTACTTCTTTATGGTTACATAACTAGTTATGTAGGTATGTGATTATCTACGTAGGTAATCAATATTAGTAATTTAATTTTTTTAATAGTTATATTAATTAATTTAAAAAATTGGTTAGTCGTCTTTAATAATATTAATTATTAGAAGAAAAGGGAAAAAAGCCATTTATTTGTTATAATTTGAGTACAGATTACTAAAAATTATTATACGCATTCGAATAGTTGCAATTTGAAGATCATTTTTGATAAAATCATATAATATTTCAAAAGTATAAATTAAAACCAAAACTGTGCAACACCCTGTATTATGTGTATAGTTCTGCTAGTGCTGTCCGCTGAAGATCGTGTATTATGTATTACGATGGGACGACTCACGGCGGTGGTGAAGTTGGAAAATAAATATTGCCCTCTGCTTGTGTCCGTATATAAAGTATACATAAATATATATAATTTATATATATATTGGTACTCGAAGAGCCGGTAGCGGGACGGGTCCAAGATGCGCGCGAGTTTTGTGTTTGACGACCTCTTGGATTTGTCGGGACTCCGGTCCACTGCCGTATCCCGTGTAAATATTTACCCGGCAACCACTACCCACCGCCGTATCATATGTCCCCTATATTATATACATATATGATATTATGTATTCTCGATTAATCCCTCCCCCGCCACCTGGTATATATGGTTGGCGAAAACCTTTGAAATTTTCATAATATGTATTATGTATAATACTCGTGTATAATAGTGTGCATATACGACATACTCCGTGCTGCTGTTATTGCAGCTATACAGTGATCCGATATACTTATAAATTATTATTATATATTATATATCTAAAGATAACATTATATGCTGTACGCATAGCTGTGCGGCCGTGCGGGTAAAGGGTACTATGTATAATAATAATATATAATTATAGTTTTATTATATGAAGCGCGCGCACACACACACAGACGCACACAGACGCACGCACGCACTCACGCATATCCGTATAATGCTTTAGTACGTGATTTATTTCGCAGTTTTCTTCGTGTCTAGTGTTTGATGATTTAAATATTTCCTTCAATACAATATAATAATCTGATAATCGAGAAGCGTTATACTGAACGTCGGCGGATTTATATATTCTCAACATCTCAACTCTGTATAAATAACAAACAAGTTTATTGTTGAAAATATACCTTTTAATGATTTTTTAGTCATTAAAATTTGATTTACACACTAACAATACGAAAAAAGAAGAAACTAAAATTGTTTGTGTGTACAAAAATTATCTTTTATTAATTTAACAAATTTATAATCAATTTATTACAAAATTCAAATATTATAACAATTGAACGAACAGTTACAAATGTATAAATTTATATAGGTACATGTTTCAAATAAAAAAAATGAACATACAGTATTGAAAAAAAAAAATTTATAACTGGCAAAAAATAGAGCAAAGTTGCTATTATCAGAGGGAAAATATTTTTGAAGATATAATATGTATCATTTTTTATGAATTAGCACAAAATGGCTAAATTATTACATTTTTACAAGTAAAAGACTTTCAAAGTCGAAAAAGAGGTTGGGGGAATAAACGATATACATCATAAATATAAAGAAACAAACAAATACACAAAATAAGCGTCGCATACAGTAGAAGCTTAGAAAAAAATTTTACAAAAATATAACTTTTAACACATGCTTTAAATACAAAAAGGGGAAACATTTAAAAAAAAATGAGAAAATGAGAAAAAACAGCACAAAATGACTATAATTTAAATGTTGCGAGTACAAGATTTAGCTGAAAAGGGAGGGGGGAGAGACAAACAACATAGAAGAAGGAGATAAACTTAAATAAAATAAAATAAATAAAATTAAAAAAAAAAAAATACGTCAGTTAGGAGACACAAAAACAAGGAGGGGAGGATACGAGATGGCGATTAGGTGCGGATTTGTAACAGTTTTGGCCACTGGTCACCTCCACAACATTTCACGACCGTTCCCACGGGGAGGCGAGTGTCACGGACGCGTTTGCTCGGACGCGTGACGACCTTGCCCAGCCGGCGAGGCCAGACCGAGACGGCCGTGGGAGAGATGGACGACGGCGACAAGCAACGGCGGTTAGTGCGCGATGTTGGCGCTTTGATGGTTGACGGTGAGACGACTCTAGCGACAGACTTGCAGCGGATACTTGACAATCGGTAATTTTCGCACTGGCGTTGACCCTTCAGCAATGAACGGTCCTGCAATGACCGTCGCCACGAAGTCGCACGCCACCGGACCCTGAGACATTCATATAGTTTCTTCGGGTTCGGTGCTGCTGACATCCGTGTTCCTAACGCATAAAACTCTATACCACTTACCTCGAGCCAAAGTGTCCGCCACTGCCATCGTAACGAGTCGCCATCGCCGTCGTCATCATCGTAGGTACGGTCGGGGCGGAATCGTTGCCCGCGCCGTTACCTCAACTTACCGCCGCGCACCTTCCGGGCTCTTTCCCGTATCCTCCCCTCCTATTCGTCGCCGTCTTCCTGACGACATCATCGGCCCTTAGGGGACCGCCAGACTAACGTGGGTCGCGGACGGTTTCTCTTCGCCAGCAACATAGACGTCGGAAAATCCGCCTGACGTCTTTCCAGCACGAGGTCTTGTACCTTCGTGGCTGGTCGGATTTTCCGGTTGTTGCTGGCGGGTCCAGCCTACCTACGACCTCACCGTTGTCTGGCTCTTCAATGCCCTGAGCCGGCTCAATTTCGTTTTCAGCTTCACACGTCTTCGCCGCATCGTCGAGCGGGCCGTCCTTGGGAATCGGAGTGGTTTCGACGGGCCCCAACTCCAAGAACGGCGCGTCGCCTGCACTCGACAATGCACTACTGCCCACGAAAATTGACAACGGATCATTGGTATCTTTTGTATCTTCTGTGTCGAGCGTTGCGTCTTCGAGGACCACATCCACATCCATTGGTTCCGACTCTGGAGACAGCTAGACAATTCTTGACATGGTATCTTGATAGATAGCAAGCAGAAGAGTTATGACCCAGTTGTGCACGTTGTAATTTTCGTTATAATAGCTGTCCATGATGCCCGCAATTATTTCATGCAGGATCTGTAGTATGTTCGACTTTTATTTCTTGTATATGTTGCGATGATAAGCAGCCATTTTTAAATGTGCGTATGTGTATACGAGTGTATGTAGTCGCTGGTCGAATTGAGAATTGCAAATGAACTAAAAACGTCCCTTTCAACACAGAGACCGATAAATTTAAAAATCTCCTAAACGACTAAGTTTGTTATTTGCCAGCGAGTACGATAATCGTTTGCATTGACCAGCAATTTCAGCTAGGTTACCGTGCAAATTAATTACCTATCAACCTTAGCAGTTGGAAAAGAAAATGTTGTAATTTTTATCGTAAATACATTTATAAAAGCAATTATTAATTTTTGAAATGTTTTACAGTTATTTATACTTCGATGGTTGTCACTTGTCAGTTGTTTTTTCTTACACTTGGGAAAATATTTATTACCAAGAAAATAAAAAATATACTCTTTAAAAAGAATTACAATTATACATAAACAGACAAACACAATCAACATAAATAATAGGTACATATTGTATTACTAAACATGTTCGGTGGGGCCCATTATCTCATTGAAGAATAAATAAAAAAAAAATTAAAAATAATATACATTTTAAAATACCTAGTTCAACTGCAAGAATCGTAGTTTATATTTATTTTATTCACTACATCTATAAGGAACTATATAGGAACTATTAGGTTGTATTAGTAATAACTACGATGTGTGATTTTTGAAATAGGTAATATAAAAATAAAATTTTTCAAGACCTTCGCGATCGATATAGGTACAGTGGAAAATATCGAAAAATTGCATAAATGCCTATACTTTCAAAGTTTAATTATTATTATTATTATTAATATATAATCTTAAAAACAGAATAGTATGAGATCTATCATCTATGCTTTGTTCATAACAGTTTATTTAATTGAACTGAATAACGAAAATAAAAGTGCACAAAGGGTGTATTAAGGGATTGTTCTATTTTGATAGTACCTATGTACTATTTTTAGGCATAAATTATTATTTTATTTAACAATAATATACATTAATATATTTTTATTATTTTCTATAAAATGTGCAATTTCGATATAATATTAATATCGAGTATCACAGAAATAATAAAATAATAGAGATTTATACTCTTAATAATTGCTTTTTTATTATGTGGTACTCTAATATTATAGTGGTATTATACAAAAATGTCCACGGTAAAAATGTCCAAAAAAGATGTCCGCGGTGAAAATGTCCGAAACCGAGAATGTCCGAGGTGAAAATGTCCTAAACCAAGAATGTCCATAGTAAAATTTTCCAAAATCGAAAAATTGATTAATCGTTACATAATAAAATGGGAACACTCTGTATCACATTAGTTATCCGTTTCAAAAAAAAACCCTGAACGGCTATATATTTTCTATACTATGACTGTGAATACCTGAAGATATTTATAACTTCCTACCTAATATGTGATTAACATCATGTACTCGTAACAGTTATTACGATAAGATTATCGAGACAATTTTGTTACAACGTATTACCTAAACCTTATACGTAGGTAACACCACTATAACACCAAATTAATATTTTTTTTTTTTATATATTATTATAGTCAATGTTGTAAATACGCATTTAGTTCTACTATTATGTAGGTATACTGTGTATATTATTATTAACCTGTACATATTCTATATCCTATTTTTGATTAAAATTTAAAAAAGTATGTGAGGAGTACAACAATAATGAAACAAATATTTACAACTTTTTAAAATGTTTATCATTGACGTTTATAAATTTTAATTAGGTAATATGTGTTTGCGTAAATTATATGATTTTTTTCGATAATTTTACCACTGACATTTTTTTCCGGACATTTTTACCGTGGACATTTTTACCTAGATTCAATTAAAGTGTAATAAAATGTATAATTAAAATAGATATTAAAGTTTTAGTTAGTTTTTACTTTTATTAGCTGTCAGTATTGTCATATCTGAGTACTTATAGGTACCTATATTTACTTTATGTCAATAATTACTGTTTCAGTGCGTTTCGAAGAGCATTATAAGTGGATTATTAAACATTAATGATAAATTTTTGGACGATAGGTTAGGTTAGGTTAGGTTTATCAATAATAATTTATTGTTGTTAGGTTTCTATAGCTGATAAATCTAGATCTTGATTTTGAATTATTGGCTACAGTTAAAATATTTAAAACTAAATAAATTATTTTTAAGATTCATTAAGAAAGTAATATTGCACTATTCTCTATACCGTTTTTTATATTTTACATATGAAATCATTTTACTCTATTTAATATTTATGTCTGTACGCAAACTATACTTAATCGATTCTCGAATACATTAAGTCAGACTTCATAACGATCACATCTATATTGACTGCTCTAAATGCAATGCACCTAGTCAAGAGTTTTGTAAACATCCGAACAGTACATATTATAACGGGTAGCTCCCCTATATTTACGATTTATAATAATATTCTCTTTTGCCTGTCAGAGGATCGAATTTAATCCACTAAAACCTACTTTAACACTAAGGATTATTCTTTGATATTTTAAGAATAATATCAAATACTATGTAATATTCTGAATATATTTAACTAAAACGATTGAAATTATTTAGACATAAACGTTGGGATTATAATACAGTACATTTTGAATATTTTCGCTTTAAAAATGTATGTATATACCTACATGGCTACAATGCTACATGTATTATTAACATTTAAGCATAGCATATTTCTATGTTCTATATTCTATTATATACTATGGTGCACGATGCGAGGATGTAAAACTACATAAATATAATTTTTATATATACATGTATAGGTACAAATGAAATACATATTGATTTTAATATTGTTTATAATGTTTATATTATATTTTTTAATATTTACTTAACATTCAATCATTTTGTATTTATGTATTATTTTAATAGTAGGTATAGTATATTCATTTAGATAAATATTTTAATTTAAATTGTTGATTACTTTAAGTATAGTCTACCTAATCGTTTTAGCCTATATAAATGTTCTAATTTTTTTTCTTTTCATTGAATGAATAATAGTTACATTTTCTTTTTATTCATACATAATATAAATCTTACCTCGAGTAATTTTAGCGTTGATTTATTAATTTTTTTTAATGCCATAATAGTATAGTTGTAAAATAATATCATAAAAAACCTTCATCGTTTGTCACTATTTTATAACAATAATATTTCTAGCCAGGATGAAAGATAAATAAAATAGGTCCCTATTCCCTAGTGATCTGTTCAAAATCTTAAATAAGAGTAGGTATGTATAAAAGAGCAAAAGAGTAAGGTCAGAGATTCCTGCTGTGGAAATGTGGTTTGAACAAATTATAAGGAACCGACATAATTGTAGAAGAGTTTAATAAGTTTAATTCAAAATCATTCCTTTGGAAACCATATTGCATCGTTTACTTCAAGCGGATTCTTTAGGGCTTTTGTCCATTCTTGGTTTTGTGTTATAAATAAAAAAAACATCATACCGAGGGTTACGTTATTTTAGTACGGGAATTGGTACGACGTATGAATATATTGTGTAGGTAGGTACAACATAATACAATTTTAAACTAAAAATATCCAAAATATTATACGTATATATGCATTATTTTGATTTCGCTTCATTAAAAAAAATGCATTATAATATATACGTATGATATTTGCTATAATAATAACCATTAGTATAGTGCTGTATATTGTAAAATGATGTTTATATATCGATCAATTTTATTCTAAATTCGGTATAAGTGCAAATAAATATAGTAATTTATGTATGCGTTTATTACATATAACTAGTTTTTAAAATATTTTTATTACCTACTAAAAAAAAAAAATGGATTTGGAGTTTCATAATAATATATATTTGTATATAACACTGAATTATACTAAATTAATATAAAAAGTTAAAAGTTAAAACCTTTTAATAAATTAGTTTTTTTTTCTTTGTTGTAATTCACAATGTATACACATTACATTTTCAACATTCGTTTTTATACATTTTGATAGAAATATTTCACGAATATTAATCATGTTAATCCGTACCTTTCATGGCATAAACATAACTTATTGAATTTTATTTTTTTCTAATTTATACTATACAATTTTTCATATTTTACTATATAGATTCAAAATCCTGCTTATTAAGACGTTATTGTTAGTCCTTTAATAAATAGGCGGTACCTAAATAAATTTTGAATTCATAATAATATAGGTATTAGCAGGGCCGTATTTAGGGGGGATCTACAAGGTACTGTTGCCCCAAGTGGCTGAGTAGGAGAGGGCAAATTTTTTATTACTTAAATTTGTATTTTGTATAATGATTAATGAGGCGTATTTTTTTGTTGCTCCTTGGTGTCAAATTCCTAAATACGGCCCTGGGTATTAAATACTTACCTATATACAATAATTTTACAATTTTACTTATACATTTTATAATACACAAACTTACAGTTATAAACGTACGCAACTATGGTATAGATTTTTAAAAGTAGATATATTAAACACATAAATATACTATTAATGCTTATTTTATAAATATTTAATGGTATTTATTAGTATACTATATTTTTCTTTAATCAAAACATTTTTCTTTACGTGCGTGTGAATATTCATTTTTTAACATAGTACTAATTTTTTGATTTGATGATATAAAATCTATTATAATACATAAAAAAGATAATATTGTGTTTGATCTCGAAAAGAAATGTTTTAAATATTTTCGTTTATGTACATTGTACCTATAGTATCTACCACTTAAATGTTCATTTACCGTATATTATATCCATTTGAGTACAATCGAATTTGTTTACAATTTATGTTTCGTTTAGTACGGGTACCTATAGTTATATTATTATACAGATACTTATTTGTGTATTATAGTGAATTTTATATTATTATACCTATAATATAATATTGTGTGTACCTATACGCGGGGGATGTTTCCGTCAAGTTTGTTTAGTCCACGGACCAGGTGAGTTTGCTGTTTGCCATTATATAGTAACCCACGTTCGGAATAATCGATGTTTATCTCTTTAAGTTTGCATTTTATTGGTAAGCGCGTTTCAAGCATGTGAACTGAACCGGAACTGATCTTCGGATTGACAATAATCGCTGTGTAATGTGTATATTATTATATGAGAACAAACGAGCGTCGTTTTTATTTTTATGCGTATTTTCACTCTTCCCCAAATTTCCTTTTATGTCTCCCATATGGACACTAAGTTTTTATAGACATGAATTTAGTCAAAACGGAGTAGATAAGTATAACAGCGATTTCGATGAGATTATAATGTTACTTCTATAGTATAGCCAACATTATTATAACATCGTCATATTGAAAAATAAAACCATTTTTGTACTAAAAACATCGAATACGGCTGCATTATGCATTACATGCATCTAAAATTATGTATGTTGTTCGTTTGCAGGCAAAGCGTCAATTATCACGAACGAAAACTCGCGAGTCACACGCGGGGTGCCACAGTCAGATTTAATTTAAAAAGCATTTTTAAAAATCTTACTGTTTGCTGCCGGTTATTTTTATTTGTTTTGCAAAAACCCTGGCGCGTGTGCTCTTTATTAGTATTTGATTGGTGTACGGCCTCGCTGACATGCAATAATTGCCGCTAGCCCCACTGCCGCCACCGGAGCCACCACCTACCCCGTGCTCCACACAACCGGCCGGCCGTTCGCCCGCACATCCCAGAACTACCCCTTTTGTTTATTATTATTTCAAAAGTCGCGTGCGTCGTTAAGGCCCACCTAAATCGTTATAAGTCGACAACGTAGTAATCACTAGGGATTATAACTACCTCAATTTTTAATGCAGGCAGCTCCCGTCAATATAATAATGAAAGAGGAACATTTATATAGATGGTATATTTATAATAATATAATAATATACGAGGGGCATACGCCGTGCCCGTGCGCCACGTCTATAAAGTCGGAATTCTACACGATAATAAATATAAGAATGGAAATAATAAAATGTAATTCCTTTTCAAATGATCTTAATTTACAGCCACATGATGATGGATGTCAATACATATATTATTATACTACCGACAATTAGAATGGTTGAGAAATTAGCCATTAGGCATAATGTCATGTGATTTCAGGAAATATACAAGTAGATATAATAACGACTAATTAGCAATTTTCTTCTTTTTTTTTTTTATTGGAATAAAAGGCTTCAACATCCCAGGTCATTAGCCTATTTCATTATTTTATTGACTATTCTCAGTCTATATTCGAAATTAAATAAACAACTTTCTGTTATTTATTGAAACACGGAAGTGAGAATTAAATTTTAAATTATTTTTTAAACAAATACATTTTTAGCTAGGGATTGTTTCTGACAAATGCATTAAAAATAAATAAAAACCCTTGTCTACTTAGGTACTATACTTAATCAGTTGAATATAATATATCGATTAACTAGGTATTGTCTTTAATACAACTTTTTTGGAACATCGTCGACGGTTTATACATTTTTCAGCACACTGCGAATTAACTATATATATATATATCGACCGTATATTCGGGTAGGTCGTATATATAGTTGTTTTAATTATGATTACGTACCTAGCCATCATAATATGCAGTATATAGAATAAAAATAATAATTTTTATTTTTAATGTAATTAATAAAATATATTACATTTCGTGCTTTAATTTGACGTTTTTCAACATCAGAAACAGTCGAAACTCGCGTACACTAAACAAAGTAATTTGGTAGGTAAAAGCTTCTTATATGACTATTTTATTATTGTAATTGTGATTGGGCTTGTTCTCGAGATTATATTAACCATTGATCACAGACGGATAATAAATTTCGTTGTTAATATATGGACTTGATTTATCATGTTGTATTCAAAATCTTCATCAAGGTAAGATCGTGAGTTGATTAAATAGATTTGAAATCAAAAATTAAGCTACAAAAAAAAAAAGTTGGTTTAACAAAAATTTCTTTTTTAAGCCTTTTTGTTTTTGTTTTAACAAGGTTCACACAGTAACTATTGAAAAATATTTATGTACAGTTACAAGTAATATTCTTATATTAATATCAAATTCTAGAATTATTGCACTCCACCGTGTCATATCGAAACACAATATTATTTTTTTCATCTTGAACTATCAAATTCATCGTACCTACCTATAATATTAATACTATATAGATATAGGTATCTAAAATTACGACATAAGTTTTTCCATGCATCTAGTTCAGTTACTACGCCACTATATTGAAATCATTTTATTTTATATAATATCTAATAATTATTAGTGAAAATTTAGTTTGACCCTATTATAACTAAATAATTGTTCTTAATATTTTTATATGGAGACCAATAATTGTGGATGACAGTCGTAAAATTGCATATTGTTATTATTATAATATTACAATTCCACAACAAATTGTTTTCGTGTATATAAAAAGCATTATAGAATTTTCAAGATTAAGTAACAATTTAAATGTGATTTTTTAATGAAAAAATCTGTTTTATGATCTAATTATGTTCAATTATGTAAATTCTAAAAAGTTATTAGACTTATCTTGTAATTGTCTTACTTTAAAATTTAATTTAAATTTTAAGATGATGCACAATTATTAGGACTATTATAATGTTTGTTGTGAAAATAATCTTAGTGTTTTAATTTTATAGTATGTGTATGAGATCTAAATACTATAATTTCAAGATATACTATACTACTATAGGAATAACGTTACCTAAAGGTGTTTAAAGTTATGTAAACAATTATGAGTAAGTACTATATAGCATTATTGGATTAGACTATATAAATATAATTACATTTATATAGCATACATTGCAATCATTATGCATTTATATTGTGATTTTGATTTTTTTCTTATTTAAATAATCTTATTATGTGCCTAATAATAATTATTATACGTTTCAATGTCTTAGATTTCAAAAAAATATTTTATGTTTGTGTAAGTAATTTCTAAGCTATTTTTTTATAATAGGTACCAATAATTTTACATATGCCCACATAAAGTTTCAATATAAGTTGATTACAACTTAAAGTTTCGTGTAATTATAATTTATCATAGTTTTATTTATACACTTATTATTTATATAATGGTGGTAAAATTTATACAGTTTCAATAGGTAGCATTATTATTGAAATTACTCAATATCTGGTATGTAATTTGGTTTAACCAATAAAAAAGACGAGATGCGTGGACTGATCAAGTTTCAAGTAGCCAAGTCGGGTTCTTCGAGCAAAGAAAGAGGACACTCAAAGTTGGAGAGGTGCTCAAAAAGCTGCCGCTTTGTTGATGTTTCCGGGCGGAAACGGCACGCTCAAATAAATTTATTTCCTTTTACAAAAACCTCAGTGCTAAGGTGTCAGTTGATGAGAGGCTCTTCTTCATAAAGTACCCTATTGAATAATCGGTAAAGCTGCCATTGCTCGTTATAATACATTGACACATTTTCATCTTGTTAGCATTTGTGTATACAGCAATATTTCTATGAATTATTTCGAATCATCAAAACATAAGTGATTTTCGTGACGCATATATGGAAAACGTGTATTGAATATGAATAATAATTATATAAAACCAATAAGTATGGGTTTATTAATTCAAATCAGTCTCAAATTCTACAAATCGTACCTATATAGAAAAGGCATATTTATACTTTTTTTCTAATATTGTAATACCAAACGAAGTATATAATTAAATATAAAAAATAAATATTATAGTTTTATTTTTACTATAGCTTCTGGTAGGTGGACTAGTGTAATTGAACCTTGTTTAGCAGGATTGCACTTGGTCCAAAGGAAGGGGGTAATAGTTGAAATGTCCTCTCTCCGCTTATCAAAAAACCTTGTTGTATGTCAATAAGGTATATACTTGATTCACGATTAGTGTTGTAGTAGAATAACAATGTAATGATATATTATGTTTAGTTCAGTTGCTTAAAGCCATAAACTATGAATATAAAACTTTTTAATTGAACTGCGTTGGATTACTTAAAAACTAACCTACCTGGGCGTAGCTTACTTATTACAAATGTTTCCCGAGTCATACTGGGTTTAAAAATACCGAACCAACCTTGCTCCAAATTTGCTCATCTCTATAAAGTACCTTTTTTCCCCGTGTTATCGAGAACCAGGGAGGGGAGATCCTCATTGGATATTTTTAGTTCTCAATCTATACTCAGAAGTATATTTTGGAATTTTGATACCAATAATTTAGTGGTCTAATGCAAAGCTGGAGTTATTTTTTATTTTTAAAAGTTGTCGAAAGCTGATTTTGAGTGTCTATAGTTATCAGTCATCACTGGAGTGAATCAAACAAATAATAGGCAAATTGTGAAAAAAGTTGATGTGAGTATAGTGATTTATTTATTCATACCAATGATTCATTGCATTCATTCAATGATATTGCAATTACAAAATTAGCTTATGAATTGTAGTTTCTGTTCATTTATAGCTACCTAGCTATCTATAGGTTGTTGATACCTGTTTGTGTAACATATTATGTATATAATATTATACAATAATATATGCTACGTTAAATTCAATAGACGGTAAAAATATAATGCTTTATTCTGGCTTTCTGCTCAAATCAAAGAGCCTAAATCTGATTAGACGTCAGTTCATCGGGATGGAAAATCGTGTAAAAGTTGATATATTATATAAAGATCTCCACAGTTACACTCGTGTGGCTATATAAAGGGTACTATACTACTACGATGTTTGGAGACATTTGTTTCATATATACTCGTGTAATATGTAGGTAAAAGGAACTAATATGTGTATACACTATACATATACATAGTGCATTTATTTATAAATCACCCCTTATATAAAATTTAGTTTATATACATACATACACAATGCTATATACACCCGCACGCGGGCAGACAGGTAGATACATATTAATTTCAGTCGGCTGCTGTAACTGGATACCGATTGAAATGCGATGCTCGAGTCGGGGCGTGCTCCGCCACCGCCGTATAGTAGTCGCGTGTCTCGTGATTATTTTTGACTGCTGTAAACCCGGAACAATGCGCGAGGGAGATTTGGTGTATAATCCGCCGTGAACTCGAAACAATTCCAATATAATATTATATAGCGATGCAGAGCAATGGCAGGTGAAGTGGCCGATAAAACCGTTCAAAAGACTTTAATCTTCCTTGCCCCGCGATCCGGAAACAAAAGGTCGGACACGTCACATAATGTATAAAATATGCAGCGTATCTAATCTGCGTTTATGGGTCGTGGATATGACTGTGCGAAACGAAAAAAACTAGTTCGACTATTATTATCTGTTGTTATAGGTAGCTGCAGTTTAGTGGCAGTATTATTTATGAATACGATAATATCTTTCTTATTTTTCTATAGCGATTATCGGATGTGTAATTTTGTCGGACTCAAACAAATAACAACTAATTGGTCGGTTGAAGTACATTGCATGCGACTTTGTTTAATATAAGTATACTTTTTATTTATTGTGAGCGTTTAAGTTTGATATTTATTTTTTTTTGTCATACAATTAGCTTAGTAGAAATTAAAATGTGTAAGAAAATTATAAAGATTAAACCGTCATTTTCATATCATTTGTGTATGCCTATAAAAAACGATTTATATGGTCATGTCTTAAGGGCATAAATGCATTGAAAAGTTACGAATAATAGTCCATATCGTGTATTTTATATAATAAGACCAACTGAAAAAATAGGAGGCTTAAGCATATAAAGCATCCCTAGTATTTTCATAAAAATTGCACCCTTATTGTACATATTATGCGTATAAAATACGCATTTCAGTATTTACAGTTTGTTCTTATGATTGATGCCAACATGACATGTTGAAACGGATTTTCGGTAAGAAAAACCAATAAGTAGGTATTGTTAATTGAAAACAAAAATTAATTTATAATAGATTGAAGCCAGTTGAAAGCGTTTTATGATTCGTATCGTAGACCCTTATAATAACATAAAAACTTCATAACTCGCTATTTATATAAATACACGATTTACTCAACGAACTACCCTATATACATTTGAATGTTAAAAACACATAGTATAAATAACATACTATAAATAAATTAGTTGAAATTCGTTTTTTTTTTTTAATTTCCATGTAGATTTGGCAGTTTTAACTCCAACTATGGTTGAATGGGTTTATTGAAAACGCGCGACCCCTTGCAAAAATAATAACATAACAGTGCCACTCGAAAGTCCATTTCTATGTCACCACAATGCATTCCGTTCGTCGATTAGTGATATTGCACCAGGTATTTTTATTATTATTATCGTTTTGTAGTTCTAACAATAATAATTACACGTCCGGAGGAGAAAATGTATTATTCGAGGGGGGTATTTTGGAGTAGGTATACTCTTAAAAACAACGTTCCTTATGCCCCCATCCGTGATGTAACGGAGTTTTTCTAAAAAATGTACATGCTCGACATTCAAAACAATGGTCACTCAAGTTCTCCCCCCACCTAGCCTATAAATTATAATACAACGGTATTAAGAAATAATTCTGAATAGAATTCATATACCTACTGGTGAATAAATCACATTTTCTGATAAAAATTTTGAATATTAAAAAAAAAATTGACTTAAGCTTTCTAATAATCTTATTAATGTATATAGTTGAACTTTTTTTAACACATTTTGGTTGAAATGTGAAGTTGCAAATCCAAAAAGTCTATTTTCATGTAAATAACTGAAATAAATATTTGTTAGCCCTTAGTCTAATCTAAGACTAATCTAATATCAACCAAATAATCTCATTTCTAAAAATTATTGGTACCTATGTACAAATTAATATTAGGAAAATTGTATCTATTTATTTTTAGCTATAATATTTATCGTGTTCAAGCTAATAATAATAATAATCTAGTAATTGATGGCGTTCCATGGTTAACAAACATAAATAAAAAAAGCAATAGTTGTTAATTTAGTATTTATTTTTAATGAGAAATCATCGTGAGCAATATTTTTAATTGAATATTTCAAATATATTAATGCCAATCAAGTATTATTGTATAAAATATAAATATTCTATTATAATAAAATATTGATATTTAAAAAAAAGTATTTTCAGTTATTACAGTTAATGATGTTGTGTATAGTGGATACTTTGTTGATAAAACCGTGATTATGAGATATTAAATGAATACAGTTTAAAAAAAAATTGGTTAAAAAGAAAAATATAATTTTAAAATTATTTTTACTAATGGTTAATTAATTTTTTTTATGTAGGTACCTACAACAATGTTGTTTGTTGGAATACAATAACTATTTAATATAATGATGTGTATATTTTTATAATTTAAATACTTATTGTACTATATTATTATAATAATTTGATAAATATTATTATGAACTAACTATGAAATCAAAATAATATTTAAAATTAAATAGTTAAAAATATTAACTTTAAATATAGGTACTTAAAAAACGAGGAAAGTCGCTGCAAGAATAGTAAATTTTGAATGGTACATAATTGAACTGTGTTAAATTTAAATTTAATGATAAAACATTGACATTTTTAGTGGGTATACGATATACGATTATTAGTGAAAACTGAATGTGGGCGTAGAACGTGTGGGATTTGTGCAAAAATAACCAAACAATTTAAAAAAATGTTATTTGTGCCACTTTTTAAGTTTTAATTTTTTATCGCTTAATGCCAAATTCACACTTAGAGAATTTTAAAATGAGTGTCACAGGTGCATTATTAACTATGTATAGTCTATGTAAGATAGATTAATTTAATGTATTCTATTTAAAATTACTTGTATATAAGTTCTATTCAAGTTTTTAATGAAATAAAATAAAATAAAATATATAATGATTCAAAATGTTGATAATATAAACTACTTATAATATAATACTATACCTAATTATTATACCCGAATAAGATTCGTAAATAATACAGAAAATCAATTGGCAAACCTATGAAATAATTATATTATTGTATTTACAACATAATATAATGTTATGAATGGTATAGGTATATTAGGTATAATTGTAAAACCTGATATATAGATATATGTGTGTGTATATTGTATACTTTGTATGATCATAATATATGATATACTACTGATCAAATATAGGTATATTATTTATTAACTAGGTATATATTATTATGTTAAATCAGTATAATTTGTATCATATATATATAAAGATTATTACTGCCAAAGTGTAGTTTGAATATAAAATTTTAATTATTATTGTTCTTGAAACTTGAAATTCGCTTTGATGTTTATATCAACCACCGTTCAGAAATATTTTTTATACAATAACCATTCTGTAGCAAAACAACGCAATTTAGATGGAAATCGAAACTCCCGTCCCACATGGATATATCTTGCAGTGCACTTATATGTGCTATACATAGTTATATATATCTCATTACATAATAATACGCGTCGCGTACACCTATATAAGTATCTATACACATCATATATCGATGCGGCTTTCGGTTAACCGATTTCGGATTCTTCATACTCATATATATATTTATTTATTTATATAGTTAAAGAGAGTGCAGTAAGCGTGGTGTATAGTGGAGGCGATGCGATGATGCACTTGGCTAAGTCAAATGGTGTTGTCTTTCGTAGCGATAAGTACCTCTCGCCAGTACTCGTTTTGCGTGTAATTGATTACGCTACTTTGAGACGATAATGCTTCTAGCGCGCACGAGAGCCCCCCACCCTAACCACTGCTATAAAACCCTACTTTTCCCATCGGGCCGAAGTGCCATATCAAAACCAATCCTGTGCCCTTCGAGTATTTATTTTATACATACGACTGTTTTGTCGCATAGGTATGTACGAGCATAATATACCACGTACCTCTCTATATATATAGGTATATATATATATGTATAATAATTGTATATACATATATTACATATAAAGGTTATACACGACCGGAAATATCGCTATTTTTATTGCACCCGGTAACTGTTTTTATCACCGACCCCCCCCCCCCCCCCCCCCACCCAACCTTTCCGAATCGCTACCGATTGTTATCTACGATTTTTACCCTTATTCGTATATACGTATACGCGCGCTGCAGTGTAAAACTTTTTTCTCTTTCTCTCATTCTTTTTTTTTTTCATCGCAACCTTTCGCATTGTCTCGGCACAGGTACCGCAGCTATTGGTCGCCGTCGGCCACGCCTCCACGCGGTTCCGTCCCACGGCCGGTTGGGTCGCGCGGGGCCGAGGGGCTCCGCCACTCGAGTGCGGCCCTCGAGTCCTCTCGTCGACGTCGAGTAGTCCAGTTTCGAGTGACACTAGTTTCGGGTGGTGCTCCACATACGAGAGCCTCAGAGTTTATTTATTTTGTGCTATTATTATTATTGTTTTTCCTTTTTTTTCTCGGCCGCGCCACCACACACGCGGATCGCGTTAAAAATATTTGGAAAAAACTCGTTCGCCGCGATGACGTGATAGTGCAGTCGCCGATTCCGCATTCCGCCGGCGCCGAAAAATAAAAAACGGCGAAAAAATTCGGCACGACCGTTTTTCCGGGTAAAAATTTTTCGGACAAACCGCGAAAGTGGCTCTCTCGGTGACGGCCGCTTCGTCGGCGGCATCAGCCGTGTTCTCCGAGAGCTCGGGCGACCTGCTGCCGGAGCTCAACAGCGCTGACCTAGCGATGTCGCTGAGCCCCAAACCGCACCACCACCACCATCACAACCATCACGCCGCGCACACGACACCGTTCTCTGTTACCGACATACTCAGCCCAATCGAGGAATACCGTAAGCTCGAGCTGTGCGGCTCGCCTTCTCCGTACCACAGGTCCAGCACGGCCGGTAGCACCGGTGGCAGTGCCTCCGGAAGCCCAGGAGCCATGTCCGGCGGTGGAGGTAACAACAACAACAATAATAACGTCCCTGGAGCGGTCCCGTCCGCGGCCAGCTGGCACGTGCACCCGCAATTCCCGGCACCGCCGCCGCCGCCACCTCAATATTGTCAGCCGGACATGGTAACGTCGTACGGGAATTCGGCCACGTGGTATGGGACACCAGCCAACGATCCACGATTTGCAAGTAGGTTAATATTATATATAATATTCTAAACACCAAACACGTATTGACCAATTCTGTAGAGGCCGCTATTATAAGTTCGAATAATTTCTTTGACCTTATACTGACATTAAATATTATTTGTAAAATTATACATATAAATCAATTAAATGTTTCACAGTCAAATTTCAAATTTACTTCCTAATAACACACACACTGTCGTGTTGTTAATTTGTTAAGCTAAGCTGCAAACATTGTATATAGTCAATACGCTATATACAATGACTATATATGTATATCATCAATAATAAGAGACGATTTAGACTTTTTAAATTTCCGATATTTGAAATAAAAATTAAATATTGTTAATAATATAATATTATAGGTGCTATATATTATATATACAGGGTGTCCCACAGAGATCTGACATTCTGACAAATGAAATAACTTTTGTTCTAATCAATATTTTAAAAAAATTTCTTTTAAATATAATTCATAGACACTTGTGCTACATTTTTAGAATACATTTATTTTTTTATTTTTTAATACTGAAAATAAAAAACTTAAAAATTGATGAAAATTTTTTTCGAAATATTCAATATAGCCAATTTGTAAATCTGATTTTTAGAAAAATTTATATGGTAAAAACACTTATTTAAGTCAAATGGCTGATTTTATAAAAACATTTTTAAATAAGTGCATGTTAAAATCTAATTATTTTTTTTTATTGTATTTATTTAAATAATATATGATGTATAAACTATAAATTACTATATAATTTAAACGAAAATATTGATATTTAAAAAAATTGTAAAAAATCAGCCTTTTGACTTAAATAAGTGTTTTTACCATATAAATTTTTCTGAAAATCAAATTTACAAATTGGCTATATTGAATATTTCAAAAACATTTTATATCAATTTATTAAAAAATTAAAAATGTATTCTAAAAATGTAGCGCAAGTGTCTATGGATTATATTTAAAAGAATTTTTTAAAAATATTGATTAGAACAAAAGTTATTTAATTTGTCAGAATGTCAGATCTCTGTGGGACACCCTGTATATAAACCTTGCATATAAATGTGTTAAAATTCTTCAATATTAAAATATACATACACCTACATCCATAAGTATTTAAAATTAATAGGGTACGACAATCATACTTATATATATTTATTTATAGTTTTACCTAAAGCTATTTTAAAGCAAATTCTAAGACTTGACTACTTGAGTACTTGACAACTAGATTTTTAAAGTTCAACTACATATATTACATAGTTTTATGAAATAATAATAATAAAACGATCAATTTACCAACCATTTCTTATATTTGAAATTAAGTTGACAAAATAGCTCATTTGGTATTATATAATTATATAATCATTATATTATAACAAAAAGGTATGAAAATGTGATATACTATTTCCTTCAATATAAAATAAAAATTGACGTAATATACAAACAATTTCAACATATTTATTGTATTACATTAGGTATTTTATTGATATACATATTCAAATATAATAAATTACTTATTACTTTAAGGCTAAGGAATCTTATGAGTTTTGGTCGAAAATATTGACCCTAAGTTCGAATATGTTATTCCAAAGCACCTTATTGAATATTTAAATGTTTTAGTATTGAATATATTATTATGATGATAAGTCAACAAAATGCTAATAAAATGTTCAATTATCATGAGTTATACCTACCCATTTATTGCTAAATCGACGGATAAAAAAATAATAATATTTTTAAACATAACATCTCATAGCAGGTTTGTAATTTGGTGTACAATAATTTTCTATCATATATTTGCTTATACCTGCAAAAATTATGTTAAGCTTAAATGGTATATATAAGTATAGTATAAATAAAACTAAAAATGTTTCTACACATTTTTATTCCAAATTAGACCTATAAAGATTTATTATCGTTAATCGAAGGATGTTTATGTTTTTTCACACAAACATGCCCAAGCGACCGTAAAATACGCCGGGGGTGTGCATTCAGGGTGTCATATTGGATTAGACCGGGATCCGTTTATACGAGAACCCCTTTTTCCGCAAAACATTTGGCCGCGGGATGTACACTATCTAACCGGTTATTACAACAGTCGTTATAATGTCATTATCCCTCTTTTATTATGAACCGCCCCACTACGCTTAGGTCTTTATCGACTGCCTAAAGCTTTTTATGGGCGGCCGTTGTATATATTATATTATGTATTATTAATTCACTAACCTATAATGCGCTAATGATTAAAATCGAATAGGATAAATAATTTGCCTAATATAATCTGTCGTATGTGTTTAATACTTCAATGTTTATTTTAATAATATCCATCAATCGTAAGTGTAGGTATAACATATATATTTTTTTAAATAAAACCCAATTTTGTAACAACATTGCTAATGATAGGGTCTTATAAAAATTGGAAAAATATGCATGAAGGATTGATTTTTATACCTGTATAAGGACTAAGATTTACCTTAGATGTAAGAACTGCTATAACATTATTTAAGTTAACTTATGAATAATTAATTATTATTCGTTAACTTCTGATGAAACTGCACGTTTAATCATGTGTATAATTTAAATATAATATAATAATGTTACAATGATATTATAATTCATATTTCATAATATCTTTTACTTAATAATAAAATAGATAATAGGTTTCTATAGACCTATCATTTTTTTAAATTTTTTTTTAAAAGTTTTTCTGACATACAAGGTCATCGAACTTATTGATATAATAAAAATTTTTTAACATCATGAAGTTGTTAAGCGTAAATTAATTACAATATATACAGTAAATTAAGACCTATATATTAAATCAACTTAATATACTTTTTTAAATAATTTAAAATTAAAATTTTATAACCTACTAAAAATGAAAATCTTTGTACCAATATTATACTTTTATGATGCTTCAGATAAATTAATTTCAATAAAAATGTATTCATATAGCATTGTTATGTTGGTTGATAACCGCGAGTCGTAGTATTATTTAATTTCCAAAAATAATTGTACTATAAAATATTATAAATTATACAGAAATATATGCATATTTATTATTAGTGTTAGCTAGGTCTATCCAGTAGGTACTCTTTTATTATTTTGTGGAATAAACTATTTAATATTAACAAAATGTAGAAATTAACTAAAGCTGTTTTTACAGATTTAATTTATCAATATTTGCTATACCTAAGCCTATAACAATATAAATATTACTAGGATAAAAAAATATTTTTAATGTTTATTGGGTAATACATTTTAATATTGAATCAACGTTTTTAAAACCAACCAAAGCTTTACGTATTATTTTAAATGCATTAACTTAATTCAATAAACACGTTTCAACGTTTGTATATATACAAAATTAAAATATTTCATATTTTGTAGTATTGTTTTCTTAAACCATAATTAAATCTCTTTGTAAAAAAAAAAATGTCTATCTAAACAATAAAATCTTGTTTTAACAGCGTGTTTTGTACGTTTAGACAAGAGAGAATATTCTAACAAGGCTATAAATCGAACGTCTAAAATAATACTATGACCTCCATATCATACGTCTAACAATAAAATCGATTGGTATAGTCATAATAATGTATGTATATAAAGGTAGGTAAACCAGCTACGTCTGTTGGACGTTACCAAGCACATTTTGTTATGTGTATTTCCCAATGATGTCCATCATATATATATTATGAATGAACTATGTGCCCAAGCACGATATACACGGACTATTGTGCGTTTCGTTTATTCCGTTCAGCATTAAAATAATATTTGTCACCCTGTATATAGCTTGAGCATTGTTTGCCTAAGAAATATTTTCAAGGCCTGCTGGACCTGTATAATACCGACCGGCTACCGATGTTTGGCAAATACAAATACGGCGACCGAAACGAATTCCATTCGGGAACGAATGATGACGACTGCATAAAAGGGAGGAGCAGGGGGAAGACTCATTAAAAATTTTTATATTTCGTGGCTTCGGAAACTTAGAAAAACATTGACGTAGTTTTGGTTTTGACAAACAGGTAAAAATATATACGCTTCCCGGACGCGCGCGCCCGACAATGCGCTTGTTATTGGTTTATTTCAATCGTATATAAACGAACCCTCTCCCTCGCCCGATAGCAATCAAGCTATCAAAATATTATCTTTTCTACCGGGGTTTTTTTTTTTTTACTCTCACTCCTCTGGACGGGGGACACCCACGATGCTACAGTGATGTAGTAGAATGTTAAGATCACTGTGCAGCAGATATATATCTGCAGCTATAATGCGTTTTAAAAAGAACCTTTCAACGCGTTATTTCGTGTACACAATATAATAATAATAATAATAATAATATAATAGCCGCATTTCCCGATTTGTCAAAGATAATAATTTTCGTTCATTCAAAAAATCGGTGGCAATATACACACGTGAAACGCCCACTCGAAAGGTGCCGGATGAGTCAATCGCGGACGAAAAATACAATACTACCCGTCCGGATATCCTTTATTCGATCATAATTCTTATATTACCTATATATATTACCTATATGGTTTCACGCGCATTGTAAATACTAAATAGGCTTTCAATACGACGATACCGAATCACGGTTGTTAACGCGTATCTCTTGTGATATATGCATATATCATAATATGATATAATACATATATTATTATATACGTTTATAGATATAACCATATCGTACATATTATTATTATATTATGCCATGTTGCCGGACCGATGGAAAAGGAAATGCGGAATTATTGATGTGGGCCATGTACGAAGGGGCGGCCATTAAAATAAATTGTGCTCGTCAAGGTCTGTCAAACCCGACCATATTGTTTTTTTTTATATATATATGTAAGTATAAAACGTAGAACGGAACTCGTGGGATAGTTGTAGGTATACCTACATTTTTCTTTAGGTTTTAATGTTTGCCTTAATACCGAAATAAGTCAGAAAATAATGTGAGAAATCATGACTTGTGAATAAGTATTATTTATATTAAATAACGGTAAAAAATGTTGTACCTATATGTGCTAACAAAAATAGTAATTTTTTTATAGATTTACATAACAGCAGTTAATGTTCGATTAAAAAAAAAATTTTAAAATTGAAATAATTTAATTGTTAAATGTACATTTATGTAAATTAAATAATTTTTTCTGTTATGAATAATTGGGAGGTATATCTTCACTAAAACAATATCATAAGGTTTTATATAATTTTATATTTTATAGCATAGGATCATTTATATAATACAATATATAAATCGACTCATTTAGTTTCAAAAGGCTGCAGTGGGTCCATTTCCAGAAAATCTATATTTTGTATTGTAGTTTTGAGCAAATATTTCATTCTTATTTAACTATCTATAAAAAACTGAGAAGTAATATGCATATTATATGTTGTCGCAAGTAGGTATTAGTTATAACTATATTATTTTTTGTGGTCATATTATACATTTTATAACTGCCATTCGATAAAAATATAAAATTATTAAATAATAGACAAATATACCATCGTTTATTCTTAAATAAAAACGGGGAATTGGCCGTGTACCTGACGAATAATTTCGTAACATAAATTTTAATACATACATTTGTAAATACTAAATTGTCTAGCAGTCCAAACCTAAAGAATAATATTGATGGTTACAAGAAGTATAGGTGCATTTAATATCTTTTGAACTTTTAAACGGTTCTTCAAACTTTGCTAAGTATGAATCTCAATACCTAGTAAACATTAAAATTTATTTTAAATATTGAAAATAATAAAACTGTAATCTAACAAGTTTCTCAGAATAACAACAAATTTAACCACTTACTTAAGTATACTCGAGTAAGTATAATATATACAGATTTATTATTGTTTGCTGCTGACTTAACGTTGTTTACAACTTAAAAGAAATTTTTAATTAGTAACTAATTGTTTACTAAAACGTTAATTATATTGCAGAATAATATTGCTGACTTGAACGTTATGTTAAACTCGTGCCTATTTATAACTATATGTACCTAATTAGCAAGTTACGGAATAAGATTTGAAAACGTACAGTTTTAATAGCACTCAAATAGGAAATATTGCAATAATTATTTATTGTCTTTTTAGTTCTCCAAATAAGTATATTACTTACAAATTGTCCAGTTTGAAACTAAAACATCTAATAACTAATAAGAATTGGACGTACAAATGTCATGTTATATACTATTATGCGATATTGAAGATATCTATTTAGTTATATTATTTAAATTTCCTTATGTGTTTTTAGATTAATTATTAAAATCAAAATTAAAAACACATATGTATTATTTCGTATAATATAGATTGTAATTTTATCAGATAATTAGTTGCTATTATTATTTATTAATCTGAGAGGCATTTATATAGAATATCATTATTTATTATTTGTATACCTACAAGTAAATTTAAATTTCAACATATATACCTACATTTCATTGTGCAGTAGGTATGGCATAAAAATAATATTGGCTCACGTAAAAAATCAATTTTATTTATATTTTCTTCTTCTTATCGTGTCGGTATTTATTGACATGGTAGGAACCTTTAAGCTTTGTTCCTGGAACGACGAGATTGCAAATTTATGAGATATATCTGATATATACGACAATAATGCAAAGTTCGTCAACCAATCATACCAACCACGGTCTTCAACCTAAAAAGTCCTTTTCAGGGCCAACCATGATATCCATACATTTTATTTATGTGGCCCGTATATATAAAAAATGTCCGGGTATTAGTTATTATACTATAACTAACCCCCTTATACGATTACAAAAAATCTCATATGCCTAGTATTTGTTAGACATTTACATGATTACATTAACTCCACGTTAACTGATAATATTTTTATCATTAATCCATAATAATAACTTTGGGTACTGCCATAGCGTTAGGTTTACATAGCTATTTTTATTTTTATTTTTTACTTCATTATAACAATAATACAATATATAGGTACGTGTACATTTTTCTCTAAATTGATATTGATTATACACATAGTGTTTGATTATTTCTTGGATAGGTATAACTCGTTTCCCGAGTATATGCTTAATATATGACATTGTACAATAATACTTGTATGGGTGAACATTTATATATGTGAGATCACATAAATACGATATTCAGTGACATAGGTACATTATATTGTACACACTGCAGCGCACTCGCACAATTCTGTTCTTATATACTGACACGTGTCTTCGAATATATTATTATTATATTATGTACAGGGTGTTTATCGATTCCTTAACCCCCTCCCCCTCTGTTAAGCAAAAACCTGTCAAAAATCGTCTCTGGATAATGCGTGCACAAAAAGCTCGGGACCCATATCGCACGCTCCATTTGTAGTTGACAAGGCATGGCTATAATATATATATATATATATATATTTAGTGTTTGCTTTGTGACTGGCATGAACAATGTGCTTGTGTGTGTGTGTTTGTGTGTGTGTATGTCAGTGCGTGTGGTAGCTGGTAGGGTACATTAATATATATCGGTGGCTATGTATACGAACGTACGTCCTGTCATCAAAATAATAATTGGAACCTACAGTACTTGATAAACACTATTTCGTATAAACGCTTCGTCGTAATGCAGACATGCAGTTGCTGCGTAAATTGATTGAACATAATATTATTATTATACTGAATTAATATATTAGATTATAATATAATAATTATAATATTAATTTTACTATATAATGTAATTTTATAAAACAATATTTTATAGGCAACTAATATACAATATTGTACTATAAGAATATTATGATGAACCTACATCTACGTGAAACTTAGACAACGTAGGTCAGTGTAAGCAGTTTATATGAACTGGTTTATTCATGAAACGTGCGTTTTATACAATAAATATCTAAGGTTCTATATTATGATTATGTACATTATAAACTTATAAATCGTTTAATATTATTAATGACAGATACAATATACGAATAAGTGTTTAGGTCATAACATACGTAATAATGTAATATGTTAATTAGGTACACAAGTAGTGGCATACAGGATGAGGAATAATTAATATTACGTCGTAAGAATTAATTTAAAAATGTTTGTTTTGTAAGAAATATATTGAAGCAATTTTTAAAATATATTGTTGAATCTTTAATAATTTTTTTGTTTATCAATTGAATAAACAACCTGAAATAAATAACCTCTAAATAACTTGAAATTCATACATGCATTGTGATGCAGTTGTATTATAATGTTAGAGGTAATACAATTTATTAAAATCAATACTCACGTGATATATTTTTAATGAGATGATAATACGTATCAATAGGATCTATAATGTTACATATAGGTAAGCAGATAATTAACAATTTTTCTTACCATAAATTTAATAAATTTAAATAATCTAGGGAGAAAATACATAAAAAGTGAGGAAAGCTTCACGTAGATCAAAAGGTATAATAAGCTTGTTCAAATATACATATATAATATACTATATTATATTATGAAATATTCATGAGTCAATAAACGAGCATCTTACATGGTGGTTTAAAGGGGGTGTTGCAGGGATTATTCGCCAGACCCTTACGTATTTATAGTATAAAGGTATATAGACGTATAATGAATCCACAATGAGCGCTGTTTTTAGGCTGAAAAGTCGTTGACCTTTATATTATACCATGCCAAAAATTCAAATTTAATGACGATCGTATGTTATTGCAGTATCCAGATTGATGGGCTCGTCAAACACCCCGATGAATGGTATGACAAACATGGAATGCGATATCAAACCACCTCTACAGTTTCCACTTACCCAGAGACGAAAGCGGAGAGTGCTGTTCACTCAGGCTCAAGTACGTTAAACTATATAACATATATATATATTATGTATGATATTCTATATACTATATAGATACAATCGTATAATTTCGAATACGTTTCAATTCTTTATGTTTTATTTTTATTTTTACAAATTCTAATTTTAACCCAAGTGCAGCGGAATTATAAAACTTTTGACTCAGAAACAATGTTGTATTTAAGTTTTTTTTGTTACTTTTATACATATTACGTAAGAATTATATAATGAATATCAGATCAGTAATTATGCGTCAATGCGTTTACAGCTATAATACACAGCTATAACCAATACATAATTGACAATTTTATAATATTATTTTTTCAATTCACATTCTATTTAATTTTTTCAATTTAAATGTGAAGTTGTATTTTGTAAAGTAATACATTTGTCTAAAATGTCATCCTATATAAAGTATACTTTATTTTTATTTTTTAGTTTGAGTCCTTATATCAGTGCACAATGTGCACATATATTATACCATACATACCTACTATATGATCTTTATTTACGTTCGAGAACGCGAGAATGTATATTCTGAAACCCAAAACTATATTTACTATTCAAGTTCATAGATGTTTACAGCACACTTAAACTGTCTCAAAATCCACATTTCTTATATAAATGTAAACACAATCAGGCGTCACGTCAAATCCACGAAGGCATCGTTTTGACACGAACACATCCATCCCATTTGTACATTGTCCAAATATTCTTCCCCTTTGGGCGTTTAAGCGTTGGCTTGTGTATGTATTTATTTCCTTTCCAAAATCGATGTCTTATCCTATACGCTTTACTTTAGAAAAGACGAAATAACCAATATTATAGTTATTGTATTACTTTTATAGGTTTATGAACTAGAACGGAGGTTCAAACAACAAAAATATTTATCAGCGCCTGAACGAGAACATTTGGCTAGTCTAATTCATTTAACTCCTACACAGGTAAATAATAAGTATAATTATATTATGATTATGTATTATCTAAAATGATGACAAATATAAAGTATACTTTAACTTGTAAATATAAGAAGTAGTTATTCATTAAAAAATCATCAATATATATAATCAAATTAGTCGTGATTAAATAAAAATTATTAATCGTAATTTTTGTCTAAATGTTAAATTAAAGCAATCATTAAATTTAAAAAATATTTATTCAATCATATAATTGTTTCACAACTTCAAATTTATTCAATTTCCATAATTTACTATAATATAGGTACCTATATAATATCAAAACATATTTAAAATGTATTAATATATTTTTAACTTGATACATAAATATTTTTATTTTTTAAGCATTTATTGTGATAATATGATGTAATAATAACGTTAGTCCTAAAGTTCGATAAACAAATTAAAATTTGTTATTTAAACTGAATTTTTTCTGGCGTAATATTATCTGTAATAACTAATGGTCCGATAAACGATCTCCTATAAAATTATAAAATGACATACCGTAATGGCTTATTGGCTTATAGTATAATTTATCAGTATATATACTTGTTTTTTGATACACTACTATTTTATTAACGATCCAATTTATATTTTACTATTGACACAATAAAAAAGGGTTTTATGCTTTGAGACGTTATTACTATATTAGGTAATATTTAGGTTCAATCAATAATAGTCAGCACGATAATAATTACTTGTATGCATTTTTTATTTTAAAGTTTATAATATTACAAACTATACCCTATACATGATACATAAGCATAAATACATATAATTTACGTATAATAAATGTGTTGGCGGCAATTTTTTATCAAGTTCTATATAAGTACCCACTAATATACTGTTATAGACAAAATTTTAGGTATTATAAAAACTCTAAAAGTTTCATACATCATCTATAATAATTATATATACATATATATGACTCTATGAAGAATGAACAGATCATTTTGGATTAGAGGTTCTTGGTTGTATAATATACCTAAATATATAATATAATAGATAATTTTATGTCTTATAATATAATATTTCAGCTACAACATTTTATGCATGTGTATAAGAGGGTCAACGAGTTCGATTAGAATGTTTGTACATAAAGTTAATATTATTTTTTTTTTAACCGGTAGCAGGGCACAATATAGTTAAAATACGTATATAGTTAATAATATATTTTAATCGTGACTCGTTCTGTTTAAAATTTCGATTGGTTACTTGATGTCTTATAATATTATATGATGGGTTGAAGTATAGTATAATTTCCTTTATTAGAACAAATAAAGGCGGTAATAGTACACACCAGCGACCAGCCCATGTTTATGGACTATTGGCGTCATCATATACTCATAACGATATACCAATATGTCTAAAATATAGAATATAGGTACACTCCTTGTTTATTTATTATAAATTTATAGGTACGCCGAATTCTATATATATATATTTGTGAGTTGTTTCGCAATCGTGTTTCACAATAAATGGATAAATGGGACGGATAGGTACAATTTATTTCGGCTATTGTTTGAGACGATTATTGTTTAATTTAACGTCCACTGATTGTGCTTAAAAATAAAACGAACTAATTTCCAAAAAAAGTATTTACGTATTATATTATATTTAGGTATTAAATCCGTATTCACGGTAATAGTTTAAAACAATTTTCAAAATATAAAGCAAAATTAGATTCTTATGCGTTTTGACACTTAAGTCTGTAATATTGATTTATATAATGTCCGCGTATAGGTACGTATGTATAGACATAATGCATAATATAAGATTTCGTTTGGCGTCACGCGGTGAGATTATCGCGGCTCAACCGATGAACTACGCCCTATTGTAACCCGGCTTAAACGTTTGGGCTGCAGCGTGCGGTTAATGAGGCTTAAACATTTTCCGGGGTTACGCGTGCGTCTGTCCCACCACCACTCCGCCGCCACCGTTGCGATCTCTCGTCGCGCGCGTACATAATATTAAACAATCACGATGATGCAGGGGACCGCTTCAGCGCGTATTATTATTATCGTTTCTCTAGTCGCGCCGGTTTCCTCTGCAGTGCGCCACCCGTCGCCGCCCCCATTCTGTTCGTATATACCATCACCATCATCACCCACCACCACCCATGGCCGAGACACCAGGCTTTTGTGTATTTATTTTTTACTACGCAGCTTAATCGTATATAATAATATATATCGGCGGTGGTCGCTAAAATGTATTATCATATATAATATTATGTACATATATATACGCGGCGCAAGCACACGCACGCACACGACAGTACACGGTGGTGCGCGTGGTGGTGCCGCTGCCGCTGCAGCAGTGCGTTGCGCAGGGGGGGCACAAAAGCGTATTCATCGCGAGCCCTCCGAAAAACGTACGTCTGAAGTGGCGAGAGCATATATGCGCGGCACCACTCGAGATGATGATCGGTATATACCCGGTGCGCGGTGGCGGCACCAGAACAATGGCCGACAGATTGTGCCTGGTATATGCACGGTATACGCGCGGTATACGGGGCCGCCGGGGCGCCAGATGTTGCGGCAAAGACCCCGAGAGCCATATTCGTATATATATATAATATATTGTATACATAATAATATGTATGTATTATATTTTATATAATCGCAGCGACTACTGTTTAGGTTTTTATGTGCCTCCCCCCCCCCCCAACAATCGTATTTTAGGCGCACGCGGGGCTTATATATAATACACTCGTCGAACCCCCCCCCCCCCCCCCTCGTTCCTAACGCGTAATGTCGGTCGATAGCTGCCGTCCGTACGACGATATATAATAATAATAATATATTTTGTTGTGTTTATATTATATTATACGCTATATTATTATTATTATTTTATTATACACCGCGAGCACAAACGCTATGCATACGTTAAAATGTAATATGGTTCGACCTGCAATTTTCTATTTTCTTTTAAAATGATATCGTTTTTTTATGTACGGTAACCGGTAACCACGAGGATATCCTACAACAGGCATATCAAACCGCTTGTGGCTCTCAACTCAATTTGTTGTGGTCCGTGGCTGCCAATATTAACGACTAAAAACATAAAATAATATAATGAAAACAATAAAATATTAATGCCGTGTCACAACTATCTTAGATTCTTAAAGATTGGTTTATTTGGTATACATTATTATACTGTCTTATTTTCTGATAAACTAATCGAATAAGAATTATTTTTTTAAATGTCCATGTGCGACTCGCATAGGCATCATAGTAAGCTTTTCAATATATTTGGTCCACTTTATACTTTGAGTTTGACATGCCTAGCTGTCTTACGCCTATATGCGTGTTTTGTGAACATGAACGTTCACTCGATGATCGATGTCTCGAAAACATAATATTTTTTTTATTTAATTATATTCACTTTTATGGTCTTCCATTCGATCGTTTATAATTTTGGTATATCGTCGTGATGCAGTTTAACTTTCGTATCCACGTTTTCCGAGTCATCTTGTGATTCACTGCAGATTGTATATACAATAGTTCTTAACATTATATTACCTATATTACAGCCTACAGGTATACATTCTTATAGGTAGTTAATATGTTTTCTTATGTATTTTTATCATATTAAATATTTAAAACAAAGAAAAAATATAACTTGATTTGAGTTCTTAAATTATTTATTAAATTAAGCTTTGACGTATGAAAAGATATTTGTTGTCTTGTAGACATAAACTATATTAATAGTTAGACTTGTCGATAAAGTATAAAATATTAAAAGTTTCATTGTAATAGTAACAAACTCATAACTACTAAAATTAAATGCTAGATATATGATAGCCTTACAGAAAAAATAATCGATGCATTATTATACGAGTATACCACGCTCTCCCGTATAATACTATGGATATGGTTGCGCTGTTTTTGTGGGTTTTAAAAACAAAAAATCCATCGCATCGAGTGGTTTATAAATACAAAGATACACTTGAAATTATATGGCTATTATACTTTATATTACATTATAATATCATCGTTAGTCTTTGGTGAATATTATATAATTTACGCTCAATTTCAACATCACCGTATCATAATAATATTATCATATTATATGTTAGTATATCTCTCTAGTATATGGCGGTAATTCGCGCGTCGAGCACGTACCTATATACCCATCGAAACAGTGGTTTACAAGAGAAGTATACTAATATATAATGCGCATAATAATTATTGTACTCTTGCAGTTCATCACATTATTTAAAAACCTCGTAGGCGTGCATATATATTACATATAATACCTATGTATATTGTGATAATAATTAGCATAGGTAGGCATTGTTTTAATGATTATCGAACGATGGGTATATTATATAAATGTACCTAATTACACACGCACTATAAACAATATAGCTGCAGTACATGTACTTGCTATTATATGTACCATATATGTACGTAACTTATATGCTATTATCATGCCATTTATGTGCCTATATACTACTCAGTATTCGTATAATGCACACAAATGGAGAAAACATTAAAAAAAAAAAATAATAACCATTTAAATAACTGTTGGCGACGGCGGCGGAGGCGGAGGTACAGACGTAAAAAATCTGCGTGAATGGCGTGCACTCGTATCGTTTATATAATATACGGACAAGTAGCCGAGTAGAAGCCGAGTACTTTTGAAAAGTGAAGTGAATTTATGTAGGAATTATTCGCAGATACTCGTGGAGGCGGCGGCCTCAAGTATGCACGGCGGCGGCGGATCCCGTTCGTTCGGTCAAAAGAGTTAGTCTTTAAACCGTTATCCAAAAGCCGCGTAGAGTGCACTCGGTTCGCGAGCACTTTTAAAAACACCTCTTCAATTTTATTTCCACTTCGTTCTCATTCACTGTCAATATTAATGTTGGTCATCTTTTGACTCTCAACATCGACTTATATACATAAATGCTCAGTTGGATCCGTTTCTATTTACGTACACCCCGCCTATATAGCCTTTGACAATGTAACATTGTAAATATTGTGACGATGACAATTATTATGTAGCTATAATACCTATATCCAACCTATAGCTATTAATATCAACTGAAACCATAGTACTCATCACATTAACCGATAATAAGGCGATAATAATGTAGGTAAGCATGCCTACATACCGTACACGATGGCATGCAGTGTATATACATTTAGTCAGAGACGGCGCTAGGATTTGCGGGGCCCCGGTCCAAATAAATAACAGTCTATGTGTATATAGTCTTCTGAATGCTATACCTTTTGGTACACAAAAAAATTTTCTCTTTACTCCGCTCGGAAATTAGATTATATATTAATATTATCCAAACTAACTATAATCTCTGAACAGTATAAAATATAATTTCATCAGAATTTCGGGGCCTTAATTATATTTTTATAATCGCTGGGCCCGGAGCCACTGCCCCGATTGCCCCCCTCTCGCTGCCCCTGCATTCAGTTGCATATACCAACAATAAGGGATGACATGCAGCTCATGAATTATCCTACAAACATGTGCATGTACAACTTTGTACAATTGTATAATAAAGTTGTAGGTAACTTTAAATTGTTTTTTTCAATCAATTGATTTATTATATTATGCGTTAGAATCATTAGATGTTTGAGAAGGGAGTTTTTTTTACAGTATTCCATATCTTTCGAATGCTTAAATTAATATTGATGTGGTATTTTACAGGTAAAAATATGGTTCCAAAACCATCGATACAAGTGCAAACGTCAGGCGAAAGAAAAAGCTATGGCTGAACAGAATGCCCAAAATCAGGTGAGATAATGTTTTAAAAGAGAACGCGTCATATTTGATTTATCATTAAATTATTAATTGATATTATAATCTTATGTCCCGCACGTTGTAATAATATCTAAATTAGTATTATCATTCATCAATTTAATTTATGCCAAACCTATATAAAAATACCAAGTTCAAAGCAGTATTACACATAAAACTACTATACTAGATACTAAGTTAAGTACGAGATAAAGAGTTTTGTTTGTATAGAAAAGAGTATTTATAAAAAATTACATATTTTGTTTATAACCATTCAAGTTAAAAGTTGTGAGTACCTATAAGTACCTATAACTGTTTATTATACATGGGTGCTTACCCAGTAACCTCAGTAACAATTTTTAAACGAACCGATTATGATAAATATAGTAACGCGCGTTAAGTCTTATATATTGAGTTTACTTTTATTCGCAGGCTCAGAGTTCGCCACGACGAGTGGCCGTGCCCGTTTTAGTGAAAGACGGCAAACCGTGTTCGGGTACGTCAGACCCGTCTGGCCAACAGACTGCGCCCGGCGGCAACAATTGCAACGGCCACAGTCCCGCTATGCACCACGGTGGTCACGTACCAGTGCCCGTCCACCCCCATCACCACGCTCACCATCACCATCATGGGTCACCCAACGTCGGGCACCATCAGCAGCAGCACCAACCGCCGCAACACCAGTTGCTGACCAACACCGCGATGCCGTATCCAAGACAGAACGTTGGTCAGCATCACCATCAACAGCAAAACATGTCCTATTTATCCATTCAAGGACGTGCGTGGTGAGCTGCAGTCAGTTATCATTACCTATCTTATTAATAGGCGAGCATTACTTATAGTTTAGACTTTCAAAAAAAAAAAAAAAAAGAAGATTTCATATTGTTTTATTTCAATACGAATTTTTTAAGTGAATATATATATAAACACACACACACACACACACACGCACACATAGAAAAATTATGGTTATATTTAAGTATATAGATAATTCTGAGCATACAGCAGTTTTTGATCAAACGCAATTATATAGTGAGATATTAGAAAAAATGCATATATTATACGCGTATATTATATAGGTACGTACCTCTTTTTAAGCTTGTTACATATAACAAAATGTTACATACATAAATGTGTACACATTTTTTAATTTGATTTTATCTTGGACTCTCTAAGTCAATTACATTTTGTTTGTGCTATGTGTCTTTTAGTATTTTTATTGTTTTATAAATCTAAACTTTCTACCTCCAAGTCACGTATATACTATATATAACATTCTATGAATGAAGCAACTATTTTGAAACTTTAGTAAATTATTTTAAAAAACAATAAATTAAATGTTTTTGAATAGATGACATAGGCCACAGATGGCAAATCTATGACGCGTAATATGTCACATTCAAATTTTTATCCTTCGAGCCATGTATGTAAAAATTTTTAAGTTTAAAAAAAAAGGGACATGAAATTATAGTTTACTTGCTGTGAAAATAAAATCCAACCAAAATAAATATTTGACACGTGGCTACAGAAATGTTTGGCATCCTTGGCATAGACATAAGTTCTTCAATTTTTTTTACTATTCTAATATAATATATAGCCTCATTCAAACAAAGTAATATTTGTTGATCATATTCAGTCCCCTTTATGCTTATGAGAATATATACCTATATATATATATATATTAATTTGACGCCCCGTGATTGTTTCACTTTGATTTTTTTTATAGGTACATAAAATAATTTATCAATATATGTAATATATATGTATGTATATTTGTGTATAAACCTCAATTTTTAAAGCACTATAAATACCTTTCTTAGTTGTATACTTGTATATTATTATAAATAGTTAAGTGTTTTGTAAGTAGGTTTTAATATTGTATAAAGTAAATAGACTGTTGAATAAACCTAAAATAATACGTCAAACCTATCTGAAGTGTTTTTAAACAATTCTTGTGTACATTTACAATCACCGCGACATGGTTGAATTGAAATTGGTGATGTATAACATTTTATCAACTATATATATTATAAACTCAATATAAAAAAAAATATTTGTAATGTATAAACTGTTATATATAATTAGTAATTACTCATTACTAATTATCAAACGAAATACGAATCATCTTCAAAGCTAAGAAATCCATATTAATGATCACCTATACCTATATATATATATATATGTATTGCAATATGAATACATTTTTCAGCATAGGTATAATATATATATATATGTTTACAGTTATATAAGCTTATATTATAATATATAATAATAGGTGTTTTTTAAACCATATCATCGAAAAAGTTCAAAAGATTATGGCGTTTTTATATTTAATAGGTAATATTGTCTAAAATTAAATTATCAAAATAATATAGATACATATAATTAATTATATATATATATATATATATATATATATAGTGTATTGGTACATCATATAGAAGTGTGTCGAAATGTATGTTGTACAATTTATGTTTGTTTATCTCTCCCCTTTAATGTAATATTGTATATAATATTATGTTCATCTGATGTTATAAACATAATATTACATTATAAGCGCTCGCATTAATTTGCAACGTGTATTTCTTATATTAATTACATTGTTTTAAATTTTAAATATGCATATAACATATATAGATACGCTTTTTGTATCAAGTGGAAATATCTGTTGCACCACACCATTGAATATAGGTAATAACATTATATTTTAAGATGAAATGTACTGTATAACTATACTTTGTAAAAATTACTTAACTTCTGTATGATTATGACTATTTTTTTTTTTGTAAAATGTGATGTATGATATATTATCTACGTGATTGTATACGAAATAAACATAAAATATGAAAATAGTAAACTTATCTATATAATATTATATATATACATTATACATACAATAAATGATGTATAATTTGATATGATTTGGTCCTCTATATAATTTAATAGAATGAATCGTATTTTTACCGCAGCCGTCGTACAAATAAATCATATATCCAGCACATAATAATATATAATATCATAACGTCAAAATTCTACAGCGACGATGAGCAAGAAAATCGTTTACGTCTTGTGTGTTCTGCGCATATCCTTAAGTCGGAAACGGCAATATACCTCATATACCTGTATACAATAATAATATGTACCTATGTTGGTACATATACGCTCGCATAATGGATGTATATATAGAGTCGTTAATGAGTAAACAGTAGCGTTATGCAGCACTGAGTATACCTATACAAATATATAATATGTATATAATAAAACACAAGAGAACCGCATATACGACGAGCGAAAATAGGCGGAACCACGACCGCCGGAGAACCGCGCCCCCGACGCCATGACAGTGCCCTCTACATGGTATATATTATTTTATTATGTGTGTGAGTATTATTATTATTATTATTATTACGGCACTGCACGCTCCCGGAACCCGGACTATCGTTTTAACGCGCATTTGAATGGAGGGGAAACACGATTTAATAAGGCACAAAATATTATGTGTATATACAATAAAAAACCGATCGACCCCAACAATCTCCGGTGGCAGAAAAAAAAAAATGCATATATGCAAACTTGTGCTTTGATTTGAATCCAATTATTGTTGGGTTGCGAAAAAAATTATAAAAAAAAGGTCCTGGAAAAAAGGACAAACATATTATACAAAAAAAAAATAAAAAATAAAAAATATTTGATTTTTTCGAATTATCGTGATATTATGCAGTGTAGGTATATATAGTTATGTGGGTGTAAGTCACGAACAAAAAGCAAATTTAATAACTTATTAAATTCGAAAATATCTATATATACAATAGCTATATTTATATATTCTAATCATCATATAATAAGTTATAAATACTGTGTACCTATTTCAGGTACTATTATTTTAATTGATGTACAATGATGCATTTCGTGGTAGGTACATTATGCAGGTGATGCATTGAAGACACTTGTATAGTTATAAGACACATAATATAAATAGTGTAATATAAATATAATATAATAATATAAATGGATCACTCAGTAAACGTTTATTTTAAACCTTTTTATTTTTATATTATACCAAGATCAAAACTACATTATAGGTATATAGGTATATCGTGTATTATATGCAAAAAAAGAAAATACACAATTTTATTTTATCATCCTACAAGTAGGCATTTTCGTTGAATAAAAATAATAATAAGTACCTATAATACCTACCCACATAATATTAATTTTTTTACGCTCGTTAAATTTTCAGACAGATATTTCAATTTTAATACACCTGATATTATAATTAGGATATAAAACAAAATTCAAAAGAAATTCTAATAAAAACACGAGTATTATTATAATTAAGTATAATACCTATCCTCAAAATGCATGTATATAAGTATATGGGTAATAATAAGTTTATACAAAAACGTGTACCTATTATAAAGTACAATTAAGCATATGTATATATAAAACTTAAATTACCTACTCAAGTGGCGCTTAAATAAAAAAGTATAAAGGTAAGACAAAAATAATTTCACAGCCATGTGAATGGTATATTATATTGTGATAATATGTAATCTACTCGGCAAGAAGAAAAAATATTTTATTAACTATTTCATATTGGTAAAAAAAAGTAATGGCGTTCATAAAATATAAACATATTAATGATTTGTGTTCAAACTTTAAGCGATAAAGTTTTTACACATACTTGGTTTATTTATATATTTTTATTTTATTTCGAGATTAATTATTATTTGTAAAAGCTCAACAACTGAAAAAAATTATAATATGTGAATCACGCCTTATTAAACATATTTGTATTATATATACCTATCTATAATATAGTCAATTACTTTATGAGATGGAAAATAAAGGATTACGTATATAGAGTAGGTATATCGATTAGTATAATTAATGCCATTATATCTTTTTATTAAAAGCTATTCACAGAAAAATAATTATTGATAAATTGTAATTAGCAGAATTATTAATAATCATAATGAAAAAAATACATATTAAACACTCTAACCGTTGCTACCGAGTTCGACGAATTGAAGTATGGGTATAGACATTTTATAATATATTATAGTGTATTATACTAATTTATGTATATAGTAAAAATTAAACTGAAATTCAAAGTGGTTCGTATAATTCATATTATTACATATATAAAGCACAAAGAATATCTACCAGGCATAATATCTAATGTCCATATACTGAATAATGATATTTAATGGTAATACAAAAAATAAATATAAAATATTTTAAGGATTTTAGATTCAATCATTTCAAATTATTAGATAAAAACATATAAACTTAAACTAAAAATTAATTAATATGTACAAATAGTATCAAAATTAATACCTGAATAATTTTTTTGTAGCCATTTCATTAAATACTTCTCATTTTATTTTATTTACAACCCCACAGTGATCAGCAATTATACCTAACCAATTGATACGACTATGAAATAATATAATAATAAAATAAATAATCGAACAATCGAACAATTTGTAAATATTAATAATTTTTAGATTAACATTTTAAGTATACTTTTACATTTAATTATAAAAGAAAAGGAGAAAAAAGGTAAAAAGCTAAAGCTATTAGCTATAGCTACACCAGGGTATAAATATTTTATGTTTGAAGTTTTGAGCTGTTAGTTTAATAAGAATAGTATTAATCGCCAGAGTTAATATTGTTTTTATACAATGATAAAAGAATATTATTATCAAACACTTTGAATAACCATACACCATAAAAAAAATTATTATTATTATTAACATTATCTTTATACAAACATCGATTATATATAATATTATTATAAATATTGACAAAAAGTCGTATGGGGTGAGGGGCGTATTTATATATCAACTTATGTCTGAAGCAGCCTGTATCTATAGGTATTATACAGTTCAGACCCGGGATTATACAACTTTAATGAACTTTTTATCAATCTCTAAGTTATTTAAAACTATTGAGATCAACTTACTCCAAACCCTTTAAGTAACCAAACTTTTTTACTTCACCCTTGAAAAACTGTTATTACACTTTAAGAAAAAAAAAATACCGAATCGTTTGATTTCACTTAATGATTTTTTACTTTCATGGATTAAACTCCTTTGATTACAATCAAATTATTGAGTACGAAACATAGTAGTGTAATTATATTAAGTAGGATCAATGTATATGGTATTACATTTCTTATATGTATATGAGATACATATACATACTTATGTAATATCCATATATATATATCTAAATATTTTATCATAATATATTTGTATTGTTGTGTCATATTATAAAAAAAATATTTATATGTATTTGCATATAAAAAAATACAGGGTAGTATACATATAACTAACTTGAACATTACATTTTTGGAGTGGAGAGCATTTTTGAATTAGGAAAACTAATATAGTGCTATGTATACATTTTGATTAATATATAGTTGCAACCCTATACCTATATAACAGTTTAATCTCCTATAAAGTATAGGCACCTGTACAAATAATATTACATTTTAGTCATAATTCTACAGTAAGTACATAATTATTTTAAAATATGCATAAATGATTAACGATTCCAGTGAAATAACAAACTGTAATCTATTATAATATATTTTATAATGTTAATTAATTAATTATTTAATTTTAAAAAAAAAGAAAGATTTTTGATAGGTAATTTATACTCTTACAAAAAAATAAATATATAAACCATGTTTTCTTATTATTCTCGTTATAAATAATTCAAATCATGCATAACAGATTTTTTTTTTAAAAAATCACAAAATTCTATTTTTAAAGGTATACCTATACCTTTTATAAGCAAATTATTAGAGCGGAGTTGGGTTAAACGACCGTTACGCGATTTATCGTTTAATCAAATATACATAATATAACAATACGGTGGGTACCTCTACCAATATACATATATAAAATAATAAATACAAATGTGCGTTAGAATTTTGGCAAGTCACGTGAAATACGTTCGCACAGGTCCTCAGCATTCCCCCGCGGTGGTGCAATAGTCACCGCCGCCGCCACCGCCACCGCCACCACCACCGCCACCTCCATCACCGCCACCACCGCCACTACCACCGCCACCGCCACCGCCACCACCAGTCGTCGTCGGCGACGGTGGCTTCGTGCTCGCCGGCCCGGACGCGGGACATGACGCGCGGCACAGACTCGCGCCCGGCGGTGGTCCGCTTCTCGATACGGTGGTGCGCGGGTTCCGAGCCGCCCCATTGTTTCGTCGTGTGAGTCCCACGGCCGCGTTACCAGACCACCGCGAAATCACTGAACACGCATTAAACATATTATAGCACAGGTAAGTTAACTCGGAAGTGGGCATTATGCGTACAATAATAATAATAATATACACATACCTATATGCACGCATATATATTATTGTAGTGTTCTTCCCGCGTGTGAGAAATGGTGGCGACGGCGATGCAGTCTTGCGCCCGCGCCCGCTCGCACATATTTTTTTCGAAACAACTCGATCGGAAATGAACAAACATAAAGTTCGACGACGAATTCCCACACGCGTAGCGATGATGACGTGAGAACTGTTGCAGCAGCGAACATGCCCGTGATATTACATACACATATATAGGTAGTTGACGTCGTACGCCACGGTGTACCTATAATATAGATGAGGTGTACGGTAAAAGTGGATCAGTCGTACTTACAATATACATACTATACACAGTTTGATATGGAACCAGTAAACCAAACGTATATATAGGTACCTACATATATACATACATTATGGGAGAAAAAATTGCAAAACCGAATCAAAACTATATTCGGACGAAGCGGCCGTTATATAATGTAGTACCTATTCCTATATTTGGTACTTTACTTATATTTCATACATGTACAATCGTTATACATATACATATATATAATCTATCTGCTTTTGGACCACCTGATAGTGCAAACGTATAACAAAGCCAAAGTTATATATACTATATAGTTCTAAAAAACATTTAATGTAGGTATATACCTACCATACCTCTACATATTTCCGCGTGCAGCACAGATCTATATCACAGATCACTGCAGCCTCCTTGCAAGATTTGCTCCTACACCCTAAAATATACCGTGATGTAGTTTCCCTCTATTGATTCACTCTTTACCAAAATAGCATCATACGAGTATTCGGAGTTTTATATGGAATTTTGTGACAATATTTCATTGTCCTTCTCTTTTCTAATCTCTGATATATACATATATTAATTATATTAACTATAATTTTTACTTCCGCCGATACCAACACCTTCTTCTCAATTATTCTAGTTACCTTCAGGATTTAGGTAAACTGCAGACTTGCAGACTTTAATATACAAAACACTGTAAAGAAGCTTCCATTCACGTCCGTATACAAGCTAAAAGTGAATTGTTTGTCTGTAATATAATATGTGCTGCAGTAAGAGCACAATAAAAATAATTATCTGCTGCTGTGCGTTGTCGTCATGTGTAGATATGATTTGATTTTACATTGGGTATATATATATATTTTTACATTTAGTGCAGTGGCGAATGCATATTATTGTCAGTGTGGTATGGGTCGCATAGCGCCGACGTCATTACGCGCGGTCCGTATAGTCCGGTCCGTGCCATTTTCTGTGGAGGCTATGTGCTGCAGTCATAAACACACACGACCGCGGCCGATGAGGCTATTAAACACGCGGCTAGTCTGGTGGCTACGCATATATCTAAGTATATATATATATATATATATATATTATACACATAGTTTAGTGCACTACGAGCGTACGTGATATATATATATATATATATATATATATATATGGTAAGTTCGGGATGGGTGCTGTACGAGGGTGAGCGGCGGAGGCGGTGGAGTTAATAAAAGTGCGTTTAAACGGGTGCGCGCGCGTACTCTCGCGGGGGAGAGATATACTGTCAACGACAGCGGTGGCGGTTATATTACTGCCGGACAACAATGACGTTTTTGGGGTGTTAAGAATTTTCCGCGCGAATTTATCTTCGACCCCTGTCACGTGTCTTTGGCACCGTGAAATTCGAAAACTGGACTCGGGATTAAAACCGGGCCATTTAAATATGAATGCCGACGTATATATTTATATATATAAAGTAAATAAATATATATGTATATACACATGAAACTAGGAACATTCGCACAATTGCAGTGTGGTCATATCATATTATAATACCTACCATAATATAATATACATATAGATATACCTATGTATATTTTGTATTGTGTATATAATATATGTACGGAGAGTCTACGCGGTCAGTGAACTTTGGAATAATATATTTTATTTAATCATGCAGTCCAGTTGCGATAACTCGAAAAAAAATTTGACTACACCGACTTTCTTATAATTTTTTACTATAATAATATATACGTGATCGTGTTATTTTCAAAACGATACTATATAATAATAGTATATATATAAGACTGCCGCACGAATGAAGTCTCTTCTATGATTTTATATTATGATGTAAATGTAATTGATAATTTGTTATCACTTATCACTATCATCACATATTCATCACATCATGTAATATTATGCACTATGCAGTACCTATATGCGATCTGAATCGTATAACGATTAATTAATAAAATTCTGTGGGAAATGGGAATAGATACCTAAGCTGTAGCCGGGGTTTGCTATAATATGTATGTATAGGTACTAGGTAGAACTTATGTATTATGTTTTGCGTTGGTTTTGTCGTTTTGGGAAGCAATAACGATCCAAAAGCTTACATTTAACCATTTTAACCTGTTTTATTGTAATACTTCAGAGAGTTATAATAATCGCAGATAATTTAGATTTTGAAACAACCGAAAGTCAAACCGAACCCCGTTAAAAATCATTTTTAAAACCCATCAATAAATGTTTTCGCTGCATATTATAACAGTATAGGTACCTATATAATACAATAACGTAATTTTTTTTTTAATGGCATAACGCAACTGCGCATTGTTGTATTATTATTGTAACACGCAGGTCCGTCTGCAGCATCGTATAAGTAACGGCGTGGCGCGTCGTCCGACGGAGACCGCACCGAAGGAAGGCGCCGTCGCGGCGGTGAAAGCGCCACCGTGAACTTGTGTCTTATTATTGTTTCTACACACCACTGTACGTTTTGACTCGAGATTGTGGCCAATTTCCGAATGGACCCGACGAACGGCAAGTCATCGCCGTCGTGTGCCCCGTGGGTGGTCGTCCAGCGACGTCATATTATATTCGTATATACTATGTATATTTTAAATGTTATAGTCGTATCCGTCGCCGTCACCGCACGTCAGGTGCATGAAGGGCACCAACGGACTGAAGACTGACGTCCGCGTGTTGCGTATTGTGTGTGCGTGTGTGTGTGTGTGTGTGCTGAGGCGCTAAACGCCAAACAATAGCGACCAGCCGACAATATGCGACGGTATAGTCCGTTTTGTATATATAGGTGAATAATAGGTATGACTTAAACACGATGTCTTGTTGTCTCTACTGTATAGTGACGTGGGTGTGTAGGCAGGGTGGTATATGAGTGTTGAGCCGAAATCCCGTGACTCCCCCTAAAAGTTGATGCCTTTATATAGGATATCACCAATAATGATTTAGAAAGAAATTATTGGTTTGTTCGAAATTTAAAAAAAAAGTTGTAAAAATGTGATTTATCTATTGTTAACAGATAATAATATGATATATCGTCTATAGGTACTAATATATATATAATAGAGAGAGAGACAGAAATCGTCAGGTAAACCACGATAGTAGAAGTCAGGACTCGGGAAATGAGGGACATATTGGTGTATTTGTGTTTTTATAATTTCTGATATGGATTTAACTGTATCTACAGAAATATTGTATAGATTTTGATTTTTGACAATAAATGAAAAGTAAAAGCTGCAGAACTTCAAAGAACGAACGAAGGTTGGCTAAACCAAAAACGATAGAGAAAAAAAACTTTAAATGGATGACAAAACACGCTGTATATTGTATTATACATAGGTACTAAACGTAGCGCATATAAATTAAATGTTTCTAAACGTATTTTTAATTAATTTGCTATAATATTCTTATTATTTAGTTTTGTATTTTTAAGAGGACGTGACACCCGCATGTGTTGTCTCCGTCTTACAAATGCGCAACTTTTACTCTCTTCAGCAGATCAGATTTAGCTCCGTTAGTTCAAAAATTAGAGTGAATTGACCTCACATAAAATTTTAAGGTAAGAATATTCGTACACGACGATCTCGTGAGCTTTTTGCTATATTTTAATTTTGAAGCGAGTTATAAGTATTTTAAGATGTACTATTTATATTTTTAAAATATTCTTACTTTTCAATTAAAATAAGAGGTTAATTCACTCTAATTTTTTAACTAATGGAGCTAAACGTGATCTAATGAACGTTAAATTTATGTTACGCATTTGTAAGACAGAGACAACACATACAGGCATCTCGTCCTCTTAAGATAAAAGCTTCAAGTATTTATTTAACTACCTGTATAGATACCTATATTTAATAAATATATCTATACAGGTTAGGTAGTAGAAATATTATTTATCATATACCTAATACATTATTGTATATACTAGACCAGCAAATATTTCTCACATAAAATGAATTTTTATATATAGACATTTAAAAAAATTAAAAATAATATTATGCTATAATATAAATAGATAATGTGTTTGTAATAATTTGTCATATACGGTGGTATAAATACCTACAAAGGAGTGTTCAATGACGAAACAAACTTCTGTTTTATATAGTAGATAATTTTTTTGAAAACTTTGATTTATCTATTTCAAAATTTGAACGAATAATTTCACAATTATAAAAATGTTTATATTAAAGATAAGAGTCTTAAAAATGGATTTATAAAAATACATAATATATTATTGGATCTAGAGTTTATTATACCAGAACCATTTTTACATTAATTACAGAATAACATTAATTTCTAAAATTTTCACCATAGACGATACTTAAAAGTCCTTAATCCATTATCATGGACCTATGCACACAAATGTGAATAGAAGATCTTTAGTGTATAACATCAAATAATTCAAAACTATTATCTTTCAGATTTTGATTTTAATATGTCAATATATACATAGATACATTATCCACTAAATAATGTACAATATAAAAGGGGCTTTTCATTTGCAAACAGCAGTTTGCAACTCCTTAGGACAAATCTCAAGAATTTTTAAAATGTAGGCCTTTAAGTATATTTAAAAGTTACAAATATACGATTTTGAATAACTATACATACACGAGGGATAAATGAGGTCGGTATGTTTGATAAATCACTCTGTGTATATACCACAAGCTTCATACAAAAATTATTACAAGAAATGTTACGTACAATATCTATGTACAACTATGTCCATATATAAATGTAAATTATACATTAAATATAATATTAGAATTTTTGGTGATTATTTTTAGCATATTATGTGATTAAATTTACAATATTACGTGACACTTATACGGTTATATTATTTTTTTTTCTTGTTACTTTAGTATACACATACCTACAATTACCTACATGGCATTCGATAATGACTACAAATTACGTTTAGTCATATTATTATTACATGTACTTTTGTAGATGTGTTATTTTAACATTCAAAAACCCTGACGGATCCTAAACGTGGTTTGTGGTTAAAAAGATTATTATAACATCCCTATATCGCACGATACAACAATGCACATGTCACGCTGGCAGTGATGCAATTATAGCGGTCATCGGTCGGTTCACTTTCCGCGGGTGGGAGCAATTGACTACTTGAGTCCAAGGCAACGCAACGGGAAAATAAATAATAATACTGTATAATATATTATGGGAATTATGTTTTTTCAAGTACTGCGAATGCTCCCTAATTACGCCACGCCGCTGTCTATAGGCTACGTACCTCTATAAATATTTGTTTATTTGAATATTATATTAATATACACATGTGCCAGGTAATAGCTGCAGTTACCTACAATAATACGTTATATACGTTATACACGAATGTGCAGTGTGCGTTGTAAATTATTTCGCTGCCAGTCACATTATTTCATGTGCACAGGAATTATATTATTATCATCATCTTTGTTTTAAATATATTGAATATTTTATACTCGTGGGGCTTTGTTTATTGTTATATTATTTATATTTTACAACAATTTGTTTTCAACTTTTTATTCGTTCTTTCGAACCTCACGTTTTAAACCTTCACATACATCATGCAAGTAATCACTAATTATTTTTAAACTATTATAGGTATATTTATACACGGCAAACATACGTTTTTATAATATTTACCAATACGAACTTTATGTGTATATACGTCGTATGTCGGTATAGTCGGTAGTCAGTGCGGTAGTCTATATCTATATAATATATTATGACTTGACGAAGTTTTTTTTCTTTAATTTACATAGCCATAGTGCCTACGCGATACGCCAAACACACATATATACTTATATATACATATATATTGTTATCCTACAAAAATATATAGGAAATTCTATATTAAGCATAAGTGAAATGTCGTATGTCAATTTATTATTAAATAAGATGTGATAGAAGGTACAAGTAAAAAATAAAATTATGAGTAAGATTATTATAAGTGTGAAAAATATTTAATAAGTTTAGTGTTCATATGAGTACTATACCTACCTATGTAGTATGTACATTGCATCCATCTCCTAATAGCCGATCACCTTTTTGTATTTTTTGCAGTATAAAATAGTACCTATAAATTATAATCTTATGTACAAACTGTAAGTATCATTTGTTCTTATATAAGTAGGTATTTGATCTGTAGGCACTATAGGTAGGTATATTATACATTTGATGGATTGATAATTACTTTCCGATTATATAGGCGTCTAACAGCTATAATTTATGTCTTGTTTTTTATAGATTTTGTGGAAGTTATGTTTTGTGTGTAATACTTTGTTTTATAGGTATACATGACAATAAATACTAAGCAAATACTATAAAACTCTATATTATATTTTTAATTCTATATATATTTACTATAAAGGCTTATTCATTATTCAAACGCAGCCCTTCTATGCTTCTTAAGTTCTAATGGTACTTATAATAAAGTTAAAACTGTTTCTGTAATATATCTATTAAACGTAGGTATACCTTATGCAATAATATTGCACAATATGTAGGAAATTAAACTCACCAGTTGGTGGTAATTAAACTATTATATATTAGGGTTTTAAACAAAATTGGATTTTGCATTAATTTAAGTAGGTTTATTGTAAATAGATTTTAAGAGTTTTAAAAGTAAGTTTTTCCAGAGGTGTGCAAAACATTTTTTTAAATCCCTTTTAGTTATTTCAATCAAATATGTATTGTTCCTGATCCTGGATATATAATACTGCGTAGTGTAAAAATAGCATTTAACAACTGAAGTACTTCCGTATGTATGATTACCCCTCTTCAGATTTGTATTACATAAATTTTATTTTAAATAAGTTATATTTTATATAAGCAGTTGCCACTATTTAAGTCATTAAATGTTGTGTGATTATGAAAAGGCGGTATACACTTACACATGGCCAAGGAAAACGTCAGTGAAATTCAAAAAATTGAAATGATCCCACGCATTGTATATAATATGAGCTCTATACGCGCGATGTAGGTATATAGAAAAAAAAGGGGGGCGTTTTATTGGCCATGAAAATATCGGCATATATAAATTTTATCCGTAACACGTCGAAGGCAGTATTAAATAATTCATCTTGTAAAATATGACGGGTTTATTGTCAACGTCAAAGGTTAATCTGCCGCTAAGTCTTTTAGATAACAACGGTGCCATGGGCCTTTGACTGTCGGTCAATATAGGTGTGTGAACGGGTGGCGTGGTGGTATATATATATATATATATAGATATACACATAAAGGATTTTCACATATTCATATATATACCACGTTGGAATGTGAAGGAGTGAAGGGTGGACAGGTGAGGGCGTCGCAAAGGTCGATCATACCATGGTATTACACCGTGTCGCCTGGCAACCAAAGTCCGGTCACCATGGTGACAGCGATTTATTCGCCGGCCACACGCACGCACCACGGTTCGGGTCAAGTGCACTCGAGTGCCGACCTCTTCTCCTCCCGCCCACGCCGACGCTGCCGCCACCGCACGACGTTTCCCCTGCAACTTTCTCGGGACCACTCGACTTGATCGTCGTTGCCAATTTCTCTCTTTTCCTTTCCTTCCACCACTCCTCCGCTCACAACAACTTACCATCCTCTCTCACGCGTATACATATATATATTATATACACAGCAGTCTTGTGTTTTATTTTTTAATAATTTCACTCCCCTTCTGACTTTTTGTCTAACGCTTTTTTTTCTCTTTCTTTCTTTCTTTTTTATCATCGTCGCATCACACGCATAATAGCCCCGGAGGTCTCCTTGAAAAATGTTTTTGGCCTTGTCATCTTTTTGCGTACGGTATTTTTTTGATTTTTTTTTTTTGTCGAGTAAGATATCTGGTACACTTAAAAAAAGAATTTTAATCTAACGCACAACTATTTTGACATTGTAATTAGGCTTACACATTCGAATACATGCGTACAATAAGTACTAAGTAGTTAAATAATAAACACATTTTTCATCTTTTTTTAAATATACACCTCGTATAAATGTATGAGAATAAGACGATTATTTAATTTTTTCCCAACGTTTTACATCACGAGCAAGTGCCCATATGTCTTTAAGATTTGTAGTTGTATACTTGCATTCCTTTTATATTATTATTATATTATATTATTATAGTAAATTTTTTTTTTTGAACAACTGTTTATTTTTAAAGAAATTTACAGGGTATTGAATGGTTTTAGCTTTATAACCAGGATTATAATAAGGTACCCAATAAACAAAAATACTTAATTTAAATCTAAAAATTAAAAGAAAATAGTAACAAATATTATACTAAAACCTCTTTTACTATTAAATTAACTCGGAAAAGCATCAGGTTACATTTTCTTTTTTTGATATTAATACACTTAATATGACAACAAAGCTAGAAAGAAGTTGCAATGATTATTATTGAGAAATGAAAACTATTTAAGAAAAATATATATGGCCAAAAAAAAATACATTAATTTAACAAAAAATTGTTTTAATGAACATAAAATAAGTTATACTCTTTTAAATAAAATATGCAATATTTAGTAAATAGTAGGTATAATACTATAAATGTATGATAAAAAAGATGAAATACTATATATGAATAAATAAAAAAATAATAAAATATGAAATGTAAAATATTTTTCCATACCTACTATAAAATATACGATAGGTATATTTAAAAAATAATATTTACCTAATGGATATACAATATACATATTGAAGTATACATACAACTATACAAGCTATTTATGTTTAATATTCTTCTAACAAAAGTTTTCAGAATTAGATTTTATACTTCTTTAAATATTTGAATTTCGCAGAAATAAATTTAATTAAGACAGTATCTCGTTTACTATTATTATATTACATTACTTCTTATATAATAGTTATATATACCTATATATATTATATTCTTCATGAATACGATGCATCATGCATCAAAACACAGATACAATTGCTTATTAAATACTACATGGTTAACTTCTATTTTTATTTTATTTTATTATCTTTTTCTGTTAGTGATGTTCCCAACATTTTTTATGAGAGTATACTACGCTGAAGAACGCCGAAATATAGGTGTTAAATTTTTTTTTACGATAAAAATATTGGAACGAGGTTTAATTGACTATTTTATTTTTAATACTATATCAAAACACAATTATAAAAATGAATTATTTAAATAAATTGTAGACATACGAAGTGGAATAAAAGACCGATGGCGGTGAACATGGGAATTATCATCAACAAAGATTGTCGCGAGATTCATTTTTCTGTAATATTTATTATTTTTCTATCGTGTGTCGGTAATGTAATTGTTACTATTAGTATTGGTCAATATTAACGTGATTTGTTATTGGCCGTTGCGCGTAGTTTAGTAAAACCTACTGCCTATACACTTTTATTTATGCCTTGCGATTAATCTTAATCAATATCAAATAGTATTTAATATAGAGACTTTATACATTTAGAATATATTTAGTCAAAAATAAAATAAAATTTTAAAACAATTATGTATTTCTTCATTTTTTATGGATTTTTGTTTTTTTGATCTTTATATATAACTCGGCAGCAAGGATCATTACTCATTAGTTAATCTCTTAAATACTAATTATAATTTTTACAATTTTTTGAGGTTTACATTATGTTACATTATCTTGGCAATTACAATTACAATTATATTTTATCTATAAGGTTTGTTAGTTTTAAGAAGGTTATAATTTTAGTGTTTTGATCGGGGTTTGGTCTGAGAATTTCATCTAGTGTTTCCGTCAAGTTGAGTTTTGCACACTCCTGTTGGTATATATGACATTCTGTGATGATGTGTTTGACTGTAATCTGTGTATTGCAGGTTTCACAGATGCCCGTTCGTCGTTTGACGTAAGGAACCCGTGAGTTATCCTGATGTGTCCGATTCTTAGGCGATTTATTATATAGTTGTTTCGTCTTTTCGATTTAGGTTATGATTTTCCCATCTGAATGTTATGCTGTTGATCTGTTTTTATGGTTACTTTGAGAGTATACGTAGTATAACCATCATGGTTATTATATAGTATATTATATTTTAGGAAAAGCTTGAGAGTATACGCCTATATATGTAGTATACACTATGGAAACACTATTGTTCGCTGTTCTAATTTACATTTTTGAATTTGATTTTTTTTTTATTGTATAAAAAACATGCGATAAACAAGAGATTACTCCTGAACCTCCACATGAATTCTAACACAGTGAGGCCCAGTAATATTAAATGATATTAAACTAAATAAAAATATATATACATATAGTTGACCAGTTGTTTTTGTATTTATTTTTTTAGAACATACCTATATCATAATTCAAATTGCTAATTATTCTTAACATTGAACAGTTAATAAGACAATTTATTCTAAAATAATGTTATTTGTATAACTTAAATTAATTTAAACCTTAATATTATACAAAAATATTGTGTCATATATTATTATTAAATATTATTATACAGAAGTTGTTTATAAAGAAATTACATAAGTACCAAACCGGCAATATCAATAGTACCTATATAGGCTATATAGGTACCTTATAATAATCATTGTATTCAATTTCAATATTTCCTTCTAATTTCTATAGATAATTTCAACTACTAAAATTTTGTTAAAACTGATTTCTACTTCACTAGTTAAATAAGTACATCAATAATAATTTGTGAAATAGTTAATTTACTAATAATCGTATTTTATTCCACAATATTATTATATACCGATATGTTTACTTAATAACAATTTAAATAAAATTTGGTTTTATAGTTTTATACAAATATTGAACAGTCCGTAACACCACTTATCTTAAATAATATATTTTATATTATGTTTGTCATCTTTATTAAGGTTTTCCAATAGAGGACGTTCCTTTTCTAAAACGATTCATTAGCAACATGTAGTATTGCACATGGCCATTAGTTACAATAAATTATGGTAGGTTTACAAGATTTAAGATTTTGACAGTATTTTTTAATTTTATTTTTTAAGAGGTATTTGGCGTAAAAGTATAGTTTTTTAGTATTTATATTAAAAAAAAAAAAATAAAAACAAAAACAGGAGGAAAACAATTGTAAATTAAACATATAGTATATTATATTTATACCTAAACATTAAATATACATGTTACATTTTAGCAAATTTTGATTTTAATTTGTGGACTGTTACACTGTGGTATAATATAGGTACTCATAATATCATATTGTTAAAATGTTTGAACTTTATATTTTATATTCTTATACATTTTTAATAGTTATCTATACAAGTCTACAGACCAAATATACATATCTATATACATGAACACTATTTGTATATTATATTATTATAATATTTATAATATATAAATATATATTATACACGAACAATGTGAATTGCGGTTACCTCTATTATGTAAAAACTATACCACGCACACTATATACATATACAATGCGCATCTTATAGTATATATATATATATATATGTGTGTGTATAAACTGGCGACGCACTTGAAAATATTGGCGGGAAACGCTTGGAGCACTACCACTACTACCGCCGTTGTACCATATACAATACAGCAGCGACTACACAATTTACACGCATTTATGTCGTAGGTACCTATATACGGTTATAAAGTCACGGCGGGGGTGAACTGCAGTGCAAAGGCTCTCGAGAAAGAGCCCAATTATATATACGCGACGATAGACGCTTGTGTTTTACACGGTTTGTATATTACGTGACTGCCTACTAAAATGTCCTCGGTCACGTACAGCAATAATTAAACAATGCTGTGGCAGTGCGACCCCGAGTGTAATTATTATTATTATTATTATTATGATTGCGTGGTGGTGGTCTCCCTTTGACGGTCTGTCGACTGTCGTGTTTTTAGTAAGCGACGAGCACCGCGAGGGTTTTTTTTTTGTTCTCGCGGGTCACTCGACAGCTGACGACGACGTTGAATACGTATATCGTGCTGCAGCAGACGCCGGTGCAGCTTCTAAATTCTGACTTAATAATATATATATATATGTTTTATGTATTATGTATATATATCACTAGACGGGTATTCGAGTGCCTACTTATTCGTTTTGTGACTTTCTGTTTTTGGAAAAGCGCGAGAACAAAAAGTTACCGAGCTCAAAGGGTGATGTTTACATTTTTTTAACGTCCTTTATTCACGTTTTTTTTTTGCTTTTTTTGCTGTTCCAATATAATAATATAGTATAACTGTTAATTTGTATTATGGACACTTTTACCTCCCATACACAGAAAAAAGGGCAATATACACGCGTGATAAAATATGCAAAAAATAGTGTCGCGGTACAGTACAACAAAAAATTGCAATCTATACGACTATACAGAAAATCGAATGGAGAAAGTCAGCTATACGAAATCTACCGATACGCCTGTATATATACGTCCTAGACTTTCGCAATATCACAAAAATTCATATCATTATTATTATACACGTTATACAGGTAGTCTCCGCCAAAAATCTTCGAACAATCGTTGGTTAAAAATAACTACGATGTTTGCTGCTGTCCGTTATTGTGATTATCATTATTGCTGTATGCGCCTCGAACACATTGTTCGAGCCACACGCATACAATCACAATTGTGCATCTACTTCTATGTTATATTATATGTGTGCGAGTGTGTGTGTATGATGTACGTGTAGTTCTAAACGCACGGACAAACGTGACTTGCACCCGATTTTTTTTCTCATAAGGGGGACCGGCACAGCGCGTGATTTTGACACGTCGTTTTCCATTGCATTGTTTGGTCGACAGGTCTGCGGACACAAATCCCCGTTCTCGTAGAATGTGTAGAAATATATTATACTCCGCGTTTCCGATCGCCCACCGGATATGATAATATTATTATATTATTATCATATTGATTTTGTTGGAAATTTTTTGACTAACCTCCTAAGGGTTGAGCATATCATAAATAATAAATATAAGTATTCATGCATGTATAGGCTATATAGATGTATAGTGCCTATAATGCATGCCACGGACATTGTAGATACCAGGTAGTAGGTACCTGCATTTGTACACAACGTAATGCACTATAATATCATGTCGCACCTGTACCTATGCAACGTTACAACAATATAGAGCCTGGATAATGGATGAATTTTGTATCTTTTTTTGAAATATCATAGCGACGATACTTTCCTAGCTTAAAATATGTCCCTATGAATAAATAAGGTAACCATATAGGTAACTAATTTTAATTATTACTTTTTTTCGATTTTGGGTAGTAAGTCTTAAAGCATATTTAAGAATATGCAATATATAATCATTTTTACAATATTGAGAGAACTATACTATAGTTAATTATTTGTAATTATTATATTTTAAATTTTCCACAATTCGAAAAAAACAACTTTTATATTCCATAAATGCATTTTTAGGAACATCTTCCTGGTATCAACATTCGGTTCCTAATTATAATAGATAAACATAATATTATTGCTTGATGATTTGAATTTGAAACAAAATAATAATCGTCTGACAATACTTGAAGTACGCTTTTTATATTTTGACATCTAATGTTTTATCTACTGAGTTACTTATTAGTTATTGAGTTACAGTCGCTTTCAAGTAAATTGTGATTTTGTATGAAACTTTAAAAAAAAATAATAATTTATAAAGAATGGTTAATGATTAGTTGTATACCCGAGGCAATTGTATAAGCTTATGAGTATATCGAAAAGATTTCCAAAATGTTTTATAAGGTTTAAGTGATAAACTATTCACTATTATATAGAAATAATTTCAAGAATATTTTTATACCTGAATACTTTCAAAAGTTTCAGCATTTAATTACTGTTCTGCCAAAAGGTTTTGTTTTTGTTAAAAAGAATCAAGAAGTATTTATAAGATCTTGACATTTCGTATCATCTATAGAATATATATATGTTACATACAATGTCCGGAATTGTACATTTCGCAATTTGTACAGTGATTTATGTACACATCGCGAATTGTACAATGTTGCTGTACAAAGTAACTAGATTGTACAAGTTTCATTATACAATTCGCGATGTGTACAATAATCACTGTACAAACTGCGAAATGTATCTTCATTGTTCAAATCACAAGACTACTGCTAGTTTTAAAGTCTTAATTATTATTAACAAATAAATAGAAATACTGGATATTTTAATATAAAGTTATATAAATTACAATATAATAAGTGGTTTGTTTTAAAAGTATTTTCTTAACAAATACCTATTACATATTAGTACCTATATATATATATATCATATAAATTTTTTTTTTAAATTAATATTATTTTCAACTTCACTCATTTTGCCCGATTGTATAATACTATAATCACACTAAAACCAATATGTTGAAATATTGCAGCAGTTCCGATTACAATGCACTAGTCCGTATTAAAATCTGTTTAAATTATATTTCTGAACGACTCAACGACAGTACTTATCGTAAAGTCGTTTAGATAAACTTTATCATTTTTATTGCATTATACCTTTACTAATATGTTAGATTCCACATAACATGGGAAAACAACTCTTATGACTATACGAGATGAAATTATACATATAATTATAGATTCACGTATTTTATTTCATATCACAATGTGTACTGTGATATGACTGTACAGTAATATGTAGTTTTATTCAATTTGTAATATTTTTATAATATGTTTTTAAATGTTGTGATTTGTTCGATGATTGTAGTATACTGATATGTAAAGACCAGGTGCATCTAATTATATATGATACACTAATATGTAATATTTGTTAAGAAAATACTTTTAAAACATACCACTTATTATATTGTAATTTATATAACTTTATATTAAAATATCCTGTATTTCTATTTATTTGTTAATAATAATTAAGACTTTAAAATTAGCAGTAGTCTAGTGATTTGAACAATGAAGATACATTTCGCAATTAGTACAGTGATTATTGTACACATCGCGAATTGTTTAATGAAACTTGTACGATCTAGTCACTTTGTACAGCAACATTGTACAATTCCGAATTCGCGACGTGTATACAAAAATCACTGTACAAATTGCGAAATGTACAATTCCGGACATTGTACGCAACATATATGTATTATATATAGTTTAAATAGTTATTCTATGTAGTATTTTAAAAGTGAATTATTCGTAAGTCATAGACGGACATAATCGCTTTATTTTCAATGTATGAACATTTTTTATCAAGTAATTTACTTAAATATTTAAATCATGTCATTGTGAACTATACATTTGTAATATAATTTATGTTATATAAACACTCTCAGACAATCCTGCTGTTAGAGACTCAAACAAAATGAATGAAGCAATTTCAGTAATTAACATTTTCAAACTTGAGACCTACTATAAAATAAAATTAACTATAATTAAAAAATATATATCTATAATTCAATAATTAAAATATTATAATTTTGATAGTTATTATTAATGTTCTTTAAATGTCAGGTACATCATAATTATTAAAGCACGGATTTATATGCATTTGAATATTTATTCTGGTTGATTGTATGATATGCTAATAGTGAGTATACAATTTATTTCATAACATAACGATATAAAAAATGAAACTTTTTTAGTGCATATTTTTGGATATTTTGATACTTTTCCATTTTTTCTATTTTAACGGCATATTTTAAAAATATTTAATACATATTTTATTTTTTAATGCATATTTTGATGTTTTTGTTTTTTTTTTAGAAATTTTAGGAATACATAGGTACTATTGTAATATGAGAAAAAAATATTTTTTTTTTTTAGTTTCAATTAATATAAAAATAAATTAATAGGTAGTCTTGTAGGTATAAACGGTTTTACCAAAGATCTTATCTTAGATCAATAATCGGTGAAATAAAATATGCCCGTATACCAAGATAAGAAAATATCGACTACGACGATTTGCCATTGGTATTATTTTTGAAAAAATGAAGTAAAGTATTTATGGAAGGGTTCCATAATTTTAAATATATTGTTTTATATGAATTTTCAAGTAAAATTTATTTTTTTGATAATATTTTTATATACATATTTTTTTACTTTTCGTGCATAATTCAACGTTTTAGTGCATTAGCGCATACATTATTTAAGATTTTTTTAGCACATTTTTGGTTGGTTTTTAATGTATATAAATCCACGCTCTAATTTTAATCAATGAAAATTACTTACAAATTTTAATCAATAATAATGAGAAACTAAAAACTAAAAACTGGCTATCTTTTCTCTTAATTTATACATATTTTAAGAATTTGAAGAGAAAGTTATTAAATTAAAAATTAAAAAATTAATTTTTACCATTTTGGTACAAAATTGCATGATATTTTAAGTTTCTTATTGACCTTATAATTAAGACTCAATATAAGTTATAACTTTATAAGACTAACATTAGTCAGCATTATAATGTGATTGATCGGGTGATCTGTAAACGAAAATACGCAGATATATCCGGATATAGATTCAGCTGTCTATCTAGTATCTAATAAGTTAAGAAAGGATAAATATAACCTATTAATTTAACAGTAAAAAAAATATGTCTACATACTTAATTAATTTTGTAGCATCTTCAATTATCAAACTAGGTTATTGGAAATAACATTAGTTAAAAAATTATATGATTTTGTTATTTATCTCTTAAGCCATGTGGCTAAGTATATTTGTTGTAAATACAGATAATCTTAGTTCTTAATAATAATTACTGTGCCAGAATGCAAAATTTGAATATATACTACTTATAAGTACTTCTGAACAAAGAACATTATATTTTTAGGTATATTGTAGGTATAAATAGATAGGCAGCCATCGTGTTGGGTCCAAATAGATGGATTAGGATTACCAATTACCATTACTAAATTACTTATCAAAGTAGTGCTCGGAAGTTGCGATAATCTTAAAAACAATAAAAAGTAATTACTAATAAGTAATAATATATGATATTATATAAGATATGTGCTATGATGTCAGCTAATAATTTTAAGAATGAAACAGCTTTTGTGTTATCAAACATTGAAAAACATTTGATGGTGTAACTGAATGAACAAAACTGATTTAACTAATAGTAAAATTTAAATAAAAACTATTAACACATAATAATGTATGTACAAATTAATGTATTAATCATAACAATTTATTTTTCTACTTAAGCATTTTAAGAAAACTTACCAATAAACTTTATGTGCAAACGTTTGGCTGTCCAAGAGGTATGTATATTATCAAATTTACACCACATATAATAGTATAATTAATATAAATACTGTATATTTTTGATTAAAATATCAAATAAAATACATAAATATATCACAATTTACGACGTAGGTGTAATGTACCTATTTTAATTTTCAAGTTTAATACCATCAATGGCATTTTTTGACAAACTTAAATAATTCAAAAACTATTGCGTTTGGTATATTATTATGTTATTAAAGAAATTTAAACTATTATTAGTATATACTTGATGGTATAACGTATAAAACATACAATAATTAGTTTAATTATTAATTAAATTATGCATTTAAATCATTTAATATTTAACTATCTAAGTAATAAGTACTATGCTGCTGGCCACATGGCTTGATATGTACATTTTATTTTAAAAGTTTAAACTTTAGTATCAGTTTATCACAACTGATTGGTTTTCTTTTAATATTATCATTAATTAATATTAATTTTACAACTCATAATATATTTTAATCAATACTATAATCTAATAAGAGTTAAGACGGTTGTTATAATTTATAAATAATGGTAAAGGTATCGCCCAATTTAGGTAATATCATTATTATTGTTGTATGGTAATAATAGGTATGTGCATCGTAATGATGTCATAATATTGTCACGTCGTGAAGACAATGGAGGGGATCCGATACGACCGCGACAGCCAAGCTCAACAAGACATAGCTTTAATGGGCAAATTGGCATATGGGTGTAATACCACATTCAATTAATCAGATCGAATTAGATCGAACGGTATCGAATTTATCAGTTATAGATCCTAATCTTTACAAATAAATAAATAGTATTAACAATGCCGCGTTTACCGACTAAAACACCTCCTTCAACCACCAATACTTTGAGGAGCTGTATCTCGCAAACCAATTAACGAAAAATAAAAATTTTAACGCGTAAATTCACTATAAAAATGGTTTTTTTTCTACTCTAAGCTTCATCAAAGATAAACAAATCGAAAATGTATTGTAAAAAATTAATCATAATAATATGTAATGTACAAATAAAATCATTGTAATTACTAATCTTATGTCATTGTTAATTGTCGAACGTCAGCCAGTGGTCTTCGGTGCCGAGGCTTATTATAATAAAAAAAATAAAAATGGTTTTATTAATTCGTGATATTTTTATTATATATGTTAACATTTGAAAATCAAAAGTTGATAGTGGTTTCACCAATAAATATAATGGTGAAAAAAATTTAAATATTATATGGTTATAGAAAAACATTAGTCTAATAAAGTTTAAAAATAAAAAATTCAAAAAAATTTAATAATTTCCGAGATAATTAGTGTAGGTACCCACTTAAATGGAACATCCAGTATTTTAATCTTGCTGGATTATTTCAATGTGATCAAAAATAAAATAATCCTTTGACATAATTAAGATTACATTTTAGAAGAAGTTAGCAACCCTGAACCTGACGCTGATCCTGAGTATGAAGTATAATACATGACTGAGCCGACAATTTCTGAAAATATAGCTCAAATTAACTTTAGTGATCCAAAACAACTCTCAGACTTCACAAGGTATGTTCAATTAACAACATAAGCGTTTCGCAGACTTTGTTCGCAGAATAACTTAAATTTATCACCTTGTAAAGGTGCAAATGTATACCTATATACTACTAGCTCTGTTACGTTTTTTCTTGAAGCTTTAATAAATAAAAAGGCCAACAAATATTTTGATTGACTAATTTGATAAACTATAGTATGTACATCAATATTCCGTGATGAAACACACTCGGTCATTTTGGTTGGTACCTATCTTTTTTTTATATATCCCATATAAATTATATAATATAATCGTCAACATATATTACTGAATAGTTTTGTGCATACAATTAAATATCAACACAGCTGCAATCCTGCAATCGGTACATTTTTCCATAATATAAACACTAAATATCCATTGTAAATAATAATAATAATAATGCTGCAAAATTCATACTAAATTGTAATGTACCTATACATATATTCTTTTTTTTGTTTAACATTTGATTAAAGTAGGCTAAAAACCTGTGTTGTTGAAGCCTAAATAAATTATATAAAAAAAAAAAATAAATATCGTTCTACTTTTTTCGAGCGATGCACGTTGCGTTTGATATATATATATAACGTATATTATAATATACCACGTGTATATAATATACATGCATATAATATGAGTTTTAATTTCTCTTTTGCAAATCGACCGCTCGCGGTATTCACTTCCGTCCGGAATCAATGGACCGTCGTCGTGCATCTATACACAACACATAATAAATAATATATAATACGCCATGTACTAGGAAGGAACTCCACGCGCGTTTCCTGCATGTACGCCGTCGTTGTCGTCGTGTGCAATACGAGAGCCCTGCCAGCGTTTCCATTGTTCGGCGGCACGTCTCTTGCACACACACACATAAGCACACACATGCACACACACATACACACACACATACACACACACTCACACATATACGCGCGCGCGCAGCATCCCTCGTGCTCTATTCAACTTCGTCGTCGTCCCGTCGGCTTATCTCGGCCCGGCATCTACGACACGTACGCTCGCGCTTTTTAATTGATCCCCCGCGCCCGGCTGCGGCGCACAGCTATTATTATTTTCCGGCACCACACAACAATGAGCAAATTTTTTTTCTCCCTCTCATTCTTCAGGGTTTTTTTTTCATTTTTTATTTTCGTGCCAGCCAGCGGTTTCGCGTCCTTGTGCAGTATATATATATATTACACACCCCGAGGACCGGAGAGTTTTATTTCTTTCAAAGAGCCGCGCGCGTGTAGGACTTGTATATATAGGTACTGTATACGCGTCGTGGTGTATATTACATATAATATTATATATTATAATATATATATATATATATATGCATGTGCGCGCGCGTATGCCTAGCGTAATATTTGTATCAACGCCGTTTTTGAGTGATGAGTATATATATAGTCTCCCTGCAAATGATTATGTTTGCAGACCACCTCGCCGCTGAGTCTATCTTTCCGCTACTGTCACGATATATATATGTTTATGACCTTATGTATATTATATTCATGTATAAAGAACGAATACCTTATAAAGTATATATTATATATACCCCATAGGGACACACGAGTGACATCCCAAAATTCACCCGCGAGCCCTTTGTCTTCACAAAAGACGGTCTTTTCGAAGTGGTCGAGCGTATTTAGGGCACAAAACAACTTGACCCGCACGGCGAATGTGATATTCTTAGAGAAAAAAAAATTATTTTTAGTTTAAAGTTACTACAGATATAAGTATATCACATTATAAAGTTCTCCAATTAAAAAATACATTAAATAAAACTATAGTAGGTATATATTACATAATTCAACGAATTTTGGCGGTACTATAGACTCAACTTAAGCCCCCAAAATTTCAGTTATTCATATTATTATATTATTCACAAATTTAAAATAAGTAAATTTTGTACTCCTCTTTTACTCTCTCCATATTATATATTCAAATTATTAATAATGCCAATAATGGTTATTTGTACAACAGTATAAATATTATTAATTTATTAAAATAAAATATAAGAACTATATACAGTGAAACCTCTAAATACCGGACACTCTCGGTCGCTTAAACGTCGTCCGCTATTAAGAGGGGAAATACAGTGAGTACACATTTCACCGTTCCCAAAATTCCGTCCGTTATTTGGAGGTGTATGCTATTGAGAGGTGTCCGTTAAAGGAGGTTTCACTGTAGTTAACCATAAATAGCATACATTTTGAGAGTACTAAACTTAAAACTAGGAGTGCTAAGAAAACCCAACCTCCCCTATACTAGTATTTCGATAAATATAAATATATAATCTCCTAACATTTAACAATATTTTAGTGATTTTACTCGTTCTCATCCTGCACCCTTCGAACTTTCGATATACTCAATAATTAGTATTTATTTGAAGGTTTTAAAGGATCATGTTATAGATCTCGCAGCATTTTATCACATTTTACTTTAAATTTGCTTTAAATTAAATTAAATTAAATTAACTTTAATTTTACTTTAAATATGAATTTATTCAAATTGTGATTCTTTGAATTTTTAAACATGCAAAGATAATAATTGTCTACATTCTTGATTTTTTTGTGAAAGAATGAGCAAATAAGAATCTTCTCTTTTTTATTGTAAATTATTAAATGGATATTTTTTTTCTAAATGTTGATGTTTGTATCTAACTCAACAATTTAATTAGTATAGGTAATTTCTGGTTATTAAAATGTTTGTACTAAAGATAAATTAGACGTGACATTGAAAATATTATTTATTATTTTACTTGTAATTTTTACAAATTATTCATGTTAATAATTTAAATACTAAAAATAAAATTTACTTATCATGATACTCAACATATCTTATAAACCCATTACCATTGACCTTTTTTCAAAAACAACTCGTTAGAATTATGATTCTGATATGTCAAATTTCTCAGAAAAATCATCCACTGAATAATTTATAGTTTAATAGTAGGGTTCTCATTTGAAAAACAAATCTACCAGACACTCCTTATGTAGTTCAAAAAATAATTTGAGAATATGGCATTTAAGTATATTTAAAAAATTTAAAATATAGATTTTAAATAAACGCATTATTGGAAAAAGGGACTAAGCGTGCTTGTTGAATCACTCTTTATCTATACCAATACAGTCAAGTCCAAATAGCTCGAATCTCAAAAGAATAAAAATAAATTAGTGTTATACACCTCTAACACAACTTAACAACTTCAAGGGGCAAGAAAAATATTCAAGTAATCGAGATTTGAATGCAGTAGTACAATAAAAAATAAAAAAATAAAACTTACAATCAAGGATAAACTGTACCTATTAGGAAACTATTCTTCTAAGATATAAATAAAGGCACCTAAAAAATTATAAAATCATGATAATTTTCCAACACAATTCATATTATATACGTAAATTAAATCATTATAAAACTAAACTCATAATAAATTCAAAGAAATTATGTACCTATAAACTTTGGAAAAATTAAAAACTATAATAAAAAACATCTCATTATATTGGTCAAAATATATATAGGTATAAATAAAATTAATTAGTTTGAGTTGTTAAAAATCAAAGGATGTTATACCAAATAAAAATTAAAAATATATTATAATACACGCAGCACGTACCTATGTTTATGATAAAATGAGTTAAATATATTAATCCTTTATAGTTTTATACAGTTTCGGATTTTCCAGCATGTTAACTTTTAAACACCTAGATATATTTTATCTTATATTTATAATATTTAAAATTTAAAAATTTTGGAACAAATAATCATTATAGTCGTCACCGTAATAACACATCACTCGGCCCAGTAAAATCATCAAATTGCGGCACCGTTAATAAATTACTTGATCGATTGAATTATGTTGGCATGTGTGCATGACGAACGAGTACGAGTGTCAGTATAGTATGTATATATTATTATTATCTATACATATTACATGTGCAATAAGGACAGGTATGAAGCATTTATAATAATATATTATGGTAAAAAAGCTATTTCAATTTAATTTATATAAACTGCTGTCAATCAATGTGTTTTAAGGGAAAATCAATTTTCAAAATAGTTTTACACGATATATGTACAAATACAAAAGTAGAAGAGACTCACTTATATCATTAGGTTTTGAGTTTTCAAAATGTAGCTGACCTCCTAATCCACAAATACGTTTAAACATTTAAAACTGCAAAATAATTACATAAAACATTACATAATTAATTGATTTATTCAAATGATTGGTGTTATTATTTGTAGGTACTTGAAATACAGTAATCTTTGAGGTTTTTAAATTAAACTGTTTATACTTTGATAATTGGCAAAGCGTTTATTGTATAAATAATTACGTACAAGAGTATGGATAAATTATACTTACATTTTAAGCACAATTTATTTTAACATTTTAAATAACTATTGTCTATTTATACATCTTAATTTTATAAATGCATGCCTAATTATTATACGGTTGTGTGATAGACCCATATTTTGCGGTTTTAAGTATTAAAAAATAATATCTTGTAAAATATATTGTAATAATCCCAGATAATTATGAAGAAAAAATCACTGCATTCAATTTAAATCGTATTTTGATGCACACAGACAGTAACTTATGAATTAGTCGATTTTAGGTATATTCAGAATGTTATATTCTAAACAAAATTTTTAATTCAATACACTAATTAGTACAATAATGCATATCTATTTTATGTATATTATTATGAAGATATAAGTACCTACCCGTTTTCTCTTATTCATATAAAGTGTAGGTACGAGCTATATTATGTCTATATATATTTATAACAGTATAATAGTATTAAATAGAATTTACAGTTTCCCAGTGTAAAGTGGTGGAAACGAATCTGTATAATATTAGCTCCGGACTCGCGAGTAGAAGGAAATACGTTATCGGAACGCGGTGACCCGCCGCGAGATTATACAATGTTACAAAGTATATATAGGTATATGTGTTGCACTTCCGGGTGACGGAACGTTTTCCTCTCCCTCAGTAACAACAGCAGCAGCAGTCGATTTAATTGGGCAAATTCTACGCGGTGGAGGAGGATTTGGAGTATCCGCAGCCAATTTGATTCACGCCACAGACGTGAACAGAATGCATTTCGTCGCGTGTGTGCGTGCATGTACCTATATTATATTTGTGTGTATGTAGAAGCCACTCAAGCTCGTACCGCGAATAAATCCATTTCTCGTATGACGTGTGTGTGTGTGTGTGTGTGTGCTATACTGGTACTTGCCACCGTCGCTCACCCAAGCGTAATCACACATATTCACATGTACGCACACTAATATACGATGTGTTTATTAATATAATATTATATTATGTACCTATACAGTCGACCCAGCGGCGGGGCACATGGGTACTTAAGTGAGTACTAAACTGTAATCATTTTTATATTCGTAGGTTCTAGGTATATATTATTATTTTCTCATTAAAATATGGTATTGTTGGGAATACCTATAATTTACTGGTAGACGGAAAAAAAAAGTCAAGTGAAAAGTTTACCGAAATACTTTTTTTTTGTATAGTTCTATTATAGTTGTACTTTGCATTTCAGTGTGTAATGTATAAAATGGTAGATCACATAGGCGTGCACAGAACATTTTTGCTGAGGGTGCATAGTACAAACAGATTGAACATTTTAGTATGTTACCTAGCCACATAACAAGTCAGGCCAGGATTAATAAAAAAAAAAAAAATTAATAATAATTTTAATTATTGTATTTCTCTTAAAAGTCAATGTTAGTTACCTATGTTAATAATAATTTTAAATTATAATTCAAGATGACGTGTCTATATAGCTACTATCCATCGACTATCACACTGCGATAGGTAACAGAAAACGATTGTCGATTTTAATCGTGTTTCGTACAATGTAGATTCGTACATATAAGCATTGGTAACACCCATCGTGTGACCGCGGGTTTGAAAAAAATTATCACTTAAAAAGTATTATTTATCTATCTATTTATTTCTAAGCTGAACTCACTAGGGGTGCAGTTGCATACCCTGCACCCCCCGTGTGCACGCCTATGGTAGTTCACATATATTTGTTATCTACCATAATAATTAGGAATGGGATTTTGATGCAGAGTCGTCTTTTTTCTGGTGTTTTGAAACGTTGGTCCGCAAGTAAAATGTATTTTAGATGATTAAAATATACTATAATAATAATATTTTATCTTATTATACATATTTTCTGAGTTTTTAGAGCATTTTTCACAATTTGTTCATAAAATGAACGAAAATTGTTGCGATTAACAAAAGATTTTCGGCAAACTTCCGACGATACAAATAATAAATTAAACAAATTACCGCCTTATTATATACTTATTATTATACCGTATTATAATGATTACAACATTTTATCATTATGTCGATTATTATTATTTATTATTATATTGAAACCGATTATCAGTATTTGTTCGACTGCCAATCGTTAGGTATACAAATAAAAAGTAACAATTAAAATCAAGTCTATATTATTAAAGGTGGCACGTTTTACGCCGGGGCTTTTTTTCCGCAATTTATAATTACGACAATTATTATTTTATAATTTATAATTTAAAGGTTCCACTATTAAGTGTGATTTATTATTCTTATTACATAACATATATGCTTCTGTTTATAGGTATGTTGACTATTGCTAAGGTTCAGCTTGAGCAGTGTGGCCAGTGTGGGCCTTGCCGGCAATTTAATTACAAGTTACAAAAGGCCTCAGATACAGAACATAATAAATAATTATTGACTTAAACATAGTTAAATGTGATGATTTTTGTTTTCAAAATGTTCAGTGCATACTAGCGTGTAATTTAATGTAAATCAATAACAGACAACAGTTCATATTTTTTTGTTTATATTTTACAACTTGAAATTATGATTTCTCCTTACAGTGACATACAGACGAGGAGACCTACTGAGGCCCTGCGTAAAATGTGCCCGCTGAAGCCAAGTAGTTTATGACGTTTATTATTATTGGATTATTGTACGTGCAGGTATACGTTAAAACTTATTTTTCAGCTACTTCTTAGAGTTTTTGGAAATATCCTATAATATTCTATCATCATAATATATTGAGTATAGAGGTACATTAATAGACTTGCAGTGTAGGTTATAATTTACGATAACACGTGTGGCCGTTGTGACATATCGATATTATCACTATACGTATATATAATATATATGTTATATCCATTCGTATATAGAGGGGTATTCGAGCAATCGTGCATATAGTGCATACCTAACCTTTACATAAATCTTAGGTATATATAATCACATATATATATATGAAAAAGTTTAGCTGTATAAACGATCGTACATAATATAATAAAACCTCTGGATAAATGTTTGTATTGCGGAACAATACGATATAATAATATGATAATATAATAATATTATATTTAAAAGATACATATATGCACGTCCGTCGCCGATGGTACCTGCTGCAGCCCGCACACATAATATACACACGTGCACGCATATATATATATATATATATATATATATATACATGCAGTGTGTTATGAGTTCACCGAGTATAGGTACGAGTGGTATGTATAGTGGTAGGTAGTAATATTATATTGTATAATAATTCCAGCCGGATGCGTGTGGTCAGTTTGACGAGCGGTGACAGTGATTCGTGCGAGCACCTGAGAAAACACATAGCTGCACACATATATTATATGAGTGCCTACCCGTGTATACACATTGGTATATACGGCCGTGCGGTAGACGACTACAGGAGTCATGTCCATTTTGGATCGATCAAAAAAAACACCTCTTGTATGGGCCCTGTTTGAACAATATATCGGCGTTTGGCCGCAATCCGATTTACTTATTCGTATACTGCATATTATATTTTATATATATACTATAACTCCATAACAATAATATACGGTGCATCATTGTGTCGCCCACTATATATAAACTCGTTATGATGACGGTTTTCGCACGTATTTATGGAATACGCAGTCTGTGGTTTACCCACCTCTCCCTTCCCAGACACTCCAAATTTGAATTAAGTATAATATATACTTATACGTCCTCACGGCTTAAATACACCATCACCGCGTATTTACTCATCGGTTAACACATACACACACACACACACACACGTCACATCAGCATAGATCAATGTAACACGGCGATTTGGATGTACACGTTTATTATTATATAATATTTATATTTGTGTGTGTGTGTAGCATAATATGTAAGTGTATAAATTTTAGGATAGGATGTGTTTTGGTTGTCGTCACCTGCGGCTGCAGGAAACCTTGCGGATTTGTCTGATGGATTACGAGTGGGTTTCATTCATACGGAATAATAATGATGGTAAAAAATAAATACGTTTCGACGACGATTATTTTTTCCTTTTTTCAACCACTCTTAAAAATGTATAGGAATATAATATTATATGGCGCGACGAAGTTCTCACAGTCCGACAGACGTCCCTCGCGCTCACTGTTCAATGATATTTTATGCGCCTTGCTAAATCGTCCACCGTCTGCAGAACTGTGTACCTCCATCATGCAAACTGTCTATATACAGCGGTATTGTATATATAATAATAATTTTTCTAGCAATTTTTTTTTACGAGCAAATATGAAATACGTGAATGAAGACTATATACATAACACGTACGTGATTATATACCTTTATATGTACTCACTATTAAATATACCATACACCAATGCACTTCGCACACGATTGTCTCCAAAGACATACATTGTACGATAAGTGCCAAGTGGTCTTTATATTATGTGGCATTTATAATCTATATAGATATGACTATGTTTATAATCATTAGAGTTTCACACTTTCACACCTGCAAATATACATTACACAATACGCAGGTCTCCAGAACACCGCAAATCCGTCTTAACTGAATAAAAATAGAAAACAAATTGTATATATCTGCCTATTATATTATTATCTCCTTGGGTGATAATATAGTAATCAGATGCCAAGCATTCGAGTTAATGTGCATGGGCTTAGCGTAATGCATTTTTATTGGAGGGGGGCTTAAGACTACAATGTTTCGTGTATCTATATAACATACGAGTATATTCTAAAAATGGTAACTAAAAAATACATGGAGGGGCTAAACGAAATTCCAGATAGCCCCCCTCATTATATTATACCAGTAAAATAAAATAATGCAGCCTAATAATTGCTACACTACACACACTTAACAGAATTTTGTCATTTCTGTCCCTAAAAATTAGGTACCTATGGTATTGGTTCAATCGCCAATATTGTATTGTTATATAATAATCAATATACATTGTCATAATAATTGTATATAACTAAATCGTAACAGCTAATTTCAAAATCTTTTCTTATACGGTCTATACCTACATCACCGCAGTTTGATAAAAATTAAAAATAATAATAAAATCATCTTTTAGGTATATTATATTAATGATCACAAACCAAATGCAAGTCATCGTTCCGTTGTTTTTATAGAATATTTCTTGTCTCTATAGAAATATATCAATAAATAAACTTAAAATTTGTTTAATCATTTAGTTAACAATATATACCTATAATTTAAAATTTTTTTTTAAAAATGACGAATGAGTCGTATAACAAATGTTTAGAAAATACGGATATCTCTTTAGGTAAAATATTTTATATTTTTTATCGATAAAAACTAAATTACTTGACGGCTATAAATATTAGGTACATAATAAGATATTTATATTTCTCTATAACAAAGATCAGCGTAATAGCTAGTTAATTAATAATAGTAATATTATTATTAATGTTAGATTATGTTTGGTATAGTAAAACCGTTCATAGAAAATCACTTTTCTTAATTCATTTTTCACCATATTACAGTACCTCTTGCAGTGAGTTTTGCAAGTAAATCTGGAATAGAATATTTATCATGTACTAAAATTAGTCTTGCAAAAACAGTATATAAGACAGTATCCTAATTTATTAGAACTCTAATATTATGTTGTGAGATGTATTATAAATTTAGATGATAAACATGAATGGATTTTGTTTTCCTAATAATTTATATCCAACTTGAAGTAAAAATATATCGAAATTGTCAAAGAATTCAGATTAAAAAATTAAATTAAAATAATATAATAAGGTTAGAATATGTAAAAAGCTTAGGTATCAAAACATTCAAAACAACAATATAAACCTAATTTTTACTAATGTTTGATTGATTTATGGTTATATTTCTATATTTGGTATTTATTTTATGATATTATTGACTATAATGACTTTTGATTATAGATTCAACGTATATATTTGCTTTTTTGTTACATCAATACATTTATTTTATATCCAAAAACAAATTGTTATTTATTTAATTAATATTTGTTTGACAACTTTTGATTGAAACTGCACAGAAATTTCGTCCCGGATCTTTTAAAATACAATATGAGCATACATTCAGGGTATTCTACGGAGATCTAACATTCTGACAAATGAAATAACGTTTGTTTTAATCAATATATACATATAATATTGATTAGAACAAAAGTTTTTTCATTTGTCAGAATTCCGCGGGACACCTTTTTATGGGACGTGACTCGTCACGCATAATATTATAATGTTCCCATAATCTATAACAACTCAGCAAATTAAATTTTAACCGTTAATTATTTAAAAACGGCTGATAAATTGTTTTGATTAGCTGTTACCTGCAGTTTTCAACATATCATTTTATTTTACGATGATTTCTTTATAAATAAATATTTATTAATTATCATTATTATTATATAAACATTGGCGTCAAGGTCCCGCGCCTAATGCGTATCACCTTGCTCCAACAATCGGTATGCCAAAGAAAACTGACCCAAGTTTTTGGCAATCGCCGGCTTACTCTCTAAGAGGCAAAATCGAATTTCCAATTTATGTTGCAAGTCCCGGACCGGTGTACGGAGTGGACTGGATGACGCGTCATGGCCGATACACCAACGCCAAGGTCGACATCGGAATGGTTCTCAATAAAAGTGTGTGCACAATAATAACCTGTTCGACAAACAAACACATAGTTAATATTATATATAGGTACACGAAAACATTTAATCATATTATATATTATGTCGTATAACACTGCTGTATAGAGGACAACGAACGAAGTCCCGGACCCGCTGCCTACTTGCCGTGTTATCCGAATTTGAAACGAGCGCCCACCCCAAAACTATTATTGTCATTCCTAACAGACGGAGAGGTGAGGAACATTGGCCCGTCACCCAACGCATACACACTGCGCAGCGAACATCAATCGTCGATCAAGAGTAGGCGAAAAGGATACACAATGTAAGTTTACAACGCAGTAGGATAATATGCACTGCGGTCTGCGCAGCGCAGTTACATATTCAATACACTACTGAATGCAATGTTTTCTTGGCCGAGATAATGCAGCCGATGCAGATGTAAAAAAATATATAATAATCGTCAGTAAGTGAAATAGTTATTAGCAGTAGTAACGAGCACGGAAATTTCCAATGGGAGGGGAGTATGTATGTTATGATTTTATAATATACATTTTACTATAACTTTTTGCTAATAACTAGTAAAAAGTATTAAATAATGACTCTATAAAACAGCTATAGTAGAACTAATTACTTGTTTTCTGTAGATCGGCAAAAAAAAGACAATGGGTGGGGATATAACCCCTATCCTCCCCCCCCCTCGGATCACGCCTATGGTTGTTGGTTGTTACAGAGGCTTAAGTGAGGTGTGTTAGGCAGCTGCTGACTGGTAAAAAAAGAACACGGGATGTTACATATTTTAAAGGGCAAATAACAAATAAAAATGTTTGTAGCAAATTTAAAATATGTAGAGTATTTCTAAAATTTTAAAATATTTCATTTTACTCCAATAAAACTTTGAAATTAAGTAAAAAAACGTAAATATAGGTACCTACCAAGTTACAACGCAAACATTCAAACAAAATAGTAAAATATTAGATTAAAAACAAATCAGATCAAATACATCTTAGGGCAAGATGGATGTAGTAGCATAATCCCAGCTAGTCCGCGCCTAGTGTTAGGTATAATAGTAATAATAATAGGTATAGTGTGAGTGATAAGGTTATGTATTGTCTACGTACTTATATAGTTAACGGCAATCAATTTGTTTATAAGCCCCCTCTCCACCCACTCGTTATTGTTACGACGACCAACGAGCTATATACGCTCTATCTTCATCGTGCACTATAGTAAAAAGCACCTATATAACGTCATCGTCAAGATCGAATTTTTGTTCCTGTTCCATGTAATATAGAAAGTGGAGGACCAAAGAATGTGGTAGTAGGACGATGAACGATACCGGAAGTCCCGGGCCGGCAGCTTACAGCTCGACCAATGCGGACGTGTACAAAAACCACTCACCGGCCAAGACGTTCGGCATATATTTACCAACAAGCGATAAGGGCTGCACAGAAACCCCACATGCGTATCAAATCGTGTCCACCCATGGGTGCGTTGAACGTTGCAAGCCGAAGAAATTCACGTTCGGCATGAGGCACCCTCACAAACACCCACCCTACGTGCTTCCAGCCGACAACTGTCCCTTATGACTTATTATTATACGACACTATACACGTAGAAACTTATGGAATACGACGACTACGATCCTATAATAATTATACAGCAGTTTCCGTGATTATTATATATAGTACTTTATTCACCCGTTTTCGCCAAAATTTAAATCACCTATTCTTACCACACCCCTAATTATAGATACTAAAAATTACAGGTAGGTAGGTACTTTTCAGTTATAGGTACTATCTCGCCACTTGTTAGAACTCCCGCGATTCTTCGTCTATTTTTAAAAACACGAAATCGAAGAAATACATACAAGTCTTAATGTAAAACATTTAATGATACCAATAATAATATCCCATGTTTTATATTATATACCTGGTGATTCTTTTATATCATCGAACACTCATTATTTCAAAAATTACTTATGTTTTTGAAAATATTTTTTTACATAGTTTCAAGTTGTTCAAAAATCAACGTTTTTATTAAAACATTTTATTATCCTTATCATTTTTTAAGTTTTTTACTTTTTGGAATGACAACATTGAGTTTTAATTTCATATTCCAAAGCAGAATATTTTTCTTAGTATTTTTATGAATCAAAATGCTTAGGAATATGAAATTAAAACTCTATGTTGTCATTCAAAAAAGCAAAAAACTTAAAAAAATTATAAGGACAAAAAATATAATTTTTTAATAAAAACGTCGGTTTTTAAACAACTTGAAACTATGTAAAATAATATTTTCAAAAACATTAATAATTTTTGAAGTAATGAGTGTTCAATGATAAAGAATCACCCGGTATATAGAAAAAATGTATGATAATATTAATCATATTACATCAACTAAAAATATTCAAAACTTTAATCTGCTCTATTTTTTTTAAATCTGTTAAAACTCAGATATTAACTCTATAACACATTTTCATATAATATGATGATTGGATTGGCGCCACATAAACCGAAGTATACGATTATACGAGTCAATATAATTAGTTTTTGTGTTAATATGAGAAAGAGAATTGCTGATTCGTCAATTCTAATGTTGTCAAATAATTGGAATAAATTAATTCATTTTTACGACTTGCCTGCCTGTCACCAATGACCTATCGCGCATCAAATCAAAATTTATATAAATACCGTATAATTAAATGAATACAACCTATTCGACGTACAATATTATAGGTGGGTATACTTACCAGGAATTAAGAGTAGCATTGGGAGATTACCGGTAGTCGTCAGGCGATAGTGATAAGTGGCAATTGGGAAAAAAAACCCGGGAAAAAAATTCCCAAAGCTATTCTTAACTGTTGTATACAGCCGTCTAAAATAATAATTAGTAATAGTAAAAACATTTAAAATTTGAATGATAACTATTATACTCGTAATATTATTTACATTTACATATATCACACAGTTAGATTACGCTAAAAATAAAAATAATTACCTATGATAATAATTAATAATGAACAGTATTAAAAACATAAAATAAAAATAATAATACATTTTGTTCCGACCATTATATCATTTTATTATTTGTAAATCGTACTATTTTATTGATTTCGATACGTGGATAAAGTCTTTGTCTGTCGATAATTTGATCAACAGCTATATTATACGTTCTGGACTCAAACTAATTGGTCAATCGGTGTTACATCGAAATCGTGTTTATTGAGAGGACCTTACGCCGACATTTGCTGTCTCCGTTTGAGATGTACAAGTCAACTTTTCAAACTCTACAAAACAAACGTTGGGGATTTTTTTCCTAGATTCGTGATAAGTACCTACGAAGTTAAACATATAGGTATACCAGGAGTGGTCCACGAGCCACATGGATATATATACAATGATATCAAACCAAGAGCCCCAATGTTTATGAACATATTATTTTATAATTTTTATAATTTTATCGTTTTTTTATCATCAATCAATGAATATTGGTTTTTCGTTTTTAAAAAGACACGAACCACATATGACTACGTTGACCACCCCACCTGATATATATTGAATTTTTCCCAAGCTATTGATATCTGTTGTAGTAGGGCTGGTGTTAAGGGGGGCAGAGGCAAAGCGGGGAATTTGTTCAGGGCCTTGCATTTAAAATTTACATTGAAAATATTTTATATGGAAGACGTATAGTTCAGGGATGGCCAAATTGCGGCTCACGTCTTATTAAAAACAAAAAAACCAATATTTAATAATTAAAAATAAAATACGATAAAATTATAAAAATTATAAGATTCATTTATAAACATTTTGACTCTTGATATCATTGTATTTATCCATGTTGCTCGTGGACGTATTAATGTTGGCCACCTCTGGGCTATAGCCCTATAGGTGACTATATAGTTATTGTTTGAATAAGTTTTGCTCAGGGGCCAGGACCTCGCAAAAAGTAGCACCGGATCTGTGCAGTAAGTAGTAGGCATATTTAATATTTAAAACTAATTTTTTTTATTCACGCATTAATAAATTATATCATAAGCAGAACTTTTGGAAAATTCTCAATTTATTATAGGTCTGCCGAGAAACACACTTATTGTGCCTGATAATTCTAATTCCGTCGCATATTTGGGTTAGGCTAGGTTAGGTGTATGTTTTTTGATTTTTAATGAATATTCACTTACAAATTCACAAAATCAATCGAATGAGAAGAAAGGACATTTTATATTTGACATAGTCATCTGCAAGTATTATATTATATCTATATAGATACTACCTACAGTATAGCAGTCCGGACTGATCTCGCAGCTGCATCAGATTACCTGCAGGAACCAGAATTGGATTTAGCTATGCATCATGAAATTCTGATAACTTCACCTAAAACATATGATTATAATATTATAACGGCTGATGAATTTAAAAACTGTTGTTAAAAATTATCATACAACTATAATAATGGGTTAAAAGAGCGATATGGACCTGAAATGGCTGAAATCGAAATTTTCTGATTATAGGTATTTGGATGACTACAACCTCGATATCCATCCCCACCCTATTTATGATGCCTAACTACATCATATATTATAATATCAACAATATTATATAATATCCTCGTAGTAGGTATTTACGTACAATTTACAATCATTTACTATACGTTTATTTGATGGCGTTAAAAGGCTTGCAATATGTAGCTTAAGAATTTCAAACCGCTTTAACGACATCATAATAATTATAACGTAGTAATAATATAATAGCCACTGGGTGAATCTGATTGTTAACCAAAGATTAAAAGAATATTAAATACGGTTAATATTGATCACGATGGTGTATAATATAGTTATTAGGTACTAATTATTAGTTATTTCCTACTAATTGGCTGGCGCAATCGCCGTGTGTTTAATTTGGGTGCGGAAATTGATGAACCAAAAGCGACCGCTCCCTCTTCCCCCGTCTGATGTATTATAATAATATAACTGTATTGGTCGACGACCTCGCCGGACACCGTGCGCGAAATCACCCCTCGGACATAATGGGCGTTTTACGTTACGGACTTATATCGTATGGACTTAATATAAAATCTCTCTCTATATATATATATATATATATATATATATATATATGTTTAAAGTACAGTTATATAGTACACATTATTCTCGCAAAAGCGTCAAACCCAGAGACGGCCGGTCGAAGATTTATGCGGCCTGCGAAAACTATATATATAACAATTATATATTTCATATTTTATATATATACACATCATATAATAAACTTAAACAATTATGCCGTTATGCGTATATTGTGTATATAAATATATAGGTAATGCGGTTGAATTATTTGTATCTAACAGTTATTGTAGAAATATATAGAGCGGATTGCGATAAATTCTTATATAACTACATTGATGTCAATTTTCACTTCACAGTATCAATAATCTATTTAGGCTAATAGAGTGCCTTGATAGAGAGAGTGTGGCCATACGGAGTATTGCTCTGATTGGACGAAATATTTTACCGCCATTAGTTGGCTACTTTTATTTTTGATAAGATGCTTTTACATACACAATCATAAGTTTTTTAAATTAAAAACAATTTACTATATGTATTTAATTGTTATTATTTGTTAAATCGTTTGAGTATAATAATTTTCGAAGTTTGCTTTAATTTTTGTAAGTATAATTTTCAGTATACCTGTATGTTAAACATAAATTATCAACTACAGGCAATCAACCTATCTGATACCGTGTAATATGTAGGTATTTATAAAATAAAATAATAATATATATAATAAAATTATTTAGTGTATTAAATAAAATAATATACACTTTATAATATGCACTATAGTTTAATTACAATACGAAAAATGCCTGGGTGTGCAGCCGTTGGATGCACAAATTCAAATAAAAAAGGATTTCTAATGAAACATTTTCCTAAAGATGCTGCCAGAAGGAAAATGTGGCTGGTAAAAATGAAGAGGGATAATTGGGTACCAACAAATTACTCATGCTTGTGTGAAATAAGTAGACTACCTAGGTATATTTAAATAACTAATTATAGTTAATTTTAAAAAGTTTAATATAGGTAGGTATACCTATGTATTTATTATTCAATGTGTATTTACCAGAATATATTTTGTGCATAGCAAGTAGGTACCAGGTACCTACCAAATTTTAGCAATTATTTTATATTTCATTTAATCATTTAACTTTCCATGTTTCAAAATATATTTATTTTAACCAAAATAAATAAATAAAATAAATACCTACTAAACTTACAAAAAATTTAGTTACAAAAAAAAAAAATAGGTAGTTTACATATTAAGTAGGCTGTAAGAAATATTGATTGTCTGTTTAACTTAATATTTATTGATGTTTTATTTTGCAGTTACCTATCTCATAAGTAATACATATATTAGGTATGTATAATTTGATAATATAATTTATATACATTGGTTTGGGTATAAAGTATTATTTTAATTTTCAGATGTCCAATTACTGAATAATGTTATTACAGTGTCTTGAAAGAATCTATCAATCCAGAAGTCTCCAATTATAGTTTTTAATTTTTAGTAAATAAATAACTAATCCTACACATATTTTGAGTGAAATAGATTGGCTATTTTCATCTATTCAACCGGGCTACAGAAAAATAAATTAAGAAATTATTTTAAATCTATATGAAATTTAACAATATATTGTAAAATCAATTACTAATGCAGGGTTGCATGAAACATCACTAAATTTTTAACGAATCAATAGTGAGCTAATGGTTCCTTTAACATGATTTAGTGGCTTATTATTTGTCCATTAAATGTTATTACTTATTGAACCATTAAATAATTACATTTTTTATGCAACTAGGCATAATTAGTTTATTTGAAATGTGGCATTATAGCAAGATGCCACTGCAGCTACCAATTTTCTAAAAGAAAAAACATTTGTAAAACTCAAATATATATTTCCATGTATACTAATTTGTCTATTTTTTTTATTAAAATGGTAAACATTTAACACTATCAATAATTATTTTTATTTACCTATTTATTTACCTTACTACAATAATATGTAACATTGCAAGTATATCAAGGCACTCTAGGCTAATAGTAGTATATATTTGTATGTTCACAGCCAGCTTTTCCACGGTAAAAATTTTTTTTCAAGGGGAAAATTCCCCCTTGGAGCACACTGATTTACCGCGTAACACAATACGGTGATTACACAAGATTGTCCACCTATTTGCCCCTTACACAAAAATATTTACCGTATCAACTATTTTTTCCGTTTTTTTTTAATTTTTTCAATCAAATATCGCTAATTTTTATAAAAATTACAGGGAGATTGTTTTTATGTTTTTAATCATGTTGGTTACACTGTTCTAGTTTTTAAAAATTTATATATTAATTTCTACTATTTAGTTGCAAGTTAATAATTTTACATTTAGTTACTGCTGATCCGTCGTGTATTCGAGTTGTGTTTTTTCAAGTTATTATTTAAATTAATTAAAGAAATGAATTTACCAAAACTTACAAGCGATTTTCAATCATTAGTTCATCGTATACGAAATCTGTATACTACTCTCCAGCAAAACAGTTGCCGACCATCAAAAACGTAAAAACATCTTCAACAGCAATAGCAACCGTCAGCCAGACTCAGAAAACAGTCAACAGTCAGACTTAGAATACTTCAACACTAACTATGTAAGTACCTATTTTATTATTTTATTAAAACTTTTAATCTTTACTCCTATTTTTTTTAAAAAAAAACTAGAAACTGAATAACAATGATTTAAACACATCATCATTATAATAATATAGTTTTATGATAATATTATCTATGTTTATATGATAAAATGTTAACATCATATTTATAAGCACGGTTTTATATATCTTAAACCATGTTTATAAGATAGTAATCACTAGATAGTAATTACATTTTATTACACATCAGCAATCTACTATTAATGAACATAACCTTAAAATATATACCGTCTCTATTACCATAGAACAGTTAGCACTATCACCGCTTAATATTATCACCGAACGCGATATTTATTATTTTATAATATTTGATATCAATAATATAAAAAAATGTTATATTATCATAGTATAATATTCAATATTTACATAAAAATATTACAATTTGAGCTAAGTTTTTATAATTGAAATAAGTAGTATAATATTCTTATTCTAATGAGTATTCAATAAGACTGTCTGCTATTAGATATAAAAAATATGTCCATCTATAACGAATTGTATGTATTCATTTGACATTAGATAGGAGAAAAAATAAATTTAGTAATAACATTAAACACAGTTATAGTAATATATGATATTATGTGTTCCTATATTTTAATCTTCATGATAATGTTTTTATAAAGTTCATTTAATTTAGATAAAAATTAAATTATTTACAATACAGTTAGTTAATATATTTTATTACATTTTTTTTCTATATTAAATTGTAGGTATTCATTTAAAATTATTCAAGGGAAAAAAATAAATTTAATATACGACAAATACACAGGTATAAGTAATATAATATATTTGTGTACCTATATTTTTTAAACTTCATGAATATCATAGTATAATATTCAATATTTACATAAAAATATCTCAATTTGAGCTAAGTTTTTATAATTGAAATAGGTAGTATAATATTCTAATTCTAATGAGTATTCAATAAGACTGTCTGCTATTAGATATAAAAAATATAGCTATCTATAACGAATTGTATGTACTCATTTGATATTAGACAGGAGAAAAAATAAATTTAGTATACAACAAATACACAGTTATAAGTAATATATAATAATATGTGTACCTGCATTTTAATCTTCATGATTATATCTTTTTATAAAGTTCATTTAATTTAGATAAAAATTAAATTATATACAATACAGTTGCTTAATAATATATTAGATTATTACATTTTTTTCTATATTAAATTGTAGGTATTCATTTAAATTATTCAAGGGAAAAAATAAATTTAGTATATAACAAGTATACAGTTATAAGTAATATAATATATTTGTGTACCTACATTTTTTAACTTCATGATAATATTTTTATAAAGTCCATTTAATTCCTAGATAAAAATTAAATTGTGTACAATACAGTTGGTTAATATATTTTATTACATTTTTTCCATCTATCTTTATTAAATTTTATGTATTCATTTAACATTATTCAAGGGAAAAATAAATAAATTTATTATACAGCAAATACACAGGTATAAGTAATATATGATGTGTGTACCTATATTTTTTAAACTTCATAGTATAATATTCAATATTTACATAAAAATATCTCAATTTGAGTTAACTTTTAATAATTTAAATAGGTAGTATAATATTCTAATTCTAATAAGTATCCAATAAGACTGGCTGCTATTAGATATAAAAAAATATATCTATCTATGACAAATTGTATGTATTCATTTAACATTAGACAGGAGAAAAATAAATTTAGTACATAACAAATACACAGTTATAAGTAATATATAATATGTGTACCTACATTTTTAAACTTCATTTTTTTATTTTTTATAAAGTTAATTTAATTCAGATAAAAATTAAATTATATACAATACAGTTGTTTAACATATTTTATAATTAGATTTTTCCGTCTATGTTTCTACGATTTAACATACTGTGTATTAACATTAATGAATTTGAAATAATATTACAGACAATGGATTCAAAAAACAAAGATGAACTTATGAATAAATATCAATATAATTTACAAACCATGGAATCATTAAGATTAGGGAATATTGAAGATAATAAAAATAATATATTAGAAACGAAAGAAATTAATAAAAAAATTAAAGAAATAAACCTAACATTTATTTAATCAGGATATGTTCATCATCAAATGAATTTGAAATCAATCAATTAAGAGATAAATTGTTTTCTTTAAAAGAAAAAAAAAAGAGAAATATTTAATAAATATGGTAATAAATATATTGATTATGTTAGAAAAATGGAAATCTGTTATGGAGAAAGATATAGTATGGATATGATGATACGTTCTCAAACATTTCATGACATTTACTTTTCTAAGAAATTATGATTTTAATTTTATGTTTATAGCTATGTTTTTTTGCTTGTAAAAATAAAAACAATTATTATTTAATGATGATGTGTGTTACTATTTTAATATTTTATTACTAGCAGATAGTTTGCAAAAATCTATATAATTTACAGAAACATGACATCATACATCGAAAAAGAAATTAATGGAGTATTGAGACAACAGGCTGAAAATGAGAAATATGGTGAAAGAGAAGAGAAAAAATTTGACAAAATGATTTACGATATTAATATTAAAATCAGAAAAGCAAACCAGAAGTCGACTAGGGAAAATTTATTTAAAAAAAAAAAGGAAATTAAAGCTGATTATGACGAATCAAATCATATAGGTTATCAATGTCAACAAAGTTGTATATCGCATTTATCATACCTATATGATTTATTAAATAATAATTAAGTTCTTTAATTTCTTTTTTTAAAACTAGTTGCTTAGGTTTGCTAAATATTGTATGATTTATATTAATAAAGTGATTACAATATTATTATTGTTTATTATATTTTTTTTTTCATTTAATTTATTTTCAGCTTAATTATGAAAAGAAAAATGGTGACAAAACGTCAGCGAATGACATATGCTGATGAAGGAGTATTTGAAATTGAAAGATTTAAAAAATGTTCAAAAACTTTTATAGTTAAGAATAATTTAAAATTTTTAGACTACACACTTTTTTACTATACTTTAGACAAAATAATTCCAAAGTTAAAGGAATCATGTCTACAAACATCTATAAAATTTAATTTATATGTAGATAGTGTATATGAACGAATTATCACACAAGAAGTACAGGATATAGCATTTAAAACCTCTAATACACTTGCATGTAATTCCTCTGATTTTAATAAATTACTGAATGGGATGTTCAATAAATTATTAAGTGAAGAAGATGATTTTTTAGCAAAAGCTTCTGGCTGGTCACTTAAAACAATAGATGCATTACAATTGAGAATTAATATAGTAAATCCTCTCAGAGGAGGAACGTATCTAGATCTTCCTGAATATATCAAAGATAAAAGAGCAGTCATAAATGTAAAAAATAATGATGTTAAATGTTTTAAATATTCAATACTATCAAAGTTTGATAATCGTTCAAATAAAACTTATTTTAATAAGAAATATTTTGAAATGTTAGAAAAAAAAAGTGGCTTAGATTTTAAATGTATAGATTTTCTTACACCAATCAGTCAGATAAAAAAATTTGAACGTATAAATAATGTATCAATTAATATTTATAGTTTAAATGATAAAAAACATATTTTCCCTCTATATATTTGTAATACTGAAAGAAAAAAACATTTTGATCTACTTTTGTTTAATAATAATAACACATCACATTATTGTTATATAAAAAATTTTTCAAGATTTATTATAAGTCAGAAAACTAAAAACTGTTCCAGATTAATTATCTGTAAAAGATGTTTTACTACTTTTAGTGAAAAGCCATGTAAAAGCAAACTTTGGGGTAAGAAAGGGTTGAGTGAACACCAGCATAATTGTAGAAAGAACCATTTAGGGAGACCAATAATGTTTGAAAAGGGGGATGATGATTTTATTTATTTTAAAAACTATAAAAATACACAGAGAATACCAATTGTTATTTATGCAGATTTTGAATGTATTTTAACTCCTAAAAATAAGTCTAGTGAATTTAATAGATGCGAAAAATCTAAAACTTATGCTACACATTTACATGAAATTATGAGCTATGGGTTTTATGTCAAAGTTAACTATGATGTTATATCAAAAGAACTAGTAACACAGTTCAAAATTCCGAGAAAGGTGGTAATTTATAGAGGTGAAAATGCTGCAAAAAAATTTATGGAAAATATGATTGTTATTGGAAATAATATTAATAAAATTTATCAAACAAATAAACCGATGAATAAATTAACTAAAGAAGAAGAAAGTAATTTTAAAAATACTAAGTTTTGTGGAAAATGTTCGAGACATTTTAAAAATAATAATTTAATTAAAGTTCGAGATCACTGTCATTTTACTGGTAAATATAGACAATGTCTTTGTCTTCAATGTAATTTTGAAATAATTAACCCCTCATTCGTACCAATTTTCTTCCATAATTTATCGTACGATAGTCATTTCATAATTCGGGAACTTGGTTGTAATGATAAAGATATTCACGTTATTCCTAATTCGTCAGAAAAATATATATCCTTTAGTAAAGAAATCGCACATAGATTTAGTATTAAATTTGTCGATACATTCCGTTTCATGAGCGAATCATTAAGTAAACTTGCATTAAATTTATCAGAAGATAAGTTGAGGTTTAGAGAAACTCTTAAACATTTTTCCATGAAAGCATTAGATCTAGTCACTCAAAAAGGAATCTTCCCTTATGAATATGTCGATAGTTGGAGTAAATTAGATGATACTTTTTTACCATCAAAGTCTGAATTTTATAACTCTTTGACAGACGAAAAAATAAGCGATAAAGATTATATGCATGCTAAAAATATATGGCGAACATTCGATATAAAGACTTTAGGTGAGTATAGCGATCTTTATTTAAAGACTGACGTTACCATACTGGCTGACGTGTTTGAAATTTTTAGAGACTTATGTTTATCTACTCTCAGATTAGATCCTGCTCATTACATGACTGCTCCTGGATTTGCTTTTGATTGTATGCTTAAGTACACTAAGGTGAAATTGGAAAGGTTAAAGGATTACAACATGCTCCTCTTTTTTGAAAACTCAATCCGGGGGGGGGGCATTTGTCAATCAACTAAAAGATATGTTAAAGCAAATATACCAAATATTGAAGGACTGGACTATAATTCGAATGAACCAATCACATGGATTACATATCTTGACTGTGTAAATTTGTATGGTAAATCTATGTTAACAGAATTGCCTTTCAAAGATTTTGAGTGGGTTAATGATCTCAATATCGATGTCACTAAAATTGCTGATGATTCAGAAGTTGGGTATATATTAGAAGTCGATATCGAGTACCCTAAGTATTTACATAAAAGTCATAATGATTTCCCATTTTTACCCATTAACGAGTGTCCTCCTAATTCTAAAGCTAAGAAATTGCTTACTACATTATCATCAAAAAAAAACTATATAGTACATTATAAAAACTTAAAACAGGCGATTTTAAACGGTATTAAAGTGACAAAAATTCATCGAGCTATTAGCTTTTCACAAAGCAAATGGATGGCATCATACATTGAATTGTGTACAACTATGAGAGTTGTAGCTAAAAACGAGTTTGAAAAAAATTTTTGGAAGTTGTTAATCAATAGCGTTTTCGGTAAATGTATGGAAAATGTTCGCGCAAGAACTTCTATAAAACTTGTTTCATCAGCAAAAAAAGCTAGGAAATTAATGGTTAAAACTAATTTTAAAGACAGAACTATATACACTGAGAATCTTATGGCTATTCATCAGCGTAAGGAAATCATTAAATTTGACAAGGCAATTTATGTAGGATTCGCAATTTTAGATGTTTCAAAAACATTTATGTATGACTTTCATTATAATGTAATGAAAAAAAAATATGGTGCTAAAATTAGTTCTTTGTATTCAGATACTGATTCGTTGGTATACGCTATCCAAACAACAAATTTTTTCGATGATTTAAAAAATAGTTTACTACCATATTTTGATACATCTAATTATCCTAAAGACCATTATTGTTTCAGTGAGACTCATAAAAATCAACCCGGATATTTTAAGGATGAAATGAAAGGAATAATTCTAAAAGAATTTGTCTCATTAAGACCGAAATTATATGCGTATAAAACTGTACATAGTGTTAAGGAAAAAAAAGCAAAAGGTGTAAAAAAGTATATAATTAAAAATCACATGAAATTTGAAAATTACATGGATATATTAAATGCATTTATAAACCATGTAACTGTTGAGGATAAACAAACTCATAGAAAAATGAATTTTATTCAATCGAATAAACATATTGTCCATTCGAAAACTATGACTAAGCTTGTTCTTAGTGCTAACGATGATAAACGTTATATAATGGATGATGGGATTAATACATTGGCTTATGGCCACTATAAATTAAAAAACTTTATATATCCGCAATCGAAATAAACAAAAAGCGCTATCTATCAGTATTATATAATGTTTTAATTGTTAAACGTTTCATGTGAATAAACAAATTTTTTTTTTAGTGTTATCAAAGAAAAAGGTAAAATATAATAATAAGATAAAAAATAATATAATATAAAATTTTATTTTAATATATCTGACAACGTTATCCATGAATTATGACTTGAATTAAAACCTAACCACTTGACAAACATTTTATTCCCAACTTTTTTTATAACACGTTCAACAAGAAAGGTGTTTGGAAAATCAGTTAATTTAATTTCTTGTTCATAAAAACCGCCTAAGATGATATTGTTCGATTCATCTTTTAATTGATACGTTACTGGATTTGTATGTAAAATTTTTGAAATTGTAAATATTTCTGTCGTCCAATTTGGTGTGTATCCCTTATCAAATATATTATGTTTATATTTAGATATTCTTACTTTATCATTAATGTTAAATTTTGGTTTGTATAATGTTTTGATATTTGTATGTGTGTTAAGTTTAATTTTGTTTGCATCCATTCGAGCTTCACTTGGTGTACATTTAATTGTTCTATGTTTTGTATTATTATAGTTTTGTATAATTTTTGATATTGTATTATACCAATTCCATGTACCTGTTGCAGTAAAATGTTTATATATTTTATTTTTAAGAGTTTGTATTACACGTTCACAAATTGAACACTTAATGACACTGAATGAACTATAATGTTTAATTTTATATTTTTTCATTAAATCTTGAAATTGATTATTATAAAATTCTGTACCATTATCTGTCTGTAACAATTTTGGATTAGCTTTTTTCAATATATTAAACATAGCTTTTGTACATTCCTCCGCTGTTTTATTTTTTAGTGCTTCTACCCATACATACTTGGTAAATGTATCAATTATGATTAAAATGAATTTAAAACCTTTATTTTGTCTAGAATGTGACTGCATGTCTATTAAATCAGCTTGCCAGAGATCATCTTTAAACCGTGTAACTACGCTACGTCTAGGAAATATTTTTCTCGCTGGTCGATGTAGCTCATTAGCTATATTCTCTAAGGTTGTCATTATACTATAATATTCCTCTCACGTAATTCTTCTAAAATAGATATGATTTCATTACTAACGCCAGTATTACCAACTCTTTGTGATGATGTTAAAAGATTTAATCTAGTTACTAATTCATTTGGATCATCATAATAAACTAACTGTGTTTGAGGTATTACATCTTTATATAAACCAGAACCTTTCTTAGCATGTGGTGATGCAGTAAAATTAAACATCTTTTCAACTGGAGGATCTACAGACATAGAACTGTTTGCTGTAGGGTTAAAATCAAATGGTTCATTTGTTATGGTTGTATTATTATGAACATTACTACGTTTAGCACTCGAACTAGATAAATGTTCGTTTAATTCTTTAAAGCTTATCCGAGGAGCTCTAGAGTTATTAATTTTAACTATTTCTTCGTTTAACTGTTTTTCTTCATTTTTCATTCTTTCGTAGAGAGGTTTTACAACGGTCGCCCATTTATGAAACTTTGAGGTTTTTGGTTTCCCATCCGCTTTTAAATGAACTCGAGAAGTTTTCAAAATATCGTAATAAGATTCCATATCTTGTATAGTTGTATTTTTTGGTTCTTTCTCACATAATAAAGATTGTAGTCCTAATGTCCATGGGTAGTATTTATTAAGCAGCTGTAAGTTACCATGGCTAAAAGTTACAGAGTAATCTCCTATTTTGTAAGAATCACTAGTTCTATCATAATGTAAACCATACGATTTATCATATCGTTGTGATTTAGGACGTTCAAAAAAATTTACAAATGTCGAATTTAATTCATCATCTTCATTTTCACCACTAGTGTATGAGGTTTCTGCATTTTTATAATCAGCTAGTTGTAAGTTACACGATGTATTTTTTTCTATTTTTGTACTGAGTGGTTCAGTTATCGGTTTAAATGCTTCACGGAAATAGTTATCTGAATCTATAATACCACGTTTCATTTCCATTATTTTTTGTTTAATATTTTTTTTTGATATTATTAAATTTTTCAGCAAAACCTTTTCTTTGTTCATAGTAAATAATAAACTCAATATTACTGTATCGTATGACCACTGGTAAGACTATGTAGATAATAACAATGTTACATTATATATATATATATATTATATATAATTATTTTATTTTAATAAACGTATGAAAACCACATCTATATCTTCCTTCATTCATTTCTCGAGTTTTATCAATAACCATAAACCCATAATCACTTTGATTCCAACATAAATGAGAAATTTTCCGAAATTCTGAGAAATCCATATCTGTCGACGAATGATCATTGAATATATGACGTAAATTCATATCATCTTGTTTCAGAATTATTAAAAAGTTTGAGTTATCTCTTACCAACTGTTTTGGTATTTTAGAATATGTTTGTGCTAAATAAAATACAGAGCTAGCACCTGAATGTCTACAGATGCTAAAGTATTCTCTAATAACAGACTGTGAATCACATATTACATCATCAAAAATTATAATAGAATTTTTCTTGGTTAAGTTTGGTTTTATAACTTTATCTGCGTTTGTAAATATGAACAAATTAGCACCTTGTATATCATTCATTATTTTTTTTAACAAAACATATTTTTCTTGATTAGAGGTTTTAGAGTATAAATAGATATTTTCAAATCTTAACCCGTTTTCATGTGTGATTAGATTGTACATTATATTTGTTTTACCCGATCCACTAGGACCAACTAATATAGCACGTATAGTATCAGGTAATAACGAACCATGTCTTGATGGTTTTTTTGATATTTGTACATCTACGTTTATTATTTCTAATTTATCTTTCTGTTCAATTAAATTCATTTTCTTATAAATACTCGAAGATTTTTATTTTATATTCAGTTATTGATGATGAATTCAACTCGAAAGTGTAAATCGAAAAAGACTGGTAAAGGTATTGTAAACTCTCTTATAAATAGTCTTCCGTTTGAATCCCATGTTCCAGGTTATCAGTTTTGTGGGCCAGGTACGAAATTGAAAAAGAGACTAGATCGCGGTGACAAAGGAATAAACCCATTGGACGCTGCTTGTCGTGATCACGATATTGTGTATGCAGCGAGTAAAAATTTAGACGATAGACATAAAGCTGATAAAGTGTTAGAAAATCGTGCCTGGGAAAGATTTAAAGCAAAAGACACTCCTAGAAAAGAGAAATTGGTAGCGTACGCGGTAACAAACGCGATGAAAGCTAAAAGAAAAATAGGAATGGGTTATAAAAAGAAACGTGCTACAAAAATAAAAAATCTCATGATAGCAGTAAAGAAAAAAAGAATGTCTAAGAAAAAAAATGGTAGCAAAAGACTGATTTTACCACCGAGACAAACAGGAGGTGTAATTCCCTTAATACCTATATTTGCGGGATTGTCAGCACTTGGTAGCTTAATGTCTGGAGGTGCTAGTGTGTATAATGCAATTCAAAATTCAAAAAGAAAAAAGGGTAGTGGTCTAAATTTAAACAAAAACAAGGTATGGAAAAAAAACTGTTAAATACGCTACCTGACAGACCACTTTCGTCAGAAGATATTATAAAATGTATAACTAAGTTGAAAATCAATCATTTCCGTGGAGTGTTTTCACGTGATAACTTACCTAAAAAACCGTATGTAAATGAATGTGGTATATTAAACTTGGACATATCTTCAGGCGACGGGAGCCATTGGGTAGCGTTTCATAAAAATAAAGATAAAGTCATATATTTTGATAGCTTTGGTGATTTACCTCCACCAATTGAATTACAACGTTATTTTAAAAAGTTTAAAATAGTTTATAACTATTCTAACTATCAAGACTTCAATACATTCAACTGTGGGCATTTATGTCTTGAATTTTTACAATGCATGAATCTATTACACTTACTTTAACTGGAAAATCGACTGAATTGACTGCAAATTATTTTCCATCTCTAAACGTTTACGAGGATTCAGAAATAGCTTTGTTATCTTTGCAAACGTTCAATTTATTTCCAAATATTATAAATCCAATTAATAACCGACTGAAAATAGAAGTAATTCCTTCAAAGAAACATAACATAAAATATTGCAGTTTTGAATTTAGTTTGAAAGATGGATGCTATGAAATAGAAGATATTAACAATTATATTGCAAAAGAGTTACTCCGAGTTAATAAAGACTATGGAACACAGATAACATTCAGTGTACGTATTGATCCTGTTGATTTTAGAACGTATATAAAATGCAATGGACTACTTAGGTTCGATATTCCATATAGTATAGCACCTGTTTTTGGGTTTAAAAAGATACAATGTGGACCGTTTCATGAAGATCGTCGATCGGATAAAGCGGCCAATTTAAACACCATTAATTCTATAAAAGTATTGTGTAATATAGCACATGGGTCATTCAATAACCAACTTCAAAGTCATTCGATATATGAGTTTTTCCCGATTGGGAGAACAGGAACAAAGGTTGTTCAATCTCCGTCAAACCTTATATATTACAGATTAAACAAAACAGATATTAATTCAATAACTGTTAAGTTAGTTGACCAAAACAATAACCCAATTGACGATTTTAACGAGACATTGACAGTTGTTCTACATATTAAACGTCACGGATCTCATTATTAAATTTATATCTTAGATTTTTTAATGTATGAGTCAGTTACTTTAAGTTTAACTGGGAATGCTACCATATTATCTGTAAATTATTTTCCGTCTATAAACCTTTACGAGGACTCAGAAATAGCTTTGTTATGTTTACAGTCATTTAATTCATTCCCAAATATTAATGAAAATAATAATACATTTTCTATAGAAATAGTTGACGATGAAAACAATAATGATATGATGCCTATGATGTGTCATATTAAATTGGAAGAGGGATGTTATGAAATTGAAGATATTAATCAACGAATTAAGAAGCAAATAGATGTCTATAATAGTGAAAACTTAACCAAATTAAGATTCGAAATTTCGGTTGATCCTAATGATTTCAGATCGTATATAAAATGTAATGGGATACTACACTTTGAGATTCCATATAGTATGGCACCTGTATTCGGTTTTGAAAAAAGACAATATAAATCAGAGTATGCAATTCATCGATCGGAAAAAGCAGTAAATTTAAACACAATTAATTCTATAAAAGTATTGTGTAATATAGCTCAAGGATCATTCAGCAACCATCTTCAAAGTCATTCGATTTACGAGTTTTTCCCGAGTGGAAGGACAGGATCTAAAGTAATTCAGTCACCGCTAAATTTAGTATATTACAAATTGAATAAAACAAATATTGATTCGATAACCGTTCAGCTAGTTGATCAAGATCATAATCCGATTGATAATTTTGGTGAGGCATTGACAATCGTGTTACATATTAAACGTTACGGATCTTGATATGGGATTAAAATTCAATATAGATCCGCTACTTCGGATCAGTTCAACTAGTCATAAGACTAAAGTGGTATCGGTAACATCAAATAAAGTAAAAAAATTGACGTTGAAAAATAAAAAAATTTTGCAAGCTCTAGGTTATCAATTAAAACAGAATGCCTGAAAGTGATATTTTAGATATAAGTTCACGGTAGGAGACGGATTCTAAAATAACGAAAATAATTGAATATCATTCATATACACCGTACACAACATCGTTTAATAATAATGATGAAATACGGATATCAGTACAGCAAACAGATGTTTATCCGTATCTACATGAGAGCTTTATTTATTTAGAAGGAATAATATCTGATCCTGATAAAGTGAAACTGTGTAATAATGGTTATTCATACCTCTTTTTGAACAAATTCGATTAGAAATAAATGGAATAGAAGTAGATAGCACACGTGTTCTTGGAATCACAAGCTCGCTGAAAGGATTCTTATCTTGTACACCAGATAACTATAATTGTTACGAAAATTCTGGCTGGAATTTTAAAAATGGATCACAAATAACAAACGATAAAGGTGAATTCAGTGCTTGCATTCCATTGAAATATTGGTTAGGTCTGTTTGAAGATTATAAAAAAATATTAGTAAATTCAAGATTGGAATTAATATTAACTCGAAGTCATACTGATATAAATGCGTTAAGCCTTAAAAGTGATGTAGTTGCTGCTTTAGGTAAAGTTGTATTAAATAAAATAGTCTGGAAGGTTCCGCATATTACTGTTGATGATGAAGAAAGGTTAAAGTTATTGAAAATTGTAGAAAAAGAAAAAAGTTTGTTTATTCCTTTTAGATCTTTCGAAACTTTTGAATATCCTGAACTCGGAACTACTAAAAAAGTAGTATGGAACTTGAAAACCGCTTCAAAATTAGAAAAACCACGATTTATTATAATTGGATTACAAAAAGGTCGTAAAAATACAATAACAAAAGATTGTAGTATATTCGACCATTGTAGTCTAACGAACGTTAAAGTATTTCTAAACTCGATTGCATATTCGTATGATAATTTGAATTTAGATTTTTCAAAAAATAATTTTACATTATTATATGATATGTATACATCATTTCAAGAATCGTACTATGAAAAAAGTATACGGAACCCTATATTGAGTCCATCTACTTTTCTATCAAACGCACCCATCATAGTTATTGATACTTCAAAACAGAATGATTCGGCAACAGCCTCAGCAGTGGATGTTCAATTGGAAATTGAAGCATCGGAATCCCTTACAGGTGTAACTGCTTATTGTTTTTCATGATCGTATTGTAGAATATGTACCTTTTACTAGAGAAGTAAGAAAACTTGTGTAATTTTATTGAACAAAATAAAAAAGTTTATTAAATAATTTGTGTTCTTTACTTGAAATATAATTTTTATAAAAATTAGCGATATTTGATTGAAAAAATTAAAAAAATAGTTGATACGGTAAATATTTTTGTGTAAGGGGCAAATAGGTGGACAATCTTGTGTAATCACCGTATTGTGTTACGCGGTAAATCAGTGTGCTCCAAGGGGGAATTTTCCGCTTGAAAAAAAAATTTTACCGTGGAAAAGCTGGCTGTGAACATACAAATATATACTACTGCTAATTTCTTGAAAAGTTATAGTGGTGACCCTGTATAGGGCAAAATAGAAGTATAGACTAAATAGAGTCTATTTAATAGACTATATATTATATTAGAGTTTATCATTTAATGCAAATTTTTTATGTATAGATATTTTTTTTTAATGCAATATTTAAATATTTACATTTTTTTTTTCTGGTAAAACTGTAAAAGGGAAGCTATAGGCATTATATACAGTAAAATATTTAAAAAAATAACTACACTCAAATATTCATAAATCGCATACATCCTATCCCTATGTAAGTATGATTATTGATTACTCAAGACTAATGATTTTTTCGCGTATATATATACTCGTTACTCGTTAGTTGAAAAAGTATATAACCAGTGGCGCCGAAGTCCTAAAAATCTAGTAGGGCAAAAAATATTTCAAGAGGCCCAACATCTTAATATCGGAAAAAATGGCATACCGTTGAGAGGAAAATGGTCAATATGAAGCGGCCCTATCTTAAATTTTCAAAATATGTCGGGCCATGGCCCGACCTTAATATAAGGTTCGGCGCCACTGTATATAACCAAGGCTGGGCAAGTTAATGATTTTTTTTAACTCAGTTAAGTTAAGTTAAATTAAAATCTAAATCAAGTTAATCGTTAAAAGTTAATTCAAAATGTTCTATCAATTGAATTAAGTTAAGAGTTAACCAAAATTTAATATTAACTTTTTAACTCAAATTAAGTTTAAAAAAGTTTCTTGTTTTCTTATAATAGGTAAAATTAAAATAATTGGTAACTAAAATTGTTCATGTCATTAGACCAAAGAACTATTACTATTTTATGTGTGCAAAAACTTACAGTACACATTTTGTTAGTATACTTATAACCTTATCAAATGTGTACCTACCAGCAATTTGTATTCCTACAATAGTTCACAAAATTAAATTTAATTAACTTAACTTGTTTAAAAGTAAAATTAACTCAAGTTAATTAAAAGTTAATTCGAAAGCTCCTTAAGTTATTAATTAAGTTAATAAACATAAAAAAAAAATAACTTATTTACTTAAAAAGTTAAATTAACTTAACTTTTTAACTTAACTTATTAACGCGTTAATGCCCAGCCTTGTATATAACTACCTAGGTACTGTAACTGACAATGGGTGTTCGGTTTCCCGAGTTATATTTTGAACAGTTGTAGAATGTAGAGGCGGAAGTAAAATGATGAAAAAAACACATAACCAGATAAATTCAATATAAATATACTCGTTGTTTTTTACGTTATAGTTACTTTGATAGGTACACCGTCCTTTCATCGTGGCTATTTCATCGCGAGCCTATTCGTTGTGCGTCAATTCATCGCCACTAGTTCATCGCTCTAAACATCCTCGCCAACATTTCATCGTGTAACAGTTTATCGAATACGTCATCATCGTATCAAATAAATAAATAAATTAGATTTTTTTTATAAAATGTTTATTAATGTTAATTAAGCTTCATTACTTTAATAATTTAAAAAAAAAGTTCAATCGTTAAATACAATAATACAATAATAATATAAAATATAAAATACAATAATAAATAAATAAATAAAAATATTCAATGTTTTTGGACATCAAAATTGAAGGCCAATCCTTTCAAATAGAACCAAATTGGTTTATTTCCGTAGTCACCTACAGTCCTAATAATTCTTTCTGCTGTGTCGCCGTATGTTTTCTGTCCAACCCGTGGAAGTCGGCCAGCAGTCAACTGTGTTCGGGTTTTTTATTATAGTTAATAATGTTATATCCCGTTATGTTATATACACATCGTATTGATTTGGTTATCGCAGTTAAGATAGGTGCGTTACCTATACAACATACACGTATATAATACGATGATAATCTCACGATTAAGTGAAGCGCGATGAAATTAAACGAGCGACGTAGTGCTCACGATGAAATAACCACGACGAAATATTCGCGGTACGATACCTACTACACGATTATTAAGCTTGCGATAAAACGTCAGCGATGATTTTTAGCGCGATGAACTGTCGCGGAATCACTTTGATAAATGACTCAAAAACTTGTACCTATATTGGCTATATTATACTGCTTCAATTTCACAACTCAGAATTTTATTATAGATTGTAGTTAGGTAGCCGGTATAGCGGTATCTACAGTTAAAAATAATTTTCGTATTTAATTAAAAACCACGGCAATATTTCATGCTAGTTTATATCACGTAGATTAACGCTAACAAATAGATCAAGCGGAGATGATGTGGTCATCGGTGCTGGCCCAAGATACGGGCGAACCAGACGGTTGCCCGGGGTGCTTTTAATTTTAATATACGAATATTTTATAAATTTTAGTGTAATATTTATTCAAATTGACAATAATATAGCTAAATGACTAAATTATATATGACAGGATATTTTGTTATATATATTTTTTTTTTATAGATTTTACTCCACTTTCCAGTTTTTTATTATATTACAAATAATTAAAAAAAAAAAAAAAATACTATGATATATAATCATTAACTTGAGAAACCAAAAAAGTACCTATGTGTTACAGCCGATACGTCTATAAATTGTATCCAAATAAGTTTTGCAATCCTTTACCAATCCATCATAAATATAAGAATTTTAAACAAAATACGAGTATGTAGGTAAGTATAAAAAGTATTAAATACATTATATGCAGCATTTGATTAAGGGCGCCTTTCAAAAAATTGCCCGAGCGTCAAAATACCTTGGGCCAGCCCTGGTGGTCACTGGTCATCCTGCCTATATATTTTTATATATAATTTGTAATGTACCTATAATAAAAATACGAACATACGGTAGGGCGAACTATTAACTTTTATTCAAAAATAAATTACATCATAATATTACAATATTACTTCAACCTTCAACCAATCTTATGTTTAGTTAATAAAAAATTATCTAGACATGGATAAAATATCTCAGCCTCATATTATCTAGATATACATGTCATATATAGGTTAAATAATTTTTACCTACATATGTAACTATATTATGTCTATATAGTACTAACATACCGTAAAGAACAAAGCGAATTGGTTAGAGGTAGAAATAGAACTTAAAATTAAACTAAATATTTTAAGAATTGCATTCCTTACCTGTAGGTAATAACTAGATACCTAAATAATAAATTAAACAATGGCAAAAAATAGCTTCAAGTCTCTATAATAATATATATTTTAATCACAATCAAATGACTATAATCCTTATTTTTCGTATCCAATAGGAGATAAAATGCGAAATCTTTAAAAAAATATATATATATATATTTGTATTTTGGGCACTGTCAGGTTTCTACAAGGTTTTGACCGATTCTACAAGCTTTTAACTACACTAAATAAAAAATAAAAATTTTTAATTCTATAAATAGCACAAAAAGACCAAAAAAATTATACCAAGTCGTGATGATGCTAATATAAATATTTTCAAGTTCATACCAATGGGTACGATTATAAATTTTTTAATTGTTACAAACAAACAATAATCCAAAAACTATACAGAGCAAGTTATCTCACATCCAAAGTAAATATCTGAAAAACTCGGTGATGAACCATTGGGTTTGGTCATACACTAAAGTTACACAATATGGTTTCCTAATAAATAAAATATTACATACTAATGTACTATAGGTGTACGCTGACCTTGTTAACAGAGAATGAGAAAAGTTACATATTTATTTATTTATTGAACTTTAAGCATCGACAACCATGGACATTAGCAGTTAGTGAGTAATGAGGAATAAGGTTAAAGACACATGTTTATGTGGGGCGATGATTCATCGCAAAGAACATAAACTATTCAGGAGCTTGCAACGCCGATGATACATGACTGCACAACACACTATAGTCACTGCTGTTAACTACTGAACCACCATGCCACACCAAATTTCAATGGCATATGTTGTATGCCTAAATAATGAAAAAGTTAAACATTTTTTTTATTATAGGTATATTAGTTTGATTATTCCTAAGTTACAAAATCAATTGATTAAGATTTTAAGCCCGTACACCTATTCATTATGGAAAATATTTAAAAAATTTATTTATTTATAACTGTTTTAGTCAATTGCTTTTAAAATAATTAACGAGCTTGTAAAACTGAAGTTTCATGTAATATACGGTGAATATGCATGACTGCTAGTATCCCTTAGACATAAAGTAGTCACGGGTGGACAATATTTTAGTTGACATTAGAACAAAAAATAAGAAATATGGATTTTTGGTACTATCAATACTATCATTGATGTTATATTATGGTCAATGGCATCAGAATCTATAATCTTTACCTCATAAGAACAGATTAGGTCTATAAATATTGATAAAATTATAGACTAAATATTTATCAATAGACAATAGTAAAAATCAACATCTAATGATGCTAATCTGTGATAACAAAACTAAAACTAAACCATATATCAATGCAAACTTAATATATTTTTTAATAATTATTAATTACATTTTTCATACTTTAATTTGTGGTGTTGTCTCAAAAATTATTGTTAAGACAACTACAAATTTAAATAAGTTCTTTCATTTATAAATTACAAAAGTAAGCAAAATCTATATAAAATAATATATTATTATAAAATAAAAATAACCATATCAAAGGAATACACACATACATTAAAATACTTGAATGCAAATTTGAGACAAATTAATCCAATAAAATAAATTAATTAATAAGAGTTGGTCAAAAAAATGAAGCATAATTAGATATGATACAAGTAGACATTAAAAGGCTGCTTATCTACATTACTATTTTTCAATTTAAATTATTCTTAAAATTTATCATATGTTTCATTCGCTATGTCGGCTATTGTGGATAATTCGGTTCTGAAAAATAAATTTTTAGATTGATTATAAATATTCTATCTACTTCTCAATATGTATAATTATGTTCATTAATTGTTTGTTATCACCCCAGATCTCGACGGTTGTACACATTTTCATATGCCATAACAAAATTTTCAAATAAAAATAAACAACAGTTAATTAATATTTCATAATTAAACATAAAAAAAAATTAAACATACTTTCTATACAATTTTAACACATTTCATTTGTTGTAAATATTGAATACCGATACTAAGTATTACAGTATATAACTTATTAAGATTAATTTAAAAAAATATATTATTAATAGTTTGTGACATGGGCAATAATAATGCATATTATACAACACATAATTATAACTTACAGTTGAATAAAATAAAATTCCAAATAGTAAAACTTTTTTTAAAAATTTAGGAATTAATAATCGTAATATATTGATGATCAAAATTAATTATCCATTAGAACCCAAGCAATTATATGCCAAAGCACTGTAATATTATATATTATATTTTAAAAATAATTTGTCAACTACTAACTAGTAATTATTTAGTCAATTATACAGGGTGATTCTTTTAAGTGGGTACACTAATTATCTCGAAAAGTATTTACTTTTTTCAAAATATTTTTTATATGGTTTCAAGTTGTTAAAAAACCAACGTTTTTATTAAAAAATTATATTTTTAAATATTTTTTATCCTTATCATTTTTTAAGTTTTGACTTTTTTGAATGACAACATAGAGTTTTCATTTCATATTCCAAAGCAGAATATTTTTTTAGTATTTTGATACATAAAAATCAAATTTAGGGCTAGTAGTTTTTGAGTTAAAAGTATTTAAAGTTTAGATTGGCAGAGTGGAGTGGTACGGGGTTACCCCGCAAAATGTTTGTCTTCTACTCCGCTTGTCTAAACTTTAAATACAAATAACTCATAAACGTCCTAAATTCGATTTTATGAATCGAAATACTTAGAAAAATATTCTGCTTTGGAATATGAAATTAAAACTCTATGTTGTCATTCAAAAAAAGCAAAAAAATTAAAAAATTATAAGGACAAAAAATATTTAAAAATATAATTTTTTAATAAAAACGTTGGTTTTTTAACAACTTGAAACCATGTAAAAAAATATTTTGAAAAAAGTAAATACTTCTCAATACAATTAGTGTACCCACTTAAAAGAATCAACCTGTATTCATAGAGATATTGCTAAAGTGAAATATTAATGTATCAATATCATAATTTAATAACACACAGAATAAAATAAAATTGATATTCAAAAATGTTATCGTTGAAGAAACCTAGAACCATTGATTTTATAATAAACTTATAATATAATTTTTAAAGTCAATGCTAAAACTAATAGAGCATTACTAATAGAGCCTAGATCCCATACTAAATATTAAAAATAATATCTAAATATAATGAAATATAAATATTTTAGAATAAAAAGACAGTTGACGTACAGTTTCCTAATGGCGAGGTTATACATTTTAAATGACTAGATTGTGAGGGGGAAAACAAACAAGTTAGGGTACTGGTTTGTTATAGCCCGGCCATGGAGAGTGACTATTTTAAAGCATCACCACCCATATAACAATAAATACATTGTATAAATATAAAATAATAAATTTATAATTTTATAGAAAATAAGTACCATTACTATTAGGTAGGTACCTAATGATCAATAATATAATAATATAATCACAGAAACCGTAAACATTTTTTAATTTTATAATTGTATGATGTATTTATTGCTATATGAATGGCAGGGCTATACCAAACCATTACCTGAGTAAGAAATACATAATAATTTATAGCATACAAGAAATATAATAATATAATCATTACTAATACTAACTTGGGTTTTTTAAACGTTTGGTTCATAACATTTTCTAGTGGTTCTTCTTCTTCTTCTTCTTGGATGGGTTCATGTTTCTGCAATGACACATAAAACATTACATTTTATTATTATTATAATTTAATGTCTATATGTAATTTTATATGGTGATACAAATAGTGGTATATTGAATATTTTATTTAGAATGACATTTTGTGTCAAAAATATATAAATAATTTATGTCATAATTAATTTCATAGCAGTAGATGGAAGATTTAATATAATTCATTAGCATCAGCTTTACATAATTTCTTAGATAACAGATGATACATTTTTAAACAAAACTCGAGATACAAGTTATATATTTTTTATAATCATAAGAAATAAAACCGAAATAGCTAAATGCATCACAATATCACTGTGTGAATTATGTAATTAATTAAGTTCAAAACTAATCTCCTTATGTTCAATAGTATTACAGAAATAAAAAAATGTACTGAAATTAAATTTCAAAACTTACAGGTGAATGTCTGTTTGTGCATACTGCAGCAGAACATTTACAATATTTGGAACATGACAAATTCTTTTTTTGGCACATACAAATATTTTTCAAACAATTTTTGATACATAGACACATTGGCTGTCCTTCAGCATTCCTTTTTAAATTCAACCGGTTATCACGTTCTTCGGAAGGTTCAAACATTCTACTCTAAATGTAATAATAATATATTTGAATGAGTTTTACTTCAAATTATTAAATTATATTAACTTACTTCTCGTTTTAGCTTGTTTAAACGTCGACGTAATGGTGTAATATCTATGCAGTTCTCTTTGGTGTCATCAACCTCAGAGTTAGTCTATAAAAATAATTATTGATTATGCATCAAACAAAAAAATTATCATAGTTTTACCTACTGGAGTAATAGGGGACGAATTCATATTTTTACATTTTGAAGATTTTAAACGATGTGAACCAATACCATTGTTAACAATCATTTGAAGATCAGATATTAGCTTGTCTTTTTGATTTAATTCTTCTCTTAGCTGTTCAAATTTACTAAGCTGATCATCGTAGATCCTGAATCGTTCTGCAAATTCACTACCATTACCTCCATTTGATACCCTCTCTTTTTCATTTAATTGTCTCAATAAAACTAGAATCTAAAATTATAATATAGTTAATAATTTTTGACAGCATAACTTTTAGTACAATAGTATTACATTGTCTTCATATTCTTTTTGAAGTTGTTCTACTTGCTTTTGATGTTTGTTCATTAGATCTAGCATTTTTTTTTCTCCACTTTTCACAATTTCTTTCTTTTCAAGTAAAGAAGCCTAAAATCAAACCATTGAAAATATTAACCTTAGTATCAAAGTATTTTTAAATCAAATCAGATTTTTAGTATCAGTAATTAATTATAGTAAACTATTGATATTAATTTATCAACCTAATAATTGTCTTACTTTAAGCTCCTCAATTTGATTCTGAAGTTCTAGCATAGCTCTCCTATTATCAGCAGCCACATGAAATACATGTTTTAAAGCAGTTTTGGTATCAGCAATAGTTGTTAGATGATCAAAACGATTTTTTTTCATTAGTTCTATAAGCAAATATTAAGTATTTAAAAATTTAAAAGAATTATATAAATATTATCTATGAATACTGAATTGATGAGATTGGTATTATTTCCAAATAACAATAAGTTTATGTTTTATATCTAACACTAGTAATCAAATAAAAAAGAAAGGAGCAAATAAATGAAGATAATATTAAATAAAAAGTTAGAAATTTAATGCCATTTAGAAAACTTAAAAAAGTAAGGGTTTCCCATTGTTTTTCTGACAACATATCAATCCACATTATATTAATAACAATTATTTTCAAAACTTAACTACTACAAAAAAATTAAGCTACCATAAAAGTACATTTAATTAATTTTAAATGTTGCCTACCTTCATTACTATCAAATATTTTTTGTCTAAGTTCCATTATCTGAGCAGTTCTTAACTGTAATTCTTCAGTTATTTCATTTTTATCCATTTTCAAACCATACTTAAATTCATCTGTGAGCCCTGTTGTTTCTAATTGTTCCTGAGAAATTAATCATTATTAGACAAGATAAAACTTTGTACTCCATAAATTTTAAATTACTTCACATCTTTGTATCATTTTATATATTGTTTCTCTATCTATTTCCAATTGCTCTAAAGTTTTTTCTGCATCAACTGTACTCATTAGCACATCCAACTCTTCATTTACCCACTTTTGAATACGCTGAGCTTTTGGCATAAACGCCTCATCTCTTTTAACCTCAATAGCTTTACGAACTGCAAGAGCGTCCTAAATAATAATTTTATATTTAGAAATATACATAATGTAATTATAAAAATGAATAGACTAATAGATATTGCATATGTATTGAAATATATTATAGACAATTAAATTACTTTGAGTCTTTTATTAACATTTGCAGCTTCCTCTAATTTACGTTTTAAAGCAGCTTGTTGCCTAACATGTAATCGTTCCATACGAATCATTTGATTTTTTTGTTTACGTTCATTTTCTTTTAAGCGACAAAGTTCTCGATCACGTTCTAACTTAAACTGTCTGAACTTTTCATTTTCACTTTTCATTTGCTGAATTAATTTAACTTTCATAACTTTAATGCTCTAAAAATAAAATCCATACCATACATAAATGTAAAGAAAGTAAGAAATATAATATAAACATTTTTTAAGTTTTATTATCCAACTCACTTTGATTTCATTATTTAAGTTTTCTACTTTTTTATCATTCTTAGCTTTCATCTTAATAATTCGATCTTGTTCTAAACACTTCTTAGTTAAATTTGATATTTTTTGCTCAAGCTCTTGCAACTTTTTACGTCTCTGTTCAGACAACCTGTATGATTAATAAAATAAATAAAATCACAACTGTATAAATTATTATCATGTAAAATGAGTGGCCGAGCTGACAACACATTAGTTCTAAATTTATAACGTTCACTGTCACCGATTTGAATTCTGGCCACGGGTGGCATTTCTCTCTGGACAGACTACTGTTTAAGGTGCCAGAACGCCAATCCCCCAACTAGGCATGACAGAAATCTATGGGTGACCCAATTAGAATTTTTACCAAACAGGCCTTCATTCCTAATGGCTGATATACCAATATACGCGAAAAAAGTACCATGTAAAATAAATAAAACATACTTAGAATTAATATTATTTGTTTGAGCAACTTTAAGAGCTTCTTCTAATTGATCACGTTCTTGTTTCAATTGTTCAAGTTTATTTTTCAATTCTTCAGTATTTTCTTCAGGGCAATATTCACCGATATGTGAAACTGATTCAATTAATTTAGCAGCTAAATGTTCCTTCATAGCTAGTTCTTTATTTAACTTATTTAGTTCACGATTTAACTGTATTGTTTCCATAACCATTTGCTCTTTAGTTTGATCAGTTTCGTTATCTGGCTCAGATACATCATCTTCATCCATGTCTTCAGTAGCAGTAACATAGTCATCTCCAGTTATTTCTACTTCCGTTCTGTTATGTTCATCCTAAAAGTAATGAAAACATATTTTAAATTTCTAAGTAGCCAATTTCTATTATAATAGTATTAAAGTAGCTTACCATAATTGAACCAATTTTGTGTTTTATATTATGAAATTCATCTAAATTATTGCATTTCAGAGCATTTTCAAAATCTAGTTTTAATTCTTCAAGATTTTTTTTCATTGTATCACGTCCAGTTTCAGCCTATTTATAAAAATAAGTATGAATAAAACAAAAATTATTTATTATAACATTATAAGGTATTAAATATTTACTAATAACGCTTTCATATTTAGTGATGCACTTTGTGTCATGTATTCACTCAATACTTGACTCATGGCGCGCATCTTTTCTTGTAAATCTTTATTAGCTTTTTGCAATGTAATATGTTCTGGTGGACAACTAACAAAACCATTACTTTCCATTGCAACTATTTTTAATTTCAATTCATGATTCTAAAAAATGTAACACAAACACTGAATAAAATTTTCTATATAAAGAAATTTAAATCAATTACTTCTTTTGAAAGTGCAGAAATTTGGGCAGTAATTGGATCCTGATTTATAACAGGCTTATTTTTAATCTGTAATGCTCTGTTGGCATACCTCAGAGTACTCACAGTTTCATCCATATTATAGTCAGCAGGACTAATACATGCTATCATCAATGTAACAGAATTACCGCCCAAAGAGTCTGTAAACATTAGTCATGATGAAAACATTTATTTCAATTAATAAAATAAAAGAATATTTACCTTGCAATAAACGGGTAAGTTTGCTATCTCTATATGAAATATGAGCTGATTTCTCACATAAAGAGGTAATAACATTCCCTAAAGACAAGAGACCCTTATTAATATTAACACCTTCTTTAAATCTTTCACCAGTAGCTTTTGTTTTTTTGCTTCTTTCTGATCCAGCCAAATCTACCAGGTGGAATTTTGCAGTAGTATTATTTCTAAATAAACAGTTATTAGTAAAATATAATTTTATTTTTCAGTAAAATATTTTACCCATTTTCTTGCATTTGACTTATAGTTAACGTAAATATACAATGGCTACGAGATGATTGGGCATTCATTGCTGTTGCTCCAGTTGCTCTACCACTAGAACCCTAAAACAAATATCATAATTTCATAAATATCTCAAAATCCAAATCATTAAAAATAATTACCTGTACTAAGCATTGAAGAGTTGAAGAAAAATCAGTTACACATATTTCAGTTAAACCTGGAATACAAATTCCACGGCCATCTTCTCTAATATCAAGAGTAGCTCTATTAGGGGATAAGAGGTCATACACTTGTTCTTGATAAAGCTGTAAATTAGTTTTTGATTATTTAGATGTTACGAACAGTTTGATTTTCAAACCGAACCGAACTCTGAGTGTTCAGTTTGTTCCAAAAATCGAATTGAAAATTCCAAATCATAAAACTACTTATAGATAATTCAACCAGAGAAATAAAGAATAAATATTAAATAATAATACACTTTAAATAAAATAATATTTAACTTTTTTTTTTTTTTAATGTTCAGTTAATGTTATTTTATGTTTATAAAACATTTGAAGAGTTTGGCTCAGTTCTGGTTCAATTATTAAGTGTGTAGGATTGGATCTGTTTGAGTTCATTAATCTAAAGAAAAGTTTGGTTTGATCTTAATTATTATAGATTGTAACATCTCTAATAATTAATTAAACATAAAACACACTACTTGAATTGGATGGATGAGTAGGGAAAGCACTACTACAAAGAGTACTGATTTTTTTAGATCACCCTATATCTAATATAGTAATCAATAATATTTTACAGATAAGCAATTACAAAACAGGAGAAACACAATATATATTATTTTTTTTAAATTCAGTTCTGACTACAACAAATCCTTATACCACTGGCTAAGAATACATCTCTGAGGCAATGTGGTAACTTAATTAATGTAATATGAATAATCCATCACCTATTTTAATTAATATGGAATTGGAAAAACTAATGGATAATATTCAGGGCAACTAAAGATAAAACTAATGGAGAATTAAAAATGCAGAGCCAGAGATTTTATTCCAAAGAACAAAATAAATGTATAATATTAAATAAAATAAGTTAATGTTCAACTAATAAAAGAAGTGATGGAGGCAACATCTGTGTCAAAAATTAAAAATTAGAAGACTAAAAACAAAAAAACACAACATTACAAAACAGAATGACAAAGCACCAAATTGGAAAAAAAAATAGATAGTTAATGATGTATATGAGATATCATGGTCTCTTAGAGGCCTAATGACTAAGAAAAGAATTACAATAAAACTAAAACCCAGATTCTTATTGATCTACACAAATTTTTGTTTAAAGTTAAAAAATTTAGATACCTTTTGTATAATATTTTTATAGTGTATTAAGTGAAACTCAATAATATTAAACATAATTGTAACAGATAATTAAATTTTATATTTAGGTCTCAGTAGTTGTATAACTTTAAAGTTTAAATCTTGGGGATGTTATAATTATTATGAATTGCCCACATAGTGGTGATGGGCTCTATCCCACATACCCTCCAAAATTACAAGCAACCAACTTTAGATTATACTATCATTCACAATTATACCATTTATATCATTAAAACATAAAGAGTTAAAAGTAATTTCTTATTGGTAGTAGCAAATGTACACAATATTTTTACTGGAACAATGGCATTAGTTAGGTCTAGATCTTTTATGTTTTAACACTTTGAAAAATTGTGCTTTAAATAGTATGCTTTAAACATCATAGTAGCAGTATGAACAAAGAAGCTAACTAATCTGGATGACAAACTTCCAATACATAATTTTGGACACAAAATTGTACAATTTTTAACCATAATTCTAAAAATGTTTTATCTGTTCTCAAATTTTTAAATGACTCAATGTCAAAATTAATAATATTCATGACCTCCCTAATATAAACATTTTGAATAAAATCTCTGTACTGAGCATGTCTACAGCACCTAACAATTTCTTAAAACAACTATCTACTGTAATCATAAATGTACATTCTTATATCTTAAAATTATAATACATTAATAATATTATAATTTAATTAGAATCTAAGATAAGAAAAAAATAATTATATTAAATTCTAAAAAATTCTAAAAAATAAAATATATAAATAAATTATATAGTTATTTGAAATAACAATGAGATGTAATATAGTTACTTAAAGCTAAGTGAGAGGAGCTTAATCATCCCCATAGTCGTGCAGAGCCATGGATGAATAATTAATGGTTAAAAAGCATTTGGAAGATTGTAATTAAACTCCTGCATAAGACTTAAGTTTATATTTATTTTAACATATAATTACGGTTAGGTTAGTAACTTATAAAAACAATTAAATATTAAATTTAAGAGATCAGTTTACATAGTTAAGTTCTCAAAGAAAGCATTTTTAGTATCAAATAATACTAGATAAAACTCAAATACTTAATGGTTTAATTATTAAGAATAAGTAAATATATAACAAAATAAAATACTTCGATAAATGATGCTTTAATTGAAAATTTAGCTTCTTCTGATTTATTTTGTACTTCATTGAAAATGTTTTGGATAGCTCGAGGAATAATACCTTTCTCATCTTCATTTTCATCATCTACAAAATTTGTACCCATTGAATGAGTTTTACCGGAACCAGTTTGACCATATGCTAGTATGGTTACATTATATCCTAAGATAAAATCAGAATTGAAATTAATTGATACAAAACAATATTTAAATATTTAAAAAAATTTAATTCTGACCACTAAATAATTTTTGAACTAAATCTTCAACAGCCGATTGATAAACTTGACTTTGAGAATGTTCAGTACTAAATACATAGTTAAATGTAAACGTAAGGTTAGCATTATTATTCACAATAATTTGCTGATTAATGGAATCTGCTAGTATGCAATTTGAACATCCACGATCCAATTCTGATTTCACAAGAGGACGGACACGGATTGCCACTCTTATGGAATCCATATTGTACAGCTGAAAAATAAATTATTTTGATAAAATAAATATTTTTTTATAACAATAATGTATTTTCACTGGGTACAGTTTACTACCAAGTTATCATTAAAGAACTTAATTTTCAGATAGTTTCAAGCTGAACTGATGGCTAACATTTCTTGGTTATGTACAACTAAATATATAACAATAAGTAATTTGACTTTATAATTTGCAAAACAATACACAACAAAAGATTGTAAAATTATCAAGAATTATTACTTAGGTAGTGAGTTTTGAGGATGAAAGCAAGTCATTTGTACTCTATCTGCGACCTAGCACATTAGAAATACCAAGTTTGAGTTTAGCCTAACAAATTCAATGTTCTTTCTTTCAATATTTTAGCCATAATAGGCTTTTATTAATATTTCAATTATAAAATAAACTATGATTATACCTAATGTAATTTTAATACATTAAACGGAGATCGATTAAAGCCTTAGAGATGTTCAAGGTAGATTTTCTTAATTTAAGTTTAATAACTATAGCATTAAGATTAACATAATATTGGATCATATGAACTCTAATTTGTTACGATGTGTCTTGTACCTACATGGATCAGAAAGAAAACAAATAAAGTGCTGACATTATCTTAAATAAATTATAGAACTATGTTGTTTATAATGATTTACTTACGTTTTTAATTATTAATCAAGGTACGGAAACTGATGAATTGTATAAGTTAAGCACAAAATAACGACACAAACAAATTTCTTAATACACAAAATTCAATGTTGAAAAACTACTATATAGTAAAAACCTCAATTGATAAATGTTAACTGAAAGAAAGATGAGTTGAAATCACGAACAATCTTATAACAAAATATAGCTTGCTTGAAGTACGCTAAACAGCAACATTAAAAGGTAGTATTATGGTTAATTATGAGTTAAAATTATAACTTATAAGTTGTAGCTAATAACTTTTAAGTTAACAAAAGATAACTTTGTTACACCCATCACTATTAATCAAAATCGTTATTTTGAATTTTTGACTTTTTTAAAAGTAATTTAAAGTTTAAACGGACAAATTTAAAAAAAAATGTATGAAACACTAAAGAGACTAACTAAAACAAGCAAACAAGAAATAAAGCATCCAAAAATCGGGTATTCAAGAATCCAGTTTCTGATGAGTATCTAGTCTGACGATTACAATTATATTCAAATTCAAGAATTGACAGTTAGCCCGACAGTGTGACCAACATAGGTCTATATCAGTGAAGTCATTATGATGATGTGAAAAATTGTGGTTGCGTTAAATCAGAACAATAGTTAAATCCTAACAACAAATCCATTTATGAAACTTTTATTTTGCATTTTTCAACATTTTTAATTTTTTAGGAATAATTTATTTTAGCTTTTAAGGACATTTTTTCATCTAAGTTTATTTTCTTGTGTTTTTAATTAAATTACATCAATTAATATATTTGAATTTTGTTTTATACGAGTTATGCATAGTATAAATACAATTTATATTTAATAATATACTATTTTACAAAAGCTGTATATGGGCACAGGGTTAGGTAAAGATAATGATTTAATAAAATAAGTCAAATGCTAGATTAGTTTAAATTAAATCAACTTTTACATTTTTTTTTTATTAAATAAATAGATTTTTATACATAATATAATATAAATATACCAATTAAAATTAAAACCGTTTTAAGTGCATTTTATGCTATAATTGTTGACACTTTAAAAGCATCTTTTGCATTTTTAGAGCATTCTTAACATTTTTGGCATTATATATATTACGTCATTATTTGGTTTTTAATGCATCATATTAATTGTTCAATATAGGTACTGTACAAATTTAGCATATTAATAAATGTATATTTGAGTAACTATGTTTAAATTTAGAACGGATAATATTGCTACAAAACACTTGTGTGTCAAACTGTCAAGGTCAACATCATCGTAGAAGCATCAAGTCAATTTTTCCAATTTTCAGTTTTTTTTTTTTTTTAATAATAATAAATTATAATTATATTTTATGCATAAATACCAGAATAAAATATTAAATTGTATTAGAAAATATATAAATGGCATTTTTGAGGTAAAATGCATTTTTCAAGGAGATTAATTTTTGTTCGTGATGTAGGTACACTACATCCTGATTTCATAGTCATCACCTGTTACAGAACAACATACCTACATTTTAAAAGTAAATTCTTGTATTTTTTTTTTTTTTTTTAAGGAAAAAGCCTTGGTAATATGACCATTGGCTTGTTTTTAGAGATTATAATAATTTAAATTATATTGTACAATTTAATTTCTTTCAAAAAAAAATTATATTTAATTTTTGTATTAGTTGTATTGTTCAATAAATATATTATTATTATTTGTATAGGTGATGTTCATTTGTAGATAATAATAAATAACTGAAATTCCGTTTTCTCGACTTGTTATGGGACCAATCACAGGATTTTGTAGTTAGAAATCAAAATTTTAAATAAGTAAAAACGAAAAATTTTGTTCAAAATCTTATCTTATATACAAAAATTTAAAATCATAAAAATTACAATTTACAATATATATAGATATTCATATATAATTTTAAATTTAAATCAGAAAAATAAACATTGTCATGTGAAATTGAAATAAAATTTGTTTTTTGTTCTCCATATAACATAAGTTCTTATGCTAGTCGCTAATGCTACAAACTTTTATGCGACGTTGCCGTAATGCCGTATTAATTAAAAATACGAAGTAGAAATAAAATATACAGATATCATGTCAGTTTTAGATTAAAGATACACAATTTTATGATTATTTGCTAGTTTATATACAATTAAACATTTTTTTCACAAGTACCTACTTATTTCCAGATAATTTTAGATACCTCATGATGTCCTTGGTTTGTTCAAACTCCTTATAACTTTATAAGATTTAATTATTCAAATAATACGATTCATAATCTTTACTGTCCAGTGTCCATGATTTTGATAAAATAATAATATTGTTTTCAATTGATTCGATTTTTCATTACCTATTATTGCCTGCACAGTTTGTGTTTGAGTTTCCTTTAAATCCGAAATTACTACATGTACCTATACTCGTATAGGAAAATGCGTACGATAAAATTTCCCATTGTAAATTCTGTGTAAACTTTCTGCTCCATTGGTGGTTTTTTAAAAGTTTTCCATAACCTAACACTATATTATTATAATACGTTGTTATACTGAGCTGTCTATCTCTATACCATTACCATATGCAATTACCAAACAACTAAATTTGGCAATAATTTTGGAATATCTGTAGATACGTAGATCACGATGTCGTATACTTATAATCGTTATTACTAATATTAAGATAAATAGCGACGTTTCTCGAAAAATCGTTCTCAATCGTTTGATTATAATAAGGTACCTACAAAATATTGTATCTCAGATCTACCGACAATCGTTTTCGATCGTGTTCCCAAAAAGGTGAAACGTTTTCAGTCGTACAACATCGCGGTTTGGAACACCTTAATCTTCTTCTTTATGACTCGCTGTAGCCTGTAATGTCATAATCGTGATCCCTCAGCGTCACTTTTTAAGTTGCTATAAGGAGTTTAAATTTTAACTTAAAAAATATTAAACAAACAAGAGAAAAATTAATAAATTATTTATATAGCTGGTTGCGGTCTTAAAAAAAAACTTTTTTGTATTCGCCAGCAAATCGCACGTGAATCTCAGGTGAATCGCAGGTCAAGCTAAATACAAAATTAAAACTTGTATTTTAGTATCACAGACAATATGATAAAATATATAATTACCGAGTTCGATCATCGACCATTGGGCGACATTTTTCTCCGGGAAGTCACGGTATCCGGAGAATAAGTGCCGCCATCCCCCACTCGACCCACTCCGGGGCATGGCAGAAACCTACGGGTGCCCCAATAAAAATTCTGCCAAAACTCATCCACGTAGTGTTTTAACACACCTACCATTCCATAAATCTACAGTACCACCCCCTTCCCAATGGCCTAAGTTGCCGCGGGATAATTAATAAAAAATAAATAAAATATGTATATAATATATAATAAATATGATAATTTTAGATTCTCAGCGGAGCGACGAATGTATTGATTTTACCACGATGTGTATTTTTATATTTATTTATTTATTAAACCTGTATACACAATGAATTGTTGAAATAATGATTCGATTTTCAACTTCAGTAGCTTTTCCGGCTGGGAAGTGAATCTAGTTGGTGCATTGGGGATGTCAAATTTTGAAATTTTCAGTACTTTTAAAAAGCGGCAGGAAAAACGGGAATTTTTACACAAAATAAATGTTTGAGAAAATCGGTTTTAGATATTGGTGTAATTCTAAATTAAGTTATTGTAGAAACATGACATTTACACCAAATGTTTATTTTATCAATTATTTTAGTTGATAACATTTTCAAAATATTTCAACAAATTTTAAGTTATTTATAGACATTTAAAATTTTCCATTTTTTTTGGTTTTTTATTCTATAAATGACAATGAAATTGTATTCATTGGGTCAAAAACTTGAAAATATAATACAAGATTCTCCATAAGTTGGTATAACAGCAGTTATAAAATATTAAAAATACATTGGCACATTTTTTTTTTATTGCCATTTAATAAAGTTCAAATTTTGATATAATTTATTCAATTAAAAATTTACAAATTCTTTGCAGGTAGTTGAAAATTTATAACAATTTTAGCTATATTATTGTTATTAAAAAATATTATTTGTGGATACTTAAAATTTCTAAAGTATACTTAATTTTCTAATTGTAATAATTTATGTCATCGATGATTTACATTAATACTTTATTATAAATTGTGTAAACCTACTATGAATGACTGAGATAGTGAATCAGGTACATAATGAATCTGATTTGATTAATTTAGAATAAATTTTAAATGTTTTTTTAAATAAAAGCAATATAATTAATATAGTAGAATACTTTAAAATATCCTAGACTGTCAACTCGTCTCCGCTCGGAACCTAATTGTAAACTACTTTACAGCAAAATGACATCCACTTACCTACCTATTTGTTTTTTTTTTTTTTTATATTACATTTATATATTACTTTAATAATATTAATGATTTTTAACATATTATACATTGATAATTATTCACTTAATCACTTTACGTGAACTGAAAATGTATCAGTAAAAACATACTTACATTATTATTTAGGATATCAAACTATAGATTAATTACTAATATTATTTTTGGTGTCTACCACAATTAACAACAAATTAATTTATCATAAGCATGATACAACATACAAAAATTAGGTAATTTTGTTCGTTCTTCACAGGCAAAAAAATAAATTTATTCATCACTGTCATGAAATTTTTCTCAACATTAAAATATTAAATATTTATTTATTTATTTTTTTATTGGTACAGCATAAACATCGTGGTTATTGTAGCTTACAATTGATTAGGTTACATATTATATGGATTTTTTACATGATTGTTAAGAGAAGCAAGAAAGAGAAAAGAACAAAAAAAAGAAGCAAAATAAATTACAAAAAATAATAAAGTTAAATTAGTTAGGTTGTACATTTCAATTTTTTTTTTAAAAGTGATGATTTTTTGTGAGTCAGCATAGCATAGGGTCCTATGGCTTCATATAGATTGTCAGGTATTCCAAATTCTTCCCTGGCTTCCGTGAATATCTGCAGGCAGTGGATGATGATGTGTTTGATCGTAAGTGGAATATTGCAAGAGAGGCATATCGGTGGTTCGGTCTTTTCCATTAGGTACCCATGAGTAACTCTTGTGTGGCCAATTCTAAGACGGTTCATAATAACATCTTCCTTTCGATTTGAGTAGTTGAGTTTTGGCCAAGGTTTAACTGAATGTTTGAATTCCCTTAATTTGTTTTCGGTAACTTGAAGCCAATCAGAGTTCCATAATCGCATACAGTATTTGTCAACGTTCCTGATAATATCTACCGGTGACATCGTTGGTGGCATAAAAGAAAGGGGGGGCGTTGGGGTTATTTATAGCATTTCGGGCTGTTTTGTCTGCTTCTTTGTTTCCTCTGATATTACAGTGACCCGGAGTCCATATGAAACGTATGTATTTATTCGATAGATGTATTAGGTTTTTTATCTTTATCGCTAAGGGATTGGTCAGAGAATTATATTTTATGTTTGACAGGGCACTGAGTGAGTCGGAGTATATGTCGATTCTGTCCTGGTTTGCATTAACTGCTGTTTGGACTCCTTTTAAAAGAGCTATGTATTCAGCTGTATAAATGCTGCTATGACTATTTAATTGGAATACTTGAGTAGAACTTTGATGTATAACAGCCAGACCTATGCCTGTAGAAGTTTTGGGTGCGTCTAAAATATTTATTTGAAAATATATAAAATTGCAAGGTCTACACAAAGAAAAATTAAAAATAGTAAACAAAAATTCAACTTTTCCAAACAGGTCTATATAGATTGTTAACACACAATACTGTTTTATTTTTATTTTGTCGTACAATACTATTCTATATTAATGAACGTATATTTAAAATTTGTAAAAATGTAGTTTACTATAAACATAGTAATAATTTGATTACACCATTAAAAGATAGATTATAAATTATAATACACCTACAATAAAAAATGATATTATTAAAAAAGTAAAAAGTGGTTAAGTATTATGTTTTGAATTCTAGAATTATTAGGGATGATGTATACTGTTTTTTTAAATAATTCCCAAAAAACTGGTATTTAACCTCGAGGATGACATTAAAAACTATGTGTCCATCTGATTTCATATAATACATTAACATTTTTAATCATTATAGACATAATACTTAATATTATATTTAATATTTAAGTACATATAATGATATTTACATTCGATAAGTTTCCTTTGTAAATTTTTGAAATCCGTTTAACTTTGCAATTAGTTTACATATGTTTTGTTATTATAAATTTATTTTACTCTGTTAATACCAGTTTTATGTATAGTCAGTGGTTGACTTGGAAATGAAGTTGTAGAGGTAGGTACTCTAGCTATACTTTTAAAATGTAGCGTCCCTAGCATTTTAATAAAACTTACATAATCATGGTGGTGGGGGGTTAAAAGTTTACATAACAATCTGTCCAATGCGTTCCCCTTTAAAAAAGAAATGGGAGTACGCTAGCGTATCCAAAACATTAGTTGAGGTACTCAGTCCCCCCGCGTCCCTCCCCCTGAAGTCAACCACTGTGTATAGTTAAGTTAAACTAAATGTTTATCACCTATACTGAGAAACTGATATACTAGCTGTACTTAAGCCTTTCAGGAATTTATAAAAGAATTAAAATTAATAATAATAAATTGTAATTATTAAATAAACCATAAATTAAAATCCTTATAATGCCGCGTGTTATTCTACTACGGTTATAGAAAACATACTATCTAACTAGAGAGGATGTCAGTGCATTATTTGTTTTCCTCTTTCTGACTCACGCTCGACATAGACAAAACGCATTTACGTAGAATCATTTTTTCTATGTTTTTAAGTAAACTTATTAGCATCAAATCCCTCATCACAAAAAAGATAGAGAATAATATTTTTGAGGGAATAACATATCGATTTGTCTAAATATTATCTCAAAACAATTTAATCATCATTTAAATTTACAATACTTTTTGTTTATTTTGAAAGTCGAATACAAATTACAATGAAATATAATATCAATATGTCAGGCGCGTAGCTAGAAATTTCTAAGGGGGGAGGTGTTATTCAAAATTAATTGAAAAAATTATAAACACAAAATTGATAACTTTACGTAGGTATACGATAGTTCATCATGATAATCAAATAATCAATAATTAAGAAGTTGTAAACGTTTTCTTACACACTGCATAAAAAGATATAATATATATCGTGCATGAAACGATTAATCGATAAAACGTAACAGAACGGACGTACATTTCCCCAACCCCACCCATTTCGATTTTTAAATTTTTTCCAACGCCAATATTTAGTGCTCCATTCCTGCCAATTCCTGCCGCAATCCCAAGAATTCCTGCTCAAATACCGCCCCCGCAATTACTGAAAAACTCCGGGTGGGGCGGGAGAAACGTTTCCCCAGCCCCACCCATAGTCGGAAATTAACTTTTTTAACTTTTTCCAACGCCAATATTTAATGCTCCATTCCTGCCAATTCCTGCCGCAATCCCCAGAATTCCTGCTCAAATACCGCCCCCGCAATTACTGAAAAACTCCGGGTGGGGCGGGAGAAACGTTTCTACAGCACCACCCCTAGTCGAAAATTAACTTTTTTAACTTTTTCCAACGCCAATATTTAGTGCTCCATGTTTATACATATTTATAATTTTATAATTAATATTTTTTATTATTAAACGTAAATTATTAATTAGGTGGTTATACTTGAGTTAAAAATTATATATTCGTGTTTACGAATAATTACAAATTACTGATTTGTAAAACCTCAAGTTTCCTCAAGTCAGTTGTCAACTTTTTCTATACAATTATATTAACTAAAAACAAAAATATTTAATTAACAGAATGTTTTTTTTTAAATTCTAACATATTTAATTAGTAACTAATAATCTACCGTAAGTAGGTACCTACTTACTGTAATAAATACAAATCCAGTTTGAATGCATTGTGCAGCACACGATAATATAAAAAGTAATAAAGAAGAAGAAATAAAAAAAGTAATAATTCAAAAAATAGTATAATTGTTAATTACCGATATTTAGTAATTATAATGTTAGAACATTAATTAATAAATACATTATATATATAATAATTTATTTACCTATGTAAATTTCATTTAAATACATTGCATACACGATAATTGATAATATCATATCGTACTATATCGTACGCACTTTGCAAGGTCGATCTTCATTCAAATTTAATGGTAAACAAGTGATTGGTGTTAAACAGTGTTGGTGTCTCGATTGGTTAGAATAAATAAACACGTATAACATATTATCGTAACAAACTATCATAAATCATCCATTTTGATTTTTGAATTATTCAATAGGTATATATTAAATAAAATAAAAAACGAAATAATTTAAAATATTATATAATTAACGATCTTCGGTAATAATTAAGTAATAACCTAACTGTAATGAACGGCCTTTAGGTTCGAAACATCGAAAGAGAATCATCGTTGATCATGTCTGCAGATAAATTCGATACTATTTTTATCTTTTCATTTTCCCTTCTTCTATAACATTTAAAATTTGATATTTAAAACAACGCACCAAATGCCATAATTAGTTCACAAGGCATCATCCGGACTGCATAATAGTTTTGAAAGTCTTAGTATGTTTAAAACCTAACAAAATAAATTGTCAATTTTCTTAAGATTTAATTATCTGCAATGATTATATTGTTTTTATTGCATTAAATCGTGCCATTAATTCTATAAACAATAAAATGTTGTGCCCTGATAATTTACAATGTCAAATATATCAATATAATGAGGTAAACGTTCCATTTTCTTCATACAAATTTATTCATTTAATATACAAAGAATTTTTATATGAAATAATAAATTATATTATTTATAAAATTATAAATACGACGTGTATACATTATAATTTAATTGATGAAGTCTTAAAAAACCTAAAAAGTGTTTAATTATCTGATAAAAAAGAGGTTATCTTATCTTTTATTTATAAACCTAATCGTTTTAATCAATTATATATGTTATATTATTTAGGTAAATTTAAAGTTATAATGTACACAACTCTGCCTATTGTGGGGGCAACAATTTTTTACAAAAACCAAAAAACCATACCTGATAAATTGTTTGTAATTTAAAAAGTATTAAATAAAGTTTTATTCATTCATATAATATGTTGTAAATAATATTATATACATATTATAAGTTAAAGTTAAAAAAAACATTCTGTTAATTAAATATTTTTGTTTTTAGTTAATATAATTGTATAGAAAAAGTTGACAACTGACTTGAGGAAACTTGAGGTTTTACAAATCAGTTACCGATTTGTAATTATTCGTAAACACGAATATATAATTTTTAACTCAAGTATAACCACCTAATTAATAATTTACGTTTAATAATAAAAAATATTAATTATAAAATTATAAATATGTATAAACATGGAGCACTAAATATTGGCGTTGGAAAAAGTTAAAAAAGTTAATTTCCGACTAGGGGTGGGGCTGGGGAAACGTTTCTCCCGCCCCACCCGGAGTTTTTCAGTAATTGCGGGGGCAGTATTTGAGCAGGAATTCTGGGGATTGCGGCAGGAATTGGCAGGAATGGAGCACTAAATATTGGCGTTGGAAAAAATTAAAAAATCGAAATGGGTGGGGTTGGGGAAATGTACGTGATATCGACGCAATACATGTTTTTATACACGTTTATGTGTGAAAAACTGACAAAGCTGTAGAAAATTGAATACGAAGTTTCCAAAGTGATTCTTATTATAATATATATTCACAATTTTCTATAATAGCGTTTCATTTTAAAATTTAAAAAAAAATCAGGATAAATGAAAATGTATATGCGAAACCATTGCAGTTTTTGACAAAATAATATTCATTTTTTTTGGTGTATATAATTCGAAAACTAAAAAAAGGGGGTAAGTCGTGGATGTCGCTCTGCTTTACAATAGCTTACAAGTGGGTTACTGTAATGGATGGAATTTAATTTGAATCCAATGATATTATATCATTGTAGACGAAAAACGATTCTGAGTGGAGACGGTTTATCTGTCTCGGATATATTATAGATTATTAAATATTTTCAAATCTAAGATTTAAAAAGAAAATTAATTTCTAGCTTAAAATAATTTGCGAATTTTTGTGATTTTTACGTATTTTGCCAAAATTCAAACTTTGAATGCTTATATAAAAAAAAATTGTAACTATGAATTTATTTTATTTTTCAACTGCTATTTTAACAATATGTTAGATCTGTTAGGAACCTTGTATTAAATTTTCAAGCTTTTCTACCCAACAAATAAATTTTTATCGATATTAATTTAAAAAAAACTAATAACTATCAAAAATTGCATACGCCTATGAATAGTTCAACTTAAGTCGAAAATGTTTGAAAATTGCATGATTAATAGAATATACTAATATGAAAATTCGGTGAAAATTGCATGTAGGTATCTATGGTCATTTGTTTTAAAGTTACATTAAAAACTTTGCAAATCAATTTGAATTAAAAATAAAATATTTATTTTTGTATTTAAAACTGCAATCTGTCATATAGATACCTTAAAAGCTCATATGTCTACTTTTAAGTTTTAACCAAACAATTTAAATGTTTTGACATGCGACCCGTCATAAAATGCGTATTTTCGAACATCCTTTATGGTTTTTAAAACATTAAATGTAATTTACATTTTCTATACCTAAGATTATTTTCAAAATATTTATATTTTTAATAATTTTTAATAACATTTGTTTTTATAAGAACTTAATATGGAAATGGCTTTTTTCGATACAATTATTATCTATATACTTGTCTAATATCTAGGTTTTGGTGGTATCTTTACATATTCTTCATTATTTTATTTTTAATGTTTTCTTATATAAAATGGTATACTGCTACTGCGTTACTTGTCTATATTGTCTATTTTGAATACAGTATATAAATGTACTTCATAAACGTAAATTGGACATTTTTCTTATCAAATTCCAATTCGGTATGCCTTGTAACATATATAGGTACGAAAACTTTAAACGTTTATGGATAATTTAGAAATTATTCGTACGATACAATTGTTCACAAATATAAGTGATTATAATATTGCAACTTATGATGGAATATATATAGTACATATATGTATATAACTATACCGTACGTATGAAGTTATGAATTATTATCCATAGACATTTAAAGTTAGCGTACCTATGTATGTTACAAAACATACCGAATTGGAATTTCATAAGAAAAATGTCCAATTTACGTTTACGAAGTACATTTGTACAAAATATACCACCTGTATAATATACAAATATAGGCAAGTAACACAGTAGCAGTATATAGAATTTTATACAAGAAAACATAAAAAAGCAATTAATGAAAAATTTGTAACATTCTACCGAAACACTAGAGATTAGAAAAGTATAAATATTGAAAGAAGCACTTTTTAAGTAAAGTTCTTATATGAACACATTTTATTAAAAATTATTAAAAATATAAATATTTTGAAAATAATCTTAGGTACAGAAAATGTAAATTACATTTAATGTTTTAAAAACCATAAAGGATGTTCGAAAATACGCATTTTATGACGGGTCGCATGTCAAAACATTTAAATTGTTTGGTTAAAAGTAGAGAGTAGATTAACGATAAACATATTAGATTTTAAGGTATACAATATCAAATATCAAAATGTTATATATAAAAAGAAGTATTTTATTTCTAAATCAAATTGATTTTCAAATTTTCGTGATTACGACGAATTATTTCAAAATTCTAACTGGCTCATAAAAATATATTATGAATCTACACTACCATTTTTTTTAGTTACATTAAGAAAAACAGACCTATGGGACCTTATTATATTAAATTTTGAAATTTTTTTAATGTAATTTGGACACCTACAATTTTGAGTTTTTGAGTTAGATATATCAAAATAAAAACTTGTATTTTGTTAAAAACTGGTATCGTATAAACATTTTGGATTATTATAATTTTTTTTTTCAACATTTTATAAACAAACACTATTATAAAGAAATATATATTATAATAAAAATCACTTTGGAAACGTATCATTACATTTTCTACAGTTTTTTTCTGTCAAAAAAGTTGAAAAGTGCTAACTGCTTTAAGCATAAAAAAAAACGCGTATTGCGCCAATAACGCGCGATTAGACGCCGTAAACAAAACAAAAAAAACTTTAACATAATATTTGAGGGTTGTGCTGTGTATCGCGATTAAAAATAATGTACCTAACTTTAATCGAGGGGCATATTATTAACGCCGCAACAAATCATTAGCCTAAAGAATTTCTTCGTCCTGCTCCACAATGATTTACGTCGCCTGGGACTAACCGGAGATATCGTCGACTCCTTTCCTGCTACATCACTGAATCCGACATTGATTATCGGTTCTGAAGAATTAACCGACTCTGACTGTTTTGTCGAGCCATCAGCAAAATCGACTACACCAGGCTGTAAAGCAATGTTGGACATCGATATTGCTCGTCTACATGGTAACGAACCCTCGAGACCATGGATTTTAGACGCCGGATGAAACATTGAAATATTAGGCATTGATCTAAATATTCTGCTCAGTGGTGAACCCACGAGCCCAGTTTCCAATACTTTCGGCTGATTTGTACGGAGGTCTGCGAAAACCTGTAGCATACTATCGGTTGAGGATGGCACATCGACTACGATTGAATTGTCTTCAGGAGTTGTTTCCAATTCTTCATCGGACTCCAAGCTACTAAGTCTTTTGCGTGGCAGTGATACTTCTAGACCATGGATTTCAGACGCCGGATGAAACATTGAAATATTAGGCATTGATCTATATCTTCTGCTCAGTGGTGAACCCACGAGCCCAGTTTCCAATACTTTCGGCTGATTTGTACGGAGGTCTGCGAAAACCTGTAGCATACTATCGGTTGAGGATGGCGCATCGACTACGATTGAATTGTCTTCAAGAGTTGTCTCCAATTCTTCATCGGAATCCAAGCTTCTAAGTCTTTCGCGTGGCAGTGATTCTTCTGGACCATCGATTCCAGACGCCGGCTGAAACATTGAAATATTAGGCATTGATCTATATCTTCTGCTAAGTGGTGAACCCACGAGTCCAGTTTCCAATACTTTCGGCTGATTTGTACGGAGGTCTGCGAAAACCTGTAGCATACTATCGGTTGAGGATGGCACATCGACTACGATTGAATTGTCTTCAGGAGTTGTCTCCAATTCTTCATCGGACTCCAAGCTACTAAGTCTTTCGCGTGGCAGTGATTCTTCTGGACCATGGATTTCAGACGCCGGCTGAAACATTGAAATATTAGGCATTGATCTATATCTTCTGCTCAGTGGTGAACCCACAAGCCCAGTTTCCAATACTTTCGGCTGATTTGTACGGAGGTCTGTGAAAACCTGTAGCATACTATCGGTTGAGGATGGCACATCGACTACGATTGAATTGTCTTCAAGAATTGTCTCCAATTCTTCATCGGACACTGAGCTGCTAAGTCTTTCGCGTGACATCGAATCTTCTAGACCATTCATTTCTAAAGCCGGCTGAACCAATGGCGTAGACGAGACTCGATCGATTTCTTTTTTTTCTGAAGCCACAGGAGACTTTGTTTCTGCACACATCAATCCAAAATAATAACGAAAGTTTGGACTCTCATAACTCACTTCTGTTTTCGGAATTGGACCTGCAAGTGGCTGGTCTGCAGCCGCGACTGAATACTCCAACGTCGATGAGTCAACTGACAGTGTATCTATTGCTACGTGCAACTCTTCGGAAATGAAGGAAGATGTTTGAAGCACTTTAATATTAGGCATTGATCTATATCTTCTCCTTAGTGGTAAACTCGTGAGCCCACGACTTTCCAATGCTTTCGGCCGATTTATACGGAGATTCGCGAAAATCTGTAACATACGATCGGTGGAGGATAACACATCGACCGTGAATGAATTGTCTTCAGGAATTGTCTCCAATAATTCTTCATCAGATTCCAAGCTTCGTCTTTTGCGTGGCAAGGAACCCTCAAGACCATTGATTTCAGACGTCTGCTGAAGTACTGAAATATTAGGCATGGATCTATATCTTCTGTTCAGTGGTAGACCCACAAGCCCAGTTTCCAATACTTTCGGCTGATTTGTACGGAGGTCTGCGAAAACCTGTAGCATACGATCGGTTGAAGATGACACATCAACCATAATTGAATTGTCTTCAGGAATTGTCTCCAATTCTTCATCAGACACCAAGCTTAGTCTTTTGTGTGGCATTGAATCTTCTGGACCATGCATTTCTAACGCCGACTGAACCAACGACGTAGACGAGACAAGTTCGATTTCTTTTTTTTCTGAAGCCACAGGAGACTTTATTTCCGTACACATCAATCCAAAATAATAACGAAAGTTCGGACTCTCATAACTAGCTTCTGTTTTCGGAATTGAGTCTGCAAGTAGCTGGTCTGCAGCCGTGACTGAATACTCCAACGTCGATGAGTCAACTGACAGTGTATCTATTGCTACGTGCAACTCTTCGGGATTGAAGGAAGATGTCTGAAGCACTTTAATATTAGGCAGGGATCTATATCTTCTGCTCAATGGTAAACCCACGAGTCCACTTTCCAATACTTTTGGACGATTTGTCCGGAGGTTCGCAAAAACCTGCTGCATACGATCGGTTGAGGATGACACATCGACCACGAGTGAATCACCAGCAGGAGTTCTTTGCGACTTTATATCAGAGACCGAGCTAATTCTTCCACGTGGCAGCAAACGCTCGGGACCATGCATTTCAGATACTGGTTGAACTAATGGCGTAGACGAGACACGTTCGATCTCTTTTTTTTCTGATACCACAGGAGACTTTGTTTCCGCACACATCAATCCAAAATAGTAACGAAAGTTCGGACTCTCATAACTCGCTTCTGTTTTCGGAATTGACCCTGCAAGCGGCTGGTCTGCAGCCGTGACTGAATACTCCAGCGATGAGTCATTAGCGATGAAAGATAAATTCTGAAATACTGGAATATTAGGCATAGAACTATATCTTCTGCTCAACGGTAAACACGTGATCTCTCGATTTCTCAATGCTTTCGGACTATTTTCCCGGAGATTTTCAAAAACTTTATGCATCAGAACAGTTTCGGACGGTTCATTCTGCATGATCTCGCCTTTAGATATCTTCGATTCTCCGATATTATACACTATCGTAAAATATGAAGCAAAAGTATGTTAAAACTTATTGTTTTTATTTTTTATTAATAGATTTAAGTAACACTTAATGTAACTAAACAATTATAGGTACAAGATTATAAATAGACTTTATAACTTATAAATTGTTCAATTAACTGTTGCGACAAGTAGATTATGAATAAGACAAGGCTAGGAAATACATATTTCAACACTTACGTTTGTCATAGCAACAAGTTTTTGTTGTTATTTCGGGTTTAAATATTTATTTTATAAATACTATTATATAATATATTGTTAAACGTTAACATTTGATTCCGAGAAATTAAATAATTTAGGTAAATAAGGAAAAAGTTCACTCTGTAATCATGATAAATTCCCGGTTTCTATAAGAAGTTCTTATATTTTAATATTATGCAATGCAATATAAACTAAAACACTATACACAATTTAACACGTTTTATATTCTTGTATCTAAAGGTCTTAAACTATTTAATATAGGTTAGTTGTTAAAAACTTGTATTTTGATATTTTTAATACTGCCCATATATTATGAATTTACTTTGAATTAATTAAAAGTATATTGATTTTTTGGTTTTCCTATGGTTTAGTTATAATTAGACGAATTCTTTTTTATTTTTGTTATTTTTCGTGTCTTTAGGGCATTTTGTAGCGCATATTTCAGTTATTTTTAGTGCTATAAAATCCTAGCCCCGCTGATAACATTCCGCCTAAGTCTAATTTTCCCTAGGGAAAATAGGGTCCCTAGGGACCCCTTACACGAAATTTGACCCCATATTATTTTTCATTTTTTGTAAATAATTATTTAATGGCATATCAAAACAATCATGTACAAATTGATATTCTTTTCAAGTTGTTTGTAGTCTAATCTGTATATATAGTACACTAAAACATTACCGTAGTCCGTGATTATAAAACACTTAGAATGCTGGGTATTTTATTTTAAGGGGGCTGCAGTTGACCATGTATTAAGGAGTTCAATGTAGGCAAACTAACATAATAATTGATAAAAGTAATTTGTATATATATATATATATTAGATATATCTTTAATCGTGGTAATTCCATGTTATAAATGTTGTAACGTAGGTATATATTAAATCGTGTTCATAATATTATTAAAATTCAGTAAATACAAATACCGATTCACAGTCACTAGCAAATATTACGAATACCGAAATACTTGTCATTCGAATAAATAAAAAGGCGGTAAAGTATATTATATCACCTGCATATTATCATAATAATATGCGAGATACTTTAAAATTAGTTCTGCATTTTGACACATGGGCGCTAGTAATTAATTATTTACAGCTGTTTTATATGGTCACTTTGTAAATCAATCTGAATCTGAAAGCCGTTTATTATAGGACGATGACATGATGTGCAACCTGTATATTATCTTTAATCGCGGACTCGTGGTGGATATAAAGCATGATTAAAGATATATATCTTTAATCATGATACAAAGTAAACGCACAGAATTAGTGTGCGAGTTAAATCTGTTATCGTTTTCGGTCAAAATGTACTAGAAATCATCCGTCGTCATCAAACATCGTTAACAACCATAGAACCATAGATCCATGACAAAATAAATTTATTTTGTCATGTATAGATCTATGTAAACGACAAACAATAATCATATATAATGTACATTATCTTTATCATTTATCCATATATTATCATGAAATTTTCACATTTGGACACAAAATTTGTGATTTGGATTTGGTATTTGGAGCATCACTATATAATTACTATCACTGTTGTTAATTTTTACCTTTTTTGGGGGTTCAATTGCCCATCGTTCGATTTTGGGTTATGCGTCGTTTGCGCAATGACCGTTTAAAAGGTCCTGGAACGGCGCTAGGGTTTGCGGGGCCCCGGGCAAAATAAATAACAGTCACATTACATATTATCCAAACTAACTAATCTCTGAACAGTATAAAATAAAATTTAAGAACTGCGGGGCCTTGATTATAATTTTAAAATCACGGGGCCCGGGGCAACTGCCCCGATTGCTCCCCCCCCAACTCGCGCCGTCCCTGAAAAGGTCTAACATCATTTGCGCATCAATATTAATTAATATTAGAAATGAAAAAGTCGTACACCCAAAGCACAAGTTGTTTTCTAACTTTGGTCTTAAAATTTCCAAATGATAATCACATAATATCAAATTTTCAAATATTGCATCGCCAAATACCTCTTGCAAAAATTTTGTGTATAGGAAACCACTTTTAATTTTTTTTTATTTAACGTTTTTATTAAATATCGATTAGTCTAAATATTGTCTCAAAACAATTTAAACGTCATTTAAATTTACATATTTTTGTTTATTTTAAGTCGGATACAAGATCAAATAACAATGAAGTATAATGTCGGTATATCATACCCTCGAAAACATTATTCTCTATCTTTTTCGTAACGGTTGATAAGTACTTAAAATTTAAAAACATTGTAAAAGTGATTCTGTGTGAACGCGTTTTGTACATGTTGAGCATGGGCTAGAGACAGGAAACAAATGCTGTGCTGACATCCTTTTAAGTCAATTGTTTATTTTAGATATTTAGAGGAATGTTGCAAAAAACATAACAGGATTAATGGTTTATTAATACAGCACAAAAAAAAAAGGAAAATAATTTTAAAACCCATTATGTTCTTATTTATCAATATAAAACTAATATAATTTGTATATTTTGTTCTGTATTTGTAATTTGTACACTTTATCCATGAAGATAGCTGTTTGTTCAGGGAAGATGTATTGCACTAGATACTAGATGCACCCTAGATATGACACAGCTAGTGTTCACCAGGAGAATTTATGTTTGCCCGTAAGTTTGTTTTCATATTATTTTGGGGCTTAAATATTTAAGTTAGATATTTATTAGCAACGATCCAAACAACACCTTCTTTGTTTCACCACACCAATTCTATATAGTGGGTAAACACATAGATATTGCTTGAAATATTTAAAAAAAATTACTATTGATCTTTATATTTTACTATTTTTTATACATTATATACTTCATATTTATTAATATTTACACCTATTTTAGCATAGTATGTATTATTCTAAATGGCTAGATATGGGTACCTATAGGTATAAATATTTTACTATATTTTTATTTTTGATTATAAAATAATATATTTTAAAAATGCCTTTAATTATACCAAGTTGGTTGTATCGAAACTCAGTCTCAAATAACTAACAATATTCATGGTAAATAGTTTATTTTTAGGTTTATAAGTACCAATCATAAAATTTTTATTTCTGAGAAAACCTAAAACTGTAATACAAAGATTTTCATGAGTATTGTTCTTATGCAGTTAACTAAAAATATATATAATACATTTATAGGTACCTACCACTTTTCTTATGACTAAACAGTAAACACCTAAACACCAATTTCTGGTGTTGATAAAAGTAGATGTCTCAACTTATATCCATGAGCCATGTCATATAATTATGTACAGCAAAGATCGATGAGCTGCAAAAAAAACTTAGTAAACCATAATCTAAAATACTGCAATGGAAGATTAGTTGAAGATTGACTGATCAATTTTTATCATTAATTGTCATATTTTATCTAAAATTGCTTGCAGGGCTTTAAAATGTAACTGCTCTTTTTCTGCATAGGCGGCAATTGACTCTAGTTGTGGTGGTGGGGGCAACATACTTAGGTTAGTTGACACAGTTGATTTTGTCTGTGTATTTGGTCTATTATTTGAATATGTGGTTGACTATGAGTTCAGTTCCACAATAATTGCACCATGGTTTATGTTCTTTTTCCATGAGGTATCCATGTGTAAGATGGGTGTGGTAGATGCGGAGTCAATTGACTATCCCTTCTGTTAAGAAAGGGGTAAGATCAACTGAAGATTGTTTTTGTAATAACTTTTTTATTTGGTTTGAACCAACACAGTTATTTTTATATGCTTAGAAATTCTCATCCTTCTAGTCAATAGATCAAATAAATATGATCAAAAGAATAAAATATGCACTGTAATGTTCTCATGAACTCTAAGTAATAAATCCAATAACTGTTTCAGAACCAATGTGATTGATTGAAGACTTATTTTAGTGCTAGATACTTAGTCTCACTAACAGAATTAGTAACTTCTAAAAGTGCCCTGAACAAATTAAAAATACAGGAGAATTCATTATTGTTAATGAATTTAATCATTGTGTTTAAATATGTAAATATACAAGTGTATTTTAAATATAATATGTACACCAAGTTTATTTTCTTAATTGTTGACTTTTAACATAATACTAATAACAGGCGCTGATGTATGAAATATTATGTATATATATATATATATATATGTATATACATAAATATTCAAATACCATTTATTATAATATTATACAATCATTTTAAATGTGCTCAATGGTTTTGGTTCTACATCAATTTGTTTGAAACATTCACTGATAGAGCACAAATTATATCATGCACAGTAACATTAAAAAAAAATACTTATAAGTTAAGTCTGAGTCTAAAAATTACTTAAATTGTAAATTTAACTTAAAATACGAATCACGTCAGACATATAAAAAAAGGAAAAGTAGGGTTTTCAAAAGAGAGAATGAAATACTGCAAGATTTACAGTTGAATATGAAAAATAATGAGGGATCTAAAGAACACAGCGTATTTGAAAGGATTGAAAAAATGGTATGTTACACACACCCAACTGCAGCAGCTGCTGCCGCGGCGGTACTCTTTTTCTTCAAAACTATGTCCTTGATGTTCAAGTGTACCTTTTCTTTGCGCTGTGGAGGTACTGACTGCAAGCAAAACCGCTTAAATTCTTCTAATTCTCGTTCATCATCATCCATTTCCCCATCCTCCGGGTCTATGTCTTTTGGCTCGAACACGCTTTCTGCAAACGGCCACAAACACACTCATTTTTGGAGATTTACTTTCTCGATCTTAATTATATATATATATATAAAAAGCCTAAGATTTGTTATATTTAATGAGTGTTGCTGTTTTTTAAAAGTTAGATTTGTATTCTAAAAAGTTGTAGTTGTGCTTGTATCATACATTCATGATCATGATATGAAACCATAATTTTAGTTTATTTGTTACAAGTTTTGCAAAAAGGATAATACCATTGGCAGGAACAGATAGAAAATGTTACGTTCATTGGTTTGTACAAGCTAACGATCGAGAAAGCACGGTCCAAATTAATTTGGAATTAACTTAATAGACCCCACACAAGCAATGTGCTTTATGAAATTGTACAAAAATAATATATTTATAATTTATAAATATCAACACGTGCGAGTGTGAAATCCAAAACCATCAAGCAAATTAAATTGTATAAAGGATTGTTTTATTTATTTATTTATTTTTTTTAATAGCTGTTAATTATTTTATAGGAAAATGCTTGTAAGTAAAAAAAAAAAAGCCTACTAAGAAATAAATAGTAAGAATACTTTAAATAAATATATATAATTGTCAACAATTATTTTCACAAAATGGATAAAAAACAAAAGAAAACTCAACTCATATCTTTGATACTAACAAAATAAAAGCAGACCTCTAGAGCTACCTAAAGAATAATGATTTTTGTTTTTTTATGTAACAATTGCTAAATATAAAAAAAAAAATAAACAAAAAATGTATAAAATAAAAAACAAAATAAAATCATACTTTGAATATTGGACTGTTATAAAAAAAACTATTATTTGTGTTTATTTATATACAACAAAAATATAATTTAATAATTATTTTTCTGTCCAATGTTCAAACTTCAAACACTGTGAAATAAAAATAGTATAAATTGTCATAACTCATAGAAAAATTACACAAATCTAAATACAAATTTGTATATAAAAATTATTTAATTGTTTAAGCAAATCAAAACACGAGTAAAAGCAAAAGAAATATTAATTTAAAAAAAAATAATAATAACAAAGCTGCAAAAACAAGCATGCAACAAGTTTGAATCTTAATAATCAGGGCTAAAACTGCCATCACCACAAAAAAAGCAGCCTATTATTTCAAGTATAAAATATTTACATTTAATTGGACGTGTGATTTGTACTGTTTGTTAAAACTTAAAATTATATAGGTATTTATCACAAAAACGAGGTAGATATTAGACAAAATTATAGTAGGTGTTTATTCTTAGTATTAAATAATTTTATTATTAGAGGACATTCTATTTTATAAATTATAACAGTTATATATTAATTTGAATACACGCTAATGCTAATAATATTTTCAGATTATTGAAACATTGATGGATACTTTCATCAAATTGATAAGCTGTTCTGTGTGTTAAAACATTGTGAATACTATATTTCAACAAATTATAAATTAAAATACATTCGTAATATAGTCATAGATCGGAATTTAACTAGTAAATGCCATATTTATTTTTATGGTATCATTTTATATTCACTGTTAGTGTTTCAAATAATATTTATTTATTTTATAACTGAACTGTCTATACAAAATAATTCATATGGATAGCAAATTAAAAATGTATGATAAACGTTTTATTAACATTCAAAAGTACTGTTTGTAAATATCTCATGTGAAAACAAGTTACGAAAAATTAGACATGAAAATATTCTTCAATAAATAATATAATACATTAGGTTAATCCCAACATTGATGTCTTATAGAATTTAAGCTATAAGTTAATAATACGAGATAATAATTCAAACAATGAATAAAAAAAAAAAGTATAAAATATATTGTCAGATCTATTGAAATAATAATATTAAATTATAGAAAATTTTAAACTCTGTTGATATTAAATAAGAAATATTTTTAATAACATGTGTATTTCAATTATTATAATAATTGTATAGATAGAATGAACTTCTAACGAATTTTCAATTTAAAATTTAAACAACTAATAAAAATAGTATTTTAATAAGTACTTTAGTGCTCAGGACTTCAAAAGAATCAATACTTTAATATTGTCATTGTTGTTTTATATAATTGTTGTGATTTAAAAGTCAAGAAATAACTTAAATAAATTTCTTTACAAAATAAGTTAAAAAAATATTTTGGGTGATAATTCTGTTCTATACAAGTGTAATTTACTTTGTAGTCATATTTTTGAAATTTAAAAAAAAAAAGCTAGTTATTATATATTACAATATAGGAAAAAATATGATTTAAGGATTTTTCATTTACAGGAAATTAGGGAAGACATCAGCAAAGCTCACCCTCAACATCCGTCTGTTTGGAGCCGCCCTTAACCCGACGGCGACGACGTCTTCGCTTACCAGATGGATTAGCGTTGTCGTCGTCGCCACCGTTAACTTGTAAGTCTTTATTTTCAATCAGAATGGCATCATCATTGCGCTGGTACAGTGGATTTCTTATAGTAACCATACCGCCATGCCTTTGAATAATTACTGGCAACGGCATAGTTCGTGGTGTGTTAGTTGGTATTTGTCCAGCGATGGTCTTACCTTCTGCACTACATGGATCTCTTGTAGATGATTTGTTAGTAATTGTAAAACCTGGTTGAATATTTTCTGAGTTTGTGTCATCTAAACTTCCATCATTGATTTTCTTACGGCGTCTATGACGTTTACTTGCTGCACCACTCCATTCTAAAAGTAAAATTAAGTTTTTATAAATGCAGTCAATAATTTTAAAACCTAATATTTATGTTGTTTTTTATTATTATTATTTTTATTTTTGTATAAATAATGGATTTATAAAAATAATGAATGAATTAAAAATTAGTAGCAAATAGAAAATTATTTATAGAGATTAAATTATCTGTTAACTTATACATTAGAAACTATTATAGGGAAAACAGAAATTATGAATTAGTTGAAATACAATGGTTAATTTTGAATTTCATCCAAACAAACAACGAAATATGATTATTTTTCATAGGAAGTATATCAATGCCATTGATCTAATTGATCAATCCTTTATTCATCATATTATTGTTATTCACAAATTAAAAATCTGTCAATTAGTTTTATAAATTTCAAGAGTGAAAAATATAGTTACATACATTTTTATCAAAATAAATTAACTAGGCAATAATGTGACAATAAAATGAAAACAGTTTAAAAAAATGTACTCCCTTATATAACAAATGGTATTAAAACACATAATGTTTTAGAAAAAAGAAATAAACAAGTTGTATTAAATGTAAGGGTATAATAAATGTTTCACTTCCTTTTTAGTTTAATAATGTATACATCATTAAATTTATTTAGAATATAGTTAGATAATTATTTATTTATAAAAGGTATATTAAGAAATAATGATTTAAACATAAAATGTTTGTGCTTTATAAAAGATGTAAAAAGTGCAGTAGTTTTAAGTTTTTTAACCATGGTGAATAAATGTTAGTGGTTAAGAATTAGCAATTATTTTTTCATTAACAGCAAATAATTATTAGGCTATATTTGATTATTTAAGTAATTTACTGAGTAATTAACCTGCATAGAAACACTCAATGAAATAAATTATATTTAATTGCAATATAATATGTGACATAACTTATTCTTATATTATACACTAACTACCAATGTGCACAATATTATTTATGTCAAACTAATGCATGACTTATAATTTTCTATTAAATTTTTTTCAAAAATAATTACCAGTTGATCCTTCATAATCATATCCATCAGTCTTAACAACCACAACATTGTTTTGAGCATTTTGCTGCATATTAAATGGTGTCATTGCAGCAGGTGAGGTAAATGGAAATTGTTGAGATGATGATGTAGGTTTAGACTGTAACATAAAAAAAAATAAAAAATTGCGTTGTTTATAAAAATATAATAACACATGTTAAGTGCATCGTAAATCATTTAAATTTGATTTCACTAAAAAACTGACCTTTTCAGTTGATTGTTGAATATCTCTTGGTGGTTTATAATCACATGGGTCAAGTTTAGTAATAGTAATTCCAGGTGGTAACTGCAATTTATCAATATCGATAGGAGCTGATGATGAAGATATTTTATTAACAGCCTCGTTTATTTGTATAGCTGTTGGACTTGTAAGTGGCATTGGCTGTGAAGGCGGTGGTAGAGGACGTGTGAATACTTGATTATTATTACTTCGTTTTATTAACACTGTGTTAGGTTTTGACTGAACAGAATTTGAAGTACTTGGTATGGGTGTAATGTTAACATCTGGCGAACAATACCACTTCATGTTTGTTGGTAACTTTGGTGCATTTTTATTAGTTATTAATACACTTTCTACTGGTTTTGATGGAAGTTGAATTTCAGGTTGTTCAGGTTCAGTGTGTTTCTTTTTACGATTCCTGCTTCTCTTTTTATTAGGTTTATCCTCAATTATATTTTGAGGTTGTTTACTTTTATCACACAATCTCTGAATTGCTTTAATAGCTAAAAATAAAAAAAATGATAGAGCATGTAAGTTATATTAGATAAGAAATAGATAAGACTAAAGGAAAAATTTAAAATTAATTATGACATGTAAAATAGAAAAAAATATTTATAGAAAGAATATTATCACTTAAAAAAATAATTGACAGAAACTACAATTATTGAAAAATAAAACATTAAAATTTTCTCCTGCTGTATAGTGAATTGTAGGTTTGAGTATACCTTTTAATAAGTAGGTTATTGTAATTCATATTAAAAGAAAACTCGCACTCAATTATCTAGAAAGTACTAAGAATTCCAAATTTCTCCTATTTCCTGAACCCTAAAGTATTACATAAAATTTGTTAACTATATAAAATGAAACATGGTATGCATACATAAAAACACACATTGTACAATTTCTTCTAATAAAAATCTAAGATATTCTTCAAATTTATAATGTCAAATAAATAGTAATACAAAATACTCAAAATAGATAAAAAGTTATTACAAATGTTCTCACCTTCATTGTCATATAAAGTACATAAAACATCATCTTCTACAGCTCCTCTAAAAGTAATGGTTACTTTAGAACTATCTGAATCCCTCTTAATTGTAACCATTTTTGCACCTTCTACGTCATCTTTTTTGCCTTTTTCATCTTTTTTAATTGGCACAGTTTCTTTATTACTATTTCCCTGAGATTGCTTGTTTTTCTTTTTAGAAGATTGAGTATTCTGCTGTACTTGTTGCTTGGTTATTGGCTGAGTTTTAGAATTAGTAACTTGTTTTTGTTGCTGATTCTGTTTTTGCTGTTTGTTTTGATTTTTTCCTTTTTTCTTTTCTTTTTTTAACGCTTCCTCGCGCTTCAGTCTTTCTATTTCTTGTTTTTTGTGTTCTTCTTCAATTCTTTTACGTTCGGCTTCTTCTTCTTCTTTTTTTATTCTCTCCATTTCCTCCTAGTTAAAAAAAAAAAATCATTAAATACAGTGGTTTATTAATTTAAAACATTTTTAAATTTTACTTTTTTCTCTCTGCGTCGAGCTTTTTTTGCAGCTCTTTTTTCATTGGTTGCTTTATTGCCTTCAATAAAATTGACTATTTCATCAATAGGCTTTTCAGATAGATCTTTTAGAAATTTTTCTGGTAGGTTGTCATTATTATATTTCATTTTTTCGTTACTAACTTTTGATACAATAATTGGCTCTACTTTTTGTTGTTGAACACCATTAATAGCACCTGAACATATATCAAATAAATTGTATGATTACTTAATTAATCTTTGGATATTCAGAACATTTAGTGACTTTCAGAAACAGAAAAATATTACACAATATATAAAATGTAAGATTTAAATAATATATTAAAAGTTATAAATCAAAACTTAAGGGAATTTGATACAGCAATGATTTCTACCAAAATATACATATATTTTGTTAACTATTCTAGTAATCGGACACGTTATTCTGAAAACACGCTTGAATTTGCTATGAAGTTTACTTGAAACAACTTTTCAACTTTCTTGAAATTTATCACTTGAAACCCTTCAAATTTTAAAATAATATAAATAAATAAATAATGAATAATGTTCATCTAGCATGCGACAATGCGTATTTGACATGTGACTGTACGTGCAGCTGTCATAATCGAAGATAAGAAATACCATTATAGTAGTTACTTGGGCGGGCGCAGGCACTCACAATAATAACCGTTAACTACAAACACAAATACACACCACGCACACACAGAATATGTCAATTGTTTTCAAACTGCCTATATTCAGCTCCTTAAAAATGATCGGTATCAAATCCCTTTAAACAATAGTCTATAATTTGTTTTTTAATATAATTTAATACAAAAATAAATTTCTAAATATCTGAAGATCTTTCTTATCTAATTAACATTATTAACAGCAGAAACATTGGAAATATTCTGATTATTAGAGAAAAAAAAAAATCACCATTTTATGTATCAACATACTTCAATAATTGTTGTTATTTCATTTGATATAGAAACTATAATATAAAATTGTTCACATAATATATAACATCTAATAAATAAACCACAAATTTTGTTTAATACACCTAAAATATTTATTTGAATATCACACATGTATTTTATTTTAAAGAACCATAACCAAAAAAACCCAAATAAAATTTTCTGAAATTAAAGACTGGATTATTATTATAGTTAATAAATTATTAATCAAACAATACAAATATGGGTGCTTATGAGTATGTTATGCATGCACTATCCAATTGAGTCAGTCATATTGAAACAAACTAAATCATCATCTATACACCAACAGATAGCTTTTAATTTTTAAACATGGGTAGAATTTGTATAATATACATGAATTCCAGGTGCTTATACATTTTTTAGAATTAATTTCAAGATAAGTTGATATTTTTATATCATTATACTCTATTTAAAATAAAAAAAACACAGTTGGCGACGACTCGTTTTCTTATTTTGAATAGAGTAAAGTATACAAAATTATACAACCAAATAACTAATATATATATATTTAAAATAGAGCAAAAAATATATTACAAACTAATTTAAAACATAGAAAATGTATAAATAAAGCTTAATATTTTTACTCACCAGTTTTATCGGTTACTGATTGAGGAAGATTTTTAGGCGGATGAACAGGAAGTGGTCTATGTACATTTGGTTCTTTTTGTTTTTGTTTTATAGTTTCATTAGTTTGTTTGGCTTTTTTTAACAGATAAAGATTTCTTAACCGATCCCTCATTTCTTGATAATTGCGACTAACAGGCGCAACAGAAGGCTAAAAATATGAATGAAATATTTACTTATGACGTTCAATATATACCAATAAAAAGTGATTTTTATTTATCAAAAATCACTTACTATTTCAAAAACTATTAATATTTTTTGAATATTCCTTTTACATAATTTTAAGTAGTTTCAAAACAAGATTTTTAGACAAGTATTATATGTTATAATAAATATTACAAATTGAAGTAAGGAAATAAGTAATCCAAAAAATATTGATTAATTACTACTGTGGATAGTAATATGAATATTGCATACATTAATCTAAACTTCGAATTCTTAAAACTTATTATTTATTAACTATATGTCCTAAATTTAATTTTTATGTATTGAAAAATTCCAAATATTTTACTTTTGAATAATATGAAATTAGAAAAATTAATAATAATTTAAAAAACTAAAATCCCTTAAAAATTGCGAATAAAGTGCTGTTTAATAGTAACTTAAAATTTATGTAAAGAGAATATTTTTAAGTGCTAATAGTTTTTTGTTAAATGAATCATCTAGTATAATTATTATAGTAAAATTATCCTTTAAATACTTACAACTCCATGCCCAAAAACTTCACAATAACAACAGTCACACTGCCTTGGACTTGAAGAAGAACGTTCAGAGCAACTATCATCTTGACTTGAACGGCCTGAACTACATTCTGATGTTTCATCGTGATGATGCATACGTTTTACATGTTCAGTATGTTTATGACATGAATGACCATGCACTGGACGGTTATTTGGTTTAGCTGTTGGTTCTGTGGGTTTACTTACATGTGGATACGGGTATCGTCTTTTAGGTAACTGTTCTATTTCAACTTTACAAGTTACATTTCGGTCAATGGTTGACGGACATTTTATATTAACCACAGGTTTTGATTTGATTTGAGCATCTGAATTGAGTACCTAAAAAAAAATATCAAGTATATTATCCATTAGTAAAGTAGAAACAAACCAAATATGAAACATATTTAAAATTGTAATTAAATAAACATCACAAATTTATTTCTAAAATATGAATATTATTTAATCATTTTATATAGAAGAACATATCTATTTAAATATGTAAATATTTAAAAATAATTTACCTTTATAATTTTAGTGAAATAAATTGTTTTAGACATTTAAATGAGTAGTGATATTAAAATCATTATCCATATTCATTCCCAATATATTATTTAGTTAAATAAATTTAACTTAATTAAACAATACAAGTAAAATTGAGAAATTATATAGAAAAAAAATAAATTATGTTTACCTTTTTCCCTAGATTTTTAGTAATATTTACTGTTGTCACTGGCTTTTCATCTTCATCAATAAATGTTTCGCCACTATAAAAACATAACATTTTTTCTTTCATATTAGAGTATGAAAAAGTAATTGAATTAATTTCTTCGGTTTCTTGTAAATTTGTACATTTTCCATTCTGCACACAGTGTTCAAAATCTACAGAAGAATTTTTTCGAGTCTCCACCTACATTTAACAAATAAGTATATTAAAATGTATGGTTAATTAACTTAACATTTTTTCTGAATTAATTACAGTATGTATGCAATCACAATAATTAGAAACACCATCATCATCTATATCTTCGCAATTATCATTATTTACTCTTTCCCTAAAAATTAAAAAACAATATAATTATTAATTGTTTTAAACTTTGTAAAAATATAATTTATTTGAAACTAACTGATACTCAGGAGCTGGTGATTGAGGTGGAGTTGGGATGGTAAGATCTAATACCAAATCATCATTTGGAGGCAGTGAGGAAAACATACCATTATCTTCTTTTAACATAGTTTCTTTATATTTTTTTGCACCCATAGCCCATACTTCATTACATCTATTTATATAAATAAATACTATTAAGTCAAAATATTATTTAACTCTCTATAAAGTGATTACTTGATGTTATGAATACATGTCCTTGCTTCAGCCCATTCTGAAATATTAAGTTTTACCTCCTTTACAAATTTTGTGTAATCATGAATTAAACTTGCACTCAATAAAGACTTTGACAACATTGGTATTGATAAAATCTAAGAAGAAAAATGGTTAGTATTTTAATGAAATAAAATAACTTATAGGTATCAAAACATACTTGTTCTATAAATGTAGTTACAAGATGATATATCGTTCTATCAGCATAAAGCCGACTATGATATAAATATTGGTTCATCATTCGCCACGATAAATTAAATTTTGAAAGATGATATTCTTCAATTGGTTTAATAACATCTTTTAAATGATCGGTAGCAGCCATTAATCTTCGATAGCTGTCCAATAAACCTAAAATATAAAATTAAAATATTAATAAAATTTAACAAAATTGTTCCAAATAACTTACAAAACACAAAAACTTGAGGCATTTCTGGTGTTTCTTTATTTTTATTTTCAAGTATTTGTACTTGTCTAGACCTTGCTTCTAATACAAATTCCATAACAAGGTTTTCGACATTTTGAAATACATGATAAGAATCGCAGCTTTTAGACCTAAAAAATTATAAGTCATTATTTTTTAATATTATATATCTATAAATAAATAAATCTTACTCGTAAGCGGCTTCTTTAAAAATATTATGGGGTGGATAGCGTTCAACTTCAACACCATCCATAGCCATTCGATACACAGTACGAATGTAAGACATAAGAGAATTCCATTTTGTTTCCCATTTTTGCACTTCATTTTCTTCACTAGAGGTAAAAAAATATGGTTATATAAGTAAAATATTAAACATCATGAAGCATGAAAGTATCTCATTACTTTGATTCTTTGTTTCTAATGAAATCGCGGAAGTTATAACAACATTCTTTGTCTTTTTGATTTAAGAGGTTTCTACAATCTTTTTCAAGCTGAAACACAAATAAATTCATTAATAATATACTAAAAGAAAATAAGTAGCTACTTTACAAAATAATGCACAAAAACTACATAAGACACAAAGATAGTATGAAGAAAGTTCCTACGTAATTATTAAATTTGTAGGAAATTGAAATTTTTTCAAATTGATTAGTTATACTTATTTCAAAAAGCATGAAGATCAATTATCTTAAGAGTTTCCATCTATTAACACGTTGGCTACCATGAGTATCACGGTTGTCTCACACCATGATACAATAGACATAATTTTAACGATCTCTGGTTATGTACCATGAGAGTCACGGGGGGCTCACAAATCGTCATTATGTGTGTATCTGTGAGTTGCTGGCGACTCTCAGGTATTTCGTTTTCTTAAAGTTATATAGAATTCAATAACCAAGAAAACTTATATTTTTTGAGTCACGGGTGATTCTCATCGTATATAAAAAAATATTTTTAAAATCAAGTCTGGTGGCCAACGTGTTAAACATCAACATTCATAATAATACCTAAATAGGCAGAATTTCAGATATATTCTTACTAATAACAATAAGTAAATATTATGACTAAGTTAATATAATTATAATTTTCAAATACTCAAATAGATAGTAATTTTTAATTTTTTAAACTAGTCGTATCGATTTAATTTTAATACTTTTATAAGATATCTAAAGTAAAATTATCTATTTAGTTCTTTAAGTATATATATTATTAAACATAAATGTATACAATATTTTTTATTTTAAATAACATTTTTAGTAGTATACAGAAAAAAACAGTTTTTAACAAATATATCATAAAAATTATTACTACCGTCTAAATTGTAGCGTAAACAATATCTTAATACAATATAGATACAGTATTGATTGTCAACACATTGTTGCAAAAACATGTTACAGGTCATGTAGATGCAAAGAAAATAATGTAGTGATATAATGTGTAGTAGTAGTGATGGCTAAAGATTAATTTGTATGTTCAAAATATATATTTTACATAAGATAAAAAGGTGTCATGTTAATAGCTATAATGAACTATACTAATATGATGAAATAATCGTAGAATTTTTTAAGCTTAAAGAGCTCAATTATTTTAGTAGCATTTTTACATTAAATATACAAGAATCAATGAGCTACAGCATATAACAAGCATTCAAAAGTCTCAGTAAGTCTATTACAAAGAATTCAAATTTATAATAACAAGTAAAAGCATAATGCTTGAACAATTTGTTCTCATCAGAAAATCATACAAATGTTCATTTGTAATATACATTTTTGTAAGTACTGTTTCAGTATTTTATAAATGATATGCACAGTGTCTATTCGATAGTAACGTCAACGGTCATACTCTTTATTGATACAGGCCAATACTGTGTTCTACCGAGGAATACCTACAAAAACGATATTACAAAATAAGAAACTTGCACGTTTGCCGATCAAATGACGAATGATCAGCACACAATACCCATTACGGCACATGGGTAACTCGTCAATAAACATAGTCGCTAACCAAACAACAAGAATCGACCGCAATTCAACCAACTCGTCCACCAAACAAAATGAAAAACAACATCTCGGCGCATATGCGTACCTGTTCGTGCTGTCGTTCCTTGTTTTCGTGGTCAAAAACAACCGTGTCGTCGTCATCGACGCCGATGCCGATTCCGCCGCCGTCGATGCCGATGCCGTTGTCGCCGTCGACGCCGCCGTTGTATTCGGCACAATTGTTATGTTGGGCCGCGGATTGACAGACGGCCGCTTGCGGACCGTTCGCACCGTCGGTCGCGTTCACCGCAACGGTAATGCTCATGGTTTTCTTTAAATTTTTAGCAAAAAAAATATATTATATCTCTCTCGTAACGAAAAAAAAAAATGTTCTCAAGACTCGTATGCGCGGGCGCGTGAGTGTGTGCGAGTGTGTGGTGGTCAGTGGATAATATGTTGATGATATCGCGTCTAGAGACACACACGGGGTAAATGGACGCGATCGGTCACGCACGCACAATAACAACGCGTCGCATGCCTGATAACAGAGACGGAGTTGCGAGCGGCTTGGCAGTCCGTGCAGACAGTGGCGAAGCGTAGCATAAAAATTAAAAATATGGTGTTGTCGTTGGAACAACATTACGACTCCTCCTCCTCTTCCCTCTCGCAATCATAACGACGGTGCTGCACCGTTGACGGCGATGATATTGTGCATTTCTGATTTCAACGTTCGTTCATTAGTTTATGGTTTGTTTGTTCCTTCTTGCATATGCCTCTATAGTCTATGGTTCGTCCGTCAGCGTGCAGACGGTGCGCTGTGTGCGCAACTACACTGCACGTCTGCACTCATGGTCGCCGTTGGCGCAGCCACCTCGCGGCGCACTCTACGTAATGTTTGTTGTCGTGAGTCGTGAACTCTTGACGCAACATTTAGAGGGAAATTTTTAAGTTTATTTTGTTATTTCTTAGATGTTAGACATTAGTTATTTCGTAAAATCGTAACGAAAGAACACGAAAGGAAAAATAATGATGCTACTACATAGAAAAATATCCATTTATGTGTTATTTGCAACTTGTCGAGTGGGTTTTGAACAAAATATGTAAAGTTTTAAATACATGTTGGTCGGCTGTTCAATTCCTAAACATTTAAATACTAAAATTATCCAATTAATTGGTATTCTTAAGATTAACTTACTCAAAACAATGGTCTAAAATCAAAATAATAATATTACCTAAACAAGTAATGGTTATGACTTTATGAGCAACAGTGATTAATGTGCATAGAGCCCATAATAGTGGTCAAGAATCATGAGTCACGGATCACAAATATGAAACAATTTGTAAAAACCGAATTAATTATCTAAAATGTTTGTATCGAGGAGTATCAATTCACCTTTGTAAAAATAATAATAATTGTGTTGAGAAATATTTATTTCACGAGTTATTTATGTGCATATTACTAACCAATACTTCCAACTTATTTTTATACACATTCGAACTATACAATTTATTCCAATTTTGATTTATATGGTACTCCATTTATACCAAAAACCAAAGCATTTTTTTTTTTTTTTTTTGGACAGTTTAGTATAAACATTGATTAAATACAATGGTATAAAATCAACTATAAATGATCTAGACTCCAGAGAGAATATTATCTGTAGCTCCATCAAAAATTTTGTTCTAAAAAAGTTTAGAACAAATCACTATTGGAGCAAAATGCTTTGTGGATAAAGTGGTTACCAAAAGAAATATTTTTTGGAACAAGTGATAGCAGTAGCCAGTAATCACAGATGTATAAAACAAACATGATGCATAATATTGTTCATTATTTATATATATTATTTTATATAATAGGACTAGCCCTCCCCCTCCATACATATATATAATAATATAATATTATTATTTACATATTATTCATTTATTTATTGAACATATTGTTCTATGCTATAGGTACTGATCTAATCCATAGAAAAAAAGATTATAATCACTACAATACTGAAGCAGCTGAACTAATAACTTATGATAATGTGTTGACGTGTAGGTACATGATGAATTATAATATTCAAAATATTGCTTTGATTTTCAACTTCGGTATTTATAACGGTAAAAAATGAATTTAGGAAGTACATCAGGGAAGTCAAAATTTAAAGTTCTCAATATTATTCAAAAGCATCGGGAAAGATAAAAAAAAAGAAAGGAAAACAGGAATTTTTACTCAAAATCGGCTAATTAATAAAATATATTTCATTATAATTTGATTCATGTTGAGCTATTCATATAGCCATACGAAATTTTCGACAGTTATTATTATTTTTTTAAATTAATGTTAATAAAAATATTTTCGCATGGTAAAAAATCTTGAAAATTTTATACAAGATTCCTCTTAAGTTGTTGTAGGTGGAAATTAAAAACAGTTGAATGTAAAGCGTAAATCCACAATAATTATTTATTAACGTATGAATCTCGAATTTTGACAAAATACGTAAAAATCACGAACATTTGCAAATTATTTTATGTTAGAAAATGTTTACATCATTAAATATTCACTCGATTTCTCATGGAACGATTTTTCTATTTTTTTTAAATTTAATGACGAGTAATTATAGACTTGAATTTTACACCAAATGTTTATTTTAATATTTCCTATACTTTATAAAATTTTAAAAATATTTTAACTTGTTTTAAGCTGGAGTTTATTGACATTTTAAATTAAAAATTTTTTTCTGTGAATATCAAAAAAATTGTATTCGTTGGATCAAAAAGCTTGACAATTTAATACAAGGTTTCACGTGAATAGTTAATTCTGTAACCAAAAAATATATAAACACAGTTTTTTTTTGTAAAGTTATTTTTAAGTTCAAATTTGGACGAATTTACCAACATATTTAAACAACCTAAAATAATAACGATTTTAGGTATATGGAATTATGGTAGTAATTTAAAAATATTGTTCGTGAGTAGGTACTTGAAACTTCTAAAGAAAACTATTATAATATACAAATTACAAATATGATAATATGCAAATAATTTAATTCAACCTACCGGCTACATTAGTAATAGTAATTACAATAGTAATAGACAATAGTAACAATATAAATATAATATAACATAATAGGTATCACAAGATGATAGTCTCCGCTTAGAATCGTTTTTTATTTCGTTTTCACACATAATATACATCTGCAGAGACGTGAAGTTATAGGATCCCCCGGAACCCTTTTTTAAAATGTTTAATGCATTGATTTATATTTGATATAAGAATATTTTATTATAAAATTACCTATATCATGTTATAACTTTATAAGTTATACATCCCCCCCCCCAGAACAAAATCATAACTATACGCCACTGCAGGGCACCAGTACCTACTATAACATGGCGCAAGTTCCAAAAACTGACTAAGATTAAAATATAAGTCAGTAGTTATTAAGTAGTATGTACTAATAGTTGTATATAAATATATTAACGTTTATACGTAAATATATATGAATAGTAAGTACTAAATACTCATGTGAAATTAATAACAATCGACTAGTTAGTAGGTACCTATATATAGTTTGTCGTTTGAAATTACGAATGTTGTTTTAACAAATAAGAATGCCGATTGCTTATTTACGTGTAATATATTTCTATAATACAATTCATTTTGATTTTGATATTTTAGTTAAATATAAACAAATAAAAATAGGTATCTTGTTTTTATATTACACACTAACTACCCCCGTGCACTTCGTTGCCCGTTAAAAATACTAATTCTATGTGATTCATTCGTCGTTTAATACCCGACGTAACTACAGTTGTGTTCAAAACTTCCCGTGATAAATTCCCGTGAGTTTACTCTATCTTAATCTCCATTAATGATTTTTAAACAGTCATATAAAATACAGACCTAAAATTACATTCATTCATAATATTTTTTCGTGGTTTTAGCTTTGTTAAGGTGAAACAATTTTTAGAATTGGTACCTGATAACAGATTGATAATTTCTTATTCATCCATAATAAATTGTTTAGCCAATATAGCAATGCTATAATAAACAAAAATGTTATCAATTATTAATATATGAGTCTATTCTCAGGTAATTTCAATCAATTTAAAAAAAATGTATTTTCCCAAAAATTTCTTTCGAAACAATAACCTTCTCCTGGAATTTACTAACAACTTAAAAAAATGTAAATCAAAAATCCTATAAAATAATCATTAATATCAAAAAAATATATACCAAGGGGAGATCTATTTCCCCCCGACACCCATGTAAATACGCCGCTGAAGAATAAATTATGAGATAGGTACCTAAACATGATACAATATAAGACAGTTACTCATTAACTCAATTTTCTATACAACTGGTACACAACAATTTTTAGATTTCAATATTTTTTATTATAAGTGCAGATTCAAAATAATAATTCAATTATAGTACAAGAACTGTTTTAGAAACCTATGTATAATTTATATATTATAATTATTAAATTATTTATAGTTAATAGTTGATATACCCATTATAATAATTCACAATTAAAAAATAATGCATTTAAATTATTATAGTTAATATATTTCATAATTTATCATGGAATTACATTCAGTATATTCTTTTCAAATTGTAAAAGACATAAAATAAAATATTCATTATTGTTTTTTGTAATTCAAGAACAAATTTAATTAGGGTATCAAAAACCATAAATTTATCAATGAAATTACGAAAGTAACTACAAATGATAAACGATCTATTAAGATGGAAAGTGTTTTCCAAAATAAAGCATTTTCGTCTCTCTGGGTATTAGGAGTTTCCTCTTCCACGTTTTTTTCAATTAAAAGTTCTGCCCCCTAAAATGCAAACACTATTATTATGCAACTATTATAATAGGCATTTAAAGTTTGATCTAATAATGTATCTTACCTGAGTGTTAAAATTAGTTAGCATAGCTATTGGTCTTTTATTTAAAAGAAATTTTGATACAGACTTGAGCCATTCAGGACCATTATTAGGAAAATCGTCTGTACTATGTTTATAAACTGAATTACTAATAACAGTTATAATGAATGCTATTGCTGTTAGAATTAGTGAATTGCGGTACAATAGAACTGAAATGTAGGTAACACATAATATTGATGTATCTCATAATTCATATATCATTACAGTTTACTTTTATAGGTATATGATAAAGATAAGTATCAAGATACCTAAAATATCCATAAATGTAGATATAGATAGCTTACCTATGTATACAGTCTGTTTGCCGTTATTTGGTAATTTTGTGTCCAAGAATTGTATGTACAGCAATTCGGAAATGAAAATTAAGCATAATAAAATAATTCGAATGGTAGATTCACGACCCATCAGAAACGAAAACGTTCTCATCAATGATATTACTAAAATTTCAAATATTATATAGTCAATCAAGTGAGTAATTCAAAATAAATATATTTATATTATAACATCTAAAAACATCTATTATTTCTCATACCAACTGCCGGGATTATAATGGATGAATAGTACATAGACGAGAATCGAGCAACGTTTATTTCGTATTGTAAGATGCAATGCACAGAAGAATTTGAATTTGAATATCCTATATTCATACACTCTTGATGTATAGAGCTAACTTCCCATTCTCTATCAGGCTTATAATAATCCATATCCTGTAAGAGTAATAAAAAAATGAATTAAAATCGTGAATGATAAGCAGCTCTGTACATATATACTATTATACTTAATATTTAATGTCTATGTTATAAAACGGATTTCGTTTTTGAACTCGTATAATCGTATATGTGTTTGTGTTTATATAAAAAGATGAAAATTAAACAAGTTAGGAATCTATTTTTCCAATGTAACTTATATTATTATTTATTAATAAAAAATTTATTTTATATCTTTATTTTTCATAGAATATCCGTTATACATTTCCATTTGATATTTAAAAATAATATTAAAATATATACTCACATAATATCCATCTGAAAATGTATAGTTAACGTAAATATTGGTATACACCGGAGATCCTATGAGAAAAGTGCAGTTATGGGAATCAAACGGCCATTTAGCTATATTGGTTGAACATTGAGCATTTAAAGTTATGCGGTGATTATATTTAACCCTGCCGTTATTAGATATTTTCACCATACTTAAGGGTAAAAAGTAAGAAAAATCTCTATTATCATCACCATTGAATCCCCTAAAATATATTTTCATAAATTATTAGAGTATGAATTATAAGTTGTTATTCTGTTTTACATATTATACATATTGTTATGATAATATAATTCATAAATACAATAATCGCCTTAGTATACATACCTATATTATTTTTTATAACACAATTTTATTTATCTATTTTATATATGATGGTAATTAATAAATTATAATAATAATTGATTCACTATAGGTTTATTTGATGTTGTAAATGTGTGCATGTATTTATAATTTTATGGAAACTTCTTTAACTCAACGTCAAAGGTTGTTGGAAAAATAAATCCCCAGTAGCATTATACCGGTATAAAATTATATTATTTTATAAATTATATCATATGAAAAATAAAATAAATATTTTATATTATACAGTTGGGTCTCGATAATCCGAACACAGGCTAATCCGAAAGACGCGGTAATCCGAACGGGCTTGAGAATTATCTTATCGTCATAATATGCACATATGTATGTATTTATAAATAATATTTTCCGGTAATACAATTTTTTCAATTATACAAGGCATACCAATCCATAATAGGAATCAATGAACAAAAAAAAAAAAAAAAAATCGATATTTTAAATATTAAAGTTCATAATTATACTCTTAATAATTATATTATATTTATATATAATATATTCATTGTCTTTTGAAATAACGAGCTTTTACACGATTAATACAAATAAAAATAAAATTTCATATCTTAAATTACAATAAAATTTATGGTTTTTTTAAGCCATAGGTAATCCGGATAAATCGCTAATCCGAACGACCCCTTTCCCTAACCTCGTTCGGATTATCGAGACCCTACTGTATGCTTAAAATTGTTATTTTATAATAACGGTCTTATACTCTAAAAATATAATATTACTAAATATATACATGTATTATATTATATGTACATAAAATGTATGCCACGATGGTTAAACTTTCAACATTTTCAATAGTACCTATACTCAAAATAAACGTGATCAAGATGTAATTCCAACTGACCAATTAGTTGACTAGCTGACTAGATAATATCATCACTGTAAATACTACATTTATGCATTTTGTTATATATAATATAGGATAAAAGGCAATTTTTAAAATAATATACAATATTAATTTTATTTATATAATATATAAAATATATAAAATATGCTGGGGATTTTTTAAAAAGATAAACTAAGAGCAGTTGCCAACATAGGTATGTAAACAATAATGAAATGATAATTAAAATAATCAAAATACGCGTTTGTATAAATTTTCATCAAATTGTGAGAAAAGTTGTGACATGGCCTAATTATTAATAAACTAGTAACCACCTATTTATTTATACATATAGATAAGTACATTGTACATTTAAATATAATAAAATATAATAATAAGCTTTTTAATTATTTCTTACCCGTTTCTTATAAAAATAAAATAATAGTGAAGGGTGATTACTGATCAGTGATAACGAATAATTAATAATTATATTGATTGGATTTTATTGAGCAGTAACTATTAACGATTAACCATTCATTGATTCATATCAATAAAAAAATATGCACTTACTACACCTAACTTTTGACGATTAATTTGTAAGAACCTATAATTTAGGAGATATACCTATACCTATTGTCGAGACAGAGTTGCATTAATTCTCAGGCGATATTTAATAAGCAAACAAATGATACAATCGTATAAAAACTACAAAGTTGGTCATTTAGCTACATGCAAAGGTAATTATAAGAAATAAGTGGGTGTCAAAATTGAATGTGGAGGTATCTAATGTCATAGGTAAAATTTTGGACTTGGCGCCACTGCGCTGACTTCTGACAACACAAGCCAACCATATCTTTGTAAACCCGTTTTGGATGTTTTAAAAACAAAATAGCAAACTTACTTAGCTCCTTTAATACTTATTCAGACAAGTATAATTTAATTTTATCATTTTAACTAATATGCGTATGCTTTAACTTTATTTATTTTTACTTTTCGAAAAAATATAGGCTTCTAAATATCGGTGTTTATTGATATCAGAACCAGACCGAAACCATCAGTACCTACCGAAAATTGTATAGTTATATATTTGAAATCGTCAGTGCCTGTTTTAGTACATAGATACGTAAGTATACCTACACAATTGTGTGGTATTTAAGGAGCTTCTTTGTTTATCGACAAATATATTGTAATCGTTTTCCTAAAAAGGTAAATTGTACATATGTCATAAATTTAAATATTTTAGGTACGTTCGAAATCAGATTTTACCTCTTCTATATCTATTATCCAACTATAATATGTTATACAAGCAAATAATATTGACTTACATATCATATGACATAATATCGGGTATCCAAACATGGGCTGATTCTTCATAAACCTTTTCAATATTGTCATATTTTGAAGGATCCCAAACCAAAAATTCATCTTTCCATTCCTATATAAAAATGTTCAGAGTACCTATATATGTTACATTTACACATCGATTGACGCAACTATGAGAAAAAAAATTTCGTGGGAGGGGGGAGGAGGCTACAAATAAATAAACATAATAGGGAAATAAGTACCCATTAAAATAAATTAGTGTACCTAAAGTCATGCAATAAATGTTATAGAGTTGAGCAATGCTAAAATTTGTTATTTTACATTACACTGCAATCCCTACTTCAATTATTATTTATAATTTATTTATTTGACTTTTATCAAAAATCTTGGATATATATAACACAAGGTTTCTCATAAATGAAGTACTTACTTATGAGAATTTTTTAACCACAAAATTTAAAACAATAAGTAAACACAATAGTTTTTAAAGATATTTTAACAAGTTGACTGCCCTACCAAGTTGACTGATCTTGTCACAAACGCCTCGAGTATCTTATGTGCATGCACTCAGACTCAATAGTTTTACAAACCTGGGACTTGGGAGTATTATATATGATAGTTATTTTTGTTTTTTTAGTGTTACTAGCATGGACATTTTCCTAGGTATAAATAAAATAATAATTTCGAAAAAAAATTAAGTATCATAATAATTCTCAAGTAAAAATTGGCGAGTATACCTAAGTAAAATACTAAAATATTAAAAGCAATAATTTAAAGTTATACATTATATCACATATAATAATATACTGCACAAAGCAGTTTATTTATGTTCAAATTTGGCCAGAAGATTAAGACTATTCTGCCAAACAAATTTTTCTCCATCCATCTCCATCTTCTGCCGCTTCTCACCATGGTATCTATCCCTGGTTTGATGCTTCCCGCGTTCCTTTTCACGGAGTTTTCTCAACGTAAGCATGATCTTCCTAGGGGTTTCTTACTCTCTTACCGACCGAGTTCTCTTCAATTATGATCCTGACTATGGGTCCCATCTCTTATATTTACTCTTAATATATAGGTACTGACATTATGTTATATTATTTATAAATTTTTCCTCGGATACTGAAAAGTAATTATTTTAAAAGTATACCTGTGACTTGAGTTACTGAGATATACAATATAATATATTATAACAGTAATCAAATATTTTGATAGCTAAATAGCCACCATGATAGCTGGTAAATATTAAAATATCCACCAAGATCCATGGTAACATTGGTAACTTACTTTCAGATATTATATAATTTTATAGTCCGTATTGTACTTGTACACCTCGCTGTATATTAAGCAATAGGTACATTAAAGTTGTTACTATAGTAGTATACATACTATATAGTTAGACAACCAACTAAAATAACAATGATGTCTTGATGTCAATCTATTAAAATACAATACGACAAGTAATTTGAAGTTTTCTGGGATTACATATATGCACATATATGCACGTTATCAATATAATAATATACAAGGTTAGTGGCGCAGAATTCTGAACATCCAGTAGGGCGAAACATATTTCAAGAGGCCCAATATCTTAATATCTGAAATAATGGTACCTACCTATATATCTTGGAGAGGAAAAAGGTTAATATGAAGCGGCCCTATTCTAAATGTTCACTTCACGCAATTTAAGTTTAAATAAATTCGTTATTTATGGAAAACACAGGGGTTGGTAATGAACATGTTAATAATAATACTGAATCATCAATAATCCTGGACCATTCCTGGTCCGCCAATCAGTCATTGTTTATATTGCTTAGTCAGAGCTATATTAATAATGAACTATGATACTGCATAATATAATTATTAATTTTATTACTTCTTACTTCTTAGGTAAGTATTATTAATGTTATACCTATAATATACCTAGCTGTTATATATTATTAGACTAGACCATTAACTTAAGATTTTTAGAAAAATTTCCAAATTTGTAGTTTTTGCTATTGGGAATTGAAGAAGTTTTCTCTAGTTGCGCCATCAACTAGTACTTATAATTTATAATTTATGTTATTACGTACCATAATTAATTGAATACTCATTTGTAAAATGTCCCATTTTTCGTTCTAAAATAAAAATAAAATAATAATTTGTATGATATAATTAATATGACAATTTTTTGGTGCCTAATAAATTAAAATGAGAATTTACTATTTAGAGATGAAAATATTCAAATATATCGGGAATTATACTATATTTAACCAGAATACATGTTTAAATTATAATAAAAATGAATAAATATTAGACTTAAATAAAATATATTAATTTTATTATAACTTTTAAATTAAAAAAAAAATAATTAAAATCCAATAAAACCAGATTTGGATATCCACATCAGGATAATTAGGATATTCAGATATTATTACTATTCCTAACGGAGGTATACTTAAAAATACGGGGGCCTATATTGATTTTGCCAATGTAGCATCGATTACGCTAATATCAAGTTCACCAGTACAGGAAGTCTAAAAACAAACTATATCCATTCCGCTCTGAATCAATTTTTACCTTAACCTGTTGCTACTACCGACCTGTTTCACAATTTTATTTAAAAGTGTATTTACGGTTTGTTTGGCAAGGTTTTGGCCACTATAAGAACCTAGCTGGTGGTCATCCATCCAGCCTCCAAGTGGCAGCGGGTGGTGTACACACTCAATCACGTTGAGTGAATGAATACAGTAACCACGCTATGCTACGCCACGAATTGTAATTTTATACTACTTACTACTACTTATTAGGTATTTCATATATTATTTATTAATTTTTAATATAATAGCTATGTAAAAAAAAATCAAACTTTAATCTATAAATCTTGATCAGGAGGATTATTTTTCCTCTGATTCGGTGCAGGTAGAACCGATTAGTCGTTTTTAGATTACCTGCATGTTCTAACGGGATCGAAACATACTTTATTCTACACCAGTGATCTCAAACTCAAATTACCTACGGGCCATATATTTTTCAAAAAAATTCGCGGACCAAATTTTAAGTGCCATCTTTATACTTATACACTAAAAACTAAAGACAAAATGAAGGCAAAGATACATACAAATTCCATTTATCTAAATTTAACTTAATATATTATGAAATTACTATTACTAAAAATATTTTTATTGCGGGTCACGTAGGAAGGGTACGCGGGCCACCTATGGCCCACGGGCCGTATGTTTGAGACCACTGTTCTACACTCTAAAAAGGTCTGGCAGAATCGATGAATAATCACATAGGCGTATAATGGGGGGATAAGGGGGCTACAGCCCCCCCAGTCGGGGGATTATGTCAACCCCCTACATTTCGGTCCGTGTATGAGAACTGAAACATTTTTTATTAAAAAAAAATAGCTAAAGCTCCTCCTCCTGCAGTAAATTCATTACGCAACGTCTATGTAAAAACTCTAACTATATAGCCTAAGACAATAGTACATAAGTACCTATACAGGCATTCTAATCATCACCCTCTGAAATGATAAAAAAAAGTTATATCTTATAGACATCATAATCTATACTCTATAGGCTTCTACGATTTGTATAAAGATCGGTGTCATTCTGCACGTTTATGATAAGATCATGATTTACAACCATAAATTAATAATATATTGTTTATTCTTAAATATGTAACGATAATATTAAGTATGATTTTTTTAAAATATATTATAACTCTTCTCCTAGAATTTTCCTGTATTGAGTAGGTGGATACGTGACTAAAGTTTTACTGGTAAATTGGTCGTAATATTGGTACTACAATTTATTGTATAATTATTATTAATGGATATAGGACATTAATGAATATCAGGCTAAATAAATTAAATTTTAAAGTATTGTATTTACCATATGCACATTGAAAATGTAAAATTTGGTATCAACAGACGTTTGAGATGATTGGTTCATCACAGGTCTTACGTTCCTATCATAAGAGCAAAACAAATCATTTGAGAGTCTTACAGCAGCAGATGAACCAGTTAAATCATTACTACATCCCTCACTGCTGAGACTGCTTCCTAAAAATATAGTTATTTCATTTATCTTTATGCATAGTATTTGTATTTTAAACAAAACTTTCAAATTCATCATAATTTACCTAGAAAAAATACCACACATGTATAAAATAAGGCCTCTTTAAAAACACCCATCATGTTCAACATAAAACTAAGTACTAACTAATGACAAAAGCTATAAAAGTCTACAATAAACGCCCACTTCAATGTTAATCAGTGGTGTTCTGATGTCTGTGGAATGTCATTATTCATATAAATATTATATTAAAGATTATCTGTGACATTTTTTGATAATTTAAACCTTATGAGTTATGACTCAACAAAAAAAGTTTCTTCATATCTATATATTGTACGTATTGTGATTAACTATTGACAAATTTATGTGCCTGCAGCATATGGTCTCTGATAAAATAATTTTTACTCTATAGTATATCAATAGATATTTATTTTATATAGCATATTTAAAATGTAAATGCAAGTAGAACTTAATATTTTCACACCATAATATAAGATTTATAAAAAAATAATATATTGTTTCAGGGTTTTTATAAAATATGCTATTTTTTATTGATATCCAGGGGCGTAGCCATGCGAGAATTGGAGTGAAACTCCCCTCCTCCAGCAATCCATAGTCGATAAGTTTCTCACGAAATCGACAGTTTTTTGGAGCTTTTTTTTGGCATTTTAGCATTGGTTAGCATTAGTTAGGTATATTGACTAATGACTGGGTGCAGTTTCATATTTGCAGGATATTTTACGCACACTACTATATACCTACACTTGTTTTGCATATAACATTATTTTTATATTTTACGGATGTGAAAATGATATGGATGTACCAACAACTTACATATATATTATATTTTATGTTTTTTTTTTTATGGGGGGGGGAGCATAGGTGTACATTTAGTCTTAAGCTTGGGGCCTGGGGGTGCTAAAATATTTTACCCCAAAGTGATCACTCGGGGACATAGCTCTCGTTACACATATCATTTCAGACAAAATTTCTACATATTATGACTATACATTAAAAATCTCGAATTAATGAATTTCATTTTCAATGAAGAATTTTGTTTGTCCTATATCTTATAATATAAGAATATAAGATATAGGACAAACAAAATTTCTTATATTATAGGATTATAAGATCTATAATAAATTATTAAGACTATTATAATGTTCTTCGACGAATAAGTATTGCAATCAGTGCCGTCTATATTTTCACTAAATTCATAATTTTTGTTACTTTTATTTGTTTTACTCAATTTAAATGTACTAGAAATATTGAAACAGGTAATATTATACGAGTATACAAAAATCCAATAGAAAACATTACATATTAACTACTGCTTTATACCTCATTAATACATTGTTCCTGGTGGAAAATCTTCTATTTGGTAAATTTTGTAACGTTAGCTAAGAAACGATAATTTATATAAATTTATAAATAAAAAAAAAGTTGTAAATTTTTGAGAATTTTTATGATTATTGTTGAAATTCTAATACATTAGACAATCAATTTTTTTTTAAATTACTTACGTGGAATTTTCTATTATATTTTCAAGTGTTTTGTTCAATAGAAAAATGATTTATCAACTGTAATTGAAAAACAAATTAAAAAACTTGAAAATTTCACATGGCTTTATGGCATATTTGTTCTTTACGGGACACCTATTTTAGATTCTGAGCGGAGCGATGAATGTATTGATTTCACCATGATGTGTGTTTTTTTTTTGTGTCTGTCATCACGTTTTGGGCAGTAAAAGTGCTTCAATTTTTGACTTCAGTACCTCGTTCGATCAGAAAGTGAATCTACTAAAAATTAAGGCAAAAACGGGAAATTTTACGCACACTCATTTTTCGACAAAATCGATTTTGGTTTTTGATGTAACTTTAAAACAAATGACCTTTGATTCATGAAATTTTCGCCGAATTTTTATATAAGTATATTCTATCCACCATGCAATTTTCAAAAATTTTCGACTTGAGTTGATTTATTCATAGGTATTTGAAATTTTCGATCATTATTAGTTTTTTTAAAATTAATATTGATAAAAATTTATTTGTTAGGCAGAAAAGCTTGAAAATTTAATACAAGGCTCTTAACATATTGTTACAATAGCAGTTGCAAAATAAAAGAAATTCATAGTCAAAATTCTTTTTTATAAGCATTCAAAGTTTGAATTTTGACAAAATACGTACAAATCACGAAAATTCACAAATTATTTTAAGCTAGAAATTCATAGAAAATTTTCCTTTTATATCTAAGATTTGAAAATTTAATACAAGATTCCTTACAAGTTTTTCAATCTTTATCACAAATAAAAAGTCCACCGGAAATTCAAATTAAATTTTTATGAGCATTTGAAATTTAAATTTTTACAACATTGGATTTTCACTTTTAGCGATTTCCTTATTTTGGTGTAACTCTAAAACCGCAGATACTTGAAATTTTGACTGAATGTTTTTATAGGCATTTTCTATAAATATCGTAAAAAATTATTTGTTCGGTAGAAAAGCTTGAAAATTTAATACAAGGCTTCTAACACATTATAGCAATAGCAGTTAAAAAATATTAAAAATACGTAGGCATGATTTTTTTTATAAGCATTTAAAGTTCAAATTTTGACTAAATACGTAAAAATTACGGCAATGTTCAAATTATCTTAGATAGAAAATCATATAAGTTTTTCTTTTTAATTCTAAGATTTGAAAATTTAATACAAGGCTCCTAACATTGCAGTTGAAAAATAAAAGAAATACAGTCACAATTTTTTTTTATAAGCATTCAAAGTTTGAATTTTGACAACATATTATGTAAAAATCACGAAAATTCGTAAATTATTTTATGCTAGAAATTCATAAAAAATGTTCCTTTTATATCTAAGATTTGAAAATTTTTAATAATCTATAATATATCTTAGACAGATAAACCGTCTTCGCTCAGAATCGTCTTTCATGTACAACGATATAATATCATTGGATTCAAATTTAATTCCATCCATTACAGTAACCCACTTGTAACCTACTGTACAGCAGAGCGACATACACGACTTACCTGCCTTTTTTTTTTTATTAAACTTACGTATTTAAGTACACCGAAAACGATGGTGAAGTCAGAACTTGGGACATGAACATAGTTCCGATGTTATGGCACTTCAAAGTTGGTATGCAATATGTTAAAGTTAAATAACTTAAAATCGGAGCCACTATAATATACTTACATTATACTAAGACTTTAACAGGCAAGGTTACAATATACTCATTAGTCTGTTGCTTACTTGAACATAACCGCAAAACAACTTAATATACCTAGTATTATTATAACTTATTCTGTGAAAATAAAAAAATTAATCACACGTTGCGGTATACGTAAACGTATAGGTACCTATAATCGCAAACTTTGGAAGACTATACAACTTCAAAACTAACTTAGTGCTCCAAATTACGATTTCACCAATATTTTTTTCACCTAAAAAATATTTAAGCCCTACTTAAAAAAAAGCCAAAAAAATTGTCTCCTGTAAAGTATAAATGTTCTCCGATGTACTTAGTAATGCGATTATAGAAAGGAAGTACTTAATTTGAATTAAGTATTATAATACTTAAAATTAATTAGCCCATTTTTCGCGAATTTCGTTATTCAACTCATATAAATTATGTTTGAATATTTAAAGTGTATGCAATTTTAAGTGTTGTTAATACGAAATTTAAATTAAAAATCTAAGTGTGGCCGATCGATCAGTTCAATCAGGCATAAGTATTAAAAAATTCAAATCAGTTTTCAGAAGTAGCCTTATTGAATTGTTAGGATTTACAAAAAGCGCATTGTTTATTGTTTACGCGCACAGCGTCGCATTCATGACAATAGAATGTGTATGTGAGGGAGCGCCAAGTTCTTTCGTTTTAACTATGAACAAATCACTGATGTCAGACAGATATATTAATGATCACTCATTACTACGAATACATTTGCAAGACTATATGCATGCACTAAGAAAAATAAATAATCTAACGTTTGCTCTAACTCAGGCACGTACACAGAATAAAATTTCGGGGTTGGGGGGGGGGAGGTTTACAAACTATAGCAATATAAATTGTACAGCAACATAATAAAACAATTTCTTCCTACTTATTCATTATTTATTATGTGACAATTATTATGCAAAATAATCAAACTTTATTATGTATGTCATTTGTTCAGTGTTCAGAAGTAAGTATATTTAGGAAATAGGAATAATAGGTAGTAATAAAAATAAATAAAACTTTAAATAATATGTATTATGAACAGAACAGAAATGTATTTGATTATTGTATGCACATACTGCAATATTTTCAATATTACTCGATTCACTTTCAGTTTCTTCATTAGTTTTAATTTTTTTTACACCAAAATTGAATAATGATGGTTGATCCTATTTCTTTTCATTGTAAAAAAAAAATAATAAAATATATGATATTTAATAAATTTGGTTATGTAATCAGTTTTCATAAGTTAGAACTCTCAAAAATAACCATAACACTATCGCACTCGTTACTCGTATATTATAAGTTATAACCGTTCAAATACCGAACACGGACTAAAACTAAATGATCGTAATCGTTTGATGATTTTATTATTGTAGTTTAGCAATTCAATAGAAATTTTTGGTGTCCGATCGAGTACGGAAATAATATAAGATAAGATTATCCACAAAATATGAGTTTTCTAGGTATATCGCAAATCGCAACTATACAGCAGAACTGTACTATTTGCAACTATACAGTTCTGTGTTCGTTTGTAGTTCTCAGTAATCACCTCGATCATACCCGACTAATAAACAGATAACCAGTCAACAGCAAATTATAAAAATATTTTATAATAATAGGAATATAATAAATTTGACTAAATTTTTAAAGAAATTATTTCGGGGGGTGACCCCCACTGTTTACGGCCCTGCTCTAATTGTGAAAAACTATATAATTAGTTATGAAACAGAACTTTTGATATTATCGATTGTTATTTTGTGATATAAAAACGAGTAACTGTTGATAAGTATTATACTTCTATAATACATTTTCATCAAATGTTTGTTATTACTAATAACATACTAACAGTGGCGTATTTTGGTTGATTTCTCGGGGGTGTCAACATTTATTGAACCTCAAAAACAAAATGTTTAGTATTATTTACTAATGTAAAAAGACATTGAATTAATTTTTTAACAAATTAATATGATAGGAATTGACAAGAAGTTTTACATTTGATAAAAATAGTATACTATAAAATAAGTGACAACACTAATGTCCAATATATTAGGACTTTTTTTTAAATGTCGGGGGGTGTCAAGACATGGAGGACACCCCCCCCCCCCCAAAAAAAAAAAAAAAAAAAAAAAATACGCCACTGCATACTAATATTTCTGTAAATGGTAAATTTTGACTTTTTTTCTCATAAAGTATGTAGTTAACATATTTTTCTTAATTAATTATAAAATGAAAAATTACTTCAAATAGTTTAAATTAATAATTACTTCATAGTTATAATGCTTATATATTTGTAAATTTACATTTTTTTACTATAATAGAAATGTAACTCAAAATTGATGAGTCAACATAAATGAAAAATGTGTACTTTAATAACATACTACAAGAGTATAAATAATAATGAATCACATGATATGTTTACAAATATATAATATTTTATGCTTTAGAAACTTAAATATTTGAAATATACTATAACCATAATTTTTTATTTCAAATTATTGATAAATCAATACATCATACACAATAATCAGACATCATATAGAATACACACTTTTAGGATAGATAGTAGTTCATTAAAACACTTTGTTTTGGTTTTTGAAAGAATCTTTTTTAATTATATACATGGAAGACACAAAAATGAAGAAAATATACATTTTCTAATTATATATAAATAAAAACAATTTAACATAATATTTATACAATTATCTCACAGCAATGTTTCGTTAAAGTTTTCACTAGTTAAACGTTTTCTTTTTGGTAAACTTTCTGTTGACGAGGTACATTTAGAAAATTGCAATTGGTCATCTTCCAAATCAGAAAGTAATGATTGTGTGGATGATGAGCTGGTATCACCAAAACTGAGATCTACTGGACTAGCAGTCAGAACACTTTGACTGAATAAATAATCTCGAAAAGAACTGGATAGTGAATCTCCAGAAGTCATTAAATAGTAAGGATTAGATGATACAGAGTTTAGACTCTGTCGGCTTGGCAAATTTGAAATACTTGAATCACTGTTACAAGGTTTCATTTTATGAATATTTGAGTTTGATAATGCTACTACTGGTTTTCGACTTCTTGGAGTCATCATGGTTTCCTGAAAAAAGTTTGGTGTAATAAGTGTAAATTGATTTATACAATATGAATAAATATAAATTAACATAAATTAGTAGCAGCTAATTTTAAAAAGCATACATTGGTCTTTGTGCATAAAAAAAAACTCATCTTGAGTACCTGCATAGATTTGGTCATTTTCTGTGCTGACTGCGTAATTGGAGACATATCATCATTAGGGTGTTGCTGCTGTGGGGTAACAGCAGATGGAGTACTAGTACAACGTTTAATACGTTTAACAACATTAGGTGTAGAAAAACAATCCACTGGTGTATCAAGATTGAGTTTGGGTGAACAATGGTCTTCAATCTTTGAGTACTTAATTTCTTTAATTGGTAATTTTTTTGCACCTTTCTTCTTAATTTTAAATGAATCATCTTTATTCTCTTTATCTGAAGTAGTTGTAGATGATTTGGATTTTTCTTCTGCAAGCTGAGCACATACCAATGGACACAACATGCAAAGATTAGTATTATCATGCAATTTGAAGGAATAAAAATAGCACAAAACAAAGCACCATTAACATCAATCATTTTTTTAAATTAATTACCCAAATATTATGTTTTACTTTAAAGTTGTTTATTATAATTATTCAATTTAATAACTGAAAGATTTTTTTTCTAAACTTAATTTTTTAATAGGAGATTCGTTAGAATATTTAGCTTAAATGATAACATAATAGTAATACAATCAGGAAACATAGAGTATAAATACCTCCCAGTGAATAATGTATTTAATAAATTATGTTTGACCTTTCGTCTAGGAAGATAGATGGAAATCATTGTCATTCAATTTTGTAGAGGAATGACGTAAATTTCCATCATTTTTAATAAATATACCTCAAGTTAGAATATACAAAAATAAAATTCAACAACTAAGTTTTATATTAAGAAGTGAATACATTTTATAAACAATTATAATTTCAAATAATTTAACTCAACTAATTTTTAAATTAAATGTAAAATAAAATGATATATGGTAACATTCTTCATTTAATGTACATTAGTATGGTGAGATTTATCAAATTATATGTAATACTAGTCAATACTTAATAGTGTTATTACCGTTTATATATGTTGGGATATGTATTCTTATAATTGTTTGTATTAATATTGTTGTACTTAGTCGTAATGGCATTGTTTTGAATTTAAAATAAATTATTTTGGTTGCTTAAAAATAATTTAGATTTAGGTCATAATTACTGAATACTTTTGTTCAAGAATTATCTTTTTTCTTTCAGCTATTGTTTAAGAGGATATGATACCCGCGTCCCACATGAGTTGTCTCCGTTTTACAAGTGCGTAACATAGCAAATTTTATGCTCAGCAGATATTTACCTCCTTTAGTTTAAAATATAGAGTTAATCAACTTCTTTAAAAAAATTAAAGGTTACATTATTATCTAAGGCTTTTTATTATATTTTAAATCAAGTTATGAGTGTTGTAAAATTGTAAATTGTATGTATTTTTAAAATTCTCATAACTCACTTTAAAATTAAGTATAATAAAAAGCATATGATATGTCCTAGATAATAATGGTATATATAATTTCTATGAGACGTCGATTAACTCTAAATATTAAACTAACGGAGCTAAACATAATCTGCTGAGCATAACATTTGCTATGCACTTGTAAGATGGAGTCAACACATGCGGGTATCACGTCCTCTTAATATGTTCTAATAAATTAACACTTATTATAATTTAATTTAAAAATAGTTCATAGAGATACCAAGTCAGCTTTATTTTTTTGATTTAAAAGTTGATAACAAAAAAATATATTTTGTTAGTTATTACTGATTATGTTAAGAGAATAAATGTTAAATAATAATTTTTACTACAAAATAAAAATATGTGATTTATTACTTTTAATTGCTGCCGTTCTTCAGATTTCACTGAACCTTGTTTAAACTTTGATCCTTTTTTAAAAATGTGTTTCTAAAATAAAAAAAAAACATTATAATTGCACATTATAAAATATCCTAGTATAACAATAAAACTATATACTTTGATAGAATTTGTAAGACTTCTATTTGGTGTAATAACAGAATTGTGATTGCTAACACGTTTAATAAACATTCTACGCTTTTCTGCAGATTCTGGTAGATTATGTACATGAGCATATAATTCAGCCAATGCTTTAACTGTTGGGTTTTCTTCATTTTCTTTGGTGGTAGTTGTACGGTCAGTGAATGAAAACACTGTAGTAGCAACTGTACCTTCCTCCTATTGATGTATTGTATAATTGTTTATATTTATTTATACGAAATATAGTAAATAAATAAAACAATGTTATACCTTAACAGGTTTCAAGGTTTTTTTGGACCAATAAGCTCTAATATCAACTGATAAATTTGGTGGGATTTTGAATAAATCAAATCCTAATTTAATCATATAAATGACAATGTGTGATAGATTTTGAGTTATTTGATAAAGTTCTTCTGCTGGTAACTATATATTATGTAAATACATTATACAAATAAGTTTTAAATCAATTAATTTACACATTTTAAAAATGTAGATATGCAGATGTATATAAAATTATAAGATGAAATGGCTTTCTATATACCTTTCTTGGAACAATTAAGTGACCAGTAAATAATGTTGCTAAATTGTCTGGCGGCATTCTGTTCTTGTCTGAATGTTTAGCAGTAAAGTGAAGTAATTTTATGATATCTTTTAGTAATACTAAATTATCAAATGGCAATAACAACAGTAAAAGTTGTAACGCTCTCAGTAAACGTTGACTATTATTGTTAATCTCCATTTTTTGACAGAATTCTAGAATAAAATCATGATAAATGTTTGATGTTGTTAAGTGTTTGATTTAGAGATACCTGATATTTGACAATATGCTGGGTAAAATGCTTCTGTCATTATTGGCTCAGGTTGTTCAGCTAAAAACGATTTTAAAACAGTTGCACAATCATGCACAGTAAACTGTCCGTTGTATAAATCTAAAGTTTGTCCTTGGTTTAAAAGTGATTTCAGTTCTTGTTGTCGAGTGATTGAACCATTTCTACGAAAGATACCTTCTTGCATGATATCTAAAATATTTATTTTAGGATGAATTACTATGTACCTAATATTTCAGTAAGAATGTGTACAATTCAATAACACAAAAAATAGGTACATACTTTCTTCTTTGGACAAGAAATCAATAAGTTGATATACTTGACAAATTCCTTCTTGAGTGATTGGTGCTCCATCCATTACACCTTTCACAGAACATTTATCTTTTTTCATAAAAGACCATTTAATAGGTTTAATTTTTGATTTTTCTTCAACTGAACAATCCCCTCTGAACATTAAAAAGTAAAAGAACAAATGTACAATTGGAATATTCAAATTTTAACTCACTCTTTAATGTTGGATTCCAGTATAAATGACAAATGCATTCGAACCAAAGTGTAAAATTGTTCAGAATCTTCAATTCTTAGTTTATTAGCCAGTTTCCAATCTTCATTCATGTCCAACAATTCCATTGCCATTTTGATTTAATTATTGGATAGGTATTAAAAAAAGTGATGTGAGATTATAAACACATTTGCAGAATATGTATTTTTCTTAATCTAAACAGTAGAATATGAGATATGAATACACAGTTAATCGACGATGCAAACACAAATAAGTTTTAAAGACCAGGAAATCTAAAACTTTGAATGGACTTAGTGTCGTTTGTTGTATTCATTTTATTTATTAATCATTATTTATTTCCGAATGGTAAATAACGATTTAATGTAGTATCGAATTGACACAAAAAAGCTACACACAGCCACACAAGTAAACGAATAGAATAATATTAATATTATTTAATTTTTGAAAAAACGTACTTTCATACACTTGAACATTTGCTTTAATGAACTATATAATTAAAAATGTTATTAATTTAATATCTATACAATTTTAACGGTTTTTATTTTAATGTTTTGTTTCTTCACGACTTCACGTATATAGTACGTTCAGGAAACGGAAGGTATGAACGGATATTATCGTGTTCGCAGAGACGCAGTGCGAGATCAACACGCGACTGTAGTCGCATGTTCCCATCACTTGGCCACACTGCTCTCTGCTAGACGTCTATTAAATATCATTATTATTATTATTATTATTATTATTATTATTATTATTATTGTTTTTTAATAATAATTCATTATTTTTTCCTCTAAAAGTCGTGTTTTTCGGTTTTCGTTTTTCCGCAACAGTCGAGACCCGCCACTCGCCGCTTTACAAGCGTTTACTATAGTCTTTAAACACGTCGTGCGTACCGTCAACACCACTCATGTATCTGGTCCGACGATATGTCCTCCGTGACTTCCGTCGCATGTAACACGTTGCCTGCAAGTCCTTTGACGAGTGGGGCCGCTTGATAATCCCCTTAAAAGTTCCCAAGTCCTAGTTTTCCGGACGCTCCGCTCGGCATTCGGGCCAGACAACCGTGCCCGGAGGCCGAATACCGACCCACACGCACATCACTGCGACGATCCGTCGTCGTCGCGCGTCTGGGCGGAATAGAAAAAATGTCGATGGGGCCGCCACAAATCTCGAACGAAGATTTCCAATAAAACATGGTCAAGGACGTCCGGTACTGCTGAAATCTCATCCCACAGAAAGCCGCGTTCACCTTGTTGACGTCATTTTTCACAGGCACCGTCGTCCAGGCGTGGTGAGGGCAAAATATTTAATATTATATATAGTCGCGTTTTTGTGATATTTTTTTTCACATCTTTTGATTTTTCCTTCGATTATTATTTTCGCTGCGGTATTCCGACGAGTACTTTCGTCGATCAATGCTTCATCACATTAGATACAATCATAATCATAATGTCTATAGCAATAAATAACAATACCAATTTTCGTATATTTTAATTTTTTAATAATAATCATTCGAAAACGACGTTATCTACGTTTCCAATAAACAGGTGCGATAAACCACCTAGGTACTTATTACGTACATCGTCATTGTACCTAATAATAATAATATTAATTACGACCAATGTAAATCCAACAGAGATAAGAAGATATGTGTCATTAGTCATTACTCATTTTTGTAGTGGTTTGTTTTTTTGTGTACCTAATACTCGCGTCGTGTTTGTTTCTTATTTGAGTGATTTATGTATTAGTGAATAATTGAATGTGTGCCGATCATTAATTGAGTGTGTCGTAAACATTTTTAAAATTTTTTTTTCTTTACCTTCCAGTTGCAGGTGAGAAATTTCTATTTCTGTATTGTTCAGTACTTAATATGGTATGTTCTACTTGCTAGTTAAACTTTATGTTGAATGTATTTACTTTGTTGTGTGTGAATAAGGATATAACCAGGTATCTTTTCTCACCAATTCAGTTTCTATCACCATGTGTAAAGAGTAAAGACAAACAAGCATTATATAAGTTATGTAGTGGTTATTCATGATATTTTGTTTTTAATTAAACCTATACATATTATTCAATTTCTTCTGATTAATATGACATTATGACCATAGGTGTAAATAGTGTTTGAAATTTGAGGGGAGGGGGCTGTAACTTGGGTCAGCAAAAACTACACACGGACAAGTTCCAATGTATTATGTTCAAAAATTATAAGATTTTTGGGGGGGCTAACCTCCTATATTTGCGCCTTTGATTTTGACTATCAGTTAATTATTGATATTTATTTTATTGTTGGTTCCTGAATCTTTCATTATTGCTCTCACTTTTATTACTTAGGTTATTTTATTTAAATTATATGTAATACTTGCATATTTTATTCAAAGTGTATATCGTTAAGTATTCTACCTATCTATCTCTGGTTTATGTTTGTAGGTAAGTGATATATGTATAAACATATTTTTTAAGAATTTATGATAGGTAAGCTACTTTAGACCTTGATAATCAATTTTGTTCTTATGTATGATATTTAGTTTTCTGTATAATGTATTTCACTAGCTGCTTTACTAGTTATTATTATTACTTCAACAATACCTACTTAAATCTAAGATATTATGTACAAACAATAATTTCCCTAATCTAATTATTATGTTAAAAGTAATTTATAATGATACTGCTACATACTTATATCAATTGTTGTTTATTAAAATGTCTATGTAGGCATGTTAAATAAATATATTAAAACATAACCTAAATATCTGACATATAAATAATATTTGATTATCTACTTCATATACAATATTATTGTCATATTAAAGAAACAGTTATTTTATACCTATTGAAATATTAAAAAAAAAAAAAAAAAATAAAATAAAACAAATTGTTAAAAATTGTTATAAATGATATAGAGGCATACATCTAGATAATAAAAATTATTAAAATATTTAAAACTCAGTAGCTGAATTTCAAATTTATATGAAAAACTAAGGTGGTCCTTATACTAAATTGAACAAAAACAAATATTCAACCCGAGATTCAAGCATATTGTGTTGGATAAACATTTGTATCAAAGATAACATGTATGGATTTATATTTAATTATTATCAAATCAATCTTAAACTTAACTTTCTTATACTACAATCTATGTTTAAACAGATAAATAAAACAGGTTAATACAATTTGCTTTATGGCCTTGAACTTTCCTGAGCTTAATAGTTTTAATTGTATTATTTATTAAATAATAAACAGTATTTTTGTTTAACATTTAGAATGAAAATAATTTGATAAATTTATCACATTATTCGATACAGACTTGGTTAATTTATACTTATATTTTGATTAATCTATTTAATATAGTGTATTTTATTTTTTATTTATGCAATATAAATAATCATGTTACAAAATTTTTGTTTTTGACACATTAATAGGCAATGCAAAATTTGAGAACTGTTGGGTCATGCGATCCTTACGAGTACATCATCCTGATTGATTCTGATATTGTGTAAAGGCATTATTAAAATGTCGTTTTTAAGTGGCCTCAAGAAAGTGCTTCACTTAGGTAACAATGAAGCGAAAAAGAAGAAAGTATTCAACAACATCCATATGGATTGTGATGTTGATGATTTTTGGGAAATGATTGGTGAACTCGGTGATGGAGCTTTTGGTAAAGTCTATAAGGTAATTTTATTAAATTATATTTATATTTATAATTATATACAAAGTGTTAATTACTAATATGAAATGGTTAATAAATTATACAAATTATATTTAAATTATCTGAAAAATAAAACTTTTTTTTTGATTATAGTTCCACTTCAAATAATTAATTATTATTTAATATTATTATAAAATATTTTTCTATTACAATTATTTCTTTTTTTCTTAAGTTCAATTTTAGATCTTCAGTTTTTACTTATTCTTTATTAGGTTTGGTCTTATGCTAATTAACTATAATTTGTTATCGGTTATTGAAAAAAATATATATTCCTAAATTCTATAATTTTATAAACATTTTAGGTTAATTAAGCAAAATTGGCTTAATTATAAATGAAAAATTGGTATGGTAAAAAAAGTTGTATTTTTGTTGTGTTATTATGTATTGTCAAGGCTCAACATCGAGAAACTGGACAATTGGCTGCTGCTAAAATGTGTATCTTAGAAGGTGAAGATGATTTAGCTGATTTTATGATTGAAATTGACATTTTAGCCGAATGTAAACACTCAAATATTGTTCAATTATATGAAGCATTTTTTGTTAATTCTAAACTTTGGGTAAATCATAACAATAAATTATTATTTCTGTTTGTATCTAATTTGTAATATATTTATTAGATGCTGATTGAGTATTGTGATGGAGGTGCTTTAGATTCAATTATGGTGGAGCTGGATCGTGCATTAATTGAGGAACAAATAGCTTATGTTTGCAAGTATATGTGTGAAGGATTAGCATTTCTTCATAAATGTAAAGTTATACACCGCGATCTTAAAGCTGGAAATATACTTTTAACAACTAGTGCTGGTGTTAAGATAGGTATGTTTTTAAATATTGTTATTTATCAATGTTTATTAATTTATTAATATTTAATTTTAACATATCTTATAGCTGATTTTGGTGTTTCTGCTAAGAATAAACAAACATTACAGAAACATGATACTTTTATTGGAACACCTTATTGGATGGCTCCTGAAGTAGTTTTATGCGAAACTTTTAGGGATAATCCTTATGATTTTAAAGTAGACATTTGGTCTTTAGGAATAACACTTATAGAATTAGCACAAATGGAACCTCCAAACCATGAAATGTCTCCTATGCGTGTTTTACTTAAAATACAAAAATCTGATCCTCCTAAATTAGAGCAACCATCTAAATGGTCTAAAAATTTTAATGACTTTGTAGCACATGCTCTTATTAAAGATCCAGTTCAAAGGCCAACTGCAGATGATCTTCTTAAAGTAATGTTACTAATTAAATTACTTATATTTAATTTTTTAATAATTTATACCTTTTTCTTTAGCACCCATTTGTCAATGGAAATATAGATCCAAAACCAATCCGAGATTTATTACTTGAATATAAGGCAGAGGTGGTTGAAGAAGAAGTTGTAGATGAAGAACCTGAGGTAAAAATATATTTTTATGCATATTATGTACTTAGCTTAAGTCTGGCACTGTCGTGTGTATGTTATTACATAATTGTAAATACTTTTCCTTTTAAGTTGATTTGTGTATGTATTTATTTATATTTACATTGACATAAATAAAATATATTCACATATTTATTTCCATGCTTACGTAGTCTACACATGATAGGAAGTACAGAAAAAACAGGAACCACTATCAAAGGGTTGGTGGTAAGTTATCCTAACCCTTGTGTGCACAGACCAGTTTTATATTTTATTTTTGATTAAGCATGTCCACTAAGTAAAATATAATTTTGTATGATAATTTATTTTCAATTAGTTTTAAAATATACAATTAAATGTTGGATACCAATTTAATATTGTACAAATTTATAGGAATCACCACAATCTACTCAGTTACCTCCCCTGGACTTGGATGCAGTCGAAGATGACACTGTATCTATTAAAAGTAATCCTGAAACTAAAGGTAAAAAGTGAATTGTCTTAAGAATATGCACAAAGCTAAATATTATTGTATATTATTTATTGTTTATATGTAACTATTTTTTCATTGCATAACATCTTTTTATACTTGTAATATGATTTTTTTCAAGCAGATGTAGCTGAAGTGAAACCAATAATACAAAAAAAACGAGAGATGGATGAAGAGTCATCAGATACTAAAAAAATCAAAACAGATGAAAAATTCTTAGAGGTTTGTGAACCCGAACCAGTTATTTCATCAAAAGAAATTTCTTCAAAAAAAAATGTAAGTTAATTTCATGTTATGAAACTTTCTTATCTCAGTCTCAAAAGACCAATAAAAGTTAGCTTTATCAAAATTTCAAGTTACAAGGATAATTTAAAATATCTGAAACAAAACAAAAAAAAAAAAAAAAAATGGTATATAGAAACTTTGAAATATCATGGTTCTATATTATAAATAAATAATATTGCATATTATTAGATTAATTAGTTTATATTTATAAGATAATTATCACAACTTATTTAATTGCATAGGTGGTTAAAAAACATTCGGAAAACAAAGGTCCAGCGCCACCTCCACCACCTCTACCAACCCCATCTTCAGTTGTTAAGTTAGTATCAAATGATGAATCATTGAATTTACCAATTGTATTAAAAGTTCAAGATACTAGTCAAGAAAAAGAATCAGTGGCTGAACCTAAGGAACTTGAAGTAACAGTATCAAAGAATAATGAGTACTCAGAAATTCATGATTCTATTAACAATAATTCTGAAACTGAAAAACAGCCTAATGATATTAACGAAGACGAAAACTGTTCTGTATCTATTCATCAATCAATACAATTACGTAAACATGATATATCTAGTTCTAGACCCATATCAGTAGCTGCTAGTAATAATGGTCCTATTGTAAACTCTATGGAAGACTCTCAAATAAAAACTAGAAGACGGAGTTCGTCTGCTTCTAATCGTAATCAAAGAAGACCTTCTCCTCCATCTTTGGATAAGGTTTTACAAATGAATCAGAATGTTGAAAAAAATAAAGGAAAGATGCCAACTGCTGTTATGAATGAATTAGCTGGGAGACTTCAAAACAACCAAGATGAGACTGATCAAATACATGATAAAGATAATGGTAATGAAATTGCCATGGTTTTATTCAAAATAAAATAAAATAAATGTTTTAACTTGGAGTATATAATTATTAATTGTTTTTATTTTATAATTCTAGTTGAACAAAATGATAATTTAACTAATGGTGGTACTTTGGTGAGGGTAGGATCTTTGAATGCGATTGATTCAAAAGTTACAGTTGTAACTACCACACATCCACCTGTTCTTCAAACTCATCCTCCAGGACTACATACTCAAGTGATTATAGTTGCTGATACAAACACTAAGTCACAAGTATATTATCTATAGTTAAATAATTTAAATTTACTGTAGTCTTAAAATAATTGTTTTTAATTTCAAGGTTGAGAAAAAAGATGAGGTTGTTGTGATAAATTCGTCACAAACTGACGAAGAAGAATTGGATGCTAGTCATGTGTCTGTTATAACAGTAGGAGAAGAACCTTCTATTAAAGAATTAGTTCCGTGGAATAATAAAGAGGAGGTTGAAGTTTCTAAACCTATTTGCTTACCTGTGAATACAGATACTAATAAAGTGAAAATGAATGGACGGGCTACTATGGTTAAGCCCAGTGATCCAACAGAAGTGTTCATTGTCGTTAACAATTCAACAAATGTACATAAATCGGTAATTATTATAAAAATAAATATTTTAATTGGTTATTACTGATAAATATAATTTTATAAATGTATTGTTTAGTCTAAACATTCTGATGGAATTGTGCTTAATAATAAACACCATGTTTCCCCTACACGATCCACATCTCATTCACATTCAGATAGTGGATCAGTTTATAGTAGTGGAGGCCAGCGGACTCCACCTTCAGCTGCCAGTACACGTACATTTGATAGATCAGATGCGGAGAGTGTTTCAACTACAGTTAGTCATGATAGTCGGAGTAGTAATAAAGAGAATAATTTGCCTCCTCGAGAATATGAAGATGAAGTTGTATTACGTAAAAAACCTGAATATAGTAGAGTAAGTATTAACATTTAAGAGGATATTATACTTGCATTCTTTGACTCTATCTTGCTAATGCAAAATATGGTAATTTTTATCTTTTGAAAAATATAATTTTCCAAGTTAGTATTTTCAATAACAATTATAATATTTACTTGAGGTCGCGATTACATGTGTAATAAACTAAATTGAAACCCATGTCTTACCTATAACGGGGTTGAAGCCCTTGTAATGAAAAAACTCGTATATATTTATACTTGTGAGCTTGAATACTCAATATCTTACATATAATACTTCATATCTCAATAAAATCGTATTTCATTACTTCACAATTCTGACTTACGATTGCTCCACTTTTTAACTCAATATGACAGAACTCATATCATATTATATTGTGTTCACTATCTCTTAGTTTATGTCGTAATCATATTTTTCAATACATAAGTTTATAATAATAAATAATAAATGTTAGTATGTACATTTTGATATGTACTTTGTAATGTATCAACAATTTAATATAATTTGATACTTTAATTAGATCTGGAATGACAAGAGATCATTACTGCACCTTTAGTCAACTATCAGATAAAGATAATATGCTATAATCTTATAAAATATGTTATAATGGACAACTCACTAACATACTTGATGATACATATTATATCCTAATCTCTAAATGTTTGAATGATAATAAATAGTTAGGTAAATAACAGCTTCATAATTTGTATTATTCATAAATAAAATAATATTCAATTAATAATTATTAGAATATAGTTGCATAACATTATATTATCATAAATATTTGTATTGAAAAATGAAAGTATATCTAGATTCTGAATTAAATATAATATACATGAGTAACAATAAGTAAACACAATGTCATACAAATGGATATACACAGATTTTAAAACATTTTTTTGCCGTGTATCCATGTATTCTATAACCTGTAGTTCTCAACCTTTTTTTTGTTCACGGCACTTTTTTACATCACAAGTTTTTGCTATACACTCAGCACTAATGTAATGGAATAAAGTTCTGTTTTCAATATTTTTTACCAGCAATATTGCAAATAGATTTAAGTGGTTGAGAACTACTGTAATATATATTCATTACCAAGACTTCCTATATTATCTAGCAAGATAAATGTTATGGATACAATTATAGCTCAGATATATGTAACTATAAATTAATCCAGGTTTTGTATCAAATCAACTAAACTCTTATTAGCTGAAAAAATATCACCTAACCTTTAAATAGGATAGGGATCAATAAATATTAATAGTTAAAAACTAAAAATACAATCCAGGGTCCCAAATTGACTATTTTTAAATTTTTAAATGTCTATAACTTGCTTCATAATTAAAATATTAAAAGCCTACTAAATGCCTTGAATAATATTTTTATCTATACATTTGTTTTTAGGTTAATTCACTCTAATATTAAAAATAACAATAAAATTGATTCTTGTGAATATAAAAATTGGTATTTTATATTTGTGTAGTAAGATGAGACCAACACTTTTGGGTGGTCACGACCATTCAAATATTCATAATTATTATATTATTTTTGTGGCTTATTTAATTTATAATCGTTTTATTGAATTATGTATTCTCTTATAACAGACTGTATTGGATTTCTTAATTAAACAATTTTCAGAAAGTTTACCATTCAATACTAAATACATTTTGTAGAAACTAAATTTTCTTCTTTTGGTAAATGTTAAGTTTATGGCGTGAGTATTTTTTTTTTTAAGGTGCATCAATATTTTTTAAAACAACAGTCAATCATTGAGATTTTACATGTTTTTTATGAAATTTGTTTATTTTGTAAAATATGACCATGATTATCGATTTGAGTAGATTCTCATGCATGTGGTAGAAATCATAAATTATTCTTCATAATTTATGATTTTATAAAAGACTTATACATCAACAATTCAAATAATGTGATAAATATTTTTTTCACTGTCTAATTTCTATTATGAATCCCATATGAAAATAATTATTATTAAAATAACACAAAGCTTAAGTTATTATACAATTAGTTGATTTATGTTTTCTACTATTAAATTTATAATAACACAGTTATTTTTATTTTTTTTTGTGTTTCGGCATTTTTCTCTTTTGTCTGAGTTAATCTGAATTAATTAAACTGATTTAAACTTTCCTAATATTTTCAGGCTTTTAAAAATTAAACAACCTTCTCAACAATCTGATACTTCTGTTTTAGTTTGCTATTTTTCTTATTGTGTACATTTTATGCCACATAAAATATAATAAAAATAATATTAACCAAAACAATTAATTTTGCATTAAAAAATATGAATTCAATTTTCAGGAAATGAAGAGAACTAGTCGAAATATAAGTAAAGAAGAGTTAGAAATTAGAAACATGAAAAAAAAGACTAGAAAACGAACAAGAAAATTTGAAGTAGATGGAGTAGTTGTGACTACAACAACTAGCAAAGTAATTTATGGTGATGAAGATTCCAGTCATGGATACAATGATCAGATTTTTAGAAAACAAGAATTAAGAGAACTAAAAATGCTGCAAAAACAAGAACAAAAACAGTTTCAAGATTTATCATTTAAGGCAGTCATATCTAAAGAGCAACAAGATAAAAAGTTTGAACAAGAAAGAATGACATTAATTAAACAATACGAAGCTGATTTAGATACAATGGTTAAGCAACAACGTCAAGCTATTGAGAGAGCTGAAACCCAGCAAGAAGCAGATTTAAGAATGACTTCTAAAAAAATTCGTTTAGAACAAGTATTTATAATATTAAAATATAAATTTGTATTCCCTTTTTTTACTGATTTATTATTGATCTAGGAGCGAGAATTAAAAGAATTTAGAGAAGGTCTTAAACAAGAGTTACGACTATTAAAGCAAGAAGTAGATTTAAAGCCTAAAGAAAGGCGGAAAAATTTGTTTAAGGATAAAAAAGAGAAGTTAGAGACTGAACACGAGGAGAGAGAAAAATTATTCCTTGAGAAACTAAATGAAAATCATGAAAGTTCCTTGAGTAGACTGAGTGATGCTCATCAGGAGAAAATTGCGCTTATGGAACGTCAATATTTACAACAGAAACAACAGGTAAAAACTGTGTGTGTATGTATGTATTTAGAAACAATTGTTCTTATTTATTTTAAGTTTGAATTTTTGAAACAATTTAATTTTAAATTACATATTTACCATTTTATTGTTATTTGTTATATATTCAATAAGAAAATACAATTATAATATTATTAATAATTTAGTTTATTCGTATAACATTATAGTTAATGCGAGCTAGAGAAGCCGCTTTGTGGGAAATGGAAGAACGGCAAATACACGAAAAACAACAGTTAGCTAAAAGACAACTTAAAGATGGGTTTTTCTTGCAGAGGCACCAAGTACATTAATAACTTACTTGTATTTTTAATTTTTTTAACTGAATGATTTGTTTTCTTTTAGATGTTAATAAGACATGAAAAAGAATTGGAACAGATGAAACGTATGAATATACGTAAGGATGAAGAAATGCAAAAACGTCAAGGAGTTGAAAAACGATCTTTGCCTAAGCGTATTCGCTCTGAAATGAAAGCACGAGAGATGATGTTCCGTGAATCTGTTAGAATAAGTATGGCAACCAATCCAAATCCAGATACAGAGTATGAACGTAACCGACTTAAGAAATTTCAAGAAAATGAAAAAAAAAGATATCGTAATGAGACACTTGCATTTGAAATGAAGCAGCAACGACAGCTTGAAGAGCTTAGAATTGCAAATGACACCACTATTAGAGAGCTTGAACAGCTTCAGAATGAAAAACGTATTACTTTAGTAATTTATTTTTAAATTATGTAAATTTTAATAATTTCATTTTTCACAATAGGTAAAATGCTGATGGAGCATGAAACAACTAAGTTGAAAGAGCAAGAAGAGTTGTATGCTCGCGAGTTGAGAGAGTGGAAAGCTCATCTCAAACCTAGGAAACAGGTAATTTTGTGAAAGTATGATATTTATGTACAGAAAATTTGGTGTTTTGATATAATGCAATTTTGTTTTTATGCCAATGGATGTAGAATCTTGAGTTTGAATTATCTAATTAATAACTAGTAATTTGCTGTTGTAGATAATTTAAATTTTCATCTAATTTTTCTCTTAATTTGTTTTCATCTTCTTAAATTATTTTAATACTTAAATAACTATTAATTTTTAATCCATTATAGAAAAAGGGTAGAGTAGTTTGAAATTTACATTTAAACATCCACCAATAGTTTATATTTTTTATCAGAACCTTGAGATGGAGTTGGCGAGGCAAGCCAAAGGGAATTCATGGAACAGTCGTTATTCATTGCCTCCATCCCCTGGCAACACATTACTCAGACGCGAATATTCGTTTTCATCCCTTCTGTCCTCTCCTCGATTGTCCAATGCTTCATTTCGTTCTCCTGGATCAGGATTTCTCCCAAGGCGATGTGTCAATCAATTTCCTAATCATTCGAATCAATCCACAATGTAAAATATTTGTTTACTGAATGAGTTATAACTAAAAGGTGGCATTTGAACAAATATAGTACTATTCCAAATGGTTTAAATGCCATCATTTGGTTAATGGATTGTGTGTTCCTAATCAGGTGTATGTGATTCCATGTAATAATCAATTTTTTATTTAAAATAGATTTATTTTAACAAACATCCTTTAAATATTAATCAGAAAATATATATTTCATTTTAGATACAATTGATTTGTTTAGATTATGTTTTGTAAATATGTAAAATGCTATATTTAATTAAATTTAGGGTTTAATAATACACAATACATTTATTTTAAATGTATAAAATAGATTTTCTTATGAATACTTAATATGTTTTTTTAAATAATTTGTTTCTAATTTATTATTTCAATTTTACTTAATTTTATATTACAAAAATGTATCCTAATGATTTACCACTTTTCTTTCTCTCTAACAGTTCATAAGTTTTAAGTATAAAAGATTCAAAGGATTACTTTCAAATGTCCTATTAATTAATAACTAGGTAAATAATATTCAAACAATCTGAAATTTAACAAAGTTTATAATTCATGTTTAGTGTTGTCTATTTATTTGTAAAAACTGTCAGAAAATGTTTTTTTTTAAATTGTTTTTCATATTATAATAATAATTAATACAATTATTTTCAATACTTGGTATTATTTTAATGTGTAATTATGTATGTATTGTATATTTTTGTCATCTCTAAATTTCAGAATTTTCTTAATCAAAATTTTAAGACTGATGTGATTTGCCTTTTTTTTATTATTGCTAATTATTTTAAAGTCAATTTATTAAGTGGTTTATCATCAAGTTACATGTAGAAAATATGAAAATAGTAGAAGTTACTTAAATTTAAATTTAAGCATGACGAGGAACAAAACTATGCTTAGTATTCAACTTATAAATTATGTTATTGAAACACATTATTGCATTTATTATTATTTATTTGCACTGATTATGCTTATTTAATGGTTATAGAATCAATTTCAAGCTTTATTTAGTGTAATTTTTTATTGTATACTTCAATTCTATTTTGTTATTTATTTTAAACAATACTAACTGACTCTTTTGATATTTTGTATGATATATTAAAGTTATTGTAACCCATGTAATAACACCATAAATTGAATGAAATCACGCTTAATTTATTTGCATCCTTTTATCCTTGCTTATTCCTGAGTGCTGCTGCAATAAAAATTTTATGTAAGTAACACTGTATATTAATTTGTTCTTAATTTAATTTTAATCAATTAATGCACGTTTTAATATTTATTGCTTAAAAATAATTTTATTTTATATTGATTTCAATCTCAAATAACAATTTAAAAAAAAAATGTGTATAAACATCATATATTCAGCATAAATAATTTTAATTTAAAACCTGTTGAAAGCCTATCCAAACAATATTCAATATTTTGCATTATAAACCAGATTAAATTTTGTTATCTGTGTTTGAGTTCTTTATTCTGCCTATTAAAGGCTTAGCGTAAATGAAAGAGGTACTAACATTACAACAAACCATTTTATTAAACACTAACAATTTATATTTCAGAAACTTGAAGAACAGTTTGCTATACAGTTAGAAGAACAAGAAGCAATATTTGGGCCTGCAAATAATATGTTGCCGATTAATAGTAGCCCACCTTCTCATCATCGTTCTTATCACAGAAGTTCTACTCGCAGTAGTCTATCATCTATGTCAGCAGATTGATTCTTCTGTACATACCATTATGTACTTATGTACTACATAAATATTTATTTTTTTGTTGAATTTTTTTAGCCATATGTGCCAACATTGCCCTCGTCCCCTGTTGCTATTTTAATACAATGTATATTTCATTATTCTTAAAAATATTAAGTTTTGTATACACAATGAAGTTAATATATTTAATATTAATAGATACTTTTTTTTTAAAGAGTTTAGATTTGTTTTTTTCATAAATGCAAGTATTCATTTGCATATAAAACAAATAATTCTTTGTTGTAAAATAAAAAACTGTTAAATTTTTTATTTTATTTAATAAAAATAAAAATACATAAAAACGAATAATTCTAATTATTCATATATTCAGAAAAACCATGAATTAATAATAGTTATAAAGAGTACATAATTTTTATGGTATATACAAAATGTACAAAAATTTATTTGAGGATGGTTTTATATTTCTGTTAAAACATTTAAACAGTTATTAATTTTAGACAAGTTTTTTAGCTTCAAAGAAACTTTTTAGGTGACGCATTTGCCAGAAACCCATGACCAAAAGTATGAATAACTGTGAGAGTGACCACCAGAAAACTCTTTGATGAGTACTCTCGCTGGTTTGACGAAATCTCTCCTCCCGGAACTGTAATTATTAAAATTAAAGTTATTAATATTAATATAGACTAAGATAGCTTAAAAAATATCATTAAATATAAAATAACAGTATTGAAAAATGTGTTAATTGCTACCTACAAAATTAATTAATCCTTTTATTTTTATTTGATGACATTTGTTTAAACTTACAGTATAACCTCTGTAATCTGTCACCATTGTGACTGGGGGGGTGTGGTCGGAACGGGAAAAAGGTCTGTTAGGTTAGGCTACAGAACATTTTTATTTACATATTACATATAAGATAATATAAGAAATTTATTATATTTTACATTATCTAGAAAAAAAGTCAGTTAAGTATAGATTTTTATTTAGCAAATAACATTCTAGACTTAGCTAAGACTAATAAGAGAAATATTAAACTAGCAATTAATTTTATATATCTATTATAATTTAGAAAATCCAAATCAACATACTACTATTTTGTTACCTATATATTATGTCTCTACAGATACAATTCAGGGTAAAAAGAAGATAGTAGAAAAATAATTTATATACTAACACATCTTAAAAGGATTAAAAAAGAGTAAGCCATCTCAATATTAATTTTAATTCCCAGAGTCGACATAGATAAAACACAACAATAATTTTTATGATTTAATAAAATCACCTACCTATAACAAACATATTATTTATGATATTGCAAGAGGTGGTTGGCTTGCCATATTGGAATTAGATTTTATTAATATTTGAATAATTGATATTACAGAGTTTCTAAACTTAAAAAAGCATTATATAAAATAATCAATACAACCAATATGAAAAAATGTAAATTACCCCTATAAATTTGTTAAGGAATTTAAATGTTAATGGTTGATTTCTCGACCGTTATTCTTGTAATTTGTTATACTTGACTTTTAAGTTAAGTTCTAAAATAAACTACTTTTAATAATAAATAAATATAATAATATTTACTCTTTGATAGCTTTGTTCCTTGATGATCTGTTCAACTTGTTCCACAAGTTGCCTAATCCTGAGTTGTAAGTCTGAAAGTTTTTCTTTTTGGGCTACTTGAGCATAATCAATGGCCTGATCACCAACTTGAATATCCAAATGAACTCTCTATTTTAATAAAACTGATTAATAGTAAAAAATAAATACTAAAAACAAAGTGATTGTTTACCAATTGTGTTCCTCCAATCCATGCAGTAGTATTGGAATATAAACATATAATATGTTCGCCGGGTATGTGAGATGTAAATGAAATTTTCCCTTCGAAACTGTAAACCTATAGGAGTGCAAAAGATTTTTTTTGTAATTATGATATGAATGAAACTGTATTCCATACAACAATAGTCATTGGCTAAGATACATACTCGAGATAAAATTATTTTCATATCTGGATCTTTGACTTCAACGTTCATACCAATGCCTGGGGTAGGAGGAGTGAAACCACCGGTCCTCACATCAAAGAGTTCTACTTTATAATGTGCTGAAAACAAATTGAGATTAATATACTAATAGGTACAAATATTCATTTAACGTTCCACTAAAATTTAATGGGCTAATTCAAAGGGACCATTAGTTCACTATTGATTCATTAAATATTTAGTGATTGCTTATGTAATCAGTCATAAATATGTAAAGTGAATTGTAATATTACTTACAGACTACGGTGGTTTCATCGGGAATTTCTTCGATGAAACATTTACGTTCTGTTTCGCCAATATGGAAGTACAGACACTGAACTGAACCCAAAAAAAAAGCACTAAACAGAAAAAGGGGGTAGTAAATCATTTTTCTTTAAACTTTTAACCTTGACATCAAACTAGAATAGAATAATACTTAAACTATTTCGATTTTGGACAAAATAAATTGGTAACATATATGAAAAAGTTATTACAGTCAGAAATTATTATTTTGGCGGTGTGTATACTATGAACTTAGAAACAATGTTGGTCGTCGAGAAAATATGAATACACGTCATTAAAATATTTTTCGTCTTTAACATTCTATTATTGATAAGGCCTTTTATGACGTGCTTCGACGGTATGATAATACGACAGTTATCAATCTATAATCCCAGTGGTTTTTCTTGAACTTTCTTCTCTGCTAAAAATTAAGTTTGAAGTTTGATATCTTTTAAAGTAAAATAATAATATTTATTTGTTTGTGGTAAAATCTAATATCTATTGAAATTTGAGACTTCGGTTGGAAGCGAATTGAGATGTTGGTATTGAGTTAAATTATTTATCATACCATTATTGTTTGTACGATGGATCTTTTTGTTTTACTCTCGATATTCTCTGCATCGGTCATTGTTGGGTTATTCGGTTTTATATTTCGATATAAGTTTTTTCAAAGTGGGTTCATATTATAGTACTTTTTCATATTAACATAATATTTGTACAAAAAGAATCTTATACAATTGTTTTTAGGTGAGCCAGAGAATGTTATACGAGATGATCCTATAGTCAGACCTAGACCGGGAGTTCGCTTACAAAATCGTAATACATTACGCCGAAACAATCGCAATGTAGTTGGTAAGTCTAATGATAATATCAAATTATTAAAGTGTAATTAATAAATATTGTTGAATCACTCATAAAAATATTTTAAAAAAAACAGGTACATAAATAATTAAATCAAAAAAATAAAAATAAATTTCATAATCCTAATTTAGAACCTAGAAATGAAAGTGCTGAAAATGACGATACTACAATCGAGCCAAGTGTTGTGGCTGCTTCAGATCTAAAACTAGGAGCTAAGAAACGAGCAAAATTGGAAGCTAAAGCAGAGAAAAAGGCGAAACGAGAAGTCAGCTTACTATTCCTATTTACAAGATGTCCTGCGAAGATTTAAACCATTGTGATATCTTAGGAAATATTGGAAATATAAAAATTATGGTTTTTTAATAAGACTCACAGAGATAAGAACTCAATATTTTTAATTGTTTTAATGTTTTGGTAAAAAATTAAAAAAATTTATTTATTTATATCCCCCCCAAAAAATAAAGATACTCTTTATGCAGAGTTTATTTTTTTGAAAATATTGACGTTTGAAAATATTATTTTCATTAATTTTCTGATTTTTAATATTTTTTTCTAGTTTTGAAGAAATAAAATATGATTATACCTAACTAGACACTCTGAAAGTGTTTGACCAGCCCTATGAAAACTTGCGCAGCACACCGTTTCAAATGATCAGATAACACTACTGTGTTAAATAATTCTCATTTTTTCTCGAAACTAAAAAAAAAAAAAATTGAAAATCAGGAAATTAATGAAGATAAAATTTTGAAATGTCAATAGTTGCACAATAATAAACTACAAAATGGCCATCATCAATATTTTTGAAAATTATTATATTTAAAAATATCTTTTTAACTTTGTTACTAAAACATTAAAATATGAAATTATAGTTCTTATTTACAATACCAGAATTACGTTATCTCCATTATTTCAGGGAAACATCGCAGTGGGTAAATCCACAAGGAACACACCCATAAGCATATTTTTAATTACCTACTTAAACAATGTATTTGTTTATAGGCTGATTTACAAGAACGTGAAGATCGTAAAAAAAAACAAGATGCAGAAGAATCAGAAAGAAAAGCTAAAGAAGATCAAGAAAAGCGACAAGAGCAAGAGCGATTAGCACTAGAAAAGAAAATTGAAGAAGAAAAGGCTAAAAAAGAGCATCTAGAGTACTTACAAATAAAAGAGACATTTGGCATAGAAGAAGAAGGTTATGAAGAAACATTAGAGGACGAAGGAGTGACATTAACTCAATTCATTGAATATATTAAGGTTAGAAACCTTAATTATTAATTTTGTAATCAAACCATTTTGAATGGTGGTAACATACTAAAAATAGTTATAATCAGATTAAGTGGTTTCCATACCTACATGTGTTGTCTCTATCTCTCAATTTACAACATATATAATTTTTGGCCAGAAGAATCCATTTTGTTGTTCATTCCAAATTACAGTGTTTAATTTATTGGTCTGTTATAAAATTTAATGTTTTGTTTTTTTGGTTGGTATGAACAAAATAATTCAATTAAAAAAGATTTATGCACATTAATTCTATAACATACACTCAATGACGTTGATCATAGGCGTAACTGGATTCTTTTCACTTGGGGGTTAAAATAATTTTTTCAAATCTTAATATATTAATACACTATTATATTTAGCTGTTTATGTGTAGCAAATTAATATAATATTAGATACGAGTCTCACTACCTTAGAACAGCCTGCAATCAATTAATAGTATAGTTCAATTGGTCATGTGGGCAGTTACATCCTATTGCCCCTGCCAAGTTACGCTTATCTAACACTGTTCAAATTATAACCAATTAAAAAAATGTATGAATAAATGATGCTAATAAGCATTTATCATGTTAAATTAGTGTTTCTCAACCAGTATGCTCCAAAATTATTGAAATTTTAAAGCATTTATACAGGTTGTGTTATGACTGTTATGAAACACAAAAAGAGTACAGTGAACAAAAATGTTGAGAATTACTTTGTTAACATTAATATATTAGGGAATTTCTACAACACTATGTAAACTCTGCTTAACATATTTGTTTTGCTATGTTGTATGTTAGTAACATGGAGGAAATACACACAGGTGTAAAATTAAATCTGAACTTCAATGATAATCTATTTTATCACATTTTAACTAATTTACATTATTCTGATTTAGGTATAACAATTTACCTAATTTTATTTCTGAAACAAATTCCATATTACAACTCTTATGATAGGTAAATTGATTGTAATAATAAATTAGCGCAACTTTTTATATGTTAATAAATAATATTACTTTATAGTTTATACACTATAACTTACAATGAGTTACTAACTTTGATGGTTTACAGTTTTACACTATATTCAGAATAAGAGTATACCATACAGCAGAGTAAAGCCTACAGCTTCATAGAGCTCTTACTAAGAATTTTATAGTTATTTGTTATTGTCAGGAGGTACAATTTCCACCATTAATACACAAAATCGGTGTAGGTACTCTTATTCTGCAGAACCTTGGTACTCTAATCAACTGAGGAATTAGAATTTAAAGAAATAAATGTGAACAATGACTATGAATTGATTTTTTTTTTTGTTAATTACAGGAGAATAAAGTAATTGTTCTGGATGAGCTTGCTTTAAAATTTAAATTAAAAACTCAAATCGTAATAGACAGGATTCAAAGTTTATTGGAAGAAGGATTATTAACTGGTATGTAACGTGGATAATTATACATTTTTTTATTATTATATTGATTATTATATCAATTTTAGGTGTAATTGATGATAGAGGAAAGTTTATATATATATCACAATCTGAACTTAATGCAGTTGCTTCATTTATCAAAAAACGCGGAAGAGTATCATTAATGGAATTAGCAGAACACAGCAACAATTTGATTGTTCTTGATAAACCAATTTCTGTAACCTAAAATATTAAAACAATTGTATCTTGATTAAAATAAAACTCCTTATTTGAAGTATTAATAAGACAAATTAATTCATAATAAATTTAGTTTCTTTTTGTTTTCTTTTTCTGAACATTCAATATATTTAAAGGGCTAAAAAAAACAAAAAAAACTACCAAGTATTTTATATATTCAGACTCAAATAATTCAAATTTTGAAAAAACATAGTGTAAAAAAAAGAATTATTTTAAAGTTATAAACTCTAAAAAAATACTCAAGTACTACTATCATCTTCCATTTCTGAATCATCATCACTTGTTACGTCTGGATCATTAATTTGCTCCTCACACTTAATACACCGACAAGTAAACACATAATTTTGTCTAAATAAAACAAATAAAGGTCATTAATTTGCAATGTAAATATTATGAATAATGAATAATTAATAATATGAATTTAACATACTGTAAATATTTTTGCCTAGTATGTCTGCTATGGTCTAATTCACATGGAGCAATATAACTAATATTAATTTCATCACCGGGTTCAATCATTCTAATAGCAACCAATCTCAGAACATGATTACCATCAAAAACACTTGCTGCATTTGGAAAACAACTATGGTTGATTGAACTATGTGTTTGAAATAAAGCAGAACCTTCATTATCTAGAAAATCCACGCCAACAGCTATTTAAAACAAAAAGTAATACAGAATAATGTAATAATTATATATTAGACAGATTATTGGAGAATGCAGAAACTAAGGATGTGATATATTGGTGATAGTGGTTATAATATTTCAAATATACATTTTATAAAATATATGAATATATTGTCAGACAACATTTAAATAATATAAACAATAAAAGTTCAACAGTCCTATAAACAAAGACCATAATCAAAGTATAACAAATTATTTTAAATAGAAAAAAAATAACCTTCTTCCATTGAATCATAAGCATTTTCTAAAAATTGATCAAATATTTTCATTTGATCAGAAGAAAGATGTTTTTTACAATTAATTGCCCATTGATGAAAAACACTCGTTCCAACACCTTGTCCATTTGTTCCAACCAATGCAAATAATGATTTAAAGCCGGCTGGAGTTAGCCACTAAAAGTATTTAATTATGATGAACTGATTAATTAGTTAAGAAGTAGAATATATTTTTTTTTACTTGACTAGATTCTCTAACTGGCATGGACTTGAGAACACCAAAACGAAGATGTTCGATTTGATCAACATACTTTTCTCCAACCATTTTAAGAACTAAATTTTCATTTTCATTTTCTGTTCGATGGCAAAACTATATAAAAATATATTGAATAAGTATATTTTATACTTTAGATAAGTAATAGAGAATTAATTTACAGTAGAAACTAATTGATTAGCTTCTTGTGGTGATGCAGATAATTCAATTGTAGCCAGCAAACGACACAATAGCATGATGTTGTGGCTTTCAGGAGGATAATGCATTTTCCTATACATGATATAATAAACAAATAAGTAATGTTATTACTATGATGTTGGGCTGCATGACACTAAACATTAAATAAATCAATAGTGAGCCAATTGTCCTTTAACACTTTCGTCGCCGCTCGTGATTTCGGCAGTTACACTGCAATGCCCTGTTCATACCGTGACGCATTTCATGGATAACGCAAAATTAAAATAATTAAATTAAACTAGTGGCAAAGTAGATATATCACATGATTTAATATGTTACAATAGTTGTTCTAAATTTGTGAATGATTATTATTTATTATTATTATAATATCTAATACTATCAAAAAATATTAGTAGAAATATGTATAATATATCTAATATACACTCTGTATGCATACCCTATACAGGATGTCCCTTGACGATTTACCCATTGCGATATCTCCCGAAAAAATTATGATATTGAAATTCTGGTTTTGTAATAAAACTCACAGGGATAAGAACTACAATTGTTTCATATTTTAATTTATTTTAATGTTTTGGTAAAAAAATTAAAAAATATATTCTTATATTTAATTATTTCCAAAAAAAAAAAATAAAGATAGCCATTTTATAGTTTATTTTTCTGAAAATATTGACGTTTTAAAATTTTATGTTCATAAATTTCCTGAAATTTAATATTTCTTTTTTTTAGTTTCGAGAAAAATTGCGAATTATTTAACACCATAACGTTATCAAACATGTGACTTGCCGCACCGCACATTCCCATATGATCGGCCAAATACTTTCAGTGTTCCTAATAGTTATAAATTTATAATCATATTGTATTTCTTCAAAACTAGAAAAAATATCAAAAATCAGGAAATTAATGGAAATAAATTTTAGAAATGTCAATATTTTCAGAAAAATAAACTCTACAACATGGCTATCTTTAATTTTTATGGAAAACGTTAAATAAAAAAATAATTTTTTTTAAAACTTTTTACAAAAACATTTAAATTAATTTAAAAATGAAATAATTGTAGTTTTTATCACTGTGAATCTTATTATAAAACTAGAATTTTGATATCTCCATTATTTTGTGAGATATCGCAATGGGTAAATCCTTGCGGAGACACCTATATATATTGTCATGGAAAAGCCGTAAGAAACATTAATTATCCGTATCTAAAAGTAAAGAAAACTTATACCAATTATGTTTAATAAGAAATTTACAATCTGTTCTTAACTAGAACAATAAGCAAATGTGCATAGGGTATTTACATATGAATTTTTCGAAGGAAGAAGCCACCCATTGGTGACACTACCTATTTTGTGTTCATAAATTTTAAGTTAAGCTAATTTTAATTTTGAGACAGTAGGTTCCGACACCTTCTTCCCTTGGTAGCCTATACCAATTATAAATTTAAATTTAAAGCATATTGCTTACACCCAGTATTCATTTCAGAGATTATAAAAATCAAATTAATAAAATTATGGCGGATACAAAAGCACATGTTAATGACGCATAAACACATTGCTGGCCCAATGGAATAAACACTGTCGACGCATACACCTTTCAGCAACGTTAGGTTTAGTGGCCTATGATTGGTTCATTAAAATAATACATTTTTGATGCAACCAAGTATAAAACACAAACATTTAGTATGAGTAATGTCTTATTAATTTTATAAATTATTTAATTAATACTTATAACCTTTTATCTACCAAGAATGTTTCTTTCTTTTTAAGTTGGATTAAATAATTGGAATTATAAATAAATTTAGTTAAGTAATTAAAATACCTCCATAATTCTTCTAGATAATGTAGTGGATCGTTACTGTCTGGTCTGCAAAGAAGCTGATGATATCGATTATAGGCCGTTTCCAAACATGTAGAACTGCAATACCAAACCTAATATTCATACATAATTTTTGTTAATTAGAATCTGGCTGCCAAGCAGTAAAGTAATATATACATTTTGTGTAATTATCCAATGAGGAAATTGTTATGATAACATTGTTATTTTATGATTTAATGTATTGGTTTTTAATAAAGGAAACACTAAATACGTTGACTGCCATGCGGCCACACGATGTATCATCATCGTACATCAAGTAAATCTTTAGTGTTATTCCAAATTTGTATATTATAATTATACTATGCATTTGAAATAAGTTCAAAAATATATTTATTATATCAAAAATTTGTAATGATTCCCGCTACGCTATGGTGATTTTTTTGCTAAATTATTGTAGCGCTAGGGATATGTGTATAATATAAAACCATATTCAATTAAGCAGTGGGCGGTCATGTGAAATGGTAGTAATGATCAACTGTGGCAGCCGGCGGTTGCAAAAGTATAAAATTTGAAAATAACAAGTGACCACCGACAGTCGACATGTTAAAAAAATATTTTGCATAATTATATTATAGTTTTAAAATCTCTAAGTAAATATAAAATCCATGAATACAAGTTTTGACTGAAAAATTAAACAAAAATGTGACATTTTGTTTTTAAATGTTGGTCTGTTAACAAATAGGTAAAACTTTACTCTTCTCATTTTGTACACAGTGGTTGGTATTGTTGGTAATATGCCTTTTTTTCATCATGCGATATGTTTAAACTAATTACTTTTTTTAGCAGTTACAACTCATAATTCAAAAACTAGATTTTTTGTTGTTGCCATTTTTTAACTTAGTAACCTCAAATTAGTCAAAAATAGTAACTTTCAAATTTCCAAGGTTTGCCAAGTTAAGGGTTAATCAAAGTGTAATATTTTAAGATTATAATAAAGTAAATGATACTTACTTTACAAGATTCACATTGTACATGGTTACATATTTTATCAGTTACAGGACAATATTCCTCAAAGGGGACTTCTGTTATAGCCGCATTTGTTAATCTGATAATATTTTCCGTAACAGTTTCTAAAGGGCTGTATCATTAAATTTATAATAATTTGTAGAAACAAAATGATAATGCTACAAAATGGTAAAACTTACCAAAGACAATGATTACAAGCACGATAACCATAAAGACTGTTCCAAGAAAATTGACAAGACACAAATGGTTCTTCTGCCAAAATTAAATCATCTACTTTAAAGTGTTTTGTTGCAACAAGACACTTGCCCTAAAATAAGTGTATTGTAATTCAAAAACAAATTCAATTTAATTATATTTTAATATATTAAAGTTAACAGGTGTTGAAAAATGAGGTTTTAATATAAATGTAGACATACAATATCTTAAATTTTCCATAAGGTATCTATGTAAAAACAATATTGGTCTATGTAATTTTACATGGTTAAGTCATTGTTTGTAGACAGTATTGGGTTTTTATTTTTAATAATGGGCTATGATATTGGATGTTGAATAATTTTAAATCTGAATAGATAATGTTTGTAATAAGTGGTTTAATAATTACTCTTTAAGCAACAAACTAACATAAAATAGGGTATTCTACATAAATGTCCGATGTAATAAAAGTCTGGTTTATTTAGTATCGGTGTAGTTTATCGTTTGTTGGAGACTTTATTAAGTTGGGTCACTATAATACTAATATCTTTCAGTAGTATCCATTAAAGGAATCTAATCTTTTTTACCTATATATTATAATTATCTTCACTTACCCTGGTTATTTTACCAAATGCTCAGTTAATGTTTTGTATCGTAAACGCTGTAACCCTACATTTTGTGTAATTCAATGTTTTTAAAATGGGTGAAATATTTAAATTAAAAACAAAATTATAATGTCATATTTTTATTTTTATTGTACCTACCTATTATATTGATTGTAATAACTGTATTATAAATTATTGCTATTATTTTTAATAACATTAATGTTTTCTTGTACGGCATATGTATAATAAATAAATCGGACTTTTTTCCCGTGTCTTTTTTACCGGATATTTGTTCGTAGATTCATAAAATAGATATAAATTGTAATATATTGCTGGTATTCACTTTTTTATTATCGTATTTGATAATAAAATATATTATAATATAAAAGTGTTACATATTAACGACTACCTACGAACACAACAATGTGGTAGTTACTTACTTTGACAGAGTCGTAAGTAATAGTGTATCCTTTATCGTCAGTTGCCATTTTGGCCTTTGAGAAACGATTTTACACGCTTTCCGTTGGTATGTACTATGTAGTAAATTTGGTAAGGTCAGTCACATGAACTACAATCGTAACTAAAAGGGGTCTAAACCACCGATTGGCGATCACCGAAATAGGCATACGCGGCAATTTCTATATTATTATATTTACTATTTACTATTTATGATGACTGTAGTTTATTGTTCTTAATTTCTTATCACCGCAGCGTGGTTGACAACAGCAGGCTGCTGCAGTGCTGTCTGCTGATGAGTGCTAAACTTACTGCTGACCGTCAATTATTTTTAAAAAAAATGTGGTGATGAATTCACCATAATTGTTCTATGTATAATTATTACTATAATATCCACTAGTAACAGCAATCCTCAATCCATTACCAGCATCATACAATTCATCACAGCCGCCAATCTTCTAACCAAAATTTAGTTTAATTTAGATATAGATACAATTCATGTAATTTTTTTTTCCCATTTATATAATATATTTCTCACGTTAAACCCAATGGCCCATGTTGCCGAGGGTATCATTAATAAAAAAATAAAAATAAATATCCACTAGTGTAGATAACCGCCACAGATTTCTACCAAAGAACAAACTATTTATACTAAATGTAAATATAAATTTAATCTGTTGTGTGATAATATGGCCATTGATACTAGATATTATCTATAATCATGGTGCCACTGTGTAATTCTTATCATTGCGTTGCACATATTTTGAAAACCATCATGGCCCATGATATAATTATATAGTATATTAATTTTTATTATGAACTGAGATATCTCTTATTACATTTATATTTTTAATTGTGCATATTATGTTTGGTCAACGCCATTATAGTATCTATATCCGTGGTCAATGCTTTCACACTATCACCGTCTTGTCTAACAAGTTAGGAATTCACAAAATAAACAAAACGGTATATTATTCTTGTCTCAAGACCATATTGGGAATTATTAGGTACCATAGATTTAATGCCTTATACTCAATGAGCAATATTATTTTGTGGAGAAGGACTACCTGCAGGCTGTTAGTGGGATGATGTACCCCTCATTAGTCATTTAATTACTCCGCAACACTTACAAAAAAAAAACAAACATATATTTTCTCCATGGCATATCAACGGCATTACGAACCACGGTGGTTGTGGTAAGCTGATAAAACATTCAGTGATGTACGCAGTACGTTGTCTTGACAAAAAAATACAGTGGTGTAGCCCATGGCTTTATTTAGTCATGGTGTAGCCTAGCCTGTCTTGACAATAAAATGCAATTATCTAATATTTGATATGTATATCTTACTACCCTGCACTAGCCTCGAGCATACAAATTACAAATTGAACATAGGAGTAAATCGGGGGGGGGGCTTAGCCCCCTAAAAAAAATATAGCCTTGTTATAAATTATAGTCTTAGTGTTAGCCCCCCCCCCCTTCTAGCAAGCCAAATTTACGCCTATGAAATTGAATAAATGATTTGAGAAAAAAGCGACATTTAAGTTCCAATTCCAGTTCCCATAAACTCATTGCAGCTTCATTGCTTGACTATGTAGTTTCTTGTAGTACAAGGTTTATGTTTAGCATAAGAATAAAAGGTTTGGCTGTCAATGGGGGACATTTTCTTCTATTATTAATTAATGTTCAAATTTGTCTTTAATAATTATAATTACAAATGGGTATTGATTGCCTTAATGTATTTAAAACTGTTATAAATACACACGCAGCGGTTTACTAGTAGTTCAGAAGATCTGATTTTGTAAATAAATTTCAAAAATCTTCATGGTCATCAGATTGTATATTATCTTGTACGATAAATATCATGAGAAATATATCGTAATCGTATGAATCACAAACGATTTAAATTATGGTACGGTTGGCAACGATAGTTTTTACTTGTTCGCAAAAATACGAAATTAAATTTCAGCAAAAAAAATGCATGTCGTCGCGTAAGTGATTAGAAAAAAAAACCGTAATCTCCGCGACCCACATGTAGGGCAAAGCAATAGTAGAAATTATAAAAATGTTAAGGCATACCATGTGCATGTGGTTTGTCCGTCATCAGTTAAAAAAATCGAAAACATTCCGCACCAATAGTAGAGGGGAGGGCCGAGACATGGCTAGCTATTGGCTAGGCGTGTATGTAAACAAGTCGAGCGCCATCGATCGCGTTTTCGTCATATCGTGACCTTTGATTTCATTTGTCCGAAAAATACCAACAAGATGTTTGTTTATTATTATTTTTTTCAAACCATTTTCCCCCCTACACGGCATACATTATTAAAGCACTATACATAATCGTGTATATTTTATCTGTAGTGCCCTAACATTATCATTATTATTATTATTTTTGCTTTCGTCTCACGGCCAATGCGGTGCTAGTAAGCTACTAACAGTGTACTATCGATGTAAACACGGACCAACGGGTTTCTCGCACACGCCACTAACAATTATTATTATCGTCGTAATCTTGTGCCCGCGCAGAATACCGTACAAATAATAATAATAAAAATAATATTGTTGACGATAGTGTAATATTTTTGTTTTGTTTTCCTCGGTTAATTATCGATTCAGAAATTGGTGTTTTATACACAATTATGCAGTATTACAGTGGTCGTCGCCGCGTACGGTTTTCAATGTTTTCATCGATTTGAGACTCGTGCCCAACAAGTGGCCAGCTGGCATACTCGCGAACGTTGATTATATTATTTTAATTTTCGATCGTCGGCACGCGGTGTCTGTGTGCCGTTTTCCGTGTTTTAGTTTCGTCCTGATACGCAGTGCCTGTAAACTCGGCTCCGGGAGACGTTCGACATCGAATTCGGAGACCGATTATTAATTCCGCGGGGGAGCACCTGCTCGCCATCGTCGCGCCGTGCCGTCGAAAGTCATGGCCGCGCGCGTTTCTTTGTCGTCCGCCTGTAGTCGTCATCGCGTCGAATCGTCACCGCCGTCGCCGAAAGAGGACCCACTACCGCTCAGAGCGCCGTGCGCCGCCGCCAACGCCGCCGTTGCGGTCCCGCTGCTGCTGGACGTGGTCGTCCGTTGCCTGTAGTCGACAAAAGGTAAATATAAACAAAGAATATTATTATTGTTCCGCAACAATCATTATCCATCCTCGTGGCCTCTTATCATAATCGCGTGTCCTTGATAACCCCGTAATAGCCCCGACTCGCGCACGCACACGCGCCCGTAACGTCCGCGAGCCCGTGGCGTGGCCTATATCGTCCATGTAAAACATGTAAATACGCGCGCGCGCGGCGCGTGCTTGCGTATACGTGCATACATATTCATAATATATACATATATATTTGTAATATAAGTATATAGTATAATATATAATACGTTATGTATCATGCTAGTAAGTTGTATAAACTACTTTTTATCATCGTCCGCATTGGTATTTTTACGTGTGCGCGTGTGCATGTTGACCGCGTTGTTGAGCGTGCGTGCGTGCGTGCGTGCCTTGTTTAGTTTAAACTTAAAATCGGATAGCCTTTCGACTCTTTCGGCGGACTCTGCTGTCGAAAATTTATTAATCGCTCGCGACCTATGGGTTGCATGATAGTGGTGGTAGTGCACGTCCACGAGACCCCGTGTGTGAAACGTTCGCGATGATAGGCGATAATTATCGTCTGCTCGACTTGTTGCGCGGTGCTCGATATGCAAATTTTTTCGCGAACGGTTGACCAACCGAACCCTACAAGGAAGGTACAGGCTCCGAGGTGTTATTTGGTACGTACACCATATTTATCCCAACGGCGACAGTTTAACGCGCAACGACATTTTGTCTGACAGCTATTATACATTTAATTAATAATTTTTGTGTTTTACCGATTAGTATGGGTACTGGGTAGGCATATAGATGAATTGCGCTATTGCACATACGTCTATTGTGGACGGCGGTGAATAAATTAAAAACAGCTGTTCAATTGTTAACGACAATGTGTTTTAGACTATAATAATATATTATTATTTGTTTATTTTTACGCCGCGAGGTATGCACTATGCGCGAATACCAACAGACAAGTATTAGACAACAGTGTTGTGTGCGCTCAAACTTATAAACTGATCCATACCTGTTTTACTGGAATGTGTAATATTTAGGTACCGTTTCATTCTTTGATTTCGTGATTTCATATATTTCCTAAATAATATTATGTAATATACCTACTCTAGTTACTTAAATCAATTCTAGCTGTCCCATTTCTTTTCATAATAATAATGTAAATATCAAATATTTTAACTGTCTTAACTCGTGAAAAAAAAAATGTTATTTTTTACCTAGGTACTAACATTTTTTATTTGGTATTTGTAGATACTATATAATTTATAAAACAGTTCACCATGATTAGTGAATATGATTATTATATAACTTAATATTAGGTTGCTAGAATTCAACCAAATTTGATTGTTATTCATTAATTACCAAATAGAAGGAAATGTTCTACAACCTGCATTAAACTGTTTTAAATTTTTTTATCTCAAAATTAATAATAAGTATACCTTAAAAAGGAAATTTCAATATTTTTTTCACTATAACTACTTTGAATAGTTAGTTGCCTATTGTATTTAGGGTACTTATTTTAATTTATATTTTATTCTATAGATTGTATATTCTCTTATTAGTATATTTTAATAAACAGAGAATTTTATATTTTGGCTTGTTAATTTATCTATTGACAGTTATATTAATTTCTATGCAGATTCTATAGAAAATATTAAGGATTGATATTTTTGACTTGTTTATTATTTATTTCTGATTATTTTATGATAAAGATTAATACCTAATTAAATTAGCTTGGTATCAAATGTATAGAATAAAATATTATTTAAGAATGCCTCAGCATATTATTATTGTTCACTATATCATAGGGTAAAAATATTTATTTAATTTTGAAATCTGGAATATCTTGTAATTGCTTACCTAAAATGCTCAAAAGTTTGTTCATGAATTATGTGTTAGCGGTTAACCTCCCATAAATTCTATTGGTCTTAACAAATATAATAGATATATACAACACCTAGATACCTGTCTTTATACCACAGTTGTTGCCAATGTTTAAGTCGGCAGGCAATGTTTATATTTATTAATTTATTCATGTACAACGTACATAGTAGTATATAGTGTGATAATATTGTTTTGTAAACATTGTCTACTTGGCAAAATATGTGTGAACTAAGATATTATCCTTAGTTCATGGTAAATGACTGACTGCTTCAATGATAAGAAGGAAACAGTTATCTAGTTGTTTATCTACCTATGATATTTTAGTATACTAAAATACTATTGTTTAAATAATAAGATTTTGTTGTACCTCATTTTTTACTTTCATTGATTTTAGTTTTGATATACTTTTTTTCAGACGAATAAAAATTGATAAAATTCAGAAACCAATTAATTTAAAGAATCCTAAACACTTAAATAAGTCAGTGATTTCATTTTTCATTCTTAGAAAAAAAAATATTGCTTCTGTGTATTGCGTTATAAAGAAGGAAAAATGAATAATAAAGATTATACAAACTTTTTTGGCACAATGGAAACTAAACGTGTGTTGAAAGCTGATTATCCTACAGAAAGCTCATCATTAGGAGTACCTATACCAATAAGGAAGAATGGAGATCTTAATTCATTACAAGATTATGGATTTGAATTGTTTGATACAACTAATGATCTTATTCAAGATCCTATGGTAGTCAATAATGCAGATCAAAATTTTTTCACAAATAATGATCATGGGTGGATAGGAAGATCTGATGACATGTCTTTCATCAAAATGGATGAAGACATTTTTCAGGTAAGACAATTATTATTATTTCATTTAAACCTTTGTGTTATGTTTATTTTTAAATTTTATCTTCCCTTTATTATTTTCTTTAGAATTAAAAAACATATTTTGATTATCTTTTATACTGGTACCTACATGGTTCCAAATTTTTTTTTTATCTTAAGTTGTTATGAATAAGCCTCTTTATATTATTTAATAGTTTTTTAAAATTGGTAAATTTTTGTTGGCAATTAGCCACCATTTGTTTTTTCATTCTTTATTTTGTGAGATTATAGATAAATAACTTATATAAAATAATTTAACAATTCAACAAGTATCAAAAAAATTTTGTATAAATATCTATGAACAAATCTTTAAATTAGTGCTGTGTAATTCATATAATGTTTAATGCACTTTTAATTAGGTTAATGAACAATCAAAAATATATAATAATAAAATTAATATCATTATGTAATTCAATATTTGTGATTTTTTCCAGGATTATTTTCTCTTCTCTTTATTCAAATAATAATTGAATTGACTAATATCACAAATAATTTACCCGAGATGTATATTAATTATTTACCTTAAGATAAAATAACTCAACTTATTAATTTGTTGAATTTATATGAGAGCTATTTTTGAATATAGATAGGCATGTTTAGCTTTATTAGTTATAACCTTATAACCTAATTAGGGTTTGGATTTTAATGCTTTAAAAATTAAAATATCTATTCTTGTCCTTAACACTAAAAATTATTACATTTTTTTGTTGGTAATATAGTAACATTATTATTCTGAAAATATGTTTTTTCAATGGGTTGACTTTTGTTGAATTAATAAAATTGAGATCTTTGTGTAATCAACCGGTTGTGTTCACGAGACAATCTGGATGGATTTTTAAATCAGATTACACATTGTGTAATTTCCCTTAAAATAAATTTAAGAATACTAATTTTTCTTCTTAACTGAAAGGCAATTTTCGGTTTTTGTCATTGGTTATTATTAATTTACTAAAAATAGATGAAATATGTTTAACAAAAGTGCCTTGATAATAATTTGTTATAAGCAAGGTATACGTCTGAAACTTATTTGTAGCATAGGGAAGTTTTGTACAATTATTATGTTAATAACAAAGAAAACATGTAAATGCATTTAAATCCAAACTTTAGTTATTACTACTTGTTTGGATGAATTCTTGTAAATTATTTGCCGTGTTTAGTGTATAATATGCCTGACCATGGTAGGTGAAATAAGGCCAAACCAGTCTTGTCAATATTGAAAGAATACAATTATATATTATTTTGGCATATAATAAATTATATATTTTATTTTGTGATATTAATTAAAGAATTAATTATTCTATTAAATAAAAAAAATTGCGTATTTACCTCAAATTTTTATATTATTAAATTGTTTACAATAATTTAATAATAAATACAACAAAACTATCACATTTTTATTCGTTTAGAAAGAGAAAAACAATTTTTATTTCCATATTTTACATGAAAAACACTTCACAATATTCAAAAATTTGATTTTGTTCAAATATGATTATATTTAATTAAAAATGAAATGTTTTTTTACTTACATGATAATAGCAGAAATTAACTTATGAAAAATCGTCGACGGTTTTATGTTTCTATTCCCTATTCTGGTAATTGTGCAAAGTAAACAAATGCTTTTATTTTCTTAATCAAGAATACAAAATTAGTGGAAAAGATATTAATTGTGAATTGTTGAATTTTGTTATTTTCTAAAATTTCTAAAGATACTATTGTACTTTCCTTTTATTCTGTTTAGTCGTGTGGTTAACCTGTTGCCTACTACAGTATATCAACTAGTTTATATGATTCAATTATTCCACCATAGATTATTTGGTTATTTTAATATAGTTAATAATAACTAATGAAACATTTTACCTAAACATTAATATGGCGAATATTGAAAAAATGGAAAATTCTAAACGCAGTCCACACAGTTAATGGACAGTATCATTATTCTGTTTAGTCGTACAAACTATGTACTAACTAATTTAGTACCTACTTTAAAATATTCTTTACTATGGTTATGATTATATAATAGTAGTCGTTACGCAAAATTTTTTGTATAATAGAATAGTTTGTTACTGATAAAGTTACCTAGTTGATATAACAAATCAAATATGTGTTATACTCTAGGCCAACATGATATTTCATTGTTCTCTGTTAATAACATGTATGCAATTTGATGATATTGGTTAGTATACCTTATATTACCTACCAACTATAGTCAGGCATATATTATTTTACAGACCATGATAGGGTGTCAAGACCCTTCTTAAATTATTATAGTACACTATCTAACATTTTTTGTTTTAATTATATTTTCTATTTCTATGTCTGTTGATCACTAAATGCCTATCATATTATGTACTTACTATTTATATTTTTGAATGATTATATTCATTGAAATTATAAAAATATAAATTATATATTCTATTATTCAGATATATGTTTTACAGAGAAAAAAGTTTCATAAAGAAGGATAAAATGTACCCATGTGTACTTATGAATTTGATTATACCACTCCAAGTTGATTCTTTTATAATAACTTACTTATAGTTGACCAAATTTGTTATCAAAAATAAGGTACCTATTCAATTTAAATATACATACCTAATTAATGAAGTCCAAATATGACACAGTAGGACTTCTTATCTGGTGCCTTACATTGAAGTTATATCATGGTATGTGCAAAATATCACATTGCTAACTGGGATTTTTAGTAAAATGTGTTATTACTTACATCAACCTCTGCCCAACTATATTTATTAGAACTAGGTAAATATTTAAATATTAGAAACAAATATTAAAACAATTTTATATTAAATCAGTAAAAATATTTAAAACGTCAATAAAAATTTTCCATGATTATTAATGTTTGTTTAATTTATTTATATCTTTTTTACTAACTAATATAATTTAAGATGGATGAAATTAACCAATAATCTAAAAATGTATTTTAATTTTATATACAACATTTTCCATTACCACACTAATTCAGTAAAACTCTTAGCCCATGTGTAAATTTTTACTACACATACCTATAACTAAGTTAATTGATATAATTTTGTTCAAATTATTATAAATTGTCATTATCATCAATACATTTTTAATTGTATAAAATATACATATAGATTTTTGCATGAACAAAATCATCTATTATATCATATTATGATTTTTTAAGTGTAACCGATATTAATATTTGGACTTATTATAATGAAGTTTTGGTAACATTTGAGAATTAAAAAAATAATATGTTTAGACCTTGCAGTAATGCACTATTAGTAATATCAAAATGTATGTGTGGTTGTTTCCATGTGTTTTTTGAAAATTTGTGTGGTAGTGGGACATGCCTATTTTAGAAATTTTATCTGCTCATCCATCTTTAAATATTATATACCTACTTTAAAACATTATCAAGTTACCTAAAGGTTGATGTTTAACTTAATTTAATATTTAACAGTTAAGTTTTTATTACCATTTGACCATAATCAAAGATTTTTTTAAGTATTTTCCGCAGAGCTGTAGACAGGAATTTAATATGAGGAGATGTTATTAAAATAAATCATATTATGTAATAAACATATTCATATACTTTCAAAGTTGTAAAATAGCGTTGAACCCTGCGTCTATGGCTCTGTTTTTCTACAGTTAACTTTTATTTAACTTTGTTTAATTTTAAGCTTAAAATTGAATTTTAATTGACCTGAAATTTTATTTTAAGATGATATGTTCATTTTCTCTATTATGTATAAATATTTTTAAATTCAAATATGAATAAAAATGTATTAATCATTGGTTTACTAATGCAGGTGGATCAATCCGATTTGCTTCACGGACCCACATTAGCTGAATTAAATGCCAATGGTGGTGAATCTTTATTAGAAGACCTCAATTTTGATGATCTATTATTGCCACCTGATTCAGTAAAATCTGAAGTACCTGATGCAGTCCCATTAATGAGTTCATACTTAATAGATCATGTCGTGAATACTAGCCCTGTTAACCGACCAAGTTCTTCAAAGTCTGGCTTTCAACTTTCACCAAACAGTTGCAGTTCACATTCATCACTTTCTCCAGGTCCAACAAATTCAATAACTCTACAAGAACTGTTGAAGAAGGAAACAAAATCACAGAAGTGTTTATCTCCTCCTATATTTGGAACTAGTGTTCCGGGATCAGGATTTATGTTGGCTAGCAGATCAAGAGGAAATCTTTCGTCATCAGCTCCTACACATCTTGGACTTGAACAAATATGGCAGCGTAGAGAACCACGACAGCATTTATTATCCACTGGATCATTAGTAGAAGCAGGATCTACTTCTTCACTTTCAACTGGTTGGTTAGAATAAACTAAACTAATCTTAAAATAATAATAAATGTCAATTTTAATTTATTTAAGGAGGTGTTTTGAGTCCGGAAGCTTATGATTTTTCTTTGGATGAAGCTATTGATGATTCTGATGATGATACAGAACAAGAAGAAGACTATTCATCTGATAATGGTTAGATTTTAATAAATGCATTTTTATAGGTACCAACAGGAAAAATATTTTTGCCTTATAATTTTTAAATTGATAGATTCAGGAGACAGTGATTGTGGTGGAACATCTGCTAAATCATCTTCACATAAGGATCGATTTTTTTGGCAGTACAATGTTCAGTCTAAGGGTCCTAAAGGACAAAGATTAGTTTTAAAATGTAAACTAGAGGATCCACATTGTTTAAATGAGGTTACTGATCCAGTATTTAGTCCAAATTGCTCAATACAAGGGATTAAACATAGGTAAATTGTAACAGTTTTTTTTATGCATCACATAAAATATTAATTATTATGAAAATGTTCTAGTGGTAAAGCAAGAAAAGGAGATGGTAATGATTTAACACCAAATCCTAAAAAATTACAGTCAATTGGCAGAGAATTGGATAAATTGAATAGAAGTATAACTGAAATGACACCAGTTAGCGAATTGCCATTTAATGTTAGACCAAATACACGTAAAGAAAAGAACAAATTAGCATCCAGGTACATTTACTGTTAAAAATAAGTTTTTAATTTATATTTTATTTAAATTATATAAAAATAACTTAAGTATTATTTTATTTTATTAAATTAAACCTTATAGCTTATTCATACTAACTACATATAAACACAGTCTGATAAGTTTTTCACAGTATATGATGGACTTAAATTTTAATGATGCATGTATGGTATGAAAAGCTATTATATTTTAAAATAATTCTGTTAAGAAATGAATTTAATCTTAATTCTTAAAACTGATAATCACATTAATAATCTATAGTAGTGGCACTGCTTTAGATATCATCATTATTTTGTATGATATACAACTTGAGTACCTAAATTTAGATATATTATATTCTGGTCTTAAATTAAGACTCATTTTACATATTTTTAAGTTTTTACATTGGATTTTTAATATTACAAATTTTTTTGTCTGATTGTATATGGTTTGATTAATATTTGTTTTTAAAATTGTGATAATTTTATATTTATAGAGCATGCCGGTTGAAGAAAAAAGCTCAACATGAAGCGAACAAAATAAAACTTTTTGGATTAGAAACTGAACACAGTAATTTTTTCTATTCAGTCAATTTAAAATCCTAAAGATGATAGATCATTTATGTTTATAATTAAATTAATTTTTTTTAGGGCGTTTGATAAATGCTATAGCTCAAGTGAAACAGATGTTAGTAGCTAGAACAACGAGTGACTCATTTTCTAAAGAAATTCAAGAATTGACAAATGCCAGTGAGAAAATTACAAAAAATGCTACCAGTAAGTAATTTATTTATTTCATATTTTTTAATATATGACTACTATATTGTGGTCCTCAATAAAACGCAACTTCCCCTCAAAAGACTGAGATCTGCTATATCTCAGTCCAATTTTCCTACCATGCTGCAACTGATGTGTGTACACTGTGGCTAGTCTTTTAATGAAGAGCTCATATCGCGTTCAATGAGTTTTGTTGAAAGGTGTGCATGCCGGTTTCTAGGTATGAAGACATGAGAACAAACAATTTCTGGTTGCCTGTAGTTTAATAGTTTTTTTCACACATGATCAAAATTTCTAAGCTCAGTTGATAAGTGGGTAATTTTAAACTTTTCTACTGAAATATATTTTATCTTTGACTCCTGGAAATGCTTCAAATTATCATAATCTAATTATTACCAACTTCTTTATTCTTTACTTATCCCATTTCAAATCAGTGTACTTAATTAATTATGTTTTATATTTATATTTTATTGTTTAGGATTAAAGGTAGCTGGGCAAACTACAGAATTTGTAAATAAAGTTCTGGAGAAAACTAAATTAGGTGCCCGGCGAGGTGGCTTGGATGAGCTATAGTTGCCAAAAAACAAGTACCATTAAACTAGTCTTTATATAAGTTGTTAAGTTAAGATATTATTAAAGATGATCGCCATTAAACTCTTATTATGATTAAGTTGACCACCAAAGGAGTCATTAATGTTATTATTGCAACTGTTGTTTTTAATTTTAATACTATTAATTAATGGTTATACATTTATCAGTCAATTATAAAATCCTACTACTTCCCGGAAAGTATGTTCAATATTATCAGTTTAACTGATATTTAAATTTTTAATGACTTGATTTATTCTTTTAAAATGTAATTGTTACGTGTTTTGTCGGAATAATTTTGATTTGTTATTATTATTTTTATTATATTTTTTGCCTTTTTCGAGCAGCATATATTTTTATTACCATGTAAATATGTTCGGTTATCATTACTTATTAATCATTATGTGTTAATTGTTGTTAAGAAAGGTATAAAAATTAACTGCATGAATATTTGATTGAGTAGAACCATTTTATTACAGTATTGTTTAATATATAGTGAGTTAACTTACTATTAAATTAATTGTATTGTTGATATAATATTTTATACATTTGGTTCAAAAATAATCTCAAAAAAAAAATTTATATATTTAATTGTAAAAATATTTTTAAAAAAACTCAATTTAATGTACATTCATGGTATTTAAATATTTATGGTTATATTTTTTAAATTTAAAAGCTCAATAATTTTTGATCAACGATGATCATTTTATTAACTAGTAGCAAGAGATAATTATGGAAAGGTTAAAAATGTCTTTATAGTTTCTTTTGTTGCTTTATTGATTACTATTTTTTGAAAATATATGAATGAGGCATTTTAGTGATGTCTGACACTTTTAATGGATTATTAAATGTATATTTATATATATATTTTTTAATTAACACAATTTTGACAAATATTTAAATACAGCTATTAAAAATAAAAAAACTAATGGTTTCTATAATATTAAACGGATATATTTTAAAAAAGTGATAACATTGAGTTTAAACATGTCTTACAATTTTACCCAGTTATTTTAGATTTTAAATCATTCAATATTATTCACTTGCACTTTGAAAATAATGAATAAAGATTATATGAAGTATAATTTGACACATTTTATATTCTTTATGCTGTGATTTTCTCTGTTGTAAGTGGATTATTATAAAATAAAAACTATATTTTTTTATGTTAAAATAACATTTGTTTAATATAAGTAATAATTGATCAGTTATTTTCCAGCTTTAAAAGTAAGATTTTATAATGTCAATTTTACAATTTAATATTCCCCAATTTAGTTACAAAAAAAAAAAAAAAAGATACTTAATATTTAACTCAGCTTAATTTATATTGAGAAACAAACCTGATAACAATAAAATGTTAATTCTCTGAAATAATTCATTTTTAATTTAAATCAAAACATAACATAGTTAAATGTTTAGTTAGATTATGACATAAAATAAGTATATTTCTTACTTAAAATAATATTTGGGAATTAGAAACATTTTATTTTATCATAACAATAATAACGTAACTTAATATGAGCTATATAATAAATACTAATTCAACATTTGATAAATATACAATTAAAAACAATTTTAGTGATTTATAATTTAATAGCACAGAATTATTTTTTTTTAATTCTGTGTTACAGTATAAGGTATAAACACTTTTACTTATTATGCTATTTAGATTTTAAGTTTAAATTCATAATTAACAAATATTTATCTGTGATCATTTTACATTTAAAGATCACTGCTTTAGTATTGTATTTTTTTAAATGTATTATTGCTCTTAAATCATATAAATCATTTTAAAATGTTAATTTAGTTTATGTAATTTATACTTTATTATTAAGTAAATATTTTTAATTCAAAAGGGTTAAGTTACTAATAGATTCTGATGGAAAAATCTAGTTACCTATTCAGAGAAATGTGATAAAAACACGGGTTTGCTCATTTTATTAAATATTAATGAATAAAAAAACTATTTTATATTATAATTAAATTAAATTCCATTAAATTGGGCTTCGCAATTATGTTTGAATCACTTAGCGTTGTATTTATAAACATAATAAGCTTCTTCCGACACATTACAGAATGAACTTTCTTATTGTAATTTGAAAACAAACATCAAAATTAGTTATTTTATTGTACCAGATTGTATGTCTACTATATTTTTTAATATTATTTATTTTTAAGGTATGTTAAAAATGTTTTCTTTATATTAATAAACAGCTTTATAATAAATATTACCAAAACCATATTTGTATTAATGAAAGTTGTTTATAATTAGTGTATGTTTTAAAACCTGGTACTTGAGGTTGATTATTTAGTTTTATTATAGTTTTGAAAAATTAATTATCTCAAAAGTGTTTTTTCCGATCTAAAAGCTCTTGTAAATTTAAAGATGCTCATTAAAAATAAGAATGTTAAAATTTTTGAAAATATAGATTTACATTAGTATGAAATTTTGTGTCATGTTTGTGTTCAGTATGTGATAAATCTTCACTTAAATTTTTTTTTAGCTGTTGTTTTTAAACTTAATTTAACAGTTTATATTCTTTAAACAAGAATTTTACATTATTTTATAGTTATGATAAATGTATACAGTTGATTGAGATATAATACTAAATATACTTACTAAAATTGTGGTAATGTTATGTAGGTGTAAATTAAAAACAAAAAAAAAAAAAAAAAAACCATTAAAATATTTCAGTGAAAAGCTAATCTATAATATGTGATTTATTTTGTATCAGTTTTAATTTGTATTATGTTAAGTTTATTTTTGTCATGTATTTTATGCAATGTACTGTTTTTTTTTTTTTTTTGTTAATATGTAAAAACAAGATTAAAACGCACTTTAATACTTGCCAATGTAATTTTTCGATTTTAAATGAGTATTTGAAAAATCTTGGAAAATATTACTTTTCTTTGATTTAATAATAACTAAAAATATAATTTTTGTTGTTTTTGTTGTTTTTGTTATTTTGATTTAATTATTTATGAGTTAAACTATTAAATTATAAGTTAATACAAACATTTAAGAATAAAGATAGATTACCCACATAATAAAATACTGATATTATTAATATTCTTAGATATCACTGTCCTGTACAACAACATCTAACTGTGCAATCACCGAGTCCAAAGTACATGATGTAATAGAACTAGAACTTGTTATTCATGTAATCCTTTGTTAAATGAGTATGCTGTTTTTCGATTAAATATTTAATATACTATAAATAACTGTGACTACCTAAAATATCTTATTAGACTTAATATGATCTGAGAGTGGTAGGACTTAAAGGGTTTTAATGATTGCATTGATAAATAATTCAACCGTCAATTGTTTCGGACTATTTTTCTTTCAAATTTGTCTCCAAATTCACCTAAATACAAAATAAAATTTAGTACATAATCAGCAAAACTAAAAATTAAGCGACTGCGAGTTTTTCGGAGGTGAGATTTCTAGCTAAACCTACTGGCTTTATTAATCACACATTTTCAATTTAAGCAGTGACCTGTTTCCGGACATATCTTCCGGAAAAACGTCTCGTGTATGACCACCAGGGCCGTAGCTAGAACAAATTTTTGGGGGGAGGGGAAGATTTGTAAATCAAATAATATTTTCATTTTAAGTAATTAAAAAAACACTCATTTAAAAAAAAATCACATTTTACTATGTTAATGCATAATAATTATTTTAAAGTAAATTTATATTATATACAATGTTATAAATTAAATTTATTAGTTGTAAAATATTTCGGAGGGGGTTGAACCCCTAACACCCCCCCACCATATACGGCCTTGATGACCACTTTAAAAGTTCGTTTCTAAAAGCCCTAGCTTGAGCAGGAGGCAATTGGTGTGTCTCGGTGTTTTTTAGTGACGTTGACAAAAACGAATTTTTCAGTTTGTAACTTGAAAATTAATATGCGATCAATTACAAATTCGATGGTCCAAAAATCATTATATTATGAACCATATATATTATCAAAGATATTGACGCGGATAAAGTCTATGCCCCCTAGAGCCTGGTGCCACAACACAACGTCCATACTCCATGTTAGTATATATTACACTTAGGTATTGAGCATTGACGTAATTGCAATTTGGAAGATACAATGCGGTACGATGAAAATGATGTTTTATTCTTAAAATTTAATCCAAACTTGTTTATAGACACGTAATATTATTGTAGGTATTATTATTATTATAACTGCAATTCATTGACCTTCATTTGTTAGGTAGGTATATAATTTTTAAGTGACATAGACAAAATTATTGGTTTACAATGACTCGCGAATTCCAAGTCTCATTAATTTTGCGTTTGGTGTTCTGTACCCCAGCGAATTACTAACAAAATGTTTCATGTATTAAATTATTGTTTCAACATACTCATTGAATTCAAAATAGCACGTGCAACGCATAGGAAATCTATTTTTAGGGTAAATGCCTGAATCTTCACATTGTAGGTATACATTTGCAAGTAAAAATAAATCTTTTTTCATGACACGTGATCGCGTAAATTGGCTGTTTCAAACGATATTCTGTATGCAACAACGCAATAATTTTTTTTTAGAACATTAGAAATGTTTTTATTTTTATATAAGTGTGTTACTGTGCTGTGTGTAAAAATGTAAAATAAAAACTATTCTTATTCTTTGATCATATTATTTATTGTCGTGGAAGTGGGTGTAACACATTTATTAGTTATTTTGTGATTTTAATGTTTTGTTTGTGGTCTTGTGTTTAATTTTAATCTTTAATACTTTATTAATTATTGGTTTATTAACTTACTTTTGATTATTGTTACAAAATGACATGTGATCATCAAAAATCGTTTGAACTTTGAATTTTGAAATAACTACTATTATATAATATAAATAATTATACATATTGAACCATTTCGGACTTTATCCCTAAACAAAATCTATTTTAGGAAGTTGATAATATATACATTACCATTTACTCCGTTAAAACATTTAGCTATAATTTTATTAGTATACTTGTGTGACTTATCAGCATTCATTGATGTAAAATAATATAATATTTATTTATTTTAATTAAATAATAAATAATATATAAAATAATAATAATATGTATACGCTGAACGCGCGGTATTTCATTTATTTTACTGTACGTTATATATTGTTAGCAATTAGCAAAATATCATACAATATAATATACAAGTATATAGGGTAATAAATTATTCGACGAAAAAATACAAATTTCAGTATTTGTTAATATTGAATATAGAGAGAATACAGAGTACATAACAACAAACAATCCAACCAATTAAAACAATTATAGCAGTTGACCTTGATCTAGCATCCCTAATTATTTGGCATTATAGTTCTATAACCGAAACTTTTCCATTGAGAGTTTTTCATTTACTATCACATTCACTTATTAGTAATTGTCTAATATATTTATAAATAGATTATGCAATAAAAAATGTAATTAAAAAAAAAAATAAAAAATGTAACCGTTGCTTACAGTTACTACTTCCGAATTTTTTTTATTAATACTCATATTTATTAGCGTTATTTTTAATAATATTGAGAAATAGGAAATCTTCGACTATAGGTAGAAATCTGTTTCTATTATTGTGAGGATTGGTGGTGAGCAGAGACGGATTTACACAATTGCCGCCCCTTGACAAATTTTTTTTGCCCCCATTACGACTTAGTAAAAAAACAAAATAACGAAATATGTAATCTATGGTTAGTATTTAGATAATAGATAATATACCAATATACGTTCCGGCAGTCGTTCGATTATTTACTTGGACGTTTATTGTTATGTATTAGTATTATAAAATAATGAAGAAATTATATTAACAAGAATATTATGTTATACAAATATTAAACATTTTCATTTTCCATCCTTCAAAGTAATCACCGTACATAAGAAAATCAAAAAAAAAACCTAGAGTATATTTTCAATAAAATATTGGCCTAAAGTTGCCGCCCCTAAAAATTTGCCGCCCTAGGCAACTGCCTACTTTGCCTGACGCTAAATCCGCCACTGATGGTGGGTAACAATTTAAAATAGGTAGGTACCTAACAAGAAAAAAACCTTTCCCTTCTTTATAATACATAATATTAATTAAGCTCCAACACAATAGAATTTTTCAAAACAATATAAATAATAAACCTACTGTAAGTCACAACTAAAATATTGTTTAACTATTTAAATTAAATTATATATCATATTTATTATTATATAATTGTATTTTACTAAAAATGTAACGCTATTAGCCCATGTTGTCAAAGCTGAAATTTATTTATGTAAATTTCAAAATCAATAAAAAAAATATATATATTAATAATATTATTATATAAATAATAGTTAGGATCGCTGATTGATGAATGACAATGACCTTGGATAATCGAAATTATTTATTTTTATTTTTGGTACTACAATATAGCTTGAATGAACTATTCATTTACACCATCAATTACTATTAATTTGTTTTTACATTTTTTTACATTGTTTATAAGCACAAATCAATAGTTTATGCAAAATAATTTAATTTTAAGAACCTGATAAATGTATAACCTTTGTGGAAGCCCTAACCGTCAAACATATCTTATTATCTTGCTCTTCTGTAACTTCATAAATACCATAACATCTTTAAACATACCGGATCATTTACACAAATGACTTGGACCTGTTCATGAAAACTCCAACAAAATTATATTACTTTTCTAAAAGTAACCAAACTGTATAACCTTAACTAATTCAATTTGTCTTTTTTTCATATGTTGTGTTCTATTTTTCTCTATATTTTATTACATACTTGAACAAACCACATTGTTATACTTCTAAACATCATATGTTATTATAATGTAATATTAATATTGTAAATAATGTGAGCCAATAACCTTAGTTGTTGAGCTTCAATTAATAATAATAGTAATAATAATAAAATTTAATTTTAAAATAAATATAATAGATTACCACTTCTTAATGTTGTTCACAACAGTGGCGCCAAAGTGTTTAAAAAATACTATGACATCATACATTCAGAGGCCCCTCTGGGGCCTGCCCCCCACCCTAATTTTTTCACAACCAGGCCCCAGTACCTCTTGGTGGGTCCCCCAGCTATAAAATCTACTATGACATATGTCATTGATAAATTAGGTGATCGGCGCCACTGGTTCACAACATCACCACAAATTAAATACATTTCAAATTTAATATGGGTTAAGTAACAAAATATTAACCACAAAATATTTTTAATTGACTTTTAAAACCAAACAATATTCATGAAAATGTCTATGGTATATATTTTTGCATTTATTTAATTTTAAAAAATAAAATAATTTGTATTTGGTTTATAATAATACTTAAGTAAAAAAAAAAAAATGTATACAACTTTTAGGAGTGATTTATGAACAAAATAATTTGTCTGAATAGAAATTATTGATATTAAAATATAAAGATTACTTATATAGTTATATCTTATATTTATAAAAGATGCACACTAAATAATGTATTGTCTTTATATCATAATTATTTTATGTACTTAAATTACTAAAATTAAATAAAAAAAGAAAAATAATAACAATGAATACTTAAAAGTTAAAAGTTAAAAATGAATTTTACAGGTACTAAGTTAAGGAGATTATAAGGAAAAATAAGAATACATAAAAAATAATTCCAACAACACAAATTAATAATATAACCAAAGTGCAGAAAATAAAATTGTTTAGTTGAGCCTAAATGATTACATTGATGTAGGTGTCCAGAAATTCATCTCTCTTAGTTCTGTAGGTTTGGGTTTTATGGATAAATTGCTGGAAGACAATGGTTTAGGGAATCGTTTGCATTCTTTATCAGATAATTCTTCTTGTGAATCAGCCCTGTGTGAAAATAAGTTTGATAATATCCACGATGAGCCTAGTTTATCTCCAGATGATTCTTCTTGAAATGGGGCTGTGAAATACGGATTTTTACGAATCATCCGTGGTGATCCAGGTGGTGAACTAATAGGACTTGCTGGGAGTGATTTGCTGTTCCGCCGTTTAGTTAACATTGATGGTGACGGACCCACAACAAGAATATCTTGAGGTCCAGAAGAACGACCTTGATATGCTCTCCGTCCTGATACCATTTGATGTGCCATTGCCACAATAGATTTGCCACATTCAGAAGCTCCACTTTTAAAACCATCATCAATCCCTAATGATTTTGGAGGGTCAGTTACATTTTCACCCAAACTTGCAGCTGCTACTGCATCTATAAAATGTATACAACAGTTAGTTAACTATTTATTTTACTGTAAACATAAAAATGGTTAAAAACCAATGTATTTAAAAAATAAGTGTTTTATGTATCATAAATTATTATAGTTGAAGTATTTGACCATATAAGTAACTATTAAAGTAATATTATTAGTGTCAATGATAGATGATTTCCAATAAAGAGCAATAAATATATTTTCTACATTAATGTTTAGTTTTTGATTTAATTTCAAGATACAATATGTATAATTATAGATAAATAATCATCACTTGTTTCCTTAATAATGGTTAATAAATAGTAATAAGTGAGTAAATGGTTAACTTTTTGGAGAAAGTGGACACATTTGAATATTTGATCATAATTTAAAACAAATATTTATTTTTTGTACAATGGTTTATTTACATCACACTTTATGATTTTTATTTATAGTTCAATGCCAAGTTTGTTCAATAAGATTATACATTTGATACATTATGTACTTTAGTGCTAGTTTTTAAATAAATAATTAAATTATTATAGTTAAATGTGGCTTGTAAGTTTCCAAAATAATCTTGACCACGAGCCCTGAAAAACTAGGTATGCCAGTATGCCACTGAATTTAAGCATGCTCTAGTCTAAATTATAAAATCTTAGAACAGTTAAACTCGGTTACATTACAAGGGTTTAACCAACTTTTTAAAAAATGATTTAACAATTAAATAGTTTTAACATTTGAAGGTCTTTTCTGTTTGTAATACAATATTCAATTTTGATATGAAAAAATATGTAACAGTATTTTGTGTGAAATTACAATTGTTAGATTACATATAATCTAAAACATATAATTACATTTAAATAAATAAGTAACTATATGTCACTATTTTCAATAATGCTACTGAATTATAATAAAGAAAAAAAAAATTTAAATAATAATATCATATTTCTTCACAGGTCAAATAATGTTCACGCAACAGGAAATGTAATTGTAGAGTGGCATATTTTACTATATTTAGACAGTGTGGGCTATGAATCATTTAAAGTGTATGATTTAATTAGTTACATAATACAAATCATAGTTTGTAATCTTAAACCTACATGATATTTTAATTGATACAAAAAACTACGTTTCAAATTTCTATACAATTTAAGTAGATATAATTAATCGGTAATTACATATTACGCATAAATATTAAATATGTTTCATCATAAAACTCTATTAATATTTAACCACAGTTAATTAACATTTAAATAATATGTATATCATATAAATCCTAAATAATTGAACGATCACTACATTGTAGAGTATACAAATATTTAATTTATAAATAAATAAATTTTACTAATGACAAAAATGACAAATAGTTTTAATAATTTAAAATTAAGCCAATATAGATAGTGTATATGATTATTGTACTTACTTACTAATAAGTAATTGGAAATTAACCCTCTTTTTTAAACATTTTAAGTTTTGTGAATTTTTTTATTTTATTATAGTAAAAAAGGTGATTATAAACTCTGCTAGAATACTGATTAGATTTAAAGGTAATGAAAATATTCAACGTAAACTCTGTCAGTTTTCTTTACTCATCAACATTTTTAGCTTATATTAAACATTTAGTCTCAGGATTTTTGATTTTTATTGAAAAATAATATTATGAAATCATATTTTTAAACTTAAATTTCCTTTGAATCAAATCGTGTTCAACTTCCACTTAATAAAATATTTAATGTATATAGTTTTTTTAAAAAAACCTTGCACAAAAATTATCATTATCATTAATATCAATAATAATTATGTTAAGTATAATACCTAAAACTAGGCTTTATAATCTAATTAGCTACTGAAAAAATGTTAATTATATAAGCTTTTAGGTTAAAAAAAAACACCTTGCTAAATGTATGGTTCATAGGCGGTCCTACGGGTGCAGCCACTGCAGCCTGTGCTGCACCTGACATTTTAACCGCTCTCCACGTTTTTTTTTTTTTTTTATCAGTGGACATATTAACTATAATTATTCATAATTATTTATAAAAATAAATAAGAATTAAAATTCCAAGTAGAAAAATTGAATAAAATGTTTATTTGTGTGTGTGTATTTATGTATTTATATGTGTGGTAATGATATTGGGAATTTGGGATATAAGTACATACCTACGTGTATACTATAATTTAATGTGCTGCACCTGATGTAAATTTCTGGAACCGTCTATGGCATGGTTTCAAAATACATTACAAGTTCATTAATTTCATTAAAAGATGTTATATTTGTTTTTTCGCACAACATAGATTAAAGTCTTTCAAATAAAATCATTTTTTATGATTTTTGTGTTATCTTAAATTAAGCCATTTATTACAAAAATTATAGAGGATTATAATTTTGAGGGTTATATAATTTATAATTATTTGGTTTTGTATTTGACTTTCAGAGTAAAACTTTGTGTGTAAAAAATGATTGGTCTCCATTAACAATGAAATATGGACCAACCTTACAATGTTACATTATTTTATATATATTATATATACTAAATACATTTCAGTTCAGTTCAGTGACTATACATTATTAACTTTCATGTATATTATTAACAACATAATAAAATAAAAAACTGGTATCATCAGTTGATCAATATAAAGTATGAACCAAAACGTTTAATGTGTAATAATCGCAATACCTACAGATATCTTTTAAGTATTTTGTTAATATCTTGATTTACTAATCAAATAAATCAGTTTTAATAACTGAATTAAAAAAAATATTTAGTTTTGTAAGTATCCAATATATTAACTAACAATTAGATTAGATTATATTTAATTACATGATACCAACAATAAATTGTATTAACAAATTATTCATGATATTGGCATTGACCTTGACAAAAGTATGAAAAATGGACTAATTAATGTGTAATATTGTTAAAATATTTATCTTTAAATATAAATAATTTCAAACATTTATTAAATTTGGAATTGTTTTTGTGCTTTAGTTACTTAGTTATAATATTAATATTCTAAAAGCATTCTTATTCTAGGTCACCTATATTATTTCCCCATTATTTTATAATTCTATTCCATTATCTGCTGTATTAAGTTAAGTTTGGTTAAAAAAAATATTAATAAAACAAATAATTACAAACAAGTAGTACTTGGTTTAATTGTTGAAATTATCTGATAATAAAAATTATTGTTTATAAGTAGTTCTTAGGGTTTAGTTATGTGGTAAAAATAAATACGGAAATATAATCTATTAATAATCTAAAACAATGTTTTCAACTTAAATATACAAATTATATAGAAGGGTGTATACCAATACACCATACATATTTTAAAGTAATGTCTAGATGAGAACCACCGCAAAAGCTTTTTATTATGAAAAAGGTTTTTTTTTTTAAATAGCTGACTAGAATTTTAAAACATACATATATTAATATATATAATATAAATTTAGACTAAAAGTAAAAATCTTATTGGGCCACTTCTTTTTGTTAAAAATTCTAAATTAAGCGTTGATTATGTATTAAAATGACTGGGGCAATAACTTAACAACTTGTTTAACATTCTTTTAAACTATAAATCCTAATAAATAAAATGTACCTTAAAAAAATAAATATAATAACTCACCAGCACAAGTATTTGTAATGAAGCGTTGACAAGCGAGTGTATGTCCCTTATATTCTGGTGTTTCTGTAACAATTAGAGCTGGAGGCATTTTTTTAAAATTTTGAACTGTTTTTTCTGCTAAATTTTCCTCAGTTGGTTTATTTTTAGTGTTCTCGCTGTGTTTTTGATTTACCGAGTCTGGTTTCAAATAACGAACCAAAAAAAAACTGTCGTCTGTTTCTTCTGGAGAAAATGATGGTTGGTCTAGGTCATATCTAAATGAAACATGAAAGTTATAAATATAAATTTATATGAAACAAATTATCAGTTAAATGTTATTATATCAAGTAATCTACTCAATAATTCACTTAAAAATTAATAAAATACCAATAGTATCTGAAGAGATAGTAAATAAAATACATTTTAATAATCAGTCACGAATAACTACTTGAAAGATCATACTTTTCATAACATAGGATTATATGTTGATCATGTTTTCTTATGCACACACATGTGCTATTGTAATTAGTTTTTAAATGCTAAAGTATCTTCAATTTAAGCCACGCATTGTGCATTCATACTTCAATATAAAGTATGATTATTTAGTAGATACTTACATTCATTAGTATTTATAATGAATTATATAAATTATATATATATATATATATCATTTAATATTATTAACTAATTCAAGAAGTCGGAAAGGTTTATGATAGTGGAATAAAATGAAAAAATACAAATATTGTGTTCTATACACTTGACATAATTCCTTTTTATTTGTCTACCATCAATGTGTAAATGTTATTTATAAGTGGATCAATGATAATTAACAATAATAATACCTCTATCAAACTACAAATTATTGCAGAAGTCTAAAATATATCTAAACATTTTGAAAAGACTTTAGTCAGTGATAAGTTAATAGTAGCAGTACAATATGTGCTAGTAAGTTATAAACTAAAATATATAATTTTAAGACATAAAATAATAGTTAGGCATTAGGGCAAGGGGTAGGGGTCAGGAACTTTTTAGTAGAAAAGAGCCATTTTTAAAAGAAGTTACTAAACTATTATGTCCAGATAGACGCACAGGTTTTACGGTCCAGTAATCAAACAACCTTTTTTTTTTTATTAGTCAAAATTTTTATTTGACGGTCTCAATATATTGATGTATTTATCAAAGAGCAATATGAGGATTTGAAGCCACAGGTTCCCGACCCCTAAACTAGGGACTAATAACTAGGTATAAAAAATATAAAAGTACATAAGTGCAAATACCAGTGAACAAATATAACTAGTTTTGTCTTTGATGTTTGGTAGACTATTTATAAAGTGGTTTCTTTGAATTCAAAAAAGGAATATGGCTTAGTATGTACATAATATTAAAAACATGTTATACATCAGGGTTAATTAGTATTTAAAAAATATATTATGCTTCATAATTCAATATTTATAATTTAATTAGTAAGTTAACTACTATTAAATACATTGTTTGTACTTGCATACTTATTACATTTCAATTTATCAGGAAAATAAAAATGGGCATGATAGTTAGAAAATATATATTATTGGCTAACATACTAAAATTTAATCTGAATTAAATTTAATATTTCTATTTGAATATTTTACTTAAAACAAAAATAATGTAGGTATATAAGTTATCAATATTTTTTATTCAAGTGAAAACTGTACAAAATCATTTTAATCATTTGCTTTATATTTTGTCTTCATTCTATTAATTAACAAATGCTAACTGGACAGAAAAAATGTGTAAACATATTATTACCATCAATTATGACTCATAAATCACGTTCTTTGACAGATATAAGTTTTTAGCATAAATTATTATCCATTAATAAATATAGATAGGTGCATGTATATTTAATCAATGTTAATAATAACATTATAACAACAGTTTTAACAAGTATATGTAAGTACTATACTTATATACTTTAATCAAATTAAGAACAGTATTTTACCCACGAGTCAACCATCTGTGTAAGAATGCAACACCATACTGCATTTGTGTTAACTACAGAATTCAGTTTATAACTTTAAATGCGTAGAAATATCTGATGAACCTATATAATTTTCACAGCAGCCTAAATCTCTGGCATTATCAAACCTGAAGATTATTACGGACTTGTGTATAATATGAATGTAAGAAATTTTGGGTTAAAGCAATATTGCATTGTAAATTTGTAATATATTTTGCAGTTACCTTACTTATTAAAGAGTTCAAGTCATAATGAAGTATATTATAAACTTGAAACATAAAACTGAGACAAGGTTTGACAAAAGGAAAGATTGAAAATATTAAAATTCCCTAAAACTTGTTTAATTGAGCCACAATTTATTTATTAAATGTTTGAATAAAATCAAAAGTATTTTTGAAGGATGGTTTGGGAGACTAGTCACCATATGGTTTGTGCCACTACTAGCTAAATTTAAAGAATACATAATATTTAATAGATTCAATCAATGTATGACAAACATGAAAATATAGTATTACGAAATGATAAGAATTAAAAACATGAAGTGGGTTGTGTTATTGTTATTATTATTATTTTTATTACAAACATGTAATATGACGTCTATTATAGAGTTATCTAAGGATTGAACTTAATATTTAATCATTGTTGCGTGATATAATTTTTTTTTTTGTGAAATTCAGGGAATTAGATAACAAAACAAAATATAATAATACGTCTTATTAGTTTATTCACTATGTGAAAATACCTTACAATATATTAGTGTTTAATATAGGTACTTTAAGTTAAACAAATGAATGCAGTTGATTTGAAAGAGAAAATCCAAATTACCGTTATTATCAGTATTTCGGTTAGAAAATGCATTGGTTTTAATATATAGACGGTACACATTTAATACATCAATTTATTGTTTAAAGCCAAGTTTATAGTTGCCATAATGCCTGGCCAATAAGAATGACTTTATAGACGGCCAATGGAATTTTTAATTATTTTGAATCGCAAATAATATAAAAGGAATCTATTTGAGTATTTAACTAGTATTAAAAACACAAAAACATGAATAATTAAAGTTTCATTACCTATAATTAACATTTAATTTAAGTTATTGTTAAGATATACTTTATTAATCAATTAATGTTATTTAATCAATTTTTACCAAATTCATGAATAAATTTATTAAATTAGCTGTGATTAGCAGGTAGCTGAATTGAATTATAGATAATTTAAGTTATCTACAATAGATTATAAAAGTTGTAATACCATCACTATTAATATGAGTCTAATTATTTTTAATTTAGTAGTTTATACCGTTTATCGAATTAAAACAGACTAAAATATTATTATATAATAAATACATAGGTAAAAACTATTTTTCAGATTTAATAATCAAATATTTTGTTTACATCCTGATTGCGAATATTAGATATATATTATATTATCTCTATAAAAACTAACCGATCATTTATTTTAGATTTCATCCACTGAGGAATCGGGAACCCAGATGATATTGAACGATCAGCTGAACTCATGTTGAAGGTAGGAATTGATTGACTAGAAGATGTAGGTGCTGGTTATTGAACGCTGTTGCTGGATAACTGATTCTGGTTAAGAATAGGCCTTGGCTATGATACAATTCGACTGAGAAAAAAACATACCAAAACATTATTAAAAAGATCCGTTAAATACTTCAATAGAAAAATAATAATAATGAAATATTGCATACTGACTAGGTACTAGTTTGTTCAATATAATTACACGGGAATTGGACGCAATACAAAATTATTATTATTATTATTAACCTTTGGCCTTGATATACGGTGTGGAATAAGGTTAATACGCAGACAGACGACAAGTTTGAGTGCGTCGAGAAACGAATTCGAAGAAAAATGCACATACCTTAAGGTTTCTAAGATGCGTATAGACTGTTGATGGATGGCTTTTCATTATTTTCATTACTTTGTAGTCCGGTTTGCAAAGATCGTCTGAGAGTTGAGAAACTGGTGGACAAACGCACAAACAATAAGTGAACAACTTAAACGTAGTCGATTTCACTGATGACTGATGAGTAATGAGAATTGAGAGGGCACTGGCGAGTGCAGACTGCAGAGTGATGACTGATAATAATATAGCGATTACGAATTCCGATTTCACCTCATCTGTAGATCATATCCAAGTCTGTGGCACGGTAGCAGATAAGAGCGAAGTTAGAATATAAATTTTTCACGCACAGCCTGTAATAATATAATAACAGGCTATTATTATTATATTTTATCTTTCGCATATTTTGCCTAAACAAAGACGGTCGTCAAGATGTGAGATTGTGTTATCTTTGTAGGACGCAGTGGTCTCAACTCTCAAGTTAGATATTACCAGCTACGAATAGGAACATTTTCATTGTTCACTGCCCTCAACTCCACATTAATGTTTGGCGACCCGCCATTTAAACTCAATTTCAAACGATTGATTGACCAAATAAATTGTATGGTTCCATACTTCCGCGTTTAAATCACAGAATTCTGTGCTTTAATAGTTTATACTCTTTCCACTCAGTATAACATAAAACTAAATTAATGCAAATTATGATGTAATAAGATAAATGTATACACCGCATTAGTCATTCTAACGTTTATTACTTGTGTATGCAGAGGTTAAAGTGGGGAAAAATTCCAGAGGGGACTAATGTCTCCATAAAGTTTTAACCGTTCCATATATAATTTTAGGTATAATGTCTAATGTATAAAATCCTAATTTGTTAAAGGGGACTCTTTTTAACCGCCTTCAGAGGTAAGGGGACTGAGTCCAGCGTCCCCCCACTTTAACCCCTGTGTGTATGGTCAGTGTTCGCAGATCACCATATTATATTAGTACTGTTGAGCACCAAATTTACTGACTTCTACTCAATCATATTGTAGTTTAACAACAGACTATAATACTATATGAAATAACTGTATAAGATATCAAAATTAAAGTTTTAGTGATAGGAAAAATGCTTGGCATGTAGAATACAATTATAAATAATTGTTCTTACCAGACATCTTCTATCAAAATTCTGTGTTATTTTATAATATGAAAATTTTACATGTCACACGACTATCACTGATTTCATCATAGTAATAATTAATAAGAAAGCAAAAAAGCATACATTAAAAAAATTCATACTGAATCGCCAGTTTTGAATTCTACTGATAAACTAACTAGGTACTTTCACTGAATAAGAGCATTTATATTGATCAGTAATAAAAGTGAACATAATTTTGTCATTCAAAATTATAATAATACAAATTATAACTCTTGTAGATATTTGCGATTTCTAGCATGTCTATGTAAAATTATTTAAATAAAAAATGTAATATCATTAATTTAAGAATTTATATTTATTGTCAACTTGAATAATATTAAAATACCTATAGTACATTTTTACATTTGTTATTAAATAATTTAAAAATCATTCCATATATAAAGAAGGAGTGAATACAATATTTCTTTTGATTTTGTCTAATACTTCTTGCATTTTTTCACTTATTTTGTTAGTACCAATCATTTTTGCTGCATTTTTAATAACAGTCAAAATTTCATTCAATTGAACTATGCATCTGACTATAATCCCTTCTTGAATATCTGTTATTTCCATTATTTCAGAAAAAGGCTAAGGTAAAACAAAAAAAAAGAATGTTAAATTAGTCAATACTACCAATTATTTAGTAAATTTACCTTTTCTTGAGCCCATAAATACAGCACTTTTACCAAATTGAAGTTGAGATTAACACGTTCATAGTTGCTTAAATAGTTTGATTCAACCGACTGAATGTAATCATGTTTTTGTTTTATTAAATTCATTCCCTAAAAATAATAATAAAAGTTTGATGTTTAAGCAATATAGAATATTAGTATACCTTTAATATTTACGTTTATCAAACTTTGTTCTTTGATTTGTTCCAAGTCAATATTTGACTTAGATTCGCAAACTAAACACGAAAGAACAGCAGCAATTTCTTCTGGTTTCATTTCTTCAAACATATTACATAATAGTAGTTCAGTGACTAAAAGTTCATGTGAACCCATAGTTGCAGCTACATTCCCTTTTTGGGTAGCTGAAATTTTAAAATTTATAGCATTATACATTTGTATAACCATTAATAACGTCACCATAATTTTTTTTCTTCAAAGCACAACATCTGTACATTTTAATAAGAAAACCATATAATTTTACTAAAATAATAATTTTTTTTTTTGAAAAAAAACATTAATTGTTTATACATAAAATGCCAATAGAAAAACATAGATAATATATTAAATAATTATCTGTTAATACATATATTAATCATAATAGACTCCCAACAATCAATGGACTATGGGTTTTAGTGTGTTTTACAGTACAGTAGAACTTCGATTATTTAGACTAATTAATGTCAAGGGTGGTCCGGAGTCCAGACAAGCAAATATCCGGATGATTAACATATAATATATCAAAAGTTATATAATTGTATGAATATACTATTTATTATTGATATATATATGTAATATAATTTAAAATTTGTATAAACAAATTATTTTATTATATATTTAACTGAAACAAAATAAGCCTTAATTATAATATATCATATTCAGGGTGATTCTTTTATCAAACAACACTCATTATTTCAAAAACTATTGACTTTTTTAATTTTTTTTTTTTTTAAATTTTAGATCCATCTTGTTATAGAACTATATATTTTTTAAATATTTTCACCCTTATATTTATCAGGTAAACCATTATCAACTTTTGATTTTCAATTGACAACCTATAATTAAAATATCATAAACTAAAGAGGCTATTTTTTTTAATGAATTTTCACGTTTAAATTTTCATTTTGCATTAATCCGTTTACAAGATATAGCCTCCCAAAGTTGAGTGGTTTTGGGTGGTGTTTGTGTGTTATAGGCGTATGTTAGAAGGTATTTACACACAATCACCCTATAAGTGTTGTTTGATAAAAGAATCACCCTGTATATACAATAGGTTATATACAATTATGAGACGCGTGTATGAATAACAGCACATGCCGTTTTTTTTTTCTCGTCTGGATGATTGGGGTTCGAATAATCGGAGTTCAACTATATACATAAAATATGTAGGTATACTGTAAACTGTATAGGTGCAATATAATTGTGATAAATCATCAATCAATAAATACTTACCACAAATCAACTTTTCTTAAAGCGGGACGTTTTTAGGTTATTTGGGGATAGCGGAACACTTATCCCAAAAGTGGGACTGTCCCACCCAAAGCGAGACGTATGGTCACGTTTATTAATAATGATTGTTTATAAATGATTACTAACTTATTTCATTCCTTGGATTTATATATTTTAATTCTTTGAGAATTTCAACTTTGTTGATATATTCATTATACAACTGTAATGCTTTATTTGATATTTGGTGTTGTAATTCTGCTATTCTTTCTACTCTTGTTTGATATTCATATAATTTTGAGAACTAAAATTAAAATTAATAACAATTTTATTTTTAAATGATGAGCATTTAAGAGAATTCTACTTGTTTTCTCCCTTAATTAACTATTTGTGTTCAAAAAACCAACTTAGTGTTGTAATCTCTGGAGTTAGAGTAAATTGATGTAGATGCACAGAAAAAAATTCAGTACCTATATATCATCAAACTTAAAGCTTAAAACATAATTTGTGTTAGTAATTTGGCTATTTTTGACAATATTTGGGTACTCATAACTTGTATAAATATTGAAATATCATAAAAAATGCTAAATTAAAAACAGTGTTCTTAAGTTTAAGTTTGATGATAAGTTAATTTTAATACTTAAGAGGACGCCACACCCGTACATGTTGTCTCCGTTGTACAAGTGCGTAGCATGGCAAATTTTACCCTCAGCAGATCACGTTTATCTCCGTTAAACAATTTTAAAATATTCATAACTCGCTTTAAAATTAAAATATAATAAAAAGCCAATGAGATGTCCTAGATAATAATCTTGCCTTTAATTTTTATAATAGGTCAATTCATTCTAAATTTTAAACTAACGGAGATAAACGTGATCTGCTGACGGTAAAATTTGCCATGCTAGGTACTTGAACGGTCTAGGACATTTCGGCGTGGCCGTTTCGGCGTATGGCCGTAAGACCATTTCAAGAAATTAGGTAGGTCACTATAAAATATAAATATAACTTTTTTTTAACTGCGTGTGCTCTTAAAATACCTCTTTGCGCCACTGCTGCAAAAGAAAGTGTTTCGACCACTTTGTATTCTCCTTACCTCCTTACCTTAACCTTACTAAAAACTTATTAAAATTTTGATTGCTTGTGCCATGGTGACTTCTAACTACTGACTACTTGACTATCTTATATTAATCAATTATCGTCTATCGATACATCGTATAGGTTAACTACCTATATCTTTATTACTTATACTAATATAGATTATGATGTGTGACAGTATAATATATATATAATATATTATTATTATTATTATTTACAGTTCATACGGAACCGACGAAAGTGAGATTAATGCTAACATTATATTATCTAAACGCGATTAAAATATTTTTATGAAAAAAATAACTATACGCCGAAATAGACCCACGCCGAGATGGCCACGCCGAAATGTCCGGATCCGGTACTTGAACGACGGAGACAACATGTATGGGTGTGGCATCCTCTAAAGGTAACAACACAAGGTGAGTACTGGTGAACACAAATTTGGTATGTGTTAAGTGTGGACTAGAGAAAAAAATAGTGAGTTATTCACATTCACTTAAGTAGGGAAATCGGACTATCTTGTCATATGTGTTCTATCCACAACATTACGACTGCAGAACGAACTCACTCAACCGTTATTAACTACTCTATCACTATATTCCAATTTTAGACAGTATTATATTCTCATAATAAGTGTATGATGTAAAAGTAGTTTAATGACCAAAAAAAATCTTTATGAATCAGTAATATATTATTAAAAATAATTATATAATATTATCAATGCGTCATTCAAACCTATACACCATATTTCAATGACATACATGTAATAGTAATTATATTATTATATTACACCTTGGAAGTAAATCTGGAGTTGTACCAAACATTTTTTTTTATAATTCTTAGCCTCAACAGATGTCATAACCTTTCAATCCTTCGGGCGAACATTTTGAAACATGATGTGAAATTACAAAACAATGTGTTAACCCAAGAATTGTCGACAAAATGAAATTATCTTAATTACTATTAAGTCACGACAATAAATATTTAAATTGGGTAGAGCTCACACAACAAGATAGTCGGGAATTGGTATAAATATAATATATGAATTGGATTAAAATTAACTATTTAAAATATCTCTTATATCTAAATTATCTGTACATCCATTCATAAAATATATTCATTATAAATCAATATACCATAATCAAGAGTATAAATAATGATTATTAACTTATTATTAATAAATATAACTCCAATGTAAATAACATTAGCATAAAAACACACACTTACAACATCATCAAATGCAATAATGTCAGACAAATCAATACTGTACACTTGATTTTCTAAAGCATGCATACGTAACATAGTTTGGTGTAATTCAAAATTATCAATTCCTAGATCTAACAAGCTTAGCACTGAATCTTCATTTTCTACTCGATTTAAAAGTAATGTTTTTTCCGATAGCATTGTAATGGCTCTCAAGCAGTGTGTAGAAATAGCTGCATCTCTGAATAATATGATAAAATTATTGATTACAACAAATTATAAATACAATTAACATGAAATAATACATTTATGAAAAATATAATCTTATGTAACATACCTAAAACGCTCATTTTGTCTCATTTCCCAATTTTTTATAATTGAATCATTATCAAAATTACCAGAAAATTTAGTGATTGCAAATATTGAATTTGAAGATATAGTTAAAATGGTATGAGCATTATTAGAAATAACATCTAATGATTTATCTAATAATCTTCTTTTTCTAGATAAGTAAATAAATTTATACCAGGAATCCATTTTATTGTCAGATTCTTTATTATTTAACTTATCATTGTCTAATACTAATACTCTGAAAAAAGTTAAAAGTACTTAGTATACATACATATACTGAGTATTAAGTGATTCTAAGGGAACACTTATTACCTTAAATGTATTAACATTTCAAAAAATATTTTTTTTACAAAATTTTGAGATTTTTTCATTATTTATTACAAAACATGTTTGAAAAACAATTATATTTTTCTACTATTTTTAAGTTGTTAATTCATTTTTTTTTTTTTTTTGAAAGCGATAACACATTTATATTTATATTATAAAAAAAGTACATTTTTCTGAGATAGATTTTTCAAGTATAAAAATTGAATTTTAAATAAGTATCTAAAATAATTTAGTGTTCAGATGGAACTTATTAGCAGAATATCCCATGACACTCCATCTTTAGAATACTAAAATCCTAAAATTCAATAATTAGCTATTATAACAGAATTTTGAACATCAAAAAATCATAGATAGTCAAGATGACTAATAAGTACCATTAGTTTTTATTAAAAAAAAAGGACTTCTTAATATTAACTTCAAATTATGTAAAAAAAATATTTATTCCTTTCAAGATAATGAGTGTTTAATGTAAACATGATCTCTAAATATATGAATGTTGTAAATATGTTAAAATATTTACTTACCGAAATTCTTTTGGAATTTTTTTTGCGTTGCTTGATAATATAATAGCCAAATTTCCAATATAATGTTGGTGTGTAATGATGACAAATCTACCAACTTCACTAAAACTTTTATCACTCGCTGCATAAAGTTTATCCTAAAGTTATAATTTTTATGGGATTATTTCAATAATAAAATATTTAACATTATATACAAAATTATATTTTATGTTAAATATTAAAAATTGTATTAAAATTCAATTAATAGATGTTTTACAAAAAAAATATTATTATTTCATTCACACGTTAACCGCAATGCGGCTGCCAGCGGTCTCAAGAATATTTATCATGGATACACCATGGACATTTTTCAGTGTCTAAATACCATTGAATTTAAAAAAAAATTAAAAATATAAAAAAAAAATTGCATTTATCCCCAATACGCTACAACATATTTTCAAGATCATAATTGTAGTGCCACAGAAAAGTTAATACTATAAATCCAAATTAATTTACAGCAGCTCGTGGCTATATGGCCTCCTACGAATGATATGGTGTAGCAGTCGTCGGTCTAAAAATTATCAATACCTAATTATTTTTATACGGATGCCGCCGGCCGCATGGCAATCAATGTGTTAAAAATGTATATATTTGAACATACATATTTCTAAGTGGATAAATAAACTTTATAAGGGTTAACGTTTTTTTAAATTATATTTATATTCTAATTACCCAGTCTTCATTTCTGCAGTCTAAATACTCTTTGGCACGAAGATAAAATTCTTTTACAATTATATCTTGCTTTCCTGTTGGTTCCCAATCATCATTCCCATGTATTTCTTTTAAAGAATTTAATTCTTCAGTATATTCATCTTTTTTTTTAGCTCTAGCAGCTTCAATGAAACTACTACCTAATATTTCTTCTAGAGTTTCAGAATTTTTCTTTTTGAACATATTCAATATAATAGAATAACTGACTTTAAACTGAGATTCTAATTTAGCTGATTTACCTACAAAAAGTAAATATTTTTAAAATTGGTGAGACATATTTTCACATACCTATTTTTTTGATTAAAATCTAACCTAGCATCATATTTATTAATTCTCTATCATTAGGTAATTGATCATTTGCCATTATTATAACAGTACCACTGTCATCATGGCCCCGGCGACCTGCTCGTCCTGCCATTTGAGTGTACTCAGCCGGGGCTAAATTTCTTTTTTCTATACCATCAAATTTGTTAATGGCTTCGAATACCACTGTTCTGGCTGGCATATTAATACCTATTGCAAATGTTTCAGTGGCGAATAGACACTGTAAAGTTATTCAACATGTTAATAAAATAAAACAAATTCTTTTTTTATTTATTTATCAATTACCTTGACTAAACTTTTTTGAAATTGCATTTCTACTATTTCTTTTAGTATGGGTAAAATTCCACTATGGTGAACTGCAATGCCTTGACATAATAATTCTTTCATTAAAACAACCTAAAAATTATAAGTTTTTTTAATATTAAATTTATTATCTAAGCTATAAAAAAAAAGTTTCAACAAAAAAACATTGATATTTACTTGAGGTAAAGCTCTATCTTCTGGTTTTAATTTTTTTATAGCATCATTAAAAAAATACTCATTTGCTTGAGATTCTTTATTATTTAATAAGAAATTTACAGAGTTTTTTAAAGATTCTGCCATCATATCACATTTTTTTCTGGACAAAATGAAAACAACAGCTGGGAACAAATTATTTTTGTCCAGAAATCTCAAAAAATTGACCCATTTTGGTTTTTGATCTTTTAAATTTTTAGATTCTTGATATTTTTTTACTTCTTTACTTTTTTTAAATAGCTCTGAAGCTTTACGATAACTATAAATGTATTTAATTAACCAATTTAGTTGTTATATTAATTATATACACAAATGATGTATAATATACATACCCTTGAATTAGAAACCCGCTGTCTGCTTTTCTAATAAGATGCATATTGTCCTTCATTTCCATAGATGTATTTGAACCAATATAAAGATAATGTTCAAGAGGAACTGGTCGATAAAGAGTAAATACAACGTAAATCTTAGAATCACGAGTACGACCGATCCAGTTGGCAAAATCAATAACATTAGTGACAGTAGCACTCAGCATAACTAATTTCACACGTTTAGGTAGCATAATTAAAATTTGTTCCCAAATGTGCCCTCTCTATTAAATAAAATACATATTATTCACTAAACGGCTTAATTATTAAATAAAAAAGTATATTTTACTAGATTACTTACATCTCTATCGTTTACATAATGAACTTCATCAAGAATAACAAACTCAGTTTCTTTAATTTTATCTGAATTACTATATAGCATTGAACATAGTATTTCTGTTGTAACAATGAGACATTGAGCTTCTGGTTTCACTTGAAAATCTCCTGTAATAAGACCAACATCTCCAAACTTTTTTTTGAAATCTCGAAATTTTTGATTGGATAATGCTTTTATTGGAGATGTATATATGCATCTAAATTATTATTTAAAAATGTATGATTTGTATATTTCTAAGAGGATGTAAATATCAATGAAATATTAATGCTATTTTAAAAGAATAAATAAAATGAGGATAGTATACATAATGAAATATTTACCTCAATTGATGTTTTTTAGCAAGTGCGATAGCATATTCTGCAATAACAGTTTTACCTGCTGATGTATGAGCTGCAACAAAAACACTATTTTTTTCTTCCAATTTAAGTACTGCCTATAAAATAAAATGTAATTTATAATAGTATATTGAATTCATAAAAAATGTTTTTCAAATTAAATTATTAGTGTAATACTTGTTTTTGAAATGTATCTAATTCAAATTCCCATTTATAAGCAGGATCAGGTAATAACTCATCAAAGTTATCAATTGGTTTTGAAATATCTAATTCTTCAACCCACTTAGATTTCACTAGAACCCTTTCTGCATTTCCAGAAATTTTAAGCACAAAGTTTTCATCTTTCTATTAAAAAAAATCAAGATTAAACATTGTTTGATTCAAATTTCTTCAGAATACAAATAATTACCCTAATATGATTAATTTCATCTTCTGGAATTGGTTCTGGTATAGTATCTGGTTGGCTAACTATTTCTGGTACTTCATCATCCCAAAATCCTCCTACATCTTCAGTCCATTCATTTTCTACTGTTGTGTCGATAGAACAAATGTTTATGGATGTATTTTGATCATTTTGGGTTATTTTCAATTTGTTTGACAATCCTGGTGCTACTGGTAAATCATCTAAGAAAACAATATAAAATATGTAAATTATATTTCTTGAAAAATTAAAATAAAGATACATACTAGGATCAAATTGAAATTGGAACAGATTATCTTCATGTTGATTGACAGTACATTGATTGCTTATTGATTTTAAACAAGGTATTAAATTACCATCAGATTGAAAAATTGGATCATTAATAACTTCTTCATAAGAAATAATTTTACCAGTCTTGGGATCCCTTTCAGGCTGTAGATAATATATTTTTTATGTTTGTAAAATAGAAAATAATTATTTAACATAGCCTATATAGTATATACTTACTATTAAATTAGTTGGCATATAATTTATATTATTATCAGCATATAAGGATAATAAATTTACATCTCTTTTTAGTAGAATTGATTCACCTTTATAAACTGGCATACTTTCTATACAATTAATATAACTCAATAAATCTGCTGGAATGCTTGGCATTATTGAGGCAATACCACCAGGTACCTTTATAATATTATAATATAATTTATTATTAAAATGTATTACTAATTACAAAGATTAACGAGCAACAAAATAGTATTTATTTAAAAACAATAAATTTGTCTACAAGGTAAGTAAGATTGAATTCTGATTTAATAACAGGATTCTAAACAATTTATTGTAGTAGATATGATTTATGTAAATAAATAGGAAATAATTAAATAAATCTATATTAACACAAAATGTCCATAGTATATTATATTGAACAACAGTGGCGTAATTATGGGGGTGCACTTTCACCCCCTGGTATTATGTAGCAGGTGCAAATATATGATTTTGCACCTACAGATGCTGAAATTTATACCTATTAAAATACAATATCAACTATATTTCATGTAATTCATAAATTTGTTTAATTTTTTTAACTTATTTAAAAATTCTGTTCACTTTAATTAATTTCATATAAATATTATATTTTTATATGTATAATGTATCATAGTGCAGATACAGCATATATAGTATTTACAATATAGGTACCTACAGATTTTGATACTTGTTTATGCTATATTGTTATCAAATATAAAAAGATACTTATAGTGCATGCGAGCAATGCAATTCGCTTTAAATATGAGTAATAAAACTTAATTATTCATTACGATTATTGGACCGATAAAACTTTTCACCTGCTGAAATTTGATGGAATTACGCCAATGGTTCAAATAAGTATGGAAACAAGTAAGGTACCTACCTCATATTTCATTTTTAAATTGTCCATTGTTTAATTCAGTAATCAAAAATTGTTGACATACTAAAATATAGATTTAAATTGTACAACTCAGTTGAACACTAATGATTTAGGTTTTAGATTCTAACTTTTTAAGTTTTAAATGATTTTTGAAACATACAAAATCAATACATTGTACCTAAATTATATTGTATTTTTTTTTCTTAGACGACAACTAACATAACAATTTTAACTTCAGAAATTAAAAACTTCTGTCTATATCTAGAATCAATAGAATCTACTAATCTAGTGTTTACTGTTTAGAAGGATTTATGACAATATTACAATTTACAATAATTATGATATTAAAAAATTTAAAATATACATTCTGTTATCAATATCTGTATTCTATGATCAATATTAAATTAAAAATTAAAAAAAACTTAGCTTGAAATAGCAGCTGCTGTACAAAACATTACAGCAGTAAGCCTGTAAGCAAGTAATAAAATGTGATAAAATTTAAGTAAATATTAAAGTAGATACCGCCATCTATGTTTAAAATTTAAACCTCAAACATTTTTTAAACATTTAACAGTATCAATACCGTATTCGCATGACGTCTCAACAAATTATTACAGCTATCAGTTAAATGAATAATAGATTATCATTTTTGATATTTTGTCCGTTAAAATAATATAATATTGAGATACTAACTATTGGATTTTCTGTCAATTGTATTCTATTTTAGTAGCCTACAGGTTATTTTGTTGAATAAAACTAATTAAAGTTAAAACCCACGATTAATGTATTTTTGTCGCTTCGGTGCTCGTATTGCTTGTAAGTTTCAATAGTTTCACATTCCATATTTAATACACCATACACCCGTACTCCATTGTTCATCTTTATTCACTAATCACTATTCACTATTCAGTCTTTCCGTCCTTCGTTTTCTTTGAACACTTCAAAGTTTCGACTATTTAAATACTTATAACACGTTGCCATTTGCACACAATAAATTATTAATATTTTATTTAACTACCTGCCGTTATAAAGCAAGCAAAAACTTACAACATGTCTACAAATACTTTTCGTGTTCGTAAATTGGCTTCCGTAAACAATGAGAACCCTATAAAAAATATAAGTAAGTGTATACATTACATTAATGAATTATGACTAAAAACGAATTAAATATTTTACTTTGTTAATATATTTTATTAATAATTTCTTTTTAGAGAATAATCTAGTTACAAATCGCAAAAAAACAGCTTTGAAAGTGTTGACTAACACTGTACAGTCAACCAAAAAATCTGATGGCAAAAGTCTTAAACAATTAAAGGTATTGCCTATGAAAACTTTTGAGACAGAAATCAAATGTAAATCACCATTACAAGACTTCACCTACGATCAAAATGAAGAATTTAATCATTTTGGTTGCACAACACAGGAAAATGGTAATTATTAATTTAATACTTTTTTAGTCGGGTATGGTAAGTTAAATAAGGTTGGGTTGGTAAAGTATAAATTATGGGTTTTTCCATTAATTAGTGTCTCTAAGTTACCTAGTAGAATTCAAGATTTAAAAAAAACAATTAAAATGTATGAAATTTCTAAGAAAAACTCCAAGTCACTGTAGGTAGTAATTAATTTATCATTATTTTGTGTTGAAAAAAAAATTAAAACCATATAGGTTGTTTAAATATGTGCTTATATTTTGACGAACTGCTTTTGGCAAAACTTAAATGGTTCGGATTTGATATACTTGCACAGTAAACACTTAAAACTGAATGACTGTACTATTCGATTTTTTCAGTTTAAAGGAGATTCTGTTATAAGGAAACTAAAATATTTGGGATGTAGGACTGGACCTGTTATTAACCATTGTAGTGATATGTTTGTTTCAAAAGAACTTAGTTATTAATTTTATAATAAGGAGGTTTTACTGTATTCTAAAAATTGCTTTTCAAGGTTTTGCAGTTATTGATGCATCATGCGTATATTGTGCATACGGCATACCTAAATATTTTTTCTGGTTATTTTATTTTCCAAATTGCCAGTATCTTTTCAAAAACTATTGGTTTGTATTTTGTACTTGTAAATGTGTGCAAAATTATTGCAATAAATTCAGATAAATTGATGACTAAGTAAAAATAAAATGTAAAACGACAAAAATAATATGTACCTACCTACCTGATTGCATATTTGTATTTAAAATTTATCCTTACTAAAAAAAAACCATTGCTTTCAAATCTAAATCCTATCTATTAATATTATGATATTTTATAATATTTACTTTGGACAAAAACAATATAAGCAATTGTCACAATTTTCTGTGCCTAAAAGAGCACATAAGTATGTTTCAGTTTTTATTATTCTGCATGTTATAGGTATAGGTGAATATTGGTAATTTAATATGATCGTCCAATATTTCTGTTAAGATTGACCTGTTGATTTCAATCTCTTAATTAAAATGATCCATTTAACCTACTGTAAAGCTGATTGCAGAGACTTGTAAAATACATTTAATGATGAAATGACTTCATCAATGTAACAAAATCAAGTTGTCCCAGATCAATTTTTAGGGTTAGCTTAACTACCAATTTTGGCTCTCCGATAAAAACCATGTTGATATGCCCCTGGGCATATTAATTAATTTATGAACTTTAAAAAAAAAAATGTATGCCAACTATTTACTTTTAAATGAAGAATAACTGACTTTCATTCCAGTTAAGAAGAAACCTTGTCAGTGATCAGTTTTTGTTAGAGGGGGGAGGGGTGACACTGACGACACTTTTTGTCATTCCCGCCAAGTTAACCATCTGTGTGGTTGGCCACTCCCCAGCGCACAAATTACCTTCGAGGTTCCTTCTTAATTTCAATGGAGTATAGACTTGTTCCAAATACAAGATTAGATCTAACACAAAAACAATAGTATACAGAGTGATTCTTTTAAGTGGGTACACTAATTATCTCAAAAAGTATTTACTTTTTTCAAGATATTTTTTTGCATGGTTTCAAGTTGTTAAAAAACAACATTTTTATTAAAAAATTATATTTTTTATCCTTATCTTTTTTTACGTTTTTGAATGACTACATTGAGTTTTAATTTCATATTCCAAAGCAGAATATTTTTCTAAGTATTTTGATTCATAAAAATCAAATTTAGGACGAGTAGTTTATGAGTTATATGTATTAAAGTTTAGACAAGCGGAGTAGTGGACAAACATTTTGCGGGGTAACCCCGTACCACTCCACTCTGCCAATCTAAACTTTAAATACTTATAACTTTAAAACTACTAGCCCTAAAGTTGATTTTTATGAATCAAAATACTTAGAAAAATATTCTGCTTTGGAATATGAAATTAAAACTCTATATTGTCATTCAAAAAAGTAAAAAACTTAAAATATGATAAGGATAAAAAATATTTAAAAATATAATTTTTTAATAAAAAAGTTGTTTTTTAACAACTCGAAACCATGCAAAAATTATTTGGAAAAAAGTAAATACTTTTTGAGATAATTAGTGTACCCACTTAAAAGAATCACCCTGTATAATATTTAACAAGTTCTGTATTATAATGTTATACATTTTAAAGTAGTAATTGAAAATAATTTTGAGAGTTACTACTTGTGATTTTTGAAGCACATATTGTAGGTTTCTCATAGGATAATACAATGTTAATTTAAAAATATTAGATACATACATAAACTTAAACAATAAACATCCTTTATTTTGCTTAAAAATAAAAAATATTAATTTAATTTTTATTACTTATTCTTTTATATTTTACAGATGTCTTGCCTCCAAGTATGACTTGTAACATTGGAATGCTAAGTAACTTTTTTGGTGGCAATAATAATGACACAAATGATTGGTTTCTTGAAGACTACCATAAAATAATGATTCATAAAATTAAAGATCAATTTGATAATTTTGGTAAAGATTATAAATTTTTGTATTGTTTAAATTATTATATTAGTATTGTGTTAATTTTTTTTTGTTTCGGGGAGCAGTTAATAATTAATGCAGTTGGAACACACCATATTTTTTATGGTTTTATACTATAAAGGTCTCCACACACTGCAATGGTGGCGATTACCGCTGGACTTGGTAACAGCAAAATTAAGCCGGTCACAATTTACCGGCACCGCCAAGACAAAAGAATTTTAGCGCTACTGCTGCAGTGTGTGGGGACCTTATAGCAGAAAATTAATAGTTTTTTTACTTCCAGATCTATGATTATTTTGTATACCTATGCATTCATCATCCTATTTTTGATTTTTGTATTAAAATGCGCGAATGCCCCCACTTGTTTGTGTGAGAGTAATTGGTATTGTTGACAATCTATTATGGTCATTAATTCATTACTTTGCTGATCGATAAGGAATATGTATACACTTTTATGTTCATTTATCGCTGACAAAATGACACAGTTCTAATGTTTGTATAGCCTAAATATTACACTTTAAAACTGGCTATGCTCCAACCCCCTTAAATAGATTTAAAGACTTAGGTTTACCAAAATTAATTTTTTTTTCTGTTAAATGTATAATGAAACCATAGGCGTGTCCAAACCTCATTCGCAGGTCATGCACAAAAGTGAGAGCAACTGCAGGGAATATGGCCCCTGAATTTAAAAATTTAGATCAAATTTCATAGGTCATGCCTGTGCATGACAGGCAAACTCGTGGACATGCCTATGAGTAAAACACTAGACTCTGCGCCCCTTATTGATTAGTTATTAATAATATTGTATATATATTTATTTATTAATAGTATTGTATATATATTTATTTTTATTTTTCAGGAGAACCGGAATTTGAATACTCCTTTCCTTCATCGCCAATTATGGATTTTCCAGAAATCATATTTGCTTAAGTTATTTAAGAATGTGGATTTTAATTTTTTTTTTTGTGTGTGTGTATTTATTTAAATTTAATGGTTTTGTTCACATCATCTAATCAATATGATTAATATAAGTTTTTATATCCGTTAAATGAATATATAACAATATAAATGACAAAGGATTATTTTCCTACACTGATATTTTTAAAGACTGCTTCTATAGAAAATATAGTTTTCATAATATATAAATTATTAATCTGAAGATTAAAAATAAAAATAAAATATTTATAAGCATACCTTGTAATTATTGAACTATGGGTACTATACTACCATGTTTTGTTGACTGTCAATTTGTATTATTTGAATAATATGTATAGTAAAGATAAAATGTATTTTATACAAAAGATAAATTAAAAAAATATATTCTTAGTCAATATATAATTTTACAACATCTTTAATACTTAAGTCTTGTTTACTGTGTTGGTATTTAGTAAAACTGATTTAAATATAAAGTCTTAACTAAACAAATTACTCATAAATAAAAATATATTGAAACAATTATAATCTATATATACTACAATGTAACTCACTGTCTCCCGAATTACCTAAATATTGCTCATCAAATGGTTTTTCAGATGAAATTAGGATAAGAGTTTGTCAGCAGTTGTGGAAGTGTTGCTTGCACCAAATTGAATACTGTTAATAGAGTTTTGAAATAGGTTATTTAGTATCAAATGTTGTAAGGTTGAAAAGCTATTATGCACTAATTTATTTGCACAGATTTTTACTTTAAGAGATTCAGTACTAACAGTTTTTTTTTTTATTACACCTATCTTTTCCATAGTACCAATTAATGAATTAAGCATAATAAATCTGAAAACATTTGAATTTATTATGAAGCCAACTTGTTGATCTATATATATATATCAGTTTTATATTTTATTATTATTTGGCTTTGTACCTATAAGACTATCAAGATAAAAAAAAAAACTATTTAAATTATATTTAGACAAACCGATATGTCATTTCCTCAAAAATATTCTCTTTCGATTTTGTAATAGGTGATCCTAATCGATCATGTTTTATAGTAATGACAAACTGTATTAAAAAATTCTAGCCTGGTAATACATTTTTGAGTATATAAGTCAATAATATTTTTCTATATTATTTTTTTTTTCTAGAACTGTTGTTGATTGCCTTGTGCTGTCAGTGTTTTGCATTAAAATGTAAGTGTTGATTTGTAATTTATTGTATAAGTTATAACATCAATAAACACAAATATATTAATTGAAGGGGTCAATGGATAAAGGTGTTAACTGACATTTTTTCAAAAATGCATTTTATTGCATGAATAAAGGTGTTATAATGTTATAAACATTATATCAAAATTTGATATGGTTTTATTTAGTAGTTACCAAAATAAAAAATTGATAAGAGTGTTATAAGAAGAATTAATCATTAGTTGTAGTGGATAAAAGTGGTAGTGTATGTTAACCCCTTAGAACAAAGTGTTATTGGATATTACCGCCTTTATCCATGCTGTTATTGAATTAAATTTCGGTGTTATTTTGTATATGTATTTTTAGACATTATCTGCAAATATTATAACAACTTTTCTTCGTGGATTGTTTTTACTTTAATTATTGTTATTGGTTAATTTTATTATTATCAAATAATAATGTTATTAACAATTTTTGTTTGTTTGATATTGATTATCGCGATCGGTTCGTACGTCGCGTTCGTTTTGATTTATTTTATATTTTTACATTAAAACTGTGGTTTTTGTGTTGTATTTGGTTTGGATTAATTTATCCAATAAAATAGTTATCTTATTGTGTTATGTTTTATTTACTCTACACATTATGAGTTCTCGAGCTAAATTCCTAGTGGATAAAGCACGTGAAATCCAAAATATTACTCCATTAAGCCGAACTAGACCTAAGAACCAAATTAAAAATAATTTGGAAGAAAACCTTTTCAGTGATTCAGGTAAAACATATTTTGTTGTTATACTATTAATTATTATTTATTGATAAATTTACACATATTAACACTAGGTATTGATAAAAATAATTTAATGTTACAAAAAAAATAATTAATAACTTCTAAAATTGTATTTTAAAGATTCTTTTCAAGAATATTCGAGTGATGATGATTACAACCCCAGTTCTGTACAAGCAATATCAGAAACTTCTTCGGGTACAATATATTTTTAATAATTAGTATGTTCTTACTACTACTCATTTTATCATATTTCATGCATTTTTAAATCTTATCATAGGGTATAATGGGTATATTGAAAGTGCCAATATTATATTAGATAGTCCAAAAGAGAATGTAAATGATAATAATTGTTTATCTACTTATGAGTCACTAGCCTCATCAAGGAAATTGTTGTTTAATGGATCAGATTTGAATACATTTAGTAAGTATATAAAAGAAAAAAAGCAACTATTGAAAGGAAAACAGGCAAACAGTATACAACACAAAAAGGAGTGATTGTTCCAGCAAAGTGTGCTAATGAAGGTCAGCTGTGTATGTCAAAATGTCGCTTAAAGTGTACCACTACAGTAAATTTGGAAAGAAGAAAGCTTCTATTTGAATCTATGAACAATATTTTCTATCATAAGCTTAATTTTATTATATTCTGTTTTTCTAAGTACAAGTATTATTCATAGTAATATTATAAATATTGATTTGGTTAATATTTGATAAAAGTTAATTAATTTTTTTTTTTCATTGGTGTTTCAAGTTCTAAACATAAAAGTTATATTATATTGTTTTTTGATTAATAATGTATTTTATTAAAAATAAATTATAAAAACATTTTCTCCTTATAACTCATTTATTCACAGTACCTATTACATATTTATACCATTATTTTATGGATAAAGGTGTTAAATAAGGTTTTTTAGTTACATGGTGGAAGTACAATATCCAAGTTATAGTATGTTACAGAGGACCCCTAGACCCAAATTAATACTCTTATAAGTAATTTCATATATTGAATATCAAAAAAGTTCCATGGCTTACAAATATTTAGTTACAAAAGTTGTGTTTGTGAACAATTTCAAAAATGTTAGTTAACACCTTTATCCATTGACCCCTTCAATTATGATAACACTTTTTGAACCACTCTGATTTTTACCCAAGTGCAGTTCAACCAATACCTTTTCAATCCAAGTGCAATTTGACCATTTCTTTGTAGGTATCTAGTAAGTGTAATTTTACTATCCCGTTTTCAAACTGGGTGATTGTAAACTCTACTGGGTCTAAAGTAAAAATCAAAAAAATAATTTAATATACATTTAAGTTGCGTTTAAAAATAGTCAATCATATATAATAACAATATAAATTAAACTGTCTTTAGCTGTTATGATTTATAGTATTAGTTATATTAGTCAAAATACAATAAAAAATAAAATTTCTAAAATTCTTATATACATTTAAGTTTCTTTTAAAAATAGTCAATAATAATAATAATGATCTTGGTATTCAACCCTTAAGGTTGGTTTTGCAGTTGGACATGCGCTCTCCAATCTCCCCTGTTCACAGCTAACCTCTTCAGTTCGGCGTAGCTTGATAGTCTAGCATCGGAAATCATTTTTTTTGACAAATGACAAATGAAGTTCTTGGACGTCCTTGGCCCCTTTTGCCTTCCATTTTGCCTTCTATTATTCTGTAGATTAGCTCATTTTCGTGCCTCAATATGTAACCAATCATGTTCCATCGTCTTGCTCTGATGGTTTTGAGAATCTCTCTTCCTTCATCAATTTCACTGAGTATGCTTTCGTTGGTACGGTGTTCTATCCAACTCACTCTCAGCATCATTCTCCAACACCACATTTCAAAGCTTTCGAGTGTTCGTTGTTCTGCCTTATTCAGAACCCATGTTTCGCAGCCATATAGTGCCACACTCCATACACTTTAATGAAGCGTTTCCTCATTCTAATACTCATGCGTCATGCTATTGGAGCATAACAAATTTTTCTTATTCATAAATGCTGACTTCGTCTGTGCGATTCTGGATCTTATTCCATGACACATCTTTCATCTTGGTTGATTAAACTGCCTAGATATCTATTTAAAATGTTCCACTTGTTCGAGCAACTTTTTTTCTTTCGATTTTTTGAATTCGTAATATGATTTTGAAAATCTAATAACTTTAATATTGGTTTTTCAGGTTATTGAATCGTCGTAAAATCTTCGAAGATCTAGTAACATATCTGCTATTGCATAGAGAAGGAGTGTAATAAGTATGTCTACAGCAGTGGCATGTTTAGACCTGAATTTCAGGGTGGGGTGTAATTTTTAAATTTTTACATATTTGATGACCTGACACCTGAACATAACAAAATGTATCGTACATTTTAATAGACTAGGTATTATAATTTTTATTTTTTTTATTTTTTTTTTTTCCGTATGAATCGAGGACCGGAGCAGGAACCGCTTGCGCATTACTTCCACTCCGCCCCCCAAAATTTTTATTCATGTTATTATTTTTAATTGACATGTCGCCCTAAATTTTAGTTTTCTCGTAATAAAATATGCATTCTAAAAATACCAGGTTGGGGGGGAGTGTTTTTCCCAAACACCCCCAGCCATCGTTAGTGCGCCACTGCCAAAGGATCTAGAAGGACGGGGATCTATAGTCGATAGGTGATACACGTCGATACTTAGGTCGACATCAGCATAAAAAGTCTTTATAGTAGGTTTTTTTTTTATATAAGATGACTATTTGAAGATTCGAGCGCGAACAATATATTTTTTATCTATTGTGATTTTATTTATGATGTACGTAATGATAATTATTACTGAGTAAAAATGAATTGCTTGGTAAGTTGAACAATATAATATTATTTTGGAACATACTTACCTAAAAGTAAATTTGATAGGTAAATATACTATTTTATCTTACAAGTGTAACGCTAATTAATATTATAAACCATAAGATACCTATAGCTATTTTTTTTTAAACAAAGTTTAAAATTAAAAAAGGTACCTATTTGATATTTTTATTTTTTCTAGCCATGATTATAATGTTATAATGTTACCTACTGCATAATCGATTGTGTAGTTAGGCGTTGTAAAACGCATGCACGCATAAAAGTCTATGCGTAAGCCGGCATTTGTTCAGTGTATCGGAATTTACGTTAAAAATGGGCAATTGAATAAATACATTTATAACAAAAAATAAAATAAAGGGTAAGGGTAGGTTTTAAATCTTTCTCCACCACTGCATAAGCTGACGTTTTTTCAACCCAGATATTAATTATTTCCGTTACTAAATATAAATGATTACCGTCCTATGTAAAAGTGCGTACTGGGTTGTAATTTGTACAATGTGCAATGTTAACTATTAACCAGAGTATATTATATTACTACAATAAACCACCATGCATGTGTGTATTTTAATGTAACCATATATTAGGCGCAATTTAAATTAAAAAAAGCGGGTAAGTCGTGGATGTCGCTCTGCTGTACAGTAGGTTACAATAAGTTACTGTAATCGATGGAATTAAATTTGAATCCAAAGATATTATATCATTGTATACGAAAAACGATTCTGAGCGAAGACGGTTTGGTTTATCTGACTAGGATATATTATAGATTATTAAAAATTTTCAAATCTTAGATTTAAAAAGAAATTTTTTTATGAATTTCTAGTTTGAAATAATTTGCGAATTTTCGTGATTTTTACATATTATGTTGTCAAAATTCAAACTTTGAATGCTTGTAAAAAAAAATTGTGACTATGAATTTATTTTATTTTTCAACTTCTATAGTTAAAATGTGTTAGAAGCCTTGTAATAAATTTTCAAGCTTTTGTACCGAACAAATAAATATTTATCGATATTTATAGAAAAAAAAACTAAAAAAGTTGAAAAATTAAAATGTCAGTAAACAGCTCAAAACAAATCTAAATATATTATAATTAAACTGTAACATGTATATCTTAAACGCCAATAACCCTGGTAGTTGAGGCGTATTTCTAAATAAAAAAAATCTAATTATTTTGAAAATTTTATCAAATATAGAAAATGCCTATATAAACATTCAGTGAAAATTTCAAGTATCTGCGGTCATTCGTTTTAGACTTTTAGAGTTACACCAAAATAAGAAAATCGCTAAATGTGAAATCCAGTGAAAATCCAATGTTGTAAAAATTAAAATTTCAAATGCTCATAAAAATTTAATTTGAATTTCCGGTGGACTTTTTATTTGTGATAAAGATTGACAAACTTGTAAGGAATCTTGTATTAAATTTTCAAATCTTAGATTTAAAAAGAAAATTTTTTATGAATTTCTAGCTTAAAATAATTTGTGAATTTTCGTGATTTTTGCATAATATGTTGTCAAAATTCAAACTTTGAATGCTTAAAAAAAAATTGTGACTATCTAATTCTTTTATTTTGCAACTGCTATTGTAAAAATATGTTAGGAGCCTTGTATTAAATTTTCAAATCTTAGAATTAAAAAGAAAAACATTTATGAATTTCTATCTAAGATAATTTGAATATTGCCGTAATTTTTACGTATTTAGTCAAAATTTGAACTTTAATTGCTTATAACAAAAAATCGTGCCTATGTATTTTTAATATTTTTCAACTGCTATTGTTACAAATAAATTTTTATCGATATTAGTTTAAAAAAACTAATAATGATTGAAAATTTCAAATGCCTATGAATAGTTAAACTTTAGTCGAACATTTTTGAAAATTGCATAGTGAATAGAATATACTTATATAAACATTCGGTGAAAATGTCATGTATCTATGTACATTTGTTTTAAAGTTACATCAAAAACCAAAATCGATTTTGTCGAAAAATGACTGCGCGTAAAATTTCCCGTTTTCCCCTTAATTTTTAGTTTGTTTTTCTCGATTATTTAGAAAAATATTAAGAATTTTTCACTTTTGACCCCCCCCCCAAAGTACTAACTAGATTCACTTTCTGATCAAACGAGGTACTGAAGTCAAAAGTCGAAGTATTTTTACTGCCCCAAAACGTGATGACAGACACAAAAAAAAAACACACACACATCATGGTAAAATCAATACATTCATCGCGCTCAGAATCTAAAACTAAGGGTGCTTAAGCTAGGCATGCATTTTCTCATTTAGTTTTTTTTTTGTAAGAAAAAGTTTTTAATACATAGGTACCTAAACACGAACATTATTTGGGGTGCTAATACCCCTTAATCCCCCCCCCCCCTTATTAGCCCCTATGGATGTACCTAATATAAATAAACTATTTAGTATTTATAATTCTTATAGATAATAATTCTTATTCTTTATATTCTTGGTCACATATGGCAAGATAATAAGGACAGCCAAATGAGACAAGTTGTGATATCTAAACCATATAAAACACGCCCTAGAGGAAGGCCATGTCAGCGTTGAATAGATCGGGTAAAGAAAGACTTAATGCAAGTAAATGAAACTGCAATAATTGAGGATGCAGACAACAGAGACCGATGGAGAAGCTTAGTAGAAGCAGCGAAGGGCCTTAATGACCTGTAGAAGCTAAAAAACAAAAAATGTATTTATAATACCTAGTTATTTATTTTTATTTTTAAAGACTTTAATTAAAATTATTTTATTTTTGAAAACATTTTGTTTACTTACCTATTTAAAAAAAACAGTTGTCAGATATACTATAAATAATTTACTTAGGCTATTATAGTAGGTAGGTATATTGTTGAAACACTTGAAACTAATTCATCCAGAAATGTACCTCCGTTCACATAGGTTATTGATTTAATAGGAGTATCATATATATGTATTTAATATAGGTAGGTAGTTAATATTAAATGTACTATACTCTGAATTTATACACTTGATAAAATAATAACAACGGTTTCTAGAAAATATATTATTTTCAAATTCTGAATTGAAACCATAATTATTTTAACTATGTTGTGATTGTTAAAATTTGTGTCGTAATTAATGTATGTACTATGTAGCGATTGCAGCCATGTAAGTAATAATAGTATCTATAAAAATATTTGTATTTTAAATTTAAAGTTTATTTTAACTTACCTACTGTATCATAAAATTCGTACTTATAGTTGTATTTATATTAATTTATATAACATAATATATATTTTATTATGACAACATTATAAAGGTGGATTTTCAAACTTTGTCATTACTTTCTAAATCATATAACGTTTATTAATCAACTTTTGAATGAATTTTGTAAACATTTCTTTAGTTTGTTAATTGTTAGCGTAATGATATCGTGATATATGATTTTCATTGCCATATTTTTTGCGATCATAAGCAAACTCAAACAAGTAATTGTATGAAGTAGAGTTATGAATAAAAGTTGTATTATAGTTTTTCATAATGTATTGATTTGGGAATAAAAATCTATAAATATTATTTTTTTAATGATAGTTTTCTAATGATAAGTTCCCCTAGAATTTTAAATTTGTAAGGTGCTAATTTTGTAAACATAGATTACTTTTAAAATGTGTAAAAAAATCTTCATTAATTTTTTTAATTAATTCCCCCCCCCCAGAAAAATGTCTGGGGATGCCCATGTATAAGTTTATAAGCAGTTTTAATAAGTTATTATCTATATTTTTTATTATACTACGGTATACAACTAAATATTTCGGTTGACCCTTGACCTTGACTATGTATATTTGAGCCTGCAGGCTTTATTATAACATTTTAAAAATCAAAATCAATGCAAAAATGCAATATAAATATATTCTGCTAATAATTAAACTTATGTTAGGTACTTAATACTTATAAATTGTGAAATTTAAAATATATTTCTTAAGTTGCAAAATAATTGATATTTGTTCAGTCTAGAATCGGCAAGTAATTCAAAAACTTCAAAACTAATTAGGTACTCTCAGGGGACTGCGGCTGTGAACAGTATAAATACGAAGGTAATAAATTATCTATAATATATTTTTGTACCACTTTTAAGATAATTAAAATTTATTTTACTTTGACACTTTTCGATTTTGGCTTATTTTGATGCAAAGATCGTGTATCGGTATATCGTATATATAACTACCTATACAAGTTTAATAGAATAACCACATGTGCCACATATTATCATTAAATCTAGTGATATCATATATTATTTATATATTTTGTTTTCATCGATCGCGACATTTGTTGAAGATTACTGGACTAGCAAAGCTTCAGTTTTGACCCTTTTTATTTGTTTTTTGTAATCGTATATAAATTTAGCTATTCATATCAGGTTCAGCGTTGGATGTACCTAATTGATTTTGATATACCTACTTACGACCTCATAGGCGCACATTAAGTCTTAAACTAGGGAGTGCTAAAATGTTTTATCTTAAAAAGACCCGTGGGGGCTTCGCCCCCCCCCCCGTACGATTATATATACCAAACATACATTATTATTTTCAAATAAAATGAGAAATTAATTAAATTTAAAAAAAAATATATAATTTTTTATATAATCAGTTTTCAATAAACAATGTTTTTTGTGTCTTATATATTATAACCAACACTGAATACATTCCTTTAGTATATGAAATCAGTTAACAACAAATTTGTATTATTAAATATATTGTACATTTATAAATATAAAAACTGAAACAATTAACAAATTAGAAAGAGATTATAATAAATCTAATTTTCTTTATTTTTTTTTTTTTTGCAAATTTGTCGATGATATTTTCATTTAATCCATTCGTCAGTTTTTATTTTATATACAAAGACGATAGATGAAAGATTAATTAATCTAGATTGCACCATACTAGTGCGTAACCAATTTTTCATACGGCGCATGGAAGAAAATGATCTTTCGCACGCTGCCGAAGAAATAGGTATAGATAAACCTGAGTTAAAACAGCCGATAAAATAACATGCGCATTATAAATAAGTACCCAACATAATAAGAATTACATCTCAAACCCAAATAACCAATACTGTATATATATATGAAGTATGTATGTCTGTGGCATAATGTATTACCAATAACAGTAACTGGCATTAACTTATTCTTATAAACGCAAATTTACACTTTAAACAATATTTTTAGCTTAAACTAGCTGGGGGTGCTTGTTTAAATTTTGGGGGCGCTAAGCATTCCCTGGCACCCCCCGTATGTGCGCCAATGTTACGAGTCATCTACTTTTCTAAATCAAAGTAATTCGTTTATTCTTTAAACATTCGATAACATTTTTGAACAATGCGTGATTGTATTGAATTTTTAAAATACTATTCACAAACAAAATAAATGTCCGTACAAATTTTTCAATAATAGCTTATTGTAAGTTGATAAATATATATAAATATACACCTACCTAGCTATAGTTTCTATGTATAGTTTTACTTATATCTTATTATATTATTATTTATTTTGTTTTGTGAATTGTTTGCAGTTTATAAATATTGTATTGTAAATGGGTCTAATCGGTATGCATATGCAGTTATTATATAGAGACATAGAGTAGCATTAATATTTAATACCGTCGTTTACGCGATGACAAATATTATTCGGGGTCGTCATGGTATAGTGTGTGGTGAAAAATATTGGTTGTATACCTATATTAATATTACCGTCAAATGGTGGCAAACTCATCCTGGTCAAATGAAAGTGACATAAAAGGGATTTATGTTTAACGAATCATACTATTAGGATGGCAGCGGGATGGCGTCAGTATTTCGTCTACGGTGTTAGTTTAGTTCAAGTTAGGGAGAGGGCTGGCTGCGGAACGCGGAAGGTTGAAAGCGAAACGTGTGTGTGTGTTGGCAAACTGTGGTCGACAGGTCAAATGAAAAGGATATTGTGTATAAACGTAGCAGATGACCCTGCAAAAACCTGGCCGTAAACTAAGTTATTAGCTCGTAATTTGGGAGCGGTGTCCACGATCTGGTCGGAGGAGGGTATAAATATTGAAATGAAATTGAGGTGCAATTTTGATTTTTGGTCCAAAAATGAGACACAGATTTTGATGCATGTGGGAGGATAATTTGTTTAACCGTAGTAAGTTATTGGTGAGACTACAGAGAAGGCTACCGTCACATATCCTATGTGTCTTAAGAGGACGTTGCACCCGCATGTGTTGATTCCGCTCAGTGGTCGAAATGGGGGGGGGGGGGTTACGGAGGGATGACATCCCTCTACTTTTTTGTATTTACATTTTTCATCCCTCTACTTATTTTGTCTAGAATAACGCATTACTCCTAAGACTTGTGTTTTAAAATGAAATAACTATATTATGATTTTTATATTTATACCTATGTATAAGAAAACTTTTTATTTTTCGTATAGGCCGTTTCGCAATCTTATTATCTATAAGTATACCCATATTTAGAGCCACGGACTAAGAATTAACATATACCTTAGTCGTGTTTAGAACTAATAATATAATATTTTAATATCAAAAAATAGTAACAATATTGATGATAATAAGTAGGGACGTAGCAACTAGCAATATGCTAAAATATCTAAACGTCATTTCTGACAATATTTTGATGCATAAACAAAATGTGAACTATAAAAAAAAATTACTATTCAATATATGATTGGAATGAAGAATGTTATGATTATATCAGGAAATCTGAATTGTAAGGCATCCCTCCACTTATCTTGAGCCATTATTTCGACCACTGATTCCGCTTAATACACATACGGGGGTGCCAAGGGGAGCTCAGCACTCTCAAGTCCTAAATTAGCACACCTAATTAATTTGGGCTAAATACATTTGTGATGTAATTTTGCATTTATAAGAATGAGTTTAAGTATATATCAATTCATATTGGTAATGCTATAATTTTACTTCAACTTTATATTTAGAATTTATTACTGAAAGGATTTTGTTTTTATACACTGTCTACTTGTATGATGGTTTATTGATTTGAACATAATAGTGATATTAATAATTAAAATAATGTATGTAGTTTGATATAAAAATTGTCAACTATCTATTCTTATTTCGTAGTGTTAGTGTGTAGTATAATAAATCAAAGATAGTCGATTCCATTAGTTGTTGAATTGTGTTCTCGAGTCAGTGACAATAATACTGATATTGAATTTTTTTTTATTTTTTATTAGTAATAAGGCCTCGACATCGCTGGTCATTAGCCTGGAGTAGGTTTACAGTGTAAAAGAGATATAAGTAAAGTTAAAACAGGAAAAAAAAGAAAAAAGGTTAATTACAATTTTTACAAATTTTAGGGTCTTAAAAATACGGAGCAGGATTTATACAATGTTAAAATGTATTTATAATGTTAGTATTGGTTAGAAATAGGATAATTTTATTGATATTTTTTTCATTAAGCGCTTCTTCAATATTCGGTGGTATTCCCAGGTGGTTTCTTATGTACTGGTATTTTGTGCAATGTAATATGATGTGTTGGACAGTGAGTGAGCGTGGTATTCATCACAGGTGGGTGGGGGACTTTTGTTGATGAGGAAGGAATGAGTATAGAATGTGTGCCCGATTTTACATCTAGTGATTACGACTTCTTGTCGTCTGTTAAGGTGATAAGGTGAGCTCCATTTCTTTGTATCCCTTTTTGTTATCTTGAGTTTATTGGGGGAGGGGGGGACGGTATCCCAAAAATGTTGCCATTGAATTATTTTATTTTATTATTCTTTACATTTTTTTTTTCTAATACCAACAATTTTTATTTTTATTAGTGCGGAGTAAATTAGCTTGTGATTTATATCGAATTTTGTACTTACTAATATTACCTGTTTAAATATGTCTAGTACATTTAAATTAAATAAAACAAAAACAAAAATGATAAAAGCAGTGAAATTATAGACGACCTCGATTGCATCCCTTTTCATTAAAGCATGTAACAATCGTTGTGATAATTGATTATAATATAAAATTGGACAAAAATTCTTTACTGAAAATCATATTCATTAATTTGATTTTTTTAATGTAGTAATCTATACTTTTATTTGAAATGTTAGCGTAACCAGTGTGGGAGGGGAGGAGTTGAAGCATGTAAATTTGCAAAATATGATATCTTTAATTCTTCTGATGGTAAATATTTACCAAACTGAAGAAATATTTAAACCATTTAGCTACCTTGGATATTTCATATTTATACATATACTTCCGTAATAATAGTAACTACTCACTTATTTTTATTCCAATAAACCAAGATTGTGCTATATGCAATATACAACATAAGATTTTATATTGAAGAAAAACTTTCAAAATTGAGTTAAAAGCATATTTTTTAAAGTAGATGTGGATTTACTTAATACCATATTATACTTATAGTTGCCAATTGAGAATGCAAGTAAATACATTTAGGAGTGTTTCCCATATAATTGTGCACATCAAAGTATGTTTATCTTTGAAAAAAATAAAAATGCATACTACTGGCACATGCAAGTAGTTTTTATAAATTTGAATGGTATACAGCTGAGTGAATAATTTCAGGCCGTAGGAAAATTTTCTATAATATTATACGGATGAACGCTAAGTATGTAATTGCACAAACGAGTGGTTGATTCTATAATATTTAGTACGCAAACAAATTCCGAAGTTTTAATGGGATGTTTTAAAATTTATGTAAACTAGGTATAGCCCATCCACTATCGCAGTTTACGAAGTCCTTCCACGGCTATACATATAGTGATCTGACATCGTCGACGACCTGCAGTACCTATTTACCTGGCCACGCGTGATACATACTATTTATTTTTCGTAATAATTTTATTTTATTGGATTTATCTACATCGCCGGTCTTGATACATTTCTTACCAGATCGAATGTTCTTTTTTTATATGGGTCGCTGAGTTCATATATTCACGCTTACGTAGGTGGATTATCCACACAGGTCCAATTTACACCGGTGATTGCTGATTACCTACTATAGTAATACTCAAATTCAACTATCAACAACTTTTCATTGTTCAAATCATTTGTATAATGATTATACTGCTAGGACCGTGAAGCGTTTTACAATGAAATAACAGAATATTTTGTCAGTATCAATATTTGTGATATTATATCTTTTCATTTACAGGTATTATACAACAAAGATTTCATATAGAAAAAAACAATAAAAAATAAAATATGATTTCTTAAAGAAAGTTAGAAAACCGAGATTCAAGGAATTAAATATCAATAGAGATCAGTTTCATTAGGCGATTTTCCGTAGCCGTATGCGTACGCAAGCTTTCTTGTATGTCCTATATTGGCCATATTCGATAGCTATCTTTAGAGTTAAGATTGTTGTAAGAACACAGAACAGCCTTAAAAGATATTTGTATTTTGTAATACATTTAAATATTTCTATATTTAAGGTATTACAATTTTGTGGTTGTGTAAAAATTTAACCTTAAAAGCTCAAACTAATCAAAAAAAAAATTGTGTCGCATATCGTATATATTTTTGATATAAAATTTTAACAAGTTATGAGAGACCTTATAATAAATTTTTTTTTTGGTATTTGATCACACATTGATAATGGTGTACTTGATGGGTAAATGAATAGTATACACATACAAAGAAAAAGAGATCATTTATTAATATACTTACGATCAACATTAATATAATTATAAATTATAATTTAATGAACATATATAGGTAGTTATGCATATATAATACAGATATTACGTTTATTTATACATATTTATTTATACTTATATGTAGTTCATAATACTAGTGTGGTGTACATATGCAGTTACTTAAAAATTAAAAATAGGGTAACAAATATCAATATGGTAATTTATTGGTAAAAATATGACTAGATTTTAAGATAAATAATGAATTCTTCTATAAACATTTGTTAAAAAATAATAATAATATAACTCACATAAAACATCCATAACAGTTGTTGATATTTTAAAATTAGATTCATTTGTTTATATAATATAAATAATATATTTATTATAAACTAGTATATAATAACTATCTGTAGTCGTAAAAATTTTGAAATTGTTAAAAATCCTATAATCTTATTGTATTAGAATATATTTAAATACATTAATTTATAAGTTATGTTTGCTTTGGATGAAAAAAAAATAACAAATTATAACGACAGGTATCTATAATAATTTAATTATAAATTAAAGTTTTTAAAGCAAAATTATAATGGATTCCATAAGAAATATTCAATGATTTTAATATTATGCTGCTCTTCGATTAGCTAGTTATTTTATAATATTTTTTAGGGAGGTAATTACTAAAATATATAATACAATAGATTTTAAGAATTATTCTACGTATTTCATTCTTACACGGTTATTGCTAAGTCATTAAACAATTCTATGTAGTAATAAAACAGTCGCCTGAACGATTTGATTAAAAATAAATAAAACACAGATATTATAGGGTTGAAAATAAAATATATCTCTGTAAACAATAAAAATCGCATTGAAAAAGTAATATTTTATTTTCTAAAGATGATAGAGTATAATTTCGTCTTTAATACAAAAGTTTACAATTAATACCAACAATTTATCCAACATTTATACGTTTTTAAATACAGTCGACCTTGATAATTTGAAGTTGATGGGACTGTTGAAAAACTTCAAATAACCGAGAGTTCGAATTGTCTAGTAGTTCAAAGTAACGAGAGAACAAAAAAAAAATTTAATTACTAAGAGTTAAGAAAAAAAATTTTTTTTAAGTTTTTTTTTAGTTGTGTAGGTACATAATTATTAATTATTTCAGAAAATCAGGTGATACAAATATATTAGATCTATATTGAACGGATGATATTTCGAATTGTCACGTGTTAGTGTTCAGTTTTTTCAAAATTTAATTTCGAATTACCGAGTGTACTTAAATAGTTAAGTGTATTGCTTTTATTCGAATTACCACGTGATTTTCAAGGGACCGAGCATTTACTTCGAATTACCAAAGGTTTCGAATTATTGAAGGTTTGAAATTTTGAATTATCGAGAGTCGACTGTATATTTACTTTAAGATTAAAATTAAAATTGTATCGATCTTAGTATTTTTTAATTTTCCTTTATGAAATCGGTAGAATAAGGGTCTAATAAGGCATTTTGAATATGATTTATTATAACATACTGCAGGTGGGTCTTAATTTAATATTGAAATCCGTCTCTATACAGCCTACTGGTATATTCTATGTAAGCAATTATTACTTGAAATACTTCTAGTACCTATATATTATTTTATATGGTTTTGTATTTTTTAACATTTATGCTAGTAAAATCGGTCTTAGCCTAATCCAATCCATTTACCTACACTGAAATACATTTGCTATTTAGAAGTACTTCAGTTACTACTTATAGATTTGTATAATAATATTTATCTTGGCTAGAAAAATACCTAAGAAGAGAAAAGTTTCAGTGTATTCTCTAACGAGTTCGTATACACACACACATACATCACGTCTTATATGAATTATGAATGTTTAATCCATGTAGTTTAATATTTTAAATCATTTTAAATAGGTATAGTATTTTGTATATAAATTATAAGAATGATTAAAAACTATAATTATATAACTTTTTATATACCTATCTGAAAAATCTAAGTTTGTAACTATCTAATATAAATATATATATTATCATATTACATATATTATTAAATTAATAAATATTCCTACGTTTTGAGAAAGCAATAAACGATGAAGAGTTCTTAAATACTAATGAGAAGATATTTATATCACAATTTTATTGTTAAAATATTTTCTAGTTTTATATTTATATTATAATTTTAGAGACGGATGAGATCTTATGAATTTAATTTTTATAATTGTAAGGTATTAAAATATTTTTGTAAACTCTTTTATTTTTTGCAGATATTAAAAGATTTAACAGCATTAAAATACATGGATAAATCCACGTAACCATGAATTTTGAATTGGTATGTATGTACAATATATATATATATATATATATTTTTTAACTATTTACATAAATATAATCATATTAAAATATATTTTGAAGTAAGTTTTGTCGGAAGAAAATAAAACGAGAGGGAAAATTAATGTCATGGTCATAGCTGGTAAATTACTGTTTACCATGTACATCCTTACAGCCTACAGGTGAATGATATGCTCAAAAAGGTAAACGTAAATTTTTCGGGTAAGTCGTTAAGTACCTATAGTTTATATATAGTATATATATATATAGTATCAGTCTATTCTAATTGTTGGCTTAAGAAATAATAACAAAATTTCAATAATAATAATGAATAACATGATGGATGACATCAAAATGAGCATTTTTTATTTTATTCAATTACCTAACTAGTGTATAATAATGTTAAATTAAAATAATAGGAAGATAAATATTATAGACACAATTGAATATAAATGGAAACTTATTGTTATATTTTTTCCCGTTCGAGGGGTTGTGTTGATCCTTTCACGAGACAGATCGCTGTCCAGGGAAAATTTGTTTTAAAAGGTAGAATGCAAATATCAATGTGGTCAGCCACGGAAACAGAATACAATTTCGGGGGAGGGGGTCCCAACCCCCTCTACCCCTCCTGTATATACACCTGAATATGGTATGTAAATATCATTAGTACAATATATATTTACTAGGTGGCCAATCATACATTTCAGATCTAATAGAAGATACAAAATAATTTTAAAAAAGGTTGAACTACACAACAATATACTTATATGATTGATATCTCAATGTGAATATTCCAGCGTTTTTCCGCCTTTTCAATTGAATTATTTAAAGTTTTCAAGATCGTTTCAGATGTTGAACATGTCTTGTTGGTTAACAGTGGCATATGTGACAGTGGCCGGTGCTAATACCATAGACGCTCCCATGTACTGAAAATAAAATAAAATATTTATTTTTTATTTTTACAAGTAATAAATATACAATCTGTATCATTAATACAATAAGATTATGTGTCAAGAATACATTCACAGGAAAATAATTTGATAAAAGGAGCCACCCATTGAAGACACTTTCTATGGTTACTTAATAATTATTTTTAATAATATTTATTTATTTATTTATTTTTTATAACAAATTACGACACCACTTGCGCTTTAAACGTCTTGGGGGAAAAATAAAATTAAAACATTAAAATGAATATGTATATTTTATATTAGATAATACAGTCACGTGGTCTTCAAAATTTTTTTTGATTATTTTGGTAATTATATTTTTTTTGCAACTCATATCTGAGTTATTGAGAAAAAAAATTGATAAGGAATTGCAGAAAATTGTCATAATGCCTACTATACCTACCAATGTTTTCAAGATTATGTTTTTATTGAAAATTATTGAAAATCAGTATATTGTGACATTTTAAATCTGAAGCTTATAGGGTTCAAAATTGGGTGGCGAGTTCGTTACTCTTCGACATACCCACACCTGTCACACAATATGGTCGAGAAACCATTTATATATATATGTAGACTAGTCAAATATATTAAGTACATGTAGTTTTTCCTAAAAATTTATAAATAAAAATGAATATTTCATAAACACGACTGTACAGTGACCTTGCAGCACTACTATGTTTACTCCTATATCTATATTATTGAAAATTGGGGTAATAAAAAACGTGTGCTATTATATGTTATGGTGAATTCCAGATAATATTTTCTTACACAAACTCAATATAAAAATGTAAATAAAACAGCACTTGCAGGGTCAGTTTAACATACTCGTGTACCAATAAATAGTCAAACCGCATAAAATTACAATAAATTTAATTCAGTTTTATTGCTTTATTTTAGACCTTATGTTTTCAATACTTCTTCGAAACCATTTAAGTGTTTTATCTTTTTATGAAAATACAAATAACTATTATCCAATGCAAATATATTTATCTATTTACCTACCTAGTGCGTTTACGGGTATATAATATATACTTATGATACGAATTAAATTCGCTGTAACTATAGCTACCTATTCATTATTCTTAAAATAACACATTACGAAGTAACTAAAAGTCCTAGTGTTCTACCCATTTTTGTTTGTGGTCGAGAGCAGGAATGTAAAGAAGCTGAATGTTAGAAAGCTTCTAAAAACATAGTATTTTCTTTGTTCGAACTTTTAAGATTAATATTAAACATTTCACATGTATTATTTCTAATAAGGATAAAGTGATAATTTATAAATGTATTTCCTTATTAAAATGCATATTAGGTATATTTAATTGAATGAAAACAATTTTAAAGTTTATGCCATTGTTGGAACACGATATAGGTATTATTATTTTAAATTAACAAATATTTAGTTTTTAATTTTTCTGGTTTATTGAAGTACAACTTACTATATATTATACGTTGGCTACAATTAAATACTTTCTGGAACCAATATTTCCCGCAGTGAGATCAAGCGCATATAATGTAAAACCAGATAAGAATCGTACTAAGACGCAATTCAAAAATTGTATCACGTTGTAGCAATTTAGTTAAGGACCTTTATTTAAATTAGTTGGTTATTACTTATTAGGTACTGTTTGGATTATTGAGAATAAAAGTTTATACATATTATGTTCTTACTTTTATATTATTACTTCGTTGCCCGTTAAATGTACTAAATTTATATGATTCAAACTTTGTTCAATTCGTTATTTAATAATCGGTGTATGGATTTCAAAACTTATCTTAACTTTTCCGTTACCTGGAATAAAAATTCTGATTTGCAGAAGTATAATATTATCTGGTAGGCAATCTACCTGCGGTAGATCGCGGACTTGCAGGTGTTGTTTGTACGTAAGTTTATGATTTAACTCTAAAGTATTAAAGTTATACCATTATACCAAGTTTCCATTTTTACTTAATTCCACTAACGGTGAATTAATATAATCGATTAATCCTTGCTCATTTTTTGCTGGACAGATGGCGAAACTGTCATTTCATCATCACCTCGTAGTATTCCTCTAACCCGGTGACTTTCTAAAATTGTTCATGCCCAAAACCTTCTCTGTGATGTCCTCTTTAATTTAAAAAAAATTGCAAGACGATCCAATAAGTAGTTTCGAAGCCAAACCGTAACAAAGATTTCCTCTTTTGCTTGATTTCGGTTTTATATATATAGATTATTGTAATTTTTTAAGTAAAAATCAATTAGCAAAAACTATGATTATGATTATGTTAGTATAGCTTATAAGATAATCTATAGTTCAGGAGTTGAGGGGTGGCCAACACGAATACGTCCATGAGCCACACGGATAAATAAAATTATATAATAAGAGTCAAAATGTTTATAAATACATTTTAAATTTTTATAATTTTATCGTATTTTATCGTTCATAAGAAAATATTGGTTTTTTTTAAATAGAACACGAGAAACATACAACTATGACGAGAGCCGCAAGCCACCCCTGCTATAATTATATCGAGTAATTATTTTATACTTATAAAATAAAAAATAAAAATTTACAAAATGAAAAAAAAGTCACCAAAACATTCAACAAGATTTATCAGCTACTCTTGTGCCTTTGCCAAGTACTTAACATTTTGGTTTTTTTTTTTTAAATTGTATTTTCGTTTAATGTTAAAAACCTGTATATCATCATAGAATATATACCATTAACTTCAAGAATAATGTACTCAATTTAGTACCTACTGTTTTAACATTTATGTACCGATCTATAATAAATTCTATACAATTATGGTATATAAGAACTTTCAAAAAGTATATAAAAACTTTAAAGCACTTTTTGAACTTTACTAGTCACATAGTATGCAAAAATATGTTAAATGTTTAAATTTAAGTTCATTGTGCTTACTGCAGGCTTTCCTTTATGTTCCCATTTCTATCGTGATATAGTTTTGTGCTTAGTAGAAAATTAAATTATCAATGAACATATTTTATTATATTATTATATATTGTTGTTGAAGTTGTCTATATATATATATATATAGACAACTTCATTATTACATATATATATGTGTAAAATTAAATTTTATGAAGATATGCCTATCTACTTTATAGAGTGTCAGAAATAAATGGAGTTTATTTATGTATTAAAATTTATCAAATTGAAAATCATACACATTTTTCATTATATTTAAATAAAATCGTATTAGCAGAATAAATATAATTATTAATTTGCTTGTAGTTAATAATAGGAGGTATACATAATACATGCATATTTTTTTATAGCTTCTAGTAATAACTATGATAGCTCGATACATGCATTTATAATATAGATGTATGAATATGAATAATAATTATCTTTATAAAATATTTCGTTGAACCAAATATAATATAGTGTAAGTGTAAATGACCTTTTATCGTTATTTATGAATATGAGTTACTAATATTTTTTGTTTACCATTTGAGACAGTTTATTAAGTTGTTCTATAGTTTAAACTTATTCAAACTTAAGCGATTCTTGTAATGGCACACATCCAACAGAACGCAATTTTGATACAGGGTTTACTTAGAGATTAAAATGATTTATGATTCCATTTTACTTTTGTTGTAACACGTGTTATATTCTGTAGATTGATTTAGGTTTGTTAAATTAGAATGTGATAAGTTATATTCTACTTGAGCTCTTAGTTTTCATATAAATAGTTCTAGGATGTTTATTTATTTTTACCTCCACAAGCATGTGCGTCTGTGTGTGTGTGTGAGTGTTTAAGGTACACTTTACAAACTATATATATACTATATGAATAAACCAGAGTTTAAAATCTGGTCACTAACCTCCTTAAGCATTTTTAAATGAGCTAGCATGAAACTAATAAATTGATACACCGGCTAGCTTGTGCATCAGGAATGATAGAATCGGAACGAGAAACTAATCTATTAGGTATATTATTATAAATGCCATTTATGCCATATTTTTTTTAACCGTTGAAAAGCTTTAATATTTTCGCTGCCCACATGAATACCAAAACCGTATAGTTATTGCGTTACCCTTTTCTCTCTGTCTTCTTCTCATTGCATATAAGACCACATTATAATATTCATGTTTATAAATTGAAGTTTCGATCTTGCTCTAGGGATTTAGTTTTAACATCCTATAAAGTATATAAACTCTTTTAATAATTTACATTTCATGTATTGAGTAAATATCACGCCTCCCGTCATGGGCTGATGTATATAACTGATAAAAAATAAAATGAAAAAAAAACCAATAAATAATAACTAATAACATTTTCCAATAAATTTGTTTTCTGTCGAAAATAAAGTTAAACGATCATAGATTATTTCCGTGATAACCAATTAAAACGCAATTAACATTTTCAAGGTTTAAACCAATGTAATGTTGTCTATATTATGAATTAATGAATCAATGGTACAAAGTTAAAAGTTTATGTGTAGAACATATTGTTGCTGTTTATCATTTATTAAAATTACCACAAAAAACAAATATTTTAAAATTTCAAAAAAACTCCTAATAACACAAAAAATATTAATATTAAACAGGATTTACATATTAACATAAACTTAAAGTTAAGAATATTATTAGGATTATGTAAGTAGATCGTATTTTGATTTGTTATTGATATTGATATTTTTATAAGTGAGTAATGCATTTTAAAATTGTATTTATTTTAAAGAGAATATAATACTATTATAAAATACTAATTATAATAATATTTATAAATATTAAAACTAAATACTACCTAATATGTATAGTATATGAATAAAATGTATTTCTGATCGTGGCTCAAGGTAGTCAAGACTAATATTAAGGTTCCAAACATTTATTTTATATTTATTTTTTAGTACCTATTTGCTTAATTATTTACATATATTAATAAAGATATATAAAATATATCATATAGGCATACCAAAACAAAAAATTTATAGGTATTCTATAAAGCTATTTAAACTTAAAGATTTGACAAGGAATAAAGGAATAATAGTATTATATTAGTTTATCAAAGCACTCGTCTTTATATCTAAAAAAAAAAAAAATTTCACGGAGCAAATACGAAATTAATTATTATTGTAAAATCCAATATTTTTAGCTTAATAATATTAGTTTTAGTTTCAGTTCCAGTTAATTGAAAATATTTAAATCAGTTCCTGTTCTCCATATTTTAAAAGTTTTTTAGTTTTAGGACTAGTTAATTTTTAGTTCCTTGTGCAAAATGCAATAACTATCAAATATCGTTCTTTTGCTGCGGTCTAAACGTATTTTTACTTAAAGTTTTTCATATGTATGCTATTATAAGCATAAATATTAGTGGTACGAGTTCTAATGTAATCTTACTGTAGGTATAATAATAAAACTAAATAACTTTTAAAATGTACCAATGCAAACAATATAAGTTTAAAGCTTATATAATTAGTGCCTTGAGAAATAATTTAATTTGTGTCTCTTCTTAGTATCACCAGATTAGAATATAACTTGATGATTAATTCATTTATGTGGTTATTGATACTTTAAAAAAATGTATACGCACATTATTACATTAATAATAAATCTTATTATGACTCTTTCACAATTTGATATAATATGACTATGTCAATTTTAAAAGGATACGAACTTTTTTTTAGGCTGCCATAATATATACTAATAACGTAGATAGGTACCCATTTTATTGTTGGTTATTATATCAATTCAAGTTATTACACAAAACTCAATTAAAGTGAGATAGATTAAATTGTAATTAATTGAAACAAATTTCTTTGCACACTATAATAAAACTAGGGTTAAGAATTCGGGCGCTTGTGAATTGCGCCCACATTAAGTAGGTAGTAAAAATACTGTAGTAAATTGCGCCCGGTATTTTTTGTGGTCTAAAACGGGTATAGTAAATTGCGCCAATGATATCTACTATCTTGAATTCATCGTTACCTATTATGTGTATTTTAAAAATACTGTTGTTCATTTATTGGTGGATAAGCCGATCGTTAGGTTAGGTTAGGGCTGAATATGTGAAGATGATGTCTCATTACTATATGCAGATAACTTATAACTGTATTTTTTATTATTAACATTTTTAACCTAACAAAAAATATTTAAACAACTATAATTAATACCATAATATTTGAAAAAAAAAAATTAATTTTTCTATTTTTATTAATTCCTATTTTATTTTTATTTATTCATTTCAAGTAAGCCCAAAAAAACATTTTTGGAGGACAGTGATAGTCGTCTCCTGGTGGTGTCCTCTGGGTAATGCTAAATGACTATCATAAAAATAGTACTTCTATTGGGCGCAATTTACTATACAGAAATTTGTACCTGAAAAATACCGGGCGCAATTTACTACACAAAAATTTTATTCTTTTTTTTTAGTTTTTCGATCAATTTTTATATTTGATTTTGGCATAATTTGTAAAAATTTGAACTTTAAACGACTAAAAAATAATAATTTGTGGTTGTATAATATTTTCGATATTTTTTTTCATTTTAATATAGAAATTTCGAATTTGGAGGAACTTGTATTCGATTTTCAAGATTTTTGACTTCGAAATAATAAGTAACATCAATGTAAATAAAAAAAGAAGCCTAATATTTCAAATGTTTTTCAAAAATATTTTCGAAAATTATAATATAAAATTATAATAATGTCTTTAAAGTTTAAATTCCCAATTTAAATATTTGGAAAAATTTCAAATGTCTATGGATATTCATATAATTGAGTTACTAAAAAAAATCCTTCAAGTAGATAATTACTCTGCTATACAGATGGTATTGAGTGAATCTTGTCTTTGAGAATGTCACTGTTATAGCTGTGTTAAATTTTAATTCAATTATAGATGATTATAGGCCGATTATTTTAAAAAGTATTAATTTAAAGAGTTTAGTACTGAGAATATTAAATTTTTTAAACCTTTAAAAAGTAACAGTTAGATCCAATTCGCTACCAGATGCTTCCCTCGAAGCTTATGACCAGAGTATTTTTTGTAAATGTATCATTAAGCACAAAAATAAAAATCTTGTCATTGTAAAGTCACCATTACATCCTTCGCTTCACTTAGAATTTAAAAGAAAGATTTCGTTACAAAAAGATGTTGTGTAAAAATGCATTCCTGGTTTTGTAATATATTTTTTGTTTTTAATTAGAATTTACTAAATTATTTTGATCCATTAAGTACCAATTAGTTACCAAAAACTAATACAAAGTTGGAAATTGATATTTTTACTGAACCAAACTGACAAACAAAAAATATACTATTGTTAAACCTATACCTACAGTATACATTCATTGATCCGATCAGAATCTAAAATGTTAATAGATTAGAAACTTTTAAAATTAGTATGTGTAGAACGTACAATTATATATTATCAATAATATATTTTATTTGAATTTAAAAAGCTATTGTTTTTTAAAATATAAAAAAATATCAACATACTGAATAAAAATGAATCTTTTCTAATCATTGGTGGTTCTTATTCTTCACTACTTTTGTTTTATAATATAATATCAAAATACCAGTTTACTATGAGTATTTTGTTTAGTTAAATTAATTCAATAAATTAAAATAAATCATATTCATTTAAAAATATCAGAGACAATGTTATATATGAATAGGATATGAATGTGGAGGGAGGAGGGTTAAACACAACATTTCACATTCAACGAGTTTCCAAAATTTTCGACACATTATAAATCATACAAAAAAATCGTTACTCTATATTCTATACCTAGTCTATACGAACATACCATAGAGGCATAGAGAAACGGCTGCGTATGAATTGATTGCCGGGTACCAGTTTACTTGCATCAATACCGATGAGTTGATTCCCGGGTAATTAAGAGGTACGTACAAGTTGATTCCCGGGTCATTATATATCTTTTCAATGTTTAGTAAAAAATTTAACCTATTAGCATAATCCAAGAAACACCACGAGAAAGTTGGCTGACAAGTTTCTCAAAATGTTTTTTTTTTTTTAGTTTTTTCATATTTTGAAAATCATTCAATTTTTATTTATTAATTATTTTTATTATTTATTACAAAAATTATTAAAAACATTTAGTGCGACGTGTAATGATTAATTTTTTCGTAAATTCGCACGTGGTCTTGGTGGACATAAGAGCGAGTTGTGTGTGAAAGTCGAACTCTTTACAATGGTGCAATAATCTATTGATAATTGATATACAACAATAGGAAATCAACTCATGATGACTTTTAATGACACGATAATGAAATCGTACATACCTAATAATGACCTGGGAATCAACTAATACATAAAATAGGTCTCGGGAATCGGGCGCATGTAAACTCCACCGATTGCGACCTTTTTAGACCTTTTTTCATGTAAATTCCAACGGTATGTTTATTTTACCTGAAAAAAAAATGTTAACTCCACCGGTATGTTTTTTCATAGTAGCATCAAGTCAATTTTTCCAATTTTTTTTTTTCAATAAAGTAATAAATATATTTTAATAATAAATTCCAAATTTTAGTAACAAATTGTATAAAAAATAAATATAAATTACATTTTTAAGGACATTTTTGGCTAACTTTTAGAGCATATTTGTATGGTTTTGAATAAATTTAAATCCGGGACCTAATTATAATATATCTATTGTATTTAAATACAATAATTTAAAAAATAAATTATATAAAAATCAAATAGAAATAATAGAAAAATATATAATTATTAACATTACGTAAGTAATACGAACCTACATAATTTATGTACAGATTTATTATTTATATATATTATATTTAGATACTATATCTTTTTTTACATAATATTAAAATAAATAATATAATAATAATTGAATATCTAATAGAGCTTTTGTAAAAAGATGTATATTTGGATTTTTATATGGAATTTACGTGCTTTCAGGTTAAAAATACGTATCGGTGGAATTTACATGCTATAAATCCAACCCTAAAATCGACTACCTGTAAATCAGTGGAGTTTACAATCGCCCCGGGATCAACTCACCTATCGAGAGAGAAACTATACGTGACTTGATCCTTTAAAAATAAATATATGCAGAGACATGACAGTAATCATATAATGAAAATTATTCTAAATTTTTTTTATATAGACATAATAATAATAGTAATACATAACATGATATAGGCACCTATATAAAATTAATACTAAAACATGAAAAATTGGGAATTTATCGACTCCGCTAGTCCAGGTAGTCTTAAAACGGGTGGCTACTAGTTGCGTCCCGCGGTAAAAATTTCTTCCGAATTGCGGCCCGAGTTTTTTTGGGATGCATACGAATTGCGGCCCGAGTTTTTTTGAGTTACCTATGAATTGCGTCCCGGAATTTAAAATTAAATTAATTATATGTATGTAATTATATTTTATTATGTTATAATATGCATTGATTTTCATTCAAATATGCAAAAATATGCTAACAAAAATGCATGTTAATTAAATTTATTAAATTTAAAAATGACAAATATATATAATTCATTAAATGAGTAATATGGACAAAAAAATGTATTAAATATATATCTATTTGAAATAATTGATGTATACCTAATGTAGATATTAAGCTATGTATTTTGTATAAAGTAGGATGTTGCATTTTGAACATTCACTCATCTAAATAAAAAGTCATGAACAATAATAAATTAAAATAAATTAAGTATATTTTTTGATATTTCAAAGTTACCTGAAGAGTTACAGTTGACTACTAAAGACTTAAATTTTCAGTAAATATACTCTAAAATCGAGAAAAACTTCGTTCTACATCTGTTGAAGATATCAGGGCGTACATATAAGGTATACCAAGTCACTGCATGATAGGTTTTTCGGTTAAGATTAAATTATCTAGAATTGAAAAAACCCGGGCCGCAACTCGCCTGTACCCAAAATAAACTCGGGCCGCAATTCGGATTAGACCTTTTTTCGTAAATATTTTCGGGACGCAACTAGTACCTATGCAGCCCTTAAAACAACCTATCGATTCGACCACCTATCAATTTTTACATCAACCTGGTCCTGCTATAATCATTAATACAATACATTGTATAATATTGTACTTGTAATACAACAGTTAAATAAATACAATATATATAATATATATATACACAAAATAATACGAATTAAATTCGACAAAGTTTTTTATCATGTATACATTATACATATATCACGTTAGATTATCATCAATAAGCGATAACAATGATAACATTTTTATAAAGGTATTTTTTTTAAATATTTATAATATAGCTATGTAAATAAAATAAAATAATTATTTTTGCTGGTGAAGATTATTTTTTCCCTGGTTGAATCGATAGGTTGTTTTTAGACTACCTGCACTGGCAGAATTGATGCTGGTGAAATTGAGATACTTTATCCCCTAGTATAAAAAAATCTGGCTCGATTAAACCCCGAAAAATTGAGCCACAGTAAACAAATTAAAAATATCCTAAATAATTATAGGACTTTAGAATAATTAAATGGTTTAATCTTAAATACGCATCAACAAAAATTAAAAATATATTTGTACATCCTAAAGATACTATTTTATTTTACATTTTGTTATAATGCAATTCAGTATAACACCGAAGGCCTTAAGAACTTGGATTAGTCTTTTATTGTATTGTTGATGGAAAATAAGCCTTTAAAATACATAATATAATACATATAAGTTTTGTAAATTTTAACTAAAAGAAAATATTCCAGTATGAAAAATCACTAGTTATTTAGATAAAATACATCTATTTTTAATCTGTAAAAAATTATTCTGTATTAAATCAGAAGCAAATAATGTATTGATTGTCAGGTCATAAGCAAACATTTCCCGCATTTTTGTTTCGCTGTAATTTAAAAATATTATTCTTTGGAACTTGGAAAATATATGTCTAAATTAGGTAATAATAATTGTTTGAACATAAACTATTTAGATCGTCAGTCAAGATTGTAGGATATTAAGCAAACAATAAATCATTTTTATAAATAAAACTGAGGTTGGATGTGGTTTAATGTGTTTCACATAAATAATACACCAAATGATTGATGAAATATTCTATGTTGTATGTGTTTTATTTATCGTATAATATAATATCCACACAATAATAGTCTTTGCGTAATTATCATTTTACACATTATGCCATGTATAGGGGAAAACGTACATTAAATAAAAGGATATTTTATAAGATGATTTTTTATTTTTTATAACAGGTACCATATAATTGTAGATATACTAAAAATAGTATACTTTCATATGATATAAAAAATTTGTATTTAACAGGAAAAATATATAAAATTTGATCCATTTATATAATATTATATATCTAGGTAGGTACAGTGAAATATTTTAAACATCATATCATAATCAATTAAGTACATAAATATATATTTCTGAAAATACATGACTTACGTAATTATCATTATATCTCAAAATGATATAAAATATACAAGTTTGTGTGATATTAAAACCCAGCTATAGTATTTTATAAATGTTCAGAAAAAATAAACAGATATAATACAAAAAATTCATCATTACATCAATAAAAATGGATAAAAATGTATACATGTAATTAAGTATTACTGGGAAAGTCTTTAGACAAATGGGGAAATTATTAAATGTACATTTTGTTGTTTGAAATCAGTAAAAAAGGACATCATTTTAATTTTAATGTCATAGTACGTTGAAACTGAAACATACTATCAATACAATAGTAAAAGATCTATCTATTGAACTAATAATTTTTGGATTTGAATATCAATAATTATTTTAAATATACGCGTAAAAGTTTCTTTATTAGCTTTCTTAGTTTTAAATTCTAAACCCAACGAGAAAGTTATTTGATAAGCATAATATATGTTTTTCTTCAAATATATTTTTTTAGCTTTGTTAATAATACTGTATGAATGTAGTGATATTTTCGTTTACACACCAGAATAATCGATAGTAAATTAAATTTAAATTATCGAAAGCTTAGAGGGAAATTTCCAATATTATTGAATATGTAGGTTTATCACCATATTTAATAAAAATTCATTTTTTATATATTTGATAAGTATTTATAAAACTAATTTGTAATATTAATGAATACTGACAGTCAGTATAAGACAAAGTTAGTGCTCATTTTTAGAAGTTGTCGGATACAGAAAATAACTAAAAATAATATAAAATATAACGGCAACTTTAACTTCTTATCCAGTCGATCAGTTATAAAAAAAAGTTACTCTGTTCACTTACTGATAAATGATAATAATAATAATAACAAGTGCGGTATTCCTTTGCTATACAGCAGGTGTCTAAAGGTGTTATTGTAATAGATGTGTTAAATTTGGATTGAATGATATAAAATTATTGTATACACAAAAAACGATTCTGAGAAAAGACCGTTCGTCAGCCTATATTAATAAGTATAATTTATGATTTTACTGGTATTAAAATAATTTATTGAACTATTAGACCTAAATTAGATTAACTTAATGTAATATTAAATCTAGCAATTTAAAATTGGTTCTGATAAATGCAGATTTGTTATGCCGAGAGCATCCTCTTAAAAAAATTTAGTTGGATAATCTAAAAAAAATATTACTAAAAGAGGACATAAATATATTATTATGAATAACAATAAATTACGAGAAGGCTTTTGTTTTTGTTTCTAGTAATAAAATAATAATAAATAATAATGAGCATGCGTATTCATCTATTAAATATAAGTATTTTACATTTTATTGTATAGTAAAAAAAGATGAAATTATAACAATATTTTACATAAGAAATATTTAAATATTTACATAAAATGGTGAATAGGTAACTATTTTTGTATACGATAAATATTGTTATACTCATTAACTAGGTACGTTAACATTTTCAGGCGTAATTTGTAAATTAAATAAATTATTTAATATTCTGATAGTACTCAAAACACCCTTTAAAAATATTAAAAATGTATTTTTTTTGTCTTATACCATTTTTAGCCATTAATTATTTAAACAAACTCCACCGATTATTCACTGGTAGGTAATGCAAAAGCATGGTGGTTATAAATAATAGAAAACATGAATAAAGTTTACTAAAATTTCTTATCCACTTATATGAACTGAACTTTTGTAAGTATATTAATTAAAAGTGAAAAGTAACAACATTGGAGAATAAATATGATAAAAATTTTCAATAGAAATAGAAAATTGTTATTTAATTTTTATAATAATAATAATATAGTATCTTTCAAATTTCATTTCATAATAATATCGGAGATTAAATAAGACGCGTTTACTGTTTATATAGCTCCCACAATGTTTGTAGTATGAATTTTGGAAAACCATATTACCATAATGCATAATAATACTAATTTGTGCATTAGATTTAGCGAGGAGTGAAGAAGCTGTTGGTATTTCGAGAAAATACTTCCCATAAAGCAACGTGTATGTATTTAAATTATAAATAAATTATACATTAACATTTGTTATATGTACATAGGTAAAATAAACATTTTTGATTTTTGAATAATAAAATATAGAATGATAATTTGTGTAAAAATAATGGAAGTCCATGTAGGTAATCTACTAATCTATTTAACAATATTGAATAACCATTTTCCATCTTTATCTATTGAATGTTAAAATGTATGATCTGTTTCCAAATGACAGTTATTAATACCTACTCAATTTATTAAATATTTTATTTGTGAGTATTATTTAAGATTTGTAGTTTGAAGATAATAAATTATTATTGCTATAATAATTAATAATTAGCAATGCATGCCTGTAAAATTTCTGTAAATCCAATGTACCTTGAAAATATTTTTACTCAATAACATTTGTTCGAACATCATATGAAATATTAACTCTAGTGATATTGTTTCATTTTTATTTTCAAAATTACCACTTGTGATTTAATATATGATGAACACAGTTGTCAGCTACGCTGTATGAGGTGGATGGTGTTTTTCTAGTATTTCAATCGTTGTGTAACAATGTTTCAGCAGGAGCAATTCGGTGTCCAACACAAATGGTATCCCATTCCGACAAAAGCCATTAAGCAGACTTATTGGAGTACCATCACTTTTATCGAAAATCCTTTTCATTTTCACATCCAACCCCCGTGACGATACGAAAAAAATTGCTATTCTTTGGACAAATGCTATTTTGTCTCTGTACTTAGTGTACTTATACCTACAGAGCAGACCATAGTGCGATTGATGTTTACTGGAAGTCCACTGGACATTTGACCGAAATCACAGGAAACATAAAATATAAATATAGTTTAAAATATAATTTTTTTTTTTAAATTCATGTCATTTTTAATATCTTTAATACTTGAAAATATAATACTAGAAACTTATCGCATATAAGTTGTTCTTACTGAAATTACAAATATAAATGTTAACTGTATAGCCATGTTAATTATTTTACGAGCATGTGAACTCTTCACACTTAGGTCATAATATATATAAGATATATTTTTCATTTGTGAAAATTATAATTTAGCTCATCTTTAAACTGTTATGGTGTTCCATTGTGTTTGATCCCTAAGCCCGTGCTTCAATAATTATCTATTGGTGTATATTACGTACCAGCTATTACAGTAGGTATAATTTACTCAATATTTTCAACAGACTTGTAACCAGAATGAGTTTCAAATAGCGCATCATATTATACATAATGATTATTACTATTAAATAACTTTTTAATGAACGGAGTTTCTATTACACGATTGTGTTCAAAATTATTGTTATGTGATATACATATGTCTCAGGTGTATATTTAAATGTTGGTACACAATACAAAAGCTCTCAAATTACCTATATAGTTGTGCATTGATATCATAATTTTAAATAATGATTTGAAAGATACAAAACCATTTAAAGTTCAGTATAGCTTGTATTTAGTTAACTCAGTGTTTTTAGATATATATTTAAGTAATCTAAGGTAAATATGGATTAAATTTATATATACATCAAATAAATTCCACCAACGTAATATAATTTAACGTATTCAAATAGAACCTAAATTAAAGTTAGGAAGCTACGAACATTACATAAATTGAATGAGCAAAATGTATTTATCTTTCCTCTTAATACATGCTAACTTTAAACACAAACAAGGTTTTAAATATCTCGTCAAAACAATTGAAAATTTAATAACATTTAGACCAACGCATAAAACATTTAAAACCATAATGATTTGTAATAAATTTGGATCATTGTTATTTTCAACAGAAATATATTTTTGGGTTAGACCTAACTTAATACTAGTATAAGGTCTATGAGTTAGACACACTTTTTTGTTTCTGACTGATTTTTTGTAAGGTTTTCGTTGTTATGGTTACTTATTTATAAAAAAATATTTATGATTCATAGATTTTCCATGCAGAGGAAAAATATCGAAAACCACGCTGTGGGGTCCTTTTTTTATAGCAATCTACAAAATTAGTTGATAATTTATTGATGCTGTAACGACATAATATACGTTTACCTACATCTCAAATATGAAATTAATAAACTAAAGGAAAATAACAATGTGCTTCAATGTACTTCCAATAAGCTGAATTTTAAAACTAGTGTAATAATAATTTAGGTTCTGTTTTTCGCCTGAAAAATAGTTTTATACAACTAATATTTCAAATGTCACGTAGTATTACATTGAAATGTAAAAACAATAATTAAAAAAATAATTAAAATAAAAACTAATGTAGGTAATAGGAATGTCCATTAATTGGACACGATATTTTTTGTTTTATTTGAAATTTTCTTGTTCTTATTATTCATATTCTGAGGAACCTATCAAAAGTAAAATAAAACTACATGTGTATTTATTAAATCTATTTAAAAAAAAACAACGAAATTGCCGAGTATATGTACTAAAATCATTAATTATTTTTACTATTATAAAATAATTAAAAAAAAAAAAAAAAAAAAATGAATTGTATATTAAATTAAATTAGCTCACAATAACGAATAACGCGTGACATCTAAAATAAAAAGATTTATTCTCGACATATTCTATCCTCAAATAGCTTATCAAAAGTCTTTACCTACACCTAAGCTTGTCGTACGTGAAGAAATATTGTTAAAAGTGAAAAACCTTGAGATACGCACTAAAGCACAAACCATACAAATGCCATTTATCAATGCCACGTCTACAAGCATGTGCGTGTAAGACATGGTTCAAATATAATATATGTTCCTTTTTTACTGGTTAATTATCACGTCCTGATCAGCCCCATTAGTCTACCCAATGGATTGTTGAATAAGGCATTAGTCAAGCTCTGGATTAGGAGTGATAAGTGTACATACTTAATACGAGTTGCTGCATAAATGTTTATCAGTATAAAATGTTTTAGACTATAACTTTCCGGTACAGAATTGAAAAGAAAAACACGATCAATTTGAATTGATATTTTTTATTTTTATAAATACATTGATTCTGGATTGCGTGAAAAATTGATTCGTTAAATGGTTCACTAGAACTTAATAAACTAATCATGGTCCATTAAATCATGTTTAAGGGGACATTAGCTCACTGCTGATTCATTAAACTTATTAATGTTAGGTAATTGTTTTACAACTCGGCATATGTCTATGCTATTATATGCAACGTTTAGTGATTATAATTTTTATTGATAATACTCGACTTGTAAATGTTTGAACTTAAACAGACAAGGTAATAAAGATAAAACATAACTTTTTCCTTGTCATTATTTAAATCTATTGTTTCAGTCCATTATATTGTATAAAAATATTTTATTATAATATTATATATTTAAAATTCCAATGAATGTTTTTATCATAATATGAGTAATGAAAGAAATATCTTTATACCATATGATATTATTATAGTATACCTGTGGAAATAATTATATGTTTCAGTTAGTATAGTGGAAGTCAGAATAGTGTAATTTTATATATTATCAAAGGTGAATACTACAATATTTAGTGGTCGAGTGTTTTAAAATTGTAATACGTCATAGAGGGTTTTGGTGGGTTACGGTGAGAACTAGAATACCATTCAAGGGAATTATAAGTATAGGTTAACCTAACCTTGTTCGTCAAGTTTATCGTTTCTCTTCTCTTCTTCCCTCACCGCCATCAAATTCATTTCCACCCCACCTGTACGTCAGATGATCTGTTGACTGGAGAGTTTCCAAAATTAGTCCCGACGGATTCTCTCTGTCCCCATCACTCAATCGATTAAGTCCGGTGAGGGTTTTGGACACGAGGGCAAGTGCTGCGGATAAAATATACACGATCGAGTGTGACGATGTGCGGGTTGTTTCAGTAGTGTGCACATCACCCGGGCCTCATACTAATTCGCACGATAATACGGCGCGACGTGACCTAGCGAATGCGCAGCCAGTGGTAAATTATATTCCTTCTAATCCTAATTGCATTGCTCCGTATGAAGTCTTGTTGTCGGAAAAAAATCGAAATTGCCAACGGCTAACCGAAAAAGGTAGGTAAAGAAGAATAATAGACAAATAAAATAGTGTGTTTATCACCTACCGCGATGCTTGCACTAGTTGGCCAGTAAATTATTAGATACGATGGACGAAAGCGTTTTTTGATATTAGAAACGATTATTAGTATGTGTGTTTGAAACTAATAACTGTAGGTATACCAAGTTAGAATCGCATTATTGTTGAATTTTACGTAGCTTCCGAAACTCGCTGTCATAGGCATCACTAAGGGGGTATCGAGGGGTATTTTTGTTACCCCAGAAATTTTTTTGAGTTGATAGCAAGGGTATCATTTCGCTACCCCAAAAAGGTAAATAAAAATGCAGTTATCGACGAATTTTGCGTTGACAACAAACGCCGACTTAATTTAAAATAATAAATATTTTAGTACTCATACATTTAATAATTAATGTAGGTATCAATGTTTTCTTAATAAATATATTGATAAGTTCAGTTTAAAATTTTAACTATGTATGTGCATTTTCATTATACAAAATAATAATAATTAAACCTATAAAAAATAATTTTTTTACTTTTTAAAAATAAACTTTACTACCCCAGAATTTGGAATCTAGTGACGCCCATGCCCGCTTTCATCCAAAGTCCACAGAGACGAAAGCAACAGATGGCCTTCAATAGATATCAGGATACTTGTTTGTTATCACCCCACCAGTACACCGTATAAAATTTATCTCCCCGCCACTCTTGTTTGTTATCACCCCGCCATATAGTTATCGTGTTTAGCTCGTGATTGATGATCTATTTTGGGAAATATTTGAGGAATTAACTACCCTTTGCAATACATTTTATATCATACTAATATAATATCAAATAATATATTAGTACTTTTGTTATTTATATTATCTGTTTCATTCAGACCAATATTAAATTACAATAATAAAATTAATTTTAGTGAATTATACTTATGGTTGTTTTCAACAATGATACAGGAATTCAATTTTTACAAAAAAATAATGTTATTAAGGTGAGTGAAACTTGTGAAAATGACCATATAATGATTATTAAGGGATCGTGATGGTGGTGTCAGAAATGAAGTTGCCGGAAGGAAAAAGATTTAAGAGTCTTATTTGGCAGAATTTATGTGTAGAATACGTCGCGGAAAAAATGATGCATTTGAAACTATATTAAAGGATATTTCTGAGTTCTGGCTTTTTTTGTAAATTTATATTATGTTTTTTTTTTTAAATTTATAATTATAATAAATTTTTAAAATTTTTTTATTGTATTATAATCCATTTTATTTATGGCGGAGCGATAAAAAACAAGAGCGGAGGGAAGATAAATTTTATACGGTGTACTGGCGGGGCTATAGCAAATAAGTACCGCTGGTTTATGTGTATATCTGATAATATCAAACATAAGCCAATGACGGGTTTGAATCCTTTTGATTTTAAATTTGTACCATTCAAACAACTGTAGATAGATACGACTTATAAAATATAATTCCTTACAAACCGCAAGCTTTGTAACATTAAATCATAAGTAAACATTCAAAACATATTTGACTAATATTCTTATAGGTGGGTATGAATATTATAAGTATTGATTTATACTTTAGGTGTTTTTCTTATACTTCATTTTTCAGAATTGAATCAAATGTAATGAACGGAATTCAAAATATACTATGAACAGTAGATTTAAGGGTGTGTCAAATCTATTAAAACTATAAAATACTATACATTTAAATTAGTTTAATAATATAAACAATTACATAAAAAATTATGAAAATTTTTTGGTAATTTATATTACTTCCAATTAAGTTTATTATAATACATTTTTAACCAATACTTAAAGATAATTTAGTTAATAATTTGTATAGTAAACTTCAACATATTTGAATGTATCTATGGTATAAATTAAATATTTATGAATTAGAAACGTGTATTTATTTTTAACATGCTAATACAAAAAGTTAATTAGTAAAATATTAGAAATTAAAATTTCATAATAATATTTAAGAAAGATTAGTTCATTAAAAATATATTTTAATCGAGTTAATATTTTTGGAATTCTGATAGGTTTATTACATTATTTTTCGGATTTTGGAAAATTGAAACAATATTATAGTTTGATGAATTAGATTAATTTTAGATTCATGTAATTTATTGAAGACAATATAAAATCAAGTTAAAATTGGTCTGTCATGTGTCAATTTTTAGTTTTATTTTTATTAAAATAATAACACTAATCGTAAATTAGTAAATTACTTAATTATAAGTAGGTTATTACAAAAACACAGTAGGTAGGTATAGTATTGTTTATACTTTTATTGAACACTTATATAAAGTACATTTCGAAGATTTTTATATGTCTATAGATAGGTACTTAAAATAATCAAGACATTTATTGAAGATACTTATTTACTTTTTGACACCCATTCAAAAAAAATTTTTTCATTAATCGTACTTCTTTCATGTTTACCATTTCAGTGTTTTATTTTTCGATTATATTTTTAAGAAACTAAAATGGTAGGAAAATCTTGGTGGAATTTTATATTCTAATCGTTATACAGACGTGCAGTAGATATAACTACCTAAAACTATTAAAGTTATTGTTGATGTGCTTATCCGAATTAACACAAGTCGACAAGAGGCGACCGGGTGAGCGTTTTAAAATCGATTTAATGCATTTCCGTGTGGAAAATCAAGTTTAGTCATTCGAGTCTCGAACTTCGAGGAACCTATAGTGTTTGACGGCGTTATTTTTACGCACGCACATTAGAAATTGGTATATTTATCCGTTTATCCTGAGACGAAAATGTATATTATAAACGTTCATATAAATACACAAATATAATAATAGATATATTATCGTAGGTAACTTACGCATTACACATACAAAACCAAATGATAAATTCGATAACCGAGATCATCACATCGGTGGCTGAGGAAATTGCCTTTTAAAATCGACACTTGCGGTATAAGTGCGTATCCGCTTTCGCGTTACAATACATATAAATACATAATACGTATATAGGTATTACATATATTATATTGTGTACGTAGTGTGTGGATGGATTCTCTACGCCATCGACACCGTGGCTGTAAACGAACGCGTGCGAATTTATTTCCAATTCGATTTATATTGTAAGTGTATATATTACTACTATGTATAGGTATGTCATTACTATTATTGAGTCGCTTCAGGGCTTGTGTGCGAGTGAGCCATAATGTAACTGACTCGATTTTGATGTTATTATTATTTTTTCGTCGTTCAAAACGACAGCAATTATAGACGCATCTATATTATTATAGATTTAAGCCATCTTAAATGTCCAAACCAATAATGTTATATTTTTTTAGAGTAGATAAGTACGAGAAATATATATTTTAAATTTGTAAGAATAGGACACTTAGGGAGTTTAAATGTATATATTTGACATACAAGTCATGTTTATTTTAGATTCTGGGGACCTATTCTCAAATCAATCGAAAACGACTGTCGAAAAAGTTTATTCGATTGTCTATTTTCGATCGAGATAATTGTTTCGTTCGTTTTTTTCGATCTGAGCTATTCTCTAGAGCTAATCGAATATTCCAATATCGAATAAGTGACTTTCGATCGAGTTTTCGACCATCGAATTGTAATCATTTATTAAGCTAATTATTCCATGAGATAACATTGTGTTTGGCTGACAACGATAAATTATTTATCAATTACGCCAATTACGGCCAACTGGATGAATAATAAAACAAGCTATTTTGTCATTGTCTTTTGGTACTATACATTTTAAAATCAGTAAGACAGTAACCTTTCTAAAAATGTCAAACAAATTTAAAGGGAAGTCGGTTTCATTTGCTCAAAAGGAAGCATTAATTTCGTACATGCAGTCCCATCCGGAACTTCACAAGGGAAAATTTAGTTCTACGTTCACTAGCAAAAAATCTAAAGCATTTTGGCAGCAAATAGCTAATGAACTTAATTCTATTGTTGGAGCCACTAAAGAACCATTAAAATGGAAAAGGTAAATAATCCTACTTCTTGTTAAATCAATATTTGTTGTATGACATGTGCATTATAGTGTACAAATTTGAATCTAATTGCAATTAATTCATTTACAAATATAAAATTAACTATTCCTATTAATTAACAAATATCTTCTTAAATCCAAACTTTAACTTAAATCCACGACGCTTAATGCTTATATAGATGACAAACATCATTATCATAAGTCTATAAAATAAAATAATTTTGTTTCATTAATTAATTAATTTAAATATCATCTTATAAGTCAAAAAAATAAAACATTAATAGAAATATATTAGCACTTTGGGTAGAAATATATTACAAAATAATTTGTTCTTTACGGGACACCTATTTTAGATTCTGAGCGGAGCGATGAATGTATTGATTTTACCATGATGTGTGTTTTTTTTTTTGTGTCTGTCATCACGTTTTGGGGCAGTAAAAATGCTTCGATTTTTGAAAAGTGAATAATTCTTAATACTTTTCTAAATAATCGAGAAAAACAAACTAAAAATTAAGGGAAAAACGGGAAATTTTACGCATACTAATTTTTCGACAAAATCGATTTTGGTTTTTGATGTAATTTTAAAACAAATGACCATATATACATAAAATTTTCACCGAATGTTTATATAAGTATATTCTATAATCATGCAATTTTCAAAAATTTTCAACTTAAGTTGAACTATTCATAGGCATTTGAAATTTTCGATCATAATTAGTATTTTTAAAATTAATATTGATAAAAATTTATTTGTTCGGTAGAAAAGCTTGAAAATTTAATACAAGGCTTCTAACACATTTTAACAATAGCAGTTGAAAAATAAAATAAATTCATGGTCACAATTTTTTTTTTACAAGGATTCAAAGTTTGAATTTTGACAACATACGTAAAAATCACGAAAATTCATTAATTATTTTATGCTCGAAATTCATAAAAAATTTTAATTTAAAATTTAGATATTGATCTACAGAGTGTCCCACAGAGATCTGACATTCTGACAAATGAAATAACTTTTGTTCTAATCAATATTTTTTAAAAATTTCTTTTAAATATAATCCATAGACACTTGTGCTACATTTTTAGAATACATTTTTTATTTTTTAATAGTGAAAATAATAAACTTAAAAATTGATAAATTTTTTTTTGAAATATTCAATATAGCCAATTTGTAAATTTGATTTTCAGAAAAATTTATATGGTAAAAACACTAATTTAAGTCAAATTGCTGATTTTTTTCAATTTTATTAAATATCAATATTTTCGTTAGGTAAATTATAGTAATTTATAGTTTATACATCACATATTATTTAAATAAATAAAATAAAAATAATAATTAGATTTTAACATGCACTTATTTAAAAATGTTCTTATAAAATATTTTTAAAAAACTTTATCATTATTTGAAATTACAAGGTTTCTAACATAAACTAGATCGTAATTTACTTAACGAAAATATTGATATTTAAAAAAATTGTAAAAAATCAGCAATTTGACTTAAATAAGTGTTTTTACCATATAAAATATAAATTTTTCTAAAAATCAGATTTACAAATTAAATACGTAATGCAATAACTGAGTCTGAAGGTAATGTGATACACATTTATGTTTACTGATGGAATCTACTTATTTTGAGGCCTCTAAAATAATGGAGTACCTACTTGTTGGCTATTTTTATCATTCAATTGAAAATTAATTTAAATTTTATATTGTAAATGCATAATGTTATGTCTACAATTAATAAATTGTAGCTACGATTCAAATTATTTTTATATAATAGTCTGTGTCCTTAGATGAATTTTTTGTAAACAAAAACTTCATAACAATAATATTAATATCTACAAAATAAATAATATACACGGTTACTGTATGTCTGTATATTTATATCAAAATAAATTTTAAATTGCTGATGGTAAATGCATATGCAAAGAAATTTGTTTTTAATCTTTTGTTTTTGTTTTTTGTCGTTATGTGTGATATCATAATAATGTTTGTGTGTACGTGTGTACTGTGTATGTGTGTGAAGAAATAAAGATAAAAAAATATAATAGATTTATATTGTTTGAAAACACAAAATCAAAGACATTTTTTTTTGGTCTTAAGACCAAAAAGTAGTTTCTTTTAAAAGTTTTGTAGATCCACATTTCCCTTAACCCTAGATCCACCGCTGGATAGAATGCCATTCAGTACCGTACCTAATTATTGAACAATAGTATTTAAAGAATATTACATCTATGACGACAATAAAAAATGCAAGTATATAATTATTATATTGTAGTTGTAATAATAACAGTTTAAAATAAACCTCAATGAAAAACAGTAAGATGTGATTGATCACATGATGTACGGGCAATATACATATACAGGAAGAATCAACAATCATGTTCACCTCTACAATTGTCCGACTATTTTGACATTTTAAGTAGGTATGCTTTATGATCATATTTTTAAATGTTTTAATTATTAATGCTATTTAATGGTGTCCTGTGGCGATATAAATTTCTTTTTTCAAATAGGTATCTTACATTTTCCGAGTAAATTGTTGAGTAGATGACTTATATGAAATGTTCTATCTAAATAAGGATAATAGGTTTATAAAGTATAGCGATTATATAATGATGATTTTAAACTATGTTGTACCTAACTTAATTACTAGTTAATGTTAATTTATTTTACATCTTTGTAAAACAATATTTTGAAGGAGTATTGTTCTTAGTATATAAGTTGTAATAGAAAATACTCGTTCAAATTTTGATTTAGATATATTGAAATTTTCAAAAAAATTGACAGTAAAAAAGAAAAGTATCATTTTGAATAAAAATAATTTTGTATCGTGGCAGAATAGGTACCTACAATATTCTTAAATAGTATGAAAAATAATTACTAAAACAATTTATCTAATTTTAAACTATAATGCTCTTCTTCGATTTAAAACTATAAATGTAATTAAAATGTCGAGATTGTATACAATGATTCCGTTTAAGAAACGTTGAGTATGGTGGAGAAGAGTTAATGAAAAAAAAATACTATCGTTATACTCGGATGCTTTATACCTATAAATTTAATTGGATAGTGAGGCCTTCATTTATATATTTAAAACCAGGTCACTATTCAATAACCACATAATTGATTACAATTACGTCACATAATGCTCATACTAACAAATTTGACACCACAAAAATTTACAGACATGACTAATAATCTGATTTACTTTTCAAAAAATCAATTAATATGTTTATAAAAATTAAAGTATTCATGCAATATACTTATTAAAATTAAATCCACACAGGGGAAATGGGGGCATTGTACCTTGTGAGTTTTTAACTTCATGAACTTATAAATAGCGATATCATTGTAAATAATTTTTGTCTTGTGCCGAGTGGGATTTTATCCTATAGTTGCGCTCATACTCGCATTATAATAGTAAATAAATATAATTTTAAAATATATTTCTTTTTCTTTGAGGAATGGGAATCTTGTTTCCTAATCATTTTGTAAAACATAGAAAAGCACTACTAGAAAGATAAACCTAAAAAAATGTTAGCACACCCAAAATTTGCCTCCCTTGTTAACTACACCCCTCTTATAAAACGGCACTAACGAGGCATATACTGCAGCAGTATATACCTACATACCATTATGACACCATCACGCCCACGTGTGTTCGCGAATTTCGTCGAATCGAATAATACAACGTGATGAGTGTGTGAGTGAACATTTGTGTTTTCTCGCCACATAACTATAATACGCGATCCAACTGTATGCCATAATATTATTAAATTTATATACGTATTTCGCCTTACCACATGCATTGCGTATGTATAATACATAATATAGGAACCATTAGGATTTGTCGTAAATAAGCGCACGAGAATAATAATCACGCCCAAGCGCTTTATTTTACAAAAGCGGAATTTCTATACCCTTCAACCCTCCCCCCCCCGCCATCACAATAACTCTAAATTCTAATCACATGGCCACAATGTATTATCGTCACCAGGAAATTGTTTTTGGCTCACTGCCGTTCAATGTGTACATATTTAATTCAAGTTAACCTCTTCCATATACGCTTTTAAGGTAAGTCATCGTGATGACACTTTTAGATTCTGAGCGGAGAGATGAATGTATTGATTTTGTAAAGATGTACCTATGTTTTTTATATAGTTTTTTTTTGTGTCTGTGTTCACGATGAGTTGTCGAAATTGTACTTCGATTTTCAACTTCAGTAACATTTATGGTTGGAAAGTGAATCTATCTAATGCATTGGGGATGTCAAATTTTGAAATTCCCAATGGTTTTCAAAAGCACCGGGAAAAACAAAAAAAAAAAGTTAAGTCAAAACGCGAATTTCTACGCAAATCAATTTTATCAAAAATTGATTTTAGATATTGGTGTAACTCTAAAATAAATTACTGACACATAAAATTTTTAGTGAATGCTTATACTGGCATTTTCTTACCTTGATCAAATTTTCAAAATATTTCAAAACTTTTAAAGTTATTTATAGACATTTTCAATTTTCATTTTTTAAAGTTTTTTTTTTTTATAAAGACACTTAAATTGTATTTTCTAGTTAAAAAAGCTTCAAAATTTAATACAAGGCTTCTAACACATAAAATTCACAAAACACGTAAAAGTCACGAAAATTGTATCTTTTTAAATCTAAGATTTGAAAATTCAATACAAGATTCCTCAAGAGTTTGTCTACTTTTATTAAATAAAAAAAATATCCACCGGAAAGTCAAATTAAATTTTTACGAGCATTTTAACTACAACAATGGTTATTCAATTAATTTTTTTTGTACTGATATTCTTATTTTGTTATAATTCAAAAACGAATAACTATAGAAACTTGAAATGTAATTTAAAAAAAATGTTTATTTTATTAATTCCTATAGATACAGAGATCAAATTTTCAAAATATTTCAACAATTTTTAAATTCTTTTTAGTCATTTTAAATTTTCCTTTTTTTATTTTTTCATTCGGTAAAAAAACTTGAAAATTTAAGTCATAGTTAAATAAATAAATAAATAAATTGGTATAATAGTAAGAAAATATTGAAAATCCATTGGCAAATTTTTTTTTTATAACCATTTGAAGTTCAAATCTTGACAAAATGTATTTAATTTAAAATTTAAAATTCTTCAGTTGCTAAATATTTATAAAACGTTTAAATTGTATAGCTAAAGATTGAAAATTTAAAACGAGGTTCCATATAAGTAGTTAATTCTGCTGCAAAAAATATCTAAAAACTAAACAAACACAGTTATATCATTGGGTTAAAATGTAGTACCATCCATTACAGTAACTGACTCACAACCTACGACTGTACAGCAGAGCAACATCCACTTACCCGGTTTTTAACTTTTAATTTTATTATATTATGATAAATAATAATTGAATATTATTCCATTTATTTTCGTTCATGATTGTTGTAAAATTTACACAATCGTGTATCTGTCAGTTTTCACATTTTTTTTTCATTCGAATAGTGTAACGACAAAATTATATATATAATTGATAATATAATATTTTATATTTATACTCATTCATGGGTATAACATACAATCAAAATTATAATTTTTTTTTATTCATTAAGATATTTACTATGTGTTAACTAAAACAATAGGTACATGGTAAACAATGAATATTTCACATAAATAATTTTGTTTACAGCGAGAAACTGGAGGTTAGTTACACCTATTATATAATATGAAGGAGTACTCGATAATTGTACAATTATGGTACATAATTATTTAAATTATTTATACATAATAAAAGGTTGTAATTGCGTCAAAAAAATAAAAAACAGATCAAATACTTAGTAAAAAATGAGATATTAAAAAAGTAAAAGTATATATTATTCAAACGTAAATTTAATCTAGCTATACATAATAATATATTTTAGTCATGCTTCAATGTGTGTAATATATTTTGTTTGAATACCTGAGAGCGTATGCACAATATAGCGTTGTAAATAGTGAAACATTTTCTTATATGAGGCTTGCCTTAGGTCATGTCATAATGTATTTAAAGTATAAAACATCTCAAAATGATAAATATCCGTACTAGACGGATAAGCACTGGAAACTCTGTGAAATAACTCTACTCGTGTGGTTTTAAAGTGAACCTATAGAGATGATTTCAACAAAGAGATTTGTAGTATTTTAAACTAGTCTCAATAATCTGTTCTTTTGCAGACATCAATCATTTTCACGTGTTTACGTTTTCTTTGTATCAGAGATGTATACGAAGTTTATTCCATTGTTTTCTATTATTATATTTATTGCTATATGATTTTTAAATTAATTATTAAGTATTAGAACATTTTCAAAATAATAATGTGATTTAAGACTATAAAATAGTTACGTTATTATAATTACCTAATTTTCAAAACACCGGCTTCATGTTATATCGTGAATGAATAACATAACATTTTTTAGAAGTGCCTAAAATCTAAATCAATCGAGGATCTTGCACAACTCTATTAAGAAAAACTTTCACGATCTACTGGTTATTAACACAAATCTGATTATGACTTCAAATACAATGCGTGAAAACTTACTCATCAGTTTTAAAATTGATTTACTAATCAATTCAATTTAAATTCAAAGTATGAATATCTTAAATAACGATAGTTTACAATAATTCTCTACACATTTCAAACGTAGGTGTATAATATTTATTTAAATGTCTAAGTCTGGCATAATGGACTTCTATTCAAACTAAAACAATTTATGCCAGCTCCACTATACCTTATCCTAAAATCATATTTAGAACGCAGAAAATTCAAGGTCAGACACGGCAATGCTTTCTCTCCACTGTTTAACATCGAAGCAGGTGTCCCTCAAGGTAGCGACCTCTCACCTGACTTATATAACATCTTTACATTTGACATCCCTAAAACCGACAACACTCTACTTGCTACATTTGCCGACGATACTGCTATCCTCTCAAGTAATAGTGACATAACTATAGCCGCGCAACACCTTCAAGAACATTTAAATCTTATAGATAACTGGGCCAATAACTGGATGATTAGTATAAACGAGAGTAAATCTTCCCAAGTCACTTTCGCTCTACGCCCTGGCATTTGCCCTACCATCAAACTTAAAGACAAAAGTATACCTATCTCGAACGAGACAAAGTATCTAGGTATAATTTTAGATAAACGTTTAACTTGGAAACCCCATCTCCAAAACAAAAGGAAACTTGCCAACAGTAGACTCCATCTCTTCCGACCTCTTCTTAAATCTAAACTTAATCTAAAAACCAAAATGTTATTGTATAATACAATGATCAGACCTGTCTGGTCATATGGTATTCAAATATGGGGGATGGCCAAACCCTCAAACATTTGCCCCATCCAATCTTTCCAAAACATTGCCCTACGTACTTTAACTGGTGCTCCATGGTACATGACAAACCTTTCACTTCACAACGACCTCAAAGTTACAAATGTCAATGACTACGCCAAAATTCACTACCACCGTTTCCACTCCCAACTCAACTCCAGTACTAATCCTCTCATTAAAGATATGGCTTCACTGCATATCCCAGGCAACCCCCCTCGCAGGCTCAAACGAAATTGGAATCGAGATCTCCTTAAGTGATCTAAATCCGACTATAAGTTCTTAGGTGTTACCAATGGGTAACTTCCTTAAAAGTTGTTGTTTTTTTTTTAAATAAACTATGTATATATTCTATATCAAAATTACTAAATGTGCTTGTTGTACAGATTGTTTTTGAATAAAAAAAAAAAAAAAAAAAAAGTCTAAGTCATAACTCCAAAAAGTGATTAAAAATTCTAATAAAATATTTAAAAATATAACAAACTTATATAGATGGGCAATGTAGTTATTTTCAATATTTTATTAGAATTTTAATAATGAAATAAAATATAAAATATAATATATCGTATTTTAAAATATTTTATATATAAATTTAAATAATAACTAATAGAAGCGTGTAAATCAAATTATTTATTGGATAACATTGAAATACATCGAAAGTATAATATTGCACTAGGTATGCACATTAATTATTCCATACAGAATAAAATATGATTAAACTATACATTTTTTTTAAACCTAAATTCAATTCTTTTAAGAATAAAAATGAGAATTAAATTTGTTCGTAATTTTTTGGGTATGCAAAAATCCAAAATTGACAATACAAAAATGACAAAACTTAAGTCATTTATTTAATTCGTAAATTATTCGCAAATATTTTATGAAATTACATAACTAGGAATCAAAGTTTGAGGCTATAAAAATAAAATAAAATAGCTTAAATTATTACCCTGAATAATAACTTTTTTTTAAATAAATAAATTTTTATTTTTATAGCATTAACTTCGGCGATTTTTATTTATATAAGCTTAAAATAAATATTTACGTTGTGTTTAAATTTTATCGAATTATAAATCAACACTTTTTTAAGATAGAAAATTATGTTTTTGGTATTTAATAGTATCGGTGAAATCAAGTCAGTAGATAATAATGTTATTATAATATGTTTGGTATATATACAAGGACAGTTTCGTATTTTACATAAGGTGTTTAAATGATAATCTCCAGTGTTATCAATTATCAGTCAGTTGAGAACTAAATTTTCATTTCGTTTTGAATTTATGAATTTTCCCCAGGGTTTGATGGAGTGTTTTATTTCTTTTAATTAGTTTTACATGGTCTAATAGTTCCACTCTGTGTTGTGTCATTGTATTATTTATTTATATTTTTTGTATTTCTACAAGTAATGAAATAGAAAGTAAGTATTTCATATTATTTATTAGATTTGGAAATTGGGCTGCTGATGTAAAGCAATAATTAGTATTTTTGATTTCAAATTGGATAGTACGTGTAGTAGAGAGTCAAAGTATATTATGTCTATGGTTTTCATCAACCTGAAGAGCTAATTGGGTTCTTTTAAGTAGTGCTATAGGTATTCGGTTGTATAAAACAACCTCGTATATTACTATGACTTGAATAGGCAATTTAAAAGAAACAAAAACTTTAAAATCTCTTTATAAAAATAAAATTCAAAATCAAACAGTAGTATATATAACATCTTATCATAATATTAAAATTCTATCAATTATTTCATAATCTTCCAAATTTAATCAAATATATTTATTTAGACTTTGTAATTTATATTTGGTGTGTATTTTTTACAGTATGCTAATATGTTTTTATTAAATGTTAAACAAATTAATTGATTAAACCTAGTACATTTAGTAGATTAGTCTTTGATATTAATTTATTATGTTAACTAAGTTCAATATGATCATTTTGTTTTCTTAAAGTTAAAAATGTTGAATTCAATATTTTTCTTAGTAAACTTACGTTTTTAGTATAAAATATTAAGTTAAATTGTTTTAAATAAACTAATCTTAAATCTAATCACAAAATATGTGTTTAATTTTTTTTCAGAAATATTCAAACTAAATATTATATGCATAAAATGTATAAATAGCTTCAATAATATTAATATTATGATTATATTTTATTTTTTGTTTCAACAACGATGAATTAGCAACAATTTATGAAAATGAAATGGATATTTTTTTCATTTTATAGCTTTTTGTCCACAATGTCCCTAGATACACAGTCTAAAAACACAATTGAATATTTTTAGAACGAATTCGATAAATGTTTTTGTTAATGTACCAATCATAAATTGCTTATTTTTATAAAAGTATATTTGCATATGAATTATTGGTATGCTATTACAGAATTTCTCAAAATCAAAATGTAATTACCAATAAAACGTTTTTTTTTAGAGAAAACAATCTATTGCTAGTTTCTACTATACATATTTTTTAAATTAATCTTCAATTTTCAAAATGGGATAATTAGGTACCACTCTGCTCTCATTATAGATGAAATGTATAATTAAATAATACACATAATACTTGCTATAGCTGCATATGGATTTTCAATATTATTAAACAACTTAACATGATAATAAAGCAGGTAAACCAATGAAAATTTTGTGATTATTTAATCGTGGGCATAGTAATAATAAAGGTATTTAAATAAAGTTTTTTGAAGTTCTGTTTTAATTTTAAATAAATCAACTAATTTTTTAATTTTATAATTATTATAATTAAGTAAACTAACATGAGTAGTACTAAAAAAAAAAAATTACAAAAGAAAATTAGGCTATAATATAACGATCATGGTTTTTATTTGAAAAATATCAATAATATTCTTAAGTTTCAGACTCATATTTCATCAGCTAAAACTCACAGTGCCGACGCAGAATAGCTGATTTCGTAGTTTCCCACTAAACAGCCTACAGATCCAACCTGATACTAGAACTAGTTAATAGTAGCAAATACTTTAAAGAAGCTTTTTACATTAGTCAAGATGACAACATTCCAACTACCAGAAACAGAATAGGTATAGCTTAGTAAAAAAAAGTCGATATAATAAGATCCAATATATCCAATAGTTATTAAACAAAAATGTTTTTCAGGTAATTTCTTGATGCCGAGAAAAATAAAGATTATTATAATCAACCTACAATCCAGTTGGAAATAAATTTTAAATTATAAAGTCTATAACCAAGGCAATTGATATATTGATATTTTACTACGGTGTTAAGGGTAGGTAATTCTTGTTAATATTATTATTAACTATTATGTGCATTAAAAATAACAATTTTAAAGCGTTATAAACATAATGTTTGTAATTAATTACGCTTACCAATTCTAAATGTTAAATTTTCTATTATCTTATCAATAAGTTTGATGATCTTGTATGTCAGGGACACTTTATAATAATTATAATAATAATAAAAATATTATGTAATTTGTAATAATACTCAAGATATAGTATAAGAAAATACAATTTGCATCCTTCCTTACCTCAATAACTAATCATTAGTAATCAAATTAAAATACAAGTGTGCACTCCGGTATATTAGTAAAAGCCATTGGCTTTCTTTGTGCATATTATTACATACAATGTAGATATAGACGATAATAATATGCATAGTGGTAATAACTGATAAGCTTTGCATTGACAAAAAATTTAATTGTTTGTATTAATATCTAATTACACTAAAATTTGATTTTCAAATACTCGTAAAAAAGTTGAATGTTATGCTCCATACATTTCTTATGAGTGATTGAAGTTCAAATTTTTCTCAAAATTGGATTCATGATATTATATAAACGATTTTTGACAATTTGATTATTTTTATGCAGTTGAAATTTTTGAATTTTCGAACTTTTAATGTATTTTTTTCCATTAATGTTAACATTTTATTCTAGGTTTAAAGGTTTGACACTTTAAAGTAAAATTCCTCACAAGTTGCTTTACGGCCACCTAAAAATTTAAATAGAACATATTTACTTTGTACTGGTCAGTCATCAAGGTGATGCTTACAAAAAAAAAAAAAAAATCACATCATTCTAAAACCAATACATTTATCGCTCCTCTAGGAATCCAAAATAAAAAATTCGCCAAAGATATAAAATATTTATTAGATTTTTGCTTTATATACGTATTTGTATGTACGATGTTACAACATAAAATAAGGAACGGCTGTCTCTAGGGTGTCAGCAATGGGATTTGAGTGGCACTCGCACTAAAAAAAGTATTGTAAATACAAATACATGTTTATATTATTTCTATAGAATATATTTTAGAATTATTCTTAAGTTCTACACCCTTTTGGCTATATTATATTATATAAGTTTGTATTTGGCAATAATGTTTTCTTTATTTTCATATTATATTAACTATTAATTTGTTATTGAAATTTATTCTAATACAGATAGAGAATTATTAATTTTATATAGCAATGTATTTTTCTTGTAAATTATTTAAAAAAGAAATGTAATGAATCTTATGATACCTATTTAAGATTGTAGTTTTTATCATAGCTTATATTATTGAAACCATTCAATTTTTTTATCATTAGAACTGTAAGTTACAATTTGATTGTTATTATTATTTTAGTTTTTTAGATGCTTTAGTTAAAATATTCTATTTACCTTAGTTATGTCTAATGCACAACAGTGTTTGAATTCAAAGACACAATACTAAGGAACGCTTAAAATGCATAATTTTGGTAAGGGGTGAATTTGATATAGTTTTTATTTGCGAATTTAAACAGAAAACAAATAATCACTTAAACAACTTAACAGAGATTTTTTGTTTTAAGAATGCTATTATCGTGTGTTGGCGTATACCTAATACTATACATTAATAAACAGAAGAACAATTCAAAAATAGTGTTATGCTGATATTAAATAATTTGATGACGATCCAGAAGCTGGCTGTGGCACTGCAGGTATTTTACTTTTATAAGCTTATAAGAATTATAGCTTAAGCATAATATTGCTGTATTTATATAAAATCCTAGCTTAGGCCAAAGGGTCGCTGCTTTCATCCCACACCTTTTAAACCACTTCTGGATAGGTACTTATAACATGGCCATATATATTCGTTATTTTGCTGAAGTCCGTAAATTATGAAGGGATAGATAATATGCGTACATTTTTAAAGGATAAATAATTGCTTATAGGTCTTCGATTAAGTATCGACCCCCTCCCTCTCCTGTGTGTGGATTTATTGGAGTAATATTGCTGCATTGTAGAAACTGTGCGTGACGCACGAAATACACATTTGATACTGGATGAGCTGAAGTGTGACGTCACCTATCGATACTTTTATTATTATAAATATTATTTGTTGAAAGCGATACGATCCAATAACGTAATCAAGTGAATTGTTGCGGCATGTGCGGTGGCCCGGAATCAGATTTACACCGATATAAAATTTTATATTATGTTGTAATGTATAATATATACTGTAAAATATAGGATGATCCAAATTTAACGTAGTGAACCTGTTTTATCATTAATTTTTGTGATTTAGCAAAAAGGATTTTCACATAAAAATATAACATTAACATCGAAATTGTTATGGAGTGTCTAAACCTTATTATATTTTTTATAATTTATTATTATAATTTTAGATTTTAGTAATTTAAAAATCACCGTAATAAAATTTGGTACCTTTAAAGACCATTGCCACATTGGTTAATATAAAAATCATCTTTTAATCGAGTAGTTTTTCATATACCTATTCAATAACAACGAGCCATTATATAAAGTTATTTGTTAATTGTTACATTATATAAGTAATAAGTGTATTCTAATCTATATCTAATATCTATGATGTCTTATACTATCGCTATCGAGCGAATATACCTACGAGTTACGATGACGGCGATTACAATGACTAGGAAGTTTTAACATAAACGTTCTTTCGTATATTTTGTAGGTAATTAAATTGTTATAATATCGATCAAATCAAATGCATCTTTTAGTACAGTGTGTGCACTACAACAGTCAATTTTCAGAGTTAAAATAAATTAAAATAAATTATTAATACATTTGATATTCGAACGATCGAATGACGATACACATAGAATGCCATTTATTAAAAAAAACAATTTCCTAAGATGACCGCATCTTCGTACTTAAATCATTCCTTAGAGCCTAGAGTGACTTATCGAAAACTTTTTAACTCGTTGATGCTCAGCCTTGGTTTCGAATGTGTTTGGGGTATTTCCGCAGTGCATTGGCGTATAACAAGCGGAAACTAGCTTAATATAACTGAAATAGCAATGATAGTAAAATATGGTATATCGAAGCATTGTATTTACCATCATACATTTTATAACACGAAACGATACAAAGTGATATTTTAGTTTGCGATCGGAAACACTGTGCCGTCACGATTGCGTATTTTTGTCATACGCAAATAAGTTTGCATAGGTTTGATAATATATCGCGTGGATTGAAGGGTGAACGGTTGAAGAGCTTTTATCTGTGTACGTTAATAATATTATGTAATGTGTATATGCACCCGCGTGGGCAGTCGGAAAATGGTCAGCGGGACGCGGTCGATGGACCGAACTTCTCAACGGCTCCGCAGGTAAACGACGAGAATACGTGGTCTACTGTTGTCTATAAATGACGGAAACTCGATTGCCAACGCACATGACTGTGTATTTACACGTGTTGTATGTTTAATATTATAATAACGATAAAAAAAGACAAAAGACCATAATATATGGGCAGGTGTTTACGGAAGGAGGACTAATATAATCAAACCGTGCGGAACGTAACTTAAAAATTGACTGAAAGCGTTCTTTGTAAATAATAATAATAATAAAAGGTGGGTAATGGGAAGGTAATAGGTATGCTTCACAGCTCTGATTTCCGATCATTAATAATGATCTGTCGGTATAGGCATTTAGCTTCACCAGCTTTGGAGTGTGATAATTGTTATATAATATTAACTCGTACCTATTCAATAATAATAATGAAGTCTGCAGTCAACAATTTATTGTTTAAGGAACTTGAATACTCCCCCTTTTGATCGTTAAAATCAAATGTACCACAGATGTCGAAGAATTGAAACCGATGTTCTATAGAAGTATAGAACAAATAATATCATACTGCACCTATTTGTTGCTTAGGTCCTCAGAGTGAAGTGGAAAAGTTGTATATAATAATCGTAATAGGTACATATTATCCTATACATAATGTATGGTATTATGGTCTTACTCATAGTGTTGAGTACCTATAATAAAAACTAAAAAGTTGAAAAAGTTGATCTAGATTAAAATTAAGTAAAATCAAGATATTTTATCAAGTTAACACAGTTGTTTAGATTAGGATTTTGGTAAATAACGAGTTTAATCTATTTACATTTTTAGTAACACAACTATACTTTTTTTCCAGGCTTGGCTCAAGTATTGAAACACACTTAGTAAACTTAAGTTTTGTAGCTCTTTATATTTAAATATTACATAAAATATTTTTCCTGAAAAATTCCGGCTTAGGGCCTAAATTAACTATGTACCTTGAACTGAATATCCTTTTTTTCTGTGTAACTGGTACAAAAAAAAATTATCTAAGATTTTCAAAACGTTTTCGAAAATTGTTTATACTAGCATAATATTATAATTAAAATTTTAACTAATGATTGAAAATAAAATAACAAGTCAGGATTTTAATGTATTTATAATTATTCAAATTTTAAGTTTTTTTAGTTATCTGCATATATATATATATATATATATAATATATATATATAATATCAGGATTTACAATTTTTAAGCACTTGAGTGCTTATGTTGTACTACTTAATTTTTTTACTCTATGGTAATTTATATAAATATATTATACTCACTTGAGTTGACCTGTACCGTAGTGGTCTTCGATATTTTCTTCGTACCTTTCTTGGACAACATACACACAATATCCGACCATATGCCCTAGAAAAATGTTTATTCAATAAATTAGATTTATTCAATAGAGTTTATTATTATTTACATATAAGGTAGGAGAAATAAACGTATTTTTAAATAAGGAGTATATAAATGTTGGTTTAACTCGTTTAACTCGGGCGCTACTTTAAAAAGTCATGATCTATTAGTATAAAAATAGTACATATTACCTATTCGTGACTTTTTGATTTTATATTCTGAGAAGAAATCAGAAATTTATTGATTATTAATTTTCCAATCGGATAGAGAAACAAAAAAAAAAAACGCCGTAAAAATCGTGAAAATTTGTAAATTATATTGTATCTAGTCAAAAAATAAAAATGCATACAATTTTTAAGTTTCATAACTTTGGTTGGAATATTTTTATAAAAGGTTCCATTTAAGTTTTTCAAAGATGAATTATAAGAAAGTAGAGCTTAATTATATTATATTTATGAGCGTCAGAGTAATTATTTTGACCAAATTAAATATTCAAACAAAAATTTTAATAAAAATTGTAATAATATAAATATCATAATTTACTAACATATAGTTGATAATATAGTTTATAGATATGCTAACATAGTAACATAAATAATGGTTTAACTATAATTTAATTATTCTATAAATAGTATAAATCTAAATATTTATAAGACTATAATAATATTATATTAGGTATAGTATAATGGGTACTTATGTACAATATTATAATAATAATTATACTCAATAGTATCTTATTCAAATAAATTAATGTATAAATATTTCATTAAACTATACTCACGTATCTTCAACTTCTAAAAGTCATAATTTATTCTCTTTTTACTTTTTTTTTTTATAAATTATTGGTTACATCCTCCCATTTTTTATTGAGTATTTATTTCCAAAACTAGGTACCTTCATAGTTAGTACGATCATAATTTATTGCACTAAATATAATATAATAATTAATAACGCATTACATATATTATATTTAAATTCGATATATAATGATAATACTGAGTTAGAACTTTGAGTTATACTTATATATAAGAAATATTGTACCTACGAATGTTTTTATGTTACATAATCACTTCTTCGTATAAAATGTCTATAAATATGTTAAAAATATAATAATAATAATAATAATTTTATTTTAACTATGTTAAACTTCGTCTTTGTGTACTTGTATAGAAGACTTAAACTAAAATTAATTGTATCTAACACGTCATTGAAAAGAGGTACCTATATTTTTACTAAAAATCTAATCTTTAAATTCAATAAGTACTTATTATTATATTTAATACTTTATAATTTCGATTAAGGGGGTAAGTTTAATATTTTATTTTAATTTAAACATAATTAAGACGTATATTATATATATATATATCTATTCATATAATATTATATTAATTTTGTTTTGGAACTAAAAATTTATGAAAATTAAAATTTGACCGGTTTGTTGTATATTTTAAAAACTATCATTTTGTTTATGAGTTGACTCAAATTTCCTGTATTTTATTTTGGAATACAACGCCATTTTTCACAAGATACCATCCATTATCAGTTTTTCAACGTCGATGACAGTGATGGACTTTGTGTTATTATTTAGACTGCTTGTACTCAAAGTAGGCGGATAATCCCGTACTCAGTCATTTACACTACTCTCTCGTTTCTTAAATGATTGTTCTTTAAACGTTAGTAGACTTCCGGAGTTTTTTTTAATTTTTTTTGTGCCAAGGTAAAATAACGAATTAAAGTTACCAAATTAACCCTCACTAACTCCCTCTATTTATTTTTTCACTACAAAAGAATATCATTACATCAAATTTATTTATATCATTATTAAGATTTTTAAAAACAATCGTAATGAGGAAGTTATAAAATTATTTATAATTTTAATGATAACAATTCCCCAAATAAAAATCCCCCGACAAACGACCCCATATAAATTTAAACTCGATTTCAAGTTATTATTATTTTTATACCGATAAACTATATCTAAATGTATATGTTGTATTAATGCTTATGCTTCAATATTTATGCAAACTACCCTTATAGTTATTAGTTATTTATAACAAATACTTAAATGTATATTAATAAATTAGTATAAACTGTTTTGGTTAATGTTTTCAATACTAAAAAGTTAAAACGCCATACATAGTAAATCTGTAGATATACAAAGAATATAATATGACAATTAAAAATTATAATATTTTTGAAAATGTAAATTTCAATAATTGTTAGGTAAATATTTTACTGCTTGCGATCGAAATTTAAAAAGACATTTATACTCGTTAGCCAATTTTACCACCCTAATTACGTATCTCTTATATTTAGTTATAATGTATGCTTTATAGAGAGGGGAGACTGAACCCATATAACTAATACTTAAAGATAAATCCTGAACATTTGATATTAATATTTATAAATTATAAATTATAACCAACAGGTTCAGTAACATTTCCGTTTTCTAAGGATGGTGATAGATCTATTCAGCAAAACGCATTTATAGCAGTGTCTTATATATATTCTTATAAAACGTGGCACATAAATTTAAAATCTTCAATATTTTAATATCGGCAAAAATGGCGTACCTTGGAGAGAAAAGTGGTCATATTGAAGCGGCCCTATCCTAAAGTTTCAAAATATGTAGAGCCATGGCCTAACCTTAACATAGGGTTCAGCGCCACTGCATACTGTACACGATGGGATTAGCATTCTTATAAAATCAACAACATAGTATTTCAAGCTCTCCGAATTTCGGTTAGAACTTTTTGTATTTATAAACTTAAACAACATTGGAATAATTGTTTATAATAGTATTCTACCCTGAGAAACAATATTAAAATGACATTTTTCTCTAATTTAAACATTTAGCAACAATTGTATAATCGGTGGTAATATCAACACCAAATATCAAAATTGGGATTGTCGATGAACATAACCTATGAATCTTTGTCCTTCACAACTTTGCGCAACACAGTTAATGCTCTCTAAAAATAATAGGGTTGTAAAAAAAATACAACAATTTGGCTTACCCGCTTTAGAAGAATTTTAACTAAACTAAAGCCATTTCTTTAGAAAATCACTTATTCGACCATTTTTACAAATTGTGGAAGTTTTTGAAAAGTCATCAAAGTATAAGTACTTAAATTTAAAACTATAGCCAAATACAAAGAATAAGAATAATGATAGTATTGCTTTATCTGACCACGGGATAGTCGAATCATTTAAATATTATCTTTATGACATTTTCTAACCTCACCCCGACATAATCGTTACATTAAATTAACTACCTATTCAAAAATACCATTTATAAAATTTTCCCTTTTTGATTTATTTACATTCAAAGTAGCCAAACGTTTATCAAAACAAGCTACTATTCTTCAACCCCACATACTTAATGGAGATTTTCTTATTTCTTATTTATCTGGAAGTTCTCAAAAATTCTATTAATCCCAAAGTCAAACAAACCTCTTGACTCTTCATAACTTTTTATACGAGTGATTTCCCTGAAAATGTACTAGAGAGACTATAAGAAATATAAAATTTCAATCTAACGAAAATCACATAACCATTTTAAAAGTTCACAGAGTTGTTGATGAAGTTTCTTTCACAAATGAAAACAATTATTTTGCATCTGTGCATTTATCGAAATCATGCAAAGTTGTGATTAATTATGACGCTAAAAACTGCTACATACATTTTTGGAATTTGTTCACCAGCTTAAATACATTGATCTAAAATCGTATTTTAGTTCCTGATACTTTAAAATCCGTTATGGATATTGGAGTTATACTTATTTTAATATATTTAAAAAGGAGATCACCTTGTTACTCACACTAATACATGAATTCAGGGCTTATCGACCAACGTAATTTCTGGTAATATTCCAAGATGTCTTAAGTGAAATGTGTGTAGAGGCGTATAAATTACAAGTAAATAACACGATATAAAGGACACGAAAAAAATTGTAGAATGTGTCAGTCACTGGGTGGGTTAATATAAAAAAGTAATTCTCTGTCTCGTTAAATTTTTAAATTTTTTTTTATTTATTAACTCGAAAATCTTTAAATTTTAAATTTTAATTTGGAATAAAAATATATTTATAATTTTATTTTTATATAAGGCTTCAACTACCCCGGTCATTTTATTGTTTTTATATTGCAGGAGTTATGGTTGGCATGTTGATACAGCTGGTTAGGAACATGCGATATATGTGGCACGATTTGCCATTAAGAACCTGAATGGTCACCCATCGGGGAACAGCAATAGTTATACTCTTATAAAATAATAGTGTTTATACAGATTGTATATATTTTCTTTTAATAAAATAAAAAAAAAATAATAATAATGCGTTGACGATAAAATCGAATATAAAATATTCATAAAATAAATTAATTTTATGCAAAAAAAGCATACAAGAGGTACTCCACTTCTTGTATGCTTTTTTTGCTATTTTCTTCAATTTTTGTAAAAAATAGATTATTAATCAAATATTTACAAAAAAAAAAAAAAAAAACAGTTTGGCTTTAACGTTTAACACGAAACTGGTGCCAGTTTCCATTCATTTTGTCTTTGCATCCGCTGTTCCTTATAAGATTTTTATTAGGAATTTAAATACATTTATAATACCAAGGATAAAAACGGGCCCTTTACCACTATTTTTTGTGAATCTTTTTTGAATGATAATAATAAAGATATTCATAAAATTACGTCTTTGCTTAATACGAAAGTGATTGATGAAAAACCTCACAGTAAAAGATATAGTATTTCACAATGCCATAATTGTCAATCTTTTGGCCACACTATTAGTTATTTTAATCATACCTCTCGATGTTTCAATTGTGGTGACATTTACCACACAGAATGTTGCACCAAGGATCGTAACAGTCTAGCCAAATCACATCTAGATATATGATATGAGCTGTATAATTAAGTGATAACTTAGTTCTGTGGAACTGAAGTGAGGATTCTCCCGTCAAGGATAAAAAACTGATTGTCATCGGGCTGCTTTTAAATACGCCAATTTTCAAAAATCTCAGTCCTACATTACGGATTGTATCTACAATTTTTAAAATGTTCGAGTCTGTGTTTCCATAACAAATTGAACCAAAATCGAGCTTAGATCTTATTAGCGATTTATATATCTTTAATAATATAGTACCCTTCAGCACCAAATTCATAATAGTGACTTAATGTTTTAATAACATTGAGGGTTTTGTGTAAATTTTTTTTTGAGTGACATAATATGAGATTTCCAAGATAGTTGTTTGTCGAAAGTGAGACCCAGTATTGAAATGTTTTCAGGTAAACAAGTAATACCAAGAAAGAGTTTTGGTTTTTTTATTTTTATTTTTTTTATTATTAGCTTTTAGTCGGAAACTATTACAGCTCAACAATTATATATCATACATATTATAAATAAAATATTGTACATTATATATAATAAGAAAACAATAAGTTAGATAAGGTATATACTATTTAGATAGATAATGAAATAACATTACTATTATGTTATAAGGAAAAATTTTACAGAAATAGCTAAGTATGGAGATAAAGAAGTTTTGGGGATTAATGTGTCAAGAACTGAATGGAGGAGAGTAATTAGAGGACTGAATAGAGAATTGAGGTTAGTGATAAAGTTAGATAATAGGACGGAAAAATTATCTGAGGAAAAATCTTGAATCCGGGTGGCTTCAGCGTATGATTTTGTTCTGGATTGAGGTTTTGGCGCCGGTACTATGGTTGGACAAGCATGTAGGAGTCTTGGTTTTTTTTTAGCACTTTTGAAAACGGGGCAGCCTCTGAAGTTGGCGGTGTGGAAATAAAATGTATTTTGTATTTTTAGGTGAGAAAATGAAGGTACCTACCATTCAAAAAGGTAATTTAGGCACTTTTGGAATATTCTGGTCATTACAGAAATTTGCGTACCTACCACGAATGTATATATTGTTGTTATTATTATAATTAATTCTGTAACTTGTATAAATAAGTTAATTGTTAAGCTTTAATAATCAATTCACTAAAAGCTATTAATAATAATAAAAATAAAAATAAAACGGGTAAGTGGATGTCGCTCTGCTGTACATTAGGGGGTGGGGTGGACCTCTGACTAGGGTAGGTTAGATTTGAATGCAATGATAGGTATCATTGTATACGAAAAACGATTCTGCACGGAGATGATTTGTCAGTCTAGCATATATTATATTTAAATATTGTCATACATTCTATTTTGAAACAAATATTTTATTTTTCAATAAGGACGCATTTTGCATAAGGCATGGTTAATCAATTTTCCCAAAAACATTGCAGGTAGTTATCATAATTCATAATACCTTATATTATCATAGATATACATATACCTGGTTTGAGGATAAATCGTTATCATTACGCGATTTCATCAAAATTTAAAACTCAAACGCTCAAAACATTTTTCCTATTATGATGCTTCAAATTTTCTCTGTAGCTATTTGAAGCAAAACTTACGGAAAGCTTAGTGTTGAATTTTATAACCTTAAATATAAATACAAACAATATTATGAATTTTTAACTACAAAATAATTCGCAAATATTCATGGTTTTGACATGGAAATTATTTAAATTAAAGTAATTCATTTTTTTATTAGGCATTATTACTACTGAAGTTTAAATTAATTTTTGTCAAAAAAATTAAATTTGAAAATGTCATTGTGTGTAGTGCGTATACTGTAAAAAATATAATAATGTACTCTAAAAGTCTCAAGTACATACGAATAATATTTTTAAATTACAATAAAATAAGTAAAATCATTATTCTTGGTTTTAATATGTGATTTTGTCCAAATTTTAACCTTCAATAATTATAAAAAAATTGTGCTTATGGTTCTTTCATATTTTTATAATTACTGTTATAACAACTTATAAGGAACCTTGCATTAAATTTCCAAGATTTTTGATCCAACAAATAAAATTTTATTTAAATTAACAGAAGGAAATTCAAATGTCTATAAATAAATTTGATAATTTTGTTATGTATAGAAAGTGATAATGTAAATATTTGAACAAGCTTCGGTTAATAGTTTTTAAATTACAATAAAATAAAAAGAGAAAATGTTATTGAGAATTAGTTAATTTACGGGGTAATATCAAATATCTAACTTCAAACGCATGTAAAAAATTAATTTGACATTCTAGTGAACTTTTTTTTTCTCATAAATGTCGGCGAATTTTAGAGGAATCTTGTGTAAAAATTTCAAATATTTGATTTTATATTTTATATTTTATATTTTATATGACATATTATATATTTAGAAAAAGCAATTGTTTGAAATTTATGAATATTTAATGGAAGACCGTTAAGTATGCATCAGTTGTTAATGCTGATTAAATCATCATGGAAATCCTCAACAACTGTCAGTGAATTTATGACTTGAAAACATTTTGCATTCATCAGAAAAAAAAGGTATTAGAGTAGGTAGTTAATAGAATAAATAATATCATTGTTAAATAAATTAAACAGATCATCTTGAGGAACGCTTAACGTTTTCAGATAGGTATATAATTTTTTTTTAGTTTAACTAATGATTGTGATCGTTGAGAAACAAAGGATGTGTACTAAGGCAATAATGGACGAGAAAAGTCAATTTTTTTCAATTTTAATATTAATAAAATACGATCTAAACTTTCGAAAACCTTTACAAAATCATTAAAAATAATACCAGTTTTACACTGGTGCTAGAAAATAATTGTCAACTAAAAAAATGTTTAAAATTATATACTACCTATATAATAATACTTTTAGTGTAATAACTTATTTTCCTATTGATAATATACGGTATTGTGAAACGCAAAAAAATAGTTTATTTATTATTATTTATTTTTTTACCTGGTTTATTATATTTATATCTATAATTCTATTGTTATAAAGTTCGAGTTATTAATTGACTTGTTATCGAATGGTGTGAATAAATTCTTAGCATGAATAATGGGCTATTGGTTAAAACTAAACAAAATATTTTGAAAAATTAATTGTGAATAGTAAAATATAATAATAGATATACGAAAAAATGTTAAGTCTGTACGAATGTTTTTGAATTACTACGATATATCTTTAATTGTTATTCTTCGTCAACATTTTAACTGTTAATAGCTATAAAAAGAATTGTGATCAAATATTTTTTAAATTTTGGTTTTCAGTAATAACTTTACTGTGAAACCTCTAATATCAGACAATCTCGGTTACTGAATTTTTTTCCCCTTTGTTTAGGTGTCTGCTATTCAGAATTGTCAAATATTTACTATTTAGAGATGTTAGTTAGAAGAGGTTTCACTGTACTCCGTTTAATTTGAGAAGCACAATCGCCAGCGACCAGTCTTCATTGGTAGCAACAAGGTGATACCTATTTTTACCCTCACCGAGTCAAATATCTATACCATAGCCGTAAAGTATTTCCACACCCTTGCCACAAGTCAGCAACTGACCGTGGTTCTTAACTTAAATAAAGTTTATGTATGGCTAACAGTGTTAGTATGACTTATGAGAAGTCTTGACTTAAATTTCAATCCTGAGGTATAAAAATTGAGAAATAAATAACTTGCAAATGTTCGTGAATTTTGTTTAAGTTCTTTTAAAGATGTTAAAGTTTAAACAACAATCTTATATTTTAAAACTTTTTGAGCTTAACGACTGCCATCAACATTTTTAATTAGAGAACCAAAAAATTAAAACAAAATACTTAGAAGTTGTTTAAATTAGACTGCATTTAAAAAAAATATCATTCAGCATAGAAATAGATATTTTTAACTACCAGTACAATGTTTTAAATTTCTACGATTCGTATTTTTTGAATTAATATACGATTTGGTCTAAAGCTGATTTTGGAAATATTATGGTTTTTTCTTTATTTGTTTTTGTCTACATAAAATACAAAGAAAAATATGGGAATTTTTAACGAATATCTCTCAAAATACTATTAGATCAGTATGCTTTCAAAAAGATATTGAAGATTGAAGCAATTTTTTATGTAAAGTGCCGAATATACAATAAAAATAATACACACAAGAATTGTAAAATCAATATATTTATCGCTTCTCTCAGAATTTGTAAAGATGGTTATAATGTCATTATATCATTAAATTATCATATAAAATTAAACGTATTATAGTCGTTTAATAAATTTAATAGGTTACCTATTGATATACAATATAACGACTTTTTATTTAATTATATCTAAATCATTATAAAACTAATGATACTTAAAACAAATTTAATCAGGTAGTTACTGTTTTACATTTTTAAAATATGATACTTGGAAATGCTAAAAGTGTAATTTAATATTTAACCTTATAACACACCAGTAATACAGTAGTCAGTAATAAAGTCGGTAATCAATGACGAATGGTGATTAATTTTTTCTTCTTCAAAGATCAGTTATTTTTAGTGATTTTAATTTTAATAATAAAGCAAGTAGCCTGTTTGAGTTACTTGTACATAAATAGAAAGATTGGCATACATAGTTATTTTAGTTGCTTGATAACCTTAATAATCTTTTACTTAACATTTATATATTAATAACTAGTTAAAATTATATTATTAAACAAATTGAGCACCAAATCGATATTTAATTAAGTTACTTCGAGAAGCAATTTAATCTGAAAGCTTTTAAATAAATATATTTTATTGATGAGTCATTTATTTAATATTTCAAATTAAATAATGAAATTAAAAACTAAAAATAAATGTAAATTTATTTATATTTTATCATAAATCCATTGTGATTTTTGTCTTGTAACTAGGATCAATTGCTACACTATACAAGTAGATGTAAAATAATAAAATTATAGGGTAAACTAACCTAATGTGAAGAAAAATATTGTTTTAAAATGATTTTTAAAGTTTTTGATAAATTAATATATTAGATACCTAGTGAAATTTTCAGAGACCGTTTGTTAAAAATATTGTATTTACACGATATTTATATAATTATATTCGAATATTTTACAGTATAAGTCAACGTTTTAATTTTAGAATTTTTTTTCTTCTATAGCGTGATATGTTTTGGAGTAGGCACGAAGAGGCCTATAATAGTTTGAATGCCTATTCGGCAGAATTTTTAGTGGGCACACTGGGCACTTGTAGGTTTCCACGCCGCGTGGGATATGGTGGCTTCTCTCTCTCCAGACATCGTGATTGCCCGAATAAATGTGCTGCCCGTGACCGAGGTTGGCAACTTCGTCACCCATTTTAGAGGTGTAAAACGTTTAAAAAAAATTTGTGGTAGATAATTTTTCATATTATAATATTAAATTTTAAATAGTAAGTTTATTATTTTCATGATTCCTGAATAATGTAAAACATTTTTTTAAATGTATTTCTATTTCTAGATTGATTTGAATATACTGTTTAGTTCTAGGTAAAAATTGTGGAAATGTCCCAATGGTTTACAAGAATCACTTAAACTAAATACTACAGGTACATAATAAGGCCAATCGGTACTACACTGAGGCCTCCAAAATAGAACAATTTGTAGGAACAGTAATTATTATTAACGGAAAATGAATTACCACATATAAATTCCCTGTTTCATTTATACAGCTTAAGCCATATCAATATTCAAAACAGTAGGAAACATCCATAAAAGCGATATAGTTCTTACAAACTCACATTCCACGCTAATGAGCCTAAAAAATATTTATATTACCACAGATATACCAAAGCCAATATAGTAAAAAATAAGCCAATCAAGTAAAACAGAAAACAAAATATCACTAATCTGGGTTCTTGGACACAGTTATATATAGAAGGGGACGTAAATACAGACGGGAAGAAGCTAAGAAAATAGTAGAATTCTTAGATACCTCCAAATTAAATGTATTAGTTACTATTGCAAATATAAGAAATCAAATTAGAGAACTTAACTAAATCAAATGGCAAACACATTGACTCAAGCTAAACATAAAATCAATAAAACATTTAAAACTCCATATTCGATCGGCAGAACTCCCTCACAAACAGACGAGTAAAAACAATATTAAATAGACTCCACATTGGACACACATGTTTAAAAAAGCGGGTAAGTGGGTATCACTCTACTGTACATTAGGGGGTGGATAACTTTGAATGCTTATAAAAAAAAAATTTTACTATGAATTTATTTTATTTTTCAACCGCTATTGTAGAAATATGTTAAGAGCCTTGTATTAAATTTTCAAGCTTTTCTGCTTAACAAATACATTTTTATCGATATTAATTTAAAAAAAATAATAACGATCGAAAATTTCAAATGGCTATGAATAGTTCAAATTAAGTCGAAATTTTTAAAAATTGCATGGTGGATAGAAAATACTTATATAAACATTCGGTGAAAATTTCATGTATTTATGGTCATTTGTTTTAAAGTTACATCAAAAACCAAAATCGATTTTGTCAAAAAATTAGTGTGCTTAAAATTTCTCGTTTTTCCCTTAATTTTTAGTTTGTTTTTCTCGATTATTTAAAAAAGTATTAAGAATTTTTTGACCCCCCAAAGTACCAACTAGATTCACTTTCTGATCGAACGAGGTACTGAAGTCAAAAATCGAAGTATTTTTACTGCCCCAAAACGTGATGACAGACACACAAAAAAAAAACACACACATCATGGTAAAATCAATACATTCATCGCTCCGCTCAGAATCTAAAATGGGTACCTCATGGAAAATGAAAAAAATTCAATGTGTACTACCTGTGGAACCAAATTATCAATAAACCATATTTTTACACAATGCATCCAGTACATAGATGAACTTAACAACTTAAAGATTATCAATAGGGTGTTGGGTCTAGGGGGTAAACACAGCACTTGAACTGAACGACGACACCACCAATCAAGTTTTAATATTTTTAAGCAAATCTAAATTGTAAAATTTTATTAAAATGACATAATTTAAGAAACTTTATTCATTAATTAAAATTGTATTTGATATAATTACTATAATGGTCGCTAATGCCGATGTTCCGATGTAAGATCAATAAAGAAACAAAAATGATTGTTAATATATTGTTTTTAATTAAATTAAAATTGAAAAAACTTTTACCTGTTATAACTATGATAATACATTTAAACAAAAAACTAAATATTAACTCTAAAGATTTCTTCTTCTTTTGTTTTTAAAATACAGTTGATTTACGTTTTTTTATTCAATTACTATATATTTGGTATTTACCATCTGAAAAACTCACTGTCTTATGCTAGTATTATTAATAAATTAATAGCTAAATAAATAAAAGTGTACAAAAAGTAGGTATTCACCACTATAAATGAGACACAAAAACCTGATACCAGGTAAATCCATTTGATACACAGAATGTCTGGCAGTAATAAATCACAAAACAAAATATTTAGGAAAAAATGAAATAAATGTGTACGCTGTATACTACAAACAGCTGTCGATACAAATTATTGACATATCTTATTGGCAGATAAACGAGTCTGAGAAGAAAACTGATGTCTACAAGTAAATCATCAGGAATCTAATGAAAGTGAAAAAAACAAAAATAATATTATCTTTAATTCAGAAAAACTATTTTTATATAGTTCCCCATATTATAAGTCTAATCATTAAATACACAATTTACAAACTATTTCGATTTAACACTAGCAGAATCTAATATAAAGTATTACACTTTAAACCATATTATACAGGGCGATTTTTTTATCATGAACCACTCATTATTTCAAAAAGTATCAATGTTTTTGAAAATATTTTTTTACAAAGTTTCATGTTGTTAAAAAAACAACGTTTTTATAAAAAAATTATATTTTTTAATATTTTTTATCCTTATAATTTTTTAAGTTTTTTACTTTTTTGAATGGCAACCTAGAGTTTTAATTTCATATTCCAAAGCAGAATATTTTTCTAAGTATTTTGATACGTAAAAGTCGAATTTTGGACGAGTAGTTTATGAGTTATAAGTATTTAAAGTTTAGATAGGTGGAGTGGAGTGGTACGGGGTTACCCCGCAAAATGTTTGTCCACTACTCCGCTTGTCTAAACTTTAAATACTTATAACTCATGAACTACTCGTCCAAAATTCGATTTTTACGTATCAAAATACTTAGAAAAATATTCTGCTTTGGAATATGAAATTAAAACTGTAGGTTGCCATTCAAAAAAGTAAAAAACTTTATAAGGATAAAAAATATTAAAAAATATAATTTTTTCATAAAATCGTTGTTTTTTTAACAATATGAAACTTTGTAAAAAAATATTTTAAAAAACATTGATACTTTTTGAAATAATGAGTGGTTCATGATTAAAAAATCACCCTGTATTATAATTTAATTAAAATGTATTGAAGCAATTCTTATAACTATATTATATTGACTATATAATATATAAAACTATTAAAAAAATAACCAAACTTTATAACCTCATATAATTCCATATGTTTTCCTAGATATTCCCCTACTTTAATTACACATACCTACCAAGAATAATTTTATTGTAATATTGTAAAATGTATTGTAAATTGTATCTGTATTTATAAGTAATATTTTAAAATATGTAAGCTAATAACCTTAGTTGTTGAGGCTTTAAAGTAATAAAAAAAAAAAAAAAAACTATTAAAATTAGAATAATAGTTCATAAAATTAAACTGTATAACAAAAAAAAAACAATAGTACATAGACATAGCCATAATATATTTTAAACATAAAAACATACAATGCATATTAAATACAACATACAAGACGTGTTAAAAATAAATAATACAAAAATAAACTACCCTCAAAACAATGTATAATATTGTAATCTTGTCTTACACGTGCATGCAATAAAAATAAGAAATGTACACCAATTTTTTGTGTTACATTTAGTTTATTACTTCAATAAATGTAACTTTCAAAATATATAGTATTTTTATATCCTATTAGTGCTTGTATGATTTTATTTAAGAATCTTGAACTAAAGAATCTACTTTATTAGCGTGGATGTTCTTTACACGGTAGTTATACTAAATATATCACGGATAAAAATGACTAGCGTGACATTTTGGATAATCATCCGTTAAAAAAATATATTCATATTTATTTTAATAACATTATACCTCTTGACATGTACTATTTAGTGCAAATTTGTTTGTAGAGATTTAACAACACTGTTAATAATATTGCAGTTAAGAAAAGAAATAACAATATAGGTATCTTTTAAATAATCCACAAATATCTTTGATATTTTGAAATTTTACCACACTTAATTTGTTCTTGTGTTTATTTAATACTTAAAAAACTCCATATCATACCATACATTAAAAAAAAGTAAAAACCATTATGCTTATACTCTTACTATTTTTTAAAAATGCTGTATTTTCGATTTTTAAATAATTTTTATAAGAACAATTTATGGGAAACCTTAGATTATAGATGTATAAATTGTATTTAAGCTTTATGATTATGACCGATTTACTACAGAACACATCCTCAACGTTGAACATTGAAATTGTATTCTTCTTCTCACACACATGAAATTATAACACCACATAATTGTAAAAAATTCATAACCTGATGTTTTACTCAGAATCTTAAGTGATAGGAAGAAAAAATATTACGATAATTAATAATGATTCAATAATTAGTATCAAAAGATAGTAGGTACCTAGTTCAGTAGTGCTCTTAGTACTATTATAACATTTTTAGTTATTTTTCAACACAGTTACGTACCCATATTGCCTATTCATTGTGCCTTGTTAAAAAGTATTGTAATCTTTTTTGTTTTATATTAAATCAGTCATCAGAAGTTTGTAATTTATAGGTACAATAAATTACCTATAAGGCTTTATATAATATATGAGCTCATGGCCAATATATAAATATATAATAAATGTTTAATAATTAACGATTTATTTAATTATGAAGTGAAAATTCAGAATATTACATAGTACCAACGTATAAAGCTTAAAACTCTTAATTATTTTTATTCCTTCAAAAATTAATTTAATATTTCATTGGGTTGAATTTGCATTTTTGCCAAAACATTTAACTCGAATAATGGGAATGTTATTTATTTAGTGTTATTCAAAGTTTACGGAATAATCGGTGGTAAATTTCAATATTTGTACCTTTGTTCAACGGTAAGACATATACTACTAAGCACTAAGCAGTTACTTATTGAAATACATATAAAGAATAAAGATAGGTATGTAATTGTTTTAGACAATTTTACATATAAAATATTTTTAACTATATATATGTACGTTATACTAATTGTACCTTAATATTTTGTTTGTAGTCCATTAAAATAAATATGATGAGTATCACTATTATGTTTATAATGAACGCTCAAGTTGAATGAATAATAATAATTACTAAACTACACTATTATTTGACTATAGATATATTTCTAAGATGCAGTTTTTATTGGAATCTGTTAACTATAAATCTCGATGAAATAGGTGTCGTAATTTATTTGTAATTTTCATCATCATAGTCTTATAGGAAAATTTTATTTTTATTTATATCAAAAAAGTTTCAAACTTCAATTAGGTAACTTAAAATCGTTACGATCAGAGAGTTTGAAAACGTAGATTTGAGTTCGTGTATTTTTACTGGTCATAAATGCATTCGAAAACCTGGCCAATTTCGCTTCAATCTAGAATAAACTTCTGATTGAGGAATATGGAGTGTTATTGTAGGTCCACTATCGATGGATTTAAGGGGTAGTGTGGCTGGGAAAATGTAAGGTTAACTGCGTACTAGCTGCTTGCATAATTACGTACCATAAATTCGTGTCTAATCCAACTGTCTCAGCCAATCCCGTCAAATTAATAGTCAATTTTCAGCGCCAGGAAATGTATTTAAAATTCTCCGTTATCAAGCAGAACACGTCCCCATGTCGCCCATGACCACTTGACTATCTTATGAAAATAGCATAGATTCATCGGTCACCATGTTAGACAATACAAATTTGTATTAGAAATATAATTGTATACTATATTATAATATATTACCTACCTAAAAATAAATAATGAATATAAAATATTTCAATATTAAGTTGCAAACTTCAATATTAAAATTACATCTTTGTTGTATTTTATATAGTGTAGTATAATAGTATAATATAATATTATATAATATAGAATAATTACGTCCTATAATAAAAAAAAAAAGTTTTTTATAAGTCAAATATTTAAAGTAATCTTAGTGTCTACTTATATTGAAGATTTTTAGTGGGGACATGATGCTTAATTTGAAACATTTTGTTTGGAGTTTTAACAGTTTTGTTTGGTAGAAATTAAAAACACAATATTATTTTTTATATTTTTTAGTTGTTTGACATGTGAAATTATTGTGATGTAAATAAAATTCATGATAGGTATTTGTTATATTATTTAGTTTGAAATATAATTTATTTCTTACAAAGTGGAACTTAAGTTATTATTTATTTATGATTATTCAGTTATTAGTTAGTAGTATTATTTAGAAGGTAATTGCTTTATTAAGTATCTATATATTTGCTGGTAAACTTTAAATTTAAAACTATATTAGTATTTTCTATACAAAGTATGTTATAATATATTATAATCAATATATATATCAATTATTTTTGAGTTATTTATTGACATTTGATATTTTTTAGTTTTTTATTGTTGATCAAGATTGTCCACTTTATTAAGAAACTTGAAAATGCAATTCAAGCACCCTCATAAGTTGTTACTAGGGCAATTTAAAAATGGCAAAGATGACCAACAAGATGAATGGCCACAATTTTATTTTATTAAAATTTAAAGATACAATTTTAACAAAATCATGAAAACTAATTAATATCAAATTATTTTGTGTTTTTAAGCTGAATTTTAAATATTTATAAATATTCAATTTTTATAGATAAGGTTTGACAATTTAATAGGTACAATGCATTAATGTTGGAACCAAAAAATCTAAAAATAAACGTATGTTATTTTTTTATATTAATTTAAAGTTAAAATTTTGACAAAATTAGAAAACTAGAATAATAATTTTATTTATATTGTTGTAATTCGAAAATATTATTCGTGTGGGTATAAAACTCTTACATACCACCATTATCATATTTTATATACACATATTATTAGATTAATTTGATACTATATTGTTTTTATACCATGCCCATATTCATGACGTTCATGGTAAGTTGGATTGACTCGAACAATAATAACAATAATAAATATTACTTAATAATAGAATAATTAATTAAATGCTTTCAAAAAAATGAATTTAACTTATCATATTACTTCTAGTAAAATAAATTACCATTATAAAAATATTAAATTTTTCATAAAAACTACTTAGTAGTATAGACTTCCGATCTGCCTTTGCTCAGAAATGTTTTTCATACCTTTTTAATGATTTACATAATTCAAAACCACACATAGAATATAGTGACTTATTCAATGATGAAGTACTTCGACATCTACTGTTCTTCTTTGGTTTATATTAAAATTGTTAAAATTGTTTTAGAAATTCGCTTGCACGTAATTTGAAAACATTACGTTTGTGAGAAAACTCGTTTAAAACCTTACTATCTATCTGTCAGCAAAAGTTTTTGGCGGGTTTAATGTTCAAATAGTGTAGTTATGTTGAACACAAACAGTAATTTCATATGAGAAATGTCAAATTAAAAGTTTATAAAATATTATTCCGCATCATACTGGTTAACCAAATGATAATGATAAATAAATACATTATATTATGTATGCTTTATTTATAAACAATAAAATAGGTAATAATAATAGGTTTTCTATAAATTAGAACAATATTATTTTGTTTGTATAACATTTATTGAAACATTTAATTTTTATTTTTAAAGCTAAACAAATTAAAAAATAAAACCAAATATTAATATATAATATTGTTAATAAAACTTTAATGTTAAATACAATTAAAACATTTTGAAAATAAAAATAAATCGACTACGCGTGCACGACATTCTAGGTATTGTATATCTCTTTAATCACATAATGGATTTATTTTTTTTAAATTATGAGTTATGATGATGCCAAAATTAAATAAAAAAATAATGTGAACACGTCAAATAAAAATTGTGAATGCTACACTGATGTTAATTAGCCACGAGAAAGCAACATATGAACATTATGAAAAGCGAAAAAAATGGGATTGGAAAAGGATATAAATCATATCATTTTATAAACGTTTTGACAACGCATGTAAGAAAGATATTATATTGAATAAAAATGAAGCGGAAATGGGTTTAAGTCCAGGAAAATAAAAATTGCAAATAGGCACTGACGATTAATTATATTTATCTCAACCAGTCAGAGAATATTTTGTATAACTTTAAAGGTGAAAATATTCGTGATTTCTTTTTTTTAATATTAAAAAAAAGTATAATTAAAAATTGAAAAGACCGCATTGAAACAGTTATGAATACGATTTTTGTTTTTATTTATAGCCTCATTTATGCATCTTTTTTAATTAAAAATGAATATTTGGAAAATGTATAGCTTTACAGAAACATAGAAGGTTCAATATATCGTCCTAAAACATAATAAAAAAAACAAGAAAAAGCGGTTCCCTCAAATAAATTATTTATAACATCATAATCACGAAGACTTGAAAGAATTGAGAGAGTTTCTCATAGTAAAATATTTAATAGTTTTATTACTTTCAGATGATGAATAATGCTGAAGAATTTTATTGCATTTCGTATTAAAATAAGAACAAAAATTATCAGTTTATAGACGATAGGCCAAAAAGGTTTGATTTTAAACTATTTATTTATAATATTAAATAATAATTTATGATTAAAAATATATAATCTAAAGTATATTAAGACATAGGTAAGTACTAGCACTCGGTATCAATTTACTTTATAATTTTACATATTTACAATTATTTATGAAAAATTAAAAAATCTCTACAAAATACAATACATGTTACAAAAAATATAGGTATATTGTATATTTTAATTATGGCAATAAAACTTATAATAATATTGTCTAATATAATTTAGTCGTTCCGTAGATGTTATTACAGAAGCGGTTTTTTAATTTATTTAAATTCGAAATCTATGATATTATTTTGCAAGTTATTTGCAAGTATTTATAAGTCTACTTTTAGAATTTGCTAGTCCAAACTGCAGTACTTAGGTGGGTGGGCCAACTTCACGGACGTTTTTAACTGTGGTATACTGGCATGTAGTATATTATAGAAAAAAAAAAGAAGAAAAACCGATTATATAATATATGTAATGTATCAAAACTCAAGAGTTATTATGTTGTGCGATACATTTAGGTGTCTACATTTATTATTGTGAAAACATTCAAATTTTTCCTTTTTTTTTTGCTATATAATTTGGGTTATATTAAGTTTTTAATTTTTTAATTTTGGAACATTTTTAATGTATGTTAAAATAGTAATTATTCATACTAAAATCATTACAATATTGATTGATTATAGTTATTGTAGCAGTAACTGTAACATTTTAGTGATAAAAAATAATGATAAAGTTATTAAAATAGTTTTCTAATTTTTTTCTTTTTCTTTTACATTTTTGTTCATTCAAATGCTTAAGATTACGTGATTCTTTTAATTACAGAACAATTTGTTGTCGAATTTGGTAGAAACAAACTCTATAACTTATATTGCAAAAATGTGCACAGTTGCAAACTATATCTTCCCTAAAGAAACCGTTTCGTTAAAATAAAACATAAATTAAACTTTAAATTCATTTTTTTTTTAAATTAAAACTTTAGATACTTACCTAAACTTAAAATGAACATTTTACGTTGGTCACAATTTTTGATTTCTTATTAGGACTATAATATTTGTGCATTTTAAACTGTATACAAATAATTTATAAGATGTGCAGGTATTTGGTAAAATAAAAATATAATGACTATTGTATCCGAATGGGTAGACCATTGGTCGCTGAAATATTCCATTATTTTTAGGTGTTTAACTACATACTATATGTATATCCATGAGTTTTTCTTAAATAATTTAAAATAATAACTTGTATAGATGTTTGGTTTAAATTAAAATCTCGAATCCGATTACAATACTAATGAATCTTTTAAGTAATACCTAATAATATTTTGGTATATATAAGTTATAAATGCATTTTATAAATATACAAAAAACAATTCATATAATATTTAACTGATGGCTGATGAGTAACAATGATGCTGGTTAAAAATGTAGATATGTAACATAAAAATAATTAAAATTAGATGAACTCATATAATACAATGGTTGAATAAATAGGTATTTTCTGTAGAAAAAAACTTTATTGTCAAGGACGTAGTAAGGAACACCTAATTAAATGAGTAACTATTATAACAATTATACCTGTTCAAACTAATTTTTGCCATAAATAATTAGTTATGATTAAGAGTAAAATTAAAGTCTTATATTACGATAAGTTAAGATCAAAATATACCTAAATGAAAAAGGTAATGTGTTGTGGACTTGTGGTTTGAAATGAATAATTGTTCACTAAATTAATATAGAGTGGACTTTTTATAGTAGTCCAGTATACCTCAAAATTATTGATTTATTATAGTACAATATAAATAATTATACTCAACACTTATTTATTTCCAAGATCCGAAAAAAAAATGACCATAATAAGGAAGTTTTCATGTAAGGTAATTTCAATGTATTGATATTATTATTAATTTGCGTGTGATATTTTACTGATGAAAAATATAAAAATATTTTCGGATGTATTATATATTATTTTCTGATAGCTATATTGATAATTTCAAACGCTTGTTTTCAGTTAAAAAATTAAAAATAGCACATTTATAAATAAAATAGCTACCTATACGTGTCACTTAGAATAATATTTAAAGATACTGTAAATGCTAATTTTTTTTATATTAATTATGTAAAAAAGTTACATGTGATTTTCATTAGCATTGTTTAAATGCACAATTATTAAAATTAAAATACTTATCTAAATAATACCTAAAAATTTACTGATTAAAAATTTGTTTGAACAATAGCTATGATAAGAAAATATAAAACATGATCATTTTAAATTATTATCTAAAATTTCAATATAATGCCTACCATGCTTACCAGGGATATTTGAATAATTTAATTTAATAAAATATTTGCAAAATAAAATCTAATAATATTGCTATGAATTTTTGAAATGTTGTGAAATATTAATTTTTCAGTCAAATGTAATGATAATGTGAGGGGAAAATAAATATTTGTTTAGGTTCATATTTCAAAACATTTTGAAAAACGAATTAAATTAAATTTTATTTTATATCCAATATAACTCTTCAAATAATAATGTCATCTAATGTTTTTATCCACTAAAACAAAAATTAATTTTGACTTGAAGAGTTATTAATATAAGAGATACTTTCCTCTTTGCATAATTCATAAAAATTAATATAATGTTTTTATAAATCTATTATTATGATATAATTGAAACGTAAAAATGATAATTATTAATCTGAAGAATTAGACGTAGAAACTATAGTTTCTACATCGCTCACAAAATAATGACTAGATGTATAAAACGCATGATTTGATATTTAAAAATTAACATACTCTAATACGTATTATAATAATTATGATGTTATGTATTTAAACCATAATGGATATAAAATGAGAAATGAAATTGGCCATTGGAAAATTTAGTAAGATTACAAACATGTTACACATTTTAGTATTGTAGGTAGATTCACCAATTTGATATATGATTTATGAGCTGAATATTACGTAAAAGAAAAATGTTATATGTAATATGGACATGACACTCATATTTCTGATAGATATTATACAGAATGTATCAGGTAAAGTTTTTCATAAAAAACTTCTTGTTTTTGCTTTATTATTATATACACAATCTGTACCTCATGGGTACAATAAAAGTATTAGCTAAGATAAATAAAATTGCATGAATAAGCTTGATAAAAGCAGCCACCCAGTGATGACACTTATAAATTGAGGTTATACATTAATATACAAAGTGTCTTCACTGGAAGGCTTCTTAAATCTGTCCTTTCTTCAAGTCACTTTATTCACTTATCTATTTTATGTAACAGATTGTAAATAAAAAAATAAAAAAAATACATTAATATATATATGAATTTGTTTATTTATTTATTTTTATATTATAATATTAAGTTGGCATATCTCTACACCAGTTGCGTTTTAAACACCTTGGAGGATTACCCGGAATAACATTTGCTGAAAGAGCTTTGATTAAAGGATTGGAATGAGTTGCAAGCTGAATAAAAAAACTTTAAAAATGATTCCATGTAAGCAAGTGGAATCAAAAACCTATATTGTGTATTTGTAAAAATGGGAGTTTTAAGTGCATTATTATGTTAGCTATTGGTATATTATTTAACTTTAAATTTAACATATTCTGGCATCTGAAAATCCCAAAAGTCATGTGAAAATATGATTTTAGGTGAACGAAATATTTCCTAAAGGAATTTATTTTCATTAAAATGGCAATTTGAAATGTAGGTATCCAATATGCAATTAAAGCTATCCTTTTATGTGCCGCATTCATAAAATATATTTTATATTCAAACAATTAACACGAAATCATTCTCAAAGCTTGTATGGAAAACCCGGAAACACTGCATAATGTATATTTTATACGTCACGTGATTCCAACGAAAATCGTGCAACGCTCAAAATCTCCCCTACCAGTTTTGATTCTCCGTAAAACAAAATTAAGACCGTATTTTTACACGAGTCAGGTGTGCCTTGAAAACTACAGAGGTCGAACGTATAACATTTTAGGTACTCAGACAGTCATTAAAAGAACGTGTGTGATTTAGAGCTGACAAAGGCAGACCAGTAGCCTCACACACACACACACAAGTTCTAGTTTGCTTTCGACCCACTGGTTCACGCGACTTAACGTGGAAACACGATTTTTCGTCGGTCGTGATGCGAATAATATATAAAAGTATGTAGTGTACATAACAAATCGCGTGACCACGGGTCATTTCTATGCAAAATAATAATAATAATAATAATATTATTATAAACATGAATAACGACAACTTGTTGTACATGACGAGGGTGAATATCGTCGTCGTGGATAAACTGGGTAAAATTGAGAATTATTATTTTTCCACGAATTTGTTGATGTACCCTAAGTACCCTATGGCCATATACATATCATCCCACAGTAAACCAATGTACTCTGGTGACATTTATCATAACACATGAACGTTTTTTGCATTACGTTTTGTTTCTGCAGATGTATGCACACGTACAACTAAAATAATTATAAAAATATCTGTTTTATTCATAACATACATTTTTTTTCGAACAACAAAACGTACAAAAGGCGACTTTTAGTCTCGAGAATATGAAAATAAATTATTGCATGATGTTTTGGGATTTAAATTGTTTTTGTAGAGTTTAATTTGTTTTAGATTCAATTAGTTTGAAAATAAATAGTTCATTTTTATTAGAAATATTTTTTACATGATCAGTCATTATATTTTTGGGTAATTTACTTGGCACATAATTACATACGATTGTCTTGAATTGGGTTTGTATACATATAAATTATATAAATATTGTACTTACAATGTAGTTTATAAATAACAGCGGTGGAAAATGTTTATTATAAGAATGTAAAATTATTAAAAAGATATAACCTTTTCAACGAGGTAATTTTTTACTCCAATCTCAAATCAAGTATGCTATTTAACTTAAATTAGTCTCAGTTTCAAAATATTATACTTAATCTTTAATTTTTCTCTGTTATCATAATATTATGCTGATATAAGAACTAAAAAGAGATCTTATAATATTGATGTATGACGTTGTGTTCTAAAAATGTGACGATTCAATTATATGCCAAATGATTTCTTTATTGCTTATAGACTTATAGTGAATAAGCATATACATATAGTGCTCCATAAGCCGATATTATTAAAATTAGTGGGTTAAGTTTATACGTGTTCCACATGAGTACATGACTATATAAAAGTTAAATGTTTCATGTTATTAATTATTAGGTATATTAATTTACAGTTAACACTTCACATAATTACATTTGTTTCAAAGTAACTACACCCGTAGTTGACTAAAAACATTGTTAAAGAGTATAAAGGTATAGTAATAATATATTTGTTTCTGGAGTCCAGCATTTTTTTGTTATAAACTATTATTATATTATAGTTTTATGTTTTTTTTTTTTTTAATAGTTCAAATACAATAGTTCAATAAAATACATAATTGTAAAATTAATTTGTTCAATACTTCATTCCAAATCTAAATTAAGTTTTTATATTTATTTTATTATTAAATAAACAAAGTGATTCTACCTATTATTATTCTATAAGAAATAAGAATAAAAAAAATAATAAATTGGTTTTTCTTTATGAAAAAACTGATTTTATTCAATTTTATTTGTTTTATATATATATAATATATATATAATTTTTTTTATTAGAAATAAGCCTCTGCAACAGCGGTGGCCATTGGCTGACATTGTTTGCATTGTTTTTACATAATTTTTACATAGGTAGTTTTGTTTTTACATATTATTTTATATTATTTGTTTACAATAAATTTTATAAATTTTAATATAATTTTATCAAAAAAGATATGTATTTTGCACCACTGAAGGGTAGGCGTAAATAAAATTTGTAATTTTCACTAAAATAATTATTTATTTGTTTGATTATCGAATATTCGATTATTTCTCGATATCTTCGCTGACGTCAAGACTAGATGGACACGAATTAAAAAGGTAATTTTTTGGAATTTTTCGCCTTATCTGGTAATATTTTGACTTTTTCGTCCAATTATCGGTCGTATTCGCGTATATATATATATATAATGTATATTAGCTTATTATTTTGATCAAATACTAAGCTATAATCTTGTTGTTTCGTCGTGATACGTAATTTAACGTAACATTTTTTTAGTGTAATTTCTAATGTTTTTTTTTAAAGATAATAGTAATAATAATATAGATCAAAAAGTCATCAGAAAACAATAATATCATATGAAATTAATTATAGTGGTATCATTACAGTAATTATGAAACAGGCATACGTATATTAACTATTAATGCAGAAGTAAAAGTGAGAATATTGATTAATGGTTTTATGATATTTTTAAAATACACCAAATGTTTTGATAATGACAGAATTGTTTCTAATGGAAATCGATCTGCTGTGGCAAATATTTTTTGAATGTAAAAGTTAAAGTGCGTGAGTACTATGATATTATTCTATCATAAAAATATTAATGATTAATGTAAATTTGGATTATTATTTCTGTGTAAAACCGAAACATATTTTAAGCATTTAGGTTTTTTCATAATTTATGTGATAGTGACTAGTGAGGGTACGATTATGTACATAATATACCGGTATTAATTTTAATATTTTTTTTTATCCTCAAATACTCGTATTAATTTATAACAAGTTTTAATTAACCAAAATTTAAATTATTATTCGCATTTAATCGTATTTTTTTCTGCGAAATAAATGTGTGCGTGTCAAGTGTGATTTATTTATTTACAAACCAAGTCTGAACGCCAAGTTGAATAATACATGTAGCGCATATGGATGGTAAGAAACCAAAGATGACCCTTTAAAAAATCCCACCACAAATCCAATTACCCAACCATTCTCATTCTATCGAACGTTTGAATATTGTTCACTTGGAAACATTTGAATCGAAATTGTCAGATTTAACCATAGCTTGAATTCATGTTGCATAAAATGAATGTGTAACATGTATGTGGAATGTGGACTGTGTATTGATGTTTCATCAATATTAATTAAAATACATGCATTATATAAAATTACTAACATCCAAAAAAAAAAATATATTGTACACGCAAAAACAACTATTATGAATGAAACGTGTTACATTGTTGAAAATGACATAAAACTGAATAAATATTGATCATATTTATTTAATATTACAAATATAGACAGGTAAAATATTGAATATACTATATGATGTTTTTATGTATGTGTAGGTACGTAAATAGCTTATTCGATAGTGTAATACTGTACCTAATCAATTAGAAACTGCATACATATATTTTATTTGAATATCTTTCAACAGTTATAACCAATGATGATTAAAGTAACCCAATTGGTTATATTTGGATTACTTGGTATAATAAATAGTAATTAAAATAAATAAGTATTTAATAATAAATATAAATATTGTAATATATAATTTATTTACATTTAAATTGCATAACTTGACGAACTACCTACATTTGTTGTTAAGGCATAGGCGAATCTAGGAATTCATAGCAGGGTGTGCCTTTACCTCAAAAAGGCCCTCTGTAGTTCAAAATACCTCTCAGTTATCACATGTTTTATTGTCATTTATCACATGTTATGTTCAAAATATGTTTCCCGTTTGAAATAACATTAATAATATTAAATAATATTAAGATTAATTTTTATTATCTAGTTTAGATGCTATTTTTCATGCTGTAAAATACACATGTAATGTTTCAAAATTATTCAATTTAATAAACTACAACTATTGCAAAGTTCAATATATGTTACTTAATTATTTTTTTTGGACATACTTACAACCAACAATTAAATTGTTATCAATGATGTTTAAAATTCTTGGAAGTTTAATATAACATCTTATTTTTATTATTATTAATAACAAAGAATTTTATTTAATATATAACTTAATTTTATTATCATTAATAACAAAGAATTGTATGAAATATATAATATAACTGGTATCTAGTAATAGGCGATGTGATATTATACTTAATACGAAATAAAGTTTTTTTCATTTTGTCAATAACCATAAATATAATAATTAGGTACAGGTAAAATTAAATTACATAAAATAATTATGATTATGGCTATAAATTACGACTATAGCCGTGCTATAAATAAACAGGCATGTTTTCTCTTTTCTTGATAATATTGCTGATCATTTATCAACTATGCTTATCACGATAATATTTAATAACAATATTTGTACCCATAAAAATGTATTAAAATGAAAATACAAATTGTTTAATGTTTAGATTCAATATCATTGTAACTAAAATGAGTATTAAGGGCACTACACAGGTTTATACGAGTCGCAGCGTGTGTCCTGCCACACCAGGCATACCCTGTAGATTCGCGTATGAATTAAGGTGTAAATTACCTCTAAAACAAATCATAATATAGAAAAAATAATAACGATTATTAAAGTTTTTTATTTTTATTAAAACAGCCTATTTTAATACATTAGGTATTTTAAATTAATAACTTCATGCACCTTATGTTCTAACATAATATGTTTATTTCTAGCAAATTATATTTTGTTCAAAGATTTTGGAAATTCAAGAAAATTTATTTTTACTACCTACATGATATTATATAATATCCAATTTAGGATAATAAAAAAAATAATAAATAAAAAAAAAACAACACTATAAATAATTTATTATTCATAGAGCTTTTACTTGGTTGAAGTGTTAATATTGCTTTAATAATTTTATTTGTGATGTGTAAATTACATAAAATGTTGACAATATACATTAAATACAACTACAGAATGAATTGTTATCATGTCAATAGGAATACGACTTATTTTTGTTTTAAGTAGGTAGTCCTGAAAATGAATCATCTTCCTTTTTCTTAATATTAAATGTTGTGTGTGTTCTGAATTATTTTAAGCTCTTAAAAATAACAATCTAGCACTTAAAAAAATATTTAATTTACAATTAAATGAAAATATTTTTTGTTTTAAAAAGTTACTCACAAAGTTACAACCTGATGATAAAAAAAATTAGATAAATCTATTCAAAAAATTAAGTTCTTCCGTTCAAAAACTTGAGGAATTTTTAATTCTACTAAAATACCAGATTTTATGATTGAGTATGTTAGTAAAATTGACGAACGTACATAATGTACCTATACTTAAAAAAATTAAGCTTTTTTTTTGAAAACCAACCAGAAAAGAAAAAGTAATTTTTTCAATGTTAGTAGGAATTAGTTTCCTCGAATTTCTCTTATGCGAACGACACGTTTTCAATACTTTGAAAATTACCATCACCGTATATTAACTGTGCAGACGTGCAGTATATCAAAAACTGTTTATACGGTTTCAACTGACAACAACAATAACAACAACAACAGTGGATACTGGGCGTAGTTTTCACTTTTTGTTTCAGTACCGCGGGATTAAAGGGACCGCGTGAATTAATTAATAAAAAGTATATATATATACCAAGTTCATCACTATATAAACTATCGTAAATTAAACGTAATTAATAAGCGTAATAAAAACCCAAAGCTTTATTTCCATTCCAGGCAGTGGCGCTCGATTTGTGAGTCAAATTAACCGATTTTAAATGCACACGTATCTCTGGGCGCTGATGACCGTATATAAATTCACACTTTGTTTAATGATAATAATCAGATAGTTGACCAACGTTTCCATCAAAAAAAAAAAATACCTGTTAAATCTGTAATTTAGGTATATAGAAAAATAATTTCAGAAATGGTTCTATGGGCTGCAGCTTTGATACAGCTGTTGGCTAATTAAGAGTAGCAGCTAATTGACAAGCGGCCAAATAAAATATCGCATACGATTGTATATTTTACGAGGTGGAAAATACTCAGAATCGTTGAAATTTCAATGCTATACGAGTACATTTGAACATCCGGTGTCTGCAGAGTTTCAAACGGAAACACAAGGGACTCCGAAAACCAAACGTACCGGAAAGGTTTATATACCTTTATATACATATATAATATATAGAGTTTTTCACTTGTAAATGTCCAAGTTTTCAATATATTTTGTAAAGGAATGCTAATTTTTTATATCTCAATCAACACACAACACAACACGAAAACAAGTGATTTTCTTTGATTGTTAAAATAAACATTTAATGTTACGTTTAATGATGTTGTGTTATATTTATAACGTAATAATATAATGAGATAAGCATAGTATAAGTAATATATGTATATATTTTTATGGTAAAATAACAAATTTCAAGAATTTCAAAAAAAAATTTAGGTATACTTACACATTTATGATATAGAAAAAAAGGTATTTTAAATTTCAATCAAGTTATTAGATATAACTTTTTGAAGTAAAAGTATAAAACATAGAAAGAAGTTAATGAAAGATAAATATTTTCGTCAGCTATAACCAGTATTATGACATTGAGGGAAACAAAAATTCAAAATTCAATTATTTATTTAAACTTCAGTATAATATATAGTACCTACTTAAACTAACGTAATTTATTAGTTGAAATATGTGCATTCATTATGGTACCCGATAATAAAAAAAGTATCAACATATAAAGGTTATCAAAAAAATTATATTTAAATTGTATAATATCGAATTAAAATTCATTGTGATTAGAAACCGGGAATTCAACGCACTCGCCTTAACTAGTTTACCTATATATTGAACATAAAAATTATGAGTGTCCAGTATTAATATTAAAAATAAGTTGGACCATCGGTATTGATTTATAGTTATGATATAGTAAAAATGTTAACGAACTAGGTTAGAATAAAATAACTTTAATAAATTTTTTAATGCAAAATTATGTAGAAAATTTGTATTGTATTTACACCTTTATTTGTTTTTATTAGGTATCAATTTTTGTTTAATTCAAATAGAGTTGTATAATTTATTATTTAATATTATACGGACTCTGATTTATAAAACTCTTGCCTTATAAAGGTGATTAAAAAGAAATTTTTTGTGTATATTAATATTATCTCCTTATTCTTCCTTATTTAGTGGTTTGAGGGTTCAATCTTTCCTAAAAACTGTTTTACTCGATAAGTAATTTTCTATTCATCTTTTATAACTTTTAATTTGTAATACATAAATTAGTTGTGGTTTAGTAACACTACCACTCCAAAACTTTTGAAAATACCATTGTATATTTTTATTAGTTCACTACTACTTCATTAATAATTCAATTTAATTTTAATATTTTCTGGGAATACCTTTGTTTGATATAAGGAACTATATTTACTTCTTACGATCAATAATAACTCACGTAAATATGAGTAAAGCAGTAGTTACTCAAAATTTAAATTTATTATGTTACTTTTGACTAGTTCTGAACACCCATTAAAACCTCTGAAAATTGTCACTTAATTTAATCAAAATTCTATTAAATTCTTATAAAACGTACATTAGGTTAGTAAATTAGGCCACATTCGAATGATACACAGTCCAAGAGTACCCCCTCTCCCTAATGTTCTACTTGTGGACACCTATTATGGTCAAGTACATACTTCTCGAATGCGCCAGTACAATGAAACACGTATCCAACAGAAATAGCCGGAAGCTTTATATTAGGTAGTCGCATCCACTTCTGACTAATCCTGAGACATCCAGAAAACTAATAAATGTCATCCTCATCATAAAAGCTAAACTCCTTCATCTAATTTAATAATATAACCTAGGTAAATTAATGCAGACCACATATACAAATAAACGTTATTTAGTAGTAACAATGTAACTAAAAACTGTAGTATAAAAAAACGTAATTATAAACTAATAATCACATAGCTATGACTTAAAAAATAAAAATAATAATTAATTCTAATAACTTTAAATCATATTATAACATTAAAATTATTTTTAATTTCTATTTATATATACATATGTATAAAATATATATTATTATATTTTTTTTTTTTTTTTTTTTTTATTAATGATAAGGCTTCAACAATAAAGTCATTAGCCGGAAAAACATGTTTACAAGTTATTTACAATCATCTTAATATTAATATTTAAATAAAGGAAGTACAGTATAATACAGGTATATGGTGTTAATGGTATAGGTAACAGTAATATATAATTATTTAAATTCTATTATAGAGATTAGTTATTTTAAGGAATGTTATTAGGAGGTTAAAATTATCTATACTTAAAATATCTTTTAATGTTAAGTGTGGAAAGATTTTTCTTTGTTCAGATAGATTAGGGCATTCCAGGAGTAGGTGTGCTGTGGAAATCGGTGCGTTGTTGCATAGTTCGCAGTTTGGTCTCGGCTCTCTTCTCATTAGGTGTACGTGTGAGATGTTAGTGTGTCCAATTTTCATCCGTGTCCATATTACTTGTTGTCTTCTCGTACTTGAGGGAGGATTTGGGTTAGGTGACAGAAAAGGTTTTATTTGATGTAGTTTGTTGTTCAGTTCCTGGTCCCAGAGTCGTTGGTGAATCTTTTTGCTATTTATTAAGGAGTTTCGGGCGGTGTCCTTGAAAGACGAAAGGTCTAATTTGGGGGTATTGATGTTGGTGGAGGCGGCTTCTTTAGCTGCTACATCAGCTTTTTCATTTCCTGGTATGTTTTTGTGGGCAGGAATCCACATGAAGGTTACCGAACGGGGGGCAAGGGAAGAGGCTCTTTCTTGTATGTTTTTTATTATTTCATTTGATGTCCCTTGGTTTTGTATAGCTAGAATAGAACTAAGGGAGTCGCTGGCGATTAAGAAAGATTTTGTATTTTTCCAATTTTGTTCAGTTAGTTCTATGGCTTTCAGGATCGCTAGTGCCTCGATGGTGAAAATAGAATTAATCTCCAGTGAAGAGAACTTAAAGGTTTCTTCATCTGTGATTATAGCTAGTCCTGTTTTGACGTTGCATTTTGATCCATCGGTGTATATAATTTTATGATTACAGAAATTCTTAAGTATAATGTCATTAAAATGTTTAGGGATTTCGGACGGCTCTATGTTTTGGATTTCTTGGATCATTGAGGTGTTGATGTTTAGGTTCATTTTCCAAGGGGGGAATATGTAGGGCGTAGGGGAGAGCAGTTTAGGCAGTGGTGTATTTGTTGTGTCAAGCCTATTATTATATTATACGCTACATTGAATTAACTTTTAAAGATTTCGGTTAAAAGTCAATATCTATAGTAATCTAATTTCATAAAAAGAGTTAAATTTATTATTATAGGTATTGATGTATTTTTATTTTCGGTCTTAAGAACACTACTCTTGCGTAATGGTTGTAAACTGTGTAGACTAAATAAATATATATGAATATTATCATTAGGGTTTGGAAATTATAGGAGCTAAAAAAGACAAAATATGCACAAATAAATTTGTATAAATATGCAAAAAATCAATTTAAAGTTCATTAATCAAAATCATAATATTATAATGTCGTTATAACTTATAATTTATTATTAAGTAATAAAAAATAAAATAAAAAATAAAATAATCACTCAAAATATATGGCAAAATCACTGGTCAGACCAAAACAACAAATTACGTGAAATAAAACACAATATAAATCCCTGGCCGCATTACAAAATTTCAAGAAAAACTAAAATAATAATAAACCAACTCAGAATCGGACACACCCATCTCACACATGGACACCTCATGAAGAACCAACCACCGTCAGAATGCACCACATGCGGAGTAAACCTCTTAGTAAAACACTTGATGACAGAATGCCGATCAAATGAAGAAGAAAGAGAAAAACTAGATATATCAACCAACTTATACGAATCAATCGGACCCGACTGTCAACCCGAAAAAATCATGTCGTTCCTCAGGACAACCAAAATAGATAAATACATTTAATTAGAATAAATATAGTTTTAAGACTTAAATATAGTTTTAAGAATAGTATAATGTAAATTATGTATAAAGCTAATGGCCCATGTCGCCGAAGCTATAAAGATCAATAATAAAAAAAAAAATATATATATATATATATGATATTATATTATATAACTAAAATATGTTGGGTAACAGGTTGGCATTTGACATTTTATTGAACTGAAAAATAGTTAAAAAAAAATGTTTTTTCATTTTTTGCGAAGTTAAATATAAAATACTAGAGCTTACCATCGCTGGATGATTTCCCTCATCATGTATATTTTTATTATGTATATAGTGTTATATCAGTAATCTATTTTACTTATTGTGTCATGTAAATATGTAATACAGATTGTAAATTTTCTAATAAAAAAAAAAAAAAAAATATATATATATATATATATAAAATAAATATGTGTTTTATAACACATTTTATGTTTAAACACATCATTATTAATGTATATTTATACAAGATTATTTAAAATACATAGCTTAAGAATGAAAAAATCTTTTTTCTTAGAAAATATTAAATATATCCCACGTATTTAAATTAAGAAATATACATTTATTTATTTAAAACCTACGAAATATACAAAATATACAATTTTATTTTTCAAAAATAATATCATCAACCCGCGCATAAAGAGCAACTAATTTTATGATAGTTATCCTTTCTAGCTGTCTTGTATATACGTATATACCTATGTGTAGTTGTAAGTTGTAATGATGTTTAATGTGAAATCAAATCGGATTTGTGCCACGACGTCTCGTCGAAAAAAGATATTCAAATTGGAATAAAGTATAACATAAATATAGTGTTCTTCATTATTCACATCCGATCGTGTGTCGGAAGAGCGACAGTCGCGAGTTGTGGAGCCCGGCGGAAGTATTTTATCGAAATTACACACGCGCGCGCACACACACACACACACACACACACACACACACACACACACACACACACACACACACGTGTATATATATATATTAAATAATTTATAATTTAATATTTACTAATGAAATATTACTTTTGAAATTGAGTGACTAAGGAGGTTAACTAATTTTAGTTAGTGTCACTTTTATCAAAATCAAAATTTTTTCCTATTGCAAATCAGTAACTTAAAAAATATAATTACCTTATATAACAATATATTCTATATTTTAATTACCTATCTTCTTCTGTAAATATTTATACTATATAAATAATATGGTCCTCAACTATCGTTTCCATAATATGTTAATGCGACGCATCATCTATGCACATACTAAGTACATTGCATTAGTGACAGTAAGAATAATGGTGACACTTTATACCAATACCTATTGCTGTAATCCGTTAAAACCACAATCAATTGAAAGACGAATGAAATGGAAATACGTCTCACTTAGGGAACGTATAATACAGGTTCGTGTCACTTGATTGGAAAATTGGTTTATGAAACGTCTATTATAGATCATAGTATTATGACTATTAATGTTAAGATATAAAATTGTGTTAAGCTTACATACAGCGTACATACCTAATAGAAAAAAAAATACCATTTTAATAGTAGGAACTAAAGTAACATAAAACTGTCAATATTTCAACATGTTTAATGAATATTTAAAACTGACAAAATTTAAATAATAAATCAATTCACAATTTTATTTCAATAAGTGAAAACATTTTACTATTTCGATAACGTAATAATTCTATTAAATATTGTATTCTTTGATTTTCTGTTCAACAGTTTACATTACAAATGAATATTGATAATGTGGTGGATTACAATTTATGTGTTAGACTATGAATTCAAAACCAAACATTGAACTATTTTTCAATATAATCTCTGGTTAAGCTCATACCGGATATTAATGAGCGATGTGCCATATTAAATGTGTAATATAACAAATAGGTTCACAATATTACGATTCAATAACGATACGAACAGTGTTAAATAATATATTGTATTATAATATATACACGTAAAACAGTGACGGCCAGAGAACAGTTTGGAAGTACCTATGTCCTATATACATCTACAGCGGTTGTTGTGATAATAAGGGACCTGCAGGGTTGCGCAAGGACAAACTATATCTATATACAGCTTACCGTGGTTTTGATAGTGGATAATCGCTAAATTCAAGTTTACGTCAAAGTTTTTTTTTTATATAATCAAACAAAACCGTTGTAACTAAAACAACTTCCGAGGGTTGTAAATAGTGTATTAATTCTTGTTTTGCACGAGCAATGCGCAAGCCTCGATACGTATATGTATATAGAACAGGCTATGCTTGTATTTTTAACTTCATCTTCGTGACAACCTATATAGAACGAATAAAATATTTATAGGTACATCGTACATCATCAACGAATAGAAAAATTAAAATAATAGGGTTGATATATATGCATTTTTAATACCAGATATATTACATCACAACCCTCAGTCATAAAAATCCAAAAAATGTATTTATGAGAGATTTTCAAATCAACTACGAAACTAACATAATATACAACCGTTTTTGTTAAGTTTTTCCACACACACACACATATATATGTATATATAGAAGTTTGCGCAGCAAGTGGGTTGGCGTGAGGGATGCAACCCTCTGAGCTACTGTGACAGTGGCGACAAACATCAGCCACTGTCGAACCGGAATGCCGTTTTATACCTTCACATATATAATAATATAATTTGTATATTATAATAATCGTGTACGAACTCGAATAGAGAAAATAACACCTTACCTGCTAGTTTAATACTGTCGTGGTGGATGGAGCTAGTGTGCACACATAATATTAGGTTTTATCGCTCGTGAGTGAGTGTGTTTGTGTGTACTGATGTGTGTGTGTTACACACTCGGAAATCCGAATACATCAATCACATTTTGTCTCGGTGGCGTGATGTGGGATTATTAATGAAAATTTTATCACCATCCCACGCGGCGCAGATGTAAACCAACCCACAGCCGGCCACCCACCCGCACGTCGTAATAATTGTCTGAAGACCGCTGTGATTTGCCGGTGAGCGTAGATGTAAATTACTATAGAACTTCACGATCGAAAAACACATGGGGCTAACGTTTATTATAATATTAATAATATAGTAAATAGAAGAAACGGTCTTACGTGGAATATTAATAGTTGTCAATTTGTATAAACTCTTTGTAATCACACAATATAAAAAATTTAAATTCAATAAAAAATGTTTGTATGGTAAGAAGTAATTCTCTCACTGACTCTTCTTTGACTGAACGTTTCGTTATCCGTTGATACATAATTGAAATTCAATACATTTTGAGTTTATAAAAAAATAGGACATTAGGGTGGAGATCAAGTGACACTTTCAGAAACGAAATTCGAGATTTACGACCTCGGGTAAATATTGTAAACGTGTTGTTGAAAAATCGGCGACAATATTACAATTAAAGAAATACACCACTACACGTCTTAGTAACTAAACAACTCGAAAAACTAGTCATCCACCAAGTATATACATATTATTTTATGAACAATAGTAATTTAATATTTTGACGATACAAAACGACAATTTTTATAAACGTTTTTCAATTAAGTATAGTAATATATTTTATTGAAAAGTTTATAGTGAATTTGGAAAACATAGAATTTCAATTGAATGACAAATACATACATAAAAATTTTTGTTTTTTTTTTAAAGTTTTTATTTTTAAACTTTGTTTTTATACAAAATATATAGAATATAAACAAACTATTTTCAACAACTGCATAATAGGATCACTTTTAAGTTGTAAGCCATTTGTATTTTATAACCAGTTAAGCCCTTTTGAGTGATCATCGGTTCTGGCTAAAATTAACTCCCCAGCACATTTTTATATTTTATATTTGTGCCTGGTATCCAGGAAGTAAAAATTATCATTTATCAACGGTAATTTATATTTCGCTTGATTTTTATTGAGAATTTAGTTTGTTGGAATTTACTTTTGTCGTTAAATCTGTTTCATCGAGAAAATAATTTGTCAAGACATTTTTGAAATAAGCGTGAACCGTAATAATGATATATCTCTTTCTTTTATGTTGTTCACCAAAAAATGTAATACTGCGAATTCTATTTACTAATTTATTATACGTAAGTTAATTTTTCTTTTCTTTTTTTTTATGATATTTTGTTCATCAATCATCATTGTCAACTTCACTGATCAGAATAAATCTCTCTTTGACTCAAGCTATCATCAATCTATTTACTACATATTCCAAAACCCACAGGTCTTGATCTTAGATTTTTCCTTAATTTTAAACATACAAACTGCTATACTATATTACTATCATTCTTTTCAGATATAGTATGACGAGATACTATTGTTGGTATTTTAATACTTATAAACTATCATGACAACAACATTTTATTAGTTTTTAATTATTTATATTGTGACGTTTTATTGTCATTATCATCATTATGTTCAGTTTTTGTCAAATACAGTTTAAATTAAATAACTTTAAAAATATTAAGCATTAAAAAAATAAAAAACAATCTTATTTAATTGATATTGTTAGTATAATAAATAGCAAGTATATCGCATGGTTAAATAACACATTTGACCAATAAAGGAATACTAAATTCATACTCTATTTTAGTAAATATTTGACTATTTATCACTGTCCACGATTTAATTCAAATTAATTATTTATGTATTTTATCTAAAAAATAGTTGAAAAGTAATAACAATATAAAATATTAACAATTTGCATTCAACTATCTTCGGGATAGGTCTATTTTTGATACATTTAAACCAAGCAAAAAAAAAACAAATTTAAAATCATCCAATGTTAATTTAAAGTTTACAAAATGCTGTGTCAATAAATTTTCATTATTTAATATTAATAATTATCTAGTAACAATAGTTTTATTCCTATAAAATATTATTCAAATACATGAATTAACAAGAAATGTACGATATTTTAAATGTACAAAAACTCACATTTAAAATGTATTATTAAAGCTAAAAAACGAGCATGAAGATAATATAATTATTTCCAACTAAGAATATCTATAAAAACGTTAATTATTTTATCTATTTAACGTTAGGTAACCTCGGCTGCGTTGGTCATTGGGAATGGTTCACAGATATTTATAATTTATTTGCTAATAGAAAATATTTGAATAAAGTAAACAAATACATCTACGTACCGTATACAATAAAAATACAACGTTTACAAATGCATAAATATAATTATTTAAGGTACTTAATATAATGATTTAAAATATAGTATATTTTGTTTTGTAAATTACTGTCAATAATACTTTATTTGATTATGGTGGAAATAGAGACTTAGACATACTATAATTAAGCAATTCAACAAATTATTTTGGAAGTATTTATATCCTAAAATACTATATACTAACACCTACTTTTTTATTGGGTTATGGTTTATGAAAGTTTGTGAAAATGATTGTCTCCATGAAAATATTATAAAAGTTCAAATCACTTTTAGCCATTAAGATAACTGTGAATTCTTTAAAAAGAACATTTATTAATGATAATTACCATTAATTATTCAAGTTATTATTTATCTACTTTCATTTCGAAATTCTCTTTAAATATATCTATATTTTTTTTATATATTTTAATTTTAAATGGATTCTATGGAATTGTAAACAATTAATTGTTATACATGTACAGTTTTTATTATATATTAGTATATAACATATACGATATTTTATCCCACTAGGAAATTAGTATAGTATAATTACCTTTAGATATGGCTCAATAAATTTAACCCAAAATAAATTAATAGAGAGTAGAACAAAATTTTAGTTTTTTTGATAAGAATCTGCTTCATTCAATAGTATTTTATATTGCTAATAAACTATTTGACTGGTTACCATCGTAATCATGTTGTAATCAATATTAATGAAGATATGGAGTATCCAACAAGCAATTATGTTCTAAATAACAAAATATCGAAAAATTGTGTTTTTAACGAATAAAATGATTAAAAATTAATGATCATTTATTCAGAATTTTAAATGGAACCTTAATTGACTTAACATATATGCGTATGATTCCTATTAATTCATCAATTAATATTGATTTTATTTGGTATAGCTTATTATTTGTTAAATATTTAATATAAATATAAACTTATTCGTAATCATAAAATAATTAAATTACCTGTATATTACATGGATTTTAAAAATTCATGTTTTTTATTTGAATATAATTAATCAAGTTCGAAATAAAACGAAAACAAAAAAAAAATCTGAATAATAATTTAAATATTATCTATATAAAATGATTTTCATTTAATATATAGTAGGTATATAAAATCACATTTTTTAAAAACTATTTAAAATACAGCAATTCTACACGTAGGGTGGTAAGAATTTTTAGTTTTGATATATTTAACAGCTAAATTAGAATCTTCAATAAGGGTAAAAATGCATTTTAGATTCTGAGCGGAGCGATGAATGTATTGATTTTACCATAATGTGTTTTTTTTTTTGTATCTGTCATCACGTTTTGGGGCAGTAAAAATGCTTCGATTTTTGACTTCAGTACCTCGTTTGATCAGAAAGTGAATCTAGTTGGTACTTTGGGGGGTCAAAAGTAAAAAATTCTTAATACTTTTCTAAATAATTGAGAAAAACAAACTAAAAATTAAGGGAAAACCGGGAAATTTTACGCACTCTCATTTTTCGACAAAATAGATTTTGGTTTTTGATTTAACTTTAAAACAAATGACCATAGATACATGAAATTTTCACCTAATGTTTATATAAGTATATTCTATCCACCATGCAATTTTCAAAAAATTTCGACTTAAGTTGAACTATTCATAGGCATTTGAAATTTTCGATCATTATTAGTTTTTTTTAAATTAATATCGATAAAAATTTATTTGTTAGGCAGAAAAGCTTGAAAATTTAATACAAGGCTCTTAACGTATTGTTACAATAGCAGTTGAAAAATAAAAGAAATTCATAGTCACAATTTTTTTTATAAGCATTCAAAGTTTGAATTTTGACAAAATACGTAAAAATCACGACAATTCACAAATTATTTTAAGCTAGAAATTCATAAAAATTTAATACAAGATTTCTTACAAGTTTTTCAATCTTTATCACAAATAAAAATTCCACGGGAATTCAAATTAAATTTTTATGAGCATTTGAAATTTAAATTTTTACAACATTGGATTTTCACTTTTAGCGATTTCCTTATTTTGGTGTAACTCTAAAACAAATGATTGCAGATAATTGAAATTTTCACTGAATGTTTATATAGGCGTTTTATATATTTGATAAAATTTTCAAAATATTTAGATTTGTTTTGAGCTGTTTACTGACATTTTAATTTTTCAACTTTTTTAGTTTTTTTTTCTGAAAATATCGATAAAAATTTATTTGTTCGGTAGAAAAGCTTGAAAATTTAATGCAAGGCTTCTAACACATTGTAACAATAGAAGTTAAAAAATATTAAAAATTCGTAGGCACGATTTTTTTTTATAAGCATTTAAAGTTCAAATTTTGACTAAATACGTAAAAATTACGGCAATGTTCAAATTATCTTAGATAGAAATTCATAAAAGTTTTTCTTTTTAATTCTAAGATTTGAAAATTTTTAATAATCTATAATATATCCTAGACAGATAAACCGTCTTCGCTCAGAATCGTTTTTTGTATACAATGATATAATATCATTGGATTCAAATTTAATTCCATCCATTACAGTAACCCACTTGTAACCTACTGTACAGCAGACGGTGAATACACGACTTACCCGCTTTTTTGTATTATAGTGCACATAAAATAAAACTTGCATGGACAAGAAAAAAGTTTGAATTATCAAGCTTTTAAACTAAAGATAGAGAATTGACTACTTATGAATATAGTTTTATGAATGTAATTTTTGGATTAAAATAATTACATAAACATACAATTTTCGTGATATACCTTACATTAAGGGGCAATTATTAATGTAACCCTATACATTTAAAACTATTTATTTATTTTTTTTTTTTTTTTTATGTAAGGAGAACCCGTGGCAACATAGGTCATTGGGTGTGGGGTGGTCCGTTAGGGGTTATTTTTGTATAATTGTTAGTAGGTTTTTTAGTGGGTAGGGTTGTAACACGTGTTTGCGTATGTGTGGTGAGGATATGTTGCTAAAAATCCTGGGTGGTCACCCATCCTAACCTAACCTAACCTAATCGGCCGGTACGAATGCTCAGTGCATTTCCGCAGATTGAGCGTACGACCGCGCCTCACCAAGCCACATTAATTTTTTTATATTCATCTATATTTGGTATATTCATTAATAACATTTTATTACATTCATTTTTTTTTTTTAACCGAAAAAAGTCAGTACCGGTTTAGTTTATTAGTTGACACAGAGCGACAATGAATTTTCCAAATCTATTGAGACAAGCTATGCCTTGTTTAAGTTAGACTAAAATGTTTCAGTACTTTTTCTTCGGTTTGATACAGTTTTGAATTTTCAAGGACAATAGTAATGTTATTCTTATGGTGACTAGAACACTTGTAGACATTAAATTAATATTTAAGAGTGCCAAGCATTAATAGATTTAAGAATTGTTATAAATCGTTTAAAGCTAAAAACATAATCGCGATAAGTAACTTCCTTTTTATCTGATAAAACAACATAAGCCATAGAAACGACATCACACATCTAATATTCGATTTTGAATTGTATATGATTTAGTGAATATAATAGAAAATACATGTTGTCAACAATGCAGTGTTCACTTTCTAATAATACATTTTAATTTTTTTTGTTGAAAACATTAATATTCATTTTTCTTTAATATCTTCAAAAAAAACTGTCATATAATAAAATCGATTTACCATTCATAGAATTTTTATACTCATTTGGAATTTTCAGCTCTTCTGGTACCTACTGTAGGATTTGGAGGGGCAGAACTTTCGACCTATCTTGTTTGTTGAATTTCAGTTATTTTCATTTGGTTTGCAGGAATTAGTGCACCTGAAATGCATTATAAACCTAAACTAATAATGATTACATAGACACATATAATAGAGTAGAAATAATATAACAGATTAATTAAATTATAATCCTCTTACTTTTGATCCAACTGATCCAATGACAGAATGAGTACTCAGTTGAGATGTTTTCGTAACTTCCTTCAAATCATTAATTTTATATTCCCTACATTTAAATTTAAATATATCAAGTACCACATGGTTTGTTCTACATATTTAATCATAGTCTTATTCGCGTGTGAGCGCGACCACAACACCTGATTTTTTTATATTTCCAAAATAATTTTTCATCACCGTCCTTTTCTTTTTGGTACACATGATTATTGTGAATCATTAAACGGCTAACATGGCAGCCCCATATCTCATCCAAACTCCAACAGACATATAAGCGCCTTTCTATACATTATACTCTATTCTAAATAAAAAATCTCCAATACAGAAAAAATGCCCTCTTCTAATATGTAAACAAATTCTACTTATGCGTGCCCGGTCTGGGGAAAATACGCGACCACTCACATCAGTAAAATTCAAATTTTTCAAAATAAAGTGCTACGTATTATTGTAAACGCACCTTGGTTTATAAGGAATGTAAATCTACACAAAGACCTGCAGATCCAGGAAATCATAGACCACATAAAAACCTCATCAAAAAACTTACATACTTCACTGCTCAACTCTTCTGGCTCACTTCACTATAAACTCCACGTACATCCACCTCAACGTAGATTAAAACGTGGACGTCCGCATGACCTTCTGGTTTAACAACTCCACACAATATATAGCAGCTGTTTGTTACTCATAGCGTCTAATATAAGCTTTATAACTTGTTATATATATATCTGTTTATACTTGTATTGTTAATATTATTATATCAGTTCACTGTTACTTTTAATTATAGTCAGTTACGTCTTGGCGTAACTATCACTAATATTAATGATCACTAATGTACATACTAGAGAGCAAATTCATCTTAATGTTTAAATTTCTTTATAAATTAATAATCATGTTCAAATTGTTAAAAATGTACCATTGTAAATATCAATAGATGTAGATAGCCAAGGCTAGGAACATTTTATCTTATCTTAATAAAAAAAAATTGTGAATCAATAATTTTTGATTTCGTTAGATAAAAATATAATTTGAAGATGTTTTATTTTACAAATTATTATACAAACAATTAAAATATAAACAAATTAAAACACGCGGTACTGTATAAATAGGGTACGGATTGTAACAAGCGTTGACGATAGACTGATGGTAAAATACAATGTTAAAATGTGAACTTAATTACATAAAACATCATAATACCATCATATTATAACAATTTCGAGCCTACAATTTTATCTATAATTTAGATATCAGACGATATCGTGATATTGACACGATCTAACATAAAACGAATATATGACGCGAGACGCGATTATATTTTGTTGTCATGGTCAATATTTATCGCGCTGTAATTATTGCATCCAAATTACATGGAACTAAAAGGTCGTTTTGAATAATAAACGTTAAGATCATAGTCTTGCTATGTATATATGTATAATATGTACTTAGTTTGCCTGGCGTAAGGAACATCTATGATCAAATGATCGATTATATTATACATTATTGTGGGTTTTGATGGATATATTTTAATTTAGACTGTATTAATTTATTTGAAAACAAAGTAAATTATTTTCGTTTTATTTGAATCTAATTAAATTAATAGTAATTGTATTATTTTATTTGAGAATTTTTCTTTAGACACTTTTTTAAAAATATCTCGTAAATTAAACTAACGATCTAAGCGAAGTCACACATTATTGGCATGTACTAATGATGCATGTAAATTAAAAATGAATAAAAATATCATTTTAAAAATCAACATCGAAAGAGTACTATAAAAAATTAGGCGAAAAAGACATCATATAAATTATAACAGTTATAAAAGCTCACAAATTAGTATAATATATTAGACTAATATAATTTCTGACTTATGTAAATATTTTGTGTTGACAGTCGTAACAAAATAAGCTGAAAAACTTAGAATTTAATTTTTACAATGAAAGTTCAACTTCAACAATGGAAATATATAGTCATCATAAATCACACTTTGATTAAAACTTAAACCATCCATATATTTTTATAAAGCCAGAAATACCATTTGAATAAGTAGTTTAAACCAACGTGATTAAAGTAAATTAAATATCAAAAATTGACAATAATTATAGTTTCTTAAATCATAATTTATAATACTATATTATGGTAGAAATATTATTTATTTTTTCTTTATTAATATATACACAATTTATATTCAAACGGCACAATAAGAGTATGAGCAAATGACAAGGGGGAATGAAAAATTTGAATGAAGAAGCCACCACTGATGACACTTACGTCTTTTAATTATTTTGTTTTAACAATTATTATAATAAGGAGTTTTTATTAGCTCACACATGCATTTTTTGTTTATTTAACTGGTTTTTATTGGTTACATATTATATTACTATTACAATTAGTAGAACTATGACATTTAGATACATTTATTTTTACAAATATATTATATTTTTATTTTAAGCTATGGCACAGGCCAATGCCGAGCAACAGTTACAGTAATCTAATACAAATCAGTAGTTCTTCTCAAACCTACGCTTGAAGTAATTTCAACAATCATTATTTCGACAACTACAACCCATTGTTGTTAAGACTATAATAATTATCGTCAGTAATTATCTCAAGAAGTGCGTAATATACCCTTTACTGCACATATGTTTTCGAAGTAGGTATGTACTGAGTCCTGACGGAAACAAAATATACGACCAGTTTCAACTGTTTATTTATGAGAAATCAGCATATTGCTTTGTATAGCCGAGCATAGACGTATCAAAACTTTTGACTGGTGAACTTTTCCACGGTCCATAACTCTCAAAATTCTCAAGTTGGCTCGTTAAGTTGTCGCCGCAAGAGCTTATATCCATGACGTCTATTATATTGTAATTAACGTTCAACCGAATAATTGAAAATATTCAACTGTGAGTGAATATACCTATGTTTACTGTTCTAACGTCAGGTTTGTGCAAATATAATTTAGATTAAATTTAATGTCAGGCTAATAACCTATGTTGTTGAAGCCTTTTCCTTTAAATAAAAAAAAAAATTTAGATTAAGTTAGGGTAGTTGTTTGTTTATTTTTATATTGAAATAATATAAATACCATGATATAATGAAAATTGTGATTATTTTTATGAAAATTATAAACATGCCTGAACTTTTTTTATGGACAATTATTACTTTTTGGTCAGAAATTCTACAAGATTCATTAAGTCTAATTTTCAACGTGTACAAAATACACAAGTTTTTAGCAAATCGTATGTCAACTATATTCTGAATAAATGTATTCAAATGTATTATTCATGTTTTCCGGTGAATCGAGAGATTCTGAATATTTCTGATAAGATGCAACGGATAAACACTTTTGTTTCTGAAATATTTTGCACGGTCATTTATCTCAATCTATATTTTCATGTCTGGTTATTACAAAGTGTTCTATCGTATTATGTATTCCATAACTCAATCGATTATTATAGATACGCAACACAGATGTGTACAATATAGTCTATATAATATATATATATATACTGCATAATATACATTATACATATATATTGCATTATATATATGCATAATATGTTGGCTGTACTGAAACATTATAATTTATATTTTATACATTTTTTTAGATTCTGAACGGAGCGATGAATGTATTGATCTTACAAAGATGTTTGCATCTAAGTTGGCTCCAAAAATAATTTAAGTTTTAAAATTTTGTACGAATTGGGTCCGGTCTTTTCCGGTGAAATTATGTGTTGGTCTAGACTCTAGACTATAGTCCGTATATCTATCGTAGTAATCAAATTACTGTATATAATATTGATCACGTACTTTCTGTTGAAAATTGAAATACACTGATGAGGTATAATAATAGTAATATCTTACAATACCTACTGTATATTACACTGATATACCGCACTATTTAGTATGTGTTCATATTACATACACAATGGACAAGTCTACCTTCTACGAGTATTGACTGTATTGAGTGTTATTCACAAACTTTTACACATATTTTCAATGAATGCAATAAACGAAATTTTGATTTTATACCTGAAATTGCTTATAATGATTTTGAAGTAGGAATTCACACAGCTCTTTAACAGTTTGACCGCAAATTAATGGTTGTAGATCTCATCTAGGCCAAAGTTGGTGGCGAAAGATCCAAAATCTAGGATTAAGTAGTGATTATAAAAAAAAACGAAGACTTAGGTAATAATCTAAAAATGTTTTTTTGGACTTCCATTCTTATCATTGAACGAAGTTGAAAACGGTTTTAAAAATTATTTAATAAGTATTCAGCCGGATGACGAACGAGTACACTAATTTAAAAAATGTTTATCAAAAAATTATATTTGTTCTGACGCAAAGTTCCCTCCAAAATTATGGTCTGAATTTAAGTCTAATACAAAAAGAACTACAATCGCATGTGAATCTTTCTATTCACACTTAAATTTAAGGTTTTATTCGGCTCAGTTAAATATACTTCAATTTATACTCGTTTTAAAAAATATTCAAATCGACGTTTATATTAAAATGAGAAGTCCATAAGGAAGAAGAAGAAACTTTATTATACCTAAAGAAAATTTCTTAAAGGAAAAAACGATAGAAAAGATATTGGGAACAATTAATTGCTACAAATTTGTTAAATCTATATCTTATAAATTTCAGCCCAATCATTAACTTGTTAACTATTAACAACTATTAACAACTAGACGAGTGTAATTATATTTGTACGAAAATAAAATAATAAACATTTAAAATTAAAATAAATTATGTTATTATATTTGTGTAATTTATGTAAATCAGTAATAAATTTAAAAAAATGCTTTTTTCTGGGACCCAACTAGTACAGTATAGGAGATCTAATTGGTAAACAATTGAAACTGGGATCCAACTAGTATGTGCCGGTTATTTATTAGTTGTTCGTGAGTTCAAAATTTAAAATCCCCACTAGTTTTCAAAAGCTCTTAGAAAGATAGGAATTTTTACGCAAAATCGGCTTTTAATAAAATCAATTTTGGTTTTTAGTGTAACCCTTAAAAAAATTATCGTTGATATGAAATATTCACATTTTCTATATACCTACCATACAGTTTTTAAAATATCTTGACTCATGTTGAACTATTAATAAGCGTATAGGTACATTTTTGAAACTACCTATTAAAAAACTTGAAAATGTAATACACTATTTCTTCTGTTCATCGTAAGTTGTTGTAATTACTAATTAGAGATTACAAAAAAATAGTTAAGTGTAAATTTACAATATTTTTTTATAAGCGTCTTAAGTTTAAGCCTTGACGAAATTGGTAATGATCACGAAAATTTGAAAATTATTTTGAGTTAAAAATTCAGAATTTTTTGATTGTTTTATATCTAAAATTTTAAAATTTGAAACAAAATTTCTCAAAAAATAAATAATATATCAAATAGAGCTTTTGAGCGTTTGAAGTTCAAATGTTTACATACCTAACTTGTAAATAAAAAATGAAAACCTACATAGATCCTGGAAATTTGCACAAATGTTTGTTTTATCATTTCTTATACTTAATAACATTTTTCAAACATTTTGATTTGTTTTGAGCCGTTTACAGACATTTTAAAATTAAAATTTTTTTCCTATAGAATTTGTTACATTGTATTAAAAAATTAGAAAATGAAATACAATTTTTTCAATATATTGTTACAATAGCAGTCCAAGAATATACAGACACAATTTTTATTAATAGGCATTTAAAGTTAACATTTTGACAACATTTATTAAATTCAAATTTACTAATCATCTTGTACTTAAACATTTATATAATGTCCAATTTTATGGCTAAGGACAATTTAAAACAGCTTTGCATGTATTTAGTTAGTTCTGTAACCAAAAATATAAAATAAAGCAAAAACTCAGTTTTTTTAAAGTTATTTGAAATTCAAATCTGGACGAAATTAAATATTTAAATCAAGAACAACAATTTTAGTTATTTTGTTGAGTTATACTTGAAACTTTTGGAGTCAGTATATTATTACACTTTATACACATAACGAAAAATTAATTCAATCTATAATAGTACTAATGCCTATTATATAGTAAAATAAATTACTCTCGTCACAGTTATATCATACAATTTACCTAATTAGTAATATTATAGGCTCATAGACCGTCACCGCTAAAAATTGTTTTTGTACACAATGATTTGATATCGTTGAATTCAAATTTAATACATCCATTACAGTGACTCCCTAGACACCTAAAATACAGTAGAGCGTTACCCAATATTCCGTTTATTTTTACATAATATAATATCATTCTGAATAGACATCATAATAGATGTATGTAATTAAACTGAAAAACTACCATTATAATCCCATAATGGCAATACAATTAATGAAAAAAAAATATATACCACGAGATTTAATTTGTTAGGGTCGTTAAATATATCTGTCCACCTTATAGTCTATAATAGATTTTAAAAAATAAATTTTTTAGATTTAATATCCTTATATCATAACTAGATTTGGCCATATCGTACCAACTGTTATTAGATTCAAATAATTTATCTTTTGTATACTTAACTTCTAAAATAAAAATACGATTATAGTTTCTGAGCAAAACGATAAATTTATTGATTTTACAATGATATTATGTGCGCTTTTTGTGTCTGATTACATTTTATCTAAAAAAAAATAAAATGCTTTGATAAAAACTATCGATGGGGATTTTTAATACTTTAGGAAATCCAAAAATTAAAATTTCACTAATTTTTCAAAAATAATCAAAAAAATAAATAAATAAATAAGACCATTTGTAAAATTTTTGATATTTTTATAAAATAAATTGTTCGGTAAATAGCCTTCGGTTAATGTAATCGATTGTTTTTAATATTATTTCTATAAATAGCTATAAAATACTTCAAATATTTATGAATAGTTTGAAAAGTAGTAAATCATACCTAGTATAATCATACCATAAATTATAGGTTATAATAATATTGTAAACATTTGGTTTTTGTGTTTAAACAAAATATAAAAATTGTGAAAGTAAAGAACATCATGTACAATTTTTAAGTACACATTGTCAGATTGTAAGCCCGTAAAGCTCGTAAGTTACAACAATTAAAATATAAAAAATAAATACCAATGTTGAATAAAAATAAATATAATATTCCAAATGTAATAATAAAATATGGCATTTATGAATAATTCATCTAAAACAAAAAGTGCTCGACAAACAATTGGAGAAATTATAATAAAAAAACTTTGAGTCTGTAATAATTAAAAACTGATGAATTCCATTTTATTAGGGATATACATAAACTCTTGTAACACAAATAATTCATCCACTTTTAAACTCAAATAACAAAGTTTTAATATTCCAAATTGACAGAGTAAAATATATATTGCTAGATAGGGGTGAGATTTAAATAATTACAATCATTATAGATGTTAATAAATTAACCCTATGTGGTTTAGGAGTATTAACCAATTCTTGAATAAAATAAAGATGCAGAATCTTTATTAATTGTATTAAAATATCTGAAAATGCAGCTGCAATGTTTATTTTAACCATTTTTAGCTTGAATATTGATCGCGAAAATATAGTGATTCTTAACTTAAAACCTTTTTCTTAAGAATTATCTTATTTTTTTTTTTTAATTAAAGATATTGTTCAAATTTTTTTTTTCTATTTTGTGTAAAATTATGTTGAACTGGAACCAAGATTCTTTTATTTAGTAATACAGAGACCGTTTTGTAAAAACGTCAACAATTAGTAATATTTCCACACAAATATCGATTCATTTCATTCCATCCGCACTAATTCTATAAATGTGGAAATTATTTATTGTTCAATATCACCAGCTCGGTGTATTTTAATAATTGTTTGAATTCGGCTGAACTACTTACTGTTTATGTGTCTATAGTGAGTTTTTATTATTATTGTTATTTTTACATCAATGGTTCCGTAGTTTAATAAACCATACTGGATTAATAATTAAAACGTATTTACGAACCAGAATAGTATATATAATGTATTTGGTTGACGATACAGAGAGCATGTACAGCTCATTGTATGGTTGAATCTACTCTTGATTTGGTATTCCACAATATATGATTTAATATGAAATAAGTTAAATATATTTCTTCGCTATCGAACTACCGAAAACAACGATTCGGTCTCTATTTTATAAATGGTCGATGTGGCGTTAGGTTAAGTTTGACGGTGGTTGATACATTTTTTGAGTTCCAATGACCACGATTGTATTACATACAACAATAGAACAATCAGGATTAAATTTTTCCCCGAACAAAAAATAAAAAATAAACGTACGAATTGGATTTCATTTATATATAGTTGGTAAATAGTTTCGATTTCATTTAAAAAAAAAAAAAACGACTGCCGTAACAAAATACAAAAAACCAATATTGATGGTGACAAGATGATTTACGTACTATTTGTACTTGGCTGAAAATATATCGATTGTTAGACTACCTGTGAAATACTGTTAATATATAATTATTATTTTTGATACTTATATTTAAATAATTACATATATTATTTTGCTTAAATTAATTTTATGGTTAGTAAGACAATGAATGCATCTAATTACAGCACTTGGTTCTTAAATTGTAATTAATTTGCATTATGGGGGCGGCACTCACGTCCAGTGGTCGATTTATTTACCGCATATAATACATATATTTTTACATTTTAATTTTGAATTAGATTTAAATGATAGGTGGTAGCAATATATGAGAACGATGTTAAAGTCCAAGGACAATTCATGTTTATAAATGAGGTCTAGCTACCTACAATAATATGACGTCCGATAACGATTTGACGAATACGTCTAACATTATTCACTACCCGATAATAAAATTACCGAAATCTCAACTTTGCCTATTTATTTCGGAACGAATATGAACACTATACGACGTTCATCCTACACGGTTTTTGTCACAACGCCGCTGCCGTGGTTGTCACCGGTGTTCCGTCCCTACTGTATTATGCAAAACGCATCGAGCCCAGATAAACGAAATTTGTAAGTCGACTAGAGCACGCGTTCAGAATCGTGAATTGGTCCCGAACGAGTGTAAACGTAATTCAACCGACTGTCACTGCGCACAAATCACTCGAGATTTGTATAATATATACCTACCAACACACTTTGAATAGAAGTGCGAAAAACATCCACTCATATACGCCGCACACTTATTCATGGTTAATAAATACACGTTAGTGCAGAGCTTTATTTAAAAAAAAAAAAAAAGAATTAGTGGCTCAGGTAAATCGATAAATCAGCCAACCTTTAAAAATAATAATAAATCTATAACACTCCTCCCCCCTTCAACTTCAAAAGCATATGCGCACAAACACGCACATGCAAGTCTAAACAAAAGCTTATATTATGTACTTATTCTCCACTAGGAATATTTAACGGTTAAGAAAAACTCTCTCGTGTAACCACTTACAAACAGCAAAACAAATAATGCGATTTGTATAGCATGATTTGTGAAAGATGATAAAATACAGTGTACATTATAATATTATAGATTATACGTCTAGCTATTTGCCACCGCTTCGTTCACAAATCAGTGTTATGATGAGTGATAGTGGGTAAGGTAGTTATAGTTTAAGCTAAAAATATTTCAAAGAGCATTACTATCTCTAATTTCAAGTAAATTTGACAGTAAAGATATTATTTCTCTTAGGAGTAGTTTTTATTATTAAACTAGTTCATATCTTTTCTCGAGGCTCAAGCTATCTCCATCATAAATTTCATCAAAATTGGTTCAGCGGTTTAGCCATGAAACGTAATAGATATAGACAGAGTTACTTTTGCATTTATAATAACATTAGTATGAATATTTTAATGGGTAGTTAGAGACATTAAAGTATATATTTTTTTATAGAAATATTCATAGTATTATATACATTATACATTTGAATTTATAAACAAACGCTTAGTATTATCATATTATATCATATTTTATACAGCTTAACACATAATATAATAATCAGTTAAAATAGGTGTGCGACGTGGATTCGTTGAAAATATTCGAGATAACTCATTTTGTATAAAGAAAAATAAATCTTAAAATAAAATTTGATAACATTCGCATAATTTATTTCTTGTAATACATTTAAAAATATGCAATTCGTGGCTTTTGAAAATCTGGTGGTTATGTGAGACGAGATGTACGCTACTTAAATTTAGTCGGTTCGGTTTTTTCAAAAGTTCCGTTTCAACGAATCCGGAGTGAGAATAAATTGCCGCACAGTCGTGTGGTGCTTTTATTCGTGTGGCATTTGTATGTCGTAATAATGTATTATGCGCATCGTTCGTGATTAATATTAATATTGTTATTATTTAGTCTGAAAGTTTCCGGTAACAGTTGCTTTTTGTTGTTCGTAGTGGTGTTTCAAACTGAATGTCAGCCATATTATTATTATTACATGGAACGTTTGACGTTTATTATTAAACACGCAGAAAACCGATAACCATACACTTATATAGATATATATTATATTACACCACATATAGGTAGCCCGCCGGGTAAGGTTATAATATTTGGAGCAGAGCGTCCAAAATAATTTTGCGAAATACCTGTAGTTATAGTAATAGTTTTGACTTCACGAGTAATAATATTTTATACATCTACATTGAACCTAGTTTTCAACACATTGGCGCGTTGGGTAAGTAATAATAATAATAATAATAACATGTGACTGCTACCGTAATGTAACCGAGAAAAATAATCACGTTTCGTACACGGCGCGCGTGTTTCGTGTTTAATTTCACACGACGATGTGACTTCAGGCGGTTAGTTATATCTGTAACAACTTATACCTATTGTGGTATATTATACACGTTTCCATCACTGTTATGACGACTTTGTAATGAAAAACGAAAGTTACGTTGTATTAGATCAGAGGTTCTCAGACTTTTTAAGCCAGCCCCCCTCCCCACTTTGATCAACCCCAGATGTGAGCCCCCTCATAAAAATAATAACAAAGATTTTCATAGCGATTATTATTACGCAAATTTCACAAATTTTTTTCTGTCCTACCACTACAATGTTAATTTTTAAAATTTTCTTGTGGCTCACCGTAGAGTCGCACCCCATGCTTTTTAGAACTTACTTCTGTATAAGATGGTTTTTACGGCTTGTCTACATCATCGCTGAAGGTAAGTATTTTTATTCCCGACTTCGCCAACTTTCTGTATGCATGCCATCGTTTAAATATTTAATATAAACAGAGTGCAGAGGATATATCATTTGTAGACAGCGAAGTACTGTGTGATTGGTCGCATAATCGTTTAATCTCGTCGTAAAGTGTTAGTAAATATTTATATATATATATAATTGTACAGGGGATTGATTGTTGTAAGTATTATATCATAAATAAAAATGCTGTCCCAGAAGTCTGCAGTTAAGCTAAAAACCCGCTGATAAAGAAAAATATGCTAAGCTCGTCGTTAATCCGTTTTAGAATAAATGTAATATTTTCTATCTGTGTTTTTCAACAGCAACAGACAATTTATACACCAGTACTGGTAAAAACGCAAAATACGAAGTACCTACTCTGCAGTTATTATGTAAAGCACATAATGTACAAACATATTTATAGAATAATAAAGAATTAATAATATCCATGTACAAAATCGTCTGGTGATATAAATATCATCTTTGGTCTCCTTAACAATGTTAGGTTTGATTAAATAAATAAGGACAATTCAAAGTTGATTCCTACGATTCGTTTTCGTTAACTGAACATTATACAGAGCACCTATTTACACTGTTATTGAATTTTTTACATTAAGAATTTAAGACTCATCAAGAATGAGAAGAAAGAAATTGGATTTGACTTTCTTGTATAAATATCTAAATAATTTATAGATAACCGTAAATTATTTCCCATGTTTAACATTAAGGCAAGTTTAAATAATTTAAATTTGTTGATTTATTTTTTTTTTTTTTCTTTGTAGCAACTATTCACCAACATATATCTAATCCACCTATATATTAAATTATAAAATCAGTCAATATTTATTATGTCTACCTTTTTAGTTTGTATAAGTTAGTTAGTGAATTTATGAAAAATTTGCATTTAAATTTTAACTGACAGGTAGGTAATATTTTAAACTAATTATATTGGACTTTTAATCTGTATGAGATCAATAATTAAATAATTTATGTAAATATAATAATACAATATTTTAGAACAATCATAAGTTGTAGTATACTAATATACTATATTACTATGGCTTCAAAAGTGGTAGGATGTTAGTACACCAGGGATCTGTGATCTGTGGCCTATGCCTATGGTACCAGATTTTCACATAAATTGGTAATTTTATTAATTAATTTTCAATTATTTTAATAAACGTAGTCTTTTATATATGCCAATTAGGTTTTGTTTAAATTAGATTGACAAAACATATTTTTCATCCTGAAAATAAAACTAAAATTTGCACAATTTGGTATAGGTACCTACTGACCGTGAAATAGTAAAATATGAGTAACGCAATGGCTAATTATTGGTCTGCACTACTGATCATACAATAAACATTTTGTTTTAAGCACAGCTGGTCCATGCTCAAATATTATATATTAGATAGTAATAATAGTATGAGGAAAACAAAACGGAATCACGTTTTTTTCCAAAATTAATCTGTAATTAATAATTATACCTTTTTTATCCTGTAATGACGAGATTTCAAGAGTATAATAGTACCTATAGCACAAAACAAAAGGCTTGAGACAATGAAAATAAATGTATGTGAAAAACGTGAGATGTGACCTCAAAACCGACGTCCCATTGTTGTATCGGTTCTATCACGCATGGTAGATAAAATTCTGACAGGACGTAAGTTTATTGCCGTAAACTCTTTCCATAAAATCTCTCAATTATGTTACAATTAGGAAGACGTATTCTAGGAAATGAGTGTCATTTTCAATAATTTACAACACGTTAGGTATCAACCTAGGTGTCTTCGAGCCTAACCGAAGAACCGTGTTTTTCAAGTATGCTAATGATGAATAGGTGCATTAAGATCTGTAAGAATTTAATTTTGCTACAGTTATTTATCGTAGTTTGTTTTTATTTTTAACCGAAAATCTTCCAAAAACTTTGGCGCAAGCTAAAAGTTGAGAAATATCGAATTTTTATCTAATGCTATACACGTTCACGCATAAAGGCTGTCTAGGGACTGATTGAAACAAAAAATGCTTTATTATGATAAGCAATAAAGCAACGTCTGAACCTAAAGCTCTTTGTTTTTACGTTTCTATCTACGTGGGGAAAATATTTCAGATCGCTATGATCATTTATCATGCCTACCACACAAATTCGATCTTTTTTGTAAAAAATCAAATTACAGAAATGCATACTCTTCTAAACTGTAAAAATAGATTAAAAATTAAATATTATTCAATTATTGTATGAAAATGTACAACAGTATTAAAACCTACTTGCGCGTTATTTAAATTTATTATCACATACATAAGTATTTCATTTCAATTTTTTAACATTCGTTATACTATCAAAGTATTTCTTTATTCTCATCATACTGTTAAAATTATGTCATATAATATAATGAATATTTAATTATCATTCACACGCATATTATTTGTTAAAAAAAAAAATATGTGTATAGGTATTTACAATATTTACTCAGAAATAGCTTGCGTACCAAAAGTATTAACAACCAAATCTACTATTTTTAAGCTATAATTGTTACAATAATGTAGCTTATGTGAATTGTATTTATACTGGTAAAAATTTACCAAAAAAAAAAAATGATATGTAGGGTTTATGTTATTATATAATTAAAATTGCAGATTAAGTAGTTGTATTTACATTTATTTATATCTTAAACGAGCTTCATTATTTTGTATTGACCAATTATAATTAACATAATTAACAAAATCAAAGTTACCTATATGTTTAACTGTAGGTAAATATTTCTGTATATAATAACATAAAATTAATATATTCTGTTCAGTAGATTTGATAAACCTTCCAGTAATGTACTTTGGAAACTGTTTAAACATGAATAATATTATGTTTATGTGTCCATGTGATTATATTATAATCGTAATAATCGTCCTTGGTTAGTATTGGTATCACCATTAAGCACTATACATAAACTACACTACACAATGCCTTAACATTTTTTTTTGCAATCTTCTTTAGTATTAATTGGTAAAAAAATAGTTAAATTACATTTTTTTAAAGCTGTGAATGTTTATATGGATTTTTGTTTGGTAATTGCCAATAATTGATGTTAGGGTATTTATAAAACTAAATCAAACAAAAATAAAAAATGTGTGTGAACATTTGAAACAATTTTGTTTTCTGAACGTATCGTTTTATTATTTTGTATTGTTAATTCAGTTCAATTGTTGTGTTCATGACCTAATACATTGTTTTTTAATTTTTAATGATGAGCCATACAATATAAAATGTATTTATTGATTGTACATGTTATTTATTTACGTGCAATTTTTACGATGTCAAATATTTAATTTACACGAATATTTACCTTTTCTATGTAATCATTATTTTGTTAATGATCTTCAATCATCGTTTTTTAATTTAAAAGCAATTACAAATTGTACAGTACAAACAGAAATCATTTCGTTCACTGTTCACTGTTCAGTGATATTAGAAAAGTAAAATTAATACCTGTAGGTTCTAGTAAAATTAATGGGTTGAATAAATTAACTAAAACAATACACTCCAAACACGATATGCTTAAAAATATAAGTACCTACCTAATTAATATGTATATATTATAACAGTTGTGTGCGTAAAATTAAACAGAAATTCCAGTTTAAAAACTTGATAAACGCTAAATGTGTGGATATTGACAATTTGTTTATATAATTTAATAATTATGGTTCAATTCATACCAATTTCCATCAATAATTCATCCATGGCAATATTTTATATGGCTTTTACTAAGCTCTTGGAGATATTAAGGGGATTAATAAAAGATCTAAGATTATTTAAATATTTAACTGTGTTGAACAATAAAAATGGTTTTACATTATTATACTAGAATAACGATTTTTCTTATACTCAAAAAATACGTTAACCTATCTAGTATCTATTATAAAATACGTAAAATGATATAGAATAGGTAACTCAATGATTCACAGTGATTGGTCTTGGAATCTAAAACTTGATTACCTAGTTTTAAATATTGAAACCCGTGCATACTTTATTCTAATACGACTTTTTGATTTTAACTGCAATAGTTATATTATATTTCAAATGTACAACATAATTATACAAATAAGTACCTATTGTATTTTAGACATCAAATATGAATGGGTAACAATAGTATTTAATAGATTGTTTATATTATGGGTATACTAGCAGCATTCTATTGACAGTAGCGGATCCAGAGGTCACCCAAGGGGGGATGGCGAATTCCCCAAAATTAAATGACCTTTTTTTTTATATAACCTGTAATTTATTGGAGGCTAAAATTATTTGAATTATTTCACCTATAAAATAAAATTAATAAACTTAATAAACAATAAATAAATAAAAGTAATTTATTTTTAATATTTACTCATTTAAAAAATTATAAACAATATACTGTTATCACTTATCATGCCAGGTCAGGAGGAATAATAACAGAGAACGGGGAAGAAAATTGGAAATAGATTTACGCAGGCCCTTCATTATTCATAACTAATGCCTTATGTGTAATTATTATATTAGTATTAAAAAAAAATAAAAATATAAATTTTCAGCCCAATTTTATTATATAAAAATAACGCAAAAAATATGGCCCGATGGAGGGCAATCGTCCCATCGCTACCCTCTCGTATCCACCACTGTCTATTGATACAAAAAAAATTTAGTCCAATGATGTTGAGAAAGATCCTGAAATATGGTACTGGATTATTATTGAAAAAATTTCCACATTAAATCTGGTACCAATTTATGTTCATAATATAGATATTGAAGATTGAACATACTACATAGGTATAAATACGATGTTGGTACTTTTGTCAATATCAAATGCAATTCCATAATATGACATCTCACATTTTTATATTTGACAACTATCATAATAATGTAATATATTAACCTTGTATGCACGAGAAATCTGAATGCCAGTTTCTATACCTACTCTTAGAATTGTAATCCTCGATATTTTGTGTACCAATATAGAACCCACTGCGTTAAAAGTACTAGGCTCCGAAAAAATATGTTCAAATATAAACTACATATTATAAGAAATGTTATATCTTGAACTGCAAAAGTGGTGGACAATAATAAAAGTAAAAAAATGTATAATATTTTATAGAAAATAAACGATTATTACTGATAGCAGCTGAAATACCTATACACGTGTTATTTTGAGACGTTTGTGTGAATATTATTATTTATACTTTGTGCAATAGGTGTAATTAAGTTGTGGCCACAGGATATTTTTTTCTGGCAGGATATCTACCATATACGATATTTTATAATTGGTACATACACGGGCGCAAAGATAATATGGTTTTGCAGTGCTCGGACATTGGAACTATCCTTAACGATTGTATGTGCGTCCATCTCTATTAATATAATATGTGCGCAGTGAGAGTCAAATATTTGTGTCATCCGTATATGTGTGTGTATGAGTGCATCGGATATAGACTGCAGTGATGAACGACGTTCGGTTATTAATCACTGCGGCCAGTGAAAGTTCGGTGGTTTTTTGCATCTCGGCCATCGCCACCGTCGAAATTCAGAAGCAGCTGTATCCGCCGCTTGAAATCCTGCACCAAAGACAGACGGACGACGCACACAATTATTTAAGCGCGCACCGCATCCCTTTAATTCCGAGTCCTAAATACCACCACCACCCCTCGAATTTCCTGAACCTACCACCATCCATAGGACCGTCACTTCCGAAAAAACCGACAAGTCCGATGCCATAAATCTGAGAGTTCACCGCGTGTCAGGAGACCACGACGTTAATCGGGCGGTGGTGACGTATGGAGGCGAGTGAGCGTAAAGTCTCACACAGTGAGGTAGGGGTTAGGACGAGGAGTTTTTCCTTTTCTCTTTCCAATTGAAATTTGTAAAAACCGAAAACGATTAACTGTTATTGATTAGTGGTGGCAGCGAATGATCGTTTGATGAAAATCTGTCCATTATAAAACACACACACACACACACGCACGCACGCACGCACGCACGCATATCCGTATAATGCGTTATTTCATGATTTATTTCGCAGTTTTCTTTGCGTCTAGTGTTTGATAATTTAAATATTTCCTTGAATACAATATAATAATCTGATAATCGTGAAGCGTTATACTGAACGTCGGCGGATTTATATACTCTCAACTCTGTATAAATAACAAACAAGGTTTTTGTTGAAAATATACCTTTTAATGATTTTTTAGTCATTAAAATTTGATTTACACACTTAACAATACAAAAAAAGAAGAAACTAAAATTGCTTGTGTATACAAAAATTATCTTTTATGAATTAAACAAATTTATAATCAATAACAAAATTCAAATATTATAACAATTGAACGAACAGTTACAAATGTATAAATTTATATAGGTACATGTTTCAAATAAAAAAAATGAACATACGGTATTGAAAAAAATATTTTATAACTGGCAAAAAATAGAGCAAAGTTGCTATTATCATAGGGAAAATGTTTTTGAAGATTTAATATGTATAATTTTTTATGAATTAGCACAAAATGGCTAAATTATTACATTTGTATAGGTATAAATTTTACTCAGTCCAAAAACGTCTATATTTATTTAAATATCTTAGCTACAACCAATTAAAATGATTTAGTAAAAAAAGGTTTATATTTTACAATAATAGTTACAGCTAATTTTGTATTAATTAATATTTTTTAACTGTTATAACGAATTGTAATAATCATTAAATTTGAGTAGAGCTAGGAGGGATTGTCAAGTCTGTATTTATTTTTTAAGAGGAAGATCTTAAAATTAAATTATTCCGAAAAAGGAATCGATGAATGATCACAAAGCCGGCCTTTAGATGAAGCGAACCTCTGGGCAATTTATTTTAGGCGAATCCTCGGAATATATAATTTTTTATAACGCAATACTCAAAATGTCATACAAATGCGTGAGGCTTGTATTGGGGTTTCACTTGTCCCTGCCTGAGGCCGACTCTGACTGGTCACTTAGTATTTTATGTTAATACTCGTAACAGGCTTATCATGTATAATTTTATTTGAAGAAGATACGGATTTTTTTATATTACATCCCGTCACAGAAGTAACACAATACATTTAACACGGGTGTGCAAAAGATATTTTGCCACATGGGGGATGCGTTTCAAAGATTTTTTTTTAAATACATTTAAAATCTGCTTTGTTTAAAATAAACACGTGTTGTACGTTAACATAAATCTGTTGCACCAAAATTGTAAATATTAAAGCATGGAGCCATATATTTCACGGAACCATCATTTTTTAATTACATATATCATAATAGACATTAGTGCATTACCTATCCGTAATATTGTTCCAATCACTGGTGATTTTATAAAACGCGTCAGTCAACTTAGATTAGGTAAACAATATGATTCATAAAAAATCTTCTTACACATTCTGAAATTGAAATGTTGTCCCATTAACAGTTTCAACATGTCGTATTGTGTAAATTTTATTATTATACATAGTACACTCATCTTTACCTTATGTATGAGAAATGAAATAAATGGTTACCTAAGTTAGGTACAAGTGTACAACATACACTGAATTTCATAAATACAAATTTACATATATTAAATGTAATTTATTTATTAATGTATTATTGTAACGTAAAACTTGTTCAAAACTTATACATTAGAATATACTTTTTAGGGAGTTTGAACTAATTTTTTTTATTTTTCAGTGACCATTTCATATAAAACATAATTTTCAAATTGTATAAGATTTATAATTGTAGAAAATTGAAAAACTAGCACCAACACTCTTAATATGAGTTTTCTTATGAAGAAATGTAGTGGTATAATGTTTTGAATATTTTATTAAACACCTCTTTTATTCTAATATTATATACAAGTTATTATCTAATATCAATGTTGTATAGAGCATAACAACATTTGATGTCAAATTCAGCGTGTAATTTATAAGGCCTTTAAAAAAATAGATATCTAGGAAAAGTTGAGGCGATAGTGTTATTAAAATGTGATAATTATCACAACCTGTAGTCATATGAGGTTACCTGTAATAAATTCGTCACTGTTATAATGTTGTGTAATAATGTTATAATGAAATATTTTTAATTCGAAACAATAATTGTAACATAATTGATATTTGATATTAAAATATTACACTTTTTGATCTGTATATTTAATGACTTATATAATATAATATGATCTGAGTGTTACTGCCGTGTACTAACCTTCAGGTCATGACTTTAGGTCATATTATTATTTGTATATTATTTTTGTTTTTGTTTTTGTTTTTGTTCTACACTCACATGTTTATTGCAACTGTTATTACAGACTGTAAATATTCCAATAAATGTTTAAAAATATATATGTTATAAGTATAAGCTTGTCATAAATTCTCTATTATTCTTAAATATATAAGTATGATCAAAAAAGTGAATTATTTATTTATGTTATTTTTCCAAGTTGTATTCACCTGTTGTTACCAATACGATAAATGGTTGGAGATATGGTTGATTCAAATGCATTAACGGACTTTTGATTCAATTTTAAGGGCGGGAGGCTATAACAATCAAAATTAAAGTGACTTACAGGGGCTTCGCCATACATTTGAATCAAATGTAAAATGTTACATCACTCAATAACATTCTAATTGTATATAGGTTTTTAAATGGTTTTCAATAGTGTTGAGACATTTGGTTAATTTGTATGCAAAGCTTACTATACATATTGCTAATATATCTTAAATACCCATTTAACACTTCCCAATAGTATTGCTTTCAATCGGCCATCTTTAATCCATTTGCTCAGAAATTACATAACACTGAGCATTACGTTGAACGCAATACTATTTTGGGGTAAGATTAAATATTCAAAAACTAGTTTGGTTTAAAATAATATAATATACCTACACAATAATTTAAATCCACTTAAAATATCGAGTAAATCCTTCTATATAAAGAAGATAAGATAATTAAATAAAATGTAATATAATTAATTACACGCAACTGAACTAAAGCCTACCCAGATAATAAGGGCACGCTTAGCCTGAAACCATACATTATGAACGAGCATATTAAAATCACTGGCCAAAATATTCCTGACACAAGAAGACCAATAATTTATTATAATATTATTATTCATGAATTCATGAATTTGTGTAAAGTAAAAAAATGAATTATTTTTTTTCAACTACCTATTTGTATTAACAAAGACCGACGGCTATAAAATTGAAAGTTTTGATGTATTTTCGGTATACCAGCAAATATATTTTTTCTATTTTATTTGACAAATTATTTGAACATTAATTTTCTTGTGTTTATTTTGATTAAATTTCATTCTAAGTTGAATTTCAAATAAAAAAGAACGATAATAATAATAATTACAGAAATATAAACACATTGGAACAAGTCTTGGTCTAAATACAAACAAAAAAGTAAGCACCATACATTTTTTCAAAGCAACAAAAATTCTCTGATTACTAAAAGATTTTTAAATTAACAACCATAATTATTCATTTTTGTGTACATTTTAAAATATATATATATATTGTCTGATATGATATTAAATGTAATTCTAATTGCCTCAGATGTCAAAGCAGAAATTATTAATAATTTCAAGATCGATAAAAAAAAAGTATGGACATAATATAGTTTAAATGCAACTAAAATTTAAATCAATATTATTTTTATGTTTTTTATAACACAAAAAGTACGAAAATTATACCTAAATAACACAGATATAGTCTTAGTTCTTAGTTTTCAGACCATAATACAACTTATTACTTAAGTATTTTGTATGTGTATTGGTTTTACAATTATTTAATCGAAATGGAATAAAACACTATACATTTTACTCTTGAAAAAAATATGTTTAGGCCTTCATTCAATATTCACATATTGAGTGTGATTTCTGATGGAAAACAAGATCAAGTTTGTACTTAAAATCTAATAACTTATTATTATTATTGTAACTCGCATTTACGCAGATAGTGATTCCTTATAATTTCAGAATGTACAATAATTTTTGATTTAGGAAACTAAGCATTTTGCAAAAACTGTTTTTTTATGAAAATAAGAAAAAGTTTTAAAATAAATGCAATCGTGTTTAAACCTCGTTGTGGTAATCTATGGGTATAATGCATTTATGTTAATGATTTTAAGAAATAATGATTAGAATTTCTCAATATAATATAATTTTTAATTATTTAATTAATATTTAAAATGGGTGAATTAATTTACCACCATTTCCTATTTTCATCATTTTTTTTTATTATTTTAATATTCTATGCACACTATTTATAAAGTACATGTCATATTTTATTTATTGATTATTTTAATCAATTCAAAGTTTTCAATATTTTTTATTAAATAATTATTCAAAATAAAAAATCCATCAATATTAATATATTATCTATCACAATTTTAAATACGTAATCACCATATAAGACTTTCGTGTAATACTTGGTTTTAATTAAAATTTCTGTTAATAGGTATTTAGGTATGGTTTAACATAATTTTTTTTGAGTTCCGCCAATATATGACTACCTTCCCTGCTTGTATTAATTTCTATTATAATAATGGATATATATTAAATTTACTTTTAATGGCTTATAATATGTGCAGATAATAAACAATTTTGATTTAAAAAAAAAATACAATTTACTTTTCAGTTTATTACAGTTATCCTATATTGTATTATATAAAATAAATAAATTATACAAAAACAATATTATAAACATTTGATTTATTAGACTAACTAACTAAACAGAATATCATAATGTTACTTAATCGTAATTAGATACTTAATTAAACATGTATTATATATTTGATATAATTGATTACAAAATATAAATTTAATGAATATTTTAAGACATTATAGTGGTTATTTAACGAATTAATTTCAATTAACTTATTATGTTGATCGCAAGCTGACAAAATCCTTTTATTATTTTCAATATTCAATACCACGTAATTATGATATGCAAAACAGATAGTTCAGAATTTTCTCTGCTTCTCATCGTCGTTTATAAATTTCTCACCACACTTATACTTTGATTTTAATTAATTCTCTTCCGTTTATTACGTATATATACGTATATATACGTAAATTATATTCTTGTTAATTAACCAACGTGAAAAGGTATTTAACATAGTAAGTTGAGTAAATTGCTTTGATAATTTTATTCTTTATTGAACATTTTACGTAGGTCGGATAACTTATGTTATCTTAGAACTCATCAAGTAGGTATCACATAGAAATATTGGAATTTTTTTCACCCATTTATTTAGATATCATATAATCTATTGATTAACATCATAACATTTTATACAATATTAATATACTATTTGACTTCAAATTAGTAGAAAAATCTTTTTCGTGTTCATTGAATCCATATTTTATTTTCATTAACTCCAAATAATAATGCTAAAATTCAAAACAAAGTATGTATTTTTTTTTTGCATTCTTAATCATTCCATATTTTTATGATTATTAACTTTTATAAAAATATATTAAAATTCTTGAAATGTAATATAATGAGTTTTATTAATATTACGATAAAGAATAATATAGTAAATGTAATTACTATCAAATACGAAATGAAGAAAAATATATATAATTTGCATATTATTTATCTAGAAAATAATCAAGTTAAAATTTTATAAATCTTTAGTATTTTTTAAAATTTCATATGATGTTAATATGATTATTTTGTTGTACATATTATAAAATTTCATAAATTGATTCAAATATTAACTGTTTGTTAGTGATGCATACATAATAATATGTATTTTCATTATTTTCAATAATATAGAACTCTGTTGACTACGAAATATTTAAATTGCTATTTATTTTATTAGAATACATTAGTAAAATGTATACATATTTTTGTATTTAAATTAAAAATTCTAGTTAAATTTAATATATAAATAAATCAGGTAGAATGGTTTGTTAAGATTAATTTTAGTTTGGTTTCGAGATTGGAATATGTAACTAAAACAAATAAAACAATATTTTCATATAAACACATTCACACAAGCCAACTATTAGTAAGGAAGCATCATTGTCTCAATAAGTATTTCAATATACCGTTCATCATCCATCGAGTTGCTGTCCAATGTCCATGGCATTAAATACGATAAAAGTATTTTTAGTCGGAAAATTTTTAACATACTATGGTTTGGGCCAAATAAAGTGCCATCAAATGCGAATTATTTATAATAAAACCCTTGTACGGCCTTGTTAACATACAACAAAGGTCCGTCATCCTAATACACTAAATAATATAATATTCTTAAGGTGTTTTCAGAAGACTAATCTAAACACGCCTGTTACGGAATCGCTTAGACCTGTCTATATAGTATACTTGTATGCTAACGTGCATAATCGATCAAAACTGCAAACAGACGTAATACATAGTACAAAATCATACTCAAGAGATTTTATGATTTTTTTTCGCTTGTAATCTGCGTACATACACATATATTAGAAAAAAAAATACAAGTGATTCGACATTCCGCGACGAAAATGCTAAAACCTCGACTACCACCTATGGTAGCGAACAAAATCAGCTGATCATGCGTCATAGTAAGGAGATGAAGGGTGGGGTGCTGTTAATTTCTACCATATCGTATGTTCTATATGGGATTGTGTGTCAGACATCCGGAATGCTATCTATCTTATAGCCAAATATAGGACAGGTAAAAGGCCACATAATCACACCACTCGGCATAACCCTGCAGCAGTTCCACTCCTTGAATCAGAATTTTCCAACATGGTGATATATCCAGTGAGCTGCGGTTTCAGTCACTACGTCGATTCAGCGGTCTATAATAAATTGCACCGAATTTTTCTAGTCTCGATTCCAGTAGAGTCCTACCTGTTTATTCAATGCTATGTTTGTCAAAATAAAATTAAATACATTTATTAAATAACATTTTAAACAAGTACACGTATCAATTGCTAACGATTTTGTCTTATAAATGTTCATCAACACAATCTGTTGTCTATATATACCTTGTAGGTAAAATATTCTTGAAAAAGGATTCTCTCCAATTGTAACAATTATGATACTCATGTTTATTGAGTATTGGTATATTTCAGAACCAGAAAATAATGCCCAGTGCATTATTAAAAGAACCAAACAATCTTTTATTCTTTCAATTAGAAAATAACTAGAAAGTTTAACGACGTAGTTCCATTTCAAAATTATTTAAATATTAACTCAATATTTATGCAACTATAAATAATATATTATTTAGGATACAGGTTAGAAATTATTCCACAATTTCAATTGGAAAATATAAGTAGTCAAATTAATTCTTGATAAAAAAAAAAAAAAAATTATCTATAAAGGCATATTAATATATTATATTAACTATGAAAAAAACTTAAGCCTGCTGAAGTACAATATAAATACTTATTTATAATTATAACAAATACATTTTTTTTTTTTTTTTTATTATAAAGAACAAGGCCTTGACAACATAGGTCATTGGCCGCGGCGAATGATGATTACACAACAAATAAATTAATATTTTCAGATTGACATAGATTTAAACACAATATGTTAATTTTAATAGTCTATTTTACTTATCTAATACTTAGATTAAAAAAAAAAAAAAAACAGTTAACTTATTAGATGAAAAAATAAAGAACACGGTTAGGTTCTTTGAGAGTTTAAATGAGATAACAGGTACAAGTTAAAAAAAAAATTTTCAGACAAATTGAAAATTTCAGTCGTCTATAAATATCTCAAAATAAGTCAAAATATTTTGAAAATTAAATCATGTAAAGAAAATGCCAATCTAAATAACTGATAAAATTTTCAAGTATATACGACTTATACTTTTTGAATTATAACAAATATTTAAAATCGTTATCGTTACGCTTTTTCGTAAAAATTTAAAATTCAAACGCACTTAAAATTTTTCCTATAATGATGCTTCGAGTTTTCTTTATAGCTACTTGAAGGAAAACTAATGGAAAACTTAGTGTTGTATTTTTAATCCTTAGTTATAAACACAAAAATGTTTATGATTTTTCAACTTACTTGCAAATTTTCGCATTTTCGACAGATTTCGTAAAATTTTGAACTATAAACGCTTATTAAAAAAAAATTGTGACTTACGATTTTTAATTTTTTTTAGCTACAATAAGAACAACTCATAAGGAACCTTGTGTTAAATTTTCAAGTTTTTTTGGCAGTCCAACATTTTTTTACCGACACTTCAAAAAAAAATTCTCAAAAAAATCGAAAATTTCAGTGGTCTATAAATAACTCAAAAAAAGTCGAAAACTTTTGAAAATTTAACTGTTTATAGATAACATTAGCATAAACATTTGGTGAAAATTTCAAGTATTTACAGTGATTAGTTTTTGAATTACAACCATATAAAAAGATCGATTTTTTTGAAAACTGTTGGAAAATGTTTACTTTTAACCTGTATAATGCACCAAGGATCTTCAATTTTACATCGGAAACCACCCCCAAAGTTTGAAATCGAAGCATTATTTCGACTAGTTATGCTGTACAATAACACACACACACAAAAAAAAAAAAACACACATCAAAAACAGATACAGTTTTATTTTAGAGACAGTATACAACTGATAGTGTTTATATAATAAAGATTGTTAACCTGTAGTATTGATTAAATACTAAATAAAATAGAACTAATCATTTAAAAAATAAAAACAAAAATGTATTTGGAATTTAATAACAATATGGTCATTATAAAACAAATAAGTATTTTTTTATAATTAAGTATTATATTATATAGCATATACTATACAGTGTATATATGAGATTATAATAGGTGGGGAAAAGCCTTAAGGTTGAGTAATAATTATAATTCCTTTATAGTTCTATAATGTAACTTAAAATCTACTCAGGTCACTCAAGCTAATGATTACACACGTTATAATAATATAACGTTAGTGTATATTTGAATTTAAAATATCTCGATGTTGCGCGAGCCTTCGTCCGTGTTTGGCACAATGGTTTGCTTTTCAAACTAAAACTTTTTCTTACAGCCCCTTACTACTTACTAATTCGCTCATACCTCGAAAATCGTTCCTTCTCTGTTCGTCAAGAAAATTACTTTTCTTCCATTTTTCATATCCAAGCAGGAGTACCCCCAAGGTAGCGATTTGTCTCCTGATCTCTTCAATATCTTCATGTCAGATATCCCCCAAACCGACAATACCATTTTAGCTACGTACGCCGATGATACAGTAATATACTATCAGATAATTCCAATCCCAATGAAGCCCCTCTCGCTCTACAACTCCATTTAAACTTAATCGATAACTGGTCGCTCAAATGGAAAATAAAAATTAACTTTGATAAGTCCATACATGTTCCTTTCACCCTTAACAAAAAAAACTCACCAGCCCTAACATTTCAAGGTACTCCTATTCCCTCACAGTCATATGCCAAATACCTAGGTATAGTCTTAAATAAAAGACTCACCTGGGGCCCACGTCTGAAAGCAAAACAAAAATTACTTAACTCAGACTACACCTATTGCGTCCAATACTCAAATCTAATGTTCCACTAAAAAACAAATTATTAATACATAAATCCATGATAAGACCCGTTTGAGCACATGGTACCCAAATCTGGGGTTGCGCCAAGCCGACCCACATCAAAAATATCCAATCATTACAATCTATTTGCCTACATCAAATAACTTCTGCTCCATGGTTTGTCAGCAACCACTATCTCCACAAAGACTTAAATATTGAGACAGTTGAAAACTTAACCATAACACAATACAAAAAACTCCAATAATGGTGTAAAACATTGATGTAATAGATAATCGTTATCATCAATAATATGTAATTATTGTTTATAAAATATATCTGGATAGTTATAATAACAAAAATGATAAACAGATATAAAATTCTAACTGTTAGTAATTTTTTTAATGATACTAAAAATAATGATAAATAAAAATATATAGTTATATTAATTGTGAAATCAACAATCATTTTTAATGGTTGATTCAACATTATCAAGATTCAACGCCCAACAATAGTATTGTGAAATATATACTAAAATCATATTGGCATTATATTCACAAGATTACTGTCAATCTGACATAGTTTTAAATAAATATGATTGTGGTTTGTTTTGTTGTGTACTAAAAAAAATTAGTGTTCGATAAAGATTAATGCGAGTGAAACACTTTATATTATGTCACATTTGATTTAATATTCTCTATACCAATTTATTTTCTTTTATAATGTTATCTCCAAGAACCACAAAACTAAATATTACGTGACCACTTATAACTTTATATAGGTATGTTTGTTGTCACATCAATCATATTATTTTTCAGCAAGTGTCATGAATAATTTACCCAGCATTTTTGGTTTACCTCTCATTTCGTTTTTACGTTACTGATGATGAAACCGTTAAAAAATGTTTTTTTTTAATTTTAATAACATTCATAATATGCCTAAATCTATAAAATTTTATTACACCTATATAGATATTTTTTTTCTATTAATAATTTAATTTCAATATACAAGTAAAATATTTTATACTTCCAAAACAAATATTGTACCATACAATAAAGTATTATTACCTATTTGCATATTATAAAAATAATGAACTATATTTTAGAATTAATAAAATATTTTTACGCAATATAATCCAAATCATACCTCGATACACAAACTAAGTAGGTATTAGCATTTATTGTCGATTACAAATTGTTTTACACTTCACAAAAACCGAGGATGTTTTTATGCACAAAACATTTACTAATGAAATCATGGAAAAAAATAACTTAAACAACGATAACATATTTATTTCTGAACTTACGTCAAACAACTATTATACTGCACAACGGAAAAAAAATTAACAGCTCAACAATGAAATGTGTATGATCGAAGTTTTATACTACGGAGAGTTAAATTATAATATTTTAAGGCACAGAGAAATAAATGGTAGTGACATTTTGAAGTTCATATACAACAATTATATAATACAATGAAGTACATCAAGAAAACTAATAACAATCCAGTAATTAAAACAAAATGTAAAGGCGAAGCCATTTAACAAAATATTTGTGAGATAAAAAAGTATATTAACGTTTATGACTTAAACATAAAAAATGTTTTCACAAAAACTTGCAATTCAATATATTGAATGATAACAGAATAAAATACGTCCTCTGCATTTATATCTCACACAATTTTTACTATAGCTCTAATTTCTTTTCAACGACCATTTTTCTATTAAATTTACATGTGCATGGTTGATATTTTATTGTACAATATTATTAATATATATATATATGTTAGGTTTAATTTCTACGAGTAGCTACGTGTTAATTTTTTATTATTACCAATATGTTAATATTATAATAATCAGATAAAAAATAGTCATACTATTTTAAAAATTATACCATTTATAGAAAATGCAAATTTTTAATACAAATATTTGGTGAAAATGTAAAGTTTATATGTTTATATTATTATTATTTATTTTATTTTTTTAAATTAAAATAAATAAAAATCAATTTTGTGTGACCTGTCTTACTCTATTTTTTTCTCTCAATTATTAAAAAAACTACTGAATATTTTCACTTTTGATCTCTTCAAAATATCAACCTACACTTTTCTATCAAAAGAGTTTTGAAGATGAAAACTGAATAATTTTTTCTACTAAAATATTTGATTATGATACAATATACAGGGTGATTCTTTTATCAAACAACACTTATATGGTGTTTGTGTGTAAATACCACCTAACATACACCTATAACACACAAACACCACTCAAAATCACCCAACTTTGGGAGGCTATATCTTGTAAACGAATTGACGAAAAATGAAAATTTAAACGTGAAAATTCATTGAAAAAATAGCCTTTTTAGTTTATCAAATTTTAAGTATAGGTTGTCATTTGAAAATCAAAAGTTGATAATAGTTAGCCTGAAAAATATAAGGGTGAAAATATTTAAAAAATATATAGTTCTAGAACAAGATGGTTCCAAAATTTTGAAAAAAAAAAAATTTGAAAAAATTCAATAGTTTTTGAAATAATGAGTGTTGTTTGATAAAAGAATCACCCTGTATATGAAAAAAAAACATAATTGTAAATTTAATATATTCATCTCTTAGAATTTAAAAGTTAATGATTATTTTAAAAAATATAACAACACATCATTGTAGTCGTATAAATAACGTCACATTCTAACAAACACAAAAGTTTATTTTATTTGAATTTTTTCATCTATATTCATTAAATAAATACCTTCTTTGTTAATAGCAACCGGTTATGACCGATCATATCCAGTGACCAGTACTGATCGTTCGGACTACCTTGATTCAGAAATGAAATCGTATACAAGAGTGAAGAGTCATATTGTACCAGTGGTGTTGGTAACATACTCACATTTCTAGAAAAATAACGTCAACTATAGTGATGTATATATTGCAGGTACAACTTTTATAATATATCACTATTTCTCAACGAAAACATGAATTCCAGATAATTTTTCTTGAATATACTGATAAACAGGAGAAACATAATCCATCTTATCTGGGATTTTTTTCCATCTTCCTCTAAACCACCCAGTCTAGTTCATAGTTCATCCGTGTGAATTTGAACATATAAACGGTACATGGTGGAAGAAGACGACGTTAAGTCGGTGCTGACGTGACAAGCGTCGGATGAGAGAAGTTAATGGATTCTATTCAAAAGAGGTGACGACCAGGCGTCCTAATGCATCGTCTCATATCGAATTCATTACTTTTCTTACCGACAAAATGGGAGCTACACGCTCCTGCTACAACAGCATAAAGCACCCAATTTTTAAACCTTATATGTTCTGTGAAAAAAAAAAACTAACTGTGAGAACCTTTTCTATAAAAACCCAAGTACTGTACAAGCTATATATTTTGAGTAAAAAAAAAATAGTGTTAACGTTTAAATTTGTTAAAAGTTTTAAACTAATATGACAGTAGTACCTATACAACAATAATTAATATCCTGAATCGTGAGTATAAAAATTCTTTAATCATATAATCGTAACCAGAATCGCTTTTTGTTAAAAGGTCACAATAATAGTCATGTTATATTTTTCGTAAAAATGGTTTTATTTTGGTGTTCAGCTTTAATATGTAGGTTAATCATATGTGTTAAAACGACACTTGTGTTACCTACTAATTATAAGATATATATATATATATTTTTTTTTTTTGATTCTTATTAAGAACACATGTGCATTGAAATTTATGCAATTTGTTATAATTTCACGAAACTTCATCTGTTGAAACAAAATATGCCCTTTTAACAAAAAGCGATAATTATAATAATTATTTAAGGTGGAGGTTAGATTACATTTATTTTGATGTTTGAAATTCAATGAGATTTGTAGTATAATATGCTAATGAGAATAATAATCTTAACAATATTAATCATAATTATTATGGTAACAAATCACAAGATAAAATACATATGATATACATCATCATGATATACATTGTAGGAAATAATTGAATAAAATCATAAATCAATTATAAAAATGTGCATTACCCTAAAATTCAGACTACATATGGCGCTAATAAAAGGTTAAAAGCGTATCGCGCTAATTTAGTAATTTGTATTTTAATACAAATAATAAAAGTATTGAGAATACGACAACTAACATTATCTTTAAATGTACTAAGTTATTAATTCATCTAAATTGCATATTGTTGTGTTCATTATTGCAATTTGCAAATAAATACGTAATTTACTGATTACTAGCTGAAATTACACGCCTTCGAAAAAAAAACAATATAACTATATTATAATATTACCTTTATATTATAATGTATTTTATGAATATAAGAAGTAATGCATTAGAATTTAAAATAAATTTAACATGCAGTACTTAATAATTATGAATGAATTATAATAGGAACTGAATTGTTGAATGAATATATACGAGTACACTCTAGATATGTATATTTGTATAAGATAATAAATTAATTCTGTATCCGTATTTTATATTATAATCATTGATTTTTTGAATTAAAGATACAAATTGTAAATTTTATTTATAAAGACGAACTTATTTGAACAATATATAATAAAAAGATATAATTTATCGTGTATATTTGAAAATTTTACTTCTATTTGAGGTTGGTTGATTGTCAAACATTACGCTTGTTCTTTTTTATGTGGTTTTTAAATTTTTATTTTTAGAGAGAAAATATTCTTAAGTGGATTAAGGAAGTAAGAAGTGTTGCTAAAACTCAAGTTTATAAGCTGATACTACTAAAAGATGAAAAATATAAAATAAACATATGAGCATTCACACAACTAATAGGTTTGCAAGTTATAGCACAAAGCTTTTTCGTGCGGAAATGAGTAGAATTAATTCATTTTTGACGTTTTATTTTAAAAAAAGAAGGAAATAATGATTTTATTATTCTATATTATAATTAGTCATCTAAATATTAGATGTTCCTATCACAATATTCTATTCTCACAGTATAATATTTATCTTTATAATTTTCTAAGGTAAGTATTTGAGATTTTAAAAATTGTTTCTATAGATTTTGATTGTACTATTATTTTAATCCACCAATCAGCAGTAAACATAATCGTTTGTAGAATATGATAATAAATTACATTCATACTTTGAAAATACTTAAGCAATTATGTTTTTAGATACTATGTAATGTATTGAATTTACAATGATATTGATTTATGTACTCATAAAACCTACCATGCAGAAAAGTAAGTTCTCTATTTTTTTATTTTATTTTTTTATTTTATTTTTTTGCGGTATTTCATAATAAATTTTCTACATTTTCTTGATACAGTATTGACTGTTTCAATAGTCTTCGTGTATTTTTGATGTTTTAGTTTATAATCGATTAAACTTTAGTTCAAAAAAGGTTTAATAAAATATTAGGGTTTAAAATTAAAAAATATGGATTTAGATACTTTTTAAATTAAAATGTTTGATTGTTCATAAATAACACCATGAATCTTAATAAAAAAGTTTTTTTCTAACCAAAGATTGTAAAATATATTCATTATAATAAATAAAAATAAACTTGAGACTTAAAAAATTAAGTACTTCACAATATCATTAAAAAAAACTATCATAATTTCAATTTTTTATAATGACATATAACAACTTTATTACACACATAAAATATGACTTAAAAATCAAGGACATTTTTCTTGATGTATCGCAAGTTTTGTGTGGACCTCAATCATGAACTTATCATTTAGTAGGTTACTACAATGGATGTATTAATTTGGGTTTAATTATAAATCAATTTATGTGAAAATATTACTTTAAGAGATTTTGACTGAAGAATCAGCAAATGTTTCTAAGGATAGTTTACGGCATATTATTATAATTATTTTCTTAATTCAGTAACAGAGCTAATTACTGTCCAAAACGATATATCTAAATATTTTTAAAATTTAATTTTGTGTAAAAAATAATAATTAACCATTTTAAATATTAAAAAAAAAACCTTTTAAATTTAAAAATTTCAGGAAGAAATGTAGTAAGTAGTATTATGTGAAAATATTACTAAAACATAAAACCGTGTTCAATTATTAAAATAATAATTTGGATGAAGATTTTTATGAAGGTTAAAGTCTAAAATGTTATATTATATACCTATAACGATCCTATCAACATGTTAAACTTATATGAGCTAGTATATACTAGTTACACAGATATAGATAATATACAAGATTGTTAACTGTTCTTATCAATAATATCGAGATTTTAAACCATAAAGTATAATGCCATATTATTATATATTTATAATATTTATTTACATATTATTTTAAGTACCTATTCTAAATTATTTATTATAACATATTTGATTTATGTACTATATATTTTATCTTGTTTTGCCCGCCTCTATTAGAACAATCAAAATCACAGCATGAATCTTTTAAGTACTTATTTAAAAATTGAATCTATGAAAAAAGTTGGTAGTTTATGATATTATATTTTTGGTGCCCTTTTTAAAAATTGTAGTCTGAAAAATCTCTAGATTCACTTTATTATTATAGTTAGAAATTTAGTTCGTTATATATATATGTGACTAATTAAGTTTCTCTTGTATTACAAATTATCAACACCTCCTCATTGAAATCCTCGATATAATGATAGAAAATATGAATTAGATAAGTAATAAGTATATTTAATAGAATCATCGAATTTTTTCCAAGTAGACTGAATGAACTTAACTCACACATCCTGCTTAATTTCATATGTAGGCGACAAAGACAGGTAAGATTGGCTTTTTACAAACATAATTTATAGATCCTTGATGTTTGCAACAAATATTCACTGTTCGTGTGTGTGTGTATGTGTGTGTGGAGGTGTATCTGTTATAGAAAGAGAGTAGAAGAAAAAGGTCAACTGAAAGAAAAAAAGAGAGATAGATTGAGAAAAAATTGTGGTACCGAAAGAGTAAGTGAGTAAAATAAAATAAATAAAAATACGTTTGAGACTATGGAAACAACATGCCCCTTGGGAATGGACCAATCAATCAAGCCGAATGACTTATCTTGTACATGGTCATTGGAATCAATTTATATACCGGTCGAATGATCCACGGTTCCAAAACAGGGATTGACATTATAACCACATAAATAGATAACTATTAAAATTTACAGACGAATAATAAAACAGAAAACATAGACGCTAGACAGTAGTATTATTTTAAGTTTGAATGATTCACATTCATCGATTATTAATTAATTAACATACGAGTATGCCTAATTCATTACGTTGCATTTAAGAAAAAAATATAAAAATAGGGACACAAATAATTTTAAGTATACACTTAGGTATGAATATATTTTAAGCAATTGAGTCTAAGTTCTATATACAAGTCAAACTGAAATATAATATATTATATTTAGGTTATCCTTCGTCTCATTTTTAAAGTTCTAAATAAATTAAAAATATTATTTTATAAGAAAATATTCTGCTTAAGAATATTAAGTTAAATAATTATGTATGATAAAAAGTAAAAATCGGGTAAGTCGTGGATGTCGCTTTGCTGTACAGTAGGTTACAAGAGGATTACTGTAACGGATGGAATTAAATTTGAATCCAATGATATTATATCGTTGTATACGAAAAACGATTCTGAGCGAAGACGGTTTATCTATCTAGGATATATTATAGATAATTAAAAATTGTCAAATCTTAGATTTAAAAAGAAAATTTTTTATGGATTTCTAGTTTAAAATAACTTGCGAATTTTCATGATTTTCGTGATTTTTACATAATATGTTAATATAAAATATTATATAACATATTATGTTGTCAAAATTCAAATTTTGAATGCTTGCAAAAAAAAATTGTTCCAATATATTCCTTTTATTTTTCACCTGCTATTATAAAAATATGTTAGGAGCCTTATATAAAATTTTAAATTCTTAGATATAAAAGGAAAATTTTTATGAATTTCTAGCATAAAATAATTTATGAATTTTCGTGATTCTTACGTGTGTTGTCAAAATTCAAACTTAGAATGCTTGTAAAAAAAAATTGTGACTATGAATTTATTTTATTTTTCAACTGATATTGTTAAAATGTGTTAAAAGCCTTGTATTATATTTTCAAGTTTTTCTACTGAACAAATAAATTTTTATCGATATTTATAAAAAAAAAAAAAAAATTAAAAAAATTGAAAAATTAAAATGTCTGTAAACAGCTCAAAACAATTTAAGAAAATTGTACCAAATATAGAAAATTTTAAGTATATGTGGTCATTTGTTTTAGAGTTACACCAAAATAAGGAAATCGCTAAAAGTGAAAATCCAATGTTGTAAAAATTTAAATTTCAAATGCTCATAAAAATTTAATTTGAATTTCCTGTGGACTTTTTATTTGTGATAAAGATTGAAAAACTTTTAAGGAATCTTGTATTAAATTTTCAAGTCTTAGATTTATGAATTTCTAGCTTAAAATATTTTGTGAATTTTTGTGATTTTTACGTATTTTGTCAAAATTCAAACTTTGAATGCTTATTAAAAAAAATTGTGGCTATGTATTTCTTTTATTTTTCAACCGCTATTGTAAAAATATGTTAAGAGCCTTGTATTAAATTTTCAAGCTTTTCTGCCAAACAAATAAATTTTTATCAATATTAATTTTAAAAAAAACTAATAATGATCGAAAATTTCAAATGCCTATGAATAAATCAACTTAAGTCGAAAATTTTTGAAAATTGCATGGTAGATTGAATATACTTATATAAACATTTTGTGAAAATTTCATGTATCTATGGTCATTTGTTTTAAAGTTACATCAAAAAATACATAAAATTTCCCGTTTTGCCCTTAATTTTTAGTTTGTTTTTTCTTTTTTTTAGAAAAGTATTAAGAATTTTTCACTTTTGACCCCCCCCCCCCCCCCCAAAGTACCAACTAGATTCACTTTCTGATCGAAAAAGGTACTGAAGTCAAAAATCGAAGCAATTTTACTGCCCCAAAACGTAATGACTGCAGACACAAAAAAAAAACACACACATCATGGTAAAATCAATACATTCATCGGAGCGCTCAGAATCTAAAATTTCTAAATAATAAACGATAATAAATTGTAAAAAATAACAAGGTTTTTTCAAAAACCTTGTTTTGCTGTGGCATTACATTAGGTATGTAAAAATAATATGTTAAACAATTTTCAAAATAATAAGTATAATAAATGTAAACATTCTGTGTATATATTATTAACTTTGATTAATGATTCTTAGACTCTCCAATTTAAATGAATTAATTCACTTTATGTAGTGTCACATTAAGAGAACACCACACCCGCAAAGTATGATTTGTTTTCGTCTAACAAACGTACAAAATACCAAATTTGTTTTCAACTGTTCCAATGTTGTGTTATAACCTTTAATAATAGAGTGTATTGATACATTATCGAATATAAAGGTAAGCACATAAGATATAAGAATAGAAATAAATGCTTATAAATTAATTATATATTGTAATATTGTAAGTAATGATATGAAAACACAGATTATATGTTTACCTTTAAGTTTTATAATAGATCAATTCGCTCTCATTATTAAAAGTTACTATACACAAAATTGGTACACACTATAATGCCCTCGAATTTTTACATCATATGTTTCGTAAGGCGGAGATTACGAGTGTGGCATTCGCTGAATATCGTTGAACTCATTTAATTAAAAAGTTTAATTCACCCTCGTTGTTGACTGCTGTCACACACTATATTTTGATAACTTGGAAACTGCAAGGTTTACAGCTTTATTTATATATGATATATTAATATTATACATACAACAATAATATTTTATATTTCTATAATATAATAAAGTCTCTCTCTCTCTCTCTCTCTCTCTCTCTCTCTCTTGCTGTTCGTTACTGAACAGCGTTCTATTGTATTGGACGTCGTTTGCAGATCACACAGTTTCCGTATTAAGGCGTGTATATGTTAATTGTTGAACCTGTCAAATTTAGCTTGAAAACCTTTATATACACAAATACAACGATTTGGTCTTAAATTATGGTTGGTTTATTGGTAGATAGTATCGGTTGGAAGCTGGCTGTTAACCTTAACAGGAGTAGGTATAAATTAAATATGTCGATACCTAGGTCATTATTTATTTGAAAAAACGAGACGGTGAATTGTATTATTGAGATATACATTTTAATTTTAAATTTTGAAACTACGATTCGTTTGACACTAATCATTATTCATTACTATAGCTTTTATGGCCATAACATTATTTTAAAATGTTAATAATATACGGTTATCACATTATTGATAGTCTACAGTATAAAAAACAACAATATTTATATACCTGTGAGGTCCACTTTATCAACCAGTAGCCCACATATTACACATATTATGTTACGCATACATTCATAGTTAAACTTATTCACGTGTAATAATAAACCATTTATACGTTTTATACTGTGACTGTGATGAATAGAACTGTTGAAAATTTAGTTTCCGGTCAAAATATTGAACCTTTTTGACGGTGTTTCCGAATTGCGGACAAAAACCGTAAAAACATGTGAGTTGCGGACGAAATCTAAAAAAGTAACATACGAATTGCGGACACAAATATAAGATACTAATTGCGGACAAATTACCTATTATTATTTTTAAGTCTCCCTAATATATATCAATTGATCGAGGCCCTAAATGAAGTACAGACTAGTAGCTATACGAAAATGAATTATTCTGCAGTGCGAAATTTAAAACGAGCAAAAATAACTGTTGAAAAGGAGGCATTTATTAGCAATCAAATTTTGCAATATTCACGTGGTGAAATAAGTAGAATATCATATATACAGGCTGTTTCAAAAAAATGTTTACCAAAAGATCTATAAATACTATGACGATAATCTATAAGTATTTTATAAACAATTTTTGCTACAAAATTAAAACATTAAATAATTTAACAACATTTTAATAATAACGATTGCTCTTTTACAAGACACAAATATTTTTAACCCCGCCTACCAAATTTTTGGTAGCTTGTCCTAAGTTCTGAAAAAGTGGTGAAGGGAAATATTTGTGTCCGCTACTCACCTGATTTGAGAAATTTGTTTGAGAAAAAAAACTCTGTACACAACTAGTACTACGATAACGAAACTCGTGTCCGCAATTGTTATGGTACAATATTGACCTGAATAATTTCGTCCGCAACTAGTATGTGTCCCTTTTTGAGAGACAAAGATAAAACAAAGGTTAGGTTAACACCAAATACAAGGTTTGAGCAACAGTACAGTCCCATATTTATGGCTGAATTTAATTCAATAATATTATTTCTAAAAAACTGTTGATATTAGATTTATTATCTAAACTATTTATTACTAACGATATAAAATAACTACAGCGTAAGATGAAACAAATATTTTGAATTTTAATACAGAGATAAATAAGTAAGTGGTATTAAATTATAAAAGATAGTCGGTACTTGGTAGCGATATTTAACAATGATAATAATAAAATACACGAGTATTTAATAATTAGTGATTCATATTTTTTTTTGTATTTAATACTCTTAAACTTATTGTATGACATATTATTATGTTTGATACATAATGTTGTGTTTCAAATTTTGAAATTAAAGATGAGTACAGTTTATGTTGTACCATGCCCAATTACAGTTTTAGTCATTTTTATCGGCAGCACGCGTACATCTCGTATTAAATTTAAGTCATCAGTGGTTTTTTTTTTGGTGAATTAACTAGTTCCATTTTTGAAACAACCTGTTGTCTGATTATTTAATACTGCAAACGATAAATATAGACGTTTTAATGAGCAGTAATCGGTGAATTTTCTTCTTTCGATTCACATATTTTTAGTAAGTACGTACTTTTTGTCACCTAACCCTACTACATCATATAATATATCGATACACCATAGCCTATATATAGGTTGCAATTTCTAGCTAAATAAGATGCATAGAATATGTTACATCACATATATATATATATATACTTATTTTACATACAATTGTATTGTAATATGTATCTTTAATTTTATCAAATTCTAAAATAATCACGAGAGCTCTCTAAATATCTGGAAAAAAGTAATATCGAAATTTTAATATTTGTATTTGGTAACAGCCTTCCGCACTTGTGAGTGGAGATCGTAAAAAGCAGACATCCAGGTTTTAACATAAAATGCATAAACTCCTTAAATCTCTTATTGATACGTTATTAATCTTATTACATTACATAATTATATAATATTGTATGATTAATTAGTAAACACTAACGTGATGACAACGACGTTAAAGTTGTAAGGAAATATTAGCTCTATATATGTGGTGATTTTCTTATTTTAAGAATATCAATAAGTATTGGTCACTACTCTTAATTTTTATTTTTAAACCAATTTTAATATCAAACCTTGACAGTATTTTGTGCTTTTTTGTACTATTGTATACAACCAAAATAAAATGTTGGTATTAAATTCAAAAATGGGAATGTTGGCGAAACGGACCTAATTTGATGATTGATATTATTTACGTTCGTATATATTTATTTCTTCCTTAATGATAGAACCATAAAGGACGTAAGATATGATCATAGTAAATTATATTTCAACACGTATTCTCTTGCACCCCGCCATGACACGTTTCAATGATCGTAAATCCCTTAGATATCGTGGTGTTTTAATCTATAACTCAAAATCCCTGTGTTAAGGTTAATAACATATTATTCTTAAAACTGAACCAATCTTATAATAATATTATAGTGATGTAAATAATATAGAATATTTTCATCATAATAAACACAGATCAGCTCATAACCTATACGAATTAAGTAATTTAAAGTGGTTCTGGGTATTTATCATTACTCTTATAATACTTAGTTGAAAGCTTTATTGGTGGGGTCTAGGGACGTATGATGTGTGTTTGATGATGTAGCTAGTAGTGTTGTATGAGGCATGTGCCAATTATTAAAAATAATAAACAAATATTACTTCTTTTAGCTAAATGTTTAAATTGCGTAATTTTAGGCCAACGAAGCAAATTAGCTGAGGTAGCACTTTGTAAAATAATATTTAAGGGCGTAAGCACCACAGTAGAAGCAGAACAGTGCGGGTTTCGAGTGAGAGACGATATATGTTTGTAAGCGATTGATAGAGGCCCGTATATTTTTGTGTGTTTGTTTTATGTTTAGTAAAGTTATTCGAAATAGTATTGTTCATCGATTATTTTGTGTACCACAGAGAGATAGGTATAATACAGTAGGTATATGTGATTTCATATTTTTTCGGGTTCCGTCGTTTTAAGTGTTTTTAATACAGTTTTGGAGATATTGTTTCAACAATATTGTTAACAAATGTAATATTGCATAATATCTGATATCTAGTAGCTGTATGTTAGAATGTAGTCCTATGTTACCAGTTGCATGATACTAGTTTAAGAGTGTGTATTCTTATACTATTATAAAATCTTATACACCAACACACATTTAATGTGCTTATATATATACTTCATAACATACCCATTTTGGTTTGTAAACTAATCTTCATAGTTTACCCAGAGTTAACGAAACAAACATTGTTGCATTCAAGACTTGGAAAAATAATGCACCATTAATTATTAGTGGTATATGCTTATATATTTTATAAAAGATAATCTTAACTACATTCATCATTATTCATCATTATTGATGAATAAAATAAAAATTATTTTTTCATAGATCGAAATCTAACTTTTACTTAAAGAACATACTAAATAGTTGGTATAAAATAAAGATCAACACATTTTGGAGGTTTCTTTTGGATTTAATCCTGCGTTAGGTCTATTATGTCTATGTGTCTATCTATTATGTGTTGCAAATGATTTTTTTTCTTGTTTAGTTAATTATATTATATGATAATTATTATTATTTGAAATCTTTATTTCATAAACATTATTACGACGACAATATCGTGTTTTTTTTTAAAGTTCATATGTTTTTAGGCATGAAAATCTAAAAAATAAGAATACTTTAAATAACGTTTACAATAAATTCACAGAGACATTTTTGAGACAAAAAGTAATCGCATGTCAAGTTGAATTTTTGAATTTGACACTACTGCAGAATCAGCTATCTATCAAACATTCTGATTGCGGTTTTATTTTCTTGTGAAAAGTACAGATGGCAAACGTTACATTGATTTTGAAGAAAAAATTAACTTACTAAACAATATTTCTAATAATAATAATAATAAAAAAAAAAAACAATTCAATTGTACTCTAAATCCATTAATCCCATCTAAGAACGTCTTATATTATAACTGAATCGATATTATTTTATATGTATTTCGTGAACTATTTTGGCATGCGTTCAACGTGGAAGTTTAAACTAAACGGTCTCGTAGACAGTTCTGATAAATTACAACCATTTATACTATCCTGATTCTGGATTCGATGTAAATATCACTTTTGACATCCGTTAGACGTATTGGAAATGTACCAAATGATTGTCAACCAATTAAACATTTATGCACCCATCGTACAATACTTCATACATTAATACTATAATTAGGTATTTAACAAAATACAGTTTACAAATCAAAATTAAAAGTAAAATCAATGATGTTTAGGAGAGTTATGTTATGCACAAAAGATATAATAACCATTAGGTTATTACAAAATGTTTAAACATTTAATAATTAAAATAATTAATCGATGACTATTAAACATAATTACTATTTATATATTTTAGCAGAATCATTTTTATACTTGATTTATTATCTGAAATATATGGTTGCTAAGTGAAATACTTTATAACCATAACTTTAGCATATTTTGTATACTGATTACTAGTTAAATATAAACGATAATCTATGTTAGGTAAAATCACAAAATACTTAAAAACAATTTCATCAATCTCACCAAACTCACCAAACAGTCAAAATCATTTTTAAAATTACATGATTAATTGCTTTATATGTTTAAAAACAAAAATTATCTGACATCCTAATACCCAGCCTATACCCAAAACACTGCTGCAGTTCCTACAAAACTAAATCCTGACGTGCGCCTGCTGTTAAATTAAATTAATGCCCAACTTTCAGATTTACTCTCCTGACTTTTTATCTTGTTGTTTAAAACTGTCTGTGCGCTATTTGTTATTCAAATAATTTAATTTAATAATTTATAATATTGTATTTGGTTTAAAATGAGTGGAGTATCTTTTGTTATAATTACTCATTTTATACATACGATAACAAATGTTATTATTAAATTATCGCCTACTTTTAAAAGAAAAAAAATGAAAAAAAACTTTATTAATATCATACGTATGCAATTATTGTTTACTGTGTATAGTATGTAACACTAAATAGCAAATATTTTATTGATACATTTTTAGCTATGGTACAAAAATGATTTATAACTTACAAGTTTGTTATTGAAATTTATACTGTACTTGACGCATTTTTTTTTACCAATAATAATAATATTTTGGTTGTTTTAGATATATTTAACGATAAGTAATTATTGTTTGCGTTCCGTCCGCGAAATGTTTAAAAGATACCTCAGAATATAATAATTCCTTCACGCAGCATCAAAAAATATTATTATCAAACGCGTTGGTTTGTTATCTATAAAAATGTTTAGAGAAATATGGAAGAATATTTCATAAGCTATGAACCAACATTATTCTCATGTACACTCATCACAGTATGTGCTTACATTATCAACTTTAGTAGTCTAGTCTCTAGTTTATAGAGGTTTTAATCAAGACATTTTACGTTTGTGTTTTTTTTTTTTTTTGAAGCAAGACGTGGATGAAAACTTAAATATCGTGATGACAACATTTTTATTCTTTAAAAAAATAATGATATAAGTGTGCTTTAATTCAGTCATGCACTTAATAATTATCAAAATATCATTCCATCGTGTTCTCGGGTTGAACCGGTGTTAACCATTATCTCGGAGTTTTTATACAGTAGGGTAAGTAGAGCTTGGATTTTTTTCATCTAGTCTTCAAAGACTCATTTGCTGCTCAGTTTTCCATTTGTCATCAGCAGATCCTTCCATTCTGTCACCCCCGCTGATCCTCGAACACGGTGTATAATGATAAATGATATTAAGTGTATAACGGATGAGGTGAATATAAAAATGCCACGGGCCAATCCTTATAGGGCTGTGTTCAACAAAAAAGCCTGTCAACCTTTTTTTTTCGCAAAAGTTTCGTGGGCGGGAAAAAATTGCAAACTCTATGTTAATGAATTGAAGAGTTGTTTCAGATTTTCAGCAGTGTTTTATATTTATATACATGTATGAAGTACGAGTATAATATATAATAGAACACTAATTGAAAAAAAATCTTCCTTGATTACTGCAATGCGATTATCAGAACGAAATTACTATTCGTAATTTTAAACTCATGATTTAATTGTGATACTGTTTGTGATCGCCTTAATAAACCAGAGATTTTTGTCGTAGAAACTATTATTGATATTGATACCACTTTGGGATATATTTATGCTTAAGCTTAGAAATAAATTTCAATTAATTACTATGAATAATAGAGCTAATATTATTAAATATTATGTCAACATAATGTATGCAGAATCACTAAATAAGCACATAGTAAGATACATAGATATACAATATACATATATAGATATGATTATTGATAAAACATTTATTTTATTTAAAACTTACCTAATTGATTAAATCTAGCGAACTGACGTATATAATATAAAGGTTGCTACGCGATTCCTCATAGTGGTAGGGTACATACATTTACCAATATGTAATCGGTATTCCGGTATTAAGTTTCAAAAATGTGTCAACAGTCGCCATTAATAGTATACCTTGTTCAACTATATAGATTGTAGTCAAGGCATAAACATTTAAGTAATAATATCTAGATATGTATCTGTTATAGCTTATTCTTGGTTAGAGAGCGCTAAGAATTTTTTAGAATTTAGACGAATACAATAAAATGTGAAAAAGTTGAAATTATACATATCAATTAAAAAATGCGGGTAAGTAGATGTCGCTCTGCTGTAAAGTAGTTTACAAGTTGGTTACTGGATTAGATGGCATCAAATTTTATTTCAATGATATATTATCATTGTAGGTACAAATGTAAATTACGCTTAATTAGCTATTGAATAATAAATATGGCATACCTGAACAATTTTTTCGCATATAAAAATTCACTCTTTGAAATTTTGATTATATTTTAGTAATTGAATGTAAAAATATAAAACGTATTTATTTTAAAAACGTGATATCATAACACGTGTACTATCATATTCAATAAATAAACAAACAAAACGTTTCAAATCGGTGTATTCAGTTTACTTCCATGACAACAAATATTGATAATATTTCGATAATACGATTTTGCCCCGCATACGGTAATACCCCGTTTTCCCCTATATGAAAAACAATTCTGAGCGGAGACAGTTTGTCTGTCTTAGATATTTTATAGTTTTATACTATGTCAACTATATCGACGATATCGACTATATCGACTATATCGCTATTATTTCAAAAAAATAAAAAATTAGATACCTATAAAATAACTTCTCAATTCTGGACATGCTAAATGTGGAAACAAGACTGACAGTGGTCCAGTGGTGTGTAAGTAGAAGATCCAAAGGTTCTTTGGCCACATTATTAGAAGGAGTGGATCGAACCTGGAGAAGCTGATAATCGAATTAAAAATTAGAAAGGAAAAGAAGCCATGGGAGAATACCAATGTGCTGGATAGACCAGATCAAAACCATTATTGGCTATCCCCTGGGAGATGCCATTCGATCGACAGAAAACCGTGAGCTTTGGAAAGAGATTGTTACCAACGTCAACTGATGAGTCACCAAACTTCCGCTTTTGGAGAGGATGGACTTAAGAAGAAGAAGAAGAAAATTAGATGTGAATGCTGTGCAAAGTACTTCTTAGAAATATTTTCCAGTTAATAATGACAATGGAAAAACTTTTCAACAGCACCTTTTGCAGCATAAATCTAAACATAGTAAACAAATATAGTGAACATTCAAACATATATCTGTAAAATTTATAACAATTATTAAACAAAAACGGTTGTATATTATGTTAGTTTCATAGTTGATTTTAAAATCTCTCATAAATGCATTTTTTGGACTTTTATGACTGAGGGTTGTGATGTAATATATCTGGTATTGAAAATGCATATATATCAACCCTATTATTTTAATTTTTCTATTCGTTGATAATGTACGATGTTCCTATAAATATTTTATTCGTTCTAGATAGGTCGTCACGAAGATGAAGTTAAAAATACAAGCATAGCCTGTTCTATATACGTATACGTATCGAGGCTTGCGCATTGCTCGTGCAAAACAAGAATTAATACACTATTTATAACCCTCGGAAGTTGTTTTAGTTACAACGGTTTTGTTTGATAAAATAAAAAAAAAACCTTTGACGTAAACTTGAATTTAGCGATTATCCACTATCAAAACCACGGTAAGCTGTATATAGATATAGTTTGTCCTTGCGCAACCCTGCAGGTCCCTTATTATCACAACAACCGCTGTAGATGTATATAGGACATAGGTACTTCCAAACTGTTCTCTGGCCGTCACTGTTTTACGTGTATATATTATAATACAATATATTATTTAACACTGTTCGTATCGTTATTTACCTATTTGTTATATTACACATTTAATATGGCACATCGCTCATTAATATCCGGTATGAGCTTAACCAGAGATTATATTGAAAAATAGTTCAATGTTTGGTTTTGAATTCATAGTCTAACACATAAATTGTAATCCACCACATTATCAATATTCATTTGTAATGTAAACTGTTGAACAGAAAATCAAAGAATACAATATTTAATAGAATTATTACGTTATCGAAATAGTAAAATGTTTTCACTTATTGAAATAAAATTGTGAATTGATTTATTATTTAAATTTTGTCAGTTTTAAATATTCATTAAACATGTTGAAATATTGACAATTTTATGTTACTTTAGTTCCTACTATTAAAATGGTATTTTTTTTTTCTATTAGGTATGTACATTTAGCTAGTTAACTACATGACCACTATATAATCATATAAATAGAAATATTTAGAATAAAATAAGTAAGAACTTAAGAAGATCTAACAACATTTTGTTTAGACAAATTGATTGGAAGCTTAACACAATTTTATATCTAAACATTAGTAGTCATAATACTATGATCTATAATAGACGTTTCATAAACCAATTTTCCAATCAAGTGACACGAACCTGTATTATACGTTTCCTAAGTGAGACGTATTTCCATTTCATTCGTCTTTCAATTGATTGTGGTTTTAACGGATTACAGCAATAGGTATTGGTATAAAGTATCACCATTATTCTTACTGTCACTAATGCAATGTACTTAGTATGTGCATAGATGATGCGTCGCATTAACATATTATGGAAACGATAGTTGAGGACTATATTATTTATATAGTATAAATATTTACAGAAGAAGATAGGTAATTAAAATATAGAATATATTGTTTATAGTTGTTATATTTATTGGTAAGGTAATTATATTTTTTAAGTTATTGATTTGCAATAGGAAAAAATTTTGATTTTGATAAAAGTGACACTAACTAAAATATTAGTTAACCTCCTTAGTCACTCAATTTCAAGTTTTCTACTATGTTTTCAATCAACTAAAAAGTAAATATTAAATTATAAATTATTTAATATATATACACATACGACTATTATGTGATACATATTCATTTAATTGTGGTGGCGAGTACTTGCTTGTTAATTATTACATAAACCTCATAAACCTCTACAGAATATAAATACAATTATCATTTATATCAATATTATATCGAACATTTATGCTTGAAAATAAATTAAACATTCACAATTATACTTAAGAAGACGCTACAACCGCGCGTGTTGTCTCCGTCCTAGATATGTAAAACATAGCGAAAATTATTGTTTTGCATGGGAAAGAACCATTCAAGCTGTAATTCAAGCTCAGCAACCAAATTTTCACGCTACAAAGAGGAGAATATTTACTGTGCAACGTTGTTTTTAATTTTTTGATATCACAAATACGAAAATTCTTATTATTTAAGAATTCATTACTTTTGAATTTTTCAAACTTAAATAACTTTTTTTTAGTTTTGATACCGAAACAATGTTGCACTGTAAATATTCTTTTCTTTAAAATATGAAAATTTGATTGCTTAGCTTGAATTACAGCTTGAGTGGTTCTTTCCGTGCAAAGAAATTTTCGCAATGTTCTACATCTCTATGACGGAAACAACACATATGGTTGTAGCGTCCTCTTAACCATATTTTTTTTTATGAAATTTGGATTAACAGTATTTAAATAATAATAGATACCTATTATATTGAAATATCCATCAACTTAATATTCCAAGAAGGTAAGCTTAAAATAATTTAAATTGTAAATAAAATAAAGTAAAACACTACAATATTAACGGAACATGAAAATGAGATTCAATGACTCAACAAGTGTCTTATCCATTAAGCATTTTATTTTGCTAAATTAATATAATATTTTTTAATTTCTACGTTTAAGCAAAGTTTTCATTTAACACAAAATAACACTTGTAGAATATTTTAATTTATATTATATACTTACAATTAAAAAGGTATTAAGTGACTTATAATTATTATTCATCGTTAGATAATAAATTTAATGTATTATTAAGTAAACACAGGTTTTTAAATTTTAAGTATTATACAACGATTTAAATAATGAAGTTTACCATTTTTTTTTTAAATGCCTAACGTCATTTAAATAATTTGTTTTTAATTATGATGTTTAGTACTTATTTTTTCAATATTTATATCATAATACCAAGTTTTTTTTGTTTTTCTGAAAGAATTAAAGATTTTCTTTTTTTAAACGCAATTACGTATTATTAGTTGTACTTTTCAACAATTACTGTAAAATTTATCCCTTATACAGTTATACAATCCTCAAAATTGTAATTTATTGAAAAAAAAAACAAAATACACAATAGCTTATTGTAAATTATCAATTAAAATTTAGTTATCATTATTCACTATACACTATAGTGCAGTTAAAACTATTGTGGTATAAATTATTTCACATTTTCATAAATCTTCTTACATTAAAAATATTTTTCTTTAAAATAATGGACATTTGTTTAATATCCAATTTGATATGGTAAATATTCAATATTCAAAGTGGATATATTTTTCAGTTATTATAAATTGATAAATCATCTAAACATTATTTGTTAAGACCAAATTATTTTTATCAATTTATTTATTACTTTTTAAATATTTTTTTTATGTATTGTGTTTTAGAAATTAGAATACTTGAATAAATTTAAAATATTCATCAGATTTTTATTGGCTGATGATGTTATAAAACTGTCTATGGCTTTTTATGATCTGCGGTTTTCATATCATAAAAATGAACGCAGAAAGATATCTTAATATCTTATTTTTAGTATTTTTTGAGGTTTAAAACTTAGTTTACCATTTACGTGTTCACACACAAAAAAAAGAATTATAATTGTATTTATTTAACGATTATATATTGAACTCAAAAACTTAAATCTATATAAACTAGGTAGTTAATAATAATTTAATTTTTGTTTGATTATAAATGTTATATTTTTACTTATTTTTATATTTAAATTGTCATTGCGTTAAAAAAATCCTTATCAAGTGAAAGATAAACTTAATTTATAATAATGTTTTCCTAACACGATTTTGCTTATTATAAAATAAAAAACATCGTTCATAAGCATGATGAAATATATAAAATTTGAAACAGAATAAAAGAATATTATTGTTATTTAGATATACATATTTTTATAATCATAAATCAATATATCAAAATTACACCTAAACATACATACAGTAAAAATCTAAATGTACACAATGTTTGTATTATTATAATTATTTATTTCTATAATACGGTGAAAAATATTTTTACCTATAAGGCTTGTTAGTCAATAGTCTACAATTAAATTCATATTTTTTTTCTTAAGTGCACCTTTATTTGAAATAAGTTTCAAATAATATACAAAATAAAACCTTGAAAATAAATAAAATAATAATAATTTGTTTTATTATTATTATTGGTTAAGTATCAACTACATACGTTATTAGCTTTAACAAAAGTGTTATATTTTTACATTATTATATGTTATTGTACATTAAAATTTTTTTAGATATTAAATTATATTTTAATGGTTAGAAAATAATTATTAATAAATAAATAAAACCCAGATTTATAAATTTATAAGTTTACAAATTATTCTTACTATTTTTTAAGTTTTTATTAGTTTAATTTATTATTCTTATAAATATAATATAGTTAAGAATAAAAAAAACGATATGAGTAATCTTTACGTTTTAAATAGTTAGGTTAGCCATACAATGCGTCAATGCTATAAAGTCATTTATACCTACTAACTAAATAAATGAAAAAAATTAAATGAAATAAAAAACTTTTCAGAGTATGAAAAAATAAAATAAAACTTTCATGAAAAGCAAAATAACAATTCAATTATAAAAAATTATATTTTTATGAACTATAATACATATTTAAAAATGATTTGAACCGTAATTAAATGTTAACAATTGAAAACCTTATTAACATCATACAATATTAAGTAGTACACCAATTTTTATATTATGTGGTAATGATTTTCATTGCTTTTTGTGTTTGTCTTATTTTAGTTGTAATTGAAAATATAATTTTCAAATATTGAATGTTTATGTTGGATGATTAAATTAACTTTTCATATAATATGCAAACACATTTTTTCAAAATATTTTGACATTTAATTTGCAATTATTGTTAATAGTTCTTATGAGTAAGAGATTTCAATATATTATAAGTAACATTCATACATAATGAAACTGTATGAAAGTTATAGAACTACGTTATGTTTATAGAAAATTCCATTCTCATGAATATTTAAGTGGAACTATGGATGACTATAAGTAAACCTGAACGTCAATTTACAAATCAAGTAACATAATTGCATTCAAACATAATATAACAAATATTCAGTAATTTAATAACATTTATGGCTTGATCGTACATTTTTGCCATAAATCCAAGATTAATATTTTCGATTCTAAACATGTCTTTAACTTGGTTTATATTGTTTAGCCTCCAATATATGAGCGTATTTTAAATATTATACCTTCACCTATGATGATATTTTTTAAATATTTTTTTACATGGAATACATTATTGACCTATTTTATAATACAAAATCCAATTATTCTCATGATGATAAAAATTCTATATTAGTTTCTGTTATACCTACTAATATAATATCATTAATTATTATACGTTTATATCTACTATAGTGACAGTGCCGTTTATTTTGGCCCGAAACTGTTTTCGATAAACTTTCCTTTTCCAAGTTTAATACTAATCTCTATAGTCTATACCTCAATACTAATAAATTATAATAATAAGACGGATAATTTTTTTTCTATTAAACGAGATCCCGAACCCTGGGTAGCTCTAGGTCCAGACCATTTATGGTAAACTAGTGTGAATTATTTTTTACATTTCTCGTAAGTCATTGGCAAGGAATAGTTGACCAAGCTCAGGTAAGCTGTGATATTATATTATTATTATTGTTTTTGCCGAGTGGTGGACAACGATAGCCAATTTTCCAGGGAACACGCAGTAGTAGTAATAATATTATAATTTATAATATTATACTGACTAACGGAAAACGACGAGTAAGCGAGCCAAAGAGTGGAGGCGAGAGATGACTGATGAGATTGCAGCTGTCTGGTTGTACGCATGATTCTCGTGGACTGAAACTCCTGCATTATTGTAATAATATTAATAATAATTTCTGCGTGATATATTCGCGAATAATATCCTACGTACATGTATCGGACGCACATTGTCAGAATATCGAGATAAAGTTTATCGGAGAGTAACGCTATATTGATGGCCATGAGATATTTTCGATTATTGCTAATAATTTTTAGTATAAACATTAAACACTATATTTTACCACATACTTTATATTGGTCCGTAGAATTTGAAACAATGGATCAATTAATCCGTGAGCTCTAAAAGGTTAGTGACTGCTGCTTTTAAAAAAAAAATACAAGACCACTTAAAATAGGCTTAACATTTTTTATTTTTTTCAAAGATTGATCGATATAAATTATTAGAAGGAAGTAATTATGTACATCACAATATATTTTACTTATTATTATCACTTAAGGTTAGTATTTAATGTTTACAATAATATGCGATTATTTATATATTTTTATTTATTTGAATTTTATTGTATTATAACCATTAGAAGTCCCGCGAAGCAAATTAGTACGGCCATTAATTTTTAGTGGTCACAATTTATTATTTTACACAATAATTATCTACCGACTCGTAAATGTACTCCACGATTTCAATTTAATTTAAACTTATAGTAATTATGAGATTAAACCAAGTATTTGTACATGAAGTTCTTACTAAACATAATATTATGTCTGTATGAACTCATGATTTTTGTTATTGAGTGCATTATCGTGCCCATACCTTGTATAATTAATTTATTGTATTGATCAGTTTTGGCTTAGATGACGAAATAGGAACATTTTCTATTCTAGGACATAACACATGCATGCACTTAAAATGATTAATTGTACATTTTATATTAGTTGATTCCGTTAGGTGATAGCCGTGGAAATTAAAATTAATTTCATATTTGAGTAAGAGACTTTTTATGATACAAATATGTAATTGCTGATTTATAATTAAACTAACCATTTTCATGAAATGTCGCTTGATCCCCACGGTATGTATTAAGTTTATCTAGACGGACATGTACATAAATAAATTGTGCTTAGTACCTAAAAAAAATTATGCTTAAGATTAAAAAATAAATAAGTTAATATTTCAAATGTTCCGAGTTCTTGTTTTGATTATCTACTATGAAACATAATATTTTTAATTCAAATTCAACACATATATTACAGTGATTTACTAAATGACAAGATAGACTTGTCTTCATCTTCAGTAATGCTAGTAATTATATTTTTTATTGGTTATATCAATGATTTGTTTGAAATATATTAATATTTACATGACATGTTATTAAATTGTTTTCGTATAAATTGAAATTACTTTTTCATTTCATATAATTACGTTTTGCACATATTTTTTTAATAATTTTAGACTCTTTTAAATATAATTTAAAGTAATTTGCATTGAAACGAAAAACGACAGGAATCAGTCTGCTTTTCGATTCAAACTAAGTATTTTGAATTTACGACTTTTTTTATGAAAAACTTTGTTTTTTTTGCACCATAATAAAAGAACTTTTATAAAATTGCGAGAAAAGATTCTTCGGCCAACCGTTGACGTAGCAATTAAAATATCAGTGGCTTGGAACCGTTCTAAAAAACACGTATTTTTTGTCAAGTAAATCATCAATCTTATTATTTTCATCGTTTCAATATCAATATTTGTCTAGAATCTAGATTTCAGGAAGAAAAAACGCGCCTTCACAGCATCTGGACCCCTATAATATCGTGTGACCATACCTTACCTAACCATATATCACAGACGATGCGATACTATATCATGACAAATTACAGTAAATAATATGACACCGCAATAATACGGTCGATTGGAAACAATATTATAGCTAATAATAATATTATTAATCGTCAAACGCATGTGCGACGACGGCTTACCTGCGAAAATCTCTGCTCCAGCAGGCATAGATCACTGGGTTCATGCCACTGTTGATCCACCCGAGCCAGGCCACCACGGACGATAGCAATTGGTCCTTGAACACGCAGCTCTCGTCGCAGAACCCGGAGAGCAAGTTGACGACGAAAAACGGCAGCCAGCAGACGATGAACACGCCCATGACGATGCCCAGCGTCTTGGCTGCCTTCTTCTCGCGCGACAACTTGCTCAGCTTTCGACTTAGGGAAAAATTTTTCTGCAGCTGGTGAGCTCGCGTGTAGCCTGCCGACGCGGACGTGGTTGTCCCGCCACCCCGGTGTATTCGGAGCGTGAGTTCCATGCGACCGCCGCCGGCACCACCACCGCCGCCACCTGCACCACCGCTGCCGCCACTACCACCGCCGCATCCGGAGCCACCGCCGGACGACGGGGTGGACGACAGCACTTTGGTGCCCAGCCGCTGGCACCGGGTCTGCGTTACAGCCGCCGTGTAGATCTTGTAGTACGTGAACACCATGACCACCAGTGGCACGTAAAACGATATGGTGGACGAGAAGATCAGGTAACCGGTGCTGTTGGTGAACGGGCACGTGTTGCTGGGAACGGGTTCGGTGCGGACCAACCGCCACCATATGATTGCCGGAAAACTGATGACGCCGCTACACACCCACACGGCGGCGATCAGCCGGTACGCCCGCTTCCGGCTCATTTTCGTCGGGTACGTGAACGGATCGGTGATGGCCCAGTACCGGTCCAGTGATATCACGCACAGGTTCAGTATGGACGCCGTGCTGAACAACACGTCCAGCGACCGCCATACGTCACACGCGTTTATGCCGAACGTCCAGTAATGGTCGAGCACCTCCTGCACGGCGCTCACCGGCATCACCACCAGCCCGACCAGGAAGTCGGCGAAAGCCAGCGACGTGATGAAATAGTTGGTAGCCGTGTGCAGATACCGCTCCCGGACCACAGCGACGATAACCAAACAGTTACCGAACACGGTCACCATGCAGAACACCATCAGCACCGCCGACAGCGGGAAACGGTCGCTGAAAATCGACCGACAGGAGACCGCCTCCTCCGTGCCCGTCGGGTCCTCGTACTCGACAGTGCCGTTTACCAGCGCCACCATTGTCGTCCAGTTCATTTTCGTTCACTTTCCCTGCAGCTTCTCTATGTCACGAAAGAAGTTTTTACTCGTTGTATGGATTCGCTATTCCGGAAAATCGTCACTGTAACACACAAAGTAATTACTCAGCGTGTTCAAACTGTTCACGATTTATGTTGATTCAAAAAAATAAAATAAAAACAGATTCGTTCACTAAATTTATAAATTACTTAAATAAGTACCTATAAATGACGATACGTCTCATGTTCTGTAGCTTTATTAGAGTTGTTATTTTTTACAACCTAAAAATTATAATATAATATCATATTTGATTAAGTTGTGCATTTTGTGTTCTTAAACAAATGGATACAAAAAAGTTCCTCTAAAATGTTATTACTAGAGCCCGGAATTATATTCTTTTGCATGTTTGAGAATATTTCAAGATAAAAGAATGGTATTTCGTATAATAAAGAATATTAGAGAGTATATATCGATTAATTTGTATAGTTGTTCGATATTTTTGGTTGCAGTGACGTAAATAATTTTAAATTATATTATGTCCGATAATAGTGATAATGATATGATATTGAAAATATACTATATATTTATATACCATCGTCCATCGTATATACAATTGTTATACCCTACGTAGTAATGTGCTGCAATCCACTGTACTATATAATAATATGATAACTGATTTGCAATATGCTCCTGTGACTTCAGTTGACGCGAACGTTCTTTTAGTACATATAAGAACATTTTGACCGACCGTCGCACAAGTATGACACCAGAGCACATGGAACAAAATATAGTTATTAACTGTTTCCAAACATTTTCTTAGTTAAAAATTTAAAATAATTAAATATTTAATATTATTATTAATAATTTAATCGAACTTTTCTTAACATGAAGTATTTTTTATTGTGTACCTATTTTATATAGTATTTATATCAGGTTTTTGTACTATTTAATTATTTTGAATATTATGTATCTTATTGTATCTATTTATATCAGTTTTTTTATTATTTGCTTAATTTTCTTGCATATTGAGAATATATATTAATAAAAAAGCATATTTTATTATGATTTTTAAAGAATATTGGAAGAATATTTTCAACTTTTTAAGAGAATATTAGCATCTTATTTTGGCTATTTTTAAAGAATTTAATTCCGGGCTCTAGTTATTACAATGAATACCCTACACTAATATATTCAATTGACAATTATTTTAACTTTTATAATTCACAATTAACTTTACATATTTTGTAAGTAAACAAATTTATATTAAAATGAATCGATGTTTTTTTTCAATTCGCACATTTTTCAAAACCTTATTATTGTACCATAGTGCAGCTGCGGCAATAGTAACTGAAAGTATAAATATAAATATTTGATATATTTTTTAACAATAGAGACCGTAAACAGTAATATAGATTTTTCTCTCAATAATAGGTATTTATCGAAGAACATTTCTATATTCATAAAATTATTAATATATGAAATGCCATCTGTTTTTTTTAAATGTATTTTTATGGAGAAAATTTCCATCAATTTATCTGCTTTTGTTCAATCAATTTTTGTATCGGCTCATCGCGTTGAAATTGTTCATAAATTATTTAGAACGAATCCCTATTGACACGAGTACGTGATGTACTTCACTTTTATTTGTTTTATACTTATGACTACCCGATTATTGTCAAATCCAAACTTCCGAAACGATTACCTATTTCATCTCTTGTCATATGTCAACTCGTCTAGTTTTAATATAGCATTTATTTTATAGGAAATACCATTCATCTATTCATTGCATCGTCAGTGATTGTTGTTTGAATTTGAATAATGCATTGTTTGCTACGTACCTACCTACCGTTGCAATGAGTCACTATAAGAAAACAAACTAGGTTAAGTAAGGTTTAAATTTCGGCATAGTTCATACTATTGTTATATTATTCTTATTTTGGATTTATAGATTCATGTTTTTATTTAATATAGGTCAATTATTATAGTTCGGTGCATTTGTCATTATAGGCACAAGTAAATACACCATACTATCGTCACTCATTTTATTTTTCATTGACATATTTTACCCCTCACTTGCGTGTTGTATTTTTTTAAAGAACGTTACTTACCCTATGAAATCAAATTAAATTATACAATATGATATGATTTATATTTTATATATGACGTATATCTATAAAAAGGTTTATCGATTAACTCGTTTAATATTTTATTGTTAAATTAATTACGCGGTGTTAAAAATTGTTGAGCTGTAATAGTATTACTAAAAGCTTATATAAAAAAAAATTATTAGAGTGATGCACAATGTTAAGTTAAATTTGGTATTTTATTATTGCTTAAATTACTAATGAAATAAAAATATATTTATTTAGCTGAATTAATGAATAATGTAAAATTATAAAATATGGAGAAATATTCAAATAACATAAATATTTGTATTATCTATATAAGAGGTATCCAGTAATACACTCATGGGAGGTTTATTTATCTCGTAGGTTATTTTCACTACTAAAAAACGTTCAAAATCTTTTTTTTTTAGAAAACATATTACATATAATCATCTTTTTAATATCCCTAAATGGTTTTATAAAAAGGAACACAATTTTAGGGTATTAAAATATTTAAAACTGTAATTAGGTTTTAAATATAATAATATTATGATGTGCAAACATAGTACTGCATAATGTGGTATGTATAGTCCGATAATCTGCATTGTTTTAATATTTTTTTGTATACTTTTCCTAGGTGGTTTGACGTAAATTATAAGTTTTATTGACTCAAATCAAATAAACACGAAATTATTAGCATACTTTGAAAATTTTTCTATAATATAATATAGATCACTTTAAAAAAAAATTTTAATGAAGTAACAAAACATATGTGTTAAAAAGAGATATACAATTACTGCTGCTAACGGTGTAATGTTACTTTAACTGTCACTCATGTATATTTTAATGACACGGTAATCTGAATTCTAAATCAGACGAAGCGATGGTTGTAACAAAATGTACCGTTTAGTCTGTTGAATAACATCTCGCAAGAAACTATAAATCATGTTTATTCAAATATCTTCAAAGAATACGCGAGCGCTTTGACAATATGAGCGCGTATAGTGATCGCTTTGGAGCGGGAATGGGTGGGTAGGGTTGAAAACGCGCGTACTGAAATGTTATTCCGGTGAATAAACTGCCAACGGGTAGGTTGTTATACGAAAAGAACAATGAAGGTCGGGCATGACGTATCGGGTGATTACGGGGTCATTTATGAAGGAAACATTTCCGGTCCGGAACTGACACGGAAGGACAAGAACAAGGAAAAAAGACACTAAATCCGGTTTATATGGACTAGATACTACTGTAAAAACGTGCATCAGTAACTGTAAATGATTTAGATAAAAATTTGTAGATAGAAAATTCAGAGCTCAATATTATATATCGTTGGCCAAATGGTACTATCAGGTATTTCAAATTTTTTTTTTATAAGACGATTTTAGTATTTACATTTTTATAACCTCTTTACGGTTATTTCTTTATCATATTGATGATGGATTTTTCATTGGTTGTGATGATATTATAGTTTTTATAACAACTCGTTTTTGTATAATCACATAAATAACACGTATCTCAATATTTTTTTCAATTTATATGATAATTATTATTATTATGTACTATAATAGTTTATACTGGTAGCATGAAGATGAAAAGGAACTTGAACCATCAATATTTTATACAATTATTTTTAATTTATGTATTACAAAACCAAAAACAACAAAAATAATCATATTTTCATATGGCTTTAGGTACCAAAATTGGAATGTGATAATGGCCAATGCTCTGTTAATTTTTTTAATTAAACGAATTGTTCATATAGATCAATAATTTTTCATTAGGAGACACACACAAATGGAATTTTATAGTGTTCACAGTTTTATATAACGGTATTTAAAAGACGAAGAATTATACTTGTCTTTAGAATTTATAAGACTGACTAAAAAAGTACAAAAAAATCCTTCACCATATGAAAAAACACAATTAAATTATGAAGAGTATATTTGTATCCTATATTTGTAAACTGTAATATTCGAACTATAATTGTTATGCTAAAAGTACTATATTACGATGATTTTTTTAACTATCAACTAATTTGATAAATATGATAAAAATTAATTATATTGGGTTATACAAAAGCTATACTGAAGCAAAAGATCGACGAATATTAAAAATGAACCAATTAGTAAAAAAATATTTTATAAGCTTTCATTTAATCATACACATTTAGAAATTTCACAAAAACCAGAACAGTTAAGACCAAAAAGAACCGATTTGACACTAAATGTTCAAAATTATACCCTATGTACCAATACAATTAACAGTCACAACATGGAATGATCTCCAACGCCTCAAACTTAATTTACCATACGGTACTCATTCATTTTTTTAATAAGCTCTCTTATGCAGGTGTTACTTAAGTGAATAATTTAGACTAAGCAACCAAGCAATTTATTTATGAACTCATCCAAAGTAACATAAATTTTAGAGTTTAAAGTTTTACAAAGTTGTTTTTTATTCCTAAAGAATAAAATAAAATAAATTGATAATTACCATCATCAATTTTGTCACTGGTAACGAATAGTATGAGTAATATTAAGTGTGTTAATTATAACTACATTACATCAAGTTATTACTTATTGTATTTAAATAGTTAATTTTGTATTCAGACTGTTATAATCAATAATCACACGAGTATATTATTATTTAACCTTATAATTATACAAATTTTTCAATTTTCGTTTTTTGATCTTTATAAAATAAATTGTTTATTATAATCAATGTAATACTAGTTACGAGAAGTACTAGATGTTATTAATAATATTTAAGACTGTTATAATAATTAAATAGTATTATAATAATGTTATTATTAAAGAAAAAAAGATTGTGTTAAAATACCATGTATCTGTGTACTTCTTTATCCCAGTACCAAGTATTATACCATATCCCAAAAACAAATTTATGATACCACGTATCTCAAAAAAAATAAATATATAGTATATAATATAAGTAATACATACTTATTGGTGTACAATCTAGCTTTTTGTACAGTATTTCAAGTAGTTAATGATGATGTGGTCAATATTAAATTTATTGTATTTAAAATAAGTAGATTTTATTCATCTTGAAAAATTACGAAAATCGAAAAACGTGCTATTACCGTTTGGTAATAGTCAACAATGATTAATAAGCTAGACGCGTTTCGTCTTTAACATTTTTTTTTTCATAGATTCATATTAATGTAGTAGTGAATGAATTAATGAGTGATGGCGATAGCTTGTATTTAAAAAATTAAAAAATACCCAAACAAAACTTATTTTTATGAAATAAGGAATACAATTTTTCTATTTAAATACATAATTTACAATTTTCTATCAGTAGTTATTAGAATAAAAAAAAGTTTAAAAGTACATTTGTACTAATTAAACATATTATTTGATGTATTATGCATTTAATATATTAATTTAAATAAAATTGTTACAATTTTAAATTTGAAAATTTAATACAAGGCTCTAAACATAATGTTACAATAGCAGTTGAAAAATAAAAGAAATTCATAGAACTAATTTTTTTTTAAAAGCATTCAAAGTTTGAATTTTGACAAAATACGTAAAAATCACAACAATTCACAAATTATTTTAAGCTAGAAATTCATAATTTTTTTCCTTTTATATCTAAGATTTGAAAATGTAATACAAGGCTCTTAACGTATTTTTACAATAGCAGTTGAAAAATAAAAGAAATACATAGTCACAATTTTTGTTTATAAGCATTAAAAGTTCAAATTTTGACTAAATACGGAAAAATTACGATAATGTTCAAATTATTTTATGTTAGAAATTCATAAAAAATTTTATTAAATCTAAGATTTGAAAATTTTTAATAATCTATAATATATCCTAGATAGATAAATCGTCTTCGCTCAGAGTACAGCAGAACGACATCCACTTTCCCGCTTTTTTTAATATTTAATTTTATGTGTAATTGAAATTTGCTTTTTTAGAATTAAATTATTAAATGCTATTTTTGGCTTTTTTTTGGCTACTTAAAATGCTTTTTTAAGGATTTATTTTGCTACAAAATCCTAGCCCTAGTAATGAAATATAATGAAAATCTATTTGATTATTGATATTCCTCATTAAAAATAACTATACATGTTGTATGAATGAAATATAACCAACCGAATATTGATTGTACACAAATAATTATTATGTAAGATAAATGTATTAACTTTTGTATACTTAAATTAAAATTTGGAAAACCGGCTTTAAAAAAAATCAAGATTAATTTATATATTGGTTTCTAGAATAGTTTTATAGCTCTATAAAAAAAAAAAATGAATATCAAAATTGAACAATCTCTTCCACATAGTAAATTTAAATGGTTATCATGTGAAAATTGATAACGTAAATTGGTTGTGTGTGTATCTTTAATGTATTTCATATTATATTGTTTATAGTATGATTGGAATTGTCGTGATTTTTTTCTTTTTTTTTCTGTACAACTATAAACTATAGTTACAAGATGTAAAACATGGAAAAAAATATGTTTGACAAAACAAAGATATTGTTATCTTATATACAAGAATAAAGGTTTAGACTGTTTATAGTAATATTTATGGAACACCTTTATTTCGATTTGGTACGATACAGTTTAGTTTACCGGTCTCGAAAATACAATCGATATCGTCCAGTGGAACACCGTTTGTATAGATATCTATTTACATTTACGATGACTCGTCAGTTTTTTATTTCCACAAATCGCTATTACTACCTATAGGTATAATAATATGACCTTATAATGTTATATAATAATAATAACGAATAAGTAACACAGTAAGCATGTTCGAATAACTATGTTAATTTATTTAACTACAATATAAAATAAATAATAATACAATGTCGACTACAATAATTGGAAAAGTGGGATAAATAATACATAATTTAAGCCACGTTATCGTCAAGTGGTTCACGCTCGAGGAATAACTGACATTTTCCTTTATCGAACAAATGGCTATTATTTGTATAACGAATCGAATCTGCACAACAATAATAAACTATCACGTTTTATAGATTCTGAGTACAGTGATACATTGGTACTGTTTGGTTTTAAACCGATGTGTGTTTTTTTTAAGGTTTATTTCTGAAGCTTTATAGCTAGTCAAATAGATAGGAAAGTTGTATAAAAGCACCTCTATAGATTTTAAATTGAACACTTTTGTACCATAAAGTGGTCATTATTTAGGAATTTCCGGGGGAAACACAAGATATATAGCGACCTTTTGAAAAAAATATTGATTATTTTTTCGTAAATCTAGCTCTAAAACTCAATATCAGCTATTTAGAATATAATTATTTATTTTTGTTTAAATATTTAAATACGCCCACTCCTGTAAACTATTTTTTATGTTGGAAGAAATATTTGCATCCGATTTCTATATGCATATTAAATCTACGTTAACTATCTCAAAAGTATTTTAAAACGTTGTTTAGGATTCTATTTCTTATAAATATAAACAATAATTTCATCTTTTGAACCTGAAAACTTTATAGAAATGATAGTTTATATTTTATTTATTGTTTTATCTATCGTAAATACCAATGTAGGTCCGATATCTGTGACCGAATAATTTTTACCAAACATCATATTGCCATCAAAGATCCAGTAACGACCATCGGTAATCTCTTGGTCCCCTCATTACCATGCCAAGATTTCACAATATACCTCTCCTGTATGGTGGAACATCTTCCCGTTTTTAATAGAAGGGTGTTGGGGGTTCAAAAAAATTCAAGGCCAAAAGTGTTTTATTGCAGGAGATGACACCATTCGTTTAAGAAGAGGTTCGACAAAAACTTGCAATAATCTAAGTACATAGTCTTACTATTTCTATTCTTTATTAAACTACATTTATCTCATTTTAATAAAGTTTATAGTTTATTAGTTATTTCAAAATAAATGCTACTTTATTTATCATTTATAGCATTTAAAATCAAATGGTTATATAATATATATTTAATATTTAATAACTGAGTACCTAATAAGTAAACAATTGTTGCTGTAGAGCAGTGATCCCAACTTATAAGAACTATTAGTTTTGTGGCATGATTCATTTCAAAAATGAGTTCCTCACTCTAAATAAAAAACAGGAGTCTCTGAATTTGAACTCAGCCCCCCCCCCCCATATGGACGTCTATACACAAGCTTGAGTGATTGATACGTGTAGTTGACTTCAAATTGTAATGGCGGAAAAACTGTGTGACTCAATCAAATGTATATAACACTTACGCACAGAAAGGAGTCTCTAGCAAGACTTTTCGATATACATATAATGTTAAGTAAGTTTAAGAAAAAATTATGAAAGACACCAATGAAATATCTCAAACGTTGTATATTTAATTACGTGCATATTGTTGTGTGTACATTATATTATATTATTTAATATAATCAATGGAAGTGTATGAACTTAATCAGATTTTCAGTTGAAATTTGTCACAACTATCAAAATACAAAACCATAGCTTTCTACAAAATCCATAATTACACAACAATCAGCAATAGTAATAAAGATATTTACAGGTAATATTAAAGATTTCAAAATTTATAGAAACGGTTTTTAGTAATGTGATTGACTAAAATTCCCTTTGAATGTAGAACGTATTTAAACGCTGTTACACATTTAATACTGATATGCACACTACTAATAATTTAATCTAGAAACAATAAAAATTGAAAGCTTACAGTATGCGAAAATTTCTATTTTCTATTATGACTATTTTTAATAAACCATTTGTAGGTGTTGAAAATAAATTATAATTAAGATTAAGATAAATGTATACAACAATTTTTACAATTGGTAAGATTTTTAATATTTTTTAATATAGACTAAAGCTTTTTATACTTGCCAATTATAAATTATAGTAGTGCATTTTTTAACAATAAAACAAGCAAAAAATAAAATACCCCAATAAATACAACAAACAATCACACATTTTATGATTTAAAAAAAAGTTATTCAATTATTTATGTACAAACTTTATGTAATAATCTAAATTAATTTTACGGTGCATCAGTTAACAAAAGGGGCTATCTTTGGCGTAGAATTTATTTCTTCAAAAACTTTGTGGGGTAATATAAAATGAAATATTTAAGATTTCATTAATTAATAAATACTATAATTCATTTAAAATGCATATTTAGTGTAGGTTGGATGTTAGCATATAGGTAATACCTAACAAAAATAGCATTATTAATATTATCGCAAATGAACTCAAACATTTTAAATATCTTTCATTTTAGTTAAATATATAACTTAATTCATTTTATATTTTAATTAATTAAAGTTGAAGTAAATTCAAATCAGGTCTAATGTTACCTACTCAATAATTTATATTTTCTAAATGTTAAAATCAAAGTGAATTTTATACTTATAAAAACATTTTTTTAAAACTACTTTGTTGACATATAAGCTTTTTATTTTTATTGTCTTAGTCAAGTTTAAGATATAAATAAAATTGTGATTATTATATTCATATTGACATTCTAAAAATGAGTTAATAGTTTTATACACATAATTTATCACTTACAAAAACACATTTAGAAGTGGAACGACGAAAATATTTCTTTTACAATTCAGGTTCTGTTATTTTTTTATTTTATATGTCCTAAGACACTTTTCATACCATAAAAAATACTTCAATATTATGGATGGCAGTTTCTTGTAGCAAACTTAGTTATTACTTTGGTAGGTAAAAAGTAAAACAATATTCAGTATTTTTCAAAATAGTAAAAATATGAAAAATGAGAATATAGTATTATTATAGATTATACAATTTATAGTTTATATAATTTTTGATAAAATCACTGTGCTTTTTACAATAAATAAAAATATATAACCATAAATTCATTAAATTTTCTTCAAATAACATATGCTGTTATTAAAATATTATTATATTTTAGACATGATATAATTTTTTTAATATTTTAGCTATTTATTGTTTCTTTAAATTTTAGGATTTTCAGTTTTTATGTAGATTTATGATAACATAAATAATTATTTATTTCATCTCAAAACCTTGACAATTTAATAGAAACTAGAATATAGCCTTAATAATATTTAAATATATTTTCAACAGAAAGTATCTATACTAAAATTCGCTTCTAATAAAATATATGTTATATTGTGTATTACACGTTTTACATTTAAACTTACTTTTCACCTAACGTTTTCCACTCTTGGAGAGAGGATATATATTTTGTATATATTTTAATTTAATTAATCTAGTTTACTGTCTATTATCCTGCTTGATAAAAATGTATAAATATAGTGTTTAGATTAAGGACAATAATTAATGTACCATCTAAATAATTCTTAAAAGTTAAAACGCTTAAGTGCACTTATTATAATATGTAATTAAAGTCGTATTAAATACTAAATATTGTAATAGTTTTAAATTATTTATTTAATTTACAAAACTGAGTATGCGGGATTGATGATAAGTATAATACTTGTGAGAAAATGTGCACGTGACCAAGTAACACCGTGGGTATCGCAGTCTTTATATTATAAAAAGTGAAACACACCAATATATATATATAGCTTGTATAGGTAGTTTAGATGATGAAAAAAAAATATTTTTAATATCATATATTATATATGTATATTATATACATAAAGAGCTAATTTATATATGTTATGTAGTATTTTTTTATAGTAAATATCATGTAATTATAATTATTTTAAGAGTAAAACAAAAAAGGGCAATAAAAAAATTGAATGTACTAGGAAAAAATAAAAACCAATAAAAATGTTAATTATAATATTTTGCGTGGATTTGAGGGGAAGTGTTGTCTTTTATTTAAATTAGAAGTGAAATAAATATTTCAAACAAAGTTTTCTGTGAAAGATAAATTAACAAATTATCATATTATGTTTAAAAATTTATAATATTATACATATACAATGAACAAGAATACATTTCAATTATTAAAATAAAGTGTCCCAATTAAATTATGGTATTGTGTTTATACAGTTGATTTTATTATGGATTCTTTTAAAAATCGTAAAATGTTTAACGTATTTTGTAATTTTCAATAAAATTAAATATTCAATTTTTATTTTTCAGTGTATTTTAGAACTGATTGTGAATATCAATAAGATAATTGTGCATAAAAAATAATCTTTATATATTAGAGATACAACCATACATAATTGCATAATCCTATAAACTGTTTACGTGTTTAAAATTTATATTTAAACACAATTAATTTATTTGTATATATTATATAATATACATACATATCTAAACGTTAATTATGCTTAAAATAACCAAACATAAAAGAAATTAATTACGCGCGATCCATAAAATGTATGTCAGCTTTTAATTGTGTAAACCTTCCAAGATTTGGACTATCTTAAAGTTAGCAAAAAACCCTATTAGACTTTACCTCCCATCTATTTAAGGTTTTTTTAGAATACATTAAATTTGCATCTCAGCTGTAACTAAATAACGACCGTCTTTGTATAATACCATTTTTTTTTTTTTTTTAGATTTGGGTTATTTCAAATATAATTTGTTTAATTTATTAATAAACCTCAAACTACATTTAAGACTTTTTTTAAATTTTACTTCGAAAATCCAGTGATCGGTTCAAACTCTTTCTATGAATTGTACATCAACAGATTATTTATTTTTATAATGGTTATTTTACATCTGAACTACTAGAATTCATACTATTTACATTAAAATCGTTGGGACCCTTGGAAAACAAATATTACACTTAAGACTGAAACAAACTTTTCATGAGGAATTCAATAAAACCATACTAAATAAAACTATATTAGCAATTATTATATTATAATATTAATATTTTTCATTCAATTGATGAATATTTTTTTATTACAAAACAAAAAGGCATAATAATTTTTCAGAGAAAAATTATTAAATTAAAACTATAGGTAAAGTTTAAATTATGATTCTTTTTTTTATATATATAAAATCATGAAGCTAAACATATAAAGAAATTTTGATTTGAGTTTTAAATGAAACACAAATTAAACTAAAAAATTGATTATAAATGAGTTCTTTTTAAATAGAAATGTTAAAACATATTTTATTTTATTGTTAGTACTAAATTAATACAGTCTCTATATACAAATTGATTTAAACAATTACGGATTTAAATTTTAAAATCAGGGAAGACTTAGTTGTTATTTATTAGAATATAAATAGTTGTATTCATTTTATGTTTGATAAATACTAAATGGTTCATTGTTATTATTAATTATTATTAAGTATAATATAATTTAAATAAGCAACTGATTGAATATTTTTACATTATATTTTCTTGTTAACAATATTAATTTAAAGTTAAATACAAAAGTATTATTGTTATACTACTGTATATTACTGTAATATTTTCTAATCATAGCAATAATTTAATGATTTTGATAAAAATGTATTCCAATATCTCAACAATGCGTTTATCGAGCGTTATATAAAATGATACAAATATTTATTTAACATACCTGTTTTACGTTGAACGCATATAATAAAAATGTTTATTGTCTGCAATGAATTAAACCGTTTAACGGTGTTTGTTAAATTTTGGCGTAAGGTAAATAATACTACAATTCCCGCCCTCGCGATAAAGAGATGCATTATCGTCGTTAACGTCGTTTTTTCGGGATATTATTTTCTGATTCACTGCCATCATGATGTTTTTTTTTATGACAGTTTAATTATATATATTTTTAATATACTAATAATGAATCAACAACACAATGCAAATCGCTATTAATAGCGTTCAATCAAATAACCAAAAATGTTTTAACTTAATTATAATTTTAAAAATATATGGTTTACGTTAAAAAAGGGAGATTTTAGCGTAAAACACATTTTTCGGTTAGATGTGGATGATTGGATTGTACTGAATATAATATGTTAATTATACATGTATGCGTAGGGGTGATAAATGTTTACATATATAGTTGTACTACTGACGATTTTAGATTCTGAGCGGGGCAATGAATGTATTTTTTTTTAAATTTTAAGCTCAAATCATGAACAAATACTACGAATCGTAATAAATACAGAAATAGACTACATATTATATCAATAAGGAAAAAAATCATTAATAGAAACAGTGTGTTTTTGCATATCAGTAGACCTTAATTTAGCGCACAAATGAAAATGTATAATATATATATATATATATATGATAAAAAATAAATCAAAACCAAATTTACTCAACTCTTAAAAAAAAAAACCCCGTGACTGCTAGACGACAGCACGTGATCAGTTTGACTTGCCACGACTGGCGTTCAAATAATACTTAACTATTAGTCTTACATGGCAGTGTGTCAAAAACATTAAACATTTTTTGAAAAAAATTCGGGGTGTGGGGTTTTCAACGACAAATGTACACGCCAAACATGCAAACATAATACAATAATAGTATAATACATTATGTACTCACACACGCACACACACACACTCGCGTGGGTGTTTTTAATATTATACAATAATATTTTTAGTCATTTCCGCCGACATCGCTTCCGGTCACCGCTGCCACCGCCGGAATTGAAATCGTCGCACACACTTACACACACACACTAGTAGGCACTGTAACACACTCTTACACGTTTATATATATATATATATATCTCACGAAAGACAAGTGCACGTCATCTACTCAGTTGTGGACCCCGAGCCACCGCCATCACCGTCGTCGACGACACACGTCATGACTCGCGCGAGACCAGTGAGATCACGGTGTAGGCACCGCGTGTGAGTTGGTCGCGAAACCTTCTCCACCGTTCGAACGCGACGTGCTCCGCTCGCACCGGGACGAGTATATAAACGAGCGTGACTCGCGCGGCCCGAGAGCGCACTGCGCCGAGACCAAGCTTGTTGTCCGCGCTGTAGGACCGAGCGAAATTGGCGGCGGTGGCTAAAACCGTAACGATTCCGTCGTTTTTAGAGCGCCTATATGAGTTTTTTTTTTTTTAATTCGTGAATTATGACCCCCCTCAATAAGGCAAAAACAAGACAAGACGATTTTTATTTTTATTTTTTTAATTCAATCAATTTCACAGACATTTTACAGTTGGTTTATTTTTGTGGGGGAGGGTAGGAATCATTTTGTAGTAAGTTTATTTATGGTAGTACGAAAATTTTAAAAATATACTAGTCCAGCAAACAGTAATATATTATATTTTATTAACACTTTTTGTTTTATAGTTCTTAACTGCTGTTTCAATATTAATATGGCTATAAATAAATAAGTTTTTATTCAACATAACAGTGAAAACTTTGGTTTATTACATTCTAATAACAGCTATTAACTTACATTAAATAGATGAATAATATTTTAAAGTTTTAAACTACAAAAAAAATAACCAAAATTATTATTCTTTAATTAAATATCAAATTTAATGAAGATTTTAAATTTATATGTTTTATTATTTTCAATAAAGGTAAAACTTGGAAAAACTTGTTTTTCAAATGTTTTCAAATCTAAGCAATAAAAATTTAAGATTTAATACAGTTAAACATTTTCATAAATTCTAATAAACACGCATTGTCTTGTAAAATTAGTCTTGTTTTATTTTTGTTATTTTGATCACTCAAGTACAAACTTCGTGTAATTTTCAAATAGAAACCACCATCAAGAAATTTTTTTTATTTTCAAACAGGTGACGAGGGGAAAAAATTAAAAAAAGTTAAAAAATCATATTCTTTACATTATCGGTCAGTTCATAACTTAAAATTATATTGCAATCGAATATCTCGTCGATAACATAACTTTTAACTAAATTTAAATTTTATTGATGACATGTAATCACTTACCTTCAGAATTCTCATATGACTATCGAAAATTCAGTTATTAATGTTACTAATTAGTAGTTTTTTCAATTCACTATCGACTCTATATCAACTCCCTTTTTTCAACTGTTGTTGAAGCCGAATGACTTATTATAATAATTATAATTAATTAATATAATTAATATAATATTAATATAATTAATTATTATTATTATAATAACTAACATATTTAAAATTGATATTGGTTTATACTCACTAAGTAATATTGTTATACCATGTTATAAAAATACTCATAATGATTCATATAAATAGATGAAATTATTGCGCTATTAAACAACAATAAGTCATCAAGATCGGAACATAATTCTAAATAAAATAGAAAAATTATTAAAGATGAGATAACCCGTTCTATCGTGAATTCCCCAATTCAAATGATTAATAAATCAGGTAAAAAACTGCACTCTAGTTAAATCAAAAAGAATATCCAATTGCTTTAACGATTGCACTAAAAATTTACCATAAATCATATAAAACATTCAAAACAAATGAATAATGATATATATCATATATACAATACGTACAGATACTAAATAACTAAAATAACTAACCTCAAATACTACAGAAATGTATCTCAATAAAATGTTACTTATGTTATTATTGTTACAACACAATTTCAACAAATTTGGAATTAAAGGAACGGATTATAATGTATTAAGTTCATACAACAAAACTGCACGTTCAAATAAGCAATGAATTGAGTGAAGAAACTTCAATGATTTGTAGTGTATCACAAGAAACTACTTTCCACACTTTTCAGTGTACTCTGTACATAATATTAAGTAAACCAAATGAATGGTTTGAATACACATGGGAAACTATAGTTTAATATATAGGTGCTTAGATGACACAATAATTGTACATATTAATTGAAGGTACCATTATCACTTGTTCAAATTTTTTTTTTAAAGTCCTGGCGAAGATAAATTGTTGTAGTCACGCTGATGATTATACAGCAATGAGTGACAAATGCGTTACAATCAGTACACATTACACACAGGCTAGTTTATCACTACCTAGAAAATTACCGGTTAATGGGTACCCACCAATAAGATTAAAATATAACTTTATCTTTTATGGTATCGTGAACAGAACTTATTCGTGAACGGCGAGACAAGTACACTTTTCCGTAGGTAAAATAGTAGTTCTCTTGAACCATGTCATTTAATTGGAATAATTGTTCCCAAACCTACTGATCTTAATCCACAGACGCGCAACACTTTTTTAAGAAAAAAACCTTTGCGAGATTATCTCTAACTTGTGCAGAACTTTGTACTCCGAGCCGTTTATAAATATGTTTCAAGCTTCAGGTATTTTTTACCCATAAAAAAAGTTCTGACTAACTAATACGATCATTCTGGATTTAACAATGGTTAGTGAGTTTTAATATTAACCAATGAAACCTACATCGATATTAAAAACATTGTTTGTATTAATAAAGAAGCTTTATCTGTATTAATAAATTAATATTAAGTACTATCTAAATTATATTCTAAACTTTGATTACAGTACTTGTTTCCTATAAATACTATTATGATTCCTACTACTATTTATGGTATACCACTACTATTATACTATATTGTATATAAATACAAAATACTTAAGTGCCCAACACATTGACAGTAACCACTCACAACATAATTTTGGCTGTGAGACAAATGTCAACAATTACCCTCTCACGTTACCAATGATTAGAATAGGATAAAACTGTCAACCTGAAATATAAAACCAAAAGAAGAATACCATTTTATGGTTTGACTTATAATACTGGTGTGTAAAAATCCCAAATCATCTAAACTTAAAAATGTTCCAATGCTTTAAAAAAATTACAAAAACACTTCAACTAAATTTTTTAATCCGAAATTGAGAAATTAAGTATTTCTAATATAATATTATTACAGATGAAAATGAAAATGAAAAATAAAACCAGAACGATTTTACTCTTCAATGATCACTTTTATAAGTTATCGGACTAAGTGCTCTTCTTAATTCAATTTCTTAATCAGATCTTATTTTTCCACAAGAATTTCTACTTCCATACCTATGATTTCATTATATTTTTATTGTTCCCATTATTATACTTGATTTAATTAAGGTTTTTTCTCATTGTTTGATATTATTAATTTATTATATTATTCTGTTACTCTGTTGATTTATCTGTTATAGGTACTATCGGTGACTCTTTAAAAAAAAAAAATCCATTTCCTTTACTTGGGAAATAATGTTTTGTACAAATATATTAATGATAATATAATAATACAATTAATGTCATGAGCCATGTATTATATTTATTCTGAATGCTTCAATTTGAGTGGTTAAGTTGTACACAAAAGGGGTAGTTATTAGGAATCATAAAATCCATCAGGATATTCTTTAGGTGTACAGTGTAAAAGAGTCGTGACAGTCATAACAAAATATTTGATCCAAGGAATGAATAGTTATTTGGAAAAAAAATATAATAACCATGTAAGAAGGCACATTGTGTATTTTATAGTATGGTTCCCACTCATTTTTATGAGGTAAAAACTTTATATTATTATTGATTTAAGTAATTTTGTATATACGCTCATTAACAAATCGTAACTGTTACATAATTTGTATAATAAAACTATGAAATTTAAATGATTCAATATCCAATGTATTATAATTGAGTAAGTATAGGATGTACAGTATACATAATAATGTGATTTGTATATATATTTCATATATGTATAATGTATATTTATTAACTCGTTTATATTATGTTTATAATGTGACTCTCGATAGAAAACTGACTTTATAGTTTTATGTTCTAAAAAAAAAAAAGCTGAACAATTATAGCTCCCGTATATCATCATTAAATTATAAACGTTTTATAATTTGATATTTGTTGAAATACCTTTGCTTGTCATCCAGCAACAAATTTAAATTTAGACCAAGGATTTCTTATGTTTAGTTACAGCAGAAATATGTCATATTGACTGTAATACAATGCAAATAATACCGAGTAAGAAGGTATACGTTTGAATATGGTATTATAAGTTTATGTACTTACAATATGTATTTTTACATTTTGTTAAACTTTAATGAATATTTTTATGTAAGTGTCGTATAGAATTATAGTATGATGTATATATGCAGTATTGTATAATATATATAGTGTATAAAGTCTTAATTCGCCATTGGTGACATTATTTTTTAAACACCGTTGTTGACGTGTGAGTGAAACACTCACACATTAATATATATAGTATTTTTGATAGAAATGGTTAAAAATAAATTTATTTGATTATATAAATATGAAATGTATTGGAAATCATTAACTGACAAAAAATTTTCTCAGAAATAAATAATTAACTTTAAAAAGCGGAAAAGTGGATATCGCTCTGCTGTATAGTAGGTTACAAGTGGTTTACTGTTATGGATGGAATTAAATTTGAATCCAATGATATTATATCATTGTATACGAAAAACGATTCTGAGCGGAAACGGTTTATCTGTCTAGGATATATTATAGATAATCAAAAATTATCAACTCTTAGATTTACAAAGAAAACATTTATGAATTTCTATCTAAGATAATTTTAACTTTAAATGCTTATGAAAAAAAACTGTGCCTATGTACTTTTAATGTTTTTAAACTGCTATTGTAACAATGTGTTAGATGTCTTGAATTCAATTTTAAAGCTTTTCTTCCCAACAAATAAATTTTTATCGATATTTATAGAAAAAAAAAAGAAAAAGTTGAAAAATTTTAAATGTCAGGAAACAGCTCAAAACAAATCAAAATATTTTGAAAATTTTATAAAATATAGTAAATTCCTATATAAACATTCAGTGAAATTTTTTATGAATTCCTAGCTTAAAATAATTTGCGAATTTTCATAATTTTTACGTATTATATCAAAATTCAAACTTTGAATGCTTATAAAAAAAAAATTGTGACTATGTATTTCTTTTATTTTTCAACTGTGATCGTAAAAATATGTTAAGAGCCTTGTACAAGATTTTCAAGCTTTTCTACCCAAAAAATAAATTTTTATCAATATTAATTAAAAAAAAATAATAACGATTGAAAATTTCATATGCCTATAAATAATTCAACTTGTCGAAATTTTTGAAAATTGCATTGTAGATAGAATATATTTATATAAACATTCGGTGAAAATTTCATATATATATTATGGTCAATTTTTTTAAAGTTACATCAAAAACCAAAATCGATTTTGTCAAAAACTATTTGTGCATAAAATTTCCCGATTTCCCTTTATTTTTAGTTTGTTTATCCCGATTATTTTGAAAAATAATAATAAAAGACCCCCCCCCAAAAAAAAAAAAAAAAAAACTACCAACTATATTCATTTTCTGATCGAACAAGGTACTGAAGTTGAAAATTGAAGCATTTTAACTGTCCCAAAACGTGACGACATACACACAAAAAAAAATTTAATTTAAAAACATCACAAATCATGGTAAAATCAATGTATTCCTCGCTCCACTCAGAATCTAAAAATATCGAATATAATTAATGCTTTGAAGTCATAAATGACTTTGGTATATTATGACACCCGCGAGTGCCGAGTAATAATGTTATAAGCACGATGTTTGGTTTTATTGGTAAGAAAGTTTTTGCACCTTATTGGTTTTTCTTTACTCAAGTACAACTCATGTTCAGAATAAGAATGGCATTATTACTAGTATCGCCAACGTCATCATCATGATCAGTATCATTATTATGCATGTCAGATACATTATCTGGTACAAATTGGAATCAGCGTCAGAATCATCACTATCTTCTAATTCAACGTCTTTATCAAAATCGTCCAACCAAACATATATACCTATGTCATAATTTTCACATTTTTAACATAAATATTTCATAAACACGTAATTAAAATAACGTAATAATATATTTTGCTCGAATTGCAAGGTATTGCAAGGTATTGACGAATATTAATAAAAATAATAAGATTATAAGCCGAAAATTAAAACAGTATTATTATAAAATACATGGTAACGTCATCAGTAAAGCATAAATATATATATATAATGTTGTCAAAATCGAATGATACATGATCCAGTAGTTCTAAAAATAGCAATTGTGTGAGTATAATGCTCATAGTGTCACCAACAACGGGTTAAGAGTGTCTATTTTGTACACAACATAAATAGCAAAGCTAGTGTCGGACACTAGAAAAATAATTGATCACACCGGATATGACAATACATCTACGTTTAATTGTGTCAAAAAAAAAAAAGAGGAGAAAAAAAATAAGAAGAACAAAGAGAAAAAGAAACGGAAGCTGATGAAAAACGACAACGAAAACTAGATGGAAAGAATGGGAGAATGGCTCGATGAAGCAATTTCCTGGAGGTCTTAACATGTGGTACTTTTCGATTTAATAAAGACCGAGGCATAATAATATTATGTATTCAGTTAGTTTGGTAGCCAGTCGGTAAAGTGTGCTCTACAAATTATAATATTAGTCCCGTCCACCCATTATTCCAACGAAACGGACGTCCGGCTGTTGGATGATAACAGTATTATAATAATTGCTTGCGGCTGTGATATTACTACGTGCTGCTTAAGCACTTTTTTGTGTTTTGTTTAACGTGTTCTGTGACAGTATCATTCCACTGGGATTAGCCTCAAATCGATTATATTGTTGAGACTTTTAATTTAAACATTTAAAAATGTATGCCCACAGCAAATTTAGTGTGCTGATTAAATAATTTAGGTGCTATACGCTTCAATAAAAAAAAAAAAAACAACTCTTATTAAAATTGTAAATTTATAAATAATTGAAAATAGCATTCAACAAAATGGTACCTATTACAGCTGTGTGAAAAAAAAAATTAACTTTTAAACAAAAATTGTTATAACATTACGCGTTTGGGCCAATCGATTATCTTTAAACAATTTAAAAATACACACAAAAAGAAAAACAATTTTTCAGTCAAAACTATTTAATTATACAATTTTATAAATTTTTATGCAAAAGATAAAGTGAATAAAGTTACTATCTTACCACTGGGAAATCATCTGGGAGTCGTATGTACTATGAGTTAAAAGAATAAAGTTCATGTGTTAGACCGAGTCGACTTTGATCAAATATGCTAGTTGTAAATTATTCACATTTCAATGACTGCGAGGATTTTAGTTGTTTATTTTTTTGTCAGTAAATAATAATATTTCATATGCGATTTAATAATTCAACGAAATTTAGGGTTTTATTTTTTTAGGCAGAATTTAAAATTAAAAACTGATTTTAGCATAATACAAAATATTTCATATTTGTTATATCTGTACTTAATTATTGGCGCTTCATATAATGTTTTTAATAAGATATATTATAAAAAAAAATTTCAATTTGCCACTTATCTAACTGACATTTTCACACACTATAATAATATTATAGTCTACACTCAACACATTTTGTACAGATAAATATAACTTGAAAAAATTTGTAAACTAACATCAATTAAATACCAACTCATATGATTAATATTACCTAAACTCAACTTAGAAACATTAAATTTATTTGTAATACAACGGCGCATCATATAGGCAATTGTGCTACATGGGTGCGTAGAATATGTCTCAATGTATCATTATATTATAGATTACTAGCTGCCCGATCTTCCTACGGAAGACATTATTTTTTTATTATTTTATTTAAAAACATAAGACTATTTTTTGGCTATACAAATAATATAATATAATTACATATTGTAGTTATTGTTATTGCTAATTTCTGAAAATTATATATTATCCTACATTTAGAATTCAACCACTTCAACGACTGAACGATTGGAGTTGGAGATGTCGATCTCATCGATTGGATAAAATATAAGGGAACGCGCATGCGTATTAGAAACATTATTATATTTTATTAGCTTTGTACATTATTATAGGTCAATGATTATAAAATAAACAAACAAAAAATAAATAAATAAACAGACTTCATTATCGGTGAATATATGAAAATTATTATTATTATTATTATTATGAGGGTTCAAAACTGGTTTCCTTCGTCTCCAAAATCAAGTTAGAGTTTATATATCTATAGATAGAGAATATATATTAATATATATTTTTTTTTTATGCCCGGTAATATTGTGGTTATTAGTTGCTTATAGGTTTGGTAGATTTATTACTAGGTTTGGTTGGTTAATATATACTTGTTTATATGAAATGGATTTGTCACTAAAAATCCATTTGGTCACCCATCGTCCCCATCACCCGAAACTTGCACTCAGAACAAGTTTCTTGACTGAATACAACCACTACACCACTCCAGGTCAACGTGTGATAATATCATTGTAGACTTATAATTTAATTAAAATAATATAGAAAAGTATTTCTGTCGGAAAGTGCAAACTATTATAATAGAATGTATTATATTATTATCCTATCGGTATGATTATAGTATATGTTTTAATGCAATAATTCAAATGTTTTAACATATTTGTTCAAGTTTGTTCCATAATAATAATAATATAAATAAATAATACATAATATTTGTGTCATAATATTTTATCAAAACTAGTATATGATATGAATCTTAACTAAAATGCATTATACAATATTTTAGCAGTGGTTAAAATAAATAATTTTTATTGAATAATAATAGTGAAAGGTAAATATTTTTTTTTTATTTTGAAATATAAATACTGGTTATAAAATAATATCTGTATTTTCGAATAGAAAATATTTATATTCAATACATTTGAATACCTGAACTTAAATATTGTTTATCGGGTGTAAAAGGTACAACTCTTTTTTTCCTTTCCGCCTGATTAATATCACCATATTGTCCATTGACCCTCTTTAAAAGCTACATCTGTTATCGTATTCGTTCGTTAAAATCTATATTAAATTGTATATCATCAAAGTATTATAAATAAAAAAATAAAAGCATATAGGTATAATGTTTTAAAAACGAATTTAAAATAAACATTATTAATTATATTTTATATAATTTATGTAATATTCTCTAAATATTTAACATCATTCTTTCTAAATTTAAATGTATGATGTTTTCTATACACCTAAACAAACAATGATTAAAATATCTTAAAATTATATATTATTATAGTTTTTATTATTATTGTATATAATATAATTTATACTATAGAGAAAAATATATTATATTTATTCAGTGCTAAATGTAATTTTCTAATTCTAACAAAATCACTAGGCGCATTATTTTCTGACAGAATTAATTTATTACGCGTTATGGATCACCTTACGTTTAACCTAAGGATAATATTTAAAAAATCAACTATTAATACTGAAAATTCCGCCTGATTTTAAGTACACAACCTATTACTTAAAATCATAGAGAGAGCTTTTATCAGCATACTCAACGATGTGATTTACCTCATCCTCACTACTGTTTTCAATGTATTTTATATCTATTTATAGTTGCTTGCGGGTCTCTTGCCATTTTAGGTTCGTCCATTGTTTGGCTAACCATCCCTGATACATGAATCAAACAATAAGTAGGTCACTTCTCCCCACCTGCGGTTATTTGTCATTTTACTTGTCACTACCAGTGTCTAACAAGTAACAACAGTGCAATACCTCTCACTGTGATTCTTCATCAAATAATATTTTATCAATTCATCGACAAGTTTTTATATTTTTGTTAGTGGATATAGAGTGGGGATTCTACCTCATATTAATTTTGAATCGACGAGACACAAGATGTTTCTTGTACATATAAGAAATTCAATTAATTTAAACGGTTTGGAATCAATTTAAAAAATGTTTTACAGCATTTAACTCAATAAATCAACGACAAGGCAATTTCGTAAAACAACTCAATCGTTTTACACTTTTACTTTAAAATACCATTGCATTTTAAAATGTAGATAATAGTTTTATAAAAATTATGTTACAATAATTTAGCAAGTGTTTTTAAGATTTTAAAAAATGATTGTTATTCAAAATTATTATATGACATTATATACTGAATAAGTAGAAAAATAAAGCAAATTTAACATTATTTTGTAATATTCAATTCAATTTTTTTAATTAATATATATATTTTTTAAATATAAGTACCTACCTATGTTTGTAAGGATGTCTTATATTTTTTTTGTGACATAACAATTATTTTGACGTTTTAAATAAAATTACAAACTAGGAATATTTTAACAACATCAATAAAATTATTATTTTCAATAAAATCTAGGTATATTGTTATATTGTTGTGATATTAAAAAAATATTATTATTTATAGTGTTTTATGAAATTCAAAATCATTTATTAATGACTGATTTTCTTCAATTATACATCTTAAAAATATGTATTTAACAGGTTCAAAGCTTTAAGTTGTAAGTTGTAACCAATAGTTATAATAAATCATTTACATTTATTAATAAAAATAATTCATCTATAAATTGTCTAAATACATTTTTTAGTTCGACAGTTTAAAATAGTTACATAATTGAATTAATGTTCTGACATTTTGGACGGTAACAAAATTATAGCATTTACTTCTGACCCATTATCGCTTGGAACTTCTTGAGGCCGGGGTTACCTAGAAACAGAGTTTTTGAAAAGGTGATGAACGATGAGCTACTAAAATAATTTTGAGGATAGATTCTAGATTTGGAATAAATTGTTTTGGATGTTTCTGATATATTCGTGGTCATTAGACTGAAAAGATTTTATTTTGAAAATAATTCTTTGTCTATTTTTTTTTTTATATCATAATATACACCATACACCAACATTTTATGTACTATATTTGATTTCTTTTTTAAATTTTTTATAATTACACACTATATGAACAACTATTAAAAATTGATTGATATTGGCAATGTAACATCATGTGGTGTATAGTTTTAAATGATTTTTAACTTTTTGTGTGAACAACGAAGATTACCTATTCAGAATTTTAAAAAATCTTTAAAAAAATTATTTGAAATCCATTTAGAGAAAACAAATTCCAAATATTATATTGAGTATAAACCTTTTTGAATTTATTAATTATTTGTAAGTGTTAGGAAAAGCTTGTCAAAGCTATTTATAACTATTAAATATTTTTTTTTTAAAGGTAAAATTTCAAAGTTTAACCTATACCTAGCTCTTTTCTAAATAGTTCTTTAATACAATAATTTATGATTAATTTTAAATGCAATAAAACAACACTTTCATCATTATTCTCTCTTCATTACCAGTAGAGTGAGACGAGTATCCAACAGGCGACCTTAGAATCTGATTCGACTTTATCTAACTTTTTTCACTTTCATCCTTTCTTGAACTATTTAAATACGATATTTGGTACCCTACTGAGATAAAATATATTCTAATTTATATTATACAACTAAGCCAATAAACCTTTAATTTTAATTGTTTCCCAGAAGTTTCTAATTAAATGAATAAAAACCTTATAAATGTGTTTTATGACTAATACTGCTAACAGTCCATTTTATTTAATAAATAAATGATAATGAGCGAAATGAGATGAAAATTATCGAGTACCTATATGGGCCATAATTATTCTTTGCAAAATTTGGTGGAACGAAGCATACCTCATCTATCCCCCAGTTGATGCATTCATTATTTATTCTTCCTCTTAAATTACTGAACCAGTCCTCATTAAACTTAAAATATACATTTTTTCATATCTGAAGGGTTTAATAGTTTTCATTTGGCGTTTCTAAGTGCTGTTATTAAATAATTATTATTAATTACTCACTATTCGTATTATGATAATATTTATGATAACATGACAATTTGGAACATTTCGTAATGCATGCTTATAATGATCGTTATTGTACATTTTTACATGGGCACACCTAGTTATACATAGTATGAATACAAAAATTAGCAATAAATTAATATTTAATTTGTTTATCAATAAAATTATATTAAAAAATTAATAATTTAATATCTGATTACAGTAGATTACTTTTTTGGACTTAGGCTCAATTTTCCAGTCATATAACTGCTAGTTAGAGACATTTAACTGTCAGCTAAATTTAAATAGAGTTAACTGAAACTTTTTAGTTTATCAATTAATAGTTAATCATAACTGTAGGATAAAGAGTTGGTTAAGTTATCTATTACTTTTTTACTAGTTAAACTTTTAAATAGAAGATTAAAACATAGAATAATATAATTTTATTATATAATAAAAAAATAAACTAGCTAATCATTATATGATTATATTGTACCTACTATTTTGGTTAAAAATATATACATTTGATATGTACCAGACATATTATTTTAAAAATAAAAAAATAATATAATGATTCTTTTGCCAAATCTTTTATTTAATGAAAACGATAATAAAATATTAGAGCTTATTGATTATCGTCAAAGCCCTTACATTGAACTAGATAGACATAATCATATGATGAAATGGGATGATCGTGATTTTAGGATAAGGTTTAGAATTTCTAAAGTAGTTGTTGAACAAGTTTTGGAATTAATAATATAATTAAACAATTAGATAATTATCTAGGAGATGACTATCTGATGGATTAATATTGATAAACGGAAAGCAGCATAATCATAACTTTATCTGCCAAATAAATTTATCCAACAGTTAATTATCTACTTGTTAGACATACTACTGAAAAATCGAGCCTAAGAGTACGAATAATAATAATAATTTCACAAATATGAATATTTGGAAACACTCTATATTATATCTAATAATCACAGACTTGTGTGGTACTTTTTCTACAATTAAAATTAAAAATTTACAGTCTCACGTTAATAAAACACAAAAATTAAATTCTGTGACAATAACATAACAAAAAATGTTCTACAAAAATGTTAACATTTCCTTCGAAACGAACAATTTTCTTATCCGTCACAGTGTGCTGCTGCTTTCGCAATTTGACCTCTCTAAAGAAACAACTGTGTCAAATTTCCAATCTATATATTATATGATACATAAGACCCCTTCTAACCAAATAAATATGTATAGATGATAAGCCAAAAAGAAAAATTCACTTTATTGTAAAACCAATATAAAGCTTTCTTGTCTCGTCCAACTCGTATATTTATTAAATTTTCTTTTCAAAACTCAACCCACGTTTAGTACAATAAAAATTGTTCTAAACGGATACCATAAAATCTGTACTGATATGTGACTTATTTAAAAAAATTAGGTTTACAAATGGTTCCATAAAACTTAACGCGATTAATATAACTAGTCATGTCATAGCGGATGACAATAATAGTACATGAAAAAAAGTAATTTTTATTCCTTTTGACGGATTATAGGAATCTGCGTATGACATCACTCGTTTATGGACAAATAGAATCATAAACTTTTATATGTACCTTCACTTAAAATATAAATTGAATAAATTATTATAAGTTTATGTGTGTGTACTAAATAAAATCGAAATATGTTACCATGTGTGGTGGTAGTTAGGTATATATGCTGTAATTACGTTTTCAACTAGTGTCCATTGTTCTCTTACTCCTACCAAATAATTACCATAAATATTAAATCATGCATTTAAATTAAGTTATACGTTATTAAACAAATTACAATTATCATACAAATGATTACAAAAAGTTTATATTTTACATTTTTACAAGTTCAAAATATAGAAAATAAATGTAATATACTTAATTTTTTGTAAAGGGATTATCAATGCAAAATTATTTAATAAAATAAATCTATAATAATATTAGCGTGACATTGAATTGAAATAAAAATGTAAATTATTCCCACAGAACTTTTGTTTGTATTTTATTCAAAATGTTTTTATATTAAAACGACTAGCTGTCCCGCCCGGCGTTGTATGGGGAGAAAGATTTTTTTTCTTAATATATAAATCATATTCCTTATGCTTTTTTGTTTTCACATCCAGTACTATTTTGTACCTATGTAAAAAGCGAGAAGTCAAAAAGTTGAATTTGAGTGTCCAATAAGGCAGTCACCTCAAGGGAGATCATCGATTTAAGTGCAGCTTAATTAGTTAAGTAGGCAAATCGTGGACAATATGCATACAGTGTATCGGGTAGATAATCCACCTGTGGTGAATTTTGGTCGCAGCGCGAGACGATGATATACAATATGCAACTTAGTCCCCTAGATAGTCAACCCATGTCAACTGAACTCATTAAATACTCATAATCTCTACAATCATGAATAGCTATATAATAGGTAATCTATTAGAAAAATCACCAATAAATAAATATTATACATTAATTAATCAGCAACCATCGTATTCATTACACTTCTTCGAAAAACTCGATGATCTTTTGCGTGCCAAATTATTTGTATGCCAAGATACAAAATAAAAATTTTAAATCAAATATTTATTATTTGAGGAACCACAATTTCATATTTCAAGTTCATAAATTTTGAAATTTTATTATTTTGTGCAAAGCAAATACATTAAAACTATGGAATTTAATATTATTTACTGGAAAGATTTCATCACTTATGTATGTTTAAATTTTATTTTATTGCTCTTATGGTGGGTTTTTATTGACGATATAAACGAAATATTAAATATAATAAATAATATAAAATATATTATGATAATATATTTCGATAACCATGGATATAGAGAATCTATATAGAATCTGATGTATAAACTACTACTACTATTACTACTCTTGAGCAATACAGGCTATAATGACTCTTGGCTTCCAAAACAATTCTTCTTCACCCGTCACGGTCTTTATTTTTCCAACTCTGTGTACCAAGCTGTTACAGATCCTTCTTTACTTCATCCAACCATTTACTTCTTGGTCGTCCTTGCCTTATTTTCCTTCCATTCAGGCATCCATTATTCGTTTAGGCATTATTTCCTCGTCCGTTCTTTTTACATTACCTAACCATCTTATCTTTGCTGATTTAATGAATCTTACTATATTTTGTTTTTATAATATTTGTTCTATTTCATTGCCCTTTTTCAAACCCAGCATCGTATATTTCCCATATCACTTTAATTTCAAATATTTTTAGTCTGTTTTTATTCACATTTGATAATGTCCAAGTGTTGGCTCCGAAGCTGAATGAAGTCCTTATATAAGTGTTTTATATAACTTCATATTTATTGTGGCTTTCGATAACAGCCTTGATTTAAACTTTATATCCTAAAGAGTGAAATATTGACAAATTATGCGTGACTGCTATCCATAATTCTTCTGTTAATTTCTTCATACATGTTATTACTATCATTGAATACAGACTAAGATACATGAAACTCTTAACGGTTTCAAAATTATTCTTACCGATTGTAATGTTTTGTACTCTTCGTCGTGCTTCCGCCGCAGATATAGTTTCATAGCTCCAAGGTCACGATTTATTCTTATAATATAGATATGTACAATTTATTTTATTTTATTTCACCGTATTGCAAATTCACATAATATTTGTGTTAATCAAATGAAAAGTCCTTATCAAATGCAATATTAGTAATAACCATAAGTAGTGAACGGATTACGATGACCTCGTGTGTCGATTTCCCCAATGTGAAAAACACAATCAGAAAGAAACAAAAAAAAAAGGTTTATTATTTGATTACTCCATTGGGATGGGATTTGAAAAATGAAATAAAATACAACTCGTTACATACACGATACACAAGGATATTATTTCATCTAGAATCTAGAATCTGGATTTACTTGAGCATTCACGAGGGACATTAAAACACGTTATTCAGAGTCCAAATTAGATTGATCCATATAGACAGCAGTTCAATAAAACATTTTAAATTTATCATACCTAAATATAAATTTATTTTATCTATAAATAAATGTATATAATATTTATTCATAAAGAGGAAAAATGAATGTCCTTTTAAATATGAAAAATTTATTACAATTTTCGGTTTTCCTCATAAGTTTTATTATTGGAATAATTTAAAAAAAAAGGTTGAACATAGTCCCATAAATATTTTTTATGAAAATCTGGAGTTATTGTGTAATAACAAATTTTCATAGAACGATTTTCTTAACTTTTTGTAATTCAAAAAGAAATAATTCTAAATAATTTTTACCAAATGCTATTATTAGAATTTTCTAAACATGTTATAATTTTCAAACTATCTTGACCCCCTTATTATTAGTAGATTACTTTACAGCAAAGCTACATCTCTGCAGTACCTATATAATGATTGTGTTCAAAAATATTATCATTATTATTATTGCTATACATACTTGTCGCTTAAACTATTATTTATTTTTATTATATCAAACCCTTAAATATTTAATCGCCACCACTGTACTTTGGTCAAATACAAAGATTAGAAAATAGTAAACTACGCTATAGTATATTTTTATTGCGTACACTCGTAAAATAAATGAACTAATTTTACTATGTGGACATTATATAAAATGTAAGGACTGCAGATAATAATTGTTTAACATTTGAATAATATTAATGAGTAAGTCACTTTGATCAATACATATCATGATTATTCGGCCAAATTGTAATAACAATGATTTTATGATAATTATTAATTTTTAATGAATTATTAATTCTATAATAATTTAGAATTGCAGTTATAATGTTTAACTATCATAATATTGATTCTTTTAATCCTTGGAAAAAGTAAAATGATTATATTTATATTTACCATATTATTTTATGTAACATATTGTTATCTAGCGTTATTATTTTAATCGATTAATCGAACTGGCTGATGTATAGGGTTGATATATTACTAAACCAAAATATCAACTACCTACTATGAAACGTGATAATTAATTTGCGCGCTTTGTGTGTGAACTGTGCGAGCGTACCATTTTTGTTAATGACCCACAAGCGTAGGTAATAAATAATGATAATATTTCGTACACGGTATGCAGTAAAAATGACGATAAGCCATACCATATTGCAATAAATACCGATGCCGATAACGTTATATTAGGGGGTTGTACCTGCAGTACTCACAGGAAATATTTCACGATGGACCGACCGATTTAGTGCGATCGATGATAGTAAGTCATTATTATAGAGCTGGAAAATTCTACTATTTGTGTATATATATATATTTTTTTTTTTTTGGTAAATCTTAGAATATCCCAAGTAAGATACAGTAATCACCATTTGTGAGAAAGGGAGTTAACGGGTGTACTTTGAAAAGCATATTTTTCTGCATTTATTGGCCAGCTATGAATTTCTTTAACGCACCAATGGCATGTATGTATTAGTTAAAATATATTATGGAAACTATATAGCTTACCTATAATAACATCTATGGAAGTATATAGTAATATTAATGTATACAAACACAGGTACATAAAACACACTTGAAAAAGTGAGAAAAAAAATGGTTTGCTTAAATTTGGCACTCCCATTAAAAAACTTGTCTTAAATAGTCGCACTAATACAAACTTTAGGTTTCACCCTGATGTTATAAACTATATTATTTTGATAGCTATTTAGCTTATTTATAGAATTTAAATTGTATTTTTTTTTTCGTATATTCTCATTTCATATAAATTGAATCATTCACATCTCTGCTATATTAAATTAAATGAAATTATTTACCAGAGTAAGCATTGCAGTTTTTGAAAAAACCTTATCCCGTGTGCAAAAAATATCTACTCTACTCCACACCCGCTGGAAAAAAATTCTATCGCCGTCGTGCCAGCTTACAAGCCCTATGTCTTATTTGAATAACCAATAACAAAAAAAAATAAATAAACGCAGCCTAGTGAAGGTTAGGCAAAGTTAGTCCGTGTACAGTGGAATTCGTCCAAATAAATATTATATTATATTATTATTTACTATGCATAGCAGTGCGTGTAATGTGCGCAGATTTGTTCATGCGTGAAAATCCATATTGGATTTAACGATTGCAGTAAATTCAGAAACGTTTTCAAGCTCCGAACGATCCAAAGACATTCATATGCACTACGATTTTATATAGAACTACGCGTGTTTCTTGTGCGATGGTTGAGCATCGGTCAAACGAAATACAAATATTGAATATTATATGAAAGAGAACGGAATGGCAAAGATACAGTTTTATATCTCAGAGTGTGTGTGTGCGAGTCTGGATGAAGGCGAACAATTCTAACAATAAGTTTGAAAGCCGATTTGGAAAGAAGAAGGGGGCAAAAATGAATACGAGGATTTATATAATATATTATTATACGCATATACGTGTGTACCAATTGTAGTTGGATAAAAGGATATTTTTAATCGAACGAAAATAATACAGTTTATATAATACGGTATAAAATCGTCATAAATGATGTATATCGAGGCAGCTTCGGACAATGTATGGATGATCAACGCGTTTTCGGAACACGAACATAATAGTTGTATTCGATATATTTAATAGTATACGTACATAAAATATCTTCTTTACACATATATGAATGTAACTGAAATATGAATGCCTGAAGGCATGCCTCCTCTCTTTCTAACAACTGGTATTTTGCACACGGCTATCCATATGTCCTATGTCATAATATACTATTGCGACGTACTATTACATCAATCGATTACAACGAGACAATAATAATATTGTTTAATATCGTGTTGTCTGTCGCGCGGTAATCGCATGTGTTTATATATACTTTACGAGTATATAGTCGCATAATGAGTGTCAACAACTGTAATCGTTGACACTATTTTAAGAGTTAAAGTCTCGTTATGCATGGCCGTATTGATTGGGCAGTCATGTGGAATTAGCCGTAGCCTATAGGTTTAATAGGTTAAGTGCAGAGAATTCGAATCCCGGTCCAATGGTTTGATATCCGACCTCGGTTATCGAATATAAAAATAAAAAAAACCATCTACGATATAAACTGACCCTTCTAACTGATGGTCGACTTTTCAAAATGATGAGTTTGCAAAATTACTTAATATTACATTATTTACGCTTTACCTAGTTTATTTATATTTACGATTCTTTATAAGTATTAAGTTGTGTGATTTGAAAACTATGGTTTAAGCAGCGTAGATGGAATATTTAGCAGTATGGGATTTAGTTTAGAAGTTATAACAATTTGAATTTGATTGATATTTGTGTTATAACTTTGGCACACGGTATCGTTATACAAAGGTCTCGTACTCGCTATTAGTTTGCGATTTGCGATTTGTTAAACGTGATGTCCCAAAATAAATCTAAGGAGGTTTTAGACTTTCGTATTTAAGTGGCATGTGACCTCATATATTATAATAGTTATAAACTATGTTATTTATATGCGTAAGCAGTTCAAAATATAATATTGTAATTTTTATAGTTTTTTTTTTTTCGTCTTAATGTGTAAGCGTTTCATATGTTATACAATTAATGAGTTAGATTAAGATATTATTTAGTAATAAAAGTAATTAAATAAGTAATACCAAATATGAAAAAACGGAAAATCTTCCGAGTGGACTACCTCATAAAACAAGGGTTTAACTCATGTACATACTTATTTGCAACATTATCTGATCAATTAGTTTTTCAGTTAGTATATGGTTATTATTTGTGTTGAAGAAGATCATATCACATCCTAGAGAGTATATCAAAAAACGGCACCTAGTTATAATTATTAAATTAAGTCCCACTCTATACAACTATAATGCATAAGATAGATACATCGTGGAAGGACTGTCCGCAAGGGTAAAGTAGCGCCATGGTTCACCACCAAAAAAAAAAAAAAGGTACTTTATAATACAAATAATTATTTAAAACATCGCAGTCATATTCATGGACCAGAATAAAGTTCGTACCAGAAAATCTAGAAATTAAAAAGCCAGGCACACTTGATAGGTCTTAAACTGTGCATCCGAATAATGATGAATATTATTTTTCTACCATCATACATTACATATTCTTTGATTTAAATTATTATAATATATAGGTCAAAATATATGCACTACAATTAATTCCATGCAGTACTCTTACAATAGATATCTAGTATAATATACGTTTGGATTTATAAATATTTATGCAAAGGTTTTTTTATCATTTACCAAAATATATTTCATTACATGAGCATTCTGTTAAAAACAATAAACAATCGTATGAAAATTATATTTATATATATATAGGTATATTTTAAACAAACTTTAAATTTTAAAATAATAAAATACCCATTATTGATATTTATTGATAACTAGGCCACCACTAATATTGATATAACGATAATATTAGTACCAGCTAATTTTAATCATAGACTTATAATATAAGTCTATAATTATTATAAATCAATTTTAATAATTTTGTAAAATGTAATTATTTTTTTTTATTAAAATGAAATATAACCTCGGTGACATAAATTTAATTTATATATCATAGAAATGGTACGTAAATTTAGTTTTTGAGATTATATTGTGTGATCAAATATTTTTTAAAAACTAAAATGATGTTTGTAATGAAAATAAAAGTTCAATATTATAATGAATTACTGTGCTATAACTAGAATGTATTTCGACGTATAATCAAGTGATATTTTAAATATATAATATTTATAACTGTTTAAATAAATATGAAAAATTAAAATACTTTTCCAGAATTTTAGTACAAAATAATTTAAGAAACATGTATAAGAATGCATTTTTTTCTTAATAAATCGTATCCATAGATAAGTATGAAAAAAAATGTTTTGAAAATAATTATCAATACATTATAACAAGGCAATTTTTATCTTTGTTATTAAAAACGTTTATAAGTCAACAACTTATAATCTAAGGTTAATCACTAAAACTTTTTATAGTATTCATTAATAATTGACATTCGTAATATTTTATAGTTTTGGAAAATCACATTAAGTTCTAAATAGAGTTCATAATTACAAATACATAAAACTATACTACCTATAATAATTTATAAAATAAAATATATAGGTAGGTGGTGATAAAAATAAATAATATGTTAATTGATATTAATATTCAATTTAATGATGATGCTGTATCTTAACTATAGTCGTATTACGTATCTTTTAGAATGCGATAAAAATGATTAATTTATTAATAAACATATAATATATACAATACACCAAGAACATAATTACTTTTTTAATGCTAACTAAAAATAATACAGTGAAAACTCTTTATAACGAAACTCTTTACAACGAAAAACTCTATATAACGTAAACATTACATAATAATGGTTGGTTTGCTATATAACCCATTAGACACTTCATTCTCTATAACGTATTAAGTCACTCTCAATAACGAAACAATATTTTATGTTTCATAATACAATTTACGTATTATCGTATCTATTACATATATAAAGTATAAAAATAATCGGCAATAATGCCGACATTTCCAAGAACGATTACATTCTTTCATTATCTACTTTTAATATCGTTATTATCGATATTTAATAGGTACAATGTTCATTTTATTATCGACGTAATGTCTAATATTATACATAATATTACATAGGTGCATACCTTTATACATAAATAATTAAAATTTTGTTTTTTTTTAAACCTCTCTATTACGACAACTCTCTATAACGAAATAAATCTCTTGGTCCCTTCAGATTCTTTATAAAGAATTTTGACTGTATTTATAACACTTCATTAGTTAGGTACATGTAGGATTCCTCTGATGAAAGCAAATTGGTTTTACGAAATACGAACAATACATTTATACCAAAATAAACCTACGGAAATATAAAATATAAATTCTAGAACATTATACCAACTATACTACTCATAGATTTTGGTTTTTTTTTTTTTTTTTAATGACAATACTAATTTTAAATGAATACTGTTGGTAATGAAAGGAAAAAAATTGTGAAAAATTATAAATGCTAACCTGTATGCAGACTGCAGAGCCAATAACATATTCAGTCAGACTTAGCCCTTACCAATTAGTCAATACAATGGTTGTATGTTGAAATGTTAAATTTGTAATTTGTACGTCCATTATAATTTGCAAGGATTATATAATGACTTATGGTGTTACACAATCCATTATAAAAATAAAAAGCTCATAAACATTAGAATTTATTATTATTTTTTTTTACTTTTTCGATTATTGTATGAAGAAATTATCACGCAAAACACACATTATATAAAATTAAATTCATTTAGGAATTGTACTAAAGTACAAATATTTAAAAAAGTGAAGTACACTTAGGAAACAGTATATAATGTTATAATGTGTACTATTTTTAAATGCTTAAGTATTCTCAACAATTATTTTTTAATCCAAACAAAAATGCCATATTATATTACTATGAATCAAACTATATCTGCTCCACTTCTTCATGATTAAATATAAACATTTTTTTATATTGTTGGTTAAATTCTTAGATAATAGAATATGGTAGTTAATTTTGAAATATGAATAAATAGAAAACCATTACAAATAAATAAATAGTCATACAAATTGAAATCGAACATGTCATTATCTTTACTCAAAATTACATAATTACCGTTTTCAAAGTTTTTTGGTGATTCGCCATGCATGCCCCATTTTTTTATTTAATAATGAATTTATTTAAAATGCTAACCATTAGAATTTTTAAAAATACTTAAAAACAATATTTTTAAATTCTGGAAATTTTTTGCACTACTTAACAAGTGTTATGTGATGATAAAAAGTCTGTTTTTCAAATGAGAAGGAGAATAATTTTTTTTTATTGAACAAAAATACTTTGAAAACTAGGTCGTTTGTATAAGTTTATTTACATTTTTGTTTTAGAATAAAAAAGCTGGTATGTCGTGGATGTCACTCTGTTGTACAGTAGGTTACTGTAATGGATGGAATTAAATAATTTGAATCCAATGATATTATATCATTGTATACGAAAAACGATTCTGAGCGGAAACGGTTATCTATATGGGATATATTATAAATTATTAAAAACTTTCAAATCTTAGATTTAAAAAGAAAATTTTTTATGAATTTCTAGCTTAAAATAATTTGTGAATTGTTGTGGTTTTTACGTATGTTGTCAAAATTCAAACTTTGATTGCTTGTCAAAAAAAAATGGTGACTATGTATTTCTTTTATTTTTCAACTGCTATTGTAACAATATATTAGGAGCCCTGTATTAAATTTTCAAGCTTTTCTACGCAACTTATAAATTTTTATCGATATTAATTTAAAAAATACTAATAATGATCAAAAATTGTATATGCCTATAAATAGTTAAACTTAAGTCGAAATTTTTTGAAAATTGCATGGTGGATAGAATACACAAATATAATCATTCGGCAAAAATGTCATGTATCTATAGTAATTTGTTTCAATTTTACATCAAAAAAAGATTTTGTCGAAAACTAAATGTGTGTAAAATTTCCCGTTTTCCCCTTAATTTTTAGTTTATTTATCCTGATAATTTGGAAAAGTATTGAGAATTTTTCACTCAAACAATCAGGTAAAACTTTGCTATTTGCATTGGAAGTTTTGTACAGAAAACATGTTTTTGTCACAAGTGTAGAGATTTTAAATTGATTACTTTAAGATCGATTCTAGATAATTGTAAAGCGTTTTATTGTCGTCAAAATAAAACTATTTATATATATATATATTTTTTTTTGTAAGGAGAACCTGCGGCAACGTAGGCCATTGGGTGTGGGGTGGTACGGTAGGAGTTATTTTTGTATGTTTGTTTGTAGGTTTTTAAGTGGGTAAGATTGTAACACGTGTTTGTGTATGTGTGGCAAGGATATGTTGCTAAAAATCCCGGGTGGTCACCCATCCGGGAGCTAGCAACTGCAGCCGGTACGTACGCTCAGTGCGTTTCCGCAGATTGAGCGTAAGACCGCGCCTCACCAAGCCACTATTTATATTTTATAAACGCGTAATTCTATAAAAAAAAAAAAAAAAAATGCCAAGATAAACTACTCTCCGTATAAGAAATATTATTGATTATTTATTATGACGTTTGTCTGAATATAATTCAAGGGGAGTATCAACATATTCTCCATGACCCCTTCCTACACTTCATATTGTCAATAATTTGGAAATATTTCATTATTAATGTTTCACTTACCATTTATTGTAATAGTTCATCGGGTCCTACTCAATTTACAATCATTATTTTTTACGTAAAATATTTAACAATTATTATTATATTATTAAAGTTTTTGCAATCTTGTGTGACACACAAATCCGTTTGTACTAACCAACTATAGGAATTAAATTTTCTACAATAAAATCACATTAAAATAACAACTAGCATCAAAACAAAAAATAATAAATAGTTTAAACGTATGTATCTACATAATAAATAAAGTATGAAAATTCAAATATACAAATTTTTTGAAAATGTTTGATCATAAGTTTTTTCGTCTTATTAATCGATTTAATTTGTATTTGGTATTAGCAGATTAGATCAATTGTTTAACCTCTTTGTATGAATGGATTATACATGGATACATATAGTATAATATGCATACTGGTATATACACACAAGCGCACATCGATATATAAAGCGATGATACGATGTATAGGTAAGAGCTTTGAAAACGAATAGAAGGTCAGAACAATAGCGACTGAGAGACAACCTTTTCCATCTACTTGACAGTCACGAAATTTCGAAGGCAACTATCAATTACATGAGGAATTAAATTAAATACGAATAAATACTGAATTTAATCAATATTATTAATAATCCTTCTTACTAAATTATATTTTGTATGTTTTCAGTATAACAAACGAAATTTCATCTCAATAGATACTAACAATAATTTGTAAGAATATTTTTAATGACAAAAAAATTTGAGTATTATTTTATACACTATACAATAATAAATAATAATCAAATATAAACATATTTTAATTTCAAAACTAAAAAGTATTTAAATGAATTTAAAATATTAAAGTTGAATTAAATTGAAAATTTGGAAAAAAACACACACTACAAATCTTAAAATTACTAGAGGATTTTGTTAATTTTTCTTCCCAATAGTAATGTGATTTTTTTCTTCCCGATAACTACGCTTAGAAATTAATTTAGTGTTATAATGAACTAATGAGTCATAAAAGTATCATTTAAAAATTTAAAAAGACATATTAAAAAATAAAGAACATAATACATAATATCATAGTAAAAAGTAATCGTACTATTCTTTACTCAACACAGAGAGTAGTAATTTATTATTGATTCTGATTAGATCTCGGTTAAAACGCTCTTAAAAACATATTATTATCTTCAAATATATTTTATAAATATTGATAGTTTTACATTAAGATGCTATAGCAACTGAGAAAATCGAAAAATTACATATTTTAGATACCTAGTGTACAATATAAGAACCAACTAGACTAGATTTTTAGTCAAAACATAAGCCAAAAGAACTAATTAGGTATTTTTTATATTCTAAAAAAATATTTTCATAAACAATTTATTTTTATTTAAGACATTCTAGCGATTAATTTTATAAAATCTGTTTTATACATATTTTGTATGTTCACTTATTATGATAAATATTTTAATTGATAGTAGATATTTATAATTTTGTTATACATTTGTGATATGTCGTGAAGTTTTAAAAATTTTAACTCACTTGTCTTATCAATAAAATAATGGATTATAGAATGGTTGAAATATTTAGAAGTAATTTCAAATACAAATCATTTATTTACATTCACATCCATTTTTTCCTGCGACAGTAAATAAAAGCAATGATTGGGAGGTGCTTGAGGAGCTTACTCTCCTCTCTCTCTTGAAATTATAGAACATTTTTCAAACTCCCCAATTCTTATTTTGTCAAGAAATATTTAAGCGCCCCCTAAAATTCAATCAAATTTCTACCTATGATAATAAACTTAATCAAATCCTAATTTTTGGAATTTATAAATATATAAATATATACTTTATAGATTATTATAGATAAAACTCTTCTAAAACCCATCTGAACCTATGGGTTATAAGCTCTTATAGTGTAAAAAAATCAAACATACAAAAAATTCAAGCTTTTCAAAACATTTCCCTAAAGAAAATAACAAGGTACCCTCCCTTTGTTTCCAAGCTTACACTCCATAATGATCTAAATATAGCAACAATACTTGATGAAGCAAAATGCTACTACAAAAGATTTCACACCAAACCACCTTTCCATTCTAATCTTCTTATAAAAAAAACTATCTATCTTGTCCATTCCAGGTAATCCCTCAAGATGACTAAGCGAAGATGGTTTCGGGACCGACTATCATAAATTTAAAATATCTTAACTTAATTAACAAAAAAAAAATAAAAACTCAAAATAGGTAGTGCCACTAATGGGTGGCTTCTTCCCTAAAAATATTCATGTTAATTATTCTGTAGACATTTGCTTATTGTTCTTGATAAGAACAGATAATACATTTCTTATAAAAAAAAAACTTTATAGATTGATGAAAAAAAAATGTTTATTCTTAGTATTTACATTCTAATAAATTAGAAATTACTAGTCTAAATCACGATTTTAATTTATCGTAATGTTCCACAATATTACCAACAATTTTTTATATTAAAGAGGATCTCAAAAAAAAAGAAAAGAAATTAGTTAAAAAATCTAAATTATTGAAGTGATGGTCCTTGATATGTACGAGGATACTGAAAAATCACAAAAATCAGAATTTAAATAAATTTAAATAAAAGTGGGTATTTTAATATCTTTCAATTTAACACTTAAATTTAAAATTTTTATGAATAATAATAAATAATATGAGAAGTAATACATCTAACCAAACTCTTTGCGATAAAACTTAACAGGAAGTTGAATATTATTTTAATAAACATATCTAGAAATTAAACAAGATAAATCTATATGGTAGTTTTCCACAGACCTGCTAAGAAAGAAAATATTTATACTAGCAATACTCCGTGTTGAGTACATACGAGTATTTTGCTTTTTTAAATTAATAAAAATCCCCCCCTTACAATATGCTCACATTGTGATATCCATTTTTCGATCAACACATGATGATAGAATATGCGCAGTACATAATATGCAGATTTCAGAATTGGTGTAAACATTTTAGATTTTAGAAGATTTACCAGAATCCCTTAGTCATAACAGATTTTCTAGTACCTATTTGCAGCCCTCATTAATTTAATTGAGAAATAGAATCATCATGAATTGAGCTTAACGCTATTTACATTAAAATAACATGAGGAAAGAAGCATCCCAGTAATCTTCATTTTGATTCGTATAAATACTAAAAACAGGTTTCTAACTTTAGAAATAAAAAATATTAATCTTTTTATTTTACATTTTCAAATGCAATTCTTTCTGAGGAATAAGTTTTTTGATGATATTCAAACACTCAAGATTTCTCCAGTAGTCAGATTACAAACGTATAATATGTTTAAATTGAATAAGGTAGAATATCTAGTACTACCTACTAAAAAAAATTTAATTTCTAGTGTACTATTAAAAAAATCAGTAGAATTTAAAATATTATATTGTTTTTATGATAAATGTACCTGATCAATTCACGGACGACTTATGTTTTTAATTCTTCGAGTTCTGAGATGTTTATAAGCTTTCAAAGTTGTAAATTCTACATAAAAAAGCGACGATTTTTAAAATGCATAATTATTGAGTCATCATTTTAATTAATTAAATTACGTGTGTAATAACATTGAAAATATTATAATATTATACTAAGTTCACGAGATCTTCATAATAGATAAAAATAATGGAACACTTTATTAGTAAATGTCTCTGGAGGCTATAAAAATTAAAGTTTAACAAAGTTCAAGCTAATGAAATTATATCACTTATAAACCTTAAATAGCACCAAAACATGTAAACATATTTGCATAGTCTCTCGCATCATATAACGTGAACACGCCAATAATTCAATAAAATATACTGCGGTCTAGTAGCAAGGGTCGTTACATGGAGGTCTCTTCTCCGAAGAATACGCTCAATTGCAGTTCTCCACCACCGTATTTGAACGAGCCATCAACCTCCTTTACGAACCTAATCTTATGTATTACTATACACAATATCCATTACAAACTATTCTAATCCGTACTTAACTACGCTTCATATTTTCACTTATACATATATTTTACTTTTCTGTATTTTTATTCTACTAGAAAACGGCGGCCAACCTTTATTGTTGTCACTATAGTTTAGTTATACTAAAATAATTACGATTTTAATAAATTTCACAAACAATAACTAATATAATATGAATAAATCATTAAATATGACTTTATGTAATTTTAATAATTTTAATCACGAAAAAAATGGCTTAAACTTATTTTATAACATTTTCGTTTAAATCTAATGATTACAAAAACAATAATTTTTAATGAACTAAATAATTTAACGAGTATTAAAAAATTGAGAAGAAAAAAATGAATTATTGTTTTTGAGAAACTACTGGACAAAAATTGTATATAAATTATGTTACTAACACCAATAATTATTTTATTTTAACAAAAAAGGTAATTTTTATGGGGCGTATATCGATTACGCCGATTTTATATCGATTCCGCCGGCTACTGTTAATATTATTTACATATTAATTCCGCCGGCTACTGTTTATCCCGCCCTTGTAATTTGTGAATGTATTTTTTAAGTCATACATTATAATATATAAATTATATATAAAATGATGATAATTGTATACTAATTAAAACTAAAATGTATAGTCTAATTTGTATAAAATAATAAAAATAAAACGAATCAATATAGGTGTTTTATTTTATTCCGTACGTATTGCTGTGAATCGTATATTACCTATATATTACCGATTCTGTATTCTACTATATAAAATACATAAACAAGGGGGGGGGATAAACAGTGTCTGGCGGAATCAATATGTAAATAATATTAACAGTAGCCGGCGGAATCGATATGTAGATATTTTAAACAATAAACAGTAGCCGGCGGAATCAATAATTCCCCATTTTTATGTATTCCCTCCTGACAAAGTTATCTAACTTTTTGATTACATAATTTATTTTTTATAACGGCTTTAAAATAAATAATACATACATAAAGTGATATTAGTGATCATCTATGATTAAGTCTTGTAAAAATAACTTAAAACAAAATAGTTTTCAAGCTGTTGTACACAAAAAAAAGAATTTATCTCAATTAACTAATTATAACGGCATAAACTCTTGAGTCTGCATCGAACAAAAATAACCTCTAATATTTTGTTCTCTGCAAAATATATGTACCTGTGGGTGACCTTATTTCATTAAATACACAATACAGTAATTAGTGGTATTAAAATAATTTGTTTTTCAAGGATAATTTCGTATAAATAATAGATTTTACTCACTTTTAAACGAAATTCTACTTAATTGTATGCATTGTTTACTGTCATTTAAGAAAGCTGAATATTAAAATATAAAACCAAACTAGCTATCTCCTCCGGCCTCATCCTGAAAAAATTATGATTATTCAACTTCTTTATGGGTGTAACCCGCTGTGAAAGCAATGTCTTTTTAAACATAAATCATATTAAATTTTAATTTATCGGCCATCCCACCCACCGTTATCCACAAGACCCGCTTGTAATTATGTGAGCAGTATATCATTATTATTAGATAAGCAAACTACCTGGGGTAGATTTCGGACCCCACGAGTTGTGATCGTAAATGTATAATTTAACCCTGAACCGTAAAGTATCAAAGTTATATCGGGTATAGGTATGTCAATCGCACCAGAAATCACAGTTAAAGAAAAATAAATTTGGGATTCAAAAAGGTAATACATCAACTGCGCCGGTGATATTGCACTGGAGTACGATAGTACGAATAATCGTTATGATATCGATATCGATATTTTATAATTTTTAACAAATTATTGTATAATAATATGTATTTTAATATTTTACGATTTTTTTATTTTATATGTTTGATTACTATTTTTAAATTTTTTGATAGTGACTTATAATGTAACGTATACGCACGTCTTATTAAAATGTATTAAAATAACATATCAACAAATATTTCTATTTTCCTGGTGCAATCAATATATTATATCGGGCGATGCCCGTTTCCACCAAAAGTGTATCTTTCCTTTTTCCACCAATATCCGTTTCCGCCAAATAAAATTATTTACCACTTTTTTACAAAAACAATTGTATACTACTATATTCTATACGATTGAAAAAAAAATATCAACATATATAAGTAGATACAATATATAGTATAACTGAATACACTAATATATACTTTTTTTCAATCCAGCATTAGTATTTTAAATAAACTTTTTACTGTATTAAAGATTTTAATTTAAGCCTAGTATACAAATTATTTTGGTAAATTAACCGTGGTTTAATTATAGATAAATCTCATTTGGTGGTAACGGATATTGGTGGAAATGTGAAAGATACACCTTTGGCGGAAACGGGTATTGTTAAAAAAGGAAAGGTCTACTTTTGGTGGAAACGTGCATTATTATGTCTTTTTAGTTTGGGATAAATCTGTCGGCGCAAAAGATGTGTAGATTTCAGGTAGTCTAGAAAAATCGGCGCAATTGACAAACACCGGTTATACCAAGTTTATCGTTTTTATTTAATCCAACAGATAGCACAACTAGTTTATTTTTATTTTATCCCTATTTCATCCCCTTCAAGTTTTATGTTTATGAAAAAATATATATCTTATGTCCACTCACTGGGCACTCAGAAATAACTGGTTAAATAATTTATTATGAAATCCTAACTGTGGTATCTTAATTTAATTTAATTCTGGGAATTTACGGTCGTTCACAATATGTATATTAAACACAGAATTCACGTATATCTTCGGACTACGGATGGTGAAAACGTTATTTTGATTGGAACCAAATAATATATTCCCATATCATTATGACAGACAACCATAAAGAGAAGGAGATGGCAGATGATAGGACACACGTTGAGACATGGAGACGAACTGCATAGTATAATAATCGAAGGTATGATAGAGGGTACAAGATCAAAAGGAAGACCTAGGACGAGATACATTAGTCAAATAATGCAAGATGCAGGAGTCACTTCCTACAGGGAGCTTAAGAATATGGCGAATGATAGAGAAAAATGGAGAAGTCATTTATTGTAAAACATTTGTTAAAAACCAATCTCCGGATTGAAAAACAAAAAAAAAAATATAATTATATGAATATGTATATCGATTATCGAAATGGCATGGACTGCTCGAGATATTATTCAAAACTTCAAAAGCCTGCAACTATACGTCATGTACCGAAATTGCCTATACATTGCGCCGGCCAATAGTTACAAAATAATGTGAATAATAATATTTATACAACAGACTATCATCTTTTATTTAAAAACATTCCACTATATTTGTGAATTTAATAAGAACCCGTGGTGGATATCCCTTCCACTTTATCCATACCAAAGTTATATTTATTGTATTTAAAATCATTTATTTGTTTTATATTTATGACAAAAAAATTCAATAATAATATCCAAAAATTATAATTTTTAAATTTTGATCTTTCATTAAGCTTAAAGGTTTAATACTCAAAAACTATTTCATATAATTTTAGATTAATATCACGCCTCACTAATCACATTCCCGCAACAGCTATTCGGTATATTATTATATATTAGTTTTAAGTGCGCTGTAGTGTAATACAATATACTTCCTACTACCTTTGTATTACAATAATAATGCATAGTAAGTTGTAGCTGACTGTACGACCTATATTCACTGATGTTGATAACACATCATCGGAGAGTATTATTAATATCATCAGTGGCCTACTACGATCGAATGCTTGACAAACCAATTTAACTGAACTGTATACCAAAGTCAATGTACACCAAATATATGTATATGAGAATTGGGTACAGACATTGCATGTGTATTATAAACGTATGACGTATTAATTTTAGCATAACATAATAGTGCACCACGTTCACCTTGACGTATTATGAGTTATACGACCGATTACTTTCGGTAGAGAACGTGGATCCTATAATACGGCGGCACACACACCTCTATAAATGATTCTGGCGGACGCTTAAAGGACGAATTACACTATTTAATGTTTGTTATGTTCAGTGGCGTAGCCAGGATTTTTCAAAGGGGGGGGGGTTAAGTAAAAATTAAACTTGGTTTTTACAGTATTCTCTATATTTGTTGCCCAATTGAACTATTCAAAAACAAAGTTCAGTTTTGTACTTGTGAAATGTGAATGTACAATATTTTATAGTTATATATTATAAACACCTCAATATGAAAATTAATACATTTTTATTTGTACAGGTTATAAAATTATACATAACAAATCAAATCCTAATAATATTATGAGCATAACTAGGTATAATATTTACTATTTATCTACATCAAACGTATTCTTCTTGTAGATTTTAATTTATCACAGTATCATACAATCAAAAATAATAGATAACAATAGTCTCACTTATGATTATCGTGATATAAATTATAAGCAAACAGTTTTATCAAATATTGTCATAATTCACAACCATAAATAATATCTTTAATTGTGGTAATAACCACAATTTTGTTGCAAACCCGTTCAGATAGTATTATTAAAAATATAATATTATTATTATTTTAATTATTATCAATTAGGTTTCTGGACGAGTTCTCGGAATATTCAGAAACGTCTTATGACATATATTTTTATAGATAATAGGTATTAAAATTGATGAAATATACAATAGTCACTGATATAAAAATAATACATTTATTAGATGTGGAAAGGCAATGGAAGGGGGGGGGGGTTAAACACACGAAACCTCCCCTGTCTACGCCACTGATGATGTTACTGTTATAATTTACAAATTTTAATCTATTATTTACGTATATAGATGTATAATTTGTGTATAACACGATTGAAGAGCTGCTGAAGTATTGCAGTGATCGCTATACTGTACTAACTTAAGACAAATTTATTATTATAATTAGTATTATTTAAATATTACTGTACTTTTTAATAATGCATTGAATCACAGTTATTAATGTTTCTTGTCAGGTATAATAAATTATGATGGATCGATTAAACTGAAACAAAAAGTTACGATAAAAGAAAACAATGTGGTAAAATTATTGTGTACGAGTATTTCCAACACAATAAGGGTTTATGTGCTGGATGAAGAATCTCGGTTTTTTTAAATATATTTTTAACATTTCATCGTACTTTCACTTCTTCTATGTCATCGGAGTAAGATAAAAACCACTCTTTCAACAAAAAAATTGAAAACATTTTTTTCATTAAAATCTTAATGTCATTAACTTTCATACTTCGAAATAAAAAAATTCAATTTTTCAAAACTCATTAATATTTAAAAAACAATGGTGCTTTTTGCATCAAACTGCCATATAACTCTGGGAATATTATATATATATATATATATATATATATATATATATATATATATATTATAGTATAGAGAGTAAAAAAATGTTTTCTTATGATAAGTTTAAAATTAGGTTTCTTTGATATCAAGCAATTCTACATATCATATCATTTTAATTTAAAAAGGACCCGTTTTTAATGCAATCTAACTCGTAGACAATTAATGTATCACTCGAAAAATGTAGACACACACACTCGCGCGCGCGCGTGTGTGTGTGAGAGAGAGAGATTCTAGACGACGCCAGTGGTATTGATACCACTACAATAGTTTTATATAATATGACAATTTCAGAGGTATGTTTTCGAACGGTGCAGCTAGGGTCTGAGAGGAAAGGCCCGAGAAACGTGATGTACACAACGATTAGAATAAACTATAATTTATTCGTTGAAGATATACGTATAATATATTGGTAATGAAGCACTCGGATTTTGACAACGTAGCTGCGCCCTTTTACACCACATACCTATACATTATGTCTTATATGAATAACCACTAACCACTATTGCAATGTACTCAACAGTTATGTCTTTCTCTTAGTATTTACGTCTCACATTCCCTTATACAACCTGCATAGTATTATAAGTGCATGAATTTCTTCGTCAGTCTATAACTCCGTATACATACCAATATATAAGTGTTCTATACGTGTGTGTGTACGTTATGAGAATCAAATACTACGAGATGAACCGTCAACGACGAAAAGAAATACGATGACTATACCAATAATGTGCTGTCGTCTTGTCATGAAAATTGTATCATTAACTATACTGTGTCACATAATATAGACGTAAGTCGAAAAGTTGACCTAAAATTATGCTATTTTTATATTTTTAATAATATATACGTATATATTATATATATAATATATCACTGTTATGTTTGTACACATATTAATATTAGGTATAACACTACAATACACGCGCCAGTGCAGTACACAGGTAAGCAGGTGATTTGTCAAGTGCGAGTATCCGTATTCACAAGGATGTTCTCGAACGATGATTTCAGTGCAATGAATTATGTTAATTAAATAACCTGATTTCAAGTAATCGTCAAGATATAGTAGATAAATACGTATTGGTTCCACAATAGTTCATTTACATTTTCAGCATATATATGTTTTGAGGCACAACTTTTTTTCTGACCAATTTTTGTAAAGTCTTTTTAATTTCCATAATATTATAGAAACACGGAGGAAAAAAATCTTTTATTTAACTGAATTACTAGCAAAAATTAGCATGCTATCTATGTGTACTAGATTTTTTTCCACTTACTGCACTGTACCCAAAAACATCTATGATTCCTCAATTTTCTTTGCTGTAAAAAAATAACTATCTACTGACAATTTATAGTATAATATTCCTACGAGCTACGCACGTTTATTAATTTAGGAATGTAAGTACATTTGCTAATGAAACACTTGGGTAGACAGTATTAAGTAATAATTAAACGTGTAAATCAGAGAAATCAAAATAATGAATGTGAATCACGTCATAATATATTAGATAATTATATGTACAAATCATTATGAATGTTACGAGATAATATGTATAGTAAAAGGTATGAGTGTCGGCGCAAATAGGGGGGGGGGGGCTTGGGGAGTGTTAGCCCCCCCACACCCAATTTTAAAATAAGGTTCGTGATTATGTAACAAAAACTTCTCCTTACAAAAAACAAAATGAGAAAATGCATAACTTAAGCACCTTTAATTTTTTTTTATTGAAATTGCGCCTATGGGTAAGAGTATAAATAAACAGTTTTGAGATCGGTGTCTCGACTTGATCGTTTGTTTGTGAATTATTTAACTTAAGGACTTTCATCTACACTTAGTATTTTTCTTATTTATAATCGTTTTTAGGTAACATTATAACATTTGGTAGGTATATTGTTTATATTTTGTATTCGTTTTTGAATAGTATATTTCTGTTATGCGTTCGCTTCTAATTGATTGTATTTGAATACTATAGAACGCTATAGATATGTTTATAAATTATATAACTAACACTTGATTTTTATTTTATACTCACGTGTACCTACTTGTCTGATAATTAATACGTGTCCTGAAGACTATATAGACAATAATTGCATTCCAGTTTCTTTAATGTATACGCTTCAAGTGGGCCTACTTTTTTGATAGAATAAATTGTTATTTATCATGAAGTGTTAGAATAACCCCATAGTCGTTTTACACTTATACGTATTTATATACCTACATTCTTATTATAAGTACACTGCAAAAATGTACGAAAATTCTTGTACTATAATAATTATATTTAACTAACTGTACGAATTTTATTGTAATATACGAGCTGATTTGTGTTTTTATACATATTATTTATTATCAATTATCATATACATTATACATAATATGCATACTGAAAAAATGACGGTTTCTCGTGCACTACGATTGCTTTTATATTATCAACCAATGAGCGTTCGGCTCAACGCAGTCGAGCGTAGTGTACCTATAACAACCGTCAGATAAACTTGCTTTACCAAACTTCAAGTTATACGCACACACACACACATATCATAGGTATATGCATACGTGACTACAAAATGTGATTTTTACATTTTGTGACAGCCAGAAAGCGCGCGGATGTTTTTTTTTCGACGATTTCCGGGAATCCTCTTTTATGATGCACGCGATGATGAACGATGCGTAAACGTTTTTCGAAATTATTTCCGTGCCGGTTTGGTCCGTATATGCAGGTTTATCAATCTCACATCAGTCCTATTTATATAGAAATATATACGTGACAGCCAAAAACATAACTCGGTGGAAATCTCCGGAAAATTGTACGTTATTAAGTCGCACTTTTCAACATTGATTCATAATTTTTTATTTTTATTAATTTACAATAAAACGTTCCTATAGCCTATAATCTATCTAGATCTATGGATAATTAGTGATTTTAATTGTTGGCTATTTTAACATGACAATAGTACCTATAAGTAGTAATAATAACAATAATAGTAATAATTAAAGTTGGTTTAACATACAGACAATAATAATAGTGTGAATCATATAATTACTTTATAGTTTATAGTAAATTACTTAGTAGTAATTAACGAATAAGATCATATTGTGGACGGCCGCGTTTTACTCGTTTTAGATGTCTTTGTGGTGGTGGACGTATTATGTGATGTAAATTGAAGTGAATTGAGCCTGTTGATTTGTGGAGTGAACTATAGAAATTTGTAGCAAGGGCGCTTATATGATCTTGAATTATAGTATTGTGTAGGTTTTCGTTACGTATGAACCATGGTGCGTTTATTATTATTCTTAATATTTTGTTTTGGAATTTTCTTAAGTGTGTGGCTGAACTGTTATCCAAGATAGGACAAGCGTCCTAATTAGTGAGCGTAATAATTTCTTATAAATTAATATTGAACACTTTTTATGTATAACTAATTTTTTTATTTAGAATAGGAAATAACATTGAGAGGTGCTGGTAAGCTTACTGTAGTTTTTAGTAGCTATATGAGGCCTCCAGGTTAGCCTCTTGTCTAATATCAAACTACTTGACTTTTGCGTTGTCTGTGTCCGTGAAAAATATAGATAGATACCTAAAGATCTATTATTATGGCTTGTTGTTCAGCCAAAACGATTACACGAAGTTAACGTTTTAATGAAAAAACTGTGTTAGTATTATTATTATTATTATTATTATTATGTAGGAACAAAAAGAATTTATTCGTCGAGTGAAATGACATGAAACATGTTCGAAACTAAACTTTATGTATGATTTAAAGTGTAAACACCGAGCCACATCGTTAAATAATTCCTCAGTAGGTGTTACGTGCATAATATGATATTATAATAATTCCATAAAGCGAGGAGGAGAAACGAAAACTAAACCTGATAGTTTAAGTTGTTCACGCATAGATGCCTATTACAATGATAATTTTGTCGTCACATAATCCCTTGTGTTCAACATTAATTATTACCTCTATGTCTATACCATACACGATTACACGTCATTATATATATATAATTTAACGCATTTACGTTTCTTGCAGTTTGTACAATCAGTATTTACGTACACTTATATGTACTGCAATTAATTTTGAAGTTTTTTTTTTTTCGTTCATATAATATATATACGATTGTTTATACGAAATACGAATATAATAATATAATACGTATTATAATTATGTCGTTGAAATGTTCTGTACAGCAATAATTGTATAATCTGAAATTCTAGACCCATTTTAATAATATATTAAAATAGATCCAGGTTTTTAATAGAGGTCTTTGTTTTACATGCACCTAGTCAAATTCGCGGATTCGTGTGTAACTAAATTCACAAATTCACGTGTTTGCATACGAGAATTTTATTACTAAACCACTCGTTTATTATTATATTATATTATTATTATTTTACTTTCAATACATTTAATATCTCCCAATGATTTCCCATAGTTTTTTGGAATTCTTATATTTATTATGAACAGAATATCCACGAAAAACTAATATTTTAGAATGTAGTTTTTTCGATTACTATCCTATTAAGAAATTTATTTACATTTTACATACATTTAAAAATAATTGAAAAATATTCAATATGAATTATGATGAAAATTTAACTTCATAAATTTTGTTACAGAACCACCAGTCCCGTCATTTTACGATAATACTGTTTATAAAACATTTATTTTTAGAATATTAGGTATAAATATTTTTAGTTTTTACAGAAATTATTAACATATATTTTTTAAACATTTTATTGAAATTTGATGATTTACGTAAATGTTATGTTTTAACTTTTTAAGCACACTTTAAGTAGTTGAAGTAAATATCCGTGGTTTACTAATTAATTACGCGTGAATTAAATTCACAGATTTTTAAATTTAAGTACACGTGAACTTGTAACGTGAATCTTAATTATATACTAATACCATACATATTTGAGTCATTTTGAATCACATTTTTTTAAACTTAAATCTAAATGTATGCGTGTTGTAGTCTACAGGTACCTACTAATGTACTATACTACTGCAGCAGTATACTAGTATATAAATGGAAATGTTTAATATTATTTTCAAGTAAAAAAATGTTTAACCTATTATTATATTTTCGAATAAGTAAGTATACCTCATATATGATTTATCACACGTTTAATTATTTTTAAAACATTCTAACGAATGTATAATGTGCAAATAAACAAATTTAATTATAATATAAAAATGTATTTACTAAAATCCAAAAACTGTTTCGCCCGCATGTCACAATTATGCCAATATACCCATTATGCTATATAAAATAATTAAACCTGACAATTTTGAAATAATAGGGATTTCAAGTTCTGCCATATCTAGCGATTTAAAACATAATATCCTACAATATATCATTATATTCTATATATATAATATATAATATATTATTTATATTCAATGTTTATGATAGACGATAGTTATTGATCAAAACATAAATTATAAAATGTTTAAACTATATTTAACATGCATGATGCATATATTATATACAAATATTTTTCATTCTATCTAAAAATGTACATTACAAGCAAAATTGATTTTTGATATTTTTTGGTTTCTGTGAGAACAACTTATGAGATCGTGTATGACATTTTCAAGGTTTTTTTCAAAAAAACTACAATTTTATCATATATAAATTAGAAAAAAGAAAACAATTTAAAATCTCTATAAATACCACAAAAATGCCAAAATATTTTAAATTACATGTCCAAAAAATGCTTCCAACTTTCAACTTTCTACTCTAACTCAAGTTACTATTTCATCAAACGCACTCCAGACTAATTTAGAGATTTAGAAAGTTTTAGAAACCAACTTATATTCTAACATGGTTAGTTTTTGTAATGAAGTAATCTAAAAAACTAGTTGAATAAAAAAGACTTAAACTTGCACGGCTTTGATAGATTTAAATGTTTCAAAAAAAATTTTTATCAATTTTTAAATATTTTATTTTCAGTATTAAAAAATAAAAAAAATAAATATATATACCAAAAAGGTAGCGCAAGTGTCTATGAATTATATTTAAATATATATTTTTAAAAATATTGATTAGAACAAAAGTTATCTCATTTGACAGATCTTCATGGGATTCGTCGTGCTGTTATAATGAGTAACATAATATAGGTATGCATATTTAGACACTGAACGCACAAACTTACTAGATCTATAACATTGATATTAGGGCAAAAGTGTTTTATCGATTTTGCAATAAATTATTTCTACATTAACGCTATTATAATACTGCAGCTGCGCGGTCGAAGATTTTGAAAATTTAGTGAAATCGTAGCATGCGACAATAGATCATTTGAAATAATAATAGATATTTCTATTTGTTGTTATAACTGCGGAACCTAACCTACATTGTCTTATTCTGTGCTACATCTTTATACATTTGTTAGGAAATTTATTAGGCAGGTAATATAGATGTAGACCTAACCTATAGAATATGGAATCATCTGCAATGTGTTCGATAGAGCCATAGCAGGGAAAGGTATTTTATTTTGCCCGACCTGTAATTTAACAGAGTGATACTGCAGCGGTGGTTCCCGGATCAAATAAATTGTATGTACGAATTGGTTTCCAATAAAAATTACTTATCTACAACACTGTTCGAGTTGGTTCACATAAGTACAAATAGGTATTAATACAAAATGTACAATTCTGAAAATGCATGAATGGGGGATAAGTCGGGGAGCTGTCCCGTCTACCCACACGTATACATATATATATAGGTGTATTGATATAGTCAATAAACGATGGCGGCGCCGCGCCACGGAAACAATGCGAAAGTAGTAAGTTCTCGCGGCGTCGTCGATTAAAAAAGTACAAATAGGTCATAATCTTATATTCTTATGATATTTTATTAGGTTTTCCGACGTCTGGGAAAGTTTGTAAATATATCTAATCTCAAAAAGTATTCGTTATGTAATAAAGTTATGTTGAAAAAAATACTTAAAAAATTTAATAAGTACTGCCAAATTTTGAACTTAGAATTCGTAGAAAATATGTGTTGTAAAAAATGTATAGGTACCTACTTATCTCACCATGTTTTTTTTTTTTATAAATATTATTTATTTCAATTAACCTATTTATTATGATACCATATTATTTTATAATTATTTTTTTTAGTATACAATATGTAAATATAATATTTTACAATAAGTATAAGTGCTGTAAGGATAGAAATATTATAAGAATAAAATAAAATAATAAAAATAGTTTTATTCAGTCAGATCATCCCGACACCATTTTCGTCTTAAACGTCTACTAGGGTCACCTGGGATGCTGAGAGTAGATAAGTTGGAGATTAACGGATTGCGGTGGTTATAGAAAGGTTTGAGTGGAATCGTTCATACAGAGTTTTGGCTACGTGTTTTACGTTTTACTGTTGGTATAGAGAGGTCGTTATGGAGTGTGTCGTTCATCGAGACATAAAAGGGGACTTTGTCGATTTGCCGGTCATTTAGATTGAAATTTTTGAATTTTTTTGTTATTTGATGGTTTGGCCGAACCTAAAAGTTGTACACCATATGAGAAGTATTTTGTTGCTCAGTTTGATGTGCTTGAATGTAAGGAGGAGGCGTAATTGACGGGATCGATTATTCAGTACGATACGTTTGGTATGGATGTGGTAGGCCCTGCAGGTCAGTCGACGGTCCAGATGGAGGCCAAGATATCGGAAATTTTGTGTTTTCGGTGGGATGGTAAGTTGTTGACGGTTATGGTAGGGCAGTTCCTTGGTCTTAAAGTGAAAGTACAGTGGGCGGATTTTGATTCGTTTATCTCAATTCCCCAATCTTTGTACCAGATTTGGAGTAGATTTAAGTAGACTTGAACGAGGTTGAAGGCTATTTCGGGTTCAGAGTTAAGCGCCATAATAGCTTTATCATCAGCAAAGTCACCTGTGATCGTATGGTTGGTTGTGATTTTATTATTATTGTATTATTGTTGGCATTTACGTTTTTATTATACGGGCACACAGCATAAATGATGTACCTATATAGGTAGACTGACTCTAGCAATATTTTTAAATTTTAATTATACTTTGGTGGTTAGGTCTTAGACGCCCAAGTATTCTAGACAGACCTATAAGTAGGTATGCGTAGAATGGGAAGGATATTTTTATGGCTGGATATAATATAGGGTTATATTATTTTCACAAAGATATGGAAAGTAAATTTAACATATACCTAGTTATATTATCATTACCAAACCTCATCGGAACCAATTTATATGTGTTATCTGCAGAGTGTTAACGAACAAATTAATTCGTGTGTTACCTATAGCATTGACTCCTAAAACCGTACACTGTTAATAAAGTACAGAACAAAACCGCACACATTTAATATAGATTAAAATCGCACAATTTTTAAAATTGTTGTATCCATAATCCGCATATTTTTAATTTCTACCCTAAAAAGGTTATAATCACCTAGATTAGATATACTTAATAATTTATAATTTATTTTAAGAGAAAAAAAATGTAGGCATATAAAGTATTTAAATTTAAAAAATGTAAAAATGTATAAAATAAAAATATGCATATATACGAGTATTCTCAAAAGTAAAAATTATAAAAATGCATTCAAACAAAAATTTAAAACAATTTAAAAATGTAAAGCGTGTAAAATTTTTAAAGTTTGATTGGCTGAAATATATTACCGACATTTTTTTAAAACTTCAAACGATCTCCACCTAACACCAACAAACCACATTTCCACTATTACACACTCTAAATTGTCCGTATTTAAAATTGTCGAGTATTAAGCACTTGCCCCCTTTATTACTCTCAATTATTTTAAAATCCATTATTATTTCTAATTAAAAATATTTTAATAATTTAATAAAACGGCAAAAAACCAATAAATACCTATAGTTAAGCACTGTATATGTACCTATACTGTATACACAAGAGACAAGATCAACTAATTAAATAACAAAGAGTGGTGACTTAAGTGTTAAAACGTGTTAGCATCTATTCCGTTAGTTAGCACTAAAAATAGTGTGCGGTTTTAACCACAATAAGTTTGGGGTATTTTGTTATATAATGACCGAAAAAGTGTGCGGTTTTTGGATGCCACCTATAGACAACCCAGTAACAAACCGGATAATTGGGAAACAACTCTTAGCCACCAAATTTTACGAATCGAAATTAAATTTCTACCTATAATATAATCTTATAAAATAATATATTTGTATACAACAACCAACTAGACTTAAGATTTAATTGTTTACTATATTAAACAGTGGAACATAATCAAGATATTTTAAAGGTATCTAATACCTAACTAGTACGAGTGATTATAATCGATTGTAATTAATATTGTTTATGTTTTATTGTAGGAATAAAAAAATATATTAGTCAATATTGAGGCCTAAGGGATTACGTATTCCGTATTTCCGATTTGGTTTGGATTTCTGTTTTTGAATTCCAATAAACAGTTGATTCTATAAACCAATAATTATATTCTATTTAGAAACTCACAGTAGTTATTTTAATATATCGTGGTTTAAATTATATAAAAACATAGACATTGTATTATTTTCAAATTGTTTTAATTTCAATAAGGATAATATTGTTACGGGTATCAATAATAAGATTTTTCAATAGGTAGTTAGTAGTTACCATGAAAAAATTGAGAATTTCATAAGTAGAGAGGGAAAAGTAATAACTAGTGAGATTAAAGGTAATTATATTATAAGTCATTATTATAAATATTAATACTTAAACAAAAAATTAAATAATTTTGTTCAGCAGTTTCAAAAAATGATTTAATAATGTAATGCATGTTCAACCATTTAGAATTTCAAAACCACAGCAGATTCACCAGCAAGACTCAATTGATTGCTGCCAACTTTTGTTCTAGAAAAAAAAAAATAACATAAAAAAAGATTAGTTTTATTGTTTCAAGAACCAAATATATAGTTTAATCTAATGGGCTATTTTATCGAGGCTATCGAGTATAAGTGAAACTAATTTAAACAGTAAAAATAATTTTTTTTTTATCATGTAATTCATATTTTTATTAGTAAGATAAAATAAATAGGGGAGGTGTAGTGGCCGAATGAATTCAGGCATCGGTTGCGATGCGCACCGTTACGAATCCCAGTCATGGGTGGCATAATTTTCTTAATTTTCTTATTAATAAACTAAACATAAGACCACATTATAATGGAACATATAACCATTAATTGGTCTATTATTGGCATAATTATTGAGCAATTAATTTTCACGGAATTAAATTCTGCGAGTTACTAACTCAATGATAATTTTTCTAATTATTAGAAAAACATCTTATCAAGTTAATAGTTTTAAGTATTTTAATATAACTTGTGCGAATTAACTCTTTAGATAATATTAGTATATAAATACATAGTTCATTGTAGAAGATTATAACATAATTATAGAATATGATTTGTAGTATAGAACATCAGTTCCACAAAAACAAATATCTTACATCTATTTAAACAGACCTTTCAGAATGAACTTAGATTTATCACAAACCATAAATACAACAACTTAATTTTTTATACTAATTAAGATTGATAATTAATATATTCATCATAATCTAAAGTGTAATTATATTCTAGTTAAATACCTTAATACCTACATATTATTAATCTATCTTATTCAAAGTTATTTTTGATATACAAGAAAACCACTTTTGTGTATGAACTAACATAGAAACTTAATTATAATTTATAAATACAATATTAGATTATTATCAATCAAAATATTATACAAGAATATAAATAATCTATCTGTGATAAACAAAGCATTTTAATAAACAATAACTATACCAGTTATAATCAGTCAAATCAATCTTTTTTTCAAATGTATAAACATATGCAATTTAAGGCAGTTGTATTTGAACTTTGAAGTATATATATAAAATTACAAGGGTTATCTAACTTTTGAATAAAATTAAAGAAATAATAAAACAAATGTTATCACATCTTTTTTTATTTTAGATTAAGAATTTTTTTTAATAATAACTAATAACTGTCAATTCGACAATTTCAAGAAATTATCTGTTAATCTTAATAATTTTAGCTTTATTGAAATTAAGCCATCAAAATTAATACTTGTTTCAACCAACTTTATTAATATCTTAATTAATATATCTATAAATATAAAGCAACTAAAACTTACTTAGGAGTAGGAAGTATGGAGCAAGCAGTCTCAGTACAAAGTGACAGATTTACTTCTGAGGGAATTCCATCAAATGCATTTAGGTTTAGAACAGTGACATTTTTACTTAAATTCCAAGCAAACAAAAGGCTCTCTGAACCACTCATTACCCTAAATTGAAAATAATATATATAATTTAAAATAAATATAGTATTGTGATGAATTACCTATCAAAAGCAAATACTGTATCATTATTTAAAAGTTTGGCATTAAAGGAACCAAATTCAACTGTGGGCATTGACCGTAATTCTTGTAAAGTACTTTCAATCAATGTAATATTTGGTATTTTGTTGTTTTTAAATAGTTTTGAGTCAGCATTAATGAATGGTACACCCGGTAATAGTGAACCGAGAATATTAAATGCATCAATTGTTTCATTCTTCCAGCAATTTGGTTTATCAGTAGATACCCACTGAATCAATAATAAAATATGTTAATACTTAATTTTGAATATACATAAATTTAACTTACTTCCCAAGAAGACCATGAAGTAGTTGCTTTAGGTAAAATTGCATTAAATAATTGTTCTCCAGTGAAATCACATGGCAACTTCACAGAACTATGAACCATATTTATTCCCTTAATATCATTTGAATCAAGGTCGCTCACAAGCAATACTCTGAAAATTGTACAAAAAAACATTTAATTAAAAATTAACTATGAATTTAGTTTTCTTTGATATTTAATCCAGACAAATATTAAGATTAAGACATATAATTTGTTTATAATTATAATTTAAAAAAATATATTATTTTACAAAAAATAAAAAGAATTAGGTACTAACTATAAATGTTTTCAAATTAACTCATTAAAATAAAATGATTAATAACTTACCCATCCATATTGTAATTGTACATTTTAATAATTTTGTGCAATATAATCTTACTCACCCAGAATTATTTCTTATTAAATTGCCCCAGTGTGATAACAAATCATTAGTTTCTGGAAGATTAGATGTCGCTTTATGACTAAATGAATCATAGTTTTTGGTCCCATTTGATGCTGTTATAATAGTATCATTTTTAAAGTCCTTATCTTCAAACAAATATTGAACTTTATCCAAATACAATCCATCAATTCCTATATCCAACCAATGCTTAAACACTTTCTAAAAAATAAATCATACAAAATTAAGAAATGCTAATAAAAATATAACAGCAAATTAAATACCTCAAAATAATAAACAACATCTTTATTGCGAAAATTGAAGTCTGGGTATTCTGCAGAGAACTGGTGAAGATAAAACATTTTTCGACTTTCATTCCAACTCCAGGCAGATCCTCCAGTTACACTCAACTAATACAATTAACAAGAATAATTAATAGAATATTCAAAAACAAACTAAAATAATACAAATTACTAACCCAATTATTGATAGGGTAATGATGTTCACCATCACTAAAACCAGAATTCCAAATGTAAAAATCTTTGTATAATGTTTCGTTTAGGACTGATCGCTCAAACATTAAGTTAGACTTTGAAGAATGATTAGGAACTAATTTCAACATCACTTTCATATCTAAAAGAATTCTTTATTATAGTAGATAATTAAATAAGATAATCAACAATATACCTTTATTTTTTAAATTCTTAACAAGATTTTTCAATGAATTTTCATTTCCTAAAGAAATATTTACATTCATGAAATCTATAACTTCATCACCGTCAGCTTGAAATACAGATGTCAATACAACATTTTTTACACCCAATTGTTGCATATATTCAATTTTTTCATCAAGACCTTTAAAAAATGTAATTATAATTACTAATATTTCTAATTATTAAGTATAATATATTAATCATAAATTGCCATCAATTTAATAACATTTCAAAATACAATGGGCAATATATTAACACATACACTTTTTATGCTAACATAATATAAAGCAAAATTAAAATTTTTAATGATAAAATTTAATTTTATAAGCTTGATCATAAAATTTAAATGGCATTGAGGGAGAGGGAATATCCCTCCTTGATAATAAACTAGTTTATAGTAGGTTGTAATAAAAAAAATTGCTGATTTTACACTTACAAGAAACTAAATAACATAATTTTGAATTTTAATAGCTTCCAATATGGATAACACTGTTATAGATGGATTAATATCCAAGGACAAATGGGGCGTTCAGAAAATATGGAATTCTTGATAGACTGTATACTAAAAGGTTTTCAGACCAACTTCACAGCTGTAACCTCTTGCAGACTAAAAATTAGATATAAATAATTTTTTTTTCTTTTTGGTCTATTGTAATTTTTTTCTCATAACAAGAATTGCAATTTTAAAACAATAAACTAGAAAGCAATAAGCTAATAGTTAATTTGAATAAGAAATATTACTTAAAATCTATATAACTACAGTATTACAGACACAGAATAGAAATTATTAGGTAACTACAATAACTATGATCAAAAAATCAACCTCATGGATAGTAAAATCCCTAACACATTTAACCGTTCAAAGTTTATTTTATGTTTAAAGTACTAATCAGTTTAATTTATACTAATATATATCATTGTGTTATTACTATTGTCTAATGCTACTGGTAAAATGTATATTTTAGTATGTAAATTGCAAGTAATAGAAATACCTATTGAAGTATTTTTCAAATAGTACATAATATGTACTTATAGAAGGCCAAATGGTATTTAATAAAAAATACATCAAATAATAACCAGTTATTTTATATTTGTCTAATTGCTTATACAAATCTCACTAATGTATTATAATATAATTATTTTTGTAGGAACAATGAATACACAAAAAAAAATTTCAATAAATATTTATTGCCCTTTTAGTATGGTACACTTACCCACTTTCCCTATTTTAAGTAGATATCAGTTATCAATTTGTAAGAAATATTTGAAAGACTATTAGAAGTACCTATGCCAGAAAAATGAAAAATTGTTCTATGTGTTAGAAAAAAAAAATTTATGACATTTAGGTGAAAATTGTTACATGCACAGAACATTACTTTTCAATCTTACAATAATGTCAGTAATATGATTTTAAAAACTAGAAACAAAATTAAGAGGACGTTATACCAGCAAGTGTTGTCTTCGTCTTATAAGTATGTAACATAGCAAATTTTACGCTCAGCAGATCGCATTTAATTTTAAAATTATAGTACAATGATCTTTTATAAAATTTAAAGGTATAGTATTATTTAGAGAACCTCTTGGACTTTTTATTTTCTTTTAATTTTGATGAGAGTTATAAGTGTTATGTACAAACAATACAATTTTAAAATACTTATAACTCGCTTCAAAAATAAAATATAGTAATAAGTCCATGAGGTTGTCTAAATAATACTCTTACCTTTAAATTGTATAAGAGATTAATTCACTCTAATTTTTAAACTAATGGAACTAGAAGAGATAAATTTAAACACTTATAAGACGGAGACAACACACATAGATATAATGACCTCTTAAAAAAATTTAAAACAGTAACCAATTTTTCAAACTAACTATACAAAAAATATTATAGCTAACAAAATAAAGGACATTGCCTTTATTTTTATTTAATATCATATTTTATATTGTATAAGTAGTTTACTTCCTATACCATCAATCAAAGTTTATTGAATTAATCAGACATAATATATTAACAAATTACAATATTATAATATTAACCAGAAATAAACAATGAATCATAAAATCAAACAGTCATATAGATGTAGCAACAATTACTGAAAAATAAAAATAAAACAAAAATATGAACCTTGAGACAAGTCACAAGTCTCATAGTACAATGACCAACAATAATTCCCACTGTTATTAGAATACAGAAATCACTTTTTTCTATTTTTATTTATTCAATTAATTAACTAATAACTAGATATTTATATACTTAGGATATTGTATGATTAGTCAACAAATTTGAATTAGCAAATACACTACCAACACCCCACATCAACAATTTCTAATTCAAGCCATAAATAATAATATGATACAAACTAGTTTTAAAGTAAATATAGGTACATTATTTCAAAAATAAATAAAAATACTGAGTTATCTGGTATACCTAAACAGGCTAAACACGTTAACTTAGCACGGTACTAATTAATATTAATATTTCCTTTGTACATATATTTATTTACCCATAAAAATAAATGAATCTAGGAAAAAAAGCCCCCCAAAAAAAAGCCTTGGGAAAAAAAGCCTGTACCAACTAAATACATAATACATTTTTTATTATAGTGTAGATTTTACAATTTGAAATTTTTAAACAATATACCTATATTTCAACATTATTATGTTACATTTTTTAAAAAATTTTTAATTTATACATACTTTTATATAATAATATTTTTTTATCTAGGTATATGTGTCTATGGGACACTTCTTTAACACTTCTTCAACTCTTTAACTCATATCTATAACCACAATTAATATTATATTATAAAATATTAGTTTAATATTGGTATATACTTTTAGGTCATAATAATATTTAATAAACTGTTAAAACATTAATATTAACAATTATTTTTCATTAATTATTATATTATTATGTGTCATCTAATTTATTATACTATAGATATAAATATAAGAAATTAAAGTATATAAGTAATAAAAGTAATTGATATTTGGCTTTATCTTAAAAATTGTAAAGGTATTATATTTTATTGTAGACTCTACCTATCTGAAAACTGGTCTTGGTATCTTAGTATCTACAACATTTTATTATTACAAATGTGGTTTTTCGTTCATATAATAAAAAATATAAAATATAATATTCATATTTAAAAATTTCAAATTATAAAATGTACACTATAATAAAAAATGTGTTATGTATTTAATTGGTACGAGGCTTTTTTTTTTTTCGAATACCAAATAAATAGTACCTTAAGGTTATAATTAATAGCCCAATAATGGATAGATAGGTTTACATAAATATCTATTCATTTAATTAAAGTACAATATCCACGATTATTTGAACTATAATCTTAGATAATTGATCAAAGAATATATTGCTTTGTAACACTTAATATATACTTATTGTATTAATTGAAATCATGAAAATAATTTACAGTACCAATTGAAGTATTATTAATTTTAAACTAGGTACACAAAATCATTGACAAGTGACAACTTACCGTTTTGGCTGACAAGAGAAGCTGCGTTAATTATGTAGACTGGACTCTTCTGATACCATTGTAACGGACCATATTTAGAAGTTGAGAAACACTTAGGAGTCAAGAATATGATGAACAGTGCACCAAACATCATGGCAAACCAAGAAAGCCAAAATGTTATAAACAACAACCACCTGAGTCGCACCCAGAACGGACTGTTAGCATACTTCATGAGTTCTTCTTTACCCATGCCTGCGTATGCTTTCTCTGCATGATCAGACAATTCCATCTTGTTTAGCTCATCATACTTGTCGCTCGTACTATCCATCTTCTTTTTTCCCTCCTCCATAAGTTTTTCCACAGCTCCATCTTCTTTTTCCAACGACATTACGACTTTCTGGAAGGAAAATGTTAAGCTTAAACACGTAATTTGATGAAACGTTCTACAACAATTTTCTTGCAACAAACGTACATCGAATTGTGCTTACGCTGTATTCGATAGTTGAGATGAATGACCGAAGAACAAGCGATCACTCACAACAAAAGAAGAACCTACAAAGATAGGACGTCAAGGAAGTAGCAACTTCAACTGAGATCAGTAACTGTCAACTGAGCAAGTGAGCTGTAAGTGAATAACGTAATTCCTAAATAATAGGTGTGAAATAACAATAATTATATTGATCGCAATTTGCAAACGCAAAGATTGTTTTTATCACAGCGTGTGGTCACGAACGATTAGATAAGAAATGATAACAGGGCCGAATGGTGAGAGGCAAACAACCACGGACGGACACTGATTGACATCAGTCAGCCAAGTGAATATTTATAAAGATCAACAAATAACAATGTATGATAAAATTAATAACAAATTAACACAAGAGGCAATAGATAGCCTAAAAATGTCAACCAAGGAAATTACAGTGTGACAGGACCATCAAATTTATTATAAAAATTAATAATAATCTTCCATAAATATCCTTTTTTTTTATTGAATAGGTACCTAGCTAATCATCTTATTTATGATTTAAAATTATATACGTTAGAAATTATATCTGTTGAGTTGAAAACAAAACCCATCCTATTTGAATCTGCTAATCTAGTATCGATGAAAATTCAAATATTTTGGACTTGGACAATAGAAATATTTATTTGTTACCTTGCCAATAAAGTAAAAAAAGTATACTAGGTATTAATTATTATAGACAATAGTGGGTATAGTTCAATTTGTCAATGTCTCAAAATGATACATATATAATATAGGGACATAGGCGCCCGCAGGGGAGGGCAAGCTGGGGAATTTGCCCCCCTGGCTTTTTCAAAATATTTTTTTTAATTGAAATGTTTTAAGATAAATTATATATACTATACAACAAATTTAAAGTATAAAATAAGTTTTAATTTAATAAAATATAATATATTGTATACGAGTATAATAAAAAAGGTTATTATTTTAAAACACCTAGTAAAATTATAAAATTGATCCTCAAATCCTAACATTGCCCCCCCCCCCCTTAGAAAAATTTCTGCGGGCGCCTATGTATAGGGAGCACATATAAATGAGGAAGATATTCATATGGAACTGTAATTTTCAGGAAAATAATTATTTGGACCAGATTTTTTGTAGGTAAAGTTATTTAAAAAGAATGGTATAATAAAGGAATAATAGGTATTTTTCTTAACAGAACTATATAAGGACAATATAAAACAGTAAAATAATAACGCGGAACTGTATTTTTCAGGAACGATATAAATTAGGAAAATATCGCTCAAGACTATATAAACCGGGACATTTTTGATAATCTATAGGTAATCTATATTATAGTAAATACTATATTAGTAAAATACACGTGGTTCCGTATCAATCTGAAATAGTATTAATCGAGAACATAAAGCATTGGACAGGACAATTATTTACAGGGAAATATTCACGAGGTAAAGTATTAAAAATTATATTATTTTATAAGAAAAAAACGGAATAAAATTTATATTGTCGCATAACTCTATAATATATTCCGCGTTTATCTTATAAAATAATATTTCTTTTTTAATACTTTACCTCGTGAATATTTGCATTGCTTAAAAAACGCTGTGCCTAATAAATAATATAGTATTATAAAGGAGTCATTAAGTCAATATATTAAATGCAACTACAAGACCAAAACATCTCACAATAAAATATGTAATGTGGTCATGTGGATGTATCCAATTTAAAGTAGTTTAAGCCGTTTAAGGTAATAAATAATAATACTCAGTATGTTAAACTGTTGATTGTATAAAAAATATAGTAAATATATCTACTTAATACACGGTATTAATACGAACTTACCTAATCAAAAACAATTCAGTTAGGTACATAGAACAATAATAAAATTAACTCCAAAACTTTTGGGCATTTTTAAGAAACTACAAAAGGTATATGGAGTAGTGAAAAGTTTAGCGTCATTCCAAAATTATTTATTATGACCATCCTAAATTTAAATGTTTATGAAATTGGATATTCAAATGTAAAATAACGATTTCTCATTGAGTAATTCCTAGTATTTTTTTTTGTGAATTGTAATTAAAAAATATCTTGAAACGTTTATGTATTACTAAATAAACAATAAAAGCCTTTTCAAAATATTTAAATTTAAATTCACTTTTAGCTGTTGCCTATTACATTTTTTTTTTTTTTTTTTTGATCTTCATAGCTTCGGCGACATGGGCCATTAGCTTTATACATAATTTACATTATACTATTACTTACAACTTACATGTTTTAGGTGACAATTTAATTACAATAATAAGGGCTGTTGACTATATTTATTCTACTTAAATGTATTTATCTATTTTGGTTGTCCTGAGGAATGACATGATTTTTTTGGGTTGACAGTCGGGTCCGATTAATTCATATAAGTTGATTGGTATATTTAGTTTTTCTCTACTATTATTTTATACCACGAAGCCTCATGAAACCACAGAATATATTCTGTGGTACTATTAAGAACTAAGTCTCGACGGACGGGCAACAGAATAGAATAAAATAAGAATAATAATGATTAATAATTATTATTTATTATAATATAATCTACATACAACGGTATATATAATGGTGTTATATATGATACACACTCACTAAAATCCTAATGTACTATACAATTTTTGTTATTAGCTTATAGGTGTACGCGTTATATTCAAAATCGAAAGTATCCAGTACCTCCTCCTCCATATAACTTAGTTTAGGTACTTAGAATACTATGATCCTTACCAACCCCATATATTAAATAATTATAATTATTAACTATTAGGGTACCTACCATACTTGATGTACACTAGGATGACTTCAGTTTTTGGCTGTCGTTACCCGGTAAAAATTGGTGTTTATAAGATCTGCAGAGAATTAAACATAGTTAACAAAAAATGAAAAATTGAATACACAATTGATTTTTTAGAACGAAATACTTATACGAATTTCACTCTGTCACTCGTAATGGTGGGTGGTTGTTGTCATAGCTCATAGACCTGGTTGTCCGTATAGCCGTATAGGTATAACGTCAGCAAGGCAAGTTGTATCATTTTCCACCAGTTTGTACTTACATCGTATAGTCAGTTGGTCAGGCTACAGTCTATAGTCGGTCCCACATCCAATGATCGGGAGGTGAAGTGGGAGAGTCGACCTAGTCACGCGGTTTGTGTCCCAAAGTTGATGGGAAATTAGGAGCGACAACATTCGACTGCGTCTGTGCCTCTGTGGTATACTGTGCTCGTTGATTTTTTACAATATATTTATTTTCAAGTGATTTATAAGCATTTTTAAGTATTTATATTTTATATTTTCATAATTCATTTAAAAATGAAAATATCGTAAAAAACCAGCGAAAAAACATAGCTATGGTTCATGCGTACAATGGCTTCTGAAAAAACCAATAATTTGATTTTTTTTTTTAATACGATATTAGCATATTTTTTGCTGCACTACTTAAAAAGACAATAAGTAATGATTTCTGGAAAATACTTTTGGCTACAATTATTAAAACGTTAAATGAATAGTTTTCTGAGAAAACGATATTTGTACACTCTAAATTTTTGTAAAAATTATTAATTTCTTTACCTTTATGGCATCACAATTGTATTAAAAGTTTAAATGCATAGCTTTAAAAAAAAACAAACCAAAATCGGAAATTCGAAAGAATGTTAAACTAGATTACTAGATACCCAAATTATTTTTCAATATTATTACCTAATTTTAAATTACAGTTTTACTTTTTATTTTTTATAATTATTAATAAATCAGGACATTTTTTATGAAAAAAAAATCAATCCAGACCACGTTCCACTTAATAATTTTGTGGTGAGACTTAATTTCCGAAAAAAAATTAAATTGGACTTTTCCAGTATTCTTTCTTCACGGCTCTCACTAACTAAATATTTTAAGATAATTTGTTTTGTCCAATTTGTGTCACTTACTACTTGCTTCTATTTTGTACCGTAGTGATGGGACATTACGACCACTGAATTATATATAGCTCAAATGGATTCGACGTGGTACGTTTGATGACGTCACTATTATATTGATTACAATGTGATAAGGAAAAGTTCGACAGTACACAGACTGACTGACTATTGATACTGTTGAATAACAACTTGGAACTTCAATAACAACAACTTAACACTACAACAGCAGAAATACAAACTGCAAGTGCATAACATCACAATGAAATTGCCGGCTGTGTCTAAAGTCTAAACTCTGATGTATACCATTGCAATTACCAGAAGTAGCGGGCATTATTGACTTGTTGATTGATTTTAAATTTTATTTCACGAAACTTCAGACCACCTGCTGCGGTGGCGGTCCGGAGCATTAATTCATATTTTCATTCGCTTGTTCCGTGTCCTCGATCTCCTGGACAGCGATGTTATTGATTTAGACCAAATCTGTCGATGTCTCGCAGATGGAAAAGTAATTACGCCCTCACTACCAATATGCAAACCGGATTCGTTTTGTTTTTATTTAATTTTTTTTTATTTAATGCAACATCTGAAATGTTTTATTCCGTTACAGCAAATTATTAGCCGACTACGAACAGCAGTTTGGTGTGACCAGTGCTGAAATCACATCGAAAATCAGCCGACTTGGCCATATAGCGGGCAGTGAGTAATAATCAACATGTTAACCTTCAGAGGTGGAGTCTTAACAATTCTTTTTTTTTTATATACACAGATGATAGAAATGATTACGTCAAAGAAATCGAACGGAGCCTCGATGAGGTACACGATTTGGTTAGTATAAATGAAAACAAACAATAATAATGATATAAACTTTTATTAAAATATTTTTACTCAGATATTCAATATTTTTCTAGTTGGAACAAATGGACCTGTCTGTCAAAGAATCCGATGTGTCTGTACGGGCCAAATTGCACAATCGAGTAGCTAGTTACAGGGCTGAACTGCACAGATTAGCCAAGGAATTTGCCCGAGCAAAATGTACGGTCAACATTGATTTAGGTATAAAACATAGTAAATAGGTAGGCACTATGCAATATTTGTTGTGGCTTTATACTAATTGTTTGTTTATATTAAATATTACAGAAGATGATAATCATTTTGCTGAAAGTGAAGATGTGACTTCAGAACAAAAACAGAGGTTACTGTATACATCTGAACGTCTTAACCAATCAGGAATACAATTGGATAATACTTATCGTATTGCTATCGAGACTGAAGAAATTGGTTCACAAATACTAACAGATTTAAATCGCCAACGAGAAACTATGCATAACTCTTTTAATAGGGTAACTTGTTTATCACTTTAAATTTGGTTTAAAGTAACCTAAACTTATATTTTTCATATTTGTTTTGTATTTTTGCAGCTCAGAGATGCAAATGCAGATCTGGGTAGAAGCACTCGAATGATAAATGCCATAATTGTACGTTCCAGACAACATAAAATCATACTTTTTGGTGTCATGGCAGCATTTTGTTTTCTATTGGTCTTTGCGTTTTACCGTTCATTCCTTTAAATATCCATTCCTATTTCACAGGTTAACTTGTTTTAGTTTTGTTATTGCCTTTTTGAATTTACAATATAATTGTTATTATTTATTTTATGTTTGAAATAATTTTTACATTAATTGCTGAACAACTATCTTTATAAACAAAAAATATTTAAATACTGTCATAAAAATATGTTATTAACACCCGTATGTTGCTTTTCTTTTACGAACTTAAGCATAGTAAATTTTACTTTCACGATAACCTATTACATATAAAATTAAAGTGAATTGATTAATATCATAAAATAAATTATAAATAAATAATTATGCAGCCCTTTTTGTAAATTTTAAAATTTAAAATAATATAAAGAACAGCCTTTTAAATGCCTTGTATAATATATTATATAATATAATATTATTATTACTTATATATTATATTATATTATGTCAATTCACTCTAATTTCAAAAATAACAGAAATTTAATTCTTATGAATTTAAAATCTGCTATGTTCTACATATTTGTAAGATGAAGACAACACATGCGGGTGGGCATCCTCTTAAGTCAATCTATAACAAGTTTATTAATTTATTTATGTGCTTATAAACAAATTAAATATTATTTTTAAGATTAATTATACTGAATTATTCAATATTAGCTTTTTTTATGGTTTACCTATTTTACTTTTATGCCATAATAGTAATACTACATATCTAGTTAAATTTAATCAGAAGAATTCAATCCTCTGAAAAAATTTATTTATGGCAAAAAAGAAATAATGTTATTACTCATTATGCATTGATTTACTATTTTAATATTATTGTGACTTTTAGACTTTTTAACACCAGTCTTCCAGGCTGATTTTTCTGTTCTCTGCAACATCTGTCACTCTATGGCGCATTAAAGGAGATTCGAAAGGGGAAAATGCCCCAAGCGTCAAAAGATTCTAACTTTTATAAATATATATATATATTTTTTTTTTGTAATGGGGGAGAGTGGAAAAATTTTTTTGCCCAGTGGCACGTGTGCATTAAATGCGCCACTGTATCCACTTATTGGTTCCACTGCTTTTACATCTTTTTTGACAAGGTATTCTAAACGTAAGCACAGTCTACCTAACAGTCTTTCAAACAAATCTTCCTTAAGATGTGGTACAATATTTGTTTTCTCTTAGATTTTTGTACATCTTAGATAACACACATTCATGTAAAATTGTTTATTATGAATATTATGATTGGAAAAATTCTCTATTAAAAAAATTTTAGAGGATAATATTTTTGAGGTTTCTTATATCAGTTTTATGTTTTAAAATTATTTAAATCTACATTTGACTAACAATAAAAATAAAGTTTATAAATTTGATTGGATGTTAACTTATTTTGAGAAAATATTTAGAAAAAAATTTTATATTGTAATAGGCACTCTCAAAAATACTGTTCTCTATAATTTTTGTGGTGTGATTTTAGTCAAGATTACTCGAGAACATAGTTAAAAAATTGTACTGGTTTAGTTGACGCTCGCCAGCCCACATATGCTCCCGCCATTCGGGTTTAATTGACACTCGTCACTTATAATTTTTGTATTTTCGATTGCTAACCATCTTTTGCTAATATCCAACAAATTGGAGGATAATGTGATATAATTTTGTAATCCTTTAAATGGAATTCATACAATGCACTAACATGCTTTTTTTACAGTTTTCCACTGTGACACATCTTCCATGCCCAAAATCAACGCTTAGTCTATACATTTTTCTTAGAATTTTTGGGTCAAATATTGCAAGTCTTGATTCTCCAGCCTTTTATAGAGTCCATGTCTCAGGCCTATATAACTTTACTGCTCATATTAAGGTCGTGTATAGTTGAAATTGTGATTTTTTGATGAGGTTTTCAAACCAAATTTACTTCCTAGACCATAAAAATCTATTTCTTATTTTAATTTTAATGCTTACTTCTATCTTTAGATTATTATCTTGTTTTAAATGGATTTAAGATCTTTAAAATGTGACACTTTTAAATTTATGGTGCTCTACTTCTAAACTCTCGTTGGAATTTTCTTCGTTCAATTATCACATTAATATTTAGACTGACCTTGGATTCTATACATATATAAACTCCTCTAGATGGCGGGTCGGTCTTGCAGTCGCGAGACCCTTCTCTGCCATCAGCCATCGTAGAGTGAGGCATGGCCGAGCGGCAGTCGTTATTCGTGAGTAGCGAAAGAACTCGTAGCGAGCGAGAGAAGCGTTAATGCGTTATAATCGTTATATGTTATTATTACTTTCTTATTATGCATGTTTTTCGTAAATATATTATGTTGTTCCTTTCAAATATATGAGTCAGTTACGATTTATAACTTAAATAAGCGTTGTTTATTTGAAGAAGTTAACACATATCAATGTTCAAATTTCACTGCTTCTTTATCAAAATCAATAATTAATATGATGGACACTTCTCAATTATATTCCCATGACTTCTAGACAATTTTGCAGTATATAGAAAAGCTGGTATGTTGTTCTACATTAGATCTAAAAATTTCCTGGTATCTCATACAACACTATGAATTATTGTATCAAGTATACACTATGCTAAAAAAATTTAAGTAACATGAGTTAAGGATATATCTCTATAATTTTTGCAAGTCTTAAAAATTAATTTTTTTATGACTATGATGTGAAATATTTCAATCTTCAGAAAGTTTTTAACATTATTTGTCTTGAATTATTTTATAAATACAAAAAAGCTTTTTTGATACAATAACAAATTAAAATATTAATGATTTTAACATAAGCTAAAGTAAAAATTTAATTTAATCATTGAACAAAATACAAATTTTGAGTAAATTATATAGTTGAAAAAAATAAAACTTTAGGTAGTTACATAAGACATAAAACTATGTTGTGAACCCCTGCACGTGCCGCACGGTTATGCTCACTCAGCATAGTATATGTGAGCGGACGTGCGAGTTCACACGATCGTCAGTCTGTAATATTTAGAGCTACGAGTGTGTCATTATTCTGATTTTAATATTATAATGTGTTCAATAAAAAACCAGTAGTTATATACCAAGAGTTGAGTATAATTTATTTAAGGTAAACCTAACCGATTGTGTACTAACGCCTCAGTTCGGAATTACTAGTTGGCTAAACCTCGACAAACAGCAAACCGCGAACTTTGTAAGCACGGGTTCAATTGAGCTTACAACAACTATTCGGGAATTTGGAGTTTCTAAAAATAAAACTTATATAATTTTTTTTAAATTATGTTTATATTATTATATTAAGAAGGAATAAAAATTAAGTCAAATTAATTTTAAAATAATTAACATTAAGGTTGAAATTCACTCTCAAATATGTGGAAAAATATTTTAATTAGTTCTTTGGCTTCTGTGTCCGTTTTACTGATCATTGTTGTGAACTGAGGAAAATCATTGGTTAAAATCTATTAAAAAAAAAAATTTGATAAATAAAACAAAAACTGTTCCTTAAATATTGTATTTCATTAAGTATAATATTTAGGATGATCAGACGTTGCCTTATTGGAGGCGATGTAACACTCCTAAAGGCCAAAATAATACGTCTATATTTTATAGTGGACTTTACCGTTGAACATTTGCTTGTAGCATATGGACCCTGTATATGAAGTCCTATTATAGTTTCAACTTTTTTATTTCCAAATAATTTGGTTTGTTCTTGGAACTCTTTTGCATCCTTGTTATCATAATAATAGCATTTTATTAACAACAAATCTGTTTCCTGAAAAACAACAGTTAGATTATTTAATTTAAAATTAAAATTAAATTTTTCAGGAATTTGTTATAGCCATACCTAAGTGATTTATAGGCTGTAGATAGGGCAGCAAAGCTAGGATAAAATAAATTCTAAGAAATCTAAGAGCGATACAAAACTTACTAATGAACTTATTGTTTTTATAATTAGTCATTAGATAATTATTATTTTTTTATAAATTATTACAACCTTCAGTAGGGGTGTGAATAACTATTTTATGAAGCGGCTGCTTCATGAAAAATTGGGGGTGGAATACCCAATGTGTTGCAGTCTTCAACACCTAGACGGCTAAACTAGTGTCATATATGACCAGCATTTAAAATTGAAAAGTATTAAGTGTGAACAAAATTGGTGAATGGCTACTTATTTAAGATTGTTGCTTCATAGGAAAAGTGCTGCCATTGATAACATTAATATTGTTTCGATAAAATAGGTTAAGTTAATAAATCATTTTTAAAGTATCCTTTTAGTTGTTAGTCTGAACACTGGACAAATTTGTGTAATTTTAAATTATCTTACGTGTGATTGTAAAGCTTGTACAAATCGTAAAGCTTCAGTTTCACATCCAAACGCGACAAAACAATTTTCTCCAAACTGTTGATTACATTTGGTGAGAGGTACAATTGAATTTTTGGATTCATTTGTAATTCCATACCTAAGAAACAATACAGCCTCATAAGTTTTAGGTATAAACAAATGCTTTTACAATATGTATACTACACTGGCATGCAATAAAAAATTATGAGTAGGTATGAAAAAAAAACTAATTTTCACTTGATTTGAGATCTATGATTTTGGTTACAACTAACTTGTGTAATTCTTCTGGTAGCTCGACGACTATAGATTCTTCATTAACTACCCAATTGTCACCTTCATTCCATGTGTAATCGTACACAGTTCTCCAATTGTTATTCCATATATTAAGATTGGCTTTGACAAATTGATCTAATTGAAGACAAAAACACTTTATAAGGTAGTTAGTTATAGTGGTTTACAGCAGACATGAATGACTGATGATGATGCAGGTACCTATTTTATGTGTATAGTATATTACATAAATACCAAAAAATACCTACCAGGTAATTGGTTGTAATAAAACTGGTAACAACTGAATTGCAATTCTCGACTAGACTCAATCACTGGTTGTGTAGAACAAAACAGCGAAATCTTTAAGGATGCACAGTCACGTACTCTAAACTGACCACAGGCAACTACCACTGTTGAATTGATTGTATCCCTCACAAAAACACTAAATTATAATAATAATCAAATACATCTTTAAAAAAATTAGAATTTTTTCCAAGATAAGTTTATGTCATTTTGTTTGTTTGGTGGAAATAAATAATCATAGATTCTTGATGTTTTTATACTTAAATTATCTTTATATTTTTTACACATGATAATTTTAATAATTAGATAGTCTGGTATTACTTGGCACTATGAAGTATCAACATTTCTGATTTAAACAAATTATCCATTGATACCTATCTACAAGTTTTTTTTACCTTTGTTTGGTTGGTCCTAGCACAATTGTACATCTCTGACAATCATCTACAGTTACCGAACCAGTATGGTCCAGTAAGTAAATGTTGGAGTCCTGACAATTGCGTACAACAAATTGTTGGCCGCCAATCGATCCTGGAGACTTATATGCCGTGCAGCCATTTAAATTTTCCATTACATAATCTGCAGGGTCCAAATGTTTTCGTTCAACCCTGCAAATCCAATGAATCAATGAATCGTAAATTGTACTAACCAGTTGTAACTTCTTTAATATTTGAATAGTCTTCCCAGATGAAAAATAATAAATCACAGAACTGTGTTCAGTACTTTTAGATTCCTCAAAATTTAAGTCAGCATTTCTCAACTAGGGGTTGCGATCACCTTGACAATGGGTCACGTAGGTCAAAAATAATAAAATACTGATTTAAATATAACATTTACCTGTGACAAGTTTAAATCACTATACATAGTATTTATAAATTAATATTCATAATTATTAATTATATATTTTGTTTGATTAATGATAGACCATATTTTATATTTATTTTGGAGGTTGTAAAACTATAAATGCTGAGAAATTATGATGTAAGCTATGTAGTACCTATGATTAGTTCCTATTTTTAAACACATATTTAAATGTAAGGTACATAGCCATCTTTATGTGATTATCGAATGTGAGTAGATATGTGAATATACTTATTAATTTATTATATAATCCAATAGCTTATCCCGTGCACTTTGTTGCTCGTTAAATGTACTAAATCTATATCCATGACCATTACAGATTAAAAAGTAGGATCATTAACACCTTAAAAAAATTTTTTTAAATTCTTTTTTGCCAGTTTCCAGGTAACTGACATAGAGTAAATACCTACTACTGAGAAATACATTTCAAGAATACCACGTCAATCATACAAGTCTCGAATCAAAGCACATATATTATTTAACAACAGTTATTGCTTAACAAAACATAAATATAATTACCATGAGTATACTAGTTTTTTTGGCTCTTTGACAGCCCCAGTGGTTTTGCAACAGAAACATCCCATTTTTTGCATAGATGTTAAATTGTCATCATTTCCGTGGTAGTAATAATATGTATACAAAAATCCGTTTCCAAGGCAACATAATTACAACATTCATTTCTATTGTGTACCAACACAAGTCTTAGTTAATGTCAATACTCATAAAATAAATTGTGTAATGTTTGATAAAATTAATAATAATGCCATTACCAAAAAAAATGGATTCTAACGATAAAAATTCGTATAAACACTGCATACTGATATAAAAGAAAACAAACATTTATTACATATTAATGATCTGAAATCTGAATGAATTAAACTCAATTTTTTCATATTAATAATATTTGAAATATGTAAAGAATAGAATGATGAACGTCATTTATAAAATAACCTAACCTTGTAGTCAAGTTAAGCTGTATTTGTTTGTTTTATTTAAATACTCAAATAAACTATAAACATTATTCTGAATAAGTGTAATCATAATCAATAATTTATCATACACAATCAAAAACTTCAAAGAATAGTTTAATAGTTCATCAGTCATTTTTATCAAAAAAATAAAAGCATCAATAAATTGTGTTTAGTAGGTAGAATAAATTCAAACAGTTATGAGAATAATAAAAAATTTAATTCATTGAAATAAAACTTATTTAATATCCAAATAATAAAAATATAGGTATTATACAAATAATTACTATTTAAAATATTTACAATTGCAAATACATTAAAAAATAAGATTACAGCATATCTTAACTTAAAAAAATTAAATAAATTGTATTCACATTAAAGTAATTATTTAGTATACCTTCTGTCCAATAATTAAAAAAAATAAATAAGAAAATATAAAAATAATAAATATATTTTCTTAAGACTCATCTGGTCCACTATAATTTGGAGACGTTGGCGAATTATTTAGTATACCTTCTGTCCAATAATTAAAAAAAAATAAATAAGAAAATATAAAAAAATAAATATATTTTCTTAAGACTCATCTGGTCCACTATAATTTGGAGACGTTGGCGAATAACTCGGCGATGATGGAGAATAATGCGGACTTCCAACACCAGGTGAATAAGTTGGCGAAGTAGGAGAATACCTAAAATAAAATTTTTAAGAACAACAGGTTTATTTGAGAGAGAAAACTATTTCGCTTACCTTGGACTTGCCATGGAGAAATTGGTAGGTGAATAAACAGGCGAACTTGGACTATATGACTGATTGTATTGTGTACCTCCAGCATTTGGTGTATGCTGTAGAGAAGATGGAGAATAAGAAGCATTTGAAGGCGAGTACATTGGACTGGTAGGGGAGTATGTAGGACTGACAGCCAGTGAAGGCGAAGTAGGTGAATATTTGTAATTGCTTGTCCCAGATGCAGCACTAGGTGTATATGATGGCGAAGAAGCTGCATATTGTGGAGAGCTTGGACTGTAAGAAGGTGATGTTGGACTGTACGACGGCGATGTAGGGCTGTACCTATAAGATAATAATGATATTTAAAATTATGTCTTTAGTAATAAAATAAATATATAAATTTAAAATGTTTTTTATCATATTAATATTTTAGTTTATAACTGTCTATTACAATAGGTAGGAATTAATTATTTGCTAATCATTTTCATTAGAAGGATGGCTATACTATAATATAAATTGCAAACAAAACAATTTTTAGAATAATTATACATTTTTTTATAAATTATAAATATACAATTTTGGGTTATGAGTTAACGACATTTTTAAAATAAATTATATGATAAGTAATTAATTCAACTTTAAGGAACTTACGATGGTGAAGTTGGACTGTATGATGGTGATGTTGGACTGTAAGATGGAGACGTAGGGCTATATGACGGACTGGTAGGGCTATATCTGTAAAATAAAAAACAATAATTACAGTTCAACTCATGTTTATATAAAATGCAACAGATTTAAAAATCCGTAAAAATAATTTTTTTTTTAAATTTAAAATTGTACTTACGACGGAGATGTTGGGCTATATGATGGAGACGTTGGACTATACGATGGAGATGTTGGACTGTAAGACGGAGATGTAGGGCTGTACGAAGGAGATGTTGGGCTGTAGCTAAACATAGAAAATTAAATAAAAGTTAATTAATTGAAATGTATTGATATAGTTAATTTAAGGTGAATGTAGTTTAAAAATACTTACGAAGGACTTGTTGGAGAATATGAAGTATGAGAGTATGAAGGGCTAGTCGGTGAGTATGATGGGCTTGTTGGGGAATAATTGTAATTAGGAGACATTGAAGAGTATTTTGGAGTATTTTGTTGGGTAGCAGAGTATTGTGGACTTGTTGGTGAATAATTAGTAGGAGTCATAGAAGGTGATAAAGAACCAAACTGTGGGCTAGAAGGATAATTATAGTTTGGTGACATGGAACTAGGGCTAGGCACATATGGACTAGTGGCCATGCTTGGAGATCCAGGACTGCCTGGAGTTCCTCCAGATGACATCCAGAATGGAGAAGTTCCACTAGCTTCACTTGAACCTGCTGGTGAAAAGCCAGGTCCTCCAGGAGTCATGCCAGTTTCCAAGCCTAAATGAAATAATTGATGATAAGAAAATTAAAAAAAAAAAAAACTTTATAATTTTATGTGCCATACTTGAAGACCAACTATTTTGATAAATTGGTGTGGATGTTTGATCCCATGGAGTCATAGCTGGTGACATAGAAGGCGTGCCAGCAGCCATGAACATGCCACCGCCACCCATACCCATATAACCATTATCCATTGGAATTTCTATACCATCTTTGGCTTTTTCAGCATCCAAAAGCAAATCGAAACAACCTATACAAAAATAATCAACATTTAATATTTTTACTAAAAACTATATTCACATATATTTACTGTATGTTAATGCATTACAAAATAAACTATAAAATTAACAGCATCAATTTTTGTAATTTTAAGCAGAATCGATTTAATTAAAATAATTGTTGCTAATAAATTTTAATTTTAATATATTGTAAGTAAATAATTATTATACACAAATTAATACAATATAATTATAAAAGAGAAATAACGAGAAAATTATAAATTGAGGTTATTGAAAAAGATTTCTATCAAAACAGGGTCACCTATATTCTAAAATTTATATTATTCTATCAGTAAATCTTAATGATTATCAACAAAATCTAAGAGTCACCAATCATAAATTGTACAAAACAAAATTTATAATTAAATATAAGTTAATATATTATATAGAAATAAATAGATTTCTTACATACAAGTAATTTAATTATAATAGTGTTATACAGGGTTTTATTCAGTGACAAACACTTACATATTTGTTTATATTTTTAATCTATCTTCTTTATGCAGGTTTCTATAATTTTTACAATGTCTAGTTACAATAAATGGACACTAAACCAAGGACATTCTGCCCACTAATTGTCGGTTAACTATTGTTAATACTTTAATAGGTTGATTGTAAGAACTGGCCTTAATCGTTTAAAAAGCCAAATATGGAAGATATTTTTGGGGATTACAAACAAATATTTTGTATTGTTAATTGCAAAACAATTATAAATGTTGATGTCACTATTAGGTATTTCTAATAAATATAAATATAATATTCACCTGTTCCCATTCTAGGCAATTGTCCCATAATAATGTTTTCAGATACACCTCTCATAGGGTCAACTTCAGCATGAGAAGCAGCATCTAATAAAACATCGACTGTTTCTTCAAACGAGCATCTGCAAATATTTAATTATCATATTCTTAAGAAATACAAATTTTAAATTATAATTGATAAATAAAAATGTGTCACAAATATTTACCTCATTAATGCTCCTGTATCTTGTCTATTTATACCATGTCTAGTAATGGCCATTAAATGGCCTTTGGCTGTCATAACATCACACAATAATGCTAAATGACGATAATTTACGTATAAACCATAGAACTGCAACACAGTATTCATTTCTTTTTCAACTGACTTACGTACAGCTTCAATACCCAAAACCTGAAATTAAAGATATAATTAATATTTATTGTTTATTAACATGGTTATTAATTAATAAATTAGTAAAAAAGTTTACCGAAAATATTTCACAAATGTCATTGGAGAATGTTCTAACAGGATCAACATCTCTTTCACTCAAGACTTTCATCAAACTTGTACCATCAGTTTCTAACAACCAATCAGCAATTGCCTTAAATTCCCCAGTTTCCGTAATAATTATTCTTTTTTTAGAATCTGTTTGTGGTAAATGCATATACACTTTTCCAATAGAATCAATACCCTATAAATTAAATTATTTACAAAAATTACATAATAAAGTTGATATTTTGTTAAAAATATTTTGATTATTTACTATTAAGCGAATACTCACTTGTAAAGTCATATCAGATAACATGTTAGCTTCAATACATCTCAGGAACATATCATCTTCCATTTTATCAACAGTATCTTCATCATCACCACCATTCATTTTACCATCTTCACCATTCATTATACGTATACGTAAAATTAACTTGTCAGCGTTGTCATCATTGAATATACAATTGAGGTCATCTCCAAATCCTGCATTGATCTTTTCAGATATAGCTTCCATAGTCAATTTTTTATCTAAAATAATTGATAAATATATAATTCATTATTTTTAATCAAAAATAAGTTTAGTTTCATTACATACCAGTCATTCTTTTTCTATCTAATTCAATTCGCAACAACCATGGAGAAATTCGTGTAGGATCAAAATCAGGCATTTCATAATAAACATTTACAAACTCTTGGTCTTCTCTAATAACTGTATTTTGAGGATCAGGATCATAATAAATAGCTGTGTTTGCTGTGACTTTACGCAATGTTGTATGCTCAAGCCGACATAATACGTTTTTGGCCTTTTCTGCATCTCTAGCAGCTGCTCCAGTCAAAAACACAGTTAGTGATGGTGCTTTGGGCTTCTTACTTATATTAATAATTTCCTAAAAGTTAAATAACAACAACATTAATTTACTAATAATTATTATTATAATGAAAAAATTACTTTTAGTCTTGGTACTCCTAGAGTTACATTTTTTGAAGATACACCAGCAAAATGAAAAGTATTCAATGTCATTTGAGTAGCAGGTTCTCCTAAACTTTGAGCAGCTAATGCTCCAACCATCTCACCAGGTTGTGCCTGAAAAAATCAATAATTAGTTATGGGTGTTAATATGTTTAAGAATTATTAATAGGGGTAGGATATCGATGCTCTAAAAAAATGATGCATTTGACATAAAAACACAAAAAAATACTTCAAAAGTTGCTATAAATTAATAATGATAAATATTTAAATGCCATTCATTATATAATTAAATTTTATAAAATTATTAATTGAAACAAAAATTGCAGTTTTTAACTAAATGATAAATTGACAAGGTCAAGTTGAAGTTTTTTATTGATCTAAAGAAAATATAAAAATATGATAATGACAAAAAATTCTTGACATATAATAATAACCCATAATTGTCCTCTCAAGGTTGTTAGAATAACATAAAAATCACATAAATGACCTAAAAACGAAAAAAAAAATGCAAAATAAAATGAGTTAGGTACATAAATTTGTATATTATTGAAAAATGTTTCAAGCTAGGAAAGCATAGTCTATAATTTTCAAAAAAAAGTCATCAACATCTGGGCCCTAATAATTATTTAATTGAAATTTTCAAAAATACTAACCTGAGCTTGTTTAAATCTGTTTTCAATTTCACCAACTAACCATTCAAATGCTTCAGAAGAGAGGCGGAAATTTTCAGAAACTAATTTAGTACACAGAGTAGAACGCACCAAACATTGAAATAATAAAGTAGCATTTTTATTAGCTTTCTTGCTTAACTCATCTTCCCCAGCTACTATAACACATTTGTCTAATAGTTTTTTGACTCCTGTAATCACACACAAAATATCATAAATACATTTTATTAGATAAAAAAGAAATATGCTTAATTTTTGAAAACATAACAATAAGATAGATTACAAACAAAGTTATACTGGAATCTGAGAATTAAAATGTTGTTAATTTGTAAATTGTAAGTATACAGAATGTCCTGCGAGAATTCGCTCATAGTGATATCTCCCAAAATAATGGAGATATCAAAAATCTGATAAGAACCCAAAATTTTAATTTATTTTGATGTTTCGGTAAAAAAGTTAAAAAATTTTTTTATTTAGTTATTTCCAAAAAATCCAATAAAGCCATTTTGTAGAGTTTAGTTTTCTAAAAATATTGACGTTTCAACATTTTATTTTTGTTAATTTTCTGATTTTTAATTTTTTTTTTTAGTTTTGAGATAAATTGCGAATTAGAAACGTCACACCGTGCACATGCTTGTACGGCCAGCTAGACACTTTCAGAGTGCCTAGTTATAATCATATTTTATTTCTTCAAAAGTAGAAAAAATATTAAAAATCAAGAAATTAATGAAAATAAAATTTTGAAACGTCACTATTTTCAGAAATATAAACTCTACATAATGGTATCTTTTTTTTTTTTTTTTTTTGGAAATAATTAAATAATAAAAAAAATGTCAAGTTCTTATCTCTGCAAGTCTTATTAAAAAACCAGAATTATTGTGGTATCTTCATTATTTTGGGAGTTATCACAATGAGTGAATTCTCACGGGATACCCTGTATATTGTTCAATTAACAAAACTAACAGTTACTAATTTACTTTAGGGTTACCATTTATGGTTGACAATAAAAGAGGACATTTTTTTCAAGATCATGAAAATTATTAATAAGTGCATTTTATTTTTCTTATAATGTACCTATTACACCTACTGTAATAATAATATGATATACATAATATATCATTAGGTATAAATTATATTTAATTGTACACATTTATTAATTGATATTTAAGCTTAAGAAAATAAATTAAATACTAAAGAATTTCTTTGTGATTTAATAAATAAGTACTAGCACAGAATAAGACAATTATATAAATACCTATATACTGATATCGAGGTGATTATTAAAAAATTCACATTTCATGAAAAACCCTGACATTTTCCAATATTGAAAAAAACCCCACCGGACGTTTTTATTTAAACTTAAAAAGAGGACATGTCAACTTACATAAACTAAATTAGTTATAATGATTATATACTTATGTTTAAAATAAAATAAGGTATATATTTAAGAAATGGCTCATGATGAAAAAATTTATATTTATTTTTAGGCTCTAGATATCAAAAAGATTGCTGACCCCTAGTTTAAATGATAAGCATCTTAAAAAAAAATAACAGCAATTGTATGATTCAGGCGACAAGAATACAAAAATTAGACTAGTGATTTGTCAGCAGCAACAAGTGGTGCAACAACATTCCACTGTGATTAAGTTGAACGTCAAGTTTTAGAGGTATTCGGTGTGTTGAGTAGATAAAAATAAAAAGATTTTGCTGCAAATTATTTGGTGGTAATCATTTCAAGGTCACCTTTTGCAGCAATAAAATTTTAGTGCAACCTTTAAATAAACTCAACCTATAATTTTTAATTAACTAAACAGTACAATACTAAAATAATTATTTGTATATAATATATGTTAATGCTAATATTGAATAAATTGAATGTATACCATACCATTCACAACTTTTACAGGATTCAAGTCTGTTGGTCCTCGTTTATTGATGTGAAAAATTTTCTGAACATTCCAAATCATACGTTTCAGATTACAAGGTAATACTACCTTGCTTTCACCCGAAGGGAATATTTCTCTTAGAGTATCTCTGTCATTAGTTAATTGTTCCCATTCTTTTTCTAATACAGCTACAGTATCATTACTACCCATCATATCTTTTAAAACATCTTCAGTGAATATTTTTCTCATATGTCTCTCATTTGAAATATCAAATTTAAATTCATTTTCAAATTTCTTATGTGACGGTTCTATAGTAGCAATACTCTGGAATTCAACTGCCTCTCCACAAAGACCATCTTCTCCATAACGCAACTGAATCAATTGACCAACAGAGTTACGTACAGTTCCATCATAGTGAACCATAACAGATTCCATAGCTTTGATCAAACGTCTTTGGATATAACCTATAAGAATATTATGATATATAATAAGAAGTATTACAATAAGAATTATTATTGTAAGTTTAGATAAAGATTTTTGTTTATCCATATTTACCTGTTTCAGCAGTTTTAACAGCAGTATCAATAAGACCTTCACGACCTCCCATAGCATGGAAGTAGAACTCAGAAGGAGTAAGTCCAGCCAGATAAGAATTTTCTACAAAACCTCTTGATTCTGGACCATAATCATCTTTAATAAAATGTGGTAATGTACGTTTTCGAAAACCAAATGGTATACGTTTACCTTCTACATTTTGTTGACCTACACAAGCGATAACCTAGATTTAAACAAAAATAAATTAAATTAATAATAAATAAATAAATAGAACATTATTAAATAATATACCTGAGAAATATTAATGTTTGAACCTTTGGAACCAGAAACTACCATAGCTTTAAGACTATTGTATTCAGTCAAAGATTTTTTAGCAGAGCCTCCAGTTTTGTCACGAGCATCATTTAAAATTCTGTTTACTTGATTTTCAAAAGTCTGACGGAGAGTGTTACCTGGTGTTGGCTCAAGATCCATATTATGCGCTTTTTGTATCACCTCTATTACATCTTCTTTGGCTTTTTTAATTGCTCTTTGAATCTCCAAATAAGTTTGAGGATCAGCAATAGTATCACCAATACCAATAGAATGACCTTAACATAAACATAACAAATTAATATTGAACACTTTATTTTGGTATGAAATAACTTTTAAATTACCTTCATATAAAAGCCAGTTATTAACTACAGTCTGAATATTACCATAGAACCGTCCACATACTTCATGTCCCAATTCTAACATACATATATGAAGCAATGATCCAGCTGATGTACCTAAAGTCTTCTTACATAATATCCCCATCACCAACTCACCATGCTCAACCATTACCTAGAAAAACAAGAATAAAGATAACTTAATTCAACAAATATTTAATATTAATAATACTTAGGTTTATTAGGTTCAAAATAATTACGGTGTTTAACAAAATAAAAAGCTAGATTATTGACCTAACGTTTCTTTTCAATTTTTTTGGAAATGAATTAGAAATATATTAAGTAATAACATGTTATCATTTATAAGCATGGGTATAACAAATAACTGAATATTTTACTATAATTATTACTCAACATTTTATAATATGTAATTATATGGTCATGGCTCAAAAAAATAACAACAGCTTAAGAAGTAAAAAAATGTTTTAGTTAGGTAAACTAAAATTTACAACTCAAAATAAAACTTTAAATTCAAATTTAATAAGTGTACTAAGAATGTTATATTTGATTTAAATAAGATTATTAATCAAGAATATACAAATTTAAATTATATTAATTTACCAGCATTTTGGAGATAATAGTAAAATTATTACTAATACTATTATTAACGAGCACTGGTTTAAAATAATAATTTTATACAACATAACTAAATTTAGTTTGTAGTCAATATTATGGTAAATATTAGAAATTCAGAATAATATTATAGCGCATATTAATAAAAATCAAAAACCTATATTAAATTTTAGTTAATTAAGTTGATTAATAAAAGTTACTTAGAAATGTCTAAGAAAGTAGAATACAGCTTAAAATATAATAAATGTACTAAGAATGTAATACTTGATATAATCAAACAAATACATCAAGAATATACAACTTTTGATCACACTTATTTACCAGTGTTTTGGAGATAATAGTAAGATGATTATTAACACTATTATTAACGAGCACTGGTTTAATAGAATAAGACTTAATACATTTTGTTTTCAGTTAACTACAGAATAAAATATAATAATTGTACAAAGAATGTAACACTTGATATAATTAAACAAATACATCAAGAATATACAAATCTTGATCATACTTATTTACCAGTGTTTTGGAGATAATAGTAAAATGATTATTAACACTATTATTAACGAGCACTGGTTTAATAGAATAAGACTTAATACATTTTGTTTTCAGTTAACTACAGAATAAAATATAATAATTGTACTAAGAATGTAACACTTGATATAATTAAACAACTACATCAAGAATATACAAATCTTGATCATACTTATTTACCAGTGTTTTGGAGATAATAGTAAAATGATTATTAACACTATTATTAACGAGCACTGGTTTAATAGAATAAGACTAAATACATTTTGTTTTCAGTTGAATACAGAATAAAATATAATAATTGTATAAAGAATGTAATACTTGATATAATTAAACAAATACATCAAGAATATACAAATCTTGATCATACTTATTTACCAGTGTTTTGGAGATAATAGTAAAATGATTATTAACACTATTATTAACGAGCACTGGTTAAATAGAATAAAATTTAATACTTTTGCTTTGCAATTAGTGCTATCATTAACAAACATTTGCTTAACAAATAATTCGATATTATATTTATAAATTCTATGATGCAAAATTATTAAATGATCAATGATCATTACTCAAAAGTAATATAAAAAGTATAACAAAAAGAGACAAATAAAAAACAATTACCAAAAAATGTATTAAAATGTTTATCACATTTAAAATTAAAATATAGTATATAAGAAATGCACTTTATAAGATTATTATTATTAAAATACTAACAATTAATTTTTCACTGTTAGTAGTGCAGTATAATTTATGAATTGGCAATAGCATAAAATTGATCTAAATGTTAAGAAATGTCATTGAGTATAAAATATAATAATAAATGTAAGTTTTTCAAATCCAAATAAAAATATTTTTTAGTAAAAAATAACTTGAATTGTTATTCATTGTTTAACTATAAAATTTAAAATTAACATAACCAAAAAACTAAGCTTTTACATCTTTTTGTATGAACTATTTAGAAATGTACAAAGTAGTACACTACTACACTACAACTCAAAATAAAACTTTAAATTCAAATCTAATAAATGTACTAAGAATGTAATATTTGAGTTAAATAAGAAAATTAATCAAGAATATACAAATTTAGATTTTATTAATTTGCCAGTGTTTTGGAGATAATAGTAAAATTATTATTAATACGATTATTAACGAGCACTGGTTCAATAAAATAATACAATATAACTCAATTTAGTTTGCAGTTAATATTTCAATTATTTAGGTAAATACTGTTAAAAGTTCCAAATAATTATGAAATTAAAAAAAATCAAATATTAATACAAACCTTTGTATCACCAGGCGATATCCATTTGTAAGGTCCATTATCCTCTTCATCTGGATGAGTGGAGTGAGTTCGAATCATATTGACATTTCCTGGGATAATTAAAGAAAAGAGTTGTTTTCCAGTCCACAATGGTTTTGGTTTTAAAATACAAGGAGTTGGCATTTTCCCATCCCAGATGGGAAGATGCATTAGTAAATTCATCATTTGTTCCTAAAAAAAAAAAAAATTAGAAATTTTTTTTTATATAACTGCAATAAATTAGATAGGTGTGTCAGAGGTTGTAGCATGCCAGGGTAAAACTGTTGAGTTAATATTTATTGAAATAACTCAAATTAATTTTTATCTCTAAATTATATATTTTCTGTAATCAGTTCTTAAGTTATACAACATTTAAGTACTAAATGATGAGATCACACATATTTAACTATGCCAATTCCAACTCATGTAATACAAACATTTAAAAGAATTAAGTAATAAACATTGCTAAAAGAAATTGAATGTCTTAAAAGATATAAATAAAATAAAGTAATTTCAGTGACAATTAAATTTTATAGTTACCAAGTGTACTAAGTATATAATATTTGATTAGTTTTAAAAAAATAAATGAATAATATACAAGTCATTATTATGTACGCGCCAAACTATTTTGGGCATCAAGCAACACTAAGCCACTGCCTACTTGACCTCCGAGTATTGGTCAGGTATACTATCGCCTCAATTCTGTCCGGATAGGCAACTAGACGGACACGACGACACCGAGGAACAGGACAAGGGAGTTTGGACTTAGGATGCTTCAGTTTAGTTATGGGGCGGGGGTCTCTGTGGTCGATCCAGTCTGATGCAATGACCACAGAGCTCACAAAACCAGGGACAATACTTAAAACTAAAACTTAAACTATTGAAGTCCAGCCACGGTGGTGGTCTGCCAAAGATGTGAACAGGACTGCGGGACTCGACAACCTGGGCGGCCTCTCACACACCCACAGTGGGTGCTGGCGGACTAATGCAACGGCACTCTCACGCTGATCGAAATATGGCCTTGACAGCAGCGACAGTGCGACACCCATATTCGGGATACACTGGCCAATAATTAGATGACGTGAGGTAACAGAATAAATAAACTTGCGAGATGAGCCTTGGTGTAAACAGTTAATTTATTTTCTTCACAATGAAGGTACACACAAAAACTCAGACATGTATTTATCACAACAATAATAAGTTTTAAATATGCGCTCAATGCGACTTACAATAAAATATATCTCAAACTAAAACAAGGTACGAAGACGCTACAATAGCGGGAACAAAAACAACTTACGAACCACAATTTTGAGTTGCTTTAATAGCGAACATCAAAGACGACAAAATAAAAAGACGACACACCGGCAGGCAGCACAACGCCAAAAAATAGCAACAATAATAATAATAATAGTAATAATAAAAATCAGATAATAAGGGTGTTGGCCGCAGAACAGATAAATCGATAAAAACACAATGAGAATATAAATTAAGGCAAAAAGGCCGAATAATTAATAATTGATTACACAAAATACAAAAGACAAAAAACAAAGAAATTAAATAAACATAATCAGTATCACAATAATTGGAGCCAACATGGCTAAGTGATGGATGGAGGAGACGGGAGACCAGATTATGACAGGTGCCGTCGCACAGCGATTAGCAAAACGCGATAGCCCAGTTTAATTGCGGCGCTAACAATTATGTAAAAGGGGATTGAAGCACATGCATTTTTAATAGTTTAGAACAATAAGCAATGGTAAATTACATGTACTTTATAAAGTTTGATTTCACTTTTTAATTTTTGACAGAATATCTAGATTTTTAAGGAAGTCAATTTTTAATTTTAGAGGACCTTAAAATTAAGATATATTATTTAAAAAAAAAAAACCATGAGATAATTTCATTACATCTGTATTTATTTTGGGAATATCTGGTTTTAAATTAAATAGCAATCAATCTTCAGGAGTATTTCTAATTTAATATCATTTTTAGAATTTTTTATAGTTATGCAAACAAGAAAATGTTTAATTTTACGAGTTGTGTTGAAATGTGTGTGTACATGACAAGAGTTGCTAGATGAGTGTGACAGCGATTCTTGGAAACATAATATATTGATGTTCATATTTTACTATTCATACATACAGTAGAATCTTTCTAATCCGTCACCTTCGGGACTGGGGGTATGATCGGAACGCGAAAAAGGTCGGATTATCAGAATATACAGAACATTTTTATTTACATATTACATACAAGATTATATTAGAAATGTATTATATTTTACAATACTTAGAAAAAAAGCCAGTTATAGATTTTTGTTTAGCAAATGATATTCTAGACTTAGCTAAGTCTAATAAGGGAAATATTAAACTAGCAATAAATTTTATATATCTACTAAAAATTGGAAAATCAAATTGTACTTTTTAAATTACATACATGGTATTCAATCAATAATACTATGGTCGGATCAACCGGAGCGGCGGACTAGCCGAGGGCGTACGAGAGGGGTTCTACTGTAGTTATATTTTAAATTTACATTTCATATGAATAGCCTGAATATTATTTCTTAAAAAATGATATGCTCCAGCCCCTTTAATTGGAGATAATTAAAATTATTATTGACAAGCAGTGGTTCAATAAAACAAAACCATTTAAAATAACAAAATTTAGTTAATAATTTTGATATTTAGGTAAATATAAGGTTCAAAATTACTAAGGTATTTTAAAAATATATTACCCTTTATAATTTCTTTTCCAATGATAGCAGACAGTATTAAAATGCTATTATTAACAAGAACTGAATTTTATAAATTATTTAATACAATATAATAATTTACAAATTATAGGAACATTATTAGATGAGTTACCTTCTCAATAAATACATCTCTTTTTGTCATTTTCCTGATGGCTGTCAATGTATCTTGTACAATTCCCATAACAGGTTTATTAGCTTGGGGAGTAATAATTTGCCTTGGTGTAATATGAATATTTTCTACTTCAGCTCTTGTTTCCATAGATTGTGGAACATGAAGGTTCATTTCATCACCATCAAAATCAGCATTATATGGAGACGTACAACTAGTGATCACGAATTAGATATTATTCAGTATTTATTATATAATGGTAAAATAAAATAAATAAAAATAATGAGGACTACTAATTTACCTTAAATTCATTCGAAATGTAGACCAAGGTAAGACTCTCACTCTGTGACCCATCATACTCATTTTGTGTAAAGTAGGCTGTCTGTTGAAAACTACTAAATCGCCATCCTTTATGTGTCTTTCAACTTTATAACCACATTGCAAATGTAAATCTGAAGGTTTAGGATGAAAACGTAAATCAATTCTTTCACCATTATCACGTATAATGTACTTGGCACCAGGGTATTGTGAATTACCACGACGAACCAATTCCAGCATTCTAAAACACAAATATTATTAAATACAATAAATGCTGAAATGTAGAAAAAGTTGATAAATTTAATGAAACAATTATGGGTAACTAAAGTACGTTCCTGGGACTAGTAGTTCATAATTAATAGATTAAATTTAAATGGCATTATTATACAAGGTTGAAGAACTTTACCAAGCATGCTTAGCTCCATTTCTTTTTTTCTTTAAGAATGAATTTTTTTAATTGTTTTTGGAATTTTTTAATATGCTCAACCATATTTTCAAATTCATGAATTTGTTTGTACTACTCAAGAAGTGCTCATAACAATACTAACTTATATTTTTCAACTTAGAACTCCTTTGTTTATAATAAATAATTTAGTCGATAATATTTTTGAAAACTTTGACATACCTAGTAAGTAATTAATTTCTCAGTTACTAAAAATTTTTAAACTATAGATAATAATTCTTAAGAAAGTGGCATCGCAATATTTCTTTAATATCTCAGACCCACACGTAAAACAGATAAAATGATTTTACTTGAAAGTTAAAATCTTTTATTTCTCATTTTTGTGTTCTCTTAAAGTTAAGTTATCAATTACAAAAATTATAGAAGATAATTGAATATTATTCTATTCTTTGGGACCTGGTCTTCTTGCAATGGGAGAGTGTCTCGACTTCTAGAGGCGTCTTTGTTCTTCGGTGTCATTTATTTTAAATATTCCACATTTATCGCATGATTATAGACTTGTTATGAATAAACTTGGAGTTTTGTCCCTGGCTGATATGTAGCAGCTAATATGGCGTTTTTACATAAGTTCCCTCTCACTTTACTAGGTCTAATTCTGCTATGGTAACTATGGTAGCTAACTATGGTAGAAACAATTCTATTCACTGTATGATGCGTACTTGTAACGAGCACCTAAGCTTCTTTTAAAATGCTTTATTAATACAATGTCAGTCTGTTTTATTAATTTTACCTTTAGTTTATTTTTTGTTTTGTTTTTTTTTTTTTTCAAATAATTGCCATTTGTCTATTTTATATACTGTTTTGACATTTGCTTACTTTATTGTTATATCTTTTTTGTAAATTGTGTTTTACTTTTGGGCTCTAAGCCCGTTCACAAATTAGTAAATAAATAATATTTTTGAGAGTTGACACATCAGTTACATTTCTTATCATTATTTGAATTGGAATTAAACTTTCAAAATAAAAAACATTTTGTAAATATTGTTTTTAAACAATATTTAGACAAATTGATTAAAATTGAAAACAAAATTATTCTCAATCACATTTTTAATGGATGATTTTACTTTAGATTTTTAGAAAAAAAAAAAAAAGATTCTGCATAAATGTGTTTTACTATATTACACCAGAGAGAGAGAGGAAGCAATGTGCTGACATGATCTTAAAGATAAGTTTTAAAATAAAATATGTAATATAAAACTGAATTTTGTATTTACTGTAGGTACGTACCATCATCACCAATCATAAATTTAGATAAATATAAATCATTAAAATTTTCAAATGTCTATAACAATCCATAACACCTATTTCTTCTACATCCATAATCATAAAACTATTATCCTTGGTAGGTTAAATAAATCATAAACTATACACTCAAATTAAGAATTGTCAACATTTTTAGACAAATTTCCACTAAATAGTTTACAGTAAATAAGGGTTAAAATATAATGAATGACAGTTCTTATTTGAAAATTAAAAATTTGTATCTTTACAGGATACTCTTTAAAATAGCACAAAAATATAAAGGATTTAAAAATATGGTCTTATCTATCCTAACCTATAATTAAAAACTCTAAAAATAAGATTTATAATAACTGCATTAACATGCTTAATCATCGTGTTAATTATATCTAATATGGAAAGTATTATTATTTTTATACTTACTGATCAATGTTAAATGGAGTAACGATCTCTGGAAAGGTCATATTTTGAGCAATAGTACGAGGTACACCAACTTCATCAATTCGTAAATTTGGATCAGGTGTTATAACAGTTCGAGCAGAAAAATCTACACGCTTTCCCATCAAGTTTCCTCGGATTCTGCCTTCTTTGCCTTTTAAACGAGCTTTAATTGCTTTTAACGGCTTGCCAGATTTTTGCATTGCTCTAAACATTTAAACAAAATATAATAAATAATTATAAATTAAATTAAATACCATAATTAAAAAAAAATATATTAAAAATAAAATATCAGACAAAAACATTCAATAAAATTAGAAACTTTTACACTGTACAGGTATTGAGGATTGGCAAGTAAAATAATATGTGTTTGGGCCAGATGTAAAAGAATTATAATCAATAGATTTATAATTCATTAGAATAAAATAATATTCATTAACTTTTTTACATAATTAAGCCTCATACATAAATTTATATATAATTATAAAAATGGATTTTTGTCTGTTTGTTCTTTAATTCCTAAACGGCTGTATCGATTGCAACAAAATTTGATACATAAATATATTAAAACTATGCGCACAGGGTTGGGCAAGATACTCAAAAAGGAGTATTGAGATACTAGATACAAGATACTTTGCTATGGAGTATCGCGATACTAGATACTTGGCTTTGGAGTATCGTGATACTAGATACTCGATACTTGGCTTTGGAATATCACGATACTAGATACTCGATACATTTTAATAAAATTAGTCACTGGATTTTTAAAAATTATGGGGACTTAATTCATTAAGTAACTAGAATGACAAATAAAATAATTAAAACTGACACTTATACAGTAATAATAATACATTAGTAATAAAACAAAATAAAACAAATCAATTGTATTCATTACCTACTTTATCGTGAAAGGTACACCATTATACAAAATTATGGATACCTAATAAGTAGGGCTAGGATTTATATGCTTTTGTATGTTTTTTCCGTAAGTCCAAATTGATTGGTTGTCAGATTTGTCCACGATTTGGCTTATTCTCGTTTAAATAAGACCAATTTTTTTTGCATATTTTTAACATAATGAATATAATTGCATATTCACGGATTTTTTTAGAATTTGATATATATACATTTTTTAATTTTTATAAGTTATTGTTAATTTTAAATGGTACTTCACGAAACCGATAGTTTTTAGTTTATCCGTTGAATTTTCATAAATATATAGCATAAACACTACTTGTTTTATCTTAGGTCGGATAATATCCGTTCAACCCTTATCATTGGTTGGACGACTGGTAGAATTACTTACACATTGTTATACACTGAGACAGCATAGAATAATTGTATTAGTACGTCGTGTGTTGCGTAAATGCGCGGATGTTTATACTTAATAATTTGAATAGTTTTAATAACAGTGTCCAGCATACCGAAAGTTCAAAGTGAAATTACCAAGTTACGTCTAATTAAACTAATTTAATGTAATAATATGAGTTAATAGTAATAAGTAATAATAATAAATTATGAATTATAATAACCTAAATAATAATAAAAATTTGTATTTGCATATTTTAGTAAATAAAATGCATATTTTACAATTTGTTATTGCATATAAATCCTAGCCCTACTAATAAAGTACAGACGTAAAGTCCTATTCAATGTGCGTGTGTCACAGATACATACAATATACATCACACATATAACTATATTTTATGATTTTTTTATATGGTTATAATTCAAAAAGTAATCACTATAAATACTTGAAATTTTCACCAAATGTTTATGTTAGTGATATCTATATACAGTTTAATTTTCAAAAATGTTTGACTTTTTTTGAGTTATTTATGTCACTGAAATTTTCGATTTTTTTGAGAATTTTTTTTTGAAGTGTCGATAAAAAAATGTTGAATGACCAAAAAAACTTGAAAATTTAATACAAGGTTCCTTATAAGTTGTTCTTATTGTAGCTAAAAAAAGTTAAAAATCATAGGTCAAAATTTTTTTTTATAAGCGTTTATAGTTCAAATTTTTACGAAATCTGTCGAAAACGCGAAAATTTGCAATTAATTTTAAAGTTGAAAAATCATAAAATTTTTTGTGTTTATAACTAAAGATTAAAAATACAACACTAAGTTTTCCATAAGTTTCCCTTCAAGTAGCTATAGAGCAATTTCGAAGCATCATTATAGGAAAAATTTTAAGTGCGTTTGAATTTTAAATTTTTACGAAATAGCGTAACAATAACGATTAATCCTCAAATGAATTTAAACATTTGTTATTATTCAAAAAGTATAAGTCGTAGATACTTGAAAATTTTACCAGTTATTAAGATTGGCATTTTCTTTGAATTATTTAATTTTCAAAATATTTTGACTTTTTTTGAGATATTTATAGACAACTGAAATTTTCAATTTTTCTGACATTTTTTTTTTGAAGTGTCGATAAAATTTTTTGGGCCCAATCAAAATAACTCTAAGATTTGAGAATTTAATACAAGGTTCATAATATATTTTTACAATAGCAGTTGAAAAATAAAAGAAATATATAGCCTCAATTTTTTTTTACATGCATTAAAATTTTAATTTTGACAACATACGTAAAAATCACGAAAATTCGTAAATTATTTTATCCTAGAAATTCATAAAAAATTTTCCTTTTATATCTAAGATTTGAAAATTTAATACAAGGCTCCTAAAATATTTTTACAATAGCAGTTGAAAAATAAAAGAAATGCATAGCCTCAATTTTTTTTTTACATGCATTCAAATTTTAATTTTGACAACATGAGTAAAAATCATAAAAATTCGCAAATTATTTTAAACTAGAAATTCATAAAAAATTTTCTTTTTAAATCTAAGATTTGAAATTTTTTAATAATCTATCTATAATATATCCTAGATAGATAAACCGTCTCCGTTCAGAATCGTTTTTCGTATACAATGATACCTACTATTGCATTCAAATTTAACCTACCCTAGTCAGAGGTCCACCCCACCCCCTAATGTACAGCAGAGCGACATCCACTTACCCGCTTTTTTTTTTTTTTTTAACTTTTAGATTTATGTTTTTCTAAAACCGTAAATTTAAATTTTTTCTACCCTTATTCTATCCTTATTTATTGGTGAACCACTAAAAATTTTTGATTATCAAATGGTAACTTATAATTAAAATATCATGAATTAAATAAACCATTTTTTTTTTCATGATTTTACAGGTTGTCATTTTCATTTGTTGTTGGTTTGTGAGATACAGCTCCTAAAAGTATTGGTAATTTTTAGGTATTTTTCCATTAATTGTAAGGACCAGAAAGTAGTGATAAATTTGATATTGCTGAATCCAAGGAAACAAAATAAATCCAAATAGTCCATAAGTTAATAAATGATTAGGGTTCAAAGTACAATAGTAATCTTTAATTAATTGTTATTTATTTTGTTACCTTGGATTCAGCAATATCAAATTTATCACTAGCACCTGTTCTTTACTATTACTGGAAAATATTAAAAACCACCAATACTTTGAGGAGCTGTATCACAAACCAATCAATGAAAAATAAAAATGTTAATATACTGTTATAAAAAGCAATTAAACAATGAGGAATTTTATTTTAATAAGTACATTATTTCTATAAATTACATAAATATAAATTTACCTCGGTAGGCCAGGACTATCATTATCAACCAAAGTTGCTACATGATATTGTAACATTCTAATATTTTCAGCTATAATATGAGTAGCAGCACCAGACTGTTCATTACGAATTAATTCATTATTACACTTTATGATATCAGACAGTTTATGAGTCAAATCATCCTATAATACAAAATACGATTAAAAATTGTACGTGCAGGTACACAGATGAACTTACTTGATTTCTCATTGATCCAAACATAACAATTGCTGGACGTACAGGTAAAGGAGGAACAGGTAGCACTGTCAATATCATCCAATCAGGACGTGCAAATTTGGGATCCATGCCCATAATTACAACCTCTTCATCAGTAATATGTTTTAAAATTTCATAGACTCTTTCGGCTGTAAGTGGTATTTTTTTCTCTTGAGAATCTTCATTAACATGCTTCCATTCAGCTGTTAAATCCAAACCAATACGTCTTATAGTTGGTTGATAACGACCACAACCACCATGACCTTGTTTCTTTGGCTATTTAATATTTGAATTAATAAACAATTTTTAAAATCTTATAAAACAGTGTATGGCATTTTAATTTATCTTACAGGCATATTTGCATCATTAACATTATCTTTATTGATGTCCAGTTCATCACCTCCTTCACAAATATTTTTTCCTTTACATAAATCATAAATAAAAGCTAATCGTTTTCTCTGTTGTCCTTTTGATTTCATAACAATTTCTTTTACTTTGGGATGAGTCTATTGACAAAAAATATATATAAATAAATAACAGTAATTAACACTTACATTTAGTACCTATATAATTTTATATTTTATGCGTTTCAAAATACACTGTACTTACAGGACTAACTAATAATTTGGAACAGTAAAAGCAGACACAACGTAGAATTTTTATGGCTTTGGTTAGAAATCCTATATGAAATACTGGTTTAGCAAGTTCAATATGGCCAAAATGTCCACAACATTCGGTCATGTTACCTGTTAGAGAAAGAAAAATTAATAAAAACCAAACCACTAATCAAAACAACAGTATCACCAAACCTGCACAAGTTTGACATCTTGAGAAACGATCAATAACTCCTTGACGGGGGTCCATGAGCCCACCAAGCTTGGGGCGTCCACCTTCCATCGTTTCTGAAAAGCGAATGCCCCCTTCGGTGACAGACATGCGACGCTGAAATGATAACATAATTAATAAATGTTGCGACTTATAATGATCAGTATAATATTATAGATATTATAATTCAAGTATACTAACGCATTCGTCTGCAGATAATATACCAAACTGCACACGTTTGACAGTTCGGACTGGAGCCTTTGAATCGCTGGCTGCCATGATTATTGAAGTTTGTTCAGCGTGTATATCAGTCCATGAATTATTACGATATTACCGATTTTTACATACAGAACGGTACGAGAGTCTAACTTAATAGTGCTATTTAGGTAACGTAGAAAATAATAATAACATAATATTTATTTAGATTGTCATAAACCGTCCGCAAATGCGGACGTGAGTATATGACGGAAACTGACACGCCGAGAGGCGAGAGGTTAACCCGTCAACGGACCCCCACCACCATGCAAAACATGATGATAAAACAAAAAACAAACTATGAAGCATGAATGCATGAAGCACAAAAAAATGTATGATACGCATTCACCCCTCTTTCGTAAACCACTTGCTAACAGAAACATGGCGCTAGACTTTCACCATTTCTCATTGGTTGTTCGGGTTGTTGTGATAACTGATGTTTTCAATTTTTGTAACAGTAAAAACAGTTTATTAGTTTATTTTATTTTAATATTTTATTACACACCGATTTTATTTACTGTCTTGTATTCTTCTTTAAATTATACATCATAACAAAATAAATTTATTTTGTCATGTTATACACTATTCTGTAATTATACCTACTGAATTATTATAGTTTTAAATTTTAAAATTCGTTGAGGAATCTATACCTTGACCATGGTTGAAATACACATATATTTCAACTTCAAACTGAATTATAATTATTAATATTAAATATTACATACTATAAAAAATACCTATATATTTATTATTCTAATCTGTGATAATATTAATTAATCATTACGTACAATAAAAATTACAAATGAGTAGATTGATATTATCTATTTGTTTATTTTTCGTTTATCAAAGATTTAAGAATTAATACTTACAAACAACTACCTATATTTATCAACAAACCCAGTATTTAATTTTATAGAAAATAAAATTAAAAAACAAGTAAGTATTTTATATTATTATAGGTATATTTGGTATTTTGGAATTTTTATTTTATTGCAACCTTTTTACTTTTCTAAAATGTTAGTGTAATGTTTCAGTAAACGTGTAAACAACTTAAATCATTTTATTCAGACTAACCACTTCTTGTATTACATGTTTTCCAATATACTTATAATTTGGCAAAGCAAATCCATTATCAATGCAATAATTTCATTAAGTGTAGTAGGTAGGTTAGCAAACATAAGTTTGTTTTTCAGATATAGGATGACTAAATTATGTCTTTGTTGATGTTTTACCCAGATATTTTCAAAGCCTATTATTTGAAGGTCCCATATCACTAACAATGACTTCTACCTCAAATCCATAGGCATAACATTGACTTATAACGTTAAATAGTTATAACTGAGTCATGGGTAAATCAGTCATAAAATTATAGTTGCTTCAATTTTAAAAATAGTCCTATGAAGGTAATAAATAACTATTATACTGTCATAATTAAGATGCCAATTCTCAAATACCCACAAACCTCTGAAATCATTATACCTACATATTTAAATGAACCCATAATTTGTCCAGTTATTTTTATCATTGTGCAATTTTTGTAAAACAAGTGTCTCTTCAAATGATATTACTGTAGCTTTGTCCATTTCTGTTAGAAATTTCTCTATATCTTTCAAAAGCATAAGAACATTTTTCAAAATACATTTGTTCATATTAAACTTTTCTGCCCACTATTTCAATGTTGATAAACCTAAAATCATTACCCATATTGTATTAAGAAATTATATTTTTAAGATTCTAAAGAGGTTTATTGTACTCAAATGTATTATTTTGAATTAAAAAATTAATTGATAGTTAATGATATGGGTGTCAGACCCAAAAGCCATACTTCAACCGGCGATTATTTTAAGTGGCTACACTAATTATCTCAAAAAGTATTTACTTTTTTCAAAATATTTTTTTACATGGTTTCAAATTGTTAAAAAACCAACATTTTTATTAAAAAATTATATTTTTAAATATTTTTTTATCCTTATCATTTTTTAAGTTTTTTACTTTTTTGAATGACAACATAGAGTTTTAATTTCATATTCCAAAGCAGAATATTTTTCTAAGTATTTTGATTCATAAAAATCGAATTAAGGACTAGTAGTTTATGAGTTAGGTTAGGTTAGGTTACGTTATGTATTTAAAGTTTAGACAAGCGGAGTAGTGGACAAACATTTTGCGGGGTAACCCCGTACCACTCCACTCTGTCAATCTAAACTTTAAAGCTTAAATACTTATAACTTAAAAACTACTCGTCCTAGATTCGATTTTTATGAATCAAAAAACTTAGAAAAATATTCTGCTTTGGAATATGAAATTAAAACTCTATGTTGTCATTCAAAAAAGTAAAAAAAATTATCTGTGTTTGTATTTGAGACCAGCGTGTCTCTACTCTCTATTTCAAAGTCAGAGGAAGACATAGAAAAAGCTTTAGGCGATAGAGAGCTGTCATCGAAAACATAAACGAGAAAGACGAAAAAAGTTATGGAAGTGGTAGATACAGTGAAAACAACTTTTTAAAGTACTCTATAAGATGTTTAATTTTTAATACATTTAATCTACTGTGCCCAAATCTAATTGGGAACTGTATACAATGCTTAAGTGATGTTAACTTAATCCAGCTTTGACCTTGAAAATCGGGCATTGTGCACAGTGCCCGGTCATTTACTTTGCCCGTAACATATATATACCTATTATAATAAGCTTTAGGTATACTTTAAAATTTTTTTTTTTTTTGTAAGGAGATCCCGCGGCAACATAGGCCATTGGGTGTGGGGTGGTACGGTAGGGGTTATTTTTGTATGTTTATTTGTAGGTTTTTAAGTGGGTAGGGTTATAACACGTGTTTGTGTTTGTGTGGCAAGGATATGTTGCTAAAAATCCCGGGTGGCCACCCATCCGGGAGCTAGCAACTGCGGCCGGTACGTACGCTCAGTGCGTTTCCGCAGATTGAGCGTACGACCGCGCCTCACCAAGCCACACTTTAAAATTAAATGATAACAAATACTACATATTTTATATTATTGATTGTTATAATACCAATAAAACATGCATGCTCATATTTTATTTCAATAAACCTTGGCAATTTTTTTATCTTAAGCCCATATTTTAATTAACTATTATTGTATTAATTGACATTTTGTTTTTCATATTTTCGCGATTTTTTAGTTGATTAACATTTTCTATAATGGATGTCTTAGTTCGACGTTTTAAATCTTTTTATAATGCCTACATGCCTACGGCATAGATTTTCAATTATGATACCTATAGGTACATTTAAATTTTATGACATGAAGACGCAATATTTTTTATGAAAAAACGGATAGGTACCTACTTTGTATTTTATAAATGGATACTTTGTCTGATACCTAGGAATCTTAAACAAATATTGATATTGATAAAATTATGTTATTTACTTCTTTACTAGGAAGTCTTTTGGCACTTATAAGATTTAAAAAATATAATATCTATAATTAGACAAATCGTCTTTATTTTTTTACATGCAAGTTCTTTAAAAGTCTATAATAATCAAATATTATTACGCTTTTTATATTGGACCAATTTGCATATAAAATAAATAAAAATGTCTTATTTGAATCTCGTTTTATTACATAAAATATAGGTATTCATCCGGTCATTGCTTTTTCTAATTTTCTGTTGTCTACAGCGGATGTGAACCACCGCGTTAGCGGTTTCCGAAATCGGATCTATGTAGCGTCATAAATCTTAGAAGAAGCAATAAAACGAAGCAAAATCCTCCCCCATTGGATATTTACAGTGGTGTCGCCAACAACATTGTAATATATGAATGTAAGGAGCTAAGGTCTTAGACTACCGTACTTAGTTTTTTAATGTAATAAAATGTGAACAATGACGTGCGGGTTTTAATTTTTAATTCTATTACCTCATTAACATAAAACCTTTATTAAAACTTCTTTAATTATATTTCAATGATATAAATTGTGCTTCATTTGCCATTGAATAGGTATTAATTTTTTTTAAATCACCATTTTTACATATATACCTTTATATATATATTTTTTTTATTGAGTTCATGAATATTAAATTCTGCGCCTCAGAATAACCTCCGGGCCCTCACATTAACGCTTAACTTTCACGAAAAAAAGCTTTTTTCCCTAATGGTCTCATGCTGTTTGCTTAAATAAACCAACCATGAAAATGATATAGAATGTATAAATAAACTACATTGAGGGACTTCTTCTTTTCCTTTATAAAATATTAAAATGCTTAGTAAAGCGTTAGTTTTATAACAGTAAATATGTTTTTACTAGGTAAATCAACACATTTAGCTAATTATGTATTAAGGTATTATTAAATAAAATAGGTAGGTACCTCTAAGAAACATTTATTTTTTTATAAAATATCTTTCAGTACCTAAGTATAAATGTATAATAATAACGATAATCAAAACAAAAAAATTCGTTCTCCTGCGTTTACTTAGTTATTTTCGAATATATCTCATCATGAATTGAATGTTTAAAATTTGAATTCGATGATAGATTATTGGTACGAAAAACTATTCTTAGCAGATATGGCGTATTAAACGACTTAGTAAATAATAATATTATAGTAATGATATATTAGTATACAGGCTCTAGTAATTTAGTATAGCTTCAGATTTTTACACTCCGTTAAGAGGACGTTATACACACATGTGTTGTCTCCGTCTTACAAGTGCGTTACTTAGCAATTTTTAAACTCAGCAGAACAAGTGTGATTCTGTTAGTTAAAAATTTAGAGTGACTTGATCCCTTATAAAAATTAAAGGTAACATTATTATTGAGAACTTTTTATGGGCTTTTTATTATATTTTAATATTAAAGCCTACGAGAAGCCTTTAATAATTATGTTACCTTTAATTTTTTTAACTCCTTCTAAATTTTAAACTAATAGAGCTACACGTGTTCTGCTTAGCTTAAAAATTGGTATGTTAGTTACGCATTTGTAAGACGGAGACAACACATGCGGGTATCACGTTCTCTTAAAAATGTAAGCTATAAATTACAATTATCAATCTTTCTAATGTTTTCCGCTTTATTTCAGTTGAAATATAAAATACAAATACGATCACATTCATAATTATTACTATTTTTATGATTTTCCACTTCTTAATTTTGGATATAGGTATTTTTGACATTAACACAAACAGTTAGATACAGATTCAATGAATGACATAAATCTAAAACCTTAAGATTTTATTCGTCTTAATAATATGTTGATATCAAATATATGCCTAGGATTAAGGAAGCGTAATATTCAGTGGCGCAAATAGGAAAAATATTTAGGTAGGGCTCAAGCCTCACACATTTTTTTTTTAAATTAAAATAAGTTGGTACCTACTTTTAAGGATCATATATCTGTATTTCTTCAATTTTAACTTAGTAATACATATATATTACAATGTAACATGAGTAATAATGTATACATACTTTAACATTAACTATTCATTTAAATAGATATAGGTATTAATATAATTGTATTAGGTTTTTTCAAAAATATTTAGTATGTTCATTATTAATAGCTAGGAATACCCCTTTCTATTTTAAAATCATAGGCGTGCGCAGGACATTTTTGCTGAGGGTGCATAGTACAAACAGATTGAACATTTTAGTATAGTTACCTAGCCACATAACAAGCCAGGACAGGATTAATAATAAAAACAAAATTAGTAATAATTTTAATAATTGTATTTCTCTTTTAAAGCCAATGTTAATGTTAATGTTAGTTACCTATGTTAATAATAATTTTAAATTATAATTCAGGATGACGTGTCTATGTAGCTACCATCTATTGACTATCACACTTCGATAACAGAAAACGATTTTAATCGTGTTTCGTACAATGTATATTCATACATATAAGCACTGGTAGCACTCATCGTGTGACCGCGGGTTTGAAAAAAATTATATAACTTAAAAAGTATTATTTATGTACCTATCTAGATTCTAGGTATCTATTTCTAAGCTGAACTCGCTGGGAGTGCATTTGCATACCCTGCACCCCCCGTGTGTACACCTATGTTCAAAATACTTAAATTTCTGAACCTATCTTGATTTATACAAATACTCAACCATGTTTTTAAACGTCGCATAGTAGAAAATGATTTCTCACAGGTCACTGTAATTACGGGAAGAGTACCTATACTAGCTGCTTGAAACATCTTACAAAAATTTGAAAATACTTTAACATCATATAATGTCAAATGCTGTTTTATTTTCTCTAAACAACAGTTTTCACCCAAAATGTTTTTTAAAACATACATTTCAGACATCAGTGACTGATCACAAAATCCAAATAAATACTTAAAAAATATTAAACATTAATTTAGTGCTTGAAAATTAATAATGAATTTTACAAGTACCTTGTAATGATCAATTAAAAATGAAGAATCTTCAAAATTCAATTTTAACAAATTATCTACTGATGAAGCTATATTTGAAGGCTTTTATTTGCATTTTTTAAGGAGCTTTGAGCGATATTTTGGGGTTGGGGCTAAGCCCCCCAAGCCCCACTTATTTGCACCACTGGTAATATGCATTGTCTTTATAAGTATTTTATTTTATTTCTTTACTTTTACTTATAAAAAACTATTTATGCCATTTCTTTACTAATTATAATAGAAAATATAATTTATAAGTTTATAACTAATGGTGGCCATTTAAATTAACAAAAAATAAAAATACACTCGATTTTCTCGATCCAAAAACTGAACCCCTAATTTAATTAATAGACTTTGAGATGCATGTCTTTGACTATCTATTGGTAAAGTTGAAAACAAAAACAATTTTTAGCAAATAATATCACGTTTGTTATAATATATAGGCGCCTATAATTTATGATTTTTACTAACTTTTAAGTCAATACCGAGGTATCTATTGACAGCGGCGTACACAGGAGTAGGGTTTTGATCCCCTACTGAAATTACTTCTTATTACAAAACATTTTTATTTATCTACCACCATTTCAATACACATAGTTGATAAATTGTTGGTAATTTTTAATTTATTATTAATTATAACTAATAATATAAAAACTGTTAAGCAAAAAATAATATAAATTATTTACTCATGTATACCAGTATACCTAACCGAACTAAAATCCTGCGTACGCTACTTTCTAAGGAAGAATAGTGTGATATTATTTATTTTTATTCTAAAATTTTTTTAAATTGATAACTATAATATTTACTGATTTTATTAGTGTTGTCATTTTTAAAATCTGATTTAAAATAGTATTATATTTTTTTTGTTTAATTTGATTACATAAATACTGTTTTTGATTGTACTCTTCCAATTCATATATAGATACAAAATTGATGTCATATATGCTTTATGAAATTATTACATTCTTTAACAAATAAAATATTGAGTCTAAGTTTAAAATTAATATTAAATTATATTAATGTCAGCCATTTTCTGAAAAAGTTTAAACGTTACCATCCGAAAATGCTATTGTTAGTACTGCTGTCTCCCCAAATATTGAACTGTCTTTAAAAGCCCCTTTTTATTCTTTTTTCTTGGATTCGTTTTTTAGATAGCAAGACAGTTTGTGGGGGAGGAATGACAAAAATATTACCGTTAATGTATAAAATATATATTTTGTATATTTCACGTGGAATATTTCTTTGGGTAGTATGGTTTTTTCATATCTAATGATTTATTCAAAATTTTAAATACAGTTTTACGTTATATTTACTTAGGTACTTAAATAATTAAAATTTGAACACGACTCAATTAGCTAGCGTGATAAATGTTTATTAATTATAATATAAATACGTTGTAAATTATAACAATATATGTAATGCATAACATATTGTTAACACTGATCAATGTCCTATATATATTATTATTATATCTATGTGATAAACTATTATATTATTAGTCGATAAGGAAGGGGAACTTATTATGTTATTATGATATTAAGTTCAGTCAAGTCTCGACGGCCGTACTGTTATTAGACGAGTCATGTTGTTTCCTTTACCATATGTTTTAATTAAATAAATGATCAGTATTTTAAATGTTGTTAATAATATGCATTTATTTTAGTAGAAATAACTTGTTAATTTTTGTATCTTTTAATATAAATATTTTTACCTATGTGAAATATCTTTATTTATGGAGATTGACTAATAGTCTTATGAGAATCGACTATCGTAGACAGTGTCGCATTTATAGGGGTGGTGTTGAGGGTTTCCACTCTCCTCAAAAAATATTTGAATACGTCTAATTTTAAACATATCAGTATAATTTTATAATAATTTTAATTTGTTTATTCTATAAAGTATAATGAAAAAAATATGTAATTTTGTAATAGTTTAATTTGATTTCAATAAGCTAATAAAAACCTAACAATCAGTTAATAAAGAGCATTTTATACTAATTTGTAAAATTATTTCACCATTAAGACACCCCTACCCCTCACAAAAAAAAGTTTTGTTAGCATGCCACTGATCGTAGACAATTATTTATAAATTCATGAACATTAACACAAATTCACATTTATTGCACTAATCAGTTTTTTATATACATACTCGTATATAAGGGTTTAAAAGTAAGACAAATTTTCGATTTAAAATCACTTTAAATTGATATTGAACCTATGCAAAATCATCTTACGTCCTAATACGTAGTTAAATACTCAAATAAAAGTAAATAATACCAAAAGAATATCTAATTAAGATACAACAATTAATTTTCCCCTATAGGTGATGTTTTCAAACAAGCTTTAGTGCATTTTAAAGTATCTAAATTATGTCATAATTTAAAAAAAATGCTTAAGAACATTTTTTAAAAACTTCAAATTTACATAAGTTATGAGACAAATTCTGTAATAAATTCCTTAAAATATTTTGTTCGTAATCATAAATCTATAATATATTCAAAAATACACTTAGTATTCTTTGTAATTGTGGATGGTCATTATAAATTCATAAATCAATAATAAGATTAATTTAACAATCATTGTGTCATTAAGTATGGTTTTAATATTACCTATTTTTTATTAAGTATTAAAAATAAAACACATATATATGTATATTATAATGATATAACATATAATAATATTCTGTTTTGTAAATAGAATATATAGAATAAACATAAATATAATATGTAAGTAGGTATATTTTTGGTTATATTCTAATAAAAAAATTTTTAATTATAAACTAATACATTTTTTTTAATGTATAATATTCAATTATTTGAATTTAGACAAACTTAGGTACTACCGTACTACGATTAAAAATTTGCAACTAATTCAAACACTAACTTTTTTTATTTGTATTAAGTTTATTTACTAAAAAGATTTAAATGTTGATTGTTTTATTATTTAATTACATCTATTACATCATAAACGAAATTGTGATAGTTGTAGAATTAAGCTAAATGTAATTTAACATTCCCTTGACAAATTAAACAAGCGGATTCTATTTTAAATCTCCAATTACATAATTAAAATGATCATTCAAGGGAAAGAACAATAAATAAAACATTACAAATCAAATTTAAACTGTTATGATTAAAGGTGAATGTATCATTTGTTTGATGTTGGAAATCGATCTAATTAGTAATTAGTAATTACAATGTAATATATACATTATTTATATTTAGGTGAATGGACTGTTTCCAAATAAAATATTATCTCATTTCACTTCCTCGCTTGTTTTATCTACGTATAAATTATTTTTAGTCTAAATAATAAAATACAGCATGCCATATATTGATGACAACAAAACACTTACATTTTTTTCAAATAGTTAATATACAAATAAACTATATTTAAATTATGAAAATAATTCTATACATATATGTTTACGTAGTAATACCCCGAAATAAAGTTAAAATTATAAATATTCCAAAGCTGTTAATTATGTGATTACTTTTAAGTTTTACACTTCATTAATAAAATTATCGTTGTTACAAATGGAAATGATGAATGTTGTATATTTTTCTTTAGTTAAAAATAAAAATAATCTAGATACTTAATTGATGGTTTTTAATAATTAGTAGTAATTAGGTATGTCATATTTCAAAAGAGATGTTATTTTAATCATATTATATTACATACATTTAAATATCAAGTAACCTTTTAATTTGAGTCATCATTGATTTTTTGAAAAATATAATGGAAAGAACAAAATATTTTAACTATACACGAAATATTAATTTATAAAAAACTTACGATCTACATGCGATGTTACGATGATGTAGTGAATTTGTATAGAAGATAGCTCTAGTGTATGCTCAACGATTATATTTTTATCACGCCAGACAAAAATATATTTTTTGAATGATTAATGATGAAAATAAACATAAATATCGCTTTTCTTAACGACCTTTCAATTGTAACGAATATAAAATGCAACTAAACCTCACACCCTAAGCAATCAACTATAATAAACCATACTACCCCCTTATTTTTTTCACTTGGCATTACTATGATGACAAACACTCTGTCACCACATCATCTTTTATTGATCTTTAAATACATATGTGTCTATATATATATTTTGTGTTTGTGTGTGTGAAAGAGAGAGAGTATATATATAGATAGGTATATATCACACTAGAAAGGGTAATATTTTAGTTGTAATCCGTTGTGTGATCAATGTGTGGGACATAAAAATTCATGATATTATATAATTCATCCAATATTAATATGATTATTGATTAAATTATTCGTGTAACATTTGCATTCATAGTTTTTTTATATTTCTTACAATTCCGTACAAATATTTTAGCATTGATGTAAGTATCTATTACAGGGTTTTATAACTATAATAATTGTTAAGTGCAAACTATGATAATTCGCTGATAATATAAAGTATTCATTATTTAGTGCCGCGGCCCGCGGGTCAAAACATGCCTAAATATTTTATTAATAAACATCTACAGGATAATATAGAATTCTTTATGATAGAGTTGCATACTTGCATATATAGTATAATTGTATATTTAGGAAGTTGCAGTTCAACTGATGTCATATATTAAACTTATTTTTATATTAAGCTAGTAAAATAATGACAACTAATCACGTTTTAAAAATAAATAATTGTATGTAAAGGGTACACACTTGGTAGTCGAATAATTTAGATATTATTCATTAAACACGAACAGGCAATATACTTTACCTTTTAATAATTATAACGTCCGCAATTTAAACGAAAATTGATCATTTATTTTGAAAATAGAGGAAATTAGTATCAGTGACCAGTGTAATAAGTCAGCAAGAGATATAAAGTTCAAGAATATTATAAAATAAAATAATTATGAATTCTTAATATTGAACTAGATAGATAATTGATACAAAAACAAATGTTTTGATATATCAGCCATTCAAAAATGAACTTAGTTCAATATTTATGGTTATTGATTTTAATTTGCAATTTATTTTTAATTTGTAAAATGAGATTTTTGAGGCATATTGACTGTTGACAATTACTGAATGTTGTGTTAAGAATATAATTTGTAGATTGATATAATATGTACCTAACTCATTTGAAACTATTCTTATTTTCTAATTAAATTATTATTTTGCATCTTTAAATTTAAAAAAAGTAATTATTACTAGATTATACTCCACTATAAGTTCTATAGGTATTTTGTATTATTTAAATACCTTTCTAAATTATGCAAACTTTAGTATAGTAAATACATTATTTTAGGGTCTTTAAGCTGGAAAAAGGTTTTCCCATGGCTGTTTTCATTGGTTTTTTTTTAATTTATCGGTAATAATTTTAATAAAAATGTATTCTAAGTTTTAGCTTTATTATTAAGTTTCTTTAACGTATTAGCAAGTGACAATATAGATTTATTCTATCTAGAATATTAGACAATTATTTGATCTCAATCATTTATGATGGGGTAGGATTTTTAGGCAGAACTACTCGGTAATGTGATGTAATTTTAATAAAGAAGAGCGCCAGAGGCATAATTCTCCTTTAATTCTGCGTTGACTATGTTTTACTCACAAATATTTTTAGAGTTATTTTTTTTCCAATTTCCTTTCAATCGTTTCCAATTCAATGCTAACAAAATTATTTGATGCAATTTTACTATTATTTAATACAATATATGAAATGCTATCCCAAAAATAATGTTACGTTTTGAAAAAATAATTTCCAGTATTTCCTCTTACATTACAAAATTTTAAATGATTTTTTTTTTATAAAATGTCGTTTTTTATGAAAATTTACAATCTATACAATAAATGGTACAATAAGTAAATGTAATTGAAATAATTTAAAGAGGCGGTGAGAGGAAGACAATGAGTAGAAGTTTCACATTAGAAATTTCTACGTGGAGGGTAATTTAGTGAGCGATAGTAAGAAACATGTTGAGTTTCATGTGCGTTGAGAAGATCTCTGGGCCATTCACGTTTGAGGCGTCTGGCTGAGTTGTCCGGAAGAGCGTTGGTATGAAGTTGAGCGATGAATGTATTTGAGTGATGTTCCATATGGGAGTGCAGGCGAAGATAATATTTGATAGCTGTTTGTTTGATGGTGGTGATTTGGAGGTCATTATGTAGATCAAAATTTGTGACTTACCAAGGGGCTTTAGCAATCATGCGAAAGCAGATAGCTTAGAATGATGCTTGTATGGTTCTTGTGTTCGATGGTTTAGCGGTGCCCCAAAGAGCTATTCCGTATGACCAGATAGGTTGTAGTAGGGATTTATAGAGTAATAGACGATTGGAGATGTTCATATTAGATTTCAAGAGGCCTAAGTATGTGCAGGCGGTTACTTAGTTGTTTACGTTTGGTTTTGAGATTTAAAATAATTAAAATTTATTTAATAGTATTAGTTTGATGTTTAAAGTTTAAAATCTTGTAGGACTAAAATAATAAATGTTAAATTAAAAGAAGTGTTGTTTATTCTCTATAAACTATAAAATTAGAGAAATTGTACCAACTTAACTATATTATATTGTTTAATGTATTGTGTTTATACTATGCAATTGAGTTGATAATATGATACATATATTATCTTCGTACATTTTTTAAATTCTTAATAATATACCTTACAAAATATGTAATATATCAATATAATATATATATATATATATATATATATTATATGTATAACGTATTTTTGCACTATATATTTTCAAAAATATTCGCTACAACTTATATTATATCTATTTTTTATTAAATATGGTTTTTCCCTACGTGTAACCAGTAAGCAATAAATCGAGAACCAGAGGGGCGCCAAAGAGGTTGTATCCAACCCTCCTTTGTTTACGATTGTGGGAGAGATAACCGGATGGAGAGACTTGAAATAAGAGGAGAGAGTGTGAGAGAGATTGAAAATGCGCGCACAGTCACATTTTGACGTGGGGTGGAAAATTCGATTTTAATTTAAATTTTGATGGACATGCGAAAGTTATCCTGAGTAGAAAACATGTCAAGATGACATGATGTTACTGTAATATCTATCCCAGGAGGGGCCCTGTAGACAGTGGTCGAACAAGAACAAATCGTGGGGTTCTTTGTTGTGGGTTTTGGACAGACGACAGTGAGACATGCCTCTCGATGTATAAGCAACATTCATTTTTATAGTTTTCCCTATAGGCATCTCTTACACTCGTATATACGTAGGTACCTAAACAACAGTCGTGCATAAACGTTTTTACTTCAGAGTGCAGCGTCGGTGGACAAAGACTTATAAAATGGCGTAAACGATTCTCATTTTGATTGCTTAACGAAGAAGAAACTTTCGCCTGATCATTTTATTCTTAAGATTTGCATAATACTGCCGTTTGCTAAAGGGTGAATGATAATCAAAGGTCGTCGTCAGCCTTTAATTATGAAACGGAACGCAAAGGAATGGCGGTAGGCGGTAGAATATCCGATGAATTATGATCCTTGGGATAGTCATTAATAGGCATGCTTTACGGAATACACACGATGGAAAATGCCGCACTTGTCTTTCGTAACTTTCGCTAAGAGAACGAATTCTCTCTCATACTCTTTGCTCTTTTAATTTTATGTACATGTTATGATTAACTTACTAGAATAATATACGAGCTCTGAAATTAGGTTATTTGATTAAAATTATTATGCCACGGTGTTACATTCAAACATCTAAACAGGTACGAGTATTAAGCATATTTGTAACAAAAACAATTATTTTATAATAAAAATATAGGTAAGAACATTAATTCAAATTATGTATAAGTATACATGCCTAATATTTAGAATGTTAAATAAATTAAGAGTTAAAAAAAACATTTGTTGCTGTTAATATACAATTATTTCATTTTAATGTAAATATTAATAAGTACAATTAATATTGTATCGTTGAAAATACATTAATAATCAAAACACATTATTAGTTAGGATATATATTTTTATTATTAACAAGCTTTTTTTATTATTTACAATTTTGGAATAAAGTATTATAAAGAGATTAACTTTTTAAATTGTATACGATTAATTTCTGTTGTATATATCATGAAAAATGGGTTAGAACAATTTTAATTCGTATTTATGTATTTACATTATTTAACGACTTAGTTTATCAATATGCAACATTACCTATTCATCTTAGTTATTACGTAAATATATGACTTCTTGAATACATAAAAGAATAATAATCAAAATATCTTTATCATTGATAAATTATCAATTTATATGCAGTAGGTATCTATTTCAAATTTTTCATTTAAAAACGGTGTACCTAAAATAAAAAATAAATTTGATCTTTTAAATGTATTTTTACATTATTTTAGTAAAGATATAGTATCTAAATTTTAAATTTCAAATTTAAGCAAACCTAAATACACACAAGGCTACTTATACTTACAATTTGAAAAAAAATATATATACATTGATGTGTTATTTTAGTTAAAATATTTAAAATAAACAAATATTTGTAGAATATTGAAGGTAATTGGATATTAAATAAGTTAATATTTAAACTATAATACAAATAAAAAATATAAATATTTGTGTATAATTGATATTGTATACGAATACAGCAAGTGTCGTTAAAATGTCAAAATGTATTAATAATAATTGTAATAGCTGACCTAACCTATATAATAATATTATTAAACAATAAAATGTATCGCAAAATTGGTTTTTGCAAGTGCAAAATATAATATATAGTTAGTATAATTTATTTAATTTAATTTGTATTTGTCCACCTCTGTATACAAGCATATTTTTTTTGTTCTATGTATCTTCGTTATAACTCTCTTACAGTTCATCATGGTACATTAACGCTTCAAATGAGGGACGTTGCCGCCGCCTACCAACCTCGGAGAACTAATTTATACGTTTCATACAGGATATGGGCAAGTCTAAAGTGTATAAGAAATATCATAAATCACAATTCTAGTGCAAGACGTCTGGCAATATATACGTCATATTTCTGAAAATAATATAAGATAACGGATGTGCATTTTTTGCACTGTAAACATTTTATGACAAACATTTATAGGGTAGTGTGCAGTTAATTATTATCAATTTTACTAATTAAATGTATGCACATTACAATTTGAAATCGTTTAATATTAAAGCAATATGTACTTAAAATTACTATATATACATTCTTTATGCAATTGCGTTATGGTATATAAATAATATAATTAATATAGCTGTGTAGGTATTTATATATTATTGAACAATTTATTTATTTTTAAAAATACAGTGGTATAGATTGGCAATACAAAGTTAAATTTCTATTAACTCGAGTACTTGACAAATAAAACATAATATATTGGGTTTACAAACTAACTCATAGGTATAGGCTTTTGAATTACTATTGCAAAATATACCTATAATTATATATTTATATAATTGTTAACGATACGTTATCAGCATCTTTAATGTTATTTATAAAATGCATTATATTAAATTATTTTATGGGTATCTCAGGTATCTGGTGTTGTACTATCAAAGTATCTGGCATTTTATTATATCTATGTAAATGTAACAATGTATAGGTATAATATATTAACTAATACTAATAATAGCGTAGAAATTATTTGTGATTTTCACAATTTGGTAAATTTTTATAGAGATAAAAAACATACGTCTTTTTCACCAACAATAAAAAAGCACACGTCAATAAAATTATAATAGTTATTGATTTTGAAAATCAAATAGGTATTATTTACCAAAATATCTTTAACGTATTATAACAAAATTATATGGTTTTCAAACCCGGTTAAACATATTTTGTATTTTGATATAACGAACCAATTATAGATTGTGATATCTTCACTCAATCGACTCTGTAAGGATTATCGTATATTATACCTACGTAATTAATAAAATTATACATAGATATCATTATATATTTGGTAATATACATGATGATGAGCACAATACGTAATAATTTCAAGCGTATATTATATTAGAATAATAATAAGTAATAACATATGTAGTAAGTAGTAAGTATATCATGTAATATGCAATATATGCATATACTACTAAAATATTACTAAATACTACCTACATAAGGTTATCTGATTGAAATGGTTCATTTCTAAAAAGTCACGTTAGGTACATTCTGAGAACGTTTTTGCAAATTATGTAGTAGGATTAAATCTCTAGTGTAAAATGAATTTTATTATTTTTAATAAGCAAAATATGACTGTATCCAGCATCCATTATATTAAAAACATAGTACTATAGCAGGATAAAAGAATGAAGAAAAGAAATTGAATATTTTTTGTAATATTTTCCATGAATGTATTATTATAGTAATATAATATAAACCGTATACAATTCATACAAATTCCTGTTTATTCCAGTTAGAATAAATAAAATTTCAGCTTTATGTATTTATTTATGTATAGTTAATTAATCAAGATACATAACTACTAATAATGTTATATTGTGTACTGATAAAGTGATAAATTATAAAAAAGAGCTGATAAGTATTAATTTATTTTCAAAAAATATATTTTAATTTTTATTCAACTTGAAACTGTTCGGTATCTACTAGAATGTTGTAGTCTACCATACTATTAATTATTAAATAATTTGGTTTTTAAATTTCATGAATTTATTATCTAATAACATGTAACTAGGAAAATAATTAAAAATAGAAGTAAATTGTCTATGAAGTTTATTTTACCTGTAGGTAAACATTTTAAGGCGAGAAATGTTTTTATATAATTAATGACAATCACACTGTTTTCATTTATTATTTATTGATTTAATAGATATAATTCTTATTTATTATTTAAATTGCATAAAAAAATATATAATTGTTACTATATAGAATTATGCAAAAAAAGAACTTACTAAAATTTAACTACATTAATTAAAATTATATTTTATTAATTTTCTGATCAATACAAAATTGTGTGTTTTACGTTATTTAAATGACAATATTATTATTTACATCGGAGTTTCATAATAATTTTACATTAATCAATTATTTGTTTTAATTTTTGTTGCATATGAACAATGAACAATTGATACCTACTGCATCTTGTGCAAGTAGTATATATTAAGTAGATAAAATGTAAATTATTCTTGAGTTCAAGTTTCCCTTTTTACTTTAATGTTTTCAAACTTGAATATAATAATATCAAAGCAAATGCTCTTAAAAACTATAGCCTATAGGTAAACAAACTTAATCTTTTTGTACAGAATATCATCTGAATAAATATATTTGTGAGCTCGTGTTACTCAGGAATGTCTGTATATTTATACTTAATCTTGTTTTTGAAATTAATGCAAAGGTTACAATGGTTACATACAAATTGTACAAAACATTATACATTTACATTGGTAGGTACCACTATGGCTGGCGCGAGGCGGAAAGTATCAATAATATTATTAAGCCCGTTCATCTTCTAAAATGTATAATACTATTAATACTATACTATGATTACTGCTTTTCGTTAGTTTATATAATAACTGCGCACATATATAGGTCTGATGTAATATATTATGTGTATGATTACTATGGTATTACCTAAATGGCATAGAAAAACACTAATTGCCCGACAGAACCGAAAACAATACAGTTAGGTATCGGTATTGTATCAATGACAATGACAATTAAATTGCATTCAACGCTAAAATTAAAGGAGTCGCGTAGCCATATACATAATACGTGGTCTGTCAATACAATGGGATGGGTATATAATAATAATAATGCTGTGTAGTTACAGCTCAAAAATGTCTAGCTAAATCGCGCGCCAAATTTTTACACTGTCAACTGGGGATTGATCGGATTTTAAGCGGTCATAGTTGGCGAAAAATAAGGGAAAAATGTACCTTATGTCTCCCGGGTCCCGAACAGCGTAGTATCAACACCACAGGGACCGAGTAGTGCGTTTTGATAAATAACCCAATTTTCCCTCTTATGGCAGCTATTAATTAATGGATTAGGCCGCCGGTAATAACTCAACGAGAGTCTCTCGGCCCTACCGCGTCCCGATATATGTATATGGTAAGAAGATTTTTTTGTTTTTTGTTTTTTTTTTCTGCCATACACAATAGCGTCGCGCCACCGTGTCGTCGGCGACCGCGAGGAGCGCCCATCGCCATGCGTTCCGTGTAGTTGGAGGTTATGATGTTTCGGGCCGGAAAGGGATCGCGACTAAACCACGGCATTTCCGCGCGCGTCACCGGCAGCCGCGTACGTCCGCATCGCGATATTGAGCGTCCGGCGAAAGTTCGCGTTTTTCATCTCGACAGTAGTTTTGTTCGCTTCGTGTATTATTGTGTGTTACTTCTAAAATATATAAATTTGTTTTTTTTCCGGTTTTGACACGTATGTTATAAGAGTGTTTATAATAATATTGTAGTGATTTAAAGTGTTAAAAAAAATCGTAGAGAGTTTTAATCGTGTGGTTTATTCACGTGCACGCGCGCGCGTGTGTGTGTGAGTGTGTGTTTGTGTGGACATTTGAGTGTGTTTTTTTTCGAATTTGGTTAAATTTTTTTCTTGAAATGACGGACAGCAGCTATAATTCACCTGCCAGGAGTTACGGTTCACCTGCTAGGAGCTTAAAAATGTTAGACAGGGTATACGGTTCTCCAGCTCGGTCATATTGTGGTGATCATTCTTCCGCAACCGAGTCTGAAGGCGAAGAAACGCTGGAGTTATTAACTGAAATACCGAGTTCGCCGGATCTAACAATTTTAGATGGTTGGCTAAAATTCAGGGACAACAAGAAAGTAAGTATATGTGATGAGCTATTATTACGCTGTTATTAAGGGCCAATGACGTAATTACGTCGTGGACACGACGAATCAACTTTTGTACCCCTTTATTCTATTTAGCAAAGGTAGATGCTATGTTTTTGCACCTGCTTAAATCAGCTGAAGGTGAACTCTAATCGTGTTAATGATTCGTTGTTCTGTTGAATTTTTTGATAAAAAAGAACAACAGAACAAATAGTGCAAATAGTAAATATCATAGACTATAACAGACTAAATTGTAATAAAATAAAATAGTAAATATTGTATTTTATACGCATATAATAAAGTAGGTATATATGTATAGTATAAGTGTTCAAAATAAAAAATAAATAAACGTCGAGTTGTTTTGGATATGACTTAATTTGTCTTTAATACGAGTCTTTTATGATATCTATAAAATTTAAATATCTATAATACTCGTATATAAAACACATTCATATCGTATTCAAAGTTTCATTTTTTTTTTCACAAAACGTTATGGTTTAAAATTGTTCTAATATAATTTAAACAATAAAAACTAATGACTGCAAGTATATTTTTATATTAAATCAACAAATGATTTTAATTGAAGCTCAAATTATCTAAATTTGATTAAAAAAAGATTTTGTATTAAAATTTCTAACGATTGTTTTTAGCTATGCTGTAATGGTGTATGAAATTCAACAGCATGTTTACGTTTTTCAACATATGTTTATAAAGTACTGTTCGTGTTTAGTTTCCAATCTAAAAAGGTGTTGTATTAAACTTTGAGCTCTTTTATGGCTCAAAATATATCCACCAAAGAAAAGTGCGTGCATTATTTTTATGGCTCGTTTTACACCGATAAAGAGCTTCACTCTGAATCTAAAAATTATTGTGAATTAATACTATTTTAAAGGTTTACTGTATAAAATCCGAAAAAATAATATTTTAGAACAAGAATTTCAATAGGTTTTCAAAAATATGGGGCTTTAAAAATGAAAAAAATGGTTTGTATAAAAGCTATGAATAATCTATTGGTATTATAAAGATGCATATTGCATATCACATGTTGTAAAATAACGGTAAAAAAATGTTATAAAAAACATTTCCGAAGGTCTATACATTATGGACAGATGTAAATAAAATATCTTGCAATACATTGATAAATATTTTTAAAAGAGTTTTAAAGTTTAATTTTACTTAGATAACCTTATATCCGAAGCTATTTTTATGATATATGTCTTTAAACTAATAAAATTTACTGAAAACAATACTTGAACATAAAAAAGTTTTAAATACTTATAATATTTATAATATTGGCTAAAAAAATAATTATAAGTGTAGTCTATAAACACTGAAGTTTATTTAAGTAATTTAAATTATTGTTTTATTATACCAACAATCAACATCTAAAAATATTTATGAATATTTTATGGAGTTAATTTTATTTTTAAAGTAGGTAAGTACCTATAAAATTAAATCACAATATAATTCGAATATTATGAATTAATTTATTCAAAATACATTAAATATCTATATGGTTGTATGTATTTTGTATTTACTGCTTATGATTTACCTTCATATTCTTATTTACATATTTTATAATTTAAGCTTTAAGGTGTTATTTTAACGAACATGTGAAGTTTAAGCTAGTACCAATAAATTTTGCATTGAATTAGGAAGTTATTGATTTTTGAAAGGCAAGATTAGGAAGCCAAAGATAATTGTTTGATCATTAAATAACTTTAAAAATATTATTCAAGCTTGTATCCAGATGGAAAATTGGTCATAAATTTTAATTTTATTACGGTATCTTACAAATTTCCCAGGAGTTTTATCGAAAATCATTTTGAAATAAAAAAACAGAAAAATTACCTTGAAAAATATAACATATTTTTAGGTAGGTAATCTGATCCTCGCTATGAATTGTTTTAGAAGTTATTTCAATCTCATTGATTTATAATTTTTTCAATTTAAAAGACGGTCAGTATAGTCATCTCAAATTTCAGCATATTTTATATTATATTATAAAATATATATTTTTTTTTCATCTCCTATTATTTTTTGTTAATCTCACGATAGTAGAAAATAATTTTCCTATTTGAATAAGGATGTAAAAACTGAAAAACTGAGTACTAAATAATGTTTAGAGAATGCGTAATAGAGTATTAGTTATACATGTATATTTATGTTTAAAGTTAACGCGTTAAATTAATTTTTTTTTAAATTTAAATTATCTTAAAATTTTCTAGTAACTGGTGAGATAAGAATTTATTCATTAAGATATTATAACTTTCATGAGAACTGTTCGCAAATTGTCAAACCATCCGACGTTATTTATATTGATCAATATTTAAGCTGATGACAACAAATTTTCTTGACAGTGTTTATTTTTTCGTCTTTTCTCAGTCAACAATGGTAATAATAATAAATATCCCGAAGGTAATCCACAAACGGTTTTTATGTAAGTACGTATCGTCTTGTTTAGCTGGGACATAATAAGAAAGATCTCCTCGTTCTCTTTTTCCAGTTATGTACACAAAGTTACTCACAGTATTAGTTTCCATCGGTTTAGATGCGTGCACAAGCAAACAAAACGATTTGTCCTACGTAAATTTTGAGTAAACAAGGGGTCAAAAAGTAACCAATTAATTTGGAATAAATCTTAGAGTTAATATGTATAACATTATATTGAATAATGCAATAGTATAATATATTATAAATAATGACACTTTTATGACGTTATAAATTATTTTAACTTTTTTGAACAATGCTACTTTATACTTGTAAATAGCTGTTTATAAATTGTATGAAATCTCTTACCAAGATCATCCATTTAAAGATAATGCAATGTAATGATATAATGTGCTAATTCAATAAAAATTTGATAATAAATAAGTTTTATATGAACAACAATCTCAATTAGTTTGGTTGATTTATGCATTATGTTTATTTATCCAATTATATTATTCATTTGTCTTTAATGTTTTTTTTTTTTTTTAGTGAAAATATTAAATAAATTGTATAAATAACTTTTGACAAAAATGAAATTTAACAACTTGTCGTGTAATTAAAAATAATTGTTTAATTTATGTAAGATGGAGATTCAAACTATTTTTAAGAATATTTAAACACATTTTAAAATTAATTATTAGTTAATCAGACATTTTATTTTTGTATTTTGCTGACAATTAATGAGTTTGATCGATTTTTGTTGGCAAAAAACGTTAGCTACAGTAGATTCATTTTTTTGAATATTCATTCTATTGAATACAATGTATGCAAACAAATTGCTGAATAATAATGATTTTTTTTTAAAACGCTCGGTGATGGGTTATAAGTTTTAATATTTTATCGGTCCTTGAACAATCCTTTTTTTCATCACAAAATGTAAATTTTTATATAGTGCAATATAACTTTAAGTGTCTAATGGTCGAGGAAACATTAGTCATCAAATCTTATGCAGTACATCTCTGTTTTGTGAGCATTACAATGAATATTATGATTTTTCCATTTGTGCGATATTGTATTCAATATTTAGTTGGCACCCGTATATAAAATTATACACTGGTATCATACTTGTAATAATATATATTTTCCTACAAATATTTTTATGGGATGGTTTCAATATTTCATTAGTTGATATATCCATCATACTAGGTGTATCTATAGAAAACATTCAAATTAAAAAAAAAAAATTGAAATCAGCTGGTAAAAATCCATTTGGTTGTAAAACCCAAACAATATAATATTTGCACGAACGCATGATTTTTTTTTAAGGATTTACGCATAGGCTTTTTTTCTTTGTGGTTTGTGCATTACAAAAAAAAAATATATATATATTTTCACGGCGTTCGAACAAAAATAGTATGGGATTGGTGAATATATTTTCTATACAAAAGATATGCTTGTATAAATCAGAGTAGGTATTTATATATTATTATCAAACACTCAGACACTCTTATGTGTTAAAGTTAAAACGTGATTCAGTTGAAACAAATTATAAAACCCTATGTAATAAAATCAATCTAAGTATGAATTAAATAAAAACACTTTTCATTTTAAACAATAATATGTTATGCGTATTGTTATCATTTTTAATATTTTGAATTAAAAAAAATATAATTATAGGATCACCAACACATTATGTTGTACTACTTTTTAACTATATAAGTATTCATTATATAACGGATATAAGTTATAATTTAGTAAATCAGTCATCGATCACTGTATTTCTGTATATAATTTTATTGTATATAATATATGATTAAACTGATCGATCTAACTAGATTGATTAATGTTTCTCAAACGAATATAGTGAAATGATAAGATATCAAAAGGTAATGTTCATAATCAATATTTTAATGACAATATTAAAAACTGTTTGGACACTAAAAAATTATACACACTCAAAAGATTCGAAAACGTTTATTTATATTTTTGTAAGATTCGTATTTTTTTTTTTTACCTAAAAGGAATAAAATGTAAAAAAGAAGAGGTTTTACAGGCCCATAAAAATGGTAGCTGTAAAATAAAAATAACGATTTTGCATGCTATTGTTTTTTTTTTTAAATAACACTATCGACAAAAGTCCAAAAACCCTCCATTTACCTACTATGAAAAATATTGACAAAAGACAGTTTAAATTATTACTCAAACAACAATGGAATATTAAATGTATAAAATAAGAATATTATTATAACCTATTAATCAGGAAATGACTGGTGAATTATAATTTATATCATTATATTTTGGAGCTTGAAAACTTCACATAAGCTTTTGAATATTATAGTAATTACAACTAACTACTTAAGATATAATTATAATAATATAACTATATAGTTATACTTATAGTACCTATAACTAATACATCATAATATTAAAATTGTATGAGTATCTAAGTATTAGGTACAGAATAGTTTTAATAAAATAATTATCGGGATTTAAATTAAATTTGATTTTAACAAATGCAAAAGTTATATAATGTTCGTAGACGGTAGTTATATTATGTAATGATATACCAACCTATTAATATAATCATATATATTTAGGTGTCTGAAGGTCTATTAATTTTTACTAAACAACAGATTTTATGCATCTATGATAGGTGAACAGGTAGAATGACAGGTAATTACATTATTTTATATCGTAGTTTTACGTGTTTAAACTTTCAGAAACGCATTAATCGTGAAAATATATGTCTACGATGTGAAAATCGATTTGCTGTCATGTTGGAAATTTTAATATCCGGATTATGTACGAAATTCCTCAAAATCGACATAATCATAAAATATAGATAATTATAATTGTATTTAATTTATTATTATATAAACTATTATTTATTAAGTCTATGACATGTCGCTTTCAGGATTAAATAGGGTAACTCCATTATAAACATTCAATATGTACAAACAATTTACAATATATTACCCTACATTGGCTACATTAATAAACAAATTTAGCCTATAATATTCTATCTACACGTTAAATATATATTTATATCTGATATTACAAAATAGATAAGACATGGTACAAACACGAATATGTAGAGGTACAAAATCAGGGTATCAAGGCATCAAGATTATAAATTATCTAATAAATAATAAAAACAAATATTGGTTGCATGTCAATTCCACTGGTGTTTTTTGACCTGTACAAATAAAAGTAAGTCTTACCGATACTAAATTAATATAAATTCATCCGATAAAATAAAAAAAATAAAATTCAAATATTAAATCACAGTAAGAAATAAATAAATCAAAATTATTTGTGCCCATAACTATGTTTTTTTTTTTTTTTTTTATTTAAAATTAAGCCGCAACAACAAAGATTATTGGCTGAAGTTAAATTTAACATATGGTGATAAAAGGAGGGATATTTATACAATTCAAGCTTGGGGTGTGAAGGTGTGTTTAGATTAGGTTATATAATTTAGATAATTTTAAAAAGGTAAATATCTTCTGAGTGTTGTCGGGATCAGGACCAAGAGCTTCGTAGAGATTGTCAGCTAGTTTGAGGTTGACTCTAACATCGTTGTGTTCACGGCAGAAGCATATGATGTGTTTGACTGAAGGTGTTTCGCCGCATGAGAGACAAGGTTCGGGATCCGTTTTGGACATTAGGTGTTTGTGGGTTAACCATGTGTGACCGATTCTAAGTCTATTAAGAATTACTTCTTGACGCCTGGTAAGTGGAGTGGTTGGCCATGGGAGAATGCTGGGTTGACCAGGAGTGTTGCCAATTTTTTAGAATGTGATCAGTAATAAAGTGTTTTGAGTCTTGCAGAGTATGTGAGCCGATGATTAGAGAGTGAGGAGATGAGATGGACTGTTTGGCATATGTGTCTGCTATCTCGTTTCCAGGTATGCCTATATAACTAGGTATCCATATCATGGAGATAGTCTGTGCGTTGTTTTGGAGAAATGATATCTGGTTCTGGATTTTTTGTGAAATGCTATTAGGTTGGAAGTAATTTTGGATGCTTGTAAGTGTACTAAGGGAGTCGCTTAGTATAATGGATTTGTTTATTGAGTCCTGTTTTATAATATCTAATGTATGGGAGATAGCCAAGGCTTCGGCCGTGTATATTAAAAAATAGTCAGGGAGCTTGAGCATTCGTCTGGTTTCACCGAATGTAACTGCAGCGCCTACGCCGGCGTCTGTTTTGGATCCATCCGTGAAGAAGAATATGTGGTCTTGGTATCCTTCATAACTATGTTTTATAGGTATATTTTGGCGAATGTACTACTCCGCTCAATGTGCATTATTATAACAAAATGTCAACTTTACAAATGGATTACTCTTATGATCTAACAATTAAAAACATCAAACATTTAAGCAATAAAAGTTATAAGTCTATGATATTTAAAAAGCTTTTTATTTAAGTTTAGTCTAACATCGGGGAAAAAAATGAGTGTCTGAATTTAAAAATAACGATGGTTAAATATAATATTGTTGCTAATTTGGTGAAGTATACATTAATTTTACATGTAGAAAATTAGTTAAAGTGGAATTTATACGTTTTTCACAGGTTATAATAAATAGGAATTTACATATATTAAAGATACATTCAGTGGAATTTATAATCGCCCTAAATAATACGTACCTACTTATTAGTACCTAAATATAATTAAATAATATATTGATTAATTTATTTTAAAAATTAAAATCAAACCTACAAAATATAATATTTATCGGTAAGTACTTGTTGAATAATCTAATTTATCCTTATTTATTTTAATTTATTATACATTAATCATGTATTATAAACTTGAAATTAAGTTTTCAAGCATAATATAAGTTATGTATAGCACTATAAAAAAATATTTTTATTATTATTTTTATTGTGATAAAATGTTCTATATCTATTTTCAATTTTTGACAGGATCTTTTTCCTTGGGTTAAGTATGCCATTTGCGATCAATGTCTTCTTGTGACACTTGATGACCTTTTATTAGGTTGCACTTGACCTTACTCACTTAGATACCTACATTGGCTACACTCTCGATTATACCGGAACTCACTCTTAGGAAATCTTTTGTTGTATTTCACTTTATATTGATGGTAATTTTAGGGTTGATTTTTTTATATAAATTATTATTATTTCATATGACTGTTGTGTTATGTAAATGTATGTATTCCAGTAGATAGTCAATAATTTAGCATCTTTTAAAAGTAAAATTAATAAATGACTATCTAAATGGAAATTGAATTTTTTGAAAAGAAATCATAATTTTGGTTGTTATAATGTTTTTTTGTAATATTTTAACTTTATAGTTTAAAAACATAACGATTTAGGAAAACTAAAATGTAAATAAAATACTGCGGCTAAAAAAATAAAAAAATGTCAATAAGAAATGAAAGATTAACCATATATAATTATCTAGAATATTTATCTATAAAATAATGTGTATATTATTAATAAGAATTATTATTAAAAAATTTGATATCTTTTAAGAGATGTTTTTCAATACTTACCATAACAAATTAACTGAAAATATTTGAAATGTAAATGCATAATTTTCATATTTTTTAATCTGTAGTGTAAAGAGTCCAAGAGGTTATGTGAAACTACTGATAAAATTGGAAAATGGCATATACCATTTTCTAACCATAATTTTGAGTTTTATATTCCTTACATCATGCGATATTATTGGTAATCTGAAATTAAACTTTTACAAAACTATAGTGTCAGACTGTCAGCCGGTAGTAATGTTGACTAGGTATATAATCTGTAAAGTAGACGTGTGTCAACACGTGTGGAATGAAAATTTTTCGTCAAGATTATTAACTTTGACTAAGTTTATTTTTGTATAATTAGTTCATGATTAGTTTTCGATATAATTTGGTTGATTCATGGTATTAGTCAAATAGATCTTTCCACTTTATTCCACAAGGCCTGTTCGTGATGGCATCGTCGTAATCATTATGGTTTTTGTTATAAGAGTAGTTGTTATAATTCACAGTGTTCAAAATTATTTTTTTTTTTAAATTAAGAAATTTATAATATTAGGCAGATAGGTTGGTAGAGATTGTTGTTAACTATACATATTATGTAGTAATGTGGCGTTTATCGTGTCAATATATACTCAATATGTATCTATAACAGGTACCTACTCAATAATATTATAAAGAGGTGTGTATGGAATAATTTTTGCTGTGAATCATTTTATCGTCGGATGGTAAATTTTTCATTTTTATATCACATCACGACTGGTAATATATACACATTCGTAGTGTTGTTCGTTCTCATAATCATACATCAGCGTGTGTGAAGCGTTGAAGCGTAATATCAAAATAATATAATAGTCACACGTTTGAGTGCATAATAATATTATTATGCAGACCATCACCACGATGGCCATCGTTATTTTTTCGGACGAAAAAAATTCTTTCGGGTGGACTACGGCGGCAACTCCTGCGCGAGGGTTGCTGCCAATAATACAACCGCGGCGTTGCTCGTTCATTGTCGTTTACCGATTTCTCCCGCACCCACTCGAGTTTGGCGGGTGGTGTACGGCACCGGAATCTCGCGGGGTGTGGTTGACGCGTATTAGATGGGTTGTAACGATGACACAGTCGGCGGCGGCATAGGGTTCGAATTATAAATACCCGTACATATATGAGCCGTTATTGTAGTTACGGTTGTCATTTCAGGCATAATATTGTTATTATGTAATACGACAATAATAGGTGTATTATATAATGCCATAATATGCATATTGTAAACTTGAATTTATATTTTCAAACATAATAATATAATAAAATATGTAAATTATTTTTATTGTGATAAAAAGTACCATATAGGTACACTTTATTTTATTCTATAAGCTATATATATTGAACGGTAAACTGTGTCGTGAGGGTAAAGCAACTCACAGAGTGAGCAGTCCACTATATTTGTATAATTATATAAATAAAGTTGTGTATACATATATTCTCAACTTTTGACAGAACCTTTTTCCTTGGATTAAATATTCCATTTACAACGAAAACATGATACAACGAACATAATATCTTAATAATATGTAATATGTATATACTACATAAAAACAAGAAATTTATATAAGTAATCAATGCAATTATTATTTTATTTTTTTTTAAAACGTTTATATATTATTTAGTTGTGTAGTTGTATGCCATTTATCGTTATCGTGACATTTTTCGGTTTAGTATTTTTTGATGTATACCTCTCAAACATATTAATTTCAATACATTTGTTTTGCTCATTCTGCACCTATCTCTCGGCCTAGTGTGTATCTAATATAGTCTGCAAGTATCGAAATATTTAATTAGGGTTATTTATCAATGAACATCTATTCATTAAATAGGTATAAATCCAAATATTTGCGGTGTTTTTAAAAGTTTTTTTTGTAAATTATAATTAAATATCATGTAATATTTTATTTCACCCAAATTGTTTTAAATAACAAACTTAAACTATCCAATTGAACTACACATACTTAGATACCACGCTAATTATTTTTCTAATAATAATAACGATAAATAAAAATAAAAATGTATGTATTTAAATGAATTAAGTTTATTTTGTTAATACTTCATAGTTGGATGGTTAAGCAGATAATACTATTATGAGATACAATTCTTGTACGAAATAATGAATGCACGATAATCCACTAAAAAAATTAAATTTTTAGATTTAAAGAACTATCCAGTGTAAAGTATATGCATAATAAAGAGGTCATTAACCATTGATGATAAAAATAAAATTTCAAATTTTTTTAATATCATCCCCCTTTTTTTATATTTTTTATTTATAAAGTTTTCCTGACAATTGGTCATCTAAACTTAAGGCTAAAAGAATCATATCATCCCCTGAAACAGTGTATAGACATACAAAAATGTTCTTCTGAATTAATTAGAAAAAGTTAACACGTATCTAATTTAACTTTGAACTATTATTATTTTTTTAAATTTTTGTACATGTTTCGTGTGCCACTGGCTGTATAGAAATTCGTTAAAAATACTAAATTAAATACAATTAAACTAACGATAACTTCTGTAATAAAATTTTCTTTAATATCTTCAAACTATATTTTATAAGGTGTATACCTCAATAATGTGTAAAGAAACCGCTTTTTTTTGTATTAGGTACCTTGACTATTTATTAAGCTTGGACATTAATCAAAATATTTAACTTATTGTAGGTATTCAATTATATCACATTTGTATAAAACATGTACAATTAATTTTTAATCAATAAAATATATTTATTATTCATAATATTTGATTACATAATATCATAACTGTAGTGTTGGATTTTTTTCTGGTATATAACTGGTATATATAGTATAAACTGCAAAGCGTTTTTGAAATCTGTGATATCTTCAGGTTTTTCGATTTTAAATTGGGTACATAATATATCATTATATATACGGTATATAATATTAATATGATAATTTTGTGTGATATCGTTGAATGCAAATTTACTGATTATGATATTATATTAATTTAAATGCAACATATTATATAATATATTACACACAAATCTGAGTATTTTATTACTCAGTGTTCCTATTGATTAAAATAAAATGTGTTCAATGTTAATATATACTAACAATTAGGATACATTTAATTTAAACTTGATTAAACTAATTTCTTTAGGTATGAACAAAACAAACTTATAAAATATGGAATTTGTTAAGACATTATTTTTAAGTCGAACAAATTGTCTTCAATCCTACAGAGTACATGATGTATTATGCTTGAAAAATGAAAATATTATTCATATTTTTAGAATTCTTAACGTTCCCTAAAGTTAGTTTATAGTTGTATGTACGTGTGTCAAGTGAATTTTTCAATCAAAATACGTGTCGCATGTCCCATATATAACTTTTCTTGCATAATTTTAAAAAGTCAGTAAAAAAAACCTACCCAGTTTTTTTATATTTTGACATGTCATATTATATCGGTACATTTATATTTAATATATTAAGCTCCATTGATGCTAGTTTTTTATTTACATTATTTATGGTTATTTATGATACATAATACATATAATGTTAAACTATTATAATATTTTCCTGTTTCAGTGGAGACACAGATGGGGCGTTATGACAAAACTATCACCAGCTGCAGGTGAGTACATAGAGTTAGTTATTCGTATATATATTTTTAGTTTGAGTGATAAAAAGGCACTGTGTAACTATACATTTTAATTAATCAGGATGGGCCTGTCTATTAACCAATCATCGCCCATCCTGCAAATATTATAATGAAAATGCATTCCTGGCTTTTGTATTTGCCACTCCAAATGTTTGCTGATATTTACAACCACTGATGATTTCAACCTTTAATACTGCTTTGTCCAGGAAAGGTTAAATGTTTGTTTTTAAAAGGGTCAAATATGTAATGTTGGCATTTAATAGGTCAGTATGTATACTTTCCGAAACGTAAATAGTATCATAAATACAATTTCCCTAACGAGACACTATAATTATATTTATGGCCAATTATCTATCATTATTTTATAATGATAGTGAACTCAATATTTGTTTTGTTTAATAATTTAGTAGATACTAGAATGAAATCAAATTTTAAAAACAGTATACAAGTACCACATATTTTTGTCACGCACCTGTGCATTTTATAGTAAATAATATTACTTATATTTAATAGTTTTTGTTTTTAATTTTGTATATTAAAATATTATAAATCTATAATAAATTATACAGTACACAAGTAAAATAAATAAAAATTAAACTTTACCGGATTTTTGGAAATGGTACGCTCTCTCTTTATTTTCAGCTTCATGACAGAATTTTCAACTTGCCATAGTTGCCAATTTATTCTGACCATAAAAAGATCTCTAGTGTGTTGCAATTTCCTCTACCGTCAAGTCCAAAGTAAATAATGATCCCGTGTGTTAACGATTGTGCCGATGAAGTGAAGAAGTATAGAGGGTGAAAACGAAAAAAAAAACAACACGCGAAAACACCGTTTCTTCGTTATTTTTCTTTTAAAAGTTCCCCTTAAGCTACCTCATCGATGGACCAACAATTTATATCTCCTCCTCTTTCTACCAAAACATTTGATGAAATTGGAAAAGTACAAAAAAAAAAATCACTATTCAGTATGGTATAAATGAGTGAACATAATAAATTGAAAATGAACGCTTATGAGGTGGTAAAAGTAATGATTTTTTTGTTTAATTCGTATAATATAATACGAAAAATTATGATTTTGAAATTGTAATTAATGAAAAATGGAAAGTTATATTGGTTTTGAATGTTAAATTCAAAACAAATATCTGTGGGGAAGAACGATGATATGTTAAAAATAATAAATTTACTGCTATGCATTGGGCGTCATTTATATCGTTTAGTTTTTCCGTAGGGGTCTTAACAATAATAACACGTGGGGCGAATCTGCACTAAAGTGTGGAAATTTGCATAATTACAACAATGCGTGTGTTTTGCATGCGGCGAGCGTCTCGTATTATTTAAATTAACAAATACACCGTCGCCAATGTTGGAAACATTCTTCAAATAGGCATCCTCCTTTCCTTCTCGGTGCTTTTGTTACGTTCAGTTAAAATATTATGTTGTGATGATATTTAAGTTTACAAAAACTGCTACAAAACAAAAACTCAAACATTTTTGCTTGTGTTTCATATGCAAAACGAAAATAGAAGAACGGAAATAATAAACAAAAGCGTTTTAAAATCAATACCTTAAATTATTATAAAACCAGTGTTTTAAAATTTGAACATTCGTTTTATTTTTTATCCAAATATATTTTGGTGATATTTTTTTTATACCTGTTATCTTCTATTTGGGTATAGAATAAAATTTCGGTTTATCAATATATTTTGTTTTGTTAGGTTGTTAAAAAAACAAATCGCGAATAATACCTACCTAGTTACAATTTAATAAATATCTAATGGGTGTATTTGTTTGCTTTAAATTAAAATATAGCGATCACAGAATTTGAAAAATGTTAGATATTTTTATTAAATTAAAATCTGGAGATTTTTACAACTTACAAATTAAATCTAACCAGCAGAATTTTTTAAATAAAATCAAAATACACGATATATAAATTTACAAAAATAATATAAAAAACATATTGAACGGTATAGTATTATTTCATTGATGAATTTTATTTTATTTTAGGAATAATTAATCATAATTATTACTGTAGTTTGGTAATGAATTGCATTGTACAAATTTATGGGAAACACTCCTATGCTGTTGTTTTTGTTAGATATATTATATTCTCTGTATATTAAGCGTCATCTATATGTTACAACAAAACAACAAAGTAAAAATATAATATTTTATGACTACTGCAATACTACATGAATATACACGAAGTTATTTGATTGTTATATATTTCCGGTATTTATTAATGTAGAGTAGTTACATTATTCTTTTTTACTCTGTTTACTTTATCGCTCTATTATTCATTTTTATTAATATATTTTCTTGAAGTACTTATAAATGAATAATTTTATTTATGGTTTTTAATGACTGATGTGTTAATAATTTTTATTCTTCGTATATTTTATCATGCATATGATTGTATTCGTATTACATGATTAGTTAATTTTTATTTTACGCAAGTTTTAGCGAATCACATAATTTTTAAGTATTGAAACTGTACTACGCCGTTGTTAATCAGTATTATAATAGGTACTACACATAATATAGCATACCTGTAGCAATACAGCAGTCGTACAGCACTCAAGTTTCGTTATATTATATTATTAATAGACAATCTAAACTATGAGCAAACCAGTAAAATGTAGCCGTTGTAAAAAAATAAAAATAATTTAAAAACGTACTACAACTATTACATTATACGTAATATACGTCGGTATAGTGTGTGTGAGTAGCGTGTTTCCATTAATTTTTTGTGAATAAAAAACAGTTTATCACCTTAACGGCATGCTATTATAACATGGATACAATCGGACAGGTCCCTTCGTATATTTTTTGAATAAACAAAACAGATTACACCGTGCGTTCGTTTTTTTCTGATCGTTTTTCATCGTTTTCGTTAGGCATGACTATAATATAGTGGATGACTTCCTGCGAGCGGTCGGCGGCGGCGGCCTCGTGATGGAAACGCATAACATTCTTTTCGCGGACGTTATTTGCACTGCCGCGGTGATTTAATAAAACGATTTTCGTTCGTTTCGCGCTCCGAGGACCGGTAGTTTGTCTGTCGCGCTCGTAGAGCATCGCTGACCTGGGGAAATTGCGCCTCGGCCGTCTGCGATTTCCATTTCCCCGCAGTGCCGTTCGTTGGGTACGGTTGGCCGGATATCGTGCACAACTTTGTATACTATCGTCGTGTTGTCCCATTGCAGTCTAGTCATTAGTCGTACGACAAATACCTACCACGGCGATAATAATATACACGTGAGACAGCAGTCGCCGTACGACTTACGAGTGAATAAATAAACATATATACAGGGTGATTATTTTATCGCGAGTCGAACGATATTTTAGAAAATCCAAGAATAAATCGACTGATAATATTGATAATCGTTTTGGAAAAAAAAAAATTTTAAACTCCTTGGATTTCATAAGTCTTATCATACGGACCACAAACGTTTCACCATAAATAATTGTGACCAAGTTACAAGAATATTTTTAATTTAGAACTAAGAGTTTTCCTTCAAAATCCATTCATGAAATCGTCCCACTATAACGTAATAGCATATTATATTACATTAAATCCCAAGTAATCTGTGGGTATATATTATATAATATATGTTAATGCTAACACAATATTCGCATAGGAAAGACGGGCGGCTGAATATAATGTAGTAATTTCCTATTTTTTTTTTTTCATTGCACTTCGATTATCAGTATGGTATTTATTTTTCAAACAAAAAAAAAATTCTGGTCACCACAGCCTACTCTTGTGACCCAAGATGATAACTTCTGGCCTACGGTAAAATAATCACCCTGTACAGCTGGTATACATGCGTAGCGACGGAGTAATCATTGTATTATTATCTCCGGTGTGCCACGCGAACAATTTATTTCGCCCCTAGACGCCATCTCTTCCGCGGGGCCTACAAAGCGTTGGATTAATAATAGGAAATGTAGTCGTTTTGGGAGGAACACGCTGCGGGCGATACGATCGTGTTTAATATTAATATAATATATTGTATATTATAATAATATTAATATCACGCGAAACGTGCCCCGGCCATAACGGACAGACGGAATTCGGAAACGGAATGCTTATTTAAACCACGTATATGGGTATATTATAAGAGTGATATGACTATGTAATACGTAACATAGGGAATGGTGTGTTGGCGGATGAGAGGGGGTGGATACAGTTCGTACTCACTTCCCAATAGTCATACCGTATACTTAGTCAATACATTTACGGTGGTGTATGGCCGATTGGGACCTATTATAATTTTCGATGAAGAAAACAAAGTATTCTAAAATCATATGTAATATGCTCAGATGGAAATAAATTATTATAGTAAAGATATCAGGTGATTTTCAAAAAATATATTTTTAGAACAAAACATCAAACCACCAACAAATATAGGTACCTGTAACTTTGTGGCTATCTAAGTACCTATTTTAAATTTATAATGTTCAATATTAACCCTGCTGTAATTATAATATTATATACCAAAAGACAGTGGCACAACTAGAGGGGGTTTGGGGGTTATGACCTCCTCCTCCTCCCCCTCCAAAAAATGTTTTAAAAAGTCAAATTTCAAAGTGGAGTTTTTCTTTTATGTTAATTTATTTTTTACATGTAATATGGCCTCTCCCTCCGAAAATAGAACCTTGTTGCACCACTGTACCAAGGCATAATATTATGTACTTAAATATTATATGTTTCTGTGTGTGTAAATAACTATATATGCACATATAGTACATAATATATTGTTATAATTTATAATATAATGCTTTACTTTATACTCTTTACAATATTGATGTGTGAACTTTTTAATGTACAGTTTTAGTATCGGTTAATAAATCAAATGTGTCCTTTAAATAAAAGTAAAGTGTATGTACAATTTCATTTGAATTCATCGTTTTAAATAAAATTATAAATATACAAAAAACTCTTTCTTCAAGTACTATAATTATTACTTGTACATACCTAATTTGCATAATAAGGACTTGGAGAATAATGGTTTCAAGCGAAACAAAAAAACATTTGTTTGACTTTATTTTAAAGTTTTTACAATATTATTTTCACTTATGTACGAGAAGAAGGCGTTTACCCACATTTTTCTTTAACGCTATCTATCATTTTTTTTTTGCAATAAGTGGTACAACTACATCGATGAAGATAAGTAGGCTTACCTATGGATATGTTTAGATACATCGGAAGCCCAATTAACGGGACTGCTCAAATAACACTATATAAACGCCTTCGCTATCATCGCATGATATAACCGAAATAATACATTTATTTTATTACATTACAATACCCCGCTCGGCGTCGACGGACAAAGTGCATTAAACGACAGCATCGGCGTTATTGCGACGTGTAAAACAGTCTGAATGACCGATTTATCGATTACATTTCGCGCACATGACACACGCATTACACATCATACAGCATAGCCGCCCAGTGTTTTTCCTTCTCTCCATTCGTTTTTGGCGACATAAAAAAAACCAAAGAATACTGCAAAACAACGTTTTCGGTGAGGATATACGGAGTGGTCGGTATTTGCTCAGAGCTGCAGCTGATGGAATTTAGCGATTGTCCACGCCGTACATTCAATACATCTGTGGCTGTGTGTCTGTCTGTTTGTCTGTGTGTGGGTAAATGTTTGCCGTACGTTCGGTCGCCCAACGCCCTGCCGCGCTCGATCGTACACTGTGCAAACACATACGACTATAATAATATAATGTGTGCTGTGTCGATTTTTTGCCCACCCAGCCGCCGCGAAATTATTTTCCGATTGTTTACCGGCCATGTTCGGCGTGGAATTACGGCTATACCATTACCATGCTAACAATATCACACACACACACACACATATATATATATATATATATATATATGTTGGTACATAATATATAGTAAAGGTAACGTCGGTATATAATCCGAACAACGCTGCAGTTGTATACCTATAGTATGGACCGAACGTATATATTTCACCGTCGTAGTGGCGTATCGATGGATATAAAAACATACATACATATATATATACATATATATATTACACGATCATGCCGCACTGGAATCATTTATTATTGTCGAAATAGGTCCTCGCCGTTGTTATCGCGTACCCACCTATTATTATTAAATATTAATTATTTTGCGATTCCTTTTCGAATTTTCATTACGGTCTCAAGGTATGGAGACGATAATTCTTATTATAACCATCAATTTGTGCAAATAAGATGCGACATGCGAGTTATATATTATGGTTTGCGCGACTCGCATTTCTGCAGCAGTTTGACCACCAAGATTTGCTGGCCACGATGTGATAGCAATAATAATATAGAGTTAAATTACTAAAATCAGTTCATTTTCTAGACATATAACAACTAAAAACAGCTAATGCGATATTTATGAGATTATCATCGTAACACTACTAAAATTGAAATTATTTTTATTGTGTTAATGCGACAGTGGTTTGTTTGACTTAAATATGTAAAACGTATTTTGTTACTACGCCTGTGGGAAGAATAGATGTGACAATTGGTTTTAAACATAATGCAAAACTTTAATTATTAACTCGAAAAACTTTTTCTTAGAAAAGTAAATTATTTCTGTACAGTTTGAGTTCTTTAGAAAAAAATTTTTTTTAAAGAAAAATGAATTACTATTTTAATTTTAAACGATTATTTTTTGGATTAAATCATAATTATATCCTATAAACATTTTTATTGCTATCTATTAAGTTATAACCATTAGATAGTCATATTATTATTTTTTAATTATAGCTCTCTACGTATTCGTAATATTTTCCGAAGTTTCGAACAATTTCAAGTTAATATTAATGGTGTATCCCTTTTTAGTTAAAACTATCTATATGCAAATACACATAAAACAAGACGTGTTCAATGACTACAACGAACCGCCCAAATACTGGGTTGTGCACTTGTGTTTATATACCTAGTATAGTTATCAGTAATTATGATTTCGCATTATTTGAGAAAAGGTGAACAGAATACAAACCTATATGGGTTGTTGCATAATAAATTAATAAGCAAAAGGGGGTGAAGGAGAAGTACCTACCTACCACGCACGACTAATCGGGTGGAAAAAGTTATAGGGAATCCTTGCCGGACAAAAGGTAGTTTTTATTCGTCCCCTACAAGTTCTCTTTTGATATAAAGCCATCTATCTGGAATTATAGTGGACACATTTTATTTTTATTTTTATTTTTTTTTTTTTTAGGGGGGGGGGTTCCATCCCTTTTCTCTGATGTGTTTAATAAATTATTGCAGATTGGATTGCACGACCTCACTGAATACTTAATGTAACGTACAATTGTCCCTCAGTTCTTTATATAGATAACGTACCAAAATGTCCATTTTAGATTCTATTTCCTTTTCTTCGCGTTAAAATTCTAATTTATTTATAAGTATTGCATCACAATTTACACGTTGTGTACTTTATTTTATTTTATAAACTATAATATATAATCCAATGTAAAAATATCCCTACTCTGCATGTCAAAGAGTGTTATTAAATTTTTTATTTTTTGAAAAATTATAATTTATATTATCTTAATGTAAATTTGTATTTTTAAACAGTATATTTATTAAATTCAATTTATAAACTAGGTATACCTAGTCTACATACTATTGAAAAGTTATTTTTATTATTTAAATTTTATTTTCTATCGTAAAATATATCAGACCTTTTATGGCCAGGTAATATTTTAGAAAGGTGGACATGTGGAGTAGATCTTAAAAATAATTTCGCATTTTGGTTTATGTATTTACTGTTTGAAAAAATTTTTTTATAGTTTAGGGTATAAATATGAGGTTAAATAATATATAGTGCAAATATTGTTTTTGATTTTTGTATTTTGTTTTTATTTTTTTTTACTTACACAAGAGCGTATGTATTAATAGATGTTCTTTCTACCGTGAATATCGATTTATAGGTAATCAATCATTTTCACGTTGCTGTTTGCGATTACTTATCATGCATATTATACCTATAAATACATAATTATATTTCTGTTCAGCAATGGCGAAATTATTCTTGATCATTTCTCTTCCGACGACGCGTGCCGTTGCCCGTTCGTTTCCAGAGGATTACATTTCGGGTATGTATTGTAAATTTGAGATATATGTACAAATTTACCTATAATAGCGTTATTATACAACAGGTTGTCCTTAAAAATAAACAGTTTATTATGTCCTTATGATCATTATTTCAAGATTAAAATGTATCTTATTTACATAATATTATCTATTATTATGTAGGTCTTTAAAAATCTAAAGAATACTTTGGTAAAAATTCTCGAAACTCGCTGTATGATGAATTTCAATATAATTATTAATAAATATCCAACATAAAATAATATTTATAATTATATACATTTAATCAATAGCATAACATTATAGCGTATAAAGAATTATCGTGCAATATCATTGTAAGCCACATATCACATATAGACATTTTGGTGTAACTTATTAATATAACATGTTGATGTGCAATTGCGAAGATAATAAATAACGTTAGATTTTACAATCATTCATGGACATTATTTGTCTATGCTTGTTAACTAGATAATCTCAAAATGTAGTGAGAAGAATAAATTGCTTATCAATTAAATATTATGTATAGAAAAATAATATATTTGTTCATTAAATTAAGTGTTCCTACTACCATTGATTATAGGTCCTACATTCTACCTACCTGTTTTTTTTTATAATATATAGTATTAAACATACATAGAACGGGCAGGATACACATAAAATTATAAAATGCAGTAAAATTTTAAAAGATATATTATTTACCATTATTAGTATAAGCTCAAAATTTAAAATTAAACATGATCAAGGATTATAAGAATTCATAATGTGAAAATTGAAATTTCATAAATACCATAATATAATAAAACGTAAAGCGTCCTTATAATAATATGTCGTCATTGACAGATAATTTATAATATATTTTTTGTGTTATCAAGTATAAATATAGAAAAATGCCATGAATCTTATTTGGTCATAATGTTTCTTAAAATTAATACTTTGTGACATTTATTTTTGATTTTTTTCAAACATTTAGTCCTGTCAGAAAAAAGTGTGCATTAAAAATAATAGAAGTTGGTGGATCGGTTAAATTATATTCATATTTCCTATAGTATGCTTATAGTAAATAAAAATTCATATTATATTGACGTGGTGATCTTTTATTTTGTAGGTATACAATTGGTGATGTATTGTATATCGAAGTTCAAAAATTTAGTTTCGTATTTAAAAAAAAATATGGGTAATTATATCTGGAATTTAAGATTTTTTTTAAATTACCACTAATATATTTAATTTTATTTATCGCTATTGTATAATGTTTGGTAGACATCACGCGAACCCGTCGTTAAACCATTAACGTACTATATAAAAAAAAAAACCGTTTTGATTCGATAAACTTTCAATAACAGCAGCTTTTAGACGGCCGCCAGTTACAAACACGCTCACTCGTCTTTTGTCAGTCGTTACCGCTTCCACAACCACTATGGGTCGTTGGTATTTATTTGCACACGTGGTATATATCTATATACATGCATTATATAAAATGCCAACGAAACGGACGACGTGGAAAAGCCGGGACGATATCGTCATCAATCACTGACACATGCCATTCCCAAACATCACCACGGTACCCACCACACACACACGCACACGCACATGCACACAGACACAAATAAATGCATACTATATACAATATAATAGAGCCGACATCCATTATTATAATAATAATATATATGTATTATTTTTGACGATATGCACTTTTGAGAGTTATTAGACTTTAGAGGTGTGGTGCATATTCGTCCATCATTCATATTCGTCCCGCTATGGAACTGAGTTAAGATTCATTCGTGATTCATTGTATAGGTATTCTGTTGGTGTATAATATAATATGTGTTTAATGCAGTGATGCACAATACACATTACATATTATTATTATAGAAAACCCTGTTGGTGCAGGAAAACTGTTGTCTACCCAATGCTTAAATTAGAGTGCCTATAAATTCCCGTTTTATGCTTTTGTTGTACTTGTAGACTTGAATACAAATTTTTCCATCTAGCATTATTGTTTACCACATATTATTATTTATGCACACGAACCATTATATTCAGGATACAATAGACATAATAATAATATACTCATTTACTTTTGTACGGGACGGAGAAGAATTTTAAAAACGGCCCGTCGCTGATATGTAGAAAATCATATTTCTGTTCGTTTCACTTATTTATTTTAATCATCAATTGAAAATATTAGCATGGACATTTTTTTTCACACTATGAATTTATCCATTTATTTATTTCGTCGAGAAAAAGTTAATTTTTATTTTCGTATGTGTGCGCAAGTCATTTTTAATTGCTAATATATTATGTATAACAGTACCTACACAATGTTTATATATACTTATACAATATTATAACATTATGATGAATAATGTTCAACGATTTTAATAGTTGATAAACTATTATCATTTTAACGCAACCTAAAAAATATATAATGTAAGTTATACTAATAGTATACAAAATGATTCCTTATATTTTGTTTATTTTTTGAACATTTTTACATGAACATATGTTATCTATAGATTATTGTTCTTTGCGTTCATACTGTTCTAAACAATTTTTATAAGGCCCAAGTTAAAATTATTTTATTAATATGAGAATTGTATTTGATATTAATAATATATATATATAAATTATATATAATTTACAAAAAGTTACCTATTGAGTTAGGTTATTCGAAGACTTCCGTATAAAAATGAGATCAGCTTTTTAACTGATTTGAGGTGCTGTTACGCTACGCACTTTCAAGTGTTATCAACCAAAAAGGAAGTTGTTAAAGTCTTTGGGCCATCCGTTTAACAAGTCCATTTATGTCTGTCGGTGTAAAGGAATGGTAGGTGAGCTCGTTAAGACAATGACGGACGAGCATTTCGTCAAGAATTTATTTCCCAGCCGAGAGACAATTCCCGTGGCTAATTCTGTGAGCCAGTTATCCCTTATATATCGCACCACTCGGTTATACAGTTAATAACATTGCACAGTACTGTTTCCAACGATAACTAAAACGATTTATCAGCACAATGACCATAGCTGATTCTTGCACATGAATTTACCGGTTTTTTTCGGGTTTTTATATCCCTTGTTTTACTTCCGATGCATATTTTACGGGTCGTTAATGCAAAATTCACTGAATCTCCTGAGTCACGCGTCAATTGTTTGACCGGATACACATCATTCATATGCGCCTCAGAATCCTTTTATGCCCGAAGTTTCACCGGAATGACATCACGATTTGCTAGGAACCAATAAATTATAAACGGCCGTGTTCGCACTATTGTAAAGTTGCGTTGAGGGTAGATTTTATGATCGAACTTGGTTTTACTGTACTTTGTGGGAATATGATATGAGCTATTATTTATACCATACACCCTTGGTATGTCTAACTTAGTCTATGCATGGTGTCGAAATTAATTTAACAACGTGTATAAACTGTTTAGCCACTTTTGAAATATATAAAATTTCTGGCTTGAGGATGATTTGAAGTGATAGTTTTCAACTATTAGGTATAACATACAAACATAAATAAGTTTTTTTTTTGTAACTTATTTGATTGTTATTGAGATATTGACGTTGGTAAAATATCAATATCGATTTAATTGGTATGTATACTAGATACTATTGGCCTGAATGCTTCCGGATATCATAATGTTGTATTTCTAATATAGCCTAAGTGCATCTGTAGTAAATATAAAATGTCATGGATATTTTTGCTACAATCCAGATGTTTCAATGATTTTAAGTTATAATACACAAGTGTAATGTTGAGAAATACTAAAGATATCACAATCATTTCATCGACATATAATTGAACAATGTTTTAATCTATCCTCTATGTATACTTGCGCAATATAAGTGTAAAAATATTAAAATTTGAAATTTTTAAAAACATTTGTTGGTAGTGTAAATCAGTTTAAAATTTCTTAATGCACCCTGGGTAATGCTAAATGGTCAAGGAAGCGCATTGGCAAGGCAGTATAATTTTTATTTTCATGTTGGGACGCAATATTGAGTGATATACCTTTTACGGGCACACTCAGAATACTATAAGGACATTTTGAAACGCATTAAGGATCTCTCCACTAAGATAACTTGAAATCTGATTTTGTCATTGGTGTGTAAAGCTTTGTTGGTCGGCCAACTAATTGCTTTTCATTCGGGATATTGTATAAACGACAAATAAAAATGCTCTATAGAAAGGCACACTTGAAAATTAATTTCCACTTTATAAAATGATTGTACTAATATATACTAGAGAATGGTTCGTTCAATATATTATTTAATTTTTATTATGAAGTTTCAAAATTAACGTGTTTACAACTTTTAGTTTTAGAATTTCGGACAATGCTGTATTGATTATCTCGATTAACGGAATGATTATTATTTAACTATCAATAAATCTATAATTAATGTAAAATAAATTACATTGTACAATTATATATTAGACGAGAATACCATATTATTATAATGAATTAATGTCGTAAATGCTACTATTTTGCCTATACAATGCGCCGGGATACGTTTCAAAATCATTTTAAATATTTATCTTATTATTTTATTTTGTTTACTAATACAATTTGGCAATTTAAAATGTAATACAATATCGAAAATATACATAAATTGTTGATTTAATTGATTGGTAACTGCACAAAAGAAGGATATTGGTATAAATAATTTTAACGATATTATAAAAATATTTTTAATATTGTGAAAATAATCTTGATAACAAAATCTATTCCAATTTGATTTTTCCAAAAACACGCATTTTTTTTATCAAACAATAATTACATCTATAGTGAAATCATTTCAAAATAATCTGTTATACAAATCAATATTTTAAATCTAATTAATATATAACTAATGTATAATATTCAAATCTTATATTTCTATGTTTTAATTAATAATTGGATTAATTAGGATATAATTATTACAAACAATTAAGATATATTCTAATTATATATAATTTTTTTTGATAATTACTGTAAATTTTTACAATATTATATAAATATAGCTGTATCAATGTGAAGTAATTTTTTATTCGTAAGACTGAAAATTAAAATTGTTATCTTTTTTTATTATTAGTTACCTCAATTCTTAAATTCAGTTGTGAATATCATTATAATATATGTGATCATTCTACTTTTAAAATATCATGGATATCGTTTAATAACATTTAAATATAAATGTAAGTAAATTATTGATTATAGTCAATTAGAGAATTTTCATTTGTTTTAGTTTTAAATATATTTTTTAGAATCCATGCACAGCAATTAATGTATTGATTTTAAAATGGTGCGTGTTTTTTTGTGTCTGGGTTATACTTCATAGTAAAAAATTTTCTATTTTCACTTCAACAGATATGTTTCTTTGACAAGAATGTGGTGGGAAAATAAGAATTTTCTCAAAATTTTAGTTTTTGAAAAAATCTATTATCTTAATTTGTTGTGATTGAAAAAACTAATAACCGTAAGTATTTGAAATTTGTATCAACCATTTATAATACACGTTATAATATTCAAATTATTTTTGACTGTTTTTTTTTTTAGCTATTTTAATTATTTTTTGAATCTGCTAAAAATCTTGAAAATTTAATATAATATATAGGATCCTCAAAGTATTAATTTTGTTGTAATTTAAAAATATTTTAGTGTGGATTTGAAATTTTTTTCGTACACTTTTTTTTTATTTTTTTTTATACACAATGAAATTTTCAAAAACATGGTGATGAATTTTATGCTATTGTCTAATTACAGTTAATGACGTCAATATTATACTTTTATATACTACTCTATAGACTATAATTCTACCGTAATATATTACTATGAATTATTATATGAATTACTTAAATAATTAATATCAAATCTATGTGATAATAAGCTATGAAAATGATTTTTTGCTAACAATAATTATTTATCTTTGAATTCATATTTTCGGTAATTTATGATAAACTGAATTAAGTGTATATTTCTTATGTTTGTAGAATTCAATCCTACCTAACCTAAAATACGTTACAAAAAAGGAGTTTTTTCGGTAATTTATTCAAAATAGAAATAAAAGTTTATTTACTATACATAAAAAAATAATTGAAATATGTTTGAAACGTTTATTTCAAAGCCTATATAAATAATAAAAAAAAAGAAACGAAATAAACGTTTTAAAAATGTTTACCTCTTATTTTTAAAAATGTAAAAATTGATTGAAAAAATTGTAAAATACGTATATTTTTTTTTTTATTAACATAAAGGCTTCAATTACTAGGATTATTAGCCTATAATTACAAAATGATAGTTATACAATATAAAAGTTGACATTGTCTTTATAGATTATCTTATTATTATTATTATACAATGTAAAATATTCTAATATTTACAGTTTTTTGTCTATATCTAATACGTATATTTATATACCATAATAATATAATGTATTACCTGATATGAAAATGTAAATTTTCTGAGAAATATTCATCTTTTGTTAAGATAAACAATAATAATAATAATATGAATACAAGGAGCCAAGGAGGGCTCTCCTCTGTGAAACATTTTATCAAGTTATGTATATTTCATACAGTAGATTTACTACGAAATAAATAACGTTATAGGTATGTACCATTGTGTTTTTTTTGTCATACTTGATATTTAAAAGAAATACCATATACATTTAAATCAAGTTTTCATTCCTTCTGATTTATGGTTTTGAAAAATTTTAATAGGGTTTTCTGTCAGATTTTAAAATCACGTGCATATATTTTATATATTTAAAAAAATATAATTTTTTAACGAAGTGATCCGAGTTAATCATATCAAAATATTCATAAAAATGTACCAGGTCATCACGAATATTATGTTATGGAAAGTGCATGAAAAACTAATCTTGAGTTTAGGTTTTTGTTTATTTGTATTTTGGTTCTTTAAAAAGTAATTAAAAATATATAAATTAAATGATAATAAACTTTGATAGTTTTGTACGAGTATATAGAAGAAAAACTAACGCTCTTGTTATGCATCACGTAGGTATCTTAATCGTTGAATGAACGGATAATGGGGATTTACCCAGATAAGCCAGTGAATGGAGAAATCACGTTTGGTGTATACTAAATGTTAATTAAATCTTTGTTCGGACTGTTTAATGTAAAATGTACAAGTAATTTTAAATGAAAAGCGAACGTACTATTTGGCACGTTTGTTATAGATCACTAATATTGGAATATGTTAATATAACTATGTACAAACACGGTTTGTATTCTTAAAGTACGTGATAGACCTAATTATGTTATAATTTTACCGTATTGTTTACTAAAGTACATAAAATTTACAAATTGTTAGTGAAAATGTAATTGAATCGGTATATCTCTTAATGTATAACTAATACAAGTTAAAGTTATAGCTTAAGTAGAAAATAGTATTAGTTGTCGTTTCATTTTTTATATCCTTAGCACAATTTTAAAATCGATTAGACGAGGTAATTGTAAACTATTTCTTGACAGTTGAAATTTTTGATTTTTTTTCCAATGTATGTTGTTATGTTATACCTATATAACAATGTCCGTTGCTCAGTCAAAAAAATGTAATAAGTTTTTTTTATAACTTGTATTTTAAGCAATTTAAAAATATCAAAAGATTTTAATTTTAAGCGTTTAAAATTAAAATGTTGGTAACATAATTTGAAACTCACGAACATTTTCAGTGATTTTTAGTTAAAAAATTATTAAATTTTAAATTTTAGTTGTTAAAACGTGTTTGAAAATGTAGTATAAGAGTGTCCATAAGTAGTTTAAAACTAAAAAAGGCGAGTAAGTCGTGGATGTCGCTCTGCTGTACAGTATGTTACAAGTGGGTTACTGTAATGGATGGAATTAAATTTGAATCCAATGATATTATATCATTGTATACGAAAAACGATTCTGAGCGAAAACGGTTTATCTATCTAGGATATATTATATATTATTAAAAAATTTCAAATCTTAGATTTAAAAAGAAAATTTTTTATGAATTTCTTGTTTGAAATAATTTGCGAATTTTCGTGATTTTTGTGATTTTTACATATGTTGTCAAAATTCAAACTTTGAATGCTTGTAAAAAAAAATTGTGACTATGAATTTATTTTATTTTTCAACTGCTATAGTTAAAATGTGTTAGAAGCCTTGTATTAAATTTTCAAGCTTTAATACCGAACAAATAAATTTTTATCGATATTTATAAAAAAAAAAAACTAAAAAAGTTGAAAAATTAAAATGTCAGTAAACAGCTCAAAACAAATCTAAATATTTTGAAAATTTTATCAAATATAGAAAATGCCTATATAAACATTCAGTGAAAATTTCAAGTATCTGCGGTCATTTGTTTTAGACTTTTAGAGTTACACCAAAATAAGAATATCGCTAAATGTGAAATCCAGCGAAAATCCAATGTTTAAAAATTTTAATTTCAAATGCTCATAAAAATATATAATTTGAATTTCCAGTGGACTTTTTAAGATTATAAAGATAAAGATTGAAAAACTTGTAAGGAATCTTGTATTAAATTTTCAAATCTTAGATTTAAAAAGAAAATTTTTTATGAATTTCTAGCGTAAAATATTTTGTGAATTTTTGTGATTTTTACGTATTTTGTCAAAATTCAAACTTTGAATGATTAAAAAAAAAAAAAAACACATCATGGTAAAATCAATACTTTCATCGCTCCGCTCAGAATCCTAAACTTGATTTTTATATTAACATTTAAAGTTCTAATTTTGAGAATATTCCTATTTAAAATTTCCGATTTAATAACATAGGTTTGGCAATTTATAATACAAAGTGTCTAGTAGTTCTTATTACAGATACCAAAAACCAAAAAAAAAAAATATTATGGGCAATTTGAATTGTTATTATCTAGCATTAATTTTAATTAACATTTTTTTTAAATATATTTTAATTCTTATCGATACATTACCTTAAATTTCGAATTTCAGCTATACAATGCTATTATAGTATAGATATTTAATGACATAGATACCTAAAAGACTTAGCATTTCTCTAGACGATAGGATTTGGTATAAACATGACATTTACAATATTGTTCCCATAAAATCATTTTAACGTTATATTGGACTCTATTCTTTTAAATACCATAATAATGATAATAAAAAACAATAATAATAATACTAATAAAACTATAAAAACCATAAAATATTACGTGCAGATGACATTTTATTATACATCACGGAAGTCTACAATCAGACTGTAACACAGGATTGCGTAGAAGGCGTATGTTTACAATTTGCTTGTTGCGGCTTATCACCCCCAAAGTGTGTCCCCTGACGATCCACGTGCCGTGGTTGCTGTTAGCCTGTCAAATTAACGTCACTTTGCAACATCCCTTCTATATAGTTCCTGCTCTCACAGCACCAAATATATATGAAGGTTTAGTGGAGCAGTGGTTTTTGATATAATAAGCAAAACGGAAAACAATACCGTTGATGCAACTGTTGGGGTGATGAAGAGTGTGGGAGAAGAGCGGGGTTTCGGTCGAAAACGTCAATCAATTTGCTGTAGTCAATTGACAAAAGGTCGACATTTAGTTTTTTTGGATGTTGGTGTTATGCCTTGAAAAATTAAGAGGTGCCGTCAAAAACAACAAGTATATATATATATGAATGTACACTCCTAATGAACTCATACACGCATTAATAATCACCACCGGTGGCTGATTCTGACAATTTCTAATAAAGGAAACTGAATTGATTATTTTCACGATCCATGAACTCGTATATTATGGCGTATAATGTGCTTTCGTTTGATCACGTATTTTATACTTCGTACATTTTGCCTCTACTATCACGTACACCACACACATTTTCAAGTGCTTTTTTTGTTTTCCGTTTCTGGCCCCTCTTCTACTTGATAAAAAATGGCTACGTACAGCGTTGATTTCAGTAAAAATTTGTTAAAATAATAACCACCCAAGGTGCCGGATGCAGCAAAAAATTTGGTTCAACCTTTTTTTTTTTCACCACCCATTGTGAATAATTATAAACTAAAGATTTATTTGCCACAAGCAACGTGTGTTGCGTTTGCTAAAATTAAAATTCATTAAAAATAACTTAATTTGATTTTGTTTTCCTGTTAAATTAGAATGTTATTTTTTCACTCGAGTACGATAAGTAGATACAATTTATAGACATATTATATAAAAAAAAAAAAAAATTGGGAGGGTCATTATTAGTAAGTTTTTTTTTTAAAGATAATAGTTCTAATTAAATTACAAATCTTACATGATTTTGTTATTTAAAGACGAGCCGTAATATTTTACTTTTAACTAAATCAACACTTATATGCATGTTTTATTCATAATTAATAATGCAATTCATACGTTATATTATACATAACATTTATAATATAATAACGTCATTACGTAAATATTAATATTGAATATACAATGAAAACTCTCTAACATAAATATTATTTAATATTGGCTGGATTATAAGTCGTATAGGAAATACAAAGGTATCTTAAGTAGATACCTATTGGCTGAACAAAAAACCAAAAAACTTGAAACTACGATTGAAATATGACATATTATTTAAGATAATTATACTTTTTTATACGTATAAGGTACAATAAGTACACTCTACTGTGTAAATTATACAAACGTATTTGTTTAAAAGTTTAAAACTAATAATTAAATATTCTTTTTTTCTTTTTCGAAAACTCTTAATTACGAACGAAATTTCTTAGTCCTGTAAGGTTCGTTATAGAGAGTATACACTGTAATTTGTATTGTTCTTCAAATCAATAGAGCCGTTTGTTTATAAATGTATAAATATTGGTATATTTGTGTTATTAACTCCCATTTTAATATTATTAAAATTTAAATATACTATCAATCAAAACATTTTAAATATAATAATTGATGCCTACAACCTTAATATTATTCATATCTGCTATGGTAGAAGCCTAGGATATTAAATTTCTGTCAAGTATAGACATTTCCCTTCAGTATATAAAATATTCAGAAAAAGCATAACTTCAAAAATAACATGGTAACAGGAACATATTATACGAATTTCTATAGTAATTCAATTTTGACAACCAGATGACAATTTCCCGTTGAAATAATTTGTATTTGGCGAGTAAATCGTACTGTTTCTCTTACTGTAGCATTACAAACATTAAGGTTTATAAATTAGAAAATACTCATTACTTTAACTAGCAATTATCTTAAGAAATTATTTTTAATATCGTAATGGTTTTTAAAACATTAATACTTGCAAACTATAAAATCCATATATTCGATTTTACTAAATATTTTAATACGATTGGTGATAAAATATTAATGGAATGGGAATATCTTGCGAAGACTACTAAAAGCTTCTACTACAGAATGCTGAACACGGAAAGGTCGACAAATTTTACGGTGTAGGGATCCTTGTTGTACTTCCTAGATTAGAATGCCGAATATCGCCCAAATACACTTTTATTAATGATTGTTGAATAATTAAATGTACATTCTTTGACATTTTATTTAAGTCAACGGTAAAATATAATAAAGATAATTAATTATCTACTAAATTCAATGTTCAAAATATCAAAATCAATAGATGTTAAAATGCTAAATTAGCAAATTATCAAGCACTATTTAATTTTTAATTTTTATATATATGGTCCTACAAGGATTCGAGAAAATGGAGTCTAGTTTTCAAACCTAAGAGGTTGTATTACGGTTTACACAATAGTTTTCTGAAGCATAGAAAAAATTATCACCAATTTCCAAATCATTATCCATTGCAGAATATGGAAATAAATTTGATTTTAGTTTTTTGAACACGAAGATTTATTTTTCTTTTCAATGTATTATAACGATCGTGTAATATATTGAGGTATGTGCAAAAGAATATATTTAAGTCCATAGTTACGAAGTATGGATATAATTTTATACTTTATAATAATATTTAAAAAAATGTATACTGCCTATTGCACTACTTAAAAAAACAAAAAATAAAACAATAGATTAAATTATGTTTTATTTTTTTTAAAACAATTACAGTCCATACCCAAACATTCAAAAATATACTTTCCTCAACAATGACAACATTGCATTAATTAATCCCATTAAAATAAAAATACATAATAATATGTAAAACAAAATTTGCATTGCTTAGTATTTAGTTTTTAGATAAAATTTGAAAGTAAAAAAAATTTTAAAATAGTAGATTAAAAATTATATTAACGGTTAATAAATAAATAAGTTAATAATTTATCTTAGTTGATGAGTGAACATGCATTTTACTCTATAGAAATAGAGTTAGTTGTATTCGTATTAAGATAAATTAAAATTTTTTTTAGAATGAAGTATATGGTTTTGTTTAGATGAATCCAAAATTCAATTTCTTTGAGAATCTTTTATAATAATTTTTATACCTAGCATATCCGGTCTGTGTGGGTCATTTCGGTCCGAGATATCATCGTATCATATGTTATTGGTGTTTTTGACTTCATAATATGATCTGAATAGATTGAAAGTATTACATTCCAAATGTAGATCGTGTAGAGTATTTTTGTGGGGATTTTCATCTTCTTTTCTAATTGTATTCACGACAGTTTCTAGTCTTCTGTTGATGATGTTATCATTAAGCCAATAAAAATATCTTGTCTGAAAAAAACATTTTGACCATTTTGTTTAATGAGTTTTTTAATATAATATTATTTTGATTTAGGTATCTAATAATACGTGTATAGGTACTAGATAAAAATATAAAACTCATCTGAAATAAAATAACACTACTTTCAAATACTTATTAGGTATGCAAAATGTTCATATAAATTATGTGTGTAGTTTCATAAAAGTTTAACAAACTTTATAACTTCTATCAACAAATATTTTTATCTTTTTAAATCAAAACTTCTGGGTACCTACCAACTATAATACAAGGGTTGAATATTATAATCAGTTTTAAACTATTTGAAATATTAGTTATAAATGTGGTAAATATATAAATTAGATAAATAAGAATAACGGTTAATGAATTTATGATTTATAAGACTGGACACTTATAAAACAAATATCTATACTCTAATATTGCATAATCATTAAAAATATTAATTACATTGATAAAATAACTAAATATTAAGATTTATAATGTAAGCACATATTATAATTTAATATTTCTTATTAGATTTGTGTAAAGTATAAATCGAAATACTTGTTAAACAGTACCATTAAGGTTTCAAAATCCATTTTTGTCTTGATAGATACAAAATAATGGATATATATTTCTAAAGATTTTATGGTAATATAAATATAACATATAGGATTACTAAGTTTTCACATTTTCTAAAGAAAAAAGCATATATAATTAAAACATAGTACACAGCCTTTATAAAATAATATTTATTACTAGGATATTATAACTACCATACAATAATTTGTATTTTGAAAGTGATACCAAATCATTTTCATTTTATCCCTGCCAGGTTTATATTTTTTTTTTTTTTTTGATTACTAACCAAAATTATCATTTAGTCGACTTTTACACAAACGTCGTATCGGATTTTATATATTACCACGAATTCTGTAATTCATATAATATTATTTATTGTGTACTTTAGACTTTAGAGAGGTTATTTTTGTGATGTCGTTAAAATTTTTATAAAATCCCGTAGAACTACCATAAATTTACGAATAAAAAGTAAAATCTAGATGTTACGGCAGTATACTTTTTTAATAAAGTATTTTTTGGTTATTTTGTAATTAGTTAATAAAAAAAAAAAAAAACATAGAAATATACATTTTTGATATTTATTAGCTTGAGTATGGTATAATACAATTTTAATAATTTTTTGGTGCATACATAAATTATTAAATTAAATACTTGAATATTATTTTTAGTTACTGTTAGCATATTATTAATTATAATATATAAAAACTTGAGGTATTTTTTTTAATTTTATCGATAATTTAAAATAGTTATTTAATTATTTTCATAATCTAAGTCTTTCAATTTTTAAATACACAGGTACCTATACACAATTGAAAATTCACACATATAGGTACAAGATTATTGTTAGCAAGTAAAAAAATAGTTTATATTTTTTATTATTTTATTTTAATAAAAAATATCCAATTATGGGCTATGGGATAGATTTAAATGTGCTATAAAATATTTTGGTATTACGACGAAAATCAGGTGAAAATATTCAGTGCATTTTAATAAAACTAGGATGATTTTAAACTTGTTCACAGTTGTGATGATTATATTTTTAATCAAGGTATAGGAACTTTCCTGCTACACCATTGTATCACTAGTCATGCCACCTTTAACATATCCCATTATTTTATTGCTATTATTTTTTTTATCATTATTTTGCTAGACTAATAAAAAAAAAAATGTTGCTACACATTTGTATTTTTATTCAACAATCCGTCAATGTGTCATCGTCCAAAATCGGAGCCTTGTAATTATTAATATTTAATAAATTATATGATATAAGTTGTATCCATATACATATATTTCTTTATCTATTTTTATCTCTCTCCAGTAAATCATGACAAATCCTCGTTTTTTGACAAAACCAGCGTACGGTCACCACGCCCCGAATTAATTTTGTTTTATTATTATTATAATATATTATAATACCTATACAACATATTATTATTTTTCCTCAAGCAGTGTCGTCCCGCGACACACTTCGTCGGGCACTTCGGTCTTTTCGCGCGCGGCAGTGTCAAACCAACGACAACAGCTGCGGAACCGGACGAACTGTGCGCCTACATATATTATTATAGTTGTGCCCTTTTAACCCCTACCCACCCACCACCCACAGCCACCACGCCACCCCGCCTCCTTTACCCTCCATAATCGTTTTCGTTCTCCTCGCACCGGGTGCCGTAACGCCGCAGCCACCCACCACCACCTCAACCGGCTCCAACGCTGACTCCTCCACATCCGAGACCACTGCAGCCCTTCACTTTCGCGCCTAAATCTACCCTTCGCCTCCGTTCACCACTCACCGACAATATATCCACCCCTTGTGGCACGTGTGTGAGGTTCCGCGCAGAGTCAACACTCGTTCAATCCGACTCACGTAGGCGGTTGAAATGTAGTGCGAACCGCGTCAACAATGACACTTTAAATCTATATAACAATACAATGATGTATACAATGTTCGTGTTTATAGTTTACAGATTATAAATACATATAAACGAGTGTGGTGGTAGATCCAACTTGTCGTCTGTTATAATGACATGCATTATAATATAGATACTCATTTTAAAATCACTTCAAAACATTATTATCTATATAGCATTTTTCTTAGTCGAAACAATGGTCATAATACAGTTCCGGTCTACAAATCGTTCATAAATTTGATTTCTAGCCTTAAGGAACTACTATATGTTCTTACCCCTCGTTAGCCATACATGTGACCTATAACCATCTATGGTATCAGTATTTACGACACGTATTCCATGATTTCCAGCCATCGAATTAATTTTTTTTTTTAAACAAAGATTCTTCTGTTTTTTAGACATCAAACTAATCAACTATTATTCCATTATTTATGAGGTAGGTACTTAATATATTTAATATAGTAACCATCAACCAAATTACACCTCATATTCTTTAGATTTTTATCAAACATAGTTTATAATTTATCGTGTAAATTTGAACGCATTCAATTCAATTATATCTGTTATTTTCGTTTCTAATTTTCATTGAAGGGGAAATATTAAACTTATATTTTAAAACGAAATTAATTGGAACTATCACGTTTTAAAATAATTAAGATTTCTTTCAATAAGTGTTTAAATACGAAAAACCATTAAACGATTTATCATTGTTTAGAATAGGTATTTCTAAATTGTAATTCAGTTGAAACTAACGGAAATAAAAATGAACTCAAAATTGTATTATATGTGCTATCAGTTAATCAGTATAAGTGCGACTGAAAATTAATTAAACAGTTAAAGTTTAAACAGTGAAAGCTGGAATAGAATTTGCTGGTATAGTAAAAGTTTAAACAGTCTTTCTATACTATGTAGTCATTTATGACCGCACTATAACCATTCATAGCTTTAAAACAACACGAAATATAAATTGAAAATGTATATACGAACAATGTATTTGACTCCAATATTTAAACCTCTATTTTATCAGTTATCTTCTAATTTATTTTGTAACTGAATAAATGGTAAAATATTAAAATTCAAAAACAATAAGGCACCTTACACAACTTGTTATTGTATAGTATCTAAAACTATCACAGTGTAAACATATACCCACACAGTTACAAAACCATTGTAAGTACATACAAAATGAATTTTTAAAAATAAAAAAATACATCTTCATATCAGATAATTTTTGGTTTTAAAATAAAATAAAAATAATTTTTATAGTGATTTTACAATTTGAAGTAGTTATTTATTATAATAAAATATTTCAAATTTTTACAAATATCCATATTTTTAATTTCATTTTTAATCAGAATATTATCACATAAATTATAAATACGAATTTAAATGTTTTTATATTTATTGTTACCTATAGGTAAGAATTTTATGTGAAACTAAGTAGACTAGTACAACAGGCGTGCTGTACTATTTTGCAGGATAGGTATTCAGTATATTATTATGCAACTTTAATTGTTAACTGTTGTAATAAAATTAGAAAACTTAAGTGTTTTAATTTATGGTTAACTAATTATTATTTAAAATCAAATACGATGTTAAAAAAATATTTGAAAAAAAAAGTTTTGCCAATAATAAACTTTACGTGTGATAACAAATGTTGTTAATCAAATGTCAAATTACCCAAAATGTACATTAAATGTGCACAATAGTTGCCGAATATATTAATTGTCAAAGAAAACTAATTTCCAAGCAATATATTAGTATGATTCAAATCAGATAATAAAATATCTCAACACTACTTCAACTTGCTTTATTTTAATGTGGTTCTTTCGCATTATTTTTAGTTAATTCTTACCTCTTTTAAAATGTTTTCTATCGTTTATTATCATAAATTATGTTAAATTTAATCATGCATAGGTATTTTACTTGCCCGTATTACTAATAATTTTACTGTGGTTACTGAGTATTTGATACCTTCATTTAAAAAAATACCTTAGTATTCTACCAATAATTTATAAAATAAATTATATAATATCTTTAGAACTATTGAATATTGTTGAGCTAGATTTATAATAAAAAGCTAGTAAAAAAAAAAATCTTTAGAATTTATACTTTCTTATTAACTAAGAAAAATACAACAATTTTTATTGTCTAACTAAGTCGATATCAGCTCAATTTGAATTTAAGGTACAAATGTTATATGTTATAATTTATCGATTTATCATCATTACAAAATTATTTTATTATCTTCTATAAGATATATTAAACATGTCTACAATAAAAAAAAACCTATCTATTTTACTTGTGACAAAAATAAATCTTAAGAATAAAAAAGTAGCAATCCAAAGTTTGGAAATAAATAATCTTTTTTTCAAACTTTTTCGGGATAATGTTATATACCTGCTAATTCTTTATACCTATCTTACGTATAAAGTTGTTATAAAGTCCTTAGAATTCTATTAGTTTTCAATTTTGATTCAAAATTATCAAATTGTTCTTTTTGTTAACTTTTTTGGTTTTGTTTTCAATTTTCATAAGTCCAGTATTACATAGATACCAGTTTATTATTTGATATTGTTTTTTACATTACCTGGCATTATTCTCTAATTCAATAATTTGTTATTAATTTGTTTTTCTTATTTATCAACAATACTATTTAATTTGAAATTCAAATTTTAATAAAAACAATTTTTCGATTTTATGATCTGAAAGATACCTAAGTAATTTCGTAAATTGTTTTACATCAACTGATTAAAATTTTAATACTTAAATTTAGCAAACATATTAGAAAACATTGATTTAAAAACAAAGCAATTGTATAAATCTGATATATAAAAGAATAAAAATAATACCTAATAGCTAATATAAGTAAAGAAGTTAGCAGATAAAACTATACTGTATATACAGTTCTTATATATCTGTCTGAAATAGACACATAGTCAAACGCCCGAAATGATACATAGTTCAACCTTGGGAAATCATTTCATATTTGGATGCGCTTATTTGATTCCTTTACAGAATTTTCTGAATGTCCATGGCTTCAGTATTCAATGGTCGGTCGGTCGTATGGTACATATTAAAAATACAATTTGACAATAATACGCTTGGTCTGGGATTTAAGATTCGAAACCACAGTTCGTTGCTTCAAAGCCGTCAATATCGCCATTCACAATATTATCATTGTTTGTTTTTGCTCGATAAATTTATATTTAGGTGTGTGTCTATTCGTGCTGTACGACTGGGAAAATAAACTAAAAATCACATCAACGAAATTTGGTCGGTCATAACAATATTCAACTTTAAAATATACACACTTGGTAACTGACAAGCCCCTTTTTATTTATTTTATTCCAGAATTTTTCTTGTAGTCAAGGTGGTTACTAGAATAGGAATTTTAGGTGATTATTTGAATTATATTTTATTTTTTTTTCATATGTATAGCACTTCAAGTATTGTAGTGGTCCCACAATTAATTTATTCGAACGATTAATTATAAATAGAAAATGTATGTTACAATGCTTTAAACTTACAATTTATCCAATCAAATCATTTAACATTTTTGCATATATTTACATTTTAAAATTTAACGTTTAATTAAATATAAACGTTTCAATTTTTATCAAAAATAAAATTCATTTGAATAAAAATATATTTGATAAATGGAAAACGCTCAAATCTAGGTCTTAACAAACAAACGAACAATCGTAGTATAGCTTTTATTGATTAGGTACTTGATGCGTTCCCTTAACGTGATAAATACGCAAAGATTACATACACTTGTATTATTCTTTCAATACTAAGATTCTACAATACGTGTTATTCTTACTGTAAAAGCGCTGCACTACAAGCTGTTCTACTAAAAACCACTTGAAGGGATTTATCGTCATAATGATGTACAATGAAGTAGGTTTTATTGCATTTTGAAAAGCGAGGCTGTATAAATGATTAAGAAAATTCTGTTCTGTTTTATTGTGTTTTCTGTAGTGATATAAGAGTATGCAAGGCTGTTGTGTCGATGTTAAACCCACCATTAAACTTCTTTGAACTTTACCACGCATGTCATTTTTCCTTATATTTTCTTTGAATAAAAAAAATACGTTACACTCATCACACCAATGCACATGAAACAGAATTACGGTAAAACTTCACCGACGGGAAATCAACGAGTACAAACATTTTTTTTATATATAATTGTAAGTATATTTCTTATAATTGGCTAGTATGAGAAAATGATATAAAAATGAATTTTTGTAAAATTTTATGTAAGATACGTTGATATATTAAATGAAGGTAAACTAAGTTCATGATTTTGGATGTTACCCAAAACCTTTAGGCCTGTGTAATTCGAAGGGTACGCCGCTAAAAACAAATAAATAACAAGGAATAGTGATGGCGATGTTTCCAGCTAGGGCATAATCGAATAATTCTCAGAGGGATGAAATAAAATATCCTCGGGGATTTCATGAAAAACGCCAGAATGAAAATTTTCGTTCTTCCCTTGTTACAAAAACCAATACGTTCACAAGTAAACATTTGTCAACTGGCAAATTATTATTCTCTTTTGTAACGTGCAATGTTATTGTTTTTACTTATGTTTAAAATAAAATAGTATTATGCATATTATACTTAACTAATAAAATTACAAATTTTCTAATTATTTTAAAAACTACAAATTAATTACATTTTTTTAAACCAAATTCACATTTGACACATTTTTATATACTTGACCATTAAATTTTAAATTTTAAATGAAAATAAGATGGAATGATTTGAAAAAAATTTTGTTGTTGTTGTTTTGAACTTAAAAATTAAAAATAAGATCAGTTTAATTTTAGTTTTTATTTGATATTTGGCATTTTTTTTTTATACATTATATTTTAAAATAACATGACAGTTATGATAATGATGCGATGTGACTAGTACTTTATATTTAAGATTAAGAAAAACGTTGTTAAATCTAGAGTTTATGATTTTCATATATTTATTACTTACTTACTTACTTATTATTTGACACCAAAATATTTATTGATAAAGTTATTGCAATTTTAGATGTAAAAACTTACATTTGACATACATTGGTAGTAGATTTATTCTACCAGATTATTGTAAGATTTATAATAGTAAAATAATAATTTTTTCTTAATCCTGTTAAGTTAAGCAATACACAACGTTGTTGATTAGTTGATGGTTTTGGCATAATATATTAAACTAAACCCCAATTAGGGTAATTTTATGAACGAAATAATTTCTAGTTACAATTAAGTAAAAATTAACAATTCTAAACTGTCTTGTGCATAGGTGTAAGACTATGACTAGGAACAAATTCTCATTTAGGTTTTATCGAAAATATTATTTTCCATTTTAAGTATCAGTGAAGCTTATAACACCATAAAATAACAATCCATCCAAAATAATGGTCTACCCGTCGTATGTGGGAGATTGTAGTTGATTTGTATCAAATATTTTATTTGATACTACTAACATATTATATTTTCGGGTTTCTTCTTATTTTGCCTGTGGACAGGCCAGTATTATTCATTTGTAATTAATTTCGTTTTTCAATAAAAGAATTGAAAATGTTGGATGGGTATTGTTTTTGAAGAAGGGATGCGTAACGTATAATAATTCACCATGTCCAGTGGGATCCTTCGTTGCCTCGTTTAAATAAATCAATTAATCGAACCATTATGAATAATGAATTGACAGTAACACGCTATAGGCTACATTCGCTGATATTGGTCACGCAAACCATTTCGTTTTACACTGAGTCAGTAACCGGCATAAAATTATTAAAAAGGTTGCTCTATATACATGTTTATAATTTAAAATATAATAAACCAGCATAAATATATAACCTATTTATTATCTATAACATTAAATTAAAAAAACATTATATGTTTTATGTAAATGTACAGTTACAGTTATAAGAACATTTGATTGTTGAGAAATCTAAATAAAATGTTGAAAATTGTTTTTTTTTATCGTTAATATCCTTTTAAATAGTTGTTTAGTAGTCATAAAATATCTTTGTTATACATAAGATAGCTGTTGTTCTTTTATTATGATAGGTACGTATTGTGGAAATAATTCGAAAACTTCGGTTATATAGAAATAAATTCTGTTATAAAGTATCGTTTGTTTTTCCAGTCCCTTTTTTTTCATCCTTGCAGTGAAGAGCTTTGCATGTAATTGTGATTCCAAAAGGATCCAGCATGACGTGGGGTTGGTCGAGTGTCGCAGTGGAATAAGTGATGAAGAAAAAAAAACCTTATTCTGTGACCAAGATAATGACGTTACTTTGAAACCGTATGTTTCATAGACAATGATGTTTTTTCCCCTTGCGTCGAAAACTTAAGGTGAAAACTCGACGTTGTTCTCGCGTGATTCGTGAAAGTTTTGATATAAAAATAACGTTAGGTTTAATGCACGTTACTGTGTTGTGGATTACAAAGTTACTGATCGAAACTTTAACGGAATTTTCTGATTAAAAACAATACTCATAAAACATTATAGTTCAACCACACAACAAAACTGACCTAACTAATCAATTTGTTTTTTTTTTTCATTTACGTTGCATTTCATATACTATTATCTTTATATATGGTTATATTTCACCCCCACGCTAGTTCAATAAATCACTGAAAACTAAAATGGTCGTCATTAATTGATGCCCACTTTAGTCTACCTCTATTATAGGTATTAAACTTTTTGGTACCACAATTCACAAAGATAATTGGTATTTTCTATTTTTCTTCTCTTGAGGTGTTGTGTCATACACACACACACATATACATATTATAATATAGTATTTCATTATTTTTTTTTTTTAAATTTAAATTTTCAGTTTCAAACAATGGCAACACTTTTAAAGTATACGAGTATAATATTTATTTGAATTGTACGCACTTGCTTACAAGTATGCCTTATAACAAAAGTCAGGGAGAATAAACTTCATTCAAATACAACAATTTAAACTTTTACAAAAATTAAATTGAGATAACTAGACTGGTTTTAAAGAATAATGTTGTACTAAAATAGATTAGTTTATATTTTTATGTAGGTACCCAATATCTAATAATACAAACTCATTCAGTTTTGCATTTCTGAAAATTGATTCCTTTTATATTTTTTTTGACATCTAAATTACAATAATAAAAACCAATGAGGAAATAAATTAAATTTCTTAGTTCTTCAAATTCTAATAAAATATATTTCTTTTGAGTAAAAATTAATTTTATAGGTGATGTACCAGTGCCTTATTTTTATTTATTTACTATAGAACAAATATAAAACATATTTTAATCACTCGTATTTAAAAACAAATTTGGTTTAATTCTAGTATTTGATAATTTAAGTACTGATTGGGTAATCATGAGGTGAGATAAATTAAGTTATTAAGGTCCAAAAAAAAACATAAAAATTAAATTTTTTATCACGATTTGGGTTTGAAATCGACTATTGATATTTGAAATATTCAGTACTTATATTTAAGGGTATTAAGTATGAATTGATTGCATGGTTATTTTGGGAGATTTCATTTTAGCTTGAAATTTTATAAACTGGTAAATTTAGGGTCAACCGGTATATTTTAGAATTTAAAAAATGTTAAGTTCTATATCTGAAAAACATTAGTCATTGAAATATTGAATAGGTGACTAAAATGGATGAGTTGAATTTTAATTCAATGATATTATATAATATTAGATGTCATTGTATACGAAATACGATTATGGTCGCAAAATTGATAGTTTTTTATGGTTAAATCAACTTATGACCTATCTGTATTCAATTTTTAAATGTTTTATAAATAAAATATTGATCACACAAAAATCGAAAAAGTGTATATGAAATTGAAAATTTCAAATGACTATACTATAAAAAACGTATAATCGATTATGTTGAAAACTGGTTTTACGTAAAACTTCAATTTTTCTTCTTTGTTTTCTTCAGTTTTCAGAACTTCAAACCCAGCTACATTAGGTCAGCCACCTAGTATCTTAGTTCTATATGGTCATAAAGCTATTTTTCTCTCCTAACCTTTAAACTTTTAGACTTTCTGGCTGGCTATTTTATGCCGTTCTTTTTTATGTCCACCATTCTCGTCTTCGGTCTTAATTAAAGTATTTTTTAATTTCACCTTTATAACGTTAATGATGTATTAGAAACAATACTCAATAGCGTATAATATAATCCAATTGTAGATGTATGCGGGCATGTTTATGAGTAGGTAGATAAATTACTACTGTCATAGAAATTCTGTAAACTGAATAACGTAGTACACATGTAATTTCATAGCACGCTCGTGTTTGATTCAAATATTTGTGCACTTAGATGTGCATGATAATATGTATTTTATTAGTTTTGGATTTTACTTTTATGATGAACACAATAAGCTACACGCAATGAGAAGGGAAGAAATATATTTGAGTATAAGTCTTTTCAAGACACCAAGGGAAGTAAAAAGTAGGGGTGATTCAATGCTTTCAAATCGAAGTATTTTCTAAATGTGAAACGATTGGTGGTGCTAGAGATTAACGAAGGGTAAAGATTTTCTCAGAATAACCCCAATATGTAAGGGTGTATACGATGCAGTTTAATTGTTCCCAGATTTCACATGGTCGGCACAGAGGAATTCAATATAAAAGATTGGAATTCATTTTCTCCTTTTTATAACAGTAGAGTGGAAGACTGTAATTCTTTTGTTAAATCTAAAAAAACAAAAGTATGGTGATTATAAAATACACTTTGTATACTTCATTAAGGCGTATGAAAATTAATACTGAGTCCAAAAAAGTTACAATAGCTGAATCCAGGATTTCCATAGACAATTATTTTCATATTTTAATTATTAATTATTAAATTATTAACAATAAATCGATACTAGTATTAAAATGAGGTAATTTTTAATACATTTTTATGTACCTATGCCATTGTAGTCTAGAAAAGTCAAAATGATTCTATCTTTATTTTTAAGGATCGTTTATAATCTAAAATTAGATATAGTTATAACTTTGTGATCTAGTGAATAACGAGAGGTATACACTAGCCTACTTTTAAACTAAGCGGTTGAGTTCTCAATGTGTTATTGTTTATAACGTTAAACATAAAATTGTTAGCTAATATAAAAATGAGAACACGTAAGAAACTATTTAATTCATATCTTAAATTTTTCATTGGTTTTTTTTTTTTGAAATTATATTTTTATTTTAATATTTGAAGACATATTGAAAAAAATGATTTGACTAACAAATACATAGGTATATTTTGAGTTGACATGTAAACATTTACTTTTATTAGACTTTTAACGTAGCACTTAAATATAAAATATACGTGATGTATCTAGATGAAAAAGGTAACATTTATGTATATATGTTTTGAAGCAATTTCGGTCACTATGATTTATGGCGGACAACTTTTGCCATTTCGATCTAAAATAGTAAAACTTGTATTCCACTCACTTTAATATACATATATTATACAACTCACGATGCATTGCAATTTTTCAAATTCAAATATGAGCCCCATGTTACGTTTTACAATTTAGTGTATAAGAGCAAAAATATTTTTAAAAAGTTTTGACTGTCAATTAAAGTATCTAATATAAAATGTTTCGAAATAATATATCAAATTTCAATTTCAAATAAATTATAATTTATATATTTAAAAGAACTCAGCTGTGTATGATATTTAGTAACTTACTTTTACAAGTGATCACATATTTTTTCAGTATTACTGGCATGCATATTAAGATGATAGTAATTAGTTATTACATTAATATTTTTAATTATTAATTAAGTATTGAAATCCGTGAACTATCTATGTTGGTTAGAAATTGTTTAGAATACTAAAAATTACGTCATTATCCGAGACATGATAAAACTGCTTACAAGGAAGAATGGGTATATAATTAAAAACCAGCAGCCAGTCTGCTGTAAATGCTAAAGATAACCACCACATATTATTGTACTTTGGTTATTAAAATTCATTGATAAGTTTGAGAAAAATAGTGTTTATGCATTAAATTATAATATGTTAAAATAATAATTTGAGTTTCAACATAGTTCTCACATCAATAAAATTATTAATTTTATTAATTTTGTTTATTATTAATTTTAAACAAATAATTTATATGAAATTTTATTTTTAAAGAGAAGTAAAAATATAATGGAATATTATATTGATAGCTAAGAAATTTATAATAATTTTTTCCAGGCATTTTCTGTACATTTTTAAGTTGATATAAATTTGTATTTATTTAGTATGTAGGTACCTATACAATAATATTTTTTCACAATATTTAACTATTACATTTATAAATTTACCAAAACAACATAATTTTTCTTTGAGAGCTATTTTTTTTTTTTTTTTTTTTTTTGATCGACTAAGTCATTATACGTTCATAAACCACATGTGTGTTTCTAACTGTTCTAACAACGTGGAAGAAATATATATTATATAACCTCATCTAGTATCTCGTATAATTGTCTTGGGAGTCATAAGGTGGTTATTTCCCAAGTAAACATACTTTTTCTAATAAATAATTTCCATTGCAATTCAACGGTAACGTTACGCTGAGATAAAACTAAAATGTAGAATATTGTAGAATTGAAGGTAGGTGGGCGTTTTCAGTCTATGTAAGTTTCAATTTTACTTTTATTTATCTGTTCTTGGTAGTAATCAATATGACTTTTTTCTTATTTAATTAAAAAAAAAAAACTGTTGGTGGCTTTTATTATATTGATGACAATCAATATCAAACTGTGTAAGCTTGTCATTTTGTATTATGTATACTTACCTATCTACCTACCTATATATATTATACAACAATAAATGTTATAATGGCATTTTAAGCTTTTAAGATATTAAGTCTTTATCAGACGGACCAAAAAACTCATCTTTTTATAGAACATTTTTCGTTATTATTAGTATAAATAATAGGTATGCGTCTTAAATTTGAGAATGTATCATGTGCGCATTTAATTTCCTTAAGTTAATAATGGTAATAATTAGTTTACTATTTACTGTTTAAATTTGCTTCAGAGTATTGCTTTCGTTCACCAACATTATTAAAAAATTGAAAATCGGATATCATTAAATATATTCATTATATATCAAAACAGAAATATGTTTATAACATATTTAGTACACTAGATATATAGATTTTCATCGGATAAAGAATACTGCAGCGTAATAAAATAAACGATAGAAAATACTCAAATAACAATATATAGGGACTGGACATATGATAGATTAAGATCGTATTAATATGGGATTGGAAATAAAAATTCCCCTCCGAATAAAGACTTCACCAAATAAATAACGATCAAACGATAAAAAAATACATTTTACAAACAACGTATATAACTGCAATTAATGTTGCTTAGAAGCACTTATAGGGGATTTACAAATATTGGTTGGAACTTCTCATGACAAAATTACAACGGGGTCTTATTTCCAAAAACGATTGCAAGAAACTTTGTACCTATTATTATATTGCTGTAGATTAGAGGGAGCGATGTATTAGGTATAAAATTACTTTTGAGAAGTACAAAAAAGAATTGAAATATGTTTTTCGGAGCCTAAACAACTAAAATAAAAATCCATCATCTTCATAGTTATAGGAGAGAAAACTCTTCTAGGTTAAAACTTCTACATACATTTTTAAAATACGTATAGCATTATATAACACATGGCCATTCTAATAAAACTACTAGTAATTTCATCGAAACATCGCATATAACTTTGTGTTGGTATCCATAAACTTTTTTAAACACAGGTTTTCCATTTTTTATTTCAGAAGAAAATAAATATATTTTTAACCCCAACGGCAATTCATTAATAAAGTTAATAATGCATGATGCCCACCCTCTTTAAAGCGATATACAATTTTGATATATTTAGATTTGTGGCATAATAATGAAAACTTTTATTAATTTTAACATTTCTTTTTTGGGATTAAAACCATAATGAAATTAGTTAATTTTTCTAAAACCAACTGAGAGTAAAAATGAGTTAACAATAAATAAATAATTCATGCTTATATATATATATGTATGTATAGCTACAATCTACATTTTGGAAGTATTTGTAGACGTCTTATTTATTTTCGACTTCTACATTTCAAATTAATTTTTAATATTTTAATTTTTAAAGTGACTATGTAATATACTGATAAATAAAATAAACACAAAGTTAATGTATTAGTTAATCTATTTTTATTGCTACTGTTCTACTCAAATATCATTAATAGATTTATTATTAATTGATTTGGTAGCATAAGGTTTCCTAAGTCCTGGATAATGTACTAGACTACCTAGAAAATACAACATAGTAAAATCGCAAGTTAAGTAAGAATAAAAGTAGTCTAAGTATCTAAGTATTTTTCTCTAGTAATAATGATAACTATAAATTAAAAATAAATATATATAGATATTTCTATATTTTAAAATAAAAAAATGTTAAGAATAAACTATTAGGAAATTGGGTATAATAATATTAAATATACATTTTTTTATAACATATTTATAATAAAAATGCATTTTCGAGGAAGATAGTGCTTTGGTTTGAAATTGGAATAGATATATTTACATAGTATTATTCAAATGTCATTAAAGTACAGCTAATATAAAATACACTTTTTTCAAATAAATATCTCAAATGTTCAAGCTTTGACTGGTGAGTTCATTAAAGATTTTTTTGGTCTAAAAATAACTTTCTTTTATTTAATACTAAGGACATTGTAGCCGTGGCCAAAGCGATTTTAGTTCAAAAACATGTCTTACAGGAAAATCTCTTACGCCCTATAGAATAGTTGGATTTCACATCACTGATTTGTCAAATTTTGATAGTTGTTTTTTGTTTTAAAGAAAAGAACATTTTGCAGGTCGAATCAAAGCCCTATTTTAAAAATTATAGTTATAGAAGAATAAATTATGAAAATAATGAATATGCTATAGCATTCGTTATACCTTATTTATAAATATTATACCTACCCCCTACACTTAACACGCACTATATGATTGGCCAATACAAATTATACACTCTCAACACTTTTCTACCCGTGCACATATTACTTATCATTAAAATGATATACAGTGGTTAATTCGACAGTTACGAAAGTAATATTTTTAATATAATAATTATTACAAATCTATAAACCAAACGTGTCTCATTATTGATAAAATACTTTATATACAGTGCTGTAACCTAGGGTTGCCAGATTTTAAAAACACCAAACCGGGACATCATATTGAATAACCTTTTTTTTCGTATAATTTGTTTATTATCATGTATTCATGTTCAATTGTAATTGTTGAGCTATCATAGTTTAATACTAGAAGCTAATGAAAATATTAAAAACCTTTTTTTGCATAATTATACGGGAATTAATAATATCCCATATTTTAATTGAAAAATGTATTAACCAATACAATTTTTTACATAAACTAAATTTACTGCATTTACATTTATTAATAAATTGTTAGTAATAACCTAATGTTCATACTTTTCGGTTGAATGAATTCTTTTCAACACAGCTGTATTACTTTTAATTTTAATATAAAATTCATTACAAATTAAACCCAAATTCTATGTATAATACTATTCTATGTTTTATGAGACATGCTGTTAAAACCGAGACTGTCAAACCGGTAAAACCAGCACGAGCGGCAAGCCTACTGTAACCCCCAGCTACGGAAAACTTATCAATAAGGAATAGAAAACCTACTTTGTACAACTAATATCGAAACAAGGTTACGATCACGTTGTAATGTATTTGAAAAATAGACAATATTTATTATTTAAAGTAAAATGGAAATTTGGGCTTTAATCCGACCTGAAAAAAGTTCTTAACATAACAATGAAGCATGTGAAGTCGTTTTTGTTGATACAATAATACACCGTAACAATCCTCTTCCAAAATAAAATGCAGTAAGTTAGTGGAAAAGTATAATAATTTGGGTAGCAGACAAATTATAAGAAATAGTTTTCAAATTTTATTGAATTGCGGACAATTGAAAACCAGGCATCTACACCATTAAAACGTATTGCCATCGAGTAGGCTTATAATCAGATAGTTTTAGTATACCTACAATATTATAATTATGTATTTATTAAAATTAATAAATCACAATATTTGGTTTATATTGGAATTAATGAAATATTATTACCATTATGGATTATATTAAATTAATTAAATCAATTCATTTTCTGATGATGTATCAACTGGTCATATTTAATTTTTATTATTTTGTGAAACTAATTTTGAAAATATCAATAATATTGTTTTAATCTCCTGAACTATATTTAATAAATTACAATAAAATGCGTTCGTGGCCAGTATCAATACATATTGTACTTAATACGGTTGTCAATTACGTACTATAATAGAATATAAAATGCATAGATCATATCATATTTATTTCTCATAAACATTTACATATTTGTTTGCTTTTTATTATGTATTTTTTTTTTTTTATTATTATACTTATACCCTCGGAAACATAGACCATTGGACTTATTATTTTTGTAATTACTAAAACTAAAAGTTAATTATATTTTTGTTTGGAGATTAGTGACTGTAGTGGATTGGATGATATTTGCTATTATTTAAGAGTGATTGCTTAGTATTTCTGGTAGTGATTCGGGAAGGTTGTGGCTTGTTCGGATATTGTAGTATGTTCGGCATTCGGTGAGGATGTGGCTGATGGTGACTTGGACACCGAATGATGGGCACATTGAAGGTTCTTCCTCGGCCATTAGGAAGCTGTGATTATGTAACTGTATTTTAATTATATGTATTATGTATGTACTTCTCAGCTATCTATAACTCTTACGTGAAAAGTTAAAGAAAAGGTTATCTAAACATTTAATTTTATTCAGACTACTAAAAAATTATTAACTTTATGAAAAGTGATATTTTGTTTTTAAAAAAAAAAAGATAAAGATTTACAATAATTAATAGATGCATTGATGCATATTAAACTGATCGCTCGATATTTATGTATTGAAATATTTTTTTTTCACTTTTCAACTAAAAATATAGAAATAAATTACAATTAAAAACGTAAGACATTTCTTCATACTCATAAAAGTTTTCATCTTACAATATAAGTTTTTTGGTGACTTGTTGAGTTTTTTAGACTTCTGTTTCTAATTTTTGTACATGACTATGTTTTCTTGCACGTGTAGGTACTATACTTACGTCAATACTGTTTTTTATGGGAATAGACCTTGGCTGTAAAAAAAAAATAAAAAAAAATAAAGTATTTTGTTGCAGAGAAAAAGTGTGAGCGGGATCGAAAACGGAATCCCATAAAAACGTGACCTATGAACCGATAAAAATCGGATAAAAAGTTTATTTGGGCTGTTTGATCTTTTAATCTGCTTATAATAGTTGCTGACAATAAATCAGCTCTCGCTGTGCACGTTCGCGAAAACCTAACGAAATCCGATCTTACGGCATGTCGAGTTTTTTTAACGACCACCTTATACATATAAAATGCTCAACAATTGAATTGTGTGATTCAACTTTGAAAAAATTGTGATTGTAAAGTTCTTTAAATAATTTAATCAAAAAGATGAAATTTATGCATCAATTTTGTTAGAAAATTGTAGCGATTTCTTCACCTCATCGCAAAATGTATTAACTATTAAGGTGTTTACTATTTTAATTATTCGAAAATTGTAGAGCATATAAAATAAATATATTTTAATAAGCTTTAAACTGCACTGTGCATATTCTGAGTTTTTTCAATATCATTTCATGTTGTGGTACCTACTATTTTTATATATTTGTGAGAAGTAAAAACAAGACGGGTTAATTCCAAAAATTACTGCTCAAACATATCAAATGGACAATGGAATTGATTTTGGATAAGATGAGTTATATCAATTGATATTTCAGTTTTTCATTTCCAGAAAATGCATAATATATGAAAAAAAAATTATTAATGTAGATACAAATATCTCAAATTATTTGCATTGTTCGGAATCTAAATAACTACAACATTTTATACAAGTTTTAATTTCGTTTTATTTACTACTTGTTGGAAATCTAGTAGCATAATTATATATTACTAGCTGACCCGGCAAACGTTGTTTCGCCTAAATTTTTTATTTAAATTAAGTTGACCCGGTGAACTTAACGCCTTCAAATAAAGTCTAGATTGATAATAAAATTCAAGTATTCCATTGTAATGAATTGTTATAGAAATAAGTATATTGCATTTTGATGAACAATGTTTTTCGTTTTGTTTTCTGGTGCAAAAATAAACAACGATGACGGTTTTCCAACATGCGAACTGGCAACGTACAGCTGCCCGTGTGAAAAACATGGAAATTCCAAATTGATCCCACAGACTTCCAACGATTGGCCTTGCGATTTATTGATTGTCATCGCAAAAGCCAATCTAACGGGAAACTGAATCCGCTTAAACTGAAATGGAAGATCTGTTGGAATGATCGGAATTCGTGGGATAAGGACTTCCTCCCCTTTGAAATTGCCCTTGATGATCGTTGATTGTATTACATTGTTCATCAGTTTCTTGACGGACAATCGTGTACCATTACACAATTTAGGAGGATTTAGATTCCGCAACATAATCATGATCGATCCCACTTTTACCTGTAAATTATGTGGTGGAGTTCCTGGCACATCAAGCGAGTTCAAAAATTCTGTCGGATAGTTGACCGCTTCGTTTTCGTCGGTGGTGCTGTCAACGGATTTGTATGAACGCAGTTCTCCAACAATTTTACTCTAAATTGTAAAATTCAAGCTATCGACCAATCAAGATTGTTATAATTGACCTCAAGGCTTGGGAACACTTTTGTAATGAGTTCTTCCTTCGACGATGTGAACTCACAAAAATTTGCCGGAAACGATATTAATCAAGTCAAAACATCAATCGGAATCCATTGCCAAGCGCCAGCAGTTGTCTCGAGAATTCAGCAGCCAATGGGTCGTTTTGCAACGCAACTCTCATGTTCGTGGTCAATTTCAACTTCTTGACATGCCGCCACAAAAACGACGATTTCAGGCATGCATTAATTTCATCGGCAGCAGTAGATTTCGGAATGACGGGGAGTGTTTGACGAAAATCTCCGGAGAGCAATATCATTGCCCCACCAAATCGTTTCGAATTACCTCGTAAATCTTTCATCGTTCGGTCAACTGCCTCCAAAGCTAGTTTATGTGCATTCATCCCAAATGATGATTTTGCATTCTCGCATCAATTTCGCTGTTGCTGAATTCTTGGTCGTTGTGCACGTAGGCTTGTCAACCATGAGAAGATTCATTGGCAGCTTCAAAGCTGAATGTGCAGTTCGACCGCCTTCCAACAATGTGGCAGCAATGCCAGAGGATGCGACAGCCAACGCAATTTGTGATCTTGACCGAATTGTTGCCAGAATCAACGAAATGACGAACGTTTTGCCTGTCCCTCCAGGAGCATCGAGAAAGTAAATGCCCCCCGTTCCATCATCAACAACCTTCATCAGCGAATCGTATACATTCTTCTGCTCGGCATTTAACAGCGGCACATTTTTTCGGACTCTTTCAGCCTGCTCATCTAGATCATAGTTTTTCTCCCGCTGTAATTCAAGATTGAATGCAGCGTGCCTCGAACGATTTGGCGCTGGCATTTCCAAAGTTTACAACAGACTGCCGCACATGAGCACGCACATGTCTTCGATCAGAACTAATGCTTCGTTGCGCATCTCGTCGTTACTTTCAATATCAAAATTAAAATTTGTCGTTCGAACTCTGTGCAAAATTTCATCAACCATCTCGTCCTTGTATTTCTCCCACAATGCATTCGGGTTCGATGGATGACATATTGTGGCTATGATGATCGCAAACAACGTACGAATTTGATTTGCTGGCGCAGGAACGGTTGCATCGGCGAGTGTTAAGTCCCAATGTGAATTGTTTTCGAGCATATTCAAGCATTGGCAAGTTTCCCAAAAAGTTGTGCACAGTACACCATCGACAGTACGCAGGGAATTGAAGGATGTCGAGCCCCTAACGTTCACCAAAAGTAAGCGAAGATAGAAGTACCTATTATTATTTATATTATATTTATATTTTTAGTTTTATCTGCTAGAGGGTGCGACTGGTGTAACTCAGTTTTTGTCTCTAAATCTCTAACTCACAGGAGTTAGGTCCATAATTTATGCTATAAACCCGCTCCCCGACATTCTCTATCATTTAAAAAAAATTTGAGCCAAATCGGCCCAGTATCGGTTCTCAACTGATGCAATTTCGAATTTTTTGTCTCCATTTTTATATATATATATATAGATTATTTTACACATTAATACAATAAGACATACATATAATATATTTGAAAAACATATAATAGGTAATTAAACAAAAATATATTTCATATGAATCATTATTTTGAGGTTATTTTATTTTTCATATTATGTTGAAAATAGTAATTGTGTTAAAATAAAATGTTTAAGTAAGTTAATTATTTTTCCATGCTTCAATAAAATAAATATCAAATTATGAACAAATACTTTATTATTTATTCTTTTTTTTGTTTACTTTTATTAATCTGTTAAAGTTAAAAGAGTTTCAAATTGTACAATAAAAGTGTTTGTATCATATTATTTTCACAAATTTATCACTCACCTCATAATATATGAACAACTAAAACTTTTTTTTTTAATAGTAATTTAGCAAGTAATACACTTGTCTTGTCCTCAATTTACCCAATTTACCACGAATATGTGTATCACGTACTCACGGCATAATTTTAAGAAAATTATTAAGAATTAATAAGTATTGTAATAATATTATTAAAATTATGCTGTGAGTACGTGATAATAAATTCAATTAATTTTAATATATAATATGTATTAATTAGACAATTAGAGAATACAACTTTTTTTTTAAAATTATTTATAACTAATTTTTCAACTTCTACCCTCTAAAATAAAATGAAATAATAGAATTAAATAGATAATAGTTTTAATTAAAATAATATTGAAATAAGTACTTATTTGTATAGATACTAAAATAAATACATTTTTTTTTTGGACTTTATTAGATCTCCAAATTTAAGTTTATAAAAAATAACAAATTTTATAAATGATTTTCCATTTATTTTAGCTGTAATATGACATTTTTTATTCCAATTATAATTGTTTTAAATAACAATAACATTTGTTATGATGTATTGATATTATTATATTATAGGTCCACTTGTAAGTTGTAAGATAACTTTGATAAAAGTTTCATTATCACTTTTCACACTACTATACTAAGGTGCCTATTATTTTTGTATTTTTTTTTTTTTTTTTTTGTATTGTATTGTATGTACTATTTAATACGTGAGATAACACAACATAAGGACTTGACACTGGGTGTAGATTTTTTTAAGATATATGAATAACAATTACACCTATTAAAAATAATACAAATTATACTCATTTCTGTGACCTCATTGTACTTGTATAATGTGCATGTGAGCTTAAAATCAAACTTTTCGTTTCAAATAATAATAATTAATAAATTAAAGAAATTACATTTGTTAAACCGTAAAAAAATTTATGTCGTAACAAGTGTAAAAAAACTTGATGACTACATGTCTCTTGAGTATACTCTACACTCATCACGTTTAATTTAAACGAATTATTCGGTAAAATATTATAATTTATTACTAGTTTTTTATTTTATAACAATAAATTGTTCCCGTTTGTATTCTCATCAGTTTCTGGATAATCCTTTTAATACATTAAATGTTATAAAGGGATCCCTCGCAGGGCCTAAGAATAAGAGACTATAATCAGCTTATGGTAGCACCACCCTTTATACCACAAAAAAAAAAAAATAGCATCAAATTTGCATACGCATTATTGTCATTGTTATATTATCATTGATCGCGACAAATGGAATTAGCAAGTTTAACTATTTAATTTTTTTTTCAAAAGGTTTAATTTTTTTGTTTGAATAAAATATGATAAAATGCGTCACAAATTTAAAATAGGTTATTTATATAAATATAGTGAACGTCTGTGTATGTGAGGTTTTGTGATGTGCTTCTCGTCATGTTGTTAGGATAAATACCAAAATCTGAAAATAATTGTTTATACTTGTTAAAAATTTTATATACTGACTAGTTAAATCCTATATGTTTTTAAACATACTCTAATGAATTCAGAATATTATTTCATTTATTTTTTAAAATATTTATTCATATTTCTATCACATTATCTATGTAATTTTAATTTTTAATATGTATATTTCAATGTAATAAATATATTATATATATCAACATGTAATACTTGTAAGAATACAATATAATAAAAATATTTTATTGATTTTTTCCTTTCAATTATAATTTTATGAAAAACACAATACATTAAATTCTTTGAAATCAATTTATTGATTATAAAATATTGTAATGTGTTTATCGGGATGAAATGGTTTGATAAAAACCGCATCTAAATCACATAAAAAAAGCATTTTGTTTACCGACATCCCATATTTTCTGACCCACATATTTTTCAATTACGTAGCGCTTTGACAAATTTATGAGTTGTAGTCTTTCGTCTACCAAAATTAATAGATTATTATTTATGTCGATTGGATTTAAAGATATTAGCAAATGCCAAATCAGCCTATTTATGGTGGTTTTCCAGCTTACCACCATAACATGCTATATAATAATTCATAATTAAAAAAAAAAAAATCATAGATGCAATAAATTTAAAATAATATATTTATTTTTTTAATATTTTTACACAATTATATATTTGTTCATAATTTATCGAATGGCAATTCAATTTTAATTGCCATCAATTTATTTTTAGCTGTACTAAATAAATAATAGTTAAGGAATCGTATTTTACCTACACAATTCTAAATGCAACATAATATATTATATAGGTAACTGCATATAATAAAATTGTATACATTTTTTTTTTCATTTTACCTAGAGATACTGGTTGAGTATAAATAAACAATTACTACCTATCAATGTTGTATATTTCTTTGGAGTGTTTACGGGGAAGTTACATTTTTTGTTGGTTATTTTAACATCGTTGACTGTTGAGCATAGTTGATTGAAAGTTCTAATATTTCTTCTACTGTCATACATTTGAATTACAAAATTTGTGTGATGAGAGGAAATGAGAATTCATTATATTGTATTTTAGAATTTAAAACACCTATGTGGTTCCTGGGAAAGGTAGGTAATGGTTAGTAATAATCGGAGTATTACTGACGGTAAAGTGGTGGAATTTTCACACACTGGTGCGAGGCACGTACGGTTGTATAATAGTATAAATAACTATTTGTTACACGAAGAAACATATTATTTTTATAGGTATAGTAAGACATCAATTATGATACAAACAAATAAATCCAACTTTCTCTATACGTTGCAAATAGTAAAAGCACTAAAAGCAATCTAAAACAGGCGCCAGCAATCCGCGGCCCTCGGAATTTTTTGCTGTAGCCCTTCAAAATTTCATGGTGTTTAAAATTTCAATTTTATAGCTTGAATTAAATAATAAATAATATTTATTCATGACTATTATATAACAATGCTAGAACAAAACTATGAACGATATCGTATAAACTAATCGTATATAATGTATATATCGTCTATTTCAACAAATACGTAACTGGTTATGGCCTTAGTGCAGTTTAAATTTCAACTATTTTATAATAACCTATCAATTCAATGCCAAAAAAAAAAATTTTCTCTACTAATGTTTTTAATTAAAAATTAGTTAATAGGGACAATTGCAATTTTATACACATAATATGATTGTTGCTATCTGTAAATATAATATTAGTATTATATGTTAAAATTATATATTTTAATATTTTAATTTTGTATGCGGCCCCTTATAAAAAAACTGAAACAAATTATGGCCCATGTAGGTGAAAAGGTGGCCGACTCCTGATCTAAAATATGGAAGTCTCTGGATGTAAATACGCTCAACTAGATTGATCATATATTAATTTAGAATAGATTTCGATCCAGCATAAAGAACATAAGAAGTTTCAGTGGAGCGGAGATCGACACAGATCACTTCCTGTTGATATCGAAATTCAAGCTCAAATTACAGGGCCTATTGTGGTCAAAAAGTGTAAAATTTAACGTAGACCTATTGAAAAACGATAGAAGAATTTTAAAAATTAGGCATAATACTGCATTGACTATACATATTAGTATATTATAATTCATTGAGTAATATGATAAGTACGTAATATGATTTACTTTGTATATCTATCGCCTATGTATTATGTATTTTAAAATATTGTTTTGATATTTTTTGACATGTAACAATAAATAAAAAAATGAAAATGTTATGAAAATGTAGGTACCTATAATGTATTCATTTTTGAGTTTGATCTGATAAAATAAATAATAATATTGCCATATCGTTTCTTTTCACTTAGTGTAGTGAAAAACATTTAACATCTCTCATGTATTGTGCCTGGTGTTAAATTTATGACCACCGACCATTTTGGGTTGTTGCCTTACACATCATTGGAGTGTTTTAGAGATTAACAATATACATATATATTCACAATCTGACATAGGAGAATGATAATGAGAGATACAGTGAAGATTTACACTGTCTTTTCGTGCGCCATCATGGTTGATCATAAATCCACCTTGCATTAACCCATATTGCTTGTAAGGTCTAATAATGAAAATATTTTATTGCTATTGCTATATTATAGGATATAATAGAAACACAGATTAAAGAAAATTAGTAAACAATAATGGTTAAGTAAAATAAAGTAAATAGTTACATAATATCAACTAATGCCATCATAACACAAATTCTAAACTAAACAATTTAACAATCTTTTAGCTAATATATTTTTTATACTCTTGATGATTCATTAAATATTATATATATATATATAATATATTTTATGTTATAAAATACTTTGTTTAATTACTCGTATTGTTCATTGGTTTCCAAGTATAATAAAGTACAAAGATATTTATTGTTTTTTTTAGCCAATTTTAATTTGTTTTATTCCCAAGAAAACATTCTGAAAACTTCTACATTTGATTAGGTTCAAACTTCATAGCCTTGCACGCTATTGTTTTTAAGTCTTTTGTCACGTTACATGTAGAATAGAGGAAATTAATAGTTAATTTAAATTTGCTTATTATACTGGCAATAATCCACGTGAGGGTTTCTCTATATTTTACATTGATTATATTTACTAATCAAAAGCCTTAGGTAAACAAAATCATGGTTGGAAATACATTTTAGATCTGTGTATATATAAAATGAATCTCGTAATTATTTTTATAAGCATAAGTAGTTATTTAGCCGAAAGTTATAGTTATTGGTTGGTTTCTAAGCAGACACACATAATTGTGATATAATTATATCTAATAGATATATCAGATTATTAGTTTTAAATAATGAGTGTTAAAATGTTCCACAAATTAAATATGTTCTTAGTTTTTACAGTAGTTAAATTTCTATGTTGAATTATAAATTAATTACATATGTAGGTACTAAAGATTTTGTTTAAAATGTACCCTACAAATTAAACACTGGAAAATGATCTTAGTACGACTAAGAGTTGTCGACTAAGTTACGAACACATAGGTGACGGTCATAATAACAGTCTGCATTGTTTAATTTTCAACATTAGTTTTTAATGTTTTTATTGAATATTATTAAAAGCAAGTTTTTGATGTTGAATGGAACTATAGAGTATAGAGTATTAACTTTATATTCATAAATGTTCTTTGGAATCTGTATAAGATATCCTACATACATGAAAAGCAGTTAACGAAATGGTTTAATTTTCAAATTATTATTATTTTCTGATAGTACCTACATTAAATCTAGTTGTTACTTTTAAGCTAAAATTTAATACAAGGCTTTTAACTCATTGTAACAAAGCAGTTGAAAAATAAAATAAATTCATGGTCACAATTTTTTTTTTACAAGGATTCAAAGTTTGAATTTTGACAACATACGTAAAAATCACGAAAATTCGCAAATTACTTATATTTCTAACTAGAAATCCATAAAAAAATTTCTTTTTAAATCTAAGATTTGAAAATTTTTAATAATCTATAATATATCCTAGACAGATAAACCGTCTTCGCTCAGAATCGTTTTTCGTATACAATGATATAATATCATTGGATTAAAATTTAATTCCATCCATTACAGTAACCCACTTGTAACCTACTGTACAGCAGAGCGACATCCACGACTTACCCGCTTTTTTTTTTTGAAATCTTAACATATTTAATAATTAAGGCTGATGCTCAGAAATGTTTTAAATATAAAATAACAATTAAATGATTCATACTTATAGCAATAGTTGGTAAAATTGAATTAGTACATTTATTGCATAAAAATATTATGTTCATATAATTAATATTGAGTAGAATGCAATAGTTCATTTTTTTTTAAATTTGTATTTGGGTGAATTAAAAAAAAATGTTATAAGTAATATAAGTTTGCTTTTTATTCCAAATAAAACAATTCATAGATAATCATAGATTATTGATGATTATGTATCAAATTTCTAAATCTTTTCCAATATATTAATTTCTTGTTGATTTTTTACAATTGTTTTATAAATCGAAGGTAAAATTCTAATATACATACATTTTTAAAAGATTTAACTTTTGTTGATTTAAATATTTTTAATTTAGTAAAATATATGCTGAACACATATACAATCCGTGTATTTGTTGGTGGGTCAATTAACAATTGGCACTGACAGCAGGTTTTTGACGAATGAAGCAATGAACCTATTTGCGAGTAAGAGGAATTCGCGAACAATAGAATCGTATTTTAGCCCTGGTTAAAGGGCTGGGAGGAAAATCTCCCGTCGATATATGATAATAGGGGTATAGAAGGGAGACATATAATATGAGTCATTGCCATTCCAAATTGCTGCTTAATAAGGCCATGTCATTAGGCTTCTGACCTTTTGTTCCGACGAGGGTAGGTTAGACTGTTCACTAAAACGATGTGGTTTGGCCATTGACAGAATTTTTTTTATACAATCCGCTGACATGGACAAGTAAAAGCTCTAATACAAATCATATATTATACTGTATTTTGTAAAGGTTTTATTATTTTAATCTTGCACACTGATTAAACGTTACATTGTGGATTTTTTGTTTGAGGTTTAAGTTTAATTTTATGTTTTGATACAAAATATGGTTGTTCTGGTAAATAATAATTTTTTAATTTATACTTTTTCATACATTTTGTATGAGAATAAGTTTTCAATTTTTTGTTCGATATCGTATAAAATTTATAATTTGAGTGATTTTCTATGTAGTGTTTTTTGTAAGGACTTTATTTCAAATAGAAAAAAAAGTATATACCACAACTATATCAATACAAATTATAAAGTAAAATTTATTGTCAATCCGTAACACCAATTTAAATGCGTCATCGCTATACTTCAGTAATGACATAGGTATTAACATATTATAATATGTTAATGAAAAATCCAACAATTTTAAGTATCTAATAATAAATAATTTTAATCAATACCACGGTACGTACTTTAATGTTTATTTAATGTTTTACTTCATCTTGGATTAAATGTTTTATTAAAATAAAAAGTATTTTTATACATTAATGAACGCAGACCGCAAGTAACTTATTCAAAAATATTTCTATTGCTACTATTAATATTCTTTAATACGTATTTGTACACAGTGCATTCTATTTATTATTTAACATTGGATTGTTGTAATTTATGAAAAAATCTTAATAATAATAATTACGGTGGCATTAAATTATGATATCATGGTTAAATTTTTTTACCAAAAGCTTAGATTTAGAATTAATTAATATAGGTAGGTAATAAACAAGTATTCCTTTGAAGTGTTTAATTATTTTGAACAGAAGGTCTAATTATTGAGTAGTTATACACGCATTCGTAATTCATATTGTTACGTTTAAAGGTTCTATTAATATTTTTATCTTTAAACCAGGGAAATTATATTTTATACATAGTTATTTATTAAAAATACAAAGCATATACTGAATTATATAATAAAAAGTAAAGTTTGTTTACAGATTGGCTAGTATATAGTTGAAATAACAAAAATTTGGTTATAAAATAAAATGACACTTGACATTAGATATATTGTTTTTGATGTTTTAGGCTAATTTAAATAAAGAATATCAACATACAATTGTATGATATGATTTATATTTTTTTAGTTTGAGACGTGAATAATTACTTAGAATTTAATCAAAAATTTAAAATATAAAATTTGATACCCGTATGCTGGACTCAAAACAAAATGTTGTTCGGGGTTAACCTTTTTATCACATATCACATAATGTATACCACGCTATATCTGAATATAATTATTGGGTGTCACTTAATTGTGTTAATATTCATTTTAATACTTCTGTTACCGAATACCATACGACTAGTCAGTAATTTGTAAACTACACCTTGCTTCATTTATATAAACCCACCACTGAAAGATGACCCACAATAAAATATAACATATTCGTACAAACTTAGTGCTGAATGGATTGTGGCAAGAATGTCATGTCTCCTGGGCATTGTAGTGACTTTTTCTGCACAAAACAATTTTTTATCATAGAATTTTATTCTCGATTTCTATTTTTATACACCTACCTACCTATTATATTTTATTTTTATTTTTATATGCCAACATAACTGTCACTATTTCTATACAGACTGATACCATGCACAGTCATGTAACACAATTTTTTTCGTAATATTTGTATTTCAATATATAAATAATTTAGAGTTGAAATTGTAATAATTTGTTTATAAGTGTATTTATAACAGAACACTATCCTTAAGCAGTTTTAAATTCAAATGTAATTTAGTTCTCATATTCTCCTCAATAAGTTATGTTTTCGTAAAGGTTATAATATAGGTATTAGTTCATACAATTCGTTGTATGTATTTCAGTATAAATATTTTTATTCCTGAATAATAATTTTTTTGACATTGTAAAAATACTCGATGTATTGACACAATTAAATAAATAAACAAATAAAAAAATTATATTTGACCAAATAGCGTATATTTAATGAGGTATCTACGATGTCAAATGCTTGAAGTCCAATTGTATTAAATCAAAAGTGTGTATTAATAAAATATATTCTGATTGCGTTTTATTAATTGTCGTTTGCCAGTAAATATGAATTAAAACTTTATGTCGGTATTGATGGATATTATATTCGTATCTTTGTAAGTAAGTTTATGGTTGAGGGAAAAACACTTCATAAAATATAATTTCAACTCACGCTGTATTATAATTTTAAAATGTTGTTTACTCATTTTAGTTTACGTTCGCTCACTATCACTAAGCCACCATTAATAATTTGAAACAGGCCTAATTATTATTTAACCTACATACATAACACTATTTTCTGCGTTTCAACAACATTTTACTAGGTCGTTTAGACAACCCTAAGTGTCAGATGGTGGTGATTCCAACCTGGATTTAAAAAAATCAAAATATTAGGTTTTTGTAACACATATTATCATGACATTTTTTTCAATAGCTTCAATGTTTCATTATAATAACTTAACTATAAAGGTTTTTGTGCATACAATTTACGTTTCGAAAATAATCAAAGAAACTATATACAGGCTAGTCGTTAGTAGTAAGTACTTAATGCTTATCAATAGAACACAAACATTCTATTTCTATTTTATTTATACCATACCTCTAACAATCTAGCATTATGTTGGTATTTCAAAATACACGAGAACTTATGAATGGTTTTTTTATAATTTTGAAGTTTATTTTTTCTGAAACGGTTGTTAATTTCATAACATACCTATATATGTATCTAAGTATAGCTCGATGTGTATCTACACATTGAATATATATTAGAGATGTTGGCGCCTATAATTATAGATTAAGTGTAGTGGCTATTTAATTATTTTAATAATAATATTGTCATCATGTAGGTATGTTAGGTATTTCTACAGTCTTCCCCTATAGCTTGGATAATGTTTAAAACAAAAATAATTGTAATTGAGACACATTATTGTACACAATATCTGTTTTTTTTTTTTGTTTTTGATAAGTCCACTTTCCCCTATATCTATAATCTACAATATTATTTTATTAAACCTCCATATTGAAGCGTTCAAAATATTATATAGAGGGTAGCGGGTCTTGGGGTTGTTCAAAAGGGGTACCACACGATTGCGTACGATGCACCTTTTTGAGAACACGGTTGCGTACGTTAACACGAATTTTTTGTATGTGAAATTCAACTAGATAGGTACTGGAAAACATTTCTAGCATATACCTTGTTTTATATGTGCCACTGTATATTCTACAGATTTTAGATTTTGAGTGAACCAAAAACTGTATTTCCGTTATTTCTTTATAATGGACTGTTTTCATGTGGTTTATCGCATGTTATAAATTGTTAATATTGTTGTGATATATATATATATCTGTACCTCGTAAAAATAAATTATCACCGAACAGCAAAATTAGTGAATAAAAAATTAAGTATCTCTCTCACTTAGCGTGGTTTTGACCGAACACCACTCAAAATTATTGTTATCCTATTGCAATGATTCGACAGTAAGGTGGCTTTCAATTGTATTATGGTTAGGGTTAGAATTCCTATGCATAAGCAATAAATTATATATAAGTTAAAAAATCTAAACCTGTAAGATTAAGAATAATAATTACATTTTTCATGTTTAATAAGTTCAAAATCTGTAGTATAAAATGTTGAAATAATATTATACTTAATACTTTTAGATCTACATTCATTATATTTTAATAAATATTTTCCTTTACGGCCTTAATAAAGACTGCTTAGTTTAAAATTTTGGATGCTTAAAATATATAAATTGTATGAAAAAAATTAACTTAGATTACGATACTGTGAATTGCTCTATTAATATAGTTTTTAACCAAACGTTGTTTATTTATCCGATAGAGGCCGCTCTAAATAACAAACATTGCAATATTATTATTTTGTTATTCTAACAATATTATAAATTATAATGTAGGTATTAAGTACCTACTGAGGTCTGAGATTTATTCAATAATAATAATACCTAACACTTTTATTAAAATAAACAACATAATATCACAGATATTATTATCATTCATTAAATTAAGTATTTCATATTTGTTTAATTTTTAACAGTTAAGATTTATAATTCTAGGATTATAAAGCAAATTGGTTTGAAAGTCAAAAACTTAAATAATAAAAACCATAAAAATACTAAAAATGTATTTTGGGTTTTTAACGATTTTATGTTAGGTAGGTTTTCAATAACGGAATTAGTTTTTGCGCTAGGTAATTTATTTGGGCGGTTCCATTTTCCTCCAAAAACGAGGTACCATTTTCCTCCAATGACCATTTTCCTCCACAAAAAAGGGTTGGTTTCCATTTTCCTCCACATTATTTTCGACTAAAGTTGTGTCTATTTTCCTCCAATACTTTAGCAAATATTTTTGTTGTAGTATTAGTGTACAAAAAGTAAAATAATTATCATATTATCATATTATGTCTAATTTTTTTTTTTTAAACAGGTATTCATGATTTGTTGCTGAAATGTCCTATAATTTTAAAAAAATATAATAATATATTCAATTCATTTTTATTTTTATTAACTATTTTATTATTTTATTATTTTATTTATATTGAACATAATACCTGACAAATTTTTTTTCTGCTATGTATAAATTATTTATAGGTACCTATTAACTATTTTATTATTTTATTTATATTAAACATAATGACCTGACAAAAATATTTTTTTTTCTATGCTATAAATAAATTATTTATATTACCTACTTTATTATTTATTGGAGGAAAATGGAAAGTGGAGGAAAATGGTCAGTGGAGGAAAACGGTATCTCGTTTTTGGAGGAAAATGGATACGGCCATTTATTTATTTATTAAGTATTAAACGGGTAAGGCCCTGTTACAATAAACAATAATATTACAATTATTATGATAATGTATAACAAGAAGAATAGCTTTGATAATGATAATAACAATAATAATAAGTATAGTATTAATAGTAAACATAGACATATAAGCAGTGGCGGCTCGAAGGGAGTATATTTGAATCACGTGATTCACAAAAATATTAATGGGTGGTTGGGTGGGTAGGTCTTATAGTTGGAAAAGGTAGATTGGACCATTTTTGCAGGTTGGTATTTAAATATTAAATTATAAATAATAAATATAATTTGTGTACTCAGCAGATAATGTACAATAATAAGTAATAACTAATAACTATATTTTAGGGTGGGTGGTGTAAAAATATTAAACGTGATTCGAGGGAAAAAAAGTTCAAGCCGCCACTGCATATAAGTAAAATGTTTATGGAAATTGGTTGAGATAAAAGACAATGAATAAAAATTATAAAAATAACATAGTGTGTTTAAGCGTTAAGAGTTAAATAATTACAATATGATTTAAATGAATCAAAATTTGGTGAGCTGAACATATCAATTTTAAATGTGTTAACAGTTTTCATTAATCTATTGCAGGGAGTATTATTTGCATAATTAGTAACTTGTAGGCTTAAATGAAAAGTGTTAGTCGATCGCGTGTTAAAAGTGGGAGTATAGAAGGTTAAACGGCTCAAAAAATCGGGACAGTCCACATTACCATTCAAAAGCTTATAAAGGAAACATAAGTCAAGACTTATACGTCTGTATTCCAAAGTCTGGAGGTTTAATAAAGATAGGATTGGATTGTATGTTGTGTGAGGTTCTCTAGGTATGGAACACTTAAATGAGATAAAGCGTAAGAATTTGTTTTTACTTTTTCCAATCTTGTTTTTTTGCCTGTCTGGTAGGGAGACCATACAATAGAACCACATTCACAGATGGGACGTACTGCGATTAATAAAACCTAATAATTTATGTGATTTGTTAATAATCATGTGAATATGACAATCAAATTTTAGCTTTGGGTCAAATAATATACCTAGGTCTTTAATAAGACTATTAGAACGTAGAAGAGACAAATTATTTATAAAATAATTATAGTAAGTAGTCGATCTAGATCTAGTGAAAGTCATTATTTGACATTTATCAATATTGAGTGGTAGATAATTTTTAGTGCACCAATCATATAGGATATTCAAATCATATTGAAGTAAATCAGCATCCTGTTGTGAATTAACTATACGAAAAAATTTGATATCATCTGCAAACATCAGTTTAGAACAGTTATGAAATTTTAAATCATTTATAAATAAATTGAATAAGATTGGAGCTAAGTGAGATCCTTGCGGAACACCAGATGTAATACGCATTGGGGTAGAACTATAATCTTTGTAAGAAATAATATGAAAACGATCTTGGGTAAAGGAAATTAGCCAGTTAAGGAGGGAACCACATACACCGATTTGTTCTAATTTTTTAAATAAAATCTGGTGGTTAACTTTATCAAAAGCTTTGGGAAAATCAGTGTAGATAACGTCAACACTATTACCAATCTTAAGAGCATCACATAAGAAGTGTTGAAAGACCAGCAGATTAGAGATGGTACTCTTATTACGACGGAAACCATGCTGATCATCAACGATAACATTAGCTAAAAGAGGTACGATTTTTGCGGCAATGATAGATTCAAATACCTTGGGTATAATAGAAGGTAGTGAGATTGGTTGGTAATTGGAGGTATTAGACAGATCTGATGATAATTTTGGTACAGGGCGAATATCGCTAGTTTTCCATGCATCAGGAAACATACCAGTAGAAAGCGACAAGTTAAATAGATATAATAAGGGCGGAGAAAAAGTATAAGTACAGTTTTTGAAAAATATACTAGGAATTAAGTCAGGTCCAGGACATGAGCTAGAAGTAAGTGAGTTAAGCGAATTAAAAATATCAAGTAGGTCTATTGTACATGAGTGCAAAGGTGACAGGAGTACTTTTGGTTAATTAAACTGGCTATAATTCAAATTAATATTAATGTTATTTTCATATACACTAGAAATAAAAAGCAGAGAAAGAATTGAAAATATCATTCGGTGAATCAAATTTTTGATTGTTTAAATCAATTTGGTAAAAAGTTAGTTTTGCGTTTGTTATTTATAAACTTCCAAAAATGTTTAGGATTTTTTTGTAAATTATTAATATAAAGTTGATAATCTGATTTTGAGTAGAACTTACATTTGGCATGAAGTTCTGAAAACGCTTTGTAGTCACTCACCAAACCGGTACTCTTATACATTTTATGGGCAATTTTTTTCTTAAAAACTAGAGATTTTAAATTTTTTGAAAACCAAATCGGGTAGTTTGAATGACGTTTAACAATTTTAGTAGCAAAAATATCAATGATTTCATATATAACACAATAAAACATATTTACAGCATCATTTATAGTTAAATTTTTTAATAGATTATTCCAATTAACCGAAGCTAGAGTGAAATTAATATCATAGTAGTCACAGTTATAGAAATTATACGTACATAAATTATATTCAATAGGATTAATTATGGTAATGGGAAAAGAAATAATAAGTAAGCCTGGATGATAGTTATCACAAGGTAGAAGCGGACAATCTGATCGATTGACTGAAACACTGTTTGCATCAGATAAAATTAAATCTAAAATTGAACCATTGTTATTTACAATAAATATGGTTAAATTGATAAATGTTTAAAAAAGATAATTTTGACAGAAATTCAGACTCTGTTAAAGTTAAATTGGATCAACTATGGAAAAAGCCTATAGGGCTAGGGAGCCAAGTTAACTTTGAAAGATTGTAGTCACCAACCATAATTATATTTCTTACATATGGTAAACTAGACAGTAGGCTGCTAACGATATCAAAATGAATATTATAATTGTCGATATCAGAACGAGGTGGAAAATAAACATTACTTACTAGTATATATGAGGTATTAATTTTAATGAGTACAAATAAATGCTCGATAGGACTCGCGGGTACAGATAACAAACAAGAATAATATTTATTATTTACAGATAATAGAACACCGCCGCCTCTTGAACAGATGCTTGTATTAGAGTTACGATCATAGCGATAAGTAGAATAATTATTAAAACCTAATTCCGATGTATTGACATTTGGTGATAACCAAGTTTTAGAGAGACAAATTATATCATAATCAAATAAACATACATTACGCATCAAAACATTTAATTTAGTATTTATTCCTCGGACATTTTGATAGTACTTATATATTTAAGTGATCAGAAACAGGGCCAGTTACTAGTTTTTTGAGATAATTGGGATACCTTTTAAGAAATTGACAGTTAAATCTGTCTCACCAGCTACTTTTCGTTCTTCAAGCTTGGCATAATATACGTTTCGCAGTTGATCACGTTGCATTTGGTTGCGGTCCGGAGAAATACGAATGGAGCAGTAATTTGGAGTTGAACGCAATTTGTGTTTGTTTTTCAAAATTACGAAAACATCAGATGCATCTTGCAGAACAATTTTTAACGGCCGAGGTTTTGTAGATTTTCTACCTAATCTGATGATGGCTGTAGGAGTCATAACAATTGATAGACTATCAAAAATAGATTTAATTACAGAAGAATCATTTGCCGAGGTATTATCATCAGATTCCGGAACATTGAATATAATCATATTACGTGATCTTAACTGTCTGTCAGAAACTTCGGATATTATGTTGTTATCTGCTAAGGTATCCGTGGACTCCAATTTAGATAAGCGGGTTTCAATTAAAGTTACTTTATCTTCAAGTGAGGTGGTACGAACGCCTAGGTCACGCTATTGATTTGAAACATCATCAATTTTTCTATTGAGTTTTACAAAAAACTGTTCATGTTTAGAAAGAGTAGATTTAATTTCATTAACTGCAGTAAGAATGTAATCAATTTTAGTTGAGTAGTCAATGTCCGAAGGAGTGGGCAATGTGGTTTTCTTGACTACAAGTTTTGCAGCTTCACAGGTGGTGCATAGCCATAAACTAACTCGTTTTTTTAAAGAGTCACCAGAGAAGCTAGAAAGAGAAGTACAAGCGATATGCAAACCGTTTTGACATTTAACGCACTTTACAAGGTTAAAGTCGTTCAGAGAACAGTTGCACTTTGTACACTGCATATTATAAAGTTAGATAACGGAACAAATAAAACAGAATACGTCCAAAACGAACAAAGGTCGAACAAAGACTCAATACTTATTATTTTTCTAACACATTGTTCTAGTAGGTACTATTTAAGGTAAAATTTAAATTCTGGCTATCGTCTAACTTGAAAAGGTTTATACTTTCAGATAAACTAAACAAATTATTGAAAATCAACGTATCATTATATCAATGAGGATGAGAAATTTTCCTGTTAAGTCTTTTCATTGATTTAACAAACCGTATATCAATCTCCGTAAATTTGTGCCGTACAGCAGATTTGTTGAAAAGTATTATTGTTGAGTTAGCTACTAAAATATTAAATCAAATTTTCAAATTTTCTAGAATTGTGGAAAATTGGAAAACCCATCACCAACACCCTAAATATTAAGCTAATCTAAGTTCATGTTAATAAGTAAAAAATAATTATAAATATTCCCATTTTCCCTAAATTTTCTTTTGTATTTCTTAATCATTTTTTAAAATACTGAAAATTTTATATTTTGACCTCTTAAGCTATACAAATTTGGGTATCGAATCATTATTTCTGCTATTTAACACTATACAAAATATATGTTATAAAATCGATACATACATCGCTCATCGATACTAAGAATGAAAACACTGACATTTTTAAAGTTTCTATCAATGAGTCTACCTCTAATAAGTAGTAGGTAACCACTTTAAATACTAAATATTAAAACGAATATGACATCAAAAAACATACATAGATAATATTGTACCTAATACTTTATATTCACATAGGGGACGGCAAGGATAAGCAATAAAATGAAATACAAAAAAATAATGCAAGATATTTATATTTATTAATTAAATTGACTGTAATGACAGATTGTATTGACTTATTATAAATGAATTAATCACAATTAATGCTAACTGACTTACTCGACGATTTAATAGTAGTGGTTAAACTACTCGTGCTACTACTCCAATAGGAAGTTTGCGATTCAAAACTTAATTTATCAAATACGTAATCTTCGTCTATAATATAAGAATGATCTATATGGAACAAGTGATTTGGATTAAAACCACAATTCAATAATTGTTGAGTAATAGATTTCAGAGTATCCAGGCTTGGCGATATCTGTCTTGTGAAAACATAGACTTGATGTTCATCATCTGAACCTGTGTAAATCAAAATACTCCTTAATACAAAACTGTCCACATATAATTATGTGTCATGTGAGTACTAACTTATGAACGGGTTCTTGTACTGGTTTAAAATACTGATAATTAAATATTCATTCTCTTTGTATCCGATAATAGATGTTATGATTTGTTTTTTGTCTAAATTTTAGTACATAAATTATAAATTATTAACATACAGTTACAGCATAAGTTCAATTAAAATATTTCACTCATTTAAAAATTAAAAATAATTACATAAATCTGAGGGTGATTTGCATATCATTCCATCGATACTTAAAGGACTGATTTCCTCAACATCTTGTTCATCTATAAGTAATAAAATCATAATTTAAAGAACAATTTGTATTATTGAGTTCACATAAATGGAGAATTGTAGATCTTACAATATCCTTCACTATAAAATGCGAACAAGGATTGAGAATGGGGATGGCCTTCAGGAAAAACTGAAGAAATATAGCTCTTCGTTAATAGCACTTCACCGGTCCTATAATAATATAAGAATAATTTATTATTGCATTGTAAAATAAAAAAAACATAACTTCAAAGTTTACCTCATATTGTAACCACGTTCCGTCACCATATAATGAGAATTATGATCCCATTTATTCGATGATAAATCCTCAAAAAAGATTTCTAATGAACCAGCAGGGAATGCAGTATCTAAAAAAAATTGTATATTAAATATTAATTTATTCAGTAGCAAATGATCATCACAAAAAGTTAACAATATATTAGCTATCTTTATAGCCTTATAGGAACTTACTTAAAAGGCCAAATCTTGACTTGGGAGTATTGTAAAACGAACAAGGTGAAGCTTGGTGCAGGTAATATTTTCCAGAAATTGCTTTACTAAGCTGAAAACAATAAGTGCTATTATTCATATTCAATTTGGAAATTAATTATTTTAAATCAATACAAGTTTAAATCGTCCATTGCAACATGAACAAACCAAATAGATACTGGTTAACATGCAGAATATTTTATAATATTTAAACATTTATTATTACTGTTTGGTCATCCAGGCCCTTTAAGATTTTGATTTTCGGGAATAAGTCATATGGTTCGACATCATATTGGCTAGAGAATTCTGTACTTTTCTCGATTATCACAGTGGATTTCGTTGTTGTTGAAGTGATTGTTGAAGAACGACCGGTGTCGCTAACAACTGATTTTGTTTCTGTTTTCGAAGAGATGGATTTTTCAATTACGCCATTGACAGCATCAGGTGAAGTTGGTGTTTTTGAAGGTACTGTCAGTGAAGGAATTGGTGTTGATTCTATCGAATGATCAACACTTACCAAGAAGTTACAGCTAAGACCACTTTTCTCAATGTCTTTGTATGCTTTATCATAAATACTCCAATCAGGTTTAACATCCCTCGTTACTACCCAAAGGATATAAGGACTTCCTGAAATTTATTTTTATAATTGTATTTCATTTTGAAGTAGTTGAATTACGTTTATTAAAATTATTACCACCAAAGAAGTTGTCATACTGGTTGATAACAGCTAACACCATATACTCTTTCCAACAGTCATCAGCCCCGATTACAGCGATTGTGTATTCTCTCTCACCTGATATAAATATATGAATGTGCGATATCAGAAGTGTTATAATTAGTTGTATTATATGAACTTACAGATACCCTGGCCGATCTTATGCCTGATCAAATCATTGTCATTAAATGGATTTTTTTCGATAATTGGTTTTGTATCTGAAAATATATTTTACTGAATCAATTACTGTGTAATTGGATTATTGTTCGTGGTACAGTAACAAATTACTTTGTTTAAATCTATAAAAAAATTGCTCAAAGCATTATGATAAATATGTAATAACTTTAATATACTTACAATATTTTTGACTACCGACGTTAAAGATTGCATATTTACTGGAATTTCCGTATGCTGGACTCAATAATGCTTTTTGGATTTCTGTAGTCTGGGTACTGATGATAAAAAACTTATTATTATAAATAACTAAGTATAACTATGTTCGTAAAATATGTTGAATACATTTAATCTTTTTTAAATCACATTATTATAGGCTGTATAGTGTTTTAACTTTTAAATAAAAATAAAAATGTATAGTGGGAATCTTTTAATACTTTTATCATTATTCAACAAATTGTAAATTATAAAAAAAATTTCCAACTAAGAGGCGTTGCCTGTATTATGAAATCGGTTGTGTGTGAGGGGAGGGAGTAAAAATAAATTAAACTAAATTTATTACCACTTTTGTGTTCAAATGAATTAAACATTACATTAATTATAAGAAGAATAATGCTAATAGGTGAAGGGGAGTTAAACATCCAAAACATCACCATGTCCACAAATCTGGTCTAACTTGTAATACAATTTGATATTTTTCATTATTAATTTCATTCAATTCATTAGATAATTTAACATATTGGCAGTATGGTGTGTGTTATTCTCTGATGATTTTATTTGTTAAATTGACAACATTCTGGTTTTAACCTTTTTATTTAAATTTTTTATGTTGTTAATACTCACTAAAGATTGTATGATATATCAGTCATTTCGAATTCAATGTTGTAATCTGTATCGTCACATGGCGTTGTATCCTTGAATACCAACTGATTGTTGGTACAAGGAAAACTGTTACCTGTTATATAAGGCTTGAAATTAAAATTTCAATATTTTTAATAAGTGTTTAATATTAAAATATTACATACAGAACAGCCCAGTTTGTAATGGGTTGTTTCCATTTATATAAACTGGAGTAGTCATTTGTAGATTCCATTTTCCTTGGAATGCAATGGTAGCCTATAAATATTAAATACCTTAATTAACTACTGTATAAGAGAATAATAAAATATTTTAACATAATCCAATAATTAAATGGACAGATCATAGAGAGAGAGAGAGTTAGGTGTCCAATGCTGTTAGTAGAGACCTAATCATCTATACTTATTAATATCGGTAGTGAGATAGAACAATAGAAGTTCACAAATAATAATTACAACATTATTTTTAAATAGGGGAAAGTCCGTAACAGTTTTACTCATTACCCAATAGTAATAATCGTGTACATTGTAATTGAATAGGCAATTGTAAATCATTTGATATTCGAAAAAAAGATTTTGAATAGTTATTATAATATGTATGTATTTATGTTAATTATTTTGAAATTTTTTTTATACATAACTGATACGGTAAAATTATAAGCAATATCACACAGTTAACTAACTTGTTTTGAAAATTTCGTAGTGTAAGTAATGTAGGATATAATAGAATTCATTAATGTTTAAAATAACCACAAAAAATAATTATGAATTTAAAAAAATAACTTAAATATTTGTACTTTTTAGGATTATTGAATTTTGTCAAAATTTGTACTTAAAATGCTTAAAAATAAATCGTCAATATGTATTTTTATATTTTTGATCTGAAATATAAAAAACTAATAAGGAACCTTGTAAGAACATTTCTAACTATTTCATTTGGTGAAAAAGTTTTATGGATGTTCATAGAAAAAAACTAAATATTTGAAATATCTATAAATAATTCAAATAGTGTTAAAGTAATTTGCAACTTATACATTGTTTAAAAAATAGTTGATATACAAATTAAGATTTTAAGCTTAAATACTTACTAATTGACTTTTAAAAGTTTTAACTTTCCAGTCTTTTGGACATATTGATGGAAGAGCAATTATAGGGGAATCTTTTTCTATGTTGAGTCCACGTGTGGAAACTATACTCTTAGTCACAGAAAAGTTGGTCGTCTTTAACTCATAATCCTTTTTATTAAACGTAAATTTATCGTTAATTGGTTTCGTTTGATCAATTTTGATAAAAATATTTGGGTTAAGTCCGGCACGCAAGATATCTTGTGTAAAACGATTCAATGTAGTCTTAGATGGATTTTTTTCTCTAGTAAAAACATAGACTAGTGGTACTTGTTTTTTTGCTGAAAAGTTAAAACAATACATACGTATAAAGCAAGGAGAGCCTAAAAAATATTTTAATCTTTAATATAAGTATTATTGATTGTATAAATACTAACTAAAGAACGGGTTCTTGTACTGGTTTAAAATACTGATAATTAAATATTCATTCTCTTTGTATCCAATAATGGCTGCTATGATTTGTTTTTTGTCTAAATTTTAGTATATAAATTATAAATTATTAACATATAGGTACAACATAAGTTCAATTAAAATATTTCACTCATTTAAAAATTAAACATAATTACATAAATCTGAGGGTGATTTGCATATCATTCCATCGATACTTAAAGGACTAATTTCCTCAACATCTTGTTCATCTATAAGTAATAAAATCATAATTTAAAGAACAATTTGTATTATTGAGTTCACATAAATGGAGAATTGTAAATCTTACAATATCCTTCAGTATGAATTGCGAACAAGGATTGAGAATGGGGATGGCCTTCAGGAAAAACTGAAGAAATATAGCTCTTCGTTAATAGCACTTCACCGGTCCTAAAATAATATAAGAATAATTTATTATTGCATTGTAAAATAAAAAAAACATAACCTCAAAGTTTACCTCATATTGTAACCACGTTCCATCACCATATGATGAGAATTATAATCCCATTTATTCGATGATAAATCCTCAAAAAAGATTTCTAATGAACCAGCAGGGAATGCAGTATCTAAAAAAAATTGTATATTAAATATTAATTTATTCAGTAGCAAATGAACATCACAAAAAGTTAACAATGTATAAGCTATCGTTGTAGCCTTATAGGAACTTACTTAAAAGGCCAAATCTTGACTTGGGAGTATTGTAAAACGAACAAGGTGAAGCTTGGTGCAGGTAATATTTTCCAGAAAATGCTTTACTAAGCTGAAAACAATAAATGCTATTATTCATATTTATTTTGGAAATTAATTATTTTAAATCAATACAAGTTTAAATCGTCCATTGCAACATGAACAAACCAAATAGATACTCGTTAACATGCAGGATATTTTATAATATTTAAACATTTATTATTACTGTTTGGTCATCCAGGCCCTTTAAGATTTGGTAATTCGGGCATAAGTCATATGGTTCGTATTCATACTGGCTAGTGAATTCTGTACTTTTCTGGATTATCACAGTGGATGTCGTTGTTGTTGAAGTGATTGTTGAAGAACGACCGGTGTCGCTAACAACTGATTTTGTTTCTGTTTTCGAAGAGATGGATTTTTCAATTACGCCATTGACAGCATCAGGTGAAGTTGGTGTTTTTGAAGGTACTGTCAGTGAAGGAATTGGTGTTGATTCTATCGAATGATCAACACTTACCAAAAAGTTACAGCTAAGACCACTTTTCTCAATGTCTTTGTATGCTTTATCATAAGTACTCCAATCAGGGTTAGCATCTCTCGTTACTACCCAAAGGATATAAGGACTTCCTGAAATTTATTTTTATAATTGTATTTCATTTTGAAGTAGTTGAATTACGTTTATTAAAATTATTACCGCCAAAGAAGTTGTCATACTGGTTGATAACAGCTAACACCATATACTCTTTCCAACAGTCATCAGCCCCGATTACAGCGATTGTGTATTCTATCTCACCTGATATAAATATGAATGTGTGATATCAAAAGGTATTATAATTAGTTGTATTATATGAACTTACAGATACCCTGGCCGATCTTATGCCTGATTAATTCATTGTCATTAAATGGATTTTTTTCGATAATTGTGTTTGTATCTGAAAATATATTTTACTTAATCAATTACTGTGTAATTGGATTACTGTACGTGGTACAGTAACAAATTAATTTGTTTAAATCTAAAAAAAAATTGCTCAATGTATTATGATAAATATGTAAAAACTTTAATATACTTACAATATTTTTGACTACCGACGTTAAAGATTGCATATGGACTGGAATTTCCGTATGCTGGACTCAATAATGCTTTTTGGATTTCTGTAGTCTGGGTACTGATGATAAAAAACTTATTATTATAAATAACTAAGTATAACTATGTACGTAAAAAATGTTGAATACATTTAATCTTTTTTAAATCACAAATAAAATAAAAATAAAAATGTATAGTAGGGATCTTATACAGTGAAACCTCTAAATACCGGACACTCTCGGTCGCTTAAATGTCGTCCGCTATTTGGAGGTGTCCGCTATTGATAGGTGTCCGTTAAAGGAGGTTTCACTGTAATACTTTTATCACTATTCAACAAATTGTAAATTATAAAAAAAAATTCCAACTTAGTGGCGTTGCCTGGATTATGAAATCGGTTGTGTGTGAGGGGAGGGGGTAAATATAAATTAAACTAAATTTAATACTATTTTTGTGTTCAAATAAATTAAACATTACATTTATAAGAAGAATAATGCTAACATGTGAAAGGGAGTTAAACATCCAAAAAATCACCATGTCCACAAAACTGGTCTAACTTGTAATACAATTTGATATTTTTCATTATTAATTTCGTTCAATTCATTAGATAATTTAACATATTGGCAGTACCTATAGTGTGTGTTATTCTCTGATGATTTTATTTGTTAAATTGACAACATTCTGGTTTTAATCTTTTTATTTTATTTTTTTTAAATTTTCTATGTAGTTAATACTCACTAGAGATTGTATGATATATCAGTCATTTCGAATTCAATGTTGTAATCTTTATCGTCACATGGTGTTGTATCCTTGAATTCCAATTGATTGTCGGTACAAGGAAAACTGTTACCTGTTATATAAGGATTGATATTAAAATTTCAATATTTTTAATAAATGTTCAATATTAATAATTTACATACAGAAGAGCCCGGTTTTTAATGGGTTTTGTCCTTCCATGTATGTTGGTGTTGCAAGTTGTAGATACCATTTTCCTTGGAATGCTATTGTTGCCTGGACGCAAAATATATTTTGTATATTAACAATATTATAATACGTTTTATGAATTTTACTAATGATTTTTGTTTCTTCGAAACCTTTTTTATAAATATTCAATTACATCTATGTATTCATTTTTTTACTAAACATTTAAACATTATGTTGACATATTTTTTTATCATTAAGTTTTCATAATTGTATCATTTATTAATGATGCCATGAAGAAAATGGCTGAAGTATTATTATTAGTTATTGAATACTATTTTGGAATTTAATATATAATTGTATGTTTTCTCTACATGTATTATTATTATTTCATCATAGAAAAAAGTTATATACATTTTTTTCATACTTACGTATTGCGAATCAAATTTTTTAATATTCCATTTTGGGGGGCAAAATTTAGGCAAACTGTGAGCACAACTCTTTTTTTTTAATGGACATGCCACAGCAGCACCAATAATGACGCAAAGAATCAGTACAGCCCTCATCCTAATAATGTAAACATAATATTAGTAATAAAAAAGTGTATATTGTTTTTTTTTTCTGTACCATTATTATACGAGTTTGTTTATCTGTCCTAATATTTTAAAACAGTACACAATAAACTCAATTAAGTAAAGGTTTCATTATTATTCATAGTATAATGAATTCTGTAATGTTATAATGATTATTATTTTTAGAATTGATACTTTAATTAAACCATTTTATTGTTGATATTTTGTTTCAATCCATACAGTTTTACAAATAAATAGTTCTTATTTGTATTTATTTGTTCTTATTAGTAATTTTATTTAAATTTATCACTATTGATTGGTAAATCATAGTGCAGATTTTATTGAAATATTAATCACTTTCAGCATTATTAATTTTTAAAATTTTTTATCATTTAAATAATTTTAATAATAATGATAACGACATTATTAAAAGCTCAATTGGTTTTGATACTTCATACAAATATTATCTTGATTACTCGTGTTATAAGTTATAATTTAATACAAATTGGTTCTTTTAAGTTTCCAAGCCTATCATAATATTAACAATATATAAAAAAAATAGTGTTTTAAATTTAAATAATTTATTTTAACCTAACAATGATCGATATAAACAATTATTAAAATTAAAGTAAAAGTAAATTTTTTTTTATATTTATAATTGAGTATTCAAACAATTAGGACTGTGGTTTATTATGTTTTGAGAAACAGTCGAATAATACATTAATTGTATCTAAATAAGTAGATAACATCAATTATTATGCATAACAAACTACAACAACTATCTCAGATAACTGATATATATTATTACTTTGATAAAAAAAAAAAAAACTATTTAAGTACTAAACAATTATTTTGGTTTTTTCTAATGCAGTGTTCTTTTGTATATAAATATTTTACATATAATAAATAAAATAATATTCATATTTTGTTTAGGTATAAATATGTATTCCTATATAATAATTGTAATAAAGTTTAATTGTATATTAACAAAAGCTTACCTGTTAGTTGCCTTTGACCGGTTTCCAACAAGACGAACTGAAAATTGATTCTAGATTTGTTAGTACCCCTTATTTATACTCAAAAACTGTAGTAAATATTTATTTTATATGAACTAAAAAATCAATCAATGTCAACGTCAGTGTTTACAAAATTAACAATATGATCTGAATTTTTTTTATTTGATTTAACGAATGTTCAATAATGCAAAATGTATGAAAAATGCCTACTATTTGTTCGAAACATTGTAAACACAAAAATACATATTATTTTATTTTGAATAATAATTGTATTCTTATTTATTTTAATTCTTCCACAATTTCAAATTTATTATTATAGATTATGTGTTGTGGAGCAATGAATGCATTGATTTTATAATGATGCGTGTATTTGTTGCGTCTGTCATTATCACCTTTTGGACAGTAAAAATGCTTCGATTTTCTTCAACAGTATCTTTTCTGATAGGCATGTGAATCTAATTGTCATTTCGTGGGTTTTAAGAGTAAAATATTATAAACATTTTTCAAAAGTGATTGGAAAAATAAACAAAAAATTAAGGAATAACGTAAATTTTATGCAAAATCAATTTTGGTTTTTGTTGTAACATTAAAAAAAATAGTGTGCAAGTGATTATATCGCACTGCTGTATAGTAGAGATGGCGAGTAGGACAGAAGATGGTTTGTCAGTCTAGAATATATTGTATTAAATATATATTTAATTAAATTATGATATGTATATTTTTTTTTTTATACAAATAATTAAATTTTAAGTTTCGGACGACTTGCATATTCCCATACGGCAAAGTTAATACATTTTTTCCGTAAGTGTTGCATGTAGTTATCATAATATCTTATATCATACATTTCAGTGGCGTCATTTGGGGGGGGGGCAGGCGGGGGCAATTGCCCCACCCTTGATTTTTTGCGGGCCGGTCAAATTTTTGGTATGATAGGGGCACAGGGCCGCTGGAATGGTGGCTTCGCTCATAGTAGAGCTATATAAAAATATTTATAGAGCCTTACTCATAGTGGACCACTCGCCCTAATCTCATAATCGTAGAACGCTACATTTTTAGATAAGGGGTTATGTGTTTGAAAATGATATGTTCGAATAAAATGTGTTCGAATGAAATGTGTTCGAAAAAGCATATGTTCGGATGAATTTTTGTTCGAATAGTTAAACTCAGTCTTAATAACAAGCATATTATATTAAAATATTATTTATAAACTGAAAAAAATTATTAAATATATAGGTAAAAACAAGCATATTATATTAAAATATTATTTATTTATTTATTTATTATTTATGTAGTGAAAAAAATTATTAAATGTATAGGTCTATGTATATCGTCAAATAAAATAAACAAATGTATATACGAGTATATTCAAGTTAAAAGTTTAAATTGTACGCAATTCGGTGCGTAAATAATGTTAATTGTTAAATTGTCTTAAATAACCGTCTTTCCCTGGTTAACGGTATAATAGTTGGAATATACTATAGATAATAGATATCTTAATATCTATAATTTCAAAATAATAAATACAAAGTTTTCAAACAAAAATTCATTCGAACAAAAATTCATCCGAACATATGCCTTTTCGAACACATTTTATTCGAACATATCATTTTCGAACACGTAACCCGACACCACATTTTTAAGCAATTTAGAAACATATTTAAGTTATTAAGTTATGAAATTGTAAACGTTTTTCGCCTAACGTTAGTTTAAAAATCTGTGTTAAGATTACGGAGTAGATACTAGATACCTCCAACCGTGATTATGATTTATTGGTATTTAGTTTTGATAACACTCTGTTATGATAATATTGTGATTTGTGAATAGTCTGTTATCGATTAGATACATTGTACTTCTACAGAACTTTAAAATTCAAGTATTATTTTACCAGCAGCTATTGATCTGATAAAATGTACTAGACAAAGTTTAAATGAAATGCGGAGTGATACATTTTGGGTTGATACAATAAAAAATGCTGAATTAATTGCTACTAAAAATGGAATTCCTACAAATCACAGATCTAGCAGATCACTATGTTTCAATAAAAGGCTCAAAGACGACTACTTTACTGAATCATCAATAGGGAATACTTCAAATAACACACTAAATAATTCAGTGAATGAATTAAAAGTATTATTTTATTCAGCAATTGATAGGCAAGTGTTCTGCAGTGTTATTACAGTTTAAATATTTTAAATGAGTTATGATTTGAAAATATGATTAAAATAATTGCTTACCAATGTAACTAGGGACTTATTTTGTTTTTTACTTGTTTTTTACTGATTTATTTGCAGACATGAAATCTCGTAGATATCCTTTAAAAGCTTAAGCTTATATTAATTTTTGCTATTTTATTTAAATTTAATTATTATATCATATTATGAACTAGTATATTATTTTTAGCTGTATTATTTATTTTTCTTCTTGCTTAATAGATATAGCATTAGTTAAAAAAAATATTTGTTTTGTTATTCTTTTTTCGAGCTTTGTAATACACATATTATTTTAACTAAATAATCAAAGGGCCGGTAAAAATTTTGCCCCACCCTAAGAAAAACTGAAATGACGCCCCTGATACATTTATAACATAGATTAAGCTAGTATAGAGAAAAATATTAATCTAACCGAAAACTTGACGATTTAGACGACTAGAAGAATTAAATACTAAAAAGTAATAGTAACTTATCGATTAACAAATAACAATAGGACAAAGTGCCCATAACCATAGAATCTAAAATAAATTAAATATAAATTTTACGTATACGCTCACAAAACGTAACGTTTTATATATTGACTCTGGACTTCTGGAGTTTTTTTTTACAGTTATTTGAATAAAAAGTTATGAAAAACCTTGTGTTGGGTTTTTCAACCTTAGGTATAAATTACAACAATTTTATGAATTTTCAATTTCATAATACCATGCAAATTTTCCCGATTTTAACACGTTTCATAAACAATTGAACTTTAAATTCTTATCAACAAAAATTGTTGTGGCTGATGGACAGATACCGCGTGGGTCAGTGGTGTCACTAGTGTAGGAAGTGGTGGAGGAAAAAAGTTCACAAACAGTTCACGGTATTATGATTTTTTTTATTGTGGTGGATGAAAATACAACCGTCAGAAAATGATCAACACGAAAATCAAAATAGTGATGGGGGGGGGGGGGTGAGGAGCGTGTGTCGTTCAGTGTCAGTCAGAGAACTCACTCTCGACCGGTTCGGAGTCTCAGCGGATCGACCGTTCCAGGCGCGCTTATCGCGCGTCGGTGTCATCCGTCGTCGATTGGCGGTTGAAAAGAGAATTAATTGCGCGGATTTCCGCGCAAAGGCTGTTTGAATTCAAACGGCTATTACGCGAGCCCGCGTCATTGTGACTAACGATTTTTATTTTTATTTTTTTACTACAATAAGCAATTAGTAACACATATAATATACTTTATATTGAATTTTAAAGACTTTTGGATAACTACATTTTTTTATAGACATTTCAAAAAAAAAAAGCGGGTAAGTCGTGAATGTCTCTCTGCTGTACAGTGGGTTGCAAGATGGTCACTGTAATGGATAGAATTAAATTTGAATCCAATGATATTATATCATTGCATACGAAAAACGATTCTGAGCGGAATAGGTTAGGATCTGTCTAAGATATATTATAGATTATTATAAATTTTCAAACCATAGATTTAAAAAGAAAATTTTTATGAATTTTCTAGCTTAAAATAATTTGCAAATATTCGTGGTTTTTACGTATGTTGACAAAGTTAAAATTTGAATGCTTGTAAAAAAAAAATTGTGATTATGTACTTCTTTCAACTATAATTGTAAAAATATTTTAGGAGCCTTGAATTTAATTTTCAAATTTTAGATTTAAAAAGAAAAACTTTTATGAATTTTTATCTAAGATAATTTGAACATTGCCGTAATTTTTACGTATTTGGTCAAAATTTGAACTTTAAATGCTTATAAAAAAAATCATACCTATGTATTTTTAAAAATTTTCACCTGCTATTGTTACAATGTGTTAGTATCCTTGAATTAAATTTTCAAGCTTTTCTACCCAACAAATAGATTTTTATCGATATATTTTATAGAAAAAAAAAACTAAAAAAGTTGAAAAATTAAAATGTCAGGAAACAGCTCAAAACAAATCTAAATAATTTGAATTTTGTATCAAATATAGAAAATACCGATATAAATATTTAGTGAAAATTTCAATTATCTGCGGTCATTTGCTTTTGAGTTACACTAAAATAAGTAAATCGCCAAATGAGAAATTTAGTGAAAATCCAATGTTCTAAAAATTTAATTTTCAAACGCTCATAAAAATGTAATTTGAATTTCTGGTGACTATTTTTTTTGCAATAAAGATTGAAAAACCTAACCTAACCTTTTTAAAATTTTGCACAGTGTAAGTTTAAATTACCTAAAATATCACGGGAGAATAGAAAGACATTAATTTGGATAATTCCAAAAGCAAATTAAATTCGTATTGTATATAAAATATCTAATACAAGTTTTATATTTAAGTTTCTATCGTTATTTTTTTTTTTTTTTTTTATTAAAGCAACAACAACTAAGGTTATTGGCATTCTATCGTTATTGTTAATATGTGAATCTAAACAATTAATTAATTATAATAAATAACCATTTAAACTTCATAGTTCTGTCGTTTTATTTGTACTTATTTACATTCTTTGGGGGACAATCCTAGTAGTATTTTTTTATTTAAAACGAGATAGGTACCTAACCTGCATAATATAAATATCTTGTTTACATAATAGTTTTAGCAGATATAAAATAAAATTTCATTAAAATATGATTTATTCACGTTTTAAAAAATTCTGGTTATGTTTTTAATTTTAGGTGATATACTGATATATTCTGTATATACCTTTCTGTTTAGAATGACATTTTTTTGACAAGTGGACAGTACATTATATTTGTTGGTGAATCGAGATAACTTCTTAGTAAGCATCATCAAACACGGAAATGAGTCAATAAAGATGGTTTTTTTAAAAAGTATTATGCTTTTATAAATTATTGTAATAGAAAATGAATGGATAAGTTATCGAACAGTTAACAACTAGCTTTTACATAAGAATTGTTGTTTTTAATACAATTTTGAACCATGGAGGATAAATAAATATGACATAAATAGCATTTAAAAACATTTTTGTGATTTTTTATGGTTGACATATTTTCAACAAGTATTTTGACATAAAGCAAAAACTTGTTCAAATATAATAGGTATGTAATAATGTTATATGTTTGTTTAACATGACAATTGATTTATTTTAAATCAATAAATTTGAAACAAGATGCCATTAAATTGATTTAGCATTTTATAAAATATTACATCACAAAGTCAATATTTGACGATGTAATTCTAATAGTTCTGTGACACAATTTGAATTTCACATAATTTCTGCATATTGTTTTTATAATGATTTTGATAAATTATTAATAGTTTTATATTACCTTCTATAATCCTAAATCATCCATCGCGTTGCGTTAAATGCGGCGAGGCTCATGAATCAGAAATCTGTACCAAGGATCACTCCAGCCCAGCTAAATGTGTCCACTGTTCCGAAAATCATACGGCCAGCTTCAAGGGGTGCCAGTTCTATCAAACCATTCTAAATCGCTACAAATTAAAGTCTTCAAATTCCAAAAATAATATCACATTTACAAAAAACATATCCTCGAAGTCCCTTCCCATTGACCCCTCTCAATCCATCCCATCATATGCGGCTACTACTTCGGGTTCAAAACCGAACATAAATCCGCAAAACTCTAATTTAAAATTAGCTCTATCAAAATTCCTATCCGATTTAACCTCCATAATTAATTCTTTTCTTTCCGCTATAATAACAAACAATTAATTACGATTATGATATTTACATTTAATATTATTTCTGTTACTATATACACTAATATTCCGTTCTGTTTACTCTTATCTGACATCATTATCTTATTTATCATTATATCATATGCTCATTATTATTAATTACCAATTATTACTTATTGTATATTGTATCACTGTTTCTATCAATATTGTAATTGTTGAACTATAATAGTTATACTGAAAGTTCTTAATAAAAAAAAAAAAATCCTAAATATATATATTTCTTTAATATTACATTAAATGTTTAATGCAATTTAACTATATTTTATGCGGTATTATATACCGTTGTAAAAGGTAAAAAATTGTTAATTAACAAACTAATTTGAGTAATTAAACAACTGCTTATCAAACAATATATTTTTCGATCTTAAAAAGAAGCTTTTGTTCAATGATACCTTTATTTTATCGGTAAACACTCTATCTTTGATTATAAGAACTAAAATTACATTAATTCAAATTTAAAAGTTTAATGTACCTAATTATTTTTTTTGCTTTAAAAAAAAAAAATTATTGTTCTAAAGACTATTAGCATTTCTAGAATATACATTTTGAATTTTTATTATTATATATATATGTGTGTGTGTATATATATACTTTTAAACTTTATTTTAAAACAAACTATTTGAAAATATATATTTATAAACATGGGACATGTGAGAAAAGTAGCCATTCAACAACATTAATTTCAATTACATCATAAAATATACTTTGTAATATTATAGGATGGCAGAACGTTATAGTTCAGAGTCGTTTGTTGTATAGGCAGTTAGTAGGCACTATGATTATTGAATTCAAATTTAACACATCCATTACAGTATACCTAATGTACATCAGCAGCAGTATTGTGTACGTACAATGTACATCTTATCACTTACACCTACCCTACACAAATGTTAAGTATAATATGTTTTCTTATATAATACCTATTTAATATGTAGCATATTGTATTATGTCAATATCATTATACTTGCATTTACAACAGCTTGTTTCTTGTCAAACGTATTACCGACCTACTCGTTTTCATATTCAAATTTCTAGTTTCAAGTTATTGCTATAACTTATAATATTGCACTTACACGCAAATGATATTATTATAAACCCTGCATGGTTTTGTTTAATATAAAAGATATAAACAAGAATTAATATTTGGTTACACAATTTTTTTTCGTGCATAAATGCAGTAACGTATTTTACATGACACAGAAAATAAATAAATGCAATATTATTTCGATCACGTTGTAGATTTTTAACGGAGTTCCGAACTTTTTTGGGCGGTGAAAGCAGTATAAGGCTCATACATGGTTTATTATTATAGATATTATTGGATATTTGTAGTAGAATCATTTAATTTTTCAACGAAAACGTTTAAAAAAAGGATGCTATTTTACTGTTCTCCATTTGATGATCTGAAAGATATTATTATTTGAAAAAATATAAAATATAATAATAGATGATACGATGTGCAAATAATAACTTCATATGTTCTCCATCTTTTCTATCTGTAATCAAAAAAAAATGAAAATAAATATGAAAATTTAACTATTTTCATGATGTTTTATTATAATGTGTACGTATAGGTAATGGTCATATACATCAAACATGATGGATTTCAGTGTTTTTCTTTCTATATTATTTTAACATTAAGTAAAACAGCGGTCCTATATATTTTCGCTTTTGATTAACGAGATTTATTTTCATATCAGAAAAGATGCTGTTGAAGACATCAGGATTTTAAATTAAAGATGATAACAGACTAAAAGAAAAAAACCACACATAAACTTTAATCATTAAGATATTGTTGATTTCAAAACTTATATGATTATTATCATGGATTTATTGTGTTTTATGCAATGCATAAGTATACCTGCTGTCTAATTTATATGTAGTCTGTGTGCTTTGAACTTGCAAAGTAAAAAACAAAAATTAAAATGTTTTCGGTATTGGTAAATAAATATAAAATACATTTCCGTATCGTGTTAATTTAATTAGTATTTTAGATGTATCAACTATTCGTTATTTCTTCGTAAGATAAAATGATGCAAAATGATTGAGTATAACTTTAAATAATATTTTGAAATAAGTTTAAAACAAGCCCAAGATTTCGATTTCTTGAAAATTATTATTCATACATAGGTTTTAAAATAAGGGCATTTGGAAGGCAAAAGCAATCTACCAATGGTTATACTCTTGACGAAAATTTAATGATAAAAATAATCACTATGTGAATCTTGGAAATGTTGTTGGTACATTTGAAAAGATACATTTGGAAAATTAAATACCAGTTCCTGCCATGTTAGGTGAAAGTTTTTCAAACAAAATTCATTAAATATTATCCAAAACGTTAAGAGTACGATAACATTTAATCAAATTAATGGAAAAGCAACTAGTAGGTAACGTTGAAATTTGAATATATTTTTCCGGATTATAGGTATATTTTTAAAAATAACTAACTTTTCCCTTTTTTATTTCTATGCATATTATAATTTATAATATTCATAACTATTCGTGCAAGATTAATGATTGGTACTTTCTAAAATTAATCGGTTTTAACTGTTTAAAGGGAGATACTTATATTTGTAAATTTTAAAGTTTAATACTTCTAATAAAAATACAGGCAATACAGCTTATTTTTAACGCCTTAAAGTAATTTATTTACTTCGTACACTTGAGAATCGCATTTTTTTTTTCACTTTTATGTTAAACTTCTGAAAAATTAAAGATTAGCAGCTTATAAATAACTCGATTGCAGCTATTTTATAATTGTTATGAATTCTGAATTATTTCATAGAAAATTAATAAGTATAGATACTATATATTTTAACCATGTACACGTTGCCTGTAATATTATTTGCCATGTTTTGACTATTTATCCAAAAAACATAGATTAAAATTTCTCTAGCATCGATTTTTACTAATTTACTTATTGACAGTATAGAAAACAACCATTCAATTTTCAACTTTTAATTAGTATAAATTATAAAGGTCTATGCCGTTAATAACCAATACGTTCTGGTCATTGGTGCAATGGATTTATGTAATAGTTTGATATCATAATACTGCAGTTTTAGAATAAAGTTATCACGATGTTTAACTCCGTTTAATCGAAAGTAACAGCTGGTAGATGGAGTCGGTAAATGACTGTGAAATAACGACATTGCATTTTATCATTGCAGGGAAGTCTCCCGTCTCCCCCATATGCTGTCAATTGACCCTTAGGAATACTGAAATGTTTCCGTTGTTTAATTAAAATATGGTTTACAATAAATTATATTTCTGGTAATTGGAAATATTTCCGTTGTAGTAAATAATATTTTCACCTTTTTTTTCAACTAGTTACAGGGAGTTGTAATCATTAAAAGTTTTTAACGTATTTCTTATAGAATGATATCATTGATCATATCAATAATCAGTAACTACAATTTACTTATAATGGAATGATATTTTGAAGCAGTGATTAAAAAAGCTTAAAATAAATATGAACATGTTTAGTGAAGCCAATTATTTTTTTTAAAGAGTAGGTAAGACGTACGTGTAGGTAAGAAATATAAAAATAAAATATCATTAAACATCTTAAACTACCAAGTTGATATTGAATCATGGTAATTATTTTAAATGTAAATACACTTATAATCGTTCATTTTAACAATAATATTTGTAGTAAGAGAAGATTTTCTTTAGATTTCGTAAAATTAACGTTATTACAAATTGGAAGTACCTATTTATAAGCAGTGTGATTGAATACAATATATGTTATCAAAATTTATATGCGCAAAGAAAGGTGATATATTTTATATGACTGATATGTTTACCCAATAACTAATTTTCATTTTATAATCTCCCTAACTATACATTTTTCAAACCCTATGATTTATTTCCCAACAAGATCAGTTATTGACTTTTAATTTACTAACATAATTATTTAAATTTATATTTTTACTTTATTTATTTAAATAATACATTGGAACAACGATATTTCAATATCAAGCACATCATTATTACTAAATATTAATGAATTTCGTCAAATTATCAAAAGAGTAGGTATGCAGAAAAAATATAGAATATTTTGTAATATTATAGTAATAATAATATTCAAGTATCTAATCAACTTCAATCAAAAACATAAATGTATCATTACTCTTAAGACTAAGATAGATTGATAAATTTTTTTAGCTGAAAACTCATCCTTTGAGAATGAACAAATAATGTTGTTTACAACTAAATCTTATGTGCAATATTTAAAATTAAGTGTTTATTGGACTATGGACTTAACTATTTAAACGGTTCCAACACATTATTACAATCGTATAAAATTATCATTCTATGTTATCTATGATATGTTAAAACTAAAAAATTGCCTCTTTTTATACGATTTAATGATTAATACATTTATAGAAAGAATTTTTTATTCGATTTCTTGAAATTCTAAATAATTGTTTAGCTAAGAGATAATTATTATAAGCTTTAAGATTAGATTATTATATGCAGTGAAACCTCTACATACTGGACACTTAGTCGCTTAAATGTCGTCCGTTATTCGGAGGTGTTCACTATATTTAAATATTTAATTTATTTCCAATTATTTTAATCAAACCATTTTAACCAAGTTTCATATAAACTCATAGCATCATACACTGGGGCCTAGTTAACAAACCTATTGTAAAATAATTCAAGCTTTCGAGTATATTCATAATATCATATAATAAGTATTCAACAAGGTACTTTGATCAAGTTTAGTTATTGTACTCATTGTATGGATTGTAAATACTCAATAAATGCTCTTTTAGAATTAAAATAAATTAAATGTACCTATTTACCTATACCTGTTTATTTTAGACCAACTTTCATAACTTTTATACTACGAGATTATTTTGAATCTGTGTTTTAAAGTATTTGATACACTGTCGGGAAAATGTTATATTAGCGCAAAATTGTTGTGTAAAGCAAATTTTTGGTCGGAAAACGGTGTTATCGAGTAAATTATTTCAGGAAAGTCAACTGATTTCGAAACATTGATATTGTTCTTAGAACGTATTCTTTATAGATACTTATCCATAAAAAAACTATTTCAGAGATATTTCAACTTTATTTTTGTGACTATTACAATAAAATAATGTTAGACTGACGTTAAGAAAATATAACGACATCACGCGTGATGTGGTTGGTAACAATATAATTACAATATTTTCCATCAGATGAAAATACTTGTGCTATAGTACACGCCTTTTACTGCTATATCAAACTAACTTTTAAAATATATAATCCATATGGGAGGTATTCGGTCGGCCGTCAACGAAATCGCACGCGGGAACGGTTTTTTATTCACACAGCCAAAATTCCAAACCGAACCGGAAATAACTCCATATATTAGGTAAGTACCTATTACAAATAGCGAAATGGATGAACAGTAATCGGTTCGGAAATACGGGGCCAAGGCATAACGTCACACGATCTGCTGCGGAGTGTGCTCGTACCAATGTGCAACGCGTCAGTGATGTGTGTTCAGCCGGTCGGATTCACTACAGTACATGGCATAGCACTTATCGACAAAGAGCACCGGGTGAATAGGGAACCAAAAGCTCAAAGAGAATCTCCGGAATCACTCACCCGCCAATCGCAACAGTTTTGTATAATAGTACCTACCAACGAGTATAAATTGTCTGTTTTCACCAAAAAAGATTAAAATCGGTCATTATTGATAAAACTTTTGTGTTCAGTAGACGTTATTAGAATGATAGGTATAAATACAAACAATATCTATGATTCGCATAGAAAATGATTCGAGTTGCCAAAACCCTGAGTTAGACCAAATATTTAAGACTTAATTTCAAATCAAATTTTAGAGATGGGGTCATATTAAAAAATAAAGAACAATTATCAGAAATACCAGTATTATATGAGGTGATTTTTATTTTTTACAAATCATTAACAATTTCCCTTAATTTAGAAACAACCAATCATAATATGTTTAGGTACTCGTATTTATACTGCAAACGAAGTACAATTATATATAACTATGCTTGTTATTATAAAGGTTATAACCGAACTCTGGGTGTTCGGTTCGGATCGAAAATCGAACTGGGAACTCCAAATAATCGAACCGAACCAAATACCTAATAGTTTGGTTCGATAATCAAACCAGAGAAATAAATATTACATTTTATTGCATTTTAAATAAAATAATAAAATACTATTCAATTTTGACTGTTTTAATGTACGGTTCGAGTTCGATGAAATATTTGAAGAGTTCGATTAAGTTCGGGTTCGATTAAAATGTGTAGGTTCGGATCTGTTCGAGTTCATTAATTTAAAGAAAAGATCGGTTCAGGTTATGTTTGACCTTAAATATTATGGTTCATAACATAGGTATCTTGTTAGAAAACAAAATATTCATCATTAATTATTATAAAATTACATTTTTTAAATTGTTTCACCTTTACAAAGCTAAATATTTGAAAAATGTTATGATTGAATATAGTTTTGGTTCTGCATAACTGAGTTAAAAAATCTCTAATGGAGATTAAGATGTGGTAAATCCGCGGGAATTCATCACGGGAAGTTTTGGACATAGCTATCAAACAACAAATTAAATACACATTTTGAATCATATAAAGTTAGTATTTTTAACGGGCAACGAAGTGCACGGGAATCAGCTAGTATATATAATATAATGATAAAAACATTTTTAAATAAGAATTTTGATATTTAAATTAAATGTTAATCGTTTTGATTAATATAGCAGTTTTCTGTAAAATATTAAAATATAATATTACCTATATTTTTTTGATTTAATTTTGAGTGATAAAATCTATGAAAAAAAATTATCTATGTTAAGTATATTGGATTAATTACAGGATGAAAGATGTTGTACAATGCATGGACACCCATTGGGGGGAAAGATTGGGCACTTGCCCCCTGGACAAAAAATAATATGAATGGGTTGTGTATGATGAACCTTCATCGTGAAAGAGTGAACATAAACAAGGATATTTTCATTCAGGATGTCATTAATATGTTTCGAATCAAACAAAGAAATTTGCAGTTCTTATTTACCGATACGAAATAATATATTAAATTAGATTATTTGATTTTCTATTTTTTTTTCTATACTAATTAAAATGTTTTTAATCAACTGTACCTACATATATATATAATAATACAAATATAACATGCATATTTACATTCATATGTGAAAATAACATTAAATCTTTATTATCTTGCATTTGATATATTTTTTTTTTTGTCTCTCCTCAAAATTTTACTTATGGGCCCATATATACATGGGAACAACGTGTGTTATATTATAATTTAATGTGTTGGTTGTATATAACATATGTTACCTACAGTAGTTTTTATACTATTTACCGTGTTTATAGTTAGGTAAGTGCTATGAAGTGTATTGTTATAAAATAGAGTCGGTATAAGATACTGCTAGGTAATTATTTTAAGCGCTGCATTTAAACTTTTAAAACATTAAACTTAATATGTACCTATTAATATTTCATAAAAGCATTCTGTAGCAATGAAAAATTCTGAAAAAAAATTATTATGTAAGAACAATTTTAGAGATCGAATACTGTCAAAATGTCATATACATGCAGACTGTGTATGGTTCTTCATTTAAAAATATTTAAAAAAGTATTAAGTTTTTAAAGTATTAAAATTCATTTTTTGACACAATATAAATCATTTTTCGGGTTTCTTCCAAATTTTCCAATTAACCAAATGGTTTTTAAACACAATATTATATAATATATTTTTTATCTCTTAATGATAACTTTTTAATATACTATGCTGAATAAACTCATCGGTGCTCATTATTCAAAATCATGAAATCTGCATAAAATTACAACTGAATTTAAATAAAATATTACAAGATTAAATGCTTAGATGATAATTTAAAAACAATTGCAATCCTTTAAATTCGAAAGTTATTTACTATTATTTGAATATTCAAGTGTGTATTCTGTCGAATTTTTTGTATCACATTAAATTAAAAATACTAATGCCATTTAGGGTACTATTTTTAGACCCGATTTTTATTTAACACTAACAAGAAAACATTTAAAATAAACAAAAGATAATTTTCACAAATAATATAAAAAGTTTTGGTATTTTTAATTTTAAAAGAACAGAAAAATGCCATCGTCGTGTAGTAATATAAATATCTTCATTCTTTTTTCTCTTTACCCGGTTTTATTTTTGCAATTTTAAATATTTGTCACTAGTGCCTATATTTTCTTCATACTTACAACAACGTATAATATGATTGCTCAACTGTAATCATTAAATATATTTGTATATTATAAAGTTTCTTTAAATCATACAAGGGGAAAAAACAAAAAATAAACCTTTAATATATTTTTATTAAAAAAATTATGTTTATTGAATTCAAGAATAATACATGTCTTCATTTATAATGTTTTTTTTTTATTATTATTATTTAAGTAAGCCTTCAACTCCTGAGGTTATTAGCCTGTAACAATTACAAAATAGTGGTAATAGAGTATTGGTCTTAAAACTATGAGGATACATTATGTTTAAGCTTATAGAATATATGTACATTTGGTTATTTTTCTAAATTAGTTTTTCTAAGCCATTTATAAAATTGTAAAATTAGTTTATGGTCTGATAAAAACAATTTTATTTATACGTACATTGATTTATGTTACATAGTTTGAGTTTTCTTCATGGTTTTAATATAAGTTCTGTAAATTATGTATAATACATATATTTTGACATTTTGTATTAACCGATGAAAATTATTATTTTAAACAATTGTTTTTGTTTTGCCTATTTGTTTGTATATAGGTATTGCATTATAATTTGCGAGAAGTCTAAACAAGTAAGCTACATTGTTGTCATACATTTTTAATGGTCTTTAATTATGTTTCAATATATTTAGAAAAGTACCTTTAACTTTTTTGATACTACTCCAAACAAGCGATTTATTCTACCTTAATATGATCAGTCAATTTTCGATACCCCTTAAACAGATATGATTTTGACGGGTAGTTAGACACAATAATGTGTACACACCAAGCTATTTGATTTTATTATTATATATATAATTTTATTATATTGTATACATAATTATTAAATACATGGCAAACTTCTTTATATTTTGTATTACGCTGTAGGTTTAACTCATTATTGGCCATACAAAATCGTATATGTATAATACAATATATTACTAGCTGTTATCAACGTATAAGGCAATACCGGCGAACCATAGAAGGTGATAATTGATTTTTCGGTATAAAAAATACGTATTAATCTAAATATTTAGAAAATTTGGTAGTGTATAATATAGGAAATATTTATTTATATCTACGACGATAAAATTTTTCAATTTTCAAGTCCTTACAAATAACAAGCAATTTTGTTTAAAATGTTTAAATTTCTATAACTGAGCGTCGAATTTTCATCAATAATAATACCATAATACTTCACTTATTAAAAATCGCCACCCAACATTAAAGATAAAAACATTTTTATTACTTAATAAAATTATGACAGATGACACAAGAAGCCATCCTTATAAAATCAATTATCGCTCCACGCAAAATTGAATATTTATAATAATGGATTAAAATTAAAATACGCCGATATGGATCAGTAGGTTCATTATTCACATCATCGTAATAAGTTTCGTAAATAGACACTACGGAGTATTTAATAAAATGTTCAAATTGTGTGTTCATTGTTGTAACTTGTTTTTGTATATTATTTTGTTATGTATGTTTCGATAAGCAATTAATTAATTAGGCCATTTACTACAATCAATCGTTTATTGTACATTGTAGTCTTCCCCCTTTTGTTGTATTCGCTTACATAAATTGTTTTAAATGAAGTTTATTCCAATAAATGATGACAGTAAAATTTACTCCTGATGTAATTTCAGTGGAATGTGTCAAGGGTAGTTCATGAGTATTGCTGAAGTCACACAAAAAAGAAAATATTATGACAATAAACCTACGTATTATGGGAATAACCATCATTCGTTTCAATTTTGTACATGATACATGAATTATGGTTATTCGATACGCTTTTGTCAATAATAGTCTATCATAGCCACATAATATATTGTGATGATACGTATAAATATGTTAAATACTGTGAAGTTTTCTTTTTTAAACTTGCATAATAAAACGACCAATTGATCAATTAGACTATAGTACCAATTAATATTTTATATGACGTAAACATATTCAAACTCCTTAACCTTTAAGAACTCTTAATCTCTTCTCAGGTTAGGTTCTGTCTCCAATTAAGGTATCTATTATTTAAATGAAAACACTGTCGCATTAATAACTATTTTGAGATAAGATATATGTATATGTTTTTAAAAACATACATTTAATTCAGAACGAAATAGTTCTAGGTGAAATATAATATATACGAACAATTAAAAGGTTTTATATGAGAAAGTTTTTACTATAAGTTTCGACTAAAAGAAAACAAATTTCTAATGTTAATGCAAAATAATTTTATGAATTTTTTAGATGTTTTTATAATCATTAAGAGTCTGGACGACTCTTGGATGAACTTATGAAGAAAAAAATAAATACAGTTTCAAGTTGAAAGTAGTTTAAAATAGCTCTCCTAAAGAATTTAATATTTTGAAATAACATAATTTAGTTTTGAGTCCATGATGTGCCCTGCTATCATAGAATGTATATTTTAATTTTAAATTTTTTTTTTTTTTTTTTTTATTAGCTTTTAGTCAGAGACTACGACAGCTCGACAACTATGCACATTTTTAATGTTATAAAATGTCATTTATTAAAAAATTATTATCAACTTATTATTATAATTGGTATTCATAGAAATTACGTAATTACAATGATTATATAATTGGTACGATGGTTTATGCCAATATCTAATAATTCCAATAAAAAATTTTCTAGAACAATATTGTTGTCCTATTATTGGACGTTTTATGTAAACAGTAAACACCTACACGGCCATCTATACATCTGACATACCTACCTTTTAACACAAATGAGATTTTCAAGAAAAATTCAATATGTAATGTTATATACCGACTCAAATCTAATTTTGATACAAATTGACTAATTGAGACATTTAAATTTCTTGGCTGAAGTGTGTTGAAACTCTGCACTTGAACGCTATACGGAGACGAATTAAAACGAATTAATTAAATAGATATAGTAACGAGACGAAGTGCACTAGTTCGGAACACATACAGCTATTGTATTGTCATAAACATAATAATTTATATTAAATAATATTAATACAAAAAGGACACAGTCACATTTGAAAAAATCATTATACCTACTCCAAATGTGAATAAATGTACCATATTATTGTGTTGAATGAGCAAACTACACAATACAGACTTTATATTATAACTTAATAAAAACGGAAACTTTATTTTCCGTTCTACCGATGCCAGTGCAATATTATAATATTTGGGCTACAATGCAAGAAGGACATCTTTAGTTATTGTTATTATGTTTTTTTTTTACTAAGAAAACTTGAATTCAGTATGAAATTGTTTACTATTATATAATATAATATTTTATTAATATTATACAATAATATTATAATCTACTTATACAATTCGAGTTATTACATAGTACCTAACCTTGTCAATAAATTGTTATTTAAATATTATAAAATTTTCCACAAATAGAAGCAGATGGTTCTTTTTTAAGACCAGAGTGGTTTTCATACAATTTACAGTTTCAGACTGTTTCAACCAGACAAAATAAAAATTATTGTTGCAAAAGAGTTTCAGCTCTATGCCTTCAATCAACAATATCACCAATTCACTCTACTATTATATTCACCATTATGCATCTAACACTTTATCCACAAACTAAATTAATCTTTATGGTAATCGTACAATATGGATAAACTATAATTTAACGAAACTTGTGCATGAAAGACTATTGAGGGTGCAGCTATTGTGCACATTAACACGTCATGTAGTTCTATGCACAGTTTATCCAAATCACATAAACTATTAAACGTCCAACGAATCAAATTAAACTAAAATGTATATTCCATAAGAATGCAACCAGCTAGGACGTTACACCGTAATATTGCTAGTCATACACTCATAAAAATATACTAAAATAGTTAAATTGTAAACTAATAATCAATTAATTATTAATTATTAATTATCTATATTATACATCTTTATAATTCCTATAGAACTATCGTTGTAATGATTAGGTGACACATAAATACTTGTAGTTTAAAAGTATATTTCGAATTTTAATGCATTAGTTTGATTTTTTTTTTTAAATTATCCCGCGGCAACTTAGGCCATTGGGAAGGGGGTAGTACTGTAGGTTTTTATGGAACTGTAGGTTGATTTTACACGTGGGTGAGAGTTTTGGCAGAATTTCTATTGGGGCAACCGTAGGTTTCTGTCATGCCCCGGAGTGGGGGATGGCGGCACTTGTTCTCCGGACACCGTGACTTGCCCGGAGAAAAATGCCGCGCGATGGTCGAGGATCGAACCCGGTACGGCAGTTTGATTTTTATAATATCATAATAATATAATATATAAAACTACTGACAAGTGACAAATTTAAAAACAACTAATAATTAAATTTCCAACGTCACATAAGGACATTTTATAGAACAAAAATAAAATATTATTGGGGTTCTTTTGAGTCTTCGTAAACTTGCAGAGAAACTGAGAATTTTCATTGTGGTAGACCTTAAATATACCGAATTCTATTGTATTCTAAACAATACTGAATCTTAATATTCGTATGCAAGTGAATTAGCTATATATCTCTTGTTTATTTGAACACTTTAGTTTATACTTCATTTTTATTGGCATAGTGGTAGGATACCGATGGATATCTCTCAAAAAATAAGAATAAATACCTAACTATTTATAGAATTATCGATTAAGTCGATTAAATTGTAGATTATACTCAAAGAATTTTTAAATTAGAATCATTTGAGTATAACAAAACACATAAAATAATTTCATTTCTTGTTATGTACTTGCATGCGGTTTTCGAAATTTTTTTTTTATTGCTCGATTGCATAATTATAGTAACATATAAAATCGATAAAAAAGATTTGTCATTCTCATTAAATCCAATAAAAAAAAAGTTTTAATTAATACAAACAATATTTTTATTTCTTTTATTTCATTTATTTATTTTGTTAGTTTTCTAGTTTAATGTTGTACTAATTTATATTCGTAATTCTGATTTAATGACAAACAATTTTTTTTAATACATACCAAGATGCGTAAAATTTTGATATATTCAAACTACTTCGGCATTTAATTTAATTTATCATAGATAATAAAATGTTACAGTTTAAAATTATATTAATTTATTTTTTACGTTGTACAATATATTAACTATACATAATATCAACTTTATATATAATCAATAAAAATTGTTTGTTTGCTTTTATTTATCTAAAAACTATGAATACCTAATTAAAAGTTAACATTTGAATTTACGAATGTATTCTATTGTTTCATAATAATATTTTTATGGTTGTACTGTGTATTTCAAAAATAAATTGTTTGTGAGTAGATATGAAGTGTATTAATTATCCTTTAAATCATTAAATTATTAAATTACTAATTTTATTCAACAGTCTATAACTTTTAACTTTTTAACAGGTTTTAATGTGATCGATAATTTAACATTTTACTAATTAATACAAATTATCTAATATTTTACGAAAAATAAAAGCTTTGTATATTATTTGGAACTTTTAACTAATATTATTTGTAAGTCCCACTAAAAATCAAATATAATTATAATTGTATTAATTATTGCATAATATAATATATTATAAATTTATAAATGATATAGCCGATTAAGCAATATCATTATAATGAATAATAATTTTACGACTTTTCCTTGATAATCAAAATACAGTGGATAAAATGTAAATTTTTCTACAAATATTACTTGACATTTTCTATACTCTCAATTTAAAGATACATCAAAAAGTGGTTTTCTAGCGATATATGATAGCATGTGGTTTTAGTTATTTCTTTATCACTGCTTTTAGTTTAGTCTTAGAGATCAAGACTCCTCTAATTAAACTGTAATAATATGATTGGCATAAATTATATGACGCCACGGTATATGTTTATAAATTATTCTCGAGGCCAAATAATAAATGGAATGAAAAAAAAAATATAACCTAAAAGAGACGTGTTGTGTAATATTTTCACAAACTTTTTGATAATACAAAATCAACCATTGGGTTACGAGGGTATGTGATTGCTTGATTGCTTTAGCTGTAGCCCGTTATTGCAAAAAGTTTTTTGTTTTCCCTTATTTTTGTTCTTCCATCAAGTGCCCACCATTGCCGCCGGTCGTGTCGAGTTCTGTTTTTTATTTGCATTTTGGCCTTCTCTTCTTCCCAACCCCAACCCCAAAACTTTAGCCAGTTCGCTTCCGGGGTTCCCTAGTTTTTTATTATAGTTTAAAAGACAAAGATACTTATGCCATCCAAGTGAACAACAGACAAATAGATGGATCTCTTTTTTATTCACTGAATTTGAGCATTTCATCAAAGCAAATTAAGGAAAATTTAGTTTTTACAAGCCAAATAATAACAATGACAATAAAAACGGATGCTAAATTTTACTTATATAATATATATATACACAGGTGATACATTTAATTAAGTGGATACACTAATTATTTCAAAAAGTATAAACTTTTTTTTATTTTTTTTTTTAACTTTTAGATTAATGTTTTACTAAAACCGTATAATATTTAAATTTTTTCCACCCTTATATTTCTTGATGAAACTACTATCTAAGTTTGATTTTCAAATGGTAACATTTCATACAATTATCATTAATTAATAAAACTATTTTTTTTTGAAAATGAATTTATGCGTTAACATTTTTATTTTTCATTGATTGGTCCTCAAAGTATTAATGGTTGAAGGAGATATTATAGTTGGTACCGCTACAAATATCATTTTTTTAGGTACCTACATGTTACAGAGAAGATAACACTCTACTCATCTGTAAAATTGTGATCAAAATAAACTTCAGTACAATTATTGTTATCCTTTAATAATTGTTATTTATTATGTTACCTCGAATCCATCACTAGCTTCGGGTCTTTATAATTAAAAACGTCGTAAAAACCACCTATACTTTGAGGAGTCAGCTGTATCTCGTAAACCAATCAACGAAAAATAAAAATGTTAACGCGTAAATTCATAAAAACATTTTTTATTAATTCGTGGTATTATACATCTCTCGCTGAACGCTGGTTGTCCTTTAATTTTTTTTTTATTGAACACCTAATAATGGATTTTGATCCGCTAAGGTAGAGATTGATGTTTATAATTTAAATTTATCTGGCATATCGCGATAAAAATGATAGACATGTTTATAACTTTCCAGTTTCATAACTAATTATTATCCATCATTAGGATAGATACCTATAGGTACTCTTTGTATACATACATAAAACAACACTATTCTATGTGACATTAATCCAACACTTTATTTTAGTAGAAGCTGCCGTAAGGTGTAGACAATTAATGCTGTATTATCCGGTGCCTGGTAGTTGGATATTTGTATTCGTCAATGAAACTTTTACAATAATATTTTGTGCCACTCGTTTACATTTCAGTTAATAGATTGCTGCAGTTGAAGCTTTAACAGTTTTATTTATAACATTTTAATTTTCCTGGTGCGACAAGAAATGTTTAATGATTTGTTTTTAGTAAGTTTTAATTTACGTTTAGTTGTACAGAACTGTAAAGTTTAAATATTGAAGATTATAGGTACCACTGCTGTTTTAGGCATTATTTTTAATTGAATGTAATATTTGAATAATTTTTCGAAATTTCGAAAATACTCATACGTAGTCACGTAGGACACACCTATATTATTTACAAATTGTAATTAATGTATTATAATTAAATAACAACAAATTCATAAAAATAAAAGAGAGTTGAGTACTGATATTCATATTATCTCGTTTGGTTTTTTTATATTTGTAATATAACATTTCTATGAACGACTGAACCTACAGGCAAAATGTTTAATTATTTATTATATTATATAGTTATGGGATAAAAATATATATCTGCTTGTTTAAAATCAAATTGATCTATAATGATTTCTTTATTATAATATAATGTATAAGTTTACACAACTAACTAGAATACCCAAAAATTGGCAGTTAGCCAGGCACCTAAATGGACAGTTATGAACATTTAAGTACATTACATTTTATACCATTATTTACTGTAAAACTAAAATGGTATGTTATGTTATCCAAAGTACCTTATAGATATTGAATTGTAAAAACAGTTTCAGTTGATAAAAGTATAATAGCTACACGCGTATCTACGTATTATTTTATGTGTTATCAAAGTTTTTTTATATAACCTTCAAACCTTTTTGGTTTTTTACATTTGTCTGATTATATCTTAATATTTTATTGACACTTTGTTTACGTTCCGAATTCCCCTCTTTCATCATTTCCACATTTTACCATCATACAATTATTTATACATGTTCAATTGTTATGCTTTTGTATGGGGAAAAATATTAAATTTTTAAGCTTTTTCTAAAAAAAAACAGTATTTGATAAGAAATATTTGAAAAAATAAAATAAACAAAAGGCCATTGATCTGACCCAACAGTCCCCTTGTATACAATATCACGAATAAAACATGTATTTTCGAATATAAAATGTGAGTATTTTCTCAATTTGATTTAGAGCCCGTAGCTTGAGTTTGTTTTGAGTTTTAATATATATTTGAAGTTCTGTGGAAAAATTTAAGCTTCACCAACACTATTCAATACCTTCCAAGAGAATTTATTTTTAAATTTAACGAAATACATTTATCTATAATTAGTATAATATAGTAGTTGATAAATAGGAAACTATGTTATACAAAATATTAAAATAAAAATTGATTAATTTTGTTTGAATCCTAAAACAACTATCAAGGTTATATTAATATATTATGATTCGTATTTTTAATTTAAAACGATTGATCAAAACAACGAGTGATTTGAGACAAGTTTCAAATCTTAGTTTTACATAAAAACTAAAATATTTTAATTTCCCATTTCGCCGGCCGTTAACAATTTAACAATGTGATACAAGTGGTATAAGACATTTTAAAATGAGCATATCAAACACAATATAATACAAGAAAAGTGCGAATAACTATGATTTTAATTATAAAGTCCGTCAATCAATCAAATCATCAACATGATGACGTGATGATCGGCAACGTGTTTATAATATAACAAAAAGACGACCCACATTATTGATTGTTCAAAATTGTTTGTTATGCTCATAAGTACATATTATTATTACGTACAACTAAACAAGCGTGTATAAGTCAAACTGTCACTAACAAAATAATAAGTAAATAAATCAACAAGTGTAAACATTGTATGCACGCATTTGTAGGTACGTTCGATTAAAAAAAATTAAATTGTAAATAAAGGCATCATTTTATAATTTTTTTTCGATACAATTTGAAAATTTCTCGAGCGCCGCCCATAATAATAAACTGTCAAATGATTATTGTACCACGCAGATCCGTATTTTTATTTTATAATATAAGTTTTCGTCGGATCATATTTTGTATTTTATTTACACACTCTTGGCATAATGTTGTATGATGTTGTACATCTAGTAGTGGATATCTTTGTTCCCAGAAACGGAGATTTTTATTTTTTTTCGACGTTATTGTACCTTTTCTCCGCGGGCGAAATCACAATAGCCATCGATTAAAAAAATACATGAAATCGAGTCTGATAAATATTCACGATCTCATAGTATTTTTCTACTACTCGAGTTTTAAACACTTCCAAAAATTGTATTATGCTCATAGGTTATGTACGTTTACATATTATTATCATGTATACAGAGTGTCCCACTGTCCCACAGGGATTCACTGATTTCAAATGCAACGGGTTTCGTTTGAAAATTTTCTAAATTTCGTCAGTCACATACCATGAACATAAATGGTCTCGATAAATAAAGGTTTATTTTTTTAATTAATTTTAAACTTGATTTATGCACACATAAATTGTGAGTTGGTGCTTCGCGCGTTAGTAAATGCATTTTTTTATAACACGAAAGGATATACCGTTTTAACATTTAATATAAAACTTTTACGAGCTCTTTAGAGTAGTTTAAGTATAATATGCATTATGCATACATTATGGTGTTATAAAAACTAAATCTTAAAAACACTGAACCATAATAGTTGTAATAAAGTTTACTTAGAAAAAAATTGTAACTGATTTTAATTTGTAACTACACTATACATGACTAAAAATGTACTTTTACCGCATTTCTAGTTATTTCAGTTTAAATATTGTATTAATACAAGTTTTGAGTTTGATATAATATTATTTATCAATTAATTTTAATATAATATTTTATGTAGTTCAATATTATTAAATTAAGCTTACTTTATTAAACTGAACTTACTTCTATCAAAAAAAATTGTTTTTAATATATAACATAATATCAAATACCTAGTTTATTTTATTACAATGTATACGACTTTTCACTCTTTATAATTAAAATATAAAATGTAGTACACATAAAATTACTTTCTTTAATTTGTATGAGATTTAAGCATATGTAAATGCTTTATTGTTATGAAAATAATAAATATAAAAGTATTCTTATTTTATAACGAAATAGGTTGGTACTTAATATAGTAATAATAAATAATATCATGTTAACTAATGGTATTTTGCTGCCGAGTTGTATTTGCGATCAATAAAATAAATAATAATAATATATATAAATATATAATTCACAAAAACAAAACATGTACCATATTTTGACATCCCTCTTGGCCTATTTAGGTATTTTGATGGGAAATCAAAACCCCTACAACTTGTCTATAATTTTACTGTCAACTACTCATCATAGTCAATGTAGACATCAGATATTAACATTATCAGTGTTGAGACTTATCTAGATAAGTTATATGTATAATTATTTAGTTATCTTTTATCTTATCTAGATAAATAGTTGAATTTTATCTGAAAATTATCCTTTTTTTTTTATCGTTTATTTAAATATACAAAATCTGTAAATGTTGTTTTACAATAAGTGCATGTGATGGAGGTGACATGGCTTGGATGTCTGGAGATAAGAAGCCGCCCATTGGAGGCACTTAAGTAAATAATTATCTAAGATAAAAAATTCATTCATCTAGATAAATTCATCTCTATAGTCTATACAAAAAAATATAATACACATTTTGATTGTCAATTTATTTTTATGATAACTAGCCAATACTTTAAATTTGAATTGTCGAGTAATCTCAAAAAAAAATAAATAAAAAATATGTTCATAATAATGTTATTTTTTATACAGGTATTATATTTTACTATTGATGTTTTCGTTAGGGGCCCGGACACTGTGATCAAACATACCTACATTACATTATTACGAATCGTGTAAAATGTGTAGTGTTTCTTGATTTTTATACTTAATTTAAAAATATTTTTTTCAGTTATACCTTAGTTATTTATTAATAATAATGTCTACTGCTAACATTAATTTTACTCATATAGCCGATGTTTATATAATATTGAAGTACTAAGTGGTATCAAAGGTGTATTCTTAAAATGTTTTGGATTTCAATGTGTTAAAAAAATTAAATTTATCTTTCTTGTTATCTAGATAATAATATATTTATCTTTCATCTTTATCTAGATAAATTTAAATGGTTTTATCTTTTATCTTTATCTAGATACATTTTTGTCCTGTTATCTTTATCTATATCTAGATAAAAAAGTACTTATTTAATCCCAACACTGAACATTATCTTAATGTAGGTAACATTTATATTTTGTATATACACAATACATATTATACGTGTAGTTTGGGTACTTACGTATAAAATAAATACATAAAATAATGAATGTCAAACAAACATATTTCAACTGGAGGCATAGGAAAATAGTTCCCACGGGTACATTTATAGTTAAATATATTTAGTCAACTCACTAGACATTTACGTAGCTAAATTTACCACGATAAATTCATAGTAAAATAATAATAGAAACAGTGGATAATATAATGAACTTTTATGTTGACCTCAAGCAGTTTAACATCAATTTTACATTAACATGTTTGTGTTGTGTTGTGAATTCGTAATGCATTTAATGAATATGTCACCTATAATACTATGGTATAAATACAACAGTATGTTTTAGCTCCTAGCGACAATAACTTATTGTCATCTCTTGTGGTTTATTGATCATAATAATTGGCATAGATACCAATAAATGTATAACTAGTTCGATTTAATATATTAGTTATGACAGTATACATTATATTATTATTATTTCCTCTTTATAAATGGTTCATAAATTATTTATATTGCATCAAAAGTCGTTAGAAAAAAAAACCCCATCTGAAAAAGTGTGAGACAGTTATATTATAATGGTTATCATATACTTGTATAAACGCACTTGTATGTTACAGCCTTAATCGAGTAACCTTTACTTGTTGAGACTTGTTTATTATGATATTTGAGCATTTACGATGCACGCAGAGTTTACCTACATGGCTACATACCACGGTATCACCATTACTTTGTCACAAAATATAAATTAAAGTGCCCAAAACTTTATAACAAATAAACCTATAATTTATGGGAAGACATTCTGTTTCTTGTTTGTTGACTTTAGTTATTTTCATATACTAGTAGTTGTAAACCACATAAACTATATAAATAAGGATTAATAAAAGATACGACGCGTCGCGGCCGTGGTTAACATTATAATGTTATACACTGACATAGAAGAACATTTTTCTAAGCTTAAGTTCTTAGCATTTGAGTAAATCAATATTTAAAATATATTTAGTATATTCATTAGTGTCTAATACAAAATTAAAAAAGACCAAAAATCTAAATATATATCTAAGTATCAGTCAAATTCTCATAAAACATAATATTTAGATACGTATAATATATTTTAACATACTTACCTATACCTAACCCTTTTGATAGTTAATAAACAGTAAATATAAGCAAGTAAATAAAACATAGTATACTAATGAGTTGTTTTTTATTTATTTGTTACAGGTAATATTATAAAGGATTCGAAATCAATTGATACTACAAAAATTGATTTTCTTGGACTACGCATGCCTAATTGTAATTATAATAATACATTTTTTTTGTTTTATCTCATGAGCAATAGATAACAATTTAATATATTAATATTTTTAATATTTCAAATGATGTTTATGTATATAATATTTATTAATTAAAATATTAAATAAATTTTATATTTCACTAAAATAGAACACCGTGTAACAAATCTTGATTATATTTGAAATTGTAAAATCGTCAGTTTTCAATTTTGAAAATTATTTTAATGACATTTAATCAATAGTTTTATGAAACATCAATTAAAGTAACCAATTTATCGAGCAATTTTCTTACACTAGAATCAGAAAATTATAATGATGTCTCGCGTATTTTTGACATTTTATGACTTATCTATTCTATTGAATTCACTTATTTTCTACTCTTACTAGAAATTTTAAGATAGAGGCAACACATAAGAATAATTTGTTTAAATTTTAAACAGAATTTGCATAATAGTGTTTGATTTTCAAATACAAATTTTTAATTGTCCAAGACTGTATTTAAAATACTTAATTCAAAAAATATTTAAAAATTGTTTTTAAATACTATTAAATAGTTTAAATACATTTACTCAAATACTCTACAAGACTGATTTATAAATGTATATATATATATATGAATTTAGCAATATTCAGTGTACTTATAGGTTATAATTATAAATTATTATTATATGTTTAAATAATAGTTTGTACCGATATTTGATGATTAATAATTAACTACTTACCCCTTTTTGAAATTCGATTCTCACAGTAAAAAGTATAAATTCGATGTATTAATATTAAACAATAAATTCTGTTTTCATTAAAAAACATACGATACGTAAATATTATATAGTAATAATAATAAAAATATAAATAATAAAGAAGTGGACAGTGGGTTCAACAGGTTTCAAGAGGGTCACTGTGATGGATATGCTAAATTTGAATTCAATTATAGAAATATCATTGCGTAAGAAAAACGATTCTGAGTCCCGAGTGGAGGCTGTCTGTAAGCCTAAAGTAGATTTCATCATATTTTATTCACTATTCGCTATTAAAGAAACTCAAATTAGTATCACTACATTTATTATATTATACTATAATTTCATAGAACTCGATTATGAAAACTCGAAACGCCAAAATCATACTTTATAATGCACCTTAACCTGAGTAAAAATTATAGTTAAAATCTGATTAATTTTACTAGGATTTCACATACTGTAAACAATAGAGGGACCAATTGACCATTTATCACAATATTATAATATTCTAAATATAGATATTATGGTCAACTGTCAACTGAATAAATTATTGTATTAATCTTTTTATACATTAAGACGGACAAAAAATTGGATTGAGTTGTGTGTAAAGATACCGGTAATAAGTAAAACTCGCTTCGCTTCGATGCTCTGGTCATTTTAGGATAAGGTGGTGGATACTGTAGAGCTCATTTTAGTCCAGTTTAAGTTCTTTACCCTTTATTCTTACGCTAAGGAAAACTACTGAGAACATCGAAAAAATATCTCATCAAAGTATTACCTATACTACCTTGACATATTTTCTGTCTATAAAGATACCACATGAAATTTTTAGAGCTTTTCCACTATAGTTATACTAAAGAGTAAAGTGCTACCAGAAAAAATATATCAATGTAGTAAGATTTGGTTTTTTTTCTTCAAATTTTAATATTGGAAATCTAAACATCATCTTTTATGAGTATATGGAGTATATATGTGGTCAATACCTATCATGTATATTTAGGCAGTTACCTAGGTACGTTATAATTTTTAAATATCTAAGGTTATATTTGAATGTGTAAAAGTTTATTTTATGAAAAATGTTGATATTTATCAGTTGTGTGCTTAGCATTATAGATAATTTATTATATTGTATTATGCCAATATACTTGTGTATTTATAGTATTTTGGTAAAAATATTATATTTAATACAGCTGCAGGTACCTACGAATGTACACCTGCTGGTCAATCATATTATAAAATAAACATCCACCAATAAAAACATTGTGAGATGATTAAATGAATAATATCTGGTATTGATTACTTCTAACGGGTAAATACCCAGATAAATAACTTTGTTCCATAATTGTCATAAACCATATCCCAAAATCGAGTAAACTATTCGTGATCAAAGATCAAACCAGAAATAAAATAAATGTGGTGTGTCATATAATTACAGTATATTTTTCATTAATTGATTATATTTTACTAAACATTTTTACGGATCAATAACATCTACTATAAATGATGTACGAAGAGTAGTCTATACCTAAAAAATACCGGAGTTAGATTACGATTACCTTTTATAATTTTATAATGTACTATTTAACTGTTATAGGTGTGATCACTAATAACTAAGACAATCTGGTTGATATTAAAGTGGTAGGTACAAGCTTACGGCATAGTTATTATATCAAGTGCTTTATAACATTGATTAGGTTATTTATAGTTGTTATTAAATTATATAGAATATTATATTTTATTATATCGTTAGAAATTGATATTTAATATTATTTATAATTGTTGCGTATTACATAATATGTATTGTATATTTATTTCTAAACAATAAAATTAAAAACATCAAAGTCAATTGTATCTTAAAACTTTCTCTGATATTTTTCTCTATCACTTAATTTTCTAAAAGAACATTATTCTATGGCCATCATTTTCGTTTTAAATCGTTTAATTCGTTTATTATCGTATTTAATATATTTTAATACTCTATAGTTTCCTACAGTTTATAAACTAAATGAGTGTGAATGTTTAAAAGAATGTTTTAGGAAATAAGGTTGTTTACATGACGGATTTAGAGAGTTTAAGTACGTAAATAAAACCATGTATGAAATTGTTTTTTAGACTATGTTTACTTAAAATATTTGAATAAAAACTGCATAATTGGTACAATATTACAGTGGTAAATTTAAATATATTCATTATATTTTTAAAATAATGAAACCAAGAAAACACAATAAAATTTGAATAATACTAAATAATGAATACATGTACTGAATTATATTTTAAGATTCATTCGAAATAAAATCGATTGCATTTTCAAAATATCTGTATTAAAATATAAATTTACAAATTTCAGATTCTGGGTGGTTCAATTAGTATATATGTTTTTCAATAATGTATGTGTGTATGTATGTATCTTTTAAAAACTATTAAGTTCGTATTTTCAGGTGGTTGGAATTATAAAATCGCCAGTTAATTGAAAATAATCAAGAAAAACTAAAAAAGTGATTTCATAATATTATTTAATCATTGAAAATATAACTACAGCAATTTGAGATCACCGAAAATACATACCATTTTAATAGTTTTGTTATAAATTATAATCATTTAATTTGAATCTTTTAACGGGAACCAACATTCATCGGTACCTACAAGAAAATGTATAGCAGTCGTACATTATATTATAGAGGTAAACTAAAATCATTTAAAATGTAATTTGTGCGATTTCGTCAATAGCGGAGACTTACATAATCTTGAATTTTTTAATATCCCAGTCATCTATATGTACTTAGAGTTGATTATCATTTCAACTTCTGCAAATGTAATAAAAAATATATGTAAGTAGGTATATATCTATGAAAACATATAATATGTAAGACTCATGGGCTCAGGTATATCACATAATACGATAGATACATTATACAATATACCGTATACACCTACATAATATAAGCAAATATATCATACAATATGTTTTAATAGAATATTATATTATTCTATGTTCGGGGATGTTTGCTCTCGTAGTCCGATCTGATAATGCGCACACTATATGGTTAGTGGCGCGCTGAAGAAAAAAAAACTGTTTGCATTTAGAATGCCGATTAATAAAAAGAAAAATAATAACATAATAATGCATCGAACGAGAAGCAGCTGATTCATCAGAAACCAACAATGTGCCAGTGATTGCATCGTTTAAATAAACATGACGTGGTTGCGCAGCATTAGGGCTTCGGGTGCAGTGTGCCTTCGTCTTCCAGCGTGTTTGGTGAAAGTCTCAAGTAAACGAAATTTTTTCATTTTCTTCTGAAAATATTTCCATTTGAACTTTATCACGGGTTTTATGCTCGATACATACATCTCAATCATGCCCTTTTTAAACATGCATTTTTCATAGCCATACAATTTTTTTAAGAATCCCTTTCTTTGATATATGGAAATCACGATGACCAGATGAAATCAATCGAATTCATAATGTGTCTCTTTTAAAGTGCAATCGTTTGCTAATTATTAGACAGGTATTTCAAAATATGACTGTTATTACAAGATTAACCATTATGTATTAAATGTTCTTTAGGAAGTGCATTTATTTACAAGGGTTAAAAATTAAAATGATTGAATATCTGATGACAATATTGTTTTAATACCACGATGAAGTAAATTCTAGATTAATTTGATTATAATTTGATTTTATTTATATGACTTAATTTAGCACATAGAATCGACTGTATATATATAACATGTATGTTACTACATCCAATACACATTAAAATTTGTTACACATCAGTCATCGTCAATCAATTATTTTAATGAACATTCCAGCTGCTACAGTAGACAAAATGTAGTAAAAAGTAAACTAAGAAATGCTCAGAATAGTTTTTAAATGTCAAATATTTATTATTATTTTAATATTTTGTGACATCATATTTAAGTATAATGAAAATGATATTGATCTATTCTAAGTGATTACTAAAAAATTATCAAAAATAGTTCTAATTAATGTACCACTCTGCTGTATATCTATTTAAAGACTGTTATGAATTATAAAGAATTCATATTCATCTATTTTGGATAAATAAATTTCATTATTTTTAAGTTTCAAATCAATCAATAACAATATATTATTATTGTACATTTTTCCAAACATTGTAACAGTTTCACATGATTTACTGTTTTACTCGTAAAATCTCAATAGTTACGGTTTTTATATTCAAATCGTGCACGATACAATGAACACGTTTTAAATGAAATACATTAAACTTGATCATTCGAAATATCGTAGTGTTATAATGCGCGTAGCATAGTTTAGATATTCGATAAGAACAAATGGATGGGTACCAACAGATAACAACTATTTATCCACTAGGCAACGAAGGCCGAAACTCGTGTATTTCAATATCAAACCACAAGCGCAAATTCAATTTCGTATAATATAATATTAGGGACATGACTTGTGGTACACCCATTGAAACACACTGTACTTTAAAATAAATTAAAATAATATGTATATATATTAATGAGTTATGTTATATCACACGCGTAAATAATGATGCAAAAAGATTATCAATGGAAGTAGGCGCAGTGTTGAAATAATAAAAATAAACTACTGTAATAAAAAAGGTATTTATGGAATAGCTCTAACGCAGTGAATGAACACGTGATAAACGAAACTGTTAAGGTCGTGAAAAAAGGCGAAATAGATCATAGTTTCATAGTCTATGATAAAAAAAAAAGTTATAAAAATGTTACTACATAATAAACAGTAGCATTAGGTGAAGATTTAGGTTACATGAAAAAATTCTAAATTCCAAACTCGTTAGAAAGTTAAAAAAAACTAAAAGGTAAATGCTAGTTTAATTCTGAAGTTCTGGATACTGATATATTAATTTATATGTACGTATCAATATATATTATATTTATCTTGGTTTGTCTCTTCAGATATTTTAACGATCGACCACTATTATGTAGTATGTAGTAAACTGCAAAATGGATAATGGAAAATAGCGTAGGTGTTGCCAAGATATCATCCTTATCTAGTCACATAATTCACTTTGAAAACAAAACTGGTCCTCGTTAAAGGAAGGTATTGTGCTTATATAATGCGTCTCGTGAAACCAAAGTAAAATTTGATTAATTAAATTAAAAGGAAACTACAATTATTATTGATTACCTGCATCCTGCACAAGTTTATAAATTAATTGAATTTAAATTCTCCAATTAATTATAAATGTTAACTTTTAATTTGAAATTCAATTTCGTGATATACATTGAAAAATAATAATCAGTTAATAGGTATATATATTTTATACACACTACATAATTATATATCGAACAATTTACTAACTTTTTACTGCAAATTATTGATTATACTGATATCAACTTGAAATATTTACTGTCATACTTTTATTAATAAATGTAATAATAATTTACTTTACCGTATATTTAACTATTTAGTATAATATAGAATATGTTGTTCCTAAACCTATCCATGGTTATTGTTGATCAAAGATTAATAATAATTTTCTCGATATTTAAATTAAAAATACGATAGTTTCTCATTATTATCTTGATCTTCAATATTTGAATAATACTACTAAAATACTGTGACCATTTTTTTGAAAACTGTTGGAAAATGTTTACTTTTGACCTGTATTATGCACCAAGGAAATTCACTTTTACATCGCAAACCACCCCTAAAGTTTGAAATTGAAGCATTATTTCGACTAGTATGCTGTACACAGACACAAATAAAAAAAAAAAAGCACACATCATTGTAAAATCAATACATTAATCACTTCGTTCAGAATCTAAAATGTTATCATATTATGTATAATATATTTATATAACAATTTAGTGTTAAATTTATTGTTAACACACAAACAGTCGTATGCAATCGGAAGATGAGCCAACAACGTGAGTTTTACAATTTAATGTCAACTGTATAGTCAATAAAAACTCATTATTTTACATACATACTAAAATTTAATCTATCATTATTTTTTTTATATAATGTGATATGAAATCAACTATAGAAACTTAGTTAGCGTTAAAGGTAAGTATAAAATTAGAACGTTATATTAAATTTGCCACTCAGACTTGATAATTAATAATACTGATCTAACAACAAGCAACATTAACTTATACGGACGTATCGATAATCTGTATAAAATTTAAATATCTAAAATATATAGGTTAACAGAAAAAGTCCAAAACAAATTATTTTCAAAACGTGCTTTGATCAATATATATTTTTTTAAAGCATATAAATAAGCCTATTTAGTTTATTATTATGTTATTTACAATGTAGGTATGTAGCTGTCCCCTTTGGCCTTACCAGGAAAATTCATTGTAATTATTCAACTCCTTTTGTGTGTAATCCACCGTGGAATCGATGTCTTTTTAACTGTAAATCTTATTATAATTTAATTTATAGCGTTGTCCGTGAGACTAGCTTGTGAATATGCGAGCAAATCATTATCTGCAGTAGATTTCGAACCCCGTGAAGTATGTAAATCGTATAACTTGACTCTAAAGTATCAAACTTACATCAAGTTTATCATTTTTACTTCATTCAACAGATGACGCCACCAGTTTATTCCTATTTTACCCCTATTTCATCCCTTTCAAGTTTTATTTTAGCGGCAAAAGGTAGCCTATGTCATTCAGGAATGATGTAGCTTTCTTTTGGTAAAATAATTTTCAAAATCAATTCTGTGATTCCAGAGATTACTCCTTATGTACAAACTCACAAACCTACAAATTTTACCTCTTTATTACAATAGTATCGATAATATTATGTATTTGACACAATTTCAATTGTTTTATTATTACAATACCTATAATATAGCAGTTTGTATAATTATTATTGTCTAAAATTGGGTTTTTCAAAATAAGGGCATTTCAATTATTAGTTTTTTTGTGGAAACATTAGCAGTTAGTACAACATGGTTTCTTGCTTAGTCATACTTATTATTGTATGGTTTATCCATAATAATGGAATCATTATTATGGATAGTGTTAATTTAATAAATAAATGTTGGAGGAAGAATGTGTATAATGACAAAATTTCTATGATATTCAACCAAAATTGGTAAAAATAAAAATAAAAAGTGATCCCAAGAATCGTAAAAATAAAAAAAATTATATAGGCATATTAATAATTAATAGATACTTTTATATAAAAATTTTAATAATGTATATAATATTTGGTATAGCAACTCACAATCTAGAATTTAACAAAAATATATAATAGGTATAGGAGGTGGATACGATAATATAGCTATTTATATCTAATTATTGTGCCGGCATTCGTGTACTTTTATCGATTTTACTTCAAAACTAATTGAATCAAATGATATGATAAAATATCTTAGAATATCTGAGAATATTATAATATACCCCTATGCACTAACATAGATAGATGTCTACACATATTACATATTATAATATTATATTATATACCTACAGATGAGCTTATAGAAAATAAATTAAACCGACGATTTAAACTACTTAATCTTGTCAAAGAATTATGAAATTTGAGAAAGTCGTTGTCTCGAATGATAGATGGAATTCAGTTATAATTTAAATCCTCATATTATTTCCCAACGAGTTTATGTTTCGAGGGTGAATAAAAACGTCCATCATAATATAACTACCATTTGCTGTTTATTGCCAAGAATCATGTATATACATTAAAATGGAGAATATAATAATATCATGTAAACTTTCATGAATGAACGCAGTGAACTGAATTTCTGACAGGGCTATTTAAGTGTTTGTAAAAGAACACAAAGTGTTCAAAATTACATCTAAAAAACGTATTAGCATTCGAAAACGGTTCAATGAAATTTTATTATGCTGTATACATTATGCCGTATCATATGACTCAAAATTTGATTTTTATTTCAAGTGCTTATTTTGAACAATGTAATTTTATGAACATCGTAAATAAACTATAAAGGTACTTTTACCATTATAATATAAAAGTACCCACCAAATATAAAGTATGTATAAATATTCTAAATGATAATATGAATATAAATATAAATGTATGATCAGACAATGCAAATTGTAATATTTATTGTTTATTATAAAACACATTGATTCACATAATTATACATCACAAAAACATTAGTGATTACTGATTACTGGGGCTTAGATTTTAAAGCATGATAAATAAAAAAAAGCACAAAATTGTTTTTAAAAAGCAATAATGAAGAATGACCAAAAATTAACATGAATTAGTTGTAAAACTGATAAAAAAAAAATTGAAAAATTAATTTAAATGAAAAAAGAATTCACTACTATATATTTGGCAAGATTTTCAGCAGTGAAACTTATTCTATTGTATGATATAATATTTTATACATATAGATAACCATGCAATATAATCATTTAGTCCGTACTGCGTATACTGGATTTTCTTATTACTTAAATTCATTTTTTTTTTTTTACTACTATGACATAATAAACATAATATAATACCTAAAATAACCGGAAAAAGCAATAAAAAAGCAAAAAAAGCAAAAATAAATTGGTTTATTTGGAATGAGAATGACGTGAAACGGATTTATGTAAAAAATTAAATTTCTATCTCATATATAACAAAAAGAAGCATTTGCTTTAAAATCCTAGTCGATTACAATACCTGACCTAACCTAACCGATTACAATACGTTCATAATATGTTATTAATGTATCTCTTATAATATTACCTATATATTTTTTTTTCATTTATTTATTTTTTTTTTTTATTTTATTGTTGTTACATTAATATCTGCAGTAGCGGTCATTGCCCATTAGTTATTATATTAATTACAATTTTTACAAACGAATAAATCTTTTTAAATTATGTTATTTAAATTAAATCGCACAATTTATATTTTCTTAAAAATATTAAAACTTAATTGGTGGGGGTTTGAATTCGGTCCAGGTGCAGCTGCGTTAGGGTATTGGTAATGTTAAGGTTGTTGATTTAATCTGTGTACTGTAGACATTCTATTAAAATATTTTTGACTGATTAACTTTTTAATTTATTGACATTACTGTAATAATACTTGAAATTGACATAATAATTACTTATTATTAATTTATTATATTATTTTTTTTTTTTTTTTAATACTACCTACTTAACTACTTAAGATAGTAATTTTATTTATATTAAGTAAAACAAAATCAACAACTTAAAATTAAGTGAACCTATTCATTTTCCATACATTTTTGTCTGTTTTCATATACCTAGAGTGTATTTATATTCCTCATATTTGGCAGATTTTTTGATATATTAGTGATGATTATACTAACTGAAATACATCAAAATAAATAAAGTAAAAGTAAAAAATTAGTAATATATTTTTGTCAAGATTTGCAGGCTAATGTCGTACAAATACTTAAAGTATAATCCCTATAAATGTAAAATGTAAATAAAATTCTAAATGAATATTGTTGAATTCTAAATTAAATAACTGTGGGTCGAATAAAACAAAAAAAACAAACAAGAGAGTTGGAGAAAGTATTCAAATAGAAACTTAAAATATTAAAACGGAAAAAAATAATATACTTAATACAATATGTTTTTATATTTATGTATATTTTTTTTTTTTATTGATCGCAAAAAATAACATCGACAACAAAGGCTTATGTATATTTTGTTCTTACATTAGTAGGTAGTTATTATAAGTACTTATTTATTTGTATACATATCATTAATAGTTAATTATTTTTTCGTAATCCGTAACTGTTTGTTAAGACAAATTTAAACAAATTTAAAAGTTTAATTAATAAAATATTGTACAAATTTGTAAATTGATTATTCCTATAAAAATAAAATAATCTTTTTATACCATAACATCAATTTTATTTATTTATAATATTTTATATACTTATATTACAATTATAATATTAAACTACTAATATTACAACATAATATTATTTAATACTACAATATCATCTACTAAAAGTTTAGAATGCTAATTAAAAACAATACATATTATCTACTCCATGATATTAATACAATTATGTAAACATTTTAAACACTGAGCAAAGTAAGTGAGTTGTTAGTTACACAAATATGGCGTAATGTTTTGGTAAACTATTTCTAGAGAAGTATAAAATTTGATTATCTCTGAATCTCTAATCAAGATTTGTGACGTAGCGTAACATTTTGATTGAAACAGGCAGTAATATAAAACATTTTTAATAACGTGTAAGTATAAATTACCGTGAAATATGCTCTTTTCTTGACGATACTATTAATGTCGTTATTTATTGAAATAAAGATTATAATTTTAGAAATAAAATCAAAAAAATGGGATAAGCAGGTAATCACTATGGTATACAGAAGGTGTCAAGTCTAGGTACCTTGTCAATTAAATGTTCAAAATCAATGTAATGTATGTACTAAATTTGAATTCAATGACAAATCATTTCATACGAAATATGGTTTAGAGTTAAGACAGTCTGTCAGTATATTTTATGATAATGTATATGTAACAACATACAGAATGATAAGTGATACAAAGTAATTTACTTTACTCATAGTTGATGATACGGAAGTTAATTAATTTTTGCATATTTTTGTTAATGTCAGTATGGGTATAAAAATAATTAAATACTTAAAAAATTTAAAATATAAACGAATAATATTTTTAAATTAAAACAAAGTAAGTATATGAATGTAAATATAGAGTTTTTTGTTTTTGAGTTACTCAAAAACAAAAAAAACAAAACAAAATCGATTTTTTCGGTCGAAACCTAACTTTAAACTATACAAAATATAACTTTATAACATATTCAATGAAATAAGTACTTTAATAAAAATAATTATCGTTCGTATTAAACATGAATTAAAACAACTCAAGTAGAAAAAAAATCACTGAAGCTTAAATAAAATATAAATAATTTATTTTACGTTTAAGAATTATTTCTATAGCATAATTTTAATATGTAAACATTTTTTCTGAGCCAGAAAAGTTTTTAATATTCTCATTTACTTGTTTACATTATTATTGTGATACGTTGGACGTAGGTATACAATTACGTAAATATGCATCTATATATATTACCTACATATAATTTGTTATTAGCTTTTTTATGTTTACATTTGATTCGATTGAAGATTTTTTTTGAAATTATATTTTAGAGATTATATTCCTACTAAGATATCCCTAAATTGACCAAAAATAGTCTACATTTTTTTTTTTTAATCAGGACAATATATAGTTTTAAAATTATGGTATTTAATCCTATTTACTATATAATTAAGTTTAAACAATTAATTTGAACATGTACGATTTCATTTATATCAATGAATTATATTTATATTAAAATAATAACATAATATTACTATTTTTGACCAAATACTTTATGTTTACACTATTTACAAAATATAAACAGGACTCATCAAATAGACAATACCTTGTAATTTTTGTTTTAAGATAATATTATTACTTATAATTTAAACAATATGCATCTTATTAATGTTTTCTACAAAAATAACTATTTCTTTTTCTTTAAATACTGTTGTATTATAATATAATAATGTTGTTTATGTGTATAAGTGTATAACTGAAGAGTACAAAAACTACAACATAATTGATGGTTAAATAGATAATTTTGAAACGGATGTGACAAAAATCATTTTATTTTATATTTTCTACAATGCATTTTTTGTGTAGGGTTTAAATTATGATAAATATTCGAAAACAAAATAAATACAACGGTATTATGATTTAATTTCAGCCTTTCCGCTTCAAACTAATAACTGAGCCATGTTTTCGAATAAGATGATTAGGATGACAAATGGTTCGTAAATACCACCTGGTTCGTTACATTTTGATGGACGATGCCTACTGTGTCAGAGGTGAAAACTAGGTATATATAATATGCATTTTAATTTGGTGTAATGAACACACTACCTTAATATCCTTGAATATTTTTCAATATGAATGCATAGTAGTTAAGTAATACGAGCCTTTCAAAAATTAGTCTTATATGGGATGCTATTTACTTTTTTAGACACTCGCGTAATTTTAGTAAGTGATGTCGTCGAATAACAACAATTAAATTTTCATCAATAATATAATTTTTTTTTTTTTTAAATAATTTGGATGCACATATTAATACCATATGAACGATTTTTTTGAAATATTGTTCAGTAAACTGCGCATATGTAAAATAGTGAAAAATACAGTACTTACAAGCTTTAAGGGAAACTTTGAATCTCCGAAAATCATTTGAACGTGGTCTTATAATAAAGCAATGCATATACGTATATAATGACATTATATCAAAGAAGAATGCGCGCGGTAATTGCGTTTTTCGTAATGTTATTCTTGTCACAATACTGTATACTACATTGTTCGAAAAATTGTAAACAGCTATAACGATGGTTTGATTCCGGTTAACAATACATTGAATTATTATTGTTATTATTACGGTACGAGTATATACTATAGATGGTATATAAGAAATAAGTATTTATTTTGCTCAGCCGTAGGCTATGATGGGCCTTAGCCCCCTAAAATAATTCACAAGCCCCCAAAACAATATCCTATTTCCTCATATGATATTATTATTGAATAGCTGGTGTGCAGAATATTTTAACGATTTGTCAATTATTTTAAAATAATTTATAAGATGGATTCCGATAAATGATAATGTTGTTTTTCAACAAACTACCTAATCCATTTCAGTGATAAAATAAAAACAATATAAAGACATTTTGTGACATTAAATGTATTCAATAAAAATGTAATTTTTAACATATTTTTTAAATTTTTGCTGTTGTGTAAATATTATATTTGAATATAATAATGTATGTTTACTCGATAGACAATATTATTTGTTCTGCGAATTCGTTTGCTTATTCAGATACAACCTGAATATTAAAAATAAAAAGTCCCATGCCCGGAAATTCGGCTAAATCTCCGCTTATATTCACAGCTCGTCGTCGTTGTGTATATACATTATACACGTACTGATACATACGGCGCCGTGCAGACGTCCAATAAAGACCTCCAGATCGTATACGATAAACAGCTAGGTCACGACAACCGAGACTGTTAAATCGGACCTAATAGGACTTTTTAGTGGACTTTTATAGTGTACATCTCCGTTGGCACTCGAATATTATAGTTTGGCAAACGTCCACGGCGGCATCGGTGGTGGGCGCAGAGGCACTAATTTTAGGACGGTTCATAATATTGTAAAAATACACCCGATGTTTATGTTCGTCTGTAATAATTCTGTACATCGACGATTTTTTCTCGTCAGCGTACCGGAGTTCCGTTAACGAGCCCTGTGTAGAGGAAGACCGGACAGACGTCGTCAAAGTCTCACACGTCACTGTCGGACACCACCACCGACCCGTATCTATTTTATTATTATTTTTCCTGTCGCAATGTAATATCGTGTTTTGTCGCTTATTTCACAGTGTATGTCTAATTGTAGGCACGGCAGCACTTGGCAGCAATTTCAGGTGCGAAGTGCATCTGACTAAAGTTTCCACTCCATTATTGGAGATTTTACGCTTTTTCCTCAAACGAGTTAGCAAACCGTTCGATTGCCAGTTAGTTTTTTACTAACCCTTGTTCAATTAAAAACTATATTACAACAATTTAAAGTAATAATATCGTTTATTACAATTTAACGAGGTGATGACTCGTGGGTAATAACATTAGCCCGACAAATAAAAATTGTAGCTCAATTTAATTGTTTTGATGATGATGAAATTTAAGTTGTATGTTTAATGAAAACCATTCAATTTACATGCAAGTAGGTATAATATTTACTTGAATAAAAATGATTTTTGGGCAAGGGGAGGGGTGAGTGGTGGGTGTTAAAAAATCTATTACATGTATATACAGTAAGCTTAATTGATGTTATTCTAGTTTAGCTTGTATGCTTAAGGGAAGAAGCCACCCACTGACGACGCCCATTATTGGGTTTGATCATAGGGTTATATTAGAAAAGGAAGTTAAAATTTTTCTTAGTAAATTTGGGTGATCAGAATGTGAATTTTTATAATGTATGTAAGACTTAATAACTATTAATATTGTATTAATTTTTAGGTCTGCGATAATAATTTTGAATTGGCCTTGATTTGAGATATAAAAGACTGAAGATATATATATTATATATATACGGGTGTCCCACAGAGATCTGACAAATGAAATAACTTTTGTTCTAATCAATATTTAAAAAAAATTTCTTTTAAATATAATTCATAGACACTTGCGCTATATTTATTTTTTATTTTTTAATACTAAAAATAAAAAACTTAAAAATTGATAAAAAAATTTTTTATAAATATTCAATATAGCCAATTTGTAAATCTGATTTTTAGAAAAATGTATATGCTAAAAACACTTATTTAAGTCAAATTGCTGATTTTTTACAATTTTTTTAAATATCAATATTTTCGTTAAGTAAATTATAGTTAATTATAATAATTTATAGTTTATACATCACATATTATTATTGAAATAAATGCAATAAAAAAAATAATTATATTTTAACATGCACCTATTTAAAAATTTTCTTATAAAATATTTTTAAAAAACTTTATATTATTTGAAATTAAAATGTTTCTAACATAAACTAGATCGTAATTTACTTAACGAAAATATTGATATTTAAAAAAATTGTAAAAAGTCAGGCATTTGACTTAAATAAATGTTTTTACCATATAAATTTTTCTAAAAATCAGATTTACAAATTGGCTATACTGAATATTTCGAAAAAAAATTTTATCAATTTTTAAGTTTTTTATTTTCAGTATTAAAAAATAAAAAATAAATAATGTATTATAAAAATGTAGCGCAAGTGTCTATGGATTATATTTAAAAGAAATTTAAAAAAAATATTGATTAGAACAAAAGTTATTTTATTTGTCAGAATGTCAGATCTCTTTGGGACACCCTGTATAACAAAAGCTATCCTTTGTTATTAAATAACACATGTTGGTTTGAGTTATATGTTGATCGTTTTTTTGGGAGCCCAAATTTGAATTAAGTAGTTTTGTTGAGGTTTAGTTTAGTATGGATTGAATGTTTCGATTTTCAGCTTATAAAATATCTTAGGGTTTGTAGACGAAAATTTTAGTTTAATTTTGTTGTTGGATATGGTAGGCTCAGGTCAATTTTTATCGATATGAATACCGAGTTATTTTATTGTTATATTATTGAGATAGAAATTTATGTTGTTAAAATGTAGCTCGAGGACAAATATTTGAGAGCAAAAGTTATGTAGTTGAATTTCCATTCATTAGTTTTCAATTTCTATTTTTATACTAGGCTTCAATAGGTACAAGAAATTGATAAGAAAGACAAATAATAATAATAATTCTGGATTCAATATTAAAACATTAATCACGCCCACTTGTTAAATTATTTTTTGAGCTGTAATCGAAATTTTCCATCTCTGAGACATTTTCCAGTATGGAAAGGATAATTGGCGAAAATGTAAATTTAAAATGTTTAAAGTAAATTATTACTCGGAGGATCCACGTTGGGAGTGTTAATTATTATTTTTACTTTTAATTTTTTTCAAACTTTTTTTGTGCAAGATTCAATTTTTCGTAGTTTTATATAAATGTATAATAGTACCATTTATTTTAACTCCGTTTTAACTTTTATAATTCGATCCCTGTTTATCTATTATCCTTATTATTAATACAATACCTAAAGATAAAAAAACATTATTATTATTATTATTATAACGAGTGGACGTTACAGAATGACCGTAAACCCGGTTATTATTATTAATTACGTACCTACCTATTACATATTACGATTATCAATTCCGTTCGGTGTTGGTAGAGAGGTATTCATATTATATTTTTGTAATATCGTGTACAAATGTTACCGGCACCCTCGGTAGCACATGCCCACGTATATATATATATATATATATATATATATATATAATATATGTTTAATAATATTATATAATAATAATGCATTGCAGGGACGATGGATTCTCCCCCCCCCCCTATCAACCAGTAAGAGTAGGCTTGTTCCCTTCGGGACCCTCAGGAGAGACTCCTAGGTTGCCGCCGTGGCGACATGTGTTTGGTCATTTCAGTGAGGGTGGTGTGGTCCTTGTTGTACCGGTGCCTCGGATACATGCTGATCCCCGCTACAGCAGGCCGCGTGGTATACTAACGCAATTTTAGTCAGCGACACTTGATGTTCCACGTGCGTTTTATACATTGTCGAAGCAGTGAGTTCCCAAAGTCCCCATATTGCGTGTCGCCAAAAGTATTTCAGTGGAAAGTCAAAATATTTAAATGTGGTTTTTATTCAACAATTATTATATTATGAGAAAATTCCAATCTAATATATCATAAAAAAGTGTTTTTACAATATTATACTTTTTAATTTTTTAATTTTTATGTCAACCATCTATTGAGTAAAAATTTACGAAGTTAATTTGTAGGTATTTGTGGGAGTAAACTTTTTGTCACCAAAAAATAATAAAATAAAATATTCAGTTAAAAAAAAAGACGGGTAAGTGCGGGTAACTCTTTACTGAACATTAATAGTTGTAAAAATTGTAAAAAAAAATGTACCTATAGAGAATCGCTGTAATTGATGTGTTAAGTTGAATTCAAGATGTAAAATCATACGAAAAATGATTCTGAGCGAAGATTGTCTGTCAACTTAAAATATTACTAAGTACCTACCAAGATATATTTTTATGATATTATTATGATTTAAGTAATTTGTTTTACCGATAGGCAATATGCACTGCAGTGGTTTAAATTAATTTTTGACAAAAAAAAATATATATTTGAAAATGTCATTGCGTACATAAAATATAATTATATGTTATAAAGGTTTCATGGGGCGTATATCGATTGCGCCGAAATGACCTTTTTACCTGTGAAAAATCTATTGATTCCGCCGGCTATCGACTCCGCCGAAGTTTTCTTTTTAATGATTCCGCCGGTTAATATTTGTAAATTATTTATTTTAATGAAAACAAAATATAAAAGGCTTAAATTAATATACAATTAATTTTCAATTCACTCGTAGTCTTAAATTCTGCGATTATATATGTGATAATTATATTGATGAAACATCAAAATTTAATCCGAAAATGTGGGCATCTTCTTCAATTTCTTCCGAACGAACAACAAATAGTTGCGAATCGTTTCATTCGAAACTTAATACCCAATTCAATAAAGCACATCCTAATATATTTTTGTTTTCGCATGTATTAAATTTAAAAATTCAAACTGATACATATATAATAATAAGAGGGCTCGATAATACTAAAATAATTAAAAATAAAAATTATGAAAAAAAAAAAATATGTAGAAACAATTTTTGAAGACTATTTAAATAAAAAAATTGATAGATTTAAATATATAAAATTGGCATCTAAGCACTATTCTGAAAAATAAATCAATTAATATCATTATTACATTTTAATTATTATTTACTATTATTTATTTTATTTTACTAAATAATTTTTGCATTTTTGGCGTTTTTAAAATAAATTGTAGAACATTTGATTATTATTTACTATTATTTATTTTATTTTTACTAAATTATATTATTTTTGCTTTTTTGGCGTTAACTAAATAAATTTTATATCATTATTTTACTATTTTAATACATTTTACTTACAAAAATGTTTGAATTATTTTTTGAAATATTTATATTTAAACTTTAAAAAAATTGATTTAAACATACATAGTCGGCGGAATCGATAGCCGGCGGAATCAATAAATAAAAAAGTTCGGCGGAATCGATAGCCGGCGGAATCAATAAATAAAAAAGCTCGGCGGAGTCGATAGCCGGCGGAATTGATATTAAAACGGCGGAATCGATAAAACCCCGTTTCATGAATAATATTTTTAAATTACATTAAAATAATTATACTTAGTTTCGATAAGTAATTTCGTCTAAGATCACTTTCCCACTGGAAAAGATACTTAAATTGAAAATCGAAGTATTATTTCGATTACTAATCGTATACACAGACACAAAAATACAAATAGTAAAAAAAAACACGTATCAATATATTTGTCACTTCGCTCAGGATCTAAAATAAACTAACTTTAAATACAACTGAAAGCTCCACAAATAGGACGTATAGTGTAGATGATCAAAACAAAACCACGATTTAAGACTTGAACTTAAGTCCATAATGACTTTACAAATAATTATAAGTATTAGATTAAAAAGTAAAGGTGTAATTATTTTATGAAGAAAGATTATCCTATCAATAAGATAGCAATTTACGACGTTTATTTCAATTTCAACAACAACAATAATTTTACTGGAGTAGCTAATTTGTAATTATTGTATGAAAAAACTATATTTTGTAATAGGTATTAATTCTAATCATTTCTTATCTTGTTTTCAATAATTCACCAATTCCTTGAACACCGACCAAATGTAAAAAGTAATCACTATAGATAATGTCTTATTATTTAGTTTTAAATAATAAAATAAAATTAAGTACACTAAACGTGTTTTTGAGAAAATAAAAAAATTGAATTTCTTGTAGTGTTGATTTTGTTTTAGTCCTGGCCTGGCAACGTCGATATTGTTTTGATTTTTGTGTGTGTTACTAGTGCCAGTATCTCAGTATAATATTGGTTGTAGTCTTGCGGTCTTGGTTTTTCAACAAAATTCTTACAATATTACGAGACCAAAATTAATTTTGATCATAACTAAATAAAAAGGTAACATAATAATAAATATCATAAAAAATCGAAAACATAATCTATTCTAACTTGTTAACAGCTTACTCAAATTAAATATTATATTATTATGTTCCTTTTTGAATATTGTGTCAAAAATAAATAAAATAAAAGTAGAATTTCTAAATTTATAGCACTCAAGAGAAAAACTCTCATAAACTAGATAAGTACTTTTTAAATTTATTTTAAAAATATACTTAACATGTATACGTATGTCGGTGTAATATCGCTTCTTATCGTGGCCTATACTGTACCTATACTCATATAGTTTATCGGCCGTATCCTGTTTACGCTAATAATAACGTTAACGTAAAATATACCATTGTCGTCGATGTTATTGTTGTTGGCGTTGTTTTGATCAAAATTACATTTCATTTTGTCGTACGCGAAACAAAATAGAAAAAAAAAAATTCTATTTCTTTCGAGAAATAATGCGTCACGTTATCAAACACAATGCACCTGACCATTCATATATTGTGTGGTCATGATCATCATTGTTTTCTAAAGCATTATAATATTGTACTATATAAATAACCGCTATCAATCTGTAAGCAGATAAAACTTTCATAATTATTTACTTTTAATCATACGTACTCATCCTTTTCAATCATCCAAGTTTCACTCGTAATTTTTGGTACGACACAAAAAAAAAACATCGGAAAACAACACTAAACAACAACGATATCTGTACCCCAATAATATAAAATATAACAATAAATGTTAAACTACTTACTGCTATTCGTTATTAATGTCAATTCAATTTTCAAATGATTAAACTATTTGAAAACATCCAGTTCAGTGCAAACATTTCAATACGAGTCTGATTTATTTTCTGTTAAACTGTTGAACTGGATCTCAGCTATTGTCCAAAGAATCGATTTATAAAACTTCCGAGACACTTTTTTCAACTAACTACCACAGTTTATAAATTACGTAGTTTTGTATTAGAATACTATCTGAATGTAACTACAGAAAACTTACTTGGGAAAAATTGAATTTTTTTTTAATGTTAAAGCTTATAAACTTTTAATATAATGTCATTCTACACAAATCATTACTTACAGTTCAAAAAAACGGTAACTTAAAAATAATCTATTTATTTAAGATAAACGCGTTTATCATTATTATTGTTTGGTTTTTTGTTTTGTGTGATAAGTGTTCATGCGTTTCACTAATGATTTTCTTAAGTTCAAGTTTTTTCTCTTGGTAATAAATAATGAGTTAAATATTATGAGTCTCTCTGCTTCACAAACACTGGTATAATCTATAATATTTACTTTACACTTTATGAAAAAAGTAGAAAATATATTATTTTTAGTTGGTTTTTTTTTTTATGGAATCAATGTACATTAGTTCAATAAATTATATCTCCTATAGAGTTTAATATTTTTATAGAACACGATCACGCAGCTTAGGCACCTACACGTCAAAAATTCAATTGATTCTTATTACATATCTTAAACGTAATCAATTTAATCCAACTATAGTTTAATCTGATATTAAAAACAATCATTTTACATTTTACATTATTTGTACAGTATAATTTTATCATGTTTGACTTACATTTTATTTCATCTTAATTTACATGTTTGGTTTGATAACGTTTTTGCTAAAAAAAATACTTCGATATATGCCAAACTAAGAAATCTATCACGTCATATTGATTTTTTTATCATAACATTTTTATACATCAGTATTATTATTTTAGTTCTTTTAAAATAGTTATTTTACTTTAAATTTATTTCCCTTAAATCTTCCTCTTCTCTTCTTTTTGTATTCACCCCTATCCTTTGCATATTTTGTCTTCAATGCTGATCTAAAGTTAAATATTAACATTCATTATAATATTTTATGGTATATATATATTATATATACATATAAATATATATATATATATATTTAGGTAAATTAAAAGTACAATATGTCAATACATATATAATAAAATATTATTTATGAATTATTTCGTTGAAAATACTATAACAAAAAATTACTATACATATTACATTTGATGTTAAATGTAATATCAATATTGAAAGTAAATTATATTTGTGTTCTGAATGTTAAATAATATTTGTACTTGTTTTACTGTGCCTATAATCTGTGCCTATTACCTATTAATGATTCCGTGATGTTTAGATGAATCATTATTATTACGTATATTAGTATTAGTTTCTAGAGATTTTTTTACTTCCATCGTGAAAAAAGTCGACAAAAAATGAAATAAAAATTAACTACCAAAATAAATTATGATTACAAAAAACGTCATAGTGCAAACTTGAACTTCATATATTTATTGACATAGGTACTGATAACGTATATATATATATATTACTAATGGTAAAATATAATAATATGGAACTATATTATAAAATAATTCATATTATCTCTTATAATAGTCCCATAAACAATACGTGTAATTTATATAACATATTATTATAGTCATTTTGACTGATTGTAAATCTGATTGACAAACTAAGTCCACAATATAGATAACATATAGGAACGTTATTATTGTGGTGATCTTCATCTCCACCTTAATCAGGAACCAGCCGGTTTACATGACAAGATCCCTCCTTTTGGCCCTGAAAAACTATGTTTTTAATCATAGCAATATATTATGCTTTACGGCTTTAGCCATAGATTATAAGTAAAATAACGAAGTAGAGTTATGAATGAAGAATTAATTTAAATTGTATTTGAACTATTTTGGGGTTGTTTTTCTGTTTAATTACTTTAATAAGTATGTATATATTGTGTCCGTATAATTAAGGATGGATGAAACTATTAAATAATTTATATAATTTTACCATATATGAACAAGAACATAAATAGGTCATTACTTCTTAATAAAAATAAAATTTCGAGTAGTATTTTTACCAACAAATAGGCATGAACTTCTAAAAAATATTTCTCAAAAATATTAATGTCTGAAAAACATATTCTGTGAATAAAAATTATTGTGCAGACGTTGGATATAAAATACTAACATAAGCTCAGTAATCTACCCCTAACTTAGTGAGTAATATAAAACCAACCTCTAAAGCATGAATATTGTTGTTACACCATATCAAACATCACGATGAGCATAATATAACATACCTATTATTATGATACGCGTTTCGGTCACAGAAAATATTATCTATATACCTATTGTGTTGGTGAGAAAAAAGTTATCATAATGAAAGACTAACTTAAATAGAAATAACGTAACAACTGAAGTAACGCTAATACGAATCGATGGCAGAATAAGGAGAGAATATCGTTTGTGTGAAGTACCTATTAATGTATAATTATATGATACATATATATTATATATAGAACAATCGGCTGACTTCGTGGCACGCGAGCGTGTCGTCTTGGTAAAGTCTGCTACATATAGCTAGTATGTGTGGTATAGTGTACCTACTGCATATGCGCGTGGGTTTCTTGTATATGCAAAGTGCAACCCCTTTTATTTGGGGTAAAACAAAAAAACAAATAAATTATGAGAGTAAAAACAATCATGTGAACGTATGGTATAAAAAACATCACTACTTCCGTATACGTATAAAATTTAATATTATATAGTTTTCCCCCTCTCGTCCGCCGCTAAACCACTGTTGACGACTAACGTATAAAAATTTTAAATACTATTGTATCGTATACCTAACGTCCTGCTCCGCAACCAACGAATAATATTCATTCACGACAAAGTTTGATGGTAACATTCTGTGGATTCTAGAGATCGGAACTATACAGATTGCAACAGAAAGACTTAACCAAAAAAAAAAAAACATTATGCTAATTATTCATCGTATGACAAAAATTGTTAATATTATATGGTAAGTAAATAATTTAAGAAATGTACTCATGTCAGAAAATTCTCAGAAATCATATTTTTTTTAAAGTTATTGCGTCTCAAATGAATTTAACCGAAAAATATTGAATTTTAATAAACTACTTGACTTAGATAAATCCTTTTTCTATCAAAATTTTTCTTATAATCAGATTCACAAATAGGCTATTTTGAATTTACCCAACATTTTTTTCATTAAATTTGAATTTTTTATTTTCAGTAATAGGTACTAAAAATCAACATAAAAAATATTAATTTTAACAAAAATTATTCCAAAAGTCAGTTCTATCTGTTACACCTTGTATATTATTGTAACAAATTATTGCCATAGGTAGCACCAGTAACGTTGTGCGATGTAGGTGTATGGTGCACTGCTACTGAGCTGAATTAATATTATAATATACGTAGAACAGACGAGGACGATGGGGATACGAAAAACACTAAAATGGTATTTTGCATTTTCCAAACAATCTGAGGGAATAATTTAGGGTTTCGGAGCAGGAGCGCACACGCCACCCTTTTGCTTAGGGTAAATAGAAAAAAAAATCACAAAAATACCGTAAAAACGCGTTTTCGAAAAACCATCCACTCTGCAACCTATACGATGTTATGTATTACATCATTACCAGAATGTACAAGTCATGCACAACGTATACATCGGACCCCACATAACCGCTCTTTTTCGTCCCCCCCCCCTTTTTCGATACGATCCCTGCATCGCCGCCGTCGCTGGTCCATGGAATACCGCCACCTCCACGTAGTTACCCATCCGACGTATCTACTCACGTGCGTATGATATTACGTCTTGGGCCACCCCGCACCACGTAGGTATACCGCGTATACCGCGTATATACTTACGCCTTATTTTTCGCGCGCCCCAAATGCCATTAGACGAGGGTTTCCCGTGTGTATATACCGTGGTATAGTGCTGCAGTTGTAAACTCTCGCGCTTAGGGGTGGCGAAACGATAAGCCGATGGAGGCGAATGTTTGGCGAGGGGAAGTAGCGTGGCGTCGATGGCGGCGGCGGTGGGGGTGGCGGTGGCGGTGAAGAACCTTCGCCGCCGTTGTGTAGCGCGCGCGCGACCAGTCAGACTGCGTTCGCCGGGTCGCGTGGTACCGTCGTCGTGCACCGGAGACGATCGCTCATCGACGACGACTACGTACGTCGACGTCGACGTCGGTTAACGGTTATCATTGTTTATCATTTTTGAATTTTTAGTCGAAACAATAATTACAATTATTATTGTTATTATGTCGGCGTTACCCAGAATATGTGAAAGTCCCCAAACCCATCGTCATGATTTTCGAGTCTAACCGAAAGAATTCGTAAATTGTCGCGTGTGTGAAGTCGTGTCGGTGAATAAAACTGACTTGTTCGGTGGTTATTGTTGTTGTTGTTGTTTTATTAAGAAAAAAATTGTTTTAATTGTTTCGAGTGCGATTTACATGTGCTAGTGTGTGTGGTGAATCTTTAACTTCAGCGGAATTATGACGGATTCGAATACGGTGATCGAAGGCACCGTCAAATTTCGTGATGGTAAAAAGGTAAGTCGAAATTTATATTAATATTTCGTAAATCTCGTACGAGTTTGAACAGCGTAAATAAGTAATATATAATTTCGTATGTACCTAGAAATCTTGTATTCGGATTATATTCAACTAACTTCTTAAAACCGATTAAAAAAAAAAAACATACTGATAAACTTTAAGAAAATATTCTATATAGTAAGCTAAGTACCCAAGATTATAGAAACTCTTTGCATACAAAAGACTTACAATTCTTACAATATGATCCTAGTCTAAAATTATTTAAATAGTATTTAAAACTTTTCATACTGAAATACATAACTATTATATTAATAATAATCTAAGGATCTATACGTAACCTGCGAATTAAAAAAAACTTATTGAACAATATTTAGACATTTATTTATGTGTAAACTGTTCACTTTTATTATTGCAATAGTATATATATTTTCAGCGTATTAGCACTACTCAATACTAATAATTATTATCATCATAATGTAGTTATAAGAATTATTATAAGAAAAAATTACCTTGATAATAATATTCTGCAGTTATAGCTATAAGTAACAATACCTATACTATATTTTCATTTTTTAAACATCGCTTTTAATTTGGCTATAACCTTATTTTACGCACTGTTATTTTTATTCCTGATCTAAATCAACGTATAAGTTAATATTCGTCAAATAATTAATTATTAATTATTAAAAAAATAACTCCTGATAAGATTTGTAATTGTTTAGTTTTTTTACGAGATATAATATTCTGATTGCAAACTAAATTAAATAAAGATCAAAGGCTTATTAATACAAGTCAATTTTCTTATATGCACGAGTAAAAATTGTTTATACAATTTTTAGTATATATTTTTATATTTATGATGCATTGATAAAATATATATGATACCTAATTAGTAAATATGAAAAAATTAAATTTAAATCTCTTAAGCAGTAATCACTATACATTAGCAGTAAACACTATACATAATATAACTTTGAGTTATACTGTCACGTAAATATCCTTAATAATTTCAACACCAAAAATAACCATGTCGAAGATCGATGGGCCGTTTACGCGGTCTAACGCCTCCCAAACGATCCAAAACAGTCTACTAAAATTAGAAAAAATGGTTTGTTTTTCGTAGATGGGAATTGGCTGGAAGATATTATCAAAACCATTGCATATTATATACACCGGCAAAATATGTGTCTAGTGAATTATGTCGAGGTCGCTTACCCGGAACATAAATCATTAGCTGCTGTTTTTTACATGAGGGAGAATTTAACGATAACTCAGCAGTCTTATTATCTTTGCTATTTCTTCTCATCTTCAATAAATCGCATTTTGATTTGTTGTAAAATGTCAGTTTTGTAATTTTTTACCAAAACGTGATGAACGTCATCGGTTAAACCTTTCACTATTGAATCCCACAAGTAATACACAATGTTCGTATATGACCTCTCGTTTCTTAAATTTTAAATCTTCCTATCTTAGGATTGAGAATGATTGACGAATATAATGTAGTGATTGTATATTTCACATAATTATTCATAATAATAACAAATAAATTAATAGCGTATTATCAGTAATTATTTTTTATTTTCATAGGTACCTTCATATTATAATTGTTGGTATTGACATTTAATAAATTGCTTACAAATATCTCTTTCATAATATAACAGCTTCTTTAGTTTATTGTGTTACTAAAATACTATAGGAATCCTTAAAAATAGATTGCGTAGCACAAGTAACAAAAAAATAAAAATACCCAAGGCTTTAATTTGTTACCGAAAATCTCTTCATGTCTTTAATGAGCGTACAATAAAAATAAAAATTAAAAATTTGGTTTTACGGTCGATTCAGACATTTTTTAAAGGGTAGATCAAACATTTTATATTTAGTGTTATTATAATTTATATTACTTTCTTAATTATGAATTCTAAAGCAAAACTGAATACCACTAGATTCTATTTAAATTATAGTGAATAAATTATTATTAATGTATAAGGTAACCTGTTTCCTGGTGAGTGTTTCTTTTTTTTCTTTCTGCGATTATGTTCTTGTCACCGCTACCTGCATATCTTGTCGTCGATTTTGCATTGTTTTAGTGGCTTGGATGTGTAATTTAAATGTGTAGATGACGTCATTGTATTTTTTCTAACGAAAGAACACATCGTTGAATGTTAAACTATTTTTTCTCTTTCATCAAACAAACGCCCGCATAGATACACATTTTATACATAATTATTAAATCTAATTTTTTTTTTCAGTGGAAGTCCAGATGGTGCGTTATGCGAAAGTTGTCTCCAGTTGCAGGTAAACACACTTTTCGACAACACGATTATTAGCAATAAATTAAAAGTGTTAACTGTTAAGTCAGACACAAAATAAACTCATTATCAATATTGTTATTGATATGCATTAATATAATATACGATGGAATGCTATTATATTGATTACGTTACTGGTGCCTAATAACGATTGCATACTTACAGCATCCCTTATCCAATACTACGTCGTAGCAGACGCTCATTGTCACCGCCTCCGTCTCTTAACTTCCGGTAAATATCATTACTGTCACGATATTGCACCCGCGATGATTGTTTTCACCAGGTCTCATTGATCTCAGTTATGACAGCAGGTCAACGAGACGGCTACCCTGTATTATAGAACAATACCCGTACACTTTACACACACAATCTTCAATGTATTTATGTACACGCGCCTGTGTTGTTAGAATGAAACATATTGGATGTGTACAACACCTGGCTCACTTCAAACGGTGACTAATTTGCATAAAACACGACGTATATAAATATGTATAATGTATGACATAATATATTGTACACGTACCTACATGTTAAAAGTTATATACCTGTCTGCTCATACTACTGCTGGAAAACGTGTTGATTTATTAAAAATAAAAATAATTAACACCGGAACTGTACGCGTTCAAAACCATTTATAATGTTCTACTGTGTTTTATAGCAGATAGATACAGAAACTCACTGAAAATTCTAGGTAACGTGATTATGGGAACGTAAAAGTGTACATTTAATATAATCAACGCGTGACGTGGGGTACAACTTTATAGTGATTATAGAAGGTCGAAACCCTTAACATATTTGAGTGTATTTTGTTGATTTTTTTTTGGATCCATATAATAATAGTAATGTGACTGATTTTAATGGACTTTTCAAGAGCTGTTCTGGGATTGAAACACTTAATGAAACAAAATGATAACGGTCTTCGAAAATATATCATTTGGTTGGGTTATTATTATTTTTATCAAGTGAATGCTAATACAGCATAAAATTATAGGATTTAATATAATTTTATGAAGTGAACAAAAAAGTCCACGGTGTTAACGGTATTATGTAAATGCGATTTGAACACTTATAATTACCTAATATTTATTTTCTCACTATACTTAAGTTTAGCGTATTTTTATTATGATATTTTATATACAATTAACAAAAATAATTATATTAATGTAGATTATTGATTAATTAAGACATTTTGACTACTTTAGTTGAATTCCGGCTACTACTACGGATGAACGGTTATAATATTTGAAATTTATCCCAAAAATTGATTTAGTTCAATTTTCCACTTGGAAACTCTGATCGCTCGTAAACAGTCCGTGTTCATTGATATATAAACATATACGTACCCATATACGTTCGTACCCGCTGGCAACCAGCCTCGATCGACTTCCGGGACTTTGGTTTCTAAGGGAAGAGAAGTCTAAATATATCTCAGACACGAGACGGTTATTCCTTAGGGGCAAAAGCAATCCTCATAGATATCCTTATGTCTTTTCTTTTCTAATCGTGTACGGGGTCGTAAATCGAATTTTTTTTAACCTCAAGCAACATGCAAACGATCTAAATTTCCGTTCGGTAATAGGAACGCGTGGCAGTCGTTGCACCGTAATAAAATACAAATATTTTAGTAATGATAACGAGTACGTAATATTATTATAATGTACGTTGACGTCATAAAAATGTATTATTATTTGGAGGGATCTGTTTTATTATTATGACCATGAAGAAGAACAGATAAGTGAACGATTTCTCGACCTTGAAACTCGATGGATTTTTTCCTCCTGTGCCAATTGATTGGCTCCAGTAATTTGCATTCAATATAATATAATGTCATAACTCAAAATACCTACATAAAACATGTGACATATCAATCGAGAGTTCGTTTTCAACAAAAACGAATTAATTTTAATAAGATAATACTACATTGTACCTGTATAATAACAAATAATCAAATTCAAAAGCCAATATCACGAGGTCAATATTTTTGTTTTTATTGTTGATCGAATTATTTTCCGTCTTATAATGATATCTGATAGATTAATTTTCTGCGAATATGCTTTGATTAAAACGTTAAGCTCAATCACATAACTAAGTATAAAATATATTGTTATTATTATATTGTAGGTGCTTATAATAATTTATAATCGCATTGTTATCAGTTTATCACCAACATAATAATACATAAATAAAATTTGTTTTCTCACGATGTTTTTTAGTCGTGTGAAAACGAAATCGTAACACATTAGAGAGCACCAAAATGGTTATAATTTGTAAGGTGAGGGTAAACTGCTTAATCTTTAGAAAACGGGTGTCACGTTCCTGTAACCGCGGATGGCACGATGTACGTGTTCAGTTCGGTTAATCGTTGGTCATAGCACCCGCCTCCTCAATAAAGGTTTTTTTTTGTTAAATTGATTCTATGCCGCCCGCCATACTGCAGTTAATATTATATCTACACGTTATTATAATGTCTGTGATTTTTTTCAGCCTTTTAAAATCGTCATCTATAACCTCGGTAAAACTCTAAATAATATATATATATATATATACATTACCAATTACCAACTCTATTTGGTCAATAAATAGTATCTTCGACATTAATTTGAAATGTTTGATCATTTTATTTATTTAGCCAATTTTATTAAAACAAATAATAATTGTTTTGTTTGGATGTGTTATTGATATTATTTGTATTTATTTTTTGAGCATGTAGAAAAGGTTTGTTTTTCTTTAATTGGACATTATTATGGTAAGATACATCACGAAAAAACATTGAACTATAATTGATATATTATTTATTCTTTAGTACACTAACTTGATTCACCCATAATTAATGGTTGTTTTTTCTACGTATGACATTTACATAATATGTATGAAATTGACTTAAATTTTGCATATATTTTTGATATACATTATTTTGCAAACAGTTATTATATTTGCCATCCATAAATAATGAATATATAAATGTGTCGTATATCTACGAACATTATGGTTTAAAAATTACAAGTTGTGGTTTACAAGTGGATATGCATAATAGTAGCCATTATTATTAATAGGTAATTATATTCAATATTTTTAAATTATCAACTGGTAAAGATAATATTATATACTATATTATGTTTTTAAAATTGCTTGATTTTGCCAACGTTTTCACTATCAATGTTTTATAGATAATAATATATATAATGTATATGCATATATTATATAATGATGAATCATCGTAAGTGTATAAATCATACTAGGACCTTTATCATAGATACTTTTAAAACTACCGAATAAAAATCTACATTTTTATTTTGGACGAGAATCCTTTATTTACGCAACAGAGTTAACATGCAATACCTACGATTTATTTATATAATATTTTACTGAGCATTTAAATCCAAGCTTTATAGTCATAACTAATAATATAAAATAAAATACTAATTATTTTATTTATTTTAATCCAGTTGTCATAATATAAGACCAGAATCACGTTCGTAGGTACAATATTATGTGCTAATATTATGAATATTTAATGATTTATAATCACAAATTAATATAATAGTCAAGTTCATAATATATGTGTTAACATATTCCATAATATATAATAATTAATAATAATATAGTTTATTCTTAGAATTACTCGCTGTTACCTGTGTAAACATAGTAGCATAATAATTTTTTTTTTATCTTTTAAATTTGTTTTCTTAGAATAAAAGTTATAGAACATTATAAAAGTATGTAAAAAAAAAAAAAATCCGAGACGTTTAATTGATATTATGTTGTAATGTTTCCAACAGATAATATATTATAAAAAAAAAAAAAAACACTAAATGCGGGTTAGAGATCACATATCTAACATAACTATAATTATTATTTTGATTACGATGAAATCTACGAGAAAGTTATTGTGTGACTTTTTTTCATCCTCGCACAAATTTTAGGTCGCGTGTACGCGATAAATTCTGTGGGACCCCAACCACGAATACCCCGCTTTGTATATTATATCCATTTAAATATATATATATATATTTATTTATATATATACATATATAAGTGTGTGTATGGGTGCGCGCGTATGTATTGTTTTATTATCTCAACCCAGTCAACCCCGTTGTGGCGTTGCAAATTTGCATAGAACAAAACCGCCAAACGGTCATTGGAAACAGTTCGCTGTGTGTGTGTATACGTTTTTTTTTTTTGTCAGGAACGCGCACGTACACACACACACACACACACACACACACACACACACACACACACACACACACACACACACACACACACACATACACGACAAGTGTGTTTCAGACGTTATCCTTAAATTATTGCGCAAACACAACGCCCTCGCGACTCTTGTGTGACATTATAATATATCGGAGTTGGTCCCCGGCGGATTTTCCCGACTTGTCCAACTCGGGTCTCTGAAAATCTAAAGTTCTTTTTCGTGTTCGGATAAAAAATTAATTGCCATGTTTTAGGCCACTGCGGACAAAGCCAAGTGCAACACGCCGCTAATATACGCGTTGCTATAATATGCGTATAATATGTGTAGGTACCCGTATATATATATTATACTGTGTATATTGTAATATGCGCACAATCCTAGTCAAATAATCCAAAAACAACGGCTGAGCAAATTGACGGTATAGTGTTATTATCCACGCCACCGTTGTTCAAACATTCTGTGTACACTAAATACCGCCCAAATTGCCTCTTAGGATAACAATGTTAATTTAAATGGCTGCAATATTTTGTCGTAGATAGTGCAAAAAAATATTAAATGACGTTTTACTATTTACGATAGTTAGGCATTATCGTTTTCAAAGTTTCCGAGCAAAAAACGGTTATCTACGTTTAAAATTTTAACGAAATATGTAATATGTAATTTTATACAGTTTAAACTGAAAAGATAAAATTATTTTCAAATATTTTACTAAAAAATAAATTTAATAACCTTACATTGACACACACCTTTTGACGAGTATGTAGGTCCTCAATGATCAACATTTTTAGCAACAAATTTATAGATATTATATAAATACAATGTGTTTGCTTAGTAATTATAATTTTACTCAAATTTGAAAAAACTTAAATATTTTAAAAATTGTCTTTTTTGTCATTTCATTATCTATTTATATATTTTAATGTTTAATTATGCAAATTTGCATGACAAATGTCCAATAATAGTTAAAAAATTACATATTGTGATAATCAAACAGAAAAAGACCTTGATCATTACACTGATTATGGTTATTTCTATATAGTAATATATGCATAAATACGGAACCTTTTAAATACATACATTTTTAATATGCTAATAATAGAATAAAATAATAATTCAAATATTATTATTATGTGACCGAATATTATTAGACAATGAAATAATAATAAATTAATAAACAATAAAAATAATAATTTAGCTGTTAACTATATTGATCTAGGAGCTGAAATAGAGTAAGTTAAAGTATCAAGGAAGTAATGTGAGATTAGTTTCTTTCAGCATATTTATGGTTGTAAATAAAATAAATTAAGTTGTACTTTGCATATATTTACGTAGGTACCTATATTAATTTGTTTTAATTATCAATGTTAATGATGTATGCACTTTTATATTTTATCTTGTTATAAGATTTTCAACATTAAACATTTATATAGCTAACATAATATTATGCAAATATTTTGATAGAATCGTTAGTAGTTAATTATTGTTATCAATTTAATGTATTTGTTATAAGGTTTATGCCTTAGGTGTTCATTTAAGTGTATTAAAATTAAAATACTGTTTTACAAAATTATCATTGATTTTCTACAGGTGGACCACCGACTACCTGAGTTAGTGAATCAGATCATTTGTAATCAACATGAGTTCAATACATTTAAGTATGAAAAAGTTTAAGAAACCCTTGTAGGTAGTTTCAGATCCCGGTCTATTGTTGATCTCATTCGTCGGCACACAATAGGCAATATGATTTTGGACATAAATTCTCATCCCTATAGGAGTTTGAAAACATCAGTATTTTCAACCAAGGCATTATTTTTATTTATTTTCTAGTCCTATTGTATACATTTTAACATCCGCAGAGCGTTATCGTTAAGATTTTACGGCAATATTCAACAGTAATAATCATTTGCTATTATATACAACTTATAGTTCATATGAATATTAAAATAATCAATCATAATTCGATTGAAAACTATTTAAATCATAAAAAAATCAATAATTCCATTAAAATTTGTCGTTCACCATATCTGCTTTTGTAGTATTATACAGAAATGTGATAAGTTTTTACTATATATTATTCAATATTAAGTATGTCAATAATTAAGTTTATTATTTTTATAAAAGATTTTTATGTAATTAAAGAACTTTTGTTTTATCGTTGTGAATAGTATTAGTTCTTTTTAATACAGTACGATAATTTCTACCTAATATATATATAAATATACTATATATAGGTAGAAGAAAATTGACCACTATAATACTTCTTAATAATATGATTTTAATGATTATATTAAATTTTGATATAGAAAATAAAAAAAAGTTTCAAATTTTCATCTACAATATAATAGTTTTATAAAATTATTTATTAATAAGTTTTAAATTTATGTAGAGGAGATTAAATTGAAATACGTCACAAATCACTGACAATCCAATTAATATAATTTTTACGTCAAGTTTTTATAATCTCATTTTCACGTATTTACGCAAATCCATCGTTTTTGCTATTTACGTCAATGCGCATTTTCATGCTAACATAAAATTCAATTTTGCCGATTGTAAAAAATTGTAAAAACACCACCTGATTCAACTGAACCTGACGCAAGCAATATTTTTCCCACTATTGTTTGTTTAAAAAAATGTTGTTCGCTCTTTTTGTTTAGATACCTACTCATTGCACATTTGGCTAATTCTAAGTCGAAATATCAAAATTAACTATCCATTTAAGAATATATCAATTCAGTGTGAAAGACACAGGTGATGTGTTATTACTAATCTTTTAAACTACCAAACTAAGTAGCATTACTTTCAAGTTAAAACTGACACTTCAATATTGTCTTCAATGATATTAGTGCGATTTGTGTAATTAGTTATTAGTTATTTTATACAAGTCTTGACTTTATTACAGTAAAAAATTGATATTTGAATCTAATAAAGCAAAAACATTCAAATAAAGTTATTAAATATATGATGACATAATATTTGACATATAGAACTAAACATTTTAAATGATAAATTGTATGAATATTTTATATATATTTTTTTGTTATTATATTATTATTAATTGTTTACGGCATTAACAACGATGAGGTTGTTTACATTTTTTTGAATATATAAATCTTATATTTATTAAATAAATTATTTTAGTAAAACTAATAATATAATTCATCGTAGATTTCCATATCAAAATTTTTATTATAGTGTATATACATTCAAAGCACAAAAATTAAATGAACCACAAAACTATCCACAATATTGTAATTTCCCATTCAATACAATAATTGAACATTTAAATTATTTTTTTTTTTTTTTTAAATGCACGTTACGCTTTTTAATTATAGCGAGCCGTTTTATGGTTAGTGATAGAATTACGACGACGTGTTTAACTATTAGATATTATATAAAAACTTTTAATTAGAATATTATTGTTTTCTTCAATTTAAAATAACGCCTCGATATAATTACGGTACTAATATAACATCACATACGTCATTATTATGTAAATAAGAATAATGTTTTTGTCGACTAAAATACATAATATTTTGTTAATCTCCACAAACCGTGAATTCTTTAAAAATATTCAAATGAAAAAAAAAATGTCAAGCAAAAAAAGGGTGAAAATAGTAATATTCATACGGTATATATTATGTTCAGGCACGCAAATTGAATCAACAGACTGACGTGCCTCTTTTTTGTGGGATACATTAATAAACAAGGAGGTCGCGTTAATTAAATGACACCGTAATTATAGGTTATATATTTTTCCTTCGTACACGAGAATTACCAACACTGTGGTACAGATACATAGTTGTGAACGCCCCAGGAATAACTTAGGTATATGTTTGAGCAATTTTATATCTAATACAATATTTTCTTTGTTTAAATATCATACACCGTATTTCGTAATAATAATGTGATCAGTAGATACTTACTAATTTTAAAAGGTACCTAAGTTATGTTCTTAAGTACTTAAAATTAGATACATTCATAAAACTATATATATAATATATAAATAATAGCAGTTAAAAATTAATTATATTTTATTATACCTATGTTATTAGAAAATACAACGCTATAGTACGATCAACGAGACTTGGTCATCACTCATCAATAATTAATTGTCACGATTATAAATTAAAATTACATATTATTATTTATTACCTAATAGTGTATTGTAATTTTATTGAAATATTTTTCTTATTGATTTTTGCTACTGATACGTATTGTGCAATTTATATAATATATAAAAAAAAAGGGTATAAATCATGAAATTGGCAATAATAATTAAATTTTGATTCTAGCAGTTTAACGGTTAAAAATGCATAATTACCTCGATTAGATGTAGACCGGGCTATATCTGTTGGTATCTTAGTCGTTGTAGTAGGTATTTGTAACGGTGGTATTTTTGTCTGAAATTGTTGTTGAACTACATACTTCTATTAAACGGTAAAAATATAGATTAACTCGTACGTAATATTATACCACGTGAGTGGGTTATTATTTTTAATTTTATTAAAAATGAAATTAATATGTACTGTACTGTACGAATAAAATTGAAGAATGGGTAATATTGTATTATTGATGATATTATTATTTACAGTCGAAGGCCAAAAATAAATTACATGTCGTCGTAACCCTATTAAACATTCAAACTCGCCTTGTGATTGGAAAAAAAAATTAACGGGTTATATATTAGGACGCAATAGGGCAGACCAGGATCGCCTCGTTTTTCAGTATAAATCAATTTGCATACGTCGATATCACGATAATTAGTACGAACGTATAACACCTTTAAATATATTTCAATATCTGTACATATCGATGTTGGCTGCAATAACTTAGTATTTCATTATTTTCGAAACGCATCAGATATTACGTTTAACGTGCCGAACGTCGTAACAAAACACATATTGTAGTCGAATATTACTGAATAACCGATCGTGTAAATATATGTATACACATGGTGCATATTAAGTTTAACGTTAAATACAGACAAACGGTTTGGTCTATTACCTATGTATATATATATATATATATATATATATATCTTATATACGTCATACACGCGCACACACAAGTCAGGTGATATAAATCCCATGGCGCCAATTAAAAACTATTATACATAAATAATATATAATATGTATATGCCTGTGAACAGGTGAAATATACGCCATGCAGTACAAGGTCAGTATTATAGTGCGTGCACTTCGCATGAAATTTAATACACGACACGATACGATGGTTTTAATATAATAATATAATATCGTTATGTTTATGATTATATAATATTATAATATGAAATAGGGTGACAAGTGATAGCGCTGACAACGGATGAGAAGTTAACACATGCAGAAAATCAATTTGCTGCCACAGGTGTGTGTGTGTGGTACGGTCGGTGCCAATAGAATATTATTGGCAGTGTGTGAACATAAATATTATGTAAACAGGCTTATATGTATGTATACCCATTGTACCAATGTATGCATGCATAAATGTGTGCACGCGTATGATATGTATATCAATATTCGATTGTGTAGGTTTGCAATATGTATATTATTTATGTGCACCGACAACTCGCTGAAGAAAATTTTATTGCATTCAGATAGGTAGGTAGGTAAATATTGTTGTCTAGCTGTCTGGTAACCGTGGATTAGGTCGCATCAAAGGTTAAATAATTGAGTTTACTTGGCATAAATTCAAATATTTTTTCTCTTTAGTCGTGCATTTATAATGCAGTATTCGTTGAAAAAAAATTGTATTATAATTTGTATTATTGATGAAACGAATAATATTAGGTATGTAAAATATTTTTAAAAAAATTGTTCTAGCCTTTGTCAACTTGGAATTGTTCATTTTATTATACGTAGGTATTGATATTGATTATTATTGTGGGATATATTATAGTATGACCGATTGGCAAACAAGGAATAAAATACATAATATGTCAATATTTGATTAATATTGTAAGTCATCATACTATTATAGTAATCAAATATTTTGCGATTATTAAAAATACATCGATAAGTGTGCTGAAAAAATGGTAATAACCACTATGTATATTGTTATGTCGTGTTGAAAAATTATAAAATATCGATTTTCTTGTACTGTTGAGCTTAAATCCGGTGGAAACGAACGTTCTGGAATCGACAGTGCCCGTGAAAGAATGACAAGGGCGAGACAAGAGGGGACATTATAATGAGTGAGTGGTTGGTGGGTTTACAAATTGGAAGAAATGAAGCGTAGACGGTAAATTGACACCGGTAGGAATAGGCTCGGGGAAATAGCGGATGAGTGTATAGTCTCCGGGAATTGAAACTTCTCCCCAGGAAACGATCTGATTATAAGGACCCGGCAAGAATAGGATTAAAGGACCGGCTCTGATAAGAAACAGGTCTGTCTCTGTGTGGCGCGTGAAGGATAGTTTCCTCTATACACAACCCAAAGGGCAAATAACATAATATATATTATATCTACGACGAATGTTGAGAAGTTTCACCGTACGCTGCGTGTGCTTGTTGCTGGATTATCAAGGATTATGCGCGTGTATATATTGCAGTTTTTAAGAGTTTCAGTAAACATTTTGAAAACTTCTATCACTCTCGGATACTGAGATATATATAAATTATAATTTTTGTAGTAATCTCAATACTACAGTTTGAATTATATCTCGTTCGGTTATCTTACTTTCACCAAGTTTATAAACATTTTTCGTGTAAAGCAAAATAATCACTGTTTTCTCGTGCATTAATTAACAATAATAAACATTTATTAATTTTTCGAAATGAAAGAGTATAGGTATTTAATTACAATTTACATATTTATTTTTTGAAATAAACCTTAATTAATAAGTGTACATTTTTTGGTACAACATTTTTAATTAGATAAATGTCAAACTAGCCGTAATACAAGTTTTTGGATACGATAATATATAATTGACTATTTGTAGAGACTTAATCGCCGAAAACTTTGACAATAATGACTGAAATGTGAATGTTCAACAAATGTATTTTAACAAATAAGAAAGTTTCAGGAAATGAAGAAACGACACATACAAAACTGTATAAATGCGTTAACTTTTAGTTTTAAACTTAATAGACGATTGCAGTAAAGATGGCGAGAGGTTAGAGTGATTGTAAGTTACTTAACTCGAACGTTCTTCAGAAAACCGTACACCTACGAGTACATAAAATTCGTGAATTCTTTCCAACGTCTCAGGGTGGTGTATATAAGTAACCATATTCTGATTTTTCTCAATTTCAAGTAAGTTTAATAAAATATATTATTTACAGCGTGTATAACCTATTTTTATTATATATATATATATATATATATATATATATATATATATATATATATTTATTTATATATGTATATATATTAATAGGTAGTGAATGAAAACCTATCAGTGTTTTAATCGGTAGGTACCGATTGTACTATTATTGTATTTCGCGTAAAAAACGTAAAATATTGACTTATTAAAATTGAATTAAGGGTGCAAGTCGATGATGTATTCTCCCTGTTCTCCCGATTCCCTCCATCTTTGGAACGTGTATCGGTTAGTTCAAATATGACTTATCCGGAGTCAAATTCACCTGATATTGACCTTATATCCATCACCTCGCCCTTCCTTTACGATCGAGAACTTTCATCTCAGCCACTAATGCGTAAATTTTTCGTTGGTAAATATGTGATATTTAATTATAATTGTAGAGAATGATACAATAAATAATTAACTAACATTTTAATTTAAATAATTACATGATGCGTGTGTATTATTTCAATCTTAACATCGCCCACATTAATATAGATAGTGGATAACTCTCGTCCGGAATTTCAGCTGAATTGAATAGGGTGTAACGCTATTATAAACGTAAATATCAATTTCGAAAAAGACCACACATGTACTACGATTGTACTCAAGTATAGAGAACAGTTATTTATAATAGCAATTGTAGAAAATAATTACAACGGTTACCACGTACGTGATTTCATGCGCATTGTTGAAATCAAATGCAATAATATAATGTCATTTAATTAAAAATGGTTTTAGAACTAGAGAGGAGTATATAATAATAATAATAATAGTATTAATAGTAATAATATAATAATAATAGGGTTTCGTAAAGACGATAATTACAAGCGATTATAACGTAGGTATTAAAAAATCGGTGCTAAAACGATACTCATTAAAAAGTAGTTTATAATTGCTTCAAATTATCGTTCAACGCGCCTTGTTTATGCGGCTTATAAGTGCCCCAATAACTGACTTAAGTAATAGCTGATGTATTGATCGGATTCTGAAATATCCACACCTATTTTGATTTACACAATTGTGTTAAGCGTCGAAACTCTAAAAATATTTAAATATCGAGAGATGGCCAAACATCCTTTAAGAAAAAAACAACTCTATATAATGATCGAAAAATCGAAAACTCGCTCTTGTTTCTGGTTAAACGGTTAACCTTTCTTTGTTATATTTTAAACACATTACACATCACATATTGTAATGATTTCCAAAATTCAACGACTATAATTATTATTTACGTGAAACATGAAAATCCGTGTTTGGGTTTTTTAAATTGCCAGCCGTTATAGAGGTCAACAATTGCGTGGCATACCTACCTAAACAAAATACGTGTTTAATAGGCAGGTAGATACATACTATTACAGTTTAAAATATGAAATTCAAACAGCAATCGTGTTTTAATGTAACGCATAAAATAAATATTTGTCCGTATTGAGAATATAAGCAAGTTAACTGGTAAACGGATATTTATTTTAAATTACATTTTCTAATGCGAGGGTAATTATTAATGTTTTTGTATATATATATATATATTTACAGCGTATTAGCGTTGGTTTATTGGATTAGCGCTGGTTTTTTGTCTTCAATTATTAATGGTACCTATTATTATTTAATGTTTTGTGGAAAAAACCGTTTTGAAATATTTCTGTGTCAAGCTATAATTATATTATTAACACACGCGTTTGGTATTCGTTTTAATTATTATATTTGTAATAGGCATTCATTATAAATTATTGAAATAATTATTTTTATCATAATGTGTTGCGCTGTGAACTCCGAGGACTTTATTGTTTCGCCATTTACACGTGGACCGGACGACGAAATAGAAAAAGAGATTCTTCCGTTTTAAAACCACAGCAATTGTATGTCGCGTATCACAGTGTATAAGATATTGCAATATTATTACTGAATATTATATTTTTATTTGCGTCGGTCCAACGCGTGAGACACGACCTAACTGCGTGCTCTATTTCATTTTCCACTTAATGCTGCCACTGCTATTATTATTATCATCGTCATCGCAATCGTGTCGGTCTCGAGAATCCGTCAAAAACTCTTTCCATGATATACTGCCTGCGCGCTTAATAAATTTACTCACGTCTATGTGCCTATTATTATTAGGTACTTTATATAAATACTTATATGCGCGTGTGTGTGAATCCGAATTTCATGAAACGATCTTCAATTTTCGTCTGACTTACGTGAGACGTTAATTTACGAAACAGAGTTCACATACTTTTCATAGTACCTGCATCGATTAAACTTCTCAAAATAATAATGCAAAATAAAAATTTAATTTTTTATAAGATTAACTTTTGTACATCAAAGATCAAACCCTGAATAATTATATTTTCTAAAATGATACGGTTCAAATCTGAAATATTGATCAAATAAATAGTAAATTATTTAATTGTGAGATATAATATGGAACAATTCATGAAATTGTGCAGCACTATAATACGCCATCATTACTAACCTCAATATATACCTACAATTCATTAAATGAATCCTATAGGTGCAAAAAAAAAATCAGTTATAAAGATTGAGCATGATGTTTAACTTTTAAATATTATATAGGGTGTCACGAGATGATTTATCCATTGTGATATATCCTTATAATAAAACTATATTTATTTATTAGACTCACATAGGCAAAGGATACATGTATTTTATTTTTTAATTCAATTAAATGTTTTGGGAAATTCATTTTTTATTTTTGAAAAAAATAAAGATAACTATTTTATAGAGTTTATTTTGCTGAAAATTTTAACTTTTCAACATCTTATTGTCATAAATTTTACGATTTTTAATAATTTTTTTAGTTTAGAGATAAAACGATGAAAAACTAGTTTTTGTCCAGGCGAAGAGTCCACATCTACTGCTAATGGGTATATCCCTTCGGGACACCCTGTATATAATTATTTAATAATTACCATATAGCGCCATATTCGTATAGAATATAATTATATATGCCACTTCACATTTTTCTATTGGTTGTAACTTAGGCGAAACCAACGATTAAGTAAATGATTCGACGTTCATAATATTAACGAAAATATATGTACAATTAAATTTGGTTTTTTAATAAACAAAAATAATAATAACCGCGAGTGTTTCTGGTTCAAAATTGACCGAGTGAGTGACCTTACAATGTCTTTATTTCATCTATATATGCAATCGAAGCAAAATGCAATACTATGGTTGTGAAAACGTGAATTTGACAACGCTGTATTCAAAACTGCTGTTTAAAATGTTTAAATATTCGACAAGTACTTTTGCTTCAAAATTGTATCGACAGTATTAAAACAAAAAAAGTTGCACAGGATATAATAGCAAAATTATGTCTGGCACTCGTCTCGCTCAACTCACCTTGACGTATAAAATTAGTGTATTCAGTATTTAAATATTCTGTGTTGAAACAAGATGCATTTTCATAATTATAACTATTGTGGTCGAATCTTTTCGAAACAATATTTTCCACAGTTGTCCTAAGTAGTTTTTTCTAATGCTTTTTGAAACTATTGAAAAACTATCAGAAAGGTACGTTTTTTGGTTTATTAAAAATCTAAAATTAAAGAAACTAATATACAATTATATAATGATTAAAAATAATTTAAAAGTTAAATTTAAATTTTTTACTTTCATTAAAAATGTATAGTTTTAAAATCAGAAATTTACTGATTGGTACTATTAGTTTATTCTTCTAATATATAAACACGTTTTATATATTATATGCATACAAATGTATAATATGTACCTATACCTACAAAACGGAACATAACGGCTCACTCTGCACATAACATTTATTTTTATTTTTTTAAAACGTCGAGTCACCTCGTCTGCGATGAATATTTTATTCAATTATATGATATAAATTCACGTACAACAACCGTAATATTATCACAGCGTAGGTATAATAATAATAATAATAACCATAATAATAGTTATGAAAATATAATAATAATGTGTATAGCGAGACTCGCGTTGAACTGGGAACGATGGCTGCAAAGGTGACGGTTTGAGTGGACAGGGACGGTCGAGCTCTGGGTAGGCTTGTGCGACGGAGGGTTAGTTCGATTTGTTAAACGTGCTCGTTTTGCGAAATAAACGCGTACCTTCCATCACCCGTTCGTCCGACACCGCCGTAACGAGACCAAACCTAACCCGGGTGGGCAGAGAACCCAGTCATCGGGTATGTCGATCACGTACGTCGTGCGCCCCGACGGGTTTTCTACCGTACAGTCGCGGCGGTGGTTATAATATACTCTGATTGGAAAGAAGGAGCGGTGATGGCACAGGGGCATACACTATATAGAGGGCGGTCTACTATGTTTTACCGTTTTGGTGGGACAGAAAAAACAGAAAAACGCAGTGAACCACTCTGTATACTGTAACCCGTCTCTCCCGGTGACCGAACAGGTATATATAGGTGCTGGAGACAATTCAATTACCGAAACGAACCATAACATTTTCAGGGTTACTAAGCGCACCCGCTGTTGAGGCGGTCGTTGAAGTCTGCTAGAGTTATTTTTTGTCGGGGATGATTATCCCAAATTTGGAAATAAATTTCTATATACCCCATCCCACCCTGTTTACACTTAAACCACAACGTTACAGCGACCACGTATAACCGCACGCAAGACTTAACATAATATGACGTGTGTGTGTGTATATTTCCGCAATAAGTAGATGCTTTACAACTTTATACGAGAGGTACCATATAATGCTATCATCATTAAAAGGTTTATGGATAAATACTTTGTAAGCCAACTAAGTAGTAGTAAGTATACTAACTGATCCACATACTACCTATTATTAACGTTAAGACGAGATTTAAACTCCTAAATCATCCTGAAAAATCATTAATTCACCCCTCTTAAATAAAATCGTTAGATTATTGTTTATAACTGTGTAAAATGAATGTTACGCTAGTGTGTATAGATTTTCCTATAAAATAGATTTTCTTAATATTTTATAATATTATCATAAGCCATTTTAATGTTCTTCAAATTAATTTATTATAAAATTTACCACCTGGTGAGAAATAGCGGTATGAAATATGGTTTTTCGTTGTTTCCGTGTAATCACAACATTATATTATCTCGTATACTATACGATTTAATGTTTAAGCGTTACGTCGTCGGGGGAATTTTAAAAATACTTTGCAATTGTAGTAAATGGCCCGTTACGACAAACAATCTATTATGTCGTTAAATGAAAAATCACCAAAAAGGTGCAGATTGGCGCCAACCTATTTGTTAAAAGTGTGGAAGTAAGAAAACAAATTTGGTAAAATATTTCAAGATAAATAAATGCATAAGGTATTATTTTTGATTTTATCTATTTTGAATACATTAGGTACTACTTAACTCAAAACAATATAATACGAAATTAACGTCTATTAAATAAAAAAAAATCAATTATATTGATTGTTCACGTTTCTTATATCATATGAGTAATTAATCACATTTAACTATAAAATAAAACATAATATTGTGTGCAAATACGATTTGACTAATATTATTCTGAAGTAATCTTTGTTGATCTATTGTTAAAATAAAATATATTCACATTCTCAATGACTTTTTCTTAAGAACTTAAACTAATTCATGAATTTCTCAACACTCCTAAGCAGTGCCTGCTTTGATACTATCTTTATTCATAGAAATACAATGATGAATATAATGTATAATATTATAATAATAGAAACCATACATATATATCCATGCTTAAGTGTGCAAATGATCAATATTAATTTTCTAACGGCCAATAATAAAAAGTCCTATGGTTATCATTTGTAAATCACAGCTGCTCGGCGACTATCGTATAAGCAATCAAGCATTTTTTAATTTGTTTTCAATGACCACCAAAATGCCCAGACAATAATATTGTATTTTACTTACAACAACACAAAAGATTGAACCCTCTTTTTACATCGCTGAAATTATGCCGTTTACATAAAAAGACAATGGTTCCTAATCGTGTACGCACCTACTCTATGAAAATTAATTTTTAGGGCCTACACGTATCACCCGATATCCGTACTATATTATTATGTACGTGTAGGCACAACTATACACAATAAAGTGCTCAGCTACTACAACAATAACTGCAGTGAACACGTCATAAGCATAAGCACACACGCGCCAAGTTAGGTTATCTCTAAGACTCTAACGAAGAATAAACGAGACGGTTTTTTTTTCTCCTTTTCGGCCTGGAGATTTCTTGTTAGAGAATTTCCAGCACAAACATCTGTGATGTGAAAAACAAATAGTAAATGCTTGAATAACGATTTACAGTATGGTTCGGTTACTCTGTACATTATACCACAGTTAACCATGTTTTATAAATTCTCACGTATTTGCATAATCCCGGGTTCTTATAATTAATTAAACGCAGCAGCTTATGTGAAACTCTAACTCTGCGCGTAGGTATAGGTATGTATTTTAATCATATATTTATATATTTTATGCATAGACGTGCTTGAAAAATTTAACGAACGAGGTTGTTTAAAGTTTTAAAACGGTTCAAACGCTTTTCGCCAGAGCACTGGTATAATAAATAGTTATAAAAATATTGTTTCCCGCGTAGACGCGTACAGTTATAAAAGTTTTTGCTAGGTGTTCGTATTAAAACTGTGATTATCATAAGTTATAGTGGCTAGTAAAATATGAAATAGTCTAATGTATATAATTTGCAAACACTAATAATTATTATAGTGTTGCAGTGTCCTTGAAAATATTTCAATAATAATAAGTTTCGGTAGTTTTATCATCGATGTCGATATAATAATTAATAATCTTGGTCTTTGATGTATAGTACGGTAAAAAAAAAAACACACTACCAACTTCATCATCACGTATGATCATATTTTGAAACGAATAATTAAGTCGTTATTTATTTGTTTCGATAAAAATGTAAGTTCAGTTTTTATATTCATCAACATAAAACAAATAAAGATGTAGGTATATACATAATTATATAACACGCGTTAAAATTCGATAACGATTTGAGACACCATAAACACGCATACCCTTGAGAGAGTGCTGCTCTACATTATTCAGTAAAGTCACGAAAATTATCATTTTCAAAAATCTTAACCCGCAGGATAAAATATTATAATAAATGTTTGTGTGCGGTATATTTTATAGTCGTATACTATACCTTAAGTGTAAATAATGTATTCAGATTAGTTTTTCGGTCTTGGATGTTTCTTTAAAAATAAATGTTTTTTATTAATATATATATAATATATAGTGAGACAAAAAATAAATAAATACAATTTCTTAAACCATATTCTACTTTAATGATTTAGTTCGAAAGCAGCTGCTTTGGTAAACAGTTCAAACGATCTGAACAAATTTTAGATATTTGTTATTATCTAAAATATATCATGCAAACCAACAACAAAGCGGTCGTGTATCAAGTATTCAAATAAGTTGTTACTTGTTAGTAGTAAGTTTATAAGTTTGTTGGTACGAAATTAAATTCACTATAAATCACTTGTATTCATGTAAATGAGTTTTCATGCAACTATAGACTCCATTTACGTGTAAACATGTTTATTTGTACTTAAACACCAAAAAGAGTACAGAATTATTTTTAAAACCTAGTCATGTTTATACTATTGTAAATATACCAAAGACTATATACCATACTATATACTTCTCTGCATGCAGTCAGTTTCAATTTATACCTTAATATTCATTCGTAAAGAACAGTTTGACAAACGGATTTTGAGGAAACCAATTGTTTCAAAAACAAACAATCGAGATTGAAATATTTTGAATAAATGATAGACGTGGTAAACATTATTTTACTACGTGAACATTACTTAACTATATTTCAAAACGAGTAAATTGAAAATTGAAATATAAAGGTTAAGAAATAATATTTTACAACGCACCCATATAAATCGTTGTGTTAACCATACATAATAATAAAAATATTAATGATTATTTATGTTAAGTACCTACGGAACATTTGCGTTATGATAATGAAATAAAACAATATTTAATACAATTAATTGTTGTTTTTTTTAAAAATATATTTGACATGCTTTCTAGTCATCCATAATGTAAATATTTAATAGCGCAAAATCATTTTATATTTTTATTTACGTTTTTTAAAATTATTTTAATATTTTTTTCACATTATACTTCATTTTTCGTTGAAACCGTTTGTTTTCAATAGGTATTTTTAATTCAATTAAAATTGAATTAATTGTTACATACAGTTATCATATTTCAAAGCGTTAGAATCCAGATTTCCTTCAAAGATCTCCAATTTATTGTTCTCTTTCATTAACAATCATAAATTTGATTTTGAGTATTTTTTATAATTATTCATAAAGAGCGTAGGTCGCACTTCTTATTTTTTCTGTCTGTTAAGCAGACAAATTTTCTACACGATCGCATGAATAGCTTGTTCATAAATCACGGCGAGGCGTAACGTAATATATAGGTGAAACGATTTTTTTTTTCATTAACACTATTTTTTATTATTATTACTTCTTCCCATTGTTTTAATAAAAAACCTATTACAGGCTATTCAGCAAATAACCTGAATACATTATACAACCGCTGTATAAACGACACTATGTGACTAAGACGATTCTCAGTGATTAATGAATATACATTGTAATTTAACTATATTACAAAACAAAATATATAATAATAAAGATATACAAATAAGAAGATATTATTTCTCACCTTAAGTTTGTAAGGGATCAATATAATACGGTTTCCGAGTTGATCACTGAATAACTGGTCGAATTGATTGTCGTAAATCGAAATACAAACGTTTTCTTTTATTATTGCACGGCACGTTTCAATTTGTCATTAAGTGATAAAAAAAAATAAAAAATAAACGTCAGAAAAAATGAACCACCACGCTAAACATATAACATATATATATAATATATTTCAACGTATTTCCGTTTAGTATCCACTCTCCCATTCCGCCACCTCATCACATACGTACTATCACCATGGCCACACACGCTATTGCGTACTGCCACCACCAAACAAGCAAAATAATGTCTTTATTCTTTTATGATGTTATTTCCACCCTTCCGATTTCTACTTGACTGTATATCATCTGTTGTAATTTCATAGTTATACAAAGTTAAAAACTAAACGCCATAGAATATACGAAACTTTCACAGACGCCCAAAACTTCAGTATATTAATCATTTTGCATCCGGAAAAAAAGTTTTCTTGCAATATTTTTCTCATCCCTTTCATACATATTGAACTATATCTGCTTCTTTGGTACTTACATGGCTACACAAGACCCTAAATAAAATTTTAGGATTATTATCAATAGGTACTACACATTTGATGTAGTACATACACAAACGTTCATTTTGAACTATCTAGTTAATAGTCGAATCAAAAAAAATGTCAACTTGAACAAACAATCTAAACAAAAATTATTATATTATCATATACTAATTTTTCATCAAATAGTAAATGTTAGCCGTTGGGTATTAGTAAAATCAAATGATATATTATGTTGTTAATAATTAGGTATCATAACCGTTAAAAAGACAACTAAAAACAAATATTGTACAAACATTTACGTAAGCTTAATTTTTAATAGAGAGATCATTAAAACTTTAAGGTATTGTTTTATTACGAAAATACATCGAGTAAAGATATACAATTTTGTATTTATTCAAATATTTTTGTTTTTAAAATGCAAATAGACGAATTTATACAATTTAAACTGAAAAAAACAAAAGTACGTATATTTGAATTTAATTATTTTTATATTCAGCCCTTTAAGATTACATACTAAAATAAAAAACTGTGTTGATTTCAAATAACGCTAATCAATTGTTTTTTGTTGAAGATTAAAGATACGTAGGTAATATAAGATACGTATATATATATTATATATATATATATATATATATATATTAGTAAAAATAGCTTAAATATAATGATAATAATCTGCGGATTGCGATTTCGCGTACCAAGTCAATTATATTTGTATACAATAATTCAAAAATATTCTAAATGTTTGTTCGAATTGGATATACCTAATCTTCAATAAAATTAGATTTTGCTTTATGTACTGATATCGGTCATCTACACAAACAAACCCTGCTCAGGTTACGTTAAGTGGCCTGGATCGTGTTTCTTATGCACACCACAAATATACGAGTATAAGGACATGTATCCAATTTTCCGAACCGATTTAATATTCAAAACGTGTCACACCCGGATACGACACTTGTTTATTTCTATATTAACGTGAACACTTCGGCTGTGGGGAAAGATATATATATATATATATATGTATAAGTTTACTGAAATTAAAAGTTGGTAGGGAGAAAAAGAAACCGTTCGCCAAGTGTTTCAGAAACTTGTCAATTAAGCCCCTCTCCACCCTTCTACCACAGCACCACGGACCCACCAATGCAGTAAGTTTTTGCGTTAGCAAACGCACATTCAGTACGACTATATATATTATTATATATATGCGCGCACACACACACAAACTCGTACATGTATTTTAAAACATATATGTATACGAATATAATGAAATAAAAAACTCAGTTCTTTTTTTTTTCATTCTTTTCTTTCATCATATCTCCTTTGGAGTACGTGTGCTCTTTGTTGAAAAAGCACTTTGGGCTAGTTTGAATATTAAATTCCATATGAAAGAACGGACCTTTGCTTATATATAGCCAAGTGGCGGACTACAATCTCTATTAGTAAAATATATGCTATTTATTATTATATATAACAAAATTGTATACGGCATATACATATAAGTTCTCAACAACTTAATAAACCATAGTTTTATACCTACGTGGTTTTGTCCATTGTCGACATTTGACGATAACGAGACAAATCAAATCAAATATAATATACGTTGAAAATGTTTTTGTAAATCCACAAGTTAAACTTTGAACTCGATTTGGACGTCACGCAGTTGACAAGTTGTCGCGATGAATAAAAATGAAACTACTCAATTCCGTCTTTATCCTCTGAGTAGGTACTCTCTATTTCTTAACAATTTAATCTACTTGGTTTTCGTTTTAAACGACTTACGAATAACTTAAGATATTATGCAAATTAATTTTGAATAAATAATTTCAATAAGCTGTCAAATATGAACGCGATAACGGTACGCTCTATATGAGCATGTTATTATGTTAATAACTTGCAAGTTGTGTCTGTATTATTGATTTCTCACGCTACATTTCAATGTATCAATATTCACAATAAGTCAATAGATAAATAAAAACAAGAATAATATATAATTAAAATCAAATAAATAATTAATTTATATTTTATTTTAATGATGCATGATATTGTATATATAAATTATAATAGTATTGCAGTATAAATCGATTAGAAACCAAAATATTATTTATTAAACACACATCCATCAATAGTCATATTTAATGTATAGGTATAAAATAAAAAAGGTTTTTGGGTTATAAGTATTATCCATTTACAGAACAATTAATAAATGCCCAGAAACTTTTACGATTACAGTATCTTTTATTTATTTAATATTATTTTTATTTTTAATAACCGCAAAAACTCCGATCCAGCATAATTAAAAGTATTGAAAGAGAAAAACTGGAGACCGAAATATGTTTATTAACCAAAAGGGGTTCTTCGAAACTCGCTTTCAATCTCTATAAGCCGCATACCTAATGGATTTCTTTTCATCGGTTTCATTTTTTATTATTATTATTATTCAAACCTCCATTTCGCGGGAGTAATCGACCGATTGGGACTATTATTTTAGCACAGAAGGCGCCTGTATCATTTCAAATGAAACGATTTTGTTTTAATATAAACTACTGAAAATAAATCGAAAAAAAAATTAAATAACATTTTGAGCTCTTACTGCAAAAGAGCAAATATTGGTTTTTTTTATTTAGCAATTGAATTGAACGGAAAATAGTCTTGTTCGCGCTAGACTCGTTCATCTAGTGATATTATATTGGAACATTTTTCCTTTTTTAGGTGTAGTACATCGTTAGTTACGTGAGGTAGTTGTAAAAAACTTCTGATCATTGTTGACTTTCCCATATATAAGAAACTTTCATGATGTGAACCATGAAGCTAGAGATGAGGGAGGGATGAGTTATGACACGGACCGTTCAAGCGTTCGTTAATTTCTTTAGGGGAGAAGCATGAGACACTTTTTTCTGATCAAGGTGCAACAAAAAAAAAAAACCCTGTGGATTTAGGGTATGATGAGCGTCGAACTTAGATTTCGAGTGAGTAAGATAGTTGAGGCTAATGGCAAATCGATGATTTCACGGAAAAGGAAAGAATCATCCGTTAGTTCTCCACGAGTCAATATGGATGTAGGATATAAGCTTTATTTTTTCTTTTTTCCGTAGCACGTCGTTAATATGAGATTGCAATTCGATAAAATAAAAACTTCATTTTTGAGTTGTACATTTTTAATAACATTCATCGATCGACCCATTCTTATATATTGTGAAGTTAAAAACATTTCAAAATGCTTTTACCCCGGCTGAAACGTATTTTAGATGCTCTATTGAATTTTTAATTTAATTTTTAAATGTTTCTAAAAAGGGTTCATGAAAATACTAGTTTTTATTGTCACATAAAATCGTTTACTTTGTTGGCTTTGTTAGTAAGTTTTTTTGTATATTGATAGTGGTTATTTTGTCAGCTAAAGCACTGCATTAATAATAAAACATTACTAAAAGATCTTAAAAAATAAACTTTAAATAGTTTAAATAAAACTCCAAATATTTCAAAAACGATTTCAAAACGTACCAAAAAGTATCATATAAAAAGAGTCATTCTCAATTATATTTATTTTGAGATATACCTACTCAATATTTAAACAAATATAAATAATTGATTGTGTGCCACAAATATCAATACAGTGAAAAAAATATTTTTAAATTATAAATATTTCTATTGGTTAAACATTGATTTATTAATTTTTGTCTTTTTAGATTCTGAGCGGAGCGAGGGATGTATTGATTTTAGTATTTTACCATGATGTGTTTTTTTTTTGTGTGTGTCTGTCATCACGTTTTGGGGCAGTAAAAATGCTTCGATTTTTGACTTCAGTACCTTGTTAGATCAGAAAGTGAATCTAGTTGATATTTATTTGGGGATCAAAAGTAATAATCGGGATAAATAAATTAAAGGAAAAATGGGAAATTTTATGCACAATCAGTTTTCGGCAAAATCGATTTTGGTTTTTGATGTAACTTTAAAATAGATGACCATAGATACATGAAATTTTCACCAAATGTTTATATAAGAATATTCTATCTACCATGCAATTTTCAAAAAATTTCAACTTTGAACTATTTATAGGCATATTATGCAATTTTCGATAATTATTAGTTTTTTTTTTAAAATTAATATCGATACAAAATTATTTTTTGGGTAGAAAAGCTTGAAAATTCAATTCAAGACATCCTACATATTGTTACAATAGCAGTTGAAAAATAAAAAAAATATATAGTCACCATTTTTTTTTTTTTATAAGCATTCAAAGTTTGAATTTTGACAAAATATTTATTCATAAAAATATTTCTTTTTTAATCTAGGATTTGAAAATTTAATATAAGGCTTCCAACATATCGTTACAATATCAGTTGAAAAATATTAAAAATTCATGGGCACGATTTTTTTTATAAGCATTTATAGTTCAAATTTTGACTAAATATGTAAAAATTACGGCAATGTTCAAATTATCTTAGATAAAAATTCATAATTTTTTTCTTTTTAAATCTAAGATTTGAAAATTTAATTCAATATTCTTTATAAGTTGGTCTACCTTTATCAAAAAAAAAAAAAATGTCCACCGGAATGTCAAATATTTTAATAAATAATGTTAACCTATAATATATCTTAGACAGATAAACCGTCTCCGCTCAGAATCGTTTTTCGTATAGGTAGTAGGTACAATGATATAATATCATTGGATTTAAATTTAATTCCGTACATTACAGCAACCCACATGTAACCTAGACTGTACAGCAGAGCGATATCCACTTTCCTTCCTTTCTTTTTTACTTGAAATCAAAATAATCCAAAATTGATGTAGGCATTTTCAATTAGACATTAAAAATAATATTGTACTTAAGATAGGTATGTATTTTTCATATGAGGAACTTATACAAGCTAAAATCTATGGAACAAAATTATTATAATTGTTTGGTAAATCATGGTACACTTTTATATACAATTTTTATTGGTAACTTCATTGAAACAAATTAGTAATGATGCTTTCAATAGTAATAATTTTAATAATGACATTCAATTAGATGTATGATATACCTAAGTTACTAGATATCCTGTCGGCTATCAGAAAATTGTATTATAAATAAAAAAAATAAGCTAATAAATGCTAATTTAATATAGGTATCTATACTATTTTAATTTAATACCATATCGTATGTTCATATTCGCTATTCGCATAATGTGTAATAATAAACATAATAAGTAATAAAATATTTTTTATAAAACTACCTACGTTACTTTTCAACAAATAACAATAAAATAAAATATATATTCTTCGTGAACTTAAATAATCGTACTATATCTGTATTACATGTTCGGTAATTGCGTGCAAAACCGTCAGCTACAGAGTATAATTTACCGGTAAGGGTGGCAATAAATAGAACTTTACACTTATTTTTTATTTGTATATTCCAAATTGCATGTTATGTGATAACGAGCTGTCATTTCCAGTCTCGACGACATTTTTAAAATCGTCAACCATAGCATTATTTTTTCGACCCGAAATAAAACTGACTTGTGTCGTACCACTTGTGTCTTTGGGACGCGCCAGCCCCGAAAAAATGAAAAAAAAAAGAAATGGTATACCCTTCGAGAAAGGGTAATCGTGTATGGAAGCCGTTTATAAGAGAGCCGCGTTTGAGTTATGTGACACGATCGCACACGTGGACTGTATACGATCTCTGCTCTGCTCTGTGTTTGGTACATAAAACTGTCGATGGAAGTGCCGATAATAAAATAAAGGGTGGGAGTGAAAAAAATAAAGAGCAGGACAGACAATATATTAAGTGTCGAATATTGGGATTCATACAGTTAAGAGAAAGGTTTGTTTAGTAGAGGGCATGTTTTTTTTTTATGAAAATCGTTGCGCATAAACCAAGAACAAACATGGGGAGAAATGTGCCCAGTAAACACCACCGCCCGTCCACTGTGATTTATATATAAAATATACCAACATCATATTGAAGAAAAAAAATGTTGAGCTTGTGTTTTCCTTTTCAGATCAATTTAATGAAACACAACGGTCAATACAGTACATATATCATTCTTTGTAGCGTAAAACTATAATATTATTTAGTGATTAAATTGTTTTAAAAACACTATCGGTTTGTTTACACTATAATATTATAAGTCAAACACCATGTATTCGGGGTATAGGTATCGTATATGTACGATTCACTTAACTATATTATTTTTATTTATTCGATAAAACAAAGTTATGTTACGTGTAGGTAGTCTATGCGGGATAATCTAATATAATTGTTTTGTATTCCATTCGTAAAATTTAAAAAAAATATATATTTTTTTTCAGTGAATTCGTGTTTATTTTTGGAATATTTTCAAGTATATTACGTGTATAATAAAGCTAGTGATAATATATGGTTTAGGATAAAAAGAGAATTGTATAACTCGTGAGTATATAGGAATATAATCAATCGCGTGAATTATTAATGGGAAATGAAAGAATCCAGAGTTTATAACCTGAAAGGACCTTTGACATGTAAAACGTGACCTTTAAATGTACTTAATGCGTTTCATAGCACAAACGAATTTAAAATTAAATCATTCTATTACACCCATTATTCTTTTTTGTTGGTACGTTTTATATAGGTACCCTACCTACTGAATTTTAGATAAAAACAAATATATTCATAAATATATTATGATTATGGTCTTTGATCGATGGATTATTATACATACTATTTAAATATAAGTGTATTATTGTAAAAGTATTTTATTGTAGCCATATAATATAATAATATAGTTTTACAGTGTGATTGGTTTAATGGTGTCAAATTTAACATTAACTACACTTCAAACGTATAAAATATGTTTGAAATAATGTTAAGCAAATAAAATATGTTCGATTTCATATCATTTTAGATTCTGACTAAAGCAAAAACAGTGCATTTATACAGTCATGATTAATTTTAAAAAAATATTGTGATTCAAAATTAATATAAAATTCATTTTTACATTTCCAGATAAAACATGAAAATCAATCACATAGTTATAAAATTATTAGACACTATGACCTAAAATAACAACAACAAAAAAGTAATTCATGCACAGAATTATTAGTCGAAAGCTCTCTCAATAACTATCTCCCTACTTTAATTGCTATGTGAATTTGTATAAATTAGAAAAATCACTAAAATCGTTTTGTTGATTCTAATTTTGCTACCTAGATATTTCGTTAATTTATATGTTCAATTTTTATTTTACTCTAGCGTTCATAAAAATATAAATTCAAAACAAAATGAAAATATGAGAAATATAATAAATAAATGTGTGATAAAATTACGTAGGTATGTGAAACATTTTGTATCTTCAATTATTATTTTGATTTATTGTATTTTAAAAAAAACATAATAATTTTTATTGCCAGTTTGATAAAAAAGTACCCTTACGCAAACGTCTTCGTATAATATATTTCTTGGGTACAATAATTTTAAAATCAAAACCTATTCAAGAAATTTGAATAACAAAAGAAGTGACAACAAATACATAAATAATGCATTACTGACAGTAACAAGAACCCTTACGTGTATGTCAAAAGGTCTTTTAAAATTATTACCTTAAAGACCCTCACTTGATGGTCACTTGTGTATTTACAATATATATGTATACAAACTAACATTCACTAACATTAGATAGAGAAAAACTAAAAAAAATTTATAGAAATTTTGGGTTATTTTTAAAATAATAGTATTATCCATATCATAATTCATATTATATAATAAATATTTTCAAAATCAAAAATATTGAATTTAGAAACACGTAAAACAACAATTGTTCTTTATAATTATGTTATTCATAATTATTATTATTATATTTTTATTTTATTAATTATCATAATCACAACTATTATAATATTCATTAATAACAATGTAAATACAATCGCAGGCTAATGACCCAGCTGTTTAAGCTTTTATTCACAGTAGAAAAAAAACTATTCTTTATGTTTAAAATATAATTATATCAGTTAAAATATATAAGAAGAATATGTGAAAAACAAATTTTAACTAATCTTTAATATATTTATTTATTGTTATGGCATTATATGATAATGATGATTGTATATGAAGATGTATAGGTACACAATAATAGGGTACGAATTGAATGTACGGAACCTTGTCAAATAATATTATATTTATCGAGTTTACATATTATTATAATATATTGTTTGCGATTTGTTTGCCAATTTTATTGAATTGTGTATTTTGGACGAATGCGTGTTGTATGTATACATATAGATATACATAATATTATATTGTTGTGAGCAAAAAGGAACAATTTGACAAGATGGCTATACCAATATTGTTGTAAGCCAGGCATCTTATATTATAGGCAGGAGCATGCGACGGCACAATAGTATAAAAACAAAATATCGAAATGAAATAAGGCAATGTTCTGCAGATCGGTTGTACAACATATTATGTTATACGGAATAAGTATATGTTTTATTTTTTATTTTTTTACAATCGTATCTCGTATTTCATAATTGATTGAATTTTCGTCATGAAAATGAAATTGGCCCATTCGACACCAGCGACTGTCCTTATGTCGATATATTTAAAGTGAGAGGATAGAGAGAAAGTATACATAATATATACATTAGGTATACGTGTGTGTGTAAATTATTATTTAACTCTGGAACGCGTGCAGTAGAAAAACTTAATGATTTCACCGGGCTTTTTTACGACAAGGAAAAGGGTAAGCGAGTAAGATGTGTGTGTGTGTGTCTCCAAAGCAGGGAACTCGTCAAAAAGGTGCCGCAGCCGCCGCCGCCACGCCATATCGCGTCGTTTCCGATTGACGAGATTATTATTATTATTATCGTCACATATGCGAGGAGGCGGCACTTGTTATGTATACGGTTATTATTATTATTATTATTATGATTGTCTGCTGGCCACGTGTTCCCAACTATAATAGTCAACTGCCATACTCTTCTGCGAGCGAGCTATATAGTCACTTAGGAAATTAAAAAAAAACTTTAACGAGACTGTAATCAATCAACAACGACAAGATGACTATAATATACACTGTATACATACTATATCGTTATAATATGTGAGGATTCGTATATTTATATACACACTGCAGTTATCAAGGGTTAGGGTTTCTATGATCGACGGCTGCATCGGAGACGGCGTTATTGCAGATATACGCTGCAACTACACTGCAACTGCAGTTGTAGTGAGTCTTGTACTCTTGTGGCTCGCGTAAAATTTTTTTTCTCAATTACAGCGTTGTAGGATCGCATCAACCCCGAAGAGTGATGTCGTTCCTTATTGTCTGTTTGTCGTCTGCTGTAACTAACCACCGTCTTGTGGTTCGTTTTTATGCGGTCGAACAGAATCTGAGACGGACCCACCGCGACGAAAATACAGAGTGCCGAAAAAAAACCACACGTTGAGATGGCACACGTTCTCATCTTTGTGTACTATGATGATTTGTCGCGAACAAATCTGTTTTGCAGAAATCCGAGTATGTTCTGTGGGACAGAAAAATAATAATAATAATAATAATAAACATTTTGTGTCCTCATCCATCATGTCGGTTGAGTGCGATTAAAAAAAAATTTGAACGTGCACTATAGGTACGTTGCAATGGTATGGCGCGTGTAAATCGATGGATTAAATTAAATATGATAAATATATTATGTTGGAAATAAATCGGGCATTCAAAATGGCTGTAGTAGCCTTTGTTTTTAACAAAAATAAATATCTACCCTTTTTGTCCACCAGTCACATAACAATTTAATATAATGCAGCTCATTAATATTCATTATGTTTTTACCTTTTTTTTGGTTAATATTTTATTGGTGTGAAAATGTGCCGGAACATAGTTTATTATATATTAATATAGTGAAACTGATGATTACCATTTGATTCGTATGTAAATAACTACTAATTACATTAGAAAATTAAATAATTTATTGTGACTCATTAAAATATTTTAGTTATTAATTATTATAGGTATTATTAGATTTAATAGGACCGGATCTAATGGGTAGAATATATGTTAGCCGTTATCACATAGAAGATTTTAGAAATGCACTATAATCGTGGATTTGATTCCTTAATTTAATTTTGATAAATTTACATTGAAAAAATAATTTATTAAAACATTGACTGATGCTGACGGATCGAACTCGCTTTAATTTATAAATCTGAAATCGTGGCCACGTTTTAATTTAAAACCAAGGTTAAACAAATTAGATTAAAAATAACTTTGTTTACATACTTTATAACCAATCTAATTAAGTAATTAACTAATTCAGTTAATTCTAGGAACGCACATGAACCTTAGCTACTACTACTACACACACTATATTATGTCACGTTGACGTCGAAACGCTGCAAGACAAAAAACACACGTGTTTGTTGGTTTTTTCATTTTTGACCGTTAATTACTACTCATACGAATGTTTACGCAGTTGTTACTACAATCTTAAACCGATAAGTAATAAATTCAAATGCATTAATTACAATAATAATAATATTTGTTATACTTTCAGTCTTCATATGTCAGTACAAAAATATAAAATGTGCTAAAAACATGTAATTGCATAAGGTATCTATTATATTATATTTTATTGTAATTCATGAATATAATTGTTGTATATCCATCACGATTTTCTATGACATTGTACTAAATAAGCAATTTTCATAGCATAAAATAGGTAAGTAATAATAATAAAAATTAAAAAAACAAAATAGGTGCTTAAGACTTAATACGATATAAATGTACTGTCATATGCCTATTGCCTACCCAATACCTAACCCGCTCTAAAAATATTTGAACGTTAAATAGGACTAACATTTTTACCGTTACTACTTAAAATAAATATAAGTACATATCTACTTATAAACGTAATAAATAACTGCTAAAATCTAAAATCCATACACATACATATAGTAATAGGTACTTTCAAATAGTACCTACATACCTAATAATAAATTTCATCATAATATTTATATTGCTTAAAAATGTAATTTTGTATGTATATCTACCGATAAATGCAATTTTTTATACTATACATGAGTACAATATAGTAACAGAATATATATGTACCCTGGCATTATTTTTTTTTTTTCTAACACCTATAAATAGTGAAAACTTATACAGTTGTCTGTATATAATATGTAAATGACTATAAATAAAATAGTTATTTTAAAAATATGTGTGTTATTGTAGTTTATTTAATATTTTAAGCATTAAAATATTAAGTAGTAGGTACACTGAACTTCTGGTTACCAATACAGTGTTTACTTTATACCAAACAATATAGTTTAACGATATTTTGTGGGTTTAGATTATTTCTACAACAAGCATCATAAAATAATTTTGATTTATTATTAAGAATTTTTTGTTATTGATGTCCACTTAATTATTTGTGATTGAAATTAACAAATATTTAACTTTTGTGTATTAACCAATGATCGGCATTATTTATCACATTTATTTAGATGTTGTGGTGGTTATGCTGTTTAATAATATCAATCTCATATTAAATTATTTTGATTATAGGTACCTACCATAATATAACATATTATAGTGTTGATGGTATGATATATTTCATTTCAAATGCATAAATCACGTACCTACCTATAGAATACTATAAAATTGCATGCTCTTATTTTGTTTTTTTTTTCTGACCATGCAAAACGCAATTCCCATAAATATAAACTATGCTATAATATGTGTTTTGAATCACGTGAATAAGAGACCCATTGTGGTAGGTGCATTTCACTGAATTTTAAATTGTTATAGTTCAATGTTTTCTGTGTGAACTATAACAATATTTTGATTACCGACGTCGTAAAAGCTTTTTAAGATATACATAAATATAATATATATATTATTATTATTATTATTATTATGTTACAACGTAGATATTTTGAAACCAAATTCTAAAAACTGTACCTCTTTTCTTTTCTTTGAACTTTCGTGAAAGCAAAAATATTGTTTTTAAATTAAATATTAGTTTTATTTTGAAAAATACCTTAAATTATATTGAGTTCCACGAAAAACAACTACATGATGGTACTTATTTTCTTATAAAAATTTCGTATATGAAAAAAAAAACAGGAATATAAGTAATGTTTTATATATCTATTCTACTAGAATTATTGGTTTTTATTATCTATAATGATAATAAATTAATGGGCAAAAAATGGTATTTAATTATCGAGTCGTATATTATATTACAAAAACTATTATCTAAGGCTTTTAAGTGCCTAAAACCAAATTAATATTGTTTTCACTTATAATTGGATATTAAATATTGTAAATTATTTAAACATCGATCAGGATTTAAATAGTGATAATTTTTAAATAGTTTTGATTTTATTTAGTAAAATTTTATGTAATATGCGTATTTTATTTTTGTTGCAGGTAATGTTGAAAAATCACGAACAGTCGTAGTATATTACGTAGTATAATCTTACCACGATTGGAAGAACTAAAATGTTGACCCTAACGTTTTTCATAATTTTCATTTGGTATCTACCGAACATAAATCACTTGTATTTAATGGTCCGATCACTATTAAGCGTTACTCACTGTCGATATTATGAATTATGATATACGACGTAAAATGCAAGTTCCCAAAATATTATCCATCACAGCATCACGAAGTTGTATACGTTTGTAATTCGACCGCGTGTCTCATCGAAAAACAATGCATCAATAGGAAAAAATCACGTAAGTAAAAATCATGAGAAAATTCGAACTTCTAAGTTTAACATCGCAGCCGCAGTAGTTAAGGCAACAACAAATTAGTGTTGTCGGCTTATTTCATCTTCGTTCACAAAGACGTATTATTATGATTTAAATATCACCAAGTATATTAAAATGTAGTTATAAATATATTATATGCTTATTCATATATATATATATATATATATATATATATATACTAGAGCCGTATCGTTTTTAATGATTGCCTATTTAAATAAAAGTTAACCTTTAGCCATTTTAATATTTACATAACATCACGGATTATTGGTAATTGGTTTTATTCGTATTATATACTTAAAACAATAATATTCCAGCGATACGGCGAGTGTTTTAACTCGATAACAAAACTATCAGAAATTGTATCAATTATTATTTCTTAGAACCTTCTAACCTAAAAAATACGCTATACCCACACACGTATCGTACATTATATTACTATATGAATTAAAATATTATCTTAGGTGTGCCGCCGTTAATTTTTTTCCCCGTGTCGAGCTATATCAAACATTATTAAATATCCAACAATCAATCATCACAATTATAAATGACCTGTGTTAAGTGTATGGTAATATTATTTACACAGCAGATGACCTATTATATTATTCAGATTACATACCTAATGTAAGGTATCGATTGTATGGTATATATTATTAATAATATTATATTGTTACGTTCAGTTGCTCTTCAATCATCAGATTTTAATATAATATAATGTCTATCCTTGTCATGTAGCCAGAAAACTAAAATAAGCAGTGTAACCGCACAATGGGCATATTACTACGATGATATTATTATGATTATTTAACTGATGACGGCCGTACATTCCACGTGCAGCGTTGTCGTCTTTAAACGAGTTTCGATTATAATAATAATAATAATATTATAATGCGGCAACGGGCAAAGTTGATACAGTAAAATGCACTTAAATCGTATCAGTAATATCAGCTACAGTGGTGTTTAAGTCAGAATAGTTTCGTATGGATATCGCTGTTATAATATAGAAGACGGTTTTCTTCTCCGACACCGCCCACGAATAATATGTCAATAAATCATCATTATTTCCCGCGTATACAGGTACCTACTGCAATAACAATAATATAATAATATGCCTATACGATATGCTTTGAACGTCAAAAAAAAAAAATAATATCTGTCGTCGTTTTCCGAGGGGACTGCACCAAGTCCGCGTGCATAATACCTACTAAGTATTATGCCATCGTCGTCGTATATCTCGGTCGATATTTATTTTTTCTCGCGACGATTCACTTGGCTTATTCATACGTATACGGTCTCCGTTTTTTGCACAATCGTTTTCGGCTTTTTATTCGCGATGTGTATAAGTGTAATAGTGCTTAAATTATGTACGCGTAAGATAATATCTCATAAATATATGTCGGTATACTGCACACACACACATGACACATCGCAATAAGGGTTGACAGAAATCGTTTTTTCGACAATAATAATAGTTGCAATGTGCATTGTGATTTTTCTAAAGGTATATAAACACTAATTTCCTTATAAAGCAGTTGTAGGTATTAAACGTTTTTGAAAATAGTTGTTTTGCCATACCTACATATTGTAGACTCATGAAGTCCTTACAAAATAATATTTCTTAATATTATCATTTTTTTTTTTTTTAACGCTTTTTCTAAGGACAGTATAGGTACTTGAACATTATGAATTAAATATTATATTATGTATATTGTTACGAGGTAGCAGAATATTTTTGTATAGGTACAATAAATTCAATAATAAATGCATACAAATCGAATTCCGAACGATCCGCAGTTATTTATTATCATCATCTTAGCTCTTAACTTTGCATAGGTACTCATGTGATATACTCAATACTGTAATAATAATTAATAACATAACCTATATTCGTTTGATATCGATATATACAATTCTCAGTAAAGTATTGCCGTGTATATCGCATCACGGTAATATGTCTCTTCTGCAGCCCGAGATTTAACGAATGAAATATTACAGTAGAACACGTTTAGTCGTATTTAGGTACCTGCTTGTATCATAATGCGCGCGATTATATTATACGCAGTGGCGCTATTAAAACTATACACGATCGCCCGGACCCTCGTCGTCGTCGGCGGCGGTAGGTCTAGCTGATGATGAATGAACAACGGCGCTCGCACAGTGTCGCACGACCCGGCCCGGACCGCCGACCGTCCAGTTGTGTCATATTTTAATAATAATAATCACACGACATAATAATATTAATATATTATAACGATCTCGAATTTCCTGCTCTCCCGGTCCACACACGCACGTGCGAAAACAATAGAGTACAACAACAATAATAATACACATACATACATGTTGCATTATTATTTATTATATTATTGTTATTCTAATATATCGACGATGAGGCCTCCGAAAGTCATTAACTCCGCCGGCCGCGTACGAGTCGACCGATGCGCCACGCGGTTTTCACTCGTCCGTTTCCGCCGCCATTAATTACCAGCACAGGGCACAAAATCGGTACCGAGAGCACGCATCGTCCAGTCGCAATAAACCGTTTTCGATATTATTATAATGTTGTGTCGATGTTGATATTATATTGTTATGTACCAATTATTATTATTATTATTATTATTATTATCAATTATCATTAGTGTGACACGCTCGGCGAGGCTGTCGTACGAATTTCGTCGCACGCGTTAAAAATATTACACGGTTGATGATGACGAGCAGACGGAAAATCGTTATACTGTTTACGCAATCATCGTCGACGACCAAGTCGGCGTCGCGTGTCTAAGTGGAAGCGAATTACTTGTATTATTATTACAATATTATATTGCGAAAAAGCGCGACTCGGACAACTTCGCGGTCGTTGGCGACTCGCGTTTTTATATTTTTGGCTTTTTTTTTCCTTTTTTGTTTTGTGGAGAGCAAACTTTTCCTATTGTTCCGTCACCGAAATAAATCAGCGGCCGAATTAAACGGTCGGCTTTTAATCTGATTAAAATTCGTCGCGCGTAAACATATATATATATAGGTGTATATATATATTATGTTATTTTATACGTGCAGTAGTATACCGGGGGACAAATCGTTTTTGGCCCGCGTATAATTTTTACTTTTTTTTTTTTGGACCCTATACCGATGCTAAGAAAAACTTTTCGACCGTAAGTCGACAAATCACGGCGACGGACCGCCGCCTCCGCGGCCTCCAAAGGTCCGCCGAAGATTTTTTCCCGACGACTCGGCAGCGAATGTATATAGGTACTATATATATATATACCATTGCGATCGCGCCGTAAACACCCTTCCGCAGTACACTGCAAACGCGCCCCAAAATATATATAATATTATGTATATACATATAATATACACACCGCTAACACTCAATATTATATATAATATATATAATGTACTGTGGTGCAGCTGTCCCTGAAAAATGTGTCGGAAATGGCTCATATTTCAAGAAGAAAAAAGTCTGGATTTCTCTTTCTCTCTCGAAATCACTTCCCCGGGGACGTTGTATCGCTACCGGTACCGCCACACTTGATCACAACCGGTCGTTGATTTTTCTCGCACGTTCGCTACAGTTGGTCGTACGACCGCGGATTGATTGGTCTACAAACGTCATCAGTCACAACACTCACTCTTCAGTCTGCGGAAATTCTTCGTATATATATATACATATATGCACTTTATCATACTTAAATACCATGGTTATGTAATATTATTCTATTACGACACCGATTCCGTGTTTGCAGATTCCATATAGGCATTACGTATATAGGATTATCAAACTCGGATCAAGTACCTATACCAACACCTGCAGAGTCTCAGCTAAGGGTTGATACTATTACCCATCGATGACAAAAATAATAATATATACAGGGTGATTCTTTTAAGTGGGTACACTAATTATTTCGAAAAATATTTGCTTTTTTCAAAATATTTTTTTACATGGTTTCAAGTTGTTAAAAAACCAACGTTTTTATTAAAAAATTATATTTTTATATATTTTTTATCCTTATCATTTTTTAAGTTTTTTACTTTTTTGAATGACAACATAGAGTTTTAATTTTATATTCCAAAGCAGAATATTTACTAAGTATTTTGATTGATAAAAATCGAATTTAGGACGAGTAGTTTATGAGTTATATGACGTATTTAAAGTTTAGACAAGCGGAGTAGTGGACAAACATTTTGCGGGGTAACCCTACTAGCCCTAAATTCGATTTTTATGAATCAAAATACTTAGAAGAATATTTTGCTTTGGAATATGAAATTAAAACTTTATGTTGTCATTCAAAAAAATAAAAAACTTAAAAAATTATAATGATAAAAAATATTTAAAAATATAATTTTTTAATAAAAACGTTGGTTTTTTAACAACTTGAAACCATGTAAAAAAATATTTTGAAAAAAGTAAATATTTTTCGAGATAATTAGTGTACCCACTTAAAAGAATCATCCTGTATTATAGTCCTATTCTTATATCAACGATTTAAACTCCCAAATCATATGGCATTGAAGTATACCTAGATAAAATAAAAGATAACATTAAATCTTATAAAAATCATTATATATAGGTACGATATATAGGCATATAAATTATTAATTGTTTAAAAATTACTACACAGAAATAAAGTGTTAGCCCTATATTTATGATGTCAATCATAATTTTTTTTTATTTAAAATAATAACAAACTAAAAACAACATATTAAAATCATTATAAGATAAGCGTTTGAAGAAATGATATATTTTGGTTTCGGTAGTCGTTTAAAATATTTCGTTAACGTTTCAATGATGTTTGTGCTAATAATACTATAAAAACCAGTTGAAAATGGTATAGGCAGACAAACAAATGGGCCCCAAAGCATGTCTCCCGTGATGAATCTTCAATTTAAGCTTTCAAATTATAATATTACGTAGAGTATATTTTCAATGATTTTTTTCGAACGTCACATGAATACTTCAACCAAATGCGATTGGCATGAAAATTTAAGATTACATTTGAATGTTTTATTCATCTTAACAGCATACGGTGTAACTAATACTTTTTAGTATTTATTTTACCTATATCAAAAATTGTATACTTAATTAATACTTAAACGCATTAGATACGGTTTTACGCTTAAAAATACTTTCAGCATTTGTTTAAACGAGGAACCTATACCTAAACTTTCGAAAGCAAATTATTAGTTTTAAGTTTTCACGCTCGTGTTTGTAGGACCATAAAGTGGTAAGCGGTTTACCGTTTAACCTGAGGTGTATTTGTATCTTTAGGCGTTCATCCGATAATTTAGTTAATAACATACATGTACCTACGTCAAAACAATTTTATATACATTATAAGACACTTGGAGACGTGATAAAAAGATTGTTTCACAATTTATACAATAGCGTGCAGTTACTTTAAGTTTTTTAATATAGTATATACCGATACATTTATATTATATATAGTTTTGGGGTGAAGCCGTAAAACAAGTACGTGAAAAATAATACACAACAATAAAATTCTTGAATTGAAAATGTTATCTAGTTGATAAAATATTTTTCAATTGCACGGTGATTTCCCAACCACTTGTTATCATTAAAAATTCAACGATTTTAATAATTTAATTTATAAAATGTTTGACACTAACATAACTACATATTGTATTACATTTATATTCATAATAATTATGAATTTATGACTTTGAGTTATAATAGTAGTTTTAACTTACATTTTTTAAAATTTAACCACGTTATAATTATTTTTTCAATGTCCGTACAGTGTTGACTGATATTAGGTTTTATTGTTATCATCGAGTCAGTTATTATATTTTTAAATTCATAAAATGATTTACACAATAATTAGTAGCGGTATCTATCTATATTCTGTGTCCCATTCTTCTTGTTTAATATTGAAATAAATAAACATATTAGTTAATATTATCACAGAACAATATATTATTTTATACTTAATTGTTTTGGCAATTTTCCCTAACTCGTATAGTTTCAATAATTGTTTATCGAAACGTTTTAGATAGTCGATTATTTTTTCTTTGATCTCAACCGTCTCTCAATATTAATTATAGAATTTTATGCTTAGAATAGGTGCTTCCAACTGTCATATATTTTGTATTTTTTTTTCTATGTAAAAACATGATTCTAGTATTTCTTTTTTTGAAACTGAATCACTCGTTTGATGAATGATATATTTATACGTCGTTTTAGGTTGAAAATGTGCTGCTTAGAAAATTATACGAAAAACTTACAAAGAAAAAGGAGAGATAAATATATTATATAAATGTACATATTTTATGCGCGTGAAAAATAAAAAGTTGTCTTCGTTTCCGGATTGTGCTAAAATAGCGAAATTCTGAATAAACTTTATGTCAAGTTCCGATCCTTTCTGATGGTTGATGATCCCTAAAGAACACGTCAACTAACCATGTCTACTCTTCGTCACACTTACATAATATGTACAAATAAAATAATATAATATAATGGCGTATAATATTATGTGAATACAACTGATGTTTATTATTTTATTATTTATATACGTACAGTCGTAAAGATGTTCAATTCATGCAAGAGAGTTATGGTGTTCATTAATTCAAAATCCACTGACTCTTAGCTCAAGGCCGCCGATGCATCCCCCGCATTATATGCGCGCTCAACGATTTCATTAGCCATTTTTTAATCCAGTTTCGCGTATTATACGATTACAAATGTTGTATTGTTTGAACAAATTGACAACGTAAATAACGCTACAGTAATAATAATATAATAATATTAACAATATATATATGGCACAATATCGGTTTTAGGGATTTGTTTTTCAGACCCTCTGGAGGGTACATATAGGCATACTCCCCGCGCCACCACATGTTGGTCGTGAGCCACGCGTGTAATGTAATACTTTTTAATCCTGTAATGGGGTAGTGTCCTGGAGAAAAGTATATAGCGAATGATCCTATATATTATACATTTACCCTGTATTATTGTATCAAATATAGGTACCTGAGCGGCCATCGGTCGACCCCACGTCACGGGTGTTTCCTTTTTTATTCATTTTCCAGCTGCCCTAGTCACTGCTGTCAACGAAAACCATAATATATGGAGCCCGATAACAATACATTATATATAGAATGCAAGTAATATTCTATTTTTGTTTTTGTTACTTTTTTTTAACCCCTGCCACAAATTTATAAGTTCGGTTTTTGTATCTTTCCACAACAGAACACCCCGCCGCCAAGGCGTGTGTAGGTACAATGTATTAATATAATATGAATATAGATAAAAACAAAAACGCCCTATCGCTGTTCCCCCAAAACTCATCACAAAATTACACCACCATTTATAAAAATCGGAATTCTCTAATGGACTGCTCCTCCAATCTTATCGGTTGGTAATGATATTTGCTTCCCGCGCACAATTAGTTTTATGAAAATTCTAAAAAGTACGTGTAGTAATTGTTTACTAGATAATAATAATCATTGAAACCGGTCGTATACTAATTGTATTTATCGTAAAATAACACGTAATTATTTGGTTAGTTGATGGTTGATAAAACTCTAAATTAAATATTCATTTAAGTAATATCATATCAAGTTACTCTATTATCATTTGACAGTAGGTATATAGGGTTTACTTTTAATATTATCGTTTTTATTACGCTAAACCCATTTCATTCTATCGCACTGAAAAAAATAAATAAAAAGAGAACGTGATATTATTTTCATTCATGACAGTGTTCTCGCAGATAGGATTTCCCACGTCGCTCTCTTGTTATTCATACTTGCGCATTATCAATATAACCATCACAACGCTTGTATTAAAAAATAATAATAATTACAGCCAATATTTTTACACTATTGATTTCATATTACAATTTCATTTGTATATATTTTCCATTTCGAAAGTATAGTATTATAATTTACATTGAGTTTCGCTGAAATAATATTATTAATAGTAATTAATATTTTACTTAATTATATTACCATATAAATCAAAAATAAAGCCATGCCAATATAGTTTACATTAAAAGATTATATTATAGTTTTCAATAAAAAAAATGTACACCACGGCAAAAATTGTAAATCATTTTCAATATAATAATTTTTTCAAACCGAAATGCGAGGTACCCATCTATAAGCTTGGTTAATATTTTATGTAAGTGGGTCCGTTAATATGTTGTATAACTTGTATATAATTGTGATTTAAAAAGCGATATTACTATTTACTTGTAGGGATAGTGCTATGAATGTTTTGTTGACTTATATCAAAGTAACACGTGCCTATAATTGGATAGCGAATTTTATAAGATTATCATGTAAATTATTCATTTTGAATATGCAAGTGAATCAGTCCGGTAGTCTTATTGTAGGTATAGTTGTTAGATTCAACGAACATATATTATAGTCTATATAAATGATTCTGGAAGCTATTATTTGCCAATGTACGAGTTTTGCAGCGAATCTAAATAGAACAAGAAAAAATTGAGTTGCTAAAAATTGCAATAACATTCATACAAAAATATGTACCAAAACTCAATACAGGCGACATATTATACAATATACATGCCTTTAAATTATTACCATGCAGAGGGTAAACAAATTTCCAGTATTTTTATGCATTTATATTTTAATGCAAAAACCGCTGGAGCATGCCATTATTTTTTCCGTTTTTGTAAGGTCGCAAAGGTTGCTCAATACAAAAGGCATGATAATAATTTCGTTTCATACATAAGTCATTGAGTGTTGTAGTCACGTATTCGCCTTCGAGGGCCCTGATGTGTGTAACAACCCTAGAGAGAAACTCGTGCTACGTTATGGGGTATAGGGAAAACAATGTTTAAAAATAAAAAATAAAATAATACTCACCTCCCTCTTTTTTATTTTTTCATATTACCCACTCTTATTTTATTTTATTTTTATTTTCGAGAAGTGCATTTTATACACGTAAAATAAAAACAAATAAATGAATAAGTATTGAAAAAAGTAAAAGGAACGAACATAACGTTTCAGATGAAAAGAAACGTGAATACAATTATTCAATCAACGGTTGTTGCGTTAACGCAACTTTTATAACCAGGTATAGCCGTGGTATATGAATCCATCACATACGGCCAATAAAAAACATATTATACAATGTACCCATGTGTGCACTTAAATGGCAATAAATTACCTATCGTAAGATTATTGTTTTTTAGATTACCTTAACAAAACATTTATACTTATTTAATAAAATGGAATAAACATATTATGTATAATAAGCCTTGAAATCACGAATACGCGGCTACCTATGTAATTTATGCCATTCAACTGAAGATTATAATGTGCATTTCGAAACGCTTTACATTCTGTATATTTATAATTTACTTAGTTCTATCCCGATTTATATTCAAAGGCTATTAACCGCAATTACAAAGGTTACATTTTGTGTAGGTTAACGTATTTTACTAAAATTGCTTTGATGACTATGTAAATTTGTTTTACAATTATATTTTATTTTATTATATTCAATTTATAATGAAATAATCATTTTAATCTCTAATGTAACTACAAAGAGAGAAAATTCATTCATAATAATCGAAATATATTCGTCTCAATTTAAAAATGATTTTCTTATTCACTATAATTCATATATTGCATATTAAATTAATTTTTTTTTACATTACTAATTATTTTATTTCTTTTTAGTTAGGTATTAAATTTTTTCAATCACAATATAGATTAAAAAATTAGTGAAACAAATCTGATTATGACAGCTTTGCATATGTAAGCATATTTTGAAATACACAATGGCCGGTATCAAAACTATAGAATTGATATCAAATGTCAGCAATTTGTGATGATTAATGTATGATATACTCGTATATTAAATCGTACAATGTGCAAATATTATATCGACGACAAAAAATATTTATTTTTATGAGCTTTTAAAACTAAAATTATTATTTTACAAATTTTAAAAATGTACGCCAAAACAGTATTATAGTAATCAAATTGTCAAAATCGAATAAGAAAAATACTCATATATATATATAATAAATACTCATCGAGTTGATTTTCTCAGAAACAGTAAACCGGAGTTCTGTTTTGAATATTAATGTTATACGATCGTCCCTGTTGAAATATAAATTGCATTAAAGTAAAGAAAAACTACAACAAGAACAATATAAGAAAAATCCGATAAAATTTCAACTAAGCTTAAGGTTCCGATAATTAAATATAAAATAAAGGGTGAATAATTGTCAGGGCCTCGGGATAAGTCAGCTAGACAGCAAACCGTTGCTTTGGCTGCGGTCCAAGGATGCCGAGCCCCCGAAATCTTTGGGATAAACAGCTGACGGCGTGTCCGCCTGCCTCTCTTCCACGTCATATTCCCTTGTTTTACTACGGAAGTTTCGCCGATACGGAGAGTGGACCAGTGGACCAATGTGTTTTCCACCCTCTACGGGTGATCGTCATAAATATGATTCCTATTTATACGTAATAATATGTAACGCTTCCATTAATCACACTATACGTTTGCGTGTGTGTGCGTGCCAAGGATATTTCGATGGAACGTGCGAAAGATATGAAACCCGACGGAATTCCTGAACTATTTCAAATTCCAGATTTTAATTAAACATCGTGCCAACATTTTATACCCTCTCAGCCACGAAGCATAGAGACACTAAATATAAGAATATATAATATATATAAATATATTACTGGTAGGTACGCGTCTTATCATCGTTCTTTGGTTAAATCTGTGATAGGATTTTGAAAAGCTCTGGTTCGAATGAGATTAAAAAAATGTATTCGCCGGAATCGATAAAATCGATAACGATAATAATCGTAGGCAAGGAAAATATACCGAATACAAAAATGCTCGAAAACAGAATGAAAATATGGAAATGTTTAGTTCTGTATTCGACCATTAAGTTTATGTTTTATGGATCTCGATGTCGACGTTGTCGGCGATAAAAACTCAACCCCTACTCCGAGTTATCTTGTAAAAAGCGTTTTTACGTTTCTTGTAAGTTCCGCGTGAAACGGTAAATCCGCAGGGACGACTTTGAGAAGCTATTATATTAAGCGATGCTGAAAACGAATGTGCAATTTTTGAAAAATGTTGCCGGGAAATATATAGCATTCCATTCTTGGCATTTTTCCAGACCAATTTCACTGTTTCTCTGTATAGACGGTGGAACTATAGCTACTGAGTTACACTAACTATAATCATGAAACACTAAACAGCAGTTTATGAATTCAACGGCCGACGGCGTAGTGACGTACTCTGTTGAAACAATATAAAACCTAAAAATCGATTTAAAAAAACAATGTTCTAACTATTTCGAAATAAAAACATTAGATTTTAAACGTGCAATGTGTGTGTAATCTTTGCGTAACATTAAAATACCCGCGAGACCGTACACACGATGTGATTTTATAACTGCATTTTCTTTTTTAATTTCTAAACTAACTTACAAAATGTTTGATCTAATTCAAATATTTAATTTGAAATAAACTTCACTAGTAATACTACTGTCATGATTCAAATGTTTCAGTCGAATGAATTGATTGCGAAAAAGATATTTTTACCATAAAAGAATCACACACGGCCAACTTTTGGATTCTTTTTTTAAATACATTTTTATCTTTTTTTAAAAAATTAATGGCGCGAAAATAAAAAGCAGTTTTAAAAGAATTACGATTACCGGACCGTGAACTTAGCGTTTTACTGGTTTTAGGAAGAATGAAGAAGAAGAAAAAACTTTTCTTATTTTTATTTCATTTTCTGTCACCTCGCTCATCCTCTCCGCAAACGAGTATAATATACGACGCCCAAATTTTCATTTGTCCAAAACTCAAACAATATTTTCACCGAAAATTACGACGATTTCTATTTCTATTTCTATTTCTATTTCTATTGCCTACTGGAGCAGGTATGAGCTTTTAATTTGCGTCAAGTTTTTTTTTCCTTCCGTAGATGGACGTTAAAGCATAAAAATAACGGTATTATATGTATCCGTCACGAATCTTTATAGATAATAATAATTTAATACCTACTAAACACCAACTATCAATTAACTAACGCGGAAATCTCTTATACCTATCGCCTACGATGTCGGACAAAGTTCGGTAGATATAAAAGATTGATAGATAAGTGCGCACCCTAGCGAATGTAATACTGGCTGCCTTCAGCTGACGGAAACTTGGTCGAAACTTGACAATTTAAAACCTATAAGAAATAATATGCCAAGATCAAACGGAATTCCACTCGTTTTCCACAACCAAATGAAAACTTTTTTGAAAACAAATATCATTAAGCTTATCTGACATGAACGTATTAAAATAATTAAGTTCCATACACAGAAAATTGAAATACGTGATATTTGATTTTAAATTTATGTTTTGCTATAAATATTAAATAAAACAACATCTTATTCGCCATAATATTATAATATTAATTAAAAAATTAACTATTAAGTAAAATAATTGTTTTATTTAAAGACATAAGAAATGAGTATAATATTTTATAAAAATAAAATAACAACGGAACCTATATAATATTATAATAATAAAGTGAAATAAAACCCGTTTAATGTGAATCAGATCAAATAAAAATTTAACGAAGTGTCCGAATCGGTTCCCGGGTTGTTATAAAGAGACAAAGAGTATATCCGAATTAGTTCCCGAGTTGTTAAAATTTTGGCTTAATAAATAATATATAACAAACATTTTTTAAAAATTAAAATCTTAATTTAAAAATATAAAATAAATAATGATAAATATAGGCAGTATTTGGTTTCTTTTTAATTTGTTCATTTTTTTTATAGTTATTATTTTCTATTATTGAGGCAAAAAACTTATAAAAAACATTTTTTTTAAATTCAAATCTACTGAATTCGTTATTTTTATATTTGTCCATTTCTGTTTTTAATTAATATTTCCTTATTTTTAGACTTCAGGCTTTGTAGTTTGTTCGAACTTTGCAATTTTATATAAGTTTCAATTTGAACTTTTAGTACATCCATAAATTGAAATATGTTCAGAATTCAGATGTGTGGAATAAAAGCAACTGTTGAATTTGCTGTGAAATGATTCACAGCAATTAGTAGTTCGTTCTATACTACTGGTATATTCTGCCCTGAACCCACATTGTTGGTGAAAGTGAGCTCTTTTTCAATATAATTTTTAAAATATAATCGAAGAATTCATCAATTTTTTCATTTAAAATATTAAATATTTCATTAATATTATATTGTATTTTGCTTTTTCGTAAGTCTGTATCGAGAACCAATTCGGATGCCAATTTTCAGGTATGGGAACCAATTCGGATGCAGCCAAATTGAATGAACTATACCTACCTCATTCAATTGGATCTTTAAACTGTATGGCAAATTAGTTTTTCTGAGAAAATTACTTCGATCTTTTATATATAGGTATTTATTTATTAAGAACTGCAAACATTTTTATCTGATAATACCTCAAAATTTCGCCTGTCAAGATGATCGCGTTTAGTTTATAATGTTTATGGTATTGGCACCCTCATCCTTGAAACCACTTCGACAGCGAATTGTTGAATTATTCATCATTTGTCAGTATTTGAACGGTAAAGTCGGATAAAGAAAAACTCACGCTAACTGAAATAATTGTTCGCTGTTGTTTTCTTCTGACATTAGCTTTTTATTTTTCTAAAATGTTTACTTTAGTCTTGTACCGGACATGGTGTGATAATCTTTTATTTTTTTTTCGTTTCCCCTCTATACGCGTCTAAAAGAGGTCCGAAAGAACAAATACTATTTCTGTTTTTTCGTCATGTCTATTTAATACTTTTCCGGCGATTGCATTACATTTCTTCGTATCCCTACACAAACATATTTTGAAATATTGCCGGTAGTCGAAAATAAATTCAATATAAGAGTTCACGTAATATTGTAATATGATTTATTGCTGTTCGGGGGTTATGGAGGAGGTATGATTAAAAGTAAAAACCGTTTTAATTTTCAATTAACGAATTAACGACGAGGGCGTAACGAATTACTTACGTGGGAGGTCCAACACTGGAACGGAAATGCATCCCAAAACGTGTTTCCCAAAAGTATCCCGCGTGCGCGTGTGTAAGGGTCAATATTAGGGATTTACCGATAGTGCACACACATAATATAATATCTATATATCCATAAATGTTTTTTATCTGACGGCTCAGTACTGACCTCATCGAACATCTGGTAACCCTAGATGACCCGACCGGTGCATGCGAACATATACGTGAGTGGTAATAATGCAGGTGCGAAGGGTAATATTATGGGATATAAATGACCGAAAGCGCTGTCCGTATACGTTTCAGTGTTTTCACGCGTTTTCCGTGCCGAATGGCGAAATGCTTTTTACCGGATCCTAAAAATGAATATCAACAGTGTAACGGCATAATATAACGGTACTGCGACGTTCTATATTCGTTTTGGGTGCTTTTCAACAGACCTTGCTTTAGTAGGTACTGAAATAGCTGATGAATTTTGGCCACGCATCAGACCATGATAAATTAAACTCGTAGAGGTGCAATCACTGAGTAATATTATGTACACAATATATTCGTACTCTGGGCTGAAAACGACGTATTATTCTATTTTAAAACAAATAAATATAGTCACATATTATATTGTATCAGTTATATTGTACCCATATAATTAAATACTTAGATATTTATCGTTATTACACGTACTCTAATAAATTATAATAGGAATGCTAATAATTCTAATTAACGATCAATAAATGTTTAATAAAAAATAAAACAATAGTAATAAAACTGTAGGTACCTATTATTTAATGAAACGCAGTAACATCAAATATTTGATAACCTATAAAATATAAGTCCCAAATTCTAAATTATTATTATTATACCTACCCAGCGGCGTAGCCAGGATTATTTCCTCAGGGGGAGGGGGGGCTGATCAATTTTTTACACAACGGTGCATTTTAAATACCTACTAGCACGGTCAAAGTTATAGAAAACTAGGTAACAAAATAAAGATGACAATTTAAAATTAGTAAAATACAATTTAAAACTTTTTGAGTGAATATCATAGACCATTAAAATAATTTTTAAATTTTCTAAACATTTCGGGGGGGGGGGGGGCTGCAGCCCTCTCAGCCCCTCCCCCTGACTACGCCACTGTAACCTACCCGACCTACGTTTACTTTTCATTATTCCTGAGTGATATAGTTTACATGCACATAATTTATAATAATAATTGCTCATAAATCAAACATCTGCACAACATTTTTGAAATAATAACTAATCGTAATTCAATAACATCTTATTTTATTTATGGTATCACATAGTACTATAATATCTTATAGAACAGCATTACTTTTAAAAACATCTTAATATAGTATTACTTAAATCAGACATAATATTAATAATTATTAACTCTTAGTTTAATATAATTATATAGTACCTAACATTATATTTGGAATATTTGGATTATATAGTTCTTATTTGCAATGGACAAACATTAAACAGTTGGTACATAAAACATTTAACTCGAGGGAAAATAACGTTGAATATTATGCGAATGGGTATCCGTAGCAAGTATAACAGAACGGTATAATATAATGCCGGGAGACTAAAATTACGGAAACAATTTTCATATTTGCGGAAAAGAATCGTAATATGAACATGGAGAAAAAACAACTCGAAACGAGCGTTCTATTTATTTATGATATTATTTTATTGCGTATATTATTCACAGAATCGCGAGCGGAGGTAATGTGTGTATTGGAAAGATGATGGTAAAAATAAAAAATTATTTCGTTCGCTGAAGCAAACGAATCGTTAAAATTTCCAGAAACCGTCTGGTGAACCGCATTCGACTCGTGTTTTTTGTCCGGGCCACCACTTGACTTTTTATTAACGAATGTCACCGCAGTCGCACCCGGCACACGCCGTCGCATATTTCCTGCAGAGGTGAAATATTATTATTATAATATCTCGGCGGGATTTCATTAAACGGTACTGTCTGGTTGGCGGACAGAACGGGTGTGCGTGTGTGTGGGTGCGCGAGCGGAATACGGTACTTATATACATAAATATATAATATTATATACCTACATTATTATTCCGTATTCGAATGTAAAACGTCTATAGTAATTATTACGAGAGCCCGGACGTTTTACATTGTCCACCCCCTTTTCCGCGTTTTGCCAGTGAAATTGAAACAATATTCGAATGCCTTCACCGTTGCCGTTTACCTACCTACGCGCATTATAATATTATAATAGTCGCGTATACGTCTTGTGTGCGGAATAAAAGCGCCATTATTATACGACGGCGACTATATACGGCGGGCAGCGTTTAAACAACGATGACATTGTCGCCTCGAATTGCCGGAAGAAAATCCCCTTTGTCCTACCGACAAATCGCGAATGTTTTTAGGCTCTCCTCCGAGTGCAATTGATGTTTTCCATCACGTAACAAAACACACTGTGAGTACAAAAGGTAACAATAGTAAAATAAGTATACCTATATATAGTTTTTACTCGGGTATGAAAATCGGTTACCTCAGGATACGGTCATATGAGTTTTCAAATTTAAAATTTTCACATGTAATTGTACTATATTGTGTTACCATTAGTATTTATATATTAGAAGAAAAATAACGAAAATGTTGAATGTCAGAAAATAGCTCAGAGAGCCAAAATATTTTGAAAATTAAGCCAGGTATAAAAATTTAAGTACAGTATATATATGTATAAATATTTGGTAAAAAAAGTATCCACGGATATTCGTTTTTTAAGTTACGCCAAAAGAACTTAAATTAAAACTTGAAACATTTTTTAACTATATTTCGTGTATACAGACACACAAATCATAGTAAAATCAATAAATATATCACTTTGCTCAGAATCTAAAATATACCAAATATAAATATACAACAAAACAACAAAAAGTTCAACTCAATTTTTGATATTTTTATTTTATAATTATTTGAATTATTTTTTCACTTTTTTCATAATTACATCGTTTTCATATCAATGTCATCTGAGCCTTGAACGACAAAATTTAATACGTCGATATAGCATAAAGAAAAGCGCAAAGCTTATTGCGGCAAAGCACACAGAATTTACAACTTATACTATATGATAATATCGGCAGTTGAATGTTTGAATTAAATTTTTATACATATTTTTTGTTTCTTCAGAATAATTAAATAAACTTACTAAAAGACTAGAATAATGCATAAAATATACACTCTAATGATCAAGAACTTGAAAATATACAAAAACGATTTTGGGTATAGATTAATTGTATATATCCCAATTAGGATTTTTATTTTATCTTGATATCTACTTAACTATCAAAAAAAAAGAAAGAAAGAAAAATGAAAATCCTAGATTTTCTTATTACTTCATATAATGATGTATAATTTATTAATTCTATTAATTATTATTAAGTACTAACCAACAATAAAACTCTCAAAAACCTAATTAAATTAATGATGTAACTTAAGATTAAAATTCCTATGTTTGAAGTATTGGATGGTATATTAAAATATGTTCATGGTGGTGGTTTTTAAGTGCATACTTATTGTTATTATTATTATTTTTTTTTTAACAAACTAACTGCGTTATACATTAAATGAGATATAAAAACGATGTCTTAGCTCACTATACAAGCACTTAAATTATACTGTATCATAATAATATTATTATATTAGAGTAAAGACAGTAAAATACCATTGAGATGTTTCAAAATGGGCATTTTGCTGTTATCATTAATGACAAGCAGTAACGTGAGGAGCTTAAAAGCTAAGCACGAGATTTCCTGAGACTGGCGAGTTAATAATGGTGAATAGTTTACAGTGAAAAGTGTGATTCTGTGTGTGTGGATTTCTAAGGGCTTGCCAAGAGGGCGATGGTGCGGTATCTTTATAGTTTTATCTCGCGTTTTTGTTTCTCAGCTCGTGAAACGTACGGACAGTAAGAAGAATGAAGGGAAAAAAGAAGCCCACATATATAAGTTTTGATGAGGGGGTGGCGGTGGTTTTTGCTAGAAACCTGTCCAAGTGATTTATCTTCCACGGAGAATTATCAACAAAACACACACACACTCACTCACTCACTCAAACATATACGCAAACCCACGGGCGCCCATACACGCACGCACACACCCTGTATAATTCGCATCCGTTACTTAGGTTTAAGACGTGTTTTAGTTCATTTGTCCTAGTACGGTGACACCTTTACGGTGAACATTTTGTACTATCACCTACATGTGATATGTCATTTTCCCGACCCCATGATATTCTATAACCTAAAACATATTATGAGGCATTTCGTTACACATGATTTCCACCAGACGGACAATATTACATGACTAACCGAATTTCATATGCGACCTGTAAACCCGTTCAATTATCGAAATTGCATTTGTACTGTATGATAATATAATTGAGTTGATTTTAATCGATGAGAACATGCGGGGAGTAAACGTCTGTGAGGAGAGAGCTTTTGACGCGGAAATAAATGTCCGGTCCTGTGTGTATTTGTATAACTGGCGAGAACGTGATATCTCTGAACCAATCGTGACTGGACTTCACAGTATTTCCCGTTTTGCGTACGGGAACATTTTGAATTCGAAATAATAATAATAATAATAATAATATTCGTACCCGATAAAAAGAAACCCACGAGTAGAATTCTAATGCACCCCTGTGCCGTTCTATAGGATGGTTATTATTACTTCCAAGCGCTGCTTTGAGTTCTGGTTTTCAGCGATAAAACGTCAAGACGATTTCGGTCAACGTTTTTAATTTTCTACGATTTGCATATACCGGCTACAATGCAGCAAAACAATATAACAACGATAACGAAATAGTATAGTATTTGATGTTGTTGCAACGGTTTAACCAGCAACCAGTAAGTAGTTACGACATTATTAGTGAATCGGAAGTCCTAAACTAAAATTAAAATAGAGATAGTACTCTAGTGAAAATGTGTGTGAAACATGAAATTTATAATATTAAGTGAAAATAATATTATAATGTCATAAAATAATAAACATACGACTTGAATGAAAGCAATGAAAATATATTTAGGATTGCTTACAACATATTTCCCATACATAGTTGTTACCCTTCATTAAGATGTAATGACGTGGATTAAGAAATCAGCATTGTTGGTTTATTCTGTCTGCATAAAACTTCTATTAGATACACAGATAATTTACTACGACGTTCTGTAGAACCAAACGAAGACAGCTGCATTGATTGACGGACATCAAAAACTTTTGTAGAATATATTAATATAGAAGCAAGTTATATACATTGTTAATACTGATGTTAAAAGTTTTGAGAGGATTTCACGAATCTTATAGTTATAATAGATGAACAAGTAAGTTTAATCGGGTCGTGTATAGTAAATCTATTGTTCTTCTATTGACTGGTTAGCCACCAGTGCATAGTAATTTGTTATACATATTATCATTATGCACAAACACATCCCGTAATCGACATTAGACCACTTTTAATAAAAATCAACGTAATACTTTCTTTGTTTATAAGTTTTTTGATTATCTGTCGTCGTTATCTTATACGAATACGGTACTTTAATATAACACATTAGGAATCTGAATTTGACTAATTCAAATGAACAACGATCATTTTTTAAACTCGCGTTCCCTACTTAATTTAAACAAAATCAGCATAGTTGAAAAAAATAATTTGTGAAATGTGATAATTATGTGAAACACGTATTTTTAAACGTCACCGAAGTATTCGGTATATTAATTATAATTTATTTTTATCTTTACCAGAATCGATAACATATTTCACTACCTATCAAAATTAATATTCCTGAGTTCCCGACTGTTAAAATTATCTGTTTATGCATGAAAATGTACCATTGTTACCTTTGTTAGTTCTATTTAGTCTACAAACAATATGTAAATCAATATAATTGAATTTAATAATCTGTAATTGAGTTATTTTAGGACATACGTAATTTAAATTGAAAATTTAATATTTCCAATAGATTGGAATGGTTTTTTTATTTGTACACAATTATGTAATCGAATTTATCAAAGTAATATATTTGACAATATACTTGGTATTCTAAATCAATATATTTTAAAATTCAAATAATCGTGGCAATAAACATTTTAGTAAAATATAATGCATACAATTATCTTATTGAATATGAGAAAAGAGCCATTTTTTAACAGAATTTCATAAAATGAATATTTTTATATAATGATTATATTTATGATTCATTATTTAAATTTTGTATGATAAAAAAAAAAGTAAAACGAAAGTTTGAGTTGAAACATCAAAGTTTTGAAATCCTCCACTATTTTAATTGATTTTTATTTATTATAGAAATCCTTCACTTCTTGACAATAAATTAAATGAGAAAAAAATATTTCGTTCTGTCAAAATTATGAATAATAAATGTTCATTATACAAAGTTTGTACTACTACGTAAATTTAACAATTTACATAAGATAACTATTACTTTTACTTTTATCATAACAATCATATAAAATGGAAATTACAAACTGCATTAACATGGCAAGATTAGATTAAAATACCTTTTTTTTATGTTGGATTGGAAACAATAGGAACATCCCCTATCGGTCAAGTGGGACCGTTAATAAAAAATACAAGCCTACATAGCGTATCATACAGATAACGAATAAAAAAAAATAAAAATCAGGAATAAATAATAATAATAAAAATATCATATATGATTATCATACACAGTAGGTACATTATGTCACATACACACACACACATGCGAGCGCGTAAAGCCATCAATATGAATACCTACCAGCAGTACGAGCAATCACTAGATGAATTTACACACAGTATCTGATGCGGGCATATTAACCAAGCCATTCCGGTAACAGATTAATCCATAGCTCGAATTTTATAGCACTAAAAATTACTGAAATAATATGTGCTAAAATATAACTAAAATAAACACTACGATATGCCCTAAAGACATCAAAAAAGAGTAGTAAAAATAAAAATATATTTTGTTCATGATTCAAAAAAAAAAAAAATACGTGTGAATGTACGACAAAATATTCTATACAAAAAAGGAGTTATAATAATTGTTTGTTAGTCGATAGGCAAATTCACTGGAATACTTTAAAATAGATTTTTTTTTTATATGAACAAAACTGTTGGTTATATGAACAAAACTGTTGGTATTCAACCACTTTTCTTATGGATTCAAATGAAATATAATTAAAATAAATGACAATTTTTTTTCTATTTTTCATACCACGTAATACCTATTATAAGCAAGATTTATGAAAATAAAAACTATTATAGTATACTAATCACTAAAAACTAGAAACTTAACATGAAAAATTACATTAAAAACCTAAATAGGTACTTCAAATATACAAAAGATAGCTGAATAAAATTTCATTTTTGGAGTCTCCGCAGGTGTCTGGTGGATAAAAAAAAAATGTATAGCTCATTCTGCTATTTTTATTTGTATCCTATAACAATATTACCAAATGCTATAAAATTCGAGTTCTACAGATCTCTATTGCGTACTACGTCACTATCTACTTATCTAGTTTTGTTATTTTATGCCTATTGCATGTCCCCAAGTACCTACATTCCATGAGTGGATTATTTGTAACGTCGTCGTCGATACGCCGATTTTGATTAATTTATTTTATCTGCGCATGACGTTCGATCACTCAAGATTTGTATGTACGTTTTCATAACATTTTTATATGACAATTCAAAATAAATAAACATTCTACCTACATAAATATTAAGATGATTTATGTAAGGGTCTTACGTTATGTTATTATTATATTCTTCCCCTAAATAGAAAATGCTTATAGGAGAAGCGGTTGTCGGTGGCAGTGGAGGAGAAAAAATGTATACGTTTACACAATTGGGGGTAGGTACTCGGGAAAGAGATCCCTTTGGATTATCATTGCGGGGCCTAGCGGGCGTGCGCGTTTAAAACGGGATAATGGAAAGATACCTCTTTGCGAGTGATTTACGTTTTAATCCTCGGCTGACGGATGGGGCGCGGAGCGAACAGGACCGAAGTTTCGATTCCACCAGAGAAGTAACTGCAAATATATAATGCGTGCGCGCGCGCACGCGTGTGTGTGTGTGTGTGTCGTGTATGCTTTATCTTCGGCCGCCGATCAGCCACTACCATGTTCCCCTATATCCGTTTACGAGAGTGCCGCCGAAAAACTTTATCGCGCTAGAACAGTTTATAGTCGTTATACGCGAAACAACACGACGACTGCCGGCTCTCGAAAGGGATTTCGCAGTCTGTTTGGACGTTTGTCTAATGCCTGCACAGTATTCAGACTTGGATATATACATCATTAGAACAAATTACACTATATTATACTCTTCCAAGACATACTATACTTGTGACACCTTACTCGGAGCGTTTTCTTAGTAAAATGGACCATAATAATAAAGTGAAACAAAACGTTAGTTTAAATGATAATCATAAAATGTTGGTATTTATACAATTATATTAAATAGGTACCTACTGCAATCCGCGTCGTTTTTAATAAGTGTAAACCACGTACATGGAACTTACGTAGTTGTTGAGAAAAGAGCGAATTCAGTGATTGATACCACCATCATTGCTTCGACATCTGATCTACGCACGTTTTCATTACAAGAACCAGTTAGGTGCAACACAATGTCATTATATTTAACTGATTTTGTGTACCAATTATTCATAAACTAACGATATTAGTTCTTATTAATATATAATAGTTCGTAACTGTGGACTATCATAATAATATAGTACATGACCAATTTAATATAAATAATATTAATTTTACTGATGACGTATCATAGCTGTTTTTTTAAATTATTAAAACCATTATTTAATTTTAGTAGTGCGTAGGCGTCCATATTTGAAACAGATAACACAACTCGAACAACTTTAAACAATTATATCAAACGTAAAACGATAAATTATCGTTTTAATATAATAATAATATGGGTATAAAGTTTAACTCAAAAGATTATTATTGCATAAATATATCATACCTACTACTTTGCATAAAATTTAAAGTATCGGAACAATAATGTAAATGTTCTTTTGTGTGATATTTTGTTTTAATCATATTACTAATTTAACACCAGGTATTCGCGGTATATTGCCTTACTGAGTTATTATTATTATTTTTCATGAATTAAAATTGTTTTGCAATTACCTATAATATGTCGAAAATAGTTCATACCTAAAAAATTCCACCCCATGGATATAAGGATAAAATAAATGATATACATATATTTATTAGTATATATATATGGTAATAAAAATGAACGATTTCGCTCGACAAAAAGTTTATAAAACACATTCATCGTGGTGGGTAAATCAGTGAATAAAAAATGAAAACATTTTTTCTCCGAAAAATATTCGAATATTAACCTATAGTAATAGAATGTAGGTAATATAATATATACGTGCGCAGAGACGAGTTAAAAATCCCCGATTCAATCCAAATTGTGGATTAGACCATGAAGTTATATAATAAAAAAATATATATATATATAGTTTCTTTTCGAGAATTACAAGGTTTTCTTATTAAATATAAATCCCCAAAATTCACGTACATGTGTACACGTATATATGTATGACACACATTATATATTATAAAGATATTATTATTTTGTCTGTATGTGTGTGCGTATTATAATACCTAGAAACGATCTGGACGATATGTATCCCTTTCTTCCGTCCGAGGTTCTTCGAGCTATTTTTTACGACAATAGTACAATACACTCGTACTAAAAGCATGTTATTATTACTATTATTAAATTGAACTTGTTGTCGGACAATCAATAACAATGGTCACAGTAGTTTTTGGTATTTAGAAAAATGGCAAAGTCCGACGCCGAGACGATAAATCGGGTGATCATGGTCGTATGGTGGAAGCACGTAGCCTTTGGCCCGGCAGACGATTTATTTACGGGAGACCTCCCATTGTGGTGAAAAATAAAAATCCCATTCCTGAAAAATTCACTAATGTTAACAGGGCGCTATTTTCCTCTCTTTTCCTTCTTTCCGCGACCGTTGTTTTTCCAAAAAAAAAATTTTAATATATTATACCAATGTACATTATTCGTATACTTTTACTATCATTTTCCGCACTCTAAAGTCGTCGTTGCTTGGCAAAATAGTAAATAAAAATTGAAAATAATAATATAATGGTCCACCCTCTCTAGGTTAACATGTGGGAGCGTCAATTAATTTACGACCAATCCCCTGCAACAATATAGTATAGCTGACCTATTCCTGAACTTCATATAAATGCATTTTTCTATACTATTTATTTCATTACAAAATATAAATTACTCTAATTTTATTTTATTTTAAAACAAAAGAATGCATTTAAATTCCATTTTTTTAATTTTTTAATTTTAATTCCATGTAATATAAATTTATTTTTCTAATAATCAATACATATTTTTAATCATGAAATGCATTTTCAATATATACATTTTTAATTATTATACAGTTGATAACAACTAGGTTATTAATCAACAATGGCACAAAGAACTTACTAGTTTACGAGTTTACTATATCATTTTAGTTTACGTAAACTCTTAAATTGTAAACATTAATAATAATAATAGTTATCATTTGAGATATTTGAATCATTACGTTTGATTACATCTATTGGAGGAAAAAATTTAGTCTTGGTAGTTTGCACTTAACCGATCTATTGTGGTTTACTAAATTTATAGAAAAGCTACTAAATATATATTTATTTTCTAAGCATGTCACCTTAATCCTTACTCTACCGGCTCAAAAGATTTAATCGGTATATAGAAAATATCTTTTTTTTCTTCATTCAATAGCCTTTATGACTGTTAAATGTACGGTTTAAATCCTTTTTATGTGGTATATTTAGATATTCTGTATTAACAACTAAAACCACGTGATAAAAAAAGACTTAAGGTGAATATATTTATCCCTTTTTATTCAGCTTTAGTTTTTTTATAGAGATATAGAATCTGAACTATTTTGTAACGCCACCTAATTATCTAAATATTGAATTAATAAGTTGACAAAAAAAAAAAAACTTATAATAATCATACTCATTACTCGGTCTGAAGAGCATACATTAATAAATATACTCTTTGTGCTTATAATTTCCGTATTAATTTTCATTTAACTATTGACGCAAAAAAGCTTAAACGAACTCTTAAATTTTTAATTTTCCACTAAAATAATGTTAACATAAAAAATATTTCCCCTTAAAATCAGTGGAAACGCCGTAGGAAATTAAAATACATCAAAAGCACAATTTTTTTTAATAATAAAAATACTTAGTAAGGTGTATGCAAATATTATTTTATTGATTGTTTAAATATCACGTTATAAATAAGTCATAAAATTGATTATGGATACAATATTAAAACCCGTCACATGTAGTATTGTTTGCAATGTATTCAGTATTTCAGTGTTTTATATATTATATGTTTTATTTTTTGTTTATCAATTTAAACGTTATTTTGATCAGTTTTATTAATTATTTCTACCATAAACTATTAGTGATATGTCTAAGTGTTATAAGAAATTCAAAGAATTTGAAACTTTTTCTTGAAAACTCGAGTTTACTATGTTAGTATACCTCTTGTACTTTTTATTGTTGTTGAAACGGAGTACTTCCTAAGTGGAAAGCAAATGAATTACCATCATCCAATTAGTATAACTCTCAAAATGCGCTGAATTTTATTTTTTAAACTAAAATATGCATAACTAGATATTCTCTCGTAAAAACATTATACCTTTTCAATTGTAAATATATATCTTGGAATGAGAAAAAATATAATAATAATATAGGTACCTATATAGTAATGATATTTTTATTATTTTAAAAATTAGTATATTTGTAGATGGTAGAATGTAAATGGTTGGAATCGTATATTATAACGAATTGCTTTCACCAAACGCTACAGTAGCATATTTTCTGAAACAATAATAATTGATTCTTTAAATCTCTGAGGACCTGAAATAAGTTTTTTCTCCGTCTTTCTCGTATTCTATATATCCTTCGTCGTTACCAAGACCAACCACATGCATATAGTTATATAGACGTGTGCTTCTTACGAGTTAATAATAAACGTAATTTACCCAGTAATTTAGGAACTTTCAAACACCGATAATAAGTAATGTAAAGTTTGATAATTTTATTCGTTTTTCAAATCTTTTAATTTTAGTGACAATCGGCTTCATAAAATTCATGGATGTTACGTTCAATTACCCTACAAACACGAATGTCGTTCACAGTACCTTGCAAAACGATATTTATAATTAATTGTATTTATCCTTATAGTTGTTTTGTTTTCAAATTAGAGATAAGCATAAAAAATGTATAACGAAAAAAACATTTAAATAGGTACCGATTGACCTATAGAAACGAAAACCATATGTACCTACTGGGTGATATTTATAACATAAACATAATAACCCGCCGCCGACGTGGTAGGCAGAAATCAAAAAGTACCACCCAAATCTCTATTTCTAGAAAATCACTTATCTATACTTATCGCATAGCCTTTTAGTGTATGATAAAATGTTGACCATTTAACCCATTGTCAGGTTTTAAATGGCTTACTTGGACATAAAAGACACTATATCAGAACACACACGTTGATGCAATAATCAATCATTTAAATATTATAATGTATTCCAGATTCCCATTTAAGAACATACATAGGCATCGTTGTACTAATGTATTAAATACTATTAACATAACATAAGTGATATAACTATTGTGTTGAAAACTTAAATAGTATAAACTTATCTCCCATCGTCTATAGAATATAGATATAAAGAAAAATAAACATCATAATATTACTACGTTAATGAAGGAAATGTTGAGACAATTTTCTCATTTGACATACTAGTATAATTACATTTTATCTGACCAATCCAATGTACAGTGTACCTACATTATATAACAATTAATGTATATAATAATATATAAAAAAAAATTGCATTTTAAGGTAATTTTTTACGGAAAATTGTTATATCGGGAATTCGTCAAAGACTATAGATCATTAAAATTAATTAGGTTTCAAAACCCAGTCAAATAATTATTTATTAACCACAGTGTATTATGTATATTATAACTATCACAGAAGCATACCGTTCTTAATTATGAATATTCTAAATTATGTTTAATCATATTACTTGTGAAATTATTTATGCGATGTTGAAATTTAAAGAACACCCAGACTAGCCGACTAGGTACACATTTTCACTGCTCACTATGACATTGTGTAAATAAGCAATGAACTATAGAACATGCAGGAGAGGGCTGGATAAATATTTTTATATTTCACTCAGATAGTGGTAGATATTTAGTGCAAACACTGCAATAAACAGACTCTCCGAAACACTGTCAACAATATCGGTATTCGAAGTAAAAAGAGAAAAAAAAGTACTTTCGATTTGAATTGTAAATTTAAGCACGATTATACCAAAGATAATATACCTATACATAATATTCACCGTCAGACATCACCCCGATCCCACCCCATGTGCACTCACCACTCGAACTGCCGATTATACAATATCCATATCGCCGTACATTCTATATTATGCGTATACCCAATCCGTCAAATGCATATAGTACAGCGATCCCATTTCATCTCATGCATAGAATTTTAAACGTCCTATTAATTATGGAATAGTTGACTGCCCCGAGGTTGGGGGTGCGTTTTGCCATTATTATTTCAGCTGCATTTCCGGCCACGTAAATCCGGTCAGATGTCCGAAAAATATCCGAAAGTAGTGTTGAATTGCAGCGGCAGTGGTCCCGACCTTCACTGATCGTAAAAAAAATATAAAATATGGAGTTGTCATTAGTGTATATTACTATGGGTATTAATAAATTATATAAATGGTGTATGTTACATCTATAATCACGAAATGAAATTCGATCAATTTTATAAAAAAAATTACATCTATACTGCAATAATTTTTTTTTCAATTTCAAACTAAAATAAAAGTTTTCTCCGATATTATTTTAATTATTAAGTTGACAAAAATTGTATGCAATTTAACACAACGACTAATCAAATTACAATTCCGTTTCAATTAAAAATATACACTTACTTATAGTATTTTAATAATTAAAAATTAAGTAAAATTAAGTGTGAACAGTTGGTATGACTTAATACTTAACTATATACGAAAATATAATACGGAACTAAACAAATACTATACGCAATATAATAGGTAAATTATGATTTCTTTATTTGTTTAAAACTACTATAAATACAGATATTGTATATTATATTGATCGGATTTTGTTATTTTATCAAAATTTTCATCAATAGCGATTTCACAAGGTGGTTGAATTGGCCCGAAACTAATATAATACACAGATTAAAAAAAACATAAGCCCCACTCTCATTAGCACACGATAATTTAACGTGATAATCACTCGCACACACATAAATTTCATATCCTCTTTTTGATAAATAATTAACGGTGGCAAAACGAGGTTCAGATTACAAACGAGCTTTTGCCCAAAGCACATGTAGATACGATGAGGTACTTATAATTAGTCGTGTCTGGCCGGGGTTATACGAGACGACAGCGGAGATAGTTTAGTATAGGTAGTTATCTATCAGTAGAGGTCACGACCGGAAATCCTGCAGGTTAGGAAGCGTCTCTCTACACAAAGAAAGTGAATATCGGAGCAGAAAATGGCTTAACAGTTACAACTGACGTACCGAGTTAAAAAAAATATATAACGTCCGAATTTATTTAGGCGGTCTCTATAGTCTTTAGATATTATTTAACTACATATTTTTATCATACGCATACGGATCAATTGATATTAGTGGCGTATTTAGGAGTTTTTCAAAGGTCCAATTTTTTTAACATGTTAAAAGTAAGAGTTCATGCGTGAAAGGCCGATAAAGAAAGAACATTGTAGTATTTGTAGTGGTGACTGGAATATGTACCTCCATATTCTGTTTGTCAACCGGCATATTATAGAATTAGTAATTTTAAATCTGTCAATCGATGTCTCCTCCCCCCCAGACCCCAACACGGTACGCCCCTGATTGATGTATAATTTTTTAAATCGTTTTATAATTACCAAAACTCAGAATTATATTTTTTATTGTTAATTATTGTGACATTATAGTATTGTAATTAATAAAGTAGGTATATAAAATAAAATATGAATAACAATAAAAATAACAAATTGTATTATATTATTATGATTATTATTTTTTTTTTTTATTAGAATAAGCCTCGGCAGCGAAGGCCACTGGCTGACTTTTAAAAATTAACAATGATATAAGATTAGTTATGATTTTGTTAGTACATTACATATTATGGTTAATTTTTTACAGTATTATATTATTATAATAGGTACCTACATACTCATTATTTTTGAAATATTTTTTAATAAATTATTATCATACAAAAGATTTTATATTAGATACTATATATATTAATTGATTGCTAATTTGTGCTGAGTTAATTTCAATTTGTTGAACAACTTTAAAATCGTAATCAAAAGTAACTTTAAGATATTATAATATCCATTGTTACGCATAATTAACTCTATCGCACATAAAATTGAATTAATTGAAAAAAATAAATATATTCTAATAATATACAAAAGAACTGATATATAAATTTATTGCGTAGTATATACCTATTTGACATCATTATTAATTACGTTTTTATTGATGTTAAGTGATGATGATATATATTTACATTAAAATAAAAGTATAAAACACGTCAGTAGTACTGATAGACAAGACACAAAAATATAATTGCTTAATACAATAATAAGTCATAACACTTCATTAAGATATTGACAGTATTCAAAAATAAGTTAATCTATAATATAAAAAGAAAACTTACTGATAGTAGTCATCAGAATATTTTGTTCAAGTTATATTATTAAAATCTTGTTTCTGATTGCATGGGCTATTAAAATCTAAAGATATGATAATAAATCAACTAAAGTACTCATTTTATTTTTGAAATGCTTTTAAAAAATAAATAATGTTGCACTAAAATTAAATATCTAAATATACGTTTGTTAGCTAATCTTTAATTTAAAATGGTTGAAACGAAAAGTTGATCAACTATCACGTCATGTTAATATGTTATGATATTCTAAATTGTATTGATGATTTCGCGATTTACGGTACATAAATTATAACTTCCTCTTTATTTAAACAATGTGTTTTGTTAAAAAAAAGTAGACAATAAAACTGATTTATGTCGATTGACCAAGAAATAATATCGATTAGATATTATTGAACATATAGATACGTCTTTAAATAAGGTGTTTATCAAATTTGAATGTTTTTTCATATGTTTGGTTTACAGTAAATAAAGTTACAAATTCATTTCACAGAATAAAATTTTTTAAAAAACCGAATCTTTATAGTTTATATTTACCACGGCAATACCTAATCTGTCGGTTTCAAATATCCACTTATCGCATTTTATGAGTCTGCCCAGTGCCCGTTTATAAGTCTTTCACTATTTTCACTTTCCAGTAATATCATATCATATTTAACAATATAAGTACACAACCATTGTATATTATATAAACAATATTTTATAATGTATATTATATAGGTACTTAATATATTGGTGAATCTTCTAAAAAATTCGATTTTTCTCTGATACTTATGATAATATAGTGTTTGTTTTTTTCACTTATACAAAATAGATTGATGTGATTTCAAAAAAAAAAAAGGACACTATATACAGTAGTTGTCCATATAATAATTTACGATGCTTGACTGTAATGATGAAGTGACGATAGTGCTTAATATTGTAAAGTAATAAAATAATAATATTGTGGAAACGTATATAGACATTCGATCGAGACGACATCGTCGCCGGAAGCAAATGCCGTCCTCGGCCCGAGTATAACGTTTGTCATATCGATGTGTCTCAACGGCGGTGTCAAACACGGCGGTATGATATTATATAGTATCGTGTTCTAAAAGATAATAATATTAACTCCTGTTATTAGATATAATAATAATATAATACATTATTATTATTGTTGTTATTACGTACCGAGTGCGAACGTGATCGATACTCCGAGAACGATATAATATTATTATGTAACGTGGCCAATATATGTGCTCGGACGTCATAATATTGTTATGGTCAAATATACGCGACACCGTATATAGATATTATTATTATTATTATCATACACCTACTGCACCCGAGTGAGTAGTAGTTGTAGTGGAGAGTGTGCGCCACGAGAAACAAAAACGTCCCTTCGACCGTGAACCGGCTGATAACCCGACACACATCGGATAGAATATTAATATGTGTGCGTGCAATCGGTCTTCCGAGGGATGAACGATGACGACAGCCAGCTAATAGACACCACGATGTTTTTAGAACGTCGGCAACACACACGACCAATCAAATTAGATATTATTTTAGATTAGATATCTGTATAGATAATGCGTATACCTATAGTACTGTGCGTATTATAGTACTCATTACGAATAATATGTGATATTATAACGATATTCATAATATGCGTACCTACTATAGTAATTATTATGACATTGAACACGATCTGATTTAACGCGTGTAATATTGTTTAAAGTCGTGGAGAAAAAATTTGAACGTGTTCATTTATTAATTTTTTACGGATTCCTGTAGTAATAACGGTATAACAAACGTATAATAATAATAATACACACCTAATTTTATATTATAAATAACATTTCATTTCCGGAGAAAATGTTGTTAGAAATTTTTAAAAAAAACCGTATTTAATTTTGACATTATAACGCATTAGTTTAATATTTCAATATATGTATGCAAAAATAAAATATACGTATTAAAGGTATCTATGATGGTATCAGGTGTCTTATATATGTATATCAAATGTCTATAACTTGTTATTGTCTATATGATTATTATACCTACCTATGTGCAGTAAATATCATTGGTGAATAGTATATAACATATAGCGTAATGGTCAGTCCTAACCTCGAAATAAGTGAGTCACCTATATAATATGATATAATAAACATGAAGTGCAGACAAATATTCTCGGTTATTTATTGTTTTTACCCGCGGGAATTCAATATATTATATTATACCGTATTTTTATTTCGAAAATCTGAGCACCCTCGTTGAATGAAGTTCGCGAGGTGCTACCTACTGCAGCAGCAGCACTCGCACGATATTGCAACACACACACACACACACACACACACACACACACACACACACACATAGTGATGTACAGTGTGCGAGAGGAATGTGAAATTCCTGAGGAGAAATAAAACGTTCGCATGTATAATGCACGCGCGTCGAGTGGTAAATTGAAAACCCAAAGCTGACGACGACGGCTGGGATATGACGAAGGGGTGTGCACTGCAGATTTAACGAACGGCGGCCGCGGTGGTGTACACGCGGAGAAACGTGCCAAATGAAGTCGATAAATCGTATATGGCGGCGGCGGTCCGCTCTTTTTTCCCGGCGCCGAGCGACATCGCGTCAGCGCCCCCGCGGTTTTCGCCGTCGAAACGAATGTCTGCGAACATATTATTATTTTATTTCTTTTTCCTTGTTTCTCTTGCAGCTTTTTCCGACCGTCGAGTCCCGCGATCCTATTATCGAGTCGAATCCGACGGAAACGCGTAATTCACCCGGTTTCGACGTATTGTTAAAGAGTAATAATAATAATAACATAACCTGCCCGCCGCCCCCGCGCCGTCTCTTCCGCACGGCGAAAAACCGTAAAAGACACACACACACACAACTTGTATCACATAAACCCATCACGTGTCAGAGGCGTGTTGTGTGCAATATTGTAATAATAATAATATGATTAATAATATATTGTTGCGCAATACACGATATCGTTTAAATCGTCGATGAAATAATGAAATCCATTTATATAAATAACCGTCACCGAAAACGTCACCTGCAACACTTTCTCATCCGCTCAACTGCAGATTTTCTTCGTCAACGAACACATATACCTATACAGAACGCGCGGTGTAACCAGATATTCAGAGATTTGTCACAATAATTTTACTTCAAACTTACCGATGCAATAAATCCAAAAAGCTATACGAGATCGTGAAGTATTCATAAAAATCCACCGTATTTTCATGATACCTATATTGCGTATAATAAACTATTTTGATATAGTTTTTTTTATATATATTCAGTGCCGCCAGCAGGCTTTCCGCAAACCAGTGCACTCAGTGCAGTTATGCAATTAAAGAGCCTCTAAAATTTTTTAACTCATAATATAATAATTATTATATTTTTGTTTCCATATCTGACACTGCCAGCACCTCAACGATCTAAAGATCCAGATGAGTAGTTATGCATTTATTCCATAGCGAGCCCCGCCTGGAACCAGTGCAATATTGCACTACTTGCAGGTACCCTACGCACGTGGACGCCACTGATTATATTATTGTTTCAGTCATCAGCTGTCGTAAATAAATATTACGGTATATTTAATATCGGCCAGACAACAATAAAACGAATAATAACGCACCTAGATATTATAATCCTCCCGCGTAAGGTAACTACGTTATAATGGTTTCAGAGTAAAAATATTATTTATTATTTTTACCAAGTCCCGTGACAACGCGTCAACTTAAATCGCGGTAATACATCACGTGTATCTTATTCTTAATTTTTTTTTATGTATAATATATATATATATATATACATTTTTTTTAATCGCCGTTGTAATAATGAAATATACAATTTTTCTGACAGCGACTACTGCAGCACTTTGTGGCGGTGTTCCCGCTTAATATGTGTATATGCTTTAAGGCGTTACTCCGGAAAACAGGCCGGAAACGCGTTAAGTCTCCCAACGCGAAAATGGCATGTTATAATAATAATAATAAAGTCTGCTTGAAAACTGTTAACATAAACGGACACGAGGTCGGTTAAACGTTAAAATAGTTGTTTGATTGACGTGCAGCGCATCGGAAGCGGAGCGGACAAAAACGCCGCCGCGCCGATGGTATTATTATTTATTAAGCGCATAATACGCGCGGCCTGCGGTGAGCAACAAAATTTAACTAATTTCGTTTAAGAATCCTCGTTCGCGGTATACCGCCACACTGTATATATATAGCTGCTGCACCTCCATAAATATATGCGTGCGTCTGATGAAACTTTTTTAATTGCAATTCTTTGAGTAGTTTTTAATCCGGGAAACTGTAGAAAACGTTTCTATTATAAGACGTTACATTACTTATATTATTATGTAACACCTACAACATACACTGCACACACACACACACACACACACACACACACACACACACACACACACACACACACACACACACACACACACACACACACACACACACACACACACACACACACACACACACACACACACACACACACACACACACACACACACACACACACACACACACACACACACACACACACACACACACACTACTTGATTTACTGCGCGGTTTTCAATACAAGAAATCAGGATGATAAGACTATAAGAATAAACAGGCACCAGACTGTCCCGTTATGTTGTTATCTCGTAGTGAAAGTATTACAATTTTACGCTTCAGTAAGCGCGGCGGACCCGTTCGATGTTTTCGTAAAAATGGATATTAAAAAAAAAATTATAATTACAAATAGATGACACTACCGATTTTTGACTTGTGATATTATTGTATATTTTTTGTAACCCTTTCGGAAACGGACAAAAGACTTCCATCGTAACCACACGATTGGAAACCAATTTGGTAGGTGAACAGAGACTGAGATGCCGGACAGTGTGGCGCCACTCGCGCATACATATTCATCACTGGACTGCAGTTTACCACCGCTGCCCTTTATAGTAAGACATTATTTATCCCTTTCGACTTTTTTTCCCGATACTTTCCGATTCGGTTTACCGACTTTGTCCCTTTCGCGCTCACATCCCTCCTCTCATCTGGCACAACTCACCACTACCCTTCGTCGTCCTGTTCTAAAACTATTTGGTGCTATATCATCCTCATTGCTACTGTAGTTTCCACTCGTCGAGTTTTGTTTGTTTTTTTTTTTTTTTCAATAACTATATTATATTCGTTATTCACTGTAAAACAGTTCTTATTCCAGTTAGTTTAAGTCCGATCCGTCCATAACGACCTTTAACTCGTTTGTATTTTTTTAGTTTTATTAAAATATATGTGCTTTATATTACGGTATTTTTTAAATGTATAATTATGATAATATTATGAGCACAATTTCCGTTTCAAAGTACAAATAAAAGAAATAATGTTTGTAATTGTTATTTATATATAGACAAGTACCAGTGCTTTTATTAGAGCATTTTTTAGAAATGTACAGCTTATGTACTGGCATTTTTTTTTTTAATTGTTATTAATTTATTCTGCAAGAAAAATTGAAAAATGTAATTTATATTGCATATATTTATCTCATAATAAGCAAGCGTATTCAAATCACGAGGGTCATTAAAATGTTCATTATTAGACATTAGTAGTTAGGTACTGTATACAGTTTACCTATTTGCAGCGTACTTATACTGTTTACTACTTTGGACAATGCCAACATTTTGAATAGAATATTAATATAATTTTAGAAAGGTCTCAAAATAACATTAAATTTTCAATCTACTCATCGTTTCTGCTGTGTAGTTGGATTTAAATGTACCTTGTCGTTCAATAATTGAAATTGAATGGTTGTTAAATTTAAGTTTAATCATATATATATATATATAAACATTATTGTGTACAAAAAATAATTCAGACGGTTGATGAATCAGTGTCTACTTCTAAAAATATTTAATTTAAATAGTAACAATTAGAAAATTCATAATATTATGATTTATGCTAACAATAAAATCAAGAGATACTTTTTTATACGTACACTTTTTGTACATAATAAACTTTTATGCCTCAGTTAAATTTCAAACGTATTATGCATTTTTCGTAAGGTTTTGATTTTCAATACTCCCCATTGAAATTCTATATCATTTGTATGTGAGCCCCAGTCGGTTCAATATTCAATATTCATTTAAATAAATACAATTGTTTGAATTTTTAAATTTTAAATTACTTTAAGTTTAATTATTGATATATGATAAACATTAAACATTAAACATAAGATATACTCATATTATGTTATTAATACATTATCTCTTCATGCTGCCGTGCAGCCTATAAAATGTACTAAAATTAATACTCACCGCTGTTATATTGTTAAAACACGCGATGCGCCAATGACCAAACCAAATTTTTTGTTTCCTTGATTAATGGTGCGCAAACAAAAAACTCTAAAAACGTCTTCAATTTTCAGTATTCATAGTTGCTTTTAGTAAGAAATTCAATCTATTTTGATACTTGAAATAATAAAAATTAAACAACTTCTTTTTCAAAACAGTCGAAGTAAACTAACTAAAAACAGCGGGAGAAAAGGAATGTCTACCCTACATGCTATAATATTTTTTGACATCATTTATTTTATTTGTTACCGTAATTCAGAAATAACAACCTTAGGACATAAACATATTACTAATAGTTTATTTTTTCTAATTCTAGTTAAATTTTTATCATTATTTGTGTTGATACATTTTTGTTTCTAGGTAAAGAATATTGAAAATTGAACACAAGTTTTATCATGAATTGTTCTCTTACAGCATAAAGAAATATCGAAAAACACTAAATTTTTTAAACATATTAATTTTTAACACAACCGAATAAAAATAGAAAACTATTGAATAGGTAGTTCGAATTTAATCTTGAATATGATGAAAAAAATTTAAAAATTTAAAGAGTTTTATTTCATAATTGTCTAGTATTATTGCAAATTATATAATTTATAAATACATATTTACATAAGTTGCAATAGAATACCCAAATATTATTAATTGACATTTTAGGAATACTGTTTTAAGTCTATAACGATGAAAACTATTATATATAATTTCATGCTATTATAGATTATTAATTAAAAAATATATCATTAATATTACTATTATTAATTAAATACATATAGTTAAAAAAAATAGAGTTCAGTTCACCCATTATAATAATAAAAAAGTAAGTGGCTTCTATAGTTTAATATAGGTAGGTATATAACATACAATATACATACCTATATGATTATGAAAATATATTGGTCCAGTTTCAAACACACGATAGATAACATAATTATAATTATACGAAATTGTTACTGTGTAGTAAATAGTAAATACGCACTGCAGTACACCATTCAATATAAAACATCTCAAATATGATATTAAAATCATATTGAAAGACATATTAAATGACTACAATGTTAGTAATTGTGTTATTAAAGTATCATAAAAAAGTGGATTAAATCGTAAAAATTTTGATTTATTATCATTAAGTGCTGTATTATAAAGTAATTTAATACTAAAAATATACATTCTAGACGCGGTGGATGAGTTGACCAAAAGAACGGGTTTCGAAAATCTAAAAAAACGCAAATGATCCAGAATCGAGTATAAAATTGAAACCCCGAACAAGAACTCCACCTTAGGTTTTTACATTTTACATGAGAAATGCGGTGTGTAATTGTTATTTGCTGAGGAACACACGGTAAACGGCACCGAAACGTCACCTGTCGCCCGAGATAAATTATTATTATTCCATTCTACCGCAATGCACGCCATTTATTGTCGCAATTCGTCTTGTTCACGTCAAATCCAGTGAAAATCCAAACCGATTTCTCTGGAAATTTATTTTCAGTGTACATTTCCTGTTGTCCTGTTTATTATTATTATTATTATTACTATTATCATTATCCGCTACACATCTAATAATACGATTAGAGTGTGTATATTCATTTACCTAGTATGATATATTATATACCTACGCTACGTGTGGACCAATCTGAGACATCGATTTTCCTGTCGTTGCTTACGTCGAAAAAAAAATTATAATATATACTTACAAGAATGTTTGCACTCGTGTACTATCGGCGCACAATAGTAATCGACACACGTTTCAGAGTTCGACGGAACGATATCTTTAATGGATCTCGGAGAAAAAAAATCCCGCCGCCACCGGGTCTTATAGGTGATCAGGCCGTGAGTTCGATATCATACAATAATAATAATATGCGTGCGAGAAGTATAAATAATGATCGCTAAAGCGTTCGTTTATGATTATTATCCGCTTGTGCTTATATTATTATACTTACTGCAGTGATATTCTCGCACACGCGGGCACGTGACAACTATGCCCGCACAATCGCTCGTTTTTCCACCGCCAAATGGACCTATATTCCCATTCCGCCGTACGCGATAAAGATTTCGGAAACAGATTTGACTACAATATACATTATTTATTACGGGTACGCGTTATTCCGCTCGATTCATCTAGAAACGGGTTTACAAAATTTTCGAAAATTCGTATTCTATGAACCGGATTAGCGCGCTCTATTGATTTGTTGCGAATTTTCACATTTTCGAAATTGTTTCTTCTTGTTATGTAGTCAGTTTGTAAGCGCGAATCAAAGTTTAAGCATTAACATACTTTATCGTATCTTACTCAATTAAATCTTAGCACAAATAATCGGCTAATAATATCACTTATGTTATAGATCTTGAAAAAATTAGCAACAACCATTATGATTTTTTTTTTAAATATTTAATGAAAATCAGTTTATCATAATATTATGTATTATTATTATATCCGAAGTATATAATATGATTTTAATATTTTAATGTATTGCCTGCTTAAGTGATTTTATGAAACATTCAAAGAATAGTAATCAAAACTTCGTAATCAATATAAAAAGAAAATATATATGTATAAAAGTTGTATCATTTATAACCGCATAAAATAATTTAAATACATTATATAATACAAGAAAAATATATATGTTCAAATTTAGACATCGTGAGGATTTTGGAGGATTACTTGGACCTTGTAACTTTTAAAGAGTGATATAAGGGCAAGCCACATTGCTTTAGATACTTGCATACAAAATTTCAATAGACATTATTTTGATTCCAAAAAATCTCTACTCTCGTGACTGTAAGTTATGAAAACGTACAAAAAACCAAGACACATTAAAACTACGATATTCAGTTTCCATCCAATATCAATTTACTGTAAAAAAAAACCTGAACGTTGCACTAAGCTATATAAATCATCATTAAAATAGACGATCAAGCAAATGGTTGCATTAGCCGATTAGGTAAACTGAAAGGATTACGTTAAAAATCGAAATAACCGTTACGATTAATCGAAATTATTGCGATAATTGTGATATAACTATAAACCAGTGATGATGGGATATGATACCTAAATTACAAACTTATTACGTTACGCTCTCAAGTGAAAAATTGTTATAAATTCGTATTCAACATTATTAGAGAAACCCGGACCAATTAATAAGTATTAACTATTTATTTTATTAACGGCGGTATTGATGTTTTATTTGGATATGTAAATAATTATTTTGTTAAAACAATCATTTATTAACAGCGTGTCATGATTTTTAATAAAACAAAAATAACTATGCAACTATGTATATATTATTATTTATACCTTATAATTTATATATAATTGTATTAGATTGAAAACTTAAGATGAAAATATTTAAAAAAAACTGTAGTTCCGATATTTTATTTACACTTTTTTAATTTTTTAAAGCATAATCTACCACAGTGTTACAGTGCTTCGTGAATTAAAAACTTATAATAATCACAAAACCTTTATTCAATATAGTTTAAATAAATAAACTAAATGCACCAAATAAAATTTAAATTATTCGAGGATTCATAAACAACTAGTATCGATGCTATAATAATCTTCTTTAAACCCCCCTCCCCCCCCTTACGCTGATTTATATTATGCTCAAGAGATTTTAAAAAAAGTGCGTATATCTATTAACTTTGTATCGAAATAAAATATAATATTACAACATTTGGTCGTTGAAACCGTATTATATGTTGCAACAATATAGACAGTAAAGAAGTTAAATGGATCGCAATAAGAAAAAATACGAAAATGGACCATAATTTTGTTTTTATGGCTTTGCTATGTACAAGAAAAAAGAACTAAGTGTAAATGAACCCAAAAGTATTCATGGTTTGCGACGTATTTTCATCGTACGTTTTTTATTTCATACTTTCTAAAAGAACAGTATAGACGTTTATTGAAAAAATAATATGCACCTATTTACAACAATATATGGACCATTTTTAAGATTCCAGTCCAGCTTTTTATATAGTATATATCTAATTATCTACGTTATGCCGGTATTTAAACTGATATAAGTATTATATACTATCTATCACTATAAATCCATTATATAATCAAAATATATTACAAAACCCGTATTGAAGATCAAAGTTTCCTCATTTTTATCTAAAATATTTTAATAATTGGGCACCTAACTAAAAATAAAAATAATACTAAGTTTATTTTTTCCGCATATTTCTTTCATTTTAACGTATTTAAAAATTTAGCAACATTTAGTTTTCTATAATAGAAATTTATGTTCCTTATGTGCAAACTATTTTGTAATAATATATGTTAGGTAAATGTATTTTTTTACATTCGTTTATACTCTTAAAACGTATAGTTATAATAATTTAACATTTAAAAATGTGTGAAGATGTATATGCATCTGATATTGTCATATTATAAAATACTCATATCGAAATTAGAATTGATTCTATTTTATTAGACGGCGATAAAGTGAAAAAAAGTAATATATATGAATAATATAATACCTATATAGTATATATAGATTAATTTTTAAAAACGTTTCAAAAAATAAATTATATTGAAACAGTATAATATAATCCTCTTAATACATTAAACATGAAATCCCACAACTATTATATAACATCATATTATATATACGCTAATGACACGCAAGCAATAATAAATACATAGATCAGTCTGGTTATTGAAAATTACGCACAAAATTCAGCAAACCCAATGAGTTATACAAAAATGAGCGACTTAATTCGGTCAGACATTTTATAAAGGAAAAATTCATTTTTCAGTCGTCTTGGCACGCGTCCGACGTGGGCGCCACCAATATAAAAGCCACAATGATGAACGTCGTTGACGTTTTATCGTTAAAATTTAATGTTTATCAGGCCACCAAAAATATAGTTATAAAAGATGTCCATGTCATTGAAAAGCGGTGTAAAGTCTTAAATATAATAACTGTAATGATTTCATATTATTATGTTTCGTCGATGTACGAAAATTCGACAAATTGCACTTTTGCCAAGAATGCAATGTCTCATTTTAATTAACAAACGACACAGTCAAATCGGAACGTATACAAATTGTTAGAAATCTTATTTTTAAAACATAACTTTAGTTGATCTGTTGCCAATTTTCTGTAAATTTAATATTACATAAAAGTTCTTTATTATTTTAAAAACTATACATTTTATATGGGTACTAATTTCGAAAATGTATAATCATTAAGCATATATATCATGAAATAAGAGTCATAATGCTAGCTGTTAAAAGTTCAAAATGAATTGGTAAATTATAAATCAACTGTCATACGAATCATGATTTAGTACCCGTATTATTACGATAAATAATTTCAAAACAAAATTTAGTAAAACCGTACACTTACCCTAAGTGGTTCGTTTTTAAGGGTTGGATGAAAATGTAATAGTTAACATGATGATCGAATAATTCTTGACAGATAATGGGAGAAATGAATATTAAGTACCTACATGCATATAGGTATATGCATTAGTTACTTTTTCGACGTCATATGATAACTTACACGCAATAATTTAATTATTTTAATTCCTTATGTTGACATTGAATCGGAAGAAGCAATGAAACTGAAATTTACGTCAGACCATTACTCAAAAATAAAATATAATAAAGAAACATATAGCTCATAGATGTTTCAATGAACGAATATTCAAATCCCGCAAACAATAATACAACAAAGGGTATTGTAAATTTGTAAAGCTGAGAACTGATAAAACAATACGCATTTTCCATATGAACGAATTCGTGTATAGCTCAGCATAATATAGATGACAAAATTCCGCCGAGCATTAAAGAAATTATTATCAGTAAAAACAATTAATCACTAGTTACTTAACATAATTGCTCTGGGTCGATTTAGTGAAAAGTTTTCATTACATAAAATAACATGTTTTGTTATTAAAATCTACTCACGATAAAGCCCCGTGTCCATGCAAACTGGAAATCAAAAGCTAAATTATTAGAAATGGGATTTAAATCGATTAAAATTCATCTAACATTACCAATTTATATATATGTATATACCATTCAACTACTCAGTAGTTACCCATCATGTTTAGCTCGTTAAAATACAACAAACGAAAATTTTGGACCATATTCATTATAGGTACTTATAGTGATATTTTGATGCTTATTTTCTTGTCATCCAAAACTACTGGATCGAATCCAAAAACCCAACAACTACCTACCTACTATAAAAGCCGAGTGACGTTCATTGTTTGTAACTTAACTTTAATTAGACGTTTCTACGAATTTTTCTCCAAATATAAGAACTCGTCTCATATTTTTCAAGCACCTCTCAAACATTCATCATTTCCAATGAAAGAAGTAAAGAGAGTTTACAAGTCAAATTCTCAGCGTTTTTACAGTTTTATTTTTTTCCCCTATTGCTATAACTTTTGGCCCGTGCCCTTCGGGTTACTAACACGTGTCCCTCCAACTATGAAAGGGTTCAAGTACCTTACCTTTTAAGTGGTTATATAGTCCCTACTCACTACATATAGTCGTTGCACGCCGGCAGCATTGATGTCACACAGGACCTATCTCTACTAAAGGTATGAGAGTATTATGTGTTGTATGTATGCTAAACTGGAAGAAGACGAATAACAGTTTTTTCCCCGTTTTACGTTTTGACTGATCACTTAATCCAACCAAATGTTTTATTAGATGCACACGCGCTGCATAAATCTCACGCTGCTTCTTTCTTTTCTCTGGTCCCAAAAACCATCTGTTGTATACGAACAAGCCTTACATACACTCATTTCTTTTATATACATGTCTGGTTTACCATTTTCACTGCAGCAAAATACAATGTTTTGATTACCTAACGTAATAATAATATCTTATTTTTTTTCAAACGAAATTATTATTTGCTTTAGGTGAAAATAAATAAGTCCTCGTTTTTGAATTTCTTTTTCATTGATTGCAACTCGAAAGTAATTTCCAGTCGAAACGACGACGTCGTTTAAATTAGTAAATAAAGTTTTTAAAACTCCATTTATTTTGCCACAAAGTATAATCCTGATAAAGTTAACATAACGACAGTTCAATTTCTAACAAGAAATGTGTGTTATTGAATACACTGATTCAAGTTGAAAAGAATTATTTCGTTAACATTTTTCCACATAATAGTTTAATAGATAGGATATATGCACCTAAATAAGTTTGTTAAACAAATATTTATCAGATGTCCAAAAAATTATTGTAAAACATTGTCAATTGAAAATCGTTAAAAAACAAACTTGATAAACACGTTTAAAGAAATTAATTTTATAAACCATATTAAAATACCTTTATAAAATATGTACACATTACATAACTTCATAGAAATAATTGTGTACTACGAAATCATTTGTAACCTGCTTATACCTACATCCAATTTGATTAAATCAATAGTTAAAATAACATCCTGAATTCGTCTAATTCAATTTTGTACATAATTATTCAATATAGTACCGAATAATAAATTAACAACAATTGTATTTATCAAAAAACAGAAAATTCAATAAAAAATATCTCGAGCATTTACAAAAAAATATGTATAATATGTTATAATGTATAAAATAAAAACTATTTAAAAAAAATACAGAACAATTACAATGTACATTTCAAAGATTTAAACAATGTAATTTCCAAGATTAATTACTATCATTATTTTATATTTTCTTAATTTTAAATAGTAATACATCATCCCATTAATCAATTTAAAGAGTTTTTAGAGAAACATACTAAAAATAAATCTCCAGAATATTATTATATCATTGAAAAACATAGACAGTTTAAACCAATTTTATTTAAATATACTGCAATATCAGTTGTATTTTATAGTGTTGTTAAAACAAATTACATTTCATTGCTTGAATTATTCGTTTATAAATAATTATAGTTTCTTCCATGCAATTCACAATTATAGTTGTTCGCTGAAGAAAATCATTTTCTATACAGTTAATTGTTATTTACGAGAATCCTGGATATTTGGAGAAAATTATTATACTCAAAATTATCTTGCCAGATGTTTCAAAATAAAGATGTCGAAAGTAAATTTAATTTATCGAATTGCATTTATGTTCGACCGTTGCAGAACGATCGCACTATTTTGATTATTACAAAGTACATTTAAAATGTTAATTAGAATGTCATTTTTTATATTCATGTAATGGATAAAAAAAAAATTTAAAAGTTTTTAATGTTTCCTGTTTTTATTTGTTACAGGTAACGTACAAAATTGCCAAATGGACCAGAAATCACTGTCCCCGATGGGTGGCAAAAATGGTATTTAAAGGAAGCTTTGTTGTATGGAGGGGAACGAGACGTGTTGGGGGCTAAACTTTTTCCGAAATTATATGCTACTCACCACCACCAAGTCACCTCTTCCAGCTCTCAAATAAAAACAAGTACCTACAACTCTCCACCGCCACCTACAACACCGCCCGCCATAATGCTCGTTTTGTATCGTCTTAGCATACACTGTATTATACAATTTACGCTCGAATCGTTGTCAAAGTGTTCGGTGGGTATCGTTGCTCTGATGTAATATAGCGTGGGGGGAGAATGAAAAAAGTCTCATTAACGAGAGTTCGTTAATTGCACAAAGAACCAACAAGGGGACACGGTGAGGACCGTTATAGTTGTACAACACTACAACGACAACTGGCGCTGCTGCAGCGCCGTTATTGCCGTCGTCTCCGCATTATTGCAACCCGGTATTATATTTTAATATAATAATAATGGTTATTATTATTATTTTAGAAAAAACAGTAGCCACCGGACGTTTTATATGTTTTTTAATAAATTTTTTCTCGAAGAACGCTTATATTATTATTATTATTATTATGGTTAACTGCACGTACACGTCTTATTTTAAAACAGTAAAACGTACGAAACATAAAAACCGAGCCTCTTGTCTTTTGGTATAATATTAACGAATTTTAACGACAAAATAAAACTACCTATCCACCTGGTATAAGGAAGGTACAATAGGTTAGCCGACTTATAATACAACTAGCTATTATGATGATGTCTACTGTCTAGAATATAAAGTAAGACATTTCAATACCTAAACTTTTTATTAGAAAATCTCCATTGGATAACCGTTTTCCAATTATTTTAGAGCTTATGAAATTTAGTTGAATAATGTCAAACCCTTAATTTCTAAATTCGGGCCTTAATACATAGAATTGTATAATTATTATGTTATGGGAAAATTATACAAACGTTGATTTTATTCGTGTTATTACGGTTAAAATAAATAATTGAATCAATTAACTGTGAACTATGTTATGTCTAAACATATATTAAATGTATAGTTAATGATTGTTCGTTAATGTATTTCGAGAGATAAAATGCGAAATATCGTTTATCGATAACAATAAAACTGGCAATTTAAAAAAAAAAACTGTCTATTATAGTAGCAAATATCATTTACGGGCCGAAGACTGAACTGCTGTGGAATATAAATAAAGATAAAACGGTATCCGATGGATGCCCAAAAAGGTCTTTAATAACTATGCGAATGCTTTTCAATGTACTCAAATATTCAATTGATTAACCTATAGTCGGCCACTACAGTAAGTGGCCATTAAGATCGGCAATACATTTGTGCGATCCAACTTTGGGCGTTCGAAGTGACAAACTATGTCGACTGGTAATGGATTTAGAGTGATGTGGGTGGGGGGAGATACCGATCGAGACTGAAACAGTGATAGTGAGGGGAACGTATATATATACGCACACACATATATACAAATAAAGGAAAGAGAGAGTGAGAGCGTCAGGGAGTGGGCAAGGGCATCTCAGTCATGATGAGCTTTTAATGAACATGGGGTAGTAAAGGTTTTAAACAGTGCATATTAAACGAGCAAACAAGAGTTGTGTTGTATTACAGAGGAATGGCGGGGAGAGAAAGAGTGACTTACACAAACAGCGAGATTCATCTCTATAGGTATTTCGTATAGCGTGGCGTGCACCTATGTGATTCTTGAAACTTGCGAAACGCTCTAGCAACAATTAATGTTTAAGGCTAATTATTGCTGCAGCGAGACAAAAGATAAATTACAATAGATTTCGGTCCAAACGTCCGTCATATACATATAGGTACACCTCATTATGACGAATACTACTTCTATAATAAACTATTGCAATATTATGTAATAAGACAAATTATTAATAATGTCAGATATACGTTCCAATACATAAGCTAACATTTATGCGATTACGACCCAAGTATATTATATACCTACGATGGAACTCATCGTCACTGGGTCCTAAAACAATTATTTCAACTGAATATCATAATGTCGGGAATTTAATTTTACACGTTATTCGATGAATGTTGTACACTTGTACGTATCGACTTATCTAAATGTCGACAAGCTCAAAAGGAAAGTTTGCACAATACAATTGCACTGAGAATAATAATATTTCGAATAATCCCGCATAATCTTTTTATGTGATAATAAGTCATCTGTATTTATTCTATAAAAATATTGGATAATATTATTCATGTTTGGAAATTTTAAAATAAAATCATTTATATTCCAATCCACATGATTTAAAAAAATATAATAATATAAATAAAATAAATATTTCTATGTAAATGTATTTTTGATTTCGTTAAACAAATGAACATGGTTAAGAAATAAAATAAAATTATTGTTATTTAAATTTTACTGACTTTTATATAAGGATATTAAAATTGTTTTTTGAAGATTTTACGACTAACACGTAACCATGGCTACACTAGAATAATAATTATTATGGTTGTTAACGTTTATTTATTTGAATATAGCGTGCTCTTTTGTAGTGTGCCTACTTGAATACGGTTTTGTTTTTAATTTGTGTACTTTTATTATAACTAAAATATTACGTTTTATATCATAATTTAGATTTTGAAAGAATTGATGAATATAATATTGAATTTACAATTATTATGTGTGTTATTTTTTTTTATAGAAGTATACGCAATATTTATAATAAAAATAATTCTTTGACTTTAATTTTATTATTTTTATTAAATTAAATTTGAATCTTTTTGGTTTTTATGAAGAGGTTAAAACTAAAATTCATATTAACACTAAATTAGTAAAATTATTTTTTAACTTAGGTAATTGATTTTCTTATTTTTGTTGTGATTCAAAAATATCAAAAATTAAACTTAACATTTTCTCCAAATGATTCTTTTCATTAATCTTAAAAACATCATACCAGATTCCTATAGTATAATATAGTTCATACTGGAATCAAAAAAACTAAGGAATTTGCAGTTATAAACATTTAAGTTAAAATTAGGTCAAAATTAACGAAGAACAACGATTTTAATTATTTTGTTATAATTCAAAACTATTATTTATGGAGACTTGAAACTTCTTTGAATATTAATATGTTATAAATTATTATATTTTATATACCCAATGACATTTTCAAAACATTTAGATTGACTTTATGCTATTACTTCATTTATACTACGAACCTGTATTCATAGCCTTTTGAAGTAAATTGGTATGGAATCTAAAGTTAATAACAATACTATATTATGATATTAACACTTAGCAATATTGTTTGAAAGAATGTCTTTGTTGAGATTCTTTTTTGGGATGCAATGATTTATTGTTGATTTCGAATTTAACATATACCTTCATTAGGTACAATTTACTTAATGACGAAGTTTACCCGACACCCTCTGTACAATAAATAGGTTACCTGCCTTCTCCGTTTTATTTTTATAATTGATTGGTAATTACTTACTCAATATTATGTATATAATATTATGTTCTCATCGAAAATAATATCGATGAATATTAATTAGGCTAGGTACCTATATTTTTATAATTAAATTATGAAACAAGTTAAAGTATTATTTTAACACGAAAATTATGGAAATAATAGATAAGTACAATTTTTTCATTCCAGTGTCATAAAATGAAACTTTTTTTACACTTTTTCTCTAATTCGAATTTATCATTTTATAATGAGCGATGACTTCATAATGATTGGAACATTAACCATTATATTTATAGAGGTACAAATTGTGACAATTACTTATAAATTAACATTTAATTGTTTAAGGATTCAAAACACGACGATGCACTAATTGTAAAAAATATGTTGTTAACGGAGTTAACGAAATTCAACGTTATATCATCTCTTGTCAAAATTATAAAAAAATAATAGGTACTCAATAGTTAGATAGAGGGCAGGTATGTGGGTAGGTATAAGTACTGATATACAATTACGATTATTATAGTATGAAGAGCACTTGCTACTATATTTTACTCTTTTTGCGTGCAATTGAATAGGCACGCATGGATTGATAAATATCAAAAGAAGAGAAGGCACACTCTCTCATCAGTCATCATTATTATATATTTTTATATTATCTTCATGTATACTTATCGTGCTGGCTATAATTTCACATAAAATTTATATGAATTCTTTTCGTCATAACGCATGACAAGTTTACATAATCATGAAATATACTGTTTCGATTTATACTTACAAGTAGATTATAATCAATAGTTTGAAAAAAAAAACTACAAAGATACGAGCAGATCAAGCTTTATTATTCACTTTCATAATAATAAACCACATCGCATCACTTTTATAAACGTAGAGCGTGTTAAAAAATAAAACCTAACGAATTATTGGTTTATTTAGATCAACGTTTGGTTTTTTTTTTTTTTGTAATTTTTATTTTATTTGTTCTTGTGTTTAAAATATTTGATTAATTCGTATAACATAATAATGAAACGTTGTTTTGTATGAATAACTATACACATAACAATCATGCATGAACTGCAAATATAATAAATAACAAAGGAAGTATAACATTACTACCTATTACCTACTCGTATAATATACATACATTATACATACATTTATAAATATTTGATTTGTACATTTTAAATAGTTCACGATTATTGAATTATATAACTTATGTTTAAATATTAAAATTTTTTTTTTTTTTTTTTGTAAGGAGAACCCGCGGCAACATAGGCCATTGGGTGTGGGGTGGTACGGTAGGGATTATTTTTGTATGTTTGTTTGTAGGTTTTTAATTGGGTAGGGTTGTAACACGTGTTTGTGTAAGTGTGGCAAGGATATGTTGCTAAAAATCCCGGGTGGTCACCCATCCGGGAGCTAGCAACTGCGGCCGGTACGTACGCTCAGTGCGTTTCCGCAGATTGAGCGTACGACCGCGCCTCACCAAGCCACAAATATTAAAATTAAAACTAACCTAGGTATAATATTTATCTTTAAATACAGTGTTTGATTAACGCCTGACTGAAGACGAATGATATTATAATGATATCAGGCGGACACAAAAAGTTAAAAATTTAACGCGTAAACGATTCGACGGGATAAGCAGTAAACTATAATATAAGTCATAAACGAACTGATGATGATTTAATACTATTCAGTGTTATTAAATTTCAGCAGACAAGAAGTATACATTTAATCGAATCAAAGGCCGATCCATCAACACGCATTATTGTCGATAGCAATTAGTTCAGATCACGAGCAAAGTTTGTTCTATCCGACGTTCCTATACATCGTGAAACGGAGGAAAGAATAAATATATATATTTTATACCAAAGTGTAATAATTATTTTCTTTCGGTAGAATAAAGAATTTAATACAAGAAATATGTATGCGCTTCGAATTCTCGTTATACTCACGTATATGTATATGTTAAAATATTATGGATACTCGGGTCGACGTCGTGTACACTATTTTTTTTTCGGTTCATCGCGTACATAATAATAATAATAATAATATATAATACAGTATATACAATATATACAATACATATACATATTTTTATTATTTCATTTGCCATGCATCGCCCGTGATATATCTGAATACAAATATATTATATCATATTATTATATTATACGTAATATATAGTCCTCGGCCGTTTGTGAACAACGCGCACAATTGTTTCGACCATTCATTACTCCGCCATACCCGTGCCGACCCGTGTCGTTGTGCCGAAAGCCCGCAGCATAAACAGTCAGAAATATGTGCATGAGTATGTGTGTGTGTATAATATAAAATGTATATTGTATATACATTATATATATATATAATCCGGTCGACTTTCCTACCGACGTCCGCGAAACCATTTGGTGTTCCCAAAAACGGGAGGAGGCAAAGAGTACCACCGCCATCGCTATAGTATATATTATATATACCTACTCTGCAGAGCCAGCCCTTTTACGAATCTGGCGAAAAGCTGTTAAAACAGTGATAAAACGGCGGGAAGAGAGATAGGCGGTACCTACTATACTCAGTGGTGCCGCGAATTAACGTCATTGTTTCCGAAATTTAATGCCTTTACGGTATTCGTAACAAGAACTTGGGCGAGCGACGACGGTTGTATGGTCGTAAAAAAAAAAGAAAAAAAAATAAGCGAGGAAATGATAATATTATAGTGCAAAGAAAAAAAGATGTTTCGTTAGCAGTCTCGAGATGTAATTAATTGGAACAATTTGAGTTTCTATACAGTAATTTCCCCCGTTTTTTTCTTTTTATTATTATTGCATTTGCATAAATTTTCGGCTCGCGATTTTTTTTTGGACAGTGTAATCAGAGATGAGCAGAGCAGTGTGATTTTTACGACTTTATGGTACAAAAAAAAAAAAACTAGAAGGTATAACGTGCAGTTTAAACATAAAATATTGTATCAAAATCGAAAAGAAAAACTGCATCTGCAATTAAACACAACTTACAAATGATGGAATTACTACGGCGATAGTCTGAATATATATACATATACATAGCCACATAGGTACGTAAAAGAACTTATTACTGTTTTTATATTATTACAGATACAAAAAATAATGATCTTGGTATGCCAAAATTGATAATTTTAATATTTGAAAATTTAGTTTTTTTTTAATAAGTTCTCAATAAATGTGCATAAAATATTTGATGATATACAAGCATTATTTAAAAACTATTTCGGAAACCTCATAACGTCATAATAATTTCAAGTGTAGCACAATAAAAATATTATATTTACATTTGTATGTGCGGAATGACCGAGAAAGTTTTAAACAGCACTTAAACTAAAACTTAGACTATAATTTATTTGGTCGTTTGTATAGTTATCACTCGCAAAAATTCTGCCTCTTTAAGTATTTTCCGTTCTGTTTGGACGAATGAATTATTATAATTGTTTTGCATGACCACTTAAATACTCCCTGGACAACAATATTGTTATAAGACCAAATTAGTGAATAACAGTTAGCGTATTTTATGCACGAATGAAGATATTTCCGAATGCGATTAGACATTTTATACATTTGCATATAGGTAGGTAGGTAGATAGCAAATAACAAAAGTATAGCAGACACGTGAAAAAACTATTATGTTTAAATTACTTTTCACCAAACCATAAATACCAAATAAGGAAACAACCAAGATAAATTAAGCGCCAAGCTCAGTTTATTTAATTTACTCACAAGTTACCAAACGTCTAATGCCCGTGGAATGATTTTTAATTAAAATTAAAATATATAGCATGTTTTCATCCACGACTATATTTATTGTTGAATATGTATGTCATTATTTACGTGGTGATTGTCTTAAGCTCGCTGAAATAAATTTAATGACAGATGGCTTAATAAAATAATGCAGGCCTATATATTATTTTGACACAAACGTTTGCTAATGAGTAATGACTAATTACGTTTATATCAGTGGTTCTTTTTCAAAATTCTAGTTTGACTCAAAATTAAATATCGCCTATTTAATAATAAATGCGTATAGTTACAATGCATTAAGTAGGTAATATGATGAATTTAAACTTTTTTAAATCAAATTTTAAAATTCTATATTACTTTTTAACATATAAAACACCCAATACATTTTTTTGTTTTTTAAAACGATTCAATATGCAAATACAAAATATTATATTTATTGTACTAATAGTTTTATATATAAAGCTGTTTTATTCATAAATCATCAAATCAAAACTAATAAAAACCTAGACAAAAATATAAAGCCCCATTAGCTTTTATTTATTTATTTATTATAAATCGTTGAATACGAAAAGCAACTCTATAAGAAAGTGGTCTATCAAACAATAGTACTTAAAGTATATATTATTTTATCATATACTTGTATTGATATTAACTATTATACAAATATAATTAATATATAATATTATATATTTAAGATACCAAATACCAGAATACACAAATGCATGAATATTATTATTATGATGATATACGCTATGCCTTGTATAAACTCCACACTCGTCATCATAACTTCGGAAAGCTCTAGAGAGGAGGTAAAAATGTATTAAAATGTATACACATGATGCGTACACGCATACATACATGCACACATGGGCAAGATGGCCGCGTCACGTAAAAATATAATACCATATTTTCTGCTCGTTCCAACGACAACGAAGGCTTGGTCGATATAATTTTGTAATATTAATAATAATATAGTAGAGAGGCGTTATAAATGATGGTATCATATCCTTCGTATGGACATCACCGAAGAACCGTCGCGGTCGCCACCGCAATAATTGCGCAGCACATTGTTGTATGCAGGCACGCCGCCGCCGCCGGCACTTTAGTCGAATAATAGCATAGTATAAAGTTTTGCGTTTTCTTCGGGTCTTCGGCATTCTCTGATGAGCCATGATGGCAAAGTTGTTGCGTGTGCGTGCCGCCCGGAGACCGCAACTCCATCCGAGACCAACTGCACGATTTCCAGGACGGGTCGACGAAGAGGATAATTTTGCCGACCCCGCTGCAGTGTATTTCGTGAAATCCAACAGAATCCGGTATAGACTTCAGCTGCTGCAGTTGCATTTTGCGCCTGCTGTACATATAGCGCGTGTTTCCACACACACGCACATATCATACGTATAAGCTTATATTAAATATATATATATATATATATGTAATGAATGTCTGAAACGAGGGGACTTATTGTTTCCATTGTATTTAAGTAGGACGGGAAAAAAAACCTTATATGACTCACTACAGAAAACATTGTCGTGCGCGCGAGTGTGCGACGACGTAGCTATTGTGTCCATCCCCTTCGAATTCGCAAATGGCGTGTCCGCGTTCAAATCAACGGTGGCACAATTATATATATATAAACACGTACATACGTATGCACTACAATTGATTATATATTGTATAAAACGCGCGACAGTATAAGTCATTAGCGCGCCATTGTTTTGCCGCCAAATCGTGTTCTAATTTCATATATTTTTGGTGGCAAACGCCAACTACGTAGTTAACCTGTTGGCCACCGTCGCTCGCCCACTCGGTCCCATTCTTCCGAGTAGCAGTGAAAAGTTTCTGGGTTTCCTCCCCAACTGTTATTCGGAATTTTTTTCCCTCACTCCGTCGTAGTCACGTGCCGCTCGCGATTAAGAAACCTGGTCGGCCGGTCACCATATAGTTTCGTCATTATTTCATGACGACAAAACTCCACTGACAAATCATCCAGCAAATCGACGTCTCTATTATTATATATATATATATATATATATATATATATATATATATATATCTTATATATTTTACCCTCGTACGACAAAACTGTGACGTTTGGTCTACTGTCACGTTAGCAATTTTTATAATATATATATATATATAATAGTAACACACTAGACGTGTCTTTTTGAAAATTGTGTAAACGATGTCACTATTATCGATCGCATCAAAACTTTATTATCAATAAATATAATAGGATTGGAATATTGCTGCAGGACACGAGAAAAACACTTAGGACTAATTGTTGACATAAAAAAAAGCTACGTTTTTATCGTACTTTAATATATGTATTTTAACTTCACAAATAATAACAATTATTTCCAAATTGTATACAGAGAGAGTAATAAAAAAAGTCATGTAATATATAAATGAATCAGTTTTTTTTTTTGTTACTGAAGTCAAAACTTATAAAAAAAAATAATAATCGTCAAAACTAAAAACTATAATTATCAATTATAAAAAAAAGATTTCAATTATAATTAAAACATTGATTAATTACTTTCAAAACGTAGAGTCATATAATTATTTTTAATAATAAATGATGATCCATACTAATAGTATTTGTCATGATTTTTTTCTAAGTTATGTTTGTTATGCTCTTATCCTAACCAGAAACTATATTGAGCGCGAATGGATGTGTACCAAAGGTTGTACGTTTCCCTAATAGAAGGGAATATAATATTATAATAATAACTAATAGCAATTTATGTTAATAAAAATGCACTATTATATTTATTTAGCATAATCAAAAACATTATTTATGTACATTAACATCACAGGATAACACTTACACATAAACAACATCATCATCAACATTATTTTAAAACGTCAGATAACTACGCCATTATATACTATTGGTATGAATCACCTTTATAAGCTTTTTCTTAACCAATTTAGAATTTTGTTTATAATATTTGTTAAGTATTTATTATTACTATAATAATACATGCAATATTTTTACAAAGTATATACCTATAAATATGACTGCTGTGTTTGTACAACATAAAAATAACTAAATTCTAATTTTCAATGTAAACATTAGTGTCGTTCAATATATAATAAGAAATCCATACACCACTTTTACATTTTACTAACTATGCAAATGCATAATTTTATGTTTATTTATAGTTATATTACAATGACTTGATGATTGGTAGTATCTTGTATGTACTTACCTTCTATTTAATCTTCATTAATAAATTCAAAATATTTTTTTTTAAGGTATTATTATTACTCATGGACAATCATTGTATGTACAATGTCATTTTTCTACAATTTTCACATTTCTATAAAATATTAAACCTCAAACCGAAACGTTTTTACACCGAGATTATTCCACTTTTGCAAATTTATTGACCACCGTATAATGGACCCCCGTACACAGTCCATCGGTATCGTGTAAGATAATCCCCGGAACAACAAAAACAAAAAAAAAGGACTGCGAATGGGTGAAAAGATGCGGCACCGATGTCCGTTTCGATTTGCAGCAAATTGCTTTTTGGGAATTTATTATTATTTTTATCTCGACCGAATGTTTACAGCGGCTGTGGTCGTAGCTTTTCGGCCAACAGCAGGTCACCGTGGCCGTTTCGAGGCCCCCGAACACTGCAACCTCTCTCACACATACACATACACACATACACATGCACTCACCAGTGATAAAAATTAAATTGTAGGCTCACCCCCCCCCCCCTTTGGGCACCTCTGCCCTCCCTTAGGATTCGTGTATCCGAGGATATCCTTTTCCGGACTCGCTTGTACACGCAATTGTTGTCGCCAGAGCACTCCCCTCCGTCCTACTACTATTTGTGATTTACGAGACTAAAAGGCCATTATACTGCAGCCCGGCGAAAATGTCGAGGGGTTTTTTTTCCTCTTTTCGCTTTTATTGTAATGTGTGAGCGTGCGCCGCAGGCGACGCAAAGAGAAATAATTTCTGAAAACAAAACATATTTATATATTAATTAGCTGCACTGTGACGATATAATTATACCACTCGTGTGCAGGTGGCAATGGCTGCGTTATATAGATATAATATTGATAATGTCGAGGGAGCCAATTACTATGTATGTATGCGCTAGGTACGTATTCTATTATTAACGGATGCAAAAATTGAAATCGTTCGCGAGGGCTTAAAATTTCACCAAAGACTGATATCTACGATGGGCGATGGCTATGTACTGCAGAATTAGATTCGAAATGATATAGGGTCCTGAAATTATTACCACTCTCTGCCAAGTAGCTCAAGTTCGATTATTGTGTAAACACAAAATCACCGGTCCATTATTGGATCAGCCATCTGGTCGTTCTCCCGCACTTTGGTATTTCGCGTCTTGTATAATAAACGCAAATGACAGTGACAACAAAAGCAATAGCAGCGAGGCTTATAATATGCTTACGCGCGCTTATTGGTTAATTTGAATAATAATATACGAAACCGTTGGGCTGTGACAAAATCGGCTCTTTAGCTTGGAAACAAACCTCAACATGTGTATTGTATTAATCTTGAGAAGAAACACTTATTGTACTTACTGAACGCGAGACGAATACGATTTTTGAGCGGTAGGTCCACCTAATATTATATATAGGAAATTTTAATTAGGCACCTATACTATAAGAATAAGTGTTATAAACATTTCACAGTCCATATATTATATGATTATAACATATGTATATATTGTATGTTAAATAAATACGTCAATACGATCTATATCACTAGTCGAATCATATTATTATATATATAATATATAATATATATAATATATATATTATATATACCTATAGTTTGGTGTATAATACGCATTATTTCCGTTTCTCTAAATAAGTATACTTTTTTTATCTTGTTCGCCAACTTCGTAATTTTTAACGCGCCGTTTGTGCCTTTCAAATACTAAAAATAGGAAGTGATTTACAAGATACTTGAGTATCCGTCGCATCGCCTGGGAATTGCCTCGTGTGAAGAAAGCCAAACAATAACAAATTTGATTATTAATTTTATTTGATATATTTGTATGCACTCTTCTGTCGTGATGTTGGAGTTGATGATATGACGGATGACGGTTTTCTTTATACATATCATCATAAAATCCATGATAAAAATTCTACAGTATATATATTGGTTATTATTGTATTATGTAGTCGTGCAATTGTTGAGGTAAACCTCTATATACGTTTCAATGACAGGAAAACTAAGCATTCAAGTATACGATATGGATAGGTTAAACATAAATAATATTATATGTATATCACTACAGTGTATACGGCAAAGTTAACTGTGCAGGTCTGTTAGAGCAAAATATAAACCATGCCATATAAAAAAAAAAATAACACATATGGCCGTCGTTTAATATATGTATATGTACTATATTACTATGTAGGTATAACTGCAGGTTATAGACCTCGTGCCGATATGCCAAAGTAAAAACATTGCAGAAAATAAAAATAAGAATTAGGACGGCAATAATACGCCATGCGGGTGATAATTTTTATATTTTTTGTATTGACCTACAACAAATATAAAATACCAAATACTACTCAATGCTTATAATAAGTATTGTTTTCTATGCATATTTTTATTGTTATGATTTATAATAATGTTTAAATAATAATAACATAATAGTGTTCACATAATATAATTAATATGACAGTAAGGTAGATAATTAGTTAATAATCATTTACACAAAACTGATCGTTGTATACGACATAATACATTATTTATTACTAATTTTTATAATAGAGATAAAGCATACCTCACTAGGCCCAGCAAAGTATCAAGTAGTAGTAAAAATAGAAAAGTTAAATCATATATCATGTTGACATTATTTAAGCTTTTAAAACTATTTTATTTATTTTTGTCAAAGTAGTATACTCTGAGTATTTTGGTTGTTACATACGTAGCAACGTCATACTAAAATTTAAAATGCTATTCTTATTTCTTATTAACTTCCGTTGTAGTTTTCACAGACACGAGCCATCATAGTTAATGCCTTATTTAGATCAGTTTTTATCTGAGTTAGAAACTATAAAGCCTTTTCAACATATTTAACAAAATCCAATTTTTACTAATAAAGTTTAAATAACGAAGCAAATAAAATTTAACTTGAAATATACGCATTAGTAAATCATCTCAACTCAGTTTTACAAGAATTTAACATAACGATGACAAAGTTTAACTAAAATAAAAATAATATACCCTTGTTAATTCACATCAGTTTTATATATTGTATTCATTAAAAGTTATTTTCATTCAAGTAAATAAATTTTAACGTTCTAAACGTATTTGAAATTATAATTATAATATCTAGAGCACAATTATTTACACGTAAATTAATGTCAAATTTTGGAATGCATATAGTAAACCGTCCCAGTTCTTAAATTGGTGCATAAATAAAAATATTCTGATATTTTAACAATTCCCGAACCAAATGTAAATTATTAGTACCTATACACATTTTAACTTATTGCTTCCAATTTAACAGACAACTTTCAATAACTATTCGATTGAGGTATGAAATAAAAATAATTTATAATTTGGAGAGATGGAGAAGGATAGTGGGTGTAGGGCATGTTCTGCCTTAACAATTTGCATTATTTCAAAAGTACCCTCCCGAGGCTCGACAAAGGGTTGGTTTACTCGCTACCACCACCACTAACACAACGACAAAATTTATGGCACATTCGCACGTTACCATATGGAAATTTCGAGGGTGAGAAAATATTATTAATAATGATGATAATAATATAAGCATTGAAGGATATTATATAGCTATACTGAAGACAGAGACATTGCTACAGCTATTCGTTAATAATGTACTACAGAAATGGAAATCGCGTTTAAAACTGTGTTTCCGTAATTAAATAGAAATAGGTTTAATTTCAGAGACGATTAAATTTTCAAAATTTTAATTATTAATCATAAATCGTTATTTTTATATCAAAGTTATTATGGTTTCATGGTGACTATATACTCATGTGCAGAAAAATTGTATAGATATTATAATTTTTTGACACCTATACAATTAATAATTATAGTTTATAATCAAGCAATTTCGGTTTTAACTTGCCAGTAATTATACGTCAATCGAATAATAAGCAATGTTATTTCTTGCATAATAATTTTAAAAAAATGTATAATATGTATTAATTTTGTATACTATCGGTGTAATAAAATTGTACGATATTATATCATTATTTAATGTATAGACTTGTTTTTTTTTTACGATGCAGCTATTATCTTTGTTTTAACTTTAATGTACGATAAATAAAGGTAAATAATTATTATTTCTCGTATTTTCGATTACACAATTTAATAATATTAGTTATATTAATTATTTCAAAGAAATTATATTGAATAAATTTGCTTAAAAAATTAATATTATGATGCTAGATGAAAATAACCCAATGTTAATGAAATTACAAAAAAATACAGCTGTAACTACATAAACTTTATAATTACATAAGCAAATAGTTTTTGTAAACAATTTTACTATTTATCTACCTATAAATTACAATTATGATATCAATAATGAATAAATGATCTGCTAAATTGGATAAAACTAACACAAACCTTGATAATATAAGTATAAATAAACATAATTCAAAGGAAATGTTCAGTAATGAATAGTTAATTTTTCTCCCTATGATTTTAATGGTACAGAATTATAACAATGCCTTCTTTAAATAAAACCGCTAAATAATTATAAAATATGTTTACTCAAAACATAAACATTACTAAAATTAATTTTTAAACATACATTATTTTAGAGAGTACATACTGTAACTAGTTTTTATATTCAAAAAAACTTTTGCGTTATCTCATAATTATTTTTCAGTTTAATTTACCAGGTTGAAACTCTATAGCTATGCACAAGCTTATAGCAAGTGAGGTTGGAAATACAAACTATTTTATTTCAATCAATGCAGTCAAGTTTCGCTCTATCATTACCTAAAAGTAACCCAACTTTTTTTTTAATTAAAGGCGTCACCCTTTCAACGCCATAAAAAATATATAGAAGTAAAAATCAGTTTCCAAAATGAAAGTTGCCTTTGGACTTTTTTAATCATACATTATTAGGTTTTTTATTTTTTGACAATCCACATTCTAGGTATATGTTGGCAGTTTTTAAACGTATAATAATATTATTATGTTTACACCCACTTCTTGTGGAAAAAAAATTAAAATATAAAAACGTCTCGTGATTGTGATTGACAGTTTCGCGACCGCATACGCGAATAACAACGATGATAATAATATACGGTTTACTCAAAATACAGTTGAATGCATATATTATATTTTTTGTCACCCGCCAACCACAGTATCGGCCATATTACTGTTTACCGTCATATAGAAAGTACCTATACGTATATAATATTATAGTTGCCACAACTCCGTGTTGTGAAAGTGCAGGCGCATAGCGACGACGAGCTGTCAGTCACATAACACAGCGTTCCTTTGTTTCGTTTAGTAGAGATGGAAGATGGAATAATAATAGTATTATACGTTATAATTTATAATATTATATTATGATCTTGTATCTGTTAAAGCTCCGTAACCAAGTTCTTAAATCAATTAATTTGAACCCGTAGATGAAAATATTGAAATTAAAAAATGATTCCCCGAATAACTTGGACTGCAGAAAATAAATTAAAACTCAATGTATCAATTCTGTTTTTTATTATTATTATTATTATTATTATTATTATTATTACTTTAAGTCCCAATCAACGCAATTGTAAGTCAGTCAAAATAAAATCAATTATTTAAAATAATTATAATATTTTGTATTAAACTATAATATAAATGTTATATGTAATAAAATCCACATGATAAAATGGCAAATACTTAATGAACAAAAAATTATGTGAATAAATTCTAATCGCTTAATGTTAATTTCAGCATAGACATCGTTTGGCAATATGTGCAGTAGTTTTTGGATAATTTAGCAATCACACGAGTGAGAGATTTAATTAATAATTTTTAATTAATTAGGAATTATATTTGTTTTATGTATATCTTACTATCTTGTCGATACAATGTGTATTTTATAACGATGCACATAATACTTAAACAATTTCTATTTTTATACATATAAAAAAAAGATACAGAATCTAGTATTTTTACTGAAAAATTGTTGAATGATAATATAATATAATTAGTATAAAATGGCACGGAGATCATAGAGAATAAGGAGGACTCATTGATTTCATGGTGAGGTAAAGTTAAGTCCATTTATTCGGAAAATATAAAATTATGGTTTTCTTGATACCTAATGACTAATAAAATTAATTTATTTTTATTTTATTATATATTTGTATATATAATTAATATACTATATATAAATTGTATGGTTTTGCTTATAAATATTTTTAAAGTGTATAGGTATCAATGTAAATGGGCGTATCAATAGTTTTATTGGAAGCATATAGGCACGAATAATATGTACATTTATATTGTATTATTGTAGGTATAACAAAAAGGCATCTAATAAAACAATATATTGTTTGATTAACTTATCAATGGCGGTACGTAGAATTTTCAAGTATTCAAATGTATTTCTTTTATGTTATCTCGTGATGTCATCAAAAGACAGTTTTTTTTATTAAACTAAGAAAAATTGGGTACTTACATTTTTGTTATTGAAATAAAATGTTGTAGAGATAAATTTATTTAAAAAATCCATGGTATAAATAATTTTTAATATTTATTACACATCATTTAAATTGTCTCTACTATCAGAAACATCAATATCATAATCCTAAACCTAAAAATCAGGCTGAACTCGCCTGCACTAGCTATAGGTAAGTATATAAAATGAAATTACCTAGTGAATTTTGTCGATATGGCGATAGAAATTTCCATGGAAAAGTTACTGACGCAACATACACAAATCGATGGAATGTTCGTGTGGAAATAAATACCGCTGAGCAAATCGTTTTCGTGTTAAGAGCTTTTTTCGGCTTAAAAGTGAAAACGCTGATTAAATCGGACGCGTGATTTTGATCGCGTGTTGTTATTATCCACCACATGTATACAATATACATCCTCCGGAGCTGACCACTGTAAAATAAAAATAAAAAAAATACATAGGTAGTAACCGTTGCAAATGAAACCGCCGAAAGCCATTAGGTTCTTTTCCTACCGCATAAAACGCAACGATCATAATTCATACAGTTATTGTTTGAGTATAAGCTTTTGCGGAAAATGCGTTTCCCCTCCGTATAATATTATACGTTTCTTTATTTTTCTCCCCATTCTTCCATTCTTGCCTTTTCCACCTGACGTACCATTAATACAATATAACGTCATACACACACACAAATATATATATATATATATATATAAATGAACCAGTCGATCTCTCCCGAAATATCATAAAGGTCGTATTGACGTAGGGGACGGCAGAGACGACTAAAGTATTAACTATATATATATGCGATCGACTTTATCGGTCCTTCGTAATTATTGCACCCCATTGCCCGGAAATCGACTTGCTAGTTATTATAAATAATATTATACGCACTACGAAAGACGACAAATATAGTAACGCAGTGTGCATTCGGACATCGGGAACGCGAATTGAGGGTTAGGTCTGCGGAGGAAAATTAGCTCGATTTACATTCAAACGTTACCGTACGCCGTAAAACTCCATCACCGTGGACGAGGGTCGTAATGGCGGCGACCGGTGCCACATTTCATATTTTATTTACCGTCAACTTAACTAAATATACGTATTTACCGCTCTCGATGATAAAGTATATAAATTTAAGATTTATTTATTTTTTCCCCTTCGACTCATTTATTTTTTGTACGCATTTGAGTCGTAAACTTTTTTTGTTTGTATACCCGAAAATTGCGCAAACATCACCGATTAACACCAGAAAAAATAATTTATATAAACCTAACTGTTGGTCATTACCGCCCGCCGTCCCCCTTAAGACTGCATGGTTGATCATTCCGACCACGTGCGCGTGGACATGCCTCTAACCGCTTGACCAGGTGGAGTTCTGTAATACGGTGCCTTAAACGTTGTCGCGTCATTGTTCCGTCGTTTCGACAAAACACCTGCAGTTTAATAACAATGATAATAATGCATTTGAATGGGTGCTTCACGTCTGTACCTGCAATGTTATATTGTTAATACAGATACCATAATATTGTGTACGTCGTCATCGTCGTCGTACGTATATGACGTATTAATAATTTTACAGCGAAACCTCTATTAATGGACACCTCTCAATAGTGAACCCTTCCCAATAGTGGACACTTTTAAATTCCTCGCCAAAAATATATGTTCATAACACTATAATAGGAACCATAACCTCTTAATAGTGGACCTTCCTAATAATGAACGTGGAAACTAAAAACTGGTACCAAAATTAAGAATTACCTCTCATAAATGTACACAATGCATGAACATATCATTGCAAAGAGCAAAAAAAATGTACAAAAAAAAAGAAAAGATTTCAGATATTTTTAATTGTAGGTACATAAACATTATATATTTTTATACCCACTTTTAAATACATACATATTATTGTGTATACAATAAATAAAAAATTAATATGTGCCAAATTCAATGCATTATATATATATATATATATATATATATATATATATATATATATATATATATTGTAAATGTATAACCAATTATTTATAGCGTTTCCCTATGGTGAACATTTCGTAATTTCTCACAAATGTCCATTATGTGGAGGTTTTCCCAATGATGGACAACTGCCTATAGTGGACATATTTTAATTCCCCATGGCTGTCCACTATATAAAGGTTTCACTGTATTGATATTTCGTTACTTAATTTGAAAGTTTTTTTTTTTAAACAAATATTCAACGCAAATAAAGAACATAATAGAAACGCGCATATATTATAGTAAAACTCATTCAAATAACGCTAATACACGCACCGCCGGAACAAGAATTTCGTACAGAGTTAATAAAGCCAGAGCAACACAATCCTAGGTCATCGAGTTATGGGTGCGATGGCTATTATATTACATCCACAGTAAAATCTTCTACACCACAATTGTATACGGCTCTAACCGCAAAACGAGTGGAATACACCGCAGACGATTGAATACTGCAGAATTCAAGATGTGTATAATATTATAATAATAATGAGGGGTGTGCCATAAAGATTTAGTTTATAGTTTTGATAAGACGTTATTGTCCTGTTACAACACTATAACCTTTTAGAGACGACAAACGTCGAGTTTTCCATAACCATCAAAATAATATTACCATCTTATTATTATACGGATCTCCCGTAGATTTAATAATAATAATGTGAAATTAACGATCTTTCCAATTATCCTCATGATAACTTTTGTACGGATTTGGTTCTACTATATATTATAGTATAGATGAACAACTATTGGAAACCAAAGTGATTTTTCATCAGATAAATATAATATTATTAAGCATAATAATATGGTGGCTCAAGTTCACTACTTATAAAAATGTAAAATACTTAGTTTAGTTCGCAGTATTAGTTCTCATTATAACAAACATAACACAGTGAACACAATTATAAGCATCTGCAACGCACTGAAATAAAATAAACTTAAATATCCTAAGAAACTGAGTTTTGGTGATGAATAATGACTTACAAGTTATAATTTTAATAGAAAGGAACATGCATTTATTTGTACTGTTTTTCGTTTGTTGGGAGGTGTGTAAAATAAATTCGGAAATTATAAAATAGCATTTCACGTACAGTAATAATAATAATGACATATATAATGCGACGAAAAGCGCACACAGAATAATATACTTATACGATGTTTGTACGAAAACGTGACAAATAATTCAGTTTGGCTTTATTTAAGAAAACACACGTCGTGTAGTTGTTGTCGCGGCTTTACAGGAACAATGAAAACAAAAATGTTGACAAAATCTCGTCGCGTACGCTAAAAAAGAGATGGTAAAGAAAAAATACTTCTATGAAAGAAAAGAAAGAAAAACAATAATAATTCATTTTTTTTTCGATATTTGTTTTATTTACAACAATCGTCGGGTGGCTAGCAATACAACTTACAAGGTTTACTTATTTATTATTCGCGTTTCGCCTGGGAAAACATGCGAGCTATATACATATTTTACACAAGACCGGGGAATAACCGTTTGCGGCCATGGTTTTTGACGTGTACCGATGAAAAATGATTATCACGAAGCCCCTATAGACCATTTCATTTGTCATGTGACCGCCGACAGCCAATAAAATCAATACACGTGTACCTACACTAGGATGTAATATTTATAAATTATTATTATATTATAATTTTGTCTGGATAACATACAGCTGTAGTCTATTATAAAGGTATATTACTATACAGTGTGTTTGTGGTAAATATCCACGTATATATTGAATGTATTTTGTAATAGTGTACATATTATATTATATTATATGTAGCAGAGGTCCAAATTTAGGGGAGCAGGGGGACAACTCCCCCCCCCTTTCATCAATTTGAACATTTGGTATAAAAAACTGTATACTTTTTTATGATTAAATGGAGGTAGTTATTATAGTAAGTATATATTATGTGAGCGCACTGAACATTTTTTTTTAATAAGTGGGTATTGAATACTTTTGTTTTGTCCCTCCCCCTCTCACCATAATTCAACTTAGTTTGCGCCTCTGATATGTAGCACTACATTGTAGAGTAATTTGTAATTGGAATATAAATATATTTTCTGTTTTATTAATTTTCGCAAAAATGAAATATTTGGTAAAATGGTGAACAAAATAAACTTCACAAAATTCTCGTTGAACCCTATAGTAGATATAATTATTATTATATTTTCACAATGTGAAAAAATGGTTTAGTACATGACAAGAGCGGGGAAAAAACTCGGGAAATGGATGTAAATGTTACTATATATATGTATATCTTCGGTTCGCCCATGGGCACACACACGCACACACACACACACACATACAAGTATTTTATTATGTATAGTCGGCATGTGTATGGCGGCCGGTAATACGATTTAACTCGTGACGACGGATGGAAAATAGCTATGCGCGCCCTTTGAAACGAAAAAAAAAAGAAGGTACGGTCTGGGCGAAAAGGGACAAAACGCCTGGAGGAGCTTTTGGCCGGTCCTTTTATGTATATAAGATATCGTACTGCTGCAAAGGGGGGGGGGGACGAGCGCGTCCACCCTCAGTGTATCCACTCGTCTCCCGAGGGCTTTGGCAACCGCGACTTGCAATGCCGGAACAGCGGAATTAAAAACGAAAAAGTGCTCGCGATTAATATAACGCTGCAACGCGCGGGCGGGAATCGATTATTTTTATATTCCCAAACCGTGTGCGACTGGTATTGTTGTCACGAAACATTCCACGCGGGTGGGACTTGCAATAAAAATCGCAATTGTAATAGCAAAAAATAATAATAATCATATCAGGTTGAGGAGGTACCAGTCTTATTATAATATAATATTATTATTACTGAATACCGTCGTAGCTGTGCAACTCAAAAATATTGTATATTTATTATTTATTACGTTCGTTTAATATCGACACGAGCACGTAATTTATATACCTACCTATATTTATACATAGTAACTAATATTATTATATTGGTAGATATTTGTCGGCAAAAAAGAATTTTTACGTTTCTTTTTCTCGGTTTTGTTTACTTTCGATTTCTACTACTCCCGCGGCCCCGCGCTTAGCGTATATATAGCGCAATATTCTTTGTGTGTTATATACACTTTATGCACCGCCACCCCAACCACCACCACTATTCGTAGCCGCCAACATCGTCGTACCGACGTGTGTATACATTATTATTATTATTATTACGAGTGTGGTGCGACCGAGGGGCTGTGTGTACGACTTCGGTGTTGATGAAAAGGAATATAGAAAGGTAGGTATTTCATTTTGTACGTTCTACAAGAGCCAACCGCTTCTAATAACATCCGAATATATATACATATACGATTTTATATTTATATATAATATATGTGTATATCGTAGTGTCATTACTTCTCGAAAAGTTATATTATATCGGCCTGAAAACAGTCTTTGTGCAATTGCGTGCGAATAAAATATATGAGCCACCGCGTTTCGAGCAATCGATTTACTTACAGGAAAATAATAATTTAAAAAACGCGAAATTAATTAAGTGATATTTACATGAAAAAAATCCACTTGTTTCAATATAGGTATATGCCCAACCTAATACAGTACTTCATAATATTATAATCTTGTCGGTTTGCTAAAATGTAATTACATAGCCACCACATTCGTCATCACGTCATCGAGTGCCGGTTTTAATTTTTAATATTATCTTCATTTTATTAATATTGTAATATTATATTTTTACTCTAAAGAAGTTATAGACCATAGTGATAATTTTGTGCTACAAAATCGAATGTTTCCTATTCTGACATAGGGTGCTTAATGCTTATTCTTTTTACTGCCGTGATTTATATATTATTCTTTCAACCACATTATTTATTTGTTCTGAGTTTATCATAAATATATTTATGGTGATTTATTTATTTTTTTTTTGAATAATTCATTATAAATAAATGTTATAATCACATTTCTTTAAATAGTAATAAATTACGATAAATATTATGCAAGTTGTTTAAATAGCGTTAAAATGAACTTTACAGCTATATGAGTAGGTACCTACGTCTATCTGTACTTTCAAAGTTTCAAATGATTATAAAAAAGAAAATCTTGGAGTTTATCTTTTTAAATTAAATGTATTAACAGTGTACAACCACATATAAGTAGTGGTGGCAGTAGTGTTGGACTTTGGACCCATTACCATCATAAAGGTACAACGTACTCGTTTACGTCCACCATAACATTAGCTACCTAAGCTGATACATGTAATGAAGTGTATTAATCATGTCACGTGATAAAATGCAATTTTATATTGGAAGTTTGTATATAGGTAAGTGGAAATTTTCGTTTAGATTTCTGTCATCGAACTGCATTTTAAGTGGACATTTGACAAAAATCCAATAATAACTCACGATGCATTCTGTCCACGTACCTACCTATATTGTATATATATTATTTAATTATTATATCGTCTAATACATAGTGTTGTTCCTCAAACTGTTTATTTTCTCGATTGATTTATAACATTATAACAATAATCAGTGAGTGTGATATAATGTATAAAACTTTCGGGTGGTTTGAGAATTATTTTACGGTCTCCCGATAAATTGACCGTGTTAATTAAAAACCCACCGTATAGAGGTTTCAATAACGAATAAAACAATATCCCACGGAGTTGACTGCCTATAGACGTCATCTGCTCCGTTTGCCACGTGCTCGTAAGAGTCACGTGTTAGGATATTATTGTCATTATTATTTTATATTATATTATATATTATCACATTTGTATATACACAACAACATATACGCACGCCTAACACGTTTCCGTAGAACGACCGTAATTATACCTTTCCTAACCACGTTTAATGCAAGGAGCGGTAGCAGTGTAACATGAACTGTGTCCGCGCGTGAGAAGAAAAAGGTCTTGCATTTTTCGAAATCGTTTTTGGACGCGCGTGTTCAAACTTTTGGAAACCGTCTGTATTTGACACCGGAAATAGCTCTGTGTGTGTAGGTAAGTACACCGGGTGTTTCCAGTCAAAATGTTTTGGCAGACCAAACGTGTAGCGGGTCCTAGATAAATGGTTTTCGTAAAAATCTAATTAATGTTATGTGATACCATACGCATGTTTTTAGTACAGATTAATTAAATCGATTCCGCATTTATTTAATTATGAATCATTATTCATCATATAATAATCTGCAAAAGAATGATATTGACAATAGGTCTCGAGTTTTTGAATCGTTTCAAATGAGTTTTTTTTTTTAATATACCTATATTTATTATTTTTATGTAGACGAATAAATTAAGTGGTTTTGGATTCTCAATAAGGCAATATTGACATTTTTCTTTTGAATCTATTGGTTGGTTCACAACATTACTTTCACAGCAGCAACTTTAATATAATATTTTGTTGATGCTCATCACATATGCCTATTTTTACTCCTTTTTTTAAAATCCAAATACCTACGAGTTAATAAGTTTTCCTTCCAGCAGTTGTATGTCTTTCAATAATTGTAACTTTAATATCATAAGGGTGAATGATTTAATATTTTTTATCATACCGTAGAATATATCCTATCGTCGTTTCCTTTTTACGAATGCTCTTTATAAAACTTATCCAAATCAATTCAAGATACTCGCACCTCCTTGTTGATTTTTTTGTTGAGATTAATTTATGGACACGCGTCCAACATCACATTTCGATCACTATAAAAGATAACTGCTGAATCTATAAATTTTCACCACTGATTAAACGTTGTTAGAACTACAATTTATACATAAATATATATATTTAGTTTTCTCGATAAATGAATTACATTTAGCTTTCTCAATTCTTTCTTCAATTTGTTCGTAGTTATAAAAAAACTTTTTATAAATACTATAATAATACAATTAATTAAAATATTATACGGGAAATATTGCAATATTGAAATTAATTACAAAATTATTTAATTACCAAAATCATAATTTTTTACAAATAGAATTCATCTAATCACAATTGTCTGTCAAATACGTCTTATAGTTGTGAGCATTTCGGAACTGAATATCAACGACTTTAATACAAATACAATGTTATTGATTTGAAAATTATTTTAAGTATACTTTACCATGGATGAAAAAAATGAGTCTTCAAAAAAATATAAACTAAAAGGCATTGAAAATATAGCAAAAGCTAATAATATACAAGAATAAAAAATTATTAAATTTAATCAAGTTTTGTTTGAATATATAGACTAGGAAGGTAGTAAAAAAAAATGTTGAATAATTATGCTCACCGCAAAACCTTTTTTGTACATATCTTTGACACGGAAGACTGGCTGATATAGTTTATTTCGTGGTGTATATTATTTCTTGCACATTTTACATTTGCCACTGCAATTCAATATTAACATAATTTATTGATTAATTTTCGTGTTCAATATACATAACACACCAAATATATATTCATGCAAACACGGTAACAGTCATATCCAAAATAATGTAACTATATAGAAATCGTGATCTAAATACACGATATGGGGAGTTTGTTTAATAATATACAACATTACAATAACTTCATTAAGTCACAAAAGTGTTATAATACATATTTCTAAAAATAAGACTTAAGTCAAATTACAGTTTACATAATTACGTATGTAATTTCAGTATCACTAGATATCACTACTTATAAATATTTCAGTCACAGGTTAGACATTTATAGTTATCGCCTACCCCAGCACTACAATTTACAGTATACGTACATAGTACACACACTCAAATATTATGAACGCAATATTATCACGATAATAATTATGATTATAATAACAATAATAATAATGGTAATAATAATTGGTAACGCTGTCAGACAAAGAGAAAGACAAACAACAGACAACCGTCTAATTTAAATACTCGATTATAAACGGTAAAGCAATTTGGAGAAGGATGATGATGATGACAGAATTCAATTTGTCCTAAAACCAAAGACGTCAAGAACGCTGAAGTCATTAAGATTTGTGATCCCGTGATATTTTTGCCGGAATTTGTCGATGATTCCGGCGACGATGACAATTCGCCCCCTGCAAGTTACTCATCGCATTGTTTTTTTACCAGTCCCAAAACCAATTCCATTTCTTATTCCTCAGAGGCATCGTAGTTACCTTCCCGTGCAAATTGAATTCGCATATTACAATACAACCCCGTGCTTCGATCTAACTATGCATGAAATCGTTCTCGATTCAAAAAAAAAGCATAAAATATTCTTCAATTAACTAGATGTACAAAAAAATAAGAAAATTTAAAGTCAGCTGTGAAATTGAAAACGAATATCAAAAAAAAAAGGCATAATTTATGTAATATAATAATACATTACCTACTCATGAAAACGAATTTTAAATTATTGTTTTCAAGAAAAAATGAATGATTTAATCGATACAATTTCAAACCAAATAGGGTAAGTCGTATAGTTCTACCTACTATAGCAGGAAAATGAAAAGTTTTTCATCATATTTACTTAAAGGTTTAAGGTTATTACAATTACAAATAAAATATAGCTTTTATGAAATACTGAAAAGGGTAGAGACTTTAATATAGACTATATTATAAATATATATATATATTTATACACCCTATTATATTATATTAGTTACTTTAAGTTTAAAAGGTATGGAATACAATTGTTTCTTGTATAAGTATTATATACTTCACATTCAACTTTTATACCTATAAATTATTGATTGTCACTTTTATAGTAAGTATAGGTAGAAAATAGGTAAATATTACAGTGCAACTGTATCTGAATCTTTACGTCACGGCGGCACTCAAGGTATATAATTTAATACAACAATACGCTGTAACGATAATAAAAAAATCACAAACACCTGCAGAATACAAAAAATTAAATCAAAACGCACGTTCGTAGTGTGTATTTAAATAATTTACGATTCAACAATAAGTCGCCTGTACTTACACTGTGTAGTAACTATCCGAGATTAACGTTAAATCGACCGATTAAATATCGTACCGTTTGCATGATGATTGTACGTCGTCGTACTTGATAATAATATATTATTATTATTATTATTCGCGACTCGCCGTCGTTCACCAAACTTTCCAGACACGTCTTGCACGACGCTCACGATGTGCAAACATCTAATTATTGACTTTAATGTAAGATCTTGTACTTCATACAATTTAGGCCCGATCGATGACAGTTAGAGACATTGTTAGTGATAACAAAGTTAGCTGATAATATCTTTTAAAGTTTTAACCATAAACAAGGTAACTCGGGCTAGTATCGTTGATTATAAACCAAGGTGGATAAATATAATATTATAATCTATATTATCTATACAACCACCTTGTTATAACCATAGACGCATATACAAACAATATATATCTATGGTTATAATCATGAACATATATACTGTTATAATTATAAACCATTCATTATCAACGTTTCCTACGTGGTAATCATTAATCACTAATAAACACTAATCATCTATGACGGGATGCATTATTTACCAGTATAAAAAAATGTAAAAAATAAATTAATAGTTCATAGTTTAATATCTGCAATAATTGAAATCATTCGTGAAGCGTGAAATTTTCGGTTTTTAAATATTTCAAATTCAAACCATCACCGACTATAATAATAATACAATATTATGTGTGTTGGGTGGGCGTGCAGAGCTGATGTGTGGGCTCTTCATACCTATATGCGCAATCTATGTCATTGTAGTTGTAGCTTATAAATTATGATTGGCCAATAAATCGTATAAATTGGCGTGGTGTATTGAAGATTTCCCCCACCCGGACCGGCAGACCTGAAATATTATATCGCATAATATAGTCGGTTCGGGGTGTACGGCGAAAAATTGCGTGTCATACACCTTGTCGTGTACTTACGACGCGAACGGACGGGACAATAATTTGCGTTCTTCTGGTGATAGGGACGGAGGAGAAAAAACCTTTATTGCGGTACTTTGTGGTGTATCTGGACGTTATGGCTCTCGCATTATGCACCGCTGCTACGACGACGACGGTCCAATTTAAGAATAACCGCTTCACCATCGTTAATATAATATATATATTTTACGATAATATACCTAATATTATTTATACATATTATATATATATTATTTAGGTGTATACGGTTATATGTAATAATGTGTATAAACGTATATAGCTGTACGCCGCTGCAAGTACCGGTCATTAATATTATATAATACAAAACGTCGAGGTAAATATTTTTTTTTCCTAAATCCGTCAACATTTTTTATCGATTCGACAATATATCGAGCTATTATCACTGGTTACACGGTTCTTGTCGAAAAATCGTATTCCATATTACTGACGGATATAGTTTTATTTTTTTTATTTTAATTGAACATTAATAACGCGTAGAACATTGTTTTTCGTGTACGCTGTACTATATACATATAGTACAAAATATTATATTATAACCGATATTTAACCTGGAACTTGAAAAAGCCGACCTTGCACATTTCAATCGTAAATTATTAATATATTTGAGCACGGCCATCGTTCTTTCCGTACATTACTTATTCCGTATTATATAGTTAAGCTAATGCGCATTACCATTGTTCAATTATGTATACGCAAAATAAAAACAAAACCCATATTATGTGTAATAGTAACAGGTAACGCGGGCCGTGTGACCTTTTCGGTTTTTTGAATATTATTATACTTGAACAATAATAGACACTTGGGTCTGTTCATGCAATTGTAATAATTATCAGTCTATATATATATATCATAATGTTTTTTTATTATTATTATTATTAGTAATTGGTTATTTCAAACGCCGTTCTAGAAATTAAAGATTAAACAAAATATTATTTTAGATATGTATTAAACTTATACACGCATAGGGATAATACGTACCTAGGTAGAATGTAATATATGCGCGCATAGTAAATGTAATTACCATAATATCGTTTCGGTTGTTCTTTAACGATTGTTCGACACGATTTTATGTCATCTAAAAACAAGGAAATGCAACACGCGAGGGAATTACGAACAATGTTTACCGCCAATATTGGAAACTTTTCGCTTACACGACTTTGATATGCACACTTTTTTTTTATTCTGTCATCAATCTGCTGTTTTTCATAGGTTCGTCGAAATCAAACAACTAAGATACCTACATTATAGATTAATGGCATTCAAATCAAGTATTTTTCAAACTATCGATAAGTTGTGTGCATACTAATATGTAGGTACCTACGTAATTACTTAAAATACATTAGGCATGTATCTACATATAATTAAAAATTATCATTAAGTATTGTATCTTTACACGAATGAATATTTCCATTTTCGGTTTTATACGATAGGTTTATAAACGTAATAAATATCGAATATTTCTATTATTTTTCAAAAGTTAACAATTATATAATTAATTAATTATAAAATGATATAATTCTAAAATGATATAATTCTAAAATAAGCTTTACAAATCACTAAAACAACATTTTAATATTCGAATAATAGTTTTGGCAAGGTAACAGTTTTCAATCCGCTTTAACTAATGACAAAGTTTCGAATTAAATTCCGCATCAAAACTGAATTTAATATTAATACGTATTTACTAAAATTAATAAAATAACACATAATTTAAATTATTTAATATAGACATATCCAACTTTTGCAATAATAACTTCATAAATTGATATTTGCAAATTTGGAATAATTAATTATAATAGTAGTTATATTAAGAAATCAATCAAATCGTTTAATAGACAATTGAGTTCATAATTTGAAATTACATAATTTATGCCTTTATACCTTAAAAAATAGTTTAAAAGCCAATATATAATTATTATTTTATTTATATAATTTTTAAATATAATTTCAACATTTTTAAAACATGATATTATAATAAGTACGCAGATAAATTCAATATTCCCCATAAATGAAAATAACTCACACGCCGTGATTTTTTGATCTTTTTCACTAATAATATATATATATAAGTATATATTATATAAATTATTTGTGTACGTGAAAGTAAATATTTCCCTACCATCCGCCACCGAACATAAGTTTACGATTCCGAGAACAAACTTCAGTGGTGTCATCGGGCAGTTTTGGCTCTATACCAATAGAATATTTTCCGATAAATACTCGACGGGGAAGCATTTTAACATGGCCACAAATCTGTCACGCTCCCTTATTCCTCACGCCACTCCGTCTCTCCACTAAAATACACGCTGCCACCACGTTAAACTGTCCCTTTTTGGAGGAAACGCTCGCCGAGCCCATTCATCCTTGTGGTGTGACTTTGAAACATTTTTCGGTGTAAATGGAAGTGATTTCCTCTAAAACACCTGGGTTCCTATATTTTTTTGTTTTTCCCCCGGTGTTCGACTACGGTAGAGAGGTGTGGTGGCAGCAGGAAGAAAAACTTCACTGAAACGAAATGCACCATCTGCGGGAGTGCACGAAAAAAGATTTTGCGCGGATTGATAATCCATCGATTGGAGTTCCGCGAATGTCTGCGCGTATGTGTTGGAGGGGGTGTGATTTGAAAACTCAGCACAGCAGAAGGCAATCTCTGCAGCTCGTGTCCCCGGAAACATTTAACTTTTAATTTCGCTGGGGACGAGTCGCGCATACAGACGGGAATTTTGTCACCGTCGCCGATTACGCCCCTCGATCCTCGGTCTCTACATATAAAATCACTTTCCATCTATACATATAAAATTCTAATACATATATATTCTAGATTCACGACTATTTCTCTCCAAATATTTAATAATTGTTTCCGCTTGGAAGTTTAACTGTTATTGTTGTTGTTGTTGCGGAGTTATCGCGGATGTGGTTGTATGTTTTTGAACAGTTCACTCTGATGATTTTTTTTTTAACAATTACACACGCCGATAAAAGTTAATCTATTATATAGATAGATAGGTCGGTGGCCTGAATGTTATTAACAAACGTATATAAAAAAAAGAGTTTACATCGTGTGAAACAAAAAAAATACATATATAACATATATAAATACCTTGCATAATTAAGTTTAAAAACTTTAATTTTTATATTTTCAGATTGTCTACATTTGCAACTATACAGAGATAGTAAAGACCGATACAAACATGGTCAGACGAAGGCTTCGTTATCTTTACAACACTTCTTAGGAGTAGAATCTGGTGAGATATATTGTCAAACAATTTAATACGAAAAAATATATAATAATTGAAATGTCATTCCCAGGATTTACGCTGGACAAGGAATCCAACACGATAGCCATTATTTGCCAAGACGTCACTGTTGTACTAGCATTCGATACCCGAGAAAGACTGATTCAGTGGCAAGTTAAGATATCTTCAAACTTGGGAGACGGTGAGTCAATGTTTATTATTATACTATTCATATTTACAAGTAATATTTAAAAATATTAAAAAACAAAAAAAAGTACCTTAAAATAAGCTATGTATTTTCAAACTTAAACTGACGAAAACATAATTTTCTTCATCGGGCGACTTGAAACCTGTTAGTTAAATCAACATAATATATAAAACTGACTCAAATTGTGTAATGATATGTTATAACATAAAAGTTGAAACTTATATTTATTATAAATGTATCTAAACAAGTTTATTATAACTATCGCTGGACGTTTAAATGGTAAAACATTCTTTCTTATTGTTTTTTCACCTTAGAGGTTCGCACAATATAGAGAGTTCGTGAGTTGGAAATATACTGAGTAACGAAGGTTTTACACAGTCTGAAAATAATAATAATGGATAGAGAATTTAAAGAGGTTTATTGTGCAATCCACTGTAAAGATAACAAGTAAGAAAAAAAGGGACGTAGATAAAGAAAGTGACCCGAAATAAAAAAAAAAGTAGACAGAAGTATGAGGATGTAAAAATGGTTTACCGCACCTAATAATATGCGTATAAAAAAAATATGCCTCACACAAAAGTATGAAAGATCACAGTAAATTTATGATTGTCGTTATTGAACTAGAAATGAAATTTTGCATAAAAATTATTTAATATTTTCATTTGCAGACCAACAGTTTTTGATTCAAATATCATCCTGCCCTCCCAAGTCGAAAATATCCGCAGGACCTGCCAGATTACATGTACAAGACTTGAGGTTTTCTATGACTACTGGAGTGCCTCCAAGATTAGCTGGCGTTTGGGAAATTCGACACTTGAGGTATATTTAGTTTTTATTAATCCGTAACGTGATTTATCGTATTTTACTTTTTATAACGTATCGCGTAAATTTTCACAGAAAATATGGAGTTATTGAAAACCGGTTTTGCTACGAAGGTGGTTCGAGGTGTGGTAAAGGTGAAGGCTTATTTGTGTGCTTTACCGACCAGGGAGATGAAATAACTAGATGCATGAACTTAGCGGCAGAAGGCAAGTTGGCTAGCAGGAAAAGGTCGCTCTCTAGAAATATGTCGGGTAAGAACGAAAGTCCTTACATTATTGCTTGACGACACTATAACATACCTGCTATTAAATACAGTTTTAGAAAGTCCGTCCAGAAGAGGTCTCTTGTCTCGTTTAGATTCTAGAGCTTCTGAGTACGGTGCTGATCAAAGTTCGTTCAATCAACATTCTCACGACAGAAGTAATGAAGACAACATGTGTTGGCCATCTAACGAAAGTCGACTAGACAATTCGGACTTTGGAGACACAGCGTCTGTTGGAGATTTTCAAGATCAAAACTCACAGGTGAATTATTAAGTGGTATATAAAATAATACGAACCACAAATTTGTAATTTGTATTAAACGATATTTTAGTGTAGCCATAATAAGTATAGGAATCATCTTAACTTTAAAAAAACACTTACCGTTCTAAATTTTTAATATAAATATATATATAATTTTACAATAGAAAATTAACAAAAAAAAATACTATAAATAGGTGTAAAAAACATAAATTTACTATACAGTGAAATATTTTTTTAGTCTAATTTATGTACATGTTTGATATATAATTCTTAGACTATAGGCACAATATTGATCGGTAAGCAATACGTATATTATCATAGATGGATTTATTATTTTAACACATTTTTTAAAACTTCCGTAACGCTGTCACGTAGATACTTACCAATTACCTAATAAACGTACATCAAATCAAAGTTTAAATAAAACTGCATTATTTCAATTTATCTTTGAGATAATTCTATGTAATCAATTCATGGCCAATGAGTTACAAATGTTTGGAGAAAATATTGTTGGAAGTATATAATACAATATACAAGTATTATAATATAGATTGTGTTTGATTTAAAACAATAGGAATGCACATGGACCCCAGAAACAGCTTTGGAACGATGCGCTAGCTGTATAAGTAAACTTGGAGCTTTGTCTCGTTCTTCGACCATGGCTAATACCCCTGGAAGCATGGGCTTTAATCCTGCGTGGACTATGGACAACAATGTATCGTCGAGTAAGTTTATTCATATAACATTATTTTCAACACATACCCAGGTACTAAATCAATACTTTATAACCAAAACCTTTGATGTAAATAGTAAATATTGTATTCAAACCCAACAGAACAATATCGTATTCATATTTTCAGGTTCTTAAGCAATATTATTAAAATCAGGAAAAAAATGTATTCATCTAAAAATATAAATTGTGTATATACTTAACATTAAAGGGTATAACTATAGAATACCTATATTATACAGCTTATATGAAAGATACTATACACATATTAATATAGTACAACATTTGTAATTTCTGAGAACATACCATATTAAATATTTATACATTTTTTAGTCGGTACCTATAGGCCCTATAGCATACACCCTGTAGATATATTTACATCTGTATTGTATTTATATATTATATTATAAATAATTAATGGGAAAAATAATGAAAAACAAAAAAGATTGGATATTATAATAACGACATCAATTTAAAATAAGAACCAGCAAGCGTTACTTATTATTATTTTTTAATAATCAAATAGCAACTTGAGCCAGCTTTAATACCGAGTACAATCCTATACAGACTACTCGATAACTTATCCGTTAATATTGTATTAAATGTCATCATATAGCTTTTAATTATTCAACGCATACCTACATCGATATTACAAAATAAAAAACGTATACCTGCAAACCTGCTATCACACATTATACATAAAATAGAAGAAGTTTCAATATTCGAAAATAGATATCAATTAATATTATAGCATTTATAAAGAGTATTTCAAGGCCAAATACGTATCCACGTGTTACCTAAGTGTACCATTGAACTTTTCTGAATTTGTAACCTTTTTGGCAAAATTTCAACACATTTGCTTCGTTCTTCCTGACAATTTAAGACGTTGTCTCTCTTATATATTTTGTAAAAACAGTATAGAGCCCAACACGCGATTCTATTCCTATAACCTATGGTCCATATATGCTATAAATGCTATAATAGATACTTATATGCTTTTTATTTCAAATGCTTGACGTTTGGTATTATTGCCTACATATATTCAATTTGAAAGGGAACCGAAGTTACCTATATATATATATTCGTTTGACACAAAAATAAATACAGAGTTAGAGAAATAATTTATAGCAAAATAACTTACTGATTCGTAAAATTTAACTTAACAAATATATAACATGTTATTTTGCCGATCGTTTGATCATTTTCAATTAAATTTGTAATGAACGTAATATAATTATATTCATAATAGGGTCCATCGATAACAATAAAACCATTCGCCTAAGACTTCATTATTGTCCATTTAAATATTTTACCGAGCAAAGAAATAATCTGAGATGCCGCTTCTAGATTTGAATTTACAAAACGTAATATACGTAGGTACGCGTAATCGTCCAAGATGAAGACATAATTTATAATATTTTATGTAGGTATTGATTGATGAACAAGATAATTGAATTGTAAGTTTAATAGATAGGGAAAACATTCATTCCGATGATCCGATTGACCTAAATACTTTGTAGTTACAAACAATACATCGTGTCTTTTCGGATCGGGGTATTGTTACCTGACAATAAATAATAAAAGTAAGACGTTTCTGTACTAAATAGATTTTAAAAACATTGAACACATTTACTTAGGTAGGTATAAGTATTATATCGCATCGTAGAATAATGCAAAAGGCAAAACCTTATATTGACTAAATGCAATTTTCAAGCTTCTAATCTAAAATTGTTTACTATACTTTGTATTTGTTTTGTTAAGTGAATTATATACCAGAAATGAATAACGGACATCAATGTTGCGGATATGTGTCGTCACAGAGTAGCAGTAGTGGAGGAAGTGCCGGATGCAGTTCTGTGTGTGGTACCGAGTATTCTGTACCTAGAAAAGTATGCGGCTCTATGACCGACAAAATGAATAAAATGTAAGTGCATACAAGTTAAAACCATAGACATCATCGTTTAAATCGGCTTAAAATAACATAAAGTATTACACCCTGTATATGTTTTAAGTACAATAGAATATTAATTAACTTTTTGTTTTGTAAATGTAAAATATACCCACAATTTGTGCGGTAAGTTCAAGGTTGTATAACCAACTTGTATAAACTTATTATACGTCATATTTACTTTCAAATATTATTTTTATACGTTTATTAAATTGCTTAAACTTATTTAAATTTGTGGTTAACACTTTTTTGATACTCTGATTGCAGTTTTTGAAATTATGGATAACAATTTTTTTTTAATTTCGATTACTATTGAAATACCTGTAACCAAAAATAAAAATTAATAATTACTTAATATCTAAAAAAATAAAATTATTATTTATTTTTTAAAGTATAAACCATAATAACACTGTTTACAATTCAAACAATTTATTTTGTTCAAAACATCGTTATAATATTGCATTCGTCCATAAGCACTCATATAATGCAAACTAACTACCTATAGTTACACTTATTTAAAATATTTTATACATTTATCAATTTCTAATAGCCATAAAATAAATATCAATTTATTATGCGCGAGTGTGTGAATACACGGGTTTAATGAATAATAGTCAAAAACATGCAGTATACGATATAAAAATCGTTAGTATATAATATGTAGGCCACATACCTATATAATATTATGTAAGTGTATGTAAATGTAAGTATAACTATACAGAGCTATAATATTACTAGATACTTAATCGTACCAACCATTATCATTTGAATCATTTAAACTACTCCGAATACACTCCTGATTTATATAGATATCCATTCAAAACGAATTATAATTTAAAACTAATTTATAATCTGCAAATTCCAGTCAATCTGATACATGCGCGCCGAATAGACCACCGAAGCCAGTACATCTGAAACCGGAAACGAGTACGCCAGTGAAAAAGGCTCCAATGCCTTTACCTCAGCAAGATACCATGTGTGTATGCCGGTGTACTACATCGGACAAATCTAGACAATCCTACCTCAATAATTACGACACTCCTAAGATTATGTGCACAAACACAAAAGTACGTTATCAATAAAATATAAATCACATATAAACTGTATTTTTTATAAGTTACTCTACGAACGATAACTTCGTCGAATAATATTTAGTTTTTAAGAAGAAAAAAATATCTTAAACGTTAAAAAAAACTTATACGAACAAGTTACTGTTCGAGGTTGACATCAGTCTGTTTTTGACATTTTCGCGTCAGCCATTCCATTTTTGTTTTAAATTGTCTGTCGAACGAAACGTAACAATCTCTCTTGTGTATTGGGTTTGCGCATTGTTGTCATGTTTTAATAGCGATGCATTTTTACAGCAGAATAAACCTTACTCGTCTATACAAGATGAATACTACGACACGCCGCGGAATATCAAGTCCTCGTTGGAAATCAATCCCTATGGCAATTACGATACGCCTCCGTCGCCCGTGGCCGTTCATAAAAAATCCAAGTAATTTATATTAATTTTACATGCATACGTCGCCCCGTTTTGGCTATAGCACGAAATATAAATATCACGATCATACAAATATTCGTAAAAGGGTTGTAAAGTATATACAAATATTATATTACTCATAATATTAAATAATGACATAACAAATCGATATTCACTGTCTATAGTATACATAGTATACGATTTTGAAAAACAAATATTAATGCTGTTATTGGTATGGATAATCGAGAGTTTTGTACAACTCTCGAGATAACAGTAAATAATATAATAGTACCCTTGAGTGCCAAATCGTCTATACGACCGGCATGGCACTTTGAATAATATTTTGCCATTTCACCATTTTTAGTGCCGTCACGCCGAAACAAACAGATAGCCTACAATGCACCGGAATGTGCCCTTGCCAGAGAACCATGACATGTTGGTCTCATAACAACTGGATGACGATGCCTCCTCGCTGCAGACAAAGTAATCATCTGACCGACAATCAGACGTCAATTTTTACCGTAAGTCCAGATAATATGCTGTGTTATAATTAATGTCATCATTATATTTATATAGTTTCTAAAACCTATCCGTGTGAGATGCGAAGACTTTTTTTACGAAAACGTCAATCCTGTGTTTTATATAAAATAAGTAGGTATAAATTAAATAAAAATCGAATTATAAGAAGAAAAAATCACGTTGTCATAAAAAAAAAAAAAAACAAGAATTGGATTAATAATTTTTATACGCTACCTATACGCTAAATAAAGCAACCAACAAATCCAAACACACGATGAAGTGTACACAAATCTATTTGCTAATAATGTTTAGATGTTTACCTTAGAATTACGGTGGCAGTAAATTTTACTTTTTTTGGTTAACAATAAATTATGATCATATACCTCTATTTACAATCGTCCTGAAAAATAGTAATTCCACTGACTAACATATTTGTCACTACGCATTAATTGATTTTTTATTTGTTATCTTTAGAAAAACATTTTACTGACGACTGATGGTTAACATAACCAAATTACCAATATATAATTAGCAACTGCATAATTATTAACTACGTATTAAAACAGCTACTTAAAAAAAATGTTTGAACGTTTAATTTATACAATTAGAATAAATTATTTATAAGTACATGAACAAAAGACTAAAGCAGTAAACATGAAAAAAACAAAGTAATCGATATGTATAAAACAGACAAAATCAATAGAAACGTAAAACTACAACACTCCTTTTGTATTTGAACTTTAAAAATTCAATGTAGCTATACAATAGGAATGGATATATTTAAATTTTAAAATAATAAATAACATTTATGTAGATAGGAATAAAATAATAATTTTAAACGTTCGACGTTCGACATTCAATCTATAATATCTATCAATGTTTTTCGAGGTTTTTGAGGTTCAAAATTTCCTTTAATTCTAATAACACCTTTGTAAATAAAACAAGGGGACGCCATGCCCACATGTCTTGTCTCCGTCGAACAAGTGCGTAGCATAGTAAATTTTACACTTACCAGATCACGTTTAGCTCCGTTAAATTAAAATTTACAATGATTATTTAGTGATTATTTATTTTATAGCCATGATTATTTTCTAGGCATCTCGTGGGCTTTTTATTATATTTTAATTTTAAAGCGAGTTATGTGTAGTTTTGAGAAGCCCTCGATAATAATGTTACCTTTGGTTTTTATAATAGGTCAATTAACTCTAAATTTTAAATTAACAGAACTAAACGTGATCTGCTGAGCGTAAAACTTGCTATGCTATACGCATTTGCACGACGGAGACAACACATGCGGGTGTGGCGTCTTTTTAAGACAGCATATTTTTCAAAAAATAATTATTATATTTATATTATTAAATAAAATTATGTTTTCGCCGAATTGAACAGCGTGATGCTACGATTTTTTCAGAACAATTGCCAACACAACGGGGCAATTTACGCGACCGTGGACATTTCGAAGAAAAAGAAGCACGCGGAACCACTGCCACCCCCCTCGTCCAGCAACTACATGAACCTGGAACCAACCGGTGATGATTGCAAGCAGCAGCAGAAGCCGACAACGGCACGAAACGGCCGAAAACCGACAGAAAACTACATGAACTTGGAGTTTAGTGAATCGCTGTGCTACTACGAAAACGCCAAAAACGTGTTGACCAAGGCGGGCCTGTCGAACGCTTGCGACAAGTGCGGTCATCAGAAGCGTTGTTCCGGCGGCGGTGGCGGCGACGAAAAGGGCGACTACATGACCATGGAACCGGTCAACGGTCGAATGATGGAGCCCAAGCGAAACCAGTTCCCCGGTTACCTGCCCATGTGTCCGACGGCGGCTGGTAACAACAACAACAACAACAACAACAACAACACCAATAACAACAAGCAGCAAGATATGTTGAAGAACATAATGAACAGGGGTTTAGCCGAAAAGTCGGCCAGCATACCCAGCCTGAACGAGTACAACAAATCGACGGCGGCGACGGCGAACGGCAACGACTGGAAAAACGTTGGCGGAACGACAGACGATCCTCATCGAAGACGGTCCAGTTCGGCAGACTCGTCGAGGTGCGACGACGACGGGCCGACGTCGATCATCGGCGCCGACCGGTCGAGCCGGGGAGCTGGTTGTTCTGATCACACTTCGTCGGCCGAGAGCATGACCAGCCAGATTGCCAAACGACCCACGGACGCCACCTCGGCGGGCGCCACGTCCACCGCCTCAACGATGTCTGACGGTAGTGTGGCCGCGGACGACCAACAGACCGCCCTGGTACACATCCGACGGTCGTCTAGCGTGCCGTGCAAGAACAACCGCGACTCGTCCAGTTCCAACGACTCGGGCGTGTCCACCGGTTCGCTGCGTTACCGAGGCGCCGACTTTGCCGAGTTCGAATTGCCGCTGACCACGGCCATGTCGACGATGCGACACAGGCGCACTGTGGCCGCGGCCACTGCTGCCACGGCCAGTGGTTCTGCGGCCGGTTCCGTGGACTGCGGCGGTCGCGTGACCGTGACCGGTTGCGTGCACGGTTCGTTGCCCAGACGTTCCAAGTCCACCGACCGGCTTAAGGAACTCAACTTCCGGTTCCAAAAGTTCGCAGGTACAATGAAATCGTCGTCGGCCGGCGCCGAAGTTCCCGTATGCTTGAAAAAAGATAAAGGTCAGTTGTTGTTGTGTCCATTTTGTATTATATGCAATTGTTATCATGATCCTTTTTTTGAGTTTTACTTCTTCAATCACAACATTTAATCTTTGTTCCAAAACAGAACATTTTTCCGAGTACTTCGGGGTACAAAAATCGAATTTGTATCGAATAGTTTACGAGTTCAGATGTATAAATATTTAAAGTTTATATGAGCGGAGTGGAGTGGCACAAGGGTAGCACTTCAAAATGTTGGTTCACTACTTCACTCGTGTATTGTAACTAACTACTCAAACGAATTTTGTTGTATATAAAAATAAGTACTCAGAATAATTTTCAGCTTCTTAATAAGGCAATTAAAAATGTATGATGCCATTAAAAAAAAAACTAAAAATTATATACATAAAAAATAGTAAGAAAAATATTTTCTGCAAAAACGTTTATAGTTTTTGAAATAAAAAGTTCTTTGAATTATGAATCATCCGGTTAGTATCTCTGTATTTTCGATTTTTTCAGAGATAACTTAATTCCTTCCCTCCCCCCCCCCAAAAAAAAATGTATAATATTATACATGTTGGCAATGAAATATACAGTTTTATCAGTTTGGTGAATTAGTAAATGCTATAACAAGTCCATTTTTTATGTTTGGGGAAACACCTAATTAAATAACAAACAATTAAAAATAATCGGTTTAAAATACAAAATTTGTACGTAATAGAAAATTAATAATAGGCACTTATTAATATTAATAAAAAAAAATTATGAATCGATTTGTTCATGAAAATAAAACGTTTTAATTTTAGCCAGAGTAAATTTACTGTGGGCCCGTCTCTGTCTCTATGGCCTTCCCTTGGCTAAGTGCCTTGAAATATGAAATTTCGATATCTCTTTCTTTTATATGAATATCCACTAGGTGTACCAGTGTATAAAAAGTACCTACCTATATATACCTATATCATGTGTATTATAATCATATATTGTATTATAATTAAAAGATAACAAAGTATAAGAATAAATTATTTTAATAATAAATTTAATTATGATTTAAAACTAGATATTTTACAACATAAAATATTTCTATTGTTTTTAATCGCTTATTGAACTGATTTTAAATCAAAGGTGTGTGAAAACTCATTTCTCCCTTTTTTTTCCACTAATCAGTACCACCATTGGGTCCATTTTATGGATGCCAATATCATAATTAGTATGATCTATTTTTTAATACCTATATACGATTTAATATTAAATTACACGGCGTTATGGATAGTCTATTTAGCTACACATTTCAACATTTGTCATGAGCTCTTTAATTTTTAATATCTCAGAATCTTTTAGATCGTCATAGTTCACAGCGGGCAACTATAAAATATCGATACACCCAACGAAAAAGGTATGAACTTCATTTTGTCAATTTTTCAGGAGAATCAAAACTAAAGTCAAAGTTCATTTTGTAATTCTATTTTTTTTTATGCATAATTTTAAAAATCACTATGCATCTAGCCTATATTATGTAGTTTTTTTAATTTTTCTAAAAAATAACTATAATTTCTAAATAATATTATTATTATTATGTTTTTTCAACATAAATCGACTGAATATAATTAAAGAAAAAAACTGTTTTTATATGCGTGCTGGATCGAACTCACACAATACACAGGTATATTGTTATAATAGGTACCTAATGTATTATTGGTGGCCGATATGGGTAGACCCTGAATACCCAACTAACATCAGAAATATTAAATTAAACTTTCAAAAATGATAAATCTTCTGAACAGTGATATTACACATTTTTAGTAATATTGGTAAAGTTTCAAGATAAATGTATCAATTATTTTTTTGACCGAAAAAAATTGCTTCCTAAAATTAAACGTCTTAACGAGGTGAACAGATAAATATCCATAACATATCAATAGAATAGATTGGTTGTAAACCATCCACGATCAATATGCCCACAACAAAACAATTAGGTAAATGTATTATAAACCACACTAATACACTACAGTCTACAAGTAAACTACCTACTAACTATTATGCTTATTATTAAAGCAAATATTATACAATGGCTATGAATAAATTTGATTTTATCGACATCACACATGGTCTATGATGGCAATGTTGTACTATGATAGTGTCACCATAATTCACAGCTTGTAGTTGATGCACGGTTTAAGATATCTTAAATCGTGAGTTGATGTTATAGTTATCTGATGAATCTGATTTGATAAATAGGTATATAATTTACTTCATAGGTATTAGGTTCATTTTTAATATTTATCCTCATATAAAATTATTGTTTAAAATGTATGCGAAAGTAAAATATAATTGGTACACTAGGTACTAGATGCCTACCTACTTATAAAGTTTTCAATTAACAATATATCATGAATATCCAACAATACAGTAAATAACAAAAATAAGTATTAATCGTAAGTTCACAAAAAAGATGTAAGAGGAGTTCCTGGGAGTAGGTATCTTATATACATGGTAACCTAACAAAAATACCAAAATTTACCAGATTTACTGCAGCAATTATTGTACGTAGGCCTAAATTGTACCATCATCTCTAGATTGTATTAATCGTTTCGAATTTTCAACTGATTAAACTATGGATTCAAATGTCTTCTTTAAATGATTGAAACCTATATAGTCTGGACACAAATAGTTATTAAATACGAAGGTACAATAAATAATATAATATGTTGGAGTAAAATATATACTCTCTCAGAGACAGAACATAATTTATTATAACTCTGCTTCGGCCGACTTAAGTCCTGGCCTACCCATCATCACCATGTCTAATAATGGCCATCGTTGATTTCAGGGTTTAACGTGCACGCGGAAGGAAACTCGGGCGTTCCGTTTTTGGACTCGCAGAGCACAAGCAGTTACACGTCGGACATGAGTGACTACATCGAGACGCTGTCGTTGTCCTCGCACAGTTCGTCAGACACCACCAACAACGAAAACTCGAGGTGGGTGTCATTTCCCTGATATTTTGAGTCTGATTTCTGAGACCCGGCTAGTAAAATTCTAGTAGTCTTGTAAAATACCAATCGTTACGACTAGACGTGGAAAATTCAGGATTTTACGTGGATATTTGTTAAGAGTCTATACAATATAATATTATGCGTGTTGCGCGTAGTCTAAATTAGAATTAGACCTCTTTACAACGATTCTCACGGTATTAAATAGAAGAGTAGAAATGTTTGATATATAAAAACATTAAAAACGCATATTTTTAGAGAATAGAAAATTTTTGAATATAATACTCATACCTATATGGCATTTTTTTTTTTTTTTTTGTATACGAACCAAATAGAATAAAAATATATTATAATTATTATTACACATAAATAGACCAACATATTTTAGTCTTTAATACACAAATTAATAGTATAAACAGTAACATTATTTGAGAGTTCGGACTGCTTATTTTAAAATTAGTGGTGCTAATACCCCCTAAGTCCCCCTTATGTTTTCACGCCATTTAATAATATATACATCAAAATACATTGATATTTATTAGATATATTTCAATACTTGGTTGTTCAAATAAATTTATATTTTGTAATGCACCTATACTTACGTACGTATGTCCTATTTCGGGTTCCTGCTGCAATTGACACAAAAGCACGTCGTATAGCTGTCATATTAGGGATAACACTGCCACGATTATTGTTATAATTAATTATAAATACAAAAAAAAGAATGCCACGAGTATAAATTATCAATAAAAAAATAATAAAAATGTCGAAGAGTGATTGAGTTCCGGAAGCAGTATTTATGGATGTATAGCATCTTGTTTGTTATGCTAATAATTATGTCACAACAAACAATTTTTTATTTTTACTAAAAATGTGTTAAAACATTGGAATACAACAAAATGATACTATAATAATTAAATATTAAAGTTACAATATTTTATTTATGCACTTGTTGTTAAGCCTTGTTAAATTTTGTTGAGTAAATACAGGCTGAAAATTTTGTTAGGGCGGTTTATAAATATGCTAATCGGTGCAACAATCTACTAGGCGCCTTCGACATTATATTATTATACTCATGACATACTATTTATCTTATATTTTAAGTAAAAATATTGATTTTGTACAATTTTACAGCATAAAACATCACCTAACTATTAAGTTTTTAAGAGTGTAGATAATATTATTCCAATCTTCAATCGCTTTGTGTAGATACATTACTCTGTCAGTTATTGTGGTAATAATAATTATTAAACACTTAGCTTTTATGCATTATTGGTGCAGGTGCAGTAGACCAGCCAAAACTACATTGAAACCGCGGTCCGGCAAGGAATACCATCAGATTGGATTTTTTCTAGACGGCGACCTGAAGGTAAATAATATTACAGTATTACGTTACTAAATATAGTTTTAACGAATCGTGCTAATCAAATTTCATGTATTCCAGGTCAAATCTAACATACCACCAGTTCCTGAAAAGACGGAAACCCCTTCTGCCAGATATACTGCTGCCCAAGAAAGCAACGTTGTCTGATGACACCAGAAGAATTGTATCCAAGAAAAATGTTGAACAATTATTTTTTCGCAAACAATATAAGCATTAGACTTATTATCCACAAGATAAGATAGAAAAATGAATATTGAATTAAACTTGTACATTAAAATTTACTGAAAATAACATATCACAACATATTGTATAAAATATTACTGTAATAATATATTTACAAAATAATAATGTAATTATTTTAGTGTTGAATTTAAGACTGCAAACTTAAAATATGTACTATACATACAAAAAAATTAATATTTATATATTCACACATTTATGAAATTAAATATTATATATTTATTACAATAACGGTTTAGTCTACTAAGAACTAGTCATATATAGTTAATTTAAATTATGTAGTGGAATTTTTCTTTAGTGTGTACTGTATAATGTTAATGTATAAATCTGTAACTACTAATAATAAAAAAAAAAAAACATTTTATCATACTTTTTATTCTTAAATTATTTACAATATAAGTATAAGTACGTTTGAAAATTTTGTACAATTTTTTTTAAATCAAATAATTATATAAAAAGAAAAAAATTGTCAAAACATTTTTTTACAAATCATAATAAACTTATAGATAACTTTATAATTTGTGCTTGTAATATGCATCAACAATTATCTTCATAAATACAAATCTTGGAACCAATAAACTACCATTAAATTAATCAATAAATACAAATATAATCATACTTATGATTTTATACATACATGTAATATGTGAATTTTACATGTGTTTTCTTAGTCTTTTATAAGTGTAAAGAACACATTTTTTATCACAAAAATAGATAGTATAATTAAAACTAGAGATAATATTAAAAACTGATTTTACTTGGATACAATATATTAAACTTAAAATTATTATTGTTTTTTATTATTATAATAATATATTAAATAGATTTTACTAAATGTTTATTTCTTTATTGTTGAGGGTGTTGAGACAATGCTTTTAGCTTTTCAATTTTCCATTTGTGAATTTTTTCTTTCAAATCCGTTGCTGTAAATAAAAATAATTTTTATTATTTAATTAATTATATATTATACAGACTTGAAAAAATCTCAACAATACTAAATTGTATAAAAACTTCAATACTACTAAGTATATTTTAAAACTTCTATACAAAACAAAATTTTACGTTTCCTGAGAAAAGAATTAAAATAGTTATTGCATTTCTATATTTTTTTTTGATCTTACAAACTTATGACACATCAATTTGTGTTCAGTAGAACCAATTTTGTAGTTTTGATTTTCGGTTCTGGTATTAGAGTAAAATTAACAGGGCATGATACCCATATGCGTTGTCTGTCTTAAAAATGCGAAACATAGCAAATTATTCACCAGCAGATCACGTTTAACTTTGTTAGTTTAAAGTTTAGAGTGAATTGACCTCTTATAAAAATTAAAGGTAACATTATTATCGAGGGTCTCTCATAAGCTTTTTATTATATTTTGATTTTAAAGCGAGTTATGAGTATTTTAAAATTGTAAATTGTTTGTATAATTTAAAATACTTATAACTTGCTTTAAAATTGGAATATATTAAAAAGTCAATTCACTCTAAATTTTAAACTAACAGAGTTAAACGTGATCTGATGAATGTTAAATTAGCAATATTATGCACTTTTAAGACGGAAATAACACATACGGGTGAAGCGTCCTGTTAAGATATTATGAAATTTAAAAGATAATTATCTGTTTAATTATTTCAGAACATATTGTGGTGATATATGTTATGAATTTATGATCATTTTTAAATATGCATTTTACCCTTAAAGGCTTTTTAAATTTTTAAATTCTGGTGTCATGTTTTTTAAATGATGTGCATATTTATGGATTAATACCACTACATGGTAATACTGTATTATATTATACTAACATTATCAATTAAATTTAAAGTACAGTCGAATCGATAATTCAAACCTTCAATAATTTTTATACTTGAGTATAAATGAAGATAACTCAGAGCCTACTGAAAAGTATATTATCTATGATTTTATAATAAACTATCAAAAACAAATTAATCTGCTTTTATACCAATATAATTATATGAACAGTGCCTAATATTGGTATCACTATAACCATATACTGAAAATATATCAAAATAGTAAGAAAATATTCTGGTCTGACATATTTTGGTCACCTTACCAGTAACAATGTCATTATAATCGATTTCTACTGTATATAATTTTATAGGACTTCTGTTTTTTTTTAAATGAAGAAAAACTAAAAAAAACTGGTTATTAGTTGTTAAATTAATTCAGTAACATTACCAGGAGTTAAGTCATCTTCACTTAATGGTTGTCGGTTAAATGGATCTGTTTGTGAATTCAATAAATGACGAATTATAACTGGTCGATCCATGACTTTTCCACTACTCGGTAATGTTACTGGATCATCCATCAAAGTATCCATCAACGGATCTGAAATTACGAACACTTATAAGTACTTTGAAACTTAACAAAATAATTTCTGCAAAACCTCTAAATTCATCAGGAGCATCATTAAAGTCAACTTCTTTTTTAATATTCTGAACCGATATTTCATTTGCCTTAATGGCCAAACTTTGAAATTTCATCGCTTCTATTTTAGATGAATTTAAAACTCTCAACATTCGGTTTGCTGCGTCTTCAAATAATTCTATTCTAAAAGATCGCTAAATTGTTTTTAAGAATTATTAGTTTAGTACTATAAAATAAATTTTTAGTTTTTGATAAAATTACTTCATCAGCCGCAATAGCTGCAGCAAACTCATCACAATCCAAATGTAAGTAAATGTCAATTAATTGCTTAAGCAACCGTCTAGGCTCCCAGCCATAGTTTTCTGGTGATTTGACCTTTAAATTTTTACATTTAGGACCACACAATTGCTGTAGATTAAAATTCAACATTGCTGTAAGACGATTAACTAATTCAGGTCGCATAAATGGTTCTTTGATATCCTTTGTAAGATAATGGAACATATCAACAGTCTCTTGCGCCAAAGTTAAATAGGAACTACAGAATCATAATAATGGCATAAGTGGAATACTTTAAAATTAAAATAAATTCCACAAACCGGCATTGTCTTTCATCTGCAGAAAGCTGTCTATTTCGAGATTGTTGAATATCTTCAGGCAGATTACTCCAAGCAACCGTGTCTGCCAGTTGTTCTTGTATTTCATGGATACGCTTTAATGATTCTAAACTCTCATCCAACAAGAATGTTGTATCATTTATCAACATATTCACAAATTTCACAAATTGTATCCCAGTTCTATCATGAGAAATTAAAATATATATATATATATATGAATTTTATAACCACAAACTTAACAATTTATTTTTAACATGTTATACTTTGATTCTGCAATAACTGAACTTCTATGCATAGGGCTTTCCCACATACTTTTGAGGATTAAACTTATATGGTAACGTATAGTGAACTTATCATAAAATTCGGAACTGGCTCCAGTAGATTCAATTACTATAAAATGAAAGAAAATAAACAGTTTAAGCAACATTTTTAACTTTTATATTAATATAAACCACTTAAAAATACCTGTATAAAATTTCATTAAAGCAGAAGGTAGGTGAGAGATTGAAAGTGGATGGCTCATCATCATATTGTTCAAAACTTCAGTCTTTGGCTGAATACTAGGATTCAATACAAATAAAACTTCAATGAGCTTTGCTATGAGATAAGGATTTTTAAAAGCAGCTGGAGAACAAATACAAACAAGGATCCATGTCAAAAGTTTATCAAAGAACTTGAATTCAATTGCTTTGGGAGCATATCTAAAATCAAATAATAATATCATTTAATAGCCTTATACTAGATTAAATAGAATCACTTACTGCAGAATAAATAATAGGAAGTCTGCAATATCTTCAACAAACCATTCTGGAGTAGCAGCTAATATAGTCGGGACTTCAGCAGGGAACTTTATATCAGTATTTGGTACAAATTGGTAACCTTGAAGAAGAGACATCATAAACTCAGCAACCGTTGAATAAAATACAATACAACGAGTTATAAGAGATGGATCATATAACACTATTTCTCCACATGTTTTGCTCTTTAATAGTTTCTACAAAACCACAAATGTTAAATTTTACATTGATAACAACTTTATACAAAATAAAAATGTTATGTTACCTTTAGCTGCCCTCTCCATTTCCTCATTAATTCTTTATTTCTTGTAGCTAATATAGGATTATTCTTCCATTCAGATTCTGAATTTGCTATTTCGTCAATCTGTAACATTTTATAAAACAAACCAATAAGTTGTTAAAATGTAATGTTTTAAAATACTAACTAACAAAGTAATCACTTGAATTAATCACACTTACCAATTTTTGAAGATCTCTTACAGTTCTATATCTTCTAGTATGTTTAGTGAAAGATGGTATTAAAGCTACATGATGACAATATAAAGTTAAAAACCAACACCGAGTGGAAAACTTTACTTCTTTAAAAGGTGGTACTAAACATAGAAAACAAAACATATTAATACAATTATTTCAATGATTTGGTTTGCAGTTAGTAACAACATACATTTTGAAATCCAATCAGCCGCTTCTTGAGATGAAAATTTCAGTCTTGTATCTGATGATAAGTCAATTAAAGAATGTTTGGAATTAAACATGTACATTGGATCTACTTTATCCAACTTAATCTAAAAAATAAACCTTATTTAAAAATACTCATACAATTAACTATTAAGTAATTATTTCATTGATTACCTTCACTGATAACTCTTGTAAAGCAGTTAATAAATTCAACATGAAACCATCACCAGCAACTGTTCGCTCATCTACACGCATTTTACAACGTTTTTCATTATATACCAACATTTTAGAAATATAATCCAATGTTGTTTCTCTTGTACATGAATTTACAACTAAACTATACACAATTTTGTTCAATTCGTTCTAAAAAATAATAATTCCAAGTATATTAAAAGATTTATTTAATTTTGATAATAGTTTAAAAGTTTTCTTTAAATCCAAAGTCATTAATTATTGTTATATTAAATGCTGAATACATATGAAATATACCCTGAGTTATATTTAAGTTTACAAAGGATCGTAATATATGGATAAAAAAAATGTTAACACTAAATTACTATTTATACTCCAGACACTGAGAAACCGTTACTGGGCTACATCCAAATCTTGTCCGTTCTTTCAGATTCCTACAGCCAAACCTCATGTTTTTCTGGCCAACGTCACTGATAGGGCATTGCAAATAGGGTATTTTACATGGCAAATAGATAATAAAGTGAAAGAAAAATGGGAAAGAAACCGTGGAACTCGTTCATATGGATGCGCCATAGAGAAGCGATCTCGCAGTGACCGGAATATAGTGTAAAAACTAATAATGGAATTATTATAGACTAGTAACATCATTAAAAAAGTTAAAAGCAAATGCTATCAATATCTCCAATTGTATCTAATAATATGATATTAATATTTTATACACAATGTATATTTATATTTATATATATTTATATACACATATTTATACACAATAAATAATATATATATAAACATATCATGTATTATTGATGATGTTGTTCTCAACCCGACAATAGCATCATTTACAATGCGCAAAAAGTTATTATTCTCTTTTGATCAAAGTATAGATAATAAATAAAATTAAAATATAACTTATGTAGTATTATGTTCCCAACATTTTACTAATTTAATTACTTACACGAGTGGTTTGTAATTCTTGTCTAAGAGTACCAGTTAATACAGTTTTTTCCGATATTGACGAAAAATTTAGTAATTTTTCAATTACTTTAGGGTCATCTTCAGCAAATAATGAAACTGAAAGAAATGGTCCTAAATATGATGTATAAGATAGTTCACGACCACTACTTGGAGTTACCGGTTGTGGCATAAACTGAGGCTAAAAATATTAAATACATTTTTTTTAAATGATATTTATTTAGAAACTTTTAACAATGACTTACTAATTTAACTATTAAAGTACATATAGGTAAATTATTTTTAGAACCAAAAAAATGCATAGAAGACAGTTCACTAAGTACTTCAATGGGTTTACGATGTGTAGAGCCTACAAAACTAGCAGTTTGAATTAAACGGTGTATATGTTGTAATATTGGAATAAAAATCTAAAAAAAAAAAGAAAATGATTTTTATGTAAAAAAAATTAAGCAAAATATAGATTACTCACTTTTTCTAATAAGTCTTGGTTCAATGCAGCACGGTTTAATATTTCATTAATAAAACCTCTAGGTACTTTTCCCTTCATCAGAAATTGTGTAATGGGAGAATATATTGGTTGCATATTTAGAACCCATTCTCTATCATCCAAAATCCAGCTTTCAGTTATTAACATAATACAATGACTAACACACTGTGATCGTAAGTTAGTTAATACTGTTGAAACTTTAGGAATACTACTTCTCTATAAATGATAAGAATAGTAATAAAATTAGTACCAATAATAAGATTGAAAAATATATTTTACTTTAGGATATTGACGTTTTTCTTCTTCAATACGATCATAGCAATCAAACAAATATTGTAATCCTGCAGCTGTTAATGAATTATCAGTATATTCTTGTTTATCCTTTAGCGAAAGCTCGGTTTTCTTTGCAATTAAGCTAAGAGCTTCTTGAATAGCCATGCTAATAATATTCTAAAATAAATAAATAAAAATCAAATAGTATGGCAAAATATAAATTAGGTAGTGATCTTTTGACAAATTAATAAAAATTAATAATTTTTTTACTCTTTCATAATTTTCATAAATTAAATTATATTTTTAGAACATTAAGCATATTACAGAACAGTAACACTCAATATAGGGAAAAAACAATATCATGTTTTGATTTTAGATGTAATTTTGCCAAAAATTTTTATTTATAAAGTTGAATATTAAATTCATAAAATGGAATACAAAACTGATATGTCAAAAATTCAAAAATATCATATTTTATGTTACATACTTTGTTTATCATTTCTTTTTCTTTTTTTTAAACAGATGATTTAACTCAAAAATCAAACAAACAATTTTGCATGAATGCGTTTTGTTTGTAAGGACATCATGTTATCCCTACAGCACACACTTCACGGTCAAAAAGACCGGGCTTTTAGAATTTTGTTCATTGTTTCAAAAACACGAAATATTAACCTAACTCAATCTAGGTACCTTCTAATTAGATGATAAATTAAAATTAGATACAACTCCTGACAGTTTACGATTTGATACTTGTACTATAGAAGGGTTCAAAGTTCACTACCTATCAATATACGGTCTAAAAGACCGTGTGCGTGCTATAATGTGACATTAATACACAATTTAATTTTATGAAAACACAAAATATGGGTTTTTTAAATCTCTTATCGCCGATAAGACATTATTTTTTATCTATTAAACGTAAATGAATATTTTATTTTCATTGAGACTGGCAAGATTGTTGCTAGTTGGCATTGGTTTTCCATACTGTGTGTAACTAAGAAGTTTAATTTGTTTATATTATGTATCAATAAAGTGATTTAAAATTATTTATTTTTAAATGAATAAATTTAAATTTGTTAATTTTTGATTTAAACATTATTTAAAATCAATAAAATAATGATTAATTCAATTTATCGAGTTTTAATTGAAACATTTTAATACACGGTCAAAAACACAGTGTGCGTGGAACCTCGTGAATATTTTTAATGCGTGTAATCTAGGGTTAACGAGAGAAAACTAAGAGTGCTGATATTTTTAATGTTCTAAAACAATTATACAACATTATGTTACTATAACATTCATAAATAGTATGAACACAATTTACAATAACACTTAATATTTAGGCTAGACAATCTTCTTGCATTGCCGAGTTTTGAAAGAAACATAAGAGGTTCTAACTGAAATACACATTTTGTCAAGTATTAAAATTTTTGTACTAAAGATGTATGAAACGGGTATTTTATTAAATAGTTAATTTCAGCAAAAAATTTAGTTTGACCAAATTTTCAAGTTGATTTGACTTATAAACTTAATTCTATATTTAAAATTAACTGAATTGACAGCCATAACTCAAATTAAAAAATTAATATTAACTTTTTTTGAAATTTTAAATAACCTAACTAATCTTTAATTATTTTTAAGATATTTTATTAATTTGCATTAAATTTAAACACATTTTTGAGCAAAACTCTTTATTTCTTTTTGGACAATGTGTTATGAATAAAAATATGAAGTAGGTACTTCAATAATAAATTTTTTAGTTTCTGAACGAAGTGACGAATGTATTGATTTTACAATGATGTGTTTTTTTTTTTTGTGTGTGTCTGTGTACAGCATAACTAGTCGAAATAATGCTTTGATTTAAAACTTTGGAGGGTGGTTTCTGATGTAAAAGTGAATATCCTTGGTGCATTATAGAGGTCAAAAGTAAACATTTTCCAACAGTTTTCAAAATATCGAGAAAAATAAAAAATAAATGACAGAAAAACAGGAATTTTTACGCAAAACCAGTTTTCGACCAAATCTATTAATATGGTTGTAATTCAAAAACTAATCACTGTAAATACTTGAAATTTTCACCAAATATTTATGTAAGTGTTATCTATATACAGTTTAATGTTCGAAAAATTTTGACTTTTTTGAGTTATTTGTAGACAACTGAAATTTTCGATTTTTAAGAGAAAATTTTTTTTGAAGTGTCGGTAAAAATATTTTGGATGACCAAAAAAACTTGAAAATTTAATACAACGTTCCTTATGAGTTGTTCTTATTGTAGCTAAACAAAATTAAAAACCGTTAGTCACAATTTTTTTTTATAAGCGTTTATAGTTCAAATTTTTAGGAAATCTGTCGAAAACGCGAAATTCGCAAGTAATTTTGGAGTTGAAAAATCATAAAATGTTTTGTTTATAACTAAGGATTAAAAATACAACACTAAGTTTTCCATAAGCTTTCCTTCAAGTAGCTATAGAGAAAACTCGAAGCATCATTATAGGAAAAATTTTAAGGGCGTTTGAATTTTAAATTTTTATGAAATAGCGTAACGATAACGATTTATCCTCAAACGATTTTAAATATTTGTTATTATTCAAAAAGTATAAGTCGTAGATACTTGAAAATTTTACCAGTTATTTAGATTGGCATTTTCTTTACATGATTTAGTTTTCAAAATATTTTTTGAGATATTTATAGACAACTGAAATTTTCAATTTTTCTGAAAATTGTTTTTTGAAATGTCGATAAAATTTTTTGGCCCAATCAAAATACTTGAAAATGTAATACAAAGTTCCTCATAAGTTATTCTTATAGTGATTAAAAAATTATAAGAATACATAGGCACAATTTTTTTTATTAGCATTTGAAGTTCAAATATTGACAACAATTCGTCAAAACCATGAATATTGTAAATTATTTTGTAGTTCAAAATTCATAAAATTGTTTGTATTTATATCTAAGGTTAAAAAATCAACACTAAGTTTTTCTTCAAATAGCTATAAAGGAAATTTGAAGCGTCATTATAGGAAAAATGTTTTGAGCGTTTGAGTTTTAAATTTTTATGAAATCGCGTAACAATAACGATTTATTCTCAAACCAGGTACATGTATATCTATGATAATAATATAAGGTATTATGAATTATGATAACTACATGCAAAGGTTTTGGAAAAATTGATTAACCATGCCTTATGCAAAATGCGTCCTGATTGAAAAATAAAATATTTGTTTCAAAATAGAATATATAACAATATTTAAATATAATATATCCTAGACTGAAAAATCATCTTCGTTCAGAATCGTTTTTCGTATACAATGATACTTATCATTGCATTCAAATCTAACCTACCCTAGTCAGAGGTCCACCCTACCACCTAATGTACAGCAGAGCGACATCTACTTACCCGCTTTTTAAAGTTATATTTTTTAATATTTTTGATTATTATATTTAAAAGTATCTTGTTATAATTAGGATTATGACAACTAAAGAATGATAAAAGATTATTATTGTTTTAGAATGATTTTGGTATACTATTTTTCCAATTTTAATAAAAATGTCAAGTTTAGTCTGAGTAGTATTAATAATAGTTTTCCAATACAATTTTCAATGATAAATTAATTAATTTCATGTAGTATACTATACAAGAACCTTATCATTATTATTTACTATAAATTAATTGACAAGTAATATTATACATACTGGTGTTTCAAATAACTCATAATTCTGTTTTTTTTCATTTTCCATATAAGCCGCGACTTCAGGCAAAAATAAGCCTTTACTTTCATCACTCCAAGACACATCCAACACTTTTAAAACTACAATAAAGGTGATATCTTCTTTGGGAGTATTCTAAAAAAAGATTTATACATAAAATTATAATTCACTATGAATTTTTTTTTTTTAATTACCACTGATAATTCCAATGGTCTTTTCCTTTCAATATTTTCTTGAAAATTAGATTCTTTAGGTTCGTCAACTTCCATATTTTCAAACCCTGAATCCTCTTCTGGGGTAATAATTGTAGATGGTCCAGGGGCTTTAATTGGAGAAATAATATTGTTTTTCATTTCTACATCATTACTGCTTTTTTCAATTTCCATAGATAAACCTTTTGAATCCGTTTTAATTGGCTGTGTAGCAAATGTTATTTTGGTTGGCACTACAAAAAGTAAATAAAAATATTATATTTTGAAAAAAATGATGTGTTCGAATAATTTATGTTACATTGCGGAATCTGCTGTGGAATAACATCGGACACTGTTGGTGTTGGTGTAGGAACTCTTGTCGTAGTTACAGCAGCTAAACGTGCTAAGCGACGTCTCCTTATCTGTAACAAAAAGTATTTAATTTATGATTGAGAATTAAATCATACAACGGCAAAATAGTTCGTCAACAAGACAAAAGAGGAAACTTTAGGTGGACACACATCATTGGGATTGTAATACAATTTAATCATTTTTCAAATTTGCCAACGCAAGATGCGAAAATCTCTTACATGATTGAAAACACACCACTTTACACTACAATCATTTATAAATTTATAATTAAGAGCAGAGCAAAACATAGGAATGAGGTAAAACTAATATTATTTAAGACACAAACATTTTAAAGAAAATGTTTCTTACCTCTTCTGGAGTTAAGCCACTCATAACTATGTGTATTATTACTTCCTATAGTTTAATGTTTAGTCTTTATGTCGACGATGAACAACAAAGCACCAACAATGGTTATTAATGATTGGGAACAATGAGTGAGGTCGATTGTGTCCACAGTACAATGCGACCGGGTAGCGTAGACCAATGTTTTGTGATCAAACACTGCAAACTGCGAAGTTGTATACTAGTATTGGTTTCAAAAAATAAACGAAATGGATAAAAACCTCACAGAAAAATACTAATCATCGCGGAGTGAGTCCATCACTAAAACAGATGTTTCTACAAGTGCTGAGTGGCTGGGAAACGTGAAGAAGGGAGTAAAATGAGGTCACTGACTCAACAATCCGCGAAGTGCTATATAATTGTTATTATAACCATAATATAACAGAGGCGTCTCTCTGCATCTCGTCCGCCGTCGCTATGTTCAGCCCTGTCAGCCACTGTTATCTCCCATCAGCTTATCGCTTATCTCGGCAGGCACCATAGACCTTATACTCGGTCAGTTAGTATAAGGTCTATGGCAGGCACACGGTTTGAGATTGAGATAAAATAATTCCATAATCCATGTTGCATATAATTGTTATGTAACAACACTCTAAGGAACACTCTACATACTGTAAATTAATTCCTTCTCCATCATGATTCTTATTTTCCTTATTAATAATTTGGTTTTTGATTTTTTTGCTCTATAGAGTAATAAAACATAGTATATATCGTACATCCCATTTTAACTTAATATACTTATAATCCTAAGTACTGGTTTGTAACAGTGACAATCACTCGGGTCTGACTTCCCGGCTCTTCTATAATAATGACTACAACACTGTCTTTCCAATGTATACCCATTACCCATGATCTGTGACCAAGAGTCCAAGAGGAGGGCCTAGGGAGTTAGTACTCGCAGTGACATAAATGACAACGGAAAACCTTTATATATGAATCGTTATGAACCACACCATCACAAGGGAAAATATTTAAGGCCTACCAAAACACGCTATCTACTGATTAAAAAATTTCGATTTTTAAGAATCGATCTTTTCATTTCGATTCAAAAGATCAATTCACTTTCAAGAATCACCCATCACGAGTGATTTGTCATTTTTGTTGTATTACAGATAATTGTAATCTCGTTTCCTTGCCGACAGTAACAATTTTCGTAATTAGTAATTACGTATCATTTTTTTATTTTTTTTTTATTTTAGGAAAGATAAAACATACAATCTGTAATAAATATATACAATGGGTAATTTTTGATGGTTTTAGAACTCGCCCTATAAATGCTGCGGTTCCCCAAGGCAGCATTCTCGCTCCTACGCTTATAATCTTTTTACCTCGGACATACCTCACTCAAATAATTCTACTCTAGCTACCTTTGCCGACGATACCGCTATTCTGTCTTCCAACAAATGTCTACAAACTGCCACAAATCACCTCCAGGAACATCTAGTAATAATTCTACAACACTGGTTTCACAAATGGAGAATAAAAGTCAACGAAAATAAATCAACGTTCATTACGATTACATTTACCCATGGTCTTAAAAAGTCAACCAATAAAACTAAATAACAAAATAATTCAAACACAAAACTCCGTAAAAAACCTTGGACATCACCATGACAAAAGAGTAACTTGGGCAACCCATATAAAAAACAAAAGATCTTCCCTCAATCTTAAACTGCATAATTTCAGACAGCTCCTGCGATCTAACCTATCTCTTAATAATAAAATTCTCATATATAAACAAATCATTCGACCTGCAATGACCTTAGGCATACAAATTTGGGGAACCTCTAAAAACTCTAACATAAATAAATTCCAAGCTTTTTAATCTATCAATCTCCGACTCTTGACTAATTCTCCCTGGTATGTAACGGCGTGCGGAAGAAAAAACCAAGGAAAAAAAACCAAAACATAAAAAACCAAATGAAAAAAAGACCACGGAAAAAAAACCATGAAAATAAAAACCAAATTTCATAGAGTCAAATGGGGTAATTGTAAATAAATTTTGTTACTTTTTAATATTTTTTTTATTTTCTAAATTATAATTAACAATACATTTTCTTTCTCATCAAAACCATTCATAAACATATCCTAGGCTTATAAAATTTCCTACACAAGACCAGAATATTAAATCACTTAAGAAAAAAAAAAAATTTACATATGCCCCATTCATTTACATTTGCCCCATTTATTTGGGGTAAATGTAGACAATGATTTCACGTTATAAGAGTGAAATAGAATCTGGATCTGGGGCATATGTAAACAACCTGTATTACCTTTTATTTAACGTTTTGATAGACCCAATACACACAAATTTACATTAGCCCCAAATATTATACTTTGACGTTCATACCTTCATGTTATTAATATGAAATACATTAAAAATGATTGGTTAATTTCTTATGATTATTATTTACAAATGCCCCGATTTACAATTACCCCATTTGACCCTATTTTGCTATCATATTTTAGGTATTCTGTCTGTTGTATAATAAAGAACAAAAATTAATGAGTTAGTTAATAAATCAGAAAATTACAAATTAATATTTTGTCAGTAGAATAGAATATAAGTATAAGCTGTAAATAATTGTATAGGTACTATGTTTTAGGAAAGTATTGTTGGGGTGTGTGTATGTACCTATATGAGTGTGTATAAAATGCACAAGTATTTAACAATATTATAAAGATAATATTTTATATTATTAAAGATACCATTAAGATAAAAAAAGGTACCTACAGATTATGTTGTTCATTTATTCATTACATAGGACTTATTTAGACTGTCTAGAGTTCTAGACTCTAGATAATACAGGAACACATGCATCATTTTGTTATAGTTAATAATAATATAGGTATTACCTAGTGAGTAGTGGCTATAGTTATTATTTAGTTGACCATCTACCTATTTAGTTATGACACAGTGTAGACGTCTAGAAAACATCGGTTTTAAAGCATTAAAGTTTTTGTGATTAATTATGGAAATAATAGAATCAAATAAAGGCAAAGACAAATTAGCGTTCAATGGCTATATGTACGTAATGAAGCACGCAGGAAAAAATTATTACACATGGAGATGTAATAAAAAGAGTTCTCTAAACTGTCCAGCTATTCTCCACACCTCAATAAATAAAACAGACCCCATTCTCAAAGTTCAACATGAGCACCCTGATGAACAATCAAAAATCGGGATTGCAAAAGCCATAAACAAAATTAAATAGAATGCTAAGTGTTCTGGAGCTAATCCGTCGCAGATGTATGCTGAAGCGGTATCACAATTAAATGTCTACACTAAAGCAAGGCTGCCGGTCGAAAATTCATTAAAACGAACCATAAGAAATTACAGAAAAAAGAAAAATCCTATCGATCCAGCTTCACTAGAAGAACTTCAGATTTTGGTAAGTCCACTGACATTTATAAGTGAAATTTAATTTAAAAAAAACTTATTCAAATTAATCAAATGTTTACGAAATCGCGTTACGATGACGATTTATCTTCACACGAAATTAAATATTTGTTATATGTAATTCAAAATATAAAATAAGTCGTAGATACTTCAAAATTTCATCAACTATTTAGATTGGCATTTTCTTTACATGATTTAATTTTCAAAATATTTCACTTATTTTAATGCTATTTATAGGCATTTGAAATGCAATTACTTATTAATTTTTTTAATGTATGTTTAGGGCGAGTGGTGTTATACAGGAGGACTACAGAAAAAACTACTCTTACTTGATGATAACAGGTTAGAAGGAAATGAGAGAATAATTATGTTTGCAACACATGAAGGGCTTGTCAATTTAACAAAGTCTTTGAGATGGTATATGGATGGAAACTTTGCTTTGGCTCCCAAATTGTTTTCTCAACTATATGTTATACGTGTAGAAATAAATAACAATTTTACAACAGCAGTATACATTCTTCTACAGAATAAAACGTTAACAACTTATGAGATGATGCTTACTACACTTTTAAAAAAATGCGAAGAACAAAATTTATATCCTGATCCTGCGGTTGTACATGTTGATTTTGAACGTGCAGTAATTACAGCTATCACACATGTTCTTGGTCAACATGTACATATTCAGGGTTGTTTCTACCATTTGACACAATCAACATATCGAAAAGTACAAGAATTAGGGCTGCAGACACAGTATAGAGAAAACCAAAATTTAATTGAATTTTTTGGAAAAATGGATGGTTTGGCATTCTTACCCATAGGAGACGTTAAAGATGGTATGGCATATTTAAAAAACATTGTTCCTGAGGAGGCTGAATCTTTATTAAATTATTTTGATGAAACATATTGTAAATGGCAAGTATAGGCAAGTTAAAAATAATAAAATAGTTTTAAGAAATTGTCCACCTATTTTTCCACCAAATTTATGGAACGTAAATGAATCGACTTTAAATGACGAAGAACGAACAAACAATTCTACAGAAGGTTGGAACCTCAGGTTCAGTAAATTAGTAGCACAAACACATCCAACAATATGGACTATTATAAATAAAATAAGGTTAGAAGTGGCATCTGATGAAACTAAGCTGGCCCAAATTGAATTAGGTGTACCCCAACAGAAGCGACAAAACACGGTGTATAAAAAATTACAAATCCAATTAAAAAAGTTATGTGAAGATTATAATAAAGGTACCCGTGACATTGAAAACTTTTTAACTGCAAATTCTTATACAATAAGGTATCGATAACTTTTTTATTTATATTTTATTCTACTGACAATTATTGATGAGATATTTATTTGTAATTTTTTATGTAATTTATTAATTGGGTAACTTATTAATGCGTGTTCTCTATTATACTATGAGGTATCCATAACTTTTTTATTTATATTCTATTCTATAATGACAAGATATTTATTTGTAATTTTTTATATAATTTATTAACTAACTTATTAATGTTTGTTCTGTTCTCTATTATACAATGAGGTATCCATAACTTTTATATTGTATTTTATTCTACTGACAATATATTTATTTGAAATTTTCTATAATAATAGGTACCAAAAATATGACAGAAAAAAATGATAGCAAAATATAAAAATTTGGTTTTTAATTTCATGGATTTTTTTTCATTTGGTTTTTTTTCCATAGTCTTTTTTCATATAGTTTTTTTTGTTTTTGTTTTTTTTTCGTGGTTTTTTTTTCCTTGGTTTTTTTTTCCTACAACCATTCTCCCTGGTATGTAACATTTCAGCAATCGCACTCTTCATAATGACCTAAAAATTTCAACTATCTCCGAAATACCGTCAAACCACTGAAAGAAATTTCATAAAAATCCTAACCCTCTCATCTCTAACCACTCCTCTTTCTCACTCACGGATAACCCAATCCGCCGACTCAAATGAAAATGGCCACGTGACCTACTTAATAGACTTAAAGACAATTAACATTAGTAAATAGTAGGTAACTAAAAAAAAAAAAAGGCAAGTGGGTATCGCTCTGCTGTACATTAGAGAGTAGGGACAGTAGGGTGGACCTCTGACTAGGTATATCATTGTATACAGTATACGAAAAACGATTCCTAATGGAGACGGTTTATCTGTCTAGGATATATAATAGATTATTAAAAATTTTCAAATCTGAGATTTAAAAAGAAAATTTTTTATGAATTTCTAGCTTGAAATAATTTGCGATTTTCGTGATTTTTATGTATGTTGTCAAAATTAAAATTTGAATGCTTGTAAAAAAAAATTGTCACCATGCATTTCTTTTATTTTTCAACTGCTATTGTAAAAATCTTTTAGGAGCCTTGTATTAAATTTTCAAATCTTAGATATAAAAAGAAATTTTTTTATGAATTTCTAGCATAAAATAATTTATGAATTTTAGTGATATTTACGTATTTTGTCAAAATTCAAACTTTGAATACTTATAAAAAAAAATGGTGACTATGAATTTATTTTATTTTTCAACTGCTATTGTAACAATATGTTTAAAACCTTTTATTACATTTTCAAGATCTTCTACCAAAAAAATAAATTTTTATCGATATTAATTTAAAAAAACTAATAATGATCGAAAATAGCATATTATGCCTATGAATAGTTCAAAGTTGAAATTTTTTAAAAATTGCATGGTAGATAGAATAATTCTTATATAAACATTTGGTGAAAATTTCTATGGTCATCTATTTTAAAGTTACATCAAAAACCAAAATCGATTTAGCCGAAAACTGATTGTGCATAAAATTTCCCATTTTTCCTTTGAATTTGGGTCTTTGCACAGAACCACGGCTTTAGATAGAACTATCTATCTAAAGATTCTAAAGCCGTGCACAGAACATTCAGAATTCAGAACATTAAAATTTATAAAACTTGGGCATTTGATAAGAACAATATTGATAACATTAACTAATGACGTCATGGATTCGGAGTTTTTTCCTGCGAAGATCCATTCGTTTTTTTGGCGTCGACCGTTATCACTAGTATTCGGTCTGCCGGACGCCGGACGTGTCGTGACTGAGGACACCGAGTGTGATTGTGTGAAGCTATTCTGCGATAGTCGACAGTCGTCACTGTCTATCCGAATCTGTTTTCGGTTGGTACGGCGAGGTGTCCATTCCAAATTCCAATAATTCGAATACTATCGAATAAATCGAAACTATCGAATAGTTCAAATGGACCGGACTATCGAATAATTCGATACTACACATAGTGTATCACTACTTCACTAGTCAGTAGTCGTATCAGGAGTCAGGACCGAAAGTAAAATTTCATTAAAAACCAAAACCGCCATAAGACCTAAAGATCGATATTTGATTTAACCGAATATTTATTATTTTTAGTACATCATTTTGGTCGTGATCTGGTCACTCGACAGATTCATTCATTTGAATTCATTCAGTCGCGACCATAGCAACTCTAATCCAAATTAAATATGATATTGACAATAAGCAAGTTGACCTGCAAAATAAAGCCACTAATGAATTATGTGAGTACTACTACTACTGAATTGTTATTGGTTATTTGGTGACATACACATATTTTCAATTGAAGGGTTTTTATCGAAAAATATCTTAATATATCAAAATATTTTTATGTATGTAATTGTATAGAAAAAAAAATAACAAAAGGGAAGCGATGGACACCCAATATCACCATTTGTGTCTGCCACTGGGCTCTTTTCAAAACACTAAAAATCACATTTCAAATGTTGTATTGAGTTTTTAAGTACCTTAATACCTAATTTATATCCACTAAAACACTTACGGTATTATTCATGCTTAGTTGGCTCGTTTTAGTACACAACTGAATTATAAGTTACGTGTCTTAGTATCTTAATTACCTTGGTCTAAGATGTTATAGGTACCCTTAATTTTTTGTATTATGATTCAACTGTGTGTATAATTTATATTTTACAATTTTTAATTTTTGTTATACTAAAGCTTGTGAGGGGAATTCAAATTAATTTAAATTCAATTTTATGAATATTAGCCATTAAAACACTATAAAAGTATTTACAAACCAGACATTTTGATTTGATTTTTAAAGTTTTCTAAACTACTGTACACTTAAACAAATTAAAACGCCATATTTATAACATTAATATAGTATGATGACTACATACAATTTTTAAATTACTTTTTCTTATGAAAATCAGTGTTTTTGTATAAAAATACATTCATAGAATTGTAACTTCTATGTATTTAAACCAACCATATTACGGTCATAATATTTCATGAGTAGAAAAATAACATATAAATATCAATAATTATTGAATGTTTTGTTTATTGATTTATTAATACTTATTATTCCAGAGAGTTTATTCTAAGAAAATAGATGAAGTACTACCAAAAAACTTATTAGAAGACATCTATACAGCATCACAACAAAAGCAGCTGGGTATAATTTATGATAAAAGGCCATTTAAAACTACACTAGAAAAAGACAAAAAGTATAATTGGTGTTCTTGCGGTATGAGTCGACAACAGGTATGCACAAATTTATATACAAACTTAATGCATTATTAACTTAAATTAAAATAACATAGTTACTATAATATTCTAATATTATTTTTAACCAAAAATAATAATATTTTTATTTACTTAATTTTAGCCGTTTTGTGATGGTACTCATAAAAATCAAAAACTCAGAATAACAATGAAACCAGTTAGAGTACAAGTTGCTGAAACCAAAGAATATTGGCTATGCAATTGTAAACAAACATCGCATCGACCATTTTGTGATGGTACACATAGACAACAACACATACAAGATGCAATTAAGAAATATTAATTACTGATTTCTTAATATTTTTTGTATATTTTAAGAGATATAGTTTTTTTTGTTAGGGCACATATTTTCAAGTGAAAAAAAAATATAGTTTTTCAAAGACTTGTTTAAAAAAAATTGTGCTATTCTAACACTATTTGTTTGTTTTTTTTTTCAATGTAATTTTATCTTAACTCTTAAGGTAACTATAAAATAATAGTGATTTAACTTTTGGCCACACAATAAGTTATAATAATATAAAAACAAAATTATAGTAATTAATTAAACTCTAAAAAATATGTAAAAAATAAAGTATGTTCATTTCAAACCTGTAATAATATATAGTGTTTAAAGCAAGCGTTGCCGTATACAAAACTACCATTAAATAATAATACTTAGCACACTATATATATTGTTTGTTTTCAAAATGGAAGAAATTTTAAATTATAATTTATTCGATGGCTTTTGATAAAAACTCAATAAAACGTTTGCCATATTGTTCAGGATCGCATGTTGATATGCCATCCACATTTGATCCATGCTTCAATGTTTTAGCTGCTTTAGCTGCCTGCTTCTTTACACCATAATGTGTAAGTACATCAATCAATGCAATGAAATAAATTTCTCGTACAGGGGCACCTATATTTTATTAAATAAAGTAAAGATTATAAAGACAATAAGAAACAGTTACAATAAAAAAAGAATCATCACTCAAAAAATTACCTTCACTACTTGGTATGGCATATATATCGAGATCAGGTATTATAGCAGCTGCATCATACTGACAGAGACTTGTATCACGGGCTAATAAACTATGCGGTGAATCTGGAGGTGTATTTGCCCAGGTTACAGTATTTCCAGCACCCTCACTATCTTCAGCGTCTTCATCTTCTTCTTCTGCATTAACATCTCCAGTCCCACTAGCAATTGCCTCTTCCCTTTCACGTTCAGCACGAGTACAATCATGTATGCCTAGCAATAGGCTATAGTCCATCAAATGTAAGCCGGTCAAAAACTAGAATGCAAGTCAAATGTTTTACAAATGTAGAGATTTAAAACATTAATATGACACTCACATCAACATCTGCTCCTAATGTTTCTAATAACTTATCTTTTGCTTCATCTCCAATGTATATTTTTGTACGCTCTTTAACAAAATCATTGTCTTTGTATGTTGGTAAGTCTTTTTCCTTCTCCTTATCTGAAGCTTCTCTATCTACTGTGGAACCTTTGAGATCAAATTTTCTAAAAAAAATAAAAATACATTTTTAAGTTTTTTATATTTGCACGGTATTAATTTTAATCATTTAATATTACAAAAGTAAAATAAACATACAATATCTTGTACATAAATCATGCATAAAAAAAATTAAAATATTTTAGGACTTGTTAAAAGATCCTATTTATTTATTTTAGTATTATTGAATTGATTAATGTTTTTTCGTACTAATAAGTGGCACACCTATAAGGAGGAAGGGCAAACAGGTCTAAATTGCCACTCTCCAATAAAAATATAAACAAAAGAAATTTTATAAATGCTATTAAATGTGTATAATCAACACATAACTTGGTAGGTAGAAATTTAAAAATTGTTAAAAATAATATATTTTAAATAATATTTAATAACATTAATATATAGGTAACACATTTAGTAAATAATTATTATTTATTAATTATTTGTATGATGTTATCAAATAGCAAATTCAGAAGTAAATATATAATAATCATTTTACTTATTTAAAGATACTATTCAAATAAAATAAGTTATACTTATGTGTGGCCAAATGATTGCTAAACACATTTCTCATGGCTACGACATAATGTTCATCACCGTCAACAGTCAAGCGATACATTCCCAAGTATTGAGGAAGAAGAGTTTTTCCATGTCTCTCTACTATGTACTAAAAACAAAGTTAAAATTAAACTATAATATAATTTATGCATTAATTACTTACAGGATGATAGTGTTTTAAAAATGAGTGCATTCTTTCAACTTCTTCACTTGTTAATGTTTTAATGATGAATAGTTTGTCGTATGAATAGTAAAAACCTGCATTGCTCTTGCCTGTGGCATCTGCTGAAACAGGCTGTGATCTAAAAGGAAAAAAGAAATACAAAATACCTTATAAAATTGAATACATAAATGAAACCATATCAGTTTTTGAATTGTTGGAGTCAAAATGTTTGCTGGTAATTTTTAAATTTCAACAACAAAGGAGTGCTACTAATTTCTTATTTTATCCTGTTCTTTATAATATAATATACACTTGAGTTGCGATAACTCGAATCTCAATAATTCGAAAAACTTGATAACTCAAATTTTTTTTATCGCCAAGAACATAATTTAGATAAATTCAAGTTAGGTATCTTAAATAATACTTATCTCAAACCAATTTTTTTATCCCCCTTTAACTTCGAGTTATCGCGACTCAACTGTATTACTGTTATGAAATATCTGTTGATAGTTAGTCAATTGTTAACTTACAGCCAGATATAATATAAAGAGTTTAAAAAAAAAACATTCCATAACATTGAATTAATATTGGATCTAAGATACATATTGATATTTGATACTTTCATTTTATTTTTAGTAAGCCAAAGAAACCCCAAACAAATGACACAACTGGATTGAACTTTCAAATTAATATGTTTTATTGTTAAATAAACTGAAAAAGGTAATTAGTAGATTAGATTAGGTTAGGTCAGAGACCTTATACTGATAGACAGAGTATGACCGGCCGGCTCGGTTGGGTGGTGCAGCCAAGGTAATTAGTGTTATATATTATAAGTTATAATATATACTAATATGCAGTTTATTGTATCTAGAGCGCATGTATGGTGTATGATATACTACCTTGATGAATGCTGTCATGCGAGGATGCCAGAACTATCATATTCCATCTATTAGTACAAGGTTTATAGGTTAGGTACATATTTTAATTTCCAACTATAAAAGTTAATCATTTTTTACTTATTAATTAAAGTAATCGCATTAATACAACAAATCACTTGCCTATTGAGATGCGAGTAGTATATACTCATAATATAATAGAATAACAATATAAATATAACTATTAATTGTTAAAAAATAAGAAAAAACTAAGAAATTGTTAGCTACTTTAAAAGAGTTTTCCTGAATTTAAATGAAATACAACTTTATAAAATTTTACTGCATTTAGTATTTTTTTATTATTATTAATATATTCTTTAGCATACTGCATACCATTAATTGATATTGAATCTTAAATTTTTTTTATTCACATCATTAAGTAAAAGTACAGGTATTCACATAAATTTCAGGAAGTGCTCAAATCAAATATTTTTAACTATCCAATACATGAAGGAACACACATAGTTAGTCCTCATTCTTATACCTTCTTTTAATTTCAGAATAATTAACTTTCAATTTCTTAGGCTTATAGTTAGCTGTATCCATATGTAAATTAGGAGTAGTCAAGGATCTCCTGTTGTACATCATAATAGATTTGCTTTGACTTTTGCGACAACAGTAGCTGCTTTCCTCAGAGAACCTTATTTTTGTGTCAAAAACAATTTCATTATAGAAAATTTGTAACAGTGAAAATAAAAATTGAAATTTCAGATATGGAGAAATTAATATCAAATAATAAAATACTTTTTATTTATAGACTAACATATAATCTAATATATAATCATAATAATTATGTTCATAATTGATTTTAAATAGTTTTTTATAAATATACAAATATATACCATTATTTCAAGTTTCAAATACCCTGAGAATAATGTAATGCAATGTCTGTGATCTTAAATTGATTCAGGTATTGGGTATTGTATACTTTTGAAGCATAACATAAAAACCAAACTATCATCCATATAAATTAAACACATTATATTTATTCAGAAAACAATAATAGTTACCTTAATGAATAAATCATAAAATATTTTAAATAACTTATTATAAATGATTACCTTGTCATTGACTCTTTGTAATCCAGATCATCAATACCAAAACGTTCCCTCAGATTACGGAACACCAATGGACAGTATTCTTTGATTTTAAAATGGCTAGGCATATTCTCCCTTTAAATAAATATAAAAATTATTTAGATTGAAATATTAGATTGGATCAAATATGAATGAATACTAACTTGTTAAACAAATGGTTGTCAACTTTAACTTTTGAATACGCTCGAAAATCATCAGGAAGTAGCATTACTGGTATTGTTACATGGCTCAATTCATTAATCTACAAAATTGAAATTAATGATAAAATTTTAACAATGAGGTATAATATTATTAATAGAACAATTCAAAATTAATTAGTTAGAAATTTTACTAATAATTTATCCTTAATATAAAAGTAAACATTATAATTTTATTATAATTACAGTCAAGGATATTTGTGATGGGGTCAAGGGGTGTAAACATATTATACAGTATACACCATATAAGCAGTAGCATGGTGCACATTTATAAACCACGATGTAGTATAAAGTATAACACATATATTTCAGGTACCAACCTACTCTTTATTCCTTTAATATAATATTTTAAATATAATTATTCTTCAACTGCAAATATTTACAATTAGAACCCAAACACTGTCCCACCTCAAAAAAAATTTTCACTATAAAGCCTAGTGGTCATAAAACCAAATGCACCATGCTACCAAAGCATATTATATACAATATACATAAATAAGATAGAGTTAAATAAATTTTTGAGTTTTTTTTCTAACTATAAATTTGATCTATTTTCATAGAATTTTATAAACTATATCAAGAACATTCTAAATAGGCATTTAGTTAGATCCTAACATTCATTTTAATGTATTCATATATATCATACGTTTACCTTGTATTATGAATTTTAATTTTAATTTTAATAATATATTATTAATTATAAATTAAAAAAATATTCATTAATACCTCAGTAATTTATTAAATTTATTCTGAACTAATACTAAAACTAAAGTCATTGAAGTAAGCATTAATTTAAAGCATAGAAAAAAATCATAATTACCTATAGATTATTTTTAACAACTTCTTACAAGACTCTTAATTACGGTTTCAATAGTAAAAATAAATATAGAATGCAGACAATTAATTTATTAGCCATGATGTTTTATACTTAAAATTGTGTGATTCCAAAATGAGTTCTGTGGTCAAATATAGATTGATAAAACTATAACAGTCCTGTAAGGCTGAAGGAATTGTTTGATTGTTGTATATTTGTTTTTAATTAATGCTTATTGCTTCAAATGAAAATTCTGATATCAATTTTTATTGTTAGTTCATTAAAAGTCTAACTATGAATGAATATAGATTTTGATCTTTTTCTATTTTAGCCTTTAGGGCTATATTTAATAAACAATTTTAAGTATTTTATACACCTACAATTATACTATAAAACATAAAAAACTATAAACACCAAATCATGTAAGTTGATAAAAATTATATATAAATTACAATCATTAAAAAAAAACTTCAAATTTAATGTGATGAATTACAATATAATACAATATTGTAATTTGTAATAATAATAGACATAATTAGCCAAAAATAGAAAAGAAAAAAGGCTATTTGTAGTATGAACCTATTAACCTATGAATTAATTCAATGGTATCAACTACAGACTTAATACAAATATTTTTGAAAAAATTATCTGTTTATTATAGTTTAATTATTTAATCATAAATCAACATAATAAAAATAGTAAACTTAAATTCGTCATAAATGTTTATTCTCTCATATTAAACATTTCAATTTGGAAAACAAAAATAAAACATTAAAAAACAAAAAACCATACTTAGCTAGAAAGTAATTTGGTATTTGTAATTAAAACATTTTGATCACAAGACCACACACCTCAGCACTATCAATTTTGTTAGCACTCTAATTAATTTTACTAATCACATGTCTCTTTAAGTATATAAAATTATAGATTACAATAAAGGGTTATGAGATTGTTTTAAATTTTAATATAATATTAGATCAATAGAAAAAACTAAACAATAAACAGTAAGAAAACCCTATGTAACATAACCTAACCTGTGACTTGAGTTATTAAAATATACAACATAGTAAAATGATGATACAATAACCATTTATTTTCTATTATATGCCTATGCTATTTAGGCATCGTTAAAAGAAAGTAATTATAGAAAAATAATTATTTCAATATAATTCTACCAATTTCTTATATTCATTACACTGCATTTTTCAGAAAATAATTTTATATAGGTACACATAAATATTTCAAAAAGAGTTAAAATGATTTAAAAATTGTATGGAACATACATAAAAAAAAATGCTAGTCTGAAGATTCAGAGGAAACATCAAGTATCTACGGTAATTTTTTTAATCGCACCAAAAAAACAAAATCAAATTTGTTGAAAATTGGTTTTGCTTCAAAATTTCTGTTTTCCTGAATTCACCCCACCTTCGTCACTTTTAAAAACTACTTGGGATTTTAAATTTTTATCTGGTTAATGCATCATATTACATATTGATTGTAAAATCAATACATCTTTAAAATGTTTTTACAACAGTAAATTGTAGACTGCATATTTAAACGAAGTGCTATAATCCTTGTTAATCGATTCTATCATCAATTACCACTGACATCAAACTATTTATATTTCATTACTCAAAAGTGTTTTGTAGTAGAGTGACACCTATAAAAATATTTTATTTCCGTTCCAAGTCAAATTTAATTTGTAATAAAGCAAAAAATTCCAACTTCCGAAATAACAACTATCTTTAGGTATAATGACAAGACATTTCGATTCCCCATACCCAGATTTTAATTTTATAACATTTTAAAATGGAAACCACATTAATTTTAGTGAACTCAAAATAGACTATATTTCTATAATTAAATAAATGTTGAAACTGGACTGAAAAATCTACACAATATAAAAATTGTATTTTCAATATTTTTATTTGTGGTCGTAATTTTGCTAATACCTAAATGTAGTAAAAAATGAACATAATATGCAGTTAAAAATGATAAGTAATATTTAAAGAAACAATTATAATATATAAACCATTATGAATAATAAATAACTAAGAATTGATTAATCATAAACATATTACTCATTATAATGTAGAACGGCAAATGCCAAATACCTATGATTAAACTGTTTTAGATATAAATTTACTACAATTTTCACTTTCTTTTAATTTGTACAATTGAAAATCCTTGAAGATATTTTTTTATAACTTCCTCCTTTCCCTTATTAAAATTGTGCATTGATTCTACTGCATAACTAATGATGTATAAACAATTTTATTCTTGTGAATAAATGTATGCCAAGTATGGTACTTGACCAAATTATTCATGACAGGTATTTAAGAAAATGCAGAAACATATAAATATAAATAGGTATATAATAAATAAATAAATAATGGGTGGTCACCCAACAATGATATTACCAAGAAATAATGGATATTATTTTAATTATTAATTAAAATATATGTACATACAGTATGATTCACACCCCACATGAGAACAGACAGCAGTGGCTCATTGGCACGGAACAACTTAACCTTCTGTCTTTTCACTCCAATGTGTTTCTTCTTAAGCTTGCTGAGTCCACCTTGTACTACGCTCATATTTATTCCGAATTATTAAGGTAGATGAATAATATCAGGGATTTGATTGTAAGCGTTGAATGTCAAATACTAGAAATCGGGACAAAATGTGACGGATCCCAAATTGCTCGAACTAACTAGTAGACATCTCAACGTCACGATAGTACTGCAGATAAAATATGCTAAAGGTCCGCATTAGAAGACTGTCATTTAAATTGGTCGATAATTTGCTATTTTAAATAATCTGTTTAACTATTACGTTGTGCGATAGAAAATTAGGAAAATGTTAACAAATAACAATAATTTAACCACTATATAAACACTAATACACTATATTATATAAACAGCTAAATTACAGTCCTACACAACCACGGCCGTCTGGCGACAATCATTACTTTATCAATTAATTATCATAATGAAACCGTGGATCAATAAACATCAAATTCCTTTTCTTCATGAAAATAGCGATAACGCTTATCTCATACCTAACTACCGATAACTGGCGATAACCCATAGAGCACGGACCTAACCTAACCTAACCATAGTAATACTCTATTCGATAACCACGGACTCGTAGACCTTATAATATATATTAGTTTGCAAGCAAATATGCAAACCTTGCTATGCACCATGAACTAAGATATTAATATCTTAAATCGTGCTATGCACGGACCATATCTTTAATCGTGGCACGGGCCGACCATGGCTTGAGATAAACAGGACTGGAAACAGTGGAAACGAGATAGATATTTATGGAACTACGGTGTAATGCTTCTGGTACTGGTACAAATGCGATTTTAACGCCGTCTATGATCCATTCTAAGAAATATTAATACATCAGTGTCCACTCACTATCCAGTCCACGGTCTTAGAACTTAGAAGATAACTTCTAAGACCGTGATCCAGTCATTGTATATTTATTCAATCATGGTCCAGTACTCCAGTGATCATTGTTATTTGTTATTCATTAGGTAATAGTTACTATACTACTGTTTAAAAAATAAATATATCCTTGTAACTTGTAAGTTTTTATTAATTATTTAATAATCCTTGTTTTATATATCTAACTAAAATTTTTTTTTTTTTTTTTAAGTACATAATAATATTGATTCAGTTTTAAAGTATTGTTGAAACTAATTGTAAATTAAAACCTCATTTTAACTGAGGTATAGTGCGTTTCATTTCTCTATTCATCGGTAATTAGTACCTAATTAATGTTATTTATAATTTAATTATTTACTTATATAAATACTTCATACATTATTTGGATGATTAGCATATTTATATATATATATAATGTCTTGGTTTCTTAAATGCTTTTCACAAACAAATGTAGCAAGCCAAATTTGATCATTGGCATTTGAAATTGTTTCATTCCAAGCAGTAAAATATTAACCACAACCCCTATTTTTCACAAAAATTTGTACTACCCATATTTTAATGTACCATGAAATAATACAGAACCGTGGGGCTAAAAAATTGTATTTTTTAAAAATATGTATAATGTATTCTGTACTACCTACTACTATAATCTAGCAAGTAGTCTTATTTATTAGTATTTAGTATAGGTACACACTTCTTGAATCCGTAGTGCACACTTTCAATTTAGGATTATACACTTTATGTCGGGGTTCACTAAAAAATAGGGACTGATTAACCACATCTTTTGGACTTTCAAATAAAGTGTATTTTGTTCCCTCTGAAGATCCCGTAATACAGCCATCCGTCCACAAAGCATTTTAGCGAATAATAAATGGATAATATCATTGGTAAAATGTGGTAAGGTACATTAAATACTAAAATGATGCTAATACCTAAGAGCTAATAGTAAATAGGTGCCTATAAATGTATTAAACTATTGTAATTATAAATAGAAATAATATCAATATGCAAATAAATATATGTGTAACAATTAATGCTTAATATAAAAAAAAGAGCCACATTTGTCCATGTACTGCAAGCGTAACACGTTCTATGGTTACACTATGGTTCCGGTTACCCTCACACCACCAGTCTAGTGTAGTGGCCTGTGTTATCAATTCTACATATCTGTGATTAGAGGAACCTTTTGCGGATTGTACCCCACTGCCCGACTGCCCCATCACACCATTCAAATATTTAAACTCTATTCTATCACCCGCCGAAAATGTCTTCCTCAATCTCATAATTATTATTGTCATATTGTGTCAGTGTGTCACTGCTATTATATATTATCAAAGTCAATGCCGATGCCTGATGGAAATTTTGTAATAACAATTTAAAATATTATAATTCATAATTAATAAACATATGGCCATACTACTGCTCTACTCTGTGTTTAGTAAGTAGTAACACTAATAACTAGTACAGTGAAACCTCTAAATACCGGACACTTTCAGTCGCTTAAATTTCGTCCGCTATTTGGAGGTGTCTGCCATTAAGAGGGGAAATACAGTGAGTACACATTTCACCGTTCCCAAAATTCCGTCCGTTATTTGGAGGTGTCCGTTAAAGGAGGTTTCACTGTAGTTAATTTAGTTAATTGTCAATATATTATTACTTTAGAGTGTAGAGCCACTAAAGAAGTAAAGACAGTCGTGTGTACTACTACAACAGACTGTCTTCCATCTCCTGTTATTATTGATTTAACTTATTTTGTATTTTATTCTAACAGACATTGGGACAAAATAACATTCATTAACTTTAGGACTAGACGTTGGTACATTGTGTTTGTGAATATGACGACATTAAGAGAACTGAATATGAAACATAAAGGAATTATAAAAAAAAACCTTAGGCCAAGATGTAACATTGCAGATCCCTATGAAAAATTTTGGTAATATTTACTAATATATAATACCAATGTTTATATTATAAAGACATGTAAATTATTTAAATGACAAGGATAAGTTTATTATCACTGTCTACCACTCAAAACTATTTAATTATATTATTTTACATGTCTGTGACCTATACATAGATACAATTTGAGTTAAAGTTACAACAGTGTGTAGATCTAAAAATGATTTGATTTTTAAACATTTGTATTTTATAAATTGTTTTCTCATTTTGCAGGCCAATTTTAGATTTAGATAAATCTCAATTACTGGTCGATGTAATGGAGAAGTAAGTTGATAACTTATATATTTTTTGGTATCAAGTAATATGTATAGCCTTAGTTCTAATCCAGCATATTATTTTGATTACAAAGTATAAAAAAATTTAAAGCATTTAAAGAAAAAAAAAAATAACTTTTGGAAGTTCATATTATGTGATTAGATAGTTATTATATAATATTTTTTTTTTAAATTAAATTGTTTAATTTACCTACTGACAAATCAATTGTATTAAATCCAACCATACAAATTATGTAATATTTATCAGATTTGCTTCAAAATTAATTTTTTCAGATCTATATCTAAGGAAAATGGTAAATTAAAAGTAAATTGGTTTACTTTAAAGAAATTACCTTTGGATATACGTAAATGCCAAATTAAGAATCTTTCCAACACACATAAGCATAATATAAGTCTTAGTTTAAAAGCACAAAGGTAAGTAATTTATAAGGTTTTGCTAGTAAACTTAGTAAGAAATGTAAAATATTTATAAAGATTTAACATGTATTGCTGTAATTGCAGATCAATTTTGAAAATGGGTATTAATGAAGTTAGTAGATGTGTTGAAAAAGATCAAATAGCTTGTTGTTTGATAGCAGAAGATGTAGCAAATTGTATGATTGCCAAACATTTGCTTTATATGACTGCTGCAAAAAAAATACCAGTCCTAATTCTTCAAGATATGCGTTCTATTACAAAACGTATTATAGGTTTTTCTTCTGCAGTATTAGGATTGAAGGTTTGTATCGTTTTTACTATTCATAAATGTATGAAATAGTTAATTTAGAATTTTAATATAGCGTTGTTTCTATTTTTAGAGTGATGTAATAAGTAGAACTGAAAGTTCCTTGCACAATCTCTATCAAACCATTCTTCAACTATCAAATAAACTAAAAAATCCATACATCAAACAAATGAGTATGAGGGAATTAAAATCTGTAGAAAACTCCACGCGATTAAATGTTAATATTGAAAATTATTTACTTAAGAAACCTCGTGAAGGTTGGGCTTTTGTACCAGAAGAAACATCAAATATTCAGTCATTAAATGACTTATCATTCATACCAATTGAAAAGATGATAGTTGAAAAACAAAAACCTATTGAACCTGAAGAAAAACTATTTGAAATGCCAATAACTACTGATTTATTTAGTATAGATACTAAGCCTATAGTCATTGAGGATATAGGTGAATCTGTAGAACGTACAACCAAAAAGTTCAGAGAGCCCGTATTGAGATATCATGGATTAAAAATGAAAAAAATGAAACCCAATCCTATAAGAAAACCAAAAGAAAAAAAAAATAATTAATACAAAAAATTTTATCACATTCTTATTTTCAATTTATCTTGTTTTAAATAAAAATAAATATAAATGAATACATTTTACAAAGTATTGTAAAGCATGTATTTTAATTTGTATTCAATTAAAATTAGATCTTCAATTAACTTGATTATATTTTTTGGAACATAAACACCATATAAAGAGCTGAAAAAATAATCATACAGAATAAAAAGTTTGTTTGTATTTTAATTACCTACAAGGCTTACTTGCAACTTCCCATTCAGATTTTGATAGTGTTCCAACACTATCCACTTTAGTTTCATTTAAAAACTGTTTGGCTTTATCATAATCATCTTCTGTTCCCATGAGTTCAATTCCTTTCCGGGGAGGATATACCTAAAAAATAGAATTAAATTTTAAAGTAAAAATAATTAAAGTTAATATATTATTTATAAATTATTCTTATAATTATAACTAGCTTATTCTTCTTCAGTGTTACCTATGAATTGTGATAAATTAAATAATGCTAGTGGGTTTACCCTGTCAATTACCCTTAAACTATTTTTAATACAGTAATTTGGGTGGTTTAAAAATACAAATATAAATTAAAATAGCTATTTTTTTTATGTGCCCAATGGCAGGATTGCAGAGAATACATTCAGTTTTGTGGACCTATCAGCTATAGTATTCTTTTCTTTAAAAAGCAAATTTTTTAAAATTGACTTAAAGTACACATCCAAGAATAAAGGATATCTACCAAATTTTAACACCTGAGTTCGATAGACTTAAGGCAGGTTTCTACTATATATGTTTGCACATGTTTAACCAAGCAATCTTTAATTACAAAAATGTAACATATAACTTTATGTATATTATTAGAATTATCATTCATCTGTATAGTTATTGATTTAAATTAGAAAAAGTTCTTAAAAATGTTGTATGTGTCATAACAGGAGAAATGATTGTTTAAAAATAATATGAAAATTAAAAAGTACTAATGTATGAAATTGATAATACTGCAATGTTATTATTTTACCTTATACACCAATTTAAATAATATATATATTTAGATATTTAGGACGTATTTATTTTTCATGTCTAAGGCTACAGTTGACCTAAAAAAATTTCAAAATTAAATTCTTTTTTAAAATTTATATCACACATTACTCAATATTATTGCATTGTACTATTAGATCAGTTTTAGATATTAGTGTTGTAAAAATTAAATAAATGGTTATTGGATAATAATTTTTTTTTTTTTTTTAAACTTCTCTAAACTTCTACTAAGATTGGAGCAAATTTGAAAGATAATTTAAGTCATCAATAAAACACTCACTTGAAATTAGCTTTCTTTAAACTAGTGGAAAATAATTAAAAGTCGATTAAAAAGTTGAAAAATTACAGGAAACGAAAAATAAAAATTAGTTATTAAGATTAAAATGCTATAGAAACAAATTATCAGCTAAGAAAGCATTGTCTAAAACGTTCCAAAAAAAAATAAAAATTACATCAACTACTAAGCTCTAGCCATGTCTAAAAATGTTGATAAAGGTGAGACATATATATACAATATTGTTTCAAAATTTATTTCCCATTTATTTTATGTATCATGAAACAAATTTGTATTGAATCAGATTTTTCAATTTCTTAAAAAATACACAAATTCATGAATTTAAAGCCCTGGTAATCAGTGATTAGTAATAAAGCACTATCAACTGGCATCCAATTTATAATAACATAAGTCATAATTTAGTTATTAATATTTTTATATCTACTTATGTTTAATGTTAGCTTATATTACTTAGGAGCATAAAATATTAAAATTATAATCAAATACCTCCAATGCTGTTATACGATTTAAGAAATTCACATCCAAATTTGAATGTTTTTCAAAATAATCTGCAAATGTCATTTTCATTTTTAGTTCTAATCCATAACTTTTTGCTAACCTATTTGACAAATTATTAAAAAAAGTAAATAATAACAAATTAAAAAATAAACTGACTTTTCCAAAGCGGGAAAATAAACTAGGAACTCTGGACAGTCGACAACTCCTTCTAAATGAAAATTATATTTTGCACCAAATATCGGAAATGGTTTATCAATGTCACACAAAAACTCAATATTATAGATACTGTTCCCAAATTGTTTTTTACCACATTCTTTTTGACGTCTCCTTAATTAATCAAATAAAAATTAATATTATACAACTATTTGTGAATTAAAATCATCATTAATATGTATAATTATATTAAATTGAATAAAAATGTAATCATATAATATAAGCTGATAATTCTACAACTATCTTTTTTAATGCTCTCTTCTACTTAATCTAACATTTTGTTCCTAAAATATCTGTTTGCCCTATTACTTTCCCATCCTGGTTTACTTTACTTATAAACTCAAGAACCAAATGTTTTTCAATTCATGCACAATTCAAATCCACTCAGTTGGTAACTTGATATCTGATTATCAATTATCAGCATTCATATTTCTTTATACCCTATTTATGGTCAACTCTAAACATCGTCATATACGCTAACTATATGACCCATAATGAGTCTTTCTATAATCCTCATTCTTTGAGACTTTGCTCGTAAGAACTCTTATTCTCTTACTGTGCCACAATTAGAAATTTATAATCATGTCCTGTACCCACTAACATATTATTAGTCAATGGTATACCTACTAATCTTTCTAATGCTGCAAAGCTCTTCTCAAATTTTTTTTTTTTTATTCAATGAGTATGCATTCTGAAATTGTATTTCCGTTGGTCACATGGATTTTGATGGTCTTTCATAAAAAAAACCTTGAAATGTTATAGCAGAACCTCTATGACTACTTTAAAGGCGTTCAATCATTTGAAGAACCATTTCTTCCGTCTTAAAATTTATATCTGAAATCTGATGGTAATCCAGATGTAAAAAATGACCATTTATTACTATTAAACCACACTTAACCGAATTGTTTGTGACATTTGTGCTCCCTCAATCAATTATATTATTCTTGTAAGTGAGCACCTAAGTTTTCAAGCAGGTAGATCAAGGATTTCTAGTAACCTTATTCTGGGATCAGTGGGATCTAACATATTCTCATAAATAAAAGTCATACACTGCATTCAAGAGGATGCCAGAGCATTTATTTTCTCTCTCTGATCCATGCACAACATACCAAATTTTATGCTCACAATAATGATATAATCAAATAATTTCCAAAACATAGGTTAAATGACTTCCTATAAAACTTAAAGATAAGTTTATTATTTTGGGCATCTCAGAATTGTTATTGAATTTTAGTTTAAAAGTGAGCTATAAAATTATAGTTTGATTTTACATCTTAAAATATGCTTAACTTGCTTTAAAATTAAAACACAATAAAAATCCTATAAACAGCCTTAGATAATAACAATAATAATCTTATGATTTTAAAAAAGATCATTTCACTCCAATTTTAGAAATTATTATGATTTTAATCATTATTGTAAATTTGAAATTTTATATGTTATCCATGGATCAGAGAGAAAAATAAGTGCTGACATCCTCTGAATCTATATTTGATTGTCCCGCCTATGTTGAAAAAAGTTGATTTTCTTTTCTGTATGAAACCAGTATAAGATTGAAAGTCCTGAAATACTATATTGTGTCTATTTTAAGTCATTTTCTGCCATACTTATTCTTCTTTCTGTTTCCATAATACTTTTATTTGGTCTTCTTATTTTCTTAACTCTACGATTATCCATTACGTATTGCAAGTTGTTTTCAATATAAGTCAGCCTAGATTCTGTATTACTATAATATACAAGTTTTGATGTACTGTCATCTTGTGAATAGGTTCAACCCATAGGTAAAATTAAAATTAAATAAATAAATACATTTTTATTCAACTAATAGTAGTATTTTTAAAATTTACTCTATTTAATTAATGTTACTTACACTATTTCATTGGCATTAGGTATAGTACCTATAAATATTCCACCACTCACCAGATTTTCTGATACATTTTTTAGCATACATTCAGCTTGTTGTATACTTTCAAAGCAGTAGTGAAATGCAAATTGACAACTTACTAAATGTAATTTCATACATGAGTCTTTAAACAATGTATTTATTTTTACCTAAAAATGGGTAAAAAGTTTCTTTAATAATATAAATTATGTTTAGTTAGAAAATAGATTAAAAATTTGTATTTAGTGAACATAAATATAAATTACTCTAGTACAGTCAGCAACAATAAATTGAGCATCAAATAAGTATCGGTTTCTTGCTTTCATCTCTTTGTATCTGGAATGACAATTCGATATTGCCCCAGGAGATATATCTATAGCTATAAGATATTCCATACAACTTGAATTTCTCCATTTATTTAAATCACCACCTTTACCACAGGCAAAATCTAATACATGCATTTTTCCATCATGAATTTTGCTGTTTCTAAGCATTATCACTGCTTCTTCTATAGAATAATAATAATTTATCATTAAAAAGCTCGATAAATTATAAAAAAATATATATTTTCCTTACGAATAAGTGTTGATTTAACCCAATTGTTAAAATTACGCAAGTACAAGATACGAGATGCATATCTTGCTGATAAGTTATTTTCTCCATTATCATAATGACGAGCAATGGTTACAGACAAAAGTTCTTGAGGTTTTGTGACTTCTGACATGATATGCAGGTTACTAACATATATAATAATGGAAACATTGACCAAATGTTAGTAAAAAGGTAGTACAAGCAAATTCAACCATTACAAATAGTGATCAATAAATAAATGAATTGTTACATGTAATGGTTTTTAAATAGATTAATTTAAAGTTTTGAAAATGTCCAATAAAAAAACTGAATAGACAAACTAAAACAGTACTCAAATAAACAAAATATTGTAGAATGTACTTTAAAGTATTAACATTAAGTGTATGATATACTCAACGGCATTAATTGATTTAAAATGTAAATACTCATCATAATATCTACAGAATACTCACTAGAAACTAATCACTAATCAGTTGTATTGTTTTGTGTTCAGTGGTTTGTTCACTGTTTCTGTATATATTACTGACTGCAGATTACAGATTGATACAGAATCACAGAATAAATTCTGTAACAGAACTACAGACTACGTAAGGGCTTTATACAACACCGGGTACTTAACGAGTGAACGCTGAAACTGAACACAGTGAACACACAACTACACATTACGGTACTCTGACTACTCTGTAATCAAGAAGACAAGAACTCACGAGTACAATCACTACAAACTAGTAACAACTCAGTCAACAATACATTAATATTATTATAATATTATTGTACTGTGATAGAAGTGATAGTAGTTCAATCACTCGATCGGCCTTTTTAGCGCTTCCTGACGGATGGCGTACTAACCAAAGTGCCGCCTGATTAGGATTTTGGAGTTAGGATTCACTTGAAATCGGCCCTTAAGCTTCTATAACGCCATTTTATATCTACACTAGTAAAAACAAACAAAATAGCCTGTTGTTGTGATATCAGAGCTTTTTCACTTCCCTGGCCTTTTGATTTTATTGCTAATTGGTATTTCCAGTTTCTGATTTTGCCGCTTTGGCGTTGTCAACGGCTGAAATGTATTTCAATCATATTATCATGGTTATTTTTCTTTGAAACTGACTAAGTGATGTACGCTAAATTTTAACGGTTAAAATTAATATAGATTTGTTGCATGAATATATTTGTGACATTTGTGTGTTAACTTTAGGCTCTTTGTTATCAAAGAATAAGTAGATTTGGTCGAAAAATAGATATATCACTACTTAATAGTGGAGAATTTGTTTGAAGACAGTTTGGGACTTGACCTTTTTTCTTGGTTAGATTGTTGTTGGATATCATTCCTTTTTATGCCGACTCCTGCATAGTGGACATTTTCTTTGGCTAAATACGATATCTATTCCACACCTATCATTATCATCTACATAAATTTGTATCATTTCATTCTTGTGACGGTGTCACATCCACTCGTACTTAGTACTTACTATTTCACAATAGTCTGTTGATGATGCCGCTAATATTTTCAACGACGCTTTTCGTAGTGCTATTGAACAGTTCGTTCCCAGTAAAAGCTTTAAGACTTTAAATGCTTTACATTTCCACATCGGGAATCTTGTCCATTTAAAAACCTAATTTTTTTTTTTAAGTGAGCATATGTGTCATTTATGCAATCCAAATCCAAATTATTCAACTTTCTCTCATATCCAAGCTAAATGTAAAGATTTAGCGAGGTCTAATTACAAGAAGTTGTATTAATTCAATCCAGCCCATCTTCTTATTAATTTTAATCAGCGCATTTAACGCATTAATATTCCTTATTCTGTTTGTCTAACCAATGGGCTAGCTATCTCATTAACTCCGCCGCTAACCTTTTCTCTAAATATTTCTTATAACAGCTATTCTTACTATAGATAGGCCTTGATAAAACTCTGTTTAAAAGTTATAATCTTTTGAAACTTCTCATTTTAATCACATAAAAAATTCACATGAACAAAAAATAAATTTAAATGTTATTTTTTCGTATTTTAAACTTAAAAACATGATATAGGAGTTTTTAAAATTGTTGACTTTAACTTCTTAATAAAATTTGATAAACTTCCAAATTAAAGAAGAAAGTTCCATCTTATTTAGCATGTAAATAAATTCTCAAAATCCTTTGGAAGTTATACTGCATTTGTACCCAAAGGCCAAAACATAAAATATAGTGTGAATTATTATATTATTATGATTATTTATAATATTGTATTAAACCAGCAATTCAATACCAAATTTTCGTCTTATTATAAATCTAGAGTTATCTTTTCATTCATTAGCTTCAAGTACACACCTACATAATTTATACACACTACCGCATACTAGTACTCCAAGTTTTGATCGGCGAACCCGTTCACTTCTCCTGAGTCGCACATTCATAACATACGCACATACAAACAGATCAGTCAGTGTGTCAGACGTATCAGTATGTGAGTATAGCACACGAAGAAAAGGGTGACCGGGCAGCACGGACTTTTATTGCAAATACACGTTTTGTATACCTATTTTTGAATTAGAGTTTTAGTTTGCATTATTTGACAATATTTTAAACTTTAAAGTAATTCATTCATTTTTTAGATAATTTTATGTATATTTTATTTTTAAAGTATTTTATAATATTTAAATCCAAGATTAGAATTCTAAATTTTATTTTAAGATTATTAGATAGAAGTATTCTTCATAAAGTCTTAAATACTTAGGAAATAAGAACGATAAAAATGTAATATAATGAATACTTACATTTATTATGATGCTCATATAAATCAAAAATTCCCATTTAAGAAGATGTGCACTTTTTAAATGAATTACAGAACTCACGTGTAATTTTCAATAATAATTTTAATTTCCACACTCATAATTCATTTAAAAATGGCCAGTCCATGCCATAAACAACGCATCGGATTCCTCCGGCTCCACTGGGTCTCGTGTATAGATGCGGCGTTTAGCTCGCGGGCGGGACAATTTTCGGCCAAAATGAATCTTTCCCTTTTCGGCCATTCTGAAATGGGCTATAACACGATTCCGCAAAATTTGCGGAATCGTGTTGATTTTAATAGACACTGATAAACATACACGACTCCGCAAATATAATATATATGTAATATGTATACGATTCCACATAATTTTAAATGCAACGTTGCCATACAAATATTGAAATATACAATTAATTACTCTTGTTATATAAATTGTAATTTTTTTTTATAGTTAAGTATACTATATTTTTTAATATAGTCAAAAAAAGTTATAAACATTCTATATGTAAGTTAAAAATAATAATGAGTATAATAATTTTAAAAATATATGTAATATGAATTATAATGATTTACCTTGATAAGTATGGCCAGTTAATGATAAATAATATAATAAATATAATCTTGGGATTTACAAGATTTATACTTATCATAATATGCCCTAATAATAGTTTCAATGCGTTCTGTTTCTCTAAGAGTCATTTTCTTTTTTTCATTTTTAGAAATAATTGAATATATTTTTACATCTGTTTCGGACTGTGTTTCTAATAAGACTGTCAGCACTGAATAAATGGGTGGATGTGAGTAGTAAAATTGGCCATTGTATGTTCGATGAAAACTTTCGGCTGCATTTGTTGTTCTGTGATAACATTATAATAATATTATAAAAATTATAAAAAATTATACAGTTTAAATAATAATTTTAGAACCTACCTTGGATTTTATTATGGTTCTTCAGCCCAAATTAGTGGTGGAAAAGGACAGTCTTTGTCAATATAATTGTTTAAAACATAATCAGAAAATACAAGTTGTAAATTAAATTTAAACTAAAATCATGTTTTCTGAATGTACATAATAACATGTTTTTTTTTTTTTTATAATCGATTATAGCGCTTACGCTGTCATAAGTGTAGTCCAAATTTCTTATTCATATTATATTTATATAAGAAACGTATTATAATCTAATCTTATAAACGACAATGACATAAACATTATCTTATCGTATAATAATATAGCTGAAACAAACTCATATACGTTTAATTCCTTATGTTGCGGAAACTGATCAAAAAAACGTCATTTTAACGCGCGTACCGGGTGCCACCGTCGTATGCGTACCGCGCGCCAAAATCACTCAAGTGTGGCTCGGCCCTTAAAATAATATAGATTTTGTTTTCGGAATGGCAACGTCGCATTTAAAATTATGCGGAATCGTGTATATATATATTAAATTTGCGGAATCGTGTATGTATATCAGTGGCTATTAAAATCAACACGATTCCGCAAATATTGCGGAATCGTTCTCCACCGCTGGAATGACCGTTTTCGGCCAGTAAACTATTTTGGTCACCAATTAACTTAATTTTACGTTTTTTTTTCTGTTAAACCAATTTATATAATGATCATATAATATTATTAAGTTAACAACGTAAAAAACGTAAAAATATAGTCATAACTTTTTTTTCATAATTTATAATTTTCATAATTATTTACAATTAAATTTTTTTTTAAATCACGCATTAAGTCAAGTAAAAATACATACAAAATATTAATCACAATTTACAATATACGTTATATTATTAATTTACAGAAAAAAATCAATTTTTTTTATAATTATGGCACATGCGTTTTATAAATTCGAGTCGTGTAATTTCTACGTAATTCTTACGTTTTTAACTTAACAATATTATATGATCATTATATAAATTGGTATAGTTGAACAGAAAAAAAACGTGAAGTTAAGTTAATTGGTGACCAAAATAGTGTACTGGCCGAAAACGGTCATTCCAGAATGGCCGAAAAAGGAAAGGTTCATTTTGGGCGAAAACGGTTGCGCCCTAGCTCGCGACATGAACCACGGGGTGACCTAAGTTTCGATGGAGTTCTGCGAGGCAGGTATTGTAGCTGTTAAGGAGACGACGTTGTATGGAGGTGTTATTTAAAAGTTTTAAATGAACAAACAAAAACAAAGAGAAAAAATATTAATGGGCGAAATGAGTTGTAAAGGAGACAAGGGAAAGTAACATGGTTATGACAGGGGGAAATAACACAGTTATGACCAGTATGCCGAACCTTATGTTTAGGTTACATTTTGAAAATTTAGGACAGGGCCGCTTCATATGACCACTTTCCTCCCATGGTATTCCATTTTTACCGATATTAAGATATTATAGGCATCTTGAAATGTTTTTCGCCCTATACTATAGATTTATAGGACTTCGGCGCCATAATTTATAGCTAGTTTATTTTTTTATTAAATTAGGAACTTTGAATTATAATTTTTTTTCATCAATAAATAATCTTCCAATATTTGAATATTTGAATAAACTTGAAAATGTAATACAAAGCCTCATAAGGCGGTTGTTCTTAATGTAATTAAAAAAAATATATATAACGTCAATTCAGAATATATTTTTTTGAGTAAGTTAGGATTTTGAAAAAAATTGACATAATCACGAACATTTTCAAATTAATTTGAGTTAGAAGTATAAAATATTTCTCTTTATATCTAAAATTTTAATTTTTAATATTAGATACTTTAAAAGCTCATATAAATAATATATAATAAATATATATCTATTGTCTACTTTAAACCAAACAATATTTGAATGTTATTTGACAGTCGACACGTACAATATGTATTTTCGAAAATTCTATATGATTTTTAAATCATTACATTTAGTTTACATTATCTATATATATACGACTATTATCATAGTTTTTATACTATGGTAGCTACTTAAAAATAAAATTTGTTTTTATAAGAACACTTCACTTGAAAAGGATTTGTATCAATGTATACTTGTCTAATGTCTAGGATTTCGGTGACATATCCTTTATTAATTTATTTTTAATGCTAACTTAGTGGCCAAATTCTAAACATGTAATAATTATCAATTTCTAAATAAACGCAAGGACAATGATTTTAAAAACTAATTGTCATACAAATGATTTTCATTATACTCAGGTATGCATAGATTTTAGGTAATATTTCTTTTGTTGTAGTTTATAAGAAAACCGTGACTTTCACAAACCCTGTACTATCCATACGTTGCAATTATCACCATCATATTATGTACGTTTGAGTGGTTATAACTGCAACGTAGGATAGTACAGGGTTTGTGAAACTCACGGTTTTCTCATAAACTACAACAAAAGAAATATTACCTAAAATCTATGCCTAACTGAGTATAATAAGAATCATTTGTATGAAAATTAGTTTTTAAAAACATTGTCCTTGCGTACATTTAGAAATTGATGATTTTTATATATTTCGAATTTGGCCATATACTTAGTTAGCATTAAAAATAAATTAATGAAGAATATGTCACCGAAATCTTAGACATTACACAAGTATACATTGATACAAATCCTTTTCAAGTGAGGTTGTTATAAAAACAAATTTTATTTTTAAGTACCTACCATAGTATAAAAACTTTGATAATAGTCGTATGTATATAGATAAAGTAAACTAAATGTAATGATTTAAAAATCATATAGAATTTTTGAAAATACATATTGTACGAGTCGACTGTCAAAACATTCAAATTGTTTAAAGTAGACAATAGATATATTTATATGAGCTTTTAAGGTATCTGATATTCAATATTAAAATTTTAGATGCATAAAAAATTTTATTTTCAACTTAAATTAATTTGAAAAGTTTCGTGAATATACAACACGCGCGATTAAATCGATAATATTATTAAATTATACGCATTGCATCATATATTATATTGTAAAATAAATAATAATTAACATTTAATTGATGGGCATATTACTGGAGCCACAACAAATCATTAGCAGGAAGAATTTCTTTGTCCTATTCCACAATGATTTACGTCGCTTTGCAATAACCGGGGTTATCGTCGGCTCTGCGTCGTCACTACAACCGACGTCGATTGTCGGTTCCAGGACATTATCTGACTCTGGACGTTTCGTCAGGCCGCCTTCAGATTCGACCTCATCAAACTGTATTGAAATGTTGGGCATCGATACTGCTCGTCTGTGTGGTAGCGAATTCTCGTGATCATGAATTTCAGATGCATTGGCATCAGGCATAATCACTGGTGCCGCCGCACTCATGAATCCAATATGATAACAAAATGTCGGACTCTCATAAGCCGCTATAATTGTAGGGATCGGTCCTGCAGTATGTTCGCCAGGAGTCACCGTCACTGAATCCTCTAGCTTTGATGAGCCACTGGACAGTGTATCCATCGTGACATTCGACTCTTCGGGGCAATTCTCGTCGACAGGAGATGTCTGAAGCACTGCCATATTGGGCATTGAATGATATCTTCTGCTCAGCGATAAATCCACGGGCCCATGACTTTCCAGATCTTTTGGCTGATTTGTACGGAGATCGGACAAAACCTGCAACGTACAATTGGTCGTCGTGGATGGCACGAGTGGATCGCCGGCAGAAGATCTCTCCATCTCCGGCACTGAGCTAAGTCTTTCGCCCGGCTGCAAACTAGCTAGACCGCGACTTTCCAAAATGTTCCGTTTATCAGGAATATCGTTGAAAACTGTATGCATCAGATCATTTATGGACGATGCATTCTGCGTATTATCACCTTCTGACATCTTCAATTCGCTGATAATTGACATGATCGTTAAATATTATGGTGGTTTTGATTAATAAAATTAAGTAACACTTAATATACCTCAATAATTCTATAGGTACAATAAGAATACAAATATACTTAACAACTTTTAATAACAAATGAACGAAATATAATATGTGACCGTTTCAAATAGTAAATTAAGAATGAAACAATAAATCATGATAATATTTATTTTAACTCTTATTTTTGCTATGGCAACAAGATTGTTATTTATTAATTAGCTTTAAATACTAGCTTATTATTATACCTAAGAATAATATAAAATATACACTCGTGTTTCTGTATCCTATTCTGGTTGCAGTAAAAGTATGCGTATAATACCTAGTTGTACCGTATCCGTAATCTGATAGAATGTTATCAACGTGGCCAATGGAAATTTTATAATAATATATTGTTCTGTGATAATGATGAAATGATTTATTTAAGTGGTAAGGTATGCAACACCCATCACCCAGAGTCTAAAGACCGTGTTCTAGGCCAAACTGCCAAAGTCACCCGATTTCGCCAATAAGTGATGTAAATGTAGAAATAAAACAGTGATGTCTATGTACCCTTGTAAAATTATTATTTAATATCACGTTGATTTTAAAATTTTGTACCGAGGAATAAGTTAGGAAAAAGCACACTCTGCAATAGCATCCCAAATCCCCAGATGTTCCTATATTTTAATATTATACAACGCAATAAACTAAAAATCTTATACATTTTAACACGTTTCATATTTTTGTATCTAATTTTTTTAAGCTTTTCAATAATTTTTAAACTTTTTAATGTAGTTATAATTACATATATTTTGTTATTTTGTATACTGCCTAGAACGAATTTACTTTGAATAAAATAAAAATATATTGATTGATTTTTGCTTTTCTATGATTTAGCAATTAGATGGGTCCATGCATCCAGGGCCAAAATACTGTGTCCCCTGAAAATCAAATTCTGTCCCCTGAATGACAAATGTGTGTCCCAAGTTTTATAACACGTTTTTAGTTTTAATTGCGGAAATAAGTAATAATAAAAATTTAGGAATTTCAACACAATTGTATTATAACTTCTTTTCAAAATAAATTGAGAATCATTATCAATTTTATACAAATATCGAGTGATAAGCATTTATATCTGATATCATACACTTTGGCTGGTCATTACACTTTGTTCCACAAAACATATGTTCCTAGTTCCAATGGACTTTTGTTCCACAAAATCCTTGTTTCAAATGTGGAGTTTTTTCTATAAATATACTATATAATATACTATATGTTAAGTGGTATTTTAAAATACTAATAAAGTGTAAACTGTAAGATAATAAGTGGTACATAAAAGAAGGAGGATTTTGGGAGTTACAACCAAAACAGGTTTTTTTTGCTATAAAAATCTGTCAAAGTCCAAAGTCTTGATGCATGATGCATCAATGTCCGATTCGTAAAAATAGATCATTACAGCCGTGACGTTAATCGTTAATCGCGCAACGTCGCATTGAACTTACCAATATTTTTGATTGATTATCACAGTTATTACTACCATAGATCGTAAAATAAAATGCCTTCATAATTAATATTAATAATAAGCAATATATAGTACATTAGTACCAACTATAGTGCTATATGTACGAATAGGACCCTCTGCACCAGAAGTTATAATGATTTATGGCGAACGTCGTTTTCCGCAAATTTTCATTATTTGAAATAAACACAAGATATTTGTATTTTTAAATTGTATTTTCGTTTCCAATGAATATCACTGGATCTCTATGTTTTTGACGCAGCTAATAATAATGATATTACCTATATTTATATGGTATAGGTTCTATGAACAGTATGAACCAGTGATGAATCATGAATGAAATCCAGGCATGTATGTAGCCCCAGGTAAAAGTTCGCATGAGGGAAGAGTCAATATTTTCTCTATTACAATTACAATTTTCAATTTATGGTCTGTAACTGTTTACTATCAATAAATATTTTATCATTTCTCAACGATCGCCTATGCGTTTACACTCACGCGGACATAACTCGTTAAATATGAGAAAAGTTTAATTATTCAATCATCTAATGTTATGTTCCTCTTTTATAATAACAAGTGCCGTATACAAGTATTGTTACAAAGAAATAAAAATAGTGATGATTAAGTTGTAAATATTGATTTAGGGTAACAGATCGAGCCTAACCTAAAGTAAAGAGATTATTATCATTTTTATATTTTTTCCGCGAAATTTGATAAATTATTATATCTAGTGTAAATTAACCAAGTTCTTTATGTATTTTTATGATTATAATAAATATTGTAAAATATTTAATTACTAATAACCAAAGCTTTTTTAGCATTTGTTAATTGTTATAGGATACAGATAAAATATTAGAGTGATCTTTAAATTTGTTGTGTGCATCAGGGACTGGAATCATTAAATTTCATAACGCTATTTTTGATTACTTAAAATATTTTTAATTTTTAGTGCTATTTATCAAATTGTTGAGCAATTTGTTTTGCCGGTGCACACGAATTGCGTACCAAAACAGGTAGACAAACCTTTTTGAACGAATTGCGTCCCGGACGCAATTCGTGTTACCTTTTCATCACTTAACATTTTTGAGGTTTCCAGTTCCAGTGGTTTTCAAATTTATTTTTTATTTTGATATTTTTAAATTTTTAACAAAATAATAATAATTAAATATTTATCATTAACATAATATTATTATATGAAAACTTATTTTTAGTGGTTTGTACTTTTAGGCTGGAGCTATATACACGGCGTATTCGCCGCGTTTCGAACGCAGCATATTTCGCGGGGTTTTCTATCAAATTAAAAATAAACCAATGCATTTTTAGTTCGACGGACAAGCGACGGAATACGCAGTGTAAAGCAGACCAGATGGATATTTTCGATAAAAATATTAGGGACTATACGGACTTCCCAATCGATAAGTAACTATGGACTTATGACTTATAATTTATATGTTTTATGATAGTATAGCTGCCATCGGAAACTCGCTGTCCTGAAACTCGGGGGTCCGTGAGACTCGCTGTGAGTGGTTGGTGTTGGCTGAAAACGATAATGTCGTAGTTTATTTTTTAACAAAAAAAATGAATTGTTGGTTGAAAAACAAAAATTGTCTATGTGATAAGGAGTTTTGATAAGACTCGGTGTTGGTGATCACCACGATGTAGATAAAACGCACTTAAAATTTTTCCTAAAATGAAGCTTCGAATTTTATCTATAGCTATTTGAAGGAAAACTTAGCGTTGTATTTTTAGTCAATGCGTCATTTGGGGGGCGACAGAACCACTAACTTAAAAAATGTTAGCAATTGGCCCGCCATTAATACTCCAATGGGGCGTTATAATTGATATGATTTCTATAATAAAAATATAACCAATGTCCACTGCTCCAAATGAAAGATTTTTTTATCCCACAAAAGAGTAAAAAACATATTCACGAATCACCATGGGCTACGAAAGATGTGATGATTATTGCAGTTGAGAATGGAGAAGCAAGTATATAATATTGATTTACAAGAGGCTGTAAATATTTTTGCACACATTAAAACCCGTCGATATGCACTTATTTAAATTTTAAAATAACTAATATTTTTATATTTTGTATACATGATGTTTAATTTTGGAATTAATAAGAATATTTCATTATTAATTATACCTTTTTTTCTAATAATAGTGAAATGGCTTTAGCTCGTTGCTTTAATTGCTTATAACTTATAAGTTATAAACTTTTAACTCTTTGAATTGCTAGCTATTTAAAAGTTGCATTAGTTGTTATAAATAATTTCAATTAGAATTAAAAAAAGGGAAGGAAAGAATATTTACATAGGTTTGCACATAAAAGTTCGCACACCTGGAAAAAATTGAAATTACGTCCCTGCTTAAAATGTTCATAACAAATGTAATTTGACTCCGAGAGATTTTCTTATTTTTTGTTAAATATAAGAAAACTTATGGAGATTCTTGAATTGCGCTTTCAAATATTATAAATTAAAAAAAATAGATGCATTTTTAACTCAGAAATAATTTTTCAAATTTTTGTGATGATGAATTTCTAAAAAATTCTATCTTGAGAGTACACGGACCGCGCACTACCGTCATGGAACAAACAGTCACTTGCTTGTTCCGCCATGATATATGCGCCGGGAGCACGATGTAGATAAAAGATTAATAGATTTTATCTACATCGTGACCGTGGACCATAGAGTAATAGGTAATAATAGTAATATTACTCTATGCCGTGGACGTATCCGATGAGGTCCGAGATAAAACTGATAAATGATAATAGACAGTAAACAGTAAACAGTCCATCAACAATCTTGAATAGTCAATTTCAGTTTTGTTTGAATTGGGGTATCACCTGAAGGCTGAAGTTAATGCATTTCGCATTTGTATTATCGGCTTTCGGCTACAGCAAACAACTTTAAATACGAAGATTTGTAATCAATTTCGAGCTGAAGTTATTACTATCTACATTGTGAGTTGTCCCTCATGAGACGTTAGTGTGCTGGTAAAGGTTTTCTTTTTCACTGCTTAGTACTTACAGGGCTACAGAATTCTAAAGATAATTAATTGCACTATTGATTTTTAATTCAAAAATCTCTTACTCATTTAAAACAAATATACATTAACCGGTATGCCGATGATAAACCGATTTACGTTTTTGAATTTTTCTACATATTTTTATCAAAAAAGAACTGAAAAAACTACATAAGTTATGATTGAATTTTTTTCAAATTTTACCTTCAGTAACAATCTTTTTTTTTATAAATCAAACTATAGTTATTAATTTTTTTTTTAAAACTATTACTACAATAATACAATCATTTGATATTATTTTATCATCTATTTATTCAATCAACTATTATTATGTATCTGCTTACTTAATAAATATTAAATAAATGTTAAAAGCTTAATCTTATTCTTAAAAAAAACAGAATTGTACAAATTAATTTAATGTAATCATGTAAATACTAAAATTCTAACAATGTAATCAAAATTTGTGTAGTATAATGACCTAGTTGTTGATGTATATTTCAGATCAATAATAAAAAAAAAAAAAATATATTAAATATTTTGCAATTATATTGAAATTATTGAATAAATACCAATAGGTTTTACCTTATTACCTACCATAAACAATCATTATTATTGATAAGTTATTATAACGCTTATATATATTTCAATACATAAAAATTATTTATTTCGTTTAAACTTCACATGTACAATTTGTTTTAACTTATTATAATTTATTGTTACATATTGAATTTGATTTAATTATTGGTTTTTAGAACTTAAGCAAGTATTTTAGTTTTATTTTGTTCTTAAAAATTGTAATTAATTTTTTAGGAAATTCTATCAAGATTTAAACCATGTCTGTAGTTCTTGAAACTACTATCGGGGATTTAACAATAGATTTGTTTACTAAAGAAAGACCTCACTGTAAGTATCTATTCAGCTTATTTTTAAGTAAATTTATGTTTTTTCATTTCATCTGGTACCTACTGACTTAATCTTACTCCACCTTAAATAGTTTGCATAAATAAAATTTAATAAACTATAAAGTTCTTGAATTTTTGAAAAGTATACTGTTTATTGATTATAACTACCTACTTAATAATCATAGTTTCTCAGAATAATAATTTAACTTATGTTATTAATAATAATAATAATAATATTTTATTGTCATAACATATTAACATGATTTAAAATAATATGTATACTATAAAGTATATAATAATGAAATTTGACCCCCCCCCCCAAAAAAAAAAAAAAAAGCAGAGCTTGTGCTTGGGATAGGAGAGTTCAAAACAGTCAGTTAAATGAGGAATTATAGTACAATATATTAACTTATAACATAATAAAAATCACTTAACTTAAATGTTATCGCTCAATTATATAATCAGTACAAAAAATGAAAAAATAAGAAAATTGAGAAATTGTTTACAGATTGGAATTATTTTGATCTATAGTATTTAAGTAATTAATCAACAAATAAATCAATATTCTGCTTCTAATATTAATTTTATACCTACTTGTCTAACATGTACTATTAAGATTTAAGTTTTATCATGACATATATTATTGTATTATTATCAACCATTCCAGCTTGCAAAAACTTTCTGAAGCTATGTAAATTAAAATATTACAACTTTTGTCTCTTTCATCATGTACAATCAAATTTTGTGGCTCAAACAGGCGATCCAACAGGTACTGGGTCTGGAGGACAATCAGTATATGGGTAAGTTAAAAAAAAAGTTCATTGCTTATGTTACTATTTATATTCAATATTTTAATTGTATTTCAATTCAATTTAGAATTTTATCAGGTAAAGAAGCAAGATATTATGAAGGAGAAAAAAAACCAAAAATTAAACATGATCGACCTGGACTTGTATCAATGGTGAATTGTGGTGATAATTTGTATGTTGAAAGTTTTAATTTTTTTTTTTTTTAAATTTAAATAACTGTTTTACTAATTTGTTTCATTTAAAAGAATTGGATCACAATTCTTTATAACTTTAGGTGAAGATACAACTTGTTCATTAGATGAACATATTGTTTTTGGTGAAATAGCTGAAGGTCATGATGTATTATTGAAATTGAATGAGACAATATGTGATGCTACACATCGACCCTATCAGGATATAAGGTTTGAGATTTTTATTAGTGTATGATAAATATTAAAATATGTTATTATATATGGATAGTTAAGTATTCACTACATTGCATAAGATTCAAATAATATTATTCATTTGTCAGGACAAATGGACTACTGTTCTTTAAAAAAAATACATAATAATAAATCATCATATAATAAAAAGTAATAGAATTAAATTAATATATAACATTAAATCAAGTTTACCTACATAAGGAAAAAATTATTAATCTTAACAAAATATAAAATATTATAATATGTATCTATATTTTATTTACATAATTTATATGTATATGTTATATGTAGGGATGCGTAGACAACATCGATATTATCGTTTCATCGATATTACAGTCTGATATTATCAAAAATATTGCATCGATATTTTTATACCGATATATCAATATAATATTGATATATCCATTTATTTGTTCATACCAATTTTTTCCAAGTTATTTCTCAGGCATGCCTTGATACAGGCTTTAATGGATTTATAATTATCTCGGTTGTCGCCGTTGTCGGTCACCGGGACAGTGTATCCGTATATTTGTATGTATTTGCGAGTTGCGACTCACTGTGAATATTATTAACATTACCCCGAAGTCTCACACTCGGGCACTTGACGATTATTTTTCAATAAAATTCCTGGAATGCACCACAGTCCACAGTAAACACCGACATGTCGTTATTTATCGATAGTCGTAAGCACTCGTAAAGTCGTAACTTTGAATAGACTACCTATGTAGAATAGGTATTAAATATTATTTGCTCTGTGGCTCTGTTGACCTGTTGTTTGTCGTCAAGAACTAAAGAGTCAGTTATTAATTTATTACTTACTACTTAGCATTGAACATATTTATACATATAGTTCTAAATATATCAAATCTAAATCTCATGCGAGAGATGAGATACATTCTTATTTGAATCAATCGGTTATTGGACTCAAAGAAGATCCGATTATTGAATGGGAAAATAACAATGAAGCTTTTCCAAATCTATATAAACTAGCTAGACAATATCTTTTTATATCAGTCACATCAGCACCATCAGAAAGATCTTTAGTAAGATCAGTAACATTATGAATTTATGACCAAAAGTAGAAATAGACTATTAGGCTCAAGATTGTCAAAACTAGTGTTTTTACAATCATTAGATGATAAGTATTGGTTCTGAATTTCTAATTTTCTAAATGTTTTACCTTACAAGTTGTAAATTTTATAATATTCAATGTACCTATAGGCTATAATTATTAATTACATATTAAAATATTTACTTGTTATTTATTCATATGACCTATTAATATTAATATATAAAATTATATTGATATATCGATATTTTGATACTTATAAAAAAGTTTACATCAATATTTCATTCATCGATATATCGAACCATTGTCGTTTTTGCGCAACCCTAGTTATATGGTTTTACCAATTTATAAAAGGTAGCTTGAAAATTTACTTTAAAAAACAACAATAATAATTATTTATTTAATTAATACCTTATTATAAAAAAATAAAATAAAATCTTTTATGATGTAATTAATATTAACTTATAAATTCTCTTATAGCATTATGATCCAATACTTTTTCATATTATATTTATTTTGTATTAATTAAAATTGTATAATTTTTTCTTATGATAGAATTACACATACAGTCATCTTGGAAGATCCATATGATGATCCTGATGGTTTAATTGTACCTGGTCAATCTCCTGAGCCACCATTAGAAGTACTCCAGGTAATTTTTATAGTAAATGTACTTCGATTTTAAACATGAACTTATATATTTGTGTAGAGTGATAGAATTGGAGCAGATGAAGACATTACTGAAGATATAGACATTGAAGAATTAGAAGAAAAACGACTAGAAAAGGAAGCTCTTGCTCGTGCTACTATTCTTGAAATAGTTGGAGATTTACCTTCTGCTGATATTGCACCTCCTGAAAATGTTTTATTTGTATGTAAGCTAAATCCAGTTACCAGTGATGATGATTTACAAATAATATTTAGCAGATTTGGTAAAATTGTAAGGTGAGTATTTTTATATCAATTATAATTTTATGACTTGGAAAAATTTATATGTTTTATATTCAATGAATATAACTGGTTGTAAGCTTTATTTGTGTACCCAATGAAATAAAGTATTTAGAATTTTATGATTATCCATTACATTGTGTGGTATGCTAAATACTTGTTTATTTTGTATTTAAAACTAAAATAATAAAATAACTACCCATGTTTATTCATTCAAAATTACTTTAAGAGGATGTCAGCGCTCTATTTGTTTTCTCTTTTTGGCTCACTCGTAACATAGACAAAACGAATATACACAGAATCATTTTTTCTATATCTTGAAATAATTTTAGAGTAGAACCTCCCATTACAAAAAAGGTAGAAAATAATATGTTTGAGGGAATGACATATCGATTTGTCTAAATATTGTCTCTAAATAATTTAAACATTATTTAAATGTACAGTATTTTTTTGTTTATTTTGAAAGTCGAATACAAAGTCAAATATCAATAAAATATAAAATCGATATGTCATTCCCTCAAAAATATTATTCTTTATCTTTTTTTGTAATGGAAGGTTTTACTCTAAAATTACTTAAAGACATAGAAAAAATGATTCTTCGTAAATGCGTTTTGTTAGGTTTTGTCTATGTTACGCGTGGGCCAGAGAGAGAAAACAAATAATGCGCTGACATCCTCTTATTGAATTATGATATATAATACCGATACATTATTTTGTATTTTATATATTAATTGTGTACCACGATAAAAATTAGCAAAATTAATTATACCACTTTCCTGATTAGCATGTATATTATTTTGTTACAGTTGTGAAGTTATTAGAGATAAAAAAACTGGGAATTCTCTACAATATGCTTTTGTTGAATTTGATAATCAAAAATCATGTGAAGATGCTTATCTGAAAATGGACAATGTTCTAATTGACGATCGCCGAATTCACGTAGATTTCAGCCAGAGTGTATCAAAAATTAAATGGCTTGGCAAAGGACGTGGAGTAAAATATACTGATAAAGATGATGAAGGGAAAAATATAAGTGATAAATATTCAAAATACAGAAATAAGAAAAGAGATAGTTATGACTCTAGAAATAATTATATTAAAAATAAAACGTCGTCTCATGAATCAAAACGTTATAAAAAAGATGATAATAACTATAGATATAGAGAAAGTGAAAAAGAGGAAAAGGCACCCTATAGCAAGTATAAGAAAAATGAAAAAGATAACTACAGAAGATATGAAAACGATGACAAAATGAGAAAGAAATATAGAAATGAAGGAGAAAGAAGAAATGAAAAAGATGGAAAAAATGAAAAGGGTGACAAATATAAAAGAAGTAATAGAGATGATAGAGATAAAAGAAGTGACAGAATCAAAAGAAGTGATAAATATGATAGGGATAGCCGTAGATAAGTTAATAGGTATTGAATTATGAATTGAAAATGCCAATTTAATCATTTATGTATTTATATTTTCGACAGGAAAATTGCTTTGTGAATTACTTTAAAAATATATACATAAATACATTTTAATTATTAAATTTGTATTAAACTTGAATATATTTGTTACTTGTACCAAATATAGAATACTATTCAACCAATAAATTTGTAATGTATATAAAATAGGTGCAGGCAGAAAATTTAGTACTATCATTCAATATGAAAAACAATTCTGATTGAAGATAACCTATGAAACTATAATATTACAAATTCACTCAATGATTCAAAATTCTGGGGACCAAGCTAAAAATAAAATTTGTAAAGGTTTTCAATTTACCAAATGTTTGATTATTTGAGGGAAAAAAATTAATTTGAATTAAAGATAGGTGAAAAATTATATATGTTACATTTATGAATTTACATTTATTTATTATATTATTATATTTTACATATTAAAGAAATCTGTTATTTTTTTTGTGATAAATTAAAAGGTACGATAATACTTATTCGCTATCATTATTAGTTTCGTTACAAGTGCGTCAAATAGATTGTACATATAATTGTACTTAAAGAAATTCAAATTATAGAGATCCTAGAAAAAAAAATTCAAATCGTAGTGTGTTTCACCTACAGACATTTTGAATTATCGAGGAGACTGGAATTCATGTATTTTCTTCTACATAATTGTAGAAGTTTTCTCAGGGGACTAAGCATTTAGTTTGCTTAAGGGAGTTTTTCGAATAATCTAATGACTACTATATAATACTTTATTTTATTTTTGTTTTAAAATTAATTTATTTTACAGTTAGACATTAATAACCCAGTAGGTTGAATTGATTTTTGATTAAAAAAATGGCATTTGTAATTTTTATAGAGTAAGATATTGCGTTTAGTTTCATCGACAAATAGTTTTTTAAATTACAACAATTATAAATTATTATTCTTCACTTAATTAATTAAGGGCCAGTATGGCGTAGTGATCACCCAGTTGACCACGACTCACACAGTCATCGGTTCATTTCATAGCAAAATGGCCATTGGCCAAAATGCAAAAAAAATGTGTGGTTTTATGTGATCACCAAATCCCTGCTGTCGTCCGATCGCATCATCCGGTTTCCTAGGTCCCACTCCACTGGGAGTGAAGGCCACACATGTCTCCTCTTGGAGGAGGGGGTTAGTATCATGTATATAGTGATAATATCACTGTGATATATACATAGATAAATAGATCACATGATCTCCTTACTATCCACTTGTGATAAGCATTGACGTAGACCTAGAAGTCGTTTCAATAAACAAAATACAAAAAATGAATTAATAATTATTTAATTTTGTCAAAATCTGAACTTGAAATAAAATCTGTAAATCAGGACTATCCGACTATATTATAAATATTTTTTGATATTTTAAATACAACATTCATTATTAAACATAATCCTTGTTTTAAATGTTCAATACTTGGCTAAAAAATTGAAAATTGAATAATATTTTAACTAAAATAAATTTAAAAATTTTCGGGATTTCAATAAAATATTTTATCAACGTTTGAATAAAAGTACTTATAAAAAAGCGGGCAAGTGGATGTCGCTCTGCTGTACATTAGGTGGTGGTGTGGACCTCTGACTAGGGCAGGTTAGATTTGAATGCAATGATAGGTATCATTGTATACGAAAAACGATTCTGAACGGAGATGATTAAATTTGTCAATCTAGGATATATTACAGATTATTAAAAATTTTCAAATCTTTGATTTAAAAAGAAAATTTTATATAAATTTCTAGCTTAAAATAATTTTCGAATTTTCATGATTTTTACGTATGTTGTCAAAATTTAAATTTAAATGCTTGTAAAAAAAAAATGTGACTATGCATTTCTTTTATTTTTCAACTGCTACTGTAAAAATATTTTAGAAACCTTGTATTAAATTTTCAAATCTTTGATAAAAAAGGAAAATTTTTTATGAATTTCTAGCATAAAATAAATTACGAATTTTCGTGATTTTTACGTATGTTGTCAAAATTAAAATTTGAATGCATGTAAAAAAAATTGTGCCAATATATTTCTTATATTTTTCAACTGCTATTGTAAAAATATATTATGAGCCTTGTATTAAATTCTCAAATCTTAGAATTAAAAAGAAAAACTTTTATGAATTTCTATCTAAGATAATTTGATCATTGCCGTAATTTTATGTATTTAGACAAAATTTAACTGTAAATTCTTATAATTTTTTAATTACTATAAGAATAACTTATGAGAAACTTTGTATTCAATTTTCAAGTATTTTGATAAGGCCAAAAAAATTTTATCAACCCTTCAAAAAAATTATTCAGAAAAATTGAAAATTTCAGTTGTCTATTAATATCTCAAAAAAAGTCAAAATATTTTGAAAATTAAATCATGTAAAGAAAATGCCAATCTAAATAACTGGTAAAATTGTCATGTGTCTACGACTTATACTTTTTGAATAATAACAAATATTTAAATTCGTTTGAGGATAAAAAAATTTAAAATTCAAACGCACTTAAAATTTTTCCTATAATGAAGCTTCGAATTTTATCTATAGCTATTTGAAGGAAAACTTAGTGTTGTATTTTTAGTCAATGCGTCATTTGGGGGGCGACAGAACCACTAACTTAAAAAATGTTAGCAATTGGCCCGCCATTAATACTCCAATGGGGCGTTATAATTGATATGATTTCTATAATAAAAATATAACCAATGTCCACTGCTCCAAATGAAAGATTTTTTTATCCCACAAAAGAGTAAAAAACATATTCACGAATCACCATGGGCTACGAAAGATGTGATGATTATTGCAGTTGAGAATGGAGAAGCAAGTATATAATATTGATTTACAAGAGGCTGTAAATATTTTTGCACACATTAAAACCCGTCGATATGCACTTATTTAAATTTTAAAATAACTAATATTTTTATATTTTGTATACATGATGTTTAATTTTGGAATTAATAAGAATATTTCATTATTAATTATACCTTTTTTTCTAATAATAGTGAAATGGCTTTAGCTCGTTGCTTTAATTGCTTATAACTTATAAGTTATAAACTTTTAACTCTTTGAATTGCTAGCTATTTAAAAGTTGCATTAGTTGTTATAAATAATTTCAATTAGAATTAAAAAAAGGGAAGGAAAGAATATTTACATAGGTTTGCACATAAAAGTTCGCACACCTGGAAAAAATTGAAATTACGTCCCTGCTTAAAATGTTCATAACAAATGTAATTTGACTCCGAGAGATTTTCTTATTTTTTGTTAAATATAAGAAAACTTATGGAGATTCTTGAATTGCGCTTTCAAATATTATAAATTAAAAAAATAGATGCATTTTTAACTCAGAAATAATTTTTCAAATTTTTGTGATGATGAATTTCTAAAAAATTCTATCTTGAGAGTACACGGACCGCGCACTACCGTCATGGAACAAACAGTCACTTGTTTGTTCCGCCATGATATATGCGCCGGGAGTCAAGGACGTTTTACGAGTAAACGCTTTGGGCTTTCGCCGCCGTATGTCGTTCGTAGTTCGCCAATCAGTGATGCGGTTGAATGCCGAATGGTTCTCCGTCGTCGACCGTCGTATCGTTTCACAAATTCTGTGCTGATAAAAAATAATAATAATAATAATCTAATATCATAAAACAACTTTCGACGGTCACTAGTTTCTCGTTAGTCGTCAGTAAGTTGTCGCTGATCGTTAATATTTTAAGACGCTTTCGTGTTTGCTGTGCGCGCTGCTGTCGATCGCGTATGAAGCTTAGCCAAAATCTAATCTCATTCACCTACAAATAATTTAATAATTACTGTAGATTATTAAATGTGTAAAAGTATTACTGCGTTAATCGAATAATCTAACGTTCGACGTACTTATTATAACCTAATAATATTTTATACCTACATTCACACACTATGGCCGATGAAGACGTGCCACACGCCTATGGTAATGGGCACGAAGAAAATGGACATGTGCCGGAAATTGAGCTCATCATTAAGGTAAGTCTTCGTTTAATATTTACATTGTCACATTATATTGTCTTTACATTTGCAAGTTGGAAAGTTTTAAACTGTGTGACTTATTCATTTACAAAATCAAACTGTGTGTAATACCTAAGTTTTAAACGTTTTGAATAAATATATTATGACAAATCTCCCCAATTACAACCATGTGAGTTTTTTCCAAGCAACGCTGGGTGTCTACTGACTACTAATATATTTTATATGTAATAACTAATAAAGGTGTTATTTTGATTCTCAAACAAATTACCTAAACACATTTTAAACCTAGCATGTTGGTTCTTTAAAAAATGTCGTATTTTTATGTTAAATATTGCGTTAACTGTTACTTAAACTGACAAATTTTATTTAAGTATTTACTATTTACTACGTATTAAAAAAATTTATTTACAGGTATCTAAATTGCATGATTATATCATTCATTATATCGTTCATATAATCATATTTACACGTAAATACTAAAATGTTAAAAAAAAAAATTATAAAAACTATGACCTCGTAAATATACGTATACATGACGTAAAACTTATTATATTAGGTATAGGTAGTAAAAATATGTACCATTTTGTAACATTACATATCGGCTGCGATAATATTATTGGTGAGTAAAGTAAGGTATGTTATTAAAAAAGAGGTAAATCCAATAAATTATTGCCAATAACATAGTTTTAAGGAAAGATAAGTTTTTTTCATTGAATTCACCAACATTTATTAATAGACAATTGCTGGTAAAAGGATTAAGATACTGATATAGCTTATATAAACTAGGTACTAAATATATTGGATTAAAAATTTAATATGATACCAAGATCGTTTTAGACAAAAATTAAAAGTACATAATTGTGGAAATATCAAAAATATAATTATTATTAACGTGAAAAAAAACGGATATATTTAATGTTTATATTTAAAAGTCATTAAAAACTAAATAATGAATACTATAACTCTTAAATATTAATTAGTCGAATAATTAATCAAGTAGGTAGGTAACGTAGTACCAATAATAATGACCACCCGTTGATCAACAATCACAGTCATACTCATAATAGTATAATATGATTGTAATTGTAGGTATTTATACACTGACATCGATGAGCTTTAATCTGTAATAGGTTAGTTATTAATAATAACAATAATATATAATAATTTTATTTATCATAGATATAATAATTAGTATAACTTATAATATTTAATAATTGGGTACATTACGTATAACTAGTTAATAATATTTATATTTGTCAATTATTAATATTCTTTTAAATTATTTATCTTAAAGATTTTTCTCCAAGACGTTTTAACAATAAAAAAATAATACATTACCTACTTATTAGCTAAGTATATTCATTACTATATATTTTGCATAACTAAATATAATATAATAATACAATAATAAATTGATATTTTATTTAACTCTAATGTCAGATATTCGAACAAAAAGATTGATATCCACAGATAATAGTTACTTAAAATATTACGTTTAACATTGGTACTAACAACTAGTAAGTTACAGACAAGTGGCAATAATTATCAATTATCATACTACATATTACATATTAATATATACATTTTTTACATTTTTTACATATTGATATTTATTATGTAAATAGATTTAATTGCCCTGTCATTTATATACAAAACACCATTGTAATACACTTTGAAATAATGTGTTGGACATATTATTTTTTATTTAGTGTACCAAAAAAATAATATATTTACAGTTTACACGTATTCGAAAAGCCATATAAAAGAATTCAAGATTAAGTTATTAACTACCTACTGCTTACTTTTTTCGAAAATCATGAAACTACTAGGTGCGTAGTTTAAGAGAAAGAGGTTCAGGGTGTGCATTCGCATATTTTCTTGTAAAATTCCTTTGGCTAGTCAAAAATAAAATAAAACTGCCAATAGGTATGTGTATGTGTCTTAAATATGATATTTTGAATCAGAATTTTATATTTTTAATTATATTCAAATACATTTTCAATGGCCAAATGGAATTTTTGATTAGATTCTCATATAAGTAGCCATATAATAACTTTATTGTTTGCTCCGATGAAAATATAAAATCTATCACGATAATTACGGATGTTATTTGAACTCTGTTCTTTGAGCCATTAGTAATATATCTCAAAATCAAAAATACCCCACCTATATAAATTCTTATTATACATCATATTTATCTTTAATGGATAGATAATTTAAATTTAACTCAAGACTCCATTATCTATGTTAATTACACTTAATAAGTAGTATACGATTGCGTACTGTATACGTTTTACTCAATTAATCCGCCTAATGCTTTTTGAAATGTATTATTTTAAATATTTTAAAAAGACTAGTTCGTGGTTGGTATTGATGACGTATTATTTGTTCAGAAAATATTATGTTAAATTGTAATGTAAACATTATTCACACAACAATAAAACAAATACAAATAATATCAATGTTATATAAAAAGTCGTCCGATACGAATTATATTTTATTTGTAGTCGCTACGATTCAGCACTTATGTACGATGTTCAGACGCATAATATTGTATTATTGCAGTACATAATATAGAACATGTACCTACGTAATAAAGAAATGCAAACCGGCTGCGGGTGGTGTGTGTGTGGTGCTGTAACTCCCGTACTACCGTGGTGGTGGGTCTCGCTCCAGATGTCTCGCCCCCGCATGCCTCGTCGACCTGTCCACCCCTGGGCCCCCTTTAGATACCTACTACAACACGTGCGCAGCCGTCGTTTATTTTCAGCTGCCTACGTCTCTACCAGTCACAAGTTCACTATACCGCAACTGCCAACTAAACACTAATAATTTAACAACTAAAGCATTTTAACGATATTTTTTCTTAATTTTTATAATTTATCATTGTGTAAGTATTACTAAAAATCAAAATGCCGATCGTTGTTCAAATTATTTATTTTACCGTATTGTATAAACATCAAAGATATTAACAAATAATTTATATTAGATATTATAGTATAGGTACTATGACTTGATTTCATTAGTCCATCTAAATTCTAAGTAAATGTCAAACTACATTGGATGTACTACTTTTCCTCAGTTTAAGTATACATGTGCATAATTTCATGTATATTCTTTTAAGCTATAAGATCGCTTGAAGCCAGATGCGGATTTCCATTAGGTATTGTAGACAGCTGCCTAGGGTGACAAAATTTGGGGAAGGGTGGAAAATTTTGGAGTATTATTAAAAAACATCAAATGTATAAAAAATAATTGGAAAATTAATTCCTTTTTATTTACGAAAAATAATTATGTAAGTATTTTTTATATTTTTGTATATCTATTATGGTTCACGGTATACCTATCAATTGTGGTTCATTATAATTTATAGTCATTATCATTATAAATATAGTTAACAACTGTATATAAAACAGTTTTTGATAACACGTTGGTATTGTGAATAGTCCGCCCAAAGCTCGCGTCGCCTAAAAGTTAAGTTTAGATGTAGTATAGATTAGTTAAGACGTTAAAGACACTTAAAGTTAAACATCTGTTATTATATTATATACCTTTTAAATTTTATTATAAAAAATATTTGAAATTGTAGCGTTTTACTTAATGTTCCTAACAATATGGTTATAGTTTTGTTTTATTATTGATGGTTTAAAATTAATGAAAATTATCACTGTAGGTTTTTATTAAAATTCAGTGGACATCTTTTAAAATTGCCATTTTTTCAAAGTAGGCTAGAATACTAAAGGCGAAAAAATAGTCTAAAAATGAAAATTGATGTCCACTACTATTGTCTATATATTTAATGTTTATAGTAGGTATTTTGGATGGGGTATTGTAACTTGTTCACCTATATTCTAGGGTGGCACATTTTTTGTGCCTACTCTTATAGCCGTTAAAAGGATAAATTCTCCTCTGCTTGAAACTGATAATTTTCAACATTTCCTGAGAGTTGCCTATTTAGTTTATAAGTATAGTATAGTATAGTGTCGTCTGTGTAAAATTACATTCTTATGGTATATCCATTCATTTTCTAAAATCAATAAGTTAACTATTTCCGAACTATTTCTTATAGTAAGGTAATTTTTTAATAATCTGTTTAAGGAAAGAAATTAATATTATAGTTTCACGATATTATAACAAAGATTTATTATTCAACATTTTTTAAACTGAATGATGGTGAGTGCAATGCATGAAACTTATAACAAAATATGATATCTGCATTTCGTGACTATTTAATTTTCCCTTTATCTATTCGTCTAAATTGGTACGTGTGTATTGTGTATAATGTGCATAAAATATCAATATCTATTTGTATAATGGATATCAAAAATCTAGATTTTAGATATTTTACTCAATTCTTATTATGTAATAGAATTTTAAAAATTAAAAATTTTATTTAATTGATTGAATTCATTTTAGGATATGTAGCTATTGCAGCTCCAAAGGAAAGATTTTATAAGGCAATAGTTGATATTGGAATACCACAATGATTAAGTTTAATAGATTTGACCGGTTACTTTCACTAATAACATTTATTGTGTAATACCTATATACATTATATTTATATGCTTATAAGTTATTGTGTATATATATTTTACATGTGTGTGCGTGTGGGTGTTTACGTGTATTATTATAAGTTAAACGTGTAGTTCTTGTGCTTTGTATTCATTTACGATATCATGATGATTACATGAATATACCTTAGTATATCGTACCTTCTTTCTTTTTTTTTACTTTAATATACCTAAATTTACCTTAATATTAAATTATTTATATGTCCTTTAATATATTTACACTATATATATGTACATAATATATTAATATATGTATATCGTTACACAAACGGCAATACTACGTATCTATTTTTATAAGTTTTTTAGAAACAAAAACTATTAGAATATAATACAGGTATACTTGTGTACATAAACATTTAACATATGTTTAGGCTACTGATACAGATTTTTATTTAATAAAATAAAAATACATATAAACTCTTATAATATAGTTATCTAATGTATATAATATATCATGTAGTTATATATTATTTACAATTGTGATATACGAGGGTGAGTATGATTCACATAAAATTTAAAATGTCAGGACGTCATGTGTAATGTGCTATTTATTATGAAAATAATGAATGTCACTTTAAATTTGAAAAAGATTTTAGTCTTTCTCACAGAAAATCAATCCTCTCTTTCTGAACTTGTATTTTATAGTTCAAGTTTCTCAGTTCAATAACTAACTTGGCATTTAAAAAAATGCTTCACTTCAGTACAGTATTAACAATTACTTTAATGTTTTTTTGTGGTATCAGTGACAGATATAATAATACCCAAACACTCATTAAAAATGTATTCACTTTTTCCCAAATAGAAGATACCTATAACAAAAAATTAGTTGCTTTAAAATTATAAATATACTATATATTATATATTATCTTGTATTCTTATATTATGCAATTTTTGTATTTGGAATTTTTCTACTTGATAACGATTATTACCCCATAAAATAAATTTTAATAGACAATTATCACTATTCCATTGTTCATACTTCGAATTGTACCTTTAACTTAAATTACGAAATATAAGAAGACATGTATAATGTATGTTACCCAGCTATACACCTAGCATATTTGTTTTGTTTAAATGTGAATAAATGTTGTTGATTTATCATATGTGTCTAATTTGTTTTTATATTATTATATTTTGTATGTCTTGCAGGGTGCAGGGATGTAATTAAGGAGTGATGAGGGGGATAGATCCCCACCCTAAACTTTTATTTTACTACTAACAAAATATATTTGATGGTCGGTGAGGTAGGTTACTGAATAAAGCTCACAGATTTTGCTAAAAATATAATCCTCCCCCAACCAATTACGTCACTGATGTCTTGAATCCATGGCTAAAAAAGAAACATGAATACAATTTTATATTTTTATATACACTGCATTTCTCGTATACATAAGTTCGTATATAATATGATTTCTATACATCAAGTATAAATATTAAAATAATTTTTTCTTGTTTTAAATATATTTTTTTATTTTAATAAACTAATAATGTATGTATTGAATTACGTTTATAGTACTTGTGTGATAAATATTATATAGATTGGTATACATAAACTGTTCGTGTAATGTCACACATTTAAAAAAGTTGTTTTATTTAAAAAATGTGTAGTTTACCAAACTTAATGCAAAATTCAAACAAACTTAGTCGACAGTCATTCTGTAATTAGTAAAAATTATAGCTATATTCTTAACAATTAGACCTGGTGGCCAGTTTTGTTAGGTCAAGGCAGCAATTAATCACGCCACAATAGGTATAAGCATACATCCGGCTATGGAGATTTAGTATTTCACGTTAAATAGAATTTACATCACAATACCGATAGCGTATTGTTTTAACATATACCTACATATCTATATGAAATTATATTTGATGTGCCCATGCTCATTGTTTAAAATTTGTCAATTAGATATTTAATTTAAGTTCGAACGGCTTTTCATGTAAAGATTTTCTTACAATATCACAGTAAATTTTATAGTATTTTTAATAAATAAGCAAATTAAAGTATTGACGTACTAAATTATTATATATAAACACCTATTATATTAAAATATAATAATACCTATATATAATGTAAAAATAGTAATATTAAAGAAATAGTGTGTACACATTTTTATTTGATTTTTACAACATAAGTTCATAAAACATCATTGCAATATTTATTTATTATTCTATAGTATATATAATATATATTATCATGGTTTTATAATACATTATGTATATTACTTTATGGTAATAGTGGTTAAAAATAAAACCATTATAGACTATAGTTGATAATATTATGTTGATGATATTTCTTATTTGCTTACTCGTATGTACTCGTATTTATCATATTGATATAACTATAAACGTTTATACTTTATATACGCAGAAGACGTAATATTGGCATTTGTCATCCCCGTCTTACTAGTGCGTAACGGAACTAAACGTGATTTGCGAAGCTTAAATTTTCTATACTATGCACTTGACAGAAAGAAACAACGAATGCCAGTGTTAGATAATCAGGTAGTCCGGTGCTAATGTATAATTTTGTCTTCTAAAATATGAATAATATACAGGAATACCGAATAATGATAGCATTTTATATAGAATCTAAAAAATTTGATGTATATACTTTTTTTTTGTGGGAACTATTTTATAGCCCACATCGAACTTCGTTTTTCAATATACTAATTTCAAACTTTATAATAGGGTTATAAAAAAGACAATTTTACGCTTTATTTACAAATTATTTTATGCCATTAATTAAAATAGTATAAAAAAATCTGATAATTTCTCGGATAATTCTATGTGGCCCCCAAGAGTTTTTCCTCAAAAGTCATTTTTGTTAATAAAATAAACTATACTAACTAGTAACTCCCCTTAAATAGGTACCAGGCAGAAGATAAGTTTAAAAGTGTTATAATATGATATAATTAAAGCGATAACTAGTAAATAAAATATAAGACATAATTTTCAAACCTGATATTGTGGAAATTCGTCACAGAGTCCCTTAATCCCATATTACAGTTATACACAGTTACACTATACGTATTGGTCGTATTACATGCATACTATAAGTATTATATAGTTTTGTTATTCTAGGACTACATTGCTTATTGTACATTCATTCACTCGGTAAATAGTATCTATATTTACTGTTTGTCATTTTATACGATGTTTTGTTCTCTCATTGTTAATGTGCTACAGTTTGATCGTTCATCATCCGTTGACTTGATTTCTTTCCCTTCTTGATTTAGGCCTCGTGCAACGGCACGGTTTCTGGCGTTTCAATTCTAGCTGAGAAATTGATACTCGCCATATTATGTCTGACAATGTGAAATGAGTCATTCCGTTCCTAACGTGCTGGTGAACGAAAATAAGACTTCTGCTGGAATTTATGTATAAATACTTTTTTAGTGGCCTAAATGAAACGTTGTATCTTAAATAATACAAATCCATAATCCATTGATCATATTTCATATTACAGTGTGCCTATAAGTAATTTTATAACACAAATAGTGTTTGAATACTGAATACTTATAAATTGTTTTACCTATTTATATTTACCTGTATATTTGTTTTTCACTGTACGCAATTATTTTTAACCGATATTTTACTGTGTAGGTACACTACTCTGCAAACCTCCTACCCCAGCAAACTACTTCATTCTCAGTCCGTGATTCGCAAAATAAAATAATTGAATTAATGAATTATTTTAGATTCTGAGCTGAGCGATGAATGAATATATTGTTTTTACGATGGTATGTTTTTTCCTGAGTAGGTATACGGTTTATAGTAGAAAAAATGCTTTAAACTTTTATTATGTTAGTTATTTCAGGTAGAAAGTTCTATCTAGTTGCTACTTTTTTTTTGAGGGGTCAAAAGTAAATTGATGTCTTATGCTTCTCAACCAGGAAAAAAATAAAAACAAATTTAGAGAAAATGGGAATTTTCATTCAAAATCGAATAATTTTATTTATTTGATATATTTTCATAACTTGAAATACTGGGCATTTTGAAGGCAGATATGTTCTTTAATAGGCAGGATTAGGAAAAAATGTCTAGAGAAAAAAGTCTCGGGAGAAAAAGTCTGTTTTGTAATAACAATTTCTAATAATTATATAACGATATATAATAGCTAATAAATACAAAATATTTATTAAAAAAAAATATTTTATTACCTATGTCATACTCTATCCAACCCATAATCATATACCTAATCTACTGCATGCTGATTTTTCGAATTTTTTTTTCCGTTCCTCTATCGGTAGATACTAGATAAATGTTATATACTTATATGCAATGTACAAGTATATAGTAGCATGCGTAAATATTTAATTCGGTGTAGTCCTACCCCCGACCCGCCAAGTCTGTTTTTGACTCTCCTTAGAAGTCATATATTTAATAATTTTAGTGTTATTAGGCGTTTGATGAATTTGAAAAAAAATTAAGTTGATTTAAAATTTTTATAAATCATGCCTAAAAATGCTCGAAATTATTGTCATTACCTAGAAAATTTTTCTTAATATTCCATTGTCTGAAAATATGTCTATCAACTGCTGTAAGTAATAGGTACATTATTCATAACTATTGGGGACATGTCTGTTGCCTGTATGTCATAAATAAATGGTTTAGTTAAACAAGCTATAACTTTAATAAGCTATAGCTATTAGTATATACTCTACACTCAAGTCTCAATGGCTCTATTATAATAACATTATGTATAGGTATACCATCCATTTTGTATAATAATATTTAAAATGAACTCAACATAAACTTAATATTGTATTTAATGTGGTTGTGGATTTATGATAGAATGGCTATTTCGTGTGTGTTTTTATTTTAAGATTTAGGAACATGCGTTGCCTGTAGAATTCAGTTTACGCCATCTATAGATACAGTCTAGACGGGGATATTTTATAAATAACAACTGACTATGGACCATTATTATCGTGTATGTAGTATATTTTGTGAAATATATGCAAACTGATATTATAATAAATTACTCATGTCGTATCTGAAATTTAAAGGACTGGTAAAAATTGAGTTGAATCAAAGTTAAAAACACCGTCAAAGTTCGTATTTGTCCTAATTTAGTTTCAGTATGACATGTGTTTACATAAATATCGTTTTAAGTGTATTATTTTAGCAGTTTATGGTTTACCTTGTGAATTGCATACAATAGGTAAACTACAGGTCCTATATTATACTATGTTGGTTTTTTTTATGACTAATGGTATAAATAATCTTGATGTTATATTATCTCATCGCAGTCAATTTCTCTACTTTCAGCTTGACTTCAAAAAAATGTTTCGTAGTTAACATACGGTATGTTTACCGAGTTCGACTTTACCTATAGCAAACATATTTTAGTATTTGTATACATCACTGGTTGAGCCCTATATTGTTCTAGGTTCGGGTCGTGGCACCCATTTTGCTTTCTCCTTGTCATACAATACTGTTCAATATTTTGCTTTCTCTCACATGTGAGTATATGACCCATGATCATGAGTGGATATACGTTTACTGTATATGTAAGTGTTGTCATGGTTCATTTGTTTTCTGTTTGTGTACGAGAAATCAGTCCTTAGTCTATGTATATGGTCAGCAAGGATTTAATAATTAACTTATATATGTTTACTCCATTATTTATTATGAATACACAGTAAAAACCTAATTCTTAATTTTAAACAAAATGTTTAGAATGTACTAATATAATCTTATAAATTATTATGTATTTTTTTTTCAATTATTAATTCATAAGTTTTTAACATTATTTTTATATTGACTATAAAATAAATATAACATTACCTATTTTATTTTCTAACTAAATTCAAAACTTTCAAGTAGTTTCATTAATGATTAATAGTTGTACAAGTGGTTAAATCGATAACTTTAAAAATTGGAATAAAAAAATATATGTATTTTCTTTTTTAATAACAAGTGACATTTTTCAATCTTTAAACTCTAAATTCTACACATCAATAAACTTGAATTCTAGATTATTAATGATACCTTATTTTATTCATCGCATGTGCAGCAATGTATATTATTAAGCAATGATACAATTAATTTCTGTATATTGAAAAAAAAATTAAATATTAAATAGCTTCCTAATTAATTTTTTTTAAACAGTGTTTAACTACTAAGTCTACTTTAAAGATTGCTTTTCGACTTTTTGTTGAGGTGTAAAATTATATGTGTAATTTGGTATTGTATTAATGTTTCAAAATGTATTATTTTATATGTATAATTAATTTTTGTAGAAATTCTAAGATAATTAAATTAATTAAGACCCTGCTGTACAGTATATATATATATACTGTGTGTTTCCTTTTAAAGGTAACACTAAATAATTCTGTCCAGTGACATCGGATTAATATGCGGATTTCGGGAGGGAATAGGGAATATATAAATACACATTTCTTGACGATTTTTTCATTTTTAGATCTATCCGTGTGCGCATGCGCAATACAACTTGCATTTTTTTAAATGGCAACAGGTGTTTTGAATACCAAATTCAGATAGTCCGAATTTTTTTAAGTCGATTTGGTCCTTTTTACCATAGCTCTAAAATCAAAATTGACTAAATGGCAACCAGTCAAAGTTTCGATCAAGAAATGTGTGTTTATGTATTCCCTATCCCCTCCCGAAATCTGTATATTAATCCGATGTCACTGGAAAGAATTATTTAGTGTTACCATTAAAAGGAAACACACTGTATATATATATATATATATATTAGGGTGGTCTTTCACTATAGATGAAAAAAAAAATCAAAAATGTTTTCATCTCACCCCCTTAAACAGTGTACATATATAAAAAAAATAACTACATGAAATATTGAATCAATCAAACAAAGTTAACCCGTGCCTATTTGAACTTAAAGTTTGAACTTTTAAAATTTTTCAAATTTTTGTACTTATATCATAAACCGTTGATCAAATTGAAATTTATTATAGACACTAAATTAATTAAAACTACATTTACGAAAATATTTGTTCTATAATTTTTTTAATATCTTCAATTGTTGGTGAAATATATTGTACCTTAGTATAAAAACTGTGTTTTTTTTACTTTTCCATGAATATATTTAAAATTAAAAATGTTAACATATTGTATCTAAAATAAAATGTTGTACGAGTAAATAAAAATTGTATAATGAACTTAAACTGATACAATTTTTTTTTAATAGTTAATAATATTTAATTACATAATATTATTGTAGTGTCGATTTGTTACCGTCAGGATACTTAATTTTATAATTTTTTACAATTTGTAGTAGGTACTGTTTTTGTTCTTCATCTATAATTAAAATGCTGTTATATTCTTCAATTAGCTTCATATATATATAATGTAAATTTTCTATTTAGATTTTATAGATAGAATAATTTGTTTTAAAATTGCTCATTCTAAATGTTATAAATGGTAATTTATAAAATAATTAATTTTATATTTTATTAAGTAATTAATATTTATTAGTGTTTTGCTATAGTACTTTAAACTTACAAAATGTTGACTTTAAATATGTTAGATTGATACAAATCAATTTACCTAGGTAAAAAAAAAAGTGAAGTAGCTCTGCATTGCTGACTGAGCCTGCAGTATAATAGGTGTTAGGTGCCCATCATCATTAAGTAAGATCATAAAAATATTCAGAATATTGAATAATATATTTGTACAATTAGATTTATTTTGGTAATTTATTTTTCTACTCGTATTAGTTGTAACAATATTTTTACAAAAACAAAGCTGGAAATATCTATGAAAAAAAATGTGGATTTGTATTTATAATATTTTTAGAATGTTATGTATAATATCAAATTGATATTCCTCACTATAACCTTACTAGCCTAGCTACTTTTGCCGATGACACATGCATAACATCCTCTGATCCAGATATAAATAAGTCAACGGGAAACTTTCAATCCCATCTAAATGACTTACAAAATTGGTTTAATCTATGGAGTATAAAAATAAATGAAAACAAGTCATCACATATCACATTTACGCTTCGACCAAATAACAGCCCCTCGGTTCATCTCAATAACGAAACTATCCCTAGAGAAAGTTCAGTAAAATATCTAAGTATTCATCTAGACCAAAGATTAACATGGGCCACTCACATCAAAACCAAAAGAAAATCAATGAAAATAAAACTACATAAACTTGGTCAACTTCTCCGATCTAAAATATTACTTAGTGACAAAACTCTTGTATACAAGCAATTAATTCGTCCTGCATTGACATACGGTATAGAAATCTGGGGCTCAAGGCTCAACCAAATACTCAAACCTAAATCTACTCCAATCCTTTCAGTCGATTAGTCTCAGTCTTCTGACAAATGCACCTTATTGGTATGTTAGTAATCATACAATCCATAAAGACCTGAACATTCCAACTCTTCACACCCTCGCTTCAACACACTATATAAAAAATTTCATTCTAAAACAAATAATCATCCAAACCCGTTAATTTCTAACCTCTCCTCTAAGACTCTCCCGGATAACCCCCCCCCCCCCCCCCCGTCGACTAAAACGAAATTGGCCTCGTGATTTACTTCGCTAAATAACAAAAAAAAACCAGTTTGAAGTAGTGTCAATGGACGCTCCCTTCAGTCATGCCTCCAAACCTAGTAAAAAAAATCTTATATTTACTTATTGTTTTAATTTATTACAGATTGTAAATTTATTTATATTAGGTATAAAATAAAAAAAATTATAAAAAAAAAGATCAAATTATGAGAAACTTTATATTTATCAAATGCTCAATTCGTAGCTATTAAACTATTATAATTATACTTAAATTATAAAATAATTTGCAAATTGAGTATAAATTGTATCATATAAAATATAATTGTCTATCTTACTAATGCTTAATTTAAAAGTTAAGTTCACAATTTTCTATGTCAAAACATTATTAATTATATTATACTTTTGTGGCAATGATTGACCCCAGTTCCAATGTTGTAGTTTTTATGCAGAATATTATATTACGTAATTCTGTTTAACAGTGTAATTTATGTATGCAAGTAAGCAACTAAATCATAGATAATATAAAATATATTTGAAGTGTTAGGTTGAGATAGGTCATATTATACGTATAGTGCATAACCATATATGTATATAAAAACCGCTTTAAAATATTTCCGCGAACTGTTATTGAACTTATTATTATATATTATTATATCACCCCGAGGGTCTCATGGCACAGAATGTTTCCCAACATTGGCAACACTACGCTATAATATATAATGCCTCTACTGTAAAGTGTCTTATATGTATAATGTATATTATATTATATAGGTACATATGAAATAATATAGGCTCAGATAACAAGTTTAAAAAATATAAAAACCAGTTATGGGATGTGTAAAGAAATTGTGAAAGTAGTTTGTCGCCTTTACTACAAACTTTACGATCTTATTTTATAACATTATAACCTATATGTTCTTAAAACTGTCGCTTTCATTCGAATATAATGATTATGATTATATTATGATATTATGATTACCTTCCACCCGTAGTCCGCGGGTCATGACCCTGTACTGCAAACCAAAGAAATGTTTAACCAAAAATTTAGTCAAAAATATTTTATGTTTAAATATATGCACGTTCGTTGGTGAACTTGCTATTGTAACAATAGTGGTTAGCCTCTATTGTATAAATTACGTATTACGTAGAAATTCAAAAATAGTGCGCTGGTTACTTTGCAACGTTAGATCAAACACATTATTATTATAAAATGGTATTGGCCTCTATACTCAAATAATATAAGAGAGAAAAGAAACTGATAAAATGTGTTTTAACTATTTACCATAATACCATATTATAGTAGCTGTTTATCCACGTTAGATTCTAATTGGATAACACAACATAAAAATAATATCCTATTAAAACTATTAAAAAAGTCATCCTATTGGCTATTTGTATACGTCAGTTGAACTTTTCAATGTTTATTCCAATACTACCAAGTGATATAATGTAATATTAAAGATGTTGTAGTGTTATGCGGTTTTCTGAAGTAGGTATAATAGTAACTACTAAATAGTCAATATAAAATTTGTCTATAATATATTATATATTATAATAACATACAATACATTTAATATTATCTACTCATAACTTTAGATTTGTTAGTATTTATAGTTCATCATTATAAATTATAATATAACACATAAAAATAATTAATTTTGCTTAGTCATTATCGTAAGCAATCCCAGGTCACATATTTCACTTGTAAAGTTTTGTGGTTTGAGTGTTGAATTTTTATTTATTTTCATTCGCTTGAAAATAAATATTTGCACTTTACAAATGTATGTTTTCAAATCGAAAACTTAATATTAAATACATTATTTTTTACATTTATTTTTTACACTATTAATTTACGATGATATTAATCTAACCTATTTTTTTTTAAATTAACATATACATATTAAATTGAACGTAAGTTTAACCCCTAACAATACTCGCTGTTGTGAACTAAATATCTAGCACTTTCCAACTAATATCTAATGCGTCATACATCTTTGATCATAATAGTAGCTTAGGAGTTCTCAAAGTATATACGAAATATTATAATTGTATTTCAATATTATCATTCATGAAACTTGTAAAAACATAACCATAATATTCTGATTACGTATTTGATTATTAGATATTATTTTTATTATTATTAATTTAAATTATACTATATATATAATATTATAATATTATGTTTCTTGGTCTTTTAAATTATATTAATAAAATATTTTGGTCTCTTGCAATAGTTTATGAGCGTGAGTTATGAGTTATGACTAATACGTTAAGAAAATAAATTCTAATAATGTGTAATAGTTAAATTGAGTCATATTTGTTTGCTTGAATCTGTTCGATTACATTATAGTACATATATATAGTAATTGGATAACTGGTTTAACACTACCCGTTCCTTCTATGAAAATGGAATATAATTAATAGTTTATAATTACAGTTTATATTTAATCATACATTATTTGTTTTTGTTAATATTGCTTGATAATTACTATGACCTAAAAGATGTTCACAGTTTAATATTGATGCTGGTGTAAAATTAACGATCCACAAATTAGTGTTCTGCAGTCATTAGGTTATGGGTTAGTTAGGCATAGTATATAAAATGATACGCTTACAAAACTTTATTTATAAACTGGGTGTATAATTAATATAATTCATTTAATTCAGGCTTCAACAATTGACGGTCGACGAAAAGGAGCATGTCTATTTTGCCAAGAATATTTCATGGACCTATATCTACTTGCCGAGCTAAAAACCATCAGTCTTAAAGTCACTACAGTAGATATGCAAAAACCTCCTCCCGATTTCAGGTAATTTTATTTAATGTGGTATTTAGTGTAAAACTGCAGTAGACATAAAAACGTTTATTTAATCAATAGTTATGAATTGCAATAATTTCCCTTAATCAGATGACTAAAATGAATACTATTGTCCGTAATAAACTGATGTGTGTGTGTGTGTGTCTGTGTGTGTGTGTCTGTGTGTGTGTGTCTGTGTGTCTGTGTCTGTGTGTCTGTGTGTCTGTGTCTGTGTCTGTGTCTGTGTCTGTGTCTATGTGTAAACATAATGTAAATATGTTTAAATATAATTTAAGTGGACAATTAAAATATTTTGAAATGTATTGATGAGTGAAATGATTGTACTTGGTGATTCAAAACCAATTTTTTTACGTTTGGTTTAAAGTAATACTTAATAAAATATTTTTATAATCAGATTGAAAAAAATAGCAAATATCTTGTTTAATCAAATTACCATTTTAAATATTTCAGTAGGTTTTACTAAAATTAAACGCCCTCCTTGGCACGTATTACTTATATTATGCTAATAGGTTCCAGTAGTTTCCATATAAAAGTAGATGTATAAAAATACGGTATATAGTAACTGTTAGATCTCGCATTTTGTTGATTTTTATTTATATAATGAATATTTTTTTTTGATTTTAAGGAGTAACTTTGATGCGAATCCGCCACCTATTTTAATAGACAATGGAATGGCTGTTTTGGAGAATGAAAAAATCGAAAGACATATCATGAAGAACGTACCAGGTGGATACAATCTATTTGTGCAGGATAAAGAAGTGGCCACGCTGATTGAAAACTTGTACAGTGTACGTTAAACTAGATGGTCCTATTCTAAGTCATTAAATATCGTAGCACATAAACATACCTATGTAGAGTAGTTCCTAAACATCAACCAATTCACTTTCCATTTGTGTCATTTGTTATTCACCGGAAGCTTAGAAATGACACGTGTGATAAAAAAGTAGTTTATCTGGTTTCTGTTTCTCCTTTTTGTACTTCATATATTGCTGAATTGTAATTCCACAAGGATAAAGATCGTAAATCTATAAAATTGAATAAACACATAGGAGGAATTTTCTTTGGATGATACAATGCTAGTTTCTATAAAAAATATATATGATATTTATCATGTAACTGATAGTATAGTTTTATATTATATGTTTAATTATTGTTTATGTTTCATAAAGTTGAAACATATTCATATATGTATATTTATTTATGTTTATTTACGTTGTGGAAAAACAACCATAAATTATATACACGCGTTTTATATTTTTAATATGAGATCATGATATATATAAAGTGATAAAATAATTATTGCCAGTCTAAAGTAAATATTTTGCAATTTATTTTTATTTTTTACTTATATTCGAGTTTTGGCATTTAAAATAGATTTTGGCATTGGTCAATACGCTTTATATTTGCAAGATAATCAGCATCAGAATACTATGCAAAAAATTGTCCAGCTGAGGAAACAAAAAGTACCTAATAAATTCTTATAAAATAGTTGCACGTGTACACTATTTCTATATTATATAATTTGGCCCAAATATCATATTAATAATACTCAATACTCAATAAAGCACATATATTATGTATGCAAGGTAAAAAAAAAAACAAACAAATTAAACTTTTTTATTGGTGCCCATTGAATTTTAAATTAAATAATTAAAAGATTGTTTTTATTGTATATATTTATATTACAGACGACATCATGTGAATTCTTTATATCGATATGCGAAGGTTATAATTTTTGCAAAATATCAGGGATAGAATTTATTTTGAATACTTTACAAGGAAAATATATACTCTGTCGCTTACATGTGCATGACATGTGCAAGTGTTCCTTGTACGGAAAGCAGTCAATGTATATTATACATGTACATATGTTACTCTGTAAATTTTACTGTCAATAAAGCTCTTATCACCTCTCTCTCGCTCACTCACTAGTCACTATATGCGTCTATCATTGGCTTATGACTGTTGAAATACAATATTTCCTAACAACCTGTTGTGAAGATTGTTTAACACTGTTTGAACAATGCATCAATTATCTAGAATAATTTCCGTATAACTTTGTTAAACTACAGCCCTCTATTTGTTTCGAAACAACATTCATTTTAGATTATATACATTCGTTCATTCCGACACACGAACCTACGTACTGTGCATACGCATACGCATTCGCATTAGGCATTCGCATGTATATATAGTTTGTGTGTGTGTGTGTGTGTGTGTGTGTGTGTGCGTGAAAGAGAGAGAGAGAGTGCTATGATGTTTAAAAAATGACGTTCGACCTAAATAGTAAATATCTTTGTTATTTCAACTTGTTCAAATATAATTCTCCCCTTTATGGGCCTCAATTATACTATTGGATTTTTAAACATTAAACTGAATTCTCAATTTTATTGGTATGATTTTTTTTTTTTCAGCATATTATACCATAATTTGCCTAAATCTGATAAATTATTAGACATGACTATATAACATTCAATTTATATCATTATGTACTTGTTTTATCAAAATTAAATAATTTTCTGTTTGCAGCGTAATATTTAAAGCTATTTTGTAGTTATAATTTTACACAATTAATAACCCTATAATTATTTTTATGGTGAGCAGTTGTAGTAATACGAGTAAAAAATATAACCTCGACCAAAAAAACAAAGGTTCATCAATTATTGGCGTACATATCAATTTTTTGTCATATAGATATTTCAAGTTTGATATTATCCTTTATAGCAATAACAATACGTGTTTCATTTTAAAACATTTTATTCACGTGATTCACTACCTAAGTAATTTTTTTTCCATAACTGACATACTATTTTTCTGAGTATTTAAATTTTTATTTCAATAACAATAATGTGATGGGCATATATTTTGTCATAATATAAGGAAATTTGATAGTCGACAACTATCACGTTTCCTAATATTGCAAACTATAGTATAATTGCAAAAGTGCATAATTAAAAATTAGAATTTGATAGTTATTAGATACTAAAATAGCTGAGACAAATAATACTGATAATTTTAATTATTTTAATTTAAACAGGAAATCAATATTTAAAAAAACTACTTGTGTAGGTATATAAAAATTTTCGAGTTTCTAATGTTTCTATTATACACAGATTCGTTTTTAATAAAGCAATAACAATTGTTTTCTATTAATTATTAATTATACATTGTTATAATATTATATGGATTTATAGAGATACGTAAATTCGTTAAATATAGATATTTTTTATTTCTTGTTAGTAATAATAAAGTTGTACCTATGCATGTCAATCCTACATTTCCTTGTATCTACCGAAAATGAAGATTCTCGTCAAGCATATTCAATTTATAACTGTACTAGTATTAAATTTAATAATCAAATAGTACTTGTGTATGTGTTCATAGTTGTATACTAAATAAAGATACAATCCACTGCTGTGACCGATTGATAAATATGAAGTACATAATAGATAGTACAACACATACACGTTTAAGTTTTTATTGGTGACCAGTGGAATAATACGTTTATATATAATATAAATCAACTGTTTTAAATAAAATTACTGTTAGGTATAGTATGTAAACGTTTATACCTAAAAATAAAAATAAAATCTTGTGTGAATATTTGAGTTTAATTTATTAAGGACTGTCAAATTTTTAAAGTGATTATAGTTCAAATTAAACTTTAAATATTTTTCAGAGGAAAAATTAAATAAAATTTTTATGATTTTTACCCTACAATTAAAACAAAAAAGAACTTCACGATATTTTTTGTGAATCTCTTTTTCCACTTTATGGATACGTTGACCATATATATGTATACCTAATGCACTTGATTTTTTTCACTCCATCACCGTTAAATATATAAATACCTTTTGCAATTTGTTGTTTAATGTGATTGAAAATGTTATTGATTATTTTTAAATAACAGTTTCGAACAATTCTATAATATAACTTTTATGATTTGTAGAAGCTGAAGCTGATGCTATTAAAAAAAGACGACGTAAGCATAAATAGCCTGTTGTCTCATTTGCGTAAGATAAATTTGCATTTAGAAAAGAAGAACACTCGGTTTTTGACCGGCGACACAATGTGTTGTTTCGACTGCGAGTTGATGCCCCGTCTACAACACATTAGAGTAGCTGGTAAGTTGTAATTTTATTATACCATCGTTTTATTATATATACAATATACCATTGACTCCTATTATATAGGTTAGGACGGTTAGGTACCAATATTGTATAACAAGGGATATTGATATACAATACATATATATCAATACACCCTGTTGTATAATAATGAGTGAGATATATAAAAATGCAATTCCAGGTTTAGGTGTAGGTTACATTTAGTAACTATAGGTCTGAGATTTGTACATTTTATTTTTTTATATATTAGCATATTTTTTTTTTCGTTTGATCGACTGGTATTGTATGCTAAGTGAGTACCTACGTACTAATAGCATACCGTAATTCAAAAAAATTTCGAAATATTTTGACATTGTATATTTTTATTGTTTTGTTATTGCTGTTATACATAATGCTCTTCATTATGTTCCGAGGTAGTAATTAACAATTCAAATATTGTTTTACTAATATAAATGTTATTTTATATATTTATTTATACATATTATTACTAATTTGTTTTTCATTCACATACCTCAAAAAAATCCCCCTTTCTAATAATTTGAAGTTTGAAATGATTTTTATGTTATTGATATTTCACATAGCTTTTTAAGTAATTCCTACCTATCATAATGTGCTGTTGTTGTTTTTTAATTTTTAATTTATTAAGTAGCCAAGCCCTATCTGTATATTAATTAAAATAACTGTGTGATGCAGTACGGAATATTGTAAACAAAAAATTGGAGCTGGTTTAGACATAAATATAATTTTTTATAAAATAATTAAATAAATAAATGGCATTAATACAAAATATTACCCATTTGTTCATCTTCTACACAGGTAAATACTTTATGGACTTTCAAATGCCGACCGACCTGAGGTACCTGTGGCGTTACATGTTGCACATGTACCAACTAGACGCGTTCACTCAGAGCTGTCCTGCCGATCAAGACATCGTCAACCACTACAAACAACAGCAGGTCTGTAATAACGTGCGACCTGCAGGCCGACATCCTAGTCCTTTGATACACTGTTTTTATTTTATTTTATTTATTAAGAATGAGGCTTCAAAAACTGAGTCATTAGCTTGCTTCTATAATACAATACTCAATTATATACTTATAACATACATTATACATTTTTTACAGTTAATTGCATCTCAGGTATATATCAATATTATTATATTTTGATACCGTAAGGCACTTTTTAATAGTCATCATAGTACATATATTATAACAAAATATTTGATAAAAAAAAATATTATGTCGTTCCAGTGGCGTACATAGAATTTTTTAATTGAAGGAATGGGCTTGAAAATGTATTTTGTTGTATTTATTTTATTTCTATTTGTCCAGTTTAATGTTAGAAGTTTATGTGAGGTATTTGTAAATCTTTGTATAATTTAAACTTCTCAACTTTTCTAGTAGAGATATAAAATTAAAATAAATACGTTAATGAAAATTTGTTATAACTGTTTGGTAAACTTGTTTTTTCCATCTTCGCTTCGATTGAACTTGAAAATTTAATTTTTTTCTAAAAATATCAATAAAAAATTATTTGTTCAGTAAAAAATCTTAAAACCCGAACTAACTCAGGAGACGTACCTGTCTGAACTTACGTCCTTGATCACTAGTTGACGATAATTGAAATTTGATTAATAATTTTTAAACTATAATAATTATACGGCAATGGGGATAGGGCGCTTGTCAGTACATTAGCCCACTCCCCCCATCGGCTTACGCCATTGATGTCGGTCGAATATATTATAAGTGATATGCTATACTTAATATTTTTCCTTTATAAGGAAAATCGAGGAATCATAGATATCAGATATTTTTTAATCGACAAATATTTAGGAGCATTTTGTTAGAAATTTGATGATGATAAAATGTTTTTTTTTTTTGTATTTCAATGACGATAAACAAAACGTTACAAATATTATCGACCCTGCGTGATTCAGTTTAAAAAAAGTTGTATCTAGCTCAAAAACTTTAATAATATTATGTTACAAAAATTACTACTGAAAAAATCCATCGAAACACATTTGATATGACTCCCCAACTTCAAAGTATTCCGAACCAAATATAGCTTTCACGATCATAAAATTTTAAAAGATTGTTCAATGTAATTTTTGTCATGTAATACCGACTTGTATGACTTGAAAATGTTCAAGAAATTTCACAATAGTAATATTATTATCATTTTACAAGACACGCAAAACGCACGTCTGTAAATAATATCAAATCGGACGCTGGTCGAGCGTGTGCCTACTTAAAACTGGTATATATGAGATATTATGCTGTGTATGATAATAATAATAATAATAATATTATTATATTATATGTAATAATAACAATTTTAACGATCGGCGATAAAATAATATGTAAAAATGTTAAGTTTATCAAGTATATTATCATAATTATTTAATTAGGTATATTATTATGCCGGCTCGGAGGACTGGGACAACGCTTATACCGGTCGCCCCCGCCATAACCGCCGCTCGTTCAAATTATACGATTTTTGATAGAATCTCATGTTACAGAACGTCAAGATGAAGAAACACGAGGAACTGGAGACACCAACGTTCACCACCTCCATACCGGTGGAGCTCGACTTGCAGCAAGACGAATAGAGTGGCTCTGGGTATGGTGGTCATGGATAATATCTGCAGTATGCTTAATACTTATAATATTTATCTATGAAGGTGGTATACGTACACGTACGATAATACCACATCGCCTACCAATCTGTGTGTGTGTGTATATATATATATATATATATATATATTCAGTGATGTAACACGACGATTCTCCATCCACGTCATCCGCAGCTGCAGTAGACAATATATATTTTACGAGTACCTATATGTATACGCATATAATTTGGAATGTCACGATGACATCACCGCGGTGTGCAGTATAGACAACAACTTTTACATGTAATATTATAGGTATGTGTATACAACATTGTATGTATACTGCAGAGTGAACTGCAGCTGCAGTACCTATATATCATAACAATATTATTATCAGTATAGGTACAGCATATTATCATAATATTATTATATTATCCGCCATTTATTTCTTCTTTTGGTTTGAATTTTTTTCTTTTATTTTCTACAATCTATATACAATATCATACAATACACTATATAACATACGCCTTCGTGTACTCCTCTGTGTTAATTTATTTGTAATAATATATTTTGTATTATGTATTTCATTATTTTTTATTAATATTATACAACTAAACCGAGTTATAACTTGAGCTATTAAACTATGTATCATTGTATTAACCAACTATTTATAATAATAATATACCTATCCATTATATTATATTATACGTGCTTTATATATATTTATATATAATATTATTATTGTCACGCCTATATGTACATATAATATAATGTTATCATGTACGTTTCTATTGAAGTCATACATATTATGTAAAAAATTATGTTAGTTTTTATATAGTGCCTTGAGATTATTCTAGTTATAATATTTAATATTCAAAGTTGTATTTAGTATTATTTTTGGATTTACTGTAATAAACTTAATATTTATTTAAACCGGCCGTATATACTCGTATACCTAGGTACTTGAAATTATTTCGCTCCACGACTGTTTTACAGACCACAGCTGGTGTTGCGATGATATTGTATGGTATTCTCGTGTATTGAAACCACTTGTGCCTCCTGTACACCGACACGGCGAAAACCACATAGTACGCAGGTAAAACGATAAAATGAGAAGAATATAATGTAAAAAATCATAATCATACAGAACTACAGAAGACTGGTCTGCTATGAAAAATCCGCAGAAAAACCTGCAGGGACTTCATCGTTCAAGTCTCTGCATCGGGATTATAATTTTTTATGTAGGTCAAATACTAGTACATATTTATAATCAATATTTTATAGCGTAGCCGTAGGTGTTTCGAAACATTGAATGTGTAACACAATGCTTTGTTAGTGTTTTATTTGCACATCGCATAATAAAATGATTGTGTTGTGTAGGACGTAACACGTAGGTTAACATCTGTAATTATTGAATCCCGGAAAAAAAACCAAAATGATAATGTCATCACGGAATAATAATCTATACATAATTCTGAGACAGATCCTCACTCGAACGAGCAGCTTTATTTTTAATTTGGGCGATAACTTAAGTCACTTTTACTTGCAATGGTTCAGCTAGATGCTCGTGGGACGACGTAACCACAGGATTGGTTTTAAGAATTGAAGTTCTCAGAATAGCAGGACAATTGAGTGAACTTTTTTGGTACATCTAATCTATATAATATTGTATTTCGGCCAGTGGCGGATTTGAGGGGGGGCGACGTGGCGATTACCCCTCCCTAGGGAATATTTTTTACTTAAATTATAGCACCGTATGATAAAATGGACATAAAATGCATATGTCATAGTTATAACATTAAACTCAAAAATAAATGATACAATAAAAGGTATTTTTTTTTAACATAAAAATCGGAAATATGTATTCAGTTACGTCTTTGTTATTACTTATCAATCTATGATACCAATTCGCCCTCTTCTCAAATGATCTTCAGATCCGCTACTGATTCCGGCATATTTTAAACTATATACATATAACCTTTGTGACCAATCATATCTGAACCGTTATTTGATTTAACAATTCCCATGACAATATATTTAATCCAGAACTTGAAAAAAAAAACTTTGCAAGAACACAAGAACGTAATGCAGTAAAGTCAAGGCCAGCGCAATGATCAATAGTGTATTTGTATGTTATGATCGTATCATATTCCCCCAATTATAAGTCATATTGTAAAACCAATAGTGGCTATATAAATTTAAAAAAAAATAAATATCTTTGCAATAAGTTGGACAAAAAAAAAAAATAATAATAATAATCGTATACCTATAATTGTTTTATATTTAAATGTAGGCATAATCAATTCATATCATTTATAATATCGATAACAGCAAATAGATTGTATTATATTTTGTGATTATATTGATATTTAATTCTCTGATTAAATTATTATTTTGGTTTTTTTTCCGTATACCGTAATTATTGTAACGAAGTTTTTTTTTATTACCTGTTGGATTGCATATAAGAATGTATAGGCGTATTTTCTCAGGAAAATAATTGCTTGAGGAAATCCTCCCGATTTTTGGTGTCATTTGCCTTTCAAATCTATTCTCCCCCCCCCCCTTGGGTACTTGCACCATTGGCATCTAAGACACACCATTATTGCTGACTTTCCCCTCTTTCTATTATATCCATTTGCCTAGTTTATGTATGTCCCCCAAACGTTAAAATCTCGTTCGCTAATATCGAATTTTAAGTTTCTACTCGAATTACTAAATTACAACGCGTCTATATATTTTAAGTTATTCTTCGCAAATATACCCATTTTTCGTGTTAAGAAAAATGTCTTATTACTCTATTATTAGACTACGTCTAACGAAGTAGATTCACAAGATACGAACGTATTAAAATCTCTAAATTATAACATTTCCGCTTTTGATGTTCGCGCACAGAAGTTTTTTATAGATATTTTAACATTTAGATTTATGCATAGGTACTTAAGTATTATGTTTACGATTTATGTCATAGGTACACACTACACATTACGCCTGTTATATATAGGTACACCGTACATGGACTACTGTACTGAGTACGTACTTGAGGTGATGATAATCAGATAATCGCCTGATACCTGTAATACGCGGCGAGTGGGCAAGAATGAATTATATTTTACAACGTTTAAGTTCACATTAAGGAGGTCAAGGTATAATAGTTAAAAGGTGACAAACAATTTATTGAACTAAAAGTTTAAAGTTAATATGAACAATAATATTAACTACACTCAGTATAAATGTAAAAGTTAATAGTTACAGTTTTTTTTTTCAATTACCGCCTGGGTCACTCGGTAATCTGTGAAACTTAATTTGTTTAAATAATAGCTAAATTGTTTATTATGTTTAATATTTAATTTTTTGTTTATAAGATTTTAATGTATACAAACTACAGACTTAACATTGCTTATTATTACATAGTAGCTTTAGTTATTTAGGTAATTATTTGTTGTGTCAACCAAATAATTAAATCAAGAAATATTTTTCGAACTACATACAGGTATATAAGTTATAACACAACACTTTACTAAAATCATATTTTAAAATATCCAATTTCATAAAAATTACTAATTAGAATTTCAAATTAAAAAAAAAAAAAACTATTGATCAAATGTCTACATAGATTATAGATACTATAAGAATAATATGAAATCAAATTATAAATTTATTAAAAAATTGAACTATGTCTATAAAAACAAAAATTGTGCCAAGTGTATTTTATTTCTTTATTTTCTTTATGAAGGCTTTGTAAATTTTATTCCTTTCCAAAAGTGTTTACTAAAAAAAGCGGGTAAGTCGTGGATGTCGCTCTGCTGTACTGTAGGTTACTGTAATGGATGGGATTAAATTTGAATGCAATGATAGGTATCATTGTATACGAAAAACGATTCAGAACGGAGATGATATGTCAGTCTAGGATATATTATATTTAAATATTGTCATATATTCTATTTTGAAACAAATATTTTATTTTTCAATTAAGACGCATTTTGCATATGGCATGGTTAATCAATTAGTGTAGTTATCATGTAGTTATCATAATTCATAATACTTTATATTATCATCATAGATATACATTTACCTGGTTTGAGGATAAATCGTTATCATTACGCGATTTCATAAAAATTTAAAACTCAAACGCTCAAAACATTTTTCCTATAATGACGCTTCAAATTTTCTCTATAGCTATTTGAAGCAAAACTTATGGAAAACTGTATATAGATAGCACTACCATAAACATTTGGTGAAAATTTCAAGTATTTACAGTGATTAGTTTTTGAATTACAACCATATAAAAAAATCGATTTTTTTGAAAAATGTTTACTTTTAACCTCTATAATGCACCAAGGATCTTCACTTTTACATCGGAAACCACCCCCAAAGTTTGAAATCGAAGCATTATTTCGACTAGTGATGCTGTACACAGACACAAAAAAAAAAACACACATCATTGTAAAATCAATACATTCATCACTTCGTTCAGAATCTAAAACTAGGTTTAATTATTATTATAAAAATAATAGAATAAACTAATATCATCAAAATTACCATGGCCTCTAATCAATTGCCGGACACACCTATAGTTGCAGGTGTTTATCGATGCAGAATTAGCGAATAACAAAACAATTTAATCATCGATAAAAACATTGATTTTATTTGGATTACAAATAAATAATAACGTATAATGCACATGTTAAAATAATATTATGGATAAAACATATTAAATTAATATATTATGTTAACAAAATATATGTTTAAAACATTACAATTGTTTACCGTCTACTTGTATATTATATATATATATATATATATATATATTCAAAAAATTTACATTAATATTAAACACATCATAAATGTATTCAGCAGTAAGCTTTGGGTCACATAATGTACAGATATATATTGTTCTGAAACATCTTTGTGTGTATATTTATACACACACACATAGATACATACATACACAAACACAAATTACGTTTAAACATTTAAACTCGTTAAAAAAATATAAATAAATAAGAGGAATAAATAAAATAAACAATATTTTACATTACTATAAAATATTATGTTATGCCTACTGCCTAATTTAACTTAAACATATTGATGTAATAATAAGCACTTGGAACGCACGAGCTTATTGTTGAATAACTAACATCAAAAGTCCATATGAATTGTATAAACAGTGTTAAGTAATAATATTATTCTTGGTTTGATAACTGGTTAAAAATTGAAACATTGATCGAACTCGATAGGCTTACTCTACAGATAGTTGACATAATATTATTAATTGTTAACTAATCATTAAAAAGCTAATTTAAAAATTAGTTTTCAGCTACATGTGCAATAAATTTTATTCTTGTTACATTTATGGAAATTAAACATTAAATGAATATTGATGTGTAATATATTAGAAAAAGGAACTTTGATAGATTTAATAGGTAATTTGACACCATTATTGAATTATTTATCGTTTATTATCTGTTAGATATAACTTTATTGAAATAGATTATATAATTTGTGCATTAGACAGTATACTGAGTTCTATTTACAAACAGAAAACTATTAAAATCTTAAGTTGATTTGAAAAACTAATTGAGCAAAATTGAGCATTATTTCTTTATTTCTTAGTAACCAATGACTAAATATAATTGTTTTATTGTAATCTAAAAAGCGATATATAAAAGCAGATCAGGTAAATTAATAATAATGTATGGACATTTTAGAGCATTAGAAGATGAATATTAATTTTTTATTACTGCACACAGAATTGGTTGTATGATTATAAAACATTATTTTTGATCAACATTACAGTGTATTACATTTAACACACTAAGTTATCTATCAAGCAGTTGGATTATTGATATATTTTATAAATGTTAAAATTTGGAAAATTGATTCGCAAATCGAACATAATGCAAGACATCAAGAATATTAATTTAGTTGTTTATAACAATATTTTATCAAATAGTGCATTTATAATCTCTTAATATAATACAGTGATTATATTATTATTATTAATAATTAAATATTATTACACATCACAATTATTTAAAATCATTATTTCTCATTTTATCTAATGAAATATAAATAAATAAATATACTCTATTGGTATTATTTGGCACTAAAATGTGTACATTGTTTGAAAAATATAGGAATACAAGTTGAAAGTTTATTAATATATTATACAAATGCATTATCTTTTAAACTGATATTGATAATTTTGTGACTATGTTTTATTTTATCATATATATTATTTACATTATACAATGAAATATTTCTATAAAAAACACTCCAAAAAGTATAATATTCAATAATCATTTAATATAGATATATGTGTGTATATGTAATTACATTGATAGAAAGATTAGAAAATAGATTAAACTGCTAAAAAAATAATTTATTTGGTCAACTATTCGGTTTCATAAACACTATAGCTCATTATTGAAATACTTTGCCAATTAAATTGAATTGTTGGATGCAACCAAACAAAATATTTTAATTTATCTCAAAAGCACACTCAAAAAATAAATAAAAATGAGCTAATGAAACTTACAAAATATTGGTAGATAATGACAAGGAATGTTAGTAAAAATTACTGATTAGTATTATTTTAAACTATTCATTAAGCACAAGTCTCTTCAGCCCAACCGTCACTGTCATATTCACTGCCAGATGCAGAATCAGAATCAGAAATTTCAACAGCTACACGACGTGCTAATATCGAAGCAACATCATGTAACGCATTGCTACGTTCTCCTTCTTTTTGTTTTATTTTTTCTACTTTTCTCAGCTCAACACCTTAACACAAATAATATATATTTTTTAATTAATAAACTGTTTCAACCATTAATTGATATTGCACAATATTTATATAAATCAAAATTAATATCTTACCATCTCTAATAGCCTTTAGCAAATCACTACGTGGATCATAATGAGCAACATGTCCTGGTCCAGGCGTTTTTTTCAAAGTCATTGTGCCGCTACTGATATTGGTTACTGTTGTTTTTAAATCATTAATGATACCATTTAGTGGTCTCATATTATTACAGTCGGCAGGAAGCACCAATGGTTTTGACTGAATTATAAAATTAGATGGAGACTTCTACATTAATGATAAAAATATTAAATATAATAATTAGCTAATCTCAAATATAACTAATAAATAATGTTTAAGTACTTACTTGTTTTGGTGGTGATTTTACATCTCCATTGGCTAATGATGCTGGTAGATCAGGCATTGGAGGTAATGGCGGAGGAGGTGGAATGTTTGCTGATGGTAATGGAGGACTAATAGATACAGGTGGTGGAGGTGGCGGTAAAGGTTCAGTAAAAGGTAAATTGTTCTCAATTGGAGGAGGTGGAGGTGGAGGTAATGTTTCACGATTGGAACTCAAACTACGACCTCGAGTTGGAGTGCTAGCCGATGATACAGTTGGTGTACTAGATAGAAAAATAAAGTTACTTTAATATTAGTATAAATTATAATCAATAAATACTGTATCTAACTTACCTGTTATTTGAATTATTATTGCTTGGAGGAGCAGGGGGTGGTTGAGTTGGTCTGATCCTACCTCCCCGACTAGGTGTACCTAATGGACTAATAATTTCACCCATACTGCCTGTGTACTGGTAATTATTTTGTTGCGTTTGATGATTGTATACGTTAGATTCATCATACATCATATTATTGCTACTGAGTGGTGCAGCATAGTTATTGCTAAGACAAAAAAATTCAATGAAAACTTTTTATAGAGTATTTTAAACATTTGTTAATTTACCTGTCAATTATATTCATAGGGGGAGGACTATAAATACGCCCATCTACCATGTTATTTCCAGTATGATGATTATGAAGTTGCTCTGGACCATAGGATCGACGTAACTCTATACTATTTGGTCGTGATGGTCGATGTTGATCATTCATTGATAAACCCAACATCATTGTACTTTCTTCCATATATTCATAAGGCTAAGCAAAATACATGCAATTAAAAATTATAAGTTACATAGGATTTTAATTAAAGTATGTTAAGTTTTAATAGATGATAATAAGTGTACCCAGAGTACATTTTTAAATATGGACATCGGATATTTAAAATAAAATATAAATTGTTTAAATTGTTTAAAACTATACAATTTATACCTGATGTGGTGCTCTATAATGAGAATTATCTTGAGGCATAATATATTCTCCATGCTGTGTAGCAAGTTGTCTTTGCCTTTCTCTTGTACTATATGGTTGTCGAACTCTTTTTTTATGACGACCACCGCTTCCTTCTGCTTTAGGTCTATGAGGCTGATTTAATGAATTAGAAAAATCAAAATTGATTAACTAAGTTTATAATGTAATACATAAGTAAGAATAGCCCAAATTTAATAAAATACTTTTTTTCCACGATCATGCATCATTTTTTCTGTATCTTTTAGCATTTCTAACCTCCAAAGATTGAAAAAGTAATCTGGATCTGTATAGAACTTCATACCATCCTTACCATCCTCACTATACAAAATAAACAAAATTTTACTTTTTTTGTTTAATATTTTTCAAATATTTTTTTTAATTACCGGTAAGGATTAAGTTTATATAGGGGAGGTGGCTTATCACATTGAGAATACATTTCAAGCATTGGGGCAGGCATTGTATCTCTTGAAAGAACTTGTTGATCGAATACAATAGCACTTTTAAAAGCTTTTCTCATATGAATGTCTTGTAAAGATACTAAAACAACAATATTTATTATTTAAATGAATAATATTATATGGTACATGAAATGCAATAATAAATTTAAATTAAATAAAGTATATGTAAATTACCTTCTTCGCCAGTACTATCTAATTGTTTTGAGTTGACAGATAATCTGTCTAACCTAATTTGTAATGAGTTAACTCGTACAGTAAGTGAATGGGCCTCACGTACAAGTTCGCCAAACATATCTTCTGCTTGTTTGGATAGACTAGATAACTGACGAACTGTATTAGCAAGGGTGCCATTAGTGACAGCTTCTAATTCATTAGATATTGAACTTGAAGCACCATAACTTCCTGCTTGTGAGACTGTGTTACGTGCAACATGCACGGGTTCTACGACACGCTTTGGCAATGGCATAGTTTATGTATGCTGAAAAATAAAGACAATAAAATTACAAACATTTTTACTATTTTTTTAATACAAATATAAAAAAAAAGGTTTTAATCAAAAGTTTGATATGTTACAAGGAGCTTGTAGAAAATTTTTAAAACACATTATCTATTTATGTAATAATGAATATGAATACCTACCTACATGTATAAATTGTATAATTGTATTGCAAATTACAAATAAATGTCTAAGCAATTAGTACCTACATATTATATGAACAAATAATTATGGTTTCACTCAATTTAACTAATAAGTTACCCAAAATGTAATGTCTAAAAGTTTCAATTTATTAACTGTAAAATAAATATTTAAAAACTGATTTAAATATAAAGTAAGTATTATGGATATATTTTATTTTGTTGGGTTATACTTCTGCTGTCTTCTTGCCAAAAATTTATATTTCATGCTCCCCATGTTTTAATCAATTACAATTAGATAAGTACTATATCATTGCTTGTTATTATGACATCGCCCAACTAGAGATGAGGGTCAATTTAAACATTAATTTGTTACATTGATACACATAGAATAGGGGGCATGTTGAAATACATTTATTATGTTTAAATTCACATAAATTACATTTTAAAATACATATAATACAATATTCTATATTCTATTTAGCATTTCCTACCTTATTAATTATTATTATATTCATAGTGAAGATGGATAAATGTAATTGTTTTTTTTTGATATTAATAATTAATAAATTATATTAGAATTTAGTTTTCCATATAATAGTTTATTTGTTTTTATAAATAATTTATTTGAATACATATACATTATCATGAATATTTCTATAAGATTATGAGAGAAAAATTCTCTGAACATATTTCTCTGCTGCTTTATTTTAGCACTATTAGTGCTCCTTCTAGCCTACAAAAAAAAAAAACTGTATAACACTTATCTGTACATGGTAAAAATATATTATTTATAATTTCCACATAATATACGACTTTCACAATAAAGATATATGAGTATATATGAGTTAAATCTATGCACATATAATAATATATCAATTTAAGAAAGTTGAATTTTATAAATGAGTATTTTTTTAATCATATCTCTAGTTTTGGCAATTTTTATACTAATAATTTTAGCCAAATCTATTAATCTAAAAAAAAAAAATGAGAAAATAAATAGAGGTAGTATTCATGGTCTTAATTTTAATATTTTTTTGCCATTAATGCGTACATAAAATACCTATAAATTTATATTTGTTCAACAAATCTACCTTGCAATGTGATTGGTACTACAGTACACATTGATTATTATAAAAAAAATTATAATTAGATTTGATTTAATGTATAGTTATTTTTTTAAATACATATCAGTATTATAAACATATTTAATATTATTATCTCATTACATTATTACAGTACCTAATAAAAATATCTTAAAATTTGAAAATAATTAATTATACATAATACAGAAACACAGAACAACAATAAATACAAAAAACATAGGTATCTTATTATATATTAGCTTGATGTGGTTGGGGGGGGGGGGCAATGATACTGATAAGAAAGTTATTGACTACAATTCAAATTAATCTTATAAAATTTAAAAATATTAATAATCAATTAAATAAAAAGTATATATTATAGGTAGGTGCCCTAGGTCGCCATAATTTAAGTAACTTTTATATTCATAATACTTATATTAAACAGAGGCTATGCATTAAAAAGCTTGATTTATATTAACAATTATTTATTATGAACTATAATAATTAATAATTTTAGTTCATAATAGATAGCTAAAGTAGCAATTAAGCAAAAAAATACAGTTACTTATCAAAACTTTACAACATGGAGCTGCTACTGAGAAGAAGATGGGGCTACTAAGAAATGACCTTATTTAATAATGTAACATTGCAACCTATACAAACGATAAGCCTAAAAATATTCACCCATATTAATTTACTTTAAAAACTGATGATTAATAACTGATATTCCTTAACAATATTGAATCAAAATAAGGTGTGGAGGTAATAGGTATTACCCATGTTATTCTCTACTTAACTATAAAAAAACTGTTTAATTTTCCAAATAACTCAAACCTAATTGTTCATATAATAACTACTGTCCATTAGATACAATAGAATAATTACTATGAGAAACATATTGTTGATAAAAAGTAAAACTCAGATAAATTTATTCTATTTAGTATTATTTAGTCATAATGCATATCAGTTACATATTTTTACTGATAAGCATGACACACAGTAGATATCTAAGTATCTATGTTATGTTAAAAAATAAAATAAGATCATACATCTATACCCAACATTTCTGAGTTATTGTCAAATAATACAAATAAATAAGATGTCTGTAAAGAAATTAAATCGTAGATTAATTATAACCAATAAAACTGAAATTGCTGTCAATCAGAAATGTTTATAACGGGCGTTTCCCGTGATATAATTAGTAATTACAAAAGTTGTGCTACATAGACCTCTAAATGACAGCTTATGTTATAGGTTACTGAGAAACTCCTAACAAATTGCTGAAAACATCAATTTTACAGCTGATGACATCAGATTATGGTGACCATAGCATTGATAAAATATATAAACATCCAGTGAAAAAATTCTAACAAAATAGGTAGGTCAACTACCTAGTTAGCACCTCGACAATGTAGAATAAAGACAGATGACAAACAAATTAAATCGGACACCTACATACACAACAGCTCGGTACATAATGTCTGGTCCATGTACATGACATGTTAAAATCCATATTCGGACAGCATATAATTATGATGCTGTATACTTAAGACAGTAACACAGCTATCATCGATCAGATTCTATGGACAATACATAATTTACTACATACCTATACAAACATACCAACCTATTAATGTTTATCAATATCAAATTTTATATCCTGCCTATATCATACTTCCTTACCAACGAAAATACGGTAAGTTATGAGGAACAAAAATTATAATAGAATATTAACACCAACAACGCAATTGCTCAATGCGACTTGTTGTCAGTGGTTCGTCCACTCACCTCGGCGATCATTTAGCAGCGATCCGGCCGATCCGATTCGGGTGACGCCAATTGATCGGTGTACTGACGTCCGTCACCGTGGGAACATCGCCATGTCGACAGGTCGGACGCATCAGACGTCGATGGGACGGTACGAACGAAAACGAAACAGGCGGCGAAATTCGTGGCGCGCGATAGATAAACAACACGGTGGCTCAAGGACTGGCGTGTCGAGGCGGAGAAAACGTTCGATAGTCGATACCATCGATTATCAGTCGCGCTGGTGTAGTACGCGAGCGACGGGATCGTAGTACCAACAAATGGCGTACGGTATAAAATATTATATTATATCGTCGCCCTACTCGCGGTCCATGGAGGAAAAAATGCGCACGAACATATTTGGATAATATAATATATAATCAAGGATCTCGACACCTACAACATTTTTATACATATTATGATGATACGAGTGTTTATTTTTAATACATTTAAATTCGTGCTATTGACCAATGTCCAATAGTTATAAGCATTAAGCACCGTTTCATGAAGGCAAAAGACTGGAATAGGTCTTTACAGTATTATTAGTATTTCGATATTATTTATCACTTATAGCAGTTAAAATTTAAATAAAACAATTAAAGTATATTGCTTAAAGTCTATACTCTGAAAGTCTGTATCAACTATCAAGCGCGCGTGTGTACCGCCAAAGTCTATATCGATATATCTAATTTACAAATATTATAATAGTAAATAGTATAATTTGATATCATTTTAATATGAAAATATGTGTTATCTCGTGATATTAATACAGGAAATATAAGTATATAAGATGTAATTAAATGGAATCTATTAAAATGTATTACCACATTGTCCACATTTAACTATAAACATGTTTACTAACAACCCATTAACTGTTTATTCATTCGTTATTTAATTTTCAAACTTAATTAAATAAAGAAATAGTTCTATACTCCTATGATATAATGAATTTATAATACGTATGTAATTTACATATTTATAATTTTCTTCTATGATAGACATAATTTGTATGATCAAATAATGAAAAAATTGATTCATTTTATTTCAAGTTAATGCACTATTGAGTATAATAGCACATATACCGATAAAGTATCAGTTCAGTAATAAGAATCCTACTACACATTCAAATACGACTGGTCTGAAAGTGGTAGATGGTAATTTTCTTAAATATATATAGGACACTTGTTGAGTTTAAGCGATTCAATTTGAAAATCATAGCTCTTTTTAATATACATTTTTGAATAAAAATATAATTTGAATTCCGAGTACTATTTAGTTTTGTTTGTAATAATAATTAAGTACACTAACATAACATTCATATTATTAATTAGTAAAAAAAACTCTTCATAAGTTAACATACATTACAAATTCATGAATGGGGACTACTTTAAATTTAAAAAATAAACATAAATAATATAATTTTATATATATATTTTTAATTATTAGAACTTAATCTATTAAATATTTATTTTAAACACAATTTGACAAAATAGTTACATATACAAGTTGGCTGTTGTATATTATATCAATGATAAATAAAAATACATTATGATGTAGTAGAAGGAGGAGACACAAGTATAACCCCATCCCCTCTAACAAACAACATAGGTATAGTACGTTTAGTAGTTTTATATACTTCTTCAAATGTTTCTTCATCTACTTCAATTGTAGTAATAGTTTCTTCAGCTTCTCCTAATACCATGTTTAAATGTTGATCAAAAGCCTAAAAAATTAACATATTTATTTTATTCAAAAATATATATATTGAATAATTAATATTTAATTGATAGTTAACTGGGATAAATTAAAGATAAACACCAAGCCAAAAATTGTATACAAGTGTTGGTAAAATTGAATCATTATTATAGATTTTCTCGGTCTATATGATGATAACTGAATTATTTAAAGTTATATTTTAGGCTATGGTTACTTGATCTTTTTCACAATAAAATCTACAATATTAATAATATTTACATGAAGTCGACCACGTAATTCTCGGTCGTGGCGCATCTTAACATAGATTCGTTCATCAACACTAAGGCGAATTAAATCAACTGGCTCTTTGATTGTCACAAGTGAAACTGGCTGAAATAAGTAAAATCATTAAATTAAGTGTTTACTGCTTATTAAAAAAAATGTAAATAGAAATTATTGACCAGTTAACATTATTTTACCTCTGATTCTCCTTCTGGCATTTTAGTTACCATAAATAAAACTTTCTCAAAATTACTTCTTAAATTATCAGACGTTAGCTCAGTCTTAAATTATAAGTAACAGTAAATAAGAAACAAACAAATGAATGACTTACAATTTACAAATAGTTTTTAATTTTACTGGTGATTGACGATTGTTATTAAAAACTGAACATAAATGATAAATTTACAGAAAACAACATAACCTCAATGATTTTGTTGTAGCTTAATAAATAAGTACTAGAGTGCGCTGTATGTTATTTTAACAGTATTTAAATAAGGGCTCAGCCAACAGTCACAGTAGTCACACTGCAGTATTTTCGCTGTCGACGTTAAATCCGAACGGTTTAACTGCCGCCCACCATGGGGCATGGATTTTACATTTTTACGTTACTGTGATCGAAATTGCAAACAATTGGATTTGGATTGTTTAAAAAAACTCAAATTGCACCGCTGTATCTTTATAGTTTTCACTTTTCATTCAGAAACGGAGATGAACTTAAGAGTTAAAGCTTATAGGTCTTAGTTTTTTTTAAAAATATTTTTGATTTTATCTGTAATAATAAAATTATTAAATAAGCTTTAGATAAAATAAGAAATATATAGATATTACAACCGTACCTGTGTAAAAACAAAAAAAATCGATGAATGTAGGGAATATGTGGTAGAGATGAAAACTTCCATATCATGAAGTAGTTGCTATACAATTGACAGCACTTGAAAGGCGCTAATTCTTCCAAAGATTCACTAATTCTCGCGGAGACCTTGTTTTAAATTAGTAAGACGGAGACTACACATGTGTCGTGTATGTTACGTAATTCATTATAATATTAATTAAGTTATTATATCATTATGTAATGGTTTATAATCATCGGTATCGACGCACTTGCGCGATTACCGACTTGTGCACAACTGCACAATAAACAGTCTTAACTCTTAATTAGAACGCTCTCGCTCGCCGACGTTTTGTTGTTCCTCGTCCATGTTCTGCCGCGTAAGTGCAAACATGATGACATGCATGCGAGTAGCAAATCTGAATTGTTTCTGATTTCTAATACGAGACGTTGAGTGTTGAAACAACATTGTACGGAACGCTCAAAATAAAATTTGAATATCATATATTATCTTAATATCTACCCTTTACTATTTTGTACCACTAAACCACTTGAATTCCTGATTAAAGTCAATAAGTACAATAGTATTAATAATAAGTAAAAGAAAATTGTATTCATTTGTGGAGCTATTAACTATAACTAACTGAAATTAAACTATAGTAACAAATATGACTATAGTCAAATAGTACCAACCACCAAATTACATCAATTTTGATAAAAAAAAAAAAATCATGAGCATGAATTAATTACGTATAACATTGAAAACGTTGATTTAGGGACTGTAAGTTTATTTACTTGGTGGGTGATTTTAAATATACATTTAAATATAACGGGAACGGCATAAGTAGGTTTTTTAGAGTTGGAACCCTTTAGCTAGGAACTGCTTTTTAGCAGGCCTAGATATATCCAAACTCCAAAGTCAAAAAAAAAAAAAAAAAATAATATATTTCTTGAATTAAATTTTAGATTTATCTGAACTAGGAAGTATCATCATAATGATTATTGATTATCTATAATCTATATTATACTTAATTTAATTATTTATTAGAAAAATTGTAATCCGTTTAGTATTGCAAATTGATTGACGCAAGGATGAGAAATTAAAATAATATTGACATATTTATATTTAAACCTACTTTAAAATATGCAATGAAACGTACTATAGTACTATACATAACACATATATATAATATATATATATCTGCAGTATACTGTGAAAAATTAACTCTTTAAATCTTTAAACTCAAACAAAAAAAGGCCGATCGTAAGTGTTTGGGCAATTATTTCATAATACAAATTTGAATACATTTATGTGTTTACCTCGGTCCTATTTGCGTAGAATCTAGATGAATTTAGAAATGTTCATTTGAAAATTGGCCTTTTATGGCCGGTTAAAATATTAAAACTCAGTGGTCCGTTACCTAAAGTCAATTCGGTGCTGCCTGAATAAGTGCCTTTGATATACATCAAAAATATTTGGAGTGCTAACCTTGATTATTATAGTGATTAGTGGTTAACAGCATACTCCATATATATAATATACATTTATATGAATATGTAAAACTTTAATACATTCCTTCGAGTAGAATTCAAAAATACATTACTGACTGATTGAGGACGCAAATAAGATAATATTTATTGACGTTTTTCTGCGTTCCGATTTCAACCGATAACCAGTTAAGTTGTATATTTCTACGTCTCTGCATCAACTTATTGAACTATATGATTGTATTGTTTTGTTCTTATATAAATAATATAATATCATACGAATGTGGAATGTACGATACACAAATTAAATTAGGTAGAAAGTTAATACTAAGTACAAAAAAATAATATCAACAATTGAAATATATTATGTAGCCTAGTACAAGTGTAGAACCCATAGTCGAACTAACTAACTAGTTGAGTATAAAAGTTAAAAAAATATATATATATCTTCTAAACTATATTTAATATTTAAATATATTATACCTACTAACTTGAAATATTTCCAATATTTTTCACTAATTTTATATTTCTACCAAACTTCATGGACCACCAGATGCGCACATTCAAAAATAAACAGTATTTTAATGTGCAGTATATTATCGAAAAAGTGTAGAGTATAGGTCAGGGGTCACCAAATGACGTCCCGTGGACACATTTTATCTAGCCCACAAATAAGAGAAAAAAGTTTTAAAAAACCATTAATATTATACGTTCTGGTATTATAGGTAGATATATTATCGTTTTTATTCATTGATTTTTACTAACGTCTGCATTTTTTATGGTCCACGGACAATTTCAAGATTCCTTATTTGACCCTTCAAAAATATTAATTGGTGACCTTTGGTATATCTAGGCATTCTATAGAACACTTTGTAAATCAGGTCTATAGAAGGTTGAGGTATTTTATAGAATACAAAATTCAACTCTTTGACAATTATCGATAACATAATTTAAAGAATAATTATTTAATTTATCATAAATAAGTTCTCACTTTTTCGTCACTATTTTTTAAGTCCAAACATTAACTCAAAGTTGCGCCACTGCAGAATATATAGTCATACATAGATTCATAACTTACCAGACCTCTTATTAGATCTTTACGTAAACGAAAGTAAGGATTAAAAAAACGAGGAATGTATAGTAAGGGTCTTGTAGGCAATAGAGAACTTTCTGTAATCATGCGTCTACATATATTATAAGGTAAACTTATTCAAATTTGCCAATTAATATATTATAATATAATAGGTTAGTCCATTAAACTATTGCGATGCCCATAATAAAAAGGTGTTAAATGAACTTATTAGTTATTAATTTAATATTCACTTCGGAAATAAATACAGTAGGTATATATTTTTACTATTGTTTCCTTGCTTTTGAATTTGAAAATTCTTAAATCTTTTAATTTATTCAGGAATCAGGATATTCAATTTGATTATCTGCCAGACATAATTTTCAGATACAAGCATACAACATAGAATATGAATTTTCTTATGTACTGTAGTGGTAATTTATTAAATATACTTTTATATATTTAATCAATGCGGTGGTCTCTGTATATATATATTAAAAAACAAGAAATGACGTATAACGATAATAATGCATGTGACTAACCTAGAGAAGGACGGTACGTTGCAAATGTATTTAAAAATAGATTTTGATTGATCTATACATTACACGGATAAAGTAGTACAAAATTACTTTATTTAAAAATTTAAATCTTTTACATTTTACATTAGTGAAGAGAAAAATTATGGTAATTTACTGAGCATTAAAATTCTTAGTTATTATTTAATGAATAATGATTGTTAGAATCAACACAATTGAGTGATCACCGATTACTGTATACAGAGCAAAATAATATAGCCATATTGGTTCACGAGTAATATTTAAAACATGTTTTTAGATTTTGATAAACCTGTTTTTTTTGTGCTTAAACTATTTTATTATATTAAAAAATTAAAACACAAATGACAAATGTTTATAATTCTGGACAAGACAAATAATTATAACTTAAATAATTTTATTCAAAGCAAAATTAAAGTATTTTACCTATTCACATTATCATACTATATTTCATAATTCGTACATTGTACTTAATACTTATCAAGTATATTTAAACTTTTTTTACAACTTTCCATACCATATATAATGCACCTATATTCATAATCAGCATACTTTTAAATTATCACTACATCGATATATGCGCTGGGAAATATTTTAAGTAGGTACTTCTGTTCCTGTATCTATAGGTATCTAGATACCTAAAAATGTGTTTAAAAGAGCAAAATACATGCCTTCATGATGTTTGTTTACAGACTCGCTCACCTTGGTGCAACCCAGTATGATGTACATATTAGTTATTATTATTATACATTTTTAAACATTGATAAATTATCGAATTTGATTAACGATTGTGTTTATTTGGAATTGTCGATAGCTATACGTGTTTTCTTTCATTGTATCCGTATGGATGAAATTAATTATAAGAACTCCATGTTATTAGACGTCATTGCAAAATCAGAAACAAATTCTCGAAAGACCACATAAAATATTATGATCTATCTGGGGAAGTGTGGAGCATTTTCAGAGGAAAATTTTAATATCTCATTATAAAACTATATAAGTCCAATAACAATTCTACAGGACCATTAGGACCTCAATATAACTGGCAACACTCCGAAGATCGAATTGTATTAAGAGGATAGTCAAAGAGCTTAGAGCAGGTTGCAACACCATTTTTTAAAATTAATAAAATAAAAAATAAATGTATGGTTTGTAAATCTAAAATTAATTACAAACAAATATCAGGAGGTTATTAATGTCTTATTATTTGTTGTACTTGTATCTATATTTTTCAAATTTAATGTTTCATTTTATGCATATTTCTATAGGGATTACGTATAAGTTCTAGGGTACCTGTACGCTACACTTTAACATTCAAAAACTGTGAATCGTGAATGTGATATTTATCAACTATCAAGTGAGTATCATTATACTTATGGAATATTAATATAGCAAGTATCTATCTAGGTATAGTATAATACTGTAATAGAATTCCAAGTCGGGACTATTCGAGTATGACGTATCACGTATGCCTGAATAGGTATCATAAATGATTTATTAATATATATAAACAAATAAATAAAATGTAAATATAAAGATTAAAGACAAATATCATAACTAATAAATTGTGGTAGTGTTTTATAAATTTTATTACTTGGCCGATGTTACTGAAATTTCAGATAGTTTTTAGGTAACTTGAAAGATTTAGAGAATAGTTTGAATCGTTATGATGGTTATTTTTTAATTTTTGTTGATACATGTAACATGTTATATAAATTATAAACTATAAAGTATAAACAACCGTCATACATGAATGGTTTGTAACTATAGGTGTATGTGTATAACCTATATAGTGTTGGCTTTTAGCTGCTGTTTCAGTTTTTGTTAATGAATCGAAACTCCATTTGAAAGCTTCAAATTAGAGTAATTCGACGGATAAGAAACAAAACTCGATGCTCATTGTTTAGACAAACCCAATGATTTGTTAGTATATAATAATATAATAAGCAGCAAACAGAATCACCAAAACCATCTTTTAATGTGTATATCTAAATCAGTGGCGTGGCGAAGAGTAATTTCATTGGAAATTTCCTCTGGGATTTTTCAAATATTGAGGGGTGGGTATCAATGATTGTACGTATTTAAATGTGAATACATGTGGGGTGGGTCATCTACATGTGGGGTTGCCTCTGGAATATTTTTAGCTCGCACGCCACTGATATTAATGCTTTTCAGTTATTTAATATTTCAATAAAATATACGTCAATCAATCAAATTTCATCGAATTAAATTAAATTCAAAAAATGATATATTAGGTATAACATTATAATTAAAAAAAAATAAAATAACGCTCAACCTATCTGTAACTATTTCTTATTTTTTAAATCTGATAATAAACCTTAACCCCTTTGCTAATCGGGCAGAGCTGATCACGGGTAATTCAGCCTTCAGCCTGGTATATTATGAAATAGATAGAAATACCCATGAGTTTAATACATTATATACCTACACCCAGTGGCGGATTTAAAGGGGGGCCGAGGGATTAAGATATGCGTTTTGGACTATGCCCCCCCCCCAAATTAAATCCTGGATCCGCCACTGCCTACACCTGTTTACTAAGTCTACTATTAGACATTAGTACTTACCTACCTATATGTTATAAGTATTTAAGTACTAAATACTTCTACATTTTTTATCAATTTAAGTACATTTTTAAGAAAAATTATCATACAAATAAACGTATACATACCTATATAAAGTAATATAAATAAAAGTGAATTTTTTTGGGATATTTGGTTTTAAATTGTTATTTGAATTTCTAAAGCTGGATATTCTTATATGATTTGTAAATATTCAAAACAGCTAATTATAGCTAGGTCTAGAGTCTAGACCAACAATTTTTTTATTATTAGCGTACTCTTAATCCAGTACCTATAGGTAATATTCAACGGTATCTAGATCCCATAGTGGATCTCCACTCATTTCACAGTTGTTATATATTTACATCAATGTAAAATATTTAATAAGTTATCGTTATTTGAAATAAAGGAATATACCTAATAATTTAAATAGTTTATAAATTATAAGTACCTATATAATAAAATGCAATAATGTTATTAAACCTTTTCTTTTTTTATTATGTAACACCTTTAAAAAAAAAAAAAAAAATGTATCTTGTCCCAATGGCCAAGTTGCCGACGGTTATTTCTTTAATAATACTAATAAAAAAAAATGCGATGATAAAAGTAAATTTAAACACAAATTTATTTTTATTTTTACTGATGTTATCAACGGTTTTTACTTTTTAAGATTTTAATCAAAGGAACTTTTAAACACTTTAAATGTATATACCACTAAAGGAGTGTCCCGTGGCGATAGACACTCTTTTTCTTGTAAATTGTTAAATAGCTATATTTATATAGATGATTTTTTTGAAAATGCTGATGTATTTGAACGAGAAATAGTTTAATGAATAAACTTTGTGTACCAAATTACTAAATGCCGAGGGCAATAGATTTGGGTGATATTGAGGTTATGTCATGATGATTTGAAAATTATAGTATATCTAATTAATACTAGGTAATCAATAATCTATTAACATCTGTATTTTTTTAATTGTCCGAGTATAACATAATATAACTTATAAGTACTTATTAGCTTGTATGGGTAGGTACATATATTGTATAGTTTTATAAAACCTAAGTATAGCATATATAAATTAATAACTTATCAGAAACTACTAGTTTGTAATTAAAATATAATTAAATACATTAAACTTTTCAAAAAAATTATCTACGTATAAATATACAGTAAAAAAATATGTTCTCAATTTCTCATTAAAAAAAAGTTTGTATCGCCACAAGACCACTCTTAAACTGGTGTACAAACCTAAGTATCTATTTGAAAATATAATTAATAGGAAGCTATAGTCCCGCACGTGTTGTCTTCGTCTTACAAGTGTGTAACATTGCAAATTTTACGCTTAGCAGATCACGTTTAGTTTCATTAACTTAAAATTTGGAGTGAATTGACCTCTTATAAAAATTAAAGGTAACATTATTTTCGAGAGCTACTCATAGGCTTTTTATTATATTTTAATTTTAAAGCATGTTATGAGTATTTTTAGATAAACAAACCGTCTATAATTATAATACACATAACTCGCTTTAAAATTAAAATATAGTAAAAAGCCTATAAGCAGCCCTTGTTACTAATGTTACCTTTAATTTTTATAAGAGGTCAATTAATTTTAAATTTTAAATTAACGGAGCTAAACGTGATCTGCTGAACGTAAAATTTTCCATGTTACGCACTTGTACGACGGAGACAACACATGCGGGTGTAGCACTGTAGCGTCCTATTATTATTATTACAAAAATTGGAACTGGATATATTATTATGACGTATTGTTAAAGCAAAGTGGGAGTATGCCATGCTTGGTGAATCACCCTGACCACCCTGTATATGTATTATATACCTATAATAAATAAAATGCAAAATATGTATATTTATTATTTTACACTGGTTAATAATGGCTAATGACCATTATAGGTACATTATGTAGCATTATGATGAGTCTGAAATAGTGGGGATTTCCTGATAAACCTGAATCCATGCCCTACCATGAATACATTTATAATTAATAATAACACCATAGTACATATTATAGGTGCGTTGTATATGCGTCAAGGAACATTAGTTACAAACACGATTTAAGCCATCACACATCGTAAAATATTTTAATATTTCGCCTTGATATAGAATATCACTATATCAGTATGATGTTCAAATGTTTAAGTTTCAGTTTATTTGTGACAGCAGGTACACATTAAAATAATCTTTCAAATCAAAATGTCAACTTACTAATTACAACCAAAACATGTTTACTTTGATTAAAACCATATTTTATCAGTTTTAGCAGCTCAAAACACAGATTATAAATTCTTAGGATGTTTTTTGGAAGAAAACTTATTAACTCTTGGAGAAGAGAGCCGTATTTTAAATCCAGTAACACCTCAATCTTGTTCAGATTTTTGTTCTGAAAAACAATATACATTTTTTATTCTTAAATATGAGTATGATTCTGTTGTATTATTTTATAATAAAATTAATATATTGTTTAAAAAATATTAAGCAAAAACGCAAATTAATTGTTTAATTTTTTTAGCACCTGTTATTGTAGCAAAAATTACATATCAAGACTTATGCGACAACTTGATTTCGAATGTTCAAAAAAATGTTCAGGAGATAGTTCAGCTTCATGCGGAGGAGCGCCAAATTTAGTGTCTTCGTATATAACGGATAGTTCAAGTACCTAAGTTAAAATAATTAATTCTAAACATTTTAAATTTATATTAAAACGTTAATTCTTAATAACCCTGTATTTATGCTTTTAATCATGGGAATATGCAGGAATCAGTCATTATTTCATTAAGTACGATTTTTAAGGGTGAGTGTTAATGATGCGATGGAGGAAGTCCCCTTTGGCCTAAATATTTTTTTTAAATACAACAATAATCATGGTTCACCAATAAATGATATAATATAATTAAAAAATACAAGTAAAATGCCGTTGTCAGCTGATACTCAGAATGTCATCGAAGAATTTTATTATACTTTTATTGGTATAGAACTATTTTTGGTTTGTTTTCCATTCGACGACCGTTCCTTCTTATCGACTTCAATTATTATAATAGTATTGTTCAGTACCCATGTTGATGTTAATATACCTTTTAATAACATAACATGTTATTAATTTTATTATTGAATCGTTCTTCTTAATTGACTTAATTCGTATTAACTACGGTAGTACCTTTCTTTTTTTTCCGTTTAAAAACAAGGAACAGATGGAAACTGTTTACTGCAATAGTGCAATACTTCCCGGTCTCGTATTATTGATTCACCAACTTCAAATTTTATACATAGAGGGGGCCTCTAATCATCATGAACAGCTGGCCTTCAGCTGTCAGCTCACAGAATTACATCACATTTAATCTACCCGTCCATCTCTTGCCTCTGCCTATGGTGCTCAGTAGTCTTCTTTTGACCAAGCACGTCACCCTCACCACCAACATACCAAACGCTAATCTCTGTTTTACCACTGACGTCTCAATCCATCGTCTCTATTATATAGTTTCTTACCCTAGTCCAGACCAAAAAACATTTTCGGAAACAGATGCGTTTCTGATATTGTCGTCGACAAATATTTATGTTACCGCTAATGACGGGAAATCAGAAATATATTGTTGACGACAAGTTTTTCTTTTGTCTGGACACCTTTAAATGTTTAATTAGATCTAATCGATTTTACTGACTTGTATTTAAAGAACCTACATTTTTTTTCAATCTTCAAAATCTGGGTACCTATATTTAACTTATTTTTAGAACATTATCTTAAATGTGAAAATTAACAATCAAGTTGTATTTTTTGCAAAATTCTCATACGAATCGAAGTGTCATATCATTTTTACGCTTGTCGTGCGTTTTTCACGCTCGAGTCGCCGACTAAAAACAAAAATGGTGTGACACATCGATTCGTACGAGTAAACTAAAAGGTAAACATTGGTAATAGTTATTTGTTGCCATTTACCATAAGTACAAAATGAAATGTTTATCTTATCGAGTCAAAATAATTATGTTACTGCGATATCCAAAAACTGGTATTTAAGTATTAAATATTAATATAGGAACACAAATAGTTAGTTTCATTCATCTCTAACTTATGACTTATGACATTGTGGGTACTTTGTACAAGTTACCATATTTTATTACCTGTACATCTAAAACACATATCTAACTTAAATTAGTTAAATTCGATTATTTTCAACTCTGCCAACACTAGTTTTGTCATTATTTTATCATTTTAGATTCTGAGCGGAGCGATGAATGTATTGATTTTACAATGATGTGTGTTTTTATTTTATTTTTTGTGTCTGTCATCATGTTTTAGGGCAGTAAAAGTGCTTCGATTTTTGACTTCAGTACCTTGTTCGATCAGAAAATGAATCTAGTTGATACTTTGGGGGTCAAAAGTCTTAATAATCGGGTTAAACAAACTGAAAATTAAGGGGAAAACGGGAAATTTTACGCACAATCACTTTTCAACAAAATCGATTTTGATTTTTGATGTAACTTTATAAAACAAATGACCATAGATAAATGAAATTTTCACCGAATGTTTATATAAGTATATTATATCCACCATGCAATTTTCAAAAATGTTCGATTTAAGTTGAACTATACATCGGTATTTGCAATTTTCGATCACTATTAGTTTTTTTTAAATTAATATCGATAAAAATTTATTTGTTTGGTAGAAAAGCTTGAAAATTTAATACAAGGCTTCTATCGTTCTATCGTAAATAATTCGAATATTTGAATATTCGAACATTCGATGTTACAATAGGTTCCTAATTTTTTTATCCTATTTTCCATGGCAAGCTTTTTATACTATTTATTATTAATAACTAATTCATATCTACACAACTAAAGATAATGTATGTCAATGATTAATCGACCTAAATACGAAAATAAATCTTATTATCTTTTTGCAGGTACCTGTTCGTAGTTACCATTTATTTATTTATTATTTTTTTTTTTGTAACTTATACATTATCATTAATAATTTAATTATGATATTCCAGTATTTTGCACAGTTTTTATTTTTGTATTTTAATAAATAGCCCTAAAATAGTAATTATCGCTGGCTTCGAATCCACTTCTCGCAGGCCTTTATGCACTATATAATTCCCATCACTAGTAACTAGTAGGTACTATAACACGTAATTAGAAGAAATATTGTTCACACAAAGCCTCCTCTGCTATTGGTTTAAACGGAAAAAAATGGTTCTTTATATATACCTAATATATAGATAAAATTAAACCACTTATATCCAGAACCAAGAGATATAATTAAAATTAACCTTTTCATAGAATATTTAAAAAATAAAGTCTACTTTTAAATCAAAAATGGTCAAATATGCAACAAATATTTTTAAATACCTATTATAATGGAATTCAAAACCTTGATTTTTTGCATTTGCAGTCTAACACACCTGCGTCATACAATTTTAGACGTGTTCTCTGCCAAATGTACAGATTGATCTATGAATAAAAATATATTTTATCGTACACATTTATTATGTTTATTAAAATACATTATGTTAGAGACTATAATATCTAAGACTTTAATAGGGCGTCAGTGTAATATTTGCTTTCTCAACATAGATAAATAAAGCATTCATTTAAAATAGTTTTTCATGATTTTTGACTTTTTGAGTAATCTTACAGTAAAATCACAAATATTATAGAAGATAGGTAATATATTGGCTATAATATTTGACTTACAAAATAAAATCAAAATGTAAATTTATGCAAATCGATATGTCTTACACTCAAATATACTGTTCTTTATAATGTTTGTAATAGATGATTTTCATTTAAGATTGCTCAAAATAAAATAAGACGATCTTGCGTAGTTGCGTGGATGCGTTTTGTCTATATTGCACTTAGTTGCACATGAACCAGAATGACAATATAAAATATTAAAATATACGAAATACAATATCGGTACTAAATACTAATAACTAATAAGTAATAAGTAATAAGTTACATGGCTGCATTAAGCATTTAATCATTATTGTTCAAAAGTAGGATACTGTTTAGTGGGTTATCTAACTTTTAACTATTGCATTTTTAACTTTTTGTTGCTTTTGACATTCATAAATTATTTTTTATTCACAAATATTTTTATTTACATTATTAATTTTACTTTATTAACAATTATAATAATACATAATTATTAAAATAACCAATTTTAAAGCTTATGACTTTTGTTGATTTATAATTCCATATTTTTTTTTTAAATTTCAGAAGCAAGTAATTTTATGGGACATGGTGGTTACCCAATACCAATTTATCTAGGATGTTATGCTGAAACTCCTAACGATAGTGAAAATCGTTTATTAAAAGGTCCAGCTGGGCCATATACTAATAATACTCCTCAAAAATGTTCAGAAATATGTTTCAAGATGGGATATTTATTTTTTGGAGTTTCATATGGGTATTTAAAAAGAATTATATTTTAACTATAGTTTTGAGTAGAATTAATCACAAGATTATTAAAAGCTTCATTACAACTTAAAATTATATTTTATACAGCCTAAATTTACCAGATTGTGTTAATATGTTCGTTATTGATTTATTATAAATCTAAAATATATTATATACCTACCTATTTGTTATAAATTATTCCATAGTTTGTAAACATTTTTATTTTTATATGATTATCTACTTATTTAGATAATTGGATATAATTAAAAGATTAATATTATAGCTTAAGTAAAACAAACTTATCTATTTCCTTATAGATCAGAATGTTGGTGTGGAAATCAGAGACCAGCAAAGTCGGCAAAAGTAGAAGATATTAATTGTGATTCTCCGTGTAGTGGTGATGGTAAACAGTTCTGTGGTGGAGGATGGAAAATGGGAATTTATTCAACAGGAATTACTGGTATTTTTTGATTTAAATTTTATAATCATAGCACATAAATAGTAAATGATATTGTTATTCTTGTTATCGTATCCAAACTGTAAAGATGCTTCTATAATATTATAATTTATAGTTTTAACTGATAAGTAACATTTAAAACATAATATTTACAGACTATGTGCCAAAAAAATATATTGGATGCTTTGATGATGATGGTAAAAAAACAAAAGGGAAATATTTATCATTTTCAATGGATACCAATAATAGTCCTAAACGATGCATGAATCTTTGTAACACTCATAGATTTAAATATGCTGCTGTTAAAGGGTATGTATATTAATAATCTTTAATTTCTGAATCATTTAATATATGTTATTATTAATTATTATTTATAGCAATATCTGTGAATGTAAAAACTATGAACCAAATTTTAATTTAAAAAGAAGTTTTAGTGACTGCAATACTTTATGTACAGAAAACCCATCTGAATATTGTGGTGGTAGTGTTACAGTTAGTATTTACAAGACTTTATACTCAGGTATGATTGTATGAGTATGTAAATAATTGTATAGTTGCTCGAAAAGTTATATTTACTGAACATTTAAATAATTTAGATCCTCTTGCAAAAGTGTCAGTAAAGCCTATTGGATGTTTTACCAATTTAAAGAGACATCCAGTATTAAATGGTTGGAGAATATCACATGCTCGCCTTACACCCAAACATTGTGTATATAGTTGTCACACAAGAAGATTCCCATATGCTGCACTTATATCTTCGTAAGTAAAATTTTGGATACTGCAGAAGTGGAAAATAGTCATATATTTTAATATAAAATTATTTCCATACATAATATTTTACCATAACATGAATGATTAGTGTAATAATTTTGTCCATGTCTCTAATAGTGACTAAATTTCTATTTAGAGAAAAAAATTAAAAAGTGGACAAGGAGACAGACTTAAATGTCAATAAAAAAAAACTTAGCTTTTATAATAGATTTTTTTTAATTACAGTATTAAATAATTATGTGGAACCTTTTATTAAATTTTCCATTCTTAGGTATAAAAATTGAACATTCTAAAAATGTTTAACTATATAATAATTTGCCAACTTTCAATTTGATACATTTTGTCAAAATTTGAAATTAAATACTTACATAACAAAATGTTTACTTTGTTTTTTTAGTACTTGTAATTTGTAACAAATATGTACAATATCAATTAGTGCAACATAATATTTTTATTATTGTGGTCTAAATAATATGGCTCGAATCATTTATTATCCAACCCTCAAAGTATTTATGTTTTAATTTAAATTGCCTTTTATTTAGCTCATTCAGTCATAGTTGATACAAAACTGAAAACATATTAATTTTCATGACCCTAGGTGAATAAAAAAATAGGCCTGTAGGTATCATTAAATAATGTATTGAAAATGGGCATGATGAATTTTGAGCCCAAGGGCATAACATTTCTAAATGCAACCCTGACCTACCTTGTTACCTGCTACTCAGTACCTAGGTTGTACAAAAAAAAATTGAGTAGGTATTAAATAATATAAAATTAATTTAGTACAACATTATTAAAATAACTATATTCTTATTTTGATGGTGAAATTCTTTTTGTAGGAAAGAATGCTTATGCACTTCTACAAAACCTTCGTTTGAAGCTAAAACAGAGGATGCTATGTGTACAATTCCTTGTTCTGGTTCATCTCAACATACATGTGGTGGCAATAATGCTATAAACGTATATACCACTGGACTAGAATGGAAAACAGATATAATTGGAAATTACTATCTGGGATGTTACGAGGAAAGTCAGAATAACAGAATATTTAATGGTTTTTCACGATCCTTTAAAGTGAATACTCCAGAATTTTGTTCAAACTTTTGCTACAAATTCGGATATACTTACTCTGGAGTTACATATAAATCTGAATGTTTTTGTGGAAGCCAATCACCAAATGAACCTAAGTTTCCTAGAGTGGAAGATAAGCAATGTAATACTAAGTGCTCAGGTGATGCTAATCAATTCTGTGGTGGTGGTTGGCGAATGGGAGTATTTTCAACTGGATTAAATGGTAATTTTCAAAATAAAAATAATTATATATAGCATACAAATATTTGATTGCAACTTTTGAATAAAAGGTTTAAACAGATTTTAATTAATATAAATACAATTTAGATAGATACACAACAATGAGTTGCTTAATTATACTTTATTTATACTTCAACAGATTTTCTAGTTGAAGGTCGGCTTTTGGGTTGTTTTGTAATGCAGGAAAACACATTAAACAATATAAAATTTGAACTTATTAATACTAATACGCCTAGTAAATGTTCTGCAATCTGTAATAATGGTGGATATCAATTTTCAGGAGTGTTAAGGTACTAAAATATTATTCATACAAATATACAATAAAAAATATTATTTTAGTGCGTTATCATTATATTATTTATGAACCATTGTATTGTTGTAGCATTAATTGCTACTGTGGTAATCGTGCTCCAGAAAATGATCATAAAGTATTTGAATCTGATTGCGATACACCTTGTGCGGGTGATTCAAGTAAAACATGTGGCGGTGAAGACAAAATTCAAATATATGATCTCATGAGTAATATTTGCACATTATTTACCAATTTTGATAAAACATTTTATACATTTGTATATATATTTTATAGAAGTGATAAGTATCAACATTTCTAATACAAATAGTTCAAATGATTTAGTGGATGAATTTGATACTTTAAATTTGGAATCAATTTGGAGTCATGATATTTTTATTGCACAAGATCCAGTATGTAAAAAAATACAAAATAAGTCAATTTTAAAACTAATTTGCTGTCCCTACTCAGTCTTACAATTCATGATATACACATAACATAATAAGCACCTATTAAATGTTTATTCCTTGTTAGTTGTCAGCCATTATTGTCATTACTAAGGTATTACCTAACAATTCAGCTTTGTAGCTTTGTTGTTATATTAGTTCAGTCACAGTAAAATCATGAACATGAACTTAATGTATTTCTTACCTGTGTGTAAGAGATAATTAATGCATGTGTAGCATAATTGCATCCTCATCCTCTTAACATTTTACGTTTGAAACATTGTTTTTAAAAATTAAAATATTTACTTTTTATTAACTACCTATTTAATTTTTACACATTTAATGTAATTTGATCAAGTCTTATTATAATTTGGTTCATTATTTGAATATAGTTTATAATATTATATTCAAGCACTTACTGAAAACTGGAATTAATAACATAGATTAATAGATATATTATTTGTAATAACCTCTAATAAAAGTAAAAAAAATATTTACCTATGTTAATTATATTAAATGTTTATTATAGGATTATGAATTTGTTGTTTACAATAATTCTGAAAAGAACACATTAATCAAAAATGGAGAGTTAGTTATCAAGCCTACAATTCTGTCAGATAATTATGTCAAGAATGGTTGTTTAGTCTTGAAAGGGTAGGCTATACACATATATTATATTACATACCACAGATTATATAATCTGTATTATACTGCTATTACTACAAAATATATCAAATATTCATATATTCTGTGCTATTACTATGCTATATACTATATTATGTATATTTGTATATTATATTTATTTTAATTTAATCAAATTATATCATTATATGTAAATACAAATAAATATTTGATATTCTATATTTTTATTTTTAGTTGTACTAAATATGAAGGATCTAATGGATGCTCTATGAATGCTTCATCTTATAATATAATACCTCCAATAGTTTCATCTAGACTTACCACAAAAAATAATATGTTATTCCTTTATGGACAACTAGAAGTAACAGCTAAAATGCCATCGGGAGATTGGATGATACCAGGTAAATAATTCATAATAATGTAGTATATAATATTATTTATTTTAATATTAGCTATTTTAATCATTCTAATAGTTAATTGTCTTATTGAAAATTTCTAATTGTTTTTTCTTAAATTTAATTTTAATAGAAATAGCTTTGGTTAGTAAAACTAATGAACAAAACAAATTTATATTGGGTACATTGTTTGGAAATCAAGATTTAAAATGTAATGGTGAAGATGAAAGTAATTCTGTTCTAAAATATGGATTAAAAATTGACGAACAATATCATTTAAAATCAATTATGATGAAATCGACATTAGCTAGTCGCTGGTCAGAAGATTATCATAATTTTGTATTGTCTTGGTCTCCTGAAAACATTGTATTTAAAATTGATGGAGAAAGTCACCAATTAGATGTGTCAAATCTACCATTGGACTTAATATTTGACTCTGAAGTATATTAATTAGTTGTTGTGTATCATTTTATTTTGATAATTTGAACATTGAATTTTGAATTTCAGTATTATATATCTATTGGTGTGTCAGTTGGTGGCATGACAAATTTCCATGATGGATGTTTAAGCAACGGCCACTTAAAACCATGGAAAAACTTTGATATTAAGGTTTACATTTTTATTTATTTTACACATTTTAATATTTATATAATATTTTAAATACATGTTATTTTAAAAAATGTTTTAGGCTATGTTAAATTTCTGGAAGGACAGAAATCACTGGGTATCAACATGGAATGATGAAAAATCAGCATTAAAAGTTAAAAGAGTAAAGTTCACACTGCTAGATAATGTTAAATTTTAATTAAAATATAAGAAACTAAATAAATATATTATTAAAATATGTTTAGTTTCCTTCATTTTAAATTTTGGATTAAATTGTATTTAAAAAAACAAAAATATATTTTGGAAATTAAACAATTTTATTTTAATAATTATTCTATGAAATCATCAACTCCTGAGTCCTGATACTTTTAATGCATTACCTTATGATTAATGACATTGATTGCCAGGGGCGGACTGGGAGGTGAACGGCCCAGTATTCTACTGTCGGGGCCGGCACTACCCGTTTATACCATCCTCTATGAATAAGATATTTATAATAGCTAAATACTTTTTCGGGTATTTATTTATCAAATATATTAGGCGGTACTGCCGTACTGGATTGTGCATAAATACCAAAAAGATAACTTGTTTGCACACTACGAAATTAATTTTTGATTCGAAACCTTCACTAATTTCTAAATCCATGTTTAGTACCTAATTATAGGCTAGAGTCATAACTAGAGACGAATTTTATGCATTTGCATGGTGATACTAAGTGCATGCACTTATAAAATGGTTTGAAATGTCGGCGATTCAGACTTTATTGAATCCGTAGACCAATTTTAATTTTGCATATAAATGCATATTTGGTGGGTCAGTGCACTATAAACTTTGGGGTCCTTTTTTAACAAAAATAAAATAAAAAAATAATAGGTACATATTTAACAATAAAAAGTTCAATCCATTTATTTAATTATAATAGACATTTTATTAGTTATTACTTATTAAAAATATCTTTTATTTATGGTAGCAAAGTATGGAATGGGAAGGGGCCATTTAAATTTGGAGGCCCTGTGCTAGTGCACCGCCTGCACATGCGTAAATCAGAGCCTGGATACAATGTAGGTACATGTTATTATTATAAACTACATAGTTTGACCACAGAATAGATTAAATCTATATAATCTAAAAATATTAACTTATTAGTTATTAGTGTAACGTTTTAATAGCCGGCAATCGATAGCAGTAGGTAGTCTTAAACTGTTCGGTATTTAAAAATTTAAAAATACATTTATTATTAATATACTAATATTATCAATTGACGTTCATGAGCCCCCGACGGCCCATATATTGAGCCGGCCCGGTGTGCTACGGCACACTAGCACACCTGGCCAGTCCGCCTCTGTTGATTGCAGATTGTATTTATATAATTAATGGTTGTTCAACATTTCTTCAAATACCTATCTACCTAAGAGTAAAGATTTTTTGTTTTTGCAATTTATTATGTATCTACCTAATACTAGAATAGTACCTATATGATGCTAAATTAATAATGATTAATCAAAGATTTATTTTTAATGAATATATAACAGCAGTATATATATATATATATGTGCTATGTCATGTATATTATAAAAATTAGTAAGAAATTCTATAATTTATATTCATATTTATGATTTGAAAATTTAGTACAAAGTCCTTATAAATAAATAAGTTTTAAAACTTTTAGCCAAAAAAAAGTTTCCTGGAAAGTCATATTAAATTTGAGCATTTGAACTCAAATTTTATTGACATTGAATATTTTCTCGAGAAGATACATAGGTAGGTACTTTAAATTTACTCAAATTGTTTATTTATAATCTTCTATACTTGGTAACATTTTTTAAATATTTTGAATTTTTGACTCATCTTAAGCTGTTAACAGACATTTAAAATATTCAATTATAAATTCTGAGCATAGCGATGAATGTGTACTGTGTACTGTATTTAAAATGATGTGTGATTTTTAATTTTTTCTGTTTATCATCAATATTTAGGATGGTAAAAATTATCTAATTTTCGATAACAGCATTTTTTGTGATAGAAAAGTGGATCTAGTTGGTGTATTCGAGAATTCAACGTTAAAATTCGCAGTAGTTTTTGAAAGCATCGAGAAAAATTTAAATTTAAAAAAATTGATTTTATTTTTTTGTTTCAACTTAATAACTAATAACCGTAGAAAATTGAAATTTCCACCAAATATTTATGAAAACATTTTTCGTGTATAGTGACATTTTGACATATTTTGAATCCATTTTGAGCTATTCATACAGCTTATAGAATTTTTTCTCATTTTATAAAAATTTTTAAAATTGTTGACAATAAAAACTTTTTCGCTGAGTAAATAAACTTGAGAATTAAATGAAAGATTCCTTGTAAGTTCCTTTAATAGCAGTTCAAAAATATTAAGGATATAATATACGCATTTAAAGTTAAAACTTTGACAACATTCATAAAATCTCGAAAATTTGCGAATTATTTTACAGTCAAAAATAATAAAATGTTAAACCAAAGGATTGAAATTTTACAACATGGTTAGAATGTAACACAAAGCCTTGCATGCCTTTCAAAACCAAAGCATTTTAATTTTTGAATGACAACGCAAATTTCCAAAATGTATTCAAATATAAAATATTGGAAACGTTTTATGCAGATAATAATATGTAATTTGAACCACTGAGTGCGTGGACAACAACAGTAATAATAATAGGTAATATATAGCATACGATACGGGACCGGGTAGCAGTATAGTGCAAAACATTTCCCACCCGTTCCCGGTTTTTTAAACGGAAAAAAAAAAGGTAATATATAGCATTCAGTATATTTCGATATTCATCATTCAACCACCTAATTCATCCTTAGTCACATTTTGAATGCAGCAGCAGATATTCCAATATTCCATTTGGAGATTTTAGAAAAATATTATCATTAGTGTTAAAACTAGGCCTGTGATCTCTAGAAAATTGTCATTCGGATAAGGAGTACCTATACCTAGCTAAGAAAGTAAGAAGTTAATAGAAAACATACTAAATATCATACATGATATGTAGGTACATCATACATATCACAATGTCAGTAGTTGGAATCCTGAACTTAAAGTCACTTAAAAATTAAAATATGTTGGATCAATTAAAAATTAAACGTGCCGTTCGGGATCGCAGAAGATTACATTAAACATTATACAAGTTTTGAAAGATTACACTATTTTTTTTTTTTTTTTTTTCATTGGTTAAGCATCAACTACATAGGTTATTAGCTTACATGTGTTAATTTCTACATTAAATGTTTATATGATATTGTACAATTCTATTTTTTTAAAGTATAAAATTATGCTATGAAAGTTTGAAAATGGACCAATTGCTTCGTACAGGTTGTCTGTAATGTTGAAATCTTTTCTAGCTTCGTTGAAGTTTGGGCAGTGGATGATGATATGTTTGATGGAGTAGTTTGTATTGCATGTTGGGCAAAGGGGTGGATCTGTCTTTGCCATAAGATGTCCGTGGATTACACTATTATAACAGTTTTAAATTGGAATATGCTAATAATTTATTACAAAAATAAAAATATACCAATAATTGAGTTATTATTGTCTCAAATATTCGAAAAGTTACCAGTTTTGTTTCAGGAATGGAATGGATTGATTTTTAGGACATCATTATAAATATTTTTTCAAACACGATATAGTTATCATTATGTAGGTACTTAAATATAATATATAAGTACCTACTTGTTCATTAACAACGGATGTTTATTCAAATTATGGATTTATATTATAATACCCATTAAATTTGAGTGATATGCATCATGAAAAAATCAATGTTTAAATATTGCGTCACATATTACATAGTATACGTAAAAAAAAACAAAGTTTAAGTATTAGTTTTGGTTGATTAACTATAATCTTCGCGTTATCTTACTAATAAAATATAGGGTATTATATGTCGTTTACGGGATGATCCATTTAACGTCAGACACTCATTATTTCAGAAAACACCTATATGTTTTTGAAAATATTAATTTACATAATTTGGGGTCGTTACAAAACAACATGTTCTGTTATTTTTTCTTATTTACTACCTATCTAAAGTTTTTTACGCTTTTGAATGACACCATACTTATATTTTTAATTTCATATTTTGGAGCAGAATATTACTAAGAGTACCTATTTAGGTATTTAAATCTGAGATGAGTATAGAACAGTGAACATATACCAGTATACCACGCTACTCCATTCACTTAAACTTTAAATAAATATATCTTAAAAACTACAACGAAATTGAATTTTTATAATTTAAAAAGTATAATATACTGCAAAAAATATTTTTCCTAAGAATATGGACTAAAAACACATCTTGTGATTGAATAAAGTGAAAATTTAAAACAATAGGAAAAATATGTTGTTTTTTTTAGAAAAATTATGTTGTTTTTAACAGGTGTGTTACCCTGGCACCCCGAGGTCAAAATTTCGACTTGAAAACTGTTTGGTATTATGTAATTTATTATGTAACATTTTGAAACCACAAAAAAAAATTTTGTAACCACATCAGTTCCCCGGAAAACGGCGTTACAAATTCCAATAAACCACAAAAAAAATTTTTTAACGTTACTGGTACCTTAAAAAATTGTGATTTAATTAGTTAAAATATTTAAGAATACAAATCTAGCATGGCTTTATCGTTTATATTATTTATTATTATTTTTTTTTAATACGTTCCACATGAAACGTGAAATAAACATGAAGATGTAATGTAAGTCTTATAAACAAATATCAACTGGCCACTTATGAATCAAAAATAAATTTTAACGAAGCACTGTGAAAGCTCCATGCACTGTATCGATGCACAGTGTGCACGTTTATGAAGATAATAAAAAATTTTATCGTTTAAAAATGATAAGTATACAGTAGGTATACACTACAAACTTTATGAATTACAATATGCATATATTTATGCCCTAAAGGATTACAAAATATGCTTTTAAAATATGCATTTAAAAAAGCATATTTGTAATAAATAAAAATATTTGAAGATATGATACAGAAATAGATAAATTTGATTATATGTATAGATTAATTTGATTAATTATCTAAGATAATTATTTTCTTTTTTCAGGTTTATTTTCATCATACATTGAGTTTTAGTATAAAATAAAAATGGTTACATTTTTTTAATAATCAACTTAAATTGAATATGTTTATATATTTTTAATAATATAGTACTAATTACCTTGAGCATTACATTGAACTTTTAGATATTTTCTCAAGTTGGAATTGGAAATTAAATCTTACTCATTCATATATATAATTTTCAAATATTCAAAATATGCAACTATAAATTTGAAATATAAACTCGTATTATAAGTAAACACATTTCTATATTACTTTGCTATGTGTTTAACGATTATTTAAAAACATGCTAAATCCCGAGTTATATTTATCAGCATGGTTGTATATTATAATAAGATCAAGCTATCTTATATTGTACAATATCAATGGACATCCATAAATAATTAACTACTCATATTTTATTTATTTAATTTAAAATAATTGTCGTACAAATAGTACCTATACAATTTATACCTATTTGGTATTCAAAATTAAGAAGTTTGTAAGTGGTTGAATTCAAAGTCACTGCAATTACCAAAATATCTATTTTTATACTTAAATTAAATTATTACTGTTGTGTTGTTTATTTTTATAATTGTATTATAGTCCCTACTTATTTAGCTACCTATTTATAAATATAATAAAATATAGACAATGAGAACATCGTAATTATTTAATTTCTATTTCCATAATCAATTCTACTATATCGTGAATCGTTGATTTAAGTCAAAACTCAGCTGGTTCCTACAGTAAAATCGTTATTTTGCGTTTTTTTAATTATGTGTTTTGTGTAAGGTAAGTAAATATATTTTTAAATAATTTAGAATTATTAATGAAAATAAAATAATAATAAATAATATTATACAAAGATAAAAAATCTGCTATAGGTATATATTATAAGACGTGATACCGTTGATTATAAAATTACTAGTATTTATAACCAATGGTGATGCTGATGCTATACACTGAAAAAAAAACCTTGGTAATTTCATTGTTGGAATGACAAATTCATATCAAAAATAATTTTGATATGAAAAATAGTAAAATAGCTAGGTATATAATTGACATCAATTAAAAATCCATATTTTATTAAAAATTATTTCGGACATTACTTTGTACCGTCCTCCCGTTTATGTAAAAAAAATAGTAGGGGCACGCAAAAAAAATAAAAATAGTTGGGAGTCTCCGTCGCTCCGCTCCCTCACACACCAAAAAAAAAAAAAAAATCGTGCTCTGAAATGCACTATAACAAGTAAATGACAATGAAGTAAAAAAAAAAAAGTGAAAATGTGCACCGATGTGGTTACAAAATTTTTTTTTGCGTTTACAAAATGTTACATAATAAATTATATAATACCAAACAGTTTTCAAGTCGAAATTTTAATTGTTTAATGTTTGGGGTGCTGGGGTAACGTTACCCTGGCATCCGGAACTTGTAACGCCGTTTTCTGGGGCACCGATGTGGTTACAAAATTTTTTTTTGCGGTTACAAAATGTTACATAATAAATTACATAATACCAAACAGTTTTCAAGTCGAAATTTTGATTATGTTAAAGAGATACTTTAATAAACGTTTATGATTTTAGAAATGAGTGTCTAAACTAAACGTAAAATAGATCACCCGATATATTGTTTTATACCAATTTAATTACCTTTAAATAAAACATGAATATTAATTATATTGATGTTTTATTTTTTTTTTTACATTTTTAGACTGTAAAAATTCGAAAAAATATAGGAAGGTGGCCAAACAGTTTTTGAAGTCATTGAACTGACTAACAAAATCCCATTTAAAAATAGGTATTTTTATGATATAAATATTTATTTAAATAAGTATATATATTATATATACTGCGATAAGCAGTTCCCACCCGTTCCTGGTTTTTTAACTGAAAAAAAGGTATATATATATATATATATATATATATTAATATATGTATAATATATTCATGGACATTAACATAAATGATTGATGTTAGAATAATAAAATTCAGTCTTGTACAAGTACGTTGTATATAATCGTATAAAATAATACATGGACTTCGTACCTTCGTAATATTATTAAGATGGTAAATTTTAACTTAAATTGAAGTACCTGTGGTTATATTTACTTTTCGAAATACTAACTATATTAGGTACTATTATAATAAATTAGTAGAAGAATGTCATATAAACATTAAAAACAAATTTTAAAATTAAATACTTGGGTACTTATGAACACAATTACAATATTGTTAGTTTATGATTTGTTTTCTTAGTTCTGGAAATATTTTTAATGTAAAGTAAACACTAAATACATAAAGACGAATACCGCAATCTTAATGATATTGGATTTACGTTGGCTTTTAAGTATTTGACATTTGTCATCCAGTTTTTAGTGTTTACAATTTAACATCAAACATATTATTATGTCTAAAATAAATTAAGAAATATAAAATCATACTTTTATTTATTGTAACATTGTTTTTATTAAATATTTAAATAAACTGAAACAAAACGGAAATCAATAGCAAATAAATACATTTTTATTCAGGTGATGAAATCGAGTGTATTATCTTTCAGCTATAAAACTAGCTGTATATGAGTCAACCATAAATATTACAGGTTTCACCTGGACCATTCAAAATTTCTGGTTCCTGTCCAGTGTACAGTTATACCTTTCAACTGGACGACATAAAATATTAAATGTCCATGTTTTTCCTAAGTCCTTCTATGTATTTATGCGATAGCGACAAATAGGTATTAACTTTTAGATAATATAATATTTTTTGAACAGTTTTTTTGGAAACAGAATATGGTCATATGTTTATAAAGGCGGAAAAAACGAGAAAAAATACAACTTTAAGAATAGGGAAAGAGTAGCACTTAATTAATATACATTAACTTAATTTATAATATTAATTATTTATTTATTCATTTATTCAAATAAGATATATGTTTTAAATACTTTTACTTATTTATTTAATTATCAGAAATATAATAATAAACTAATAAAAAAATTAATTATTTATAATCATTTATCATATTATTATAAATTAAGACTATGAGGACTAAAAAAAAGGTTTTCAGTAAGCGTTCAGTTTTTGAAATTATAAAAGTTGGCACCCTATATATGTATATATGACCTTTGTACAAATTCAGTTTTCGTGGGCCAATTTTCATAACATTTTCCTTAATAGATTCAGAAAAAATTCGTGTAGAGTGTCAAAGGCTACTTTTTACTTTTCAACACATACATGTTAAATTTAAATAACTCGTAGACTTACATAATTTTATTTATATCATATTGATCACATAGGGTGATATAAAACAAAACAGTTATCATTATTGAATAAATAATTTTAGACCTATATTTTATATTTGGTCAAAGTACAATCTCATGTCTCTTATGTTAATAATCTTAGCAGCTTACATTTAACGGACCTTAAGAAAATAAGAAGGGTTAAATCCAGGGAATTTTTGTTAGTTCATCACGGGCAACATGGTGTATATGTATTATACAACGACGTATGGGATCAGTAGATCAGTTAATGGCCATAATAGTATACCTAATATAATATAACATAGTTTCAATATATTATATCAATCTACTATAATACTATTTTAGTTTCTACTATATAATTTATAATTAAATATGATGTTATTTATTGTTTTCTCTTATTCCCTATACACAACTATATAAATACCAATTATCGATTGTCAACTAACTGTTACTTCAAATCCTATATTTCTATTTAAAAATAGGTACTAAAGTTAGGCAGGTATTTGGATTAATATTAAGTTCTTGATACTTTTCGGTTATCGTCTGAAGTATAACTAACGTAATCAGTAGCGGATCTGGAAGTCAGAAAAGAGGGGCGAGCAAATTTTCAAAATAAAATGACCTCTTTTCGGCTTCGTGTAAGAAAATAAAAATAACGTAAAAAACATAGCCCAAAGAGTTATATCCGCCACTGAACATAATTTAAAATAATACATTTTTTACAGTGATGGAGAGGGCTAAAAGTACAGAAATGAAATTGAAGATAACATTTTCAAAAAAACGTAAATACGTAATATATTGGAGGCTAGGTAAATTGAGTTCGAGATAAGTTTGGTACATTTTGAAAGCGGTAAATTGAGTCCCGGGAAAAACAGTTATAGTAGGTAAGTTGAGTCCGGGAAAAAATTGGTAGTATGTAAATATTTTGACTTATGTTAAGCTATTTATATATAAGGATATAATATTTAGATTTATATTGATTAAAAATATTAAAAATTTAAATTAATAAAAAATAAATGTCATTATTATTATACATTACATTATATTATCATACACTCCATTTATTTACAAATTAATCAAGAAGAATTATTATCGTTAAACATTATTATTATTATATACCGGGCGATTCTTTTATCGTTGAACACTCATTATTTCAAAAATTACTAATGTTTTTAAAAATATTATTTTACATAGTTTCAAGTTGTTAAAAAACCAACGTTTTTATTAAAAAAATTATATTTTTTATCATTATAATTTTTTAAGTTTTTTACTTTTTTGAATGACAACATAGAGTTTTAATTTCATATTCCAAAGCAGAATATTTTTCTAAGTATTTTGATTCATAAAAATCGAATTTACGACGAGTAGTTTATGAGTTATAAGTATTTAAAGTTTAGATTGGCAGAGTGGAGTGGTACGGAGTTACCCCGCAAAATGTTTGTCCACTACTCCGCTTGTCAAAACTTTAAATACTTATAAAGTTATGACGCATAAACTACTCGTCGTAAATTCGATTTTTATGAATCAAAATACTTAGAAAAATATTCTGCTTTGGAATATGAAATTAAAACTGTTGTCATTCAAAAAAGTAAAAAACTTGAAAAATTATAAGGATAAAAAATATTTAGAAATATAATTTTTTAATAAAAACGTCGGTTTTTTAACAACTTGATACTATGTAGTATTTAAAATAATATTTTCAAAAATTACTAATATTTTTGAAATAATGAGTGTTCAATGATAAAAGAATTACCCGGTATATATGTATATACCTATATATTATGTACTTGGTAGAAACCTTCATTGATATTGATTTAATAAACTCAAATCGGGTAATAACATTACTGGTGTATTTGGTCATTTGCTATTGCTCCCTTAGGTTTTGTTCCTTATCGAAGGTACGATGTTACAAAGTTATCCATACTTTTATTGACTGTGAGTGCTTTGGTATTGTTAAATGTGTATCGTTATTTTATCGTTGGGGTAAAAAATAATTATATAATTAATAAAAATGCATGTTGCTATTTTCAAAATCACAATCACATACATGAAGTCAATGAATGTCCACAAATCACAAATAAACATTTTATAGTGCATATTTTTAAATTTTAAATGCACATAAATCGTTTTTCCTTGGGACTCAAATTACCTACTATCTTATTTTTTCCGGGACACAATTTACCGAGTTAGAGTCATTTGAGACTCAATTTACCAATCCCGATATTTTGGATTCTGGAATTAATTATAATGGGTTTTTTTTTATCTCCATTGGGCACAAGACGTCTTTAGTTTGTCAATAATGATAAGAGTTAGCACGTCTACGGCGACCAACACAGTAATATTAAGTTATAACTTAAATATGACGAAAAAACCTTTATTGATGTATTAATTATATAATATTTGTGGATGGACATCACGAGTAATGTGCCAACTGGTCTTGGCCACCGGGAGCGGTCACGTCGTCGCCGACCGGATACGCGTTTATAATAATATTATTAGCACGACCGTCTGGCGGCGGCGGCAACAGCTGAGTTCCCTCAACCCGACTGTGCTGCACCGCTGCGACTCTGATCGCCGTTCAACCTCAACCTCCGCCGCCAGCCTGTTCGTGAAACCGTTGTCGCCGTCGCACAGCGAGTATCGCTATCGGCGCTAAACGTTTATCTCGTCCGGTAGATTCGACAGCCGCCGTCACACCCGTGTCCCTCGCCCCCGTCCCGCCACTAATTTAGTTACGGTTCTCCCCCCTGTTCCCGTTAAGACCGAGCCCCACCGACGGAACGCGGGCACCCCGAGCACGGGCCGGCAGCGGTGGCGGCGGCGGCGGAGTTAGTGGGGGGGCCCGCTCCACTCGTCGCGGACGGCTATTGTGTGCGAGCAGCCGGGCGGCGGGAGGGCGGAGGCAGGCGAGCGCCTCCGCGTGTGTGCGCGTACGTTCGTACACGTAGTCGGCACGCACACACAGATACGCACACGTTCGGCAGCGCCGCCGGTAGTATTGTGCAAGTGTTACACGCACACACACATACGTTAATACGTATTATACACGCACGCACATACGTCCGTACTCGGATCGCGAGCTGAGCTGACGTCTCCCGAACGAGTGTGATTTCTTCTACATCGTCTCCCTCACCCCGTCGTCGTTGTTTAGGACCATATTCGTAGGTATTTTAATTTTCTGCTCGAAATCCGATACATTCAAATTCGTTTAAAACCGCGATAGGTCTCTCGTCGTCGGCCTCAGTCAGCACGTACGACGAGTGTGGTCCACGACGTCCGCCGCGGTCGGCCGTGCGCGAGACTTTGAGCTAGTCTGGCGCTGACCGCTGTCGTTCCACTTTTCGTGCGCTCTCGTCCGCGCTCGGGCACCGAAAACCAGCCGGACGGTCGTCTGCGCGGAGAATAGGAGTTATCGAATACTCTAAAAATAAAAAAAAAAATTAAAAAAATTAAAATATAAAATAAAATATAAAAATAAAAAATCGCCACCGTCCGCCGCGCGACCGTAAACGCGAGAGCGGGCGTGCGCGCGCGCGCGCTGGCGCGTGTGCGACACTGAAACACACGGACGCTCTGTGAGAGCCGAGAAGTGTAGTCGTTGCTACCACAGCAACGACGGTGGCCGCCGCGGACGTAGTCGGTGACGGAGAGGAAACGCATTCACCCACGGCGATGGCGGGCATTCAACAGGTCAGATCCGGCGCGGACGATGGCGTACGGTGGACGACGCCCTCCAGCACCGCAACCACCGCCGCCGCCACACCCGGCATCAAGAGCAAGACACATCCGCCGTCTATACCTACAAGTAAGCCGAGGTTTGACGTGTTTTTACGCACTTATCGCGATCATGACGTGTTATTTGCAATTGCGCAGTTCGATATCATATTGAAATAATATTGTGTTTCAAATTTTAACGTCGTACTACACCACACGACCGCGTTGATAAGCCGCCACCGATACCACTGATACTATGTTAAACCCTGCCCGTACGCAACAGGTCGCGGGCCGGTGGTGTAACCGGTCGTCGCCGCTGCCGCCGCCGCCGTCGTAACAATTATTAATATATTAGGTATTATTTATTAGTATTTACTACATCGTGTGTATAGTTGTTGGTCGACATGACAATCATGTGTATTATTATTTTTTTTTCGCACCAATATTGGATTATTAGTCATTTATTGTTATTACTTATCGTCGTTATCGTCATCACAATATTATTATTTGCCACGAATCGACCAACCATCAACACACGACGTCAATAAAAATATTATGTGCACTACGTGTGCTCATATACACATCACGTAGTACATACATATCTTACAGACCGTCGTTGTCGTATCTCGTTTTCAGCGTTCTTGCATGATGCCACCGTATTAATTATTTACGTAATCGGTTGTTTTTTACCACTTGTTTTTCAAGCGAACGCACGCCGTCGTCGGGTAAGTACCTACGTACTTGAAACGTGCGAACCGGTAACATATTATTTCGCGGTATACCTTAAAAAAATATTTCAGATTACCGTTAAATCCTTACCGAGCTGAATGTTATCTCGAGTCACTCCGATATCTCCGAATTATAGATACCCACAACGCATGTCGTTCTTAGAACAACGCTCCTATCACCTAAATATATCGGCAACAGGAGTAGTAGGTACTTATTTGTTGTTCAGTGAAAGAGAAAATCGGCTGGTAGAGTGGTCGGTATTTGCATAATTGAATATACGTTTTTTTTTTCCAAACAAAACTATCAAAACCACGACTATCCAACTTATCGCGACGACTTGCCTTCGAATTTCGAGTGATTCGACCGCATTCTGTTCGATGAGCGACCGTGATTTGGATATAATCTTAAGCGCCAACCGCTAAGTTGTTAGTATGGTAAATTATTAAGCCGCCTGTTCCCTGCAGTTCTCATACATTGTTTGAAATATATAGGCACCGCACTATAATTAGGAGGTGATTTTAATGTGAATAACGTTTATACCTGCAATATTTCAATACGAGATACTAACACGTCATGACGTCTACGCCTCAACCATCTGCTTCTACAGGACGTACACGAGTAAACAAAATGCAAGAAATCGTCAGAAATGATGATCGTGTCTGTGACCCGTGTGAGTCTACGATGGGTAGGTTACTGTACGAGATTTACAGATTTTGCTAAAAACACATAATCCTACCCCCCTAAACCAAATTCCGAATTACGCCACTGGCCAATGTGGCTTATTATCACTATTAGGCATTACCGGGACGGCTACAAAATATAATAATACGTGTAATCAATGATGTATAGTCTATATTATGAATTCACTTTTGTTCGAGTTATCACCAGTCGACACAGATGTCGAGGAAAAATAATAATCGTTATTTGTAGGTATTATACGTCTTTAACATGCCCATAGTTATTGTTATTGTGTGTTTGCTTTTGGCATTCAGAGTGTTCAGACGGAAATGTGGCATGTTCTGTTATAGGTAGGTACAGATATAGCCGAAACACATAGGTACGCGATTTGTTGTTATTCTTATTTTATAATAATACATTTATCGTACGCTACACTATGCACCGTATGACATATTTTATGGCCTCCTGTGTGTATGAAATAGGTGCAATACTGCAATTTATTATAAATTATAATACCCACGTGTACCTACGGCGTGCAAACAATAATTCGGATGTATACTATTTCTATCAATACTGCGCGATAATATTTTCTGGGTATTTTTTAGTGTCAGTGTCTATATTAAACAACAATATAAGAATATAACGTGTCACAATGGGACAATTCGTTTTAAAACAATCGACATTCCACGGTGTGCAACGCGGCTGTTTTATATAAACGAAAACGGTTTTTAAAAAAGACCATTAGATTCCACCGTAATCGCAATAGATACGATTCGTGATAATATTGTGTTATCTCGTCATTTATATCGGTCCAAACGAATTATTCACTTTGGACGCCGGACACCGCCAGTCGTCATTACTCATATTTGCCACGGGACGTCTAAACTCGGCAGCCGTGTATAGTTGTACCTACGACGGACCAAAAATTCGAAACATTTGTTCCACTTGGTAATGTTCTGAACGATAACAAAAAATCAAACCATCCAACAACATACCTGCCGTGTGCAGTACAAGACCGAGAGCGGTTCGACAATGAATACAATGAAATTATTGTCTACACAATAGCCTTGTGCCACCTTCACCGTACAACGTAGAACGTGCAACTGTTAAACTGCTTACCTAAACACGTAGAAGAGTTTAAGAAAATTGGTGGCTATGGATTGGGCAAGGGGGGATATAATCGTAAAGGTCGAGTACACCCTTATCGCGCCCTTCCGTATTACTTATTATATGCGCTTTCAAAACGAGAGAGAATAATAAAATATTAATTTTTTTAATTTTTTATAGTACCTGTTTTTTTTTTTTTTTAAATTTCTTGATTCACTAAATGCTGCCGAATTCGACCAACAATCTCGGGATAAACTGTTTATTCTTTGTGAGAATTTCACTATTTGTTTTTATATAAAAAAAAACGTTCGCGATCTGTAGAATTTTTAGGAATACTTGATAATATAATACTTCCTTGCAGGATGTAGTAATTAATAAGGACTTGAGGTATATTAATTATTTTGTGATTCGTGTACCTACATCTATTTTTTTTGAATCTATCTAGAATTAACTAGTTATTAGCAAAACAATTTTAACTTCTGATTTTATTACTGCTTCGAGATTCGATACCTGCTTTTAAATAATCTAAATAATACAGTTTTATATTGTTTTGTTGTAATATACCTAATAATAATTCAATACAAAATATTTACAAAATCCATTTAAACGAAATAATTAGTTTACACTTTAAACTCTTATTATATACGTAGCTTTCTTATTTTTCACTTTTTTATAGATCAAGACATTTTTTGTTCAAGGATTATTATAAAGATTCTTTTATTTCCGTTCGCGTAATACTGTGTAATAATTTATAAACACATGTATAATATATAATTTATAGAGAGGGAGAGAGAACTGTGGCACATTATCGTAATTCGTAACGTGTTAAAATATTTAATATAAATAAATATAGAGAATTATGTTTCGTTCATCACCTATCACTATGTATAATATATTAATATTATTATTCAAACGTATGGTTATGATAATTAATAAAAACCGCGCCAGTTTATAAATTTTATAGCATATCCTTGATCTGGCCATACTGAGAGGCTGAATAAAAAATATAACCTTTTTTGATAATATGATCTTGAATTGAATCGTATTTCATATTTCGTAAAAAGTTTATTGCAATTAATAACTATAATATTATACTCACAGACTTCGCCCTCGAGAAGATTAACTTTAATAAAATACAGTACTGTATATAGGTATCTCAGTTTTAGTTCATTCCATCGGCATCGGTGACCTGTGCACTTGATATAATATATATATATACCGTTGTTCGGTGCAGGTTGATACTATACTCACCGAACCTTCGCTTGATGTCTCCGAGTACAATTTGAAATTTTTGTCTAGACAATTTTTTTAATTAGTTTATGAATCATTGACAACTATGGCCTTTAGTATCTTGTGGGGGATTTGTTACCATTTGTTGAAGGAAGTACACATGGGGGGGGGGCATGCTCCACAATATTTTAGTAATATTGAAATATATAAAACCACTTGAGAGGTAAAAATAATAAAGTGTGTTGTATTATAAAAGACATGACTTTGGCCATCATCATGCATCTCGTTACGTGATTATTTTATTAAGGTTTTCATCTGATTTTCGATTTTTTAAATTTATCCACACAGACCATATTTCAACTAACTGATGTAAATATGTGTGAAACAATTTATTCCTACCAAGAAAACCTGTGAATTGTAAAGAATTTAGTGGTCGGAGTTGATCAATACTATATAGTTTCGCCACTACACGGCATCATAATATAATACGGGGATGTGAAAACTGTTGAATAACATAGTCATATGGATTTAGATTTTCGTTACACCATAAGCAGCACTTGTTTAATAATTATACATACAAACTCATGGACGTATATTTTTATTTTATAATTACTATGTCTAATAAATAAATTGTATTCTTTTGAACGCATTGGAAAAAAACACTTTGGGTGTAAAATGCTCCGAAAATTAATGGGGTTCAGGACTGTGTTCCTCTCAATCTGGGCTTGGTTCTATAAGCAAGCGGCTAAGCATAAAAGTGAAAATAGTTTTTTTTTCACGTAATACGATTGTAACAGAAATGTTTTTTGTATTAATTTTTTATGCGATTTATTTATGATGCCTTATTATATGACTTTAGCTGTCTATAAGTGCCTAATCAGATAACGTGTGTGACGATTATAAATATTTATTTCATAAACGTATGATATTTTTTATGAAAAGTTTTCAATAGGTATACATAAGTGTATTCATTGCAATTCCCTTAGTGTGACAGAATACACAAAATTATTATACATCAACAAGACAACGAGCAACATTAATGTGGACATAATTTCACATGTATTATACGGTATTATATGGTGTTATATAAACGGTTTTGCTCGACCTCAGAAAACGTTGAGCGTCGGCCATATATATTATATACAAGAATACCTATATAATAATAAAATTAAAATATATTACATTTTCAATAATATTATTATTTTTTAAACGCCCAACGAGCTCTAGGCAAGACCGCATGGCTGGTTAAACTTGATCATAGACAACCGTATTACCGTATGCCAACTTTCCTACTGTATAAAGTGGGCGACACGAGGGCGCCAGCTATTTGTACGTGAAAATATGGCTTACGATAGTCGTTTTTTTATTATTATTTTTTCGTTATTTGCTTGAGTAAAATTGTGTGTAGACGAAGAATTTGGGTTACGTTCTGTCTATACGATCCTTTCACTCATTGATGAATTTGTTATTTACATAATGATTCATAGGTTATAAAATATATATAAGCTTTTTTCTTAATACCTGCCTAAGTACCTCTACAGTTTTTAGTTGTAGCTATTCAATAATAATAATTGTTCTTCCCTATTGTGCTCATAAAATGTGTGTGTTTTTTTTTAAATTAGTGTCTATATATCATGATTTATGAGTATTTAATGCGTATCTAGTCAGTAAGTTTTCAGTTGAGACTTGAGATAAATAGTATATAGTATTACTATATAATATGTACTGATACATTGTGATTTGTGAAGTAAATGGTTTGTATGCTCTATAATTATTATTATTAATATTTTACATTTTGGTAATTGCTTTTAATAGTCCTTCGACTTTATAATATACTTAAAATAAATTGGTTTAAAAAAAAATAAATACATCTTGTTAAATATAATATTTAAAAAGTAGGTCAGCATTTCGGTGGTGGATGTTTGTAAATCGTCCCTTCGGTCCTCGGACAGGATAGTGTAATTTTACTGTATTCGATTTGAATGCAATGTTGCATTCGATAAAAAACGATTCTGAGCGGACGAGGGAATATTTTTTATTTAATTTTATTCGTTTCAATTATGGTGATAAACAAAGCGTTATAAGAACAACTTAAGAACGATTTATGTGAATAGGTAATTTATATAATTACAATGATAATTTATAATTAGGAAATATCATAAAAATGAAAAAAAATATAAAATAAAATAAAAAGCTCTAATGTTTTGAAAATGTTACCATGTGTCTAAGTAAGGATGATATAAGTAAACAACCGAAATTTCAAGTTTTTACGAATGTTTTTAACCGAATTACAACAAAAAACTCCCAAAATTAAAATGTCTATAAATAGCTCAAAAATGGCTAGAATTTTTGAACTTTAAACCGTAAGGAACAAAATTCAAAATACAACAAAAGACATATCTTGTCACTTTTTATTTGAAGCAATATTTCTGGTAGAAAACATCGTCCGTATAATTATTTAATATTATAAAATCTTGAAATCGTACTTTTTTTCTCCTTTAACTGCTTTTATTTCGAGTACCGTTTTGAAAATCAAAAAATGATCTCTCTAAAGTACCAGCTTAAGAACACTGCCTTTCAGAAAAGATGCTACACTTGATAGTTTTGAGCAATTTTAGAGGAAGAAAAAGTATTTACAGAATAAAAAAGAAATAAACATCATTGTAATACCAATACATTCCTCCCTCCGCTCAGACCTAAAAAAATGATTTTATCTTAAAAAGTTTTAAATTAAATAGTTTTTTTTCGAGATTTGGTACAATTAATTTCTCAGACACACTATATGTAATTGATGAATTACCTATGACTGGAAAGTATTTTGATTAATTTTTCGATTTTTCTTGTAAACATTTTTATTTTAATATGCATAGGTTTAAGGATATACGCCAATCACTCATGACGTTTGAAAATATGTTTACCATTAAACATATTTTACTATAGTACTCTGAATTTATTATCCCGGGATGACGTTTTGTTCGACGTTATCGAATATGAAGTCGTACAAACGAGTGACACATTCCTTTAACGGTTACTAATTATTATTACATTGTTAACTCTAACAGCTAGACTCACTCAATATGTACATGATTCAATCATAACGCATTGTACTGTAAGTCTGTAACCATTATTATTATCACAATATGACTGCACATTATACACGAATTAAAACAAAGATATTATATGTATTTTTTTTTACTTGATAAATCATAAATGACTTTTAGGAACCTTTATCAGTTTTATAACTCGCTTACACATACATGCAGATTGTCTATCACAACTATTATACTACTATACTATAGTAAAATATAATATGGTCTAGGCCGATCAGCCATCGCGGGGGTTGTCCACTTTCGTTTTCGCGACGGTCTGCGCAGCAACAACATGCAGCAGGTACTTATATACGGATGACATAATATCATTATGATATCATATGTATACATAGTATATGTATATATCGTTTGTCTAAAACCTTATTTGGTTGATAAATACTAGGAACACTCACTTCGTATACGTGACGTGACTTTATGATGGCGCATGTCACATATAAATCGGTTGAACGTAAAATATTGTATACACCAATAACTATAATATATACTCTAAAAATATGCACGGGTGTGAAGCGACCTTTGTGCAGCCGACGACGAGTGTTGACAAGTGGGTAGTTCTGTGTTTATTGGTGTACCAATTCAGTCTATAATAATGCAGTTTTGTTATTTATAATATAAACTATTATGATGTAGTTATGTTATATATAATATATTGTACAAATATTTATTGGATGTTCTGTTAATCGTATAATACGACCGTCGCCGGGGATTTGTGTTATAGCAGGGGTGGGCCCGACACTCATACGACCATAAGATATTAATATGTATGCTGTATAAATAAATGGTATTAGAAAAAAAGAGACGTGTAAGAAAAACAAGATGGTCCGGGGGCAAGGCAGTTTATAACAAAAGCCATAATATTATATCGTAGTATGCAATGGGTGTATAGGTCGTAAAATAAGAAAGATTGAGGCGGTGTGGTGGTTTTGGGTAACCGTGACCCGACGTGGTATGAGGTCGTAGACGGTGCCTCTATATATATTTATTATATATTCGTAAATTTATGACATATTATTAACATCACCGCCACGTACATATACCCTGGTTTCTCATATTCGCACGACGTTATTAAAACTTAAAACAATAACTATCCGATTTTCTGTAAACAAAGTTAACACAATTATTACAATATAGTATAATAATTATAAGTATTTATATTGTGTAGTATACGAGAGTCTTTACTTTTTAGATACGCAAGACATCATTTTCTGTGGTTAGTTTTTCAAACATACATTTTTGTAGAAAAATAAAATCTATTAGTTTATATATACTGTTTGCTAAAATTCGTAGCGTCTTGTGTATATATATTTTTAAATCATTTTTAATTACATCTACTATTAATTTAATAGCCAGCCTAAATATTTTGATTTGTACTACTTAAACAGGTACCTAGCTAATACCTATGTATAGTTATTTTATAACTTAATGCTAGTTTGCGATTTATTAGTATCTATAATAAGGTTCGACGATTGGTGTGGCGAGTCTGCTACTAAAAATGTGGGTGGTCGTTAAAAAAAAAATTGATTGGTTAAAAGAAACCAAGCTTTCTGGCAGCAAATCCTGGATTGTGGATGTTGTACAAATATTTTTTTTTTAATCCTACTACGCTGATTTATAAACAATAAATCAATTTTTCATAGCATGTTTTTTTTTCTCTTAGGGAGGGATGTGTGGGCGTCGGATATGTATGTTAAATGTGCGGTAAAGTTTAATAGTTTGAAAACCACTGACACTGACTTACAAGTATGAATCGTGTATTGGGCTCATTACTCAAAGTATTCTAAATTCTTTGAAAAGCTCGAGAAAATGAGTTAAAAATATCACCCTGTATAACGTGTATAATATTCTGGTGTATGACGTCAATCTGACGGCGAGGACAAAATATATCAATGCACCGCTTATAATGCTATTGAGACGATTTATATCATCACCATCGCCTGTTGTTCTGTCGCACACTTCGCGAGATAAAATTCATACATAAATAAATAATAATATTTGCGTTCGAATACTATACAAGATCTTATATACTCGTTGTATAAGTTTATGTATATACGCATTTTAAATGTATACTATGTGCATTGTATATACTACATAGGTGCCATATAAAATAGAACGCAATTGGACTGACAACATATTGTGTGTGACAGCAGGGCAAACAAATTGAAAATATTCGCGAAATAGGTACGATAATTAATTATTATATTTTATTTTATCCTATAGACGTCGTGTCTACATGTTTTCACCATATTATCCGGATGCGTTGGGGTTGATTACAGTGTATTATAATACCAAACGGATACGAACAACAAAATGTGATGCACGCGAATAATTATTACGGTATATTGTAAGCCTGGCAGGCTATAAATTAATAAACAGATCATAACAATAATGATAACAACGACAATGATGATGATGAACGATGGTGTACTAATCGCACTAATTCCGTATAATAGCGTATTATAATTGGTTTTCACTTATCAGCGCATTAGACATTTGCACTCCATTCGTAAAACGTCGTAATATAATAATATTCTAATGCATTATAATATACCTACCTAATATAGTTGCTATGTACAACAGTCGTAGCTGCTACGTAGTTTACATAATATTGTGCACATAATAATATTATGCACGACGTATTATTGTTGGAAAAATAAAAAATCTCAATAATATTATAATATCTCGACTGCAGGTCACACCAACTTGTACAATGTCTGAAATATATACAAAATAAAATGTTATCGACAGGACGGCATAGTAGTGATCTAACAGCACACATAGTACCTACACAGGTACGATGTTGTGTTTTCTATGGATTGTTGTAGTGTATTGTACTCACTCCATCCGCTTCGCCGAGTTGATTATTAATATTTAATACTACTTACTTATTATATATTCAATATTTAGTGCGTAAAACCACGATACTATAATATTTTGTGGTATGACGTGTGAATTAATTTTGTGTTAGGCTGATTATTATTTATCGTCTATACTTTCGTTTGTTCCATCGTTTTCATTCTGTAACCATAATAAAATAGAGGTTTCCATAAAATAATGTCGTGTACGATTAGCAGTGTACAATATAGTACTGCTACTACAATACTATAACAATTCTTCTACTTAAATACAATTACATACTAACAAACCGAATCGAATGACACGTCGTCGCCATAAACAGCACATGGGGGACCCACATTCTATCCACCATGATACCATATTGTATTAGGTAGATAGGTAGGCAGATATTATAATATTATTACGACAGTGAAAATTTCGATATAATTTTTTTCCACTGCGCATGCACGTTAGACGAATCCATGATGTTATTATACTATTATTATTATTATTATTATTGTTCATGAAACATGACCTAATTAACATAAAGCCAACCAATAATATTTGTGGTGGCGGTGGTGGTGGTAGTGGTGGTCGCTGCCGCCGTCATCGTCGTCGTATAAGCACGTATACAATCGATATACATTTAAATGCGGATTCAAAACATCATAAGGCGATGGATTATTTCAGGGGAAAATATAATCGAGGAATTAACTGAAATGTATGTAAAACCACATGGAATGGTTTGAAATCATTTTTAATAATTGTAATGCATATCCTCACTGTTGTAGTGCACACGCTAAAATCCGGTTGTAGAATGCGTGTAGATTACGTAATAGAGGAGTAAAGAATACAAAATACAGAAGCTATATGGAACAAATACATTTTTAGCCTTGGTGTCCGCATAATAATATGTCAGAAAAAAAAAATTAAATAACACGTGATGTTTGATCAAATTCATTACATTGCGCTTTCCATAAAAAAAAAAATTAAATTAAAAAAGGAATAAAAACGTTGGCATCGTTCCAAGTTCTTCCGATAGAGGGCACTAATGTCGAACGCTATATATATTATTATTATTATGTAAAGTGAACGAAAGCATAGATTAAAAATATATATAGCTATATAGTACATACTATATATTTAACCTCTATGACGAAAGGGTCTTAAGAGGATGTCAGCACACTTAGTTTTCTCTCTCTGACCAACGCATAATGTATCAAATTTGTGTTCAGTAGAACCAACGTTATGTAATCTAATTCTAATAAATCAGCTTTACTGCTTTAGTATTAGAATGAATTGAGCAGACTTAAAGTTTTGAATATTTTTTGTATTTTTTTTTTTTAGGTTTTTTTACGGTATTTCAATTTTAAATCCAGATGTGAGAATTTTTAAATTTTAATTTCTTACTCTAAGTCATAACTCGAATAGATATTAATCGAAATATTGTAAAATGCAAAACGCAAGAACACTGCAAATAATGTTCTTAATCCTAAGTTTAATAAAAGATCAGTTCACTCTGATGATAAAACGAGGTTGGTTTTATACTTAACACAAATATGCCATGTTGCACGCGAGTCAGAGAGAGAAAACAAATAGTGTGCTGATATCCTATAAACTCTAAAGGATTTACATAAACGCTAAATAAATTATTATTATATACCTATAGCAAACGAAAGCTTTGGTTCAAATATGTTCTCAAACTCTTATACATACCGTATTATTTAACATATTTTGACGAAGGGACTTTGGAATTTTCATAGTTCACTAGTTATCACTAAATATTTAGATCAAATCCTAAATTCGTGTCAATTATTTCTTGGATGACCACGATGGGGTGCAAACCAAATAGACTTTGGATTGAGGTCATTCAGACTCCTACATCCATGTTTTTTTTCAAATAAATTCACAATTTTATGCAAATAAGAAAATTAAATAATTAATCTAGTATGATGTAAAATGTCTGGATTTTTGTAAACTTTTGCTATATATTTAAAATATATTTGATGATAATATTTGTTTTGTATACTTGTAGGTCATTACATGTATTATTTTAAAGTTAATTAAATTTATAATATTTTACAATATCGAAAGAGACTGTAATATTTTCATCGACAATACTCCATTCAAAGTGTTGATAGTTCGTCGAACCTGTTTTGCGTTACTGTAACTTGACTCATGATTCATGACACATGTTATTATACACGCGTTTTGATATCTTTAAAATTCGTAGTTGGTCTTATCTTTGAGTTGATGCTTTTGCAATAGTTCTGTTTCACCGTGTAGAAATAATATTCAATAATTATCTACATAACCATTATAAACATTATAAACATTTATATAATATACACAGGTATACACTATATAGTATATACGTATTACGTATTTTTCATTTTCATTAATTATCAAATGTTGCATGTTTTTATTTTGCAATAAATTTTAAATTCTATCCTGACACAGATTTTCTCTGAAAAATAATACTTGTTACTTTAAAATAATATAACGTTATTTATTTGTTATTATTGATTGCAAGTGAGAAGTGGTAGGAAGATCTTCGATTCAAAGGTTAATGCTTAAAGTGTTTCGACAACTATATTATAATATATTTGATATGTATATCGTGTCGCTACTATATAATTGTATTGTGTACTTACGAAAAATATCAGAAATATTATTTACATAAATAAATTGTAAAAAAAAAATCATTCAAATATTATTATTAATATTTCCCTTAAAAAAAAAAAAAATAACAAACACATACATACCAGTAGATTAGGTTGTATTCGATGAAAACAGTTAGGAACTGTATGCTGTCGCTATATATTATTATAAATTATCATCATGTGTGATGCCAGAACGAAGGGGCATGAAATATAGCATCTTGTTGTGACTGTCCTTAACGGCAATCAAAATTATAATTTATAATAGTTTGTATATGATGTTTGACTTTTGTGTTCGGTTAAGTTTAGTATCAATTAAATTTAGGGAACCAATTATTGATCACTACAGTATAGTTACTTATATTACATTATAATACGTTGAGGGTAGTGAATGCGTGAAGGTACTTTTGAATGGGATGTGGTTCCTCGGGAGTTATTATTGGTAACAGTGTCGTAAATCGTAATTGGTCTTCTAAATTTTTGTGATCTACGCGTAATTCACCGGTGTTGTATGCGATCTCCCAAAAAAATACATACAAATTATCAAAGTAAACTTCATTAAATATTAATTTATGAATAAGCATGTTGTATAAGATATTTTTACTAAAAACAAAACAAAAAAAGATCTTATCATTTATGAAAATGTATTTTAAAAAGGCTGTATTACTATAATTATATTAATTAACCACAACATGTTGCTTTCGTGTGATTTAGAAATTCGTCGAAAATCGAATCCTTTAATGATGGATGCATAGAACTCTATTATTTGACTTGCAACCACCTTTCAAGCAAAGGTAAGCTCTATTAATATGTTATAGAACATTTTTGTTTCGTAATACTTTATAAATATTCTATGTTTTGGGAATGGGATCAGTTTGTGGGTCTATAAAATATGTAGCACTTACAGTTAGTGTTTCTTCTTCTTCTTCTTTACTAAAGGCCATGCCTTGTCGTTGCAAATCTGATACGCCATTCTTCTCTATTAGAAGCCAATCTTTTCATTTCTATGTATCGACTACAGCCAGCTTGTTTTATCATTTCTTCTAAGTATGCTTTCCTCGGTCTATTACCTCTTCCTTTGTAACCATTTATTCGTCGCTCAAATATATTAGTCATAAACGAATTATGCCTAAGTAAATGACTGAACAGTTAGTGTTTAGCAAAAACAATTTTTAGATCATAAAAATTATGGTATATATCGCTAACGAGTCGTAACACTTTAGCGACTCTATAGCGAACTACAAGTAGATTGTTACGGCACCGTGACCTTAGTTTTAAAATTTTGGTACCCATTGCAAAAATTTAAGCGAAATATTTCATTATTTCTGGTGGATTTTTTGCCATTAATTATACAAAATTTCGATTGAAATACAAATTTTACTGATTGTAAATTGTAATTCACTTATTAAATAACGAATTTCAAATCATAGTCAATACAATGTTCGTTAAGCCAGAACTTATTACCTATTAATTGTATAACATAATAAAACTGGTATAGAACTTGTCCTGTTTTCAATCTGTCCACGCAATAATAATTTACTGCAAAACTTTAAAATCTATTGACAGTTATAAAAATAACTTAATAATAACGTAAGTCATGTCTTTGTATCTGAATTACACCAGGTCGTTATAATAAAATGTCTATTACGCTGGCAAAATTTGCGTAAATGACATATGGGGTGTTGGAAAAAACATACCTTTTTATATTGACTCGAATAAGTTGTATCCAAAACGAACTAACTTTTTTTTTGCAAATGGGTACCTACTTAATTCCCTACTTGGCCATGTATACTTATATCCGAAGAAGTTCACTGTCATTTAGCTGAACTATTATCTTAAAAATGTTTAGTATTTGGTTGGCACCAATCTTACTTTGAACCTGCAGTTGCCTGAGATAACGATTTTCGTTTTGTGTCGCATTTAATATATTCGATTTCATAATTTGAACTGGCGTGTCATGTGCGTGATGTACTTTGATACATTATTACTATTATTATAGAACATATAAGCATTAACGATAATTATAATATATTGGACCGAGTTTTATTCTAAAATAAATATTAAATCTGTTGTGTTACATACATTTTTTTTATAATATTATACATTATATACTTTATTATTTGTATCTTGTTACCATAATATACGATGATGTACCACACTTTATTTGAATTCGTCGTACTGTAGGTACTTATATTATAGTCACCACTCGCCGGTGTACATCATAATTGTTAATTAATAATTAATAATAATATATGCACGAGGCTCAAGACCGAATAGTCTCAAGTTCATCGTTCATCACTCATCAGTCATTATTAATTAATAAATAATAAACGTTATTAGCTTTTTCTCTACAATATAACTTCGCTGGGCTTGATAATTTAAACACATAGCGTGTGAGTGTGCGACGAGTCGGCCAACAACGTGCTTATATAAATATAGGTAAAATATACGTAGGTATGACGAGCGACGTGGGTGTTGATGTTTACAGGTGACTTTTTTTATTATTTGATTTATTGTTATTATTTTTATTGCCACTGTTGTGTTGTTATTTCTTTACATGTCGATAATGGGGTTGACGTTCGGTCTGCGTGAGCCGTTGTGGAGTGTCGGTATCAGCGTGTGTGCAATATAATAGGGGTGTCAGTGGAAACATGCTGCTTTACGTTATATTATATTACATATTATACATAAACACGCTTTATAACTATTAATTGTAAATATTATCAAATCTATAATTTAATAAAAATAAATAAAAAATGTTGGCTAATAACCTTAACAGTTGAAGCATGTAAACTGTTTTGGTAAAAAAAAAAATATATATATATATAGGTATATATATTAAGTATAGTAATGATGATTTTAGTTTAGTGTCAGTGTATATATAATATAGTAGGTATAATCATGGCAATTCCATTGTAAAATTACTATCGGCGCCATCGAGGCTAATATAATATATTGTTATTGGAAATTCGTAAAGCGCCTTGTCTCAGTTATTGACAACCTGTTACAAAGGTCCACAGGGGTGTCGTCATGGCGACCGTGCAGGCTCAGCGGTCAAATGATATCGTTATACCAAGAGCGAAGAGGTCCATTATTATTATTATTTATTATTATGTAATAAATGCCGCTGCATTAAACACTACACCATCGTGACTATGCTGCTGTTTCTATTGCCATCGGTAATCGGTATATACTTAGTATTTACCTGCAGTATGGCTGTTGAGTACATTTCAAATTTATGAAACTATAATAAAAACTGTTATAAAACCCTCGATTGGTTTACACGTGCTTTAAAGTCTAATTTAAACTCGTTATATAGAACTAAAATTGTATAATGTTCGCGATCACGAGATTTTAATAGGTTGCATAAATAAATCGTTGAATCTAAAAATTAAAGTTTGTTGTTTATTGATCGTGTAAATGCTCATGCAGCCTTCTCTACAATTTCTTTTAAATCCGTCCTTGTTTAATTTTCCGTGCTTAATGAAATTTTTAAATTCATAACAACTTTGTTTCCTCCTTAAAATGCTGTCATTAATTACTTATAATAAGCGAGTGAATTGTGCATTGATCGATTTTAGAATATAATGGCAGCAGGGTACAATAGCCGTCGTATATATACGTAGTTTTATTGCAGTACTATATTTTATACCTAACATGAAATTTATAAAACCTATATTGATAGCGACATTTTATTATAATTATTGTTATTGTTGTATAAATAGGTCAAATAGCAATCAACCGTAATATATTCATATTAAATTATACATATAGACATATAGTTGTAATACACATATTGTATGAATTGTTTTTGATGTTTGTTGTTTACCGATAAACCTAATGTATCCCACGCGGCTGCTTTATAATTTCATTGAAACAAAAAAAAAAACTCCTAATCGTCCATTTTGACCATTTACATAATTATTTATCTTTTATCACTTATTTGTATTATTGGTTATCACACATTTACACCTAATATTTGGACGATGAAAAATGGCATAAATATAACTAATATAAGTATTATATATTATTTATACTTCCTGGTTTCTGGTTACTTCCAATTTCCAAGTGACTATTTTTTCGGGCTATTCGTAAAATGTAGGTATAAAACTATTTAAGTATAGTACTATGTAGTGCGTATAAGTTATATTTAATTTTAATTAGCTTTCAGTCGGTGACTTTTACACACATTAAATTTTAACAGTGAAAAAAACAACATGTAGCGTTCAAACACTTTCTACACAGTTAACACTTAACAGAATAACTTATCTATTCAGAAAACCAATACTTGGATATTCCAACCTACCTACTGATTTTAATTTCCGGTCGGCATGACTAGATTTCGGTTGAGAAATGAGTTACACAAAAAACACATTATAATATCATTAATTTCGAGACTCAAACAGGCCATATGTCTACGTATGACATGTTTAAACTTAAACTCATAAGTACTTTAAGTCATATTTACATTTTTATAGCAGCGATTTCGTACGCAGTAGGTATGTGTCTACTTAAATGTTAAACATAAAAATTTACTGTTAGACTCAATTTGTGTATGTTTTGTTTTAATCCAATGGAGTTAATACATTTAAAGCTATTTGGAAGGTTAATTAAAGGTGCCCAAATAATTACTTGTCTCAATAATAATAATATTATTTTTTATTAACCTTATTTATTACCTAACTCTAAGACTTCAGTAAATAGTAATATATAATGAAAAATGCAAAACGGTACCTAGGTACCTACTCATACCTACCTACTATTTATATAATTATCTCATACTTGATATGTATTTATTTATTAATCGAACATTTACCATAAGAAACACTTTTGAGAAAAATTCTGCATTATTTTTGTATAGTATGAAAAAAACTATATTTTTCTTGTTTTTAAACGTTATTCGTACATTATTTAACTTTCTTTCTTTCGTATTAATTGTGTTATTGGTGCGTATTTAACAGTGAACAGGTTTTTTATAAATGAAAATAAGATATATAAACTTTAAAACTTATACGAACTATTGAAAGTTATTTATTTTATTTCATAACTATAATAATAAATATAATGCACAGTCTATGTTATTATGAGTCATTCAGCAATATTAATTCGTTTTTTTTTAAGTTCTCAATTCTAAACGGTTTCGGTCGGTGTTAATTCACGTTAATCAACAACTTCCGGTAGACGTTAACTGTAAAGCCCACATACGCACAAACATAGTTTAAATGTTAACGTCTGTTCAAGACGAAGGGACTTACTTAATGTACATTATTACACGATTGTTAATCGAATGTGATAATTAAAATGTCTATTATTAAATTGTATTAAATTGGAATTTTATTTTCTGATAGATATTCATAAAGATCTATATTTGTTTTCTTAGTAGTAAAATTATCCTATAAAATATATTTTGTCAAATGTATTCATTTAAAATTAAACTTTGAAAATCTTTTTAGTCATGGTATAAAATAACTGTAAATAAAGTTATTCACATCCTTTTCATATTATGAAGAGTGATGTATGAATAAATACATATACATATATCATACAACTGAGTATATTATTGATTACTAAATCGACAAAGAAAAAACTAAGACATTATTTTTGTGATATATTTATATGAATAGATGCTGTAAATATTTTAATGGCATAAAATAAACAAATGAGTTATCCTACGTAATATTTAAAATATGGGTCATGGTATTTAATTCTATATGATTTGTTAAACTATTAACTAAGTGTATGCATCTATTCATTAGAGTTGTAATAAAAATAAACATAAACATAATATAATGGTTTACTTTGAATTGGCTAATTTAAAAATGTATAAATATATTTAAAAAAAAACCATAGAATATGCTATGCTTCAATAAACATTATACATCATGAACTAGGTTCGAGTGTATACCTCGTCGTAAGTAGGTCACTGTAATGGATATGATAAATTTAAATTCAATGATAAATCTTTGCAGCGAAAAACTGAAAAACAGAAATACTTAAGCAACGCAAGTTTTTTAAAAATGAATAACCATAGTACTTACCATTTTCACCATTTAATATTTATTTATTAACAGTTATCAAAATACGGCCAAGAAGTTGTTAACTCCTCTCAGTTACCCGATTTCCGATTTTGAGTAGAAGTTGCATCTTTTTCTATAATAGGTACGTGCTTTCAATTTATAACAGATCAAGCTATAATTATCCATTTTATACAACGACATTAAAAATTAAAAATGTATATTTTGAATATTATTTCGTCAATTTTAAGAAAAAAGTGTATACATTGCTTCCTTTTTTTGCATTGCAAAAAGTGCATATTCAATGTTATCAAAAATGTAAATATAAAATGTAATGTTATTTTATGAAATATATATTTCTATTGATAGGTACTATTTAGATTAAATATATTAAATTATATTAAATATTAAAATATTAAATACTTATGTACAAGATTTTTTTCAGTCCCGTAATTTACATTGCTAGTCTTTAACCAATTCTCCACATAGATCTTCCTTTTTAATTTATTTTAATGTACTAACGAACAATCCATGACAATGCTTATAAATAATAATTAATACATTCATCTTTTTTTTATTTATATATATAACCTTTCACATCCCAAAGTGCTAAACTGCTAACTATATAGGTCCAATTTGCTATACTAGAAATCACCGGAGGTTATTATTGAAGCATTTTCTGAACTCCTAAACGACTAACACAAAACAAAACTAAAATCAGTAATTAATTAAAACAAATTGCTCAAAGAAATCGAATGACATCTTTCCACCGGCGTTTATAGTTTAGGTCAACGGTGTGGTGTAATATAAAGTTTAATAATAAGCGAATTGACTGTGGTTTATAATTGTGATCTCTCGACTCTTATCATTAGTCAATCTCTGTTGTTCCCCTGCTTGGACCACGACCGTTTGGTTTTTCAAAATAATAATGTTAGGTACATGTTTTCAAAGAATAAATATATACATTGTGTGCGTGTATAGCGTCGTTTGGCACCACAATATATTTCTTGCGTACCTAGGTATGTGGTTTCCTTTATGTAAAAAAAGTGACAAACGAAGATTGATTACATTAATTAGTTATATTAGTCCATTATTGTTGTCATAATTATTTCATACCGATGATTATCGTAAATAATAACACCGAAAGAATATATTTCATAGGTAAATATTGTACTGTGCAAGACACCACTGAAGTGTGTTATATGACTTGGAGTTTTGGACACGTCTACTCTTGGCTGCAATTTGATTGCGGATAATCTATAATTTTTTATGTTTATGTACAAAATGCTTAAATGTTTTGTATATAATCGAATCAAATTTCGCCAAAGTTTGGTGAATAAAGTATTTCATTGGCATTTTAATGATAAATTTTACACTTCCGTATCATCTCAATTACTACATACATCTATAGTACAATCTAATGCATGTTGTATGGAGTATGGACATAATAGGCTATGGTATCAGTTAAAAATTGTTTTAAAAATTATAATTGTACGCAAACCATGTATCTTTGAAAAAACTGTTTCCAAACGAGTGATGGTAGTCTTGTGCGCAAAAAAGTTATCTTTTTGGTACTTTTTCTTAAACCAGTACTGCCCCTACTCTTGGAGTATTGCTGATTATGCGACTAGTGACTACTGTATTCAAAATAAGACTTACAATTATTTCGTTTTGAATAGATTATTGGTAACTACTTGTTTTAAAAGCCTGAAAAATGTGTAATTAAATTGTTTGTTATTTTATTAAAGAATTTAAATTACAAACCATTGGTTACCTAAGTAACTATTTAGGATGTGTTGCTAAATAGTTGAATAGTATTATAGTCTATCTAGTTAAAATGTCGTCGTCTTATAAGTATTGTGAATGGAAATATGGAGTTTATACAAAACATTTTTATTTCTAAAAGTTTATTGTACCTAACAAAAAATTCAATAATACGTGTACCTATTATTGGGTATATTCATGTAGGCAGTTAGTACTAATATAAACTAAATACTAATTATAATCATAACGCGCAATTTATTTAAATATCCAAATAAATAAATAGCTAATTACCGATTGATATTAAACTAATTTATTTGTACATATGGGTGTTTCCCAATAATTAACAATGTATAGGTACCATGTACTGCAGTATATTATTACTATTATGCTGACTGTGTTACTTTTTAGTTACTTATCAGACAACATTTTCAAATAATAGTTTCCTTCTAATATAAGACTTAAGAATACACCATTGTTAACGTATACCATAACGTATGGCGAAACATAATATTTTAATTTATGTATTATTATTGCTACTCGCTACTCTTAATACAATATGATACGTGTAACGTGTAGTTCAATATTAAGTTGATTTTTAAAAACAGCTTTGTGTTTACTGTTTCTATTGGCGTGGTATTATAATGTGGATATTCTTATAATTAATAAATTAATACTATACACGTTTTGTAACTTCTAAGTACTTAAAGCGAAGTCAACGAGATCATGTATTGATATCATTACAGATAGTTCTGGCTGTCGGCTATATACAGGGTGATTTCTTTTATCGAAGAACACTCATTATTTAAAAAAATTAATTATTATTTAAACAGAGATGGGTTGCAAAATTAAATATATCATCATTTAAAGAATATGAATTATGTGATCAATTCAAATCTTGTGTCTTGTGTGTATATGCGATAGAGTGGATAAACATTAATGTGCACAGGGTCACAGAATTGTTTCACAAATCAAAACGGTATGATAATTAGTAGGTAACATGAAATGTATACTACAATTAGCGCTATATCCCTTTCAATACTATTGTAAAAATAACTATTGTGGTTCCCCCCCAGAATTTTTCAAACCGGTTTAATGTTGAGAATAAGCGAGAACGAACAAATTTTGGCAGCCCAGTATTGTAGGTAGCTGAATCTTCACGCCACTGTCCGTTACAAATTAAATGCCGCTGATTTTACCGCTTCAATAAAGTCGGTTAAATTTAGTCTGCAAATATTTTTAGACAGTTGTTTTTAAATGTTTAGATTAGATATAAAATACAAGTTAAAAATCATATTTCAATAATAATCATATTATATATAGTTTAAATTAGAAGTTTATTTACATTCTTATTCTTATAAGCTGTACTCTGCGCACGTTGCTACGCCACATCCAAAACTTAATTTAAAGAAAATGTTTGGATAATTTTCTTCTAAGCATTTTTGAATATTTAGCGTTTTCATTTAATTATGTTTATTGAAGTAGGTATTTGGATACACATGTATAAATCAGATGGTTTTTCTATTCATGTGCAGGCCACTCAACCATACAGCTGACCATGTTGGAGGCATGTATCTTCCAAAGTTAGCCCACACACTTACATTCAAAATGAAATACCGGACGAGTCGCACAGGGAACTGCAAAATTTTAATACAATAATGGCATATTTGACTGAATCATTGAATGCCTGGAAACAGTACAACTTTTTCTTTAAATTTTCTATTTTAAATTGTATATATAGCTTCGAAGTTCATCATCTTTTTCACTGAAAGCCTGGTACCATTGCAAGTCTTGACGGATTTATGTTTCGAAGAAGAATTATTGGTCAATTTTCAATGGTGTGGCATGGAAAATTAAGCGAATACAAGAATACAATTGTAATAGTAGAAGTAATTTTATTATTTCGTCTTCATTCATTGCAGTACCGATTGACTTATACGTTATCGCTTCGCTTGATATGCCATTTCAAATTATGAAATTGATGGGATTGACATTGTTGTTTTAGCTGTTGATATAGCTCGTGCACTGATCTATACATACCTAATGATTTTTGTAATTCTCTACGATCGTATGATGCTTGCCGCTTGGTAAAACATTTTGATTAAATTCATCCCATTGCTATACTTTTAGATACATTTATTGGCAAAGCAATTCATTGCCAGGATGATTATTGTCATTATTGATTCATCGTCGATTTCCATTTTCCTGTGCCTAATATGTTGTATTTGTACACGCATCGTTTTCTGAACGAATCGTAATACGTTTGGTGTGAATTGAATGTCCGGATTTTTATTCGTTGCACGCAAACTATATAATATACTATTTATACTTATCGAGTTGAGGATTTCAATAGCTTCAACCTTCTCCAAAAAACAAGAACCATTTTGCAAAATAAAAAATCACGCGTAAAACTGTCCAGTAGGTTTTTTGTCTATACGGACAAAGCAAAAAAAAAAAAAATTCACTTTTGTATATTACTATACCTATACTCCTATTAGATAATTTATAAATTATAAAGCTGTATAATCAGACTTTTAAATATAATAATTAGTTCGATTTCTATTGCTTACCGTATTGTTTCTGCAGCTTATTGAAATTTATAGTAAAAACTAATTTTCTAATTTTACACTTTTTAATTTATTCGGGATATATTTTTTATGTTGACAAATGTAACTGGATACAAATTATATAATTCATAAGATCAATAGATTTACTTTTCAATTTTCAATTATTTAATGATAATTCAAACATACTTTGTCGAATATTCCTTACTCATTGCATAATATTCATTTACATTAAATTAATTTTAAGCTATTTAGTACACTATTAGTTATCTTAAATTTAAAATATGATTTTTTGATAATGTTTTTTTTTTTCATTTAAGTTGCTATAGTGTAAAAATGTTGATGCTTACACTACAGATGTATTGTTTTCTATTGTTTTCTTATTTTTTGTATAGTAAATAGTAATAATTTTATTTTATTGAAAATATCTCATCTTTAGACTTTACGTTTTGAAGAATCGGTTAATATTTTTACAGATTCCATTTTTTTTTTAAATTAACTCGATCTAAGTTATTTTTTCTTGTGTTTGTTATTGAATATTGTACAGTGCTCAGCCAAGGAAATTTAAATCCCTAAAGATGTCTGTAGTGTGAGAATTAATACAACTGTATGTTTGTTGATTGACGGGGTTTCTTTACTCCTCGAGTGGATGACATTTCATGGTTAATCTATAGTGCAGGGATCAGAACCATCTCTGTTCTCGCCTATATAAAAAAAAAATGTTCAGTGTATAATTAATTACTTGTTTAGAGAACAGGAAATATAACGCGTCATTTCAGACATCCATTACAATTTTACAAAGAATTTTTCTCTTTTTATTTTTCTATTTCATAAATAAATTTATTATATTAGAATCACCTCTTGTTATTCAAGTTTGACTTAGGGTATTAATTAATTATATTGTTAATTGTTTGTCTAAGATTCTCCTGGCGTTTATTCTTTATAGCATTAAGAATTATAAGTATACAAACAATGAGCAACGTGCATTGAATAAGAATGTGTATTTACTAATTATATAACTTAAAAATTATGCAACTCTTGATTTTTAATAATGATTTAGTCGGTACGGCGTACGAGACGTTCTTACTATACGTACTTACCTATCTAATTATTTTTCATCTGATCATAAATCATGTATGTAATTAAGTTTAAGGCTATAAACATTTTATGGCACATGAATATAACTTTCAATGATTAAATAGTTGAGCGTATTTCGTGCGAGGAGAAAAGTACACACACAATATAGAGTCTATATGTATTATAAGCTTTTATTCGTTTTTTATTAGATAAATAGATGTTATTTAGTATAATTATATTTGATTAGGTATTAATACCGATTAAAGGTGAACGGTGAACATCCTACACCAATCATTCATTTAAACCATTTTAATTATTGAAATGTATATTAGTTATAAATTATAATATAATTGTCTGTTCTGTTTATTTAATAATTTTTGTATTAATTTAAATCCTCATTTCAAGTTTCGAGTATTAGTAGACAATGTTTAAATTTTTAAATTTTTTTATAAACAAAGATTTATATATTATAAAATAAACCTGCATAATCATCAAGTTATAATAGACATTTATATAGCCTTTTCTCTCCGCCAGAATCTATACATTTTAGTTTTTGATTTTGTCGACACGTCTTCATCTAAATCTTTTTTTTTCAGAATTTAATAATATTGTCAAGTAATTCTTTTAAACTACGCGTATGCTTTCTATTCATAAAAATATCATTCTATACTTTACACATTGCGCTATCGTGTTGTGATGTTTTTATAATAGGTAGCAGGTAAATGCAATAAAATTATTTGTTATTAAAAAAGTAAAATAGTTGTATTTGGCTAAATAACGTATTGAGCTCTAGTTCTTTTAAATTGCATGCTTTGTATTATGCTTGCCTCGAATTTTATCTGGATTATAATTTTTATATTATCGATTATTCGATTTTTATTAAACGTGAAATCTTATTTGCGCTATGCGTAAAATAAACATTATAATAGGACACGAGAGTATTGGCACAAATGCTTTTCTTGGAGAGGAGGAAAAATAGAACTCGCAGAAATATTTTTTTTATGGTGTACACCATAAACATACGTATGTTTTGAGTATCTGACGATTTTTTTGGGGATGTCCAACGAATTTAAAGATTGCTCAACCCCTCTATTTGTGCCCATGATGCATGACAGTTGTTTTTGATTTTTTGATGTGTATAATAATATATGTATTGTACAGAGACTGCAGAGTATATGTGGCACCGGTACTGGCCGTCTGGCCATATATACCTTTCTTTGAAAAATTAAGTCGATCAGCGTGCTTATAATAATTATACATTTTGTGCACTATAGTGCAGCAGTTTGTGTATGTCACTTGCAGTGAAAACCCATTACCGCGAAAAAAACGAGCAAGGGGAAACCGTTGCTTATATAAGTTATAATTTACGATGATGGATACTATAGATTCGCTCTACAACTTGTCCCCCGTCAAACACGAATGCTTGCAACGCTCTCGCGTGGATATATTATATTATAGCTCTCTTGAAATTAGCAATGGAATGCATAGGTCAACAATCTCGGAGCAACCTTGACGCGGTCACCTGGTGTTTATTCGATAGCAATAATAATTATTATTTGAACCGTTGTTGCACTTGGGAACGTTTAAAGAGAAGGTATAGAGATGGCGCCAACATATATAATATATATATATTATAATAATATGCGTCCAACACACGTACTCGCATATGTAAGTATACATATTATGTGTCCACACATGCAAAGATATCGGAACTCGCCTTGAGCTCTCGTCATTATAACCGTGCGCGTAAACGGACGGATTACATTAATTATGTTATACATATAATATGCAGATATTATATCTATAATCCATAATACGGTATATAATAATGTGGTAAGTGTGTCTCTTAATTATTTTGACTATAATTTTTTTTTTTTGAAATTAATATCTAGGTATATAATAATATATACATGTGTATATTTTATTGATTTTTTTTTTGTTGGTATATGGTGTGTTTTTACATCATTGTATTAAGTTAAAAAAATATTATGGTACTCATAGTTTATGTTACGTATATGTGTGGTGTTTTTTTACAGTATTTTCGTATACATATAAAATGTAATCCAATTGATTCGGGAACAATGTTTGCCCACTTATATTATTTCAGATTAGGAAGCGAATATTAAAAACTAACAAAAAAAAAAAATCTACCTATATACATTGTCGCCCCGTTTTTCTTTACGAGAATAATATTATGGCGGCATAATTTTATGTTTAATAATTATACTTATACATTTTCATATTTTGCAACGTATTACAGCATAATATGTCAAATATATTATATATAAACTTTAGTACCTATAGTACCATAATATTGTAAAAATGAGTGTACTTCATTCCATAACTAATATTCAGTTAAACGAGGGTGTAATCGATTGTACCTACCACTACTGCAGTATATCGACAAAAATCAATATCAGTTGATTTATGCGCAAAATAAAAGTTACATTAAACAAATTCTAAGTATTTTCATATGACGAGTACGAATATGCAAAAATTATATTACTCATATTATAATAATTACGATGATGATGTGGTGTTTCTGAATAACTAATAATATACATAAGTTTGTTGATATTTGAAATAGTTTTGTGCCAATAGTATGCCAGATCATACATCAACAAAAACTATTTTAGCTATTACAAACTAGAATAATTGTCGTCACTGTTGCATTTTTAATGCATAATTGTAATTTATTATAGATCTCGTTGAGTTTTATGTTCACGGTATCTTACACATTGCCAATGTATTAATACAATATAATACTAGTAATATATATATACAATATATAATAGCTTTAAGATCATAATAAAAAAGTAGGTTATCTAACTAACGTCGCTAATTTTATTTTGGTCGTCAAGTTATGTTCACCAATTACTATATTTCAGAATTCTTTTCAAAATTACGTTCGTTAAAATATTGTATATTTATCGAACACGCATTACGAAATGACGCGTTCTAACGTTTTATTTCGCTTTATTAATATATAATATTATGACGTACATATAATATTATATATATTAACAGTATTACACGACTCGTCACAGTTTTAGCCGGCCTCTAGTGTATGATGTCATTTTTAATTGTTGTTTTTATTTTTTATTTTCCTTGATAGTGTCCGGATGTCCGGAACGAATGCGTCCGTCGCCTTTCGAATATTGTCAGTCGACTAACGGACGTCATCATAGATAGCTTCCCGGTCAATGAGGGATACGTATATAGCATTATCATCTGTGACAAATGACGTTTTTGTTTTTGTGTTCCTATTGCCACAGAACACATTGCGTGTGTATAATACAATATTTATTACATTTTGATCGAAATCTCATCAATCATCGTTATTGAGCGAACGTCCTACACATTTAAGTCCATTATTGTCTTACGAAACCGCCAGTGTCATATTAAATATATCATATGTATATATACAACACTCAAAGGCGTATTATATCTAGAGAGACGTTGGTGTCAGATTCCGTCTCGTTGCCTTTAAAAATGTGTAATGTCTAATTAATTAATAATTTGATATTTCACTCATTAATGACCCTAAATCAATCTGATAAATATGAATATCATACAATATATTATTATACGACATTATATCATCGGTATATAAAATCTGAGTTTCTTCGAATTCTGTCAAGATTTTTTTCTCTGTTTAGTTTAGTGTGGATACGTTTCGACTCTCGATCATTCACCATGTAGGTACAGACTACACACATGACATGTGATGTACGTTTATTATGATGTCATTGTGGACACAGATATACACTGTTCTTTCCGATTTCCTCGACAAACCCGAACGATTAATGTTTAATAAATAATGATTAATGGTTTCTCCTATACCGTTGTGCATCTCGCATGTAACGACAGCAGGCAGCTGAAACATGCAAGAATGTACGGCACAATACTATAAGTCTGCAAAGACCATAGTAATAATAATAATAATAATAATAATATATACTTAATACCCATACACAAATATAAAACGTTTACTAACGAAGGTGTATATGATATGTGTTACGTTTTTACTCTGTTGAAATTGTATAATACCTATGTTATTTATGATGTGAGCTCTACAATTTCTCGGAATTGAGTTTATTTAAATAAAGAAAATCAAATACTATGGTGCTGTCAAGAATTTTGAATAATTTATTACAATTTACAATTAATGAAAAATGACGTATAGTGTAAGTGTTCATAAGTTTCTAGGATCTAGTGATTCATATTTTTACTAGAAAATATACTAGATTATTCAAACCATTCATTTAGTATAATGATAAAGATTTTTTCAATTATTTATATTCAACAATACAATAATGCAGGTAAGCCGCGATATTATTTGCTGCAGTAGTGTAATGATATTAAACATCGAACAATTTACTATTGATAAACTCTATAACAGTTCTAAACGTAGTATTAGGTACTTATATAGTTCTATACTCCTATATATCTCCGAAGTCCTACCGAATTCCCCATAGAATTAATATTTTCAACAATTTTCTAGACGAAAAAATAAATTACTATATCTTATCTAATGTATCCGTATTTCGGCTTATAGAGATTATATTATGAACAGTTTTCAACACTTATATACAAAAATAAAGCTCGTCATCATATTCAATATTTCAATGCAAAGTAAAATATTCAGTAAATATTTAATAGTATTGAAAAGCAAAATTTTGCTCAGGACGGAAAATTCGCTGAACAAAATGCCAGTTCGTGTTTTCCCTCGTGTTTACCAAACTGCCAAATAGATTGTATTTCATGTTAAATCGCTTATAATTTTTTAATTTAATTTCATCTGATGTTATTACTTTTGAAGGTTTGTTCGAAATTTTTGAACTTAAAAAACTAATATAAACGATGAACTTTATTTTTGTTAAATTTGCTAGTATTCACCGGAAAACAGTGGGTCTTCCGGTTGTTGCATACCGGACCGTGGAAATCAGGGAGGGCGGATGAAATGTTTGACTGCGATCTTAGGCTCGTAATCCAAAACATACAAGCATATATAAACTTACATATTATATTTTATTGTGATATTGTATTATACATACCTAGGGTAGGCCGACTAAGAGACCTAATACCTATATATTAATAATTTATAGTACGACGATGATGATATTGCAGACGAATGACAACGACGACAAAAAACACTTGAGACTTGAGAGTGTAGCGAGGTCCGTCACTCCAGCACCCCAAGCTTTAAATGTTTACATTCTATGACTCTATTGACTCATCCCACCTGTACAAACATATTTTGCTAGAAAATACAAATTACCAATAAACAATCAGTGAACCATATATTTTTGGTGACTTTTAGGTGTTATCAAAAAATAACATTTGTCTCATATTTATAATTTAGTTACAAAATTAATAATATTTCAATGGTGTAAAGTGCAATAGTGGGTTCACCGTTGAACTATTATAGGTTATAGAGTATAATATAAACTATAAACTATACCATAATTCGTAGGTCGCAACGTATAGAATTTGCATGTACAACTTTGACCAAATAGCAAGTTTAACCAAACTACAATATTTAAAAAAAATTACTTGTCTACGTAGAGATACTAGATAGGTGGTTGAATTCTTCCTTGAAATTGTTTATTATATCTCAATTTCAAACTAAGTATGTATTATTGTGTGACTACTAGCTGACCGCACGTATTTTTTTTTCATAGGAACCCTATATTTGCGCTCTGCTGTTCTGTTTTTTCGTCTCCTGATGAACATTCTACAGATTGCTATTATGTCTTCATTAAAATTCGATTATACATGCTGTAATTATTTCCTATTTAGTATATGTATTTTTTATTTTAAAAAGTGAATATTTAAAAAATATTATTCATTTTGTAACTAAATTATAAATATGAGACAAATGTTATTTTTTGATAACACCTTAAAATCACCAAAAATATGTGGCTCACTGATTGTTTATTGGTAATTTATATTTTCCAACAAAATATGTTTATACAGGTGGGACAAGTCCTTATAGAATTATCACCAGCAACACGCAAACACATATTTATTAGATGGTAGCCGCCACTGTAGTGTTACAATAAAAATTTATTTCATCATGATATTAACCTACTTACAACGAAAATAATTATTTTTTAAAAACCAAATCAAAGTTGTTTTTGATAAATTCAAAACTATAAATATAAACATAAATTAATTGGGTATCATATAATAAAATTATTATAATAAAACATTCATAAGTAAAACTAAAAAAAAATAATAAATTATAGTATTAAACCTTTATTTCAAAAATATATTTTATACGTTGTTGGGTATATAATATTATAAATTATAATATATTAGGTATAGGTATTATATTATGCTGTTATAATTACACACGCGTATACAATATTACGATATTAATGATTAATATCCTTAAAATGGTTCTTATTAGAATAAAGCCAAAACAAGCATCTCGAATTTTGGATTACATTTGGTTACAAAATGGCTACATAATCTCCTGAAAATTTCAAATCAATCAGACCATTTTGAAATGTACCGGGTGAGGGTGACGTTAGCCCAGCACCCGGAATTTAAGTTCGAAATTCTGAACTTTCTTGTAAGTTACAAAAAAATTTATCATGGTTACATAATGCTGTGAAGTTTTGGTGTAAAAATTTTAAACTTGGGGTGCTGGAGTGACGGACCTGTGTAGCGTTGTGTATTTACCAGATAATAGTTAGAATATAATATGCTTGTCAATGTATCATATATTGTTAATGTGCGATTTTTGTTTATCTCGCTTTCGTCAAAGTATGCACAACTCCTTCCACACCACAGTTCGACCCGATTGTCCCCGCGTCTGTTTTTGTGTTGTTAAACACGATTTGTGTTGTGTGCGCGCCAAGAACCTTATAGCCATAGACCGTGTATACTGAAATATTATAATAATAATACAATAATACACGATCACGTTGTTGTTATTATTATTGTTATTATTATTAATGTTACACAGAAGAGCAGAGAATCGTATTGGGATCAATTAAATATGAATCTGGTCGCGACCTCGGGCAATTGGAGTCAATTGACATATTATAACAATATACAGCAGAGCCCATGTTGTATATAAGTGTATTATACTTAGATATTATTTACATCGCAGCGTGTGTAACTATACAGCGTACAAATCCTACAATAATATATTATTATGTAAATAATGTATTAATATTACAAATATTATATGGTATAGTAGCACTGTAGCTACAGATATTGCATATTTTGTTTAGTAATGTTGTACCTGTGTTTTTAAAGTTTATTTTACGACGATATTTTATGAGTTGACTATAGACGAAAACGACACGACATGGCTAATCAGCTAAACGGGCATTGAACGATTTAACAAACAATGTCGAATTATATTAGTTTTTAATGTACATATATTATATTATTATGTGGGCAGTAGGCATGATGGAAATAGAGAAACGGTATGCCGGTACCTCTATAATATGGGTACTTACTACCTATATATTTTAAAGATAGGTATAAGTAATTATGTAGTTATACAAATATTCAAATTTCGAATGTGAAAAAAAATACAATATAGCAATCAACCACATTGACGGTTGTCGTTGAATATTTGCGATATATGAAAAAATGTCGATAAACGATTGCATGGTTTCAAACAATAAACTTTTCATATCATATTCTTGAGGTTAACGTTTCTACTTTCTAAACTTCTTATTAGAGTAATTAATAAGTTACCATCAGAATATGAACCGTATACGTAAAGGGAGCACGCCCTTGTCAGCGAGCTAGTAATTTAAAAAACGAACCAAAATGTTAAAATAAGTTACACTTGATATTAGGTACGTGATACGCAGTACTTCGTAGTATATAGGTATATATATATATATATAATACTATAATGTAATACTATAATCTGTATCGACGTCATTGGTGTAATAATTGAGGAATTGATGCGGTGAGCTACAGGGGTCTTATATTTTGAGTGCGTTTAGATGAAACCACGATGATATATATATATATATATATATATATATATATAATATATATTATTATTATATAGGTCATGATAAAATATGGAAGCGATTAAAATGGTCCACTTGTGTGCTGACTTATGCAGTCAAGGTATATAGGTACGTGTAGACTTTTTAATTATTTTATTCGGATGTAGTCGTATCATACCGTATAATATATAATATACTTATCGTATATAATTATGTAATAATAATTGAGTTATTAAAATCGCGTCACCTATTTTCAGAAAAAATATACAACTAGCTGAACTAGCTTTTATGAATAATACTATTTTTCTATTATTAATTTTACTTTTTTATAAATCAGTATTTTAAATTTTAGAAACATAAAATTGATGTTATTTCATTATAATTATAATAGTTAGATCTAAAAAATCAAGGGGTGCTAAAGACCTTTTTACACCCCCCCCCCCTAGTTGCGCCAATGTAGGGGAACCTGGGGAAGAATGGGATACTTAATGCTTAACATCAATTTTCCAGTATTCTACTGAATGTAAGGCACCCAATTCTCAATCAATAAATGTTTAACAGTATAAATATCAATTCACTTCAATGATCAATCAAATTACTCAAATATATTTAACTTTATTATTAATAATACAAAAAAAAAAAATTTGCCCCATTCTGCCCCTACCTTGGGGTAGAATGGTGTATACATTTTAACATATTATTTTTTTGAACAGAAATACTTATTTTTATTCATTTATTTTTTATTTTTGAACAATATTTACATGTATGAGTTGCTTCATCGTCGCTCTCAACTCCTGCACAAGAGTTATGGGACCACTTCCTACATTCTAGACAACTAATCCATCGTTCATTGGACTTTGAATATAGTTTTTTACAATACAGACACTTGGCGTCCGGATCATCTTCACTTGAAGTTGAATCTTCTTTCTCTCTTTGAACTTTTCTTTTCTTTAATGCAGGTTTAAATAATTGTCTCTTCGTTCACTTGTTTTTTTCTCTGATTTTCTTTTCTTTTTCTTCTTTATTTTTTTTTTTTGCTGTTTCCAAAGATATTTGCAAGTCGTTCTTATAAGGCGATTCTGTTAAAATAGCTGTTTTACCTCTCTTTCGGGAATTTCTTTTTTCTATTTGTTTCACTTTAGGAATAGGTAGAATATTTTCAGGTGATTCAATCGGAAATGTACTTTGTTTACTATAAAGCAAAGGTAAACACTGCGGCTCATTCAAAACAACTGTAGCTTGGTCGGTCGTTTCCGAGTTCAAATGTTGACAAAAACAAATTATGAATACAGCAATTATTGCTATAAATAATTTAAAACCGTAAAAAAAAAATAATGGGGCGGAATGGGATATTACACATGCATACCTCATTCTGCCCCGTTTCATTGTGCCTCGATATTCTATTTATATCTTAACTACGATATTTTCCCAAAAATGCGATTATTTTACGTAAACAAGAATAAAAATCTAACATTAGTGTGTTATGCGGTATGTTTATAACAATACTCAGGTTATTGAATAATATTAAATTCCACTTACCTGCAGTTAAAAATCGAAGAGCGTTATAAGCGATCAACACAAAACAATGAATTTTCAATAACTGAAAAAGTATGTTCGTTATCTATAATAACATGGAGGTAAAACATTATAATTTCAGCCGGAACGAAGCGATACGAAACGTTACGTATTGAAAATAGCTGATATCCCGTTGTGCCCCGCGTCCCCATTCTGCCCCGGGTTCCCCTATATATACATTTTATGTGTGAAAAAGCGCAAGAGTTTTTCGCACGAGTATATATCTCTGGTCCAAAATTACACAGGCATGACCTGCGAAATTTGATAAAGCATAGGTACATTGTAAATTTCGGTGTGCATAATATAAACCTTTTTTCTCAATTTCTAATATCATATTACATTTTTGATTTTCATTATGTGGATGATTAAGGGGTCATATCCCTAAACCCTAAAATAATTATATTTTTTTTTTGGGGGGGAGTTGTCCCCTCCCCTAGATATGCCATTTTTGTGCATGACCAGCGAATGAGGTCTGCAGGACACGCCTATGATTTATAAACCTGGGTCCAATTGGATGCAATATTTATACCATGTATCATGATAACGCTGCAAAATATTGAAATATGTCATTCAAAAAAATATTTCTATAATAAACAATAAACACATTATATGATTTTTTTTATATTTATATTAATCGCTTGATTTGAAATGTCGACGTTTTTTTTTTCTGTTCAAGAGCTGGGACCTAGTGACCGATATAATAAATAATAATGTGTAGAATTTAAGCGTCATCATAATAATATATTTAGTATGAACTATATCGTTGATTATAACTATCAAATTACTTATACTTATAAATTATAATCAATTACTATGCAGAACAAATTGTTCTTTAATAACTTGGAGGATGGACAATTTTGAAATTCGCGATGGTATGTACATTTTTGTACTCCCACACAGCGCTTACTCGAACGGGCCGAAGAAAAAGAAACATAAAAAAAAAAAACCTGCTAGCGTAAATTATTTGTGTTATGTTGTATGATTGATGTACAACGCAATACTATATTATAATAATTTATATCAAATTATACAATTGGTATTATATAGGTGTAATAATAAAACGGTTATCGCAATCGAACATTTTCTACGGGCCGCGTGTCGCGTTTTTCGGCGGGTTGAAAATATAATATGGGACGACCGCGTTCACCGGACTGTGCAGCCGCCTGCAACGCCTCGGCAATATGAATATCATATCATGGCGACGACGACGACAAAATATAATAATATAATATTTTATAAACACAATAATAAGCACGCAGGATGACGGCACCGCCTGAGAACTCGTACACGTGCACCATGATTACCCACTATTGAGTTCAGGGCATTGGGTTACTGCTGTTGCAGAGGAGACGGTGGATGTACCTATTTCGCGGGCTGCTGTGTCGTATACATAATATTATTTATAGCTGCAATAAGAACGAGGACGGGAAACGATGAGGACGAGTATTAATATTATAATAATATTACATATTATTATATGGTGTATCTGAAATTTTTTTTTTTTATTTTTTTTTTTGTGTGTCAACGGTTGTGATGAATGCGGTGCCTGTAATCGATTGACGGTCGGCGCCGTCGCCGCATCACTATAGAATGAATAATGGTTTTATTACAATATTTATCATCTACTGTATTGTGATAGTGCGTAATAACAATGCATGTGCGTTATTCGCTGTATTACGTGCTGTATTACATTATGTTATTATTTACTCGTCCGGGCGCGGCGGCGGCGTAGCGAAATAATATTAGTAGCCACTTCCGGTTGTAAACGATGTCATATTATATAATATAGGTATAATATTCCTCAGCATTATTCCAGTCTACGTTTAATATATTAGACATATTATAATAATATTATTTAGGTATATTGCACCATATTGCACCACGTGGATAATTATTTGACACGTGTTAAGTGTTACACACATATAGGTAGCTAAAGTAAAATACACGCGGACAGGGATAAAAAATTGATGCGATGGCTACCGAGTGCAATTGTTGTGTAGATCCAAACAATCAAAAACCCGCGAGTTTCTGATGAAATACGTTTGTGGATGTAAAATGTCAGTATTTAACAGATATGTAGTAAAGATATATTTATGTAATATACGGACAAGAAATAAATTTAGTTTTCAGTTTTTAGTGTTTGAATTATAGTATGACGCGGGAAGGAGGAGTACAATTTCTTATTTTTTTTAAATATTTGAGTTTGTCCCTTCTAATTATACCTTAATCAATAAAAAACTAAATATTCGGGTACTCAATTTTTTTTTTTACACTTTCGTATCCACCTAGTTCCAATTTAAGTACTGACTAACTGACTATTAGGAATATTATAATTAGTGGGTATGTTTTACCATATAGTTACCACGCTGAATAATATTCGTTGAATGTAGTCTAAAAATCGTCCAAACTTCAATTTGACACAAAATGTGTACAAGTTTATAAGTAACAACATCAAAAAGCGGTACATATAGTAACAAAAAGCAACCTAAATAAAGATATTTGTTTAATTCAAGCTGCACTCTAATAAGTCTAATATTTATACATCTGGTTCAAAAAATTGTAGCTGCTGTTGAAGCTGAACAGATCACCTAATTAGCTCTGTATCACCCGACACCCATCCTTGATCGTTTAGGATGATACGTACGATTATTTTTTTATTTTGAAAGGCGTTTGTTGTAAAAAAGTGGAGTTAACTTAACATCCTGTATGAAGATATTGATAGGTAATATAGGTATGTATTATAGGTACTGCTGAATACTGATAAAATACAGCACTGTAAACTTCGCAGTATTATATATATATATATTATGATAAAATATCGTCAGAAATGCATGGATTGTCTTAAATATATTATACTGTTTCATAAAACGTTATTCGACGTGACCTCGTTGGGTTTCTGAATATCAACTGTTGAACTGTACATTTACGATGACGAGTATATAAAAAAAATTAATCATTACATTTAAAGGTGATGTACCATGAATTAAATATTGTATAATATACTCGTTCAAGTGTTCAAGTGTCTGATAAATAATAATATACAGAAAGCTTTTATATTTTATTTTACTATATATATATGATTGCTCGAGATGTATTATGATGTCCAACACACGAGTTTATTCTATAACACATGGCTATTGCTACCTACTAACTGACCTATTCATAAAATCAGTGCCATGGTGTAATATAATATATTATATTTATATGCATTTTAAGTATAAAACAGTATAAATAATTTTAACAAAACAAATGAGTTAAAATTAAGTTTTACTATTTTTTTTATCCCAAATAACATTAGAACTATTTAGAATTTAATAATGACTTTAAAAAAAAATATATATATATTGTAAATGTAGCTGTTGATTTAATTTTGTTTTAAATTTGTTATCTATTTACGCGATTACTGTTTTAAGTTTATTGACAATATTGTATAAAGACGTGCAAGTATAATAAATACACCTACTTAATTCTATAGTAGTATAAAATATATTTGGATGGATTTTATAAAAGATGTACCTATTATATTTTATCATGCTTTTGAGTATAATATATCGAGTACAAATTAACTCTCTGTCTCTCGAGATCATCATCTTATTGTAGAGTTCCATATTGCGTTGTATTTAATTATCAAAAACTATATTATTATGTCATTTTATATATTTTATCTCTATTATTCTTATCTCTATTAATCCTAAATTACTTATATGAATTATGATTGCGTATTTTAGTTGAATTACTATTGTTATGTTTTCTTCTTGCTATATTCTTTATGACATAATCATATAATATAGACTACAGTCATATGCTAATTTAAATACTCATTTTATGGAATTAAATTAATTACCTTAATGGTTTAATGAGTTTTTAATAATTGTACAATAGCAAAGCTAATAACCTTGCAGTTGATGCTTAAACAATAAAAAAAAAATAAATAAATAAATAATTGTACATTTTAATTCTCAGAAACGCTATATTTTAATTCAAATTCCTAAATAAGAGCTTGGTAATTTTAACTTAAAACTTGAACTTGAACAACTTTATATGTATATTTTTGTTAAAGATTAAAATTACGAAATTGCTAACTTGCTCATTTGTTTATTTATTGATTCTGTGTACCATATGCATTAGGTATACACGTAAATTATTACAACGTTAATTTTATTACAAATAAGTAACTACCTAATGAGGTAATATTGAGTATAATATATGTAAGTACCTTTATAAAAGAGCAATTATTTAACGAACAGTAATTAGCAATTATTTTTTAAAAATTATTTATCTATTAAAAATGTTTTAAATTTTGAGTGGGTTAATTAATTTATTGATTTTACAATCAATTCTGTTAAAATAGTTTTTCTGTCTATAAAGTAATCACTTTTTGTAATAGAAAAAAATGATTAAATATTCAACCTTTTTTCTAGTAAAAGAAAGAGAATGTAGTTGGTACTTTGAGGGGAAAAAGGTAAAAAGTAAAAGTACGTTACAGGAGGAGGAAAATAAGGAAAATCGAGGATTTTTATGAAATGCAAATTTTGACAAGATATAAGATTTGACAAATTTTACGAAATCATTTATTTTTTTATAAATATATTACAATATAGACTCCGCACACAAAACTCACGGATGTAAGGTTCAGTGGCTTATAGACTAAAAAATCGGTTATAATACCTACTCGAATTTAACAAAAAAATCATAAAAAATCATGCATTCATGCTATATACCTACTATAAATATGTATTTTTTTTTACAAAAATTGTGTGTCACCATCAAAAAGTTTGGAAACTTTTGTCATAATAAATATATTATATGCTATATATGTAAGTATAACAAATTTTATCGTATTTCAAATTTTTAGCAATCATTATTATGTATGTATATTGTATACACTACATTTATTTAATTATTTGTAAAAGTAGCAAAATAAAGTTAATAGAGGTACTATAGGTAGGTAACTAATAAATTAAAATTTATTTTGTTTTTTATCAACTTCGATTTTAATATTCAATCTGTTACCTATTATAATAACTAATAAGACTCCCTTTTGTCTACTGCGTATGCTTTATTGAACAACAATACATTTTAATGAAAATTGATCTGTTTATAGATATCGGATTCTTTCCCGGGGATATATTTCCAGGCTCTATGACAGATCCTTCGCCCGGCAGGAGCCGCTCATTGCCGTCTCAGCCAATCCAATGGATGTCATCCCGCACCAGGGCACATGGTAAGTCGACAAATTACGGTATTTTTTAAATTATAAGTCGTATAATTCACTACTATAGTAGACAATAATAAAAGTGGTATTATGGTATAGGTATATATAGTTAAATATATGTATATTATGGGATGCGGAGCCTCCCCCTGGCTCATCAAGTTTTTCGAATCAGGTCGTTTATATTCCTTTCTATTATTATGTATTAACCGATGTCAAATACGTCAATACAGATTATGAAATTAAAAATTAAAAAAATGATCTTACTACCTAAGGTATAGGGTATAGATATGAAATAAAAATAAATATGATAATACAGCTAATGGTGTGAACAAATGTTTAAAAAATAAATTTAAAAATGTGACCTTTGTGGCTTTGTCATGTATTTTTACTGCTATACAGCATTCACTGACTATTCACAATATTACACAAAATACACACCACACATATATTATAATATAGGCATATACTCATATAGCTAATAATAACAACAATATAATATTGTTATTGTGTGCTCTGCAGTGTTCTACCTAGTGTGTATTATATTCGTATGCGCATGTGTTTTTTTTCGTGCCGGCCAGATGATGCCAATGTCCGGAAAATGTACCAAAGCACAGCAGCAGTCAGATAATAAAAAAAAAAGTTTTAAAAAAACAACGTACAACACGATGCGATCGAACGCTCGCGTTTTGTAGCGGATCATTAATTAAATTATATTTTTGTTATTATTATTATTATTATTATCATTACTGCTTGGATGCACATCGCAGGCAGGTCACCACTACCCCCTCCCTCTATCCCATCTCATCACATCGTCGTGGTCTTTAATAACAGTATAATTATATAATAATGTAGTGTGGCCGGTGGTGGGGGGCACTTCGCCGTTCGTTCATTCATAAATACGACAAGTGAAATCTATACGGTTTTAGTGAATAATATAATACTGTTTTCCCGTTATCGTTTTTATTGTTTTTCGATGATGATCACCGTCATTGTTATTGATGATGATGACGAAGATTGTGATTGTTATTATGATGATGATAATGATGATAGTGACGGTTGATGTGTGTGTGTGTGTGTGTATGGGAAAAAAAATGAAAAAAGTGTTATCTATAGTCCTTGGTCACGCCCGTACATTTTTATCATCTACAAATATAATAATATGTAGGTACAATAGTATTATAATATTTAGGTATTCATTTGAAGCGCAATATTGTGAATCTGATATCGCCGCCCGACGTTGTGATGATGTGATGATTCGTAACGTTAACGTAATATTATAATATCATTAAATCGTTGCACAATGCTCGCGGGTTGAAATCAAAAAAAAAAAAAAAATTGTATTTGGGTGTGTTTGTGAATATTGCATTTATTTATCTATTTTATATAGCATTTACGTTGTATTTTTAAAATTATGTATTCATCTATTTTTCTACATTTACAATTTTTTTTATCTTTTACCTTTATAAGGCACAAGGTTTTTTAAAACACGCATTTGTATACACACTTTTATAGGTATTGGTATATTGGTTTGTTTTTGCGAAACATGTTGTTTCCGTGTAATAGAAAATGCCAAGTATATAGAAAAAAAAAATTCAAATTGTATAAGAATTTATATTTAGCAATTGTAAGCTGTACATAACCGAATTATTTTCGCCTCATTGGTTATATTATAAACTATTATTTGCCTAAAATGCATATTATGTATTATTATTTATTATCAAAAACTTCAATTCAAAATATAATCGTATGCTCATTTTAATCATGTCATGTTTGATCATACATTTATCGTATACCTATATAAAGTAATAACTAATAATGATTGTATTTGTGTGGATAAAAAACTTATCAAAAATAAATATAATATTAGCTTGTCTAAAGCTTTTAACTGTTCAAAAACAATGTACTATAGACATAATACTGTTATTCAATAATATATATTTTATCCACTGAGAATTATTCATAGCAGCTATTAATTATTTTTTGTATTAATTAGTAATTAGTATTATGCTATTATACCTACAACTTACCTATAGTTGTTTCAATCATTGTAAAAGACAATACTCAACTATAACAATAACAATTCGAGAATTAAACAAGGTTTTAAATGAGTAATGAATAGGTCATATGAAAATCACAGGTTTCACGAAATCAATTTGAATAAACACTATTTAAACAGTTTTTTTACTGGTGAAATAAGAAAATCGCAAGTAACAATTCGATTGAATGTCTTATCTTTCCCATATGGGTGTTAATAGTTGTATAATAAAAATGAAAATATAAGTTATATATAGTAATATAGTATTATTATAATACGAACACCAATGAACATAATATGAACAATATTCTCGTTTGGCCTTGTTAGCTGTTCATCGAATAATATTAATAAAATATTTAAATCAAAATCTTTAAATTAACTACGTCTTTGAAGAATTGTATTCAAAATTCCTGGTAGGTATAGTAATAATTTAATTTTAATAATTCGTACCCAAGTACGCAATAAATATTTAGGAAATTAAAAATATCTTACAGTTATTTTTTTTATTATGTTTAAGTACAGTTATCAAGTTATCATATAATTTGTCAATTCATTTCGTGCTCTCAGTTATAGTTACTGAATTCTAGGAACCACCAATACCAAGTTTATTTTATTAATACATTTATCAGATATTATAAGACTTCAAAATTAAAATCAAAAACTCTGGTTGGAGGAATCGTATATTCTATAGAATATTAGAACCGTGGATTATATGAAATTATATTTGAATTACGCGCGAACCTGAACACTAGAGGTTTACCTTCATTTCTCAATCTATCGAGATAAACATAATACTATTCACAAACAAAGGATAGAAAACTATTATAGTACAAAAAATGGTTCTACATGAACTCTAATAATATTAAGACCGGAGTTATAGGTACGTTAAATGTATGAGTATACAATGTACTACATTATTATATGATTTTGGCACTGTAAACATGAAGTCTAACCATTTGACGCTTTCTCCCTCTTAATAAATAAAAATATCAAATTTTTATTTCTCACATAAAGGAACATTGAAAATATCACATTATAAAATAATTATAAATTATGATAATAACCTATAAAGATATTTCGGATTTGCGCTTGGAATAATCGCCAACAGCAGTGTTTCTACTTTCTATAACTACAGTTTTTTATTGTCAAATCATGAGTCATACTGTCTTCCAAGATATTTTGAGATATAGAATAATATGAGTAAAAATACTGACGTGATTTACCAGAAAAAATAAAATTCTTTTCAATATAATATTATAGTCTTTAAAACTTTCAATTGATGTCAAAATGTAGTCAGTATAACTAATTGATTGGACAATAATTTAATTGTTTTGTCATAAAAAGTAATTTTTATGTGTACTTAAATAATATTATATAAAGTTTTAAGGTGGATTTGTCGGTATTATATTATGAGAATTATTACGAAACGCAATACATATCTCTCAATAGATAAATTAATATAACATAAGATATTTGAATATTTTGCATACGTTGATGTACCTACTACCTGTATGATATCTCATACCTATACAGCTAAAATACTGCCTATAATAGGTAAGTTAACGTCAAGCAGATTTTTATTTTTTTTATATATACATACACGTACCTATTTGACAGGTATCTATAATCACCGACTGTGGACTGGTTAGAAATTTTTTTGACGAAAAAAATATTTAAAACACTTTAATATAGTAGTCGCAAGCGCGATAATGTAAAACACATTGATAAAACGAGTGATAGTCAGCGGCGGGTTTTTTAGCATAATATACCATCCACGAGGTATGAGCAAACACACAGATGCCAAAGCGCGCGTGCGAAGATCTTGCAGAGTATTCGTTGCGGGTAACCCTTTTCCGTCCGTCCATCCGGTCGCATATACGTTCTCGTGTGTTACTAAAACACATACGCGTCCGCCCGCCGCCACCGCGCGCCACTACCGCCGCCGCCACCGCCGTCGCGACGTTCACTGCGCCTAGCTAGTTCGACTTCGGAATCGGTTCAGTTTGTTACCGACGGTTAGACGCTGAACACTGATTCTGGTGTTATGTGTACTTAAGCACGCGGCTTTCGCTCTAAATCTCTTTCTCTCTCTCTCTGTTCTTTAATCTCTTTTTTCATCACTATTTCCGACATCCGTTGATATTATTTTATTTTTTTTCGAAAATTTACGTATCGCAGTGTTGTTGTTTGTTTATCGTTTCGTGTACAACACCGCGGTAGTCTCCTATGTGTGTGCGTTGACGTTAAACGTGGTGCAAGACACCGTCCGCGACGACAACGGCCTTTTTGTTTGATTACAATTTTTGTAAATATTTTTTAATAAAATATAATATTTTAATATCTCAGAAAATAAATAATCAGGCAAAAGACAACAGAGATTTTCACGAAAAAAAAACATTAGTAAAAGTCGCTGACATTTTTATGACTGGTTTAAAAGAACCATGCACACATTCCGGTTGCCGGAGTTCCTGAAATGCGTCAAGAATTATTTGAACAAAAAAGGTAAATACCGTACATCCGTCAAATAAACTATATTATACTACGGGTCCCAGCTCGGTAAAATGCCAAAACGACTCGTGTATACATTGAATTATTACATAGTATATGGATACTAATTGATGCCCATTTCCCAGTACATTGATAGTGATATCAGTATTGGGCAATATACCTAGTATTTTCATTGATAGTTGGTTGCGAGTTTATACGCAAATTACGAATGGTTGGTAATTATTAATTATTATTGTCATCGATATCCGTCGCATAGGTTTGTTCGTTTCGAAAATTTGTGAGCACCCGTTCCCTTTTATGGCCACTCGAAAAATCTCTCCTGATATTGTTACGATGCCCAGACAACGTCCGTTGGTCGGTAAATTATTTTCGTCGTCGTATAATGGACTCGTATCGTATACAATGTAAGCGCGCACGGCGATAATTAATACAACGACATTATTATACACTACTTTGCTCGTATGTATATCTATACGTAAACGTTTTTGATGCTTAATAAGTCGGTAATTAGCGGTGCACAACACGCGAGTATAGGTTTATAATAGGTAATTTAATAAATTCTAGCGGCGCACTTAGTGACTAGTCACAAGTCGCCTGCAGTGAAACAATCGTACGTAATCGGACACAAGGCGCGTTGCGCCGATGTGATCGTGCAGACTATAATATACTTTACACACATACGGTTATAAAAACGCAGTCGTTGCTATACCGTAATTATTACCCGGTGCGCAGTATCCTCCATGTGACCATGTCCTGTCGAAATCAGTCGGAAATACGAAGAAAAACGGTGGCAAACAAAAATGCAATACCTGCAGTGGCGCGTGTAGGTATTATGATGATAATAACATTACACGTTCAAAACGTGTTTTCGGAATCAATGCCAATCACAGGTCTTTTAAACGTCTTGTCTAAATCAATAAATTACATCGGAACTCGACAAGTTCAGACGTGCAGCACTATACGGTTATGGTATACGCGTTGGGTAATGACGTGTAACTGTGTAAAGGACCATTTAATTATACTTAAACCTTACAATTCCCATTATTACCATGATCCGAGGTAAATATTTCCGGGACACCGCCGCCGCCCCCAATATATTATACCTATTTTATAAAATATGGTGTACAACGTGTATATTATTTAATTTCAAATCCAAGCGCGAGTGTTGTTTTTGGAAATTTTCAAAATCGTCGCGAACGCGCCGCGCCCTTGGCCTCCGGCCGTTATGCTTCGAATGCGACGTAAATACCGGAGTCTGGATACAGGTGGAAAATTGCCGTGTTGATATGCCGTCCGTCGGTGGCGTGTGTTCGCATAAATAACACTATTTACGTATGTGTATAGTTTCAAGGACAAATAAGCGTATATGTATATATATATATATTAATATTATACATATATATATATATATATTGTATTTCACTATAAGTTTCTTTCTTTTTTTTTTTGAGGTCGACTTTACTGCGTGACAAAGTGTTTATACCGACCCTATTTTCTTTTGCGTCGTGTTATTTTTATTAATGGTACTACGTTTTTGCCGTCTATAGTTATTTGTTTACTGACAATATATTACTATGGATACTCTCCCCATTTTCCAGGCCCATACGGAGTTTGCTTCCGGTATAGACTGTATAGAATATAGAATCATACGTGCATGTAGGTATTTTCAGCAAAATCAAAACATCGTATTCGCCTCTGAATCCGTCAATAGAATATTATAATAATATAATAACAGTAGCATCAACGAAGACGAGTTAATGAAGAAAAAACATAATTTTCTATGATAATATTTTATGTTATCTTAGAGATTCTTTAATATTTAAATTTTGTCTCGAGAGGAAGCAAAAATAAAAAGCTACTCGTGTTGTGTTCATAAGCAATAATTGCTGTATACCTAGAAACGTTATCAATTTCAGATTTTGATGTCAAAAACATTCAACACACTAGGTACCAATGTAGGTATCAGCAATAATTATTTTATAATATTATGTACATCACCTGTTAACCTTTTAACCGTGTTAATAATATTGCCCGCGAGATTGTCTGCAAGTTAAAGATAAAGTATAATAATATTATACTCACTGTACTTTAAAAATATGCCTTAATTGCTACATTTAAACAAACATGAAATTGCAGGTTTAAATAAAATCTCATATTTATTTATCCATTCTCATAAAATATACAATACATCCTTTTTATTATGTACTTACCTAACGGACTTTCAGATGCATATATGGATTATTGGACTATTCAATTTTAAGTGGATACAATAACATTAAACCATAAAAACATTAAGTGTTGTATTCGATTGTATTATTTAAATTCGCCTAGTAATAGTAATGAGCGTCTATAAACTGTAATAACTACGCTGTATTTAAGAATATCATATGTTGAACACCCATTGGATATATTTTCGCATAATTCTTTTAAGGCTTATAATATGATATAGGTAGACTTTTAAAAATATTTTAGTGTTGGCCTATTGCGGGATTTCTGTATTACGTAAATTAATGTATAATATTTTCATACACCTACATATTGGCTATTGTTTTGGTTCTATTCACCGTGTTTATAAAATACCTAACTTCAATAAATATTAAAAAAATATATAACATCAACTCCAGACTTGTAAACCACGATCTAGTTTAGACATAGATTAGCAATAAGAAATAACAAGTTTTATAAATAACTGTATTATGCGCAGTATTGTAATAGACTATGACGTTTTATGCATCTAATTTAATTTATTGTTAGGTACTAACAATATATTTTTGAAAATTATGTAGGTATTACTTGGCATAAAAATCAAATCTCTGTTATTTACGATTTTACCGGTATTTGAACTATTAAATGTATTGAATATATTATCAGGGTTATTAATTTTATATTTTAATTATTTACAAATTTACTTTTTGAGAGAGAACAGCTTTTATTTGTTAGGTGTACATGAATAGTAAATATAATATAAATCGTTAATAAAACAATACACTTTTTCCTTAAAGTTAATTTTATTATCGATACCAACTGTTGAGGTATAATTTGTATAATTATACATTTATACGTCATACTATAATGTGTGTATTATAGTTTATACTTTATTTAATTATAATTTTACTTTTTATAAAATGTAAATTGCTTGTTACTTTCCACTAAATGTTAGCGATTAAAATAACGTGCAGTATTAAAGCATTATTTAGTAGTTACCTGTATATTTAATAATTAACAATAAATATCTTGGTATAGTACTTTTCTTTACATTTTAATATATTTCAACAAAGATTATTAAATATTGTTGTTATAGTTTATTGTTTCGTGATCACTATATGTTATATAATTTACTAATTTTGAATAGCTTGTGCATTAATTACCCTATTGGGTTCATTAAAGCAGCTATGAATGAGTAATATAATTACATTGAGATTTAATTTATAGCTCCATTGATTTATTGTAATTATTTAGTGCTGTCTAGTGTATAGTAAGTTATCTACTGCAATTTTAATTTTAATAAATCGATTTTTATTATTTATTGTGTATTATTTTCTGGTAGATATTTACTTATCACATGCTTATATTATATCACAAATTTTTGACAATAACGAATGTGAATATATTTAGGAATATATTGTCATAGAATAAATTTTTGAATGTAATGCAAAAAAATATTAATAGGTAGGTACTATAACCCGATTAATTAGTATATTATTATTGATTAAATAAGGAGGTTTAATGTTCACAGCAGCTTGTTTATATTTTAATTTATATAATAGAATAAAGATAATAGAATAATATTAATTAATTCATATTGTCATTTCCAAGTACCTATTAGACATATTTATTGGATAGAAGTGCTTATCTAGAATGAGATTTTTTATCAATATAAACCTGATATAAATGCTGTATTTACCTCAATAAAATGTAAATCACGTCTTGACTTGTAACTGGTTACTATAAATGTTAATATTATGAACCGAATGGCGAATATGTCATAAATTCTATAAACATATTTGATAATGAATTTTGAAAGTTAAGTCAGTATTTTTTGTCTTGTATTGAAAAAAAATTACCTATTCTAATCTCAATAATATTTAAATATTATGAACCTAGATAAAGCTAGTTATACATTTCAACGGTTTTCAACAAGAAAAAAATACAAAACGTATATTATATGCATACATAAATCTATTCCAATAGATCCAAATGTATAACTACTTATATATTGTGTTTATAAATTGATGTGCACCTAACAAATAAAAGCTTTTCTCTCAAAAAGTCAATTTTTAAATAATTAAAATATGAAATTAATATTATATATATTTGCTATGCATAAATGCATTAAGTCTTTAAATATCGAGTTTGATGAAAAATAAAAAATAAATATTCAATATGAAATAACTGTTTAAATAACAAACATATAAAAAGTAATGTTCCATTTTATGCTTGGGAATTATTTAAATTCCAACAGTTTATGTATAATAAAAACAAATGCGTTATAAACATAATATCGTATTTCAAAATTAACGGTCTAAATAAATTGTTTCATGTATTGACTACGACATTTGCATTGATATTTGATATAATCAGTCTTAAAGAAACCATATTATATAAAGGCGTTATAACAACAACAAGTTTAAAATTATTATTATCTCTTTTCTTTGATTATGTTTTGTATATTATTTAGATTTAATGGATTCTCACTAGTAACAATGTATTATAAATTATAATGTAAGCTGAAAATTTGTCCTAGATTTGTTTATACCATATAATAATTATTATTCAATTTTTTTAGAATATAATAATATCGTTCACATTTAATGCTGACTTATTGTACAATTTAAATTGAATTATTATAATATATACATTTTTTTCTGATTACGATTTACGTTACATGATACATAAACAACTACGCTGGTTACTAACAACTTTGAAGTTGATATACATATTGTATACCTATAAAATAATAATTATATTAATGAGATATTAATACAATTAATAATTATTGATATGTAATATAATATACTTATAAGTCATTAATTTTGCTAGACCTTATACCGCATACAATATTTGAATATGGTGTGATAGAATCTATAACAATACACACTCCGCATATTATTCGCTTTTCTAAACTAGCGAGAGAGTAGTTTTCTTGTGTAAAAATTATAATTTTTTCAAATTGTGTATTGTGTAATTGATACTCAAATAATTGTTATACGATTCCAATATAATTACCAAGCATATAATTAAATATGGTATAATATAATATGTACTTAGCACATTTTCCATCTGATGAGATTATATTATGTACCTAGAATTTTATTGTACAATATATAAAGACTTTAAAGAAATGTTGAAACGTGTATGAATAGGGCTTAATAACTTTAAATGATTGAATTTATAATTTACATAAATTATACACATCTATTATGTATCTACGCATTTCAATTTCAATATTACTAGGGCATATTTGGCTGACGCTGAGTGTATAGTGACGCATACCATAATATTACGTTAATTTGTCCACTAATAATATTTACAGAATATAAGTATCAACTATCGGTATTATTTAGAAATAAGATATAGGTATACGTTAATATTATCGAGGCTATTTTTTGATCAAATTCCGTAAATATCTCGTCGTAAAATAAACAAGTCTTATAATTTTTAAAAAGTTCACAACCAAATATCGTTTTATTAGTGTTGAAAACTTGAAACGAATAAAACATTTTTGCAGTTCGCAGTCGAAAATCTTATCTATATATAATGGCGTACAGTTTTATAAAATAAAAATAATATGTTTCCTTTTCTATATTATATATCCATCTATTAATTTTCGGTCAATAATTATTTCTATTTTCTACCATAAAATAGGTTGTGTTTTAGGTAATGATTGCGTTGTTCACACAAACTTCATTATAGATATGTATATACGTATGCACGTATCAAGATTTTCGATAAAATACGATCTTCTGTGTACAAGCAAATATAAGATCGTCATTTTCGTCTTATACCCATTATAATACTTAATAAAAGTGTATACCTATTGGTGACAAGTAAATATTCTTTTCCGACTTAAATACCGTTTTTAAATTTTTTTTTATTTGTTCCAACGTGATGGTTTAGTATGTCGATATCGTCGACCGACCACTGCGTAGAATAATATAATATTATATAGCGTGGACGAAAACCGATATTATGATGATAATAGTTCGGCGACTACGCTGCTGCCAATGGATGGAAATAATAAAAAAAGAACATAAAATAATAATAATAATAATACACAAGAGCCTTCTCCATCGGAGTGTATAGTGTTAACTGAATCGAGTCACGGAGCAAAGTTATATTTTACGACATTACTGCCCATTACTGCATCCCATCATGAACGCCTATAACATTTGCATTATACAACGCGGTAGGTCAACTTGAAAATTTTTTCAAACCCATTTCGGAAGTCCCGTGTCTTCCATACAAATCGCGTGTGGCATATTGTTTTTTTTTCTACCTACCTTATAACAGTATCATGTTTAGTGTTTACGTTTGTGTATAATGTAATACCTGCGCACGCGCGCACGTGTGTGTCGAAAGCTGTGCAGTCATTTCGCGATTTTTTCAACTGCAATATGTTCTGCTTTATGTGATTATTTATAAAATAAATTGAATATTCGAGTGTGTCTTTATTAAATGGAGTAAACTATGTAAATAATTATTTTTTTTTTATTATTGATTTCAAATGCCTCGGCGACTGGGGCCATTGGCTACAAGAAATTACTATAATATATTCATTAAAGATAGAAGTTGTAACACTAAATATAAACTTATGCGTAATAACTAAAGTAATACAAACTAATAAATAAGGGCTGCATATAGAATTAACAGTGATACATTTCAGGAGAGTACATTAGACATTTATTATAAATATTATTTGGATTAAATAATTATCATAATACCTATAATATTATACATAATATAATATGATGTTTACTGAAGACGTAAAGCGTAATATGAACGTCGTGCGGACCCATACAATGACGTTTAGCAGTCCATTCACGCGCACAAATTATTTATGTTATCCTGAAGTGAGCCCGATTGGTTATTTATTGAAATAATCGATATTTTTAATATTATTATTATCATCATTTATCTCTGTCTCTGTTGTTTTCCATTGTCCAGAGTCATGTTAAAACTATTTCATTGAAGCCGGGTACAATAATAATATGATTTATTCATTCAACAATGCGATTTCCCGATAATTCTATACGTATTCGAATGCGTACCTATTATAATATTGTACACACATATAAATTATTTGAAATATAATTTTAAAAAACAATGAATATATATTCTTGCAACATATAAATATGTAATGTATAACCTTTTAATAATCATTAAAACAAAATTATGTTCATTAAATATTAATGGTTCGTTTATAAGAAATCGTTATCAATATATTTTAGTAACTATATTGCTTGCATTTTAATTTAAATTAATAAATAAATGGTATAATACTATACTGTAATATTAAATTTAGGTAGATTTTTAGAAACATAATAATATGCTGTCATTTATTTTACATTTTGTTGTCCATTATCAAAGAACAGGATACAACTTGTTGGTTGTGATTTTTCCATACACAAATAGAATAGTTTTGTTTTAATAGTGATAAGGGGACAAAAATTGGCACACGCGACGCCTAGACAGACTTAATATATTATTGTACAGACCACACCACAATTTTATGCATAATATGTTATTTAGATTTTGAAATTCTTAGGTCCTCAACCCATCAGTCGGCTGTAGCGAATTATTATACAAAACCTTATTTCTCCGTGGGACGTAAAACTAATAATGGCAGTATAGGAAGGGGAGGGCCAAGTACCAAAAATAGATCAGAATCTCGTGCCAATGGGATAAAAAAATTCTCATACCATTTTACACTTGTGGAAAATACCTCAAGGCAGTGATTCCTAAATAAAAATGAAAATTATTTTCATTTTATAATTTATGTTATAAATTATAATTTTAATAAATAAAAATGCGTGAACCTGTGGTGGGTTACGCGGTGTTAGTCCTACCCTAGGACTTTATTTTAATTATGTTAATATTAATTGTAGGTAGTTAAAAATGTGTACATTTAAAAAACAGTTGTGTCCTATTACACTATTGTGTAGGACTTCCATTCATAAAGAATATAGTTGTATTCATTATGGTTTTCATTAATAATAAAATACAATTAAAATCTTTAGTACATATTTATTTTTCTCGATTTTCTGTTATAATTCGATAATTTATTTGTTCATCACATGGGAGTACAACGTCGTAATATGATATACCTATAAAAAATGTACATCGGTGTTAATGTAGATAAATAGATAATAATATAGCACGAGAAGTGAGTAAGAATGAGAGTGAGAGAGAAGTACAATGGCGTAGGTCATTATTATTAGTTATAAATTAATTATAATTGGGTTCAAAAGATTCTTTTTTCCGAACTAGATTTCTTTTATTAGTTTTTTTTTGTCAATTTGTCGTCATAGAACATCATGCAATTATGTCATAAGTTATAAATTTATGGTTCTACTATTATAAGCAGTATTAATGTACCTTCGTCAATTTTTACACCTATAATATATGATCACTAACGACGTTAATATATGCTTAGCCCATAATTATATACATATATATTATATAGATATAACAATTATAGTAATTCATCGTATGAGTAAATATTATGTAGTATACTATGTTTATAATATCGTTCATACAATAATAAGCTATGGCATCTCAAATTATATCAATACAAGTAGTTTTCTGATGTCGGTTGATTTTGTGTGTCATAAGCCATAATCGTAGGAATGAGAATCTTTCATCTATTGTCAGATACGGTTTTTTTTTGCAAGCATTGTTATTTGTTATATATTCAGATTCGGGCCTAGATAAAATATGAGAAGGCTTAGGAATATTATTCTTGCATTTCGTCGTCGTCAGCCCTTCTGATACTTTTATTCTGCGGAGGCTTTTGAATTTCTTACTCCATAGAAGTAGCTATTATATAAATGTATGGTAATGGTACTATTGTATTATACACACTATGCCATTAACTATAGGGACGATATTTGTTTTTTCTTTTTAGCTGTCCGACTAGTTTTTATCGATTTTTATTGTAAACCAATCGATTGTTCACAATTCTAGGCAGGTAATTAGCCGCTATTCGCTAAAATGAAATCCATTTTCTCTTTTTTTGTTTTTACGTCAGCATAAAACCGTGCTTGTATCGGTTTCATGCACAATGAATACAAACTAAATAAGCTGATAAGCTCTTTGGGTACAAGAAGATAACGTAACCCACGCACACGTAGGTTGTGTTTTGACCCCAACAGCTTCGTAAACTATAGGCGTGTGTGTATGTTTGTGTGCACGCGTGTGTGTGCGTGGTGTTATCGTGTTTTTTTCGTTTTGGGTGTTCTTTTGGCCTTGATACAAACTACAATTGGCTCATTCATACTAAACATTGCTGTTGTTCCTTGCCACACAATATATTAGTATTTTATTAAGAGGACGTCGTAATACAACAATCCATCGTATTTATGTATCATATTATATACCAATGATTATACGCACAACGTATCAAATTTACATTTTGCACTATTGATACAGTTTTGTTCTAGTTATTAATTTTTTACACGTAAACTGACCTTCTATAACATCGAACTATTAGAACTTATAAAAGAACACACAATTACCATATTTCATTAAGCGCCAACTGTTAATATCATCTTTTTATGTAAGTTATTCGATTTAAAATAATAATATCAGACTTAGTTTTAAATGTGACGATAGAACAAAGTTAATGCTGTGATCTCGTCTAAAAATTTGTTTATGTGACTTGACAACTTCGAACACGATAGTTTCTAAATCCCACAAGTTATAATTCCACAATGGCGCTTAAATTTGACGTTAATGTATTCAAGGAAATATTTCTTTTTAATTAAATTATTATTTATTTTTATTTTTTATTAATATTTTATACTTATAAATTTAAAATTTGAGTGTCCTTTACCTATTATTTTCTATTTACAATTCTATTATTATTATTATTATTATTTTTTTTTTATTGGAGTTGAGGCATCGACAGCAGGGGTCATTAGCCTGTGAAGGGAGGGAACTGTTAAAATATTATTATGTTTGATAACAGGTGAAAAAATGTGTTATTAAATTATGTATTTTATTTACAAATAAAGCATTATTCAAAAGTCAGTAAACTTGTCTACTTGTTATCGTTTTGTTTTTTATTATTTATTATTTATAAACTTATATTAACTAGGTATGTATAAGTAGCCAAGTTGGTATATGCACATAAAATTATACATGCGTGTATGTGTGTTCATGATTAGGTACATTTTGACACTATATTATGTTGTGTATAGCTATCGATTATACGTACTGACTACAATAATTCAAAGAAAATAATAATTTGCATTATTTATGATACAGAAATTCTTTCAGTGATTTTCTCAATTTGAATGTTATCACCTAATTGTGCTTTTAAGTATTTTTATTATCTATCGCATAACATTGTTTTATTTTTTAAATTAAATATTGATGCATTTTAGTCCAATTTATGCGATTTTAAAAAATAGAGAAAATTAGAAAAATACTCAACTATAATCATCTGTATACTTAGATAAAATCAAAATCATATCAAATTAAAGCGGTTGAACTACATATTGCATAAAACATAGGTAAATTGCATATACTTAATAGTAATTCTAATATCATTTCAGATAAATGTTTTTTTTAAATACCATAAACATTTGTGATACCTATAAATAGCCCTGCAAAAAAAAGGCCAAAATATATATTGAAAATTATAATGTGTTAAAATTTTTTTTTTAAGTATCGTGGGTTATTCGTTTTTGAAATAAGGCAATCATTTTTGCCAGAGTACCTGCAAGTAGATCCAATTTGTTAACAGACTATTGTTAATTAACTGATAATTTTATTTTTATTTTTAATACACTTGTTTTTCACTGGGTGTATATGATACGTTGATGTTGTATCTCAAGTCATCTTTGGACTATTTGAACAATATTCATATTGTTTAAATATGTTTATTTTATTGTAATTCAGTTATTAGTTAATGCACAAAAGCGTGAAATATACGGCTTATACATAATATACATTGTCGTAATAATATCTATCAACTGTATAGGTACCTAATACTTTATATCTCTTATTGAATTTGTTAAGCTTGTGATAAAAATTCTATAATTACAAATACAATATGATAAAGTCTAAGATAAAATAGGTATCCATGTTACAATTATTAAGTTATTATAGTATAGGCATTGATAGACTTCATTGACTGGAATGCAAAACAAAAATTGGATTTTATACACAAAAAAAAAGTTGTATCATAAAATCTCCAATTATTATTATTATTTAAAACAATATATAAAATATTTATTACCTCTTCCGACTCTATAGGTATGTTTTCAATCAAAATTTTCAATTTTTAAGCACTGTATTCTTTAAGAATATAAAAAAGGTTTCGAGAGGATGTAAATGGTCCCTTATGGCATACCCTGCATATTCCGTACACACAGCTATGGTTACTATAATGGTCTTATCACAATATACGTGTACTTTCACCACCCTACGAGTATAAATTATGTTATTATAATATAATGTTACATTTATTTAAGTAATATACAGATACGTGTAATTATTTTATTCTGTACAAAATATACAATTAAAAATATTTATAATTATTTTCATAATTTAAATTCAATTCAAATCAAAATTAGCATTTCTTTCAATGTTGTAAAAATATTTAAGTACAATTTTGATTCACAACGAGGTAAAATAAAACTAGAACGATAAATCAATTTAGTTTTATTTTATATGCATCTTAGACGATTAGGACATTATAATATATTTCCATCAACTTTTCACTTCTGTAGTCCTATACGCTGTGTATATTTATATATGTGCTTGCAACATTCTATAAACAACGCTCCTGTAATTACCTATGTATCAATTTTACACGTTTTTTTATGATACACTTTCGTATTATTTATAGGATGTGTCCGTATATAGTAATATAATATAACGCTTTTGCGTATTATACAGGGTGATTCATGGAGTGTAGTGTACAACACTCATTATTACAAAAAGTGTAAATGTTTTTGAAAATATAATTTTACATAGCTTCAAGTCGTTTACAAAACAACGTTTTTATTAAAAAATTATATTTTTAACATTTTTTAAGTTTTTTACTTTTTTGAATGACAACATGTAGTTTTAATTTGATATTCCAAAACAGAATATTTTTCTAAGTATTTCGATACATAAAAATTGAATTTAAGGCTAGTAGTTTATGAGGTATAAGTATTTAAAGTTTAGATGAGCGGAGTAGTAGACAAATATGTCGCGGGGTAACTCCGTACCACTCTATTCATCTAAATTTTAAATACTTATACCTCATAAACTACTAACCCTAAATTGAATTTTTATGTATCGAAATACTTAGAAAAATATTCTGTTTTGGAATATCAAATTAAAACTACATGTTGTCATTCAAAAAAGTAAAAAACTTAAAAAATTATAGGGATAAAAAAATGTTAAAAATATAATTTTTTAATAAAAACGTTGTTTTGTAAACGACTTGAAGCTATGTAAAATTATATTTTCAAAAACATTTACACTTTTTGTAATAATGAGTGTTATACGCTTCATAAATCACCCCGTAATTTTGAGCCATTGGCGTTGACCGACGGTCAAATAATGTTTCTCCATCGGTCACGGGTGACGTCTGTGGGGGTACTCTGCAAACTGTACTTTATACCTACACATAATCTATATACGCTTATTTTCGTTCGGGTGTATAGTATTATTATCGTGGCGTCCGAATTCCGACGGCAATCGTCAGATATACAGACCTTACAGAATGATTCATTGGATGTTATACTATTATTATGTATACAGTATACTACCCACCGACAGCTTTTGTGTTCAAATCAGGTTAGGAAGGGAGGCGCAGAGACGGAGGGATGAACTCTATGGGTATATGATGGTCGTCGTCGCATATATTGAATGTCCCGAGATCGATGGCCACGTGGTACATTTGTCAATTTACCCCGTGTGGCCGTGTCGTATAATTTGATTATACTCTGCGTATGCAGATTGTCTAAAACCGAAATGTAATAAAATATTTGAAGTATCTACATATTCAAAATATAATAAATTAATAAAAATGCAGATTTATGTTATCAATAACACTTGGTTCGATTTTACGTAATATAGTTGATGTGTCCGTCTGTTCGCAGTATACCTCATACCTATTAATTATTATTATGTGTATTATGTAGTTTTATTATCGTTTGTTATGATGGATGGCGTCTAAATTCTTAAAATATGCATAATATATTGCCTGTTATAATATTGTACAATACTTAAGTGACTTAATTGACATAAGAAAATATTCCACTTAAACTCGCGCTCTTCTTTCTAATGTGTGAGTCTACAATGTAGACTCTACACTCTATTGTTATAAAACATATTGATTTGATAACAATGCATTTTGATTACTAAGTAGTAAATACTATAATATTTATCGAAGTATGTAATCGGTATAAAATGTTTTGATTTAAAATATTCAAAAGTATACTTTATTTTTAACGCTTTTAAAACTATCAGGTTTTATGTTGTTATAATGTATTCGACGTGGGTTAAAGCCTTTTATAGTGATGTAGATAAAAAAAAAAATGTAATAAAGAATTTATGCATGGTTTAAAGGTCATTTCAAAGTAAAATTGGATAATATCAAATGTATAATCATTTGTAGATATTTTTTGACGTAATAATTTATTGTATTATTTCATTCACTTTTATATATTTCACATCAGTTTAATATAGTCGATCAGGGGCGGATATTCGTTATTTTTAAAGGGGGGCACATATAATTGCAGTATAATTTAATTTCAATTAATAGCTAATGGTTATAATTATTATTAGGTAGGATAAGACACTAAAGCCATAAATCCTGTTTTATCAGTTTAAATGCAAATAATGATTATAATAATAATTAATAGTTGATACTATTATTCTTATTAACTAAATTTTTCATATATATGATACTCGAAGTTATATAAAACAAATTTTCGATAGAAAATTTACAGGGGGAACGTGATCTTGTGACCCTCCACGACTGAATCTGCCACTGTGACCGATGGCGCACTGCTTACTCCTTATATTTCACTTTAATTTCGAATATAACTATCGATTTAAACCATATACTTTATATAAGCATAAATCTTCACAGAAAATCAATAATCTGGTACATTAACCGTCGTTTATTTCGTAATTACTACAACAATAATGATAGTGCGCGTGTAATAAATTAACTGTGGTTTTGCATAGATTAGATCTATAGGTACGTGCAATAATAATTAAATAATTAAAGCTCATTTATACCAAAAAAAAATCATAAATTCAGCTATATCTAGCAGAAACTATACTAGGTAGTATCTTAAGCGCCAGTGGCAGCCTTTTGCATACACTGAAAAAAGGCCTGCACACGTCTATAACCATGGCAAAAAAAAAACAAATTAATTGCGGTTTAAATAGTGAAATATCACTTAAATTTAATAAACAATATCTTTGACAAATTAAATAATAATGTTATTGCACATTATACGTATTGTTAATGATGAGTAGGTAAACATCAAGTACAATAAGTACATCAAACATAAAAAAAAATCGAACTATGTCTACAATCCTTGAGCCGATAATAAATGAAAAAAATAATGATTTACAATTCCCATTTATTCAAACCCACTCAAGAATTGTGTCAAATTTGTATTGTTTAATTTACATGATGCATTAATAATGCGTAGCGCGTAATAGCTGATAATGCTTTGAAGAAGATTAGTATTAATTTTTTATTAGTGAAGTGTGTAAAATAACTACAGCACAGCAGTCGTACTATGGTAATACATTATGCATTGCAATGGCGTCAAACCACGGGGTTATGACTACGCCCAAGGCTCAATAGGGGTGGGGCTAAAAACTTAAATCGTGGAGGCTATAAGTTCACCTTAGCCCCCTAGTTACGTCGATCGCGTTATGCCTGCATGTATTATGCGTAGGATAATAATATGATATAATTATGATGTAGGACTGTAGGAGATCGATTTATATAAGTTTGACAATGATAATAATTGTATAACATATAGCTTAATATAATGATAACATATAGGCATATAGCTTAATATAATGATATATTAAATATTATAATATTATTACTTCCATGATATAACATGCACATGCTAAACTGATACGACAAATGAAAATTAGAACATTATATGAAAGCGTTATAACAAGTCGTTACCTATTAGTCATTATCTATATACGATTTTAACACTATATTGAATTCGTTTATGTGATAGCGGACTGCGGTATTACACCGTTGGTCCCATAATATTAAGCAAATATTATAACAAACATATTATTAAATGCGCAATTCGAGCAAATAGCTGAAAACTTAATTCGTGCCTGAAATTAATAAAATCGACACGAAGAACTGCTATTATGGAATGTTTCAAAGTTCAAATAAATTTTCTGGTTGATTGTTGATTAATTTATTATTATTATTAGTAGTAGTAGTAGTAATAGTATGGACAATTATTATAAATGGTAAGTGCGTTTCAATTTTTACTCAACGTGCACATATTTTATTGTACAAGTTCACGATTAACAGAAACACTAATAATTCGTATCGTCACTATTAATCATGTAAATGTGCAGCAGGGTCTTTAAATTCCAAATAGATTTTAAATCCGCTTTACATTAAACGCTTAATATATTTCAGTTTTTTTTTTTTTTTTACGAACTTGTTCGACGTGACTTCAGTATACCTACCTAACCCATGCAGGCAAACAGTCTTGTTGATTACTCGTAACTTGCGATAATAATGCGCGCTATACGCATGCACCTCATGTTTTTATATGATATTATAATCGTAATACGCACTAACAAATCATTATAATATTTTACACGGTAGCAAATACAACAATAATATTATAGTTTTATAGTATATAATAATATAATATATACGGACGGACGGACGTGTGCTTCACTTACTTCTCAATGATAATCGACCTTAATCGCTTTTTATAAATCACATTTATTATACACACGACGTATCTCCATTTCTCCCCTCCCAACCCCTTTTTCAAACATTACGTTACTACAGCCTACGTGCCGGCCGTCATGCATTACGTTTTGCAGCAATCACAGTTGTAGGCACTTTCGTATTACATTGTATTTGACATTAAATCGTCGTTTTTATATGTATCATTTCGGCCTTCGCGACATTTGTAAGTACCTATAATACCCATGGCTAATTTATCATGCCTACAAACATTTTTGAAAGCCCATACAAATAAAAATGATAATTTTCACACTTCTATATTATACAATATGATATTATATTGTATATATATTACCTACATTATACTACGTATCTGAAGTTCGACCACGGGACATCACATTTTATTTGATACAAATTTTGAGATCGAGGCCTTTTTCTGCAATATGTCCCACTATAAATAAAGTTTTCATTTTCAAATTTCACAATTTCATCATTATTGGAAAAATATAAATATAAAAACAAATCTAAGGTTTTTCTCTTATGGAGGATCCGGACCAGAATTAAGGAGACCTAATAAGGGAGCATAGATCTTTGCCTACCTCGGATATCGAACAATAGTGGTTCCTTTGCGGTTAGTATATTTGTTCCTATAATATTATGATGATCGGGGCTCGGGACTTAAAGCATTTGCTTATTTTTATGGATTGACTTAAAATGTAGCATAGTGCTATGGAAGTGTATGTCATGTTATAACATGTTCAACTATGAAATTTGAAAGTGCTTTTTTCGTTTGTTTCAGCAATTTTTCAAAAAATGAATGTAATGTTTTTTTCACTAAATTAGGTAGATTAGGTTAGGTTATTTATTGATTAAGTTACAATATTTTGAATATAGTTATGGGCGTTATGGCCTTATGGGCCCCTTAAATAATTTGGCCCCGGGCCCAAAATGGTCTTATATATGGGCTTTTGTATTGTGTCATGTGGTTTGAGGTTTAAGGTTTCTTGTATTTTTTTATATATTATTATTCAATAATTGATTTGAAAATAGAGTATACATATATTATAAATCCATAATAGTTAATATAAGTATTATTATAACATAAGACTTATGTTATAAATAACGCTCGTGAAATATTCATTGTGATATTATTACAGTCATACTGCATAATATCAAGATTATTAAGCGCATTGAATGTTGCACGCATATTGTGCACTTTTTTGCATTCAAAAATAATGAATAATCTATAACGACTGCAGCGCATCCGTAGGTGTGCCGTGTGGTATGTTTTGGAGACTACTGGAGAAGACGAGTTTCGATTCAGATGGTCGATTAACGCAAACAAAATATTGATTCACAGTGTGGTACATCGTATGCATATCATTATGTATTATACGCATGTACGCAAACGAAACGTAGGTATAAAAACCTAATATCATGAATGACGCAAAAGATTTATTTTGAGTGAAATAGTGTCTATATTATGATTTATGATATATTATCTTCGAAAGATTTTTTTTTGGTTTTATTCGACCATTATGGAATTTATTGCCTATAATACTGGCCACTAGATAAATCATTTTGCGTCATTCATAATATTATACGTTTCGTGTGCGTACACGCGTATAATATATGTGCATACGGTAATTATACCAATACCACTGACTCGACTATCAATTATTCCGAACCTCGTCTTATCCAGTAGTCTGGTAATATACACCATACACCCACGATACACAGTCGTTGTGTATAGACTTAGACTATACAGTCATTAATTTTGAGTGAACATGCAATATTCGATGCGCATTGCACATAACATCATTGCTATATGCATTATTATTGAACTTAATAAATTCCATTTTAATGATAAAACCGAAATTATTATACAGTTACAATTTTTTTAATTATGAAGTATTTTTTTTTCTAAGGGAACCTATGTATCATTAGTCATTTCATTCATTTATCATATTCTAAAGCAACTTTTAGTTTATACTAAAAACAATAATGGTTCAGTACTTGTGGACAAAGATTTTATAAGAAAAATGTTTTCTCCATTGTCACGTACCTACGTAAATAAACAAGTGTTCTATACCAACTATACAAAGCCTAAAAAGTTTTATTTTTAAACATAAAGCCTAAAGGGTTGGGTTACCAGTTACCACATGCATAACTCTACGCGTTTCGCATGTTTATCGTCACGCCGCTCCCGTTCGAAAGATGCGCATTTCATTTAGTAATATTTTGCACTTTAGTATTTCCGGTCGGAAAAGTGATAACCTGAACCCCATTAGAGAACTCTTCATTCACGAGATTAGAACGTTTAACATTTATTATTGTTTTATGTCTCTTCCAATTCGTCATTCGATATTATTGCGCGTGTTCGATGATGTGATGTTGTTTTAATAATTATCATTATTACTAACAATTAATACGTAATATTATATATCATAAACATATTATAAGTTTACAATTCTACATGTATGATTCTACAATATATGTATGTTTTATGTTTACTTATAATATATCATGTTCAACTATCTACATAATGTACATTGTCCTACTAGCTTTTGTTGGGTGCAATTCGCAAAGCCTTTCCAAGTATTTCACGTGCAGTGGGCTTACAATGAGGTGAATTTTGTTTTATGTTATTTTGTTGCGTTGATGTGCATTCTGTTTGTTGTAAGCAGAAGTCTGTAAAGGGGGTAGTTCGTCGACGTCGTTGTTCACGTGTGTAAACTATATTTTGTATACATTAACGACCGTGCATGTGTGATCTATACATAATATTGCACATGACATATATATACTTGCGTTAAGGTAGGTTACACACATTGCGGGACCGGGATAATTGGTGAAAGAGTTTTTGCACGTGAAAGCTAATAAAATGGAGAAAGGATGAATACGGATCATTGAACCACAAAAGATTATAGAAAATGAGAAAAAATTTTCTTGTAAGCCTTCGCGTTTATTTGTATAAGTTATTAAGAAAACGTATACCAGAAGAATCTAATAAAGCTGTAGATGGAGTTTTTCTTTTGGTGTTTGTTTTTAACAGTTTTTGAAACCGTGCTTTGTTAAACATTGGTTTTCCCCTTATATTATGCATTATTTATGTTATATATAATATAATTTATATATCGATGGCTCAAAGGTTTGTCCAATATTTGATGTACATTATAAACTCAGAAAATTGTCCTCTACTTGTATGCAGTCGAGTGGCAACGTGGTGTGATCAAATCCTCGAATTTTATCTGGTATATATGTTTTAATATTAAAGTCATCATATCTTTGGGCGCTTTGTTGTTAATGTTATTATGAGCTTAAATTTTTATCAAAGCAATATGACTCCAATAGTCTGATTGTGACAATTGTCATTTATTTCTCATCTCGTAAATAATTGCTATGTCTGTTGAATAAGGTTCTCGTACATACCTACATTTATTATTTTTTATGTATATTGAAAAATTATTTTTTAAATAAAAATACTAATGAGTATTAAATACGTAGGGACTTGAAACAGTGTAATATAGTTAGTTCGTTCCTGGATAATATGGTGTTTTTTTAATTTATGAGTTTTTTACGAAGGATTTTTTTTTACAATAAGTTAATTTTTTTTAAATAATAAAATGGCATTGATCACAGTTAAAACAACGTTTATTATATTGACTTAAATTTTTTACAATGGTCAATTATTCCGGTTTAGACGTCCTTCCAGATTGTCCAGGAATTTTGTATGTGGTCTTTATAGATGCGAGAGAGGCTTGAATGATGATTGAGAACATTTTTTATTATGTAATTTATTAATTCATGTCCAATTTATCGAAGTCAACATACTATTTAAGCTTATTACTGTGTAATGAAAAAATAATTAAAAAGTCTGGTACAAATGAGTATTTTTATGATTAAATATTAAATAGATATTATTATAAATCAACAAGACTAATTTTTTATTTATGTCAAAATAAATAATGTTGATTTCGTTAATACGCGTGTTATGGACTATGCAATACATTTCGTAATTTTACTATTTTTTTTCCGTAGGGTGGCTATTATTCAGAAGTAGGATGAATATCTATACATTATAAAAAAGATCACTTGATTGTAAATCTAATATATTTCTCGGGTTGCTCATAACTAAAAATAATAATTTCCTATTGTAATACTTTGGCGAATTGGAGTTAAGTTGACAACACTAGGTTGGCGGTGAATTAATTGTCAGCAGAGCAGGAAGACACATTATTATTGCACGCATATTATATATTATAATATATATATTAATATACGAGTTTCGAACAATATTACGAAAGAAGTACCTAATTGGGGTTTTCAACTTAGTTGTCGTACAAGATTCTCGACCTCCATGTCATATTGTCTGCTCGTGTAGCTATATATACAGTAATTTATTACCATTTACTATTTAGTATTTACAATGTTTTTTGTTTGTTTACCACCAGAATTCTGAGAATTCGAGGAATCGTTACCTATATATTGGGAATCTTTGAATCAATAAAGAGTATAGATGTAAACATAATAATATAATACCCAACCTAGTAAAAGTTACATAATTTGAGTTCAATGGCTAACCATACAGGTGCGGCCACTTCTACATTATAATCTGTTAATATGTATTTGCGTGTGCACTAAAAATAGGTCAGACCTATGGAAATAAAAAAAAAAATTACAAATCATTGTGTATGCCTTGGTTTTGATTGTTCAGTATTATTTAGTGATTGAAAGTATAATGATGATAAGTCATAAAAAATCACACACTTCAACAAAAAAAAAAAATATATAATATACCTATGTCTAATTTTGAGAAGAGTATAATTTGATAATGTACGAATTGTACCTATTAGTGGGTGGAGACTTGGTGACATTTAGCGATTTAGCTATTAATCTCTGGACTCGTCATAATATTACAAGTTAGACACGTTTATTTACCGAGCTGGTATTCTGTTAGTTACGACCCGAGTGTTGATTTTTTTTTTTAAAGAAATAACGAAACCCCTTTACATTTTATTGTGCCATTGCGTGTGCAGAGGATGTGGTGTCTGGCTTTAACTCGCCGACAGTATACGCGTACAATGACAAGGTCACCTTGTAACGTCCTGCGGAACAGTCGAAATTTAATGGCGGTGCAGCAATAAAGCACACCACGTGATGGTGCATTGTTCAATGGGCCAAACTTTTGGTATGGGTCACCATCGGTATCGTCGAAACAAATATCGCCACAACAACAACAACAAAACCACCACCAACAACAACAACGACGATGCAGGTACCTGAACAAGTTTCAAAAAAATAAAATAAATTATTAATATAAATTAAAATTATTTAAGATGCGTCTCGTTTACAAATTATAATATTGCATGGCCTGTGCAATCGAAGCGACGGCAACGTACACGTCAGTAGTATTGTTGGTAGTGTTTGGGTTTTTCGCCTAAATTTATTTGTTCGTGTCAACAAGCGCCGAAAGTCATTATTTTAAGTTATAACCGTAATATTATTTGTAAGCATAAACGTCATCATTATAAACTTTTTATGATGTTTCCACAAATATTCCGTCCACTTATGATATGGCAATTTTTTATAACGATTCGACTCGATGGAAATCAGCGAAATCGGGAATAGGTCGACCGACACATATATTTATTTAATATAAACGGACGTATACGAATATATTATGCTCTCTCAGCGTGTCTCACTTGTATATATATGTATAAAATTATCGTGCTTTGTATAATGGTTTTTGCATAATTATTGGGGAAATGTGTGTATATTGTATTATGTAGGTAGGTGTGCGAACATCAATGCGGTATACTCTCGTCGGCGGTACACTTTATAATTACGAGAGTATTGAAAAAGAAAACAATATTTTAATGACACAAATTATAATAAATAAATATATCCATGTCTGTCGGGCTGCTGCACACGCGAATTAATTCGGTCCCGATCAGACGATGGTACATATATTTTATACGCATACATGTACAATTTATGTGGATTCTGACCGAAGGTTATTAATTATGTTATTTATTTATTCGCTCATATTATCTTCTTTTTACTGGCTTGCAGCTATTAAATATTGTTTTCACCACTGCACTATACGCTCTGAACTCAAACTGGTGTATGTTTTATTTAATACTATGTATATGGATTTTTGTTTGTTACCAGTGGTTTTATTATTATATATATATATATACTATATAGCATACAAACAATCTTTGTATATATGGACACAATGTATTCGAAAATTGTACGCGTGTCTGTGATGGTGTGTACGAGTGTATCCTGTGTGGCTGTGTGTTTGTTATTACGATGTCATTGGTTCGAGAATATAACAAACCTACTCGCTTAGTTGTATTATATAAGTATTATTAATAGAGTAGTTGGTACGTATGGGTACTTGGGCGTTAAAAAATAACATTGAATCGTAGATGTCTGATATTATATATTTGTACGCTATACTTGGGATTTTGGCATCGGTTGAATCATTATAATATAATCGCCCTATTTATGATATTAGACGTCCATTAATATATTTACCAATATAAATTATGAAGACACTTTTATATGTAGCACGTGCATTGTGCACTACCTATATTATACATATTATACTGCAAATACCATGCGCTAAATACACTGCAGTTATGTTCATATTGTATATACCATCACTTTTCGGCACATGAAACATTATACGTGTATTATATGCATCGCATCATCATTCGTATATTATTATACCTACGTTGTTATGTCCTTCCGTTACAGGGTTGCAATCCAGAGGAAGTGGCGGGGAGGACCTGCGTATGATTGCAGAGCCCTGTGGTACTGGCGGAGAACTGATTCGGATCACTACCCTACCGTCACCAGGACCGCAAAGTCCATCGGCTAGGAGCCAGCACTATGACCCCGAGTACGCGAAAATCGAAGCGTGGCTCGACGAACACAGGGAATTCACTTACGATTATTTCCTCAGGTAAACAACAATCGATTTTTGTAATGCATACCTATATATGGATATATCTATATATCTTACAGTGATAAGCGCACGACACATTATTAGATCACGAATAAATTAATATTATTAAGACATTATTTTAATATGAAACCTCTGTTTAGACAACGTAAGTTATTTTTTTACCATTCGCACAATAATATCACGTAGCATCCATTATAGAAAAAATCACTTGTACAATATACACCGTTGTCCATCATAATAGTATAGCCGCCTATTACAACGATAACCGTTGTACGTATAATAGTGAAAAAACACATTTTAATCCCAACGTCCCTGCTGTAGTAAGACTCCTATCTGCAATTTGGTGGTTTATGACTGTCGTTATGACCTATTTTGCTGATGCTTTAAATGACAATATTACTACTCATCTGTCATCATTAACTATATATGTCTAGTGTCTACTATACTGTACACAGCATTGCAGTATGTTTGAAATATCATGTTAAAAAGAGAAAATATGTATCCCATCGCTTTATTTGAGCACACTTGACTTTGAATTAAAAATAAATCGCTAGGTATTATAAAGCATCTTTAAGTAGATTTCTCAGAGTGAATGTTTCAATAGATAAACGAATGCATTACCTGATCATACTACGATGTATTTTATTTTTTTTACAAAATATGAAATATAATAGTCACAATATAGAATTTTTAATTGTAATTTTTTTTATAGTCACATTATGTTGCATTACTGTTATACAATTATCTACTACCTTCTTACAACTGACTGCTCAACAGACCTTAAATATTTTGCTTGTTAGTATTACTATACAAGTATAAAGTCAACGTTACCGTCTTACACTAAACCAACTTAAATATTATGTTTAGTGAATTATAATACTATTCATCTATTCAATTTTAGATTCTTATACCCTATCGATATAAATCTATAAATCTAATCCAATATGGTCCACTAACAGCAGTAGATGCTCAAGAGTTGATAAATTGTCCATCTCTGTACCTATATTTAATATTATGGCCATAGGTTAGGTTATATGTTGTTATGTGTAATTAATTTTGACCATAATTGTTTTGTCGTTGTGTGTTCAGAAAAGCTACCAGAAATATCGTGGACGCTTGGCTCGTTTCACACGCTTCAGCCAGCAGCTGCGGCGCCAGTGGTGGCGGCGGAAGTGGCGGAGGAAGTAGCGGTGGTAACGCGACAATGACACCAACAGGCATCGAACGACAGCAATCCGTAGGCACGCCGGGCTGCAGTGGTGGAGGTGGCGGCAATAGTGGCACCACCACACCGGTGCGTAAGATATCGGCACACGAATTCGAACGGGGTGGCCTCAAGCCTATGGTGACCACTGTGGACGGCACACCCACATTCCTCGCGTCTCACGAACACCCGGACGAGACGACCACAGCACCGGTGGCGCGGAGACGGTCCAGACACGAGCTCCGGCAACTAGACGAAAAGCAGCTTATCTTCGAGTTGGTAAGACTAAACATTGACACCTCGCCCCCCCCCCCCCGATTTAATGCATACTTTATGTACGGTTCGATACTTATTGTGCTTAAAATTCTTAAAATATGCTAAAAAAAAAAGGCGATTTGTATTTGTACTTTTATAAATATATGAAATTGCGAACAACAGACACATTGTACTATGTAGTAGTGCGGTCTGCACTTTAAAACGTAGCTGCTATTTGTTGCAATTTGGACGGCATTAAATTTCTAATCATTATTTCCAATTTTAAAACCATGGCTAATAATAAAATCATGTACGGATTACATATTTATCATATAGACTGTTATGGGTAGTAAACGTATTTATATCAGAGTTATAATAAACAATAGACGATCATAATTATAATCCGATATAGTTTTTTTGAGAATCGATCATCAAAACTTGGTAAAATCTAAAATAATTTATTTATAGGTATATAATGTACAATGTACATTATGTACCTTCTCGGATTTATAGATATTTTAAGACAGTGGCGTAGCCACAGGGGCCATTCCCCTTCCCTGGGCCGTATCATATAATATATAACATAGTATAAATAAACATTATTTAGACTTTGAAGATGTCGAAATATTCATTTTACCAGCTTTTATAAAGAGATCTCCGAGAAGGGTACAAACATGGGACTGGACAAAATAAAAATATTGTTTAACATATTTGGAAAATTGAAAACACTGTTATTTATTAAATTTTTTTTTGCCCCCCCCCCCCCATCTTGTAGAAATCCTGGATACGCCACTGCTTTAAGCCGAGTTAAATTTCACATTCTCGCCTTGACAACAGTACACGGGACGTGTGGCGAATGCGTATTCGAAATAATATGTTATGTATAGGTATATAATATATGATAGCGATACACTCTGTATAGGGATGAATCGAAAGTTGACACCAAGTCCACTGCATAAGACTGCTTTTTCTGCAGCATAAGTGACGATTGAGACGGAGTCGGTTATGACGAAACATCACAAACTGCAGTATAACCGATATTTCATGAAATTCCAATATAGTGTCGTGCCGATAAGCCAGCCGTCTGCATTACCGAAAACACACATATCATAATATAATACGTACAAATACAAACAGCCATTAATTGGACATATATTTAAACCTTGGACAAGCAGGGCTCATTAATGCCCCGCCGCTATTGGAATTTATACAAATCAATTGGTGTTTGCGAGAACGCAACACGATCTGCATTTAAATGAACTTCGATGTATGCACGCGCACATAAAATGGTAATTAATTTTGTACAGGGTATTCCTTTTCGTCTGTGTGTGAGCGTGTGCAACCCACGTACATAATAATACACTTCGTCGTCGTCTCTCATCTGTGACCGCGTTGAATTTTTCATGCGAACAGAAATATTATATAATATTTGTGATAAATTCAAGTAATAACTATCGAATCTTGTTATAAGGAAATACCAATTCCCTGTTAGAATGAGATACTTTAAATAATTAAATAAAATACTTGCTGTGCTATATGCTAACGATTCAAAACACACTAAGTATAAAATTACAATAAACATCGATTATTTTTATGATATAATATTATTTGAAACGATGTCATATGTCCAAAAATAATTGCTCAGTCGTTGACAATTATAATGTGGAGTAAATAGACAATAATTAATAGTGAGAGGTATAAAATCTATATCGTTTCTCAAATAATTACGATCGATCAATTAAAGATAAATAAGAACATAAATGATCTAAGGTTGCTACCTATGATACATATTTTACTGCAGCTAGAGAATTATATTAATTTTTCTAAGACAAATTTTTATCAACTTATGGTAGTTACCTTTAAAAAAAAAGCCATCATCATAAAAAATCGTATTAAACTATGTTAAAAATATATTATTATATTTAATTTATAAAAAAAACTTGCCCTCCCCCACCTCCCATCAGACAAATTTCTGGGGACTCCTATATGTGCTATAGATATAATGATTAGTACGCGTTTAAATAACTTTTTGAGCATAATTTGTACCTACTATTTTTAACTGGGTGTTTAATATATATACTTCCATATTTATTTTCTACCAAAAAATGCTGTCATTCTTATCGGAAAACTGCACTATACTACGATGCGCTTTGATGCAGCTGTCGAATTCTATCGATTCGATAAATTATTATTACCATAACTTCATATTAACTTCTGCTATTATTGTGTTCTACACAGGTGAAAGACATTTGCAATGAACTGGACGTGCGGTCGCTGTGCCACAAAATCCTGCAGAACGTCAGCACGCTGTTGAACGCCGACCGTGGTTCGCTGTTCCTGGTGCAGGGCGGCGGCCTGTCTGCGTGCCAACACGATCACCACCACCGCCCGGCGAAGCGCATGTGCAGCCCGCGAAGACCACACCCTAGCATAACTGTCGGCTGCTTGAGCAAAGACGACAACTCAACCACCGCAGCCGTCACTACTTCCACCTCCATCGCCTCCGCTACGTCTTCTACTTTATCCACTACCACTGCATCCACCGTAGCAACGAATGAAGAACAGCACCATCCAGAAGACCGACCAGCCGCCCTCCACACCCAACAGAACCACCTGCACCACATCCCCACAAACAGCAGCCATCACTTCCATCACCATCATCACCATCACAACAGCAGCAGCAGCAGCAGCAACAATATCAACAACAACAACAACAACAACTACAGCCACCGCAACCTACAACATCAGTTGTCGTTGGGTAACGAACGTGTTCCTATTGCAGCGATATCCAACGCTCCGGCCCCGCTAGTGACGGCGCCAGTCGAAGAAGCGGCCGTCGGTGGCCTGACCGTCGGGTCACCGATCGGGTCCACCAACGTGGGTTCGCTTCAGGCGCCGTCGAACGCGGCAGCCCCACACCACTTTCAGGGCTGCCACTCCAAGTGTTTGGTGTCCAAGTTGTTTGACGTGTGCTCGCGGTCCACGTTGCAGGAGATGGAAAAGAAAAAAGAAATACACATACCGTGGGGCACGGGCATCGTTGGATACGTGGCCGAAAGCGGCGAACCGGTCAACATACCAGACGCGTACAAGGTAAACGATGGCCGACATTTTAGACTTGATATATTTGAACTTGTATACCTACACAACAATAATATAATAGCACCTATCTTTATTCTCGAACACGCCGCAGTGCCGTAGCTTGAACTATTAGATGGGCCTCGGTGCAAATTTAATCTGCGGCCCCTTTAAATAGGCGCACATTGCAGGGTGTAAATATAGGGGTGCTGATAAAATTGATGGTACACGTATCCGCGGGGGCTTGCCCCCCACAGTTCGTAACCCAACTGCAATAAACCGCATTGCAATAATTTTAAATTTTTACTCATACATATTCTTACTTTTCAATTATAATACAAATATAATTAATTTTTCTTCAATACTTTGTATAGACAAATTAATAACTAATAATAAATTTGAAATTGTATAAATGTTAATGTAGTTGCTACTCTTTATTTATTTAAAATATTAAGCAACTATACTGTACATCATATTGTTTGGGAACTGGCAAAGCTAATTTGAAGTCTGGGGGATGCTATATTATGCTAAAATAATAAAGTACTAACGGCATTAAAATTATATTGTGATCTTAATAAAAAAAATTGTTCTTAGCATAGATTCTTAATTATTTTATTTAAGTATGGGCCTCATATTAGAAATTGCAACGTGGGGCCCCGGTGCAATGAACCGCCCGCACCGCGGTTTCTACGGCATTGCGAACACAATGACAATTTCGGTGGTATATAGATTTGCAAATGGGCGTGCAGAGAGACTTTTTGAGCATTAATAACTGTCCCCCAAACGTTATTGCTCGTAGTATATTGTTTTTCACTCAATAACAGCTGTTAGTACATAATCATAAATTTCATTTTTACCCTTAATTTATGTTTAAAACTGTTTCTGACGCTTCCAAAATGTTTTTTTTTTTGTCATACATAGTGATACATAGCAAGTAATGGGGTTAAAAGTTAAAAATTTAACCAATCTAAAATAAATTTTTTGGCTCTCTAATGTACGTATTATAGCATATTATCATAATATTATTATATATGATTGCTTTAGGTTTACAGTCGACAGTTGGGTTACCAATAATATTCAAGTGTTATTTCATACAGTGTGCATCATTAAATGTTTCGACAAAAAATTGCGAAGATCTTATCATCTAAATAGTCGTTACGATTATTTAATGATACGTGCTTTTAATTTTTATTCATCTAAATTATGATTTTTTTACTGATCGGCAGTGGCGTAGCCAGGTATTTCGTATGGGGGGCTAAGTTTCACAAAAAAATTAAAAAAATACAAATAACATATTTCTTTTATTTACGGTTTTTTAAAAAAAATTGTATACATGTATAAACATTTTTATTTATTTATCATGCCTACAGGCTCCAATCTATTAACTGCATCCTTCTTGGTTATAGCCTACAATGGCTAAAATAAACACAGTCAATGGGGGGGAGGCTATAGCCCTCTTAGCCCCACCCTGGCTACGCCACTGCTGATCGGTCGTATAAGCGGATGTTACAAAAATTGAAAAAAAAACTGAATGCATTACCCTTTTAGTGTTATTTTTGTTATGTAATTTTTTATCGGAGATCAGTTTTTAACCTCGCGTACATTGTCAACAAGAAGAACCGGTTTTATAAACAAATGCCCCTATTCTATATTTAAACCAAAATAGTTCAATAGCTGTTTTTCTTAAATTAAAACAATACAAATCTTCTTGTTATTCTGTACATAAAAATAACTACCTTATTTAAATATTTAGATACTCGGGAACTGAAATCTACGAACACAATAGCTATACGATTTCAAAGACAACAATCATCACATTTATTATAGCAATGTTGTTTAATATATAGTATACTACACGTCAATCCATTATTTTAATATTAATACTGATTTAATAATAATAATAAAAACATGGAATTGGTAGATGATGTATTTAGAAGACGAATCAAAATTTAAACGTATTTCATGTAGCCTTTAAATCTAAAATTTTTTGTTAGTTGTCAGTTTTTTACAAAGTATGATTTGATAATTATATAATATTATATATGTACTAGGTACACACATATTCAACATTGATTTGCTGATTACTTATAAATTGTCAAAAAAAATAAAAAAAAAAATAAAAAAAATACTCTTCCATAGATAAGCCCAACGCGGCGATTCCCTGAAGTTGGGTCAAGGTGTAGTGTTTTCTTAAGATTACGGTGTTTACAAGGCTCCTAATCACAATAATTATAATAATGATAATAATAATACATTTTTAAGTAGTATATTGTTATTTTCAGGATACACGTTTTAACCACGATATTGATGCCCGTACTGGTTATAAAACGCACAGTTTACTGTGCATGCCGATCAAAGACTTCAACGGTGAAGTAATGGGTGTAGCGCAAGTGAGCTTTGAAAGACGTCGTATTACTATGATATTGCGTTGTACTAATTATTATTTTATTTGATAATTTTCAGGTAATTAATAAAAAAAATGCACCGTGCTTTACTCAAAACGATGAGAAAGTTTTCTCAGATTATTTGCAATTCTGTGGCATCGGTCTCAGAAACGCACAGCTTTACGAAAAAAGCCAGTTGGAAGTGAAAAGGAATCAGGTGCGTAATTTAATTAGGTCAAATTATGATATGTAGGTCACCTTGATTTGATATATTTGATTTACATTATTACTAACAATGAGCTTATGAAATTATTATTTTACTTGTTAATTAGGTACTACTGGATCTCGCGCGTATGATTTTCGAAGAACAGAGCACAATAGAGCATATGGTTTTTAGAATCCTTACACATACTCAATCGCTTATTCAATGTCAGAGGGTCCAGGTACTTGCAAATGTTAATACCTTGATGATAATACTATTGTAAATCAGAGTGTTGTCCATCAATTCATCAGTACAGGAGGAGGGGGCACCTAAATAAAGACATTTCCCCAAAGTTTCATACTTTTTATTAAAATTTAAAGGAACCGATAACATTTTAGGGGGTGCATACAATTAACATACAGGATGGTTGATGGCACGACTCCGATAGTCTGATATCAAATTATCAACCAATAAAAATTAATTGGTATATTTTAATAATTTATGCATTCTAATAAATAATATTGTATTCGATAGGTATTACTGTTGCATGAGGCGTCCAAAGCGAGTTTTTCGCGAGTGTTCGACTTGGAAGCGAACGACTTACAGGGGAAGGACAACGAGAGGACTAGGTAAAGTCTACTTCTATTTCTCCTTCTTTGCGGAGAAGGAGAAAATAAAAAAAATTCTCAACACTAGTAAGAGATTAAACGATTTATTCCTAGCCTCCTTTTTATGACCTAGGTAACTATTAACAGTGCCGTCATTTTTTAGCCCTTTCGAGAGCAGATTTCCCGTCAACATCGGTATAACCGGTTACGTGGCCACTACCGGAGAGGTAAGCGTAACAAATAATACACACTGCAACGGTGTGAATAATAAGCCTAGGGCTAGGAATTTAATGCACTTGAAAACATAATTAATGCATTTTTTATAATAAACATCCTATAAATACATTTTATTTTTTAAGTATCTTCGTGTTTTATCTCCAAATATAAGATACAAACATCAAACGCATACTATTTTTATTTTATTTATACTTCTAAAGAATAAAAATAAACTGGTTATGTGATGATAAATTACCCTGCTTAGATATTACACATTTCAAAAATGTATTTATTTGTTTGCCTACTCTTTATTAACACCGTTTAGATAGGTATCCCGTATAATTCTGATATAATGTTACAAAATTAGAATAATATTATTTTTAGAATGTTTTTATATTATTGTCGACTGTCATACCAGACTACAGCGATGATTTGTTTTTTTCTCGATTATTTTTAAATCGAAATAATATGTTCTCCGATTGTCGAAAAACCACAAAAAATAACCATCGTTTACTCAATAATTATAGGCTTATGTATAATATTTTGTGACACAATCGTAAAGCCACTTTCTTCAAACTCGTTTACGTTCATAACGTTATAATACTCCTCTATATCCTTTTGATATTTCAATCATTGACTTTGTGAAATTGGGAAACCGTATACTGTATTATGCTCAGGCGGCCGTCGTTAGATATTTTCCGTTCTACAGTGAAATGCAGTTCTTATTTGATTTTGACACTCTCGATGCCTTTAAAATGTTATGCCGTCCTAATCCTAAAGCAACGCATGACTTGCTTGTATATAGCATGCTTGCCCTATAGCGACGGGCCTGATTATATATTAAAATTAAAGCGTCGTTTAATTTATTATAACCAAACTCATCGCAAACTGTTATCGTTTTCAGACGGTAAACATTTCCAATGCTTACGACGACAGCCGTTTCGATCAATCTGTGGACGAAGACACTGGTTTCAAACACTCCACCGTGCTGTGCATGCCGATCAAGAATTCGTCCGGTCAAATCATCGGAGTGATACAAGTAAGTAAATATAAGTAATAGATACTTTAATAACATTATAACAATAGTTTGTAACCAATTAATATTATAAAATCATCTGTTTAGTATTTTCATTTATGTCACACTAAAAAGAATCGAAATTCGTTTTTTTTTTTTTTTTTATGCATAAATGTAGTGGCTTTTGAACGATTTTCGTATACATACTAAGCACTACACTTTTTATGTTGCAGTTAGTTAACAAGTTTGATGATCTCTTATTTACCAAAAACGATGAGAACTTCGTGGAAGCGTTTGCCATATTTTGTGGCATGGGAATACATAACACACACATGTAAGTAAGTAAAAGTGCACTTGTCCAAATGCACTTGGCATAATTTCATTGTGCCCATGATTAGAATTTTACGTTTGTTACTCGGTAGTTTAATCTGTAGGTTTGAGAAAGCCATTATTGCCAATGCAAAACAAAATGTGACGTTGGATGTGCTTAGTTACCATGCTTCAGCTTCCCTGGAAGACGCACAAAAATTGAGGGTAAATCAATATATTTTATCTAATGAAAACATATTTCAAGGGTTTTAATGTTGTTGGTTTTTTAGGCTTTGCAAGTTCCATCAGCTGTTACGTACAACTTGTATGATTTTGCTTTTGATGATATTTATATGAGCGATGATGACACATTACTAGTAAGTATACATAGCATTATTTTTTTCTTTATAGATAGTATGAACTACAAAATTATTTTCATTTTCAGGCAAGCATAAGAATGTTTATGGATATGGATTTAGTTGAACCTTTTCATATTGACTATCAGGTCTTGTGTCGATGGCTATTAAGTGTCAAAAAGAACTACCGATCAGTAACTTACCACAATTGGAGACATGCATTCAATGTTGCTCAAATGATGTTTTCCATCATTACTGTATGTATATAAACTATTAAAACAAAATAAATATTTTATGTATTTTTATTTAACATTTGTTTTAGGCAACTCGGTGGTGGCAAGTTTTTGGTGACTTGGAATGCCTCGCCCTCATTATTGCGTGTCTTTGCCATGATTTGGACCATCGTGGAACAAACAACTCCTTTCAAATAAAGTAAGGCCCTTGTTGCCTACAAAATATTCTTTTCTCTTTATTGTCGATTAGATTGTAAAATTTTATTTTTATTTTTGTTACCTACTTTTAGAGTTTCCTCACCACTTGCACAACTTTACTCAACCTCCACTATGGAACATCATCATTTTGACCAGTGTTTAATGATATTAAATAGTCAAGTATGTGATTGATTTGTATATTTTTTCATTGTTTTCGTTACCTAATATGAAACATTTTTTTTTCAGGGTAATCAAATTTTAGGTAATCTATCACCAAATGAGTATTCTCGCGTTATAAAAGTATTAGAAGATGCTATCTTAGCCACTGATTTAGCTGTATACTTCAGGTTAGATGATATTAAATTATATTCGAATAAAATTGTTAGCTAAACTCATAATTATTATTTATTATACATTTATACACATATTTTAACTTAATTTATAAAATCTGATGTAGTTTTTGAAAAGATGTAATGTACATCAAGTGTGTATCTCAATATCTTATAATTTCAATAATATATTAGTATTATACTGCACACTTATATTTGTCAGATAATAATATAAAATTTTTAATTAAACATTTATAGAAAACGAGGGAAGTTCCTAGAACTAGTCCGTACGGGCATGTATGACTGGACCAGAGAAGAAGATAGAGAACTATTTAGAGCAATGTTAATGACTGTGTGTGATTTGGCTGCCATAACAAAACCATGGGAAATTGAAAAACGAGTATGTGCTACACTACTACACTAATATTTATAATAAATGGTTGAACACTTCCCTATACTAATGATTAGGGCCCGGATTTAAATGCACTTAAAACCATACAAATATGTTCCAAAAAATAGCCAAAAATGTCCTTAAAAAATGCATTTTACCTCAAAAAATTACCTTAAAAATGCCATTTATATTTATTTTGTATACAATTTGTTATTATAATTTAGGATTTATTATTAAAATATATTTATTACTTTATTGAAAAAAAAAATTTGGAAAAATTGACTTGATGCTGCTACGATGTTGACACGCCACACGCATATGTTTTGGGGCAATATTATTCATTCTAAACATAGATACTAAAATATATATTAAAATACGCTAAATTTGTATAGTATATTGAACGAATATGCATTAAAAACCATAAAAATGACCCAAAAATGCTAAAAATGCTCTTAAAACATAAAAACGGCAAAATATGCAAAAAAAATGCAAAATAAAATGTTTAGCTTTGAAACACTCGTTACATGAAACGAATTTTATACTTGGAAAGCATTGTCTATAATCAATTAAAAAAAGATGCACTTTGCATTGAAATCCGGGCCCTACTAATGATATACTTATTGATTATCCTCCTTATGTGTTAATGATGCGTTTTTAAATGTTTTAAGTAATTTATTATGTGCAGGTGGCTGAATTGGTGACTAATGAATTTTTTGAACAAGGTGACATAGAAAGAAGAAAATTTAATATTACACCAATTGTAAGTAAAATTGATTCATACATTTTATGTTAGAATCATTTTTGTCATGCACACAATATTAAAATTTATTTTGTTGTATTAGGATATAATGAATCGAGAAAAAGAAGATCAACTACCATTGATGCAGGTTGGATTCATTGACTCAATTTGTTTACCCATATATCAGGTGAATTTAAATGGATATCTTTTACTTATATATTCCTATTTTCTATTTATATATTACACTCGTATTAAATCTTATTTATATTTGTCATCTTTATTCTCTACACCACTACATATTGTCCATATGTTACCCAACAAAATTATGTTACTACTGTAACTATTATTATTAACTATTATCATGTTAAAATACCTTTCTGTAAATGTCTAGATGTAGATAACCTACATTGGCTTGGAATGTCTAAATATAAAAAAAAAAAAAAATAGTAAATAAATTGAAAAAAATCCATATAATCAGTAAATGTTTTATGGTATTAGGTGAATAAATAATCATACATGTTTATACGTTTTTAATTGAGTATAAACATATTCTTTATTCACAGGCGATTGCTGATCTGTCTGAGAAACTTGAGCCATTGATTGAAGGGGTACGACAGAACAAAACACATTGGTTAGAAGAATCCCAACAGACGTATCATCCACAAAGTCACAAATAGATGTATAATACAATAATGTATTATACATTGGTGGTTGTATGTGTTAGTGTGTGTCTATGTTTGATTGTGTGTAAGTGTGTGTGTGTGTACCCTGTATTTCAAAACTAGACAATGTCCACACTATTGATAAAACCAATCTACCTAACTTCCTTCTCATTAGAATATAAGACTTAAAAAGAACATAAATATTATTTTACCTTGTATGTTTTTAGTTATAAACAAAATAGTATTTTCTGTGCTATAGACTTGTATAAATTAAGATTATATTTTATTGTTAAGAGTGACATCAATGTTTTTTCTTGTATTTTGTACCACCTACCTTTTATTAAATAAATAAATAGATATTAGAACATACACTAAATATGTATTATTACACAATATATTTTAAGTATATAATGCAATGTTTTCTTAAAAGACCACAAGTTGATAAAAAAAAAATATGCTTTATTAATTTTTATTTATTGAACATTTGTACACCCATTGCAACTTTATGCGACAAGTTTGTGTATCTGTTACTTAAGTTGTGAGTTATTATTATTATTATTTTTTTTTTTTATTAAATTATTATTTTATCAAAGAAATAAAGATATTACCTGAACAACTAAACCTATGCGTACAAATGGTATTTAAGTCTGCACAGTGATTATATTTTTTTAGAGAGAATATTCTAATTCTTTCAGTTGAATCCACACTATCTTGATTATTAAATTTTATTCCGTAAAATTCTGCCGTGTATAATTTTATCTACTAAGTATATTCTTCATTGTATTATTTATACAATAATTGTCTCCTTTATGGTTAGTTTGATCTAATATTGATGTTTCATCTCGTCAATTTAAATGCTAGAAATTATAAGATAAATTCAATACTTAAAAAATATTATGATTATTCAAAAAGTTGAAATATGTATACATATACAGTGGGGGGAGGCGGTGAGACTGCGAAAGTAGGTACTGAGAAAGTATTGGGTACTTATGTATTTTTCATTTTTTATTTATATACCTAATATAAATATATTATTTATTATTGCCACTTATTGTTATTGGCTACCTACTCTAAACAAATTATATTTAGTTAGTATTTGATAGAAACTACACGTATCAGTGTAATACAGAAGTGTAAATTTTGTTTATGATATTTTAAGTGTATACTTGGACAATTTAGTGAGGTGAAAATTTATTTTACAGTTATACTTTAATATACGTAATATATATATATAAAGAAAATTACGGCTTGACCTCTTAAATGAAAGAGGTGCGTCAAGTAACGCTACTTCAACTAAAAGCCTGTTTAATATCGTATTTACTATTTATTTAATGAACGTAATTAACTTGTTGTAAATATACTAAATACCTATATAAGCATACGTGATCGATTAAATTGCAAAAAGATTTCATGAAATAGTAGGCAGTTGTTCATTTGTAGGTTGTAGATGCTCAAGACATATTAATTTATTAATTTTAAGAATTTGATTCAAATCTGGATTTGAAATCCGGATATTCGGTATATAAAAATACCCAATATATAATATAATATACTCAACAATTTGTATTTTATGCCCATCACTAATGGAGATATAAATTAATAATTTACGAAACAAAATCCATAAAAATCTATTAAATTGTTGATGTACCAATAAGTTGTAGTACAGTTACAATCAGCAAATTGTACACGAGAACTATTTTAAATTCTTCATTTTTCATAAAAAAAAAAATAAAGAATAATGTTTAATAGAAGTGTACGCTTAGTGGCTTGTCTGCAATGCTGCGCCATAGTAATTTTACCTTCGAAATTAATTGAAAGTAAATAACATTCGTAGTAATTATGAAGCATCTACATTCTGCTTATATATTATAAATTCGCTTTTAATTAACCCAGTTTTTTTTTTTTTTATGTTAGGGATTAAGTAGGTCTCTGCAACATTTACGCTTAAGGCGACGAGGAGGGTTACCAGGAATGGTTAATGAAGCTAGATTTTTTATAAGTTCATAACACAGAGTTTAAATTCAAATTTCAGTTTTTAATTTTTTTATAAGGTGCCGGCGCGTGATCTTTTTTTGTTCAATAACATGATGTTTTACAGGAAAAACTCTCACAGCTCGAAGAATGATCTGGTTTCGAATGTTTCGATGGTATTTTTTTTTTTTTTTTTTTGAATGATGAGAAACACTAAATTGTTATTTTACAAATATCTATTTCTAAATCATATGATACGATTTTGAATATGGTAAATTTTCAAAAGACTGTTATTTTTTATTGTGTTTGTTGTAACTTTTGAGCAACGAAATGTAAAATCGAAGAGAAGAATTCGAAGTCCAGTGTACTCTGTAGACAATTATCTTCTCTCTGAAAATATATCAATCAAACCAGACTACTCTACGGTATAAGTGAAGATTTTTCCTATGAAGCATTTTTTGACTAAAAATCACGTTTTTCATTTTTGAACGGCGGGTGGTGTTTTTGACACGTGTTTGCTTGCGTTCGTAGTTATCATATACAATCATACTCATTCGATAAACATTATCATTGACATTGACGACTTGCACAAATGTCATGAACGGCAGCGACGAAATTACAAACATAATATTATACCCTAAAACATTGTCCATTGATAAAGACATTCGAGCAGACGAATAGATCCTTTACTCCTTTAACGGGAATCACTGCAGCTATATTTTTTATTCATTAATTATTATTGGACTGAAAGATTGAATGAAAGATGAAATTCAATACAGATTGTTTTGACCAAAAATACCGATGTTTTATTCGTCTTTTTGTTTAATGTTTTACGCCCGGATGCCCCTGTAGATTACGCATTATATATTAGGTACACTCTTATATAATGTACATAGACAATAGACGTATACAATTATAGGAACATCTAAAGCCAATGACCCTTGTTGTCGCGGCTTCATTAAAAAAATAAATAGGTTAAATATACTATTAAAAATAATTTTTGTCATAAAAACTTAACTCTTAGACAGGTTAAGTAGCCACTGACTAGGGATGGGATTTGAATGCAAAATACATTATTTTTGGGTAACTGCGGCAGACAACAGTGCTCTTCAAGTACAAAATCCGTTCCTACATCAGAGGATTAAAAACATTAACTTTAATTTGTCGTTTTTCGAGCATTTTATTACAAAACTACTCCCGCGCGATATATATACAGGGTGATTCTTTTATCAAACAACACTTATATGGTGTTTAAAAAAACACCACCCAAAACCACCCTGCAACTTTGGGAGGATATATCTCGTAAACGGATTAACGAAAATTTAAACGTGAAAATTCATTGAAAAAATAGCCTTTTTAGTTTATGACATTTTAAGTATAGGTTATACTAGTTAAATAATACGAAATATTGAAAATCAAATTCCTTATTATTATCTAAAAAAGATAATAAGGAATTTAAATATATTTTCCAAATTAAAACCGTGCTTTTGGTACTGGGCGTATGTTTCTTCCGCATTTTGGAACTCTCATGACCACATTTAAGTTAAACTTTTTCGATGATACAATTTAGAGACGTGTGACTTGTAAGTAGGTATGTTAAAGATTTCTCGTGGCTACAATGCTATATCCCTACTTGTTAGTTGTTTGTTATATTGCTATATGTTTACTAAACATTGTTTAGTTATTACATTGTAATTTGTTTTGCTGTTACGGCATAACTATATTTACATGCTAAATTATTTCAACTTATAAGATTTAGATTAAGTTACATATTGGTTTAGCATTAGCATGTACGACCCTGCATAGACATACACACCCACCCATTTTCGAGTCAGAATTAGTCGCTCCTGCTATTCTTAAGACACGCTTCCCTTATTGGTAGAGTATAATATCATATATTGAGATATGAGAATCTGATAACACAGAATAATTTTTTTCAGATTCTGAACAGTTATTTCACTTATATGTAGGAAAATTCTACGGTATATATACGTCATCACTATTAACTTAAAATCTACCTTATACCTATAACGATAATGTATGTCGAATATATTATAATAATAAAACCGCATTATTTTATTCAAAAATATAATTTTAAAACACTTAGTGATTTTAAATTATTTGTAAACAATTCTAATTTTGATAGAGTACTATTACATTTTTTTAATTAATCCTAATTTAATTATTTATTATACTTTAACTTGTTTTTATTTATAAAATAAGTAGAAAAATGAATAGATTATAAATCAACCCCTATTTAGATTAGAACTAAACTTTCCCAATATTAGCTGAGCTTACAGAGATTGTCGTTTTTAAAAACATTTTTGTTACTTGTATAGTTGTATAACTGCAATAAATGTATAAATATGTAATATATACAAAATAAACAATAACTGTCAGTTAAATAGTCAACATGAATATTAAATAATCGAATACCTACATAGATGTCCCTACTTATTTTGGTACGAAATTGTTGGTTTGGTTGTAACAAGTATACTGTTATTTTAATATTACATTAAATTCGGTACATAAATTTATATTTATGTTATTATTATTTAATGCGAGGTTTTGTTTTTAATTACATCAATTCTACAGATGATCCCAATACAGTATATTTTTTTATATAAGATTTTACAAATGTATTGTAGAATAGTGTATAACGGTTGTGTAATTTAGCTCTTGGTAAAAAAAAATAAAACACTCTAAGTACCCTATGATAACAATACATTGCTAAAAAGTAATTATTTTAAATGATTCAATAATAATGTTGCACTTTTGTAGTCTATCGTAAAAAAAGATTATTGTTTTGTCATCAGAGCTACGCGTTTGAACTAAAAGAACCGAATCTGCCCAAATATATATGCCGTGGAACCATTTATAATCACAGCGGAACGTTACGGTTAGTTAACCATGGCGATTGGAGAGGTTTCTGATCGGACAAAGACCTATAAAAACCTTGGCCTTTAAAAAATAAGGGTCACGGTCTTTTTAAGAATACCGGTTTAAACAATTTTGTCAGATTTTACAAAATAGCTTAATTTAAATATTATCGTGTTTCTTTTCCTGCAAACAAAACTACTACCTATGTAGGTATATACGTATAGATACAAGTAGGTACCTACTATACAGAGCTTACACTATATACACTACGAATCACGATTAACAGTTTTAAACAACATTGCGTAGTGTGTACATAATCCTACAATAGACAGCAATTACAAGATAAATGCTGTAGTGGTGTAATTAGGATTTTTTTGGCTGAGGGTGGGTTCAATTAAAAACGTATTTTTGTCATGTGTTTTTTCCGTTAACATGTGTATGAAATGTCATGATAATATACATATTTTTAATTATTACTTATTAAGTATATACTGCAAATAGTATAGTACTATTGTAGCGTACTAATGCGCCACTATTTCCTCGAAATGTTTAGGAAAAAATATTTCCTTATGAGATGTATTTTTTTAATTACAAGAAACTAAAATATATGAAGTCTCCATCTACCCCCCCCCCCCCCCACAAAAAAAAAAAAAAAAAAATACGGCGGCGTAGGACCTAAGTACCTAGTAAAAGTTTACCCTGCAATAATACCTAATGAGTATCCGCAATCCACATACATTTTTAAACAATTTATGATATCAATTATCAATATTATTTATTATAGTATAATAAGCAACCAACAGAGACACGCAAATTGTTGGGAAATTGATGACCGGACGTAACTGACGAACAACTTGCAGCCTTACAGACTTACAGTTCAGTCGACCGTTGGTCATGCGTCATGCTTGAAGAGCGAGAATAACCTCATCAGCATTGATTCTAAATTCGGGGGTAAATTTCTGAGCTTTTACTCGTGGATTTGTTGTTTTTATAAGCGTTATGCTTATTGACCGTAATAATAAATTTAAAGTTTATTATTTAGGTGTTTATTTACTACGCCTAATATAATATTACATTAATATAACTACATTTTCAGCGCCGCATGACCGTGTCCCACGACTAGATAAGAAACGAATGAGCTCATATTTTGTGAAATGTATTTTGACGCTTATTTACACAGACAATATGTAACTGTCTAATATATGGACAATAATTAGGTATAACTAGGTAATTAAATTCATAGTGGAATGTACATGAATAATGTCTAAATTCTATACATAATAAAATAATATAATATGTTAAAAGAGTTGACACATAGGCTGGTAGTCAACCAGGGGCGGAGTGGCCCACCGGGATACCGGGAAAAATCCCGGTGGCCTGGAAGCCAAATGGCCCGTTTACCTAAAGTATAGATAATAATAATGTAGAGTAATGAAAAAATTTATTTATCTATATATATACGAAGACGAAATCAAATTTAATTATAAGTATACCGTATCTAATATACGCACGTATATACCCACTTCAGTTCAGTTCACACTATCTATTTTTATAACTTTCGCTGTAGCCTTCTATGTCTTCGACACGGAGTATTATGTCTATATTATATTATATCTGTGGTCTACGACAATATCTTATCGGTTTATCGCCTCGCTATACTATCGAATCAAATGTACATTACTATATTTTTTCGTTATTTTGTCATTAGATAAAATACGTTGCGAGTGGTAACTACATTTATATTTCATACGTATTAAAAAGTTTTGTTTTTAAATATTATATTCATTTCAACCTAAAATATTTCTCATCAAAATGAGCGATAATAAGAAAAGAAAAGGTGGCGCTGAAAGAGAGAGGGAAAAAAGTAAAAAGTTATTGATGTTAAGTGGAAAACAATGTATGAGATTAGATTCATATTTTGGTAAAAGAAATCCAGTTACACTTTCAACGGATTCGGAAAATATCTCTGATCATAATGATTTATCATTTGAAACGGATCATACTTCCCAAGGTAAGCTTATCAAATAAAATTATTTTTTTATATAGGTACCATATAAGTTATAAATTATTTAATAAATTTTAAGTTATAACAAAAAAAGTAAAAAGTTTACCCCTTGACCACCCTTTTTTTTATTTAACAGATATTAACGAGTTTACTAACGATGAAAAAATATTAAATTCCGAAAATAGTAGTTCTGCTCTAATGCAACTTCAACATGACACTCCGGTTATCAATCCAGAAAAAAACGTAGAATTAAACAAATTTAAGAAACCAAATTCTCATAATTTAAAGTACTTTTTTCAAATTCATCCGGTACAACCGTCTGATGATTCAATTTTACCATTTTCGAGTAAAAAGGTATTTTTTCGTAACAACAAATTAAATAGGAATTGGTGTACATACAATGAGCATTCAAAACAAATATTTTGTTCCGTTTGTTTGGCTTTTTCGACTGACAGTAATGCATTTACTAATGGTATGAGTGACTGGAAACATGTTTACCAGCGTATTTCAGAACACGAGGCAAGTAAATGTCATATGCAATGCTCTGAAGCTTATTTTATGCATGTTCAACAAAAAAATATTGAAAATTTATTATTAGTTGACCAAAAAAGAATACAAAGAGAAGAAGTTAAGAAAAATAGGGCAGTACTTGAGAGAATTATTGAAGTTATCAAGGTTATTGGAAAACGTGGTTTAAGTATACGAGGTAAAAATAATGAAGCTGCTTATTTACTCAATGACCCTATCTTAGATCATGGCAATTTCCTTGAAATGATTATATTATTAAGTAAATATGACGCTGTTTTAAATGAACATTTGAATAAAATTATAAATACGAGCGAAAAAATGCATAAACATGGATCTCAAGGGCGTGGAAGTTTTGTTACTCTTTTAAGTCACTATTCAATAGATAATGTAGTTACATCAATCTCTTCATTAATAAAGTCTACTATTTCAAATCAAATAAAACAATCAGATATGTTTTCTGTTTTGATTGATACTACCCAGGATATCTCGGTGATAGACCAGTGTTCAATTGTACTAAGGTACGTAATAAATGGAGAAATAAATGAAAAATTAGTCGCTGTTAAGTGCTGTACTGATTCTACAGGGGAAGGTATGATGAAGTTATTACAATCTGCATTATTTTCATTAGACATAAACATTACTCGTTGTATTGGGAATGCTACAGATGGTGCAGCTAATATGCAAGGCATGTATAAAGGTTTTACGTCTTGGCTTAGCAAAACAGCGCCCGAACAAGTTCATGTTTGGTGCTATAGCCACGTTTTAAACCTGGTAATATGTGACGCTACAAAAAACCCAGTTAAAGTAGCAACGTTCTTTTCTATCATTAATTCATGTGCCGTATTTTTTAAAGAATCATACCAGCGTATGAATATTTGGAAGTCAATAAGTAATAATCATCACGATAATATTCGAAATAAACGTCTTCAAATCATCGGAGAAACGAGATGGACCGCAAAGCAAACAGCCCTTAACAGAATTTTTGGTACTTATGATAAATTTGACGATGCTTTGTATACAGAGTTGATTATTTGTCTATCTAAAATATCTAATAATGAAGGTTTTAAGCCCGATATTCGATCTAAAGCTAACTGTTTATTGTCATCATTATTGAAGTATGAAAATATCCTCATTGCACATATGTTAATGAAAATATTTTCTATAACAGGTCCCTTATCAAGATACTTGCAAACAAGTGGCTTAGATTTATTAAAATGTCAACAAATGGTCGAAGGCACTTTAAAACAAATAGAAAAACTCCAACGAGATATGGAAAATATAAAAATAACATGTGATAAGTTTATAGAAAAGGCTCAACGAATTATTGATTTAGAAATTGAAAATACTGAAGATGAAAAAAATAAGAAAGATTTAGAAATGTGTGATATTCAAGATCAGTTTGAAAATAAACGTATTCAAAGAAAGAAAAGGATGTCTACTTATGAAACGGAAGATGAACCAATAATTAATGCTGCAAAAAAATTTGAAGTTGAAGTTTATAATAAAGTATTTGATGCTATTATACGAAGTATGACTTCAAGGTTTATTAAAAATAATACATTATACTTTGATCTTTCTCTATTATCGCCAAACAATTTTGAATCATTCAAAAATGGAATGCCGAGTGGTGCATTATCTACATTATCTTTGAAACTTAAACCATTTATTGAATGTAACAATGATGTTGAACAAATTAAAAGCAGTTTATGTGAAGAATTATTACATTTTTCTAGCTCATGGGAATTTTTAAAAAAATCAGTAAATGACGAATATAATATGATATATTGTGAAGATAGTGAAAATTCTGATGACAAAGAAGATTCAAATTCATGTAAAATAAAGCCATGCAGAAGTTGTCAAAATTGTCCTCTTTGTTGTTACAAGGCCTTAATTAAATATAGTTTATTTTCTAACACATATCCAACTTTGATGTTGGCATATCAATTCTTACTGACATTACCCGTAACACAAGTTGCGTGTGAAAGATCATTTTCAACACTGAAGTATATAAAAAACCGATTAAGAAGTACGATGAGCAACGAAAACTTAGAAAATTTCATGTTAATGGCAATCGAGAAAAAAACACTAGTCGAACTTAACAATGACGAAATAATAAACTCTGTTGGAGAAAAGAGTAAATTATTAAACAAATTATTATTGTAAGCATTGATTAAGTAGGTATGTTATGAGTAATGTTATAAGTTAATGTTAATGTTATAAGTAAAACAATTATTATAATTATATCTGAAGCTAAAGTAGTTTATTCTTTGTAAGTTAATATATTTATTTTAATTTTATTAGAACATATTATAGGTATAAAAACAATAATGATTTATTATTATTTTGGTTTGTGTATTTTTATTTCGGTTTTATAGTTTTGTTAATAGTTTTATCTGTAAAATACATGCACTGTTATATTGTATTTTAGTACCTACCTATTTGTTGTTTGTCTGCCTATATATATTTACATACAAAATTAGATAAAATACAATTTTTAATCAGGAATTGAAAATTTTGAGTGGCCTGGAGAAAATTAATTTTCCTGGCCTGAATTTTTTTCCCACTCCGCCCCTGTAGTCAACCCAGTTTCACTTGGTTTGTTAGTGATGAAATATTTTTGAAAATAGGTGAAATAATGTTTGTATTGTTCTATCGTAATTATAATATTTTATGAAAACATGTCTTAAAACAATACAATAATAAATTAACATAATAATAACTGAGTCAATATAGTGTTAAGCAAAAATACTGTAGCGTAAATTAGGTAAAAAAATATACACAATTTTTTATAATTAAATGATATTTCTTATTAAGTAAAGCCTATTTTTTTTGGAAACAGTACAAATTGAAGCATCACGATCATTATAGTACAAGATAAAATAAAGCTTGTTTACTTGGCTCGGCATAATATCATACATATTATGTAGTTATACATCTATATTCTATATCTATTGATATCGTGTTCTTAGAAATTAATAAATTATCAATAAAAAAGTGGAACTAAAATTCATCAAAATTCAAAACTTGTACACTTTTACATTAAACAAACCACACGAGTTGTTACCAATAATGCATGCAACATACCTATAGTATTGTAAAATATCACAGTGCCAGCAGGTTTTTATATTTTACTGTTGGATATCGGACGAATAAAATTATTATAACAAGTGTTTTAGAAATAATTATTATTTGTTAATAATATTAAAATAATACATTTAGGCATACTAGGATATAATATTTCATTGGACGATCGCCGATAATGTAATATCACACGTTTTGTATTCAGGTACAAGCTAGAAGATTAAAGTTTCATAAAACGTTCTTGTGACATAAGACAAACCACTATTGCGATCTTATCAAATTATACAACAAAATATACCAAGTTGAATGGAACTAGGAAGCAGCATAATAAATTAATAATAAGTTATAAAACACTGTCTGCTCAATTATTATACTATATGTACGTGAAATGTGGAATGGATTACAGTTACTGAGTAGGTATTTCAGTATCTGCGGCGTAGGTAGTGCAGTTCAGAATAAACGATGATAACATTTCGAAACCGATAACTGATGATTTTCCTCGACAACAAAAGATTCTCGATGGCATTCGGTGTCGTAATCGCATGCGATATTCGGCTCGAACAAACAATTCAACGCATAAGAAGATGAATTCCACTAAAGTCTTTTTCCCCACAGCAAGCAAATCGACAACAACTGTTGACGACCTTGCACCGTGTCTATTACGTTATTATTTAATCAGACCTGCTCGTCACGTCATCAACACCGTCGTCGTCGTCGTCGTTATTAATTGTTAACGCATCGAATTAATTAACCATAGTATATTATACTGTGTATTGTCCGAAATACTATAGATATTATAAGCAGGTACACATTACACATATTATCTATCTACATTCAATAGGTTTAGGACGGACCGACGGAACGTACCCTATTGTGTTGTTATATATGTTATTATTTTGTTTCTTATACATTTAAATTTATCCTTCGTCATTTGCGAATCATACATAATATTGTAATTTTTAATATAGGTTTATAATTTAATCGACACAGGTTAAGATTGTTTTTTAGTTCTTGAAAGTATTTCTTGTTATGTTTATTTATTCAATTGTTGTTTTTGAAAATAATTATACTGGTATTTAAATAACCGTTTGATTGTAAAAAATGTGTATATTTACCACTAAGATATTTTATTTCTAAGATTTTAAAATCATATTTCACACCTAAAACAACGCTTTTCATTTAAAATTTGATATTAAATACCTACACGATACCACGCTATGCAATGACTAATTGATTACTTATTAAGATAACTTTTTATTTATTTGTACATAATATAGCCATAACATTATAGTTAGATACTTATTTTATATCTTATTAATTTATTCACGCGTCCTAAATTTATTACAACTAATGTGCACTAGATAGATACTAGATACTAAAGTATAGGTGCATTTATGTCGTTTTATATATGTAACCTAACCTAACCTAACCTAACCTGTCCAAATTGGATTTTATGTAATAATCATATGACTGCTTAGTTAACTTGGGAGAAGTTAGAAAAATAAAACATAAATTATGTTAAAAAGAATAAAATATTTTTTAATTTTTATTTTACCTATATGGTTATATTATTGTTTTTCCAAAGTATCTCTGTTTAATGGTATTCTTTTAGTGGACCTAGTGTTTATTAAAATTAATAGCCAAATAGTTATGTAAAATTACATAATCATCATACTTAAAAAAAATTAATTTGATGACAATGATTTCAAGTAGATAATGAGGTAAAAATGTTATGTTAATGGCATTTGAAATCAATTGAAATTCGAATGATATGATTTTATAGATACGTTAATACATTTGTCTATAATCCCCATTATAACTATTAACTACAAACTTTCAACTTTTAACTATATCGTTAAAATTATGAAAAATCATTATACTTAATATTTGCACATAATATGGGTACATGGGAAAAACTCATCATATCATAATCAGTAATTCAAATTTATACTCTAAAAGTTAAAACTCACCCATTGTCCATTATTACACTCTAATAAAGTAATAAATGATAAGCTACTCAATAATCACTTCTCATGAAACTTAATTCCGGCTGAAGTATCATGATAATAACTGTTCTGATTTTGATTTTACAAATATGAAATCATAACTAAAATCATATTTTTTTTTTAACATCAAAATAATACAAATCCACAGTATTTGTTTTAATCCTATGATGTTTTAATAAAATTAAGTATCGTAATAAATGGTACCTCGGATGAATGGTAAAATGATAAATCTATTATAATACAATAATACTTATTAGTTATTAAAGTCTCACTATAGACACTATCTAGGTATATTATATATATACCTAGATTGTTTAAGAAAATATAATGGTTAAAATCATTATATATATTTAGTTTATGATTCTGATTCAACTCTCAAGCATGAACTATTAGCAATTGCTTAAATCTGTAATCAATCACAAGTGTGTACACCAAAGTAGATCTTTCTATTGGTTGAAATATTGGGTCCTAGTCCTCTCCCCTCCAAAAAAAAAATACACAGCTTTTTAATGAGTGAGATTGAAACCCTCCGCTCAAATTGTGAAGATAAATGTTAGCCCTTCCCCCGAAATGTCTGCTCATGGATGTATCCATATCAAATAATATAAAAAATACATCCAGGATCGAAACAAATTCCACATATCCGAACAAATCTGCCAAGCACTGAGACCAAACCTACATGACATAACAACCTAATTATATTCTTAAAAAAATAAAATTGTATAATTTAATTATAATAATAATGTAAATAACACCTATTATAACAAAATGTATCCTAGTGACCTTAGTTTCGATGTATAAAATGATCAATGAAAAAAAAATAATAATAATTCTATCTCAGTGAATAGGGTATACAGAAATAAAACCCAAAATTATAGTATTATAAATAATATGGTAAATCAACGTTTCCCAAACACTTGTTTGAGCTGGCCCGGTAATTAATATTTTTCCACTTCGTGACCTACCATAATACGACGAATGTCATACGAGTTTTTAATGAAGTCCTCTAGACTCTGGTTGATGATCTCAATAATATTATATATGTTGTAAATAGGTAATAGTTATTCGAATTAATGAATTTATTTTTGTTAAAAAGTTCAAATTATCAAATGAAATGATAAATGACAAAATGTAATACATAATATAGATATACTATAATATAGTATTATACCTATTGTATGTCTATATCTGTATTTTAGAGTACATATCTTTCGTAACTCGTAAGTCATAAGTGGCATGTATTGTAGATGTACTTATCGTGTATACGTGTAGGTATATAGGTACTACCTACTCATGGCTTAATAACATATTATAGGTATTTGTTTTGTGGCCGTTGTAGTATTACACTATTACCTTTATGACTATATAATACATAATACTATATACACATTGCTACATTAGTAAATCACATATGCATATTGAATATTATTTATAGTCAATAAAACAAAAAGTTAAAATGTGCAAATAGTGTATGCACAGTTCTCTGAATATTCGTCTATATTATAATTTGTTTATATGTATTTTAATTTTAAAATGTGTGTCAACTATTGTTACCGTCACGTCTACAAAATATCAAAATTGAATAAAGTGACAAGAATTATAAAACAAATTTTCAATTTAATAAATGTATGTTATGATTAAAAAATTAAATATACAATGGGTAGTTATATTTTCGTAGTACAAATAGTAACTAAATCATATCCGGTTCATAATAATTTACATAATTTAAATATTGACGGTATCATTTAAAATAATTTAGTTTTTCTATACTGATAAAAATTAATTAAACAGAACTATTTTAAATATTGCATATTTCCAATTAATTATAAATCAATGTTATAATATTTATTTTACATTTTAAATTGCCTTAAGTAAATGATATATAAAAACCATGTCATTTATCATATTGAGAGTAGAGTTGTAATTTTGTAGAGACTTAATTATAATATTTCTACTCGTTATCCATTGAATACTTGAATGATTGAGAGAAACTGTTGATATATATATATATATATGTTGGTTTTGACTATTAATACAATAATTGGTACCTACTGTTGATAAGTATTTACAGAAAATGTTAAATGGATAAATACGTAGATGGGTTTAATTGTATGAATACAATTTTTTTATGGAAAATCATTATGTTACCACCTTGTTATCTCCAACTTATCGACTTTTCCTTATAATAATATGCACTTTTGCATTTACATAAACCAATATATAATGTTTTCTGGACACATAGGAATAGACGGCAATGAAAGGGCAGACAAACAAGCTAAACTTGCTATCCGCTCAAATGACACAAAAGACATCAACATTTCATTGTACACTCAAATAAAAAAACAGATAAAACAAAACACAACATCCATATGGTAAAACATATGGAACACACAAACAAACAAACTGAACCAAATTTAAAAAAAAAAAACTGCAAATAGATGGAAAAGAAATCCAAACATAAGTATTGTAAACGTTAAAAATCAGAATCGGGTCAGAATTGGACACACAAGAATGACACATGGATATTTGATGGCAAAAGGCGACCCACCAATTACAATTAAACACGTCATCTTCGAAGAATGCAAAATACATGAAAAACTAAACATAAGCCATGATATCGGAATAAGTCTTAGTTCAAATCCTAGAGAACAAAGTAAACATCATACATTTTTTCAAAGCAACACAAATTCTCCAATTACTATAAGATTTTAAAACGAACAACTGTAATTGTTCATTTTTATTTTATTTTTTTTATACATGTTGTATAAAATGTATACATATGAATATATTTTTCTTTTTTATAGTATAATATTAAATGTAATGTTAATGGCCTCAGATGTTGAAGCAGAAATTGTTAATAATTTCAAGATCAATAAAAAAAAAAACACGTTTGGTGGCTTGGTGTGACGCGTGGTTGTACGCTCAATCTGCGAAAATGCACTGAGCATATGACCGGCTGCTGTTGCTAGCTTCCGGATGGGTGACCACCAGCTGGATTTCTAGCAACAAATCCTTCAATCCTTGCCACGCATACACAAACACGTGTTACAACCCTACCAACTCAAAAACTTATAAACAAAAATATACCAAAATAACCCCCACCGTTTCACCCCATATCCAATGGCTTAATGTTTCCGTGGGTTCCCCTCTCCAAAAAAACACGTTTGTATAAGATAATTATTGATATCATTACATGGTGGTTATTGAAGATAACTGAGAGATAAAATAATGAAAATACAGGTTTTACTATTTTAAAAACACGAGCACATAATATTATTATCACTAGATAATTATTTTTCTAATAATAGTAAAATACCTGCGTTAATTAAAAATAATAACAAAACAACTTCGTAACAAAAAAATAATCTTGTTATTTAAACTTGCATGATTCAGCGGTATTTGAAATTTCTTTATATATTTTTTTTAAACAATACATAACATATTAATATTTTTAATTTGCTAATATTAAATTGTTTGTCTATTTATATATGTATTATATATTATATATTATAATAAAAATATTTTATATAAGTATCTATAATAAATTATATTTAGTAGTAATAATAATAATAATATGTTTCTCCTGTGATTGAAAACGGTACTAGTAGGGATTACCTACCGACCTACCATAAACTTATGCTAATATTTAATAATCTAATATTTTCCGACTAAAAAATAAAATATGATCTATATTATGATCTGTTCCCAACATTATTTAATTTGAAATATAATTTTTAGATTCTGATTGGAGCGAGGAATGTATTTATTTTTTTATAAGTAGGAGAAAAGCATGTACGCTGATGGAATGTCAGTTTAATTGTATTATAAATATTATTATAATTATTCAAATTGTAATCTATATATTCGACATTTTTTAAGTGGTAATTCGTAGTGATTAATTGGTTCATTAATTCTAGCATTTGTTGCTATCATTAGGATTAAACGTTGATGATGTTATTTGCTTTCCTTTACAAATATTTCACATTTAAAAGCAATTTCTGTAGGTTTCTATCATTAGTTATATTGTATTTTTCATCTAAAATTACTTTTGTTCCATATTTTTTCTTCAAATCTGTAGACATAGAGATAGTTTAATGGACCAATAAGTAGCACATAGCGTTTAAATAATAGTATAGGTAGGTACTCGTTAAAAAAGTATGCTTTACGTCTTCACGGTTTATAAAAAATAATTATTTTTAATACTTATCGAGTTATGATGATTAAAAAGTTTAAAATTTTAAACAATCGTGATTTTTTAGAATAAGTAGAATGAATGGTATATACTAAGGTGTTTAATTTAAAGTAAATAAATTTAGGTATAGTGTTTAATTCTGAATTACTTAAATTTTATTTTAAAAAGATAAACATTACATTTTTTTTAAATTGGTATTGTTTAGTAATAGTTACGTATGCGTCTGTATACCTTAACTACGAAAACATTATAACAAGATATACAAACAATTTTAAATTTTAAATTACTCATAACTCCCTTTTAAATTAAAATATAATAAAAAGCCTACGAGATGCCCTAGATAATAATCTTGCCTTTTATTTGTATAATATAGATCAATAAATTCACTCTAAATTTTAAACTAACGGAGCTAAACGTGATCTGCTCAGTGTAAAATTTGTTATGCTACGACGGAGACAACACATGCGGGCGTGGCGTCCTCTTAAAATTGAATTTCAATATAATATGACGTTATACCGAATAAAGTAATAATCATTTCTTAAACATAACGCCTGGTAGTATACTTAATACTTATATCCAACGCACTGGTTTAACTGGATGAAGTTTAACATATATGTAATAATATAATATATTATACAGATGTTTAACATTAAACTAAACATTTTAAGATTGTCCATCATCAAGTTAATGATGCATGCTGAATGAGAAATAATTAAAATTTTTTAGAACTTATTTAAAACGTATTGATTTCACTATACAATATATAATATAGTATACTTTGTTAGTAATTCCCTTGTCGTAATATTAATGCACTACCGGTTAAATCATTGAATTTCACATTTGGGTAACGAATTGATCGGTTGAAAACTTACTGGAAGGGAAATCATTTAAGTGGTTTGTTTGGCTGTTTCCGAAATTTCCCCTACATTTAATTAACATAATTATTATTATGTCGAGACGATATTATGTCACGTCAAAAGCAAATCAAATACGATGACGTGCAGTGTGTGTGTGTGTGTGTGTGTGTGTAAATTCTTATATTGTAATATTTGTATTGCTTGTTGTTGTATAGAGAAGAACTTTTACACAGCTGTTTGGCAGCACACAAGACGCAGATACAAGAGAAATGGTATGAGTGAGAGTGGAAGGGAGAGGGTGTATGTGCACACGCGCGTGAATGAGAGAGAGAGCGATCGTGAGAAAGAAGAGAGACCTCAGACCACCACGCGCACGCCACTGTTCAGTGTTCGTCAGTCGTTTTATGTGTACTGTACACATTGCACACACGGTGCACGGTGAGAGTTCCGATAATCTGTGCGTACACGACAAACAGTCGAGGACTTTGTACGTCTCTATTATCGTAGTTGTAATACTACATCATTGCATTAAATTAAAATCATATTTGCTTAAGAGTACCTATATAGTTTAGTGTTTTGAACGAGATATTAAAAACATTAAAATAGAATAAATAGTAAAGAAAAATAGACGGATTATCCACTGCGCCAGAATGCCACTGTCACTTAAATCTATTTGGAAAGGAAACTCGAAACATAAAAGTAAGTCAAATTATTTTAACGCATCAAGTGCGTAATTAATATTTGCTAAGTATAAAAGTGTATAGGTAATACCCAATTTTTCAAATAAAAAGTCTTAATGTGTTTTATTAGGTACCTCTGAGATTTAGTTAAAATCACTTTATTCCAGTAATTCAAAAATATTCATTTAAATAGATCATTATCCATGTTTATAATTATAATAAATGATGATATTTAAAAATTGTTTATTTATTCATAAAAATGTTTTTGTGTAAAATTACTTTATTAAAACAGAATACCCTACTAATTTTAGTACAAATTTTTCTTCGACAATAGATATTGCATTTTTTTATGTGTTGCACTTTATTAGGGAATATGTTCTTTTCTAACATTTTTTTTTTTTTTTTTTTTATCATGTAACTAACATAAGTATGAAAATATGCTGAAATGGCTTAAAGTTTTTTTTTTTATGATTGATAAAGGAAATATTGAATATTACAGTTAACATAGTATGTGTTATTAAATCGCACTGTATATTGTATTCGTATGACTTATTCTTCAGGGGGAATTAAATCACGTATATTATATCATTTCTAATTACTGATTTAGGTGATGATTAAAATATTCGCATCATCTGCAGATGAGTTTTAATTTAATGCATTCAAGTATTAAAAAAATAACAATAGTTAAGTGCTATTCCTAGTAGTTACTTGTCATGAAAAATTGGACGATCATGCTACTATACATAGGCAATTGAGTGTTTTTATATAATAGACACGTTTTATTCGTCTGCTATTGTGTCCCACATGTAATACATACAACAACATGGTGGTAAAAATGTTTAGTGACTCAAAGGCTGTCGAATTTATTGACATCAACACTCAGCAACCATAACGTCACACCATTCAAACCACGAAATATAATAGTTTTTTTATTAAGTTTAAACATGTTTCAACAACTGAAATTTACTACCTACGTATAATTATTGAAAAATATTGACGATATGTTACTCCAAACTAGCAAAACAAGAAAATTGGTTATAGTGTGGTAATTTAATTTTTTTTGCAAGCCACACTTGAGGGACTATGATGACATTAATTTTCGTGCTCACAGTTTCGCATAGTAATTATTATAATTGTAGGTCGTATGATAGAGCCCTAAATAATTGACTATTGTTATTATATGAACAATTTATGTATAGCGACACTTGTACTTGTTAGGTTTATTTTTGCAAATATTTATCACCTGCGGATATCTAATTTTAATACATACATATGTATATCACATACTATCTAAATTTTTTTTTAAATATTTTGTTTCAAGCAACAACGCTGTTTAGATAATATATGCTAAAGTGTATGTACTGCATACAAAATACACATAACTTAGGTACTTATCTTATAAGACATCTGAGTATATCTAATATGAATTCTAGATTCCCTATTAAGATACAGCACATTTTCTAATAAAAAAAATATTTTCTTAAAATACTTTCGTAATTATAATAGTAAAATTTACACTGTATACATTATCTTAGTTAGACCTAAATAATAAGACCCGCGTAATAAATTTATTAATGTTGATAATATTAAATGGTTTAAATAACATATATTTTTTGAAAAACTAACCAGATTTTAATTTTCTTAATTAAATAATCATCTGTACTGTACCTACTTATATTTAATAACCTTTAATATCAATGATTAACGAGAATAGTAAGAACTATTAAACAATGATAGTCTTAAATTACATTTGATATTTTAGGAATAATTAGGAATTGTTTATTAATGAAACTTAAATACTGATAAGTGTATCAAGTTATGCATACGTTTTTAATATTAAGCATTGGTACGACATGTTACGTAGGTAGCCTGTACTCTGTACCTAGTTATAAAATTATACTTAGGTAGGTACCTATGTTTTATGAACAAGAAAAGGAGCTAACGGAACAACTTTTTAAATTTCCATTAGTTTTTGTGTTTTAAGAGTTTCATGAGAACATAATAATATTATTATTCAATTACGTAAGAAAAAAATAATGTATTTTGGTTATTCTGTTAGGATCGTGTGGTGCAATAATTTGTACCAAATCGGTATTAACATAATATGCACTGTACTTAAAAATAATTTTTTTTCAAGTTATAAATTCTAGTTTTAATTTTTAACTATTTTGTGGGAATTAATTCTATTTCTACGTTTTTTTTTTTTTTTTTTGAAATGAGAAAAACGTTTGCGCCTGTTTCAGGTATCTAATCAAACAATTGAACAATGATATCATTAAACTTCTCGGGAAAACAATCGGAGAGAAACTATGATTCTCTTTGAACTGAATAAAAACATAATATAGGAAAACAAAAAAAAATTAATCTATTTTTTTTTTTTAATGTACGCGTTGTCAGTGAACACAAATCTATGTTGGCAGTGTTGAATCCAGACAATTTTTCTGGAGGGGGCGCTCACTTTTTTTTCATTGGTGAATGGTGATAGTCATTTTAGTATTATGAATTATATCTATTAATAGGTATAGTTATTCTTATTACAATTTATAATTTGACATTTCAAATTTATATAAAACTACAAAAGTGGCTTGGTGAGGCGCGGTGGTCGTAAGCTCAATCTGAGAATCGGAAACTAGAGGAAGTGAAGAAGAAGGAGGGACTAGAACTAGATCTCTAATGCCTTATTGTTACCTTATTAATATTACCCATACTACTAATTACTAATATTTACCATATTAAAACTCTAATGCATAGCAACATATCCTTGCCATACATACACAAACACGTGTTACAACCCTACCCACTTAAAAACCTACAAACAAATATACAAAAATAGCCCCTACCGCAACACCCCACACCCAATGGCCTATATTGCCGCGGGTTCTCCTTACAAAAAAAAAAAAACTACAAAACAAATTATTTTTTTTAAATTTTTAAATCAATCAAACATTATAAATCGTATTACCTATTATTATTATTTATTGCAATTCAGAAATTATATATATTTAAAAAATTACAAAATAAATTAGAAACCTATTAATTATTTATATTTAAATTAGTATTGTGCATACTATATCGCCCCCCTCCCCCTGAAGTATACCTGAATTCAACACTGTATGTAGGCCGTCGTTTTGTTTTATTGTAAGTTTCAGCTGTGCCAGACATGGTACCTAGTAAAAAAGCGAAAAGGGATATTTCTCATTACATCGAAAGATATTTTACTTTTAATAGGTTTAATTTTATAAAGTGATAGCCGATAGGCATAGGCTGATACAAAATTGCAATTAAATTGTTGAAGTAATCATCATTACGCGTACGGAGAAGAAAATATAATTGTGTTATTATACGATTTATAGAATGTGTCTCGGTTTAATGGATATTTTTAGTTTCTTCAATAGTTCAATACGTTGTGAACAATATTATTTGTTCTTTAATAAAATGTATTTAATTCGTATAGAATTGCTCGTACAAAATAGTCTATACTATAAATACTATATTTAAAGTAAAAGATTTTAACATTATATTTTGTAGCTTTAAACTCTGAAACTGCCTTTAAACGTGTCTCTACGCCATTTAATGGTTTAAAAAAAAAACTCAGATGAGTATTTTATTAAGACCGATGTATTATTGACATGTTAGCCATCACGAAGCTATTCGATGGCAATTTAACATATAATATCATTATTGACTGTGCAATCCATGCCACAGATTATAATATATTATATAGACAATAAATACCGTTACATGTTTTCATATTATAGGTGTAAAGTATAAACCAACAAAAACATTGATTATTTGACAAAAAATGAAGGTACCTTTAAACATATATCAGTTGCATATTACCATATCAGTAGGAGCTTACAGTTATCGGTGACACGAATACAAAATACTATATATATATATATATATATATATATATATATTATATGAATGGACGAATGGTCATACACAAAACGATTTATATAGGCCCAAAGAGTTCAAACTATATGCGACTGTAGTCGTGTCAAACTTACATTATTTTGAAATCGTGATAACTCTAATATGGCGCGTATTAAGTGGCGCCATTGTGACTATTAACTAATCAATAAAATATTACTAGCTGCAATTTTCATTGTACCTACAACTATAATAATAATAGTATTATTATACATTATAAAGGTATTTTATTTTTTAAGAATCTTTTTCTGAAACGTTGTTTTCTCTTCACATTATTGTAAATGTGTTTTATTATATACTTGTAATGTGACGACTAGTCATTATTATAGCTTGTGGTATATTGTCAAGAAATAGAACATTTTTATATGTTTTAAAGAAATTACGAAAATTCGATTCGTGAGCACTTCTTGACACTTATAGAATATTACAGTGCTATTACCATAACGTATTACCGTTTAATGGAAAATAATAGATAGGTAACCATCAATAATGCAAGTACCTACCTACTCGTGTTGATAACCCGGTCAGCAATAAAGTGAAAATAAGTTACAAGTTACAACGGATTGCGTTCAAACGTTTTTTAAGTCATCACGTCCGTATACGAAAAATACACAAAAAAAAATCTCGCTAGAACATTTTCAATTTATTACCATAATTAACCATTATAATGATTATTTATAATAATATATTTATTATTTACTGTTTTTTCGACCCGATATAAAACGGAGCGATTTGTGGCAGCGGAAATAAACAAACAAACCATAGTGATGCATCGCATCAGTGGTAGGGCAATAAATAATAATAATCAAAATATAATTATGTGTCCATTTAACGTTTTTACGTCCTTTTTTTGTCCTGCATTCAATGATAAAATTTATTTATCATTTAAACTAAAGTACAAAGTGTTTTTGTTTTTATCACTTTAAAACAAAACAAATAAATACACATATATTTACTCTATATAGGGATATACGAGTTTATACATTTTTTGGTCATTAAAATAAATTATCGAATTTAGTATTTAGGTAGAAAAAAAAATAAGTAGATAGTGGATATGAGTATAATATCGGGAGAAAATGGCCGTTTTGAGTAAAAATAATGTACAAACGACTTTTCAATTACGCGTGAATAAATCAATATATATTATACTGTATTATATTGTATATGATTGTATCAAAGAAGAAATGTTATCTGGGTCAGTGTTATATACGACTTAATATTATTATTAGTTTATTATTCTCACTACGGGAAAAGCCGCGTGATGGCTATATAGATTATAGTAAAAAAGGCGTATGGGCCGGATGAGACATTTTTATGATAACTACACATTTGACTCATAACCGGTTTTTCTAGTCGTATGGCGTCAACAGAATGATTTTTTCCTATAAATGTTGAAAAAAAATTAGAAAAAATTATATAGGTACCCAGACGGCTGCATCCGAGTTCCGTCCCAATTATAAAAATTGAATTTTTAGATATACTAGTTCCGTCCAGGGTTTTTTTGACGGATATACCAATTCCGTCCCGTGTCAAATCGAATTTAACAATATCACATTATTTAGATATAAAGATAATATGATATCAGTTACCGCACAAAATAATCGAATTTAATAATATCATATTATTAAGAAATAAAGATAATATGATTTCAGTTATTGAACTAAATAAACTTTTCAGTCGTTATTTGTGCGTGTCCGTGCTTCGTTAATATATATTAAAAATGGATAGTCTACAATATATGTACAGTGAAAAAGGTAAAATGTTAATTATTAAAAATGAATTTAAATTTTGTTTTCACAAAGAGCTGAATAACGATATTGAACGATGGAAGTGCATTCGAAAACAATGCAAAGCATATATAAAAATTGGTAAGATAACTAAATTTATAATAATTAAAGAGTGGATATTTAGGTTCTTTAATGCTTAAAATATAATGCTAATATTTTCTTAAAATCACTAAAATATTCACCAAATATTCATTAAACTTGTAAATATGCAGATATATGATTTTTTTCTAAAATACCTCAATAAAAACAATTAATAATTGTTAAACACCATTCAACAGGTTCAAAAAAAGAAATTGTCTTTGAAAATTTAGACCACAGCCATGATAAAACCGAAGAAACTAATTTAAATCGTCAAAAACTTAATAATAAATTAAAAAGAAAAGCTGTTGATGATATTTGTGAAAAACCAGCTAAACTTATTCATAAAGAACTTTCTAATCATGATATTAATACTATTACCTCTAATGATATAGACTTAATTAGAAAAAATATACATCGTGCTAGGTCATCCATATTATCAAAATTACCCACAACCATTGAAGACGTTCATGAACTATTGAAACAAATTACGATACATACTAATAATGACGAAAAATTTTTAATTATGAATGATCCAATTACACACATTATTATGTTTACTTGCAATACAAACTTATCTCATTTAAGCAAAATTAGTACTATTTATGTTGATGGAACCTTTAAATGTTGCCCAAAACAATTTACACAATTTTTTACTATTCATGGATTAAAAGAACCAAACAGTTTTATTCCACTAGTATTTTTTTTACTGCCAAACAAAGCAAAAAACACGTATGAACATGCGTTTAAATTTTTATGTGCAGAATGTGATAAGCTCCAGTTACAATTTACACCACAAACCATTTACGCAGATTTTGAAAGTGCTATACATACTGCTGTTTATGCAGTTTGGCCAGAGATAAATTTAAGAGGATGTCGATTTCACTTAGGGCAATCATGGTGGCGTAAAATTCAAGATCTTAAATTGTCCACTTTTTTTAGAAATGATAATTCTGAGATTGGTAGATTTTTAAAGTACATATTTGGATTGCCATTTTTAACACCAGACGAAGTAGGTGATTTTTTTGCTTCTGATCTAATGGGAATCAAACCAGTTGATGAAAAAATAGATTTATTTTTGGATTACTTAGTTGATAATTATATTTCACCTGAATCTACTTTTCCACCTCGTATATGGGCTGAATTTTCACATAGTACTTTACGTACCACAAATAACTGTGAATCATTCCATTCTAAATTCAATGGAATGTTTTATCATGCCCACCCAAATATTTATCAGTTTATAGAAGCTTTAAAATATGTTCAACAAGATTCCTACATCAAATTAAGAAGCAGTATAAAACGAAGAAAACCCATATTAGCTAAAGAAGATTTTATTAAAGAAAAAATGTATGAATACAGTTCAGGTCAAATATCACGATTGGAATTTGTAAAAAAAATATCCTATAAATTCAATCCAATTACAAATTTGTAAAAATGTATGTTTTTTTACTATAAATATGACGTATATATACTTTGACTATTTAGTATTTACTGAATTTTTAATTATTATTATAAATGTATATAACATTATGACCAATAAATTATGAAAATGTATTAATAATATGAATACTTATATTTTTTGTATGCATTTTATAACAATTTTTATATTAATTATTACGACTAAATTATGAAAATTATTAAGGACGGAATTAGTATATACCTTTTTCTAACTGGGACGGAATTGGTATATACCTTTTTTTTAACAGGGACGGAATTGGTATAAAAAAAGGTTCTCGGGACGGAACTCGGATGCAGCCACCCAGACAATTTGTTTTTATTTTATAAATAACAGTTTAATAAGCAAATTATCACTGGTCATGGTTCATAGACCTAACCACCCATGTTAAAATAATCCTATTGAAATTCTCCTGCAGAAATGTATAATATGTATGTATACTTGTATAAGTTTATGTAGGTCTATATAGTTTATCTATGTACCTATAGTGTATACACTACATAGCATATTAGGTATATATAATTAGTATAAATATAATTTGTTTTCTCCGCACTAGTTGGAATTAAATGTATATAGTATAAACTGTATATCATATTTAGTTTAAAAGTAATTTTAGACTGTTATGTATTTAAATATTTAATTAATATCATTTAAATTTGTTTTTTCAAACGATTTATTCATTTAAAAAGACTTACAAATTGAATTGTTGTCGTTATTTTTTTTATTTTTTTTTTTTTATTCTAGAACTTTACAATCTATACTAAGTATAATAATAAGCATTAAGCATAACGCATGTTTTTTTAAAACTAAGTGCAGTGGCTTGAGTAATTTGAAAGAAGAACCAACCAGTAAACGCACTTCGATGTGAATTTAAAAATTATTTAGGTACCAACCTATTTAAGTAAAATTGAATTTATTTCAGAAAAAGCAATGACAATTAATATTAAGTTGTAAACATTTATAATTTTACATTGTTATAACTTTCTGTAGGCTAATAACCTAAGCTGTTGAAGCCTTTTCATTAATTTAAAAAAAAAAAAAAAAATTAATATTAAATAAGATCGTTGATTATTTATTGTTGTGGTAGTAGGCATAGGCATAGCGTTAAAAATTTATATAGGGGGGGATATATTCTTTTTTAAACAAAGGGTGTTTCAATTTTTATATATGGACAAAATTCTGAGGGGCTTAACATAATTCTAAGGGGAGCAATAGCACCCTCAGCCCTCCCCTCATTCTAGGCCTATGTTGGTAGATAAGGAAAATATACATTGTTTTGTTTGAGAGGATATTAATTTTCAAAACATTTTTATTTAGCTAGACAATGATCGAGTAATAAACTCCATGTAATATTTTGTTCTCAAACGTGATACGCAAAACATTGGTACCTAATATTATATACTAATACTACTATAAATCATTATTGGCTTATGCTATTACGCTTATTAAAACATAATGTACTGTCAACAGGTGACAGGCTATAGCTTACATTATACATTACATTACCTGTATAATAGGATATGTTTTTAATAATATTTCATTACGTAGTAAAATTATTCTTAAACATGATGTGAATATGCATACAATGTATGATATTTCTAATAGGGGTTTTCGCATTCGACTGCATATTGCATAATATGTGTAGATTGATCACAGGGTTGACCTATAGATTGAACCTATCTCCCCGGTAGATAATAAGTTTGATTTTACAAAATAAATAAAATTTGTTTTACATAAATTCATCGAATAACTATCAAATTAATTCATTTTTTTCAAAAACTATTTGTATCAACTCAATTTAGATAACACCAGTAATGCCAGAGCAACGTCTATATGATGTGTTAGCAGCGTTGTTAAATTGTTTTAATATATTACCTATGCTAATTAAATCACTAGATTACCTTGAATGCATTTTGTAGAAAACGCGAAGTTCAAACGTATACTTAGTATAATGAGTGTTGAACTATTGCGTCATAAATTATTATATTTTATTTATCAATTAATACTAATATACTAATAAAGAAACTTTCTGGTTCATTATTGTGTTGTTTTCAATTTTTACAGCAGTAACTTTTTGGAAAATAAGATAGTCAAATGGCTATATGTCTATATAACTGCATCGTTTAATTAATGTTATAAGCATCTTAAGGACCATCATCAATATTTTCTATTATTTAAATTAACGTATTTTATACAATTTAAAGAGGATCAAGAGGTGATAGAAATTATTTTTTTTCAAATAAAAACACGCACTTTTTTTAAGATAACTGGTTAATAATTTATTAATAATCCGATTTTTTTTGAAAATGTAAATATATATAAATCAATCAAAATTTGAACCTGTAATATCATAGTAATTAAATGTATAGTGAATTAATATAATTTATATTTCGTCCCTGAAGTATGTATTAGTATTTTGCATAAGCAAATAAATGTGTAGGTAGGTACAAAACATGACATTGCAATATCCTTAAAGATATAATACATAACGTTATCTTTTTTACGCAGGAAAAAACTATTACATTTTGTCATCATTGCATAATTTACAACAACATTTAAAGAAAAATATTATATTATTTTTCAAATAGTTTATAGTGTAAATATTAAAGTAATTAAAACGAATAATTAATAATTGAATAATTTAAAATTTGAAAAATTTTTACTTACGTATGTTTCTGGGCTTATATTTATAAAATTACAATAATAAGAATAAAATAAATAATTCCATATATTATTTTTAAATGAGAATTATTTTAAGCGTTTAGTAGTCGTATTTCAAACAAATATTTCTTCAATGCATTTACTTGATTGACGAAAACAATTATTTATTCAATGAATTTAATAATACAAGGCAAGAAATAAATTAAACAACATTTTATTTCATTAATTTATGATAATACAATCTTAAAATTGTTAACTCTTCTCATTTTATAATTTGTCCTTATATATATTTATGACATTTTTATATAAGAAAACGTTTTAGTTATACGATACACCCATAAGCAAACAATGTTTTATAACAAACATACAATCGGAATTTTTTTAAACATACTTTTCCGATTATTTATGTTTTTATTCATCCAAAATTTTACAATTATATATTTTTAGTTACGTAAACAATTAGATTTCATAATATTTAGTCAGAATATACCTATATATGTCAAACGAATTTCAAATACTTTACTGTAATGATTCTAACTTTCAAGTAATACCTACTGACTCTGCAGTATAATTATACAGAAATGAATAAACATTACTATTGGGTCAATCTACGTCAATAAATTAATTGATATGTAGAATATTTATTCGAAAAATTACATACGACTGTATTATAGTGTGAAATCAAATTTTGCAACTAAACGTCGAACAAAGAAAAAAAATGTATAGAGATCATTTTAATATTATGCATATAAATGAATAACAATATTATGTAATTTGCTGTATATCACTACTTTAATAAATTTCAATAAACAAAATATATTTTATTCTTGAATGCAGTCTAAGAAAACATAGAACTCTATTAAAAAAATATTATTTTATATGTATGGTATTATGCTTGTTTTTCAATATTAAAAATATTTGTATTACTTCTATGGTTATTTCAGATAAAACTATTTACTTGCTTTAAGTAAATAGTCAAGATATTTTTTTACGACTTTATTATTATTTGGCTTTTATAAATTATTGATCTCATTCAGTCATCCAGTCAACCATAATATAGATTATAAACTTATATATATAGACTAATTGAGATAATAGTTAATAAACGCAGTATTACTAGTATTAGGCATAATGAAATATTGAAAATGTTGAAAATAGTTCCTTTTAGTTTTTCCAATGACCAATTGAAATTTAAAATATTTTCACAGTCAATTTAGGTAGGAATTTGTTTGTTTAGTTTGTTTAGAATATTATGTTTGATATTTTTACTATAAGGTTTAAATTTGTATTGGGTGTGTATACTGTATAGTATAAACAATTAGTATACGATATACCAAATTGTATGTTTTTTTGATAAGATTCGATTGCAAAAATATTTTTAACAAAATAAGTCAATAAACATTCAAGCATTGTAAATTGATTATACAAATAATTAAATTTACTATTAGTCTATAAGCTATTTCAAATAAAAATATTGAAAATTAAAACAGTTAATCCTTCACAAACTCGTATTAAGTACCTATACTTGCCAAATTAAACTTCTGTTTTAGTAATAATACAGTTGAAATAGAAAAAAATTAAGTAGTTATCTGGTATATTTAGATTATAATTTATGAATAACAATATATTTTTGTTTAGTTAAAAATGTAGGTAAGCTCTCTACAATACATTGACACTAATATACACTAGTATATTATGTAGATACTAATATGCATTGTACAACCACCACTTGTTTAATAGTCACTAATCGTCTAGTTGTTATCTAGTCAATTTTGTACTTGATATATACCTAAATATACTAATAAAATATATAAAACATGCCATTAAATTTGCTGCATAAATACATTATTTGTATACATGTAATATTAGACTATATAGTCTCAATATTAAAAATTAACTTTAAAAAAAAAAAATAACGTTTTAATATTCTTTTATAATTTTTGTTTTTACAAATCACGATTTACAAATAATTCATTTTTGTGATTTGATTTATACAAATGCGCATAAATTATTGTATATGAAGTCGTGAACATTGGTAATTTGTAATTATTTTAATCACGATACTGATTGGTATTAAGATTTTTATTTCACTTATCTCTAACTTTAAAAACCACCATTAGTTTAATTTGATAAATTATGCGTATGCACAAAAGTGTAATAATATTGTGTTGGATATTAATTCACATTTTATTAGCAATGTTTATAGTTATGAGTTATGATACTATTAAAACTTATCTAGACTTATAAATAGTTGTAAACAACAAACAGTGTATTAGCTTCTTGGAACTCTGCTCAATCTAAATAAATGTTTTTTTAATAAATGTTTTTTGAGAAAAAAAACTATTTATCTAAAATAAGTAAATCAACTCTAAATCTGTAAACATGAATAACGTTAAATTAATTGTTGAGAATTTGAGATTATTTACTAAAGATTTTAACTTTCCCGTATAATGGTTACAAATCCTAATTAATGGACTATTGAAAATTAAAAAAAAGATTTTATTAAATTAAAACTGTACAATTTTTAACACTATTTTATATACACTCTATACCTACTTAATTTTTACTGCTTTTTTACAATGGCATTTTAAATAATAAAACAATTTTGTATACATATTATATTTTACATAAATTTAATAATTTACGAGCTCATAGAAATTATTCTAATATTTGTTGTATTCAGTAATTTTATTGATAAAATAAAATGATTTCATATTTCAAATTTTTTTTTAAATAGTCTCGATAAATTTATAATTTATAATATTATATCCATACATGGATTACACTACATTATTTAAGCAGGCAACGAACGCAATTTAAACAATTTTGGAGGGGTGCCGGCATGTACTCGTACCTATACCTATATAATTAAGACGCGAGTAGGTAACATATTCGTTCGTGGTTTTATTCAAATATTTCACCTGCATTGTGAAAATTCTTAGCAAACACTGAATGTAAGATTTTTTGTACTCGGTTTTATTAGATGCAAATTACATAATAATAAAACAATTTTTAGTCGAGGTCTATGACCTATCATCTATTATACCAATACGAAATCAACGCGCGTGTTTTCATGATGTATAGGTACGGCGTAGGGTTATTCGACTGTAATTACTATTAATAACTTAATGTTATTGTAAATTAAACATACCTAACAATTTTAACATTAAGCCTAAAATGCATATTACGCAAAAACCTGATTTAAAACGAAAATGCTTATTTTATAGATACATTGTTTTTTTAAATCGAATAAACTTCTCGTTTGGTCTGATAGTTGTATAATATCAGTGAAAATGGATAAATTAGAGAGAACGAACTTAAACATCAAAAATAATAATGTAAACATTCTTAAAGCAACCATCTGGATAGTAAACATGTATTAAAATTATTTTTAATAAATATAATACAATATTTAATGATTTATAATAATGAAAATCTAAAATATTTACAATTGACATATCAAATAAGATGTTTAATCATTTAAAATATTTATTGTTATTACTTATTTGTATCATAGATATTTGTTGAGCTGTTAATAATAATCATTGCATGTTTATTTTATTCAAAAATGTTTAACTTTAGAGTTTTTCAACCCCCTCTTACCTCCCAAAATTGTATTTTTCATGGCTAGCATGTTATCTTGTGTATATATACTAATGGAATCCTCCTGAGATTATTTTCTAATCACACCACTGATGTGTAAACGATCCTATGATTGTATCATATTTTTTCTACGATATTTTTTGAAGAGAATACTTATGCCTATTATAATTGACTTTTGAGACCGACCATTAGTATATTATTATATTATATTAGTGTCTGCCAGTATATATTGACTGTACGAGTATATCGAATTTTCTGGTTTTTAGTCCATGCAGATGTTTTCAACAAATATATATATATATTTATCATTTAATATCTTAAAATAAAATTAGTCTTCTAACATTCACAAACAATAATGAAATAGTATTCTTATTATTTGCGGGTGACTTATTCAAAACTATTTGTGAATTTGTGACCCAAAATTCAACATGCAAATGTTGAGAAACGCTCGTTAAACTTGTGTTTGCATATTTGTCATAATTGTAATGGTCTTCCCTATTTATGAGTATAATCATTTATGGTGTTAAATTAACAAAATTATGTTTGTGGTTCATGAATAAAAGATACAATCATTATTATAATGTTTTGCTGCGCTTATTTAACGGTTTATTGACACATTTGAGTTTACCAACATCGAATAAGTACCTATCATGTTTTTGACTCATTGGAAGTCATTATTTGTAATATGATTGAATGAGATCATTCGTCCATGCCCTACAAGCCAACATTAAACGTTTATTATTTTAGATGAATTATGTTATTGAAGCTAATTGGTATAATTAAACGAAATTGCTGCGGTAGGTTACCGTCTTGTATCTAATTGTCTTAATGAAGGAACCGGATGAAAAAAATCTAAATATTTGACTCATTTTATAATTTTTGGTCTGCTGTAACTTATCACTTAATATTGTGCCCATATCGACTTTCGTACTGCAAGTCTTAAATCGTTTTTAAATTTAATACACTTTCACACGAAAAACACGAATTTCGACAATACCCACTTAAATATACATTTGTATTGTACAAACTAATAATTATTTATTAATAACCCATTAATATATGATTTGTTTCAAATGTTGTTTAGAACTGTCGGAAGACAAATCGTTGGCGATTGGACAAAATGCGGAAGACGGGACGGCGATCGCTGTTGAAGACGATCAGACAACGTTTGACGTTAAATATTTAGGCAACACTCCGGTGGATTCTACGGCTAGCGCCATCGCCGAAGCGGTTAAAACCATTTCGGTTATGGTAAATACATTATATTTTTGTTTGGTATGCTATGTATAATACATTTTATATACATAGATCTTTATGTCTGTAACTTATGTATTTATGTAGGTACAGTTATAGTGCACTATTAAACTTGATTGGGGTCAATGCAGAAGCACAATCTGCTACAATATATTATACTGTCCGTGCGTACTACTTACATAGGATAAATATTATTGGGATAGCTGGAAACAACAATAATAGTATTGATTTAACATATTTTTACGATTTAATTATTGATGATCAATGTACAACGGTGACGGGAGAGTGATAACTGATGAGTGATAATTATAATATAGTACACATACTACCTATATATTATATAACATCGGTAAATCATACCAAAATACATAATATTGATTGCCGATCTCGTGTGTTCAAAATCGTTATACGCGTTCAAAAAATTCAATTTTCAGCAGTTGTGGTTGCAATTACTAAATATTAATGAAAAAAAATTTCAAAAAATCTGATTGTGAAGGGCTGGGGAAACGTTCGTGTTGCAATTGGTTAGGTTAAATTGATAATAAAATTCTTATCAATTTTAAAAATTGCATGAACTATGAATATGTGACAGAAAAATATTTTTATTTGTTATCAACATCTCGGGGGGTATAGCCTCCTTCCATCATAATTTGCGCTTACATAGTTCTATATAACGTTATTGTTTTTTGCTTTATTTGTTTTAAGCGCGTACTATACCCGGTCGACATAATACAGTTGAACAAACATATGTATGCCCACATCATAAGCATGCGAAAATGTGTTGCTAATTTATGGACAGGCGTTACAAAAAATATGGTTATACGTAAATCACGATATGTAGTAAATTGATGAAATTAATTTTTAATGATATTGAGCAACAAATATTTAAATTTTTTACAAAAAAGTTTTTAGAGCAACTCTGGTTAATTGGTAACAGTCTACCACTCTATACTCTATCGATCTTTAGGTACAATTTATTTTAGATTTTTTTACGTTTTATTCTGTTGTTAACTGTCGTTTAATTATATTATTTCAGCATTTATATCGGATACAATTAAATAATCAATAAATAAATAACTATAGATAAACAGATAAACCATAATCATTATTCTATATAGTTTTATTTTTAATTGAATTTTAATTTACCTATTAATGCTTATTTTAATTTCGGATAAGCACATTATTATAAAATTTAAATGTTATATAGTTTCACTAAATTGATATAATTTAAATTAACTAAAATGTCATTTTTGATTTATTGGCTTAAATACTATGACAAGGAAATGTGCCATTCATTTTGTTCTTTTTATACAGTGATAGATACTATTTATATTATATTATCAATCAATTACATGAATTTAATAAACATTGAATATAGGTAATATCAAATATTAATTATTATAAATGCATAAATATTTTAATTTCATATCGTTGAAAAAAAAATCATTACATGGAAAATATTTGAGTTTACAATAAATACTCATTCTGATATTGAAAATTATTTTTTAGTAGTTTTGGTGTAAAAGGAAAATATACCTATTACAGATTATGTAGACATGTAGCCTGTTATAAAACTAGTCAAGAGAAAATATCGATCAAACTATAATAATAGGTACTAATGTACTATGGTCTATTTTCTATGTATCTTCAAATTAATTTATTTTATAAATAAAATAATGCCACATATATCCACATAACAATACTATAATATTAAATTAGTGAATTATTAATTAATCAATATTTCTAATTCAAAATCCCTAGAAATAAATATTTATTTATTTCATAATGAATTAAATTATTTTGTTTGTTACGTAAATTGTTTAAAATATAAATAATGTTGTATAATATGGATAATGAAAAAAGAAAAATCTTACTCATCGATTGAATGACATTTTACCAAATGATTTAAATATTTAATGACACAATGTAGCTATGTAGGTTCTTAGTATTCAGTATGATAATGATTAAACAAGTTTTAAATGCGTATAAGTTAATTTTTTAATTCTACGTTTTATAACCTTGCAAAAATATATCTAATATATATTGTATAATGACATGATAAATTTTCACTATATACAACTGAATAAATATATTTCGGTTGTATTAGTAAAATATTATGTACCTACCTAGTATTGAAGTGAAATAAAAAGGTTTATAATATATGACGAATGTTTTATTGTTTAGATTTTATGCTCTGAAGTCTAGTATTTTATATTTTGTATAAATTTAATACAGATAACGAGTACTTATACTTTTATAAGTTCTTAATGTCTTAGAATTATTCCAATAGCCTCTAAGATAAAACATTAATTTTCATGTTTCCCTATGTACCTATACTACAATATTGTATATTTTGTTGGGTAAGAGCAAAATGTTATTACATTTTTCTACATTTTGTATTTAAGTTTGAGATGGATGATATTTTGCATAATATGATATTTTGGATTATTTTTTTTCTGGCTAACATTTTAAAATGGAGCGGTTGCAGAATAATCGAAATGTTATCGTTACGAGTTAACTTTTAAGGTATCTACACTTAAATCGGACTTAAACCAGTTTGACTTAATCATAAATGTCATATCGTTATTATTTTATATTTAATGTATATTATATACATTAATACATAATGAATAATAATAATATTCGACGGTACGTTTGCACGTTAAATTAAACTAAGTATATCGATATATTCATATACTTGCAGTGTAAACATGAAAAGCAAATTTTGTCCAATGCCATATTGCATTACTTCAAATGTTGAACTCCGTTTCAAATCGTTATCCATAATTTTAGCCAAAGCAATACGTCATGCGGAGTACTGTTCGAATATATTATTATCTGTAATAAATGTCGCAAGAGACCAACCTACAGCATGATTATTGATTAGAATCGGTAAGTAGGTACGCAACGATTATGGCGAACGCTTAGTAAAGTCGAATCAGAAAATGTTTTATCGGTTGTGCAAATTAAATATGCAGCCTGTCGAATCAGTGTTACGGACTGACCTATGTAAATAATATATACAATTTTGCTGTCAACGCGCGTTTTGGATGAATTATTTTCTTTAAATAATCGAATAAACAATGCACATCGGACGTTTAACATATATGTATAATGTATATAATGCAATTTCTGTTTAGGATAATCTTGTTATCAATTATCATTCCATTCGGAGCGAAACTAGACTTTCGATCTCCTATAATTTATCTGTTTACCTACTTACCTGGTACCTACATGTATCTACCTAACTATATGTACCACACTACCACGCACGGTAGTACAGAGTTCTGGATTTTGAAAAAAAAAGTGTTCACAGACCATTATACAATCCGAAACCACACATATAGTTTGTATAATAATATATTGATATATATATTGAATAATGATAAGCGTTTGGCGTTTATCGTAAGATGTTTAATAAAATTATATACCTAATTTGTAATTTATAAAATACTTAATATTAAATATTGTATATTATATTGAATTATGAAGACAATAATATTACTAGTTGAAAAAGACAGAATATTTTTCATTGATAACATTTTTTAAAAGACCATTAAACATTTTACGTCTCTGTCTTAGTCCAGTTTTGTATCAGTCTTAAAACTATTGCCATAAAACTAGTATTTTATTTATAGTAAACTAAATTATGAACTCACAACTTAAATTATCTTTTTCGCCATACCAATTTAGTTGTGATAAAATGTCAGCAAAATAAAATAATTACACAAAATAATTCATGTAGGAACACGGAGATAATTAAATCGATATTCTTTTAGATTGTGAGCGGAGCGAGTATGTGTTTTTTTGTGTCTGTTATCACGTTTTGGGGGAGTAAAAAGGCTTCGATTTTTGACTTCAGTGCCTTATTACCTAGATCAGAAAGTGAATCTAGTTGGTGATTTAAGGGAGGTCAAAAGTGAAAATTATCAATATTTTTTTAAATAATCGGCATAAATCAACTAAAAATTAAGGAAAAAACGGGAATTTTTACGCACAATCAGTTTTCGACAAAATTAATTTTGGTTTTTGATGTCACTTTAAAAAAAATTACCATAGATACATGAAATTCACATCACGAGCACCACAACATTATAATTTTTTATCAAAATATTATGGTCAACCGAGTCAAAAGCTTTTTTTAACTCAAGAAACAACCCAATTAACTTATTACCTTTGTCAAGACTGGAGTGGATATAATTATAAGCTAATAAAAGGGCATCATTTGTTGATTTATTTTTCCGAAAACTAAATTGTTTCAAATTATCTTAGGTATATAGAAATTCATAAAAGTTTTTCTTTTTAAATCAAAGATTTTAAAATTAAATACAAGGCTCCTAACATATTTTTACAATAGCAGTTGAAAAATAAAAGAAATTTATAGTCACAATTTTTTTTATAAGCATTCAAAGTTTGAATTTTGACAACATAACATTTTTTATTTTTAAATCTAAGATTTGAAAATATATCCTAGACAGATAAACCGTTTCCGCTCAGAATCGTTTTTCGTATACAATAATATAATATCATTGGATTCAAATTCAATTCCATCCATTACAGTAACCCACTTGTAACCTACTGTACAGCAGAGCGACATCCACAACTTGCCTTTTTTATTATGTTGTACACGTTGTCTATGATTTAAAAATTTAGCTGTATCGATAAGATTTTCATGCCAGTATTATCTTTCTAATTCATTAGTTTCGATTTTAAATAATTTTAAAAGTTGTTTGTAACTACTTATTTAAATTTTATTCAAGATTATTATAAAAATTTCATAAAATAACTAAATCTTAAGAATATATTATATACGTATTTTTACGTTATAATATAATTTTTAATAATTGATTGTAATCGAAGAAATTCCCAAAAAAATTATTTATACTAAAAGTACCTACGCAGTGCACTCCTTAAAATGTTAAAAAAAAGCTTAAGTATTTAGAAATATGGTATTTAAGAACATTTAAAATTCCAAAAATCAGAGTTTGATTAATTGCATAATTACAGCCAAAAAAGAATTAACATGTAATTTTTATTATTTTATAATTAATTAATATTGATGTACCTTTGTATTACTAGAGCTTGGAAGTTAAAGAGTTATTTTTCTAAGTATAAATTCAAAAACATAAAACAATTTTATGGTGTCAAATATTACAGTGAATAAAATATATTAATTTTTTAAAAATGAAAAATGAATATTTGAAAATATTTAATTTACATGGTTTTAAGACGTTACAAAAAAACACACGCAGTTACTTATTCTTACAGAGACCTATTTTCTATTTTTTTTTCGTTTTGAATCAAACCTCAATTATTTCTAAATTAAAGTATGTCTATTTATTTGTTTGTTTTTTATGTATATTCCAGGCTAAAGCCAGCAAAAGAAAACCACAGAACGTAACGGTTACGTTAAATGGACAAGGTATCAAAGTGATAGAGACTAGTGACGAAAAGAAGATAGTTCTGGAAACACCAATAGAAAGGTGATTGTAATCGTCATAATAATACACTCTTAGAATGTTTAATACTTTAATTATCTAATACTTTACATTTTACCTATCGTATGACATGGACGTAATTTTGAATCCTATATAAGCCGAGTCTTATCACTTGTCACTTGTCAGTATAGAGACGTTTAGTTTAGCTTTGATCGTGCGAAATTCACATTTTTAACCCGTTTTAAATCTGTCGGTAAGGATGAGTTCATCATAGGATTTTTGTTATTACTTATTGCTATTTGCTAGAAGCTGCAACATAATAACAATTAACAGTGGCCAGTAGGTCTATTATGATTACGATTTAAATTTAAAAAATGTATATATTTATTACGCAAGTGCTGATGTTTCTTCTATCTGTTCTTCATCAAAACAAAAATAGCTGTGGGTAATCGACAAATTGGAACAAGTTACGCGTATTATCAATGCCTATCAAACACGACGAAAATCATATTTATTCTATAACATTTTGTCCATGGGTTTTAATTTGTGTATTCCCTAGAAAGAATGACATTCGTTCTATACTTAAAATTCTTATACCTATATCGAGTTCGGTAATTATTATGGTATTAATTAAACTGCACGCGCCTGTAAAACATAGTAATAATAATACATCATTTGCTGATTATTTATTTTTGTGTAAACCGCAGCAGACCGAAAAACCTGCCGAGTATAATATTTTTACGGTTGAAGAATCTAATTTCATTAACCACGGACGATGAAAAGCTAAATAAAAACAGATAGATATCTGGTATAGTTATTATATAGTTGTATGTATAATAGTATTATATAGGTACGACGTGTTATATTAGGTACCTACGTTGATAAATAAATCATTGACGACCCACACCTCCCTCCCCGCAGTGCATAAACGCATTTTTTGATCTCAAACACAATGTTGAGTTTTGTTATTTTTTTTTTCGCCGGCCACAGGGTGTCTCATTGTTTTACCGACTCGGCTCACGGCAATGTGTTCGCCTTCGTCACAGCCAGCGGCCAAACCATGTCGGAGTGTCACGCTTTCATGTGCTCCAAACGGAAAATGGTAAGGTCAAGTTTATCCGGTCGCCGGTAAATCGCGCGCAGTCCGCATGCGACCTCGTCAACGTTTATGTTTTGATACCTGATATCTGTTATCAATCGCGTATATAGGCACAAAACATGTCCGTCACTATCGGCCAATCGATCAGCTCTGTGCCGGACGTCTGGAAGGAGATTAACAAACCGAAACCAGACGCCGACTTGAAAACGCCAGACGTGATTCCCGCAGACACCGTTCCAGGTAAATGATAATAATACATATACCTATGGATGTTGACTATATTTGCTTTTATATTCTGCGCAAACAATAGTCGATAATTATTAACATAAATATTTTTTTGGGCTGGATACAAGATTTTTTCGTTTCTGACCAATTTTTCGTAAGATTTTCGTTATCACGGTTACTTGTTAACAAAACCATAATATGTTATGATTCATAGATTTTCCTTGTGGAGGAAAAATATCGATTAGTGTGCTATGGCTTATTTTTCTTATTATTTAAAACTACGTTCCAAAAACAATGTCTGTTATAGGTACCAATGATCATTAACTCGGTGATGGTCATTGGTCGTCAACACAAGGTTTGAATTAATTTTTATCAAAAATAACCTACGAATGTATAAAAGCAAAATATTTTTTGAGGTCTCGAACAAATTGCATAAATATTTTGAGGATCATCGTCTTAAAAATAAGTTCGAGAACCATTGTACTTTATACGCCTAATATACGGTTATATCATCCATCTAACTCAAATACATAATAGGTACATATATACTCGTAGTATAGTGTATACTACATTATTGTATTATACATGGTTAAGAATTTTTAGATAGGGTGATTTTAAAACATCAAAAATCTTTAATATTACCTATCTAATTTTCAGAAACTATTAAGTATACCTATCTGGGTTAAATAATTATAACAAATCAATTAACATAATATTAAACTTATAACTTTAAAAAAATGAATACTCATCTAACATAAATCACATTCACATGCTTAAGTGCCTTAAAGGAATCGTTTTTTTGGAGAAAAAATTGATATATGTATATTTTCTGTTTGCGGAAAAAAATTGAATCATTATTCCACAATAGTTTCTGCTGCAGCATGGTCTCTGTTTAATACAATACAATTCATATTTGCTCGTTTTTTTATATTTTGTAATTTGTTATCCATTATTGTTGCGCACTCGTCGACGAGTGAAAATTGCGTACACTGTCATGTGATTATTTTACTTACATACTTAATTGCTTGCTTACTAATGAGATCTCATATGCGTAATAGAGGGCACGATGATTTTTCGTTGCTAGGCAAGAAAAAAATCAGTTGAAAAAAATCAGTCACAAAAAAATATAATGAGTTCTCCTAGCAAAAACATATCCATATTAAAATGTTTTAATTGTATATTAGTATACTTGAGGACGCTACACTCGCATAAGACGTGTTGTTTCTGTGTTGCATGCTCTCAACAGCAAACCTATACGTACCAGATTCTTACTATTTTTAATTATTTTATCTTTACATTGCTAATTTTAGAGGCCATTTACATATTATTGCATTTTTAGAGGATATTTCAAACTGGGCCTGAGGCGTTTATTTTAAAACGAGTTATTTGAATTTGAAAAAAATGAACTATTTATATACTTTAACCTTATTTTTAAATAAAAATATGAAAAAAGCTCATCTGGCCTTGTTTATTATATTCTTCTCTACAAATTCGATAATGATAATAATGGTATGTAAATTTTCACTAATTTCAACTATAAATAAGCATTACGTATACTTGCGTGTGTAAGACAGAGACAAAATGGGTGAAGTGTTATCTTAAAAAAAATAGTTGGAAAATAATTATTATCATATATAATTAATCATCTAAACTAAAACTATAGTCACGAAGTTCGAAAAAAATAATTTACGTTTGTCTTAAATTTGGATGTAAACAGTATACAATTACCTGTTTATTTTTTTTTTAAATAGAGTTTAAATAAAAGTAAAGATGATATTATCAAATATTTTTCACATTTTATCGAAGAGTGAAAGGTTATTTCCGATCTTCAATCATTGAATTTTATTTTATTTTATTTTTTTATTTTGTCTCTGGTGTTTAGCAGGCACCGTTTGGACGACGTAGTTCTTTGGAAAATTGATATGTTTATACATGTTATGTATTTATAGACTTGATTATATCGAATAAATTAAAATTACCTACTCGGTTATGCTTTTTCAAAGAGAAAATTAAAAACAATAAAGTTACGTGACTATTAGATTGAGGTTAATTTTGTCATTATTATTTTTTTTTAAATTTTTTTTGTTATAAGAATATTGGACATGTAAATAAAGATACAATCATTAAAATACTTGAGGAATCTTGACAATGTAATTGACATATCTATACATAATATTATTATATGTATATGATAAAATTCTCAATATTTTTTTAAATAATCGGCATAAATCAACTAAAAATTAAGGAAAAAACGGGAATTTTTACGCACAATCAGTTTTCGACAAAATCAATTTTGGTTTTTGATGTCACTTTAAAAAAATTACCATAGATACATGAAATTTTCACCGGATGTTTATACAAGTATATTCTATCCACCAACCACCATGTAATTTTCAAAAACTATCGATTTAAGTTGAACTATTTATAGGTATATGCAGTTTTCGATCATTATTTGTTTTCTTAAAATTAATATCGATAAAAATTTATTTGTTAGGAAGAAAAACTTCTAATTTTAATTCAATACACCTAAAATATTTTTACAATAGCAGTTGAAAAATAAAATAAATTCAAAATACATAGTCACAATTTTTTTTTTACAAGCATTCAAATTTGAATTTTAACAAAATATGTAAAAATCACAAAAATTCGAAAATTATTTTAAGCTAGAAATTCATAAAAAATTTTCTTTTTAAATCTAAGATTTGAAAATTTAATACAAGATTCCTTACAAGTTTTTCAATCTTTATCATAAAAAAAATGTCCACCGGAAATTCAAATTAAATTTTTATGAGCATTTGAAATTGAAATTTTTAAAACATTGGATTTTCACTGGATTTCACATTCAACGATTTTCTTATTTTGGTGTAACTCTAAAACAAATGACCGCAGATAGGTACTTGAAATTTTCACTGAATGTTTATATAGGTATTTTCTATATTTGATACAATTTTCAAAATATTTATATTTGTTTTGAGCTGTTTACTGACATTTTAATTTTTCAACTTTTTAAATTTTTTTTTTTTCTATAAATATCAATAAAAATTTATTTGCTGGGGAGAAAAGCTTGAAAATTTAATACAAGGCTTCTAACATAATTTGGTGCTAATTCGGTATGCGCTCTACATACGTCGTTTTTATTTTATTATTGGCTTTCATTCATGTTTTGGATGTCTTCTAGCAATCTAGCATGACGAGAAAAAGGTCCGGCCTGTCTTGACGGTAAAGTCACCAGCAATAGTGGTCAAGATGGGACTGCAAATGATTTAAAAAAACACCCCTCATTTTCTTTAATAATTTAATTTTTGCGTCCAACCATGACCTCTCAAATGTTTTGAGTGTGGGTTCCTGTATTTTCATTGACATATGACATTTGGTGATTTACCGTCTAGTGTACAAAACCACGGCTTGTGAGACACCTATATTGTTATATACAGCCCATTCATCAGAATGAATAGTAATGAATAGTAGGTAATATAATTTAAGGTAACGACAATCAAAGATAAGAGAATAAAGTCGAAAAAAAAATCCAACATATCATGTATAAAAACGCAGATAATGCATGACCAACCTCGTGTAGAACAGCAAAACCTGTAGAATGCATACCGAACTAGCACCCATATTTTTACAATAGCAGTTGAAAAATAAAAGAAATCGGTCACAATTTTTTCTTACAAGCATTCAAAGTTTGAATTTTGACAACGTACTTAAAAATCACGAAAATTCGTAAATTATTTTATGCTAAAAATTAATAATTTTTTTTTAAATTCTAAAAATAAGAGTGTATAAGCAATAAAAGTGTGGATGTAGCCCATCGTGTATGTATTTATGATATATGATAATATGTAATACAAGTCACAATTTTGGGATAGGTATGTTGCGGTAATTTTATATAAGTAACATAGGGGAAAAGCGAAAGCATACATAATACAACGTACAAAAGCGTTGTCTTGCCGTCCATTGTGTATTAACTGCAAAATTTCACTTTTCACACACGTCCGATGTTCATTGAATAATAATAATATTAATATTAATAATAATAATAATAATACCTCATAATATAAAAGATAATTCTAAAGGCAGATAGGCACGGCACAAGTTATATAGTAAATTCAAGTATAACGATGATAATTTTTGCAGATAACGTGGCTCAAGAGGTTAGAGAAGCGAAGTTAATCGACTTGTCAGGAGAACCTCTGCCCAGACAGCAATACGATACATCCAGATGGGTAAGCGTGTCGTTCATTATTATTTATATTTATTACTTTACTCCATTATTATATACAGTGGCATAAGTAGAAATTAATTTGAGGAGGGGAGGGGGGTTATAAACCCTCTAAATACGCCACTGATTTTATAAACACCTAATGTTTTATAGTTATTTCTAGGTATCGAAAATTTTCTATAATTTACTGTGTTATATCTTATATCATACCTACCTATTTTATCCTAATCAAATTATTTATTACTCATTATATTTCTATGCAACAATGCAACTATTATAATATTTAAAATTTAAAGAAATGCTTTTTTTTCTGAAGAATACATAAGAGAAATTGTAATTTTTCTTTTATTATACTTACTTATATGGCTATGCAAACTTTATCCATAACTGATATTTTTTGCAAATATAAGCATTTATTATAAAATAAATAAATATATTATATTCAATACCAATTTAAAACTAGATCAACGACATATTTGTTACAGGTTTTGTTCGAAGATGATTCATCTTCCAAGTTGGATGTGGAGTTATTACACCAAAGGTAAACATATTTTAAAAATAATATTATTTTTACATTATTGCTCACGTTTTCTTTTGTCGTATACAAAAAAAGATAATATACATTATTGCGTATGTATATACATTTATATAATATATATGTACACATACCAATACATCTAATTAAAAATAAATTATACCTATATAGTTTATAGTTAATATTTTATAAATAAAGTTATTAATAGGTCTGAAAATTTAATGCACTAAAAACATGTAAAAATGCATTTTAAATCAGATAAATTCCGTAAAAATATAGTCTATAAATCACGAAAAATACACTGAATATTTAAAGAGAAGGATGAAAATAGGTAACTGCTCAGTACGCCTGTGTACAGTAAGATAAGTGCGTATCTTATCATTAAGTAAGTGATTGAAATGTATATTGTATTAAATTTGAATTCAATGATAAATTATTGCATACGAAATACATTTCTGAAGCTGTTTGACCGAGTAGAAAATTATTACAAAAAACTAAAAATATTTAAAACTTTACATGTCTATAAATTGTACAAAAGGAGTCAAAATATTTTTTTAACTAAAACCATGTATATAAAATTCTATGATAAGTAATTGTAAAAATTTCAATTTCTAATATCTATGAATATTCGTTTTTAAATTACAACCAAGTAAGAAAATCCATTTTTTCTAATACTGTTTTTTTTTTTTAAATTTCGGGTTTTTAAATGCTTTAGATTCTGAGCGGAGCGATGGATGTATTGATTTCATAACCATGATGATGTGTGTTTTTTTTTTGTGTCTGTCATCACGTTTGGGGCAGTAAAAGTGCTTCGGTTTTTGACATTAGTACCTCGTTCGATCAGAAAGTGAATCTAGTTGGTACTTTGGAGGGTCAAAAGTAAAAAATTCTAAATAATTTTTTGAATAATCAAGAAAAATAAACTAAAAATTTAGGGAAAAACGGGAAATTTTACGCACAATCAGTTTTTGACAAAATCAATTTTGGTTTTTGATGTAACTTTAAAAGAAATGACCATAGATACATGAAATTTTCACTGAATGTTTATATAGGCATTTTCTTTATTTGATAGAATGTTCAATGTTCAAATTATTTTACGCTAGAAATTCATAATAATGTTTCCTTTAATATCCAAGATTTGAAAATTTAATACAAGGCTCCTAACATATTTTTACAATAGCAGTTGAAAAATAAAAGAAATGCATATTCACATGTTTTTTTTACAAGCATTTAAATTTTAATTTTGACAACATACGTAAAAATCACGAAAATTCGCAAATTATATTAAGCTAGAAATTCATAAAAAAATCTAAGATTTGAAAATTTTTAATAATCTATAATATATCCTAGACAGATAAAGCGTCTTCGCTCAGAATCGTTTTTCGTATACAATGATATAATAATATCATTGGATTCAAATTTAATTGAGTAACCATTACAGTAACCCACTTGTAACCTACTGTACAGCAGAGCGACATCCCCTTTCCCGCTTTTTGTTTGTATTTTCTATTTATTAAGAAAATTACAGAGGAATTTTTATTTTTAATCCTCTAAAGTACCCATTAGATTTTCCTATTAGAAAAGTTAATCGAAACTATTATAACTAGTTGAAAATGTATGAATAATCACAAATTACTGCTCATCTTGGAGATGGGGTGTAGTATTAATATTAAGTATCTAATGATATATATAGATAAATAGACCACATGATCTCCCTACTACCCACTTGTGATATGCATTGATAAATACCTTAAGGTCGTTTCTATAAACAAATACAGAGAAAAAATGAAATATTCAAATTTTTAAGCTATTTATGGACTTTTAAAATTGATGATAACTTTTATTTTTAAGTTTTGATAAATTTTTGTAGCATCTATCAAAAAGCTTGAAAATATAATACATTCAAAGTCCCACACATAGGCTGATTTTATAACATAACAAAAACAGTAAGATAAGTGCGTATCTTATCATTAAGTAAGTGATTGAAATGTATATTGTATTAAATTTGAATTCAATGATAAATTATTGCATACGAAATACATTTCTCAAGTTGTTTGACCGAGTAGAAAATTATTACAAAAAACTAAAAATATTTAAAACTTTACATGTCTATAAATTGTACAAAAGGAGTCAAAATATTTTTTTAACTAAAACCATGTATATAAAATTCTATGATAAGTAATTGTAAAAATTTCAATTTCTAATATCTATGAATATTCGTTTTTAAATTACAACCAAGTAAGAAAATCCATTTTTTCTAATACTGTTTTTTTTTTTTTTTAAATTTCGGGTTTTTAAATGCTTTAGATTCTGAGCGGAGCGATGGATGTATTGATTTCATAACCATGATGATGTGTGTTTTTTTTTTGTGTCTGTCATCACGTTTGGGGCAGTAAAAGTGCTTCGGTTTTTGACATTAGTACCTCGTTCGATCAAAAAGTGAATCTAGTTGGTACTTTGGAAGGTCGAATAATTCAAAATTCTAAATAATTTTTTAAATAATCAAGAAAAATAAACTAAAAATTAAGGGAAAAACGGGAAATTTTACGCACAATCAGTTTTCGACAAAAACAATTATGGTTTTTGATGTAACTTTAAAAGAAATGACCATAGATACATGAAATTTTCACTGAATGTTTATATAGGCATTTTCTATATTTGATAGAATGTTCAATGTTCAAATTATTTTACGCTAGAAATTCATAAAAATGTTTCCTTTAATATCCAAGATTTGAAAATTTAATACAAGGCTCCTAAAATATTTTTACAATAGTAGTTGAAAAATGAAAGAAATGCTTAGTCACAATTTTTTTTTACAAGCAGTAAAATTTAAATTTTTACAACATACGTAAAAATCACGAAAATTCGCAAATTATTTTAAGCTAGAAATTCATAAAAAAATCTAAGATTTGAAAATTTTTAATAATCTATAATATATCCTAGACAGATAAAGCGTCTTCGCTCAGAATCGTTTTTCGTATACAATGATATAATAATATCATTGGATTCAAATTTAATTGAGTAACCATTACAGTAACCCACTTGTAACCTACTGTACAGCAGAGCGACATCCCCTTTCCCGCTTTTTGTTTGTATTTTCTATTTATTAAGAAAATTACAGAGGAATTTTTATTTTTAATCCTCTAAAGTACCCATTAGATTTTCCTATTAGAAAAGTTAATCGAAACTATTATAACTAGTTGAAAATGTATGAATAATCACAAATTACTGCTCATCTTGGAGATGGGGTGTAGTATTAATATTAAGTATCTAATGATATATATAGATAAATAGACCACATGATCTCCCTACTACCCACTTGTGATATGCATTGATAAATACCTTAAGGTCGTTTCTATAAACAAATACAGAGAAAAAATGAAATATTCAAATTTTTAAGCTATTTATGGACTTTTAAAATTGATGATAACTTTTATTTTTAAGTTTTGATAAATTTTTGTAGCATCTATCAAAAAGCTTGAAAATATAATACATTCAAAGTCCCACACATAGGCTGATTTTATAACATAACAAAAACATTAAAAATTCTTGAGAATGTGTTTTTTTTTTATAAACGTTTGAAATTTAAATTTTGACAAAATTCGTCAAAATCAAGATAATTTGAAAAGTATTTTGTAGTTAAAAATATATCAAATGTTCATATTTAATAGCTAAGGCTTGAGAATGTAATCCAAGCTCCATGGTTCATAGGCCATGTATGGCTCTGAGTAACATACATCTATAATTAATTTTTTCTAATGCTAACTTTTTAATTGATCAATAAAATTAAAATTGTGTACTACATTTATTACGATTTACCTACGATTCATTTTTAAGTTAACTCTAAGTATCTGAATCGTAAATAAAATGAGTTCTTAAATTAATGCAATTATTTATTAAGGTAAATCAGTATAATATATCAGTATATAATCAGAATATAAGTTTAAATCATAATATACTAGCTGAACCCGTGCACTTCGTAGCCCGTTAAAAATCCTACCTCTTATATGGTTCATGTGATGATGCTTGCAGAATATTTTTATACATATAATGATGGATAGTGGTTAAAATATATTATAATCTTACAGCGATATTCAATTTCGTATATCATTAAATAATTTTCTTCGTTTTATCAATATAATTTTAACAATTTAAATATTAAATTGAATAATATTTAGGCATAGGTATCACTTACTAACTTAACCTATCTTCTGTCCATATGTCTAATAAAATTATGTACCAAATGTTGTCACAATCGGTCCAGCTGTTTAAGAATATATATAGGACAAACAGATATATATATATATATATAATAGCTGTATCTCTATATCTATGATGTCTGTTTGTCCTTTATTTGAATGCTTTATAATATATAATAAAAACAATTGACTTATTACTATAGACCAAAAGTCAAATAAGTGGTTATAATATGCTTGCGTTATTAGCAACTTTTATTTATTTTATATATCATAATCTATACATTTAAAATTTAAATATATATAACCATCATTAATAATAGCCGTCACTATAGCAACCATTTATAAATAAACAAAAATGTCCATCCCAAAAATAAGTTTGGCTGCTCTCGAGAGCACGTCTTGTTTGTTTAAATGGTTGCCATTGACTACCAAAAAATATTATTATTATTCAGCTCATTTTTTGCTGGACAGATGGCGAAACTGTCATTTCATCACCACCTCGTCATATTCCTCTAACCCGGTAACTTTCTCAAATTTTTCATGCCCAAAACCTTCTCTGTGATGTCCTCTTTAATTTAAAAAAAAAAATTGCAAGACGATCCAATAAGTAGTTTCGGAGTTTATCCCGAACAAAAAAAAGCGACTTCATTTTATATAGTAAGTATAGAGATATAGATATAGATTATGCATCTATAAAGAAATCACGAATAGGTAAATAATAAACCACCAACTGGTTTAATTTTGTTATTTATAACATCGTCATGCATTATCAGGCAATCATTATTCTACATATAATATTTATTGTGATAACAATTTATAATCATGAATACCAGAATACCCATTAAAAATTTAAAAAGTAATAAGTTATTTGACTTTTTTATTGTAAAAATGTATAGTCTTAATAAATGCAATTTTCTGTGCACCCAATTTTTCCTATCAGAAATCATATTGTAGGTACAAGGAATATTTATAAATAATACGAATTTCATGCAAATAAAATGTAATTTGAGTACATTATTAATAGACAGTTGCATGTTAGTCACAGTTAGTTATTATCTTTTTACTTATTCGTGGAACTAAATATACTAAAATATCTCTGACTACTGGTGTATAATGTTTATAGTTATTTTGTAGTTATATACTGTATTTCATCGTTTGTTTATAAAATTATGATGGTTTTCACTTTTGTTACAGATCTGAAGGATTTGCAAATTTCTCGAACCATTTCAAACAAGACCACCAAATGTGTTGCTAAAAATCTCCAATCATGTGATTCTATAAATATATACATATATTGATATATCTATTATATTATTACTTATAAAAATATATATAATATATCTATACTCGCGGTTGTCCTGTAGCTTCAATCAACTTTTACTTTATACATTTTATTACATTATGATTATTTTGTTATATATAGTTTAAATGTAATTAAATAAAATATATATTCATACCTACATAATCTTTTAGTATTTTTATGGCTATTTTATTTTGTTTTTGGCATAAAAATATCTATAAAAAAACAAAAAAAAGCGGGTAAGTCGTGGATGTCGCTCTGCTGTACAGTAGGTTACAAGTGGGTTACTGTAATGGATGGAATTGAATTTGAATCCAATGATATTATATTATTGTATACGAAAAACGATTCTGAGCGGAAACGGTTTATCTATCTAGGATATATTTTCAAATCTTAGATTTAAAAACAAAAATTTTTATGTTGTCAAAATTCAAACTTTGAATGCTTATAAAAAAAAATTGTGACTATATATTTCTTTTATTTTTCAACTGCTATTGTAAAAATATGTTAGGAGCCTTGTATTTAATTTTAAAATCTTAGATTTAAAAAGAAAAACTTTTATGAATTTCTATATACCTAAGATAATTTGAAACAATTTAGTTTTCGGAAAAATAAATCAACAAATGATGCCCTTTTATTAGCTTATAATTATATCCACTCCAGTCTTGACAAAGGTAATAAGTTAATTGGGTTGTTTCTTGAGTTAAAAAAAGCTTTTGACTCGGTTGACCACAATATTTTGATAAAAAAATTAGAATGTTGTGGTGCTCGTGATGTGGCTTTTGATTTGTTTGTATCTTATCTTACAAATGGAGCACAAGTAGTCATAATTGATGATTTTATTAATTATCCTATAAAGGTGAACTGTGGAGTTCCCCAAGGAACATGGAGCTAAGACACGACACCATCGATTTGTAAGCCTCTTCGGTGGATTACCAGAAAAGTTGACTAAGTTTGCAAAAATAAGTGGATTCGGATGGTTTGTAATGCGACAACGGACTTGCTTTTAGTAAGATATGGTCATTTAAGAGGACGCCTGCACACCCGGATGTATTGTCTCCGTCTTGCAAGTGCACAACATAGTAAAAAGTGTTTCGCGCGGGACAGAACCGAGAAAGCTACAGATTATAAATAAGAAAGAGTTAGCAGAATTATGCAGCAGAATTATAACAGCATAATTATTATGTATGTGCAATATCATTTTTATTTTTTTTAAATCACGTTTACAAAAAAAGTTCTTGTTGTTTCATAATAAATAATTTTTATTTTTTTAAGCATGAATAACTTTTTTGTAGTTCTGATATCGAAAAAATAAAAACGATATTGCACTGACAAAATTCCCTTTTTATATGGTGAAATTTCATTTCTTAGTTATAACTGCAGCTTTCTCGGTTCTTTCCCGCGCGAAACAGTTTTTGCTATGTTACGCACTTGTAATACGGAGACAACACAAGTGGCGTCCTCTTAATCGTACCTTTATAAATTGTTTTGATGGAAACGTGGAATCTGTTAATATTTTAATTGGTGAGGACGAAACATATATTGGAATTTCAAAAAACAAAAACAAAATACTTTCAATATTTTTGGAATAAAATCATGATTGGCGATTTATTTCGTTAACTAACTGTTTATTAAATAAATAGTAAACATCCTGTATTGTTGTACAATGTAATTTAATTTTAGGAATCATGTGCCTAAATATTTTTTTTTATAACAGATAGCGTTATTGTTTTGTGTGTGCGCAGTCACACAGGTATGAACTGCTGCAGTCCGGCTTGTGACGTTACAAAAAGGGACGGACTTAACAGCCTCAAGTACCAGTTATTGCACTGAAGAAATTTCAAATATTTACGTGCTTACTGGTAGACTTATCTTAAAATCCCAGTTGAAGAATGATGAAGTTGTGACGCTAGTCAGCGAGCCTCTTTAAAAAAACTGTCTCTCTCTCTTCTCCCTATTCACATCCTCTCGTCTAGTCAGAATCTAGGTTCTAATTCGATGTCCCTTTTTTTCTATACATCGCTTTCTCTCCGAGATGATGATAGACACATAACGTAGTTTTATTTTTTTAATTGTTTAGGTACCTATTTACAATTTAAAAGTATACGCATATATGTTAACCGTATCATATTACCCATTATATACATTTTTTTTTATACAATTTACTTGCATCCAATTAATTATATCAAAGAATGATGATAAGTAATGCATTAATACTGCAAAATGATGTAGGACATTTTAAACGGTCAATGCGCAAACGATGTATAACCCAAAAACCGAACAATGTGCAAATGTCTTACAAAAAAGGTTAAAATTAACAATAGTGATGCGCAAATGATAACCAGCGACCTAACCTAACAGGTGCCCCGATTTGATAAACTATCCGAAAAAGTAGGTAAGTAGGTATTCGGTATTCATAGAGGGTGGTATAAACGGATTGGGCCGGTCGTTTATTGTTGTAGAATATATTGAGCCGTTTACCACCCAGTCCGTCCCTGCAGCGAAGAGTGATTAACATAAATCAGACGTCCTAGTTGTTAACGCCTATCCCTCGATTCGTGAGTAATCGATCGACGATTACAGATATGGTACTATAATATAATTATGACATAATGTAATAGTATATAGGTCGTATAACTGCTGCAGTGGCGTAGGCAGAATTTTGGAATAGTGAGGAAGGGCGGGAGTAAACTCAGTAAGGGCAGTCAAAAAATTCAAATTTTAAATTGGTATTTATTTTGACTAGTCTAATAAAAGAAGACGTCTGTGATATTTTGTACTAAAAATTTGAGTAACTTATTTAATTCAGTCACTTTTTAATATTTGATCTTTGATTTTTTCTTATACTAGTAATAAAAAACTTCACTGCATACGGATACGGTAGATACCTACCTGCTATAATATTATTTAATTATCATGTATTTTCATATTGGATATATTAATATATTATAAATGTATGATAAATATAACGAATGAATGTTGTAATGTGAAAAAAATACTGTTCCACCAAACAAACACAAACAGATGTACAGATGTTTGAATAAGTTCTACTTTTTTTTTTTTTGGTAAAAAAGTTTTTTTATTCAATCTGTTTCAAAAAAAAAGAACAATAAAAACAATTTATGGTAAAGCTAAAATAAATAAAAAAGATAGATTAGACAGACTGCAGAAGCCTCCCAGCGGAGGTACTATGACATAATAAAGAATTTTGTTAGGCTAGCAAGTCACGACACCACTGTCTTTTAAGTCTTTTAATCGAGTTGCCTGGGATAGAAGCAGATGGAAGTTTGGATAGTAGGGGATTAAGTTCTACTTAAGTTGTAAAATTTGTCATTACTAGTTATTTTACATTTTGCACACTGTAGTATTAGATACATATTTTACCATATTACACAGTATACCAGAATGCAATTAATATGGTATCTATGTGTATTTTTTTTACGCCATTTATTGAAATAGTTTACTTTTAATATTTTATTTTATTTATTTATTTTTTAAAATGTTTTATTCGATCTGTTACAAAAATATGAACAATAAGAACTATTGAGGAAGTAAATAGATAATAATAACAATTAAAAAATAATAATGATAATAAACAAATAGATAAAGTTGACCGATTTAACAGATAGTAGGAGCCTCCCCGTGGAGGTACTACGATAAAAAAAAACATGAGTATTCAAATTCAATATTAGTATGTCTGTAGGTTTCTACACCATTTGCGCTAGAGCCCTTTGGGACGATTTCCAGAGATAGTCAAGGAAGATATATTGCGCATGAGTGGGTTACTGTGATTTAAAAGGCTGTTATGAAATCTTCTGTAGTATGTATTAGCCATGTTTGCAACAAAGGGTATATGGAGAGGCCTTGATGGAGTGTGTGATTGGAAACGTAATATGGTGCTTTAGTGATTTGTCTTACATCCATTATAACTTAATTTGTTGCTGAAACAATAATTTTTTACAGCTAGTAAGTATTAAACTATCATTTCTATTAATGTATTTCAACTATACATTAATACAGATAGTATTGATGTAATAAAATACACAATACACTTGTTATAGTAGTTTAAATTATTTATGCAAAACGGCTGAAAAAAAAATTAAGTAATTAAGAATTGAATAATTAACAATAGTTTTAAATTTTGAATGCTAAAATTATAACTTAGAAATAAATAATCATTTATATAAGACTTTGATTAAAATGATTTCTATATCTAATTATTATATTTTGTTATGAATAATTAGTAATAAACTAATAACTATTGATATACAAATAATAGTATACTTTATGCAAAATATTTTAAAATTTTTAATATGAATAATATTATGATTTAAAAACTTCAAAAATGACTTGACTTCAAAATTAATGAACTATATAGATTAATTTATTATAATGATTACTGCGTATTAGCGTATTATTTTAGATTCTGAGCGGAGCGATGAATGTATCGATTTTACCATGTGTGTTTTTATTTTTTTATTTTTTTTGTGTCTGTCATCACGTTTTGGGGCAGTAAAAGTGCTTCGATTTTCGATTTCAGTACCTCGTTAGATCAGAAAGAGAATGCAGTTGGTACTTTGGGAGGGGGGGGGGTCAAAAGTAAAAAATTTCCAAAAATGTTTCTTAATAATTGGCATAAACAAACTAAAAATTAAAGAAAAATAATTGGGTAATATTTTTTTTACCTATTAGTATACTAAATTTCCATCAACATGAAGTAAATACGGACTGGGGATAATCCTCACCGATGTCCACAAAGGTACAGAACGTGACGCGAAGCGCACACCGACCTTGGTCATAACATGGGGAAAGGGTGTTTGGTAACGATGTTTGATATCGATATTGCGTTTACGTGCAACATTATTATTTATTGTTAATATGACACAATTTACGAGATTATAACTCCACTAAATTGTTCTGTAATAATAAAATATATTTTATAACTATAGTTTTTAAATTATCTTTTGTATTTCACTAATTTTTAATATATTATGTAGGGTTAGACGTTAGAATGTGAATATCTTTGAAAACTCTAAGAACTGTGTGCAAAGATGTCGGTATAACAACTTATATTTTACATTATTAAATGGTATACGAATGTTATAAGTTTTTCATTATTCATTAAAAATATACTCGATACACATTTTTAATAGATTATTGATGTAAAAGCTATACTCGTTTTATATTATTACTTTCGTGAGTTTTGTGACCCCAACAATAATATTTAATACTTCTAAATATTGCCTAAGGGCGTATGTCTTTAAAAGCATGTACGAGTATGGCACGCTTAAATGGATGATACCTATGTGGTAAATCTAATAATAAAAAATATTATTATAAATATTCTTTGAAATCTAGAATTTAAGATAAAAAAAGCGGGTAAGTAGGTATCGCTCTGCTGTACATTAGGGGGGGGGGGAGTGGACCTTCTGACTAGGATAGGTTAAATTTGAATGCAATGATAGGTATCACTGTATACATAGGCGTGCGCAGGCCTCTTTTTCAGGATATGCAGAAGGCTGACAACAGCGCGCCCTGAAAGTTATTTTAAGCTCATAAAATTCTGATAATATGTATACACAATTCACAAATATTGAAAAAACCTACTGTTTAATTAAAAAAATATTGTAATAAATACCATTACATAATACAAGAAGTATGTATTTCGCAAATACTTGGTAGTTGATAACTGATAACTGGATGTTTCAATTTTCCAGAGTCGATGTCCGCCCCTCACAGAACTTCAGTGTATGCAGCTGCATACCCTGCATACCCCCTGCGCACGCCTATGACTGTATACGAAAAACGATTCTGAACGGAGACGGTTTATCTGTCTAGGATATATTATAGATTATTAAAAAATTTCAAATCTTAGATTTAAAAATAAAATTTTTTATGAATTTCTAGCTTAAAATAATTTGCGAATTTTCGTGATTTTTACGTATGTTGTCAACATTTAAATTTAAATGCTTGTAAAAAAAACATGTGAATATGCATTTCTTTTATTTTTCAACTGCTATTGTAAAAATATTTTAGGAGCCTTGTATTAAATTTTCAAATCTTAGATATAAAATAACAATTTTTTATGAATTTCTAGGATAAAATAATTTACGAATTTTCGTGATTTTCGTGATTTTTTAAACTTTAATGAAGCTAGAAAACATTTCGACATCCCCGACAGCCTGTACGAAGCAATTGGTCCAAATTCCAACTGCCATAATTTAATCTTATATTTAAAAAATATTGATTTGTATAACAAAATGCAAATTGTAAATATGTGAAATTTTTGTAGAAAGCTAATAACCTTTGTAGCTGTTGCTTAACTAATAAAGAAAAAAAAAATTCTTAACAGGTTGAGCTAGTTTTGGAATTAATTAAGGTGTATATTTGACGTACGTCAAGGGCTCTGATTAGGTCGACATTTTTTTTTTAAATAGTCGTTGTATCGTCAGCGAAGGTAGCAATAACAGTGGTGTTCAGAATGTAGAATGCCGTATGTGAATATGTTGAAATGTTGAAGTTAATAAACTACGCTGAAGAATGCCTGCTTTAAGGTAGCGTACTACCAAAATTACAATATCATACTTAAGGTTTATTTTTGTTTGCCCGGTTATAATTTTCAAACTATTTTCGCTCTTTTTATGCTAAATAGCATCGCCCAGTAGTTCGAAATTCAATTAAGGTTCTACTAAGTTCAAATAAATAAAAGAAAATTAATTTCATCACCGAGTAAAAAAAAAAACATTTGTTCCTTTTCGTGCATTTTTTCACTTTACAAATTATTACATGGTACATTGATGATTTGAAAATTGAAATTATAGGTATAATAATATAAAATAAGATAAATTGAATGAAATCCCAGTTATAAAAACTATTCAAATATTCAATACCTAGAATAATATATTATGGAATTATGAATTATTAGTCGATTTTTGATCTTGTGTTTACGAACGAATCGACTTAACAGTGATAATATGTAACACAGCAGTTTAAACTATCAAACATCTAACCTCTATTCTAAAAATCAGTTCACGTATTTTTGAGAAAAATAAATTGTAAAAATAAATTTTAGCCATTTATATGTATATAGATAATTGTTTATTAAATTGTTGTTCTTTGTTAAATTATACAATTTCGTCAAAATTTAAGCTAAATATATACAGGGTGATTATTTTAAGTGGGTACACTAATTATCTCGAAAAGTATTTACTTTTTTCAAAATATTTTTTTACATGGTTTCAAGTTGTTAAAAACCTAACGTTTTTATTAAAAAATTATATTTTTAAATATTTTTTATCCTTATTATTTTTTAAGTTTTTTATTTTTTTTGAGTAGTTTATATGAGTTATATGTATTTAAAGTTTAGACAAGCGGAGTAGTGGACAAACATTTTGCTGGGTAACCCCGTACCACTCCACTCTGTCAATCTAAACTTTAATTACTTATAACTCAAAAACTACTAGCCCTAAATTCGATTTTTATGACTCAAAATACTTAGAAAAATATTCTGCTTTGAAATATGAAATTAAAACTCTATGTTGTCATTCAAAAAAGTAAAAAACTTAAAAAATGATAAGGATTAAAAATATTTTTAAAAAAAAGTTGGTTTTTTAACAACTTAAAACCATGTAAAAAAATATTTTGAAAAAAGTAAATACTTTTCGAGGTAATTAGTGTACCGGGTACACTGTACCCACAAGAATCACTCTATATATATATAAAAACTTTCTTTTTATTAAGAGTTCCGTTCAGAATCTAAAAATTCGTAATAAATTTCAAAAGGGTTGGGAGAAATTGAACAAAAAAATTTAGAAAATTTTATACAAATCCATCCAATTTTTGACAAAATCATTTCAGTTTTTTTGTGTAACTCAAAATCTAATAAATAATAAGCGTTGAAATTATATTGAAATATACAATATTTAAAATAGTTCTGTTTAATTAATTTTTATCAATATAGAAAAACTAAATTATTATAAAAGATACCGTCAATACTTAAAATATGTAAATTATTATATGAACCGGATATGATTTAGTTACTATTTGTACATTGTACTACGAAAATATAACTACCTATTGTATATTTAATTTTTTAATCATAACAAACATTTATTAAATTGAAAATTTGTTTTATAATTCATGTCACTTTATTCAATTTTGATATTTTGTAGACGTGACGGTAACAATAGTTGACACACATTTTAAAATTAAAATACATATAAACAAATTATAATATAGACGAATATTCAGAGAACTGTGCACACAATATTTACAAATTTTAACTTTTTGTTTTACTGACTATAATTAATATTCAATATACAAATATCATTTACTAATGTAGCAATGTGTATATAGTATTATACTATTATGTATTATATAGTTATATATTATGTAGTCATAAAGGTAATAATGTACCTATAATACTACAACGGCCATATAACAAATACCTATAATAATATGTAATATATACCTGATAAAATATTATAAATATTATCAACATTTTGAATTATAGGATCGTGTAATAGGATAAAAGTGTGAAATTTTGTTACAATTCTTACGACCACTTGTAACAAGTGGTATTATAGTACCTACAATAAGACATAAAATGAAACCTCCAGAATTAATGCAAAATATAATATATGGATATAATATTTATCTCTCTCATTGCATTGTAACATTTCACAAATACTTTAGGTGTGTAAAATTGTAAATACAATTGATTAAAATGATTAAATCATAAAATACAAAAAATGTTCTCATCATTGACCATCAATACACAAGAAAAAGTTTCTATCAACGGAATTACCTTGTCAACTTTTATATTAAGTTATAATATTTACAATTTATATATTAAAATATCAATATTATTTTGCGCCCATTTCATAAAATTTTTATTTATCTTGCATCAATATAAACTTGAATACATTTATTTAAACAAATTACAGACAAATATTTACAAAATGTAATGTTGATGAAAATTGCAGTTTTTGTTGGTAAGAAATCTTAATCTAACCTAACCTCATAAAGTCATAAGTAGTTCTTACAGAAATTAAAAAATATCATAAATATATACGTACCTACTCTACTTTATCTTAAAGTCATTTGAAGTTTAAATTTTACAGCAATTGGATATATTTAAAAAAAAATTACTAACACTATAAACTCGTGGTCAGGTGTCAGGCCCGTAGTCAGACCAAATTTTAAGGGGGCATTATGTAGGTATAAAAATATTATAACTTCTAATTTTTAATATTTTTAGAAAGGCCAACGTTTAGGTTTAGTGAGGGAAACGACTCCTAACCTCCCCCCCCCAAACATAGCTACGGGCCTGCTCGTGGTATAACGAAGTTCGATATAACGAATAAAACTGTTATTCGTTTGAAAATCTCATGATGTAAAGAAATATTAAATGTAAATTTATTCATTTATTCCCTCTAAATAACGAAGTTTTTTGGTCAAAGCTCTTGCTCTTGCGAATTTTTACAGTTTTGGAGATTAATATTACGAATTTTACGAGTTAGTTTTGGCTATTTTTATGCGATAAGATAATATTTATGTTGTTGTTTATGAGATACACGTCTGTTAAATATAGATAATCATCTCAACAATGACATGCAAAACCAACAAAGATATCGTTCGTTGATTATTGCACTGTCATAACTACAATAACATGTTATTGTCCATAACTTCCAAACTTCAACCTCTAAACCAAGGGATAATAATTTAAAAATATAAAGTTTTATATTCAAGGGAAATTGTTTCTGAATCTTTAGCTTACTTAGATAATAGACGACCGTGTGTTTTGTAATATTTTTAATTTGGACAAGACTATTTACCACGAAAGCGCAAATTGCTTGACACAAATAAAAAAACCACTGATTTAAAAAAAAATGAATATAGATATTATGTACGTAATAAACAAAAAACACTTTTTAATAAATAATAACTTATGTATGCATGCAATACCTATGTATGTATTTAATAAAATTGTAATAATACTTGGTATCTACGTATGTATGTATTTATAATAATCTAATGAAATCTAAATTTTGAATTTTATTTTAAGTCTCGTTTAAACGAATTTTGTTGATTTATGCTTTCGATGTAACGAACTTCCGAAGTATCGAACTTTTTGCTTGGTCCCTTGAAATTGTTTATATCGCGAGTCAACTGCAATAAATAAAATCTTAAATCGATGTAAAAAACATGCATCATATTTTTTTATGCTTCTATATGCTTTACTTACAACGTTTCCCAAATAGTGGGTCACGCATAGGCGCAAATAGGAGGGGATTAGGGAGTATAAACACCCCCAATTTTAAAATTAGCACCCTCAAATAAGGATCGTGCTTGTGTATCAAAAACGACAAAAACTTCTTCTTTCAAAAAAAAAAAAATGACAAAATGCATAGCATAAGCACCCTTAGTTTTTTTTATTGAAATTACGTCTGTGGGGCCACGAAAATATATTACTTAGTCGCAGAATTTAATAAAATTCTTATATTACATTTTGTCATTTATCATTTCATTTGATAATTTGAACTTTTTAATAAAAATAGAATTTTATTTATTTATTTATTTTAATTAATAAATCTCACTCATTAAAATGCTGTCTATTTTTTTTTTTTTTTTTTGGAGGGGAGAGGACTCGGACCCAATATTTCAACCAATAGAAAGATCTAGTTTGGTGTATACGCTAATGATTGATTACAGATTTAAGCAATTGCTAATAGTTCATGCTTGAGAGTTGAATCAGAATCATAAACTAAATACATAATGATTTTAATCATTATATTTTCTTAAACAATCTGATATATATATGTATATATTTAAAAACTTTCTTTTTATTAAGAGTTTCGTTCAGAATCTAAAAATTCGTAATAAATTTCAAAAAGGTTGGGAGAAATTGAACAAAAAGTTTAGAAAATTGCAATTTTTATACAAATCCATCCAATTTTCGACAAAATCATTTCAGTTTTTATGTGTAACTCAAAATCTAATAAATAATAAGCGTAAATAGGTATTTTCAATTTTTCTAAATGTTTATTGTTTATAAGACAATTTCCATACATGATGAAAATGTACAAACATTTTATTCTTTTTATGGTGTATGTAAAGATAAAAAATTCGATAGAAAATTTTAGACTAGGTCAGAATAGTTGAAAATTGAATACAAGATTCCTAATAAATTGTTATTAGAGTTAATAAGAAATAAGTTAGTTGTAAATCCAAAATATTATTTATAAGCATCTAAATTTGGAATAAAAGTATTCGAAATAACAAACATTTTCAAATTATTTTGATTTTAAATTTATATATTTATAATCTATTAATCTAATTTCTTATATGTATTAAATTTCATATAAAAACTAATTCAGTTTTGAATACATTTGGGAACTAGTTAAATGAGAATAATCATTATAGGTATATTAAACAAAACTCAGTATGTGTAATTGTAAAAGGTTATTTTATTACTTAGAATATTTGTATTATGATAGCTGAAACTTTAGTCATACAATTTTTAATATGTGATCATAATAATTAAAAATTTTCATATAACATTCTTAAAGTAAATTAACATAATAATAATATTTTATATAGTATGGAACATAGGTAAAATATGATATATTAAGTTAAAATATAAATAATGTTATTTATTAATTGAACAGTAAAGAAATTTAGATATTTTCTGCATAAATTAAATTATTATTTTTTAACCATATTCTTACTGTCTACTTTGTTGCAATTAATTAAAAATCTTCAAGAACTGTTATGTTTATTTATTTTAAAATATGTAGATTATTAAATACATAACCTATACAAATATTTATGTATTAACTTCAAAAAGACATGTCATGTTATTTTGATAAGCAGAGTGGTATTTATGTTATACATACAATATAAGTATAAATATATAAATACAAATTAAAACTGTTACTAAAAACAAGTATCAAATGGATTATTTCAAAAGTACAATACATTACTTTTCTATTACTTATGTTATTTGAACAAATAATTTTGAAAAGGCATTTAAAAATTTGGCAAACAGGTGGTTACATGATTTTAAAAAATATTTTAAGATTAATAACTGTAAATAAAAGCATAAATTATAAATCAATAAAATTAAAGAAATGTTAAGTTTGTTATATCAAAATCATTTTTGTAATGTTTTAATCACAGTTTCTTCAAATTTAACTTTTTTATCAATTCGAATGTGTTCAATTCCATCTAAACTTTTTAATACAATCCAATGAGGTACTTTTTCTTGGAGAAGATGTATATGAGCTTTCCATTCGTCTAAAATAATGATAAAAAAATTTAAAAAAAAAAAAAAAATTATAAATCAATAAATTAAATGAGGAACGCAGATATTTAATTACGGTCTGTCATAGCTTCAGGATAACTCTGCTTCAATTGACCAATGACTTTTTCAAATGGCATAACATTTCTTTGAAGTTGTACAAAATAGGTACGCATCCTTCTAGCAATATCTGGTAATCTGTTCATCATTCTATCTTCATCTAATTGATCTAGCGATTGGGTCATCAATTCTTTTGCTTTTTCCGCCTGCTTTTCCTGAATCTTTTAATAAATATTTAAGTATACATGTTAAACTATAAATATTTAAAAAAAACCTTTAGTAAAAATGATTTAGGAATCCCTTTAAGTGCTCCTTCTAAAGCATTTTTTGCGTCTGTTGTTGGAAATTTTTTTTCAGTTGAATTTTTATTTTCATTGTTCATTGTTGTGAGAGTCCGATTTAAACGATTATTGTAAACAAACAATGTATGAGATTTGTCTAGAAAAAAATTAAACAGTCATTAATGTATAACCATTTTCAAACAGTTAATTGACATAATTTAAATATTTTTATTGAGCTAATTATTAAATACCCAATAAATCTTTTGCCGTTACTATTTTTGGTTTGTTTATTTCAATTTTGGGCAATGTTGAAGGAATGATATCTTCCACAGTTTCAACATCAAACTCAGGATGCCATCTGGTTATTTTATCTTTGTCAATCACTATAGGTGGAATTAGATTTCTCAAATATTTCTAGAAAAAAATAAAAAATAATTATTTTAATAAAATAAAATTAGCTACAATTATTTTTTAACTATACTTCATGATGCTCCTTCAAAATGTCAAGTAGTGCATTAGAAAATGACTTTTTCCTCTGAGTTGTTAGTTCAATCAAGTTTATGTTATCTTCGTTCACTGAGCCTAATTATCATATCAAAATTCAATTTCCGTAAATATACAATGAATTACTATATCAAATATTTACCATAATTAGGAGTTATCACTAATTCAAAACTAGATTTCTCTTTTGTTGATTTTACTAATGCAAACTTAAAGAAATCTGGTACAACAGTTTTAATTTGTGCCAAATGCAATTCAGTAAAATTTCTAAAAAAGAAAATTAGTAAAATGTTGAAAAGTCAAACGTAATTTGCTCATAACATTATTAATTAAAATATAATTTAATATTTAATTTACTTTCTAGTCATTTGCTGAACACCACGTTTGAGTTTATTAAAAGTTATCTTTTCTTTTCTACCAAACATCATAGATGAAACAGTTTCCAAAGCTTTGAATAATTCATCCAAAATACGGTATTTCAAAGGCATAGGTAATGCTTTAGAATCAGCCAACGCAGCATATCGTTTTGATGGTGACATAGCCAAAAGAGATCCTACTTCATCTAATAACTTTCTAGGCGAAACATATTCTTTGGCCTGTGTCATCTGAGAGGTCATCATTCCTTTCCTTGGACTAACCATAGATTGGGCTGGAGTGAGAAATAAGGCTGTAGGTTTAAGTTGAGATCGTTTTATTGGACTTGATCCAACTTTTACTGGGCTGGTATCAACCATGAGATCAACTGATTTAAACGAAGATAAATAATGGCTTTTGGCAGCATCTACTTTAGATTTTGCAAAGTTAAGATCAATTTGTGATTGTTCAACTGAGTTGATCTTTTCTTGTAATTTCTTAAGGTTGTGTTTACGACGAACAATTTTACGAAATTCACCCAAATCCAATTCCTAAATTTATTCAATAAATGTGAGCTTATAATAATTGATTGGATAAAAAACAAATTTAATTATTTTTATTGTTTTATTAGATTTGTTTTTATCAGGCATGAAGAATAGTCAAAGTTAATAATAAGATTATCTTTGTATCTTCATTACACTTATATGTATCATAAAGATGAAAGAAACCCTTTTAACTTATTAGCAGTTATAGAAATAAATAATAATTGTTAGTTTTAAAACAAATACAATTAATGGGAATTTAATTGTTTATTTAGTTATTTTTCACACTCAGTTAACACAACTATTGATAAACATACTTTACGTAATTTGGCCTTAGTTGATGGTGATTGATCCGGGGTTGTTGCTCTCTCTGAACGGACATCATTTTTATCTTCAGTCTCTTTTCTCTCCAAAATGTTTTCAGCAACTTTAGTGTTTTTAACAATAGAAGAATTTAAATTATTTTGGCCAATTAGTTGTATTGTACCAGAATCAACCTAAAAATAATTTAAATAATAAATAATAATGTTAATTGATAGGTTGACAAATTATAAATGCTATGAGATACAAGTATATAGACAATTATTTTGGTAGGCCCAATGTCTTTTAAAATTTAAGCGTAGAAAATGTATTGGTTTTATCTTAGAATGGATAAAAGCTTGAACTTTGATGGCTAAGGTAGCTTAAACTACATAGGTTTTTACCATAATATTATAATACTTAATATATCACATGACAAAGGTACGTTTTGCTATGTGTACGTAATCTTGTATTATATAGAAGATAATTTATTTTTAGTGTATGATTCTAAGTCTCTAGAATTACAATAATTTCTATCAATTATTATTTCATGGCTAATGATTTGTTAGTAAGAAATAAAATCTTACTATCAAATAAGTAGTAAAAATATATTGCATTTTTGCACAATTTTATCATACATTATATTATTACAATGCCACATGCCTGTAACAGACAATCACAGGACCATAAAAAGTGTCCATTATAGAAAGAATTTAGTATTTTTACAGCCAAATTTATTTGTATATTAGTAATAAAAGTTTTGTAAATAAGTTATGAGTACCTATTTAAATTTATTTTTAACATAGGGAAATACTTGTAGTTTATCATATAAATTTTGATTAAATCAATTTTGAGATATAGGTGTATTGTTTGATAATTCATTTAAATAGAATATTCTTTCATCTATATTAAACATTATCGTTTGCAGGCGATATTAAAACAATTGGGTGGACATGTACAATATAATGGAGTAAAATATAGTTTTTTCAGTTTTACTGTGTAATTATAGTTCATTATTATGCCCCTAGTGTGAAACATTACTGTCTATGTCTGTTATAAGACAAATTAAAATATTTATTGTTTTGCCAGGACTTTATTATTTTGTCCATTATAACAGCTATTCGTTAAGTTAGGGATTACTAAAATTAAACCAGATTATAGTGTATAAGTAAATTATTCTATAATAGAAGAAATATTTTCTTAAATAAAAATAATTTATTTCAGTGTATTCAAATTCAATCAAACATAAATAAATGATACATTTACTATATAATACTTTGATTTTCAAAACATCACTATTCGTTTAATCACTGGTGCACCCTGGTTCGTTTCGAACGAGACCCTAAACTCTGACCTCAAATTACCTTCCATCGACAATACAGCTGCTATCTACTACAAATGCTTCCACGCCAAACTTCAAAATATTCCCAACCAACTAATCAAAGAGTTAGCTTCACTAACACTTTCAGGTAACCTAACCAGACGCCTCAAGAGGAAATGATGCCGTGATTTGAAAACTTAAGTGAAAACTTATAAATGTATAAGAGGTGTCACAAATGTGGGATTTCCTCCTCATGCGACTATTCATTGTCAACTGTTGTAAATTATTAATATTACTTATTGTACATACTGTATAGATTGTAATTCTTCAAATAAAGCCAATTATTTTCAAAAAAAATACTTTGATTAATTGCATGTCATATGTAAATAATACGATCTCCATTAAAATAAAGGAATATAATAATATAGGTATCAATATTACCATACTTATACTAATATAGTTGACTAACCTTTTGCTTTTTAGCAGTTTGCTGTAAGGTAGAATCAAATGACAATTTTCTAGTTGGTTTGTTTAATCCAAAAGTATTGTTCAATAGTTCCTTTTTATGCAAACCATCTTCGTTGGTTGGCCTTTTTCTACTTTTGATGAAACTATCCAATGTTTTCTGAGTATCCATATTTACTTCAACGTAGAGTTGCGATGGTCGCGAGTTCGCGACTGAATGAATCAAAATGAACGAATATAGTATATTATTAGTATCTATGAAAGTATGAAGCTGTCGAGTGACCGGATCGCGACCGAAATACCGAATGATGTACTAAAAATGTAAAAATACCTATTCCGTATTCGCCATTAGGTCAAATCAAATATCGATCTTTAGGTCTTTTGGCGGTTTTTATTTTTTTAATGAAACTTCTTTCGGTCCTGATACGACTAGTGATGGGTAATATCGAATTATTCGATAGTCCGGACCATTTGAACTATTCGATGGTTTTGATTTAATCGATAGTATTCGAATTATTGGAATTTGGAAATTTGGAATGGACACCAGAATATTGTCACCAGCTCGCCGTGCCGCCCGAAAACAGAATAGATTCGGACACGTGACACGGACTGGATAAACAGGACTGGAAACCACACAGATGTCTATATTATTATACTGTTCTATGATACTATAGGCATCTGTGATTATTGCAATAGATCTTGATATCGTATATCACCTTATCAGTAGTCGATGTGCAACCTGTATAATATCATAGAACAGTATAATATCTTCAATCGTGATGTAACGCATCTGGTTCAAGTGCGATTTTAACGCCATCTATGATCCATTCTAAGAAATATTAATACATCAGTCATCAGTGTCCACTACAACCACAGAACCTACAACTGACTGTCCAGTGATCATCGTTATTCGTTAGGTACTTTACTACTGTTTAAAAAATAAATATATCCTTGTAACTTGTAAGTTTTTATTAATTCTTTAATGATCTTTGCTTATCTAACTATGGCATAAGTCTAGTTTAGCGGCCACTCGAATTCTTCGATTTTTTTTTTTCGGAAACCTATGTATCTTAACGAGTATTAAACGATGGTGTAAAAATAAATTTGCGGAAACCATTAGTTTTGAAGTTATAGACTTACGAAGTTCACGATTTTCGGTTTTTTACTCAGGCGCGTGACGGGATATTTTCGATTTGCGGAGTTCACTTGTTAGGTTATTCGTCTGCCCGAAGGGCAGGGATGCTCTCCTTCCAGCGACCCAGAAGGGGTCTCCTTCCCCCCCTCCCCCAAGGTTGGCTATTTCCATTCCCGGGGGTTTGGGGCCCGAGCCTCCGGACCTCGAGTTTGGTTAGATTAACCTAACCTAACCAAACTTTGGTGACAGGAGCCGGCAGGCGTAGGGAGTGACTCTAATTGTAACTTGTCAGACTCAAACTTGCTGCCTATACTTTAAGTATAGCGTTATGGGTATGCGTAAAAATACAAAATTTCAAAAATTGACTATTTCGAAACTAAGTCCGACCAATGAATTCTGAAACCACCATCGTTCTTAACTCATTAATATACGCAAGTTTCATGAAAAAAAATTAAAAGAAGTGATAAACGCAGCGTTGCGCTCATGCGTAAAAAATGCAAATTGCCAACTTTTAATTCATCTTAATTAATTTTTATTCTTTTAAATTTTAATATTATATAATAAACATAACTTATTTCCACGTGCGACGTAGCGACCACTAACACAAGTTATAAATGTCTATCGTCTATGATACAGTAAATATTATTATATATAATATAATAAAGAATAATATTAATATAGAATATTAATATGTTGATATTATTAATAACTGTAAGGAAACCATTATGATTGTAGTGTTGGACTGGGATTTCGCATATTTTAGTATTTGCATATTTAATCGCTTACATGAACATTTTTTAGAGCATATTATTAAGCTTATAATAACTTTTTTTAGAGCTATAAGTTATTAGTCCTGATAATAATTATTAAACTATGAATTTACACATGATAAATAACTCGAAACTTACCTATATTCCATATGCTTTCCTCGTTAGAAACTTCAATAATGAAAGCTTCGTTATCGAACATTGTATATGAATTATGAATACGTGAATCATCAATGAAATGTAAAACACAAATGATGAATGAAATCGTAAAATATAAAATAAACGCGACGTTTCGGCGGGTAAAACGCCCAACGTGAATAATAACATTGGAAATACATGGTTTAATTTTAGAGCGTTCGTGCGATCAGACGCCCAAAATTAAACCGGCGCGTTTCAACGCGATCGAACGCGGCAGAACGCGCGCGTATTTTATCAGTGTGAATATAACCATACTAAAACGGCTGTTTTATTTTAAGCAATCAAATCGCGTCGTTCGAAACGCGCGGACGCGCGCGTTCGAATCGCCTAGTGTGTAATGCACTTAAGTCTGACCGACAAATTCTGATTGCACCATCATTCTTAAATAGTTAATATAAGTATGTTCGATGTTCCAAAAAAAAAAAATTGAAAATTTTGAGGGGGATAGTAAAGTGTATTTGTTCCCGTTGATTTACATTAGGTTTCAAAAAAAAAGTAAAAATTTCGTGTGGCCACTAAACTAGATTAAACTAGTGTATAATTTCAAAACTAATGATTTGCGCAAATTTATTTTTACACCATCGTTTAATACTCGTTAAAATATATAGGTTTCCGAAAAAAAAATCGAAAAATTCGAGTGGCCGCTAAACTAGACTTGTTCCCTAACTAAAATTAATTCTTTTTTTAAAAGTACTTAATATACAGTATACACTGTATTGATTAAATTTAAAAAAATTGTTGAAAATAATTGTAAATTAAAAGCTATTAAGACTTAAGTAATAACTAATTTAGCATACTTATTTTTCTTTGAAATTATTTTTTGTTGGTTTTTATTTTCCATATTGGAATATTGTCGCATTCTTGTTGTGATATAATACTTGAGGATAAACATTAAAATTTCATTAAAGTAGTATGCATCAAATGCTAAAATGCTAATACCTAAGAGCAAAAAGGCACGTATAAATGTATTAAACTATTGTAATTATAAATAGAAATAATATGCAAATAAATATATGTGTAACAAAATGCTAAATATTATCAATCGATATAGCCACATGCAATGCAAGCGTTAGTGCGTTACACTATGGTTCCGGGCGTTCTGGCTAACCGCACTCGGCGCACTCTGACTAATCGCAGAATCACTTCGCCATCTTCTACCCAGTCACGACAACGGCAGACGACGACGTATATATACAGCCACGAACAACGACAATGTCCTCACGGACCGAATCGGACATCAGTAGACTGATTCGATTCAAATGATTCGGGTCGTTCAAATGACCGGAAATTCCCACCTCTACTTCAATGACAATTCAGTGATCCACAATACAAATTGAAATATGTCGATCAGTGATCACTACAGTTAAGGTTTTAAGTTGAACAGTGATTGAGTACGCTACACTTCCATTTTAAATGTAACAAAAAACACGTTTACACTTGTTATTATATAAATAATAACATAAACGTATTATATAGACATTTATTGTTGACAGTATAAATCGTAATGACGTACAATATATTTCTACTCGCTAATAACCGATGGACAGTCCCCACCGATCGTAATATGATACTTATGATTATTGTTAGTATAAACAGTATAGGTGTAATATCATATAATATAAATGCTGAATATGCAACATCTTTTTCCTTAAAAAAAAAAAAAATATATATATATATAAGTAGTATTTTGTGTATTGCTTAATCGCTATGTTAGTGTGTTAGTAAGTTTAATTACATTAATTATAATCACTTGGAGAATATCGCTGAGGTGGTTTTCTAGATCTAATTGGTCTGGGTGTTTTATTTATTATTATAGTATCAGGATTTTGTTTTGCACCTACGGTTTCGATATTTTCAGTATTTTCATTTATTTGTCTAGAGGGTGTAAGTGAAATTGAATTATTCGCTGGTGTCAGCGATTTATCAATGAGTAATTGATCATTGTGTCTCTTCCAAATAGTTCCGTCATCGAGCTCTACATCGTGTGTATTACAACTAATGGATTTGATAATTTTACCCTTTTGCCATTTATTGTTATTATTCCTATAATCTCTAGCTAAAACATTATCACCTGTATTGAATGATACTATCCTATTACCACCATTGTTTATTTGTGATATTTGTCGTTCAATAACCACTTCACTTGTATTCGGCATTAACGCGTCAAATTGTAAACGTGTTGATCGACCTAACATTAGTTTAGCTGGCGTTTCTCGTGTTGTTGAATGAGGTGTATTACGATACATCAAAAGAAATTTATTTAATTGGGATTGTGCAGTCGAGCATTTTTTAAAAAAATTTTTTATTGTTTTGACTGCTGATTCCGCACAGCCGTTTGATTCTGGGTGAAATGGAGCACCTGTCATATGCCTTATACCTAGGTTTTTGCAATATGCTTGAAATTCGAAACCAGTGAAACATTTTGCACCATCTGATGTAATTGTTTTTGGAATTCCAAATCGTGCTATCGTTTCTGAAAATTTTTGAATAACAATTTCTGCTGTCATAGAATTTATTTGAAATACTTCTAACCATTTTGTGGTTGCGTCAACAATGACAAAAAAATATTTATTTTGAAATGGACCAAGAAAATCGCAATGCACTCTAGTCCACGGTTTTTCTGGCCATTTCCAAGGTGATGTTACAGATTTTGGCGGATTTTGCCTGACATTAATACAATTGTCGCAACTTTGTGTGATATTTTCGATTTCTTTGTCCATTCCTGGCCACCAAAAGTATGATCTCGCTAAACTTTTCATACTGGAAGAACCCATATGACACGAATGAAGTTCCTTGAGTATATTATTTCGAAATTTAGCTGGTATAATAACACGGTAACCCCATAATAGACATCCCTGTTCCACTGCAATTTGAGTTTTTCGTAAATTATATGAATTAAGTTCTAAATTTTTAGAAAAATCACTATTCCATTCTCCTGTTTTGACTGCGTTTAATACTTTGGCGAGAATTGTGTCTCTACTTGTTTCAATTTTTATTTTAGACCAGTCTAATGTGAAAGGTGATTGTTCGTGAATAAAATTAAGACTAATACATTCTTCATTATGATTTTCAATTTTTAATTTTGAACTTTTTATTCGTGATAAAAAATCGGCTGTATTATCTTCGGATTTTACATATTTTATGTCGAAATCGAATGATGATAAAACATAGGCCCATCGTTGTAATCTATTAGCCGCGTAAATTGGGATACCTTTCTTATCACCGAAAATATATATTAACGGTTTATGGTCGGTTTCTAATAGAAAATGCCTACCATATAAATAGTCATAAAATTTCGTAACCCCGTAAATAATTGCTAAAGCTTCTTTTTCAATTTGTGGAAATTTACATTCTGACTCAGATAGAACTCTTGATGCATATGCTATAGGTTTTTCAGTACGATCTAGGTACACACGGGAAAGAACTGCGCCTAGTGCATAAGATGATGAGTCTACAACGAGTTTAATCGGAATATTATGATCATAATGTGCCAATACGGGTTTCGAAATTAAAATTTGTTTGACTTTATTGAATGCTTGGTCACATTTTGGTGTCCAATTCCATTCACTGCCGTTACGTAAAAGAGTGTACAATGGTTTTAAAATATTTGCAGCGTTTGGAATAAATTTTATATAATACGTAACTAAACCTAAAAATGATTTTAGCAATGTTTTATTTTCTGGGACAATGGCATCGTTTATAACATCTGTGTGTTTTGTTAGTGTGTGTAAACCATTTTCATCTAACCTGTGACCCAAATATTCAATTGACTTTTGCATAAATTTGCATTTATTCAACTTAACTCTTAAACCTGCATTTGACAATACATTTAGTAATTTGTCTAAACGAGCATTGTGCTCTGTGATAGTGGAACCTGCAACAATAATGTCGTCTTGGAATATACCTATGCCCTCAAGACCTGCTGTTGAAGTTTCCATAGCTTTTTGAAACTCCCCTGCTGACGACTTTATTCCAAAAGGGTTGCGTGTATAGCTAAATAAACCTTTATGTGTGTTAATAGTGGTATATTTGCGATCAGATTCTTTAATAACCATTTGTTGGTATGCGTCTTTTAAATCTATTTTCGAAAAATATTTTGAACCACTAATATTTGCATATAAATGTTCTATTTTTGGAAGAGGGTATTCAGTCCCTTCTAATACCGGATTTATTGTTATTTTAAAATCACCGCAAATTCTAACCGTGCCGTCTGGTTTTAATATTGGTACTATTGGAGTTGCCCATTCGCTGTGGTCGACGGAAACTAAAATGTTGCTTTTGATTAAACGCTCAATTTCGGTTTCAACTTTTCCCTTTAATGCTAATGGAATAGACCTATGTTTGTAAAATTTAGGTACTGCCCCCGCTTTGATATTTAATGAAATTTCGTATTTGTTAAAAGTGCCTATTTCATCTTTAAAAACATTGTTATATTTTTTTATAATACTATCGACACTTACGTCATTTTCAATACTAAACAAGGTAAAACATTTTATGTTTTTTATATCATTTCGACCTATTAATGGAGGACCACCATTGTCGATAACATAAAGGCACATTGTAAATTTTTTATTTTGGTACACCGAATCGACAAATATTTTTCCTATCGGTTTAATGTCGTTGCCGACGTAATCAGATAGCGAAATGTCATTTTTTTTTAATTTGATATGACTAAACAGTTGATGATATAATCTTTTTGAAATTACGCTATGTTGTGAACCGGTATCAATTTCGAAGCTTACATTATTGTTTTGTACAATTAAATTAACTGTAAACGGTTTTACCGCTTTATTTTGAAAATTTTGATCAATTATGGAAAAAAAAGTATTCGAAAGATCATAATTAACTGTTTCGTCATCATCATTATTATCATACAAAAATTTATTTTGTGTTTTTATATTTTTCTTTTCTTTCGTACCCTTTTTACATACGGTGGACAAATGACCTTTTTCACCACAATTGTTGCACTCGAAGTCCTTGTATCTGCAGTCTTTTTGAAAATGATTGGAACGGCCACAAATCCCGCATTTGATTTTTGACTCCTTGTATGTGTTGAACCCCTTCTTGGCAGTATGTCCATTATTTTTTTGTTGGTACTTCAAGTCTGCGTATTCTTCTTTTTTTCCAGCCACTCTTGTCATTTATTGCAGCTTCTTTGGCTGTCGCGATTTCCATTAGATTTGAATATGTAACTCCAATTTTTGAGGCATCCTCTTCTAACAGACGATCTTGGATTGGTCCTGAACCCATTCCGACAACAAATATGTCTCTAATGACTGTTGTTAGTTCCGACGAAAACCCGCATTTTGAAGCAAGATTTTTGACACGTGCACCCCATTGGCACACCGATTCATCTTGTCTTTGTTTAGCTTGATAAAATGTATACCTAGCCGCGAAGTACGATTTTATTGGTTTGAAATATTTGTTCAAACTTTTCATTAGAGTTTCATACTCAACCTCGTTTGGCGTGCTAGGAACACATAAACTAAAAAGTACTTTGTGAATTTCCTCACTGACTGATGATAATAGAATGGCTCTTTTTTGAATATTATTTTCGATGGCATTTGCCAAAAAAAAATTTGTCAATTTTGACTCAAAAATTGTGATATCCATACCTGTTTCAAAGTTTCCAGGTGACCCAATAACTTGATTGAAGTTCGTTATGGATTCTGTCTTAGGAGTTGCCATTTTGTATTAGTATGAATACAATACTTGAAACTTCTAATGCACTAGTGATTACGATTAAATTATTATTTTCTTCGTCGCCAATTTGTTATGTATTATAAATATAAATAATAACATAAACGTATTATATAGACATTTATTGTTGACAGTATAAATCGTAATGACGTACAATATATTTCTACTCGCTAATAACCGATGGACAGTCCCCACCGATCGTAATATGATACTTATGATTATTGTTAGTATAAACAGTATAGGTGTAATATCATATAATATAAATGCTGAATATGCAACAACACTCTATGCTTACAGATTCCTTTGTATTAATAGTAGAAACAAAATTTTTGTGGATTACGAAAGAAGAAAATATTTGAAAGGTCCGAACGTTGAGATTTTGTTTTTAAAATTTTTAAAAATTTTTTTTTTATACCAAGATTTTGAAAATGTAGTTTTTAACCCCATATTTTTAAATAGTTATAATATAGGTATCAAAAAAAACTCCGCGCTCGGCTAAAGATAAAATTCTCATACTTCAGATGGTAGAATACAATTTTATTTATATTATGTATTTATTACTCAAATTGTGGCTATAGAGCGGAAAGTAGTTTGAAATTTTGAATGAATAAAATGTGCAAAACTTGCAAAACTTGCTAGGCCCTACGCCTCTCGTGGTATGTACTGCTACAGAACGGCGGATAGTACCTATATTATTATTATTATACACGATGACTGACGACGACGACCTGAACAGTGAACGTCACTATTCTGTGAATTCGGCAATGCGGGCGTACGCCCAGTCTTGGTGTTATCTAAGTATCTAATATTTTAAATAATAATAATAATTATGGTCTGCGTCTGGCAAAATAATAATAATATTATTTTCTGGGTATAATAAAATAAGACCTGACGTTATTACTTATTATACGTTTATACGCATCGTTTTCAGTATCAAAAATAATTTAGTCCCTATTTTGGAATGATCTAATTTAGACGTCGAAAGTCAACAAGAATATAATATTTTGAATCTAGAAAAAAAAAGCCCCATACCAACTTATAAATACATAACACATTTTTTATTATAGTGTACATTTTATAATTTGAAATTTTTAAACTATATGTTAAAATACCTATATTTAAACATTATACTACTTTAATAGGTATTAAACTACCTATATTTCAACATTATTATGTAAAAATTTTTAAAAATTTTTTTAACTTTTTGAATTTATACATACTTTTATATAATAATAATAATATTTATCTATATGTGACTATGGAACACTTCTCTAACATATACTTGTATCTATAACGACTATAACCACAAACCACGATTAATATTATATTATAAAATACTAGTTTAATATTTTTATATACTTTTAGGTCATAAAAATATTTAATAAACTGTTAAAATATTAATATTAACAATTATTTTTTATTAATTATTATTCTAAGTATTTATTAAACTATATATATAAATATACATTTGAAATATAAGAAATTAAAGTATATAAGTAGGTAATAAAAGTAATTGACATTTCAACATTTGACTTGATCTTAAAAATTTTGAAGGAATTACGAGTATATTTTATTGTAGACTCTACCTATCTGAAAACTGGTCTTGGTATCTTAGTCTCTACAATATTTTATTATTACAAATGTGGTTGGTTTTTCGTTCATATAATATAAAATATAATATTCATATTTAAAAAAGCGGGTAGGTAAGTGGGTATCGCTCTGCTGTACATTAAGGGGTGGGGTGGACCTCTGACTAGGGTAGGTTAAATTTGAATACAATGATAGGTATCATTATTGTATACAAAAAACGATTCTGAACGGAGACGGTTTATGTGTCTAGGATATATTTCTAGCATAAAATAATTTATGAATTTTCAAGATTTTTACGTATGTTGTCAAAATTCAAACTTTGAATGCTTATTAAAAAAAAATCAGGCCTATGTATTTTTAATATTTTTCAACTGCTATTGTAACAATGAGTTAGAAGCCTTGTATTTAATTTTCAAGCTTTTCTACCCAACAAATACATTTTTATCGATATTTATAGAAAAAAAAACTAAAATAGTTGAAAAATTAAAATGTCAATAAACAGTTCAAAACAAATCTAAATATTTTGAAATTGTATCAAATATATAAAATGCCTATATAAACATTCAGTGAAAATTTCAAGTATCTGCGGTCTTTTTTTTTAGAGTTACACCAAAATAAGAAAATTTCTCGTTTTTCCCTTAAATTTTCTTTGTTTTTCTCGATTATTTAGAAAAGTATTAAGAATTTTTTTACTTTTGACCCCCCAAAGTACCAACTAGATTCACTTTCTGATCGAACGAGGTACTGAAGTCAAAAATCGAAGCATTTTTACTTCCCCAAAACGTGATGACAGACACAAAAAAAAAAAACACACATCATGGTAAAATCAATAAATTCATCGCTCCGCTCAGAATCTAAAACGTTCAACCTCCGTGAGCAAGCTTATATCCAATTAACATTGAATTAAGCTGTCTTTATAAGCATCAAACCGCTTCCATTATTTTCAATAACTTCTTTAAAAGCATACTAGATAACTAAAAAGTCTTCCAGGAAGTGTACACTGATGGATCAAAATCTGAGGAAGGTGTCAGATTCTTTATAATTTTCTCAAGTAAAAATATACTACGTAAATTACACAATATTTGCTCCATATTCACAGCCAAAGCATTAGCTATCCTCATGGCAATCGAGATTATAATCCATGAAGCTCATACTAATTTCATAATCCTGAGTGATTATCTAAGTATGGTAAAAATTCTACTAAATCATTTCTATCCCGGCGACATTGCTCTTAAAATTCAGAACGTGCTCAACAAAACTTTTCTTTTGGGTATACATATCATGTAAGTGCTGACTGTTAGAGAAGTTCTGTTTCTCTGTATTTACTGCTGCTAAAATGATTAAACTTGTGACACAATATTAAATATTCTATTCCAAGCATACATAATAATAATGTTAATAATGTTTGATTGTATACAATTATTATACAAGTCATTAATGTCAATTTTTCTTTCATTATGAGTGAATACAATAAATGTGTTAAAATTAAAAACAATACATTTCATATATTTTGAAAATTGAATAAACAAAACTTTTATTTTTACATTTCTTACATATTTTTATTAAAAATGTAATCATCATTTTCATTATTGTTGTAATTAAAAACATAGTAAATACTTAAATAAAAATCTTAATACAAAAGTATATTGTTAAGCAATCATTTTTTTTCTTATTAAACTTATAGATACAAGTTTAACAATACCTTGACGAATATTAGACACTTGGTTCAATAAAAACTGATCAGTAGATTCATTATCTTCATTACTTTCCGTAATGGTATCATCCAAGCGCATTTTTATTAGAGATATGTCACCAATATTAAAGTAACATTTATTACTGTCGTCAATGAACATCAGAACATCCATTAATAATGTTAGTCTAAAACTAAAAAACATACACAGTAATTAAAAAAACTGCATATTAATTTAAAGTAAATAATGCGTAATAGAAAAAAAATCTTACTATTTTGGACAAATATTAGATCTTAAAAGTTCTATGTATAATGATGCGGCCTCGCTGAGTTTATTACCAATAGCAAGCTTAAGAAATTGTATATACTTTCCTAAAAAAATATAAATATTGTTAGGTAAGACATACAAAAAATACATTTAATTCAATATAAGTTTTATTTCGTTCAAATGTTTAAAGACCCTCCTATACCTAAGGGGTTTTAAATTGTTTTGATTATTGAAGAAAATATTAGCAGCCTGGTGAATCACCCCAAATACTATAATTATTTATTATTATTTCCATTGTAATTTTACCATCAATTTTTTTTTCTAAACATTTTGAAGCGGTTTCATTTTAAATAGTTAAAATTGAACTTTTACATTTGTTTATATAATTGCATTAATGTTATTTTTTTTTCACAACATAGTCAATTTTTAATGATGAATCAATATCAATTATTTCTGATTTGTTAATCCATATTTTGTAAATTGGAGTTTACTTCATATAAGATCAAATAAAAATATCAAGATAAGACAGAAAAGAAATAATAAGAATAAAATAATGTATTAAAAGATCTAAATAATAATAAAATTTAGTAATTACCAATAAACATAAAACGATCACAAGTGACAACAATTGATCCTAAATTGTCCAGTATATCTGGACAAGCAAAGGATCCACTCTTAACATATTCTTTCAAGTAGAGATCACCTAAATATGTGGCAAAACCACTGTCTTGGCCTCTTATTGCCCAACACAGAGCTTCACCAATTCTTAATTTTTGTAAGCTTAACATTCCTTTCACTTTACAAACACTAGAAACTAATAATAACAATAATTTTAGTTGAAAATATATTTTATTAATTAGCAATGTACATTTTAATTAAGTAAAATAGTTTTCATATATTTACTCACCAACATTATGTAAACGCTTGGCCGTAGCATAATGTAAAATTTTTGACACTCTCAAATCTGATGTTATTCCCAACTTTGACAACAACATTGATAGATGTTCTTTACCAACAGTTGAACAGTAATCTAAGTAAGTGACACCAGCTTGCCATAATGAGTGATGAGTCATGAGAAATGTTCCATAATCAAGGAGGTATTGTTCATTTGGATTTGTATTTTCTCTGAAAATATATAACTTGTATAATTAATATATACATATTAATATTGAGTTATTTTTTATCTTACACAATTTCAGATATGCCAAGTTCTGGTTCAATTTTGTCACACAGATGTAACAAATTAGTCAAATGAGTTGAAGACCATCCAGAATCAGGATAGGTTTTTAATTTTTTAACAAACTGAAATAAAAAATAAAAATAAATTAATGATTAAAATGAGATTATGCCATTCTAGAAATTTATTATATTGTATACATAAAGAGTTTTTTTTTTATATATAAAATGTTTTAATATTGTAGCTATATTCAACATTTTTGGCTGTTAATTAAGATTACAATGTAGAAAAATGTTGAATATGAGTATGCATTGGGTAAAACTAAATTGTTATTGATAGTTTTAGGCTTGTGCCCTATAAATTTCAAAAGAAGCACTTGAAAATTTGAAGTATAGCAACACTTAGTGCCTAATGAACACCAAATATCAAAAATATATTTAAATTAAATCATTAAAAGTATTTTTAATTGCTTCTAATTCTAATTTTTAAGAACAATATTGGAAGTATAGTACTGGAAACTATTCATTAATAAAGTAAATTTTCTGCTCTTAAACATGAAACAACATACATCATTGCTATACGTGTACCAATACCTTCATTACTCCGCTCTGAATCTAACAAATTACAGAAATATTTTATAATTTGATTGTGATGGTATTAAGTTTTAACTTAAAAATTAAGAAATAAAATAAATATTGACCTTTCACATAATTCAAATATACCTTAATTTAGAACTTAAGAACATATATTGTAAAAAAGTAATTTTAAACCTAAACAGCAAGGTAAAATGTTATGTATTTACTATTTTCTTTACATAGTAATAACAAATAATTATCAGAAATTACTTTATATTTGACAGACAGCAAAAAAACAAATTCCCACAGAATTTGAATACTATTCATTAATTTAACATTTTTTCTTTATACTAGAGCAGCGTTTCCCAAACCATGGGTCGCTACTCGCGGTTACGATTACAGTTATTTTAGTCGTAAATTGATAAATAGTATAAATAACTAGTATTGTAGATTAAATAACGTAAAGTTATTATGATTATGGAATTTTTTTTATCTTATCGGTAAATGTGCTAATGACTAGTGACTAGTCGATATTCACACTAAATTTTCTATTATACTAATTTTTTGTATTTTTTATAATTTATTTTATTTATTTATTAATTAAGTTATTATTATTTAGTTATTCAGTATATTGTATTCGTATTGTATTTTATAAAAAAACTCAATGATAAAATGGATTATAGTAAAAATCTTATTTATTTAAGGCATACTTTTTTTAAGGGGGGGGGCGGGCGCGTGCCTAATAAAGATTAAATGTATTGGTCGCCATTGCAAAAAGGTTGGGAAACGCTGTACTAGAGTATTATAGATGTGCTCCTCATACTCACTCTAGCACAACTTTAACAAGTATCAAAATTACGAACAATTTTAGATATCCAATAGATTTGATTGTTAATATCTAAAATTATTAATGCTTTTTTAATAAATGTAGTAGTTTAAATTCATACCCCTTCTAGATCTCCGTCAAACAAATCTAAAGCAAGTGTATCCAAATGGTTATACTCTGATTCTTTGTAATATTTAGCAACGCTACGATGAGCATATAAACTTAAACTATGTTTTTTTACAGTTGGATCTGTATATATAAGTTGAGCAACTAGAAATTGAAACCATGTTGAACAGTGACTGCGGATCAAACTTATAGAATCTGGGTCTCCGCAGATAATCTGAAAATTAATTTTAACAGATGTACTATTAAAATAAACATATTTACATGTATAACATTGAACTAAATACCTTCATAACATCGTTGAGATTTGAATCGGATAAGAATATACCACATTCTAATTTGGATTTTGCACTTGATTGCCAGCCCTTGAATCTTGATGTATATTCTGCTATTGGCAGACCACCGTATACCTAAAAATTAATGTTTGATTATTAATATAGTTCTGATAGACTAAATTGTTGACTTACAACTTAAAGGCTGGATTATAAGAGGACACCATACTCTTATGTATTGTCTTCATCAAAATATATGTCCAGCAATTTAATTTTTTGCTATAAGCTGAAATATCAGAGTGAAATGACTAATTAAATAATCTTACCTTTAAAATTTGTAATAGATCTATTCACTCTAATATATAAAGCTAACAACACAAAATTGGAACTTCTGAACATATTTTTTGATAAATTATGTGTTAGTATGATGGAGACAACACATACGTGTATGACGTAATCTTAAGAGTAAAAAATAAATATTATTTAGTCTAACCAGTGAGCAGTAAAATCCTGCAATCCCAACTTCTAAATCTATTAAGAGTACGTAACAGTGGTATTTGTTGTCTCCGTCTTACCAGTGCGTAATATAGCAAATTTATGCTCAGCCAAAGAATCATGTATAAAAATATTATACAGTACACTATTATCTGAGTAACCCTGTTAAACCATTGAAGATCACAGGAATAGCAGAATACAAGTTGAAACAATTGATTTATTATGATTTATGTATGAGGTAGGTTATTATACCAATAGTAAATCCAAATATTAATGTTATTTAAAAATGTAGAGATGACTGTTGTACAATACTCTCTACATCACAATTTAGACTTAACTGACTGGCTATTACAACAATATTTATATATATATGCTCATACTTTACATTCCTGTGCTCTGTTAACAAATTCACTGAGTGTGATATAAATGACGAATCAGTAATCTGTAAATCTTACACCGTCCAAATTAATTACCCAAATACTCAACTAATAAAAATGCTTACTTTAGAATAGAATAAGGTTGTAACGTAAACAATGTAAAACTTACACTATAGGTAGGCATAGATTTAAATATTTTTATTGCATGAATAAATGGTTCAGTGTCACTTTGAGAGTGGTTGGACAATAACTTTCTGGCCAAGTCAATGTTTCCTTGTAAAACTACTCCAATAACAGTATCCCAATAAAAAGTAAACTTTTCTTCTACGCGTTCATCAGTTAAGTAAGTAATTGTATTTTCTATAATCACTGATGCTTGGTTTTCAGCATTTTCATAATGAATCTTAATCCAATCTAAGAGATTGTTCAAAATAGTATCCCCTAAAAACAAAATAATAACATATTAAAGATTTTTATATAATATACACAAACACAATACAAAATATTACAATACTAATAGTTAATTAGAAGTATATAATGCAATAAAGATATAAAACTATTTGATAAAGGAATTAAATGTTAAAAATTAAAAATTAAATGCAAATATAATACCAGGAACAATCACAAGGTAAAGCACTTCACACAGATGCCAAATGAGTTGAAGATTGTGCAGCAACATTTTGTATTGATTGTATGTCTCATTTGATTTGTCCAAGTTGTTTCGATCAATTGCTAAGATACAAGTTGACAAGATTGCCCTATTATAAGTATTTAAAAGAATTACAAATTATTTAATACAAGTATTAATAAACTAACTCTCAATTAAATGTTCTATAAATCCAAATAGTTTAATAGTTAGTAACCAGTGACAATATGAAGATGATTGAATTACCAATTAACTAGCAACATTCATAGTTGTATCATGAAGGATTAAAATTAATAGTATAACATGATTATTCATTTGATTTAAAAAATGTATGCATTATTTAATTTTGATGTTCATTTGGTAACGATAACATTACATACATTATTGTTGACAATAAATAATTAGTAAAGATTAAACTAAGTTGATAGCAATATTTAACGAATAAGTAGGACTTGATTAAATCACCTGTATTTTCTACTATAGTACAAAGCATCAGTTGGCTTGGTTGGGTCATTCACGTTGATTTGTAAATCTTGGAACACTCCACTTGACTCATTTACCAGCTGTCTTACTTTAGGATCAAATAGCATTGTTTTATGTTTCAGGTGTATAATGTTCCTTTCAGTTTTATCATCGCCAGATGAATTTTGATTGCCGGATGGTCCAGACATTTTGGTTGGAAATATACAAATATTACTCATTCCAAACCATGAACCAAACATCCTAACTTCATCATCAATAAATGATGGATCAGGAATGGACTGTAAAAATACAAACATTTAAATTGTTCAGAATAAAGAATAAGAACCTATAAAGTAGACTTTCTAGTTCAAAACTAGAAAACCAAGTTCAAAAAAAAATAATTGTATTAATTTTCTATCAGTTGAGATATGTTTGAAACATAACTAAGATCTCCATTATAATGCATGAGTTTTGAGTACATACTAAAATAAGTCCTATAGGTAATTACCAAAGTGTCATAAACTATAGTTTTGCTCATTTTTAGTTTTCTGAATGTACACGGGAAAGAATTTAATATATATTCTATGATAGGTATAACCGTAAAAGACTTCAAGACTTAATAATAATAATAATAATGAGTAGAAATAAAATACAATAAAAAAAAAACGATATATTATATTATAATTTAATTTAATTTAAAAATATGAAATCCGTTATCAATTTATCATATACAATTCTTCGGCAGTTCGGCGGTACTGCGGTCTCTGTATCGGGTATCCCGGTATCCGGCATCCGCCGTCCAGACGTCCGGCAGGTTAGGTTATTTATGTTCATGGACTAAGCAATAAATGATTCCACTGAATATTCCATGGACATTTATTTTCCCGGTAACGGTTTTTATTTGAATAATAAATTCCTAACGTTTTTACCAGGATATCTGATTATTAGTTATTACCTATGTGGAGTGTGGACTATAGTACTATATCTAAATTTATATTTTATTTTGAAAAAAAAATCTATTTATTTTAACATAATTTAAATTTTAAAAGGACGATACACACGCATTTTCGTCTCCGTCTTACAATGCATATCATACCAAATTCATGCTCAGCAAATCACGTTTAATTTAATTTAATAAATATGTCAGATTTATCTCCATGGATGTAGAAATGAGTATTTCAGTGACTGAGAGACTTGTCATTATAATATTTAAAGTATCTGGACATGAGTTCTTCTGTAGTAGGTAAATATGATCTGGGGTCTTTAAAAGGACTTAGTGATTTTCTTGAATAACGTAATTTGCAGAAGGTGTTCGAATTACAATTTCTAATTATTAACCTTACAAGTTTTTTGAAAAACCAAAATCAAAAAGTATTATCCATATAGTTGGTAACTGTTAATGTTATCGTAAATCTGCTTAAAGTCGATAAATAATAAAAATACATTAATACATTTAAAACTGCAGTCTGTAATCTCCAGGCTCATAAGTTCTAAACATTTTTCACAATTAATAATTATTAGAAATTTATTAACGATCAAAGGTTTCCTGAAAGATCTTGTCACCAACTGCTGTGCTAGTCAACTGCAAGTATAAATTAGTGACAAAGTTTATGTTCTTATATGAGTTTAATTTATATACTAAAAATCATTTTCTATTTTTTACAATTTAAGTAAAGGAAGTTTTGACTACTTGAAGAAAAACTTATTGAAAACTTAGTGTTGTATTTCTAATCCTTAGTTATGAACACAAATTTTTTTATGATTTTCAACTTCAAAATAATTTGCAAATATTCATGGTTTTGATAAATTTTTGTCAATATTTGAACTTCAAATGCTAATAAAAAATTGCGCCTATGTATGCTTATAAATTTTTAATCACTATAAGAATAACTTATGAGAAACTTTGTATTAAATTTTCAAGTATTTTGATTGGGTCAAACAAATTTTATCGACACTTCAAAAAAAAAATATCCAAAAAATAGAAAATTTCAGTTGTCTATAAATATCTCGAAAAAAGTCAAAATATTTTGAAAATTAAATCATGTAAAGAAAATGCCAATCTAAATAACTGGTAAAATTTTCAAGTATCTAGGACTCATACTTTTTGAATAATAACAAATATTTAAAATCGTTTCAGGATAAATCGTTATCGTTACGCTATTTCGTAAAAATTTAAAATTCAAACGCAATTAAAATCTTTCCTATAATGACGCTTCGAGTTTTCTCTATAGCTACTTGAAGTAAAACTTATGGAAAACTTAGTGATGTATTCTTAATCTTTAGTTATAAACACAAAAATTTTTATGATTTTTCAGCTTCAAAATTACTTGCAAATTTTCACATTTTCGACAGATTTCGTAAAAATTTGAACTATAAACGCTTATAAAAAAAAATTGTGCCTATGTATTCTTATAATTTTTTAATCACTTTAAGAATAACTTATGAGGAACTTTGTATTAAATTTTCAAGTATTTTGATAGGGCCAAAAAAATTTTATCGACACTTCAAAAAAAAATTTTCAGACAAATTGAAAATTTCAGTCGTCTATAAATATCTCAAAAAAAGTCAAAATATTTTGAAAATTTAATCATGTAAAGAAAATACCAATCCTAATAACTGCTAAAATTTTCAAGTATCTAGGACTTATACTTTTTGAATAATAACAAATATTTAAAATCGTTTCAGGATAAATCGTTATCGTTACGCTATTTCGTAAAAATTTAAAATTCAAACGCACTTAAAATTTTTTTTATAATGATACTTCGAGTTTTCTCTATAGCTACTTGAAGGAAAACTTATGGAGAACTTAGTGTTGTATTTTAAATCCTTAGTTATAAACGCAAAAAATTTTATGATTTTTCAACTTCAAAATTACTTGCAAATTTTCGCGTTTTCGACAGATTTCGTAAAATTTTGAACTATAAAAGCTTATTAAAAAAAATTGTGACTTACGATTTTTAATTTTTTTTAGCTACAATAAGACAAACTCATAAGGAACCTTGTATTAAATTTTCAAGTTTTTTTGGTCGTCCAACATTTTTTTACCGACACTTCAAATAAAAAATTCTCAAAAAAAGTGTAAATTACAGTGGTCTATAAATAATTCAAAAAAAGTCAAAAATTTTTGAAAATTAAACTGTATATAGAGAACACTAACATAAACATTTGGTGAAAATTTCAAGTATTTCAAGTGATTATTTTTTGAATTACAACCATATAAAAAAATCGATTTGGTCGAAAACTGATTTTGCGTAAAAATTCCCGTTTTTCTGTCATTTTTTTTTTGTTTTTCTCGATTTTTTTGAAAACTGTTGGAAAATGTTTACTTTTGACCTCTATAATGCACCAAGGATCTTCAATTTTACATCGGAAACCACCCCCAAAGTTTGAAATCGAAGCATTATTTCGACTAGTTATGCTGTACACAAACACAAAAAAAAAAAACAAAAAAAAAAAAAAAACACATCATTGTAAAATCAATACATTCATCACTTCGTTCAGAATCTAAAAGGCCATACCCTACCACACACAACCAAATCTACATTCATAATCATATGGCTGTATGAGAAAATTAACCTAACCTACCATATTCTCATTTTTCTCGATAAAATTATTAAATATGGATTAATGATGTAAAATTTCAGAAATTTAATAGCTTAAATGGAACTTCTTAAAAACTATTTGCTATAGATCTCCTTTTTATATATAAAACATAATGAATGTTAAACTAGAAAATAATAAATAAAAAATAATTTTGTACCATATATTATTATATTATACATAAAAAATATTTCTTAGTTTTAAGTACAATGACAAAATAAGAAATAAGTAATATTAAATATCAAAACACAGCCTTAGAACTTAAATTACCAACTCATTTATATATAAAAAAAATGGTACAGTTACATAATTTATGGGTACGAAATAATATTTCATATGATAAACATTAAACATATGTTAGTAACATAATAAAACAAATCAGAAAACAATGGAATTCAAATCAATCACCTTTTTTATCCCAGTCTGTAGTTTTTGGCAGAATTATACTATCTACACTGAAAAATGAAACAGAACTAGAATTTACAATGGCCCATAATGTAGGAATATTGTCATTAGGATTTGAAATATTGATGTCGTATATATTTGGAAAGCGTTCCAAATCATCTCTAAAATAAAATATAAATATGAACATGTTTTAAATAATATTATAAGCATAAAATGTTGTTAAGAAAAAATTTACTATCATACTCGAAAACAATGACTCTAAAGTCTGGTGGAGGTCTTAATGTTTTTGGAACATCATTATCTGGATAGTAAACATCATAATGTATGGAGTGTTTACTATTGGTATATTTTGTTGACTTGTTATGAAGAGTTGATGGTTTTATTGCCAATAGTTTATGCCTAATGTTACCTAAATTGAAACACAAGACATATTTTTAAAACAATATATATTATATAATACTTAAACAGTAGTTAAGGTACCTTATTATAAATGTTGTGCATGCATTGTATCTGTTTTATAAACATACAATATAGCTAATTCCAATTTAGCAAAATTCATTTTATGTTGTTAATTTAAATATTAGAGTAAAAATTTACATGCAATCTAATTTAAAGGTTAGGTAAATCTAAGAATATCATCTGTGAACTCTCATTGGTATTTTATTTTTATTTTAAGTTAAGGCCATTTTTAAATTTATAATAATTGACATACTTATAAATCACTTAAAAAATAAACATAAAAAAACTGACAAGAGATAACAGATAACATTCTTATTTTTAAATTTAATTTTAAGTCAATTTACAGTAATATTAAATTTAAGCACACAAAATGGACTTTGTTTAATTGCAATTTGTTATATAGTAGGTTCAATAGAGAAACATGTAGGCATTTTGCTCTATTAACATTTCAACACTTTCTAAATATATCAGAATTTTATTAATTTAATAATTAAATAGTATTACTTGGTAGATTTAAATGCATATTTAGCAGTTTTTCTTCAGGAATAGTATCAGATAGTGTAGATTCTGGTACTTTGCTGTCAGATTCATTTTTTTCTGTTTTACTAAAATTTGAATTTTGTATTTCAAATTCATCATTAATATTTTGATTTTTTTCATTGTTTTCAACATCAAGAAATTTATTAGTAAAACTAATTTCGTTATTAGATGTAGAAAAGTTATTTCCAGTACTCAAGCTGAATGAAGAATTAATTCCCATAATTTTGTTATTTTTGGAATCTTCACATTTATTCTCTTGAATTTTGGTCAAATTAGTAGTACCACTTAACACGCTCATGTTTTTATCATAAATTGAAGTGGAAGCTGTCATATTCAACGTATCAAGTGAGTGAATATTTTTAATTTCTGTAAATTTCAATTTTTTAACTCTAGGCTCATAAATATTTTTTTCAACAGACTTTATAGTTGGAGGAATATTTTTCTCATAGACAGGATATATTCTAATAGGTTGTAATTTGGGCACTAAGCTTTCTTTTTTCAGATTTTCTAAGCTGGTTTGTTTTTCAAAACTTTTTAAATCAATTAATTTAACACTCCCAGAAATCACAGCAAGATTGTATGAGTAAACATCATAAAAAGGTTGTACATTTTGTGGCACATATTGCGATTGTGGAGCATATATAATCTCACAATGAGTTTTGAGTTTAGGAGAGAGTATTTTATTGAAAACTTTAGAAGATTCTTCAGTCTGCATAGACCTATAATTTGCATTCCTTTTTTTTTTTTTTTTAATTGATAGATCTGGATGTTTTAATACATCTTTAGAATCATACGCATTATTTTTTAGCTTGTCGTCATGTTTAAATACTCGAAATCCTAATTTAACCAAATAACCATAGGTTCTACATAATTCAAACGTACAACCACTTCCTGCAGCCAACAATAAGGAAAACGCATTTTTAATTGACAGTTTTCTTCCATTCCATTTTAATAACAAACATTTCTGAAAAGAAAATTTTAATTGAAAAATGTAATACACAGCAACATTGTGTGATATTGTTAACCATTGAGATATTTACTAATTTTAATTTAAATTAAAATAACAAATTACTACAGTACCTATACTTTATTCATGTTAAGAAGGAACCTTGATGGCTGACTTATGCACAATACATGGTTTTGTTAAATGACAAGTATATAAATAGTTGACAAAAATTGGTGGCCTATATGAGGTTCCATCTTAAACTGGATAGAGTGTATTTAGAAAATGTTTCAGAATTATCAAATCAAATTAATTGTTTATTTCCAAGTATAGATCAAGGTGTTAAAATCTGATAAAAAATATGCCAAATTTTAAAAGATTTTTTTAATAAAAATATAATTATGGTAATAAATAAGTGAATTTAATTTATATCTTGAAAATATTAATACAAATAACAGAATAGTTCACCCAGTCAAGTAAAATATTTTTGGTAAATTATTTAAACATGAATTAAATTTTGATGCTTCTAAATTCGTATAGTGTACCTCAGTGGCGTGGCAAACTTCATTAAGTTATGAGGCACAGTTATATTATTTTTTAGGTAAATTATAGTAATTTATAGTTTATACATCACATATTATTAAAAGGTACTTTCCTGTTATACCAGACTATGGCTATAATCGCAACTACCACCCAAGACTACCTCCGTTATCGCAACTACCGCTGTTTTTTTACGAAACATCACAATCCTGTTATCTAAGACTACCTTATTTTTATTTTTATTAAGAGAATGTCCTACATGCGGGGGCGATCTTAATTAATTTTTTTGTATGTAGGTATTGCGGAGATGGCCACATTCGAATTGTATTTATTATATATAAAGAAAAAGAAAATATCGAAATCATTTGTTATATATTTTTCACAGCGCACACCAGAGGTGCTATAGCCAGACTAGTCAGACTTGGCGTAAATGTAAAAATTATAAATACAAAAATTATGGCCATACACACAAATTATGTAATATAAATAAAAAAAAAAAGAAATAATTTTAATGTTGTCACCAAACACTATCAAAAATGGTAAAATGATATTATATAATATTAAATATTAAATGAAAAAATAATAAATCCACAAATAAAATAGTGAAGAATGATGGACACACATACAAATTAATAAATCAAATTATTAAATTAATAAATTTCAATAAAAAATCTCATTATTTCATATTTATATAGTGTATTTGTGACGCTAAAACGCAGCCTACGGATATCATTCAGCTAATTGTGATAGTCGCATTAACAGAGGTAGTCTTGGGTGGTAGTTGCGAAAATAGCCATAGTCTTGTATAACAGGAAAGTACCATTTTGGTAATCTTAGATAACAGGATTGTGATGTTGTCAAAAAATAAGGTAGTCTCACATAACAGGAAAGTACCTATTAAAATAAATACTATAAAAAAAATAGTTAGATTTTAACATGCACTTATTTAAAAATGTTCTTATAAAATATTTTTAAAAAACTTTATTATTATTTGAAATTAAAATGTTTCTAACATAAACTAGATCATAATTTACTTCACGAAAATATTGATATTTAAAAAAATTGTAAAAAATTAGCCATTTGACTTAAATAAGTGTTTTTACCATATAAATTTTTCTAAAAATCAGATTTACAAATTGGCTATATTGAGTATTTCGAAAAAAATTTTTATCAATTTTTAAGTTTTTTATTTTCAGTATTAAAAAATAAAAAATGTATTCTAAAAATGTAGCGCAAGTGTCTATGATTAAAAGAAATTTTTTTTAAATATTGATTAGAACAAGTTATTTCATTTGTCGGAATGTCAGATCTCTGTGGGACACCCTGTATGATAAATTGAATAAAATGTTGATTTGTATTTATTTTTATTTGTTGCTATTTTTGATTTTTTAGGGCATATTTTACGGTTTTTTTTGGTCATATTATAGCATATATTTTAGGGTTTTTGATGCTATAAAATCCGAACCCTGCATATAATATATAAAAATAGATGTAGCAATAAAACATTATTTAATTAAAATAATTAAAATCTAATTATTAAATAAACATAAAATAAACAATTACCATTTCTAACAAGCATAAGCATTCTTCTGGGTATAAATACAATGACTTATTCAATGAATGTGAAAAATTTTTGGTAAGATTTTTTGTAATTTTTGTTAGTTTTGCTAATTTTAAATCGTCATTCCATTCAGCTTCAGCTAAAGATGCACTATAAATAGTATAAAATATTAACACAAAAATAGGGATAGATAATTTTTCACATCAATACAATTTGGCATAAAATAATGTACAAAGTTCATTAGTGTTCTGGTATGAATCTAGTGGAATATGATAATTTTACCTGACACCTCTTTTGTATATTGTATGTATCATCGATGTATTATGTAGGTATATCATAAATACATGATAATTATAAATTTAAAATATAATTATTATAAATATTTAGATATAAAATTTTTCAATATAGTGAAAAATTAAATATTAAGATGTCAGCATATATTTGTACTCTCTGACTTACAATACATACTTGATTTTATGGTTCACAATAATGATTATTAACATAATTATCACTAAAATTCTGCTGTAACCTGTAGGCTAGAGAGATAAAAAATGCTATCATTCTCTTAAAGCAACAATGAAATTATAAAAAAAATTTTAACTAAATTTTACTAAGAGAAAAAATGTTATCATGTAATTCTATAGAACTGTAGTGAAATTTAAAGAATTGTTTTTGATCATGATACAACTAGAATGAAAAAAAATTATAATATAAGATCAATATTAACTGAAGAATAATATTATAATTTTTTTAAATAATTCTTTGATTATTCTCGTCTCCTTATTCCCAAGAAATTGGGATAATTAACACTAATGTATTTAAATTTTGTTCAAAGGTACCATTTTTCAATACGTGGCTGTTCTAATAAATGTTTTTTGATGGACAGTAGTTGATTGACATCTTCTACGTTACACTTTAAGCTGCTCTCACTGATCAGTTTGTGTGGTGAACCTATAAATATCCTATTGAAATAAAAAAGCAATAAGGAATTAATTATAAATTAATATAGATCATCAATAAAGTGTTTTATTTATTAAAAATAAATAAGTAAGAACATTTTACAATCAGTAAAATAAAAAATAATAAGTAAATTTGTTGCGAGATACTGGGATTACCATGGTAAAAAACTGAATGATGTTATGGGGTGTACAGGGACATAAAATGTTTGGAATTTTAAATGATTTCGGTAAACTACATTTAGGTACTTTGGGTTTTGATTTACTTGTCAGCATCCATTGTAATGTAAATAGTAGTTTGTAACCAACATGTACTGGTACTGCATACCACAATTTGATAGTTAAATATAATTTATTTTTTAGTGGTTTTTAATATAATAAAGATTGAGCAAAATTTGAATTTAAAGCGTTAAATTGTTTGTGACTTAGCGAGCTTAACATCTTAAATCATAAATACTGAACTATTAAATGTTTAAGTAGCTATAATATACTAATATTACTCATTACTACTATCACAGAATAATATAACTATATTATGATCCAAGCCAGTAGCCACATGGCACAGACCACAAATTGAGATAGTATGCCGTATGGCGTATGAATGTATGATGGTTTCAGGTTTATGCCGAAATTAGCCGAATTGCTGACTACGGAAATGAGGAATGAGGAATCAAGGTTCAAGGATATCAAACGAGTCATTTTAACGTGAAAGTCGTGAAGCATAATCCTACTCTACCTTATCATATCAGGACAGAAGTGTGCTAGCCATAGAAAAATAAGATATAATATTGTATCTATAATCGTCAGTGGCGTTAAGAGCGGAATTTTTTTAGTAATGACGGGATTTATATTATAAATATTGAAGTCTCCGTTATTAATGTTATTATGGACAAAACAATTTTGTGAAATTAATTAGTAATTACATAATAAATCAGGGGCCAGGGGAGGCTCAGTAGTTGCTGTCAGCATCCCATCAAGTTTTTTTGTAGTAATTATTCCACATATCTGTGGACTGTGGTACCAACTTTCAGGCCACAATTGTCCGATTGGGCCAATCACGAAATTTCGTAGGCCTGATATTATTCTGTGATATTACCTTGTGTTCTTCTGTCATCCCACATTACATTGTACGTGTGACGTCACATTAAGTTCATTGTTGGTTGCGTATTACCACAGAACCTATTAGGTCAAAGGTATTACCGTATTACCTATATAAATTATTGTACATTTGCCTCTTGAAATAACAACCGCGGGCTTATCAATTAGCATACTTCTTATTCCTTTTTCATATAATCCGTGCTTTTATTATGGGTGCAAGTGGATAATAGATAAGAATATTATTATACAATTCTATTTCATGGATTATGGAACCTATGAGTAGTATGAGTTATAAATTACATTGTAATTAATGTCTAGCAATCATTTTTACTTGGTTTAATGAAATTATAATTTTTGTTTGCACAATGATTTTAGTCTTATGACGTTATATAACCAAATTATACCATCTATAAATCATCACTGAAGCCTACTTATTGTTTAAACATCACGTAAGTAACCCATGATTCTGTACATTTTTAATTCCAGTTGGTTAGTTTGTGATATTAGGTCGATACTTATTGTTTCTATGTCCACATATTATGATAAAAATTATTATGATTTATTAGCTACTTTATGCTTAAACTTAAATTATGTAATAATAAGGAATAACTAAAATTATTTTCAGATGTTATTGTAGTTTCATTTCTAAAATGTTTAAATTTAGTATGTCTAATAAACATACTACTAACATCCAAACTGATAAGGATCTTAAAGAAGAAGGTAATCGCTTATTCAGTTACAAACAATATGAAAAGGCTATTGAATGCTACAATAAAGCAATTGTAAGTAAAATCAATACTTTGAAATTGTTGTTGTATTGATTAATATTGATTGTATACTAATTACATATTTTCCCCTTACAGATAAAAAACCCTGTTATTCCTATATACTTTACCAATAGAGCTTTATGTTTCTTGAAATTAAAACAATGGGACAAGGCATGTACAGATTGTCGACGTGCTTTGGAAATGGACTTCAGTTTTATAAAAGGTTGTTTTTTTTTGGGTATTGCACTTATTGAGTTAGGAAGCTATGATGAAGCCATAAAACAATTACAAAGAGGTAAAAAAGTTATATGTTAATTTCTTCAAATTATAATATTAGGTATTAATTTTAATAACTTGTACACTATTTTTTTAGCACATAATTTAACAAAAGAAAAAAAAGTTAACTATGGTGATGACATTACAAGCCAACTTAGAAGAGCTCGTAGACTAAAATGGGAGAAACAAGAAGAAGTGAGACAGAATCAAGAAATAGAACTTCTGGTAAATAAAATCGTCTTTTAAATGTATTATTTAACATAAATTAATTGTATTTAATTAAATTAGTCATACCTGACAAGACTTATGAATGAAGATATGGCTCGTAAAGTCAGTGAAATTAAAAAACCATCTGATAATGAAAATGAAATTGAAGATTACGATAATGATGTTATGGAAATTAAAAACCAAAGTGTAAGTTGGTCTTATAAATAAATTGCTTATATGTATTATACTGCATTTTTATTTTTAGGAGAAATATGCTGCTGAACTACATACCATATTTTCTAAGAATGACGACAGACGGAAGGTAATATAGTAGTTTATATAAATTAAACATAATATAATATAATTTCTTTGAATTAAATATTTTTTTTATTAGAAACGTGAAGTACCAGACTATTTGTGTGGGAACATAAGTTATGATATTTTACGAGATCCTGTTATTACTCCAAGTGGCATAACTTATGATCGCAAGGATCTAGAAGAACACTTAATGGTAAATTAAAATATTTTAATAACTTAATTCATAATAATGATATAGAACATTTTATAGAAAACTTTTTTATAAATGCCTACTCTCATTTTGATAGTGCGTGATTAATTATTTAGTTTATGGATCTGATAAGGTAACGAAATATTATCTTTTCAATTTTGCTACTTTATGATTTAAGATATTATTTAAAAAATATGACCTGTTAAATATGTATACATTTCACATCCACTTTACGGATTTTTTTTCACGAATAATTTATTTTTACACAATATGGATTATAATTTTTACCCATTTCCCTAAACAGAATATTCATTTTGTACATTTTAGAGAACATAACACTGGTATTCTTTGTCTCCATCTTATAAGTGTGTAACAATATACCAAGTTTATGCTCAGTTGGTCACTTTTAGCTTCATTAGTTGTAAAACAATGTGGATTTCCATTTTTTTGTAAAGTGTAGAAAATTTCTATTGATTTTGTGAAATTGATCCAAATTATCATCCACTTATATTATGAAAATGTGTATTTTTTACAACTATGGATAATTTTATTTTTTTATTTAATCAACTAATAAGTAACAATATTTTCAATTTTATTATCACCAGAAAGTTGGTCATTTCGATCCCGTTTCACGTCAGCATTTAACTGTTGATCAACTCATTCCAAACTTAGCTTTAAAAGAAGCCGTTGAAGCATTTGTAATGGAAAATGAATGGGTAAATTATTATTGCACTTTGTAAGCTTAGTTTTTTAAAGATTTTACTAAATAAATATATATACTTAATCTTAATATCTTTTTAATCTTTCAAATAGTTGTCAATATTAACTTCCTATATTATAATATGTGTACCATTTGTGTTATTATTAATCTAGTTACATTTCAAACTATATAAAAAAAAAAATTAAAAATGATTATTCAATCTATTTTTAGCTATTTAATAATTCAGAATGTGGTGTTATATCTTAAACTATTTAATGCACATTAATTAAAATAATTTAACTCTATACTACAATTTATTTATATAAAGAAATCATTTGTTAAGTTTTAAATAAAATTGTATAATATGGACATGAATTATATGAGGTCATAATTGGTACTACATATTTGAATTTGACTTTTTTCTTACAATATAAGTTAAAAGTTATGATGGAAATTAAAAGTTATAAATCTGAATGTGGTTTGTATCATGATACAAAAAGTTATAGATAATAAGATATATTATTTAAATGTTTAAATTATTATTTTTAAATACCTGCAAATTGTATAGCATTGATAGGTATAAGAATTTAGAAATGTTTAATATTTTTACACTAATCAGATTTATTATATTTTTACCCATTTTTTTTTTTTTTTTTTTTTTTGTAAGTCAGTATTTTAATATTAAAATATTAACTAATATTAAATTTTTTATTCGACTGTATAATATTCATTTTATGTATTTATATTATTATTTTGTTTTTTAATACTTAAACTGTAAGTTAAACTTGTATGTGTTTATAATAAAGTAAACTATTTAGATCTTAATAAAAGTTATGCTTAAAATATCTACCTATGTATCTACTTATATTATAATGAGCATGAACAAACAGTATGTTTAATATTTCAAAGGTCTAACTTCTTACATTTTTTATTATACTCTAGTTAAAAATGTTATTTTTATTATTATTATATTGAACTATATAGATAATAGTATTGCTTATATATTATTTCTTTCGCGCCTTGTTTATAGATTTAATTAAGAGCATGGATTAAAAGTTATTGTGATAATATGAAATGTGTAAGAAACATTTGTTTACTTTTATTTTTTAATATATTATTTACAGTTCACTTTATCTGTATAGTTATTTAAAAATATTTATTATGTTACAAATACAAACAACTTAAAACATGTTAAATGCTCAAAATGTATATTATGTAGTATGATATTATATATTTATATCTATTTTGTGATTAAATTATAGCAAAATTAATTTTTAATAGTAGTGGGCAACATACAAACATCTTCAGGTTTTGTGAACAAATTAGTTCATAGTTGGAGCTTTGTGATAAGTTAGATGAAAGTATGAGACACAACGTTTGAATATAAAGTTGTGAATGTTTGTTGGCACAGGTATTACATTTAGGTGCCTGGTTAATAAGAAATACATTTCATAAGAACAGTTTTCTATTATTATCTAAGAAATGCACTGAATGTAATATGAACACTGATTTGTAATTATTTTACTATTTGAAAAAATTATAGTTTATACCAATTTTAGATTTATTCTTAGTTTCAACATATTGAGATATAACTGAGTAATTTAGATGATGAGTAAGTAGAGTGATAAGTGTATCGATAAACATTATTAATAGGAAAAAGTGACTGAAGATTCATTTTTGTAGACCGCTCATGATAGTAAATTGTATCTGTTTGGTTCTTTTGAATGTTCAAAATACAAAATTCCCAATACTGCTAAAAATTATCAGGATAAATTGTTAAATTAAGAAAAACAGGAATATATATATTGACAAAATTAACTTTGTATTTTTGTTGTTATTCAAAATTAAATAACTATATGGACTTGAAATATGTCAAATGTTCATATTTTTCTGGGCTTGATATAATTTTCTATTTTTATACTTTTTTTTATGCTATTTAAAGGTATTTTAAAATATCTTCTTTATTTAAGTACCTATGATAATCTGTTATTTATGAATATTATCTTACGGAGACTTGGAACTTGTATGTATATTCTTATATTTTACTAGGTGTACCTACATTATCGCATAAAAATATTTAGATTAATTTTAGAATATTGCATAATATTTATTATTTATCTAGGTATTACAAACCTTTTCATTATTGATGACCATACTCAATTACGACTTATAAGCAATACTCAACACTTATAGGTACAGTAGGGTGATGCTGATTAACCTGTCCATTTTTTTTTTAAATTATTTTTTTTATTAGAAAGTTCTTTGCTTCAAATATTATCAACTATATTAAAGGATTATCACTGTAGGATAATGTTAATGTTAATGATAAATGGCTATGTTTTAAAAAATATTTTATCATCTTATAAGTAGGCATTTAAAAACTTCAACAGTTTGTGCTCACCATGTAACAGGAAGAGATAAATTAGATAAATCTAACATCCCAAAATTGATCTCTACTAACTAGTGACAATTCTATCTTAACCTTTTTTTTTGTTAAATGTATACTACTGTTAAGATTTTTTTTTTAATTTAAGAAACCATTTACTCCTTACTACTTTTCCCAATCATTAAAAAAGTACTGAGAAATTGAAAACCTACAATACAATATATATCATTCATCTACATAAAAAATATAAATTAATAAACACCTTCACAATAGATTAAAATAGTAGTCAAGTATTGAATAATATTTAATTTTAAGATTACATAATAATTGTTTAAATTAAAAACAAATTGTGTAGATAGGGGTTACCAATATTTTAATTGATATAGCTGCTGCAGAGGTTTATATATTATTTTGTTGGGAAATAATTGGTCAGGATATTTATTCCCAACTACATAATATATTGAACTAATTTAGTGGTATATGTAATACCGTTACCCAAATACTCGATGACAATAATATACAATATACATTTTCAACGAAATATTTTCCATTAAAAAATGCTGATCAAAAGAAGATTCCAATGAGGCAACAAAATATTGTTCAATTTATTATTATTTTAGTATACCATAATAGGTATTATTGGTAGCATAAACATTTTTTTCCAATTAACATTTTGAATTTTCCATAAAATTACGTTACTGACCAGTGGCCACATTTATTTTAGACTTGCCTAATAAATTATTTAAAAGGAATCAAAAATAACAAAAGATTCGATTAAAAAATAAATAAAACTGGAAAATAATTATTTCCAACTTGATATTGTTTGTTATTGTTATTCCAGATGTAGCTCACCCCATCTGTTGGTGATCGCTGCAACTATGTTCTAGCGTTATAATCAGACCAAAAATTACCTGCTCTCACGTATTACGCACATATGACATTGTGCTATATAAATACAGTATTTGACAAGCTATCAAATGTACTTGCTTCGGCAGTACATATACTAAAATTGGAACGATACAGAGAAGATTAGCATGGCCCCTGCGCAAGGATGACACGCAAAATCGTGAAGCGTTCCACATTTTTTTGTCCGACAGTTCTTTGGTTCCCCTGTTATTTTAATATTATTTCATATTTGATTACTTTTGAAAGTATAATATTATGTAATGATATTAATATTGTTATTGTATGACTAAAATAATTTTATTTTCACGCGTATTAATACTAAAATTTGATTTTATATAAAATATTGAATAAATATTCCAGTTTTTTAGTTTTTCTCAATAATAAAAAATATACTATTTATTATTTCTGATCAAACTGTCATCCAAGTACTTAATAGATAAATTTAGTCCCAAAAACCACTCTCCCCCCCCCCAAAAAAAAACCATAATTTTTAAAGTTCATTTTTTTTTTATTCGAGACGTGATTAAAAATTAACAAAATCGTTGGGATAAAAATTTGAAAATCGAATCATATCATGTCTTTTGAGTTTACAATGTACAATGTAGTACAATGTCTCAAATATTTTTTTAAGTAATAGCTGTACAGTCAGTGGCGGGTATAAGGTGGGGAAATAAGTGTATAACCCCCCCCCCCCCCCCCCGGGATCTTCCGTGATCATATTTTACGTATTAACCACAGACAGTACCTATGTTAGTCTGTGTCTCCGTGATTTTTTCTGTCGTCTATGAACTGTGATTAGAATATGCGATAAACACACAAATTAACTTAGTACAGAAATCAGTGGGTACACCATAGACATAATATATAATGTAAAACAATAAAACATTATATTATACGCCTATGGGCTATGATATACGTGTTGGTTTGGTGGAGCGATCAGAGCTATCTTCAACAATAAGTATGTATAGGTATATTCTTTAAGTAAAATTTTTACATGGGAATTGGAGGATGTTATCTATCGTTGTTAAAGGATCATGTAAAATGAGTAAGTATGGATGCTTTGTTTCTATAATGTGTTTTTCCCTAGTTCAACGTTCATAATATATATAACTTGCACGAAACATTTCGCAATGAGCAACATTATATTATTATTGTTGAACATACATATTACACATGCAAATTATATAAGTTATATATTTGTACGAAACATATAAAATTAGGTTATCGAAGTATTGCTGCGTATTATATGTCCACGGGTAAAAGCTTTAAAAAAATATATGATACTACATTGCGCAACAGATTTTTATTAAGTCTAAAATAAAACAAAATTATGTATTCTTACGTACTTACATTTCTTCAAAAATATTTGTATATTTTAGAAATTGTCAATAAGACAATAACACATTATACACACTTATGCACACTTGTATAATTTATACATAAACAGTTTTCAAATTGTTTTCATCCGATAATATAAACGAAAATGTATATAATATACCTATATAGGTACCTAATAATATATATAACAATTAAACAATAATAATTGCCGTGTCCGATTTATTGTTAGTACCTACGAGCTACGTAGTCCTACACCATAGGTATAATAATAATTGTATATTATATAACATATGATTTAGTACTAACAAGTGTTATTTAGGTATATTATACACAATATGCACATAAATAATTATAATATAATGTATAGGTATATAAATTGGCAGTTTTATTTAAAAAGTGAAATGTATAATGCGATATTCTAGCCAAATGTATTTACACCAAGCGCATTAGGTAGGTTCATATTTTATAGTAGTATAATCTACATCGTATATAATACACATAATATGATGGTGTATATAATATATATAATTATATAGATATGATATATTATCATAGAATATAGGGCATTAGTACATTGTGGGTATTGTAAATATTTACACTGAATACACTGTATACATATCTTCTATAAACTGACACGAATCTATAATATAATATTATATTGGTATATTTTTTTCGTTATCATCAAAACGTTGGTGGTAGAACCTTTGTTTATTATACAATACTAATATTATAACTATCTGCATCTCCATAATACAACTGATAAGCTGTACATCTAGGTATATACATTATACACGGATTACGACAGTCGATAAAAACTAAAATTGCTTCCATTATCTTGTTTTTAGGTATATTACTTATGTACCTATATACGCTTCGTATAGTCGAGTTTCTTAAATTAAATTAATAATTAATTCATAATATAAAATAATATATAAAAATCAATCTATCTGCGTTCCCTAGTATACTACCACTACCTGTAGGCGGTACTAGAGAAATATACCGAAGGATGCAGGAATAAAATATTTTATTAATAGGATTATATACCTATAATAGGAATGCAAATTGAAAAAACCGAATTGATTAAACAAAATTGCATAGGCCATTACACTCAAGAACTATTAATTTTTCTCTTGTCATCTCACACCCTGTTTTCTGGCGTCGGGAGAGGGGGAAAGTCATTGTATTTCCCCCTCGAATCAGACTATATTTAGGGGCAATCGTATCCCTATGCCACCATGCAATCACAATGCCGTCGTCTATATATGATTCTGCTACCCTAATAAATATCTTTTTAATTTACACACACAATATGTATATAATATAAGTATATGTATAGGATTATTCGTCACAGCCAAATTCGTTTGAATATACAACAATAATTGTTTATATTAGGTATATACTATAACGGCATGTGTGGTATATTATGGGTATTATACTGTGCGGGTCGTCGCGCAAATCTACTTTGTCAGGTCCACGGCGCTCAGCACCAGCTCCTGTCGGTGTTGATCGGTGCAGGAATCTCCGCCGGGCATGGAAGACGTGTTGTTCAGTTCCTCGAACGATTTGACCATCATTTTGGTGGCCACGTTTAACGAGTCCTCGAATGTCAACGTTGACTTGAGGCTGGAGAGATTTTTGTTCGAGCTCACCTCGTCTTTCGTGTACAGATGGTCGTCCTGTTCGATCAGGTGTTCCATGCTGCTGTCCAGACTGGCTTCTGGAGTGGCCTTAGGCATCCTTTTCGCCTAAAACAGTACAGTGTTATCAACTATTGTGTATTATGCAATGAGCTACAGAGATATATTGACGGTTGCCAACGATGGAATATTATTATAATTCATTGTACAGGCATATTTTAATAATTCATTTAATATTATAAAAATAACATGAGTAAATGGGCACCACTTATTTACTGTACAGTATTTGGCATTGAGTTAATCGCTTTTATGGATATGTTAAATTTGAATTCATTGCTAACTAAATGTATTATTTTATGATATTAGTTATTGTATTTTACTATTAGATATTAGTATCACAGTTGGTTGAATACATTTTTGTGAACAAATTGAATTTAAATATATATATATATATATATATTATATATTTGTATATATAATATTATACTTTTTCAGTGTCAAGTTTTAAGTACTAACCAATACGTATCACTTTGTATTTAATTTTATAACTATTTATTTGGTCCAACGAAAACATTTTAATCTACAATAATTAAACAAAAAAGTATTTTGAAAATTTTATGGTGTACCTATTAAATAAATTCAAATATAAACATTTGGTCAAAAATCATGTATTAATGGGTATCTTTTAGTAACACTAGAATTTTTTTATTAATTGCTTTAATGGCAATATCAAAAAAACTTATCATGAAAATACTTGATATAGCCATTAGCCACTAACGCTGCAGACTATACCTTTTCAGAATTTTTTTCGTATACGATGATAAATAATTGAATTAAAATTTAATACACTTATTACAGCGATACCCACTTGTCCACGTTTTTATATTTTGATTTGATCATTTAGTATTAATTAACTTATCTTTATTATAAATTTTCAAATATAATATTGATTCACATTTATTTCATAAAACGATGACCAGAATAACAATGTAGTTAGTGAACAATGGCCTACATAGCCACAAAGGTAACCTATATGAAAATAACAATAATAACATTGGTGTTGCTATTCGTAATTACTGTAGCTAGTGTTGAACGTTGTTGACAAGATACATTTTTAATAGGTATATAAATACCATATAACAGCGTTTCCCAACCTTTTTGCAATGGCGACCAATACATTTAATCTTTATTAGGCACGCGTCCCCCCCCCCCTTAAAAAAAGTATGCCTTAAATAAATAAGATTTTTACTATAATCCATTTTATCATTGAGTTTTTTTATAAAATACAATACGAATACAATATACTGAATAACTGAATAATAATAACTTAATTAATAAATAAATAAAATAAATTATAAAAAAATACAAAAAATTAGTATAATAGAAAATTTAGTGTGAATATCGACTAGTCACTAGTCATTAGCACATTTACCGATAAGATAAAAAAAATTCCATAATCATAAAAACTTTACGTCATTTATTCTACAATACTAGTTATTTATACTATTTATCAATTTACGACTAAAATAACTGTAATCGTAACCGCGAGTCCGCGACCCATCAAAAAAATTTCGCGACCCATGGTTTGGGAAACGCTGCTCTAGTATAAAGAAAAAATGTTAAATTAATGAATAGTATTCAAATACTGTGGGAATTTGTTTTTTTGCTGTCTATCAAATATAAAGTAATTTCTGATAATTATTTGTTATTACTATGTAAAGAAAATAGTAAATACATAATATTTTACCTTGCTGTTTAGGTTTAAAATTACTTTTTTACAATATATGTTCTTAAGTTCTAAATTAAGGTATATTTGAATTATGTGAAAGGTCAATATTTATTTTATTTCTTAATTTTTAAGTTAAAACTTAATACCATCACAATCAAATTATAAAATATTTCTGTAATTTATTAGATTCAGAGCGGAGTAATGATACCTTCATGTTTCATGTTTAAGAGCAGAAAATTTACTTTATTAATGAATAGTTTCCAGTACTATACTTCCAATATTGTTCTTAAAAATAAGAATTAGAAGCAATTAAAAATACTTTTAATGATTTAATTTAAATATATTTTTGATATTTGGTGTTCATTAGGCACTAAGTGTTGCTATACTTCAAATTTTCAAGTATTTCTTTTGAAATTTATAGGGCACAAGCCTAAAACTATTAATAACAATTTAGTTTTACCCAATGCATACTCATATTCAACATTTTTCTACATTGTAATCTTAATTGACAGCCAAAAATGTTGAATATAGCTACAATATTAAAACATTTTATATATAAAAAAAAAAAACTCTTTATGTATACAATATAATAAATTTCTAGAATGGCATAATCTCATTTTAATCATTAATTTATTTTTATTTTTTATTTCAGTTTGTTAAAAAATTAAAAACCTATCCTGATTCTGGACGGTCTTCAACTCATTTTGACTAATTTGTTACATCTGTGTGACAAAATTGAACCAGAGCTTGGCATATCTGAAATTGTGCAGTAAGATAAAAAATAACCCAGTAATGGGTCGCGATCCATGGTTTGGGAAACGCTGCAAAAACCAATTATTTCTATTAACGCAAAATAACGAAATGTAGAAAAATTTCGGTCTTTGTATAAGAAACCCAAACTGATCCCTCAACCCAGTACCCATATTATAGCGGAGACATTTTATAACATAATGACAAAATTAATTTCTTTAACTTTTAACGAACCGTTATCTTAGATTGAAAATATTGTTAACAGCCCCGTTTAAATGTTTATTCCACCGGCCGGACATTTTATGACCTGGGTATAACATTTATAAAATATTCTATGTACCTTTATATTATACCAAGTAATTACTTACCTTTAGTACACACTACACACCCAATAATCCTTTCCGCCACAAATTCGTTAGTTTATAAGACCATAGTTATAATAGGTTAAGGGTATGTACAAACAACGAATAAATATATTAATTCATTACGTGGCCGGTGGTTTAAAATTAAAATTAATGTTGTATGAAATTATGATTTATTTTTGTTTATAAAATATATTAGCTAATAGCGCGTCTAAATATTAAAAAACCACCGTTTTCTTCAGAACGATATATGACGATTAATTCCGGAACAGGGGAGGATCGGGGTACAAAAAACCGCACCCTGCAGCATTTATACACCAGATATATTTTCAAAATTAAAAATATTCTCGAGAATATCTATAAAATTTGTATTAGGAAGAATAACTCCAATACATGAAATTAAAATCAGTGTGGTTTGTGAAATTAATTTGACACGTGTTGATTTCGCATGAGTTGGTTCCACTGCCCGACCATCCACGTCATATACATACACATACTTTTACATTTTGAAAGTCATATTTCCCGGGAAAGGGAAGGGAGGTGTCCCGTCCTTAAGACTTGGTTAATTTCTTTTAATATGTGAACATTAAAAATAATAGTTCATGGTAATCATACATCATCAATAGTAATAAAAAATTATAAAAGTTTTAAAATATGATAAGCATATTATAACACAGTACGACAATCTATGGCAAGTGAATGAAAATAATTTTTTGCATATTTTTGTGCCCAGTTACAAAAAATCATTGGTGTTTCGTAAAGACTGTTATTGAAGTGACGGCTTTTAATATTAACTTTTGAATTTTCTATTCAAGAATGTTAATAATTATAATACTACTATACTGGACAGTCTTGTAAAGTAGGTACTCGAATAAAATTATTTCAATAACAGTGTAAGAGTATTCAAAATACTTTTAAAAATTACTTGAACAAAGTATTTTAAATACTTTCTCAAAGTAAATGTATCTAAAATGTAATCAAGATAAACATAATTTAATAGGTACACGCACATAGGTAAGGTATTATAAGATCTAAAGGTTGAAACTAACGAGATTATAGTCTTTTTGATTTCATTCCAACCGGACATTTTTTTACTTTGTTTAGAGGATAATATTATTGCACTCAATAGTAGTGGCAGGTTTTATCACTCACCAAGGAGGGAGGAGAAGGCTATTGAGGCTCAACAATTTACGTAGTTGTATTTTAAATCTTTATAAAATTTTAATTAACATAATATGTTTTTACCGATATTCAAATCATTTTTTTTTTAAATGTATTTGTTTCACAATAATAACATATTTTAAATAGTTATATGGCTATAAATTTTCATCTGAGATCATTTATAAAAGAAATTATACTAAAGTAATAACAAGAATGAATGGTTTATTTAAAAAGATATTTATATTACATTATTAATATTCCAAGTTTCATTTTTAAACTTTTGACAATCGTTCAATACTATTATCTGTTGTCTGTTGAGACTATATTCTTCAATAAAGATGTTTTATCATAATTATTGAAAATTGTATCATAATACTTGTCTTAGAAAAATAAATTGCTTATTCCCAAGAGGGCTCCCTGCTCACTGGCTGATGTCCCCATATGGCCATATACCCTCCCTTAAACCCGCCACTGTCCAATAGTGTATGTTTGTTATACATAAATATTTTCCTTTAAACATCTTCCAAGAACTTACCTATTATTATATTTTAATGTCAATGCAATATCAGTGGTTATTACCTATGGTTTCCGCTGAACGAACAATACGAATAATAATGACCGCTTCTTTTTGGTACATGTTTATCAATATAGAAGGATAAAAATACGTCAATACTTTTCATGTTTAATAAAAACTTCCGTGCTAAATAAATTTAATATTGATGTTTTAGATTTGATGAAAGTCTATCACGGACGTGGAGGTTTTAGTAAATTAGTTTTTATGTGCTTCCTTCATTCTTCAATAAAAGTATTGAAGTAAAAATAAATTCGAAAAGACACAATCAATACAGTATCCTTTGGTGAAGTGTTGTAGAGAAATTTTTCAATTATTATGGGGAGGATTTTTTAAATTTGTTCAGGTGTAGTATAGCTTATAGTATAATGATGCAGGACTGGAATTTTTCAATTTTATGTTTATTTAAATGCTCGTTTTATTATGAAAATCCGCTTCATGTATAGATATTATTGACTTGAATTTGAATTTGTTGACATTTCATAGGCTTTTTAAGAATTTAAAAACTTTACAATTATTTTTTTTTTATGAGGTTGTGTGGTTTAAATCAAAATAGGAAGTCTGAATCATTGACGTCTCCAGACTTCTAAATTGGCGCGTTACAGATAATGCTCTGAGAAAATTTTTAAAATTCTAGAGGGGGGACAAGTGCCACCTCTTGCCACCACCCTGTGGACGCCAATAATTTGCATCAAGCCCATAATGTATCCTCCTACGAGGTTGATCCTAGACGTTCAGTGTTTAATTCATCATATTTTATTCATATACCTATTATATGTACATATTCTGTACCTAGTTTAACAATACGAAAATCGGGTGACTCACTTGTTGACAGACGATTTGCGGTTGCTGGTCGGCGGCCATGGACACGCGTTTTAGCGCCGGTTTTAAAACCGTCATCGGCACGGACTCGACGACGACTCCGGTGAGCGGTTCGGCAGCGGCCGCGTTGGCGGCAATCGGATGGTTCCGGAACGGCATGTACTTGTAGAACTCGGCCATTTTGTCGGAAGTACCGCCGCCCTTGTGCCGGCGACGCTTGAAGCAGAACGTCGGCGGACAGAAGCACAGCATAATGCGGACGGCGCAACAGCACACGCCGATGGCGATCATGCCGGGCCCGATGAACCGGAGCTGAACCGTCTTGAAGCCCTTCTCGCCGGTGCCCACGAACGCGATGATCAGACCAAGCGCCACGGAGCACAGACCCACGTACAGTAGCGTGTTGGCCGCCGCGCCCTGCTGCAGCTCGTATAGCCTCCGGTCGTCGCCATCGTCACCACCTCCGAACGACAGGGCGTCGTGGATCTGTTTGGAGTGGTGGTGGTGGTGGTGGTTTTGGGGGGGGGGATCCACAAAAAACACGGGTTACATCATTATTGTTTAAATATTTACTGGTATATTATATCAAGCCTAACTGGTCAAAGCGATTTCGATTTGATACATATTGGCGGTGAAACAACATATTAAACTATATTATATAACGACGAACCGCCGAAAACAACGACATAATGGTTAGTGGTTACGGACAAATGTTGCCAAATGCACTTGAGAATATACTAATAATCGTATACTTTGAAAATGTGGGAATTCTATTAAACGACAACTTAAAGTACTTTACAATTAATTTCAGTTAAATACATCAGTTATAGTAAATGCGTTAAGTTGTGATATAAGTAACTACTTAAATTAATATTTTTTAGTGTTTTTAAATTTCGGAAAATTAAATTCTAATAATAACACAACAAAAAGTCTGAAAGTGGGTCAACACAAATACTTATCGGTCTAGACAGCTGGAAAATACGTTAATAAATAAACACTGCTGCAGTGCTAATATTATTATAACGATATCTGAAAAAAAAAATCTGCCACGAATCTTTCTGGTGTGCATATCTGTGTAAATAATTCTGTACAATCCACGCAATTAAAATAAGGTTCTTAAAACTAAAAATAAAAATAAATATTAACCCTTAATTATTATCATTTTACCTATATACCTTTGAGTCGACTAAAAGTGTGAATGAGTTTAAAAAAAATATCAAACAAATTGCATTTAATGGTTTTTTGGTGTCGGATTTTTTTTTTCTTACTCATATATATGTTATAATAATTATCATTGGCACCTTTTTATGCCCAATAGGTACATCTTATAAATAAATTAAATTGTAAAAAATTCTATTTTAAATTTAAAACACGTCCGTTGACGATGATTATTATAAAGGAAATATAAGTAGTATTTTACATATCTGATTGGTACGATGTTACTTTAGGAGTAAGAGTATTTCTTTTAGTAGATAATAGAGTTATTTTAAGAGAACACTCGCTTTAATTATATGTGCACGATTAATAATATTTATACAATAATACGTATATTTTTCAAATAAGGAAACATGTTAGATATAAGCACATGTGGTTCTTTTGCGTATGAGTTTGCCTTAAATATAGATATGAATTATAATAGGTAAGTGATTGCAGGTTGTTGTACTTTGAAAAAGTTTCGCGAAAGCACTGATTTAGTACAATTTAATACACGTTTAAAGGAACACAATTAAGTGCATGTTTTTTTCCAGGAATATATTCAAAAGTTTTTTAATTAACAGTAACGTATTAATTATACCGACTAATAAATTATAACGTGTAATAAATAATACATATATATGAGTACAAAATCCGGACTGCCAGAAATTTTAGTAGTGTAATTTTTTTAATTAATTTTATAGAAATCAAATTTAAAAATAATTCTAAAGGAAATTTAATTTTATGTTTTTCATAAAAACAAAATGCGATCAAGTTGTTTCAAAAATTATTTCTTTCTATATAAGTATATAATATTTAATAGTGTAATATTATATAATGTTATCAAATTATAAGTTAAAGTCTCTATAGAGTCATTCATTTAAAAAAATAATTAAAATCATCGATTTTTTTAAGGTTATAATGTAAGCTATACTGTAATAGATAGTCATTATTTTTTTCAATTTTCAATAGATCCTTCTAATGATCAGATAAAATATTGAGTAAATAAAAAAATAATATATTTAAAAAAGGTACGGTTTTGGATCCAAAAAGTGTAGGCCATTATAGTAATAAAAGTTATAGTGGTTTTGCAGAATAATCCCAAAAATTATTTGCTGAATACGGCCATGAACTCCTTTTAAGATAAATTCAATAGACGACTGGCCAAAAGTTTTGAATTCAAAAAGGATATAATCGGAGATAAATGCGGGCAAACGCGTGAGGACGACTACTCGTGATAGCGTACGTATAGGTACTTATATAAACATATTATGTGTAGGTATGTAGTATTATGTGTCTTAGGGGAATACCTTCGAGATGAAGAATAAACACATAAACACATATATAAATAATATTATATAATATATACATAATATATCTGTAGGACGCAGGTAATATAATAATACAAGAAATCTTGTACGAAATCGCTACTATTTTTTTAATTTCTTTTATTACTTCTGGTACACACACGTGTACCTATACATCATAAACATTATATATATAATATACATATAGAGGAATTCACAAGAAAATTATGTGATACTGCGTTAAAAAAAAATACAAAGTGAGGTACATATTTCTATACGTTTTGTATAGGTTATATTTGGCTATATAATACGCTTGAACAAATTCGTATTTTATGTTCACATTTAGTCAAATTGTGATATACCTATTGGTATTACTTGGATACGGTTGGGGCGCTGGGCATCCTTATTTTGTGTCTTATTTGCCAACCAGTGAATATATATAAATGCACAGATGGCTGATAAATAAAATTGTTATTTTTAGAATGTGAGTTATTTTTTTTAGAACTTACTTGGTAGAAATACGATGAGCTTATGATCATTTTTGTTCCTCATTAAAAATAAATTTAGCCTCTTATACGTCACATGGTATCAATTACTCGAAATGTTTCCTTAAGCAGCCCTTTAATTGGGAGGGAGGGACTTTATATGACGACAATGGTTCGTGTACCACCACAATCATTAAATCATTGACCCCTTCATATGTATATTATTTATTAAAGCGTAGTCCTTTCTTTTATTTAAGTCTAAAGGCACTAATAACTTTTTCAGAGTTTGTATTTGATTCATCTAGTCATGTGAAAATACGATTTACATACGTTAACCGAAGTATACGAAATTTGTACACTGTTTTGTGTAATATTTTTTTTGACTTTCATGTTGATTTTTGGTTTTTATTACTTTTGATTTTTTTTTTTTTATAAAATGTATTATATATATTTAAGCGAGTATCTGAAATGCCAATATTTATTTTTGTATCATCTATATTTTAGTATGTTTACTAATGAGCAATGGCTTAATCATTATTAAATACACATCACAATTTTTGATTTACGTATACTATAGGTAGGTATACCTACAACTTATAATTGTTAGCTAGCTGTAATATATTTTAGTTATAGATGCGATAGGTATGTACATATTAGTTAAAAATTTTTTTTTTAAATTCATAAAGCTATAAAATTCTATCTCTGTTAATCAGTTACAATTAAAAGTCATAAGAAATAAGAATGTATAGAGGTATGGAGTTGAGAGACAAATAACTAAAATAACGTGATGAAAAATACTATAAATATTATCTAAAATATTTGTAAACAAGTGGTGAACAGTGCGCATAACGTTTTTCTATACCAAACTATTATGTAGTATGTACGTATTGTATATAATATATATATATATATATGTACAATGCACCGCACAATTGAAATATTCAACAACGCCGTTCGTATGGGTTTTTATTAAATATTTGATCGCATTCTAATACCATGGGGGAATATGATGATTCTACGATTAGATAATTTTTAATGAAATTTTTTAACCGACAATACTGTAATAAGTAATAACCATGATGAAATGAAAATCGCTTATTAATATATTATACTGTTGACTAAGCTTTTTTATGAATATTTAATTAAAATTATACTATTTAATGTTAAACATTTGATTATATTATCAGATGACACCTTAGTACCTAAGTAGATATTATACTACAATAATAATTGTCCATGTATTTCACATATCACATGTACTTAGGTATACATATACATATTGCATACAGTACACACACACATAGTTATCATGCGATAGTTTAAGATTTCTGTTTATAGTTGAAAGTAACAAAGTTAAAAAAGTTTTTTTGAACAAAATTGATAATTAGCAGAAAGTTATAAAATATAAAATTTATATTCTATATTAATACGTATTCACGTCTTACAATTTAATTGGTCAAAGTTTTTTTATAAGCATTCCAAGTTTTTAATTTGATGGTAGGTATATTATAATATTTATATAGTAGAATACTACTTAGGTTGTAGGTATAAAAAATATAAATTAAATATATACTGACACGTTTCACGTAACGACCTCCTACTATAATAATGCGATATTGCACAAGTTGATAATATTATCCTAGTTAACTGTTATTTTGATTATCAGCTATATTCTATACATTTATTTGAAATGCATGAATATAATATAAGGGTATGTGAAAAAAGCAAGAAGTTCTCTAAGTAAACATTTCATTTTAAAACTGATGCATATTTCATTATAATAGGCTGAAGGTAGAAGGCATATAGGTATACTTAGAATATGATTATAATATATCTATAGAACGCGTACATGCACAACACGATATACCGTTATAAGTATACCTATATAGAATTTTATTATTACAACAATTTAATATTACGAAGTTTATGGTAAGCTTATATTAACCGACTTCACGCATAATAACATAACTATTTTGAATATTTTTCTTTCCATTATTTGTTATAGAAATTATTGATGTTTTATATAGGGTCAAATGGGGTAATTGTAAATAAATTTTGTTACTTTTTAATATTTTTTTATTTTCTAAATTATAATTAACAATACATTTTCTTTCTCATCAAAACCATTCATAAACATATCCTAGGCTTATAAAATTTCCTACACAAGACCAGAATATTAAATCACTTAAGAAAAAAAAAATAATTTACATATGCCCCATTCATTTACATTTGCCCCATTTATTTGGGGTAAATGTAAACAATGATTTCACGTTATAACAGTGAAATAGAATCTGGATCTGGGGAATATGTAAACAACTTGTATTACCTTTTATTTAACGTTTTGATAGACCCAATACACACAAATTTACATTAGCCCCAAATATTATACTTTGACGTTCATACCTTCATGTTATTAATATGAAATACATTAAAAATGATTGGTTAATTTCTTATGATTATTATTTACAAATGCCCCGATTTACAATTACCCCATTTGACCCTAGTCTAATGACCATTAATATGATAGGCGCTTATGGGCGACTGCAGTAAACTCTCCCGATGGTAAATTATCCCGGGTTTAGTCCTGTACTACCTAACTGAAATATGTAAACTCTCCCGGGTCTATTCCTGTACTACCTGATGGAAACATGCAAACTCTCCCGGGTCTAGTAAAAATCATAAAATAAATTTAATATACATTTAAGTTGCGTTTAAAAATAGTCAATCATATATAATAACAATAATAATAATAACGATATAAATTAATGTCTTTAGCTGCTATGAGCTGTAATATTATAGTCAAAATACAATAAAAAATAAAATTTAAAAAAATGTAATATGCATTTAAGTTTATTTTAAAAATAGTCAATAATAATAATAATAATAATAATGATATAAGATACAAATACAAAATATACGTAAAAATGTTAAAATTATTGTTTTTGATAATAAGAACATACAGATTTAAAAAAAGTTAGGGAATCTATTTTTTTTTTCTAAAAAAATGTTTTAACTTTTAAAACAACTCAGGAGAGTTTAGTTTACATACTTCCTACAGGTAACTATAAAGTTAACTCGGGAGAGTTTACACATTTACTTTAGGTAAACATAATTTTGACCCGGGAGAGTTTACCATCGGGTGAGTTTACTATTTTTAAAAATCGGGAGAGTTTACCACCGCCCGCGTTTATATGACTATATGAGTAGCCAGGGCTGTATTACCGCTTAGGCTGTGTAGGCTAAATTTTTTTTGGTGCGACCCAAAAACTACGTTGAGATATTATTTTTAAATATAAATTATAAAAACATACAATAATATAATATATGAAATAATATTATTAGTTATAAAGTATAAGAAAATATATGTGTAGGTTCTAAAATGGTATGCAGGGTGTAACAGAAATATATGACAAATAACAATATATATATATTACAATAGTCGACCGGGCAGAAATTCGTTGCGGTGACGGCACGGCGGATAGGCCGTAAAAAAATTAAATCAATTTTTTATGATGAAACTCGACATAATGATTTAATTACTTTTGGAGGAGAAAAATTTAAAATTGATACCTTTTTAGTAATTTTAGATCATTTATTGAATGAACTTAACAAGAGAAGAGCTGCGTATCAAAATTTTTTTTTTTTCCATTTGCTTTTATTGTCATGCTCGAACGTCTATCACATGATGATATTATTAAAGGAGCTACACAACTTAATGAAATATACTATGATGATATGGATTTAAATATTTTAAATGAATTAATCAATGAATGTTTACATTTATAAGCACACATAATACAACTGGCTGACGATAAGCAAAAAAATGTTCCCAAACATATACATACATCTTCTGTGGTGACTAACTGTTCAGCTGATGAACGTTCTTTTTCTTGTTTGAAAAGAATAAAAAAATATCTATGATCTACGATGTCACAGGATCGATTAAATGCACTTGCTATACTAAGTATTGAACATGAATTAACTAATCAGTTATCATATGACGACATCATTGGAGACTTTGCGAAAAAAAAATCAAGACGTAAGACTATAATCTGAAGAATATGAAAAATAATTATTTGTTCGTATTTTTTTTTTTTTGTAATATGCTTAAGGAGTTTTCATTCATTAATAATAGTGTACCTAATATGTATTGATTTTATGTTTTTATTTTATCAATGATCATTTTTTACATGGGGTGTGGAGGGTTTTAACGTATCACTTACAGAAGTAAAATATCAATACCTATGAAAATTAGGCGGCAAATTTATTTCAGCCTATGGGCGGCAAAAACCTTAATCCGGCCCTGTGAGTAGCTACAAATTAAATATGATGTTTGAAAAGTTGTATTCAACGAAATAGAGCAATTTTAGTTTTTATATTATATGACTAATTATTATTTAAAATTAATACTGATATTTGTTATTTTTTAAGAAAAAGGTAGATTTATCGGTTCTTGTGTATAATAAAATAATAATAAAAACCAAAAAGTAACATCCGTTGTGAATACCACGCAAACCTACGATTCAGTAACATTATTAGACATAATTTATTATAATATGTCTTAAGTCACAGACTTACAAAGTTACAAATATTCTTAAACAAATATACATGTACCTAAACATGTGCACGACCTTCACAGCCGATAACAAATCTAAAACCGGGAATTTATTTATTTTGTAATTTATTCATGACATCAAAGAAGTTTAAAGAAACAAAACGAAAAATACAAAATAAAATAAATGGAAATTCAATAGTTGTCGAGCGTGAAAAAAAATCTTAAAACCATAATATTATCACGGATAACAATGGCACCGGTGCAAAAGCGTAGGTTCGTTTATATATACAATAACATTTTTGTTTGTTCTCGTGCTCGGATATAATGGCCATTATAATACATAAGACATAACATTGTATTATTGTTCTTGTACCTTACAGATATTGTTTTAAGGGCTACGAAAATAGTGGTTGAACGTTTATTTTACGATTTCGATCTCTTATGTAGGTAGGTATACGATATATTGCGTACCAATACTAACATTCGTTGGAATGGACGAAATTTTATTTTGAAGTTGAAAAATTTACAAATAATTTTCAAATCCTTTTTGCTTAATAACTGGAAAATATTCTAAGTGTTTTATGAAATTCAATTTGATATCGGTCAACGGGAATAGGTGCAGTTTATACAAACTGTAAATTTTTGTATGGTATTATTGTCGTTTTAATTCCTATTCATTTGGTTCAGTCTTGGAGATAATTAAAAAGTTTAAATTATTGCATCTTTAAATTTTAACAAATTTTATATGAATTTGCTATTTTGGGAATCGATTCATTTTTTAGTAACACGCCGCATATCATCAAAAATAAATTTCAAAAACAGTTTCATGTTTCTAAACATAAGGTTAGAACTTAGAACACCTTATAGTTTATAATACTCCAGCTGTGTGCATCTGAGAATAATTAGACTTATTTAGTGTACTAAATATTATATACATTATTTTTGATTGTTGGTATTAAGATATTTATTTATTTCACATAAATAATTAAAGGAGATGTGGCTTAATACTTTAAATATACTGTTGAAAATGTTGAAATATGTTTGGAATTCGAGAATTTATCACGATCATAGAGTTCTAACATGTTTTTTTTTATACATAAATTAATATATATGATTCAATAACTGTGTGTTAAATCTGTTTTATGGTAATATTATTTTTTTTAGTAGAATTATTGTACTTTGAGTATGACTATATTGACGGCATACACGTATAGGTAATATATGTTTCTTATCTGGTTTTGCTCATTATCCTCTGTGAAATTCAGATTATGTACAGATATATATATATATATACAGAAGGCGTTTTGATAATATATACTTATAGGCTATATAATACCATTAATACACGTAAATTAAACGAGTTCAAAAACACTCCCTTCAAATTCGTAGCGTTAAATTGAATCTCCCTTTGGAACCCCATAACTACAATCCAATTCGCATACCCTCTCAACTTGTCGGCTTTGGCCACAAGAAATGAAGCGGTGGATTTATCATTCATATACAATCTTATCAATGGCCAAATTAATTATCTGTATGTACTCGTATTAGAACATATTCAGTTTAAAGTCCATCTTCATCATCATAATTTTCTACATCTCATGTCATAGTACTAATTTAATTATAATACTCACCCGACTGGGTGACTATATAGGTGACTACTTATATTAAATCTATGTCTCTATATATGCAATATAATTATTAGGATAATTCTTGGCTTTGGTTGTTTCTCAGACCCATTAAATATGAAAACTAGTAAAGTTTTACGCTGTATTTTATATTTTTTCAAAAATCTATATAATTAAATCGTGATTCGTGGGTAATTATAATATACTAATATAGTAATATTAGACATCTGTTATTATTAATTAGTAATTACCTTTTTCATTTAAATTACATTACTCTATCGTAAAAATAAAAATATCATTTGTACTCTGTTTTATTTGACCTGAAGTTATACTTAATTTAAGTACTTATCTGTTCAATTGGGATTGCGACCGTTTTGTATAAATTAATAAATATTATTATTTATTATAACTTTTCAATTTGTCATAATCTCTCAAATGGGGTCGGTGGGGTAATGGGGAGAAACAATATTCGCGATGATGCCGACGATTTGGGAGTAATCGAGATTAATACAATTATCATCGATGCCAATACGTATTATTAACTGGAGACACCGTTTTGTATTCGAGTTATGACGACTCCGCAGTGTAGTATAGTAAATTAATATAAAATGTACCTGTACGGGTTTCCTGCACGCGTGGCGTCATAATTATACACGTGCCTATAATTGCGTGACTCGCGGTGATGTAATGTCACTAGTAATGAAATTGACCAACGCATTACCCTACGGGTGGGTTGTAGTACGAAGGTATCGATTTTTTAGGTTGCAGTGATCGTGTACAGTACACGACATAACTTTGTAAATGACGTAATATGCGCAAAAAACACTCATTTATAATACAATACAATATAAAATCTATAGATTATAGGTGTATACTATACGAATGTTCAGGATTTAGACTAGTACAGGATCGCAAAGGTTAGGTTAGGCATTTTGAACGTTCGATACGTGTAAACTTAAATAATTCTTATTACTTTTAATTTCATTATGTCTTCGCGACCGACAGAGTAGGAGGGTCTCTGAGTTCATTAGTACTTCTAATATTTAAATTATAGTACCTACACGATATTATTAATTTAATTAGTATGGAAATTTCTCACTTTTTTTTAAATCTATACTGCCATTCGTTCATACATAATTTAAGCAGCCGTGCTTAATTTTTGTACAACAAAATATAAATATTTAATTATAATTTAAAAAAAAAATGTTTTTGAAACAGAATAATTTAAAAAAATATATAACTACCTAATAGCATGGATTACATATAAATAGACAGTATAAAACTCAATAAAAGGCATACTAGGCAACATCAATACAATCATTTGTTGCTTATTATTTAGATTTAACTCACTAATGGCGAATTTTCGGCAGGAGGCGAGTAGGTACTTATTTCTTACTTCCACCAGCCTCAATGTGACACTTTAGTGAGTCAAATTCAAATTAGTATAAAAATCAAATAATGAACGAAAAATGATTGCATCGTCTTAATTAATTATTATTTAGTCTAAGCTAATAAGAAATATTCATTATTTGTATTACCTTTAGGACGTATATTAAATATATTAATTTTATACACCTATACGCAAAATATAGCAAAACAAAATGTAATACATTTAATAAAACAAAACATGTTTCTATCATCATATTAAATATAATAAAAAATATATAATATGCGCATGCATAGCCCATGTTACGTTTTGTCTTTTGGCCATCATACATTTTATATTTTGTATTAGTTTATGTGTGTTAAATGACCCCCCCCTCCCCCTTATAAGGCATTACGAGAATTTAGTTGTACATCATTATCTTGTGAACTGATGCATTCTAGGTATACTGAAAATAATAATAAATAAGACTGATTCATAGATTGTCGGGAAATCGGAGCAACGATTTGTGTTATTAAAATAAAAAGATATAAGTAACAGAATATTTTCGTCAAACCGGGCACGTCCTGTTAAACTTTATTTTTATTGTTCAATAGAAACGCGATTTTATTTATTAATTTTACTTGTGACGTGTTATAGTCTATACTGTACACACGTTATGTATTTTATATAGATAATAATAAATTACGAATATTTCAACAGATACTTGCCTTATTTTTTTTCGTCCATTTTCTATGTGGGTCAGCCGGCAGGTGTATGAGTATTGAACCATCCTGTGCCGTGCCATCGCTGTCTGGAGAAGGACCGACTGGTCCAGGCCAAGCCACCGATGCAGCTGTCTTATTCTGAAACATTTATAATATACCCAAATGACAAGAATATCGTTGTATTTGTGTGCATGTGGTTTGTAGATGGACTTAGGAAACAATTCATACGCACGAAACACGAAAAATGTTTAAATTAAATACGGTCTCGAACTCTAGCTTTTGAATCGCGTATATATTATAGAATAATATTTAAGCAATTTTCATAAAACTATTTATCTGATATCTCCAAAATTCAATTTCGTTTTGTAATACTTTGAGGTTTGGTTATCGAAATCTCCAGTATTAGGGTATACAATTTTAGTCCATTAAATACGATATAAACAAATATTTTGAAATTAATATAAGAAAAAGTATGAAATTGTCATTATAATCGTAGTCGTAGATTTATGATATTCAAGTATTAACTGTTAAAAATAATAGACATATATCTAAAAATATATTTTACTCTTTATTATTAATTATTAAATAAAGTTTTTGTAAATTTAATTTTGATTTTTGTGATAATTACATTTGTAGAAGTATTAAAATTAAACATGTGCCTATTAAAAATAACTGCTTCAGTGCTTATTAGTTATTGTTGAGTAATAGATTTAATAAAATTAATTTATGTACTTTTTGATTCTCCTATTATATTTTATTGATAACATGCCTTGTAAATACTAAAATATATTTGATTCTATTTTGGTTTAGCCTATTAAAAATAATAATTTAAAAATATGTATTACAAATACCTTATACAAATATAATATAGATAATCCGTATAAAAGATATCTTATAATGATTATAATATAATAATATATTTTAATATCTTTTAATTTGAATAAATAAACATTTTATCTTCTGTAAGGATAATTATACTGAATGACCAATTTCTTGAACATTGTTATAGGATTTTCTTAATTTTGAAGCGTTTGTGAAGTAGTTTTTGTAAGGTTGACATGAAATGTCGCGGGAGTTAAATACTATTAAAATAAATCCAAATTCGTGTTTCTTAACAATCTACATTTTATGCGACATTCGTGATTTAAACAAAGGACTATGGTAATTTTGAGATAAGCATAACGTTGCTCCAGGGTACTCCTTTATAAATTAGGTACCTACTTTTACAACGACTACAAAAACACAGTGTACTTAAAATATAACTCACAAAGTGAATTGGTGTCAGATTCAGCAATTTATTTTACACTGCTATTCTAACAAAATTAATGAAATTTAAATTGTTTCTCGCATTCAGTATATAATAAAAATCCATTAAATCAATACCGATTTTTAAAAATGTTCCTATATTATTTATAATGTATAGGTGAATTTCGGTCCTACAGAATATTATAATGACATTAAAATATTCAATTTACTCTTCTTCATATAATTCATAAATAAGGTCTCTTTTGTCGCAATTGCAGTAATTAAATATGTGATGACTGATGATATTATAATTAAATCCTAAAAAGTAGATTGTACCTTTTGTATGTTTATCAAAAAGAATCTGAAATGAAAAAAAAATTATAATATAAAGGTAACATATTATGTTTTTTTGAAGTATTCCTCTATTAACTAATTGCTTACTTAATGATTAATTTTGAGATAACTGTAAGTATAAAATGTAAAAAAAATGTATTAAATTGTATTGTAATTTTAAATAACTGACAAATTAATAAAATATAAATAAATATAAAATTAAAAAAGTGGGTAAGTGGCAGTGGCGTCATTTGGGGGGGGGGCAACTTGGGCAATTGCCCTAGTCTAACATTTACAACAACTTTAAGTCGGCACATAAAAAAATTATAAGAAGTTTTATATTTAGCTCGTTAAGGCTATTGTAATGAATCATTCAATCATATAATATTGATATTTTGATTAATAAATAAATTTATAATTATTTTATCAATTATAATATTACTCATAACAGAACAGCCACCGTGTCCGAGTGGGACAGTTGGTACTTGGCGCTCACGCATTTAGATTTTAGACACTAGACTCTGACAGTTGGCGCTCTGCAAAGTACGTACCTATTTCGTTCAAGCAAGAATTATTATATTTTAAACATTTGGTGAAAATTTCAAGTATTTACAGTGATTAGTTTTTGAATTACAACCATATAAAAAAATCGATTTGGTCAAAAACTGGTTTTGCGTAAAAATTCCCGTTTTCTGTCACTTTTTTTTGTTTTTCTCGATTTTTTTGAAAACTGTTGGAAAATGTTTACTTTTGACCTCTATAATGCACCAAGGATATTCACTTTTCCATCGGAAACCACCCCCCAAAGTTTGAAATTGAAGCATTATTTTGGCTATAGTTATAGTTATGCTTCACACAGAAAAAAACATACATCATTGTAAAATCAATACATTCATCATCACTCCGTTCAGAATCTAAAAATAAACTGTTTTTTTTTTTGTATTTTTTAATGAAATTTATTATTATATTATTAATGTTGAGAATGCCAAAATAGGTGTATTTTATCATGGTGTTGAGTATTTAGGTATGACTGTAAATATTTTTAACCTATAACGATTTATCATAGAATAAATTATTAAAAAATGTATTAGTATTATTTTAATTTTATTATAATCAATGCTATAACCTATTTATTATTTATTTTCACATTTCTCAATAATTGTACTATTCGTCATTCTATTAAATATGCCACAAAAATGTTTATATTTATACTTTAAAATCTGGTATGTGATGTTCAAATACCTGAAAATTTACCCCCCCCCCCTCTCACGTACTATGGATTTTATTCTATGTGAATCTGTGTGAAAAAAATTTTGATTCGGCAAATCAGTGAGTGGATGCCTTAGTCTAATAAAAACTGAAATGACGCCACTGGTAAGTGGATGTCGCTTTGCAGTACAGTATAGTTTACAAGTGGACTACTGTAATGGATGGTATTGCATTTGAATTCAATGATATAAATATATGATATCATTGTAAACGAAAAATGGTTCTGAGTGGAGACGATTTGTCAGTCTAGGATATGTTATACGATATTAATTATATTGTTATTATTTTTTTTAAAAAAATGTAGGTATCTACCTATAAAATAAATTCGAAGTTAATCAAATCAGATTCATTGTGTTCCCGATTCACTCAGTCATGCATAGTGTATACATTTATTATAAAGTATTAATAAAAGTCATTAACCAGAATAATTATTACAATTACAATATAAAGTATACTCTTGAAATTTTAAGTACCTACCCACGAATAATATTTTTAAATTACAATTATATAACTAAAATTGTTATTCTTGGTTATTTAATATGTAATTTCATCTATATTTGAACATAAAATGACTATAAAAATTAAAAAACTGTGTTTGTGTAGGTTTTTGATTTGTTTTTGCCAAAGAATTATATATTTACGTGGAACCTTGTTTTAAATTTTCATTTCTTATCTATAAAAATTGATCGTTTTATAAATTTTTAACAACTAAAGAATTTGTAAATTTTCAATTAAACAAATTTTGAAGTTTAAATAATTATAATAAATAATTATAAAAAAAAACATGCCTACGTATTTTAAATATTTTCTAATTGCTATATTATATTCACTTATAGGGAACCTTGTATTACATTTTTAAGTTTTATGACCCAATGAATAACATTTTATTCACATGTATAGAAGAAAAAAATTAAAAGATGGAAAATTTCAAATGTCTATAAATAACTTAAAAATATTTGTATTACTTTGAAAATTTTATCATGTATAGAAAATAGTATAATTATTCAGCGAAAATTGAATGTGTATACGGTAATTTGTTACAGAGTTACACCAATTTTAAAATTCGATTTTCTCAATAATTGATTTTGCGTGAAAAATCCCGTTTTTTCTTATTTTTTTTCCTGGTGCTTTTGAAAACCATTGAGAATTTCAATATTTGTCCATCCAAATGCACCAACTAGATTCATTTTCCAACCGGAAAAGCTATTGAAGAAAATCAAAGCATTTTTTCGACAATTTATCACGTAAACAGATTTAAAAAAAAAAACACAACATTGTAAAATCAATACATTCATCGCTCCGCTCAGTATTTAAAATGAAATAAAGAATATAATAGGTATCGTATTATCGTAATATATTATATTATATTTTATTAGCTATTAGTAATTTATTGTACCTATTCTCTTTTACATTTCACAGGTTTGCAGCAAATATAATAATATAACAAATAAGGTGATTCAAATTAACTTCCTAGTTTAATCCGTAATCAAGGTTTTTCCAAATATCATATACTTGAGCATAAAATTAAAATGAAAACTCACTGGTTATATCTGTAGGTATATTATAAAGCGTAAGCGTGGAATCTCTTAGACCGCAAGGGAATCACGTTTACGTGCGTAATGTGAAATTATTTAGGAAAAACTTGGTGGAAAGTTTTCACTTTCAATAAAACTGCAGCACACCTCACGGGAGTGATGCACGTATATACGGTTTGAGACCAATGAACTTTTTGAATATGAAATGGAATAAATCAAAACGTTTGACACTCCTACGCGTAGGTATAGTGTTATCCGATATCTTCTTATCATCTACCAACTACACATTACAATTGTATAATATTTTACAATAACGTCGTAGCGCGGTACACGAAGTTACAACAACTGTTGTGCGCTTAAACTTACATTCGAAACTTTTACAGCAAAAACGACACGAATTAGCCACTGTCGCCTACTCAACGAAACGGATTGCAGACGGCAAACCGAATCGCACACGTATTATTATTATACTACCTATCTATATATTAGTGTATAGTGCAGTGGCGTCGTGTCTTAATCGAATTTAATTCTCACGTGGGTAGAGTAGGAGGTGCGGGTTTGTCCGACCCGGTAGACCGCACAAAGTGTGTGTGGAGGTGTGGCGTGAGTGCATAATGTTTGTCCCAGTCAATTTATTGTAAAAACCATTAAAACGGTGCTAGCTAGCATTTTCGGTCTCTTTTTGAGTGTGTGTGTGTGTGTGTTTTCTATAGAGTGATATAAAAGCGGTCGTTTGATTTGTGTCAGAGCGAACGGAAGCGTCGTCAACGCCTCGCGGCAATTGACTATTTCCCTCTTTGAATTGGATACATAATTTATATAAGAAAATAAGAAAAACCAACACTACCTTACCGGACGTTCGTGTAAACGGAGTGTGTGGCGTACATAACGTCATCAATCGTCGCTTCCACTCATGATATATATTATAGACGTTAGTTTACGACATTATAATTATTACTCTGAGACAATATTAATGTATAATATACGACAATTTTTAGTATAATTACACGGGTTATTAAATGTATGGTTTTCTGGATACCGATGATGAGTAGACACTTTAGACAGTATATAGCAGACGAGTGACAACTGTAATAAGTACTTTGAGTGAAAACTATGTTTCAACTATAACGTTATAATAATGTTATGACGAACTCGTGGATTTTTAATTTCCTCTCCGTGTTTTAAGCTATTTGCAAAATGTGCATTAAACATTTTGAATTTTCAGTTATCATAAGTATCATATCATTCATATCGCTTATCGAATATCTACCGTACAGATGAACACTGCATTAGTAACATAATATATGATTATGTTTACTCCCGAATTCATTCTTCACTCGGGCATTAAAATAATCAATATTGTGGACAAAATGTTCATAAAATCAAAATTAAACTCAAGTTTGTTTTGAATTGTAAAAAATACAGTATAATATTAAAAAGACGTGGTACCTGGCGTACCTGCACGTCTTGTCCCCGTCTTAAAAAATATGTTAACGTAGAACACAGTGGCGTAGCCAGGGGAGGGTTTTGGGTGTTATAACCCTCCCCCTCAGCCGTATTTATATCAAAAATATAATGTTTATAATATAGGAATACAATCATTTGGTCGTGGTAAAATGTATTCTGTTATTAAAACCCCCCCCTAAAAAAAATCCTAGCTACGCCACTGGTAGAACATAACAAAAACAGTTTTGCGCGGGACAAATTTATTATAGTTCTGTCTGTATTAATAATAGAATTTCCAAAAATCCACAACGCATAAGGAAGAACTTTATCTGTGACTTGGCGTTTTTATTATTTTGATAATATAAATACAATTAAAGCTTTCAGTTAAAGAACATTAGGTTTCTTTTGTTTTTGTTTTTTTTCATTAAATTATTAAAAACTATAGATAAGTGCTATCAAAAAAAACTAAGACGTTACATCACTGATAATGTTCTTCCCTACTATAAGTTTCGGAATTTTGTTAACTCAGGCTATAAATAAAGAGATAGTAAAGTTGTCCTACGTAAATCAATTTTCACTAAGATGTGCATTTGTAGACCCACGGGTATCACGTCCTCTTGAAAGAAAAAAATATATTTCCAACTCCCACCCTTAGCATCCAAGCACGGGTGTTCCAACCTAACCTATGATCCCTCTTGGGGGGAAAAAAGTATCCCAAAAGTTTATTCTACATTCAAGTGTTAGAATAATAATTATTGTTCAATACTAAAGAAGTCCGTCCTTATTTTGTTTTTCAAATTCAACCATTAACTGTATTTTTAGCAAAATTGTTCTAAATATATATACACGTGATATACACTCTACACTGTCTACTCGTTTTCATATTTTATTCTTCTATCACCATCATTAATATTTTTTGATAAATATTATGTATTTTATGTGCTTTTGGTGACTGAGAACTCGATTGTAGCAAAAATTGGACCGCAACCAATTATTATTGTGCGTATATAAAAATATGATGGGGGACATTACATTGTCTGTGTTTGGAATTTTTTTCCCAAAAACCAATCGGCTACAGCCCATTTGTGATCGGGAGACGTAGGTCGTAGATAGATGCGCTTGAAAGATAAGGTACTACCTACTGATCTATAACCCATATATGCCCTCATTTCGCATACGATTTTGCCGTTATGATTCATAAAATGGATTATATATATCTTTATAGAATCCATAATATAGGTACTTAGATTAAGTGATTAGTAGATTGTAGTACTTTAATATTGTCTTGTTTGTAATTTTGTCAACATTTTTAATTTAAATCTTCAATATTATTTGATTCATGATTATGCTGTCTTTAATATCGATTAATGTTGATTTTGAAAAATTCATTTTTAGATACGCACTAAAATTTTTTTAACGCAACGTAAACTTATATTTCCCTAAACCAAATTTCTACTAAAGTGGATTTTAAAATTAATTGTAGTAAAATATATTATTAGTGTTTATTGTTTTAAAATACACGCACATTAACTCAAGTATAACACTATATAGTCAACGATTTGTAGTTTATGTATGGTTGCACAAGGCATACACAGAGAAAAATGAGAGCAGTCGTCATGATGCACTACAATCAACAAAAAAGTACAAAATGTTCCTATATTGGCTATATTCAATAATATATATAACAGTGTAATGTACAAATGAAAAAAAAATTAAATTGATAGATAATAATATGTAGGTACAATAGTTACAACTTATAAAGGTAATAATAAGTCGTATTGCATTGTATTTCAGAATACAGTTCGGAAACGTTGCATACGTCCCTTTATTGTTATTTCATTATTATTTATATAAAACTATTATTTCTAGTCGTAGTGTAATTCCAACTATACTATGTACCACTGGGCCCAGGCCCGTTTTGTTCAATTATTTAATTATTTGAATAAACATTATTATTATTATTATTATTATACGGTTTTAACGCAGTTTCATTAAAAATATTTCGGGTGAAAATGGGTTATAAAAAAGGTGTGTTGGGTGCAAATGGGCTGTATCGGATCAATCGACCTAAATCTGTACGGCTGCACTTGCATAAAATAATTCGTCATGCGTATACATACCCACGTGGTAGGTGGGAACTCCGGGAACGGGGCGATGTTCTTGGTGGCCACGTGACTGGGCAATTGGAACCTATCCCTACGGATCCTCTTCACACGGATCTTTTGCCTCTCTCGTATGTACAGTGCGGCGTGCATGCCTGAGCTGGCCATCACTGGTGCTCACCGCGGCTCGGGAACTCTTTCGGTCGCGACCGGTACGTCATCATCGTTTCCGGTGTGGTCGCCGCCGCCGCCACGGCATCCGGTCCGACGTCCATCCGTTTATCGTGCACTTCCGTGTGACTGTTGTCCTCGGTACGCCAGGTGTACAACACCGCGGAGACGGTCGTCCGCCACGGTTTGGACGCTCCCACGACGGAACTGGGAGAGCGGCGACGGCGACCAAAACGACTCTAAAACAGTCGCGACGAAGGACCTCCGCACCTGTTAGTATAAAGTGTTTTGTTTTTCGTCTCTATCGTGTTTATTTATTTTTTTTTTATCCGGGACGCGAAAAACGTCATTACACCGACACCAACGTTTTGCCGACCAATAACGCGCGTGCGCTGTATATTATGAAGACAATCATCGACCAGGAAGTCGTTACGATAATCTACCTATATACATAATATATATATGTACGTACGTGTTTAAACTTCAAATTATAAATATAGAGAATAAATGGCAGATTTACAGTGGGGTGAGGGTGGTCCAGTCAGTGTTTATAATATATTTAAAATTATGTACGATCTTTTTTAATTTTTATATTCTTATAAATGCACAAACTATATTATTATACTGTCTTTTATTATCGAGTCCGTAAATGAAGGAGTACACCCTATACAAGTTTCAGTAAATTATAGTTAACCTATTTCAGTTCCCCACTCATCGCTTACGTTAAACTACGGTTCTAAAAATGTAAGGAATAACGTTAAAACATTCTGTACAGTACCTGGAATAGGTGGCATGGGGAGTAGGAATGAGAAAGAGACAGTATTTTGAGTGTGTCATGGTGCAGGGTGGAGAGTGAAAAAGAGTGCGGTAATCTAGTGGCGCACTGCAAAATCAAAAGGTTAATTCGATGTCACGGTTTAACGTCGAATAAATGACTACTATAATATAAACATAATACCTAAATATATACATACGACGAACAAAAAAAAAAAAAAAATGGATACGCTATAGGTTATAATAACTTATAGGTATAATAATATACTGTATTGCGTCGATGGACGTGTGATTGATCGAATTCGATCGATTTGTTTTTTTCTGTTTCGAAAGTAATTATAACCTTTTGGTTAATTGACCATCGGAGCTCGTGTAATATTATATATATATATATATATATATTACATATTATACGCGCACCTACACCATCACGAGCACACTTTTTTTTCCACTACGCTGGGTGGAACCCATGGGGCTTACAATAACGATTTTAATTAATTATTTCGTCTCTGTGTACACATCTATATTATGTACCTACATAATAGTATAAAGTGTATGTATTATTAAGTCCTCGTTCTAATTTGTAATTCGACACTTCCAGCCCTATCCCAGAGGATGCCTGGGTGTATTGTTAATATATTTTGACAACCACGATATTATAAATAACACTAGAAAACATACAAACTATAAATTATTATTATAATAATTATATTAAATAGACTACAAATTACTATAATTATATCTGAACCACGTATAGTGTATAATATTGTAAGTTAATCCCCACGGAAATCGAGCATATGTTTATAGTGTTTATACTACGTTTCAACACGTCGTTGTTCGCATATTAATTATTATGTTGAGAAATATGTTATTACTTCAATATTTTTATTATTATTATCTCTAACAATATTGATCACCAAAATAAGAAAATCACGTAACACGCCGATCGTACATTTTTGCTTCTATTTTTGCAAACTACATTTTTATCAATAAAATATGATTTTAGCAATAAGATAAAGATAACACTTGTTCTAGACAATCCATTTCCCCAAACTATGTGTGACATAAGGCACAATGACGACGATTGTCTATTAAAGTATTATTGTACAATATCGATAGCTGATAAATTTCTACGTTCAATCTGTAAACGAAATACTCGTGAAATAATTCATTTAATAACTTGAATGTTTGAATTTTTATCTTAAACATCGTGCCTAACTTAACTATATTTATACTATACATATACGTCTTTAAAATTAATTAAAATACGTACATTTTTAAATCCTAAAATGCTAAACCGAGAAATCGTTAAAAAAAAAATTACAAATCGATGATTAAATTTTTTTCTTCTAACGATATACGATAAAAAAAAAAAACTTTGAAAAAAAAGATTACCACTAATACAACGGAAGTTTGCAAACAACTTTTCGATTTGTAGATTATGACGTTAATATTTTTGTCATTAAATATTTGATGACATTTCATATTTTCTACTACCATCGTGTAATTTTAATAACAAGTGACAACGCGTTAATATAACATAAAATGTTAAACCACTCGGTGGGACATATCAAATTTTGAAGAAAATTGTCAAACAAATTACTTTGAAAATTATAAAATTATACTAACGTCAAAAAATATAAAACACAAAACAATTTAGTCCGCTGTATATGTATAGTGATGACAAGCGATGTGCATTAACCACGTGTGTTATTATTTTCATGACAACCCAGCTCGAAACAGATTTCTTGGCTTTTTAATGACAGTCTTCTAAAAATGCGGCGGAATTTTGACATGATAATCCATACCACAGCTTATATACTTCTTGAAAATGTAATATTTCACTACAGGTGATGTATATGTATAACATACATATTTACCTATATTATTATATACGCAGACATAATGCATATTTAATGACGTGTGTATGCTCACGTGTTTGAGGTCTAGTAAAAAGACTGTTTATTATGTTATTGCCGATTTACATAATGTAGATTTTTATAATATCCGTTATTATTTGACAAGATAAAAAAATATCTTCAACGTGAATAAAAACAGTCTTTTTATTGCAATTTTAAAAACGAATCTACTGTCAATTTTTTTTTTACTCAATAGCAATCACAATCGACTGTAGTCGTGCAAGTATACAATATTACGTTTCAAAATCATTTTGACATAATATTTATTTAATGAATCAAATACTACTTTTAAAATGAAAAATATTTCCAGCAAGTATTCAGTAAGAGTGATTTCAAGGAACAGTCACATACATCTTGTACATAATATATATAAATATAAAAGTAGAATAGTGCAATACCAATAAACTGCAGGGAATAAATATTATTTAAGACTTAAATATACATTTTATAGGCTTATAAGGAAAAATATCAATTATTATTTTCTTCGAAATTCACTAATTTTAAATAGATATATAATGTGTTTGCATAAATTAATCAATATTATTATATAGAATTTCCGTAAATGTCTTCGTGCATAATGGTTTTCTTACATTATATTCATCGAATATTTAAGAACTAAACGTGATAAAGTGAACAAAATTTAATATTATAAAATTAAGAATATTATTTCTTGGACATAAAAAGTGAAGATTTCCATAACAATAACTTAATGTTAATGGAACGGAAATTTGGATTTTTACGCTTTAGAGGTAGAATAAAACACAATTTTCAAGAATTCATTTCGACACCTTGCTTGTTCGACACCTCTTCCTATACCACACTACCCACATCCTAGGATTATACGATGATAAAAATACAGCACATCGTAGTGAAAACATAATATTTTTTTGAGTTACTTGGCAAATGCATTAACGTTGACTTACCTCATTTTTATTACATATGGAAAGATACGAAAAAAACTTGTCACCCCCTTTATAAACTCAAAATGGATTGCTTTTTTTTTGACAAAAATAGAAACTTGTATACAACTAAAATAGATTCAATGTTATGTACATTTTTAATCGATTTGGACTTTTGCATCTTAATTGTTTCTAAAGTTTTATTTTTTTAATGGTTTTAAATTTAAAAACTGATTTTATTGTTTTATCAAACAAAATTAACTTCGTATAAAATATTATATTAACAGTGTTTTTTTTTTTATTTTGTAGTCTGCATTTCATTTAAATAAAACAATGTATCAAAATATAATAATCATACAATATATTGTGAGCTGTGTCGAACATCATATTCAATTGTATCGATTCAATCGTATTAAGTAAATAATTAAATAGTTGTTTAAAGTTTGAAGGATTGATGAGAGACGATTTCATAAAATGATATATCCCCTCTTCTGTTATCTATACAGTACATACAATAAACAATATAAACAACTTTACAATAAGTTTAGTTAAGTAAACTAAACTAAGATAAACTATATTGTATATTATGTTTTTAACATTTTAACGTTACGCTTAAATTCTTATAGAGAATTTGATATGATTTCTAAATCATAAAACGAAGGTTATCTTGTACAGTCAAAGTGAATCGAAAAATAACCACTTTAGTGGAACTGTGAGCGGAACAGTATTCGATTTATTCGTATAATATGCAAAGTGATCTACCAAGCATGCTCATTCCGTTTCTAATCTTTAATTATATATTTACCAATAAACTATAAATCAAATTCTGATGTTAGGTATTTTTAAGCACTTTTTAAATGCCTAGATTTGTATACCATTTAAGCGTTTAATTATTTTAATCCAATTCACATTCATTTTTTTCAAATTAGTAAGATCATTTTTTTATATAAATTGTCAAGCAGATAATTATTTTTGAAAATTAAGTAGGAATTTAAATCAATTTTCGTGTGCTGATAGGAAAACTAATTTTATTTAATTTTTTTTTTACCTAAATATTAAAGGCGTATTAAGTTAAAAATAATTATACGTTCATTGTCAATTATCTTTACAAAATATTTAAAATGCAGAATTCAAATTCTGAAACGAAAAAATTATATTCTAACGCACGAAAAAATCACAATATTTATACTGTCTTATGCACATATTGGATGTTATACGTGTATTTTAACCAATTATAATAATTCTCAGAGATTTAATAATATAAATACATAATAATACATTGTTTCTCATATAGAAATGTATGGATTAAAAAAATTCAACTCGTAGTCATGGTATATGACCATAAAATTTAAATATTTTACGTATAATCTATATAACGTATATATATATATATATATGTTAGAGTTAATGTATTAAATTCAGTTATTCTACAGAGTTATATGTACTTTCAGTTAATGTATTGAATAAATCTATAAATACATACTTCAACTATTTATTCTACATACTAACTATATAGATATTTTATAAACTAACAATAATGGTTTAATTAATGCATTTAAAACCATTATTTAATCAACCTATAGCGTGTGTCTCAAAAAACAGGATGCACTTTATCACTCATTAGTCATTACCCTATAAATATCTTTCAATTATGTTTGCGTTAGGGTATAATATAAAAATCTTATTAAATTTGTATATTTATTTAAATGTTTTTTTCTGTTCATATCCTTTTAAACACCTTTGATACAATCAAAATTATTATTAAGTAATAAATTATTATTACAATTTTTTTGTTACACATTATGAAATAACATAATGTAAGCAAGCATTTTCAAAAAATGAAACTAAATTCTAAATTTCTATTTTATTTTTTTTAACAATACTATAGATTTTTATTTGCAATTTAATTTACATAAATTATGAATATAAACTTACCATGTTTCACAACGAAAGGACTTATATCTAATCCAGTCCCGGTCATCTACCTAACGATATAAATTTCATACATTCGCGAACACCCATCTGGTATTCTATATATTAACTAGGTTAATAAAACAGAGTAGTTTAAATATGAATGAGCATAATTAGGAATTTTATAAAATATATTTTTATATACGTATATATGCAATAATATAATGTCATGTAGCATTCATTTCATAAAATCGTTTTATTCATGAAAGAGACTTTTATTTCTCAAACTTTGATAATATCGAGTTGTTTAGTCACATAAGATAGATATTTTGGCCATCAGATGAAACGGAAAAATATTTTTTACGCATCGTGTAAAAAAATAAATATTTTGTAATATTATTTTGTGAATAATGTTTCACGAAACGAGTTCCCAGTAAACAAGCGTGTAATCATTTTCCCCCTTTTAAAAATCTTTACCATTTTAAGTGAAACAAACGACCAATACAATATTTGATAGCATCGGCAACAAGCATTACAATAAAAGAGTTCAAAATTAACTTGTGCCATACATTATTATCAATATCTAAAGTTTTTTATGTGTTCTACACAGTTATGTACCTATATTGCCGATACGTTGCGCCGTCTATTAACCGACACATTATGATAATATTATGTTACTATATTGCATTATTATTCTGACGTTGAGTATAAAAAAGGTCAATATTTTCCGTCAACCTTATCGTCCTGCACAATAATATTAAAATAAATATTTGGTAATGCAAAATAGTGTATTATTGTAATAAATATTACAATAGATCGTTTTACTATCAGAATCAGGGAAAACAATGATATTATTAATTAGTATTTGCAGTACGCAAAACATTTTTTCCTCCTAAATCACCACTGTTAGGACTCGGTTTCGAAAACCAAAAAATAGCAAACACGCGATAGCTTAATAAATTAATGAATAGGAGTATACGATATTAACTTCAATTTTTTTTTTTTTTTAGTTATTGGAACTTAATGGTGGCGAGTTATCGTGGTATTAAGTTTTTCTGACTGATCAGAGCAGGAGAGAGAGTGGATAGTCAAATGAAACACATCGTGCGTATACTATATGGTGAAAAAACAAGACTGGATTTTTAACTGCAGTTGACTCTGTATGGCATGTATTTAAAATTGACGAGTAATAAGCCGAACCACCGTGGTATTCTAAAAATCTAATCTCAATGCACTCCTTTTTTGGTCGATGAAAGCGTTAGTAGTGCAGCCATGTCTAATGTCTATGTGGTAAGTCCATAGCTGCAGTTACATTTATAATTCGTCTCATTCGTCTTCAATCACAGAGCCTCCTCACTTGCATTAATAGCACACAATTTTCATGCGTTATATATATGCGTTCTTTATTTGATATGAATGAGATTATATGCATCAGTATGGGTTTTTTTTAGACATGGTTAAAAAAATTGGTTAGTAATGTTTACGAATCACTGATCACGAAGGTTATTTATACGTCTTATTAGTTATTACTTAAGGGGCACATATCGCTACGTTTTTTTTTACCTACGTACTTTCTTCGTTAATTTTTTTTTTTTTTTTAAATAGGTATCGTGAAACATTTTTACTTGGATGAACGAATATAATATAGTTGTAGACTTATAGTTTTAAAACCAATTTTCCCATTTTGGTCTGAACGCGATGCCCCGAATTCGAGTAAACCTAACCGAGACTCAGGGCTCGGGCCTCAATCGCTCCAACCACTGGACGGTCCAGTTGCAGGATACGATAGTGCCCATATATTTTATGGTATAAACCATATACCTAAAAGACGTATATCACATAACAGGCATCGTCGGAAAACACAATAATATTTCGCGCGATATAACATCGCTGACGATGGAACGGGTAGGTCAGAGGGCCGTGCGACGCGGGGTGGGTGTGGATGAGGCGCTCTGCTATGTACCTCGGCCGGATCAAACGGGCCCGACAACCGGACTTGTCCGAACGGCGACATCGGCGTGGACGGCGTCAGCGACGACGAGGCGCGCAGCTGGTGTTCCACGGACGCGGGCGCGTACTGCTGTTGGTGCTGCTGGAACCGGCGCTGAAACTGTTGGTGGATTAGCGCGTCCGCGTCCGCCGTGTTCCGGTGCTTGGGCTTGTGCCGCCTGCTGGCCAGCGACGCGCCACCGGCCGCCGCGTACATGTTGGCGGCCTCGTCGTCGGCGGCGGCGCGCGATACCGACTGCGGTGACGGGGACGGTGATCAGGCCGTCCGCGCGCGAGATCCGCTGCAGCGTGAACGCCGCCGCCGCCGCCGCCACCACCGCCAACTCTGCTTCCGTTTTCCGACGCGAAACCTCCCGTCACACGCCTGTGAAAATAATTTCAAATACAATTTAATGATAAGCACGTCAGATACCGGTATAGAATTCGACGGTTTGAAATAAGTTTAAACACAACACTAAATTCCACACTACGTCTCCAGTAATAATATGGTAACCTTACGCGTGGCCCCCATCGCTAATATAATATTTTAAATAAATGACACTAATAGATGTTAGTTGCACGCCTTCTTGATAGGGATTATGTATTATCAATTATATATGCCTAGGGTTATGAGCATGAAATATTTAACATGAAATGTTCACTTTGAAATATTGAAAAATATAATTTTTTTTTTTTTGGTATATTTGAAAAATCATCATGGTCACACTGATTCCATAGCTGATTAGTGATTATCGTTTCACGATTATGTAGAGAAAGAAAATATTATAATATTTATAATATAAAATATTATATAATGTGTTTATCATTATCTTATCATTCTTATCTACATTGAATAAATCATATCAATAATTATTAATTGTTATTCATTAATTTATTATTAATTATTAAATATTGATTCTCCACTAATTAGTAATTAGTAATTATAAAATATTAAATAAACATGAATTAGGAAATGTATATAGGTAATTCATATGTTTTGAAACTTTTTTAGGTATGTTGATATGAATTTTATGTAATTTGTATAATATACTAGGTATGTCAGAAATATTTATCACATTTCTACTCTAGATTTAAATAAAAATTATTTTTTATTATTATTCACAAAAATGAAATATTTCAAAAAAATAAATTTCATGAAATTTTAGAACCCTATATACGTATGCCTATATAGGGACGTAGGGTGCAGGGGATGTGGAGAAAGCTCGTTAAATATTCTTCATGAGCTCCAGCAGTATAAATCGATGTCACTTAGGAATAGTGAATATTAATAACATTTCCATTAAATTAAGTTGATATAAACAGTTATTGACCAAATTAGTTCCTATAAGAACGGTTAAATTTTTCAAAGATTTGACTAAAAAAATGTACATGGAGGTCCTCTACATTCACAACGCAATCAAGCTTTGCCATTAATATAAAAATTTTACCGTGGTATTTCATATAAACAGTATTATATACATGGAAAAACTACAGAACAAAATATTGACACATAGGAGGGTTCACCACACTACATTGTGACGAGTCGTGTTTTTAATGATAGTGTGCCTTTGTTCCATGTGCTATACATAATTATACCAATATCCTTATCAATTATATGAATATATTATGTCTGATGATAACATTTTATCACTCTTCCTCACGTACTCATAAAATATATAACCATACGTTCAAAAGTCCAGAATAATATTCAACTATGCGGCAGCGTTTGGTCACTGTGGTAATAAAAATAATATCGATAAATCATACAGTATACCCTAATGGAACCATCACGTAGTTCAGCCAATCAAACAAATTTATTTTACACGGCACGACAGAGGTGAGTTAAGAGTTACTGAACGGCCTTTTTAGCTCTATATAGGTTTATTATACATATACAAGAAGTTCGTCATCAATCATAATTATTGCAGATAAGATTGGTTTTGTAATAGACTAATAATAAAATACACAGGTGCATGTTAATTTCACCGATTTTATAGTACCTAGTCGATTTAAGGGTCGGATTTATGACATGCAAATTCCACCGGTATTGAATTATTGCACATTTTTCTAATATTGAAGAAAAAAATCAAATTCAAATTTGTATACACGTTTGTATAATTCATACAAAAAAAAATTAATTAAATTAAATTAAAATTACCAACTATGATTTTGTATTATTAGGAAAATGCAGTTTATTGAAACAGGACGTCAACATTACAAAAAAATATATTATTAATACATAATCTACATGATAATAATCAAAAATTAAACATTTAACCCTAGATTATAATATTGGTACTACTGTAATATATATATACTATAAACTAAAATAAAAAAAAAATAACTATATAGGTACTAAAAAACTGCTTCAATTTGTGGAAAATCAAGATAAATCAAAATAAATCTACCCACATACCTTTACTCTACGTCCAGATCATAGGCCCCCCATGATCCTCAACAACGATACGATTCCCAAAACACAACCCACCCGTTACCTCGGAGTCCACCTCGACAGTAAACTCACTTGGGCGTATCACATAAAAACAAAAAGGAAATCATTCAATTTAAAACTCCACAAAATGAAACGCCTTCTTAAATCAAATCTACCTCTCAACACGAAACTCTTAATCTATAAACAAATTCTCCACCCTTCAATGAATTACGAAATACAGCTATGGGGTACGTTCGAAAAATCCAACATTCAAAAATTCCAATCCTTCCAATCAATTTGCCTTCGCCTCCTCACCAACGCACCCTGGTACGTCAGCAACCTCGGACTCAACTCTGACCTCAAAACCCAAACGTAAATACCCTATCCAGTATCCACCCACTACTATAAATTTTTTTACAATAACACAGTCAACCACCCCAATCCACTCATTTTCAATCTCTCCTCCCTCACTCTCCCCAATAACTCACCACATCGTCTAAAGCGAAGACCTCCCCCCCCCAAAAAAAAAAAAAATATATATATAATATTGAAAGTCTAGATTTAATTTGTGTTATTTGGACACCCCCTTCTATCAAGCCGTCCAGTTTTGTAAATTATTAACTATAGGTATTACTTATTGTATAGCATAATACAGATTGTATATATTTTTTCTTTTTAATAAAAAATAAAATTGATCAAAAATATCAAATTATAATAGTAGAATTGTTTATTTTACAATTCAAAAGTTAGTTCTATAGTGGAATTTATATGTAAAAAAGGTTCAATCCGTGGAATTTACAATATTCCATAATATACATTATTATACATAACAAATAAAATGTACCTACCTACGTCAAAAACATATAAACAGAATATATTGGCTAAAATAAGAATTCTAAAACTATAATATATGCGTTTGTAACGATAATTATACGTTGAATGGGGCCGATATGTGTCACCGATAAGTCTTCCTATTTGAAATGAATAAAACAATATTACGAAATGGTATTCCATCGTTGTATAAATTTATTTTGTTTCATTTACTGAACAAAATAATCTAAATAAGTACCTATATAATATTATGTTAACAATGTATTGTTTTATTGCATTTTAGATGGTAATTTACAAAAAATATACAAACAGCTGGTGTCTCTTGGTTCATTAACTAACTATATAATTTTATTATTTACATTAACTATAATATTATATTATTCCTCATATCCGTGAATGTACGCGTGTTATTGGATATGATACAAATGATGACAACAAATTAATTTTGTTTAAAACGTTGTACGAATCCCTTATATACTTTTCTAAATTTCGAATTATTTAACTATCTTACCGGCGAGTCTACAGCGCAGCAATAAAACATTTCAATTTTCCCAACTCATTAATATAATAAAACCACTGCATTCAGTTATTGTATCTACACACGTTATGTTCATTATAAATGATGAATGAATACACGGCACCTTTTTAACTGTCCAAAGTTTGGATATATGTAGGGTTGTATGATAATAATAATTGTTATACAAAATTTATAATTAATTGGATTTTATTTTGTATATAACATATCATTTTTACGTCAAAATAGTCTATATAAATATAAAATAAATCAGACCTTCAATTAAATCAATAAGGTGTATTTGTTGTTATTTGAAATAACATTTTTGAAAAAATATACATGATTTCAACTATTTAGTCAAATTATAGAGTGAATTATAAATTATAATGTATGTTAAATAAAATATGTGTACTTTCAACGCATTAATAATATCATTACTAGTTGCATTATTATGCTATCGATTAGTAAATTAAATATTTCGTATAAACTCTCTTCAAAATGTATCTATATATACAAGCTACATGGCCATTGAGTTATATAATAAATATTTATAATTTATAGCATATACTTTGTGTAAATGAAAATAATACATTTACAGAATACCTCAGATAAAATTAAATCGAAGTGTTTCATTTAAGTGATTTAACAAATACACTTATGCATACAGAAAAATTCTAAGTAGACATGCTTCATTAAAAAATATATAATCAAATAAAATTATAATTGAATACAACCAATAAAGTAAATTCAATCAACTTCAAATCATTAATAAAAAGAAAATCAATTACATCTGACACTGTATGGAACTTAATTTCTGGATTAATAAATAAATGTTTAAATTATTTTAAGAAATGCTCAAATACATTTACACAATTTTATTTAACAAAACATAATATTATAATAATTGGGTATTAGGGACTTAGGGTATTATCAGAGAGTAAAAGAAAAAAAATAGATCAGCTATAATATTTTTAGCCTCTGTTTAAAAATAATTTTGATTTTTAATATTTATTAATTGCCCCTATAAGGTATACGAAACGTTGGTTATCACTTATCAGAAACATTCCAAACCTGGAGTCAAGAACTTTATCATGTAAATGAGTAATTACAAAAAAAATTCAGTATTTTCAAAGAGCCACAATGGTTAAGATAAAATAATACACATCATAGCCCGAAATACGAATAATATATTTTATTCTTCCAATTCATTGAGAATTGATAAGCAATAAGCATTAAAAATATAATGGTACGTTTAAAATTAAGAAAAACTGTATTTCATTAATTCATTATTATTATTATTGTTTATACAAATATGATAAATTATTTAATTTGACACAAGAATAAAACAAATTAACTGCTTAATTGACAGTGAATTTCCACGCACAGTTTATTTAAATTTAGAGAGTAATATGAAGTTTTAATTTTAAACACATACATCAAGGCTGATATCATTCAGTTGCCTTTTTCATTAATTTTTTAGTAAAATTCATATTCGAAAATTTTTTTGAAAGTAAAAACAAAATGCATGTAATAATAGAAATGTAGTATTGCGTCCGACGGTCATAGCTACCGCAGGCTGTTTCTTCCTTGAAATAAAAAAAAAAAAAAAATGCGCATAAAATAAATTATACTGTAAAATAATAAAAAAAAATATACCTAATAAAATTTTAATTTATATTTTATGGGTCCGTGTCTATGAATTGATGCATTTTCCAAAAAGCCGTAGATTGCAAGCTAGCAAGACACCCCTGTCATCTTTCACACTGTCACGATTCGTGACCTATTTGCAAATGTCACGATAAAGGTTCATTATGTAATCGATTCGGTCATCGATTGTGTAACTATTCAAAAAAAATCATTTCGATTTGTAATAATAATTTGCATACATCGATTATATTCAATGTTCGTTTTATATCCTTGCTCGCACATATAATAGTATAAGATAAGACTATATTATATCAGGCGCCGCGTATACACGCAGTCATAAAATTGTCGGCGCCGTCAGTTTATGTTTCGGTGCGTTTCGCACTAAAAATAATTCCGTATATTTAATTCAATAGCGTAAAATTATCGGGTATTAAAAATTATACATTTATAATATAGATACGCATAGTTTTATCATATAAGTATTCGCGTGGTAATGGTGTAGTGTTGATGAACCGATAATATTATACCGATCAATCAGTGTAAGTACGTGTGGCGAATGCGTGAGAATAGTGCAGTTTATACGGTTCAAATTTGTATAAGTCAAGAACCTTATTTCTGCAGGGATCAACAAATTGCGGGTCACTGAAAACTTTATCAATTTTTCGTTTTTCAATCATTATTATTTTCATTAAACGAGGATTTTATTCGTTTACATTCGATTCTTTTTATATTTTATCTTTACTTTCTTTAGACAGATAAACACGTGCCTACGTTACATTTTGATGGCCATCAAAAATTTCCGTATTTCTTGAAGAGGCCTTCGAAAATACTAAATTTGACAATCCCTTGGCCATTGCATATATAATTTATATCTACTGAGTGTACGCAATAATGCAAATATACCAACTACATAATGACGTTCGTACCATATACAAAATACCGTACGATACGAACGACTATATTATTTTGAGTTATGAGTTTATGACGTATAGACAACCTATCAAATATTCGAAGTTGCCCCGTTTTCCGTCGAGTGTTTTGTTAATATTTATTTTCTGTAAGTATACGTTTAAAATATTACTCACTTGACTATAGTGACGTATTTCCTGGAGCTGGTCGGTTAAATATATCGGCGGCAGACGTCGTTCGCATGCCTTTTGTTCGAACGCGCGACAATAATACATGGCGACAAAGGCAATGGCAATATAATAATACATTAATACGTATATCGATGCGAACACACACACTATTACTACCTACTACTACCATACGGTCTAAACGTTTTCCCGTCAAAAACACAACCGGACGTAACGAATGTGGTATATAATATACGTGTACCTAACATACACTGCAGTGTGTCAGGAGCAGATAAACCGTACATAGAATATAATATATACGAGTTTATAGGTACAAAAGACGTGTGCTGGTGCGGAGAACGTTTCCAGCGGCGATTGCGACAGACCAAGACGATGGTATTATAATGACATTGCGTGTTTTTGTTGTTGTTGGTTTTTTGAATTTCGTCCAACCGGGTTCACACTACTACGCTTTATATGTTTTTTCACACGATCAATGATCATATATATATATATATATATATATATAATATATTTATATACCGAGCACGTACGTACATATATAATATAGTGTAAGTGTAATTTAATATTATGATGATAATATACAACTTGACATGTACATCATGCGCGCGTCGGCAAAACGTTAGACTGCAACAGAGCTTTTTATCGGACCAAAAACAACAACGAAAAACCCTGCAAACCCAAACACGACGATTTCTTTGAAAAATGTCTTTGGGCTGAGGAGGGGTTGGAAAATGAAAATTCCGTAACTCTATCTTGTCAAGACACGTTACGCCATTACAATAATATAATATTATGTAAATAATATTACTGCAGCTGCAGTACACACACACATAATATTTATTATGATAATATAATATTATTGTAAATAATATGCACTGCAACGCCGATGCAGTGTGCAACTACTATTATAATATGATCACGTCATAATAGTACCATAATAATATTATAGTGTAGGTATACTACGGTAATACGTACGGCCGACGGCGGCGTGAACGACCGGAAATCGGTGTACGCGTCATCGGGATCGGCGATTTACATAATACGAAAATTATACGAATCGCGCAGGAAACCGGCGGAGGACGGAAGCGGCATCCACGTACGTATGTCCAACAGGTAGTTGTTTCGAGCGCCGAGCAACAGTTAACGCCGACAACGAAAACGATTTACTCGCATCGCAAAGCAGGCCTTTAAAAATACAATAACTTATTGTGTGCGTGTGATACAATATTTTTATAATACGATTGTAAACATCGCGAGTGTGTTGCAATATTATGTCTCACGAGTGGACGGACGGATGACCGTGGCGACGGTTTTTGCGTGTATACACCGCGGACGCCGAGCAGAAGCTAACCGAACCTGCAGAACGCGCGTGTTGTACACGGTGCGGTACGCGAAGACGAGTGAGGCCCGAGGGTTATTTCTACCACTGGCGGTGGGCACAGACTGCGCGTGTGGTGGATACGTCGGCGTATCGCTGTCGCCGCCGCCGCCGCCGAGGTGTGGTGATCCGAGCACGCGCCTTACGTTCGGCACTATATACCACGGTTGCAGTGCAGTACACAATTATTATAGGTACGAGTACGAGTGATGGTCCGTTCGTATCACCACCACACGGCCCCGATTCGATGACTTTTAGTTCGTTTTTTTTTTTTTTTGTAGTTCATTCGACCGACGACGGTGACGCAATGATATTACGTATCGTCATAACCATAAGCCTCGTCATGCTGTTCGACAGTCGTATGCAGAATAGGATTTTTACGGTACATATTATACTCCTCCGCCCAACGACGATAATATTGCAGCAACAGGTCAACATCGCCACGCGTGATTAGGCAGCGACGATGTTAGTGATGAATCCGAAAACACCAGAGTGACAAATGTAGAAAATAAACAGCGAGTATGGTCATCGGCCCAAACTAAAATGATTATTATAAATTACATTGCATCCCATCTATATATAAGTATCCCCGTCGTCCACTCAACCTTTGACAAATATCCATCGCGAGTGACGAATATATACTCGAAATAGTTGGGGTGGCGATCATTTTTTGGGTCTAGTGCCAAATTTTTGCAATTTTTGATCATTTTTCCCGTGCACGAAGTTTGTAAACACTAAATAAAAAATATAAAATATTGTGATAATATAATAACATAATCAATTTTACATAATATAGGAATATTGTAACTTTTAAAATGTTTATAATTTATTTCTTTGAATTTTTTAAAATAAAATTTAAAAAATAGCATAATTTTTCGCATGCCCTTGAAATTTGAGAAAACGTGCCACTTCGGCACGCTTGTCGTGGGTTTGCCACCCCTGATATATATTGTATACTGATCAACATCAATGCCCCTCTCCGATACCAGAGATTTCGTATTCTCGCTTAGTCGTGTGTTTATATGTGCGTGCGTTTTATGTATGATGTATACCTATGCTCTGTACGTGGACCATCGTAGGTTTGAGGTGACAACTCTTGGAGTTTCATGCTGCACGTGTAATTTGTTCGTTCCCTTCCGCCACTTCCGGTTTACGTTTCCGCTTTTCGCATTCGGTTGATTTCATCACGCCGACACCGCGCAAACAATGCTCACTAATATTGTTATTAGTATAGCACCAGTACACGTTCGTATGAAAATTATAGATGGTAATTGAAATATATTATGTACCGTATATTATATGGTAGGTTCATTATTGGTCGGTATGTGTATATGAACACTACTGTATTTGTGCTGTGTGTAGGTGGTCGATAATAATTATAAAAAATTTACGTACTTTTTATTGATATTTGTACATGCAGTATTATACAGAGCACGTAGTACGCTAGTACATATTGTGTACTATATATGTATGGATATCATACTGTGGGATAATACTCAGCTATTACTAAAATAACTTCTATCGTACAAAAATAACCTATCCCTTTTTGCCCAAATGTGATAAAACCATTTCCTGATAATAATTGCATTTTTTTTTTACCGCAGTTTTATTTTCAATATTTTGTGAAACGTAATATCTCAAAATAATTTTTTTTGGTAATTTCTTATTTCTTATTGCACTACACGAAGGTATTTTTTTTACTATATAGCAAATAAGTTTAATAAATCCATTAATAATTACCCAGAAAGCAGGGATTTCCGTGAAAAGGTGGTTAGTTTGGTTAATAGTCCTTTTACTCTCCAAAATGTTTGTATTCATCATAATAAATAATAATACTATAGATAGGTATTTGCTATTTATCAAGAGGTCATTAAAAAAATGTAATTAAACATGTGTGGTTAAATTCCATACGTATGTAGCTCATGCTTAGTTAATTCTTCTCCATTTTATTGTTGGATTATATTGTCGGTTTTAATTGACGTCCTTTTATTTTCTTATCTTAAGGAAAGTGATATAAATGGATCCTATTTAATTAAATATAAAAATCAATTTAGACTTCTTGTTTTACAGCAAACATACATATATATGTAGAGAGAGAGAATTACAATAAAAACTTTAATTAATGAATGTTTTAAATGACCTAAAAGGCCACAAGCATTTATTGTCACTATAATATATATACAGATAATATTGTTAGATACAGCCTATAAAAAAAACCTGTTACTCGTACAGTCGTATTAGTTATAATTTATAAGTTATAATTTTTAAGTCTTTTAGTTAAAAATGTTATAAGTTATAACAAATTAATTTATGATTAATAAACCTAAAATTATACTTAGGAGTTTTTGGACAAATATATCTAAGCAATAATAACTATAAATAAACCATTTCAAACATAAATTATTTTGAGTCATGCTTCCACCAAATCGTTAACCGTAAAATCATAGGTAAAAAGAATGCTAATATTACATATCAAAAATAGGAAAATAATTTAATATGATTGGTAAAACAGAGGAATGTAAAATAAGTAAATAAGTAGGTAAAAAAGATTACAATAACAACATCATATTATATATTTCACTTTTTATCATATGACTTTTTCGTGTTATTTGATGTATCTGAATGTTGCACTTCGAAGGCGGTTGCCGTCATTAGCTCGGTTCTATTTGATTTCGACGACTTAATATTTGAAATTGAGTAATTTACTTCAACTGATTTACTAACTATTAGATTTTTTTTGTCACTTCTATTTAATATATAATTATACTCACCCAAGACTTTAAGTTCTTTTAAACCATCAATGTTAGTTAATATACAGGTGTAACAATTTTAATTTATGTACAATTTAAAACCATTTATTTTCCCTCTTTTCACTGGTTTATAAAACGATAGTAAATTACTTAACTAATTTCAGAACTTTGCCCCGTTCTGACCTGTACCGACGTAATTTATTTTATTGGATTTTTCATATTTTATATAATATTATACTTATACACGAAACACGAAACGAAAATATATTGTTGGCCATGCGTAACCGAATGGTCTAATAATTTCTAATAAAATTTACAAACTATGAGTAACGGTGATAAGTAGTGAGACCTTATATTATATACAATAATAATTTTCTAACATTTCCAGTTTCGTCTATACCTACTCCATACGCCTAAGTATTATGCACTAGTATATTATTCAATCGTGATTTTCCAGCATGGCAACATTGCACGAAATAACAGTAGGAAATAGTTTTATATAAAATGGTAATATCACCTATATAAGCACCGTACGCAATCGTACGCAATGACACCCATTAAATTGGTCTCGAATCGGGGAAACGAATTTAGTTTCACCAGATCATAGAATTAATGTAAGTTTATGTCATTATTATAAAGTTATGAATTATAAATATAAATTTTATCACCATGGTGTAAGCTATTCATGGTACTCTTATAATACAAGAAATAATAATATAAGACCTCGTGCAAGAATCGTCACCGACATAGATATTATAAGAATGGATAGGACACGCGTATACTGGCTCCACAAGAGGTTGCGGTCTTTTTTGAGGAAGAGAGAAAGTTCAATATCTATGAGAGGGATAGACCATAAGAGTTCTTTTTTGAGGTTAGGTCACTAAAATTAATAATTTAAGATACTAATGTTATCTTTGATAAAAATTTGAAATAACAATATATTTTACATTTACACTATATTATAGATTTATATTGCTTTAAAATTGTATAATTCTTATTAGTTTATAATATTAAGTATCTGATTGCTAACTGTTTGCTACATTTATAAAAAAAAAATGAAATCTTTATAACCTTAAAAATGTTATCACTTTATTCTCAGTTAAAAAACTCGATGTCCTATCCATTCTTATATAATCTATGTTCGCCGATCGTACGTAACGGAAAATTGGTCGAAATATTTAATGGACGCCTTCGAGAGATTAATTTCGAAGAAAAATAATAAATAATATAACATCATACAACGGCCGTAGCCATTTTCTTCCATAAACAAGATACCATTTTCCTCTACTGTCTAAAAAAAAAAAAAAATGATAAATAAATAGACTACCTATAATATTATATTTTTTTTATAATTATAGTATAGAATATAGATAGTACAGTGCATTTCAACAAAAGATGAATACCTGTTTAAATAAAATAAAAATTAAACATAATATATGAATAATTATTTTACTTTTTGTGATTGCTGAAACTAGCGATTTTCAACAGTCGATACAAGAATGTAATCAATAATCATCAACCAATAAGCGCTAACTGTGACCAGCGATTCTCAAACTTTTATGAACACTGTACCACTTTTTACTAATACATTTTTTGGGTTCCCTTTCTTAGTTACTAAACTAAAATATATATTATTTATTACTATCATCTATTTTAATCTAAAAGTTTGTTGGTCAGTCTCGTACCACTCAAAATATTTTGAGTACCCCCAAGGCCCAAGGGGTACGCGTAACACAGTTTGAGAATCTCTGCTATAGACTTACTCTATCTTTTTAATACTTTATACTACGAAGTGTAATACTATAACACTGGCTAAAATATTGGAGGAAAATAGTCATAACTTTAGTCGAAAATAATGTGGTAGAAAATGGACAGTGGAGGAAAACAGTATCTCGTTTTTGGAGGAAAATGGAATCACCCTATACAACCGTGGTATTACAACGGCTGCTTCGGCGCCGCCGAAAATTCAGGGAAAGTTCGTACGCACGTGTGATGTGCGAAAGTCAAACGACGATTTCGGACGCACCAGTTGCACATGTATAGTTACCACAAGTACCTATGACCAGATAACATAATATATACTAACACGGGTAACGCGTATTATAAAGCCAGATTCCCTGCTACGTCGTGCGTCGTGTCGCGCGAAGACGTGTTATAACTATGGTTACAATTGGTAACCCTATTGGGTCAAAAGTTTTCAAGTATTCAATTCTTGGTATCCTCGTTTTAAACTTGATTATACCACCATACAAAAAGTGAGACCAGAATGTGTTTTGACCGACACGACGTAGCTGCAGTGAATCCGGCTTTATTGTTATTAGAGGAGAGCGGTTTCGGGGCGTAGTCCATGGCGGTCGTTTTATTTTATTTTTTTCGTTGTATTTTTTTTCTACTTTCGGAAAACGCCACCCCGTCGTCGTCGCGTAACAATGCGCACGCTCGATTATACTTTATAGCGTGCCCGATTCATTTTTTACTCGAAACGCGAAAGAAAATTGATGAACCGCAGTCGTCTATCCATCTAGAACTGATTTTATAATATATTACAAAGCCACATACGTACTCACAGCGGACAATCGCGTGAACACTATGCATGAGTAATGCATACATTAGATGTGCATAATAGCATCACTGCATGAAGTATGAACCGCACGGAAACGTCGAAACCGACATGTACTGGGGGAACGCGACGAATTAAAGATATTTGGATGGCTTTAAAAAAAAAATAATAATAATTTTAAAGAAAACCCCAGCAGTTACGAATCGATTGTATTTTTCGCTACATATAATATAACGGAAAACTCGTTTCCGCTTAATCCGCGTACGGCGACGATGAGTAAAGCCTGTTCACGTGACATAATAACACACACACGCTCGTGTTGATATAATACGTATATACATATTATTTTATTAAATTTATGTATACAAATTACAAAGACCGTCGTCGTTCTTTCACGAGCAAAACGTGTGTGATCGCATAATGTATAGCGGTGTATACCGACTATTATAATATAATGTTTAATATATATTATTTTATTATATATATATGAGCGCGCTAAGCTTGTCGTGAAAACGAAAACGTTTTCAAAGGACACGTCGAATTCGACTATATATTGGGCGCGCTTTAGTATAATATAATACAGTATTATATACGTGTGGGCGCGGGTGTGTGTATTGCTAATACGACGACGACGTCGACGGCGCTTTCTAATCGAATTAATGGACAGCTAGTCCTACATTGAACGCGCGTCGCGCCAGTCCATTAACGTCGGGGGATTAAGTGATTCCATAAATTATGGAGGTGAAACGATCCAGCTGCCGAGATCTGTAGTGTGTCGTGTATCGGTTTTTCTCGAGTCACACGGTAGTCAACGAGCGCAGACGACGATGTTTTCTCGCATCTGCAGTGTCGTATGTATATGTGTAAACGTAACGTACCTATATTGTATGTAAGCTTGTAAATTATACGGAATATCTAAAATACTTAAAATACCCGACGTTTTTCTCACATGGTTTATTTGCTGCAGGAGTCCGCAGGCGAACCGAGCAATTATGAATCGGATTGACACGAATAGACGTGATGACGTGCTATTGTACTATTGATGGTGCCTTGGTACTTATCGGATCCATCACAAACTTATATACCTACAAGATGAGGTACTCATCGCGATATAAAATAAATATATTGTTTCACCATTCGATCGGCTGGCAAATTCAAATGAATATAATATATATATATTATATATCGCCATATTTCAATACTTCACACAAGTACCTATAATAAATATAGGTGGCTTATAGTTTTTACATTTTTCCGGTCCGAGAAATGATGGTGGACTGCAAGCTTCAGTTATTTTGTGTTCGTTTTAAGAGGACGTGATGCCCGCTTGTGTTGTCTCCGTCTTACAAGTGCGTAACACAGTAAATTTTACGTTCAGCAGATCACGTTTAGAGCTCCGTTAGTTTATAAATTAGAGTGAATTGACCTCTTATAAAATTTAAAGATAAAAATATTATGTAGACGACCTCGTGGGCTTTTAACTTTATTTTAATTTTGAAACGATTTAAAAGTATTTTAAAATTGTAAATATTTTGCACATCTTATAATACTTATAACAGTTATAAATCTATAGTAAAAAGCCCATGAGATCGTCTATATAATATTCTTAACTTTAAATTTTACTCTTCTTCAATTCACTTTCATTTTTAAACTAACGGAGCTCTAAACGTGATCTGATGAACGTAAAATTTGTTATGTTACGCACTTGTACGACGGAGACAACACATGCAGGTATAACATCCTCTTAATCAGGATACCTTATCTCGTATGATACCTATACCATAGGGAATATATTATAGAAATGGGCAAGTGGCCTTTCACAACATTCGTTTAGCGACCTAATTTTAGGTGGAAAATTTCGCTTAAATCACATTTGTATAACAAGATTCATTCTTTATTATTATTTTGAGCTAACACTGTTTCCCCGGGTTAAACCTAATTATTTTTGGTACTCAAACATTCGACTCTTTCACACTGTTGACAGTATTATTATATAAATATAAGTAACTTATATATCTATAAGCTATTGTAGATTCAATTGTTTTTAAAATAAATTTATCAATGTTTTGATTTATATAGAATTTAAAGTATTTAATTTTGTACGAAAATATTCATGTAAATGTTATTTTTTATTAATTTTGAACATAGTTTTTTCTATAATGCATCGTTATATAATGTTTAAATTATCATATTAAAGTACAGCACATATTATAAATGATAATAATGCCACTTACAATCCTAACAGAACATTTTTTTACACTCCTCATTCAACGTAGTTCTAATCATGCAATATCAAACATTCAAATATTAAATTCGAATGACCATTACAAATTCTAAGAACTTTCATCACTAACTTCACTAGAGCCGTTTTTGTCGTTTCACTTGTTTTTTCTGAGTTCTGTTCCATACATTTTCTAAATTAATTGGTTGCCGCATTCGTTATGCTTAATTTTATTCCTGTTTCACAATTCAAGGTGGTATTTATTTAGTTTCGTGTTACGCCCGCGTATAATTTATAATCCACAATTATATTGTATAAATTAATATAATATATTATGTAGATGCGTACACGTACAATACTATGATAATATACAACCTTTTATATACCACAGTTCTGTATATGTGTGTGGAATTGGAGATTTTTATTAGTATTCTTTTTTTAGGACTTTAAATGATGATTACCGAAAATACCAGTCGCTCATTCCTAAATATAGTTGTCCAGTTTAAACATGATATAAACAATATAGGTACTATAGCTGTTTATAGTGCTTTAAAATATATGATAGGTAACTACGGCTTACGAAAAAATGTTATAAGAAATTGGCGGAAATGGGGTCCATCTCATAGATGCCTCCAACAAAAAAGTCCACACTAGCGACTAGCCCCTTGAAATAAATTGAAAAATAGTTTTAATATTTTTAATTTTATTTACGAACTTGTCCATATAAAAAGGTTGAGGTAGGTGTATATTAAAAATAATATCACCGACTTTTTAATATTTTGACTAAAAAATTCCTTATTTTAAATGAACGATTTGTGTAAAACAAAGAATAATACGTAGGAAATCCGACCTCTAATCGCCACGGTGGTTACAACTTTACAAGTATTTAAACATTTTGGGTATCCAATGTATAGATCAATATTACTTAAACATAAATGCTGTATTTAATTTGAATTTTTTGTGAATTTTTTAGTACAAAATAATTTCCAAATTCTCGTAACTCATAATCTTTGAATACCGGATGAATTGTTGTGGACGTGCCCGTAAAAGTTATTTAATCAATTTAAATACTTTGGTCAAGAATCGGTTATTGTGAATTCATAATAATAAATATAACATACTGTAGCTCAGCGTAACGTGGTTGCCCGCGCAACGTAATTGAGTGTACGGCGTACGCACCACCCGCTTCCTAATGAAAATAAAATTTTGAAACGTCAATATTTTCAGAAAAATAAAATTTACAAAATGGCTAACAGTAATTTTTTTGGAAATAATTAAATAAAAAAATATATTTGTTACATTTTTTACCAAAACGTTACCTAAAATAAATTAAAAATGAAGTAATTGTAGTTCTTATCTTAGTGAGTATTATTATAAAACCAGAATTTTGACATCTCCATTATTTTGGGAGATATCGCAATGGGTAAGTCGTCGCGGGACAACCTGTATATAGAGTATATATATATATGACATATTATAGGTTATATAGTAGCTACTATATACTACCCTTTATATATTTTTTATTCAGTATAATATTTAATAACAGTATACCTTTATTTAGGCACGTTCAAAAAATACAATTCTGGGTTTCGTGAACAGGTGTTCGTTTCACACGATCCCCATCCCCACTGTATTACAGACAAGACATTTCTAAACTAAAACAATAATTCATGTCGAACATAAAGTTTTGATAAAAAAAAGAGAGAGAAATAGTGTCCAATTAAAAACTTTGAATATTCAAGAATAAATTATGAAGAATATCTATATTTTAACATTTCTATACATATACTTTTCATAAAATCAATAATATGGTTTAACTATTAAATGTCTCGTATCTGTCGGTTATGGTTGCAAAGATGAGAATCGTTGATCATTTTAATAGTGTTTGCACAACTCGTTCGTGCTCCACGAACGGAAATAATAATAATTTACATTTTATTTTCATCTTTTTAAAGTTTAATGTTTATTGACCGCAAATTCTTATTTTAAATGACTTTCTCATAAAACGACTTGATGATGAAATATGATGGAGAAGTGACAACCGTGTTATATCCTCGTTAGAATAAAATATTATATTTTTTATGTACCTACTGTAGTGTGCTGTGCATTTGCAGAATGTTTAGTGCCCAATATTATAGTTTTACATAATATTATATTACATTTAATCAATTTTTTCTCCTATCGGCTAAAATAATGATGATAATAATAATAATAATGTCAAAACAAAGTTTCTTTTAAAACCTTATTCATGGATATAGATGAAAATATTACATGCATAATGCATATCATTTTTGCAAAACATGGGCAGTTCAAACGAGTTGGGCCATCAAACAGATTTTTTTATACATATTTATACGACGAAACAGGTTGTTGAGCCATCTATCACTATCCAATAATGTCACATTATTCGTTTTTCTGTTTTTCGTTTTGGTATCTCAAAAAAAATTGTTTTTGATTTACTGTATTCGCACATAAAAAAAAAAATTCTATAACACTATTAATATAATTAATAATAATTATACAATAAATTATTACTTTGACATACTTCAATAATGCAAATATTATTACATGGTAGATGAAGGGCAGTGTAGGCAATCTATTCATATTATTACTCTATAATCTATGAGTATGACAATAATATGTTTTTATAACAATGTAAATGTATTTCAATACAATAATTCTAATATATTGATTATACGGCGTTATGGGTAGGCTTTTTAAATACAACACTGTCTCCTGTCATTATGTTTTAGGGGTATTACTGTATTAATAATCTATTTATAAAAATTCATCAAACTATGATATAAATGAGTAAATATATATGTATAGAGTAAAATTAGTTAGACAATATTTAGTCTAATACGATCTAATTTTAGATTCTTGAGATTGTAAGACTTGAAAATCAAAAACTGTAGTCAATATTATTTGATATATCGTTAAATCGTATATATAGTAAACATACATATATAATATTACTGTAATAATAATACTATTTTAATTGTTTTTATTATTTTCTTAATATAATTAACACTTTTCTTAAAGTCTGGTACATTAGTATTTGCCTTGAGACAAATTTATAAATTATAAATAGTATGTTTAATAAAATACAGAAAGAACTCCAAATATGATAACAGATCACAGTTGTTTTATTGTATAATCAGTAAACAATATAACGTACATAATTGTTTGTATAATAAACAGAAATGCATGGGTCAACATTAAAAAAAAAAAAAATGATCATAATTTGTATTAAATATCTATAGTTTTCAGAAAACGCAAAAATAATTTTTTTTTTTAAATATTCATTTTTTTAGAGAGTGTGAAAAAATACATAGAGTCTTCTGTAAGTTTAATTGAGATGTTATACTCTCATTTCGATTTTTTTTTTCTCTAAAAAATTAAGTACTTCAGTTTTTTATTTCTACTATTCGAGGATTTAGAGAAGTAAAATCAAAAAAGTGCGTCCATCTCAAGTATACATGACAATAAATTTAAATCTGTTTCAGAAATCTTATAACTTCACTAGATCAATCAGTACAATGGATATATCACATCTAAATATTCCAACTTAACTCACGTGTTCGACTAAAACAGAAAATCATTGTTTACAATCCCGTTAAAGAAAATTATGAATCAATTATCGGTGTTATACGTTACACTTTATGCTTTCACGGAAATAGAAATGGTGTACAGAAAACATAATGTAATACTGAGTGTACGATATTGGAACGCACACACTACACGTGATATTTGAGGAAAAACCTTGAAGTGAATGTTCATAAAAAATATATCCACACCTATTCTATACTCGTGTCTTAAATTACAAATAAATATTTATTGTTTTGCACTTTATGAAATAAAATTAAAAACAATAAAAATAAAATATTGTACCATAATATTATTATGATTTATGATCGTCAAATATTTACATTTAGTAAATTACATTCATAAAGTGTGGTGAATAGGTACAAAAACATTAATACAATTTTAGGAGCAAAATGAACGATTATTTATTCTAGTAATTTTTTACTCAGCAGGATGTAGCATGTAAACCTAAAATAAAATAGAAAATTAGTTAAACAGTAACTGAAAATACTAATAGTCTGAATAACTTATTACATAGGAAACTGTCATAAAAACTGTCGAAGAACGAAAAAAAGATTTTTTTGTCATGGCTACGTTAACGGTCAACCGAAAAGACTATTCCACTCTTTTATCCTGTACTACACTTTCTCTGTATTTCTCTAACTCTTTATTCATGATGAAAGATTGGAACAGAACAAATAGACTGTTTACAGTATTCGCGTCTGCTATTGATATAACCGCCAATTGGAAATCGATAATATGTATGCAATCGAGCGGATTAGATCAGGCAATCAACATAGACCACTGGCGACTACTATCCCTCAGGGATATTATATTATTACTTTAACGGAGGCTAATATTGTTCTGAATTTGCGTGTTGCACGATATTTGTTGACTAAGGTTTTTATAATTTTTTTTTTCATACATACGGGGTGATTCACCGATCATGCTCATTCCTGTATGCTTTTCTTTAAATCCTGGTTCTCGGAAATTTTAAAAATACATAAAAACAGTATTTTTAAATACTTCTTTTAGATGATTTTTTCACCACTGAAAGAGTGCCCTGTGGTGGAAAAAACTTCATTTTTCTAATGCATCTATAAATCAAAATTTGAACAAGTAATTTTAGTTATTTATCTTTATTTAATATTTACCTACCTACTACGAGATAAGTGGGTAAAATTCGTTACTAATGGTTTTATAATTTTACATATAATAAAAAATATATAATATTATAAAATTAATTCTAATACCTATTTATTATAATTGGGACATTTTTATAAATTAAAAAATCTTGTTATAAATTAATAAATAAATGAACATCATTTTCTAATTATCATAATCCCCACATCATTTAAGTTTATTTTCATGGACTATTATCCTTATCACACTAATAATAATAATTCGCAACTATTCTTTCAAATTTCAATTTATATATGAATTTTTAGAACAATCATTTTATGCAAAATTACGAAAAAAATCATCTGCTGAACAATTTATATACCTATATAATGTAAGGTTGGTTTTCATTTGAAAAAAAGTTTGCATCATCACAAAACACTTTTTAATGATAAAAAAATTATAAGTATACATTTAAATTATAGTCCTTACACATAATTAGAATTCTAAAACTTTTGAATTAGATAGCAGCACACTATTTGTTTTTTCTTTCTGGCCTATATGCAACATAACAACTTTAAATTCAGCAGAACTAATCTTGTGTTGGTAGCTAAAAGTATTAGAGTGAAATAATCTACTGTCAAACTTAAATTTAGGAACATTATTCGTGTTTGTAGGTTGGCTTTTTAGGATACTCCAATTTTATATTTTACAAATTCATACTATGGGGTGCTTTTACTTTATGAATCACTCTGTATATATAATATGTACACGCGTTAGCAAATCGCATTTGAAAATAGTGATTATAATAGGATGATAAGGATGAGTAGGAAAAAAGAGGCGGTGGATGGTTCCCTGAGAAACATCGAGTAGATCCCTTGGGAACGCTAAAACTGTTTTCATTTATATATAGGTCAAGTTTTAAGGCGTACACACATACACCACGTACACAGCGGACACGGACGCGTCCGAACCCATATTCTATAGTCATTTTACTATCGTGCGATGTCAACACGTTTTCAAAAAAAAAAAAAATTGTAAAAATGTTGGTTATTTTTACAGATAGGGTGCTGTGAAGAAAGGCGATACGAAATAATGCCATAAACTCGTCGTTTTTATATAAGCAAACTGGAACGACGATGATGGTCTTTATAAGTACCGGTACGTGTGCAACGAATACTGCCAAGTATTAGTGATTTTTCATTTTTCTTTCCAACTGTTTATTAAGGTCGTCTGCTAAAATAGTATAGCCTAGGTTATAGTATGACCTGTATGGTTAATTAAGAATAATATAATTTTTTCTGAACAACTAAAATATTATATTTGTTCACCTCCATATGGCAACAATAGACATTTAAATCGATAAATATGCATTTTTTTAAATATTTAATCAATATTCGTAGACTGTTTATAATTTATATTACAAATTTAATTACATTTGAGATTCTGAACTAGGCATAGTATTAATATTGGTTATACAATAAGAGTCAATAATATATTGCTTATTAAATATTTTAATATAGTTAATTTTTTTTATGCGATTATTAAACAGCTAGATGATTATTATGTACAATTAAAATACGAAAATTGAACATTAGATACTTATAAATAGACCATAAAAAAATTAAATGCTTGAAATTAAAACAGAAAAAATATTCAAATAATTGGGTTATAACTTTATTTTGATGGTTTGCTGTTCGGACACATTTTTATTCGAATAATTAACCAGATAAAATTTTTAGAATATTTCATCAACTATAATAACTATGTGTACAATCTATTTAATATTAATAGTTTAGATATTTAATACAAATGGAACTAAACGCAATGTTAGAATTTTTTAATCAAAATCGTATGGAAAATCCCAAACTAACTAAAATCTACAATAAAGAATAAAACCGTTTTTAACAACAAAATCTTACTGTATAATTAATTCAGAAAATATACTATAAATGCTGATAAACCTTTTTGAATAAAGTTGGATGAGATAAAATTTTTACCATTTTTAAACATAAATAAAATACTAATAATTACTAACTAATTGTTGATCATTTTAATATTTATAACCTAAAAATGAATCTAATAAAAAAAAATTAATTAATTAATTAATTAAAAATAAAATAATAAAATAAATTTCAAAGCCCGAACTCAAATTTTCTGAGGTTCTGTCACTGGACAGTCTCCACTTAATGTGTGACATGTCTTCTTTAAATCACTCATCATTGTTACTTATTGTTTTTGTGTAAACAGATTGTAATATATTTTTAATAAAAAAAAAAAAAACCTAAAAATGAAACATCAAAATAATGTGACGTTGATTAAATAATAAGATCTAAGGTCATGGGTGAAACCTAATAAACGCATTTTAAGATCATTTACTCATAAATATATTTTATAAGCACTTTAAATATTTTAAATGTCTTATATCTAAAAGCTAGGTACCTATAACTGAGCTCTGATCACAATTGTTTTCCGACTGCATTGATTACATTATTAACAAATTTAAAGAAATCCACTTATTACAGTGACCCAAGTTCTGTGAGGTACAACATAGCTGCCATAACTTTTACTTATCCAGTAATATCAAGTAATGAGATTTTATACACAATTAAGTTTCTTGCACTTAACATTTGTTTTATTTTAAAACAATACAATTAACAACATGGTATATAATGGAGTTCTTTATTTCGTTCTTCTTAGTGTAAGACAATATTATACTATTATTTTAAATATAAAAAAATCAAAATCATCATTAAAATAAATTATTTTGAGGCGAACTCGGCTCCCTTATTTTTTTTTACACATTAAGAGGGTAGAATTCTAGTAGGATTATTCTACTCTAAATATGATCACAATAATGATAAATTTAACGAATCATCTTAAAAATATTTCATATATATTTTTTAAATACTTTAATAAATAAAGTAAAATACTAGATGGTCTGTATTAGAGAGGCTTTACCGTAGATTTAGTAGCAATTTTATAAATATATATGAAAACTAGTATGTGAACCTTGTGAACAAATATAATTTGATAAATATTTATATAATATACCAACCAAATGTACATAATAAGATGAGTATAGGTACTTTATCTGTGAATGATATGGTGATTTTATCTACTTGATTCCCAATAAAAAAATTTACAGAATTAACAAATGTTATTTTATAAAAATGTACTGCTCACGTGGAATCTTACACATATGATATTATTTGAAAAATAAATGAAAAATGTATGAACGTAATAATCGTATTAAGTATTAATTTGTGTTAATAAAATACATTAAGGAGGTTAGAATAGAATACAGATACATTCGAATAAAAAAATATAACCATAAAAATGTTTGATAATAATTCTATGGTAACTTCTCAATGAATCGATTATACAATTAGACTTGAGTATTTATTATGAGAAATAAGCTACGTGCCTTGACAAAATAAAGACAAATTTAGACAGAAAAGAATTCGTCACGGAATTCGTGTCTGTAATTAAAAATTCCTTTAGTTTCGTAAAAATTAATCAATTGTTCAATACATTTGAAAATATATTAAAGAATTGCTATACCATTATATATAATTAATACAAGAGCCTGAAAGTCAATATTAATAAACCGTATGGAACCTATTAAGAAAATTACATTTGAATTACAAACAAGTTAATATTTTTTCGATTTATGGGTTTTTATAAATTACATAAAAATGTTTTATTTTCCTCCTTCGTAAAACCCAATTTTTGGTTGATCGAGGTATAGTGTATAATGTATATACCATACATGGTACATAGTATATACATTACACACAGTATTCACGTAATGTATAAATATATGTACATACATATAATATCATAATACCTAAAGCAATAAAATATATATATTGGTTTGGATTTACTTTTAGGTAACATAAATGATCAACTAAAATATACCATTTTTATCCAGCATATTTCCCCGTTTTTAGCCATCAAATCTTCCTCATTTTATATCGATTTAACTATTCATAACTCTTTATTTCATAAATTCCCTCTACCGAAGAACTTAATATTTTTATTATTTACTAGCTGATCCCCGTGCACTTCGTTGTCCGTTAAAAATACCAACTTTATATGATTAAAATGCTGTCTTTAATTCGCCGTTCAATGACCATTGATGTGATTCATGTAACATGTAAACTTCCCGTAACAAATTCCCGTGAATTTACCATATCTTAATCTTACAGGACTAAAATTATATTCAATCATAATATTTTCTCGAATTTTTAGCTTTGTAAAGGTGAAACAATTTTTAAAATTGGTACCTCATAACAAATTGGTCATATCTTATTCGTCCATATTAAATCGTATAACCAATAGCAACCCCACATAATAAACAAAAATATATTTATATTTATTATATTTTAAGTACGCGTATATTATACTTACACGTCTTACACCAAAATTAATTTCTAACGGAACATTCTCGGCCTGGGCTTAATTTTTAACGCATCGAATATTATTACATTATATAAAGCTTCCCAGACACCCAGTGAACTATTATAACATATTTTACATTAAAACCTTCCGTAATAATTTTACGTATTTTTAAATAACAGATTCATAAATGTCTTATAAATTCTTAAGTTCCGACTTAACCAATGGACTTTTAAAAAATGTTTAAAGCCTTTTACGATAAATGAACAATTCAACAAAAAAATAATTTTTAAATTCGAACCGGTAGTTCCTGAGATTAGTGCGTCCAAACTTTTATAACTCTTCAGCTTTATAATATTATTTGTATAGATTATTATATTTTGTAAATAACATTTAAAAATTAATATTTATTTCTGGTATATATACCTAAAATATGTTATTCTTTATAATATAAAAATCATAAAAACATTACTTCATATGCCTATGAAATAAAAGTGTTTCCAATAGATAAGTTAACATTTCATAGCGCCGTAAAACTAATGTTGTTTTTCAGTAAATCTTGATATTAGATAAAAATTAACGTGAATTAAATTGAACAAGAACATGTGTTTTGAGAAATATTTCCCAAAATGCCTTCAAAAGGCTAATGATGTTGGCTGTTTAAAATGGATAATTGGGAAATGAAAATTATCTTTACATGTCCGCATAAATAATTTTATAATAATTGTAATTTCTTCCTAAATGTGTAAAAATACTATATTATGATGGATACCTTTTTTTTGTTGATAGAAACCTGTCTCCTATAGGCTATACGAAACTATAATATTTAATAATAATATAAGTAAGTTAAATGTTTACATATATACTAAATTACTAAAGTAATAATAAATAAACAAATAGTCTCATTAAATGGAGTCATGAATACATTCAAGAGTACTTTTTTAATATTTAAAAAAATGTAATAAAAAGCTAATCTAGTGCATACGTTATAAGATAGCTATCAGTGGTCGATAAAATATGTTTGCATAATATAGTTGAAACTTGAAATAGAAATGTTAAAATTTTAAATCAGTAATATTGCATTCTAAAAACAATTAGGTATTCAAATTTCAAAGTTGCTTAAATAGTAAGACAAGTATATTTTTATTCATAGAAACAAATATTTTGTTTTGAGCTGAAAATTATAAAAATAATAAAATGAAATAAAACAAGTTAAAATTATTTTAATTAAATTTTAAGGCTCTACTATCATAATTTTATTAATCGTAGTAAAAATATATGATATGGGCATACATTTGTATACTTATTGTTTGTAAAATAATAATTTAAAAAAGCATTTATGAATATGGTGAATTCTACTAACAATTTTGAATAAAATGGACGCATATTGTAACATGGACATTTCTGAGCTCTTTGACCCCATGGAAAAACATTTTATTTTTTTAACTATACATTTTTATAGGTATAATTAATAATATTATTAAAATGTTTGAAAATCTTACATATCTACGACATACAATATACGAGGATACAATTTGTAAGACCTTGTGGATAAATATGTTTAAACATGATAATGAATAAACCTATTATATTTAAAATATCGTTGAATCATAGTATTTACTCTAATCTATTTGTAATAAATCTATTTTTTCTAAACATAATTCTTTGATTAAGAAATAATTATAATATAATGTATAATTATTTTTATTATTATCATGTTATTAGACATTTTTATACTGTAACACAAAATTGTGATACATCATAATCTGTACATGTCAAATACAATAACACTTATTATAAGTATTATTCAGAAATAAATTAATTTTGAATGACTAAGATATTTTAATGCTATGCAATATATTATGAATTAAATGAGTTGCTTAAAAAAATTTTATCATTTTTTAGAGTTAAAATTACAATGAAGAAATATAATGCCAAAAAAATGAAATTATTTAATTAGACATTACATAATAAACTTGATATAATTAAATGAGTCAATCCATTTTTTATTCATTCCTGTTTTGGTGTTAATTTTTTTTTAGTGTCAATTAAAAAAAAATATTATTACATGATTAATAAATAAATGTCAGTTTTCCAATTAAAATTAAAATTGATCACATAATTTCATGTCCTTTGAGAATTTAGTAAGTTTCATCTTTTATTTTTTAATTGAAAAATGATTCTTTTTAAAGGAATTTCTTATATACACTCAAAACTTAATAATATCATTAACATCAACCTGTTTTAAAAACCGTAATTCTATTGAAGTAAAACAAACATTTGTAGATCCTTATTTATAATCTATTATATATTTTATTGTATTTTTTCATTATTTCGGAAGTGTCATATTACATTATTTAACCTTAAGGCCTTCAATTATATTATGCACTGATTTCTAAATTATAAATTACTATTGTACAGTCAATGTGTAGTAATGCAAATATTAATCAATAACCCAAAACATCAAAAAATATATTATTATTTATTGTGTTAAAAGTTAAATATATATATTGCATGATGCAAATTATGTGTGTTATACTTATACATATCAATTTAAAAATAATACAGATCCTGTACCTATTCATTTCATATGCCTATGTTTAGGTATAATATAATATAAGTATCCGATATGGCGATACTAATATTTGATTTGAACGTTTACTTTACTCAATATAACCTGTACCTATCAACTATTTTACATGTATACATAAATCAATCCAATAGCTTGACTAAGTACTAGAGGATATTATTATTTTTTAATAGAATGCTATTGTGTATTATTGGTCTATCACAAACTGTGTACTAGGTACTCTATAACAAAATATCCTTGTAAGCTTTTAAGAATCATCTCAATTGACTCAATTTATCAATTTATCGTAATATAATATAATATAATATAATATAATTTCAAATATAAAATTAATATTGTTGTCTAATTGTATAATATAATTTATAAAAAAAGAGAGGATCCCGTCTCTCTGTATTCTGTCATTAATCTTAAATTTTTGGTTATTGGCTTAATGAAAATCTGAAAATATCGTTCAAGACTATTGTAATATTTTGTAATATTATATAGTTTCCACGGGAAGGAAATTCTACGTAATACCAACGCACTCTAGTAATGTATTCGTGAATACAATTTTCCAATACACCAAACAACCAAAGTAAACACACTTGCTGTTTTAGAGATAAAGAAAACAGACCATCAGAGATGATATCAAATTATCATTTTTACGTAAGTAATCAACAAATAATTAAAAAAATTATTTTCCTTTTGGATTATATTGATGATAAACAATTGTAACGTTAGGTAAGTACTCACAACAATTATAAATGAAAATCTAGTTTTCACTCTAATATTTTTTAATAATTTTTAAATGCAGTACTACATAAGATTATATGTCGATATCAACTTAAAAGTTGATGTAAAGACGTTTACAAGTAAAATATATTTATGTGGATGTAGATTTCATGCATTATTGAAATCGATTTACAAATTTATTCAGGTAGAAATTGATATGAATGGATTAGTAAAAATAAAATGGAAAATATGTTTTTTTAAATTGTAAAATTTACTACTTGTATGAATGACCCGATTTAACCTATTGACCTAATAACAAAATGTTAGTATGCAATTGTATTACAATGGTAAATAATAAATTGTGGTTTTTATGGTCTAGTTTGTAAGCTAATCATACATGATATGATTTACTATGGAAAATTGTATATTTTATGTTTGGATTAAATAGTCGACCACGTACGCGGAAGTTTCAGATTTTGTATACACACGTGAAGGGCGAGATGAAAATACCCATCCGAAGGTCTACACTAACGAATGACCTACTACTATAACACTAATACTACCACTACTATATTGATACATAGTTAGATTATATTTTAATCGCAAAGTTATCGTCATCTAAGACTTCTATATACGTATGCCTCGATAGATTCTAAATCTACCAAAACAACAGCTACGATACTCTAAGTTTTTTGTTAGTAGGTCATTCGACTCACCTTCCATTGACAAAGTTCAGTTCACGAGTGTATGTATGTGTGTATAATAAAATAAATTATGTTAATAGACCGCGAGGTTCGTAAAATGGCTACGTTACTCGAACGGGTAGTTGTCACGTGAATTAAAAGTGATAAAAAAAAAAAAAATGAAACAATAATACGTTCTCAACGTAAATGTAAACAATGAATAATAGAGTGAAATATATAAAACGTTAGAATTTCGGAAGCACCGCGCAATTTAATGTAAAACGTAAAACTTATCGTACAGAACAACAACTAATCAATATAACGAATAAAATTATAATATTGTATTATAATATTCGTTGATGAAAAAATTATCAAAACATGATAAATCCTCAATCCTTATACACGCGTTTTACTACGATAATCGTAAACGATTTTTACTCCTTCTCTTTGGAGTTGTCTCGGCGTTTTTTTTTTTTTTTTTGCGTGTAGCGGTTCATAATTCGACGCATTCCTGCGCAATGTCCCTAGTCGAGATTTGCCCCCACCAGTCGTCCGACCAAAAAGGGGTTTTGTCAGCGCGCACGTGCGGGAGCTTCCCTTGCGCACAATAGGTGTCAGTGTGCCAGTGTGCGTGTGTGTGTGTGTGTACAACACGCGATGTATAACATTATACGTACAAACACGAGAGCAAACGGTGCACACACGACACCCCCGCGACGTCCGCGGAGCATTATATTCACTTGGACGATGGCGTGAGTCAATTAGATCAAAATTTTCTTTTCCGTCTACTCACATTTTTTTTTTTTTTTGCCCACCCCGCTATGACTCCTAATTCCGGATAAAGCGTGGGCGATACGGTGCAGTTCGTTTTCTGTCATCCGAACATGCGCCTTAACTCCTGCACACCGCCGACGAATATACGGAACACGTCGATATTGACGCTTATATTCACCCCACCGTATTTTTGGGAAAACGGCGAGCGGTGTCCTGCAGCGAACAGGTCATCGTGACAGCTGAGTATATCGATACAGTGTGACCGAGCACAACAGAATTGTTGATCTAATACGATATTATAAAGATTAACGGTTCTAAACCTAAAAATATTCAGGATTTATAAAAATCTGAATCCCAAATAAACATTTTTTTTAACACGACAATCGGTTTAATAACGGTTCATTTTGTTTATTAAAAATGTATGGTGCTTTTTATGAGAACTATAATTATAATTATAATGAACTATAAACATTTAATGATACACAAAAATATATTATGTGCCCACTGTAATTACTTTTATTAGCTACCAATTATAATTATTGTGTTTTAAATATCTTCTCTAATGAGACGATCGCTGATGTTTTGAATGGACGAAGACGTCAATATCACACTCCATGTTGGTAACTTTAAGTCTAAAATAGATTTCTACGTTCAATTCATTTATACACTCATTCGTTTTTTGTATAAATACCTATATATAATAGGTAATTAATAAGTGTGAAAATGTATTTTTTGCACAGATATAATATGTTTCAACATTAGAACTTAGAAACTACTGTACTGCTAGTCTGGACAACGCCTATATTTATTTTTAATAATAATTCAAATTTCTTTGGCTTACCAATTATGAGCTTTCTGCTAACGACAGGTTGAGAAACGCAGCAAGACGTTTAATGTGCGTCTGTTAGGTTTGCGTTTATCACACAACGGCACTATAGTATAAAATGAACGTAAGAGTTTGAAGTTTAAGTTATTTACCCTACTGTTCTAAGCTAAGGGGACGAGTGAATCCAGAAGTCTTTGTTACATAATTTGTATATTTTCCTAATCTGGTAGCAACTAATTTTACTAGTAAACATTGCATATAACTAACTATAAGTAAATACCGAACAATACCGTGAATGGAATAATTTATTTTGGTTACGAGTTTTAAAAAAAAATTAGTATAAACACATTTTAAATCACATCATGTCTACACAAAATCATAACACAAGTCATTGGTGATAATTTCGAATCTCTCTGGTTATTCTGAAGTTTCTAGGATTTTGCCGAATAGCCAAATGTGCTACCAAAAACCACCTATAGTTGATGGTTGGATTATATTTTTAAACCAAAACTTGATAGAGGATGCAAACAGTATACATAGACACAATATTTTAAAACCAATGTACATATTAAACACTATTCGTTCAGAACCTAAAATCGATTTTGCGCAGTTTAAATTTGTTATCTGCTGTGAGTGCAAATCTCGTCGGCAGATACAAAATAAAAAACAAATGTCATCAAATTAACAATAACTATTTATACACACGAACAGTGATCAATCTTAGGATAAATTATAGTTATGTTTATAATATTATTATTCTGTCGATGACTGCTACACGTCGATGGGAATGTGAGTACACCTACTTTTTTAATTTTTTCGTAAGAATTTCTCGATAATTCTGGTCTCCGTTATGCAGCTTAGAGTAATTTTATTTTATTACAATGCATATTTTGTCAATGATTAGGTACATATTTAAGAATTATAAATATGCAATACTGGACACTGTCTAGACCATTCCAGGTACTGAAGTATTGGTGGAAGTAATGCGTGCTCGCATTTCAGCGAACCGGTCATTTTAATGACAATTTATAAAATCGGTTTGTAAGCGCGATTATATAAAAACACATTTTGAACAGAAGTTCATCGTTACTTAAATGATACCAAACGTAAAATGTGGTTTTAATTTTTAGTGGCATATTTAACTTTACCAAATAACATAATATGGAATAATACGACCGCTATTCGATGTATTTCGATGAAGCCTGCAGAAGGGAGATTAGTGCTGACGGCGGAAGCGTATAACTGGACTACATAAGCACATCACACCTGTGTGTATGTACATATCTTTGTTAATATTATATGACTGCTATTTACTTAACTTTTTGATGTTAATACAATATAATATTATGCCAGCAATCTAGCAATATATATATATTTGAAAATCAAAAACGCATACTCCTGCACCGGTCCGCTTTTTGACGCGTATGAAAACGAAAACAGAAACTGTAATATTCACATAATACTCCGTCAACCATATGGTTTGAAGTTCTAATTAAATGAGACGGTTCTAACAGTTTATTATAAATTAAGGAAAGCCAAAAGTTTTACCTAGTTACAAAAGCACGGGTGCTAATTAGTTAATAATATATGCTACACTATAAGTCATTCTTTAAAAACCCTAACCCTAACCAAAGTTGTTGCCCCAAGTGGTGTAAAATTTTGACCAAATATACCAGTTTGAGGTTCCGGAATATAATTTACAGGACGCTGGAGTCCTCAATCAAGTAGCGAATGACATTTCGAAATTGAGGATGCCGAACGGCCGCGGCTCATCATACATCTTGATTCAAGACTCGGCTGAAAAATAATATAATCAGATGATAACGATTATAACAACGATATTGTTTGTTTTCGATTTTAAACTTTTTACATATAAAAAATTATCAGGCATAAGTACACGGAAGGACTGTGTCAGGCCCGTTCAATTACCATTTTTTACGGGCTATGTGAGATTTCTAGATGCTCAAACTCGACTTCCAAAAATATTCCCCTTCGAAACGAGAATGCCAATTGCCAATGCGCTAAGCTATAAATAATATACATCATGCGTTAGTAACATAGATACAACAAATACATCTCTAAGTGTCCGCATGTTGTGTACTTGTGTTGTTTATATCTTATACTAACGTTATACAATCTACAATACTACAAATTTATATTCAGTAGACTCCATTTCGTGATGTTCATTTAAGTGTAAGTACGAACTAATTGTTGAAAAATTATCGAATGTAAAGGTAATTAAGTTTTCAATTTAAATTTTGAAGCAAGTTATAAGGATTTTGAAATTGTTAAATCATTTAGTTTAGTTAAAAATCATTAAATTCATATTTCAACAATAACCTTGCAACACATGTTGCCCTACTTTTAACATCTCTCTATATATTCCAATAATTACTGTGTAAATACTAAATAGGCAAAAAAAGCCTTTTTAGTAGGTTTTTTTATTATAAGGACTTCAAAAATCTAACTTGCTATTATTCGTTTTAATTACTAGTTCAATACACATAAAACATTTTTTTTAAATTATACTTATTCAAAATTTCAAAATAATATCAATAATATACATAAAATAAATAATATGAAATATTTAAATATACATAATATACCGAATATCAAATAATTAAATACTATTTGTAATAAATAAATTATTGTTTAATATAGTTAGGTATAACCGATCTCCAACGGCTTGAAGTCTATGTAAATAAAAATAATAATCACAAGTGTCTTACCAATGGAAACTAACAGTTCAACAAACGTTTTTACAATTTTTGTTCACCTTCGCACGACATGGTAAGTACATACAAAAGTGGCGAAGCACGCCAGACGTATAGGAATAGGAATAAATAGGATTTATTTATTATTATAATTATACATTATAAGCTATTTAAAATAAAAAAAATACTATCTTGAATAATAAAAAGAAATGCATACCTAGTAACATTTCGATTTGTCTTATTATACATTATAAATTGCCTATTTGAAACCCCTTAGAAAGTTTGAATATTTTTTTTTTGTGATAGGTATACTACACTGCACGATGGCGCGAATGTAGAATTTGGATTACGAGAGAATACGGATTAAAATGTGTTTATTTTTTCCGGATTTCTACGGTCCGAGATTATACAGTCCACGTAGTTATTCTTTCCGAGGGAAATACGGTCCGAGAACTATACGGTTAAATACTTTCCGGATGTCTACAGTCGATGACAATGTGGTCCGAATATTTTAGAATTCCGGTAAAATATGGTCCGTAACAAAACGGGTAGTGTGTTTGTTTTTTCCGGATTTCTAAAGTTCGTGAGATTACTTTCCAGGATTTTACGGCTTCCCATAGGTTATGCATTATTGTTTATTAACTATTATGTACCTTAAATTTTTACGTACTATGGCAACGAACATTTTTCTTCTACACTGCGCACACAATCGCAGTCTATATTTATATAGATGGTCAAGGTGTACCGTGCATCTTGAGTATTGGAACGATTTGACAGCTCACATACCTCGTACCTGCCAACGTCATTATTATCGTACCACAAGTACCCACAGAATTGGAATATTTGTTTGATATGTATATCACGCTGTAAATAATATTATTATCAGCGAATAACGCGTATACGATATTATATATATATTACATATTTTCAGCTACAGCAGATATGTAGACCTAAAGTATCGTTATTTATACAAGTAACATAACATATATAATATTGTATTATGCTGTTACGGACTTTCGCTTGCTTAATATAATAATTATATACCGTTTACAGACTAATATAGGTGTACATTACGAACATCAATCTAACCAAACCCAAGACCCTATGCGAATCAAACGCATATGCAGTGCCATGATGACCAGAGTTTTATATCTAAGGAGAGAGTAAATAAACAAACGTGTATTTTTACATGTCTCATCGCCTCCTGTCGGATATGCACATCATCGTTATTATTTATTTTATACGTATGTAATATGCATTATATATATTATATACATACCTAAATTTATTGTACACGTATGTGCTACATGCTCTTATACCCACCATTGCGTTTTTAACCCGTACGTACAATAATGTAGCCAAAAATTATAACATCTAGGACTGTATACAAATTTTGTCACTAAACATCGATTGAACGAAAAGTAGAAAAATAACCGATCAGCCCATTTTATCGGGACGCTATAAAAATGTCTTACAAGTAATTTAATTCAGCATACCGTATTATTAGGTACTAGTTACTACCTGGTATAATAACAATAATAGACAAATAAATAATTAATACTAATATAAATTAATTAATATCCTTCCAATAGCTTCCGATAGCATACAGTGGCGTTTAGGTGTATATAAAAAAAAAAAATGTATTTTTCTATCAAACCCAAACGGTTTCTTACAGACTGTTTTTCACACGATGAAGACACTACCCAATTCAATGTATGTGCAGCATAGTGAATATGTAATACCCTAGGATACTTGTTTCGTGTTATAGTCTTGTATGGAGTATTGTTTATTACAAAACTTAGTTTCGTAAGATTAGCCAGAGTATGTTTGTATTCAACTAATTCTATACATAATTGTGTTCTGGCGAATAAAATTATACCATAATTTTGGTTTCTTATTTCTTTTAACACTCGAGAAAAACAGTCTATATCCAGGAATCTTAAAATTACAGTATTCTACAATGTACCAGGTTTCAGTTAATATTATTACATCTAATTTACAGCAGTTAGTACCACTGTTAAGAAACAATAAAAATTCATCAAAATGAGCGTTAATGTTTCTAATATTATTACAAAAAAAACACTTATAAATTTACCATTAATATATTTATACATTTTTACAAATTCAGAAAAGGAATCAAAATATTTAGTTTTATAATTTAAGTAAGTAATTATTTGATACAATCAAGTCATTCATGATAATATGATTGTTATTTATTAATATTTATTTACCAACATGGTCGATTTTACTTTTACTGAAGCTTCGCCAGATTAGTTTCATCAAATATAATAATTGCTTTACAATTTTCATTTTTTTTTTTTATAAATATTTTAAAGTCTTTGTACCACGCAAATTTAAAATCATTATTTTTAGAAAATATTCTAACTTTATAAAAGAGATCTCTTTTAAAAAGCGAAAGTTCATTATTAATAAAAATTTCACCGTTTCCTTAGTTGATATTAAGATTATAAGCGTTTAATTTTTTTATTTTCTTATTCTCCATCATTGTTTTGTTTTTATTATCAATCGAGTCTAATACAGCAATAATTTTCTTTGGTTTATTTAAAATCTTAGAATACATACGGTAGGGTTTGCTTACTGATAAGTTTACTCCCTACTTGTCTGCAATGTTCTTCACAATTTCCATACAACTTTCATCAGGCGATTCAGGTATTCCAATAATTTCCACGTTATTGCTTACTTCCTTTTACTCCAATAAATTGACCTTCCTTGACAATATTTTTACGCTGTCATTTAGTTTATTGTTTTTCATTATTAAACACTTATTCTCTTCTTTTAGCTCTTTTATAGCGTTAAGGCCCTCACTTAGCTGTGTAGAGAAACCATTAAATTGAGCACTCATATACTTCACCGATTCGGTTAAGCAAGTTTAGCAAGTAAGAGATTCATTTGACCCACACCCAACAATAGAGTTTTCATTCTGGTTAAGAGCTGTGTTATAAACCGTTACAGATTTGCAATTAGCACGCCACTTATCCTTCGTTGCTTACCCCATTTTTCAAAAGGAAACTTCTCTGAGGCTGGCGCAAGTAAAATATAAAAATTCCTTACAGGCAGTACATTTTAACTTGAAAAATGTCTTCATCACATACTGAGCACAACATTATGTAATCACACTGTAGCACCAATTGTACACAACACCTAATACTTAGTATACTAAGTATTACTAAGTAATACTAAGTATATTCATAAAATACCTTCAAGTTTAGCTGAAGCCAAATACTGACCAGTTAAATTATGTAACCAACATACCTACTTCAAAAAAAAACTCACATAACTTAGCATTTTCTCCAGTAAAAAATCCATGGAGGGGGATCCATCCCTTATATTAATTCCCTCCCTCGTGTCTACGCACATGGGTATGTGAAAAATAATATGTACTCTCATTCGTAGATACTTTTCAAGATTCATGAGTGTTTAGTGTTTATTTAAAAAAAAGTCACTCTGTATAATATGCCATCTAGGCGTTAAGAAAAATTTTAGACTACACACGTCATATAGTCGAATAACTCTCACCGCATAAATCCTTGTATTACAACCAACTTATGCATGCAGTATATGTTACATAAATTATATAGGTACGATTTAATACCCATGTCTATTTTCGTACATAATAGTGAATTCTAATATTAATATCATATTTACCTCCTGGGCGCTGCAGGCTATACTATAGACCTATACTGTATATAGACAGATCACAGGTTGATAAGTGTGAGTTACATAAGACCAAAATAGTGGTGATGGAAATACGGTCACTCGGTAGGTGTCGTATAATATATAATTAATTATAACTCTCTATAGTCATCGCGTCAATAATATGTAATGTTTTTTTTTTTTGATTTATTGCAATCAATCGTCAATAGATTTACAAAAACAGAATGTTATACTGCATGTTGTACATTATCTGCTATATTTATGATACCCATATACAAATATACAGACGTCAAAAATAATAACTCGCGATGTTTGAAAACTGATCGTGTAAAATATAGTTTAAAAAAAGTATGTGAGTCAAGGCTACACGTTGAAAAAAAAAACCATAATATTTCGGTCGCATGGGCGAAAATATAATGTTATTCAATTCACGCGGAGTGTGCTTGATAATACATATATAGCGTTCATGTGAAACGCGTATAATATGCACGCGAGACGAGTTGACGGCACATATTACACACATGACACGTCGATATGAGGTTAACACGATGAATATTTAGGTGAACTACACTACACCAGCCGCGGAATATCTGCGTACTGTCGTCCTATTACGGCATAACGCGAACTATCGATGCATATAATACGTACAGTGCATTTCGATTCCGTGCCTATATATTACGTACCTATACGTTTAACGACCGTGTATGATATACATTCATAATATTATACGTATAAGGTAATGCCACACAATATTAAACACGCGCATGACAATCGTAAGCGAATGTGGTAAACTTTCAATGGAGTTGTGTTCTTGTGCACAGCCGACAGGCCGACAGGTGTGATCAAATATTATGTGGGTAATAATTATAGGGTTAGGAAGCTTATGATTTTGCACATTTTTTTCGGCCGGTCCAATAGCTTCCGTTCTAGTATAGAAATATGGTTCATGTCTTCATGACATCTATATATATTAAAAATATCAAAATTTAATTTTGCATATACATTCGTATATTTTATAATTTATTTATAAGCGCATATTTGACAGTTTTTGCTGCAAAATACTGAAAAATATTGTAATTAGATCTAACCTAACCAAAACAATATTTTTTTAACTGAATTTAGTCTAAGTTTAATTATATGTATTTTATATTGATTATATACAAATACAATCAAATTATCATTTATTTATTGTTGAGAATTCAATACGGTTATATGGAGTAAGGACAGTAAGGTCCTAACTAACCTATACTTAATATAATTTACGATAACCCTGGTCGATGCGACAATCATATACTATGATTGTCACAGTCGAAACTTATCATAAAACTGTAAGCCATTACAATTTTATCAAATATTTTAACAGCATGTTTAATCATTTATAATTAAGTCTAGTTTACGCGACCATTGTAGAGCATACTGCGCATAATATAGTGTTTTGCCGTATATTTGTTTTGTTAAATTATTCAAAAATGATTTGTACATTTTCGTTCTAATCACTCTATGGTTATGCCTAATGTAAAAAGCTTACTTTATAATATAAGCCGCTCAGTTGATATTCTATTAATAATTAAATTTGTCACTACATCTATAAAAAAATTGTTTGTCCGTCCCTTTATTTATAACACATATTTTTCAATTTTTTCATTGAGTTGTTTTTTTATGAATGCATACATAATTATACGTTTTTTAATGCATAAACATCCTAACCCTAATAATAATATCCATGTGCTGTGGTGTACCCGTGGAGGGCTAAGAAAGTTCAACTGCTTCTCCCCCTCCTCCATTGAGAATATTAAGATATAAAATTTCACAAACTATTCAGCATTGAAAACTTTAAACGTAAAAACAATAATATAAATATATAATACCTACAAAATATTGATCACATACTTACTCAATTGATGTGCTCCATTAAAAATAAAAATTTTTAGGTATGCAGTGTGTATGCAATTCAATAACACTCTTATTTCTAATTTCTATCGCCGTTTATATAAATTATATATATAGTTACATTCTTTAAAACAGTTTTAAGGTTAGAAATGTGCACGGTTTTTGTTTTAATTATGAAAAATCAAGAGTGGATAACTTTATATAATTACACCTGCAGACTTGTGATGTATACATAATATTATTTTCAATAATGTTCCGTCTATCATCATGATGCATTATTGTATTTGATGTTTACACTAATAAATGTACTGTTATTATAGAGTTATAGAAATACACGATCAATTTAGGTGATATAGTATGTCTTTATATTATGTTTCAGATTTTCTGAACTCAAATAACAAAAATAAAAAGGATTGTTTTCGTAATTTTTTCATAACTTTTTTTTTTAAAGAAATCCGAGACAACCGACATACGAGGAGTTACATACCTATACTGTAGTATATTATAATGGTCAAGAAAAATATGGTACGTAACTCGATAACATGATGGTTTAAAATACGAAACACGTAATAAATTGTATGCTTACTACAAGACATTCTAATGAAAAAACAGTATAAAACCAGAATTGACGAATTGCACACCTAACACGTCACATTATACATAAATTCGTCAGCATTGCAGTTTGTTCGAGTAACAGAAATATTGTAACTTAGCAATCTACGATCTGCCATACAAAAATTAAATTATGTAATCATAACATATTAATTTATACTTTATACATTTATTCAAGTGTACACTTGTACCCGAAGTTAATAATAATTTAAAAAATCGACATTTCAAAATTATAAATTTTTAATGTTTATATAATATGTTTGTTCTTTAATGATTGTATTGTTCCCGGGAGCACGCCAATGTATGGAAAAGTCTAATTTACAAATGACAAACTTAATATCAATTATGTATATTAAATCATAAATTATAATATTATATTATAAGACCATAGCACCATAATTCCGTACGTGTTATTTTTATTTTAGTTTATTTCAAACAGAATAATAGGCCTCTCTGATTATGATTGTGTGAGGGTGGGGGTGAATCGGCTTATCCAACAATGTTTTCTGAATGTTATTATGTTAATTATTTGCATAGATATTATTAACATTTAGGTACTTGTGGTAAAAATAATTTTAGCATGTATAATAGTGAAATACAAACTAATGTATAAATTTAATTAATTTAAATGACACGACTGTGTCATTAATTAACTAATACTATAATTTATATTATTATCATTATCAACAGTCTATTACCACATACCGTCATTCATTTAAATCTATTTTAAAATATTACTTAGTTTTTCATTTCGAAGTTGAAAAGCGAGTCAAGCGCGTGCACACCGGAGCACGAGGATGTAATTTCCTCCTTTGACTTATTTTTGACATACAAAACATATATGATAACACAATTAATCAATTAATGTATCTATAATGTGGTCTGAGAATAATAAAAAAGTGCATAAACCCCCTTTCAAAAAAGACACTGTTCGTGAGTGCATTCAATATAATGAACCATGAATTCTTCTTCTGTGAGTTCCTATCCGTTCCGGATGTTGGATATCATATTGGCTATACTATTCCTGTCAAGTGATGCCCGAAATAAATCAATAGATGTTGTATTGTACCAGTCACGGAGATTCTTCAGCCAAGAAATACGTCTCCTTCCGACACTTCTTTTTCCTTCTATCTTTCCTTGTGATATAAGCTGTAGTATATTGTATCGTTTATTATTTCTTAAAATGTGTCCAAAGTATTCCAGCTTCCTAGTTTTTAATGTAGTTAACAGTTTCTTCTGTTTACCCATCCTTTCCAGTACCAATTGGTTAGTAATTCGATCTGTCCATGAAATTTTTAGCATTCGCCTATACAACCACATTTCAAAGGCTTCAATTTTTTTGCATGTTAACCATAGGCGCACATAGGGGGGTGCTTGGGGGTGCTTAGCACTCCCAGGTTTAAAATTAGCACCGCATAAACTATTTAAAATATTTATTACATAGTCATATCTTTTAAAATATTATTATATAAATCTGTTTATGTATATCAGGATATTTTGAAAATATCAACAGTTAGTTTATCAGCAGAAATGATGGTTTTAATGAATAGTTTACCAGCCATCTTTATATATGAAGGCATGAAAAATCAATGTTATAAAAGTTCGTTTCCAAATGTCTGTAAGCTATTGGGAATAACAATTCCAATTTCTTCGTCAACGTGTGAACGCTCCTTTTCTCAGCTATGCGTAGATTGAAAAACTGGTTACGCACCAATATGGGCCAAGAAAGATAGAAAGATTTACCAAGCTATCTACGCTTAGCATTGAGAGTGATCTTACCAATAAAATAGAGGGGGAAATTATATTGCAAACATTTGCAATATCAAACAGAAAATTAAATCTTGTCTAACATTAATAATTAATGATTACATGTTATTATAACTTGTAATATAATTACAAAATATTTATTTTTATTTTTAATAAAATTTATAATTATTGCAATGCAATTATTATAGTATTAGGGTGGTGTAGTGGGGGGCTTCGCTCCCCACGGGTCTGTGTACTATAAATTATTTCAGCACCCCCTAAATTCACACCCTATGTGCGCCTATGATGTTAACTCTGTTAATGTCCAGGTTTCGACTCCATATAATAATACAGAAAACACATAACACCGTAACAGTCTGATTTTTATAGCAAAAGACAGGTCATGACACTTGAATACTTTCGAAATTTTACGAAATGCTTCCCTAGCTCTTTCAATTCTACATTTTATTTCTAATGAATGATCTCTGAATGATGATGAACCTGAATACTGTATAATATGATGCGTTGCAACTGTTGCGAGTTCATCTCGTGGTCTAGTATATACATAATTATATAATAAAGTATGTAAGTATTGTAAGTAGGTATGGAAATGACCAATACAATTATCAGCTGTACTTATAACTCGTCTTCCTATTGGATATTTGATTGTTCTATAAAAATTTAGTTTTCATTTTTTTTGGTTACATAATATTTTATTTTAAGCGGATTCGTCGACGTTACGATCTATATCATCGCAGAAATAACTAATCGATTACAATACATACTTATATCAGATGTAAAAATATTTCCTGTAATGATTTAATTATGTGCACTATAAACCAGCGCGCACCGTCGTCGATTTTGTACGCACGATTGAAAATTATCAACGGTTAGCAAGGAGTTTCTCACTTTCTTCGGAAAAACTGGCCACTTACTATATTCCAGTATAATATAGGGGGTACGGTATTATCGTTTCGACTTACAATCGTTACACTGTACGGTGTACGTTATTTCAATAATATTATGACGTATACATAATGTTTACTGCAGAATGCATGATGTGCCACGGTCCACCGTTATTTTCCTGTTTTTCTGCGTCGACTGTAAATTGGAAAGCGGAAAACTCCGATTGTTCTGCACCCTGTATAATTATATAGATACCTGCCTGAATCGATATTTTTCTTTTCTTTTCGACATCCTATGTATAATTTAATTCCGCCAGCCTATTGCTATATTTATACTGCAAGTATTATATATATATATATATATATAGCGAGCAATGAGCATGCTTATTATAATTAATAACTTACACCAACAATTAAACTGTAGCGGAATGTGATTTTCATGACTTCATGCCGGTTCTCGCGTAGGTACGTCAGCGAGAAAACGATTGATTTCATCGCGACGACAAATAACCACCACTCGAAGGTATATATTACAAAACACGAGTCGCATATTTTATTAATAATAATATATAAAAAAAATATGTTATATAATATTATAAAGGATTTAAATTCACACCATCAATACACACTACAGAGCGAACTATTTTACAACCGCATGACTTGCTATAATACGAGTATAGTATTCTTTATATTAAGTTAAAAAGTATTGTAAGTACTGCCATCGGTGCCCATTAGTGGAAAAGTCAACATGGTGCACTTATGGAAAAATATTATGAACTAAATATAATTTAATCATCATTCATCATGAAAGGGCGAACTTGTAGCAAAATCATTTTACACTAGATTTTGATATCAATTACATCCAAAAAATTAAGTGCGGAATGAAACGAAAAAATATGGAGTTCTTATTTACCTATACCGAATAATAAATATGATTATGGGTGATTTACCTAATATAGAAATGCATTTAGTTAAATATAATTATTATACATTTAGAAAAATATTTATTAATATCAAGCATAATATGGTATGTCATTTTCATTTGTGTCATTATATCTGAAAATAATATTCAATCTTTAATTAACTAACATTTTAGAAATTTTGTAAGTCACAATTTTAAAAATATCTACCCGTTAAAAGTTCTTTGTACCATTGTACCCATGTTGTATAATAAACTATTTTCAAACCCCACTTTTTTTTTAAAACCAAAAAATAGGCACGATAAAAAATATGCAACTCATTAAAAGAATCACACTACGCACTCTATACCTATGTATCTATGTGCCTACATTATAATATATATATATTATATTAGTCTTTTTATACGATTGAACACTTATAGCACGTGTCAGCAGTGTGTCACGTGTGATGAGTGAATGATGAGACTTCAGTGGTGCTTATAATTTATAGCCTCATAAAAATTGCCAAAACCAATTTAAATTTTCCAGTAGGAATAATTAGCACGAGCCTTATTTATTTATTTTTTATTTTTTATTGTATAAAGTAAGAATTTTCGTTACTGCTGTTTAGTCACCCATTGTAAAGTTATTAATTTTAGACGTGTCTGCCAAAGCATTTCGTGCATTTGTATACGTTATAACTTTTGACCATCATGATTGTGTATAGGTATAATCACTAACAGAACAAATGCGTTACTCGAGAGAGCGTCGCAATGGGCGGAGCAGCGAAAACTCACCTTTTCCGCGGCCAAGTTCCAAACGCTATGGCTTAAAAACTCGCTCTCGAAGCCGCTGGAACTCCGACTGGGCGGAGTAAAGATAAGATCGACCGCCAAGGCGAAATACCTTGGGGTCACATTTGACCAAAAACAGGACTTCAGCCTTCACCTAGCGGAGAAGGCCGAAGCGACGAAAAGCCTGTTCAGCAGACTGCATGGAGTCGCCAAGACCCGATGGGGACTTAAGAGCAACGTGGCACTACGGATCTACAAATCGGTGTTCGTACCTCAGATGGGGTACGCGGCATCGATTTGGGCGGAGAAGTGCATGGCTTCGGGACACAGGAGAGCGAGGGCAAATATGGCACAGAGACAACCGTTGTTAGCGATAACGGGGGCCTATAAGACGACGTCCACGGTGGCGTTGCAGGTCCTAGCGGGAGTGCCCCCGCTGGACCTCGAACTAAAGAAACTGGCCAGAATTGAAAGGGACAGAGCCGCGGTAAGGCGAGGCGCGATGACGGCCCTCGAGGCAGCGAATAGGGAGGAAAGATATACCGCTGAAACCATCCTCCTTTGGCAGCAACAGTGGGTCGCCTCTAGTAAGGGAAGGTGGACTGAGAGGTGGTTCCCGGACGTCCGGACGCGGCTGGACCGTGGGTGGTGTATCCCAGACCACTTCACGTCTCAGCTAATGTCGGGGCACGGGGACTTCAATCATTCACTCCACCGTTTCAACCTTACTGGCGATGCAGCTTGCCGTTGCGGGTTCCCGGCAGGAACCGCCGAGCATCTGCTGTTTGAATGCCCACTTGCTGACCGAGAAAGAGAACAACTCATAGCTGCGGCGCAAGCGACCGGTGCGGACTGGCCGTGCAGCTTAGAGCACATGACCGGATCTGAGGTCATGATCCGGGCGCTTCAAAGATTCGCACATGAATCGCTTGAGAAGCGCACTGATGAAGGGCTGGCTCGTTAGGCGTGCTTCGGCGTTAATGTAAGATTCCGACACGGAATCCTGGGGAAGCCAGGATCGAGGGTAAAGAGGGATAACCCCTTCCTAATCCGCACGAGGAAAACCAGACCCGAGTAGGAATAAGGGCACAACTGAAAGGAAATGCCCGCAGATCTGCGACATACCGATGGGGAAATTGGGCGAGTGGAGACGGAAGGATCGGGAGAAAGTAACCACGCGTAGGTACCTCACGCCAGCCTATCCGTGGAACTCCGATCACATGCCGGCTATCACCCGTCCGACTCCGATCGAGAGTCCGACCAATTGAACCCAGACCGTTCAGGACGCCTAGTGCACGGAGAAGACCGGCTCGGGGTCATCGCCGCTAGTAAGCACCGCCGAGAAATCGGTGCGGGAACGGAAACCCGCGACAAAAACCGTACCGCTCCAACAAGGGTTGCGCCGCGGCGGACTAAAACTCCGTCCCCGACGATAATGCCAGCGGGAAAACGGTCGTTGTGGGTACCGGGAAGAATGGCTTCCGAAATCCCATTCCACGGGAACCAGAAATACGCCCCGCCGCGAAGACCGACAATGCCTCACGGCCCGGAAGGAAAGCGACGTTCTGGTTAGCAGTGGAGCGCGTGCCCGACGGGCCGCACGCGTGCGCCGGCCATGCCCCGCGCCCGCGCCCGGCTCGTCGCACACCCGCGCCTATGTGGACGGCCTCGTGGAGACTGTGGGAGTAACGCATTAGTAGAAGGGGAGAAACTTGTCCGGAGGTAAGATACCGGCGGTCGCCGACACGGGACTCGAGACCCAACGATCGATCTCGGAAAGAGAGCCGCCGGCGGGCGGGAGGCGTGACTGGCGTCCGGGCGCCCGCGCATAAAACTCGCCGGAGGGATGAGACCGTGTCACGAAGGCGAGGAGAGAGTTCGCCCGTGCAAGACGGATAAGGGCTTGAAACACAGCCACCGGGGTCAGAGCCTCGTTTCTCCCCGTCACAAAGTTGGTTATGTCTGTGTATAGGTATAATGTGAACTTGCGTATTTCGGTTCCGTAACTATAAATTGATCAATGTGATCACGTGATCATTTCAAATAAATTATTCTACACAATTGAACGCATAGTATCGTACTAGATACATATATGGTATAAGATTTTGCCAACTCATTGCCACATCATTGTAGGAGGGTTGTGCGTTTTCGATCAAACGTCCATGCTATAGTATGTTTAAGACTTTAAGAGCCGCATAATATAAACATATTATATATATATATATATAATGGATATACGTCATGTGCACAATTTATATAAGGAGATATACATTTAATCTTATATCACGTGAGCATAGAAACGCGCGCATAATTTCATAAATATTATTAAGTATCACCGAATAACCGTCCAACACTTGTGCCCATACATACCGATACCATACGTACTTTATATCATATAAGGTGTCTTATAAGTTATAAAACCAAAGTCGCGCCGTCTATTATATAGCTGGTAGTTGGTACTGCATATATCTCCATTATCCTTATAAACCGATATAATTATGTACGAGTTTCCGGAAGTTCGTGCACTCGCATACTTATTTCGTTGATATATTAAAAATACATACACAGCAGGTAACCTGTGTGGCTATATGTGTTTTAAAACGATTTGAATTCATACGGCGTTTGAGACGCAACGAAATTGTTATCTATATACATAGGTAAGACAATTAATAACAATTACCATACGCGTTTCTATAAGTTGAACCAAGGCGTTGGAGGAAGTGGATATGGGTTGAGCAAATTTAGCGGGGACAATTTTAAAGGTCCACATAATATTATATTGTATTATATGGGTTTATATGTGGTTATATCAGCTTTAATGGTATACTCAACTCTTAGATCTGTATATGTAAAGCCATATAGGTAGTAGCATTGATTATAGAATAGACAATTCTATAATCAATGGTATAGGTAGTATATGGTTTTACAAATATACACTCGAATCTTTGCGACACCTGGTTGCTGGTTGCCGGTTGTTGACCCCGTGAGTTACGAAGAGGGTTTTAATTCTTCAAGTAGATACTTCTTTAAATCTAATGTTACTGTGCAGTTGAGATGAATAGTATAATAATCATTAATGAAAAATAATGCTAAGATTATATTTATTAAGTTTATTATTAACAAGTACAGGTAATATATTGTATATTATACAATTATATTATTATCACAGTGTTTAGATATCAGGTAGAATTGTAGAATTTTTAGAATCCCAAAATCGGGATTGACTTGTCAAAAATTAAAATGTTAAGTCAGTCTGTTTGAATAAAGAAAACCATGTTAGCATATGGCTTTATTAATGATCGCTTTTACCTTTAAATCTCGACAATAATCTGCAGGTTATTATTCGAAACTTATAATCAGTTAATCGCTTAATCGCAAAAGCAGACAAGTTTGTTTGATAAAATATTGCAGATAAACACAAATTACTTATATCTACGCATCATAAACATATTCTAAATTTACCACAGATACATATCTAAGCTATACCTACACAAGTCGTATATTCGTATAATATGTACAACATTTGACTTATAAAAATTGTGCGTTGGTGTGTGTATATAAATGTTTGATGTTTATCATATAAATTACAAACAAACGAATCCTTTAAAAAAATGTAAAATAATTTATATTGTACATAGCCACATACCTAAGTACCTACCGGCTACCACACGTCTACCTCAATATGTCGCGTTTACAATTATGACAACGATAGTGTTATAGTATCAATACTACAATATATTATTATTATTATTCGAAATAAAGGCTGAAAGCAAACATTTGTAATTAAAAATGCATATTATTATAATCACATACGTCATGATGTTTTACTATAAAATTTTAGCACGAAAAATCGTATCGTATGAACATATTATTATATACGATATAAAATATTCATATGATGCGTTGGCGTTGCACCACGTGCAGGCTGATAAATTATAACGATATGAATATTGTTATTATTATTTACTATCAATAATTATTATAATATAAATATAATAATAATATTTATTTTGCATAAAGTATTGTATATAAATGTCGAAAATAAATTAAACGTTACAAAAATGAAACGTGCGTGACTAATATCGCGATTAACTTTGACCAAATAGTTATCTCAGAAAACAAACACCTATATTACCACCTAATACCTATTCTTTATCCTCACATTTTAATTAGATTTTTTTACATATTCATTCTATACAAATGTGTTGAGAATTTATTTTTTTTATTCAATGGTTGTAGGGTATTAAATCGCTAAATTTATTTGTTGAAAAACTTATAAAATAATTTAAACCTTAATTCTTATTTCTTAACTAATAATATTTGGATGATTATTCGATACTTATTGTACATATTATATCATTTTATATTAAATAAATGATACATCAAACTTGTTGAATAATATCCTTTTTGGGAATTTTATATGAATTCAAAAACGTTTGTTAATATAGTAAAATGTATAGGTACTATTATACTAGTTAGCACCTACAGGCTGCAATAGTGCACTAAAAATTAAATTAAATAAGTTCAATCGGAAACAAATATGTCCGAGAAAATAAGTTTTTATTGCGTTGATTTATGTTAATAAAAAATAAATTTTGTAACTTATAACATCAAAATTCTTATTAAAAAAAATTTTTTAATAAAATGGCAAATGCATCACACTGTTCGATACATGCAACTGACCAAACTCAGGAAAATAAAAAACACAACTTTAAACTGGCAAGACCCGAATCTCGGCAGGAGAGAAAAAATTATAATCAATCGACTCCGAATAGGCCACACAAGGCTGACTCACAAGTTCCTTATGGCCATAGAGGAACCCCCTCAATGCACAGTTTGTGGCGTTATTCTAACTGTAAAACATATAATAACAGAGTGCTCACTGCTGCCAATATTTCGACGAACTCAGAAAATTCAACATTCCAACCAACATGAATGAAGCATTTGGACCAGACATTGAAAACATCGAAAATATGTTAGTTTTCCTAAGAAAAACCGACCTAAACAAAATACAATACAATTTAAACCTTCTACAAACGATAACGATAATATTAATGTTACTGGAAACCGCGCAAAATTAACACCATATAAATTGTATGATTTTAGCTCTAGAAATCACTCATTATATATTAAACAAAAAACTAATAACCTTTGCTGTTGATTGTTTTAAGTTCAATAAAAAAATATATAATGTTTTTATGTATAGATTCATCTGCAAAATAGCTGGTGTAAAATAAACTACATATAATAATAGCATTGAGTATATATTAACATGTTGTACAATAATATGTCTAATGCGTGTGCATGTTATTTATTAATTTGGCTTACAATTTTTTACCAACGTGAAACAAAGAGATATTTTGTTCTTGTTAAAAAATATCAATTGACTGAAACGAAATAACTACGATATGACGCCTAGCTGTGCAGTAACAAATAACAATGTATATAATAACCGAATTCTCGTTCGGTACTTAACTTAACATATTAATATATTATTATTGTTAGGTATATTATAATAATGAACAATCGTTTTCAATTACGTACATTATAAACCTCCGAATGAAAATCAGACTTCCCATACGCAATTATGTATAACTTTATATTATATATTAACCCATACTATTTTTTGAATATATCCACTTGGTAAGTGATATGCACACAATATGCCTATAACCCCTACCCTCCCCCCTCAAATCCACTCACCGGTAGAAAATAAAATTGGTGGAGCGGATATACAAATTTAGCGTCAATCTGAACTATTAACCGATCCTTCTCATAATTAATTTTTGAGTTTTAACAAGTGTGTAAAATCAGTTTTTAAAATCTGAGTGTGTGTTCTCGCTCGTTCTGTGGACATTATTCGGGAGTTCTTCCACTAGAATTAATGTAGTTATATAAACCTATAATAAATAATAATATACTCTGACCGACAATAGACCCTCACATAAAATAAAAGCCATCTATTATAACATATTATAACGGTTCGTGGAAAAGAAATTCGAGTTGTTATCACGATTTCTCGCTTCGCATAGACGTCTGCACTTCTGCAGTATATAATAATTATATTAATTAATAATATTATTGTATTAGGAATAAAATATGTTTAATAATATTATTATTATATTATATATTTAGGTACGCGAAAAAGAAGGAAAATTAATAATTATTTATTATTTTCATTGGTACGTTGAAAATTCAGATTAAAAAAAATGGAAATCATACTCGTGACACGTATAGGATATCATAGGTATTAAATAATTAAGTTTTTTGAAGAATAAAGACTAATATTTAACTTAGGTAAAACACGGTACATCACGAAGCACATAGGTAATACATAAACATACATACGACACAGAATACACACCATACTGTATGTTTAATTAAGTTGTTTAAACAACCTTAAAAATTATTCTTTAACGTAATTTGTGTTTTACATTTTTACTGCTTGTTCGTTTTTCTCGCAGTCGTTAAATCGAATTGTATTTAAATATATATATATATATAACGATACATGACAGAAAACCGATTACCATATTAGGTACAATCAATATGGTAATCAGTTTTCTCAAACTGATGATATTGTCTTATTTAGACATGTTCCTACTACAGGCCAAGACATGACAGATTTCTTGTAATTTAAGTAATACGCGCACACGGTATAATAGTATACTCATTATTATTATATAAATTGTTGACGATATATTACTACGTGAATTCAACAAACTGTAGCGACATCAAGAAAAAGATATTATCTAGTTAAATACAGTCTAAAGGAAATATGCAAAGAAAAACGCTATTTTGAATCACCACCGTGCAAATATTGCATAGTATGAATGATATTAAAATATTTCTTTTCAGTTTAGTCTTGGAATTGGTTTGCTGGTTTGCAGAAATTTTCTACTCTTCTCTGTCATTTTTTTTCCTTTTAATTTGTTCGTATGATAATCCAAGCAACATGCAACCATAAAGCGTCTTAGCAAAATTACAATCCATTAATCCCTTCTTTTCTTGATATTTTTCAAATAAATTTTTAGTCATACATTTTGTATTGTACTTATTGTATCGGTCCAACTTATATGTTGAGCGTTCTCCTGTGCATACGTCTGCATAGTAGCTTTAAATCTCAAAAGCATCATTCCTTTTTTTTGTTTTTTTTTTTTAGCGATCGTGCACTCACGTTTAGCCGCCTCCGCCAATCCACCATAAAGCATATAATTATATTCTAAACAGTATATCATGTTTTCTAAAACTTGTTCTGATAATGACATGTAGGGTAATATTTTTTAATGTAAAAAAGCTCTGTTTTGATTAAATGCTATTTTATTTGGAGCTATTCCCTCAACATCTCTTTATAATATATAAAAAGGACTTCCAAAAATAAATGGATTTTTCCCCTTTTTCTCTGTATATAATATTATACATCTCGATTTCCTCGTATCCGTATGTCGAAGATGATGTATATTCTTGCCCTATAGTTTTATTTATAATTGCTCTTGCTGCACGCATCTTTCGACTTTTTTGTGTTTATTTTCATACTGAACGTAATGACATAATTATAAATTCCACAATCTCACGACGCAATAGGTAATCAGTTCTGTAGTATCAGACATTTTTGAGGCGCACGAGTAAATAAATAATAGACGACCACTAACAAACACGGTAAGAAAGACAAACGCATTTATATTACGTGCAACGTGCATCATAATAATAATTTATGTAATTATGTGCATAACTATAGCGTCGTATTTAATGTAGCCGATTAAAAGAAACGTTAAAGTAACAACATCATCATAATCGCACGGCACGAGCTTATGACGCGGGCTCATACGCGTAACGTCTTAATTTAAACAACCGTCTATAATAAATTATTAATAACGAGATGGGTATGTAGTACTATGTACACCCTACGTAGTCCAACATTCGAATATATTCGATACAAACAAATAATAATATGATATTAAAGTCCGCGCAGTCTCCGATTTTCGAAGTGAAAATCATCGGAGAACACGATCGTCATATATTATAATTATGCGTAATACGTACACTTACACGTAAACAGTTTAATATTATATGTTATATATATATATATATATATATATATTATATAAGACATACATGACCTATACAGGGTGATTGATTTATCAAACAACACTCATTATTTCAAAAGTATTGACTTTTTTCAAAATTTTAAATATTTTTTATCCCTATCATTTTTTATGTTTTTTACTTTTTTGAATGACAACATAGTTTTAATTTCATATTCCAAAGCAGAATATTTTTCTAAGTATTTTGATATATAAAATTCGAATTTGGAGCTAGTAGTTTATGAGTTATAAGTACTTAAAGTTTAGATTGGCAGAGTGGAGTTGTACGGGGTTACCCCGCAAAATGTTTATCCACTACTCCGCTTGTCTAAACTTTAATTACTTATAACTCATAAACTACTAGCCCCAAATTCGATTTCTATGTATCAAAATACTTAGAAAAATATTCTGCTTTGGAATATGAAATTGAAACTCTATGTTGTCATTTAGAAAAGTAAAAAACTTAAAAAATGTTAAGGATAAAAAATATTTAAAAATATAATTTTTTAATAAATCGTTGGTTTTTTAACAACTTGACACCATGTAAGAAAATATTTTGAAAAAATTCTATACTTTTGAAATAATGAGTGTTTTATGATAAATCAATCACCCTGTATAGTAATCGCTGCAAATAAAAACAAATACATAACACCAAGACATTATTTTACGTTATCATAATATGATATATTTATTAATTCGATAATTTACCGGATTTTCGAATGACGAAACTATAGAATAATAAATGATAAATATTATTCTACGTTATTGGTATCGATATAATAATATTATAAATTAAGTCCAAGCTTATATATAGTATATAACCTGTAAATAATTGTATATATATGTAACCTATTGTAAACCAACGCCAATGGCCTTTGACGACGAGGCTTAATATAAATAAAATAAAAATAATATTATAATACCGTATGCCGAGTGATCACTGCATTTTATAACGCATTTCTTGCTTGGTATGCATCTCAAATTCGAATGTAAATAAATTCAGTATTCCTGTAGGTTTAACTGCGAATGTAAAATGTACTTATATTATTATATGTAATAAAAATTGGTATTTAATAAATCACACCAATTTATATTACAATTACGGAGGCGAAAGAAGGGATGGTTGTGTATTGTATTGAATTCCATATCGGGATGCTCGAGCTAAAGAGAAGTGATTTTCATATTATTTTCTGTTAATAAGAGGACGCCAAACCCGCATGTGTTGTCTCCGTCGTACAAGTACGTAGCATAGCAAATTTTACGCTCAGCAGATCACGTTTATCTCCGTTATTTTAAAATTTAGAGTGAATTGACCTGTTATAAAAATTAAAGGCAAGATTATTACCGAGTGCATCTCATAGGCTTTTTATTATATTTTAATTTTAAGCCAAGTTATGAGTATTTTTAGATATAAAAATTATTTACAATTTTAAAATACTCGTTACTCACTGTATGCGTCCTCTTAATACAATGTTTAAATGATCGACAAGATGTGGAATTTTATTAATTTATTAAGAGTTTAGAGTATATTAGTTTACAATTTTTTATTAACTCACACTATTCACTAACCAACGTGCGGCTTATAAACAAAACTCGTTTATGCGAAATAATGTTCTTTGTTATGGTGTAGCAATCTTTTTCGAGTGAAATCATATTATTTGTGATACAAAAATCCGTTCGTGTAACAGACGATCTACTTTGTAAAGATGAGCGTGTAGAAGTCGTAGATGATTTTACTTTTAATTTTAATTGTAGTTGGTATTAGTATCATACATATTAAACTAACTATATATTATACTATATACTAATCTTATTAGATTTATAACTAACGTTTTATTTTTTAAATTTAAATGGAGATTATACATTTTAAAACTTTACGTCCTCACGTCAAATCTTCGAAAAGCAAACATTATTCTCAAGTTTCAATATAATTTGCGATGTGAGATTTTTGCATTTTTACTCTGTACCTAAACGTTTACACCTGCGGATCCGCAGAAAAAAAGTTGGCGTATCACGTGAGTGTGTTTGTCTGTGTTACGCGCGGGTGAGAGAGAAGAGAACAAAACGCAGTGTGCTCTGAATCGGTTTGACGACCATCGCGGACGGAAAACGACGAGAAAGGATTTTTCCGTTGTTTACGACATACGTCTCGGAAGCCAAACGCGAACACGAGCGCAACAGGTAAAACGAAATATTATCGAAGACTGCCAAAGATGGCAAGTAAAAAACGTCAAAACCGACCGGCAAACGCATTCTCAGATGTAGTCGATCTCGAATTAATATCTCGCCATCTCTCACTCTCTCAGTGTCGTTATTCGCCCGTACAAGGTCATCGCATCCACCGACGACGACGAAGCGCTCGTCCAGACGACACACGATTCCTATAATACGTATGTGATATTACGTTTAGTTTTTATTATTCCGATCGCGCCGAATTTCGAATGACTAACAAACGGAAGACGTGGGCGAGGGTCGAGGAGACGTTCGCGCCGTGTGTGCGAGTATCGCGTGTGCGTGGTCATCGATCTCGCGTTGTTCGTCAGCTGCGTTCGAGTGTGAACGCACCGTCGCCGTTCCTAGTGCGGCGCGTCGCACGCGGTCCCGTCCGCACGGTATTACCGTGCGCCGACAATCGTGATTTAAGCATGTGTAATACACGACCGGCCACGAACAATAGGAAACTGGGTGGTGTCCGTCTGTTGGCCACACTGCGCGTCCGTCGGACACCGTCGGCGGTTGTCGCGGAGGGGACGTCTCGTCGACCCGAGTCCGTGGTCCGCCGAGTTTTATCAGAATATTCAGAGTACAGGAGACGACATACACGAAAAGAATATCATTATTATTTTACTACTGGCCACCCACCTACAGACTCTCGTACTATTATCGCCTATTGCCATTCGCCGCCGCCGCCGTCTCTTGACACTTTTTCGTTTACGTCCATCACCAGCCCGCGATTAGTTAACAGTTTGCCGCCGCCGACTGCTGTGCGCGCGTTCTGAACTTTTGGTGTAAATTTAAATTTTTTACTCGCAAACGAATAATAAAAAAAAAAAAAAAAACGGAAACTCGGTGAAAGGAAATTTTCAAACGTGCTCAGCCCCCCCTCCCCCAAAGCTCATAACCGACCACCTGTCTGTTACGCTACAACTATAGTACTATTATCATTATTGCTGATACCTTCATACTGCATATAGAAAATAGTACCGAGTATTTACGACTCTCGTTTTTGTTATTCAACGACGCTCGTTACAAGTGTGATACCGACTGATTTTTGGTCGTTAGTAGGTATGATATTATAACGAGACGACGACGTCCGAAGCAGAACAAAATATCCGCAGGGAAAACACCGTTTGCGGCAGCTCTCTTCTAGCGTAGTAAGTGTAGATATATTTATAGTATCAAAGAGTACACAAAATAAAACCCCACATTTATGTTGTTTGATCCGGACCAGAATACCTCTGGCCAACCCTTTGTCGATATCTGTCGTTTGAACCTGTACTTCTCAGTTTGAACCTTCTCAGTAAACCTTGTTGCTCTACAACAAAAGTGTTTATCTGTCCCCAAGCCATTTCCATTAGTTACCTATCATCCTTGGCGTTAAATGTAATACATAATAACCGGCTTAGGTATTTAATTTATTGTTTGATTACCATCACCAGTTTTTCTATTTAAATGACACTTCATTATGTTATTTAATTATCTGTTCTGCTGAATTTACCACCTAGGATCAATATTTGCTTAATTAGAAAAAATAAAAATATTATCTCGGCACATTGGTATGTACTTCTAAATAACTATGAATCTATTCCTTACCTATTAGCTATAATTGTTTTTCTGACCCCAGAATAAGATAAAATATTTAATTATTAATAATTAGTAAAGGCAATCGTTAATCTAATCAATTATGAAGAATGCCACAAATTATCATTTTTGACACGCGCACAAAATTCTATTATGACTTATAGTTATTGTTCATAAGAAATAAGTAAAAAAATTGTGCTCCATTTACCGCCTAAATGTATATGCTTAATGTTTATTTTTGCAGGTGTTGAATAGTGATAGAATAATCAAAATGCCAACATCTGGTCCAGTATACCAACCAACTACAGTCAGTTATGAACAACAAAGTGAATGGTCACAGCCAACAAATGGCTTAATCAGTCGTACCCTGAATCACATCCGTAACCCAAGGTGGTTCCACTGGTCATTCATTTTGATCAGTTGGATTCTGATAGCCATTGGTGTATTCTTGTTCCTGTCCATTACCACAAACTTTGTGAACTCAGACAACACAAAGGACAATTATACAGAAGATATAGCATTCTTGGTTATTGGCTCCTTCTGTTTTGTATTTGGTGTTGTCCTATTAATAGGTTATTTCCGATACATCAAGGACAAAGAGAGTTGCCCTTGTTTCAATAGCAAAGCGCGACAAATGGAATCTCAGTCTTCCAATGGACAAGTATGTATCAACTACAGAAATACTGTTTTTCATATGAAATAGGTAACCACTATGTTTATTTGTACAGGTACTCACATTGAATCCATCTACAGACCTCTTGATGGCATCTGCACAGTATGGACCAACATCAGAAGCTCCACCCACAATTATTGAAGAGGATGAAACTAGAAAATTAATGGGAAACGATAACAAAGATTGGTAAGTGTTGAGCATCTGCGTGCCTCATGAATTAAATGTTCGTCAGTGACTACTTCATTAACAAAGATTAAATAATATTTCCATTAAATCTAAAATTGATCAAAAATGTAATATATTTAATAATAATATTTATTATTAGATTTAATTATTAATTATTAACCATAGAGTAGTATTATAAATATTATACTTTAGTGTCATTAATGAATATGACTCATTCTTATAAACTCTGAAGGACATCTTGTATTTTTTTTATTCTTACTTGTAAATACATTGTTAGATAGTAGAAAATAAAAAATAACTAATAAACAATGATGTGCTTTACTATATAACTTTACATTATAATATACATTGGCATCAATTAAATGAATTATTGTTTTTGTTGTTTATAAATATTGTATTCTAGTTTATAAATGTCTTAACTTCTAATTAACAACGCCATTGAAGATTAGTGCCATAGTTATTAAGAAGTAATGTTTTTTGTTTTTTTTTTTTTTAATAATAAATGACACATACAATGTTATGATTAATAGGGTGTTTTGTTTATTTCTTATCAAATTGTTTATTTATTCTTTTTTACTGTGTGTGCAGCAATGACGAAAGGGACCACATGTTGGTAACAAGTAACCCGCCGGTAGCGGCACTCCGCACACATGTACCAAGCGGAGTCTCGCCTCTTTCCGGTGAAGATGCTTGACTTGAGGCGAATTTCACTGATTCTTTATCAGGCATCAATGACTATTATCACAAGTGAGGATGCCTTTATATCATAAAATAATAATTTTATGTCTTACCCAAAACAAAATTTGTGTAACACACAAAACTTGGTTATTGTTCTCAGTAGATACGACTATCCCACATTTCACAATCACTTCTATTCTCCACAAACACCCGTCCACAACAAAGCACAACTACACAGCAACTGGACAGCACCACTTGCATTACACGATGACCTGACACCGTCCATATCTTCATCAGTTTATAGTATGGATCAGGTAAAATAACAAAAATATAACAGTTTTTCATTTATAATTTATTTTAAATCGCCAAACAAATTATAACATTGTATACAATTTTTTACAGTTTTACTGTGCAATATTAATTTTTTTACTATTTTCTTCAGTGGTCATTGGTACTAAATTTTTTTTTATATATGTGATTTTTGTAAACTTACCTTTTTCTATTTTTTATTTTAATAATTTGATTATGTATACGTGAGTAAATTGTAAAGTTTCTATTATGCTTATAAGTAAAACTTTTTATTGTTAATTTTTGGCAACTTTTAAAGTGTAAATTTAATATTAATTAACAATTAAAACATGTTTATAACGAATTTGAGGTTATTATGATACAGTATTAAATATTAATAATACAAGTGTTCATCAACAACGGCATTTATTTTAAAATGATAATTTTTTGTTGTCTTTATGTTATAATGTATTATTATAAAGTGTTGTCTTAAATATGCTATAACATTAACAGATGTGATTAACCTCATTAATATGTATACTTACAATTTATTTTTTATTTTTTTTATTATTATTGCCTTTGACAGTCCATTTCTGTGTTTGGACAATTAATTTTATTATATTTAAAAACAAAGAATTCTTTATTAATTCTAATATATGATTAAGGTTATCACCTTATAATATTTTTGGTTTTATTATTTTTTATGTTTACTAAATAGAAATAACTATTTTATGATGTTATCCAAACACACATAAGGTCCCACAATACTTCAAATTCTTTGAAGCCTGTTGGAAAACAATTTTCTAGAAATTTTGATATGAAAATATTTACTATGCATATAATTGCATACTATATATATTAATTTACCGAGTTACAATGTTATTACTCAAACACCTTGAAACCTGTTAAATTTGTTAGGTTAACCATACCGATAAAATTATAAAAAGATTAACCAATAATTATAGTCAGTATCTATGCTACGATTTAATATCATAGACTGTGGTTTAGTTTTATGTGGAATATCACTGCAGTCCGTTTCAATGTTAGAAAAATAGTTAACAAGAGCATTTTCAAGATCAATCTTACTCTGTCACGTATTGAGTTTCATATTTATATTTTGTAGACGAAATGTTTAAGGACAAACACTTATTAGTACCTATTGCATTATCACCAATATTTACATGTCGTGCTACAATATTATTCGCAAGTTTGTCTTTGTATGATTTTAATGGCGAACATTATTTTTTTTCAATATTCCAAAGACGATATTTGTTCGGTGCTATTATTATTATAAGTGTATATATATATATATTTTTTTTTTTTATTGGTTTTTGTGGTAATAACAAGGTTTTCGGTTTCAAGGACTTCGCGTCCTTTTCTCCCGTGGAACTGTTCAGATATAATAAATAATAATATCATACATAGGTAATGATGTATAATATAAAATTGAGTAGCGGAAAAAGTAGGTACTAACTATAATAATAAATAATCCGTCAGTCCATTGTAGCACGTCCACAACACAGTGTTCTATGTGTAACCATTAATATTGTATTATACGGTAGGTATTTATGATAAAGCTCATCGAGTTTTCGTAGTCAGTCGCTGTCAGTGGTGGCACCTTTTTTTTCGAATGAAAGGCGGCCGAGTAGGTACGGCACTAGTGGTGTATTGCTAAAAAAATAATTCACAGATTATACGCATTTTTCACGTAGGTAACATGTAGTTGACAAATGGCAGTGGTAAAACCCTATTATCATAAAAAGTATTTAAGTCCTATTATTAAGCACGAGAACAGTTTGAAAAAAGTTTTTTTTTTTTAGATAAGTCTTGAAGTCATAAAAGTTGTACTGTGATGACATTTCCATACATGATAATAATTTGTGCCTAAGATTATAATAAAATAGTTACAAAACACCACTGTATAGGTAGGCTCAACTGGGTATTGTATAATATGACGAGGCCCACTATTGCCAATGTTGGAGGTTACGTTTTTGGGATAAGTTGAGACATAATATTTCAATCGAATCACGTATAACGTTGTTTAATAATATAATGTAAGTATATAAACGTATACAAACGTCGCACCAAGGCAACGGGGCGACATAAAAAACTTAGTGACAAAAAAATAAAAATATTAATAATGAATAATATATATATAAATATAGGTACAAATCGTATTTATAATAATAATATATAAACACACAGTCGACGAGGGCTACTGAAAAACAAAAATAATAATAATTATGAGCAGCCGAGGACAGGGTGTGTGTGTGTGTTGTATATGGTTACTGGTGAAGGGTGCGGTTGTGATACGGTCGGTTGTCTTCTCGTCTCCACCATGGCACTCCTTCAACTCTGCAACAAAAAAAAACACAAATGCAAATTTGAACAAATGATTTATTTGAATACCGTTTTGAATGTTTTGATGATAAGCAACAAGCATTTAAAGACAATACACGCTACGCTTTTGCCGAAAGGCGGTCAAAAAAGGTTTTGATTACATCGAAAGTACCTATATAAGTATAATATAACTATAAATATATAAGAATGGACCATTTAAAATAAGCTTCGAACAAAACAGAAGATTATATTGATTATTCATACCTTTACCGTAAAATAATAACCTCGACAATGCCAAACATTAACAATTAATTTAACAAATCACTATATTTACATAATTACAAATAAAAGAATAAAACTTGAAAATGAAATGGAACATTTTGTTGTATACCACCAAGTTATAAGAGCCTATATTTTTCGTCGTATTTTCGAAAAAATTACGCATTATCATAAAACATTTATATTATATTAATTGATTGGAATATTTATTTAAGTAGATTTTTACACAAAAAATATATTGTAATGTTTAAGGAAAATAATTTTTCAATTTTAATAATTGGACACTAGACTGGAAGTCAGTAATATTAAAGATGTTACATATTAGATTAGATGTTTATAATTTATGGTTTACGCATTTCGCGGCTTACGATTATACGTATAGGTATGTGTCAGTGTACATGACTGAACTCAGCAAAAATATGAAATTACTCAAATAACGATAAAACTTATCACACATTTTCACTGATTCTTCTTCTTAAATACCTGACGAGGCAATAATATTTATACATACAATAAACGTAAACGAGCTATAGGCAAAATTCTAAAATAATTCAATACGGGTTTTTGTGCGGATTAATATTCACAATTATTGTGTGGCATTATAACTCAAACAGTATTTATAACCAAATCGAATAAATGAATAGGCAATTAGTCAAAAATTAACACTTCCACGCCCAAAAAACCACCTAGATAATAATTTATTACCAGTGTACGAAATGCACTCCCTATAATTTACGGTTAGTACGTTCATAATTGCTCTCATCTTTTTATTTCACGGCCAGTGAACCACCGATTGTTGCGCTTATACCTTTTGGTTTTACCTTCAGGTATGGAAAATATGTTTTCTATCCGACCTACGACTCCGTTATTAACATTAAATTATCGTACATCATAAATCAACCACGTACCTATATTAAAATAATTAAAAAGTGAAAAAATTATATTGTATTGATCAATTGATTACCGATTAACTGGTTAAATACTGTTTTGTTTTTGAACAAAGCTAACATTCCTCCGATGAGATGATGAGAATATTAATATATAGGTTATACAATGTTATGTTCTATAACAGTACTTATCCGGGGTCAGTTATGAAACTTAAGAGGACGTGATACCCGCATGTGTTGTCTCTGTCTTAAGCCGGATTCCCACGACTGGTGTATTTGGCCAATATTTGGCACTGGTGGTTACTTGCCATGCCGTCGGATCGCCATACTTGTACAATTATTTGTCACTGGTGTCGTTCCCGGCGATTGTCGGTAAATGTGACACAAGTCAAAGGAACGGCCAATATACTTGTACTATTGATCCCACGACCGGTTCGTATAACAGCCAGCAATGGGAACAGACAACAGTGTACTTGGCTACTTGCACTAGTGCTCCGGTATTGGCGTACTTGTCAAGTACGCCAGACGTGTGAGCACCATATTCGTGCACTGGTCAAATGTACAATTATTGGCGTATTTGGCAAGTACACCAGTCGTGGGAATCCGGCTTTACAAATGCGTAACATGGTACATTTTTCGCTCAGCAGAACACGTGTAGCTCCGTTAACTTAAAAATTAGAGTGAACTGACCCCTTATAAAATTTAAAGTTAAGAATATTATATAGACGATCTCATGGGCTTTTTACTATAGATTTATAACTGTTATAAGTATTATAAGATGTGCAAAATATTTACAATTTTAAAATACTTTTAAATCGCTTCAAAATTAAAATAAAGTTAAAAGCCCACGAGGTCGTCTACATAATATTTGTATCTTTAAATTTTATAAGAGGTCAATTCACTCTAATTTTTAAGCAACGGAGCTACACGTGTTCTGCTGAACGTAAAATTTACTATATAATGCACTTGTAAGACAGAGACAACACATGCGGGTATCACGTCCTCTTAATATTATCTTTAATAATATAATAGTATATTAATAATATTGTCTTATTCTGTGATATTATAGCAGACATAGGTACACCAAGTAGTATTAAGGATATATTACAATGGTGTATGAATTTGAGCGACACCTATACCCATATATGGACGAAACAAAGTTTTCACAATCGCTAAACCTTATCATCGCCTCAACCGGTTTAATGCACAATATTGTTCGGTATAATAATATTCAGGGCAACGAGAAGATGAAATAATTAGATATTTTTTATTATATACGTGGTACAATAATAAATGTTCATTTATTTTTAATCGAGTTTAATATTGTAAGTTTCGATTTTTCTATTTAAGCAAAGTAACTAATGATGTGCTGATGATGAACATAATAAATTATTAGTAATATTAAATATATTTACACGTTTTTAGATTAAATAGCTATTATTTAACGCAATTCATTCATCAGCTATCAGCAACGAGCAAAACTCGTCTACATATCGGACGTAAATGTTTTTAGTGCAGTCGGTAATCTCACTGTTAATGTTTAAAACATGTTAATCGCTAAGTAAACCATTTTTGGTACATATGGTTCATTTGCCATCGAGCTAACCCAAAAAGTAGCGAACACGTGTTTTTTAACAACGAACCTTATTTAAAATTTATTATTATTGTTCTTTTTTACCTAACAAAATTAATTTATAAGATATCAAAAAGCTGATTGGAAATGTTATTTATTGCCTGGTAAGCTAGGAAATATTTTCCTGTGTTTAAATCGTATTTACGTGTACTATAGTACAACACTTTTTTGGCAAAACAATAAGTGTATCTGCGAAAACGGTACAAGAAGCGTTCCAGGCAATGTACCAAAAATCAACGTAGCGGTTAACCTGTTAACTAGCAATAAAAAAATATTATTTTATTTTTATTATAAAAAAAAGTGGACGAATAAAATTAAACATTTTTTTTTACTAAATAAGATTAAATATGACGCGACTTTTCATCAAGATAAAGAGATAAGAAAATAATTTTGTTGACACGCGACATTCGTAGTTAGATATGAAAGCTTGAAATTTTATTTTTTCATTGACATTTTCTGAAAATTTTCATAAATTTTACATATTATGTAAGATGTAATAACTATAACTGTAATTAACTACCTAATAATAAAGATTTAATTAATTTGAAATCCTATTTTTTTTTCAAATTTATAACAGAACATTTTTAATTAATAAAATACACTAAACAGTTAGCATTATATTTTATAAATAAGTGAAATATATTGAACAGTTTTTATTTTTATTTTTGAAGAAAAATGTGTTAAACAGTTGGGTACTATTTTTATTTTTTTAAGTAAGTCCGTAAGTTTTTGGTGTATAAATTTACAATTAACAAATGGTATGTAATTAAAAAATCTATAAGAAAATTATTTCCAAAATGTTTAGGATTATTGAAAATATTCATGAAAATGTACAGCTCTATTCGTAGTTGATGAATTATCAAAAATGCATTATACGCAACAACACTCACTGCTGTAGGTCGGACGTCGTCTCGTAGTGATGGCCGTTGACCGCGTTGTAGTTTGTCTCGCTGCCGTCCCTCTGGCCGACGTACTGGTAGACGTTGCCCTGGAACTGTCGGCGAAGTGTGCCGCTGTTATCGACACCGCCGGCCGCCATTATGTTCTGCAGCGGTATGATCTCGGCGGCGGCAGCGGTGGCGGCCGTGCCGGACCCGGTGGCCGACGGTTGGCCGGCAACGCCGCCGTTGTGTTGGTTGCTGTTGGTGCTGTTGTTGTTGATCACCATCAGGGCGCCCGCGTTCGACCTGTGGTGGTGCCGGCTGTTCAGGTGCCGGTGACGCTTCCGGCGGTCGGCGTCCTGCCGCACCCGGCACTGAACGGCCATCAGGAACGCGCTGACCGGCAGCACCAGGCCACCGATGTACAGGAACCGCGGGTCCCGGGTGGACACGATGGCCGCCATGATCATCAGGAAGCCCACCGTGATGCCAGCGAAATAAAACACCTGTGAACCGCGGACGATGTATAAACGATTATAATATTACACTATATGTATACAAAATAATGATAATAATTATGCGATCTCTATAGTGCTCGCAAGGAATATGGAGTTTCTTAGGATAACTCATTTTTCGGAAATTGAAGCGTATGTTAAGGACTTACTATTTTTATTTATTTTTTTAATTGAAACGCACGGGAAGGTACGCCGCCTCACTGCATTTATAAATTTATTTTTACCAGAATGTACGATACTATAGATACTATCATAACTCATGTCATTGATCATTTCATTAATCATTAACTATTTATATTAAAAAACGTATATATATATATATACTGACTAGCAGCTGATATATAACCAAAATGTTGGTCTATATACATTTTAATACTTATTGTCAGTTAGGTATCATTACCAAGATAATTAAATTGGAAGATATAAATCAACATACAATCATAATTTATTAATGGAATATGCATGGTGGATATTATAGAATATAGAATATATTATATCTTTAATCGTGGTGGATATATGAAACAATATACAGTAAAACTTCGGTACCCCCGATAATACGAACAATTTCTTTCGTTCCGATTCAAATACATAATGAATGTGAAACCCGTAAAGTCGGAATTTTTGTTAAAACGGAAAAATTGGACGGTCTTAAGTGATTCAGTCTTATCGAGGTTTCACTGTTTCATTGGGAATATATGGAACTATATTTAAACAAATATTTGGCATGTGAATGTATTTTTTATTTATTTAAGCCTCAACATCTAAGGTTATTTTGGTTATATTGGTTAACTTTTTTTAATTGATTACTTTTGGAGCTGTTGAAATATAATTGATAAATGAGAATAATTGTTATAAATTATAAATTAATGAATGCCCCCGAATGAACAACGTATACAAAGTGATGGAAACGCTCTTTTTTTGAACTGAGCTCCAAAATTTTATTTTGCCAATTCGAGTAGCATATGAATAGCATCTAATATAATTTTTATACACAGCAAACAATAACATCAACTGGATGTAAACTGTGGACGGACATGACGTCCTCATACGTAACAATAAATTGCATAACTGCAGAATGTCAGTGAAAATTTCGCAGTTTTTACTAAATGATAAAAATTATAAATATGCGTTTTTCGTCTCGCTTTTATCGAAGTTCAATTTACTTTTCAGTCAACCATGAGGGCATTAAATGTTTCTTTCCACCCATGGGCGGTATTAGCAGAAATCCGGCTATTCGTCGGTCAGAAAATTATTACTGCAGTGTTGGAAATTTATCAGAGTATCTACGAAAAACTGTTAAAAGTATTTTTTTTTTTTTTTACATAATATGAAGTCGTACGTTTCTTTTTTTATAATTGATTTCATTTGGATGCATCTTCCAAGTCCCTATAGAACACTCTCATCGGGTACGAACTCTACGTCAGAGAACACACTGTTTGATTACCACTCGGCAGACCTGAACACTAAACAGTATATTGGTACAGCCCGTACAAACGACATGAATTCACATGATGATAAAACTATAACGGATATAATAGAGCGTTAAAATATAATATTATTATCGGACTCACCAGCAAGCAGAAATGGCAGAAGTTTTCGAACCTCGGACAGTGGCCGCCGCAAGCGTCGACTGCTACGTCGCACGAGGGCAGCAACAGTGGCACCGCCGCCTGTGGCTGGTGATGTTGCCTCAAGACCGCGGCCGCAGCGGCGGCATTTTGCGGCGGTAACTGTGGCGGTGGCGGCTGCGGCAAGTATTGTGTGACGGTGGCCGGCTGCTGCTGGAGATGGTGAACGACCGAAGGAGGCGGTTCAACCGGTGGCCAGGCCGACGCCATCTGCGGCCGGTGGTGGTGCTGCTGTTGCTGGTGTAGTTGGTGCAGCGATTGGTGGTTCAAATGTTGTGTCGGCGGTTGCTGCAATTGGTTGTATTTGACGCCGGCCGTTGTCACCGACGACAGGGCGTCCGGGTCCGTGGTGGCACCACCGCCGCCGCCGCCGCCGCCACCATCGCTCTTGTGGTGACCGCGAGACGTCTGCCGGTGACTATTGTACACCCGGTGATGTTTTGCCCTGCGGTTGGCAGCATACGCCCGGTCGTTCGAGCTGTTCGACGAAGATCCGGCCGCCGGAGAATGCCTGTCCGTGCTCCAGGCATTTCTGTCCAAACATGATATCAATTAGTATATCGTAAATATTATTATTTATAATAAATCGTAACGGTTCATATCTACAGCCACAAAGAAGTGTTGGGAATTTTTACATCCAATATTTTTGCCAGTTCAAACGCGTCATAATAGATTTCAATTGTTGACGATTCTATATTATTTAATTAAACAGTTATTTTCTAAAATACAAAGCCTATATTTTCAACTTCTAAATACCAATCGATAAATAATTCAGAAAATATATAGTATATGTATTATAACTAATTAAATTTAATATTAGGTAGGTGCATTTATTCAAATGTCCAATAAGTATGCAGTAAAAATTTATATTTAATGAATAAAAATAGTCTTGGCTATAGATTGCACACGATTTCAGTGTACGGTTACATAATTTATACATTTTATTAGTAGTAGGTACAGTTGATAACCATTTGACAACTTTAAACGGACGTAGATTTTCAACTTTAAGGTATATCGGATATATATTAAAAATATAACTATAACGTTTAGCAAATTAAAATGCCACTAGGATTTTAACACTACATGATTAATTAGGAACGACACGAAAGAATATAAAGGAGCGGTGTAAAATAATAAGAGCAATGTAACCAGGATTTTGTTTAATTTTAATGGGGTTAAAAATTTATTATATATAGTAGAGACTGAACTAGAATCCTTCATAAGTAGGGCTCGGATGTTGTTGCACTAAAATTTTTATAAAATTTATTGCATTTTTGCTGTGAAAAAAACCCAAGATTGCACTTAAAAATTGCAATAAATAAATATTTTGTACCAAAAAAATATACAAATATATATTAAAAAATTATTTTATGAAATGGATTAAGTCATTTTATTAAGTAATATTATAAAGTTTTATTAGATTGGTTTTAAACGAGTAGATAATAAAAAAGATTCAAATTCAAATTCTCGTCAGTTGTCATTAAAAATCTGGTGAATTGTGTGGTCTTCTTATTTTTTCAGAAATCTACAAATAATTTTATCAAAATGTATAACTTTTTATTTAAACTATTTTTGATTTGTTTTTTTTAAAAACCTTACCTTATCTTAAAAATTATTACACTGTATAATCTAACAAAAAAAAGTGATAACATAAAAAATATATACGACAATCAACAAAGTTGCAATAAAATTGAAAAAAGGTCAAAAATTGCAAAAACTTGCACTTAAAATTTTTATATATTAATTGGTACTCGTTTAAAATAAATTTATAACTTACTTAGCAACGAATCCGAACAATAGAAAAAAAATTGCAAATGCAACAACATCCGAGCCCTACTCATAAGTCTTATATGACGATGAAGACATGATTATTGTATGAAACATTTTAAACTTTTGGAACAAACTTCATATACAAATAACAATTTTTAAACATAATAATATGATTATACGTAACAGACCGCTGAAAACATTTATACATTTTCCAGTAAGAAATGATTGTTAACGATGGAAGCCTAAACAACCCTATTTAACATATCCCTGTAGATATATCACCACTGAAATATATTAAACATAATCCCAAAAATCCTTAAAAACAACCTATCCTAGTCATCTCTAAATACGTACCTATCTGCAGATATCTCGTTATCATTAAAACTTTTGGTTTGTATTGATAAAGGGTATACTATTGTACTAAATTTATATTTCAATCTAAAAAAGCATTTTGTAACGAGAACTATATTGCCTCGTCGGCTTAGTTTTATATAAGACAAATTATCCGTCCGGCCGTTTCGCTGAATTCCGTGCGATCCTCTATAGATCGTGATCGTCTGGCTAATGTAAGTTCTAAAATTCACAGTTACGCAATAGAGAATATTATTGCAAATTGTTTTTTTTTTAATGTACAATAATATGTAAAAACTAAAAAGCTTAACACCGAGACGGAAAAACGAAAACAATGAGAAATTCTTCGCTTTGTTCACTGGTACAACTATAACCTGTCAATCCGACATGACTAGTATATAATATGGTGATGTTCATTATTCCCATCGATTTTTCTATTATTATTATTATTATTATCATTATATAGTACGTGATGATTTTTAGCCGCAGTTTTGATGGATACAGCCAAGGGGTAAGTAGTTTTTAGTAGTTCATAAATAGTATATGTTTTGTATGAATAGAAAAACCTTTAGAAATTGTTAAAATAATATTCTACAGTTCTATTATATACGCCGGACAAATCTCCGATTGGCTTGAGGGGGGAAGTATATAATACTATACTCTTCCTCTCTCTTATATATCTCTTGTGAGTAAATTGTACAAAACACGCCACAGCCAAGTTTCTCATCTCAATCAGAAATGCACGCGCGCGCGCACACACACCATTTCCTAAGTACGAATTTATTGCGATAAAAAATAAATATCAATAAATATACTATATGTAGGGCCTATATATATATACATTATAGGTAGTTTCTGCAGTTTTCTGTCGTCTTCTTAGCAGAGTAACATAACATTAATCAAATTTAAAGACACACCGGCGTCAAAGCATTTTCGAGGAAATGAACATACCACGATGTTCGTCAATTATACGAATTTCCTCCAGATTTGAAATGAAAAGCGAATTCGTCATCATCATAAACTACACGTCATCCTTGGAAATCCAACGATAACGGCTGCATCCGAGTTCCGTCCCGAGAACCTTTTTTTATACCAATTCCGTCCCTGTTAAAAAAAAGGTATATACCAATTCCGTCCCAGTTAGAAAAAGGTATATACTAATTCCGTCCTTAATAATTTTCATAATTTAGTCGTAATAATTAATATAAAAATTGTTATAAAATGCATACAAAAAATATAAGTATTCATATTATTAATACATTTTCATAATTTATTGGTCATAATGTTATATACATTTATAATAATAATTAAAAATTCAGTAAATACTAAATAGTCAAAGTATATATACGTCATATTTATAGTAAAAAAACATACATTTTTACAAATTTGTAATTGGATTGAATTTATAGGATATTTTTTTTACAAATTCCAATCGTGATATTTGACCTGAACTGTATTCATACATTTTTTCTTTAATAAAATCTTCTTTAGCTAATATGGGTTTTCTTCGTTTTATACTGCTTCTTAATTTGATGTAGGAATCTTGTTGAACATATTTTAAAGCTTCTATAAACTGATAAATATTTGGGTGGGCATGATAAAACATTCCATTGAATTTAGAATGGAATGATTCACAGTTATTTGTGGTACGTAAAGTACTATGTGAAAATTCAGCCCATATACGAGGTGGAAAAGTAGATTCAGGTGAAATATAATTATCAACTAAGTAATCCAAAAATAAATCTATTTTTTCATCAACTGGTTTGATTCCCATTAGATCAGAAGCAAAAAAATCACCTACTTCGTCTGGTGTTAAAAATGGCAATCCAAATATGTACTTTAAAAATCTACCAATCTCAGAATTATCATTTCTAAAAAAAGTGGACAATTTAAGATCTTGAATTTTACGCCACCATGATTGCCCTAAGTGAAATCGACATCCTCTTAAATTTATCTCTGGCCAAACTGCATAAACAGCAGTATGTATAGCACTTTCAAAATCTGCGTAAATGGTTTGTGGTGTAAATTGTAACTGGAGCTTATCACATTCTGCACATAAAAATTTAAACGCATGTTCATACGTGTTTTTTGCTTTGTTTGGCAGTAAAAAAAATACTAGTGGAATAAAACTGTTTGGTTCTTTTAATCCATGAATAGTAAAAAATTGTGTAAATTGTTTTGGGCAACATTTAAAGGTTCCATCAACATAAATAGTACTAATTTTGCTTAAATGAGATAAGTTTGTATTGCAAGTAAACATAATAATGTGTGTAATTGGATCATTCATAATTAAAAATTTTTCGTCATTATTAGTATGTATCGTAATTTGTTTCAATAGTTCATGAACGTCTTCAATGGTTGTGGGTAATTTTGATAATATGGATGACCTAGCACGATGTATATTTTTTCTAATTAAGTCTATATCATTAGAGGTAATAGTATTAATATCATGATTAGAAAGTTCTTTATGAATAAGTTTAGCTGGTTTTTCACAAATATCATCAACAGCTTTTCTTTTTAATTTATTATTAAGTTTTTGACGATTTAAATTAGTTTCTTCGGTTTTATCATGGCTGTGGTCTAAATTTTCAAAGACAATTTCTTTTTTTGAACCTGTTGAATGGTGTTTAACAATTATTAATTGTTTTTATTGAGGTATTTTAGAAAAAAATCATATATCTGCATATTTACAAGTTTAATGAATATTTGGTGAATATTTTAGTGATTTTAAGAAAATATTAGCATTATATTTTAAGCATTAAAGAACCTAAATATCCACTCTTTAATTATTATAAATTTAGTTATCTTACCAATTTTTATATATGCTTTGCATTGTTTTCGAATGCACTTCCATCGTTCAATATCGTTATTCAGCTCTTTGTGAAAACAAAATTTAAATTCATTTTTAATAATTAACATTTTACCTTTTTCACTGTACATATATTGTAGACTATCCATTTTTAATATATATTAACGAAGCACGGACACGCACAAATAACGACTGAAAAGTTTATTTAGTTCAATAACTGAAATCATATTATCTTTATTTCTTAATAATATGATATTATTAAATTCGATTATTTTGTGCGGTAACTGATATCATATTATCTTTATATCTAAATAATGTGATATTGTTAAATTCGATTTGACACGGGACGGAATTGGTATATCCGTCAAAAAAACCCTGGACGGAACTAGTATATCTAAAAATTCAATTTTTATAATTGGGACGGAACTCGGATGCAGCCACGATAACAACACCGTCTGCACAATTTATTACAAAACTAAACCCTCAGGACACGAGTATTGATCGCGTTTATTTACTACTCGACAAATTACCGTGAACTATTAGTAAAAACCCGAACTACTCATATATACGACTATAACAAATAAGCATGTACACTCAAACGGTATATTAACCATAAACCTTAATTTTGTTCATTGTAAAATAAAAGACTGGGAATCTCAACGGTTTGTGAAAATAAAAATTTGCTTTTCAATTTCGGTTCTCCAAAATACAAACAAATGGATTCAGTCAATACGAAAATATAACAATTGCAACTCAATTAAGAAAAAGTGAATGATGATTAATGTAAAAATGTCTGACATTAAAATATTAGGTACACTATTTTATATTCTAATATTCTGTACAGCCCAGAAAAAAATTCCGCAAATTCCAAACAAATAAAAAATGTTTAAACAATTAAAACGCTGTAAATTATAGGTATTAATCTAATATTAAATACACACAGCAACGAGAAACGATGAAAAAAGCTCTACAGCGAAAATGAACCCACCAAAAACCCATTCTCTCCGCTTCTATCTTTCTTGACTTTGGTCGCAATCAGCACCAGAAAATAACTAACCAATCTAAATAAATAGTATAATACCTGGGCAACGAGTGATGGTGGTGACTGCTCGACGGGGGCCTAGGTCCGACCACCACGTGGGACTGTTGCTGTTGTTGTTGCTGCTGCTGCTGCTGTTGCTGTTGTTGCGTGCCGTAGAATTGCTGTTGTAGCAGCAATTGCTGGTGTTGCTGTTGTGACTGCTGCTGGTAATGGTGGTGCGCTCGGCCGTTGTACGTGTTGTTGCCGTGCACCGGCGGCGGCGGCTTGGTGTAGACGGCCGCCGGCGGCGGTTCCGGACCGTATTGTTTAGAGCGTCCATGCCTTGACATGGCGCATCAACATGTCGCCGCTGCTCGACCGTCGCCGCTGGCGTACGTCGTCAATCGCATGCCTGCAGAAAAATCCAATTGTCATTAGTCATCACTCATCACCACAATTAACATTACATAATATTATGACCATGCGCAAAATAATCTCATCATCGATTATTTTCCCGGTATTTATTTCTTGCATTTTTACAAAAACTCCTCCCCGCCACCAAAGTCTGAAAACTAAATACCTTAAGATTGAAGTCAAATAAATTTTGCAGACGTTTCGTTATCTGCATGGGAAATAAATTCCGTTCGTTTGGTTAAACTTCAAAATTTAGCACAACAGTCAACAGATGGCGCAAGTAGTGGAGTACTTAAGATTCTACAAGCGACTAATAGATTTGGACCAATATTGACTCTCTTAAACTTATTTCATTTAAAATTTTAACATAATATTGTAATATCATTACGTCGAAATATTACAACATTGCATCAGTGGTACATCACACGACCACGTTCAGTCGATGTTTTATATGTAGGTATAGGTATAATAAATTAATAACTAATTACGACACAATTAAATACGAATAGATGACTATAAGACTTTTATACTAACAATTTAGCATTGCGTACCTATTCAGTTTATAACTACTATCTACACAAATCGACTTAAACGAATTGTTATAGTAAATATTTTAAATAATAGGTATCCCGGTATATAACGACGATCGAGGGAAAATAATTTTTTATATGAAGTACTCGACCAGGGTATTTGCGCATATTTATTGATTAACACTACCATGACTCACAAGCTACGCAAACAATAAACGAATTCATGAAAATGCATTTTATATGATTACATTATTAAAAATGTTTACATCATTAAAAAAAATATGCATATAATGCACGAGTATTTATTTATTTTTTTTGAATAGTAATAGTTGTAAAATGAAAATTGTTATATAATAATATTTTACGCTGTAAACAATTTTAAAAACGCCTACGAATTCAAATAGATTTTGAGAAGTCTTGTTCGATAAATAGTAAAACAGACAAAAATATCAATCCCTATATTAAAATAATATATAATAAGTATTAACTACCTAGATCCTACTACCTACCTACCTAATTGGTGAAAATAAATACTGCGAGTCGACATAAGCGTGCGGAAGTAAGTAACATGTTTTTTTTTTTTTTTATTAAAAAATATATTACAATCTGTTTACACATAAAACAATAAGTAACAATGATGAGTGATTTAAAGAAGACATGAAGAGGAGACTGTCCAGTGACAGAACCTCAGAAAAGTAACATGTTATGATAGTTGTACAAGCACGCTAATAAATAATTATCATCAACTACATACCTACATCATCATACGGATCGTACCCTTATTATTACGTATTATGATCTTTAAAAAAAAAAAATTATAATAAATTGCATTTCTTTCAATTTATTACCTGTTGATGGAATGATTTACTACGAACCCAAAGCCAGCGTAGCACGCAATAGAAATGGTATCACCCACCCACAAGTGGTTTTTAAACTGCAGCTCGTTAAACAGTAAATCAATATTGATAGGTATGCGAATATTGTATTAAATTTGATACGAATTTTTTTACAAGAACAATAAATCCACTTAATTTTTCAAAATCTTAAAAATAACCGATTGGCAGGCCCAGCGAGATAACGAGTTTAATCTCAGCAGATCTTCCAAAATCTAAGTCGACCGCTAAGTAATATTGGTTAAAAACGATATTTATCAAATATAATATAAGTATAGTTACAATAAAAATCGAACGTATACATTGCGTACATACAATGAATGACAAAGATGGGTTTGCAGAACCTAAAAAGGGAGGTAAACATTTAGAACAGAGTTTATGAAGTTTATCATCTACCTATAACCCATAGGGGCGGATGTAGGCCACCCAAAAACAAATAAATTAATTTCCAGGATCAGAAATACCCGGGGCATAGGGTTCTCTACTGATACCGTTGTTATTCTCGCTTTACTATATTACTACAAAAATAATTTATCAATCATCAGACGAATCCAACAGTAGAATTGATTCGGATTACATCGATTTTATTTTTTAAATATCACCATTAAGGATCGGCCAATGTGGTCGCTCGACACATTTTGTAGTCGACAACATGTGGTAACGTTCCTTAAATATAGCAGTAGACACAGAAATATGTATTAATTGTCAGTTGTCAGTATAAAAAAGGACCTGGGAGTGTCAATGAGAATTTTGACTCACGCCCAGTTGCACACACGGCGTTCGCCTACAAATACTGCTCAAAATATCTAGTTTTAAATTAGACATTTATGGTAGGTAATATAATAGTGAAATATTATTATCAATTTAATGTGTATAATAATATTATACGTAATATTCGGCCTATTAGGGGGAAATCAACTAAACACATTATACTGTCTGAAAAGTTTCATATGAAAAAATTATTATAGTAACATAAATACCGAATATTCATCAGGTCACTCGCACATGTACTTATTGTAATTTATTAATAATGACTATTTGAAGCAGTGCGTTTAAAGAAAATGCATATTAATAATCAAAAACGCATTTTCATCGCGTGAACAGTTATGAACAATTAAATTATGAATAAGAAAAAAAATTTAATATATCATGGAAATGACTATAAAAGAAGCACAAAAGGCTACCGCAACGGTCAATCGTTGTTTATAATTTACGGTTTTAAATAAAAATATACGGCTACTATAATGAGTAAAAAATACAGAAAATGTTAAAACACTTTGATAACATAATATATAAATCAGTTCAAAATGTAAACTTTTCTAGCGAAATACCATATGATTTAGTAAAAATCCCAGTCAGCATTTGAAAATACTTATATTTTACAGAATCATTCTATAATGACATAAATATTATATTAATATAATGACATATTCTTGATGATGTTTGGTAACAACACATATTAGGAGGTTCCTCAACTGTCAAAATATACAAAGTAGATTGTTAATAAACGAATAGATCCTAGTAAACTAATAAAATGTAGAAATCAGTATTCACGCCCGTAAAAAGAAACGCTTTTTCGTCCATAAGCCGGAGGCGAATATCCGAGATGTATAGCAAGCATAGTTGGACGGTGTTTTCCAAACACTTGATCATAAAAATAATAAAATATTTTGACTAATGCACAACAGTAATTTGTGAGCAACGTTAATCAAATGATAGGTTTTTCATATAGAAGTAATTTTAGACACACAATTAATTAAAATAATATTACTTGCTAAATAAGAAATTATACATGTTTTATAACTTTGATAATGATTCGAACATCTGCTCAAAATGAATCTACGAACAAAAGTCCGGCGAATAAAAGTCCGGTTTATTTATTATACATATGTCGTACAAGAAAACATTAATGTTACCTATTAAAAATAATAGCAATAATTTATAATAAAATTATTACAATCAATATTTTAGGTAAGTACTATAAAAATTAAAATATTACATACAATATGACATTATAATTTTTTGGTCAGACTGATTGTTAGGTACTTTTAAATAAAAATAAAATTTAATGTCATACAAGAAAACATTAATCATCTTGGCCGTGTCCTAATATTATGTCCCACTTGAGTTAAAAACTCTTCAACACTTAGCTTGGAGAATTCCTAACCAAAAAATTATAATGTCATATTTTATGTAATATTTTAATTTTTATTGTGCCTACCTATAACATTGATTGCAATAATTGTATTATAAATTATTGCCATTATTTTTAATAACATTAATGTTTTCTTGTACGACATATTATGTATAATAAATAAACCAGACTTTTGTTCGCCGAACTTTTATTACATCGGACTTTTTTACGCGGGTCTTTTTTTACCTGACTTTTATTCGGCGGACTTTTAGGTAGAATTCCGCTCAAAATATAATTGATTTTTTTTTTATTAAGTCACCATTATAAAATTATTTAAGCAATTATCAAAGTAATAAGTATACTATAATATTATATTGTTAACACTCAATATATAATATAATCATTTATATTATATTCTAATCTTGAGTTGAACAACTTGAACCTATATTAGTTTTAATTTACGTCAGATCATTGTTATTGATTAACGATTTAGTCAAATAGTGTTTATAATCTAATCCATCAATCTGAGAGGAACAGTGACAAAGATGAGAAATTTAGTGAAAAAAATCGCTATGGCTTAAGCTAGATTTTTTAAACAAATGAATTAACAATTTCAATTATTTTATTATAATAGATTTTTTTTTTAGAATAAGTATAAATATAAAGAAATTCTCACTCGAGAAATAAAAACCATGATTATTATATAGACGATAGTAAAATATATTCTAAAATTCTTATATAATATGAAAAATATAGACTAAATATTCTCTAAACCTAAAAATATTCAAAATAAAATGTTTCTACAAATTATCTAATCAAAAAATCATCCACATGTTTACTCTCGTCGAGCTGCATAAACCCAGAGAATACATGAGAAACCCTATAAATCCGATCTCTAGGGTCTAGACTATAGAGTCCATGGTTATAGACTAATAGATGTTATATACTAGAGAAACGGTTATTAACATAAATACCCGTACACCACGCATAAACACAGTGTAGTACAGGAACAATAGTTTAACAACGACCGTGAATGTAGGTAACCACTTTATGATGCAAGTATATTTTTTCGGTGATCATCACACGATGATTATCAACAATAACTTGTTATTATTAATTGCAGTCGAAAACACCATGCCCGCGTAGAGATCTACGAGAATCTCTTGTAGTTGTTCTCGTCAAATGATCGTAATTCGTAGACATAATATACGATGCGCGCACCACTTATTATACCTAATACTAAACAGCATAATATCGAACAATAAATATTAAGAATATTACATGGGAGGTATAGATACCTCAGGACGTTTATATAATTTAAAATATCAAACGGGGCTAGCTGATTTATACAGAGCGAGCATAATATAAACAACAACAAGAGGAGGCTGTCGACGAAGGCCATTCCGAAAACAAAAATGATGAAATTAAATAATCTTGGTATCCAATAGAGCGCAGCAGTGCATAATTAAATAAGGAAATTGTAAATATTAGGCATTAAGTACCAACTAACGTGATGATAAATATAGTTCCGATCTGTTGTCAATGCATTTCCGTTTTTTGTGCTCAACGACGGCTCGTTACACGCCATCTGTGCATCACAAGCATAACAACAATAACAACAACAACAACAACAACCAAATCTAGTCCTGTGCGACCGGTGCCTACTGCCCGACACTTTGGTACCACTTCCCCTTCCAACATACTATAAAACTACCTATAATATATAATAATATTATAAAGTACGCATCGGAAAGTGCCCGGAGAGCCGAAAAAAAGAAACCGGTTGTCCGGACCTATAATTTATCAATCCTCACATGTTTCCTTAACTAGACTACACGAGTGCGCATGAGAGACGAACGCCGCCGCAGCCATCGACCGGGCGGAGAGGAGTGGGCGGCGGCGGCAGCAGTTATAATGTTATGGGAAGAACAAGGACCGGCTAACGAGCATCCAATGCAAACAATCTATGTCTATGTATGTGTGTGTGTGTGTGTATCAGCAATAATAATATGCGTATGGATTTTTTTTTTCGGTTTTCTTCCATACGATACGCACTCGAGCGGTAAAACTCTGGTTTACTCCCGAGTCGAGACCAGTATTACTACTATTAAACCAATAGAACTACAACTTATAAGTAGATTATTACCTATATTAAGTCGATCGTCTAGGTTTTGTGTATTTTATTTACCGCAGAACACTAGAACACACGAACGATATTCAAATCGATTGATGAAATGAGAAAAAAAAAAATTAAAGTGGACAACGAAGATCGTTTCATCGATGCCGCCATAAGCTGTTAAAAAGCACCACGGGCGGATTATAATAATAATAATAATAATAATATGGTAATCATTTTGTATGTTATTGGCTATACGGTACACCGTATAGTACGCGTACACGGTGCATATTGACGACGAGTTCAGCAAAGGAACTATTTATATTATAATGTGCGCGCGAGTGTGTAATACGGCAATCCGTTTATAATAATAAAATAATACGCATACGATATACGAAAGAAAGTATTAAATCGTGCCCCCCGACGACAATTGTATTTGGACCTTTTTGAAAAGTAAACAACGTGAAATCGATTGAAGAATTTTCGAAAACAAACCAAGAGTAAAACGGTATTCTTCTCTTGTATGGATCGGCACACACAACGACGACCTGCACACCCGGTCGGTCTATAGGTACAATAATAATTATTATTGCAGCGCACGAAATCCATTATTATGATATCGTTTGAACCTCTCCGGTTCCGAAACGAACCGCAGCTGCTCAGTGTGTGAAGTTCGAATGTGAAAACTATTTACAAGAAGCATACTGCTGGTTGCCTATCATGTTATTCTATACTACCTATATAATATGTACATTCGAATCCGAGATAAAGAAAAATGGTTATTCAGGAGTTCGCCACGATTGTGTGTAGGAGTTCACCGGTTGCAGACAGCATAATATTATGTAATTGAAAGATAAATATATATAAAAATTATACAGGTATCTCTATTTACCATTGGTGGTAGAAAAATCATGTAATTAATGGTTTTTCAAAACAATCCTATATACGATTTTCTGAACACGATTTATAAGAAATTAAATAAAAACAACACATTATTGTTTTTGAGATAAAACTTATCTTTTAAAACATTAATATATTTAAAACATCACGATAATTTCATTAATACTTCGAATAAGGTATCCAAGGGAATAAGAACTAAGATGATTTTTTTTAAAGAATTTTTTGATGTATCTAAATCAAATTTAAGCGAGTAGATTTTGAGTTACATAAATTGTATGCTATGGATCATATCGTAATTGGTTAAGTAGATATGGGGTATTAGACAATTTTAAAGAGTTGGTAATTTATTACTATACTGGTATATCAATAATATAAATAATTTGTAAAAATTATCCAAATATTTTACTAGGTAATCTTTTACGACTTTTTAAACAATTTTTAAGAATTATTATTCTTAGTATTAACATTTTGATAACTCAGAAACGATGAAAACTAATCATTAGAATTTTAAAGAAAATAATTTTCAGAAATTTTCAGAAAAAAGGGAGTTCTCGTTTTGAAAAAAGAAGTTTGAATCGCCACAGGGACACTCCTTTAGTACTACAAAAAATATCAGAAATTTGAAAATATGGTCTTTAGGTATACCTATACTTTACTATACCTACCTATACCTGCCTATACTTCAAAATTCTAAAAATCAGAATTTGAAAAAATGTACTAAGGGAAAACCAAAATACACACGGAAATATTTCATGTAATCCAAGTAAAATATTCCACTGCCGCTTTACAGTCATTATTCATTAAAGATGAATTTACGACGATCGGGACTATAGCACTAGTTAAAAGACAATTTTTTACTTTGTTTTAACTTTTTTAACGAGTTGTACACTATTAGTACGTATAAGTATTGTGCATTAACAATGACTAATATTAACTTATATATATATACAAACACACGATCGGCTTACTAACACTAAACAGTCACTATAAAATAAATGTATACACAATATACACATACAGACATATAGGGTAATTCAATATGATTCATACAATTTAAAATGCTTATTTTTAGTTTTAAGGTTTAGAGTAATAATTGATACAATACGGGACATTAAGCAAAATTAATAATATTTCAAATTTATTAAATGGTACAGATAAAATATGTTCTACGCGACTTTTAACCTTCCCTTGATCACAAAAACAATATCCAGACATCTATAGTAGGTAATCGAGTCTGAATTCGAATTCATTTTCCATTTATTTCACTTTATTATTAGTATATTTAGTATTATGTGTATTACATAAAGTATTATTCGTTACCATTTTCTCCTTATAAATTCGTGGGTTTTCGGGCGTATCTCATCAAATTAATTAAGCATCATACAATTATTATCACTTATCATTTTAAAAAGAAATACAAGCATGGGAATAATTATAGTCAATAATGTGTTCACACGGTTTGAAGGAAAACTATTAACACTCCTATATTAAAACAAAATGTTGTCAAAAAAAAAGTTGGAACTAAACGAAACGTTTATTTTCTCATTACGGTTTCGTATCCGACGATCGTTCATTAGAAATAGTATTATTAATCTGATGTACATTCTATACATATGTTTGTCGTATGTATCCGAAGTGTTTTGTTTGATATAGAATGTAACATAATATACTACGCATTTATATATTATAATATACTCGTATATATATATGCGTATGAGTACGGCACATATCAGACAATTATTCGATAGATTTCAAAGGGAACCGCCGCCGCCGCCGACACGGTTGCGTGTCGTGTTGGCGTCAATCCTTTAACGCGACTCGGCTCGATCGCAACAGTTACAACAGCAGCAAATCCTATAACGACCGCACACAATAATATACGTCGATATAATACTGAATTCGACACGGCTAATGAATGTTTCAAACATTGTATTATACGTCATGTAATAATGTGTATATATACACTGCGATCTGGCAATCGTAATAATCATAAATAACACACTGACGATAAAATAAAACGCAGATCCCAGAAAAATATAGAAATACGGACTTCGGCCGATCATTTCACGTGCAGTTATTTGGAACCACCGTCGCTGGTTCACAAAGGAATAAAGGAATTCTGGTATAATAATATTCTCGCCGAAATCCCTATGCTCAAACATCTGGAAGGGTGTCTCGTGTTTTGGAAATCTCGTATACAGAGTGAACAGTGAACACTCGCACACGCAGAAGACCTCTGCACCGATAAACCGCGATTTCTTTTTGTCCGTTTATTCCGGTCAACTGTACGCCGCCAGGTCTGTTCGCCGTATTTATAGGCACAACAATACACGATAAGACTCACGATGCAGGCAGCACACACACAAACCTCTCACACAAAAGACCTTTTGTACGGTCCAAAAAAAAAATAAAAATATTTAACGCGCGTTACAAATGTTCCTACGGTTCTTTTGTGAATAAAACGCCGAAAACTCGCACATATGACCCCGTGTTAGTATGGAACAAAAAATGCAACTCTTAGGTGACGGTGGAGACTTAATACGACGACTACGTTGTCGATTGCTGCTGAGGACAAAAAAATAAAATAATAACCGAAACTACTTAATTCTCCATCTTGGCTAAATAGAATAATAATAAAGGGCCATAATCATAAAGAGCCAAAGTACTTAATAAACCTCACCTCGTCACGCCATTCCAATTGATACACGACACCGACGCGACGGTTGGTTGTAAAACGCGATTATGTCTTACGGGGCATTTTATAACAAGTAAATATAGGTTCATTTATCTCAGATGCCCATTTATTTCGATTATAATTGAACTGTGATTTGGAAAAAGAAACGTTGTAGATGACGTCAAATTATTACACAGTATTTCCCGTCGAGAACACGTGAAATGTATGAAAAAAGGTCAAAAAGAATACAAGCACATCAAATATATTAAACATTATACATAATAATATGTTATAGTTAACAGTAAAGTAATTTACTGTAGGTTGCGAGCAGTTCCAAGAGAAATGGACCACCACGTCACGTAAACGCAGAAAACCGCCCTTGTCCCAACGTGTTTAGATTGTTTGGAAAAAATGAATACTCCTCCCGGGTGGCCGTTTTATCGATTTTAATATTATCGTAGTACTTAAATGAGAAAAAAAAAGAAATATTTATAATTCGCCTTATCTCTTGAAATTTATGAGACGTCATGCAGTTAACCAAAAAAATATGTGAGTTCACCGTTTCATTTTTATAATAAACACATAATAATGTTTCAGACGTTTCTCCAATCATATAAACGACGATAAGAAACTGTGTATAATGTTGTTGTGTAAGAACATTTACGAGAAAGGTCAAAGTTTAAAATCATTCCCAAGTCCGATACTTACAAACCTACGCGTGGCAGCGCAATTGTGTATCGACGAACAATTAGTACAATTTATAGAGTATACAATAAAATTATATTGAATGTATAATGTATTATCTAGGTGTACGTTGTTTAGTGTTTTTTTTGTTATGTTTAGTCTAGTCTATGTAAGTTTGTCGAAGATGTGAAAATACAAAAAAGACTCTTTGTACCTATATAATAATTTATACCCAAATTTGATACTTTTAAAAATGCAGTCAACCAGTCTCTGGTAAAACAGTAGGTATAGTGTGGCATACCAAATCCGATAGGATATACTGTCTTTTACTTAAGCTAAAACAGTTAGTACCTACTTCTTAAATATATATTTAAAATTATTAAAGATAATGACTATGCATAAAGTATATTATTAGTATAATCTAAAATACAGAATTGAGTATAGACATTATACAAAAAAATCTTGTCAATTATTCGTGAAAGCACAACTATTATAAGTTTATAAATTAAGATTTTTATTTCTAGTAGCTTATTTTGTTCTAAGTAGCTATTGAAGTTTTGCAGTCTAGTTAACTCAAATCGAAACGAAGTTTTAGTTAAATCCTAGGTTAAATCTTAGAAGACGTACGATTTATAAATAAAATCAACATTTAAACAAATAACCACCAAATTTTCATAACTTTTCTGTACTCTGTTAAATGTTCAGTCATTCCAGTATTGCACGCGTACCTATGTTAGGTTTATAGCACTAGTCAAACGTGTAAAATATTAGGACTTTTTGAGCAGTCTTGCCAGTCTTTGACTATTAAGAAGGGCATAACATTCTGATATTTTTTTTTTTAGCTTTTTATTATAAGTCTAGCTCAACAATTACAATATTCTGATAATATTTAATTTTTAGTAATCGTTACACTCTCTACCCGCATTAGGGTATGCTTACCGAGGGCGTTTTCGGCTTTTGTGACGCACAACCTAACCGCGTTGGTTAGGTACGACAGAGGTTTTAAATGTCTGTGAATTTGGGTACGCGTACGACGGCGAATGAATTATTCATACGTTTTATAGCGCACAGCACTATTATAATAATAACGTCGTAGGTACATGATAATAATATTATTTACTCGAAACAGTCACAGCGACATAACAATATCATAACAGCGACCAGAGTCCGTTATTATCTTTGGGGACACCCGGACACGACGTTCTCTGCATACTAAGACGATACGGTGCGATAAAAGTATGTTATGAAAGCTGCGTACGATTGCGACCGTAGAGTTTGTAAGCGACAGCAACGTGTGATTCTGTTCATCGGTCGTGCCTATATAGCCATAAGATTTGTGTCGTAAACCAAAAAAAAAAAAAAAAGGTTAATAGTTAATACCCAACAACATGACAAACAATAAATCCGCATCAGCTGTGCAGAACCGAATACCGATTAACAAGTCAAAATTCAGTTGGCCAGCCGGGCACCCTGGAAAAGCAACAAGTGGGTGCGACCGCCGTGTAATAACTTTAATCTCTCGTTTTCTGAAAAGGCAGTCGGTCACCACACAGCGGTACTGACCGCTGCCGAGTAAAACGCAATATTTGATAATACCGGGTCACGTGAGCCGCCGACAAACAAAACAAGACTCTCGACCTTGGCGGTTTTCGAATAGTTATTTTGCTCGTGGGTCAAATCTCGCGGCGTGCACTGGCCGTCGCCAGGCCGCCAGGGCATTCGTCGTTCAGTGTTCAAACATCACGACAATGGGCAGCGTAGGTGGCGCAAGAAGAATGAAAAATTTGCTTTGCGCTTCCGTCGTCGTAATGGATCGGATTCTCAAAGAAACGAGAAAAACCCACCTAGTTCAAGACGACTAGAAAGCGACCGACAAACTCGCAAACACGTTGATCCGTTTCCCCGTTGGCGGTCGAGATGACACGAAGGGTAGGCGTAAATTATAATTAAGACGATATAATATTGTAATATTGCGACTGACGTCTCTATCGTTGGAAACGCCGTCGACACTTACCTGACTGGGGTCTGGTCGTGTCCGGGGTCGCGACGATCCGTCGTTGTCGGTAATAATTATTGTCATACCAGCCAAGGGACCACCCGCGCGCAACGATCTGTCAAGGGCCGGACGTGCTGTGTTGCGATACGAACTCGGCCCTGGGAACCGGGAAGTCGACAACGGAAAACGGAAGGTCACTGACAAAAAGCTGTAACGATGAACAACTGTTACGGTGATCAATTCGTCTGATTCCGATCGGCGAACGGTCGCGGAGAGTGCACGGCGGCGGGCGCGTTGTCGGACTGTGTGCCGTGTGGTTGTTGCGCGGTCGTGGACGACCGGCCGGCGCGATACGTGTGACGCGGTGCGGACTACGGACGAGATCGGAATTCGGCGGTCTCGTCGTCGCCGGTCGGGCCGGGTGCGCACGCGCACGCACATGCACCACCCGCCTTCGCACACGGTCGCACGCACGCGTTTCCCTTCGGCCCCCTCCCCCGGCCCGCCGCACGGTGAATCGGCGACGAGTTTTTCGGTGCACGGGCTGCGGCGGCGGAGGAGGAGATACGGAGAAACCGGCCACGGTCGACCGTCAAGCGGCCGCGGCGGCGGCGGTGGTGGTGGAGACTGTGTAGACGACAGACAGACGCTCGCACGCGCATCACTCCGCCAGTTCCGCGGCGAGCGCTTGTTACGCGCACCTGCGTTCCACGCTGATACATTTTTTGTTTATTTTTTAACCCTCATGACTAGTTCAAAAATCAAAATTTTGACCTACCCCGGATAATATTCTTGTCTTTAAATTTGAGATATCAGATAACCGAATAAAACTGTCTACATAAGGCGGAAAATATCAAAATATAGTTCTCGGGCGGCCGTCCGCCGCTACAGGTGGATATCACCGCATTGGGCACATCGTTTAATATCATAATATACAAAACAATAATAATATTATCGTAGTGTGCATATTTGTTTATTTTTTAAGAAAATGTTCTCTTCTTGTGTACAAATGTCACCCCCCCCCCCTTCTGTTTTCTAACCACGACCCGCGACCACATCTGTTGGAATAACATAATATTATATTATACATCAAACAACTGTGTATATAAATTCTCTGAGAAGTCTTTTGTACCATACCCACTTCTTTCTCTCCGTGTTTTTATTGTTGTTTACCAATCGACCGAATTCGTAAAACGTAATTATTCCAACCGTAATCTACAAAACGGCTCTCAGCTGCTGTTGTTGCTGCTACCGCCGTCCTTAATTAGACTAAACATCATAAAGACGCCGCCGCATATTAAAATATCGTTTCCGGCAATGCAAACAAGTGCTTAAAAAAATGTTATTTTTCCGTTTCGTGATGTGTAGATTTTTGAACACACACGTTTAGCTCACACGGTTATTGATCGTAGTCGATTTATCTCACTTTCACACCATTTCGATATTAAGATGGTCGTACGAGTCTGTAATCGGAAAAAATATGGTAATACTCAGTAGGCGGACGCATTCAATTAACGACTATGGTTGAAGATAATTGATATTTATTATTTTATGGCGTTCGAGTCGTTCGATTAAACGTAACTTCGTATATAAATACGTACATGCACGTTTTTCAATTAAATCGTAGCCATTTTCGATTTTGTATGATTCTGATGATTTAAATGCGCTAAACGTCATGTTTATGTTTGTTTTCTAAATAATAATAAAAATGTACTGTCATTTTAACATTACTAATTTTAAATGTATTTCTTATTTTTGGAGCACTTTCAACTTTATTCTTCGTTTAACCGTCCACTGCTAATTTCCTGTTAAAAATAAAACGTATACAAAATATAAAAGAATATTATTATTTATTCATGTGCAGTAAAAACAATGTAAACCTTTTATTACTCTTTGAACAGTTTGAACGCTGCAAGTCGTATGTCATGTAATCATTTTGTTGTTTCATCTGCGTCTTGCAATGTTGCATTATTTAATTTATATTATACGCCTGTATGATTAATAGAATAATTATACTTTATGATGTGGAAAAAATAATTTTTACTACTAATTTATTAATTTATAATCCAAACATTTTACACCTATTACTATAATTAATAATTATTGCATAATATTATTTCAATAAAAATTATTATTGATCTTGGTGTGAACCTATTCGGGCTACTGATCAACATTTTGTACATGCTAGGATTTTTAAATTGGCATCCTTGCTAAAAAATAATATAAAGTACTTACACACTGTCAGAAGATCAAAAATATGTAATTAATATATTTAAATGTTAATTTATGTTGCTTTTAACTTTTCAGATAAGAATACACTATTATAACGTAGGGCGTTTTGTTTTTTCATTAATTATAGTATAATGTTACATAGCACCTATATGCATATAATATGTACTGAAAATGTATTTTACCTTCGTTAGTCTTCAACAAATTCAATGAAAAGCTTAAAAATGTAGCATCATGATTCATGACACATCATTTTGACCAAATAAACATGCACTATACACGTTGTCAAGTTGAATCTGATATATTGTTAATTAACTGAGATCGTATTTATGTGAAAAAATATGTCTCCTTTTTTGTTCAAATGATGTTTAAATCCGAAGTTTATGACATTTTCTATATGCCTTTATATTTATAAATTCACTAAAAAATACTACAACTGCTTGAAAACTGTTCAATGATATTATATTTGATACCTAATTTAAAATGTCAACAAATGTACCAAGTGAAATTTCAAATAAATCATTAAATCTACTGACTTATAACTGTTATAAGTTATAATAATAACAAGGAAAGCTGTAAAAATGCAATAATAAAATAACTGGTTTAGTGGTTTGAATTAATGGATACATTCTCTAAAATGGTTAAATAGGAAATAAAACAATTTTATTATTTTTGGTGTCAATCTACTTAGATATTATATAGTTATAACTCGAAATAATATAAATTGCTTACGTGCGAACACTAAACATCAGCAGTTCCCAAACTTTTTTATTTTAATTTATAATGTACACTATGCATAATAATAATTAATATGAATATAAAATACCCCGAATCCCGAATGTATAAAATATATAGAAACTGAACAGTTGTAAAGTTATATATGTCCATGAGTATACTGACTTTAATGTACTATATTATGATATTATTACACACTCGTATAGGTATATTGTTTTCGTTAAATAATACTGCACAATAATAATAATAGTATATCGTGATTATATTACGAAAACCAAAACATCTTAAATTTATATTTAATTTAATTAATTAAATCTTTTTTTATTTATTTTCACGCCAACTTTAATGGTACATCTGTCATCTATTGTCTATTGATCAGTATCAAATATGGCTATGAACCAATTGCGCCTAAAACAAAATTTGTATTTTCAGGTCAATATACCAATTGCGCTTGTATTAAAATTTGCTTGATATTTATTGATCAATTGATTACTAGCTAAAGTGACTGGTTTTAATATATTTTATAACAGTATCGTTCTAACTTGTGACTGGTTAGTATATTTATTAATTTATTTGTATTATATATTTTTTTAAATTAGCATATTATTATTATACCTCGTGGTGACTAAATTTATTATTTTAATATTTAATGTAGGTAATTGTCCTGTTATACTTATGATTATATTCTCCTTTTCTCGTAGTGAAAAAATTTATTATTGAACAAATATATTATTCTGTAAACTAACCAAATTATATTATTCTAAATTGTAATGCCATATTCAAATTATTATTTAAAAAAAATATTATTATTATTAAAGCATGCAAAATACAAACATATTATCATGATTACCTTAAACTCAAAATCTTATTACTTTATGATTTAACCACCTATTCTCTGATTATTATTAATATTATTTTATTTTAGATTTCATTGACTAAACTGTATAAACCTTGTAAAACTGTTTAATACATGTAAAAAATGTTTAGAGCGCAATTGGTATATGAAAAGGTAATTTTAAGCACAATTGGTAAACTCCCTCAAATATGACCACGAAATTAAATACAACACAATGACTTTTTTTTTTTTTTTTTTTACATTATCAGTTACAACAACAATAATATGATTATAAAAACATTGGTCGATAAGTATGTTTGTCTTGTGCATGCGTTCTTTACTCACAAACACATAGACCCACACATACACGAATTTAGGGATAGGACACATATTATAAGGGTGTTTGTTCATATCGCTATTGTCTGTAGCCATCGCTGAGAATTCCTCGCCCTATCAGAAATATTTTATCGCCATTCGTCGTGCACAGGTTTTGTATGCGTCGTCCTATAATAAAATAATATTATTATAGTAAGTACTGAAGTACGGAATAATATTATTTTATAACCTCTACCAACGTCTGACGTCGCGTTATGACGACAAAAGATTTTCTATATACAAACGAATAAAATTGTAGACCCATTATCGTTATACACACATTATATTATAATTCAGCCAGTGCAGAAGAGGATCTGGAGATCTTTTGAGGAAGGAGCGAATTGGTGTCATAGATTGATAGGTACTAACAAAGACGTAACTGAATACTCATTTCCGATTTTCGTATTAAAAGAAATACCTTTTTTTGTATCATTTATTATTTATAAGTTTGAAGTTATAATCATGACTTATGAATTTCACATCAATTTTATCATACGGCACTACAATTCAAGTAAAAAAAAAAGCCCTAGGGAGGGGTAATCACCACGCTGGCCCACCCTCAAATCCACCACTGAGCCAATGGCGTGGTGAAGTAGGGAAGTGTAAATGGTGAGGTGTTGACGTCACCAAGTTTTTAAAAGGGCTGCAAAGTGGTTGGATTTGATTCGTATTGTATAAATTAGATAGGCACATATAAAAACATGAGATTTTCACAGAAAACTGCGATTTTGTTTTCACATATATTTTTAATAACAAAAGAACTAGAATTGATTATTTGAGTCTACGCTTCTACAGAAAGATTAAAGGCGCGGGCTACGGTAATAATTCATATTTTATCCTGTGTTAAAGTGGTAATCAGTCGAGACGAATATTCGATGTGACAATTCAAATTATGTAGAAATTTTCGACGACTTAACCATATTTTGTACAGAGTGTAAATTTATTCTCGAAACCAATAATAGTTTTATGGAATATAGATGATAGAGTAGGTACCCTATCATTGTTGCGTATACCTGAGCGTTGCGAACGCTTTATAAAAAGGACAATATATTCCAGTGAATTCTTTTTTTCGGTATATTTGCTGCGAAGGCCACACATACTCAACTCTATACAATAAAATATTAACCCATACTCTTCCATTATACTGTGTTATTGTTCGACGGTGACTGAACGAACTCCAGCAATTCGAATAATAACTATGACCTTTACGGCTATAACCATATTATACAATTGAAATGTGAATATGTGATGGTTGTAGTTATTCCAATACTATACACGTATATATGCAATTAAAATATTATTCGTTTAAACGGCAAATTATCGAGTTAAATAGGTTTTTAGTTTGATAATCGTTTCGTCGAACGGTTATATTAATTGGAAACGATTATTTAACACCGAGAAACAAATTGTATGTTATAGGTATATTACTGGACCATAGTTATTTTATTTAAGAATGGTTTTCGGTTTGTCGATTGAAAAAGAAAATTCCCTAAATAAACCTATATTATTTTTGAATCACTGTAAGTACGCATTGTAATCAAGTCAGCTTAACGTAACTAATTTTTCGTAATTTTTCCCATAATTAATATTATTTAATAAGTCCTATGTCGATAATGCTAACTAATATTATTCCAACAAAAAGTCTTAATTTCCTTTCTCACGTTTAAACTTCTAACTTATGTGCATACATAAAATATATGACCAACAGTGAACATGAAAAAGTACATTTGTGAGAAACCTGAATTCGTCCATCTACATTTCATTTCGAATACGAATATATTATTCAATATTATATAATATCATACGCATAAATATGTAAACTGTTACTGTATAAATATGAGAAGGTATATTTTACTATTTATATATTATCATTTATCAGCTATAAATTGTACAGCGTTGAGAAAACTTAACATTTTTTGATACAAACTATAATAATTTATGAGTTAATTTAATAGTATTATTTCATATTGATTGCATTTGCATAATATGATATGCATCAAATAATTAGTAACATAACCGAAAATCCATTCTCACATTCCTGTGGTATAATATTTCTTATAATTAATATAACAATATTAAAATATAAGCTGTTCTATAGATTTATAAACTACCTATACAATATTTAACTATACAAATTAATTAAATAAATCTATCGAAAGAATTAATATGTTATTAAATAATTATAAATACCTAACTAGGTACCAGGATAGGTTAACGTTAACCTACCAGGCAAACTTAAATAAAAATCAGTCCATTTGTCCCCACTCAGGAAGCAGCGGTCATCCCCAATAATGAAATAAATATAATATCTACAACACGACGTAATGTGGTCACGCATAAGGAGTGAAACTCGTATTTATATTGTAATAGAGTGTGATCTTCATATTTAGGTCACCGGAGCTCGTGGAGAGAACGAACGGTCGAAAAAGGGATCTGACTTCTTCTTAAAGAGAGAGAGAGCGATAGTCCTTGAAAACTCAAAGCCCTTTGTTTAGGGTGCCTATACACTCTGCGGGCCAACAATCTATTATCTTCAGTGCAGCAAGGTGCAACATCCAGTGCGCATGCTCACCACCCACGCCGCAAAGAACCATCCCCTATAATAGGTATATAATGGGTACCGACTACCGAGTCCTGCGTACGACATCACTGCAGCACATCATTTTTAACGAACAGTAATCTATATAAGAGTCACGTTTTTATATCGGCACCCGCACTAAAAAAAGTAATTATTTGCCGCACTTTATTATACCTACTAAATTTTAATGTACTGCAACAGTTTTTTTTTTTTATAAATACGATTTCGATAACCAACCAAACATCTGCAGGTTGAAGGTGATAACGTAATAAACAAGATAATTACTACGTTCTATGTTATAATATTATATTCTCCAGCACTATTATTATACTTATTAGTTATTTAAGTGCAGGGAATCAATCATCCGGATATCTGAAATGTTTATTCTATATAGTAGGTAGTTTGGTAATTTTTTTTCTTATTTATTTATGATTATATATATTGACATATAGTACATACTGCATAGCGCAAAGCATTACTATAGTTATTATACTACTTATATTTTGGTATAAACATGGCAACCCGATACAGGTTCAATTACCAAATGTAATATACTAATATATTATATTCTAATATAATATGGCTAATAGGCAAACGACTTAAGAACAATAACCATAGTTAGTGTTATACTGTTAGGTATACTGTGTTTACCGTTTGGAAGTGGAACGGAAATGTTAGGTATTTACTGCAACGAGCTAAAGTTTTTAATTGAACACAATAATGTATAGATTTCAAACTTATTTCCGTTACTTTTCATTTCTGCAGTCGTATAACTTATGGAAATAATGTAACATTGGTATACGAAACAAAATTAATAACATATAGCCTAGAGCTATTCTTATAAACTGTGGTATAAATGTATAATTATTACCAATCCCAATTATAACAGTTTGAGGTCAGTTAAATATAGTTGGTGATTTTGTGTAATGTCACGGTTCGTTATAGAACCGCGGTAGAAAATATAAATCATTGAAAAATTTATGTCATTCTACTGCATAATAATATGCTAGTAAAAAAAAAATCCAGAAAAAGAATATTATAAATACAGAATATATTATAATGATTGAAACTTTTTTTTAAATGCACATCGCATATTATAAATTGTAAGCCAAATATTTTACATATTTGGTTTGTAATTATTTCAACTTCTTATAAATTTAAAACAATAAATAGATATTAATTAAATTAATTTTAATTTTGTTATTATTTTATTCAGAAATTATATTTCCATAAACGGGAGATTTTTTCATATTTTATATATTATTCAATTTATTATTATTGTATATAAAGACGTGACAAAGTTATAACTTACGTTCAACTGGTGTTGACAATTTCTAGAATAGACATACAATTTCAAAATATTTTAGTTTTAAGATTATTAGATTGGCGATTTTAATTTAAAATAACCTGTGATTTGATTTTGACCTATAAAGCTAAATAATATAATTACCCTTGTTAATTTATTTATAACTGTTGAGCTGTATTAATTTTTATATTGGTAGCTTTTTAAGTTAAAAAAAAAATCCTCTCTCAGTCCCCGGACTTATTCTTAATAAATTATATATTTATAACCTATATCGATCGTACTTAATTAATGTTATATTTTTATACCTTCTGTTATAAGTTGTTTGTTATATGTTTACTATATTATTATAAAATATATTTTTATTTATCAAATCATTTTTTTAAGACATTTTCTTAGTGCTTTAATGCATATTGAGATGTCTAAGTTAATTATTATGGTAAATTAGTTTGTGTATATAATTATAATATATATATGTATAATGCATGATGTACAAAGTTGGTGGAGAAAATAATTGTATTTGAACCTAACGTAGGATTTAATTTAATTCATAATCATGATAGCACACATTTTTCCAGTTCATTTCACCATTTGGGTGTGTATATGTTAAAAAAAAAAAATGCTTATTAGTATACCTATATATCGAATCGTTAGTGAAACGCTAAATATATAAGAGATATTAATGGACATCCTTCTGAAATGTCAATTTAATACCATTATCTTCGCTACGGCGCGTTTTGAAATAGGCGCCGCGTCAGTCAGAAATATTATATACGAGTACAAAACCATATTATGTATAACTAAAATAAATTTATAATATGTTGTTCTACAATTTATAAACATTCTACAACATGTCTTGTGCACTTAGCAACAAACATTATCGTTAATCCAAGATCTAAAATCATTAAGTTACCAAGTAAAATGATGTGTGATACCTACGTAAAGCTAAACAAAAATTTTATGTTTAATAAAAAAATGTTTCGACTTCATGTATATTCTAAATTAAGAATCGTGCTCGAATCATTATTTTATGCATTTAATGGAATTTTAGAAAATGATTTATATATGATCACTATTCGCTGCAATTTACTTGCTTTGGTCAAACAAAACTTGTTACAGATATTTCATATAATAACTTAATGATCATATTTTCTAAAACTGGTTTTAACGAACGTTTTTTTTTTATTCAGAAAATTAAAGTCCATTTTTTTTTTTTGCTCTTACATTATCCGGAACACACGCGAAATGTACGATTTTTTCCATTTAACTGACTTTTAGCGTCCATATAGCTTATTTCCCGATGTGTTTAATGGATCTCATATTTTTCTTTTTTGTATTCGTGAGAAACATTTCACGACTTTCTTGTGAGTTTATACTCGTTTTTATAAATCGTTTTTCTGTATCCAATACAAATATCGTGTGGAGAATCCCAAATTACTATTTTAGCCGTACGCGTAGATATATCTACATTATATATTATTCACTTTTACGTACCTATGTGTGCATTATATTATATTCCGTGTATTGCAGATATTATAATATGTTGAAACAAATAGTAATAATGAAACGTATATAATATATTATGTATAGTAAGTTGTATACGCAGTACGCACAACATGTTTTTTTTTTTATAATATGACCTAAGAGTTTTACCTCTCGTCCACTTTTAATCACACATCATTTGTCACCGATGCTAAATGACATAATGTTTTGTTTTTCAACTTGAACACTTGATAAAAGAAACAATCTAGTCGAAGAAAAAATAAATGAATACGAATTTCTATTTAAAACGTTTATCGATTTATATAAACTTTTTACACCGTGTATTAACTCTATACATAATTACACATAATCTCGTGCACAAATAAACAAATGTAATAGTAAAATATATTATTATAATATGTTGTTGGTACCTATATCCTACTATATGTTTTTGCTGCACGACAGTTTGAAAAAGAAATTACAGTTTGAGACAGACTTGATATCGTGTGAATATATAAATAGCAACATAATATAACATAAAATGAAAAAAACATTTTAAAAAATGTATATATTACTCCACTTTTCAACTTATAATTTGTCAAACGCGCACTTTGCGCACTTCCCATACATTCATCATTGATATACACATATTATATATATATGTGTGCGTGTGTGTGTGTGTAGTGTGTGTGTGTGTGTGTGTGTGTGTGTGTGTGTGTATATTATATTGTATAATAGTCGCTTATGAGTGTCGTCTGTCCCGACTGGGGCTGATCCGCTTAAAACGTTACGACTGAACGGTTCACTGCGCCGATCCTCGAAGGATATTGTAAATGCGCAAGTTGCGCCACCCACACTGCAGTCGGTGCATATCGTACAGTATAATATCATTCCGTATAGGAGAGGGACCGATTCATGTCTGCCTGTCTGTAGCCTATATGAAGTATAAAAATGCAATCCACTCTCGTGTTATACTTAACTACGAAGACGTACGTACTCCGCTCACACCCTACGTGAAGTTTCAGCGCCGTCTCCGAACGGTAACGATTTGAATGTTACACCACTTAAATCAGCTGTATAAGTATAATAATAAGGAAACGTCAATGATGAGAAAAAAAAAATGAGAGATCTCCCGTTAAATCGTTCGGGACGACTATAATTGTCTCGGATTAAACTTCAATCATTTGCGTTTAATTTTGTCTATTATCACTAAAGAATTCTAAGTACCTATAGTTGAAAACAAAAACGTTTGACGAACGATAAAATAGTTAAGATCGATTACTTGATTGATTGACGAAATTTATTTTCTTATTAAATTCCCGACTTGACGATAGTTTTATTATTATTATTTTGTTATTATTATTATTATCATGACGAATACAGTCATTGTTTTCCGCCGTTTTCTCACGACAATAATTTCTGTTATCACTTATCGCTGATTGATAATTCCGGTTCGTGTTACTTTATAAAAGTGTTGACCAATATATTCTGTGTGGTATACTATAAAAATATGGGCGCGACCATTTTCCTCCAAAAACGAGATTCCGTTTTCCTCCACTGTCCATGCATTTTCCGCCAAAAACAAAAAAGGTTGGTTTCCATTTTCCTCCACATTATTTTTGACTGAAATTATGTCTATTTTCCTCCAATATTTTAGTCAGTGTTGTAGTGTTGCGTTTCGTATTATAAAAATAGAGTATGGCTAGGGCCTAGGATCACATTTTGTGCGTATCTGTAGATTAAATTCTGGTCGCGTTCTTATCAGCTAGGGAAAAACGCTAGTCTAATAGTGTTTTCCACCACACCGCACTATTGCACCAAGGTAAAACTGGTACAGTTCACTGATGATCGTCCCAACACGGGCTTGTGCAAATGTAGATGAAACATAAAATCTATACTTATTACTGATATATAAAGATAATAAAATATTTAATGGGTATTGCAGTACTCATCATGATAATGATAATGCGCACGAGCTCTTGGAGCTCGTGCGATTATCTTTGCACTGAGTGCAAAAAACTGACGTAGTGCATTTAGGTGAAACATAAAAAAGTCCACTCGGTGCATATTAATCTTGCAGATGGAACATAAAAATATGTACTGGTGCAGTCAGTGCAGTGTGTGGTGGAAAACGCTATGAGTGTCCGACAGCACACGCAGTTTATAACAGTCGATTGTAACTTTGATTAAGCCTAAATAGCCTAATAAAGATAGGTACGTACATATACAACATATACGTATATACATTTTACTTTTATTGTTATATTGTGTATCATCAAATGTCACTGATTATGAGTTAGACAGTTAGACAATATACTAAATACTCGTATCAATAAGACTATATTTTTAGTAGTTTACCGTACGCCGTAGTGCCTATAGTGTGTTTTAAGGTTTAGCGAATTTTAATTTTTAACATGTCTGAAAAATCGACGTTTATTGAAAGTTCTCGAGGAAAACCTTTGATAATTCGTGATAGTTATAAATATTTCTTAGCATATAAGTCAAAATCTGAATTATCACGTTGGCGATGTTGTTTAACGACTTGTCAAGCAGTTATATACACTAATAAAAATGAAGAAATAGTAGCCGATGAATTACACAAAAATGTACATAATCATTTGCCATCACCAAAAAAAGTAAATCGACAAATAGTGAATTATGTAAGCGAAAAGCAATTGACGATTTATTCTCACGACCAAAAAAAGTGATACTTAAGGAACTAGGACAAAGTTATGTAAGTTTATTGGAGGGAAATGGACAGTGGAGGAAAACGGTATCTCGTTTTTGGAGGAAAATTGCTACGGCCAAAAATATAATATTAAAACTGGTGGTTGGCCACTGAAGAGTGGTAAGTGTTTATTATAATATTTTTACCATAAATGCTTGGTTTCGGTTTAGCTTAAAATATGGCAACCCTAGTATAGGTAATAATATGTATATTGAACATTGTTGGCTAGAGTTGAGTATTATTTTTTGTATTTATTGATGCTCGTCGTTGGAGTTGTGCGCACAGGTGTAACAAATTGGGCTATATATGGATACATTTGAACATATAGTTTTTATTTTTGGATTGAGTATACCCGTACCGTCTAGTAACCCCAATTTTAAAGTATGAAAATGTGTGGCTTAAAAAATATTCGAAATTTTTAGTTCAGATTTACCTATATACCTGCGCGATGCACTAAAATTTTGAATAAATGTATTAAAATTGTGTTGGTTAAACGATAGAATTGTAAAACAATTTTTTTGGAAATCAGTGAAGGTAGTCACAGAAAATGTACTCTTATAGATGCCAATATAATACTAACACGATATACGACTGTTGTATAGGATCATACGTGATACCTAACAAAAACAAAGAAAAATATAATGAATAATTAGAATTTTGAAGTGTTAGACTGTTATAGACATGCTACTACGTTTTTTCAAACCTATAATTAACTTATTATTGTGTTCTTGTTGATATGTGTGGCAATTATTTAAAAATGCATTATCACTTATAAGTATTTATTTTTTCCCTGTATATATCTGCGATCTGCCATAATGTATAGGTTCTTAAATAGTTATTATTAATGGTATGCATAAAACAAATAAAAAACATACAGCGTCGTACACACATTATCTCTTATATTATGTTTAATTGTTTGAACACAAAAAAAAAACAATAAAAAAAGATTACATAGTTCTACGTATCATTGCACCAATATATAACTTTTATGCCTAATATAATATTTGGTAGTGTTTCACCATATAATTATAATAAATATTTTAAGGTAGCGTTCTGTCGACGATACTTACTGAATATTTTGAGTATAACACAATTACCACTTGAATAATGTTATGTTGATGCCTGCAGTTGTTTTAATTGTCGAGGGAAAACTATGTTCTCAACAATCTCAACTCGGCATTTAACGAATATCACAAAGAATAGTTAACAAGTTTCGCAGCTTCCTTTTAATATTAAAATTTCAACCGGGTGACGGCTACGATGACGACGACGAGGTTGTTTATAATTAAAATGCAAAATGTTACAATTTCGATACGACGTGACGTTTTAATTTGTCACAATCGGCCTTTGATATGAATATCAAATCATTTTAATATAGATTTGTTTGAAAGCATATCATTATACTCGTAGAGTCAAAAACAATTAAACTGTATAACGTTAAAACTATATTATAATATTTAACTATCGCTCAACCGTGATCACAACAACAGTGAACAACAGTAGGTATATTATTATAACAATATATTGATACTTTGAAAAAGGGAACTATGACGACGTATACAACGATTTGACATTTTTGAAAAGCAGGAATAATTATAGCAAGGACTTAGATTATGGTGTAAAAACCTACAATGCGATGGCAAGGTTTTATTTTCCACGTGGTAAAAAAAAACCGACCTCCAGCACATGTGGCGTGTTGTATTATATTATACACACACACACATTATATGTATTAAATTGAAAAGTGAACATGTGTGAGGAAAAGAAGATAACACTGACTGTTAAAAACGTCAGGAATGTTTTATACTTCAGTGGCGGCACACCGGGCGAGGCAAGTTATAATCACAGCCTCACTTCTATATAGCAGTAATAAATAAAAACTAATGAGAGGGGAAGAAAAACAAATATAAATATTTAATACGCATATTATTATTCATATCAGTGTAATATTTTCTTCACACTCGAACAATAATCACCTATTCATATAATTTTAAATTTTCTATATTTTTCCATTGCCGGTAATTATAAGTACTACGAATCATAATTCAATACAATAAGCTATATATATATATATATTACATACACATTTGATAACACAACAACTATGATGCTGTTATGACTAACAACCATGACGATTCCGTCCCAAGTTCCTATTCCAAACGAATGAATCGGTATAACTACTGTAATTATTAAACTTTCTTAGACAATTTGTTTTTTTTTCTCCTCCGCTGACCCGTACAATTAATAAAAATATTATAAGATTTTGAGAGGAGCCGAAAAAATATTGTCTCGAATCCCTGCAGAGGTGAACGTTAATTTGTCCGACCAGTTAGTAGATAATAGGTATACTAAACGACGTCGTTTCCCCGAAGGAAAATCAGTGTAGTTCCAAGTTCTAATCATAAAATAGTTTAAAATTTTCAATTCGAATAATATTCCATAATATTGAACATAGTCATAGATATTATACTGTTTGAAATATTATTGCATGTTTTGTAATCACATATTTTATAAATTATAATAAAGTTACAGAGTCCTTCGTAATTAGTAGCGATGAAAATTAATAGTTTTAAAAACATTTATAATTTTCTCTGAGAATTCTATAACAGCACGCTTAATAATTATTCACGAACAAATAAAGAGTTTATCTATACTTACACCATAATATTCACGAGTTTATTTGATTTACCTACTGATAATGTATTTGCATACGACGCATATAAAATATAATATTATTATAATATAATAATATACATAGCCGTATGTATCGTAATATTGTTGTGCGCACATAATTTGAATTATTATTATCACAAATGTTCGGAATTTATTCGAAACGAATAACATTAGGTATGACGTTAATCCGTTTTAATTTATTTCGCGAATCGCAACAGATATATAATAATGTATTATATTTATATGTATACCTAGTTGTTCAATGTTGTTGTCGAGTCAACTTTCTGGTTAGAATAGATAGGTTCAAGGAACCTTCAGCGTTCATTTCCACAAACCATTCAATAAACATTTCGTATTAATTCAAGAAATTCGCCAACACAAACCGGTGTAGATTTCTCTTAAAAAGTAAATCGGTATAATTTTAAGAAATTCGCCGTTTTCGAAGTGGTATAAACTGCTTTACTTATTTTACCAACCGCCACCCAATGTTTGATATAACATCTAAATAAAGAGCACGGGAATTACAAAAGTGTGCAAATAGATAGGCTATATTTCAAATGACAAACTGTTATTTGGATATTACATGATTATTTTATTATAATCGTAACTCCCACATTAGTTGCTCCGTTGGCCATAACTTAATGCTCCTACTCATTATTATTCCTCTATTTCAGTGACTTGACTACATTGCATTACACAGAGGATGAAAAGGCGAAAGACATGCAAACTGCAAATGTGGTTAGTTGATTGTCTAATAAATTCAGATAATAACTTAACTACCTAAATAAAATTGTAATAAGCGTATGTTAATTAAATTTAAGAACGACACGTTAAATTAAAATCAAGTTTATGTACCTACATACTTATTATTATCTATAGACTATAACTGACTGTAGTTTAGACCATGAATCATTGTATTTTGTTTAATCGAGCTCTTAACAAATATTTTAATTTAAAAAAAAACGAAATTAACAGATAAATATTCTTTGAATTAATATAATTTAATTGTGTTTGCTAAAGTGCAATATCCCTTGGCAAATTCAGTTAGGGTTATAACACAGTAGGGTTTATTTTAAATAAAATATTTTTTATTGTTATAAAAAATGTAAGCTGCACAATGATGGTGGTGGTAGTGGTACAAACTAGAAAGGGTACTACAGGATAACGAATATAATAGCTAACTTTTTTAATGGATTTTGGCCTTTCTTGAACTGACCTGATCCACAGAACTGTATAATCTTGGATACGCCTATGATCAGTTGAATTCAATTGACAAGGTTTTTTATCCAATGAAAAAACAATTTAACTAAATTAAAAAAAAAAAAATTAATTTTAATATGTAGATATCACGGCAAAAAATATTTATAATAATAGGCTATTAATTAGGCTTTAATATAACTGGTAAGAGATTTGAATGAATGGAAGTGTGGGGTGAAACCTTCGTGGGTCTGTAATTGAAAACGATTCGGTGGGATGGAATATTTTCCACTAAACTTCTACCCCTATTTATTTTTAAGTGTACACCACTTGAGCAATCACTTAATGTGTGAGGGTAATCAAAAACAATTATTGACTATTTTCTCTTTAACCGAGTTAAGTTAATATTTATCTTCATATAATATTATCATTTAACTTTAAGAGTTTAATATCATATAGTTTATCAACTAGTTAACACGTTATTTAACGTTATTAAAGCTGACTTGATTAAAGTTAATTAGATTTACTTCAGCATACATTTTTTTCACCGGCTTGCCCAAATTTGGTAATTCGGTTACAGTGATCAGTATTATTATATGAGTTCGTGGGACGTGGCAATATAACACAGATGTAACTTTAGGAGAAGGAGATCATAGTTTTTCTCGGGATCAATAATCAAATAATTTTAATCGTTTCGTCGATTTCATTATTGTGTTAATCACCATTGGTCATTCAACTATACGAGATTATACGAATGTTACTGTACTCCGGCAAACCGTTATTTCCAGAAACCAGACGTGACTTAATTTGTGCAAAAACTAAATAATAGACTTCCACTTCCAAGTTCCAGGAACGCGACGGTTTATATACCTACGATAATACTTGTGTACAAGGAAATCCGCAAGAGTATGCGATGATGATAATAATATTAAAACTTACAAGAATTAGGTATAGACAGTGTAGTGTGCACCTCTGTATGGTATGGCCGCAACATAAAATAGTTCACATATAAGTGTATAAATTATGTTATAAATTACAATGTATATAGTGCGACGTATTTACTTGTCGTTGTAAATGACATTATTATGGACAGAGTGTGGTCGGGGGATAAAGGAAAACGATATTCGTCGGTGCTAACATCTGTGGACCACGCACACGTAGATATTAAAATAATATCGGTATATATATATATATATATATATATATAAGTATATACATGTATTATTATAATACACAGTTGATTTAATTGAGACGTGGAATTCAAGGAAAACAGACCTAATGCAGAGACTTTCTCGAGGCACGGCAGTGGAATCCATCACCGATGTTGGGAACAATTATTATACTACAGGATATATCTGACGATAAAACAATGGATAGGACATAAGGACATCGGAGCTCATCGCTTGGGCTCGGACTACTATTATTACTTATAGTGCTCTTATAAATAATAAATAGTATACATGCACTTTTACAGAGGTGTACTGGGACACATTTATGCCGCGCTTAAAGCAGTTCAAATATGATAGTAAAATATATCCTTTTTAATTTTTTTTTTTACAAAAGTAAGTACCTATGTAGCTCATAAAACTATTAATTGTATTGCTCAAAGTTAATATTATTAGATTACCTAATTCTATAAATTTGATGTACCAAACTCTATACTTATACTCTTATTAAAAGCAAAAAATTGATGATTATTATTATAATTACCATATATAAAAGTAAATATTTAAAAAAAAACTAAAATTCTCCCTTAAGAGGATGTCTGCACACATTTTTGTGACCCACGTGCAACATAGACAAAACGCATTTACGCAGAATCATTTTTTTAAATGTTTTGAAGTTATCTTAGAGTAAAATCACCCATTACAAAAAAGCTTAAGAATAATATTTTTGAGGGAATGACATATCGATATTATACTTTATTGTTATTTGATCTTGTATTCGACATTCAAAATAAACAAAAAAATGTTAAAAATTTGAATTATGTTTAAATTGTTTTGAGACAATATTTAGTTAAATCTATATGCCATTCCCTAAAAAATATTATTCTTTATCTCTTTTGTAATGGGTGATTTGATTTTACTCTAATATAACTTAAAACATAGAAAAAATGATTTTGCGTAAATGCGTCTTGTCAATGTTGAGCGTATAGGCCAGAGAGAGAAAACAAATAGTGCGCAGACATCCTCTTAATTACAATCATTCTTATTCTAATTTTTCCATTAAATTATATAATATATAAAAACGTTATTTTATTTTATCAATTTGATATTTGAACAACGCGATGCAATTGATAGAGTATATATAGATAGAACTATATCAGAATTACATTATATATTATTTTAGAATTTTAAATTGTATCATTAAAGTAACTAGGTATCAAATAAACGATCTAAAAAACTGTAAAATATTAAGAACTATGCTCTTAAATTATCATTATATTTTCATTGTTGTGCACATAATTACGAATGCTCCGTGCATTGTCTGTCCTCTTCACCAAAGGTAAAAACCGTCCATCCATCTCTTTTCCCAAATAAATATACTGTGATCGGCGTGATCCCTGCAATCCACCTCAAACCCATCCCTTCTTCATTAACATTTACACGTATTTAATTTTTATTCCGCGGGACTTAAACGATTTTTGTGTCGTATAGAAACGGGATATTATATATATATATATATATTATATATATTGTCTTTCGTTTTTGTATATACGTTCCCCGACCGAGGGTCATTAAACGAGGGTAGTAAATAAATCGCGAGTTAAACCTATATATCTGCGGCCGAGTATAGTCGACGCATACGTTTCGCTTACTCGTTCGCCACCCTAACTTTATACAACACTATAATATACGTACCTTATATCGGCCAACGCGGTGGTGGAAGGGTCGACCGGACGTCCGGTCATCGCCGCACACCCCACGTGCAGATATTGAATCCTGACGACGTGCGGAGGGCATTTGTCGTGACTCGCCGTCGTTCCGGGCCGCTGCAGCATATTTCGTAGGACGTCGAATGCATACCGTATAGTATTATATATATATATAGGTACAAACGCAATATCCGCGTAACGTTGATGTTATATGTATAATATTATATATTATGCAAGCAGTCACACGAAATTGCATTCGGCTAAACAGATGAGGATATCATCCGCGTGACAGAAGTCCTCTTGGATAAGGAAAAGGGAGATTATCCTTAATCTCACCATGTTTTTTTCTATATCGTATGCAGGCAGCTAGTTTTGTTTCCACCGAAAATCTATCATATGTACATATATACCGTATAATAATATATAGGACATGAGTATATACATATGAGGTGTACAAACATTATTCTGGGCCAACACACGAGTATATGATTCGGTGAGGCCCAGTATTATTTTATGAAAAATAAACTATATTAAACTTCCCCGCCGACAAGCAAGACGTTTCTACCGCGCACAAAATATATAACTGCAGGTCTACATTATCCAAGGAAAATGGATTGAAGATTTTGTTATATATACTGTCTGATTGATGAAAATAACATTCGAAATTATTTTAAAAAAGCTGCTCGTCAAAAATCAATCACTTATTCGTGTTGTGTGACTTATGTAGGTATATAATATTATACTTGTGTGTTTTTATAGGAGGTATATATCGTATACAAAATAAATAAGTTTTATTATATACATAAAATTGTACGCTTTTATATTTTATTAATATAAAAAGGAAATTTCCGATATTCATATAGGTACGTATAATTATACGAACCAACTTGTAAATAATTACTACACAGTTGAAAAATTATATAATTTTTGCCACTGGCAATCTGAAAACCTGAAACAATCGGTTATATATTATATTATCATTGTGTTTTATAATAATAAATATAACTTCGAAACATCATTCGAGGCTTAACTATCGACCATTATTTGCATCTGCACTGCGGCTTGGAAGTCGTAGTACCTATATAGGTATATATTACGCTCACTTCCTGGAAAATAATAATTCAGACGGCAGAATTCATCCAGTCAATTATTCAAAAAAGGTAAAAAATACACAAACGTCCAAAACGGTTTCACGCGCTGCGACGCGTTTTAATAAGCAATATAATAACAACACGTGAACGGTCACCTGCTTGTGCGCCGAGTCGTGTTCGACCCTCGAGGACTTCAAATTTTTTTTTGTATAGCCGTCATCGTCGTCGGCCTATACTACATATTTACACGCATAATTCTTATCGTACGCACAATGATTTCGACACGTTAATAATCAACTAAAATTAAACATTCCTACGACGCCAATAGAACGACGTCCGGCGGTTAAAAATAAATAAACATTAACACTTAATATTAATATTATATTTTATTGAGTTGAGGATTTTGATATTTTTTTTTTCAAAAGGGCTATCTCGTCGAAATTATTAAAGTCTATCCATAAACGTGTATCCATAATTTGATCATAATATTTGTGCTGAAATTAAAATATAACAATAATATTATAATATATGTGACTTCAGCGAATTCGCAACGTCATATTGTATAAGGTATAACTGAGGGACACAATAAACTATATACGTCTCGCAATATGATAATATATTATTATAATATTCAGTCACTTCATTTTCGTATAGTATTAAGCGTTGACAATATAAACTGCAACCGTGATTCAACGAGAAGCATTCCCAATTATGTATTATTATATAGTAATCTCGGCTCCTATCGTACCTATCTATTTTATTCAACAGACTATTACGCCCTATTCCGGCTATTCCATAATTCTAGTCAGATGTACGTCACTGTAGAAAATCTTGAGTGGCGAACAGAGTGATCTACTTGACGTAAGACATTCATTGCTGCATCAGTAATTATTAACGTCTTTGAAAACATTATTAAAATTATTTAAAATCGTTAAAAAACAAAAAATGTATTTTTTACTGTTTTTTTTTTATGTTTCAATACATTTTCAATTCCTTACTCTAAAGCAGATTTTTCGGAGTTCTACGATTTATAGAAAACAACATTTTGTAGGAGTGGTGTATGCAACTTTTAAGTACTTCAAAGTTCAAGTTTAGATGAGCGGAATGGAGTACATACTCAGGTCCAGCACCCTTCTTCCGACATGTTAGTACTGCGCACTATATACTCTGCTCGACTAAGTTTCAAATACTTTCAAAGTGATAAATAGTAAGCTACTGGTCTGAAATTTGATTTTTATAGAAATTCGGATAGAACACGATTGCGTACGTTTGTTTTTTTGGCGATACGATTGCGTATGTTTGTAGGTGGGTTAAAAGTACCTTTAAGAAAGAAAAAAATTAAACACGATTGCGTATGAAATTTTATGCAAAGTTGTCAAATTTATTAATAATTTCATCGTGTATAAAATAGATAATAATATAATATATAATATATAATAATAATAAATAATAAATAAAATTAGGTTAACTAAATAATAAAAAAGTAATTAGTAAATAAATAAAATCATCAATTATTATTTTTTAAAAATATCGTAAATACATTTTTTTTAAATGCTTGAATTTAAATTTCTTGACATCTATAGCCAGCCTACTAATTTTAAATATTGAATTACATTTTTGTGGATTTTATACTCATCATAATCCTTTATTGTATTTTGAATTCTGTTTAAGTCTTTTTTGCCATTTTCTTTACTCTCCTATTATTAACTGATTATATAACTGATCTGGTCTTTCAGTATTTGAATAACAACATGTGTTGGAGGATGAGCACTATGAAATTGTCTATTATAAGTTCTATGAAAACTTTCAAATCTATTCGTGGTACTAAAAATACTTGATAATTCGATTGACAAAAAAAATATAATTTTATAAAATAAGACTGATATTGATTCAAAAACAGGTAAAAATGTAAAAAGTCTCATAAAAAGCAAAAAAAAAATTTTTAATTTGAGTTCTCTGTATCATGAAACACATTTTTAGCTTACTCTGCTATTTTTTAAACATCTCATAAGAAATATGTAAATGCTATAAAATCTCAACCCTGATAGATATATATACTGGTATGAAAATTTACAACAACGCCGCCTAAAACTTCGTACGCAACCGTGCAGTTAAAAATCAGGTAAAATCATACGGAATCGTGTAGCTTAAAAAGATCGCCGATAATGAACGTACGCAATCGTGTTTTACCCTTTCTATATATATAGATTATAGTTATATGTTGTTTTGTTATGACTTAAAATTATGCAAAAGAATTTATATTTAAAACGTTATTGATTCCTGAAATAATGAGTGTTTTATGTTATATATCACTCCGTATAATATATTAATATGTAATTTTCACGCTCACTCAGACGCCATCAAATTCATCGTTGTCATCAGTTTGCTCGACTAACTTCAATATCTTACAAGTGTAGGCGTTAAGCCGTTTATACCTACATATTATCATATGTCATATGTGTATTTGTTAACCGTGTATCAATTTTCATTTAATCCATTTACAAATAAGTTTATAAAATATGTAAATCATTAAATCTCTTCCAATATGGCGACTGCATCAAGTTGTCGACGACAAATATTTAAAAAAAAAAAAATAGCAATTAAAATATAATATATATAATATTAATTTGTATAACTGCAGTGTCTTGTTTTATCGAGACTATAATAATATATGAGAATACTAAAAACGTACAAAAACATTTAACTGTATTGATCCGCTCCTATATATAACAAACGGAAGTATAAATAAAATAATCGAACGGTTCGACCGGATTTCCGGAAAAATATAGTACACAGTATAATATTATGCGGTCTACGTATAAATATTACAGTAACACGTAGGTATATGGCTGTTACTAGGTAAACCTACGCGTAATCAGCCGAACTCCAAGTGTAGTATACTACTACAGTACACACAGGTTAACCTTTCTATAACGAATACTAAACTATAATAACTTATAATAACCCTTGAACTCTGCAACGTGCAAGTGTGTGTGTTGCCCATGCACGCGTTATGATCGTCTACCTGCAGTGGTGCATTTCGATGACCTATATAAAACTGCATATATTATTATGAATTATAATGCAAGTGCTTATAAATCATATGTATATGTTATAGTTATATGCACTTATACATCGATAATATGTAGGTGCCGACTTGCTGAAGTTGCGGTCAATACGTGTGTGCCCATTATATCGCGTACATTCAGTGCGCCAGTTCCCATGCCTCGATAATGCGTATAATTTATAGTTATTATAATAATATATTATTAAATTATTGTAATATTGTTTTACTAGTTACATGTTTTATATTTTTAACGATACTCCACTAAGCTGCGATAACAAATTAACTAATCGATTTAAATTTATTTTTCGTATGCCTATTATATAATATTTGACTCTCTGCATCAATTATATCGCTCAAAAAAGTAAAATACTGAAAAAACTGCGACGATAAATAGTAAATAGTAAATAAATAATAATAAAATAATACATGTTGTCATTTAAACAAATTAAAACTTAAAAACATTAACGATAAGATTAGAAAAAATATTAATTTTTTTCTTCAAAAACGTTGTTTTGTTATTATTTCAATTATGTAAAAAATCGACAAAAAAAAAAAATCCGTAACGTTAATTATTTGTCTAGATAATCATAAGTGATAACTTACTGTGAGAGAATTACTCAGAATATAATTTAGTTGTGTCGTAATTAGGTTGCTGCAGAGTTCAGCAGGTCTTTGTAATATCATCTTTTTGTCAAAACGTTCAAACTATTATAGTTCATATAACGACTATTTGTAATGTATGATACATTTATTTGACAAGAAATGAAAAAAATAAGAAGAAAAAATCTGTAAATTAAATGCAAGGATAGTTAAAACTAAAGAAATACCCCATAATATAGGTATACAAAATATTTGGAATATTAAAAAAAAAAAATTAACAAAATTAATCAAAATACGATTATAATTACTCGTACTTATAATGTATTATTATACTTCATTATTTATATTGTTGAATTTTTATAATAATTATTTTTATTTTTATGAAACCGTTAAATATTTTATAAAATAAGTTTGTACTGCTAGTATTATTCTGTATTGTTTTTCATTTTTTTTAAACATTTCATAATTTGCCTGACAAAACCAATGAAACTGGTATAAATAAAATAATAAGCCTAACTGTAAGTATATATTTAGTTTGTGTTGCCAATTCAGGGAGAATGTTGGTGTGAAAAATTATTGGTAATTTCAATTGTACGCCTTATATTAAGTTATATATATATACCTAGGTACCTGTATGGTGTAATGTATACCGTGTGAAATGCACATCCCCCCGAGATAAATGACATGCCGCTAATGCTTATATATAGGTAATATATGTATGATATACGTGGATGCGCATCACGAACTGTGGTTGAGTCTGCAGACGTTGTACGTTGGGTCGTTGGATAGACATAATTAAAACTATTTTTCGTTGTCATTGTACAGGCCTTCATAATAATTGTTCTAATTAAAATGTGTGCAGTAACGAATAATGTATATAAGTATATAATATTTTCAAATTACTTTATTGTAAGGGGTAGATAAATCAATATTTTAATAATTTCCCCTCCGTTAGAGTTCCTATAGCTTTGGAACAGGTCATTATGCCACACTCTTAAAAAAATAAAATAAAAAATACATCCACATGCGATGTCCATCATCCATCATGTGTAACGATGTTATCAATATAAGCCTCAACATTTATTGTGTTGAAATATATTTCATTTTAAATAAATGAAAGCTATGTACATAAAATATAAACGAATATTATATTATAATATATGTAATATTAATTATGTTGAATGTTTTGACCACGATAAACCCTATTGATAATGCATAACGGTGGCGTAATGAAGGGATAATTTCAGGTCTCCCAAATTGTTTTAACCTAGTTAAATTTTCACCGTTAAAATACGATTTAAAACTTCTATGCTTTGCTCTTATCGTGAAATCAACTAAATAATAGGCGATGCAATAGTAACAAAAAAGTATCATTTACTCGTATTTTATTTCGTTGTTCGTAGGAACTTATTAAAATATAAAATTATGGTGTGCGTTGCAGATATATCAAATTATTAGTGCTGATTGACGATTCTATATTCTATATAAGCACAAACAATAATAATTTAATATAACCAGTGAACACGCGCACTTCGAGTTTTTAAATCCGTTAAGGGCTTACAAAAAAAAAAAAAAATCATAACAGTATTGTTATATATTTATAAAAATAAAGCCACAGTCTCTTAGTACAATTTGACAAGCTATAATTAAATGACTTCGTACCAAGTAGAAAATAATCATTAAAAAATTCACAATTTTATCACGTTACATTAAGTAAAAGTCTGATCTCATTAAATTAAATGCCTACGGATGTTATTAAATTCTAATTGAAACTCGAAAGTTGAAGGTTAGGTATCGCAATAGCCGTTATATTGTTATATATAGAAAAATAATTGCAAAAATAAATGACATATTTTAAAGGAAAAACATTGTGAAAAAAACTGTCAGTAGATGTTTTACATAAAATATGCTTTATTAAAAACAAAATTCTAAAATGCAATTTATAATTCATGTATAGGATTTTTTTTTTTGCAATTGTATTAAAGTTTTGAATATTGTAATAAACGTGCACACAAAATATGCTATATTTATATATGTTACGGTTAAAGTACGAATACCGGTTAAACCTAGAATTTACCGGTAAATCCTAGGTTTCGCCGACTACTGTTGGTAAATGTCCGAATTTCGGACATTTACCAATTGATTTCGGTAAAACCTAGGATATACAACATCGTTTGGTCAAACCCCGAATGATTTTTGTAGTTCGGACTTTTACAAACGAGATTTGGTAAATCTTAGGATAAACAATCAGTGTTAGTAAAAGTCCAAACATGTTTGCCAAAGTTATTAATTATTATTATTATATATATATTATATATATATATATATTTTAATCATTATAGCGATAGCATTTAATATCAGGTATTTTCAAACCCTGAGGTTGGCACTGTTGCTTTCCAATTCTACAACAAACTTTAACAATTTATTAGTCTTGGCACCTCATATATTTTTTTAATGTTAGAATTTAGTTGCGTTTGTTACGCCTAAGTCGTAAGTCGTTATTATATTTTTTGTTTATAATATCGGTGTATTGAAATTTGAAGGTTTTATTAAAACGTCTAGTCATCATAATGGATATAGGTATATTACGGTTTAACTTTAAATCAAAGTCTGTTGTCTAAACAAAGAATAAAATTAATTTGACTATAATTATTACACTTTATTACATGTATGCTCATGCCTCATAATTATTAAAATTTATACCTAATCATTAATAAATTTACCGATTTTATTGAATTGCTGTTATATATGTCGTAATATCTACACCATATCATATAACTGCATTGTCGATATATTTTAGAGTAATACCTACGTAAAATGTTTTATAATTATTATTCAATATTCCTCATCGTTAATTAAAATCAAAATTCTCAAATTAATTGTATTGTAATAATTTGAAAGATTTCTGAAAAAAGCGTATGATAGATTGTACATTTGGTATACCTACAATTAATGTTAATTAACTGTTCGTTTGGTGTTGTTTCATCATGTTGTGTTGTTTGCAACATTTCAGATATTTATAATTAATTATCATTATCATTATTTTATTATATTGCATGGTCAAACAAACATAATAATATGGCCACGTATAAATTTATAAATAATATATAAAAGCACAATCTGCAACGTACGCAGGAAGGCGCGATCAGAATTTTGGTGTGTTTTTTTTTAATATTATATATTATTAACTACTCCTCGAATAACAAAGATCCGAGGTCGGTTCCCAAGACCAACTAATAATTTTAGAATATTTTTAAATTCTGATCTCGGCGTGTGTGTTGTGCATGTTCCGATCGAGTTTGAAGATGCGTTCGAATGATAAAGAGCGGGGATACTCTTATGTATAATTAAAACAAATTTATATACGTGCGCGTGATGCGTGTATATATGTGTGTATGTGAGAGAGAGAGACAGAGAGGGAATGAGAGAGAAACAGTGAGAGAGAGAGAGAGAGAGAGAGTGAGAGAGAGTGAGGGTATAATTTAAAATCGTGTATCCACACATAATTAGCATTGTGTGTGTTGAGAGTCAGTAAAACTTGATAAATATGATCAATAGTTACAAAATTAACTGCAGTAGTAATGTAGTATACTGTGACTCGTCTGTGTATCGTAAAAATAAATAACCTAAAAATCAAACGACATAACATAATATTATATACAATAAATTTATTACTCACGACCACACACGTACGTATTACTCTCGACGATTTACATATTCCAATAGGGTTCGTTGCGCATAAATTGGAGTGTATAATATTAATATTATATTGCTATATAATTGTGTAATTTGTAAATGTCATCAGTCATCACTATATTATTAGTAGTTTTTAGCCTCATTTTCGGTACTCTCTGATGGTGCTGTAAAAACTACGTAGTTCGACTGTTATAAAACACGATAAAAAATATCAAAATGTTTGTAAATTTGACATGTTTAGACATTTAGTATGTTTGAATATAGTTAACATTCAAAAATATCGTTTTGGACGCGTCGTGAGGCTTTAGGGAACACGGAAAACGTTATCGGTGGCCGAGCATCTACTGTGAGCACGTATAAGAAGCGAAATACATATTGTATATTGTATATTATATATATATTATTAAAAAGTAGGAGGAGTTTGGTTGTTAAGAATCAGAGGTGTTAGGGTATATTATAGTATACAAGTATGCTATGGGGCCATTAAATTCGTAATTCAGTGTGTGCGTGCGAGCGCGAGCGTTAAGTCGATTTCACACAGAGGTGATAAAATAATAAATTTATATAAAGTTAAAGCTTAAAGCAGCAATGAAAATCGCGGGACTATTACGAGGTATTGGAAATACAATATGCTTGATAAAAATAGTCCAAATAATAGCTGCATACGTATAGCAGTATAGAGATATCTACATTCATTTAATATTTCAGAACCTTTTGAAAATGCCAATATCCATAATATAGAAAACGATAGTTTAAGTAATGGTGGAAAGTTTCAAGTTTCTAAGATAAATATTAGGTATGTTTTAAATCAAAGCAAACTAATTATAACAGTATTTTTGAGGAAAACTGTTATTTTTTCATCACTATATGAAAAACTTCACATTTTAAATTTTATCAGTTATTAGTTATTACAAATTATAATACATTTATGAAACAAGTTACTAATATTTGATTTAAAAAATATTTATTTATAGTTTTTTTTGTTTTTTCTTTCTGTATCTTACACCTATAATATTAATTTATTCTAATTGATGAACCCGAAATTTTCCACTCTTAAAATGTTAACCCCCCCCCAATATGTCCCATATATAGATATATACTATAATATGATATATTATACTATACGAACCAATAATAACTAAATATTTAGGTTATATATTTAATGTTTTTGTAAGAAATCATAACTTACTTATACATAGTAGGTTTATATAATTTTCTAGAGTAAATAGTGTCCTAGTTGAAATCGGAGATTTTGACAATTTTTCAGGATGTATGAATAACTCAATGGAAACGGTCACCGATTTTCGTTGACAGTCGTTTAATATAAAATAAAGTTATATGAGTATCGTAAGAAAAAATCGTAAATATACCTTATATTAAATATTGTATGTCATTTTCGTTAGACGACTGAATGGTTAATATAAATTGGTACGTTTAATATCTAGACGGCAATTATATCATTATATTATATAACTAGGTTTGACGGTCTATATAATACAATATACCTAATATTATGTTGTTTAGTATATTTATGCTATATATAGTTGCCAGAAACGGTTCACGTGTTCTTTTGTGAGCTCACGGATCTTCGAACGTTAATTAAAAACCATGTTAGTAACTGTAAGACCTTTGAAGTTTGAAGGTGGATGTCGAGTAATGTTATATAATATATTATTACTTTTATACGCAAACGATATTGCACAAGTCTTGTCGTCGTTCAGTGGCCAGTACCATATTAGTTATCGCTAGGATGAATTCAGTAACTATTTTAAAATGTGAAACAAAGATTGATTGGTAATAATTGAATATTGTTATAATTTTTATTTGTATATATTTTAGTTTATTTTTTTTTGGTCTACTGACTACTATTAATATCTACATAATAAGTATAGTACCTACTTATAAGTTATAATCATAATACGAGTATAATATAATAACATGTATGCATTATCTGCAGTACGGACATAATAAATACAACAATATAACAATATAACAATTAACAACTATTAAATACTTTTATACGTAAAAAATTTTGACAACAAGTAACAACTATATTTTATACCAATTGTAGACAAACTTAGTTATAAATCACATTACAATATTTATTACCACTATATTTTCTTAATGATATGACAACAATTTATCCCACATCCATATTTGTATATTTTACCGTTATAATATCATTGATTATAAACACTAGTATTCATAATCAATGCTTATACTTATGTAGTTATGCCATTATTACATTTTAAATATAACTTTTCAAGTTATCGTTTCTAAAAATAAATATTTTTAATATTCAGAGAAAATTATTGGGTTTTTTGTATTTTATTGATTGGTTTTTTGTATTTGGTTTTATTTATTTAATTTTTGGTGTAACATTTTATGCAGTTACAATATGTCAATCATTTTCTAGAAAACTAACAAGGAAATTATTGTATTCTATATAGGTATTGATATACGAGTATATTCTTATAAACCTGTAAATTAAAAACCTAAATAGAATTAATATATTATTATTTGACATAAATTGTTGATAATTTAATTTTTCTATGTCAATATTATCAGGAGGATTTTATGATTCATTTGAAATCTTTAACACCAGCTTGGCTGACGAGTGACGATGAAGGTTGAATGGCAAGTTGAGCATTATGAATAATTAAAAATAAAATTATAGTAACTCAAAATAATTCAAGTATTATCAATACATTAAGAAGCTTTGATATATTTTATTATTTTAGTGATGACACAAATAATATTTCTTTTCATTGAAATATTTACATGAGTGTATTTTTCTTTTTCGAAAGAACACTGATTAGTTACTAGAATTTTGAGACACCGCCAAGAGGCTGTTGAAAACGACTGAAACCTTGTAACAAATGACGAGGGTTGCTTGAAGTAAAGCTCCATGCACCCGTTTGTATTTTTCCTAATTAATCATCGTCACCCTGTTATATAAATTACAAACACATGCCATCCATAGCTTTATAAAAGCTGTGTATAGTTTGTTACTATAAAATAATTGTATTTTATAAAGTTATATATTAATATACTGAACAAGATGTTTTTTGAGTAAAATAATTTAAAATTCATAATAGAAATAATAACTGTTTATAGAAAAAAAAAACAAATATTGGATCCGGCAATGGTTCTAGACGTATTCGAATTTAGGATTTTAGACAATAAAAATATTTTTTCTATAAACAGGTGGCAGATTATACTTTATTAAACTAAAATTAAGTAAAACGTACTAGTTCTTTAATATCTAATTTGAATGATACACAATTTAATGAGGTAAAAAAAAAAAATTGTTATTAAGGGAAAAGTCCAAAACTCATTATTTACTTATTTTATTTGGTGTCCACTTACAAATATATAGTTAACTTAATAACACTATTTTTATAAAAATGTTTTATGTAAACGTATTATACTCGTATATGTAAATCTAGCAAATGTATATGTAGGTAATAGTTATAGATACCAACTAATTTAGTAGGCTACAATATTTCAGTAGGTAGAATTAACTATTAAAATAATTTTTTGTTTAAATAATAAGTAATAACTCACTCAAGTAATAATAATTGCAAGAAATATTTTTACACAACATAGATGTCTGATAATATATTCTATAGAGAGGGTTCTCAACCTTTAGAGGTGCATGGATTCTTTCATGCTATTTTATGATGTAATGCGTCTCGCCTTTTCCATTCACCATAATAATTAATAACATTGAATTATGTTTAATATATATATACAAATATATAGGTAATAGGAATACATATATATTACAAATTTAGATATTTTAATATATACAATATTCATCATGCCTTTAATTGATTGATATAAATTAAAAACAATGAAGTTTCTAAAAATATTTAATGTATTTACTTTGTTAGAAAATATATTGTATATTCACTTTCTTAAATATTAAATGTTAAGTTTAGTTTTATGATATAGATAGAAATTAGTGAGAGGGTTGGCACTGCTTTATTAAAATCAATTTTTTTATGTTTTTCGATAACTGTGATAATGCACATGTCAGGTCACATTTTACGTCTAATTGTGCATTTGAGCTCGTTATTTTGATTTGTAATTTCCTTAAAGCCAAACTCACAGAGGTAGGTAAGTGAAGAAAAACAGCACTAAAAGTTTCATAGTCAATTTAACATCTGGATACACAAGGAGATAACTCAGTCAAAAATGGTTGAATTAGTGCATTAGTGAAGGAATAACGAAATAAAAGTAATTATAAACTAAATAAATTTAGTAAACTTAATAATTTCTCGATTTAACATGAAAAATAATCAAAAATCACGTTTTTGTTATGAAAAAAAATTTCATCTCTCCCTTGAAACTTAAGAGGATGCTCCTACTAGGTTGAGAACCATTGTTCTTTAAGACAATGTATAGCCTATATCATTACATTTTAATAATAATAAGAAAACATAACAAATTTAAAAATTAAATTCAAAATAATCCATTTTGTTCTGTAATTTTGAAAATTAGAGTGAATTTAAGTATCATCAAATTTAAAGGTAAAAATATTATTCTGGAAATATTTGACCTTACATGAAATGAAAAGATGGAATTTCGTGTTGTTGCAGTCATTAGTTACCTAAAAGAAATATATCAGGAAAAAATAAATATTTGAAAATGTCAAGGTATCAAAATAAAATTTCTCAAGTTAACCAAATAAGATTATGCACTAATATTTTTATCAAAATTATTTTGACTTAAATCAGTAAAGCCAAAAATTACGTTTAAAACCCCCAATTCTCCAGTTGATAGTTCAATACAGTTAATAATATCTAGTTGAGATCAATATCATAAGTATTACCTATAAAATATGAAGCTAAGACTAATTTATCTTAAAATATTTATACAATAATATTACTTAAGAGTTAAGATTGATTTGATGCAATTTGAAATTAGCTTAACAAATTTAATAATAATTGGCCCTACATGTATACATTGTAAAAACATCACATTGTTTTAAAATTCTGTTTCTTAATTACACAATTTACCCTTCTATAAATCTATAACTATTATAAATAGCTTAAGTATTTTTTTGTTATTTATTTGAATGTACATGTAAGTAGGTACTTTAAATAATAATATATTACTTATTTTTATAATTACTCAATACCAGACATCAAGTATAGAAAAAATATGTGTTTTAATTTTGTATTTTAGTGTACGATTCCTTTGAAAACAATAATAATCTATATGTGCTCAAGTAATACAAAATAAATTGATCAATAATAATAAGTTTATAAAAACATTGTTTCTCGCACTTCATCATGTTGTAGTAGTTAAAAAATCGTCACCTGACATTCAGTTTTTGTATGTACGCTTGCAATGAGACACATCGCATATCGTAGAAGTACTGAAAATGGTAATCTCGTTTTAAATCCTTTAATTTTTGGACTGTTCGTTTGCCTTCGTCTATAGTCTGTTTAAAAAATAAATAACACAAATTGGAACAGATACTTAGGGATATTAGTTATATTATAGACTATAGTTATAACTTATAAGTTATAAATGTTTTTTGTCTTTTGGGTGTTGACCGTTACAGTCGAAAACTAATTTCCTCTTTATATAAGATGAAAATAAGTGTAGTAATGAATTAAAGACTGAACTATATACAGTAAAATAGTACCTACAAATGAAAATAAAATAAAGTACCTACATAAATTAGTGAGCTAGTAATTTAGTGAGCAGTGATCAACTAACCTAACCAATGCATAACTAGGATAATTTGGATACAACTATTTAGGATTAAAACATAATTTACAAATATCTAATAAATATAAATCATAGAACATAATAGATACTTCGTATATATAACCTACATTTTAAAACTTTGATAACTGACATTGGTTTTCATTACTAGAAATTCACAGCAATATAATTTATCATTATATATATTTATATATTTTTATTTATGAGGAATTCAATCGGTGATTAAATATAAATTCTAAAAGGTTGTTCTATGTAGTATTATCGGTAATCAAATATTTGCGTGATCTTAAATCTTCAACCCGTATACACTTTACCAACATAAAAAATAAAAGGTGTAGGTAGGTACCTTTATTTTTTAAACAAAGAAATACATTAGGAAATTCGTTGTTTATAAATTGTACTTGAAAGTTGTAGCGACAAAACACTCTAAAGTAAATGATTTTTTAATAGTGGATAATCGATTACGATTACCATCTTGTTTTTTTATGTTGTAATAAATTTCAGAAACTAATAATATTAGTTTGGAAATTGTAACTCTATATATAAGTAAATGAATTGGCATGAAAAAGTACCAATAATGTAAATAAAACGGAATGAATAAAAAAACTGTAAAAATTCGTATAAATATATTCTCCATAGCTATAATTCAATATTAATGCAATCATTTTTGACCGATAAAGTCATAAAGTGATTTGTATAAAATATAATAGGGATAAAAGCCAATCTACTATAATAATCTACCATAATTATAAACTTATTATTAATACTAATATACCTACCATATTGTATGATAATCAAATTTTATAAGTTTTATATACTAAAATCTCGCTTACTTCGACGTGTCTGATCTGTTCGGCGGTCAGTTCATATACTCCATATGCGTACAAGTGATCACGCCGCTGGTTTCGGTCCATATTTTCAACAATTTCGATCAGGGAATGACAGTGGTCATCGACAAAACTCAGAACTCTTCGACAGACGATTGTCAGCAGTTGTTTTGTGTACCACATGGTGTTGTCGTCGTCTTCAGCTTCTTGACAATCTGTCAATAATAATAAAAATGAGAATAGCAATCATAAAATAATAATCGCCAATGAAATAAATCCCATAAAACGTAAACACGATATTAGGGTTAATAGGGTTATATAAGCAAGTACAAGATCTTAAATTATTTTACCATATACAATAAATAAAGAAAAAAAAATGAAAAATCGAACATTAAGTATACCTAATAATATTCCAAGAAAGTGTAAATATTGTTTTAATTAAAGGATAGTACAGTTTTAACAACGCGTCACCCACTGCCAACTTGCGGCATTGTGATATTTATTAATGGTTAATGATGAATAATAGAAAATTATTATATAAGATATTCTGTAGATGAGTCTCTATTACATTTACATGTTCATTTTAACTTAATATTAAAGGATAGAAAAAGCATACTAAAAATCATGATTAATGGCCCAACTCAATAAATAATAGCCAAATATTAAATTGAGAAATGTAATTAATCATCATTAATCATATTATAGAAAAGCCAAAAGCGTCTCATGTGTTTAGCTTTGGAAAACGATAAAATTAATAACGTCCTAAAACGCTATGTAAAATTACTTAGATTAAAAAGATCGTATTATTTAATAGTGTGTACCTATTTTAATATCAAGTTTTATTATGAAATAAACATTATACTTGAACAGTTAATAAACAGTAGAAACACGCGTATAAAACAAATGTTTATTTTTCGTTTTTGTGTGTGTGAACAGTTTAAATTTTAATACAAAAAGTATAAAAACTAAAAGAAGTTAATTCGTTATCTTATAACTTAATTCAAATATCATATCATAGCAAATTAAAATATAAACTAATTGGTTGCTTTTTTGTTTGAGTTAGAATTCAAAACACTAAGTTTTTATACACAATTTATTTTTCGTAAGAATCGTTTGATAAGTATTAGTAGTGTGTACTATATTTTGTGATCTAATATCAATATATTATATCGTAATCGTAAATCAACAAAAAAATGATTAAGCTATTTAGTGTTAACTATATATAATTTCCAAAAATGTAGTACCTATTCAAATTCGAATTAGTGATAAACTGATAAACAAGTAAATAATAATATAGGTGGTAATCTTACATTTACAATTGAATGTATAATAACATTTGGAGTTTTATATTTTTAATATTTATTTTAATTAAAAAAAAAAACTTCAAATATTATTTTTAAACATTTAACTTCAGTTTTTAACAATACTTTTGGACACTCATTTCATTATATATATAGGATAATATGCTAGCAGCCAAAAAATAAAGTAAAATGGGTAGCTGATTTTGGGAAGGGGAGTTTTAATTCCCAACTCATCCCTGGTTATGTCACTGGCCACTCGGACATACTAGTCATACTAAAGCAATAATATTGATTGTACAGTGCAATTCAGACACTTACATAGTACAACCAATAATAAGTTATTAGCAATAACTATATAATTTATTGAAACCCACATGACGTATACTTACAATACCATTAATCAGTTTAGTTCACCGATTCTCGACCAAAGGGTCGCCAAATAATTATTTGAAGTCACCTAGTTCATACATGTAGAATAAAAAATAAAATTTGGAAGTCACTACCAGTAAAGTCCGAAAATTATTGTTGCATAGGTATATAATATATACGTCATCGTACACGTGAATATTGCATTAATATTGTGATAAATTCCTAAATTCTTATGACTCTTAAATATTATTACGTATATTTATGAATTATGTACTTACTGCGTAACTTAATAATAATTACAAAAATAATATGTTAAAAATCTTTATTGAGTACAGGCGTGTATCCAGCGTGTTAGTGTCCTATAGAGTGTATATTTAGTTTATACGCGGTGAACGCGCAGTGGTGAAATAATCAAAACGTACAAATTATTATATTATGTTGCAGCAGACGATTAACGCGGTGCTCACCAGAAAGGACGGCGTGCAGTGAGTCCACCGGCCACTTGGCCACGCCGTACTTGACGTACAGCACCTCGTAAGCGATCAGACGGCAGTGTCGCCGGCCGTCATCGTCATCATGATTGCGGTCGGCGTCGTCTCCGCCCGAGGCCGCCGCCGTCCACCGCAACGCTTCGGCCACCTGAGTCTCCTTGCTCTCCATGAAGCTGTACATCGTTCCCTGACAAGTATTCAACTTGTAACCGTTGACTGCTTCGTAAGCACGCCGTCTCATCAGCTCGGCCGTAGTGGTATCGCCCGCCGCGCCTGCGCACACTATAGAATATAAATACACACACCCAGCGCATCATTATTAATGTTTATGATTTTTTCTGGGCATTATTTTATCAGTTCTTGACTTTGGGGGAGGGGGTATCCTGATTAAAAGTTCTGATATTTAAGCTTACCTTATTAATACCATTATATTATGTATTATTATATTTTAGCGTAGCCTATAGTAAACTACCTGAAAAAGTAAATCATCTATACCCTTATGGTTGAAACTTTTGAAGGAAATACAATAGGTCATGACATTTTTATTGGCTTATGATAATATGTTTGAGCAATTTGGGAGTATAATAAAGGGCAACAATCACGTATTCACATTTTACTATCATCGTGTGAACGCAGCCCACATAGCAGTAATGAAAAACTATACTTTTTTCAATAAATTATAGCTTAAAGTTACTTGTTAGTTGTTACTATGATATAATATCTATAAGGGATTATAAAAGTATTCAAGTATATTACTGTACTAGTATAATAATATATCTGTTACGGTTCCTTACTACCTATACTTAACAAAATCAAACATTTATGAAAGACTATCTACTAATTTTATAAATAAAATATACAGGATGTATCAAATAGAACTGACTTAAAAAAAAAAAATTATGCTAATTAAAAGTACAACAAAAATTGTGAAAATTATATAATTAATAAATAATTTAAGAAATATACTCATTTCAGAAATAATATTTGAAAGAAGACAGAAGTTATAACGCTCCAAAGTGATTTATGCAAAAAAATATTGATATTTTAAAAAATCTAAAAAATAAACTAATTGATTTAGATAAATATTTTTACCATCAAAATATTTCTTTTAATTAAATTTACAAATTGGCTATTTTGAATTTTTCCAATAAAAATTTAATCAAATTTAAATTTTTTTATTTTTACTATTAAAAAAATGAAAATTTTTTATATTGTACGTGTAACGCAAGGGTCTCTTAATTTAATAACAAAAGTTATTCTAAAAGTTAGTTCTATCTGTTACACCCTGTATATGTATGTAATATAATATAATATTATTGTATTGCCTAGGTAAATATGAATAAAATAAAAGTAAACAACGCCAACTTTACTTTTCAAAACGTTCCGTATAAACTATTATTTCTTATTAATCGGTAAAAACCAGACAGATGGCGCCACGGGTTTAATCCTATTTCCCTATTCTGTTTACCATGGCATGATGAGCTTTTTATCAGTCACATAATACAGCTTAATAATTACAATATGCTGATGGGAATCTACAACGATTCATTAATTTCAAGTTTGTCAAATTAAAATCGATAGTTATGGTGATAACCCAGTTACTACTACCAAGATCAATCCATAGGAGTTCTAAGGGTTGTCCTACACCTACCCCAACAGCATTATTTTTCAAATAGGAATTGACACTCGTAAATTAGACGCTTAGTTTGTTAAAATTTCTCGAAGAATTTTAAAGTTATGCTGGAACATACATATAATACTTTACACTTCCATCACTTCCATTTATATATACACATGATTATAGAATTATCCAATTATCAAAAATATAAAATATTCAGGTACGAGTATTAATAAGATTTCTAAAGGTTTTAAAAATTGAAAATGTGTGTAAATACCACTATCATATCATATAAAGTAATTTTTGTTACAGTTAATAGTTGACACTCACTATCTTTAATTCATTTTCATTATTATTTTTTTTAATGTAATTTAAAGTCATTATAAAATAAAATTTTTTGTTGGTATTAAGTATTAAACTTTTTTGAATGATAACTTACATTTTTAATTTCATTCTCTAAAACATAATATTTTTCTAAGAATTTCAAAATTAATTTGTTATAGCTATGTTAGCTTAGGTATAAGTTTAAATTATTGAAATGGAGCCCCATCATTTTTTTTTCAGTTAAAAATTCCCTTTTATCTTTATTTTTTTCCCCCCGAAGCTAATTACTGGGAATTTAAACCTTGTACCAATTAGTATCAATTTTCTACCAGAAAAAAAGGTAGTTGAAAATTGAAATATTATTTCGACTATACTTATCGTGTACACACAGACAGAAAAAATAAAATAAAAACATACATCATTAAAAAATCAATACATTCATCGTTCTACTCATAATTTAAAGTAGGGCTAATGTATTTCAATATAATATTATATATTTAAATTACTAATAATAATTACAATATTTTTAAAATTATATCATATTTCGTAAATATTTATATCAGTATTTTGTGAAAATTCGGATTCTACAATTATTCAATTTGAGTAAAAAAAAAAAAAAAAACTATCATTGATAGATTTTGATTTTATACCTACAGAAAAATAACTAAACTCGTAATATTACGAATTTATCGTTTATTGTATATAACCGATGTTTTAAACCACCTCTATTTTTTGCTACCAAGAACCAACCAGTCACCTGATTACGAAAATAATCACAAATAAATTAAACGCTTAAAATAATTTTATTTTCAACTTAATTTACAGTTCTACGTTTTATAAATTTATTGCCATACCATCAACCATTTAGATGGGTATGACGGTATTCGCAACTCCAGGGAACGTAATTAACGCACAAGTTTTCAAATTATTCATTTAGATTTTATGTTTAACCATATCAAATAAAGAACTTTGAAAACTCTTACTGGTTTTAGTTGAATTTCAACTTCGTCAAAGTAAAATATTTGGTATATTTTACAAACTGTTTGCAAAATATCTAGTATACCACGGGAGCATCCACGCGGTATAAATACCGATTTTTAAAATCGTACATTAGACAAAATATTATAATTTTAATGAAAAAAATTACTGCAATTATGCCGAATTTCGATATTTACTTAAATTTTTACGTGAAAAATAATTACAATTCAACGAATTATAATAGACCGAGAAAATATCATAAAAATCTATGAAATTTTTTAAAGTTTTTTGTTTAAAATAAATAAATAATTTTTTCAGCAAATACGGTGTGAACAAATCCTTTAATATTTGAAAACTTTAAAACCCTGTTTAAGATTTCACCAGCTGTCTTTATTTCCCTAACTCGAACTTAACTCTATAAACCCACCTTCGTACCATGAAATCAGAAAGCAAAAAACACTGAGAACTCAAGACTGCATCTCATTATGCGAATCGATTGGAAAAGTTAAAATTTCATATTATAATGTATTAAATGATACCATAAATGGAATAACTCGGTTGTTTATTTCTTCATATAAACATACATTGTATTATTGGAATATTTTAAATTTCCAGCTAAATCATAGAATAAAATATAACACTGAATCGTAGTAATTTGTGAATAACTTATAGGTATAAACGATGTGCAAGTTTCATATCTATAGACCATTTTATAATAAAACTAAATACTTAGATATTATTTTATACTTTATTATATTCTTAAAATCTTTAGGCTACTTATTTGAATTTTGTAGAATAGTATATAGTGTATACAATAAATAAAAGCATACACCACACTATAAATGACGAAAAGATATATTTTAAAATAAAATGTTTAACCTAAGTAAATTATTATGTATTAATTTATTAATTAATTTAAATTATGAACGGTCATCAAGTTCAATTACAGCAGGTGTATGAAAAAACATGTTATATGATTAAGAAAAAAAAAGTATAATAATAATTAAAATAAAATTATATTACTAATAAAATAAGTTAAATACAAATCACGTATAAATATGAATAATAATAATTAAGTTTGAAATGTATAAGATTATACATCATTTCATGAAACACTTAAGATGGACATAATATTATAATGTCAATATGTTATCACAATAAATAATAATACCTAATAATACCTATACCATTTATTAATAATTATAATTTAAATGTTATGGAATATTTTAATTACGAAGTTACAATTATAATATATAATATATCTATAATTATAAAAATAAATAACTCAAAATATGAAAAAAAATACTACCTATCGAAAATTGCAACTTAAAATACATCATTAGTCGTTGGATTAAAGACCGTATATTTTAGATTCAATAGATAGGTATACAATAATTAACAGTACGATTTTTTTTTTTTTTTTTTTATTATGTTTTATTCAATCTTTTTCAAAGGAGAACAATAAGAATAATTGATGATAGAAGCTAAGATAAAAATAAAAATAACGATTTTTTTTAAATTCAGTTCTTGCAACAATTATATGTTTTTGAGTTTTAGTTCAGTAAGAAATTACGAGATAAATGTTTTTATAAATGTAATAATTTGTTTTTACCTGTAGCCATAAAGTAATGATACTGCCTCATCCACACTTCTGCTACACTTGCGAATTTTTTATACGCAGCCATCCAATCCAATTTAATTGCATACATGAAACCTAACTCATGTAAACACAATGTTTTCATACTTACAAAAGAATTATCAACTACAACGGTTGATCCAATCTCGTACGCTCGTATTGATCGTTCTAAATCACCCTACGAGTATAAATTTACTGACACGATCAATATTTAATGAACTCAATAACTTAACGTCAATTTACTTAATGTCTAAATATAGTCAATATAATAGACATGAATATCTATGATAAAATTAAAGCCAATAACTTCTACTTAAGTTATATAAATATAATATGTATTATGTTAAGCTTACACAGTCTTACAGACTACAAACCTTGAGATAATGCGATCGCCCAATAAAGTATTGCAGACATGTCGAGTTTAGGAACTCTTCAGGTGGATTACATACTAATTGTTCCGATTCCTTGACGTAAGTTTCATCTTCTCGAGATTGTGGACCGTCGAACAAGTAATCTGTGTTTCCCATCATGTGATACCATGAAAGGATCAACCTATAACAAATAGATATTTACACAATCGTTTAGGTCAGCAAATACGTATTTCTGCCACCCTTGTGACTCTTTAAATCGGTCTTTAGTACCCATGCATATTATGTAAGTATATTGGATGGTTTTTTAAGAAGGCCAACTTATTAATTGCTTAAATTATACATTTATATTTAAGTTCTGATTTTTGTAATTTTTTTATTTTAGGTAGGTACTTAAAGACTTAAAGTAATAGTCTAGAACTCTTTTATTGAATATTTTTTACTTCATTTAATTTTTACTACACGCAACTATGATATCATCAAGATTGTAATTGGATTTCACAAACCTATATAATCTAGAGTATCTACATATACGCTCTACATAATATACTCAACTATATAATACATTTTAATTTTAAAGTGTTGTCACATTATGGTGCATTTATTAATTTTTACCTTTAAAAATAATCCTATAAGCACATGATGTATTATTAATGGTACCTCATTAATTTGTTGTACATAAAAGGTTTCGAGTGTGTTATACTGTTATCTCATTATTGAGGTGTAGGTTACTGTGAATTGTGATGGATTTGTTAAATTTTAAATCAATGATAAATGTACGAAAAACGATTCTGAGTGAGAGGCGTCGTTGATTTATTTCTAAAGATACCTATGAATGCTTAAGTTGTATTATAATATTTATGTTATTTTTAATTGATTGGACTGAACTAATTGAAGTTTTATTTTTAAATTACAATAAAAAAATAAACAAAATCGATTTAGAGTTGCAAAAACTAAACGTTTTACAATAGCAACATTTAAGATGAAATCAAATTTTTAATACATAACAAATATATTCTGCCTCGAAAGAGAATAATCAATCAGCCGACTGATTTTGCGTTCAATCAAGCTTGCGCACAAAATTGTTAGGTATAAAAATATCAATTAAAATTTGTCGTAAATAAATCAAATAAAAAATGTTTATACCAAGTATATGCACAAATATGATGGTAAAATTAAAATAAAACTCTTGTGGCTTTAGATTATGAGTGAAGCAAAAACCTACTACAAACATTTCAATAGCCACCTAGCACATCATAAGAATCCCATAACATCCAAACTTTCATCTTTCATCTGCTTCTATGCTAGGCAACCCGAATAAAATACTTAAAAGACAGTGGTGTCGTGACCTGCAGCTAGCCTAACAAAGATTCTTTACTACGTCGTAGTAGTACCTATACCTACGCTGGGAGGCTTTTGCAGTCTGTCCAATCTGTATTTTTATTTATTTTAGCATTATCATCAATTGTTCTTATTGTTTTTTTTTTTTTTTGAAACAGATTGAATGAAAAAACTTTTTTACCAAAAAAAAAAGATTATGAGCGGATTCGTAATTTTTAATATTATAGTTTGTATGATGAATAAAGAGAGTAGTCAAGCATAGATTTTAATTTTTGTGATTGGTATATAAGACTTTTTTTATTGATATTGAAGATGCTGGTTATTGTTAAGAGTTCAATACAAAAATTTCTCAGAAGTTTTCAAAAGCGTTGGAAAAAACAATAGAAAAATAATTACGTGCGTACCTTTTTTTAGTAAAAAAAAAGTTATAGCATTACAATTTAGTACTTTAGTAGTTACCATGCTAACGGTGCGTGTACGTCGGACCCGTTTTTAGCAAACGCTAAAGCTTCTAAACCGGTTCGGCGATTTCCACGAAACCCCAACATCCCGATTAAAGGGATTACCATTGGCGACATTAATGATAACATCAAATTAAAAGCTCCATATCCCACACTGACCGCTGCCATCAATCTAACAACGTCCTTAGACATCCCGTTTGATACACTATATGAAAAAAACAACAATATCTTATACGTACTCAAGCATATTATTAAAAAAAAATTTTAAATTAAACAAGTTAATAGTATTATACTAGGAAGTACCTATATAAGTATTTATATACTATTAGATTGTAGATTTTAGACAGATAAGTTTGGTTTTAAGACAGTAAGCAGAGGACCATGAACTAGATGTTTTAAATTATCTTAATAAATACATGTAAGGAGTTTTAAATCATTAAAAAACACTATTACTAGTTGCTATACCTATTACTTTGACTTTGATTATTTATTAAGTTAATTTGTTTTTAAAAATATATGAAATAGTATGATATAGTATTTTCGATAATCGTCTGGTTCACAAAAAAAAAAAAATCACTGTAGGTATATATTGTTTAATATTATTAATATATTATTTCACGTGTACCAATCTTGACGTAAAGTTACAAACGACGTGGTAGCCGAGCGATGCATACGACTTCCTATGTTTGACGTCGAAGCCAACGAGGTGGCAGACGTGGATTGTCTGCGTTTCAAAACTGGCGGCCACCTTGGAGTGTTGTCGTCTGGTGAACACAACAAATAAATCACAATAAATACTAGTGAGCGAAGTCCCAAATCGCAATGGGTATTACAGCAGGTATAGGTCACAGTTATCAACAAGCTGTTTTTAGAATTAGAAGATATAAGATATAAGCAGCTACTATAAAGTCCGGTTCACAGCTACGTTGCGTGTCGTGTCGCGCGAGCCGTTAGGGCGTAGTAACTATGGTTATAACTGGTAACCATATTGGTTTAAAAGTTGAGCCGTATTCAATTCTTGGTATCCTCGGCTTTAACTCGGTTATACCATCATACCAAAAGTTAAACGTTCAATTAGAATGTGGTTTGATCGACACGACGTAGCTGTGAATCCGGTTCAATAATATGGTATGTATACATAGATAACCGTGGTACAGGTATAAGTATCGAGTAAAAAAATAGTGGTTAACTCGCTGACCGGGGTCCAAGTCGTAAACGGTGCGGTATACGTCCAGCAGAGAGGCATAACACTGTTGGTACATTTTCCAGGCACGCCGCAACGTGTATACCGTTTTGGCGGTGGCCATGTGGCCCACATTGTACCCGTTCATGACCTTGACGACCATCAGTCCGACTATGCACAGGGTGACGTCGGCCAGCGCGATCTGTCCGTCGTAGTGGTCCACGCCCGCGGTGGCGGCACCGGACGAGAATTGTAGTTTGCGCCTGAACGCTCCCAACCACCCGCCGTCGTCCAACATAGCGCCACATCGCGCCTCAAGTCGTTTGAACTCGACCAGCGCACATTCCAATCGCGACTTTTCCGGCGCTTGAATGGCCGTCTGCGGTAAACCCAGACAAGTTATAGAGATTAGAGAACGTAATAAAGATGGCGACGAATCAATTAAGTGGCGTGAGCGTGCAGTGCTGGTTATTCGCTACGTTATTTTGTAAAAATAAGTACATACCTGCAGCTACTAAATATATGTTTTGACTTTTGAGGATTTCGATAATTTATAAAGGTCGGTATATTTACGTAATTTTTTTTTAGATTCAACTGTATACTTATATAATTATTTATCAACATAAAAATCGTTTAAAATTAAATTATTTAAATTATTGATGATTCATTAAAAAAATTAGTGTACAGTTAATTAATACAATCTTGCATTAAGTTTATAACTGTATTCTAAATATATTTTAAGAAATGCATTCTTATTTGTATTTCCTCTTCATACATATTAAAATATTTAATTAAATCTCAATAATCATTATGCCACTGTAATATAATATATAGTGTATAATTTAAGTTTGTAACATGTAACACTCTACTACCAACACAAGCTCTGCTTAAATATAATAAAAATAACAATGTTTTTTATTCAAATTAAAAAAAAAAATTGCCTACTTATCAGTCAGTCCTCAAATATACGTAAAGTTTGGTTTGATCGTACGAAAAATATTTTTAAATCTTGAACTCTTTTTCGAATATTATAGTATCATTTTTATTTAAAGAAAATCTTTCTATATTTATCAAGGTACATGTTACATTCAAATAATGAAAGATAAAATATTAAACGAGGCATTTCGAAACAATAATATTATTGCTTCAGCTACAGAATTCACAGCTATAATTGAGCTAAACTATATAAACCTTAACAACTATTTGTTATATTAAATTGTTTCTTTTTATCGGTATTATGTTTAATTATGTTTACTTTTATTAAAAGTTTACTTGGGAGTCAATAATATTATATATTTATCAATTATTATTACACTTTCAACCTCAATTGATTTATAATATACCTACACATGTAGAGGTTTGGGTAAGTATTAGTAAAATTAACTTACACCTTTAATGCTTTAACTAATCTCAAATGTATGAAAATTTTAAAATTTATAAATGTTGAATTACATAGGATAATATTTAATATTGAAGCAATGTAGCTAGATGTGGGTATTATAATATTGCTGACTAGGTAGTAGGTTCTGAGATAGACGATAGTCGATAGACACATGCTTTAGATTCCGATTACGAAGTGATGAATGCATTGATTTTATAATGATGTGTGTTTTTTTTGTTTTTGTGTCTGTGTAAAGCATAACTAGTCTAAATAATGCTTTAATTTCAAACTTTGGGGGTGGTTTCCGATGTAAAAGTGAATATCCTTGGTGCATTATAGAGGTCAAAAGTAAACATTTTCCAATAGTTTTCAAAAAAATCGAGAAAAACAAAACAAAAAATTTTTACAGTTTTCGACCAAATCGATTTTTTTATATGGTTGTAATTCAAAAACTAATCACTGTAAATACTTGAAATTTTCACCAAATGTTTATGTTAGTGTTATCTATATACAGTTGAATTTTCACAAGTTTTCGACTTTTTTTGAGTTATTTATAGACAACTGAAATTTTCAATTTTTCTGAAAATTTTCTTTTGAAGTGTCGATAAAATTTCGTATACCCCTAGTCAGAGGTCCACCCCAACCCCAATGTACAGCAGAGCGATACCCACTTACCCACTTTTTTTTAGATTCTGAACGAAGTGATGAATGCATTGATTTCACAGTGATTTGTGTGTTTTTTTTTTTTAAATTTGTTCTACACTTGAATTGATGACGCGCGTTAAAGTCCTTAAATTATAACATATAATATCATGTTACATGTAAGTAATTTAAATTTATAATCGGCAGAATTGTGGTTAAGTTAGACTATTTAATTTCTATGGCACACTTATCACACTTAAAATAATCATGTGTTTTAAGACTTTGTACTGAATAGTTTTAACATATTTACCACTTTACCAAAGCATAACATTATTATAAGTATTTATAAGTATTAATGTATCAATCACATAATATCCAAAAACTTTTGTTTTAAAGTGAAATAAAATAAATATAAATGGAATTATAATCCTAACGAAACAAAAATAATGTGTGAAATTAATTATGCGATGAAAATGGAAAGCTTTGTGGATCAACCATCCTGCAACAATGCATTAGGTCTGAACGCACTATCTGGGGCTACAGAAGTAGTATAATCATGACTTACTTATAAAATCAGTACAATATAGAATGAAATATTTTTTATTGACTTCAAAAAATGTACGCAAGTGATCAAAATTATAATTTAATTATTTATAGATGTATAATATTATACAAATGTATTAATAATTAATATACGGATATGCAATATGCATATATACTTTCTAGTACCTATATACGTATTATACAAAATATAGACCGATGGACAAAAAGCTTATTATATTAGTATAGTAGGTATGTACTATGTGCATTGTACCTATTTACTATGTTATAGTGTTATACACAAATTAAATAAGATATTTTAACTTTAAACAAAATAGTATTTGTATATATTTCAATTCACACCTAATTTTAAGCTGCATAATTGATTTATTTTGCCATCTCATTAAAATGTAGATTTCAAAATAATATTTAATTATAATAATTAATATTTTGACTCTTTTTAAGCTATTTAAAGCCATGATAAATTATTTAAATTTTAAGAATTATTTTTCAATTGGAAATTCATAAGTTCAATAAATTGCAAATGCTTGCAGTACCTACTTTATATAATATAATATGATTGAGAGTGCCAAAAACAAAATGTACAGGGAAAAAGTATGTTATCTAAAAACTAAGAAAACTCTATAGAGGAGAAATATGTAAAAGGTAAATAAAATGGTAAATGAGTGCTACTATTTTACAGAAAAATTAGTAAAATAAAAAATTATAGACCAATAATAAAATGAAACATTTGCCGCTTGCAATATGAAGGTCATTCTCTTGTCGGTTCAGTAATGCTTCGGCTTCGGATAAGTTATTAACATTTTGTATCAACATCCAAACTGCTTTTCTGCATATTTTCCAAGTAGGTTCATTGTCTGAGGACATATCAATTACCAGCGAACGAGTTCGTCTAAAATAATAAACATAAAATAACGTCTAGTAGCGATTTTATATGCGAGCCAAGCAAAAAGCATTAATAAAATCGCCTTCCAACGACTTAAACACAATGAAAATACGTTCTAACAATAAACGCTATATTTTTGTTGCCAAACAAATCTTTGCTTTATACATTTGTATCAAGTACAATATGTTTTCATATACATCTTTGATTTAATTTCCAAAAAGACATAACTTATTGATTTTGATTTTCATTACATTTTTGGTGTACATTAAATAAATTTTCAAAGGATACCTATAGGCTATATTGTAATATACACTAGGATCAGTGGTGACCAAAAGCTGGTCTATTTGCTATGTCGACTATCTTTTATCTTTTTTTAATTTTTTTTTACTTAATTCTATACGACTCAATTTCTGTAAAATAGGAATACATCCGTACAGCGATGTTGGTATGGCGTTTTTACCGTGATGTTAAATTTTTTTCGTAAGAATCAATATTTGCACCTTTATCGGAGTCGGGTAGTATATTACTATTTACTAGTTGTTTGTATACAATATGATGGGTATACACTGTAACAGTGTGACTATGACACAAAAATGTACTTTATACAATTTATTTTACGTATTTTAACTATTAACTAACTAGCGTCACGTGTATCTACCACGCTGCTCAAAATCTTTTTTTGCAATGGTATCATATCCATGTTCAATGGCGAACGAAGAAACATGATAAGCAAACATGAAACTACATTCTTCATGAGTGTTCACTTTTCTTCAGTGTTTCTTAAACCAAAGGAAACGTGTTCGTTGTTTAAAAACAAAAAAAAAAACGTACGTCAGCAGCAGCAGGACGTGATGAAATAGTATAGTTTATTTAAGTTGGCGGCTAGGAAACCCCGTATAGGTACGTATGTACAATTTTTTTTTGAGGATTAGATCTATACTGCGAATATTAAAGTAGGTAAACTGTAATAAGTAATAACTTACAATAAATTAATGAAATTATTAAATCAAACAAGTAATTGTCAGTTATTTTACAGTAACATTATAGGTAAGTAAACATATAACAAAAAATAAGTAAATAATATGATTTTAAATATAATCAAAATATTCATTTTAGACTAAATATGTGAGGATGTTATTATGCAGCGACCTACTCAATGACTATGTAAGCTCAAAACCTACTATTCAGCAAAGCGAGTTTTTATTTATAAAATTAATAATTGATAAATATTATGTAAAATATTTTATTTTATAATCAAACTTCTTGTCAGACATTTAAATAGTACCATGTATTTATGTAGCAACTACCAATATAGCCATACTTTTTTTTATGAATATTGAATAGTTTTCGGTAGGTCGCTTATGGTCATAATATGGACTTAAAATGGTACAACAATTGTAGATATATACATTAAAAAAAAAAAAGTCGTTTACAATAAAACATGCCATTAAATATTTATAACTTTCATTATATACATTTATTTGGATCATTATTATTTTATGTGAAACCATTTGTCCCATTATATCAATATAATAATTGTTTTTATAAACATCCCATACACTGCAGAAGTCACTGCCATTTTTCCATTATTCTTCTCCACGAGTTATAACTATAGGCATGTAGTTAAATAATGTTAAATAATAATTAGTAACGATAGCCGATAGGTGTATTAATATTGTAAAAATGGGGTAGGTAGTTATAAAAACCTATATAATCTGCCATATACATATAAGTTGGTACTATTTTTGGTTCTATTTTATAATATTCTGCTATAAAGGGACACTATAAAATAACAAAAACAGTATTAATAATGTACCCTCGAGGAAAATAAATTGCTTTATTCGATTATATTATGAATTATAATATATTATTATGGCTTCAAGCACATTTAGCTTGTATGCAGACTTACGACCTCGTTTAATAGTCAATTAAAACAAAATATTATTTTTATCATTAGTAAGTATGTTTGGACTGGGTACAAGATTTTTTTGATACTGACCGATTTTTTGTGAGGTTTTCGTTATCTTGGTTGCTTAACTTAACGTTTTATGTATTCGGGTTTGTAATCACGTATTTATTTTCAACACTTCGTTTCACTGATATATAATTTTTTTTTAATTAGCAGATTTTGATCTCTTCAGTAAAACTAAGGCTAAATCGCAGGATTTGGCCGGTAAAATCAGTGGGTTAAGCGTAACCGAGGTTCAAACTATGATTGTAAAACGAGCCCTATAAGTAAATTTATATTTTTATTCGTTTATTTAATATAAAAACCAGTAGATATGAGGTTAAATGTATTCTCTATCTCTTGATAAAATATAGATCCCGCGTGAATAGTGTTTTTGGATGCGTTTTTATTTTGGTCTAATGTTTCTAATATAATATTTATGTATAATATACATAAAGGCCCTTATAATATAGGCCCTGATATGTGTGCAAATACGAGCATTGTGCACCTTTTAGTGACGTATATCTTGATGTTCAAATTTTTATAGTATTCATGGCTGGTAAACGGACCTTCTTATTCACATGAACTTATATACTATACAGGAATATGTAGGACATAGGGGCAGTATCTATTAGTGATTAGTTTATAATAAAATGGGAGCCTATTTAAATTGTAATAAATATTTGCTGTTAATAAAAACACGTGGGTGACATTATATGTAATTAATAATTATGAGTAGGTATCATTAATTTTTTTTAACGTTGAAATAGGAGTGTATTTTATACTATACTATACACACCTAAATTTCTATTAAAATTATCTGCAGGATATAGGCACAATGATGCATAGGCACGCTTGGTGGCTAGTGCTGTACAATTTAATTACATATATAAGTAGGTACGTAATTCTGAACATTCATCGAATTCATTCTATGTTTTGTATCTTACATTTACTCTAATTATACACACTAATATTAAATAATATATATAAATTAACTCAGTTCAAGATTTAAATATTTTTAATAACTCACGAGCAGCTGTGTTGTAGGTACACTTTTGATTCGGTAATTAAAAATAAAAATAATATTTAATAAATTTGTTTTTTTGTTATAGGTTCCAACTTTATCGGTATAGGTTTGTCATTGCATAATACTTACATATAGACGAAATGAAATAAATAATCTGATGACTATTTTAAAATGTTTCGCAAAATAAAACTTTAATTTTTTAACCCAAACATTTTGTAAAAAGTTAAAATGCTCAGACAAAATCGTAATTATAATATTAGACGGTGGATAAGTTTTTTTTGGTTGTTGCATTAACTGTATAGATATTTGATAAGGCCATCATTTTAAAATTCACGATAAAATATGTATGTATCTAGTATAATTGAATCCATAGTTAAAAAATGATTATTTGTAATAACAGTAATAGCACCATGTGTGCTGAAATATTTTATGATTATAATAATAAAAAAAAAAAAATAGTGTATACTCTCTCTTTTAAAAATAACTCAAGCGGCCAAGTTACTTTGAACTGCTACATAATATATGTATATAATTATATACGACTATTGTATGTAAAATATTAATATTATTATATACATTATAGTACTTACTTGTGCGAGGATCGTCAACACCGCTGCAAATACTGCGTCAAAAGGCTGCGGCGGTCTCATGAACGATGATGGACCTTCGGGCGCTCACCGTGATCGTAAATTCGTAATGCACTGCAGTGCACACAGATACTATTTGAACGTTTAAATTTCCATTATGATGTATCTCAAGATTTAAGATACCTACCTATTTATATCACATAAAATAATAATACAGTGTCGGACGGCGACGGGTGCGAGCGGAAACGAATTGTTTAATGACCAGACGTGGTCGAGAAACTGAACGAGAAAGGCTTTTGCTGCCAACGGCGGCGCCACGCCACGCGGGACACGAAACAAAAAAATAAAAACGTGCAATAAAAGCCAACACAGCCGAATCGTTGAACTCGGTGGTGAGGAAGGGATAGGGATGTGTGCACCACGTAAAAGCGCGTGCGACAGAATCGATTATTCCCATTTCCCATGACCTTGTTTTTAAAAAAACGCGTCAGCGTGTCCTCACTCGTACAGTCGTATACACATACATACATAAATAGATATAAACATAATATATACATTCATATCTATATATATATATAGTATAAAAACATACTGTTTCACTATGTATATACGCATTATCCATCTGTCAAACGGCCGTAAGTATATAGCGGGCACTTTTTTGGATTCATAGAGAAGTCGTGGAATTATATTATATTGCATAGCGCATGCGACATTTAAATATATATATTATATTATTTAGTTAGGTCCTTTGCGGAATGTATAATCCGAGTACCTACTGACTACTGAGGTGATTATTCAATAAATAAAGTTATAGCGATTGACAAAATGTAGTGCAGACCACGTCGTTATATTATGGTATTATAGCTGTTAAATATTGTCGAGTAAAATGTAAAACTATAATTATAATTAAGTTTAAAGACACTATTCAAATATTATAATATGTAATACTAATAATGGTGAATGTATTGTTATACATACCTCAAAGTATTATAAGGTAAGCGATTTATTTGTTTGTTTCGAGGTGTGAAGTGTGTCGAACTATAGAAGGATATCATAGGTAGGTAAAAAAAGATATTATATAAAACAGTAATAAATTGATAAAATAAACTTCATTTATAAAAAAATAATTATAATTTCTTAATCAGGTTGACTAACAACCGCCGAAGTGCAGATGTCCAATACCAGTGTAGGTATTACATTTCGGTTTTACTTCGGTTTAGTGTCTCCTAGGTCGAGTTGGAGCCAGTCGCATACGACACCAGCTATCTCGTCGGAATAACCGATTACAAACGCGTGTTGGTAGCCTTTGTCGCACAGTACAGTCTCTGCTTCCGGTACGCACTTGCTGATGTCGTCGTAGAACGACGTCGGACACCAACCGTCGGTTTTGCCGAAGTACATGTTTAATCTCTTCGCGTTGTCCTTCAACGGCTACTGAGACATAAAATGGCATCAAGAAAATACTTCTTCTGATAATTAGAATTAATAACATTTTTTGGGTTTTATTAACGTCAATGTCCGTTATTTTTAGAAAATAATGCATTTAGAAATATTTCATAAGGTAATGAAGATAATTCTGAGTTTTTCAGGTATAAAAATTTTAATTAAATTATTTGTTTGTTGAATTATAAACGGCCTCCCGTTGTAAAATAGACACCGATTTTTTATACTGACATCTTTATTAACATTGAGTAATTCTTTTTTTCGTAAATACGCCACTGCTTGATACTTAATATCAAATATTATTGTAGGTAGGTTTGTACTTTTGTAGGTATACCTACCTATATTATATAAATAAATCTATTATAAAATAATACTTCACCTATTATATAGGTTTCGATAAAGTAGACCGGCAGATGGCGATGTACCTATTACTTAAAATTTATATAAATAATTTTGTTCAGCCGCAGATTGGGTAATAATCATTTCGGGTTTTTCTATTCTTCATCAACTATCTATTCTATTGTAATGGTCCTTTTCAACACATAAAAAAACGAAGATTATAATGAAGTACACAATCGAGATTCTTCTTGGAATTTTCTGAAATCTTATTAGGCACTTTCTATTGTCTACGTTTTTATCTCTATGTTATTAAAGCATCTATTTTTTTTAGAGGTGATCAATTTTCAATTCGAATAGTGAAGTATAAGCTTTTTGTAACCTACAAAATATTTAATATGCAGGTTTCCGACAGAGTGCACATTTTATCCATATGAAAATCATATTTATAGATTAGGTATAGACATGCCAACATTGCAATGTTGTTCAATTTTTTATTCTATTTGTTTGTTGAAAAATTTAAAATTTTACTGAATTTGAAAACCAAGAAAAATGTTATTATCTTCTAGATCTAGATAGGTAAATTATAGCCAAATGTATTACAACAAACCTTGTAGTCCAAATCGTATATTTTATCCATTTCATCTACTGCCATTGAAAATACGTTGCGTAACACCATTGGATGAACCAAACGCACAGCTGACCTGATGACATGGTCATCGACATGCCCTCCTTCCATGATTATAAGGGTTATATTTACCAAAAATTTTTTGATAAAAGCCGGAAATAAAGTAAAAATCTAAATAAATAAATATTTTTTAAAACTATTTTAAACATTATATTATTGCAAATAATTTTAAATATTTTGTCATAGCGAAAAATGTATAATTGAAGTAATCATTAAACATTAAGTTGTATTTCAAACAATTATATGTAATTCCAATTTTAAGAATTAAACGAAAGGTACTTAGGTATAATAATTACGATTTTTTTCTACACCTCAGCTATTAACTGTATCATATTAAGATTACGCCTACTCGTTAAAATAATATAATAATTGCCGATGTGGACTTATCATTTCCACAGACTGTGGTCGTCTTATCTACATTACGTGTACGTTTACCAACCCAATTAATTATTATAGAATTGTTGTTATTTTTATTTTTAATAAATACACGTATAATTTAAAATCTATGTTTATATACACACAATGAAGTATAATATATGTAATTATAAAATAAATGTATACGCTAATCAATAATAAGAACAAACGCAGAGGTAAAGACTTAAAAAAAAAATAATAATAATATGAGTTTCAGTAGGTAATGTACGATTGCAATTGCAACGCGTATAATAAAACTACTAGGTATGCATATCATACCTAATAATGAACTTTAATTAATATTTAAATTATAAAATAATGGTTTCTCATGATATATTAATAATTTCAACTAGTGTCTGTTTTTATAATATATTCTGTGGTATTTATAAAATAAGTACTTACGAGTAATTTGTATTAAATAAACAATTTAGTAGAAATAGTAAAAATATTTAGTAAAAAAATCATGTCAGATAAAATAAATTTAACTACATTAAATAATATTTTAACTTATAAAATAAAATAAATTTAATAATGTATAGACATTTTTTATTTCAGTAAATAAAATGATCTATTAAATTAAAAAAATATTGTTTGTATTTTTTTTGTTTTAGATCCTGAGCGGAGCGATGAATGTATTGATTTTACCATGATGTGTGTGTGTTTTTTTTTTTGTGTCTGTCATCACGTTTTGGGGCTGTAAAAGTGCTTCGATTTTTTACTTCAGTACCTCGTTCGATCAAAAAGTGAATCTAGTTGGCACTTTGGGGGGTCAAAAAATTCTTAATACTTTTCTAAATATTCGAGAAAAACAAACTAAAAATTAAGGGAAAAACGGGAAATTTTACTCACACTCATTTTTCTACAAAATCGATTTTGGTTTTTGATGTAATTTTAAAACAAATGACTATAGATACATGAAATTTTCACCGAATGTTTATATAAGTATATTATATCCACCATGTAATTTTCGACTTAGTTGAACTATTCATAGGCAAATTTTCGATCATTATTAGTTTTTTTTAAATTAATATTGATAAAAATTTATTTATTAGGCAGAAAAGCTTGAAAATTTAATGCAAGGTTCTTAACATATTGTTACAATAGCAGTTGAAAAATAAAATAAATTCATAGTCACAATTTTTTTTTTAAGCATTCAAAGTTTGAGTTTTGACAACATATTATATAAAAATCACGAAAATTCACAAATTATTTAAAGCTAGAAATTCATAAAAAATTTTCTTTTTAAATCTAAGATTTGAAAATTTAATACAAGATTCCTTACAAATTTGTCAATCTTTATCACAAATAAAACATCCACGACTTAGCCACCTTTTTAACTTGTGTTTTAAAAATGTTAAACAAACATCCTAGACTTAATATGAACATTTTTCTTATTTTTATGTATAACATATTTTATTCATAAACATTTATTATTATTATTATTATTTGTAGAATATATTTACAATCTGTGTTTGACTACAGTACAATAAGTAAACTATCTTAGATATAGAACAATATTTTGGTTCTTGGTGCCATGCGTTTTTAATTTTCTGTAATATTGTACCTATCATAGAAGAAAAGTACTTCAAAAACATAAACCCTATTAAAAATAATTTATTCCATATATGGAATCATTTATGATATTCAAACTTTAAATGTCAGGTGGCATCATATGAAAATCATATGCATATACAACTAAACTGTATAAGAACGTGCCTGCACGGACACTAAAAACTGATTTTACCGGCTTCTTATGACGAGGAATTTTTGAATGCTACAATAAGGGGCTTAAAGTAATTCATGCGAATAATAATATATTCTAGAATCCATATTAGGAATCTAAAACCAGTATTGTTTTGCAGGTCACGTGTTATGAGCCTTTGATTATTGTAAGCTCGTCTAAGTACTACAATATTTTAAAATATAATGTGGATATGATTGAATTTTAATAAACGTACTTAGAAAAAGTACTTGTATAGTAAGTACTTTATAGCTTATAATTTATTTATAATATATATTATTTATTAGCACATATTATTATTGATACATGTTTTATGTTATATACACTTTTCTATTATGGTTATTAAAGTTAAGGTTATACTCTAAGTTATGGTTATATCTAAGATCTAAATAACCAAAACAAAAAAATGTATTGAAATAATTAATTAAATAATATATATACCTTTTGTTATTTTCTTATTACTTTTTAACTGTTATTAACCATCATCTATCAATAGCACATATGGATATTATCATACAAAAGTAGAATCTAAAATTTATTTTATATTAATTATTAATTCAAGTTAAACGCAATCAATATTTATTAACCTAGCCTAAATTAAGAAATACAGCATCAGTAAAATGATAAATTTAGTACCTATATATATATATATATATATATATTATGCTGGTAAACATAATATTATATAAATAAAATGTAAAATGTAAAACATAAAATAACTTTATAAGTAAAACTAATAATTGTTGTTATTGTGTTATTATTATATGTTGCATTAGGTCTTACCCAAGATAAAAAAATTGTGGTGGATAGAAGATGGGACGCAGTAAATATAAGTTTACGTCCGTTAGGTGTCTCACGCATTTTCTGTAGAGTGGGAAACAGGAACACTGAACGTTTAACCGTCAACCTCTGAGCCATTGCACTGTCCTTTAGCAGTTCTGATATAATTTTTGAGCCGACTGAATGACCCACAAAATATAGATCGCAATTATCTGGAACGTACTTCTCGATAAAACGTAATTTATGTTCTACTTGTCCTTTTACCGTGTAAAGATCGGGATACTTTTTAGGATCAGGAATTGTAAGTCCCGATTTTGACGGTGGAACTTCATGACCTAAAATTATATATTCAAAAACACATTAAAATAAAAAAAATATTAATTTTCATAATTATTAAATTTTTGTCTCTATTCCAAGCAACTCTCTGTAGGTGTACAAATGATGTCACGACTTATTATAGTTTAAAAACATTCCACTTCCCGAAATTGCATCTACGGATGGATTTTTAAACAGGTCACCAATCTTCTCTCCCCATTAGACTTCAATTACGCTTATTGTAACTTAATACAAATTTTGTGAAGTAATAAGTAATTAACATTAAAAAAAAAAAAAATTAATAATATTAAAATTAAATATATTAAATATATATTTGGAATAATTTCTTAAATATACTCGTAAATACGCAAGTTCAGTTGTTGGGGTAACATAGGAAAACCAAGGGGAAACATTACAGGCTATCTTGTATTTTTTAATCAATAATGCAATATAATAATATTAACTCTACGAGGTGTTGTACCTACTGCAGAATACATAAATGAATAAATTATAATTATAACAACTATAAAACTACCAATTCTCTTAACCTTAAGTATACTAAATTGCGAACTTCAGAAAAACCAATACACAGAATGTCCCACGAGGATTTACCCATTGCGATATCTCACGAAATAATGGAGATATCAAAATTCTGGTTTTATAATAAGATTCACAGGGATATCCCTATAAATGAAATTAATATATTTTTTTATTTAATTATTTCCAAAAAAATATAACACAAAAAGATAGCCATTTTGTAGAGTTTACTTTTCTGAAAATATTAACGTTTCAAAATTTTATTTTCATGAATTTCCTGATTTTTAATTTTAATTTTAGTTTCGAGAAAAATTGCGAATTATTTAACACCGTAATGTTATCAAACATATGTGACCTGCCGCGCTGCGCGCATTCCCACACGGCCGGCCGAATACTTTCCGTGTTCCTAATAGTAAGTTATAATCATATTTTATTTCTTCAAAACTAGATGTTTAGTTAATAAATCAATGAAAACCTTTAAGTGAGTGTTTGGACAAATTATTAAATAATAAGTTTATTATGGTACAGGTTTTAGTGAGGAAAACAAAGTTCCTCGGTAAACATTTTATCACTGTTACATACAGAAGAGGAAATTAATTTTAATTTGTTCATATTAAACATAGCGTTTTGATGAGTTTATTTTATAACTTAATAAATTATTTTTATTTTTAATAAGTATTTTAATAGTTTATATAAAAATCACAAATAATATAACATCATTATTCAATTAATTTCTATAGTATATTAAAAATTTTTAAAAAGTAGTCAATATGTACCTATAATACCTTTAAAAAGCATATAATATGAATGCGTATTTAATGACAATATATTAAAAGATGTTATCTGCATAACACATTCCTTATATTGTACATTATAATAACAAAATATGTACCTATTGTACCTAGATATAATCTATAATAATGAAACAATCTTATCAAAGATAAAAAACACACTAGGTAAATTAAATTTACTATACAATTTAAGTATATTTCTACAAGTACGTATTACTACAAAGTACAAGTAAAAATAATAATAATAATTATAATAATTAGTAGTCATAAGTTATTACAGTATTTTACTATTAAAACTTTTGTTAAAAGATGAATATATACAACCAAATGAAAATGTTGGAATGTTTTTTTCCAAATTTTTAAAATTTAAATAATATTTATTTGCAATTTTATAAAAACAATTATAATTTAATACGCAAAGTTTGAACATTGAAATTTAATTTTTTTGATGGTAAAAATAATTTATAGAGTTGCAAATAATATGATAACCTAGGAAGGAAATAAAATAATTAATTAATGTTTTTAGCATTAATTCTACATTAACAGTTATCCAGTTATGTAATATTAAAAGTTAGTCTCTTGATTTTGTATTAAGTAACAATAATTTATAAATGCATAACATACGACTATACGAGTATCAAGTTTAATAAAGTACATTATTTGCTGAACGTCTAACAATACAATACAAAAGAAGAGAATATTGTATTACAGGAAATGTAAGTAGGAACCTATTGATAAATATATCTGTATATATGTTTTTTACGTAATATCGTAATCCACTAGTGTACATACAAATGTTTACTTGAAAACATACTTATATATTTTTAATAGTCATGGCGCTATAAAGGCAATTAAATTAACTACACATTAGGTTTTCGCCAAATGAAATATTATTCATAGTAAACGAAAAAACATTTTGGTTACCACTATATTAATTTTTTATTGAATATGTGTCTATAGGTATATAGTACCTAGTACCTACCTACATAAAATTTAAAAAATGTAATTTTATAAGTTTATAATAACAGAAGAAGGAAGCCAAACACTCTTACAAAAGATTCCACAACCGTCTTTCCTCCCACTCAAATCCTTTAATTAAAAACCTTTCCTCCCTCTCAATCCCTGGCAGTCCTCTAGACGACTAAAACGTAAATGGTGCAGAGACCTGTTACAAATTCCAATATAGAAAAGAAAAAAAAAAGAAAAATTAAATATACAATAATTCATTTACTTTTCATATATAACATCAAAATTAAAGTGTCATCATTGGGTGGCTTCTTTACTCACTTTTGTATTTGTATACTCATGTTATCTGTACCTATCGTTATCATATATGCTTATTATGTCATCTGATATAGATTGTATATTACGACTTAAAATAAAAAAAAAATAAAATAAAATAATAACAGAAGTATTAAAAAAAAAAATAGTTTAATATTAAAAACAATTATTTGTCAAAGTTATGGCACATAAAGGTAAGTGTAAAACATATAAGTTAATGTAAATTATATATATATATAAAAACATAAATAAGCAAATTATTCAAATTATTTTTCCAAGTTATGGAATATGGATTTTATAAATTCGTATCGTGTGAGCCGAACAGATTTGTATTTTATAATTTTAAACTGATTTATTTCTTGTCGCTTGTATTCTTTCGAAATTTTTAAAAATTGTGCACTATTATTTTTAACATAAATGTATAATTTAATCCGCCACTTTTAACTATAATGCATTTTGTTGTTTATTTTTAATAGTGGACAGTGGTGACCAAAATGATTTTTCGTTTATTATGAATAATAATTCTTTGGACGAAAACCAAATCACTATTTTTTGTGTTTGGGTAAAAACCAAAAGGTATATTTTGGGCAAAAATAGATCGGCCTTACTTGAATGGGTCCTCAATAATATTTTATCTTATTGTTAACTAAATTAACAATTATCTTATTTAACGACGTTTAACCGGATAGCTGTCGTCGAATAGCATATTGTATAATAATTGTGTATCTAGTAATTTTATGGTAACAAAAAACAAAACAAAATTACTGATTAAACAGTTATTTTAATATTTTAATAATTTTTACATCAGACCGTTACCTTTACGGAACATAATTTAAATTTCAAAACGTTTTGTATTCGGTAGTTCGAAAATCAAAATCATTCAAAACTATACTCGTGGTATTCTAGAATAGTTGATTTCCCCTTAAATTATGATAACACCTAGTTGAAAACAGTAAAAACTTCAAGTATGAAGTAATAACAACATTTGTACCTGCATGCGATAACACCCAAACAGGAACGTTGAGGACCCGATAGACTTCTTGTAGAAATTTTTCATAGAATTCCGTTACACCCGGGTTGCCGCACACGCACAGCACCACTCTCTTTAATTCATGTTTATTGTCCTGGTCGATCGACTGGCCCCAACACAGCACTCGAGTGGCCACGCCGTTAACATCCACCCATAGGTCTCTCGCTTTTACGCTGCAGCCGCTGTCATCATCCGCTTTTGTCGACTTCATCTTCGGATCTGTTACTGTCGATGGTTCTACACGCGCTGCAGTCATCTGTGTCGAAATGATAATTTTATTTTATTTTTTATAACAGCTTAACACACACACACATTATATATGAAGAGTGATCCCATCACAAAAAATAATAATTTAAATTGGTAAACTTACATTAGGAAACGTAAAGTTATAAAATATGATTTTATTACTTTATAGGAAGACACACCACTACAGTCTACAGCACAACATTAATTTATTGTAATGATTAAAACTATGAGGGGATATCGGTGAATGTATTGATTTATTCACATTGTATGTGTTTTTTTCTATCTGTCGACTGTCATATTATCACCTTTCATGGCAGAGTAAAAATGCTTCGATTTTCTACATCAGCATCTTTTCTATTAAGGAAGTGAATAATTTAGACGGCACTTTTAGGGGCGGGGAGCTAAGAAGGGAACAATTCTCAGCGAGTTTTCAAAATTGTTGAAAAAAAAATGGACATTTTTAACTGCAGATACATTGAATTTTCTAGAGTAAAAATTTATACGGTGGTCATCACTTCCATTCTATAAAAAGTATTCTAAATATTATGATACTTTAGAACTATTTATGAACATGAGAAATTTTCGATTTTTTTAAAATTAATGTGAGTAAATAATTTTTTATTAGCTTCTGAAAAGGTAAAATGTTGACAATATTCGTCTACATCAAAATAACCATGAACATTTTCAAATAGTTTTGAGCTGAAAATGCCTAGAATTTTTTTATAAAATATAGATTTTAAAATACAATACAAGATTACCTAACAATCTATTCATGAATATTCCGACTTTTGTCAAAAAAAGTACTGAAATGTAACATTAATCTTTATAAACGTTTGAAGTAAATTTTGTATGACATATTGGATATTCCTTGTAAATTAATGATTTTCTTATTTTGTTAATTCAAAAACAAATATCCGTAGATACTTAAAATTTTCACCGAACGTTTATTATATCATTTTATATATATGATGATAACGTTTACAAAGTATGGTGACTCCTTTTGGAATATTTACGGACATTTAAAAATGTAGTCTATAAATATTGACACAAAAATGTTATTATGGCCATTGCGTCCTTAACTATAAGGTTTAAAAATCGTACACAAGGTTCTTAGTAAGTAGTTATTATTGTGTTATGACTAAAAAGTAAAAATCCTAAAGAAATATATTAATACAGTTGATTTATAGACATTTTAAATTACATTTTTGACAAAACTATAAATATTTAAACGAAGAATAACGATGTTAGTTAATTCGTTGTAATTCAAAAAAATTATTCTTGTGGACTAAAAACTTTTATGAATATTATAAATTTAAATGCAATTAAATTTTCAAAATGTTTAGATTTATTTAAATAGGTATAACTTAATTATATATAACTAATATTAGTTAGAACTTGCACATCACCTTTTTTATTTTTATAATTTTTAAATTACCTAATTACTTTCTTAAAAGTAACATGATATTACATTTTTAATTCATGAGCAGAATATTTTTTTTTGAAGATTAATATATCAATGTATCATCATGTAACAATACTGGTAAAATAGAAATCTATCTACTTAACTCAAAGTATTCTAAGTTAATAAGAGTTATTATTTTTTTTGTATAATAAACTATAAAAACATAAAGCCAAAATTTTCCAAGGTGTAACCCCTGTTAATAGCATTTAACTCCACTCATTTGTACTTATAAAGTGTATATGAAGAAATACACATACATTTACCAAGAAACTTACTTTTCTAAATAAATCACCCTGTATAATATAAACAACACTAATGCTTGTTTTCATAGGTTTTCATATTTGACATTTTGTAGAATTTTAACGAGAAAAAACATATAATGATTTTAAAATCACGCGCACGTTTATGAATAATAAATAATATTGCTTGCATTAATAGATATTAGTTACACAGAAAATGGTATGCTTAAATCGATAATTAAACAATTTACCAAGTTTAATATTCTAATATTTATCGTGTCATGGTTATTGGAATTATAAACAATTAATAATAAACAAATATAGATATATCGTTAAAAAAAACACGAGACCATAAACTATGTAGTATGTAAGTTTAGGCAATAATTAATATATTGTTTCCTATTTCTAAATTATATTTATTAATTATTACTATGCTATTGAATTTAATTTTAAAATATTAATTAGGTAAGTACTTAGGTACTAAAATGGTCCATATTATTATGAATACTAAATATATGTTAAATATGAAATAGCTTCTTTGTATAATTTAACACAAAACGACAAAACATAATCTTATAATGTAGCAGTTTTTTTTTGTGAAATTTTTATCCTTTTCATCGCTCCATCACTGTCATTCAATCCTCAAATTTACTCATTGTACATTTAGTATAGATTGTAAATATTCAATAAACGAAAAAAAATTGTCATCAACATAAATACGTAATTTAAGTCATCCGTTTAGCCTAAATTACATTTATTAATCTTGGATATGATGTTAATAATTAATGATTTTGCAGGTAAAATTTACTTAAAATCATGAAAATACTGTAACTTGCCATGATTATATTTTTCGTAAATTTCATCTAATAAGTTACGAGTTTTAAATTTATATAACATAAATACCGAATTCAGTTTTATAAATCTAGCGCAAGACAATAAATAGTTTTACTAACAAATAATTATAAGATACGTTTGAATTGTACACACATATTATTACATATAGGTATTATAATAATTAATATTATACTATAAAATATTTTCCAAGCCAAAATAATATTACGTCACAAAATTACAAGACAGAGAAAGTAAAACGCATAATTTATATTTTCATAATAAATATAAAAACATCTTAAGCTCCTATATAACATTCGAGTTAATTATATTAAATTAAATGAATGGTACATAAATGTTAATTAATTTAAATTTACAATTTCAATGTACGGTTTATCAACATTGAAAAATATGGTAATCTACGGCGGCAAGGATTTGTTTCTATGTTCATCAATAAAATCCGTTTTAAAAACTTATCAATTAACTACGTTGTATATTTAAAATTGGATAAATTAGGTCACTTTTGACCCTCTTTCAACACATTAACTTGAATTTTTTACAGAATATTTCATACAGGCTCAGACTTGTCATAAATAATTTATATTTTGATAAAATATTTTGAATATTTTTCAACTATTTATAGTCTACTATCAATTTAAATGTCAAACTTAAGTTTTTGTTTCAATTTATGTTGATAGAATTTTTGTGCCTAGGAAATTCAATACATGGTCATTAACTGTATTACTGGTATTTAAAGATATCGGGAATACTCGAGTAAATTATTTTTATTATTTTTATTAATGTTTGAAGTTCATGAGACTGGGTATTGAATCGAAAAATAATAATTTTCATTCTAATCATTTTGTTTCCTATTTTATGTTGTAATTAAAAAAATATATATACGATATTATATGTATATCTATCGTAGATTTGAAACTTTAAGTCATTACGATTACAATATATACATATATAATATAAATTATTATTTTCTTTAAATGATGACATTTTCAAAGTTACCTCTGTTTTTTAAATATAATATAATGTTAATATGTTATACATGAAATATATGTTGTAATAATGATTTATTATTGACAATATTAACACATTCATCATACAAATTTCGATCTACATTTCGTGCTTATGAATAGATATACCCTCATTAAACCTAAAACACTTCGATACAAAGTATACATTTAAAAAAAATATTTAGTTTCTAATAGAAATAAACTGGGGAAAGAGTTGTAACTTCGTACATACATACTCATAAATATACTTTAAAACCCGAATTAATGATTATAGTCCAAAGAACCATTCATAAATGTTCTTAGAACCACAAGAACATAATCTGAAATTGGGAGCTTATAAGTATAAATCAAATGACGAAATCTAGAATTGTATTCAAGATCAAAATATTTAATTATTAATTAGAAACATTAGTAACTCACATAAATTAATGTTTATTTATGAGAGGTTATACCTAAATGTGTCTTCAGCTTAACATACCAAATTTTGATCAAGAAAAATTGGTTTTACTTTGTTATATTTAGTGTAACAGTAATCGATAAATTATAAAATGTAAGCTTTTCGTATTTTAGTATCTAGCTAGGGCACCTACCTTGAAAAGTTTATTTTGAAATTTTAATATTGAAAAAGTTATGAACATTTTCAAAAATATTTTCAAAAGATATATAATTTTTAAATGTTTATAACTCGCTTTAAAATTAAAATATTAAAAAACCCATTCTTCAAGGTGTCCTATAGATATTATTCTTACGTTTATATTGTATTAGTAGCTCAATTTAATTTAATATTAAAAACAACACGGTAAAACAGATTTTTCTAAACATTAAATTGTCCATGTGTTAGTAGGACGGAGATTAATAACGTCCTATTCAATGATGAAACAACCATTTGAAAAAAAGTAATTAGGCAATCACCTAGGTCCTGGAGAGAAATAATAATTGCGAAAAGTGAGATATTTTCATGGATAAGATTTCAAAAACCTATCGCCGTGCTTATCATGATGTAAAATATAATATTATTATCGTTATTAATGGGAAACCGGGTCAATGCTGATACGAAATTTGATAAATAAACATTATTAGATGTGCTAAAATAAGACATATAATTATTAAAAAACATTACATTAAATTAAAATTCAACCGAGTTCTTACAACAAGTCAATTCAGACTTATCAGTTATAATATTATTATATGTACCTCCATAATATATCTTAAAATTTATATTAAATTATGCAGGCTGAAAGATTTCCAAAAGTTATACAGGCGTCTAAGAAAAAAATTGAACGAACGATGTTTTTTAATATTGTAGTACGATTTGGAAATATGGTGTTGGAATAAAATGAGAAAAATTCAAACAACAGATAATGACTAAAATATCATAGAATTGGAAGGTATATTTTGCATCGATGATGCTATATAATACTAATTCGTAAAAACGGCGCGCCGACACGTCACTTAGCGGAGACGCTACAACGGCAACACGGCGTGTTAGCGACCAATTATCAGCTGTTCAACCAGGAACTCGGTCCTCGCCACCACCGCACCACTATTATCTCTCCTCGTTCAAAATGAAAACCTACGCTTATCACTTTAATTCAGTGTTATCACACCCGACGACCAGAACCGGACGTGTACACCGTTTCTACACCTACAGCTTAGGTACAACTTACTGGTCCGGGCGGTCCGGCCCGACAAGTCGACGTAAAAAGTAAAAACTACGAAGTATCGTTTATCATATTTAATTATTTTTATCAATATTGTCGATTTAACATTTAAACATTACATTGATAATAATTCGTACTCACGCCTTGGTGGTAGTAGCTGCGGTCCGTTCCAACACTGTCGTGTTTTATCGGTAGTCGACCGACGAAAACGGTGGTCGTGCGACGGTACCGACCAACAACGGTAAGCAGTGGATAGAGCGAGGCGACGGCGACACGATACGATACTGCCATTCGGTCGTGATCGTCGGCGGCCGGCGACGTCGTTTCGCGCTCGCCGTGAACCTTTCACTCTCGAGCGCAACGCGTTGTCTCACGCTCAGTGCGACCTCGACACCCGTGCTAAACTATTGCGTCGTCCCGATGAATTGTTATTACATTATTAGTTATTACGATTATAGTATTGCTATTTACGTGACAACGTAAATTTGTCTTTAGTTTATACCTACCTACATTCACGACTAGTAATAATCGAACGACTGTTATTATTTTTCATTATGCAATGATAATAGGCATGGTTATTAATTTATTATTATTATTATTACATTGATATAAGGTGAAACGCGTTTACCATGTTTTGTAATATAGTAATATAATATAACGAACGAATATGCGTTGCTATTGCTGTAGTTGCATTGCATAGACGCATAGTTTTTTTTATTATCTTTCTTTACACGGAATTTTTATACAACTTGAAATTTGAATTATCGTCATTGTAGTGTGATACAGATTTACAAAATGTTTGGGGCTAAGCAATGTGAAAACAGTATGGCCCTCATGTAGTGATTTTCACACAAAAAAAAATGTTTGCATCAAGACATAATGTTGGGAGTAAATGTGCAATTCTATGATGTTTACTCATCATCAATCAATTATCACGTAGTACCTATAATATTTTAATATCAGATATATTATACAGAGTGTCTCACAATGATCCGACATATTATTATGGAATAACTTTTTTTTTCTGTATAATTCATATACTTGCGCTACATTTTTTTTTTATTTGTTAATACTGAAAGAAAAAAAAAATTAAAAATTGATAAAAATTTTTTTGGATAAATTAAAAATAGCCTATTTGTGAATCTAATTATAAAACAATTTTTGATGGTAAAAAGATTTATCCAAGTCAAGTAGTTAATTTTTAGATTTTTTGTAAAAAATTCAATATTTTTTTCTTATTAATGTGGGACGTAATAACTTTTTTAAAAATATGATTTTTAAGAATTTGCTGATCGTATAATATTATTAACAGTTTTTTTCATACTTTTAATTATTAGCATAATTTTTTTTTTGTCGGATCTTTCTGATAAACACTGTATAGGAAATTTTTAAGCGAGATATTGAATACCTTTATATAAAAAACTATTACTCGTACTTTTACAATTAATTTAAATAGCAATTATTTGTGTAGGTACCTATGTCGATAGAAACTTTATAGTATTATATAGAATGTTTTTTAAAAATCTATATGGAACAGGTACCTAACCTAACCTAACCTATACTACAATGTTTTTATAATAGGTAATTTACTCTTATTGATTCCAATTTGAGATTATTTAATATTATCTTTTATCAGACCTGAATCATGATACCTACTACCTAATACTACAGTAATTTACAAATAAATTATTCAAGTTGTATAATTTAATATAAAATCGAAAAACTATTTGATACAGGTAATCCAAAATATCACATTAAAATAGATTTTCCATATGATTAATAAACTGATATTAGTTTATTTTTCCAATTCATATTTAAGTTATATAAATTAAATAAACACAAAAAATAGGACTATCTAATAAACTGTAATTACAAAATAAAAATACATAAATATTACACCTGTATATAGTAGTTGTCTTTTTGAATGAAAGTTATCTTTGATAAACATAAAGGTACTGTTATGCATAATAAATAATCTAGGATATCATTAAAGATAATAAATATACATATAATATACTCTTACTTATTAAATATTTTGCTACTAAAATAAGTTTTAAATCACCCATATAATCATCATATTTTTAGCAATAAATTCTATAACACTGTAGTACTGAAATTAAAAATATTATTTATTTTAAATTAAACCAAAAACTTTAACAATATTCACTATTCTTTAAGGTTAGGTTATTCATAAGACTTGCAGAGTTATCTACGTAGTGATATTGTAGTTGTGGTAGGTAGAGCAGTAGAGCACCTATACTTATATTAATTTTGCAGCCATCACTTAATACAATTGCAATGTTTTATTACAATAATTGTTGCATATTCCATATTGAATCACTTTAAGAAATATGCTCATAAAAATAAAAAACAATACATAAATATAAAATACAGATTTATTCTGCGATCTTCTTAACCTTTCACAGACGTTGTTTATCATATTGCGTATGATGAGCAGCTATATCAGCTACAAATAAATTGTTATCTAATTTTATAGTTAAAATAAAATTATATTCTTATAACGATGATACTTAGGTACCAACATTGAGGTGTTATTTTAATGATATGAATGACTATATTTTAATATATTCATGATGGAAAAACCAAACCTTAAAATAATTAAATAAGATTAAGTATAATTCCATATAAACAATTTATTAATGCGTCTTCGTATTTTGAGTCATAGTTTTTATGAATTACGCCAGATTTTACCAATGCATGTGATTCGTACAGTATATTTAGCCCTATACCAAGCAATAATACAATATGGACTATTAATTTGGGGAGGTATCTCAGCTAATGCACTGAAACCATTGTTAATACATCAAAGACAAATAGTTCGTATATGTTTACATAAATCCACTCTCGAAGGTTCAACTTTTACTAATTTCAAATTATTTAATGTATTACCAGTAGATCAACTATTCAAAAAAATTGCTATCTTATGGATAGTAAATAACTCAAATAACTGGTTAAATCTAAATAAAAGAAAAACAGTAGCTTATGATGCAAAAGTTAGTTATTTAAAAAAATCATTTGGTCAAAAATTCGTGGACTACCTTGGTCCAACCTACTTTAATTCTATGCCTATAATTACAAAAAAAAACATTGTCTGTAAAATTTTTAATGCCAAACATTAATTGTAAAATGGTTGTTTATGTCTTTAAATCAATAATTATTTATATCTGTAAATGAAAACTCTGTTATCTGTTTTCTTTTTTTTTCTCTTAAAAACCAAATCTTTAAGAAATAATTTAATGTATTGTATTGTTCATAATAAGTATGTAATCACCTAAAATCAAATTGTAAATTTACATATTATATAAAATAGTTAACTCTATACCTTCGACACAAGCTATGCTTACGGAAGGAATATAATTTTTTATTAAATTGTATGTATTTAATTGTATGTATAATATAATAAATTTAAAAAAAAAATATTATTATGAACTATTTTATTATAATAATGCCTAGAAGTAGAATGTAGGTACCTACTTTGTGAAATATCCACGTTCACATACATTAGGATTTAGGATGTCAGCCGACAATATTATTTTTCGATTTACCTCGGCGTAACATGTCAAATTTATGTTCAACAGACCTAAATTTGTGTTACTATAGTTTTTATATTTAGTAAATCGATCAATTCTCAAACTTAATTATAATAATGTTTTCTAATGCAGCTCGTAAGCTTTTATTGCTATTGCTATTTAAATTTTAGAGCAAATTAATTGTCATTTTAAAATGTTTATATTTTTGGTATACATAAGAATTATACAGCGAGAAAACACGTGGCATGACCTGGGCGATCTAATCGAATTTTAGTTTTGTTTCTTTTGAAAGGTTCTGGTGGAGGAGTCCAGTACCCCTGCACCCCCCCCCCCCCCCTGCGTAATTACGCCACTGCATACGCCGCTATACAGATTATTAATGTGGAATGTAATATGTAATGCCAATGTAATTCGTCTCTTTAGTTATAAATTATCAGATATGGCCGATATGGGTAGTTAGTGAACGTAATTAACTACAGTTAAAACAAACAGCATTAAGAATGTTGAATGATCGATAAAAATTTAAAAATTATAAAAATTAAAAGTTAAATCTTAATATGTAGAAAAATATGAATTTAATTTGAAAAGAATCTAATTAACTTTTAACTACCAGTTGGGTTCCTTATAATGATTGTATAACTTTCAAATATTTTGTAAGTATTTAAACATTTTGTTAAAATTGCGTCTTATTTTAGTTGTTATAGCTTATAAATATTACATATTTTATCTTACCTATTGCATATTACCTAGGTATCTATAGTATAAAAATCCCCACACACTGCTGCGGTGGCATTAAAATTGTGTCCGGTTTCATTTCACCGTAACCGCCAACGCTAATATTGTACACTTTATATAGTTGATGACTTAGGCGGAGACTCGTTTGCGCACATATTAATGTAATTCTAACAAGTACGCCCGCAGGATAAAATCCCACCCGGGGCAAGATCAAAATTCTAAAACCAAATCAAAAAGATTATTTTAAATTTCAATATATTTCTTGTGTCTTCATTCTAATATAGCATAACCTAACCTAACCTAAACAACACTATATGTCATCACATAAGTCCCTTATATATGTAGGTTTACAATAAAATATTAATATTTTTTAAATACATGTTAATCATAAGCGCAACTAGACTTCTAAAACATGCGGGGTGCTATATTATTAAAAACATAAAATTGATGTTATTTCATTATAATTATAATAGTTAGATCTAAAAAATCAAGGGGTGCTAAAGACCTTTTTGCACCCCCCTTATTGTGCCAATGATTTTAATGTATATGTTACAAATTAATTATATTTATATTAATTATCAAATAAAAGTTGTACATATGCATCTTGGTTGCATACAAAATTATTGTATAACGTCTTCAATAATTTTTTGTTTTTGCTTTTTAACAATGTCTGAAATATGAGTGGCATTAAATTAACAATAGTTTTAAAATATTCCCAGTAGAGGCAATGGCCCATTTGCCCCCCCCCCTGCGGGCGTCCTTGAATTCCAAAATATACACAATTCTTTTGCATAAAAAATTGAGAACAATAAATAACAATTTTTAGGTTTACATGATTTACATTGTATTATTAAGATTATATTATCAATAGAAAGTCGCGTGGATAAAATGTATTTGATTATTTTTCTTTAAAATCATCGCGTGCGTACAGTGTGATTACATAAAAATAATTAAAATTACCAGTCATAAATATAACTTGGTAAGTATTTAAGCGTACCTATAAAAATCTATTAGATGAGTAAAGACGATCCTCCACTATGTGAGTCATGCAGCGTACTTTTAACCGTCAACCAAATTATCACTGAATGTCAAAAATACAACCAGTATCGAGATCAATTTCACATATCCGAACAAATCTGTCAAGCACTTGGACCAAACCCAAAGGATGTAAAAAACTTAATTTTATTCTTAAAAAAAAAAACAGAATTGTACAATTTAATTTAATCTAGAAAATGTATACTTAAAATACTAAAAATGTTACAAAAAAAAAAATTATTTTACTCATGGCCTAGTTGTCAATGTACTTTGATCAATAAAAAATAAAAAATAAATCTATTAGAATATTATCTACGCTTAAGCTTTGGTGATTTTTTTGATGTTTAAATTTTCATACAAAATATGTGTAGGTACCTATTAAAAATGTTCATATCTCACTTGAATAATTAAATATCAAATAAATGCTAACCCACGTATAAAAAACGTCTTATAAGTTAATTAATACGTATTAAAAAGTTTAATAATAGGTCAATTCAATTTTATATCAGCAATAACAACACACTGTATACTGTAATACACTATTTAAACTAGTGAACAAAAATTTGTCGTCGTACGTGTGCAGTAATAAGACAAAAACAACAAATGCATGGGCATGTGGTTTTTTTATTTTTATTAGCTTGTAATGTAACTAAAATAGGGTAAAGTTATTAATTTAATTAGAAAATTGACCAATATTTTGGTTAAAAATTTTTAAAAAAAGCGGGTAAGTCATGGATATCGCTCTGCTGTACTGTAGGTTACTGTAATGGATGGGATTAAATTTGAATGCAATGATAGGTATCATTGTATACGAAAAATGATTCTGAACGGAGATGATTTGTCAGTCTAGACTCTAGGATATATTATATTTAAATATTGTCATATATTCTATTTTGAAACAAATATTTTATTTTTAAATTAAGACGCATATTGCATAAGCCACGGTTAATCAATTAGTGTAGTTATCATATAGTTATCATAATTCATAATACCTTATATTATCATAGATATACGAATACCTGGTTTGAGGATAAATCGTTATCATTACGCGATTTCATAAAAATTTAAAACTCAAACGCTCAAAACATTTTTCCTATAATGACGCTTCAAATTTTCTCTATAGCTATTTGAAGCAAAACTTATGGAAAACTTGGTGTTAAATTTTATAACCCTAGATATAAATACAAACAATATTATAAATTTTGAATTACAAAATAATTTACAAATATTCATGGTTTTGACAAATTTTTGTCAATATTTGAAATTCAAATGCTAATAAAAATTTAATTTGAATTTCCGGTGGACATTTTTTTTGTGATAATGATTGACAAATTTGTAAGGAATCTTGTATTAAATTTTCAAATCTTAGATTTAAAAAGAAAATTTTTTATGAATTTCTAGCTTATAATAATTTACGAATTTTCGTGATTTTTACGTATGTAGTTGTAAAAATTAAAATTAAAATGCTTGTAAAAAAAAAATGTGACTATACATTTCTTGTATTTTTCAACTGCTATTGTAAAAATGTTTTAGGAGCCTTGTATTAAATTTTCAAATCTTAGGTATAAAAGGAAAATTTTTTATGAATTTATAGAATAAAATAATTTACGAATTTTCGTGATTTTTACGTATGTTGTCAAAACTAAAATTTGAATGCATGTAAAAAAAAAATGTGGCTATATATTTCTTTTATTATTCAACTGCTATTGCAAAACTATATTATGAGCCTTGTATTAAATTCTCAAATCTTAGGTATAAAAAGAAAAACTTTTATGAATTTCAATCTAAGTTAATTTGAAAATTGCCGTAATTTTTACGTATTAAGTCAATATTTGAACTTCAAATACTAATAAAAAAAAATTGTGCCTATGTATTCTTATAATTTTTTAATCACTATAAGAATAACTTATGAGGAACTTAACTTTGTATTCAATTCAATTTTTCAAGTATTTTGGCGCTATCAAATGAAAATTTCAGTCGTCTATAAATATCTCAAAAAAGTCCAAATATTTTGAAAATCAAATCATGTAAAGAAAATGCCAATCTAAATAACTGATAAAATTTTCAAGTATCTACGACTTATACTTTTTGAATAACAACAAATATTTAAAATCGTTTAAGGATAAATCGTTATCGTTACGCTATTTCGTAAAAATTTAAAATTCAAACGCACTTAAAATTTTTCCCATAATGATGCTTCGAGTTTTCTCTATAGCTACTTGAAGGAAAACTTATGGTAAACTTAGTGTTGTATTTTTAATCCTTAGTTATAAACGCAAAAAATTTAAAGATTTTTCAACTTCAAAATTACTTGCAAATTTTCGCGTTTTCGACAGATTTCGTAAAATTTTGAACTGTAAACGCTTATTAAAAAAAATTGTCACTTACGATTTTAAATTTTTTTTAACTACAATAAGAACAACTCATAAGGAACCGTGAATTAAATTTTCAAGTTTTTTTGGTCGTCCAACATTTTTTTACCGACACTTCAAAAAAAAATTCTCAAAAAAATTTAAAATTTCAGTGGTCTAAAAATAACTCAAAAAAAGTCAAAATTTTTTGAAAATTCAACTGTATATAGATAGCACTAACATAAACATTTGGCGAAAATTTCAAGTATTTACAGTGATTAGTTTTTGAATTACAACCATATAAAAAAATCGATTTGGTCGAAAACTGATTTTGCGTAAAAATTCCCGTTTTTCTGTCATTTTTTTTTTTGTTTTTCTCGATTTTTTTGAAAACTGTTAGCAAATGTTTACTTTTGACCTCTATAATGCACCAAGGATCTTCAATTTTACATCGGAAACCACCCCCAAAGTTTGAAATCGAAGCATTATTTCGACTAGTTATGCTGTACACAGACACAAAAAAAAAAACACACATCATTGTAAAATCAATACATTCATCACTTCGTTGAGAATCTAAATGTTTACTACTAGACTTGGAACTTTTTAACTACCTAATTTATATACTCACCTATTAAAATTATAATACAGATAAACATGGATTAAATCATTAAATACATTAATCTGCTACATAATATATTTTAATGTACAATTGTTTCTTGTAGTTATTTTCGGGTCTATTATTTAATAATTTAGAACATGTTTTATGTATACATATTATCCTGCGGATGAATATTGAACTAGGCTATGACCAATTTATTTATAGAGGGTATTATTGTGTTAATATATCAACTATTCAAAAATACTTTATTTAGGTTTAAATTTAGAATGGATTAAAATGTTTGATTTGAATTAAGCATGTAAGTCTCATAATGCTCTCTCACTTCCGAAATAGTATAAAACAAATAATATAACACATATATTATGGCCATTGCTCATTATATATTTTAGGAAATACATGGTATATATACCTATAATAGATGTAGTTGTATTATTATATGTTCATAAACATGTGTTTGATATATAATCTATATAAATGGTGATTTATTAAGTATAGGGAGATAGGTTTACCATTTATTAATGGTTGTAACAATTATTATAATATAATGCGTGTAATATGTTACCTATACAGTTAATTTGTATTTATTTCTTTATAGGATTAACCTAAAATTGTGCTAATTTTCTAAAACAAAATAGAAAATTAATATTTTAATTTTTTGTTGTGAAAACTTAATTAAATTTCTGATACCTATTTTGAGGTAGGTAAACTAAAAATGACCAGCTCTTATTTAAAAAAATAAATAAAAATCTAGGTTCTAGCAGTTATATAATCGAACATACAAAACGCTGACATTTCGGATGGTCAGATAAAATTTAAGATTGCAGTTCAGTCTATGGAAACTTTGTACTACTATATGCATAATATATAGATAGGTACATGTATACACAAAGTATATATATATTATATCATAGTAAGATGTTATTAAAACAATGGATCATAGAAAATGAATATTTATCTAAAATCCATACTACACATTTAAATAAATTGTGTTATAGGTAGGTGCATTTATATTATATGTATATTAATAAACATAGGGGACTTAATACACACAACCTTCCCTCTCTCTCTTGATACCACTTTCAAATCATTATGAATGATGATATAAGATATCACGCATGATGAAAAATTTCCAACAATTTGTTTTGTGATAAAATCTTTTATTTATTATTACAATAAATCTTGGTAGTTAATTTATTTTTTCATACAAACTGAGAAATTAACTTATGAAAAATAAAACGTTTGACGGAAAGTTGATAATATTATGTACCTATAGAATATTTGGTTCAAAACTACCTATATTCATTAATCATATTGACTCCTTGTCGTAATTAACCTTTTTGCTCCGTTCCCAGACGTATAATATTGTTTTAAAGTAATGGTTAAGCTTTATTACACTTACACTTACCTAATTTATTTTGTATGTTTACTTATTTACTAATAGGTTACCTACCAATTGTACGCACGAATTAAATCCGTTCTGCACATTCTTTATTATTGAATTGCATACTTAGGTAATAAAAAGAGAGTCTAATCTTATAATAACTTAAGTCCATTATAATTAATAAGGTACCTATGCATAATACTTACTATGTGTCATTTTATATAATGTTTACCTACGCAATATTTTAGTTTACTTATTAAAGCTATTAATCGTGACTAAAAATATACAATTTAATTTATGACAATATATATAAAGCCAATATAAATAAACAAATTAATAAAAATTAAATTTTTATTTCATTAGAAAATCGTTTAATTTTTATCTAATTAGAATATTAAAAACCTATTTCACTCTGGTGGATTTTAATACATATAATATGCTAATGATACCTACACGCTTCATTGGTGACCCCAATTTAAATTTCAGTTGAATGAATAAAATGAATTTTTAGACCCTATATATTAACCATCTTCATAATTGTATACATTTATACGCACAAGACATATTATGCACAAATGCACATTATTGCACATCTATAGGTATATTATAGGGGAGAGACAATTTGAGAAACGAAAGGTGAAAATATATTTGTTATAAATTGTTCAAGTGTATCATAATATATATGAACTATGAAGGTTAAAATACTATATTATACATTCTTACTTAGATTAAACGTTGAAAGTTAAAACTATGTCATATTAATTTATTAAATAAATATAACATATACTTAATAAATGAATATGATGTATAATTATTAATTATTATGAAAACAATTTCTAATGATTAAAAAATAATTTAATGTCACATTTTTAGTGAATTTTACAGAAAATAATGTCTGTTTATGAAGTCGAAATTCTCAAGTCTTAACCCATTAAAAACCATTAATAATAACTTTTATCAAGTCCAGCCTCCCTGTCTACATAGGTATAAGGAAAAAGAATTACTTTATTCTGACTTATTCAGAAAATTAACAAAATATGGTTTGCACTGTTTGTAGTCGTAGTAAATAATCGGTATTAAATACCTATAACTTTTTATTGTCATATCTCCAGGGATTATATTCTTTGGATCATAAGCATTTAATTTAAAAAATGCAATCAAAATATATAAATCACATATAAATTCACAAATATAACTTTAGCATATGTTATCTGCTTGAAATTTTGATTTCCATCTATCATTATATAATGATACCTAATAATTTTAAATGAATATTTTGAAACACAATACATCTAGTATAATTATCCGTTCCCATTGAAAAAATTGGGTACAGAGATTCTCACCATCTATACATGTCTTTTGATTTGTTTTTATTAATAGAGGTTGTTAATATGATATATTTATATGTATCAGTATTTTCGCTCATTGCTAAAGAACTTTTATCAACATTTTCTATAGAACATTTCAAAAAGAATTATAAAGTATACGTATAGGTATTATAATATACATTATGTAAATCGTTAATATTTTGAAAAAATAATTCAGTAAGTATTATAGTATGTAGTTATAAGTATACGCTAAAAGTAAATATAGGTAGATAAGTATACAATCAACAATATGTGACATATTACATTTTTAATTCATATTCTAAAGAAAATTATAAAGTACCTAATAGGCCGTTGTAAAAATGTATACAATTGTAAGTACGAATTAAATGTATTAGGTATATATCTGGAGGTAAATTGTCCTAAAAGTACATTTATATTTGTTCTAAGCAAGGACACTTGTGCTTCAAAATATATCACTATTACCTATATGTGACTCAGACTACTTATCAGTTTGAAGATAATGTTTTCTCAAGGTGTTTGTTTAAAAAATGGATATTTTTTAACTAATAGCAAACAAAACAAACCAACAATACTACCTGTATTCATATTATTCTTACTCAAACATATTATAGTATATTAAAATAATTATCCTTTTCTATACTATTTATTTACACAAACTAAATAGGTGTAAATTATACCTACCTATACCTACTATAAATATGCTCAGTGCTAGATTAAGCAATAGGTACAGTAGACATAGCCACATAGGTATAGGTTATACTTATACTTATACTTTACTTCTTCTTATTTTTCTTCTTCCTCACTTTACTACCTATATATATATAATGAAAAATATACAGCCATTAAATTTTAAAGTTATAAGTTCATATTTTTCACATTTTACTGCTGACATTTATATAAATATTTTTCCAATAATAATAGGTATGTCTTGAAAATATGGAACCCAAAATCCAAAATATCTCAAAGTAGAGCTTTTTTATGGTTTAATCTAGTCACGATTTTAAAAAATCAGTACCGACTATATATCTATTTGTATTAAAAACTCAAGAAATCTATTGTACAAAATAGGTGTCAACGATTTTGATATGGGTGCGTTTTTTTAGTAATATGAATGGGTAATGGGTATATTGCAGGGTATCCCACTTATGGCCGTTGTCTATATAGTATATACCTAGTCATATAAATATAGCTATACATATTTATTAAATGACAAGTTATATTTAAAAATAGTTTATATATATATATGCACCATATACATATTAGTTATATATGTTAATAGTTTACTTAAATACTTAGAAATATACATCTATGCTTATTATTTTGAACTCTGCCATCTTAGATGAACACGCACTGATGCTTTTACATATAGTTTCTTATAAATTATGTACTAATAAATATTACAATTAATTTTTAATAGCTTAGGTTATTATGATTATTGGCCATTGTATTAAATAATTCAAAACATATTTAAAATTTGAGTAGGAAATGTGTTGGTAGAAATGTAGACACGTGTAGTTACTATAATTCTAAACATCTCATCTGTTTAATTTATGTATATACATATATGATCTAAGTTGGCGTTTATAATACATAGTATATAAATACAGTTTATTTATTTTAATTGTATTAAAAATATTTTTACAGATTACTGGACTCACATTGATAACTCGTGTGGAGACCCAGGGTCTTTAGTTATTTTTTTAAATGTATATATAAAGTATACACAACACAAACAAATTTTAGCTTTTATCTACCATGATTTTTTGATAACATAATAAAATGATCAAAAATTGTAATGTCTTATAAATCATTTCAATTCTTATTTCTATTACTAAATATACATGATTCTAATAAAATTCATACCTACTTATTAAACCATTTGTATTGTAGTTTAATCTTCAAACATAATATATTCTATAGAAGAAAAATACTTGACATAATAAATTATTTGAAATACCTAGTATCGAAATAAGTAACATGAATGATAATAATTTAATTTTTTACACAACAATTCGTTTTTAATTAAAATTTAATTTCTAATAATCAACTATCAGGTGACGCTCTGATTGTACCTATATTGGCTCAAGATGTATAGGTATATTAGCTTTTCCTACATGCATATACATAGTACCTAGGTATACGTACACCTATAATAATTTAGGTGTATTATATTATACAATATAATATATTGAATAACTTTAAAAACATACAAACGATTTATGATGTATTATAAAAAATCAACATGTATAAGTATAACTATTACCACGACTACGAACTACTGTGAACACAGATGCACTTACATCCATATATTATGTGTTTGCCTTGAATAAATAATATTTGTCGTTTTTTGGTTTCTTATCAATTTACATGGCTTATAGTAATAACTTTTTACATCCCTATCTATATAGAGGGTATCTATAATAGTAGATACTGTCTCAACTAGTCATTACTATTATTGTGTATACTTTTCAATTAAGTAGATTTTGAGGTACTTTATATCTAGATATTACTACATAAGATACATTTTCAATGTTAATATTTACATATTCATTTTAAATTTTACAGTATTCAGGTCATTATATTATTATATAATTTGATATTTTGATATATAATATTAACTAAAAAAAAAATACATCTGTTGTTCAATCGATTGATCAGATGAATTATACATAAATATATATACCTGTATAAGAAGACGTCTTAAAATTGTGTAAAATATCCATAGATAATAGATTGATATATTTAACCACCGTTAATGCATTTACAAAAAATGTAACCGTTTATAGAACTGCAATAACTGATTCATTAATTTAACCAGCTATAGACATGAATTATCTATTATTATTTTTTTTTTTTCTATAATAACTAAAAGACTTCAGGAACTATAATGGAATTATATATTTTTAATTTTAATATATGTACATGTATAATGCTGCTTCACCTTAATCATTAATTATATATATATAACATATTATATACCTACTTTAGTGTTTTGCACATACATGTTATAATATTATAACAGTTTTTATTACATAGGTATAATATATTTATATATAATTTTTGGAAATTATTTTTAATATTAATAATAATACAAATTACAGAAAAGATAGAATTTTTTATTCTTGTTAGAATATCTGAAGTATTGAATAAAATTATAGTGTTTACATTGATTATTCTTTAACCGCTATTTTTGTTTAGAAATCAAAAACCCGTTTAATTTATAAGTGACGTTTCACGTACAGTTGCATATTATACGACATATTTTATATCATTATAATAATAAACAAATAATTTTAAAGTAATAATCATAATAAAGTAACATTAAATGTTTTTATCAAAATAGAATGTTACCCTACAGTTGATATATGTTATGGATTGGATATTTGGATGTATGTATGACGCATTATACGTATTATAGAAACTTGTTATGCTAATATTTAAATAACTACAATTTAGGTAAACTAAACTAATCTAAATTTTTTTTATTAAAGATATTAATTATATACTTTTTTTTGCTCTCGTATATGTATATTTGAAGAAAAAAGATAATATCTTACGAGTTTTAATTTTTCTAATTGGAGTTAATCAGCTTTATATCTCTTGGTATAGCCGAAAATATTGGTAAAACACATCTGTGAAGACTTCTTTCCCACGAAAATCAAAATTTATGGATCCCAAAACCATAGGTGATTAACATACAAATTTAATGTAGTTGTAGACGTTGTAGTAAGTAAACCTACATACATATATGCATAATATTTTTGGTCTACGCTCTTGTTTCTTATCAAGGTCTTGAATATTTTATACATTATAAATTATTATCATACAATAAACCAAACTTATTGCTATAGTTAACTTCGAAAGGTTCGAACATCAGTTATTCAGTTCTATGTTATAGGTGCTATAAGGGATGCATCGATGCTTCCTAGTTCCTCTAATGTATCTTTAATATAGGGCCAAGGTGAAAATATTCTCACATTAACTTGATTATGTATGAATATAGGTATGGACCAAGGTTAAACCTATTATCTGACATTACCAAATATAATGTACCCGCATCTGTATCAACTAATATAATAATGCTTATATAGATTCTTAATATATGATCATAAAGTTCTGTTATTGAGCGTCGACTCATTGACTTCAGCAGTCTTTTGTGTAATTTACGTATACCTACACACATTTTTAAAAGATTTCTACACAAGGTATTATATATATAATTAATTGGTTTAGTCACTAGTTACTAGTTAGTATATTTATTTAATTTAGAGATTTTGTATAGGTACACAATTAATTTTTATTATACTAACTATGTTTAAGAATATACCTATATACCACACAAATTTGTATTTTAAATTCATAGTAGCCTTAGAGACATAGATATAGATTCTATACATTATTAATGAGACACCTATAACCTATATTAATATTAGCAATGATCACACATTATAGCGTGCTTCTATAATAACGTGGCTTTTATAATTTTACTGCCATGTGTGTGAGTATCATAGATTATTATAATATATAGCCAAATAAGTACATCGTTCGCAAATAACACATAAGTATGTTAAAAGTATTGCATTTTAACTTATATCATTTATCAGAAACAATATTTTAATGTGAAATTAAAATTAACTACGAATAGGTACTTAAAACTTGTTATGATAATTATCGCACTCGCTTATTTAGTAGATAAAGATAAGTTGTATGGATGAATTTTAATTTATTAAAAGTATATATATATAGATAAATACTTATACCTAACTATTACATTAAATTCATATTGTTTTTAAAATATAATCATGATTTTAACAAAATACGAACTATGCAACCAAGGAACAGCATTTTTTTTAACACTTAAATATAACTACATATATAAATACATACATTATACATATACATGAACTATCATATGATATAGTTGGGAATCCTTACTGCATCTATCAACTATATTTGACATCATTGTGTTGGGATAGCAATATTATAATATAGTTTGATTGATTTAACCTGATTATTAGATTGGAATTTTATTAATTTTTATTTAATTATGTATGTAAGTTGAGTAAGTTTTATAATAAGTATAGTCTATAATAATAGCGGGAATTAATATTTTCTAAGATTAAAAAAAAAATAAAAAACTTATAATATTCTCCTCTCTCAGAATCGAACCCGATATACCAGCTTGCCAATTTTAATATTTACAAATTCGTAATGGGCTTAGTAATATACATAATAATATACAAAATAGTAAAAAAATATACATATTATATGGTAATTTAGTAAATGCCTAATACATATAGGCACGTGCTTGTAGTGCTACAATAAAATAAAAATGTATATATATAGGCATTATTATAGCCACGTACGTGGTATACACATGTATATTAACATTAAATTCCTATTTATATTATGTAAACAAAACCATGTAAATATGTATTTTAATATTATTTTGTTTTACCTCATAGTCTATATCTATTGACTATTATATTATGGTTATTGGATGTATACAAGGATATATAAGGGCAAATATTATAAACTATTTAAAATATGCATAATTTTTTTTTAAATTTTGTTCGATTGCTTATCAATTTAAAATGTTCAACGTAATAAAATGTACATATATATACATTAATAAATAAATTTGTGTTTATAGTTTTTCTAATACATATATAAATATGTAATAAAATAATAACTTATATTGTATCTACAGAATTTTGTTTCTTATGTACCTAATTATAATAATAATAATAACAATATTATTAAAACTCTTAAAAAATTATAGCCAATATGTACCTACTACTTTTATAGTACTTGTTACTATTACCTATATATTATAAGCAAAAGATGTATATATATCCATAAATATATTTAATGTACTTTACTTATATGCACAATTTATTATATACTTAGTATCTGTATAAAATGAGGAAACCACTTAATAGTTAATACATACTTTCACACTATGCATTATTATCATACATTGATGTGCGTATTTGAATTATAGGTAGTTACCTATAATATATTTATGCTATAAATTAAAAATATTATAATTTTGTATGATAGAATAAGTAATATACCTACTGCTGATGTAGGTACCTTTACCTATATAGGTATAGCTTAATAAATTTGAATAAAGATGCGATACGTATATTATACATCTAAATATTCAGTGTATTATTATAAGGACGTAAAATTACATATACAACCTTGAATACAAAAAAAAACTGTTGTATACTAAGATATATTTAGGTATAAATACTATCCTTCAAGTCAGTGGCGTAGAATTAGGGGTTGGCTCTTGGGCCAAGGCCCATACTGAAATTTTAGGTTCAACTAAAACATTGCATGCATAATGCTTTATTATTCAACAGGTACTAGGTGTATATATATACTATTTTATACATAACCATCATACTTTATGGAACGTATACCTATACGTAATTACTAATTTTTATGCCATAACTATAACTATCTAAGGTTTTTCTGTTTTTTGATAATCTATATATATATTATATGAATTATGAAATTTAGAATTTAATTATACCTATACCTTAATATTTATAGACAAGTGATACCCATTATCGGTTAAGAGTTATGTTCACATACGTCGACGGTGCGTTTTATTTTGTTAGAAATAGATTTCCATTAGTTATTATACTAGCTGTTGTAGGTATTATACTCGTATTTACATTGTTTACTGTAAGGAGTTTTCATCACTATATAGGTTCCCGCAATTAAAATCTTTTTGAGGAATCTACATGAAAATATTTTATTGTCAAAATACTTGCTTTGATGATCGTAATATATCATGATTCATTAAATAAAATATAGATCACATGTCTACAGTATTTTAAAAATATATAAAAATTAATTTTTATACATTTTTTTTAAAAATACAAATGCGCAATATCTATTTGTATTGTTTGTTGATTTAAATTCAACCACCTGACTCAATAATTAAGGTATATTTGGCTAAATGTTGGTGCTATAATATGCTTAATTGTAGTTAATTGACTCATAATGAAAATAATTCATATACACGCGACACGTCACTGCTGCACTTTATATACTTAAATTTGTATCTGAAATTGTACATATTTCACGTAAGAGTTTCTTGTATAGGCATGTATAGTCAAGTAAATATATTATTAAATATATCTAGTATCATAATATATAGGTAATATAGGTATATTTAATATAAATTTAATGAATATATTTTCGTCCAGCACCCATGTACCTTAAATGCATAAGAGTTTTATATACAAATGCAGATGTTATATGCAGATAATCTACTAGCTACTTCCTGTGTATAGATAAATACATTACACAATTTTTCAGGGTTTGAATGTGCATTTCTGCAGTGATAGATAAATGTATGTAGACTTTATTATTATATAATCGGTAGGCATCACAATATTTACGAAATGAATGCGTGGAAAGATACCTATTTAATAATATAACGAGTAGGTAACTGCAGTAGCTTATAAGGTAAGTATAGGTAACCTGTATACTTATGTAAATATTTGGGTTTGTATATGTGGTATCGATATGCATATAGACGAGTAGGTAGGTAGGTATATATTGGTATCGAAAAACCGTTTTCTCGTGACCAGAGAAAAAATAGGGGCGCGATGTCATCACGTCTGACATAAATCGAATCCGCCCAAACACTAACCGCTGCGCGTGCATTAGTAACGCGTTTTTGTGTGCATTTTTTTTCGTTCAAAATTCTCACCGTTAAGACGATGCCCGCCACTGCCGGGCACTGCACCGCCAAGTGCGACCCCTGCCGGGGTATTGAGCAGCAGGCGCGGTCGAGCGACCGGTGCGATCGATGCGGCCAACGAATGGTATGGCTAGAACACGCCCGCCGGGGCGGAGCTCGACACGCCTGCCCGCCGAACGATCGTGGCCCGTCGGTGAGGTTCGGCACAAGTCGCCCGCCAGCCCGCCGCCGCTCTATCGCAGTGCCGCCGTCATCGTCAGTACGTCGCCGTTATTCGCGCGTATCTGTCGCTAGTTGAAGTGCGTCGTCCCGCGTTCTCATTCTTTGTTTGTTATCCAACACAGCCAACTCGCAGTGGCTCCAGTCTGTCGTCGCGGAGTTGAACGTGTGTTCGGCTAAGATTTCGTAGCCATGATCGGAATATCCGACAAGTGCGGTCCGATAAACGTATGCGAAACGAGAAAAATTATATAACAGAAAATTTCTCCGAACCCGTCGTCCGGTTGTGGGGTATAAAATAAGAAGAAAAAATAAATAATATCAGAACCCGACCCAAAATTTCGTTCTCGCTCACACCGGTGGTGGCACCAGACCCGCGGATATGGCGTTCTTCTTTTGTGGTAGGTATTGTTGGAGATTTACGTTACTATAATATTATATTATTATATTTTTTTCGTCGATCCATAACACGTCGTCGTCGTCGTCGTTGTTGTTATTATTATTGTCGCGTACGCTATTGGTTGGACGACGTGTTTCGTACTGCGGGCCATATATACACATATATATATATATATATTATTAGGTCGTATTATAAACCTATGGTCGTACGTATACATATATTATATTATATACAGTGTGCGTGTGCCAACAACACTTACTGGCGTTGATTACGTGAATACTAGTTTTTAAAGCAGTTGAGAAAAGAAAACCGTTGTAGACGGACTGCTGCAGCTGCGACCGTGGTTTTTCGAAAGTATATAGTCGACAAACAACGCGCTTAAGCGCTGTCGAGAGGGGAGAAAAATACGACCTTCCCCTCCCTGGCCACCCCGAAATCCGCCCATTCTGTGAGGTTCCATTTATCATCTTAAGCGTTTTAGCACAGCGTTTGTTTTCACCTCAAATTGTGCCCATGTTATAATTACAGTGTAGGTATGAAAATGTAGTATGTCATATTATATACGTACTTGCTCGGTTGTAACTGCAGTTGAAGTCGTCGTACGCGGATCGGGTCCGTCGCTGATAAAAATCCCTCCGGCGGCGTCTGCAATGATGTCTCGTACTCGCGCGTGCCATCGAAAACGGTTTAGGTACCTACGCAGAAAACTCGCCGTGTAATTCATCTCGTTTGCGGGTGGGCACGTGCACGCGCGCGGATGATGCATACGAAAATGTGTTATGTTTATGTAAATGCGTTTTAAAAACGTATACCAATAATATTATATCTATTAGAAACCTACCTGCGAGTGGCGACGAGGTTTTTTTTTTCATCCCGTCGCGGTTTATACCAGCGCGTGCGGTGTGTAAACTCTGGTGTAAACTGCGTCAGTGCGCTCCGTGATGCACTTAAATTATATATGTAATAATGATTTAATTATATATATATGTATATTATTTATACAATTTTTTGAATGATGCATTATTCGTTATTATGCGTATTACACTTCTACGCGGTGAACGTGTGTGTAGACGTCGTCACGCGTAATTACTGTTATTGTTGTGTTTAAATATTGGACCTATTTATAATATTATAGTGCCACATTGCCCACATTCGATTGTTCTTGTTATCAAATCGTTCGGTCAACGGTATAAGATGATATTAGACGTTAAACTTTTATGGTTCGGTCGTTTTTGCTCTCGTATCATTACGTCGTCCGTTTGATAACGCAACTTTTGTTTATAATTCTGCGATTAACATTCAGAGGCTTTTTGTTGATTATTTTCTCATTTTTTATCTCATCTCATTATAATCTCCGCCGCCCCGGACGATGGACCAGACAGACTCCTGCCGGCGCTGTTGATTGTTGAGCCCGACCACAGAGGAATAATTATCGCACACACACACACACGCATACGCATACGCCTGACTTGTACGCCCCCTCCACTCTCTCCTCAACAGTGTCACTCTCTCGACTCCCACAGTTATGTGCTGCTCACACAGCCCCATACGAAATAACAATAATAATAATAATGACTCGTATACGACTCACACACCGCGTCTTGTATATCATAATATATTTCGTCGACTACCAAATTATCTATTTAAATATTAAGCCAACTTGAAGTTTTATAATTGTTTTCATTTGATTGCATAGGTAATATAATATATTATATTATGTATTTATATTGTACTTATTTCTGTTAAAACACTTGCAAGTGCTATAAATTGTTCAACATTAGGTTATGCCTATATAATGTATATGTGAAGGAAATGCATTTCATTTGTATTATATAATATAGATTCAATACATTTTGTTGAAGAGATTGAAAATATTTTGTTAAGTATTAGTTGGATAAAATAATTTGATCTAAAATTACAATTTTTAACATATATTTTAATTTAATATCAAATGAGTTTGATTAGCCACTATCATGCTTGGTTATTGATAATATTTTAAACTAAATGTATTAGTTTCTTTTTTTGATTCTGATATAACTATAATTTAGAAAGTGAAGACAAAGCAACCAATTTAATTAAGGATCACAGAAATTAATTCACAAGATAATATATATATAATATACCGATATTACCTTCCTATATATAATATAAAGTATAAATATTGTAAGAATGATGGTTTAATCTTTAATGCTCTTTGTGTCATTAAATTAAGTTCATATGAAAATTATTGTTTACACACAGATATTTTCTACAAAAAGTCTAATACAAAAATATAATCATTTGTTGTTTTGAAAGAATTTGTGATAGATTTACTGTGGATACTTATCTTTCAGAAAATATAAAATAAAATTTATACATTGTGGACAATAGACGTTGACTTACTACGACTTAATTACATAAATATATGTATGATTGATTTTGTAAATTAAATTTTTATGATGTACCTTAGTAGTATAGGTATTATTATTAATTTGTGTTTATATTTTATACTTTACAAAAATCATAACCTCTGCCATTGCCCATTACCGTATCCCATCACATAATGTATCATATATTTTTTGCTACATATCTTATTGGAATTTCAGTAGACTAGATCATACATTTAATAAAATTGTATTTGATTAGGAAAATAGTTGGATATTTATTATATTATATTCAAATTTACAAATTTAAGTCGGTAATCACTTATTATAGGTAATATTTATGTACCTATTATCTTCATTTCATATTTAAGTATAAAATAAAATATAATTTGTAGGTTGCTGCAGTATTAACATAATATAATATACTATATAGGTATAAAAAAAGTTGACTTTAATTTGTATTTTATAGTGAAATCATAGATTTATTTTTCGTATTTTTTAAATATTATTAATATATTAATTTTTATATTGTTATGTAACTACTATATTATAGCACATTGTAAGTAGTTTTTAATTATAGTCTATAAAGGTTATTAATATTATTATGATACACCCATTAGCCATTAATAATATAAAATATATGAACAATTATTTAAAAAATCCAAAAACAATATTTTTACTTTTATTGTAATAATACTATTAAAATTTGAATAGATACATTATAGAATATTCATAAATATAAAATAAATACTCCCTATAAATTTAAAATAAAAGTAATTAAAGTGGTTTGGTGTGGCTTCAGTGACAAATATGTTCTGAGTACTAGCAACAGTCGGTGGTACTAGTTCCCGGATGGGTGACCACCAGGATTCTTAGTAACAAAGACTTGCCACACATTATACATATTCAAAACCTACCGCCCCTCTCCACCCGTTAAAAACAAATTATCATAGTTGCAGACTCAAGATCAATAAATAATAATAATAATTTTTAAAAATAATATCTTACAAACATTTAAGCTTTTATACAATTATAGGTATACAAAGATCTGATGTTGAGCATTTGTATTGCACTTCCCATAATTTGGTATAAAGTCGTAAATACTAAGTAGCATTGTTCTATAATAACGTGTGATGCATTAGTATTATTATACATATATGATAAATTAGAACGCAATCATCAAATTATTATACGTACAATTTAGTTTATTATAAAAATAATATTCATATTTTTATGGGACTTTTAAAATGTTTAAGTTCCTCGTAACAAAAATGAATAATAAGTGTTATTTTATGTTATAATAAAATTGTATATATGTTAAAGTCTTTACTAAAGTCTTAGACTAAAAACCTGTTGACCTTTTTAATTCATCAAGGAATCTATTTTGATTAGATTGGTACCACTAATTTAGTTATAACTAAAATAATTTCGTCAATAACAGTTTAGTTCACTATTTTGTTTCGCATTTTTCTTTGATAAGGTCCATTAGAGAATATAATATAATGGCTAATGACAACATTTAAAAAAAAAATCATCTTATGTCCGGACATAAAATTACACCTAGATAAAATTCATAATTGGTAGAAAAGTACGCTGTGATTGGCTTAAATTTAAAAGAGCAGTTCATATTTTAGAACACGTGGTGTCCATAAATTGACGTTAATGTAACTGTAAAAGCGTTAAAATCTACTGTTGAAATTTTGGTATTAAGGGTAGACCGACCTGCGATCTTTGAAAAGAAAAACGCACTAAACTCCTCCCAGGACTCACACCGGCTTCTGCTCATCTTTAATAGTTTCAATGAAATTTATACACATGTATATTAGTATATTCAAGAAAAATATCTAGTCCTATACGATTATACGTATTACGTACGAAAGAATCTTTGTCATCTATTGGTTTATAACCTATATACATTATCCGTTAATCCAGTGTGCGTTCCAATGTAAATCTTATAATGATATTGTTTGACGAAAAAAAACATTTCTACTTATTGTAAATTTATTTATGTATTGCTTTTTTTATAATATATATATTTCTGTAGCTTCGCCCGGTAGTGCAACCGAACAACTCATGACTCAAGGAGCGTTCAAAATTCGGCCTGGACAAATTGGTACACCTATGATACAAAATGGTGACCCTAACCGTAAGTAAAAACATATTTTTGTGATATATTTATTAATATTTAATATTATTTTATTTCGCCGACAATATTCACGTATATCTTATGCGAAGTAAAAAAAAAAAAATACAACGAAATCGAACAATAATAATAATATTATTATTCGATCATCGTATCTTGATCGGTGGTATACGATGATAATAATATGCGAATGCATCTACCATGCATGTGTATAGGGTGTGGTCCATTTATGATTTACTTTTAATATACATGGTGTGAGTCACTCACAGGCGAGGGCGAAAAATTGCAGAACATATGTAGTGGCATAATAATACATCCCGCCAACTCGTTTATCCACAATATTCGATAATTTATATACTGTACAATTGTACTTATACGCTGTACGACAGTTTCTATGGCGTTTATCCACGTTGAATGTTCCATGTAGACCATTGAACAAGAAAAACAACGCGACCATATACCGTCATACCAGCCCTTCTATATGGCATGGCCCAAGCATACCATGCGTTGCTTTAGGACGGCATATAATCTTAAAGGAATTTAAGGTGGCAAAATTAAATAAAATTGCTAAAGAAGAAGCGGCATTAAGATGTCCGTTATACAACTGACAATATCTAATGACGGGCATGTGTATATGAGGCTACATATATATAAAATATAAGGTCGTTGCAGAAATATTTGATTTATCCCTCGTCTCTCCTATAACTATATACCTACCATAATATAATACTCCTGCAGGCACTATACTCATACAAAATGACGTGCGTTATTATATATTATTATTATTATTATTATTATGCAACTCTTATATTCCTCTGGTCGGGACAGGTGAAGTGGCCATTAGTTTTGCGTCGAGGCGAACCGCCGCTATACCATACATATATATATATAATAATCCATCGGCATGTCCGTCATGAAACCCCAACTTCTTCCCCAACGTAATTTCGTTGTTTTCCTAGTGGTGGCTGTAAGCGCACTGGTGCAAACGCATTAATTTTTAATCACACGTAATTAGCGTGATTATACAGATGTACCTACAGATCCCGTAATTGTTTTGCATCAACTATGTTCTCTGGATATTATGTACTATGGTGTATTATGCATTTAGCGATATGCCCGCCAATAATTATATGTTTTTCTATAACGTATTGTTTGTGTTATGTGTACATATAATATATATGAAACTATTACTTTGAAGATAAGATTTATCTTTATGCTTGGAAAATGGATTAATTGAAAATTCAGGATAATGGGGTACTCGGGTAGTTAAAGAACTGTATAAGATAAAACTGAATAAACTTTTTAGTTTTTAAATATATTTACTTATAAGTTATAAATTTTAATATATCAAATATCAAGTTGAATGAGTTATTATTAATTATCGAATATAATAACCAAACTTTAGAGTGTATACCTATATTTTATATACTATCCTATGGCTCTGCCAAAGTGCCAACCGTATTGAATTTTCTTCAAACAAAATATGTCACAGTTCCTTTAATTGTATTATTATTATTTTGTGTCCGTTTTTTTATACGATATATTATATAAGTACGTATACAGATAAAATATCCTATACAGAGTAGATTTATTGGTACACTACCAAACGCTGTGCAACATTCTATTTTTTAATAATTTTTGTTTCACATAAACATAATATGAAATAATTAAACGCTCGTCCCACGATTTCCGTCCACTTTAGTTTACGCATACTGTCTATAAATGGAAGGTATCGAATATTTTCACAATATAGATGATTGGAATGTACTTAATAAGTAGTTTTTATTTTGATAATGTATATTAATATATTGTCTACTTTCAAATGGATTTATAATAGCGGCAAAGCATTTGAATTCGATGCAAATATATGTATAAATTATAATATAAATTATATTTTGCAATCTATACTATATTTCAACCCTCCCACCAAAAGGTCCCTAAGGGCAATAGCAACATAAAAACGAAAAAACCTATTTAGAGGGGAATATTGTGTCCCATCTGGTTAAACTCATGTTCTGCCTATATTATAACCTATACGTTTACATTATTCCAAGCATTATTCTGAACGTTCAATGAGCTGAAGAAATTGTATTTTTCAATCTTATTTAAAAAATGATTAAACCATGATTTATAATTATTAATCTTCAAATTATTTACTCCAAATATTAATTATATCTATTAATTATTTCTTCAATTATGAGTTAAGACTCAAGTTTAAAAAAAATATTTGTATTATGAATTAATTATATTGAATATTAATTTTTTTAATTAATTTTTTTTTTCAAAATGTAAACTCTTACACGAATAACCTTTTAACGTAACGTGAATCATCGTTAAATGTAAATTCCTACACCAAAAACCTTTTTATATTTTTACCTGAAAATCAAAGATACTGTAATCTCCTACATGGACATTTTTGGAGTTGAAAAGCTCAAAAACCTAAAATTGATCATAACTTGAAAATAATAAATATTAGGTATATAAAATACAAAAACTAATAAAATATGAATTTATTGATACACAAAAAAAATAAATATATACGAGTAGAAATTTTATGTTTAGAGTTTACCTCCAAAGTATGCAACAAAAATAAACGTAAATGATTAAGATTATTGTTTTATTAAATTTTTTTTTTTCAAACAATTTTTGTTTTAAGTTTGTACTTTTGTATAATATTGTGTATTAATGTTACAAGAGTTAACACTATCTTTTGTTGGAGATTATCATCCCAATTTTATCTACAATTAAGTATTTAGTATGATATAATATTACTCATAATAATTTTCTTAATTTTAGTAGTGTACACTGTAGGTTGGAAACTATTGTATTATCCGTGTTTGATATTCAGTCGGTCCGGTGCAGGTAACAGGGCTACAACATTGCTATGTATACAACGGACTGTTAACATTCCTTTTCCGACTATAATCTAATTCAAATATGTAAAGGTCGCCGTTTGTAGGAACTGGCAAACAATCGAATCGTTGTTATCGGGCAAACAAGTGACCTAAAGGGAACAAAAAAAAAACCCTCGTCAACCATATCTGAGATAATATCTAACGTACTCAGCCTTATACAAACAGGTTTTGCTGTTCATAAAACAAAAACGTTTTAGAGGGATAAGTCACTTATTTTAAATTTTTTCTTTATGTTAACTTAAAAATTATAACTTATCCCCTGTTGGACTCGAATAAAAATAAAAATTTGTAAAATTGTACTAACAGTCTGTCACATAATCACGGAATGTCTCCAATTTACTATAAACGACAAAATTCAAACGTACCCATCACGTTGGACGCAGCTCTTGGACCAGACTCTAGCTATCACCATCGCAATGGTTCTCAAATTCTTAAAAAAAAACCAATATATTCATTGTTCAATAAAAAAAAATAATAAAGCTGTGATTTAATTAAAAATAATTAGGATTTAAGTACAGATTTATTTTAAGTTTCATATTTGTATAGGGGTCAAACTGTATCCTCATTTAAATTAAATACTATACTTATCATTGGCAAATTGTACTCTTAATAATAATAGTCTGTAAAAGATATACATTAGGTTTAGGGAATCATAGAAATTTGTAAGATTAAAGGCCTACTGAATGTACTACATTCAATGTAGTAAGTATTTTAATTGAAATAAATAAAAGAAATACTTGCTAAATTAAATTATGAAACATCTTAATATTAAATCTTAACATATACATATATTAGTTTATTTTTATTTTTGTAAATATATTTAACAAAAAATCTTTATTATCCCTTACTGAGGCAAACAATGAATAAATAAATAACAAGATAAAAACTAATAATTTAAATAAAATTGGAATTTAGATATAATTATGTTGGATATAATTCCGTTCTGGACTCCAGTATATAACTTTTAGTCATAATTAGAGTGGGAGTTCTTTAAGCTATTTCCCTGCTACTTTATTGGTGAGGTATAGATCATTCAAGGTACATCCAAACGTGAATAAGTCGGATTTGTTGATTATAATATTATGTATTCATCGTTTGTCTGGTTGCTTCATATTGTTATTTTTCCGAGTCTTTAAAAGTCAATTTTTTTTCACAAACTCACAGAACATCTTCTGTCTATTGCGGTATCAATTTAATATTTTCCTTTCTTTCCGGCATAGTTTATACACCGAGGTACCAGAAATGTATTAAGTTATTGTTCAACCTTTCAACCCAATCTGATTTTTCCATGATAGCTATTTTTATTCTTAAATGTCTTATTTTCTTTCTGTACCTAACTTTTCAGCTGCCTACAGCAAAAACATTGCTTGTGATTTAAGGCTAGATTTTGAGAGGTTGCATAAAATGAAGTTTATTGGTAAGTTTTGGTTATTGTATGATTGGCAAATTTGGCTTTCAGAGATTCTTTGCGTCTTGGTGTTGGTGCACCAACCATGGTAGAATATCACTGACAAGAATATACCAGTCTATGAAAAGCTCTGTATAAGTCAAAGATAGGTAAGTAGGTATATTAAATCTTGAAAAGTGATATTTTGAGTTAACCATAAACTTTGTTATGACTAATAGTTTTGAAGCAGAGAACAAAGATTTTTATTTTATTTGAAATGTTTTATTTTTTTCGAATCAAAATTCATCGTTCAATTTTATATAGTTCGCTAAATACATTTTGTGAATATAAAAAAAAATAAAATTATACTTACATATTTTTGATTTTTATTCGTAATTAGTAATAACATTATAATAATTTATACCTAATTATAACATTATATTATATCCTGTAAATCAAAAAAAAAATTTTAATTTAAATTCACTGTAAAAAAAAAGTGTTCATTTGTTTTTTTTTTTCAAAATATTATTAGGGTTGTAAAATGTTTTAAAAGAATTTTGTTTACCACATTTACACTAAGTACGTAATAAGTTGGTATATGTAGATAGGTTAAACTCGGATTTTAGCTATTATGCTTATAGTTCAGTTTTAAAAGCTTAATACTTTTTCATAATAATTGATTTCCACTCTATTGTATCTTTTTTTTTTTTTAATTTAATTGCATATTTGTTATATGATGGCTCATTTAATTTCTATATCTTACTTTAAAGCATCATATTTTATCTAATTTTATAATCTACAGCCGATGTTAGGTATATATGATGTTTTTAATTTTTTTTGCCTCTATTAAAATAGTATAATTTATTATATTAGGTTTATAACAACTATATAAGTGGATTATTAATTTAAATTCACGTGTTTTCAAAATAAAACAAATACTTATAATAGTAGGTATATCAATGTATCTATAAAAATCAAGTATAGTAAAATATTATTATTATATATAGCTATATTACTATAGTGATATTATTACATATTATATAATATTATTTTACACGGTTTATTAAAATTTGTATTTATTGTTTATAATAATATTAGTTATACCGATTCTTGTTCCATTACGTACCCGTATATTTATTGTGGTCTAAGTTGGTAATTTTAGTAGTCTGTGTCAGTGTTGGCTTGATTTATTACTGTTCATAGTCTACCAAAACAACAAGGGGAAACCTAATTTTTACTTCTATTTCCTAAAAAAAAACAATTGAAATTGAACTTTGGGTGTATTCCTTTGAACACAATATAAAAATATGTATACAAATTTATAGTACATTATGAAGCCTTGTAGTAATAAAAGTAATATGAAATAACATAATATAACCGTTGTGGATAGTGAAAAGAGTTGCCTAGCCTATAATTTAGCCAGTTATTGTGCAGCTATATACTGCGCCCACCCCCGCCGATCTCATGCTGCGCCTAAGCAATTTACGACACATATATTTATATATGTATATATATTTTCATCCCGAGTACTTACTACTCGCTAGTGGTGGGAGACAGGGTCTGCTATCGTCCGCGTCATTATATTGTGTATCGTATGTATATTTGCAGCACGTTGTATATTTTTATGTGTGAGTACGTATACGTTTTGTATAACACATAAACACCAATGTCTTCCAAAGATCACTTGTCGTTCTAACACCATGAGGTTTTTTCATGGCTCGTGGTATACGAAATTATTTTATTTTAATCCGTGCAGTTTGATTCTATTAAAAAAAAAATATATATAATCACGGTAATTAATCTTTAGTAGCAATGTTATTATTATATTAACTATTGCTAGTTCGCTTTGTTCAAATTTTTTAAAATGTACTAAATTATTGAAACATAAAATTAGTTATTTAATAGTTGTACCTATATTATATCAGGTTAATTTTTATCGGTAACATGACACTTAATATTATAAAAATGCATTAATTTCATTTATTTTAATATATATTGCAGCTATATAATGGCATGTTTTTAATAATTATAACTCATAAGTAAAACAAAATAATAATGACTAATGAGGTATTATTAACATATTGTAGTTGAAGGAGTTATGAGTTTATGACTTATTACTTTATGAGTGTTCATTGTTTTTCCTCTCGTTAGAACTATTTTTTTTTAAATTTACAATTAATATTGATATGTAAATTAGTTAATATCTATATGTTTGCGTGTACTGATATACTGGTACAATAATTGAAGGATATAAATAATTATTGTTCTAAACACTATTATTTTACTTTTTAAAATAAAATTTAGTTCACCAAATCATTTAGGTAGATATGTGTAAAAATAATATAGATACTATTATAATTTTTTTACTAGTACGTTGTATTTTCTTTTTTAATCCGAAATACCTACATTTAAATTGTGTCGGTAATTATATCTGTTAATCGAAAATTATTTAAACTAAGTTAAATTAACTTAATTAAATGAATAATTAAGTTAAATACTAATAAAACAAAAATAACAGGTCTAAGGTTCTACCATGCACGTCAAATATGTACAGATAAATTCATTCACTTTACTTTATTAACTGATTGTACTCATTTTGTAAAATTGTATTAGCACGCAATAAAGATTAAGTTTGTTTTATACACACACTGTAGTAAAAAAACAGCTATTATAATGCTCCTGTGTTTCGTTGATTAATTTCATAACGTGTTTTTGACATGTTCGATCTGGCAGTGGAACAAATGCACTTTAGCCCTAAATAATAATATTTTATAAACCGTTCTTCGTTCCAGAATTTATATTTTAACCCGTATCAGAAGAAAATCTGAACTCTTCTATTCTATTAACTAATTTCCCACGATCTGGACTCTGGATACAGTTGATAAAACTGCGGGTACCCGTCCAATAATTATCTTATAAGTTCACTTATTGAATTAATATACACTAGAAAAAAACATTTGATATAAGAATATTTGAAATTAATTTCTGCTATCTACCGTGTGCATGTTGTGTATGTAATATATACCTATATTTAAAAAAAAAATGATGACTGCAAAATTGAAAATAGTAATATTAATATAATTAAAACCCATTCTTTTAGCGCGTATATACGACTTTAGTGCTATGTATAGCAGTATAAGTAGGTAATTCATTTTTTTTTCTATTACTCATAAGTCATAAGTATTTATATTTAGATAATTTTAATGTTTATAAATATGATTGTGTTCAGTATTATTATTTTTATGAATCTATAATTTTACTATATTACTATTGTTTGCCGTAAAAACACTTTTTAAATATTGACGTCTAACTAAACATGAAAATACATGTTGGTACACAAAGGTAAACGGTAAACTGGTAACATCGAAAAAGACTACTGTGATTATTATTTTCAATCAACGAAATACTTTCAAATTTATTATAGTAGTATTTGGTATTTTTAAATTTCTAACAATTATTTTCAATATTGGCTTTCGAAACGAATTCAGCTGAGCAAACATCGAGGCATTGTTGAAATCTAAGAAGGATGTGGTTATAATATAGGGAGTGGTTTGATGGAGATATCCCTTTTATTTACAAGGGTCGGCCAATGGTTGATGAATGGCCTCAGATGCACTTCAAAAGCTGTTGTGCACCCTATATAAAATTTAATTTTTCTCAATGTGTAATTATAGATGTTGTGACGTTTTAAAAAAAAATATGGAAGTTAGTTGATAATACGCATAACAAATAACAAAAAAATTATGTAACCAATATAATTTGAAAATTATTCCAATTTATAATTAGAAATTGAACGTAGATAAACTAGAAATCCGAAACAATTTAAATTAAAAAATGTAATTGTTTATATTTGTTGTATTTAATTTATTATGATTATTAAAATTGGTTTGTAAACAGTACGTATAATTGTACTAACGTAAGGTACCTACTTTAATTAAATTTTTTTTCTCGAAAATTAGGATGAAATATTTTTTTAAATTTTTGAACGTGTAAAAAATCTTGAAAACTAGTATCGATATGAAATGAATAAAAATCCATGATATCAAAATGTGTTATACAAATTTCATCCCCCATTAAAAGAAATGTTCTAATAATAAAAAAAGGAATCAAACATAGAATCCTACTGAATCTCAAAATAATTACAAGTATAAGCATCATTTTAAATTTCACATATTTATATTTTCAAAATTACCTGTATCTATCTTAATTTATAATTCATATAGCTATATATATAGGCACTCTTTTATTTCGAAAAACAGTTTTATATAACTAATGAAGTTATCGTACTGAAAATATATATTTATATTGGTGATACCGATACATAAAGTTCAATGTATTTATAGTCCCTAGACAATTAATTTAAACTAGTAATCAAAATAATGTAATATATGTCGGTACTATTTATTAATCATTTTAAATGTATATGCGTTAGCTTACCTTTCTATTATTCACAGACTTTTTAAAATTTGTGTATGAATATTTTACAATGTACCTACCTAAATAGTATTATTATTCATGCAGTTTAATGTGTAATAAAAAATTATAGTTATATTTTAGGAGTTATATAATTATAACTATTGGTTAAGTTAAGACAATAAGATGTGTAGTTAAACAGTTAAAACTTCATATTTGTACCTAAAATATCATTAACGTTTAAATATTGGATTTGTCTTCATATTATTGTACATTATGCGTATAATATAAGAATAAATCTTTTGACTAACTTCCTAATTTTGTCAAGATTGGTAGAAGTAATATTATATTTTAAATAAAATAAACTGTTTCCTTACAATATTATTGTTATCATATTAACAATAGAGTAGAATTTTAGTGATCAGTAACTAAATAATTAACAGTATGTATCGTTAGAAATTGTTCGTAAATGATTAATTTGTATAAACAAGTTGTAAATATAATAGAGAGCTTCCCACATTGAATAAAATATATAATAAAAAGTTAGAATACAAAACGGATGGGATGGTACCTATCAAAGTTGAATGAAATAATGCAGCTCATTTTATAAAAGTGTCCAGAACGCTGTGTTCATAACAAGATTATAAAATGATATCGTGATGGCTTTCATTTAGTATTTTAGTATTTATAACCGATAGGTAGTGGATGTGTCCCTGTACTCGTATCAATAGTATAGGTGTTGTATATACATATATAGAAAAAAATGACGTTGCATGAAGAAAAAAAGTTATAATAATACGCAAATTCGATTAAAAAAAAAAGTTTGTTGTCTAAGCGGGGGGGGGGGGGGGTCTATGGAGAAATAGTGAACAAAAAATATTGTTTAAATATGTTAGCTCCCACGTGGGGAAAATCGCTCGAGACGTGTATTAACGACGAGCGTACACTATATTATATTAAATAAATGAATTAATATGAAATGATTGTATACAGTAGAAGTATAACAGTCGTCAGTCGTAGCCCGAGTAATAAATGCGAGTGTGTTTGGTGTCTGTGTTATTGTACTAGCGTAAACGAACGATTCTCGGAGGCGACTAACTGAGAACCCCTGTTTGCTAGGGTTGTCCGCCCGAAGCGATCCAAGGGGCCCCGGCCGTTCGCCGGTGAACAGTTGGCTCGTGTATGTTTTTCAAGAATTGAAGTGTCAGTGTGCGCTCGGCAGCGGATGTACGGCGTAGTGCTTCTCAGAGTTGTGCGGTCATTGGTTTTCTTTTTCTGAATCGTATATTATTATTATGCGTTTCGTCGAAATTATGCCTCGGTGTAGTGCTACATGTTTTCCACTACCGACTAGATATAATGTATATATTGATGAGATATTCGGATGAATCTAATACTTTCATATTATATTATTTATTATAAGCGCATATAGTTTACCCGACATACCTCCAATTCAACAGGTTTATTTAATTGTTTACATTTATTTAATTATAATAATATAATATGTTGTTAACTTTTGAAAATGATTGTCGCAATATATTATTTTATAATTATTATATTCAAGTAGTAACTTTATGTTGTCGCTGTATAGCTTGCAATCGCAAGTACTGCGCAACATCGGTCACTGTGTGTATAGTGTGTGTGTGCGCGCGCGCGTGTATGTAAATATAATAATATCCGAGGGCGTTTCACGCTATATAACACGGCCTATTCCGCCGCTAAAACTTAATGGATCTTTTGATCTCACACGCTGCCGTCATTATCTGCTCAATTCAATGAAAGTTGGAATTTTTTCTATTCATAATAAAAAAAAAAATTGTTTCTTCAAGTAATAATATATTCAATATTTTAATGACTTATTTAGTTAATACTATTATAGTAGATACTGATATAACTGTTCATACATTACCGTAGATTTATTGTATAGGGTTTTAGGATGTCAATTTGAAACAATATTGGTATTATCTATACATGTATTGACTTATAGAGTTTTTTTTTTTTTTTAAATTGTTTATTGTGTTCTACGTACGTAGAGACGTTTCAAATTTCAGTATTCCTGTTCGATTATTGTTGTGCTAATAACGTTGTCTATTCGTTTTTTGACAAGGTACGATTATTTTTGAAATAAACTAATATTTTTTTTTTAATATATATTATTTTCAATGTAAATTTGTTTTGTTCAGAGAAACTATAAAATTTTAAAATTAATTGTATATTATACGTATTAACTATAAGTACTAAATTAATAAATACAAAATTAGATTTTCGCATAGAAAGTAGACAAAAGTAAAATAAAATTTGACTTTTCTGAAACATTTATGTTAAAATAAAAGTTGGTATAACTATTAAAACTAATTTTAATGATATAGTATACCTAATATGTTTTTCGATAAGAAAAAAGTCTAAATAATAAATTGCTTTAGTAAATCGTTAAATGATAACAATAAACCATTTTAACGGATACAGAAAATACTTTGGGTTGCTACTTCTTTTGTTATCTACTCGAATATTATACACATTATGCCACGAGTAAATATAATATAATATATGATATTATACATTATTCTGTAGAACATTCTATGAACATATTAAAATGTGTTGATCACGGATTATGTATTTATAAATTATTTTAGTTTCATGTAATAATATTCCTTTGGTTCTTAATGGTTTTCACACAGTAATTATTTACATACACTTTGGTATTACGGTTAAAATTATTAATTCTAAAATCGAATTGAAAATAGTAAATAGAATACCTATGTCGGCTCTATCACTTAACTGTATTAAATATTTTTCGTCAATAAACTCAATCAAACAAAATATGAATTTTTTGCATTTTAATTTTATGTCTATAAACATAATATATTATAATATGTTAAATGCTGAATTATTTTATGTAGTTGTAGGTGTACCATTTTTATGATATCGTCTTATATCTGGTTGATTATTAGCCTTATGCGTATTATATATTTAATGGACAGTAGTCAGGCACCTGTATTTTTGCTAAATGAATTCAACATTTTTATTGATGCTGAAATAAAAATTAAGCTATTGAGTATTGTAATACTGCGAATGTTTAATAATTATACGAAGAAAAAATACTTACTTTCCAGTAATAAAAAAATCATTTGGCGTTAAAGATATCTAAGTTTTTTCTAATATTAAATTTGACATGTTCGACAAATATTACACACTTTTTTGCTAATTATAAAAGTATAGCTATCGATTAATAATTACGCCAAAATGCCAGATGTTTGCTATCATAGCTTTAAAAAATTATCGTAATTGTTTATATTTTCATCAACAATCTCAATATAGTATGTGCTTAAATTTAAAAAATCCATTTTATAATTGAAATTTAAATTTACGGTTTTTAATTTAAAAAAAAGCTTTTATAACTGCGCTATCATTAAGTTGTTTTATGTAATAAATACTTAACTTTGTAAATGTTTTAATAAGAAAAAACTGATGATAACAAATACGACTAGTATTAAAAATAATTACAGTTATCCATTTTAAAAAGTAGTACAAACACGCTAACGTAGTAACACTAGTAACGTATTCCGACACACATTAAACCTATTATATAGCTATATTATTCTTGTTTAAAATATTTGTTGATAAAAATTAATTAAAATTAACTTTTAAGAATGCTGTAGTAATATGATTTTGCTATGAATTTTTATAGTTACCTATACTTATTTTATAAACAACAATAATGATAATAAATACACTTCCTTTGGCATTAAAGATTAAATTTTACGAATTAAATTAAATATGACTCGACTTAAGTCATTTATATGAAAATTAATTATTTTGCTATACGGTACACTGTACACATTACTTAAAAATAAATTTTGAAATGACTAAACAGAATTTTAATTTAAAATAATTTACCGATCATAAAAATAGTGTAATATTGGGTGATATTATCTACCAATATAGGATATCTGTATATACATATATGGAAAGAGAAGATTTAAGAATTATTATTCATCTCAAAATATCGTGCTAAAGTGCTCCACCTTTTACGTTATCAGATGCACAATTAGTCAACTGTTGATTTTTTAATGACAATTTAACTTTTAATTATTGTATCTTATATTTTCTTAAAATAATCGAAAAAGTAAAATAAAAGCAAATACATGAAATTAAATTAAATTTTTTTTTAAGATATAATTTTGAATTTTTTCATTTGCAATTATAGGTACCTAACCTCTATGTATCTATGTAATTGCTTGAACTTATGATTCAATATTTCTGTATATTCTATTTATTAAAGCTAAACTAGTTAGTGTTTATAAAAATGATCTGATATTCTTATCACTAATATTTGGAAACTTCAATAAATATAAATTATCAATACGTCTAAGGATAATAAATTATTTTTGAAAACACCATCACTGATGAAAAGCAGAGTCCTATTGGGGCTAATCGTCGCATCATAAGTTTATGTTAATGCAATCAATCAACTATAAAACAGCATTATTTAAAAAAAAAATTAGGCCATCAACATTATTTTTTTGATTCGTACTCGTGGTATTTTTTATTGGGCATACAATAGTAAACTATTTTATAATTGGAGATTATCTTATTATTTTCATTCATAATATCATTGAAGTTATAAATATTTCAAATGAATTATTAATTATCAAACATAGGTAACATTTTTATTTTTGAAGTTGTATTTGTTTTTTTGAAATGTGATACCTTTCTGTAAGATATACAACTAAATTATAATATTTTATTGTACTATATTTAAATACGTTTGTAAAAAGACAAAGTGGCAGGTGGGCAATATAGTTAAAGAATATACATATATATCTGCAGCTGTATGTACTGGTGGTGATTTATTTATTTGTTATAGCATTCGAAATTCTTATTGAAAAAGGGTAGAAATGTAGGTATAAGGTTCTACTACACCCTTCAAGTATTATGCACATAGGTTTTTTTTCTCTCGTTTTGGGAAAAAATCGGTTTTGATCTTCGATTTTAGTAATTTCAATTGAAATCTTTGCAATCGAATATCATCAAAACATAGTGTGCCGCTTTAATTGTAGGTATTAGCCATTAGATATATATATATATATATTAGGTTTGCAGCATGCTTATGAAACTATATATACATGATATTACTTTGGTCTTTGAGGGAAATTTGCGACTGAGTGAAGCTAAAATATTCCATTCAGACCTCCCAAAGTCCCAATATACAGTAAAGACAGAGGTTTTATATCGCAGGTTTTCCAATAACTTTAATTATAATGCAATACTTTATTATGTTGCTAATTTTAGATAACGTTATTTATCTATTTTTATAAAACTTGGTTATTATATTATAAATTATAATAGTTTTTATGCGATGAAATTAGATATAAACATAAAGTATCCATCAGACAGTTGTAGTACCTATTTATATAGATGATTTGAAATTCCCAAATTAATTGTTTAAAATTTAATATAGAACTATAAGCATTTGTATGTTTTTACATATTATGTCATAAACTCATAACCTTAATTTTAAATATTATCCATGTACTTATTTGTGATATAATGTGTGGATGGATACATTGTATCATTGGTATTGTCTATTTAGCCATTAGGTGCCTATAAGGTATATACTAGAAATTGTTCCAAAATAGTTCTGAAAATTCGTGCAATGTAGTATATACATAAGTATATGTATATTATTTTTATGTACATTTGATAAGATTATGTTTGTTTTTATAATTATTATCTATGCAAACACGAATTATTCAATGCTTTTTTAAATCTAAAAAACGTTGTTTTGTTTATTGAAATATCTATCAATTATTAACTTTTAGGACTAGGTTGACATTATTGGAGTCCACAAAACACAATAAAGAAAATCATGCTATTCATACTATCAAAAACGTGTTTTTGATTTTTATTTTTTTTCCACAATAAAAAGCTGTTTCGGGCGGCGTAGTATTTGTTCTGCAGTGGAATGAACGTAGTAGAATAGTAATAATTTAAAACCTGAACATAATGTAATGTAATGTAATAAGCACTAGCCGGGTAGAAGAATTTTCAACTATTGTTTTTATTAGCAACGTGACTCGTTTTTTTCTTCTTCAAATTTATGTGTTTTGAAAATACAATAATTATTAATAATATTGTAATGTTATCTTGTTAGGCGGTGCGTTACTTGTCATCTCGTCCGGTCCGTCGGGGTCGCATTGCGGAATGCGGTTTTGTTCGTTTTTGTGCAAAACTTAAGGACTCTCCACGATGCCCCATCAACGACGGGTACTAGTCGAGTGTCGAATGAATTGTTTTCGTCGTTTTCGAATGGACTTGAGTCCGAATGGCGAATAGTATTATGTACGAATGTTATATTTTCCTATTTGAACATAATTACGAGTATACGAATATCGTTCATAGTCACAGATATAAAATATATATAATGTTCCTAATAATTTGTTAATAGCCAGATAATAAGTATACTTTTATGATCGCGCGATAAACCAACTACATTATATGTATAAAGAAGTTCGTAGTCATCATTCCAATGACTACAAATCTACAACGATATCGGATAATCGAGATTACATTTTATACGTATCGGAACATGACGTGTGCAGTGAACATAGTACCTATATGCGGTGCCTTTGATATCGAGACCAATATTGGCATCCAAAAAATAAAGGTTTCCCAAAAATTTCAAAGAGTCCAAACAATAACGAGAAGAACGTATTAAAAATCTTGTTGTAAGCTTTATAAACAATGTTGACAATGCTGATTTTAATATTTAAGAATTTTAAAGGCGAAAAGCTTATAATTTACCTTTTTAAAACATTTTTGGTTTTTTTATTATATAATATCATATTTAATTGTATGAACTATTAATAATAATAATAATACATTTTTCTTCCGATTGACCGACCTTTTAGCGGATAACATTCTAACACTTTTAATTCAGACACACTCGAATCACACATAACATTCGAACATTTAAATTTTCTAGCATATAAAATTCGAACAAACAATCCCTCGCCATCAACGACAACGATTTTCATAATAATTATAATAATAATGTTACAGCAATAATTGTAAAAGCAAAACAATATTTATGGATGTTGTGTAATCATATTCCAGCGATGATACCCGAACAGTCCCGGAGAGATTGACTGGTCGAAATCGTACTAAAATTTGATTAACTCCTTGTAAGCTACACGCTCGTCGCAAGAGTGCAAGATTAAATGCAATTTTACGATTTTACAAATGTCCATATTCACATCACGACGAGCAGGCGACGCTGCTAGAACAGACACTGCCGCCGTCGTTCGACTCGTTCGTCGCTATCTGGTGTGTATACTGTATAATGTGTATATAATATATATATATATATATATATTATGTACAATATACATACGCCTTCCGTTAAGCGGATTATACGCTGGTGGCGGCAGTCAGTGGTGCCAATAGCACGGGTCTGAACGTTCTTATTTCTTCGCATTTTTCTAATAATATATCTAATTCGTTTCGTTATAAATTTATAATAGGCATATCGCATACAGGGACAGGGGCACTGGATGATTCACCAAGCATTCTTACTCTCATTTGCTTATTTAATAATGAATTTATTTGAATTCCGATTTTTTAGAATTTTTAAACATACCTACTTCAGATATTTTAGTATGACATGGTCTTTAACTTTAAGTATGTTTAAAAATTTCATAAACCAGATTTTAAATAACTGCATTATTGAGGAAAAAGGGAGGAGACTGCTTGGTGAATCACGCAATCTATAACCTGCGCCCCACTAAATTAATTATATATTTTTTTGTAAGTATTGTTTTGGTGTTGTTATAAATAACATATTGTACTTCGTAATTTGTCTGAAACGATCTTCGCTTATAGTTTTGAAAACATTATTTATGAATTTTTATTTTTTCCATTCATAAAGGGGAAGAGCGTTTGGTCAGCCCTGTGACTCGTGCGCGTTGATACCTTGGAGGGCTTTGTTTAGTTTGAAAATAATTGGTCGGAACGACAAAAATTTGGAAATCATTTTTCCTGAATTGAATTAACGTGGAACTGTATTGATTTTAGATTTAAAAATGTATTTTATCCATAAAATATATTTACCCAGAAACTTATGTGTTTGGGAATTAAAACGTTGGTACCTAAATATTATTTTGTAATATAGTCTTTAATTTATTGTCATGTATGTTGTCGGAATTTTAGTACCTCAGGAACGTATTTTGTTCGAATTCGTTTACGCTGTATACTGTAATATACAGTAACACTTTAATATACTTTTAAAACGAAATATTGATCAGTATTTTACAGTTCCATCAATAATAAGGTGCGTTGCTTAGCACCCCAGTTAGAATTTTTCACAAAAAATTGTATCATTAGTTATTAACCAATTCGAAACCATTCGTAACTTGATTACATTAACATATATTTACAACAGAATATTTTTCATAAAATTACATTTTTGAATGGATTAAAAATAAAAATAAAAATTCTTAGGGCCGCTTTCACCAAATACTTTAAACGTCGATTACGCCTAATCGACTGATAACAGTTAATTAACCGGCCAAATTCGGCCGATTAAACCCCGATTTACCTTAATCGTAGTTTAAAGTAGTGGTGAAACCGGCCCTTACATGTTGTTTCTAGCGAGATATTTTCAACAAATTAAAAAAAAAAAAACGGTTCCGAACGAATAATTTATACGTGCTCTAGATTCGTTCTACAACGTAGACTATAACATTACTCATATTATACAATATTTCGGCTGAGGGGATAGCTATCAAATGTATATCCGCATTATGCAGTGTTTTGTTACGACTACCGTCATAATATTTCCCCCGAAGTAGTATTTTATTGGCATTACAATTTGTAGGTATGTACCTACCATTTTCGGGTAAGAATATAGTTGTGATAATTTTTGTATATACTTATATACGGGCTTATATATAATATATAAGGGTCAAATAATTTGTAACTTAGTATATTAAACATCGGTACTTAATTATAGTATGTTATAGGTATCTACTTATTATATTGAATTAGTTCAATACGAGAACTCGGTAAATTTAAAATAAGTTAAATATCTAAAAAAAAATTAATTTTATAAAATTATTATGTTTGTTGGTTTAATTAATATATTACTGTCCAACAATATTGTTTTGATAGACATTATAAGAAGTATAAAATTCATTTTAGTAAGTTTTGGTTTTATTTGTTTATTCCGTTGCAAAACGTAAGTTTTAACAGTTAGGAGGTAAAGAAATACTACAATAATGTACAATGTACATAGTTAGTCTTTTTAAGATATTTATTCAAACATTTGTAATTGAGTTTTTCAAGTGGTGAATTCAAAGATTTTTTACATTAAATTAGTTTTAAAAGGTTCCTCGTCGCAATATGTTGTTCTTTTTGTAATCAAATGATTTAGAAAATATGTTGTTTAAATTATTTTGTGTAAGAATTTAAGTTCAAATTTGTAAAAATTCGTAGACATTTGACATTTTGAAAATTTGCAAATTATTTTGCAGTTAAAATTCTGCATACAAATTTTTCCAAAACCAATTGTGGCCAATGACCTTTGTAGTCGATGCTTTGTGTGTATAAAACAAAAAAAAAAAATTCTCCCTGAAATTTAAAAAGAGTTTACATTGATCAAAATAATTTTTTTTATATGAACTTTTAAAGCTTAGATTTTGATGACAAGAATAATATTAATTTTAAGCTATGTATAGGTGATTTACATTTTTGAATGTTTTAGTTTTTTTCTATAAATTCCAAAACGATTATTGTACTCAGAGCATTTAATTAATTTCAAAATATTTAAAATAGATATTGGCACTATTTTTATGGATTATCTGAGTCCAAATTTAGACTGAATCAATCAAATATTAAAACAAAAAATTCCTTTTTTTCTTTAACGTTTATAGTGTTATTATTCTATAATTCAAAGAAATATTGAATGTAATTACTTGAAACTTTTCTTTTTAGTATAAATTATTACTACACATACGCCACACAAAATGAAATTCAAAAAATATTTTACTAATTTTAAGTTATTTATACGTTGATATTTTTCAGATCGTTCTAAAATACTCCATTGACTTATAAAGTATATTGTACTATAATTTAAATTAAAAAAATAAATTCCAATAGTAGTGTAATAGTAGTATTTAAAACATATAATATTATTGTTAAAAAATATTCTTAGAAATAGGCTTACGTCTGCTGATTCATTTTTTGCGTTCAGAATTGCTTTTTGTATATGTAATGATTCTTCATTGAATTCAAATTTAAGTATTTAACATCCATATAGACCTCCACAAAATCGACCGTAATATAACCCAAATCACAACTAACACGTGTAATATTTAGGCATATACATTATAATTTTGTATTAAATTAACCATCTATATTTTTTCGTATTATTATTCAAAATAATGTTGGTAATGTATTTTTTGAAAATGATTATTTTTAATTAAAACAGATTAATAATGTGGTTGATATCACGACGAACAATAATTGGTTTGAATGTTTTATTTGTATCTGTTTAACGATGCCGGAAATTCAATTCGTACATTTTGGTAAGTATATTGTACAAGTAAAAATTCCATAGTCGTTACTCATTACAGATTTATTAATCCATTTACATCGCTCAAAAACATTTATCGATCAAACTCTAGTATAAGTATAAGGTATAACAATCAATTAACTAATGATATTTTTGTTTCAGTTTACAAAATATAAGTTTTCCTTTTTAACTTTAATTTTTTTTTTTTTAATGACCGTGATAGAAATAAATTTATAACAAATATGTCTTTGAAAAAAAAATGTACTACATAATTCTAACATTAAATATAATATACTTAATACAAGATCAGAAAGTTGGCGTTGGAATTTTTTGGTTAAGAGTGTTTGGTGAAGAATTTATCAAATACCTATTAAATAAATTATTTTTTTTTAAATAAAGTGCATACTTTTTTTTTTGATTTTTTCTCAATGCTGTTTTAACTTTTTAAGATTGGAACCGATTGAAATGGTTATAATAATTGAGTATGAAAAAAAATTGAAATGTTGTTTTCTAATTTACTAATATTCATTTATACCCGCCAGCCGGCTATATAACAGCGGTATATGTATGGACAATTAAATATATCAAGTATGCTCATTGACATTGTTACTTGTTTACTTATGGGTTATAATAAGAGGTATAACATATGACAATAAGTTATTGTGATAATAATTGATGCGCTTAATAAATATTTTCTACTATTATTGTACATTATAAGTATTCTAAACGTACTTATTATAATAATGAGTATTTTATGCAAACTATTTCTTTCAATATGAATATTTTACTATTTTTTTTCCAAACTGACAACTAAATATGTATAATGTGTTTAACCTTGCTTATCTATGTAATTTTAAAAACAAAATTTAAATTCATGTGGAGAATATTATACAAATATGTTAAATAATAAATTCATCAATTAAGTTATTGCTTCACTTATTAGTAACAGGTATTAATTGTAGGTACTGACATACTGTTTATCGTGATATAAATACATTTTTAAATACCTCAGTACTTCCAAAATTTAATTTTTGTTTTTGAATTTCAAATAACATTGTTGACCAAATAAATACTATTTTCTGACGATTTTTATAAATCTATAATTAAAATTTGTCGGAAGAAGTGCACCCAAAGAATATGTTTCAAAGACAAAAAAAAAAAAAAGGTAAAATAATACTCACTAGACATAAAATTATAGATGTTCGTTTTAAATAATAGTTTTTACTGTTTCCTTACGTATACATTTTTGAGTAAAATGACTGTAGGTAAACTACACAATAAATGGTAATTTAATATATTAGAATGTATACAGTGTACACTAGTCCAAAAATACTGCACTATACAATAACCTGCAGAAGGAACATTAAGTTAAATTTTTAACACTAAAATGTTTTTTGTTATTCGTATATAAAATATCTAATAAGTACGTTTAACTAAACATGTCACTGCGCATACTGCATACAAGCATTACTTCATAGTCTAAATGACCGAATCAGTGGTTCCCCATCCTATCCTCACTGTACATCCCGCATTATTATGAGTTATGAGATATATACACCTATAAAAATAGCTGCACACCTTTCATAAACATTTTAGAACTTTCAATAACAATAGTACTTTTTGCTGCAGGAAAAAACATGCATCCCGCAGACCAATCAAACATTTAGTACAATATTCACCAAAATATTTGTATTAAAATTTGAATTTTATTACTAAACTATATAAAATTACTATTATTTTATTTCTAAATAGTTATTTTATCTCAAGTATTGTTTAAAATTATTTTTGTGGGCATAAAAATAGGTTTTTGTAGTAATTAGTTTTTACGGTACACATTTTGGGAACCACAGATATAATTATATCCATTAAAATTATATTGTCAAATTCCAATAGTTATTAACTGATTCGTAACAAAGTTTGATAGTATTTTGTCTTCAGCGATCACAGACCCACTCGGAGTATAATAGTTAAATCGTAAATGGTGTATACCTGCTACCATTATCAACTCGTCAGCGGTGGAGTGTATGACGCATCATCACGATGATGCATTCCCAAAGTGTTCCCACTATGAACAATTTTAAACAGTTCCATAAAATAAAATAAATGCATTATTGTCATGCAATCAAATGTATATATAATGCTAGCAAAATTTCATCGAAATTATTTGGTATTATTATTCTGAGTGTGTTTATGTACATTACGCTATTATATATGTACTATTGGTATGACACCCTAGGATTTATTTGATACCGGGATTAGGTAAAATATGTTTATGTTGTAGATATCATTATTATAGTGTTAGATTTGGCACAGTCGCAAGCAGGAATGCAATTAAATAACAATTATTGATAATGTATCAAAACGTGCTAAAAATCGTACTATTTTAATTTTTTATACGTTATTTATATAGTTTTATACGTTAGGTAGGTAAGTATTTTACACTATTGTAAACTACGATTAATATATTGAAATATAACATTATCATACATATATTGTAAAAATATTTTTATTCAGCATTTTTTTCATAAATATAACACTGTACAATCTTAATTGAATAAGCACTATAAGAATCATGATTAATAAAAATATATAAATGAAACTGAGACACTATTTGATTACTACATGTGCCTATTTTGTACATTTTAGATAGTTTTAGATAACTTTATAAGTAGATTAGTTGTTACGCAGTTTATCTTGTGTTATTTTTTGTTATTTAAGGTAATTATTTGTTACATTTTTCTGGCTTAAAGATTAAACTTTATGCTTTTAATCAATTAAAATGAAATTACAATCATAGTGTGTTAATAGTTGTGTTAACAGTAATGCAGTATTAGGTATAATTTATTCAAAGATGTATTTTCGTAAATACTTTTTTTTACAAAATAATTGCAATTGATGAATTTTGAAAGTTTGAACTAAATAATCTATTACTAAAATCTTAATTTGTATATTTACCCATTTCACATTATAATGTTAATACACTTTATACCTATATTGTTTTGTTACTTAAGATAATTGTATTTATATTTTCGGCGCAATCATATGAATTATATATTATTATTTACTGGATGTCTGGTCGTTTGGATAAAAAGAATAATTAAAAATATAGAATAAAAACTGGGACATCATAGGCATACGAGTGTATTGCAAATCTTGTGTACAAAATATTTCCCCCAAAAATTGCATTCGATTTTTTTTTAAATTCAAATATTTTAAATTCGTGTTTGCTTAACACAGAATCTAGCTGTATTTATTTTTTATTTTTCGTAAATCTGATTTATAACAAAATATGTTTATTACTTATCGATGCATTTTAACAATAATATATACTACCTATTTATTTAACTATATATATTATGTAATATGTAGTACTTATATTGTGGTATATTTTTCGGCTATACCATACTCTGAATATAATATGTAGTTAAAACTTTTCGCGGTACATATAAAAGTTCGAACAGTTGTTCGCAACTTTTTATTATCCTCAATTGCCAAAGAATAATCTCAGCACAAGCATTAGTTACGACTTACGTCTGCAATGTTATGTTTTCGTTTACAAACACTATTATCATATGTCCGTATTGGAATTGAGTGCAATTACTGAAGTGAAAAAATAAGTACATATACAATGTATAGGTACATATATAATCTTTGTAGTTATGCTATGCACTGTCTGGTAAATTATACTAGGTAGGTATTTAGAAAAAAATGTTGGTGTATTGCAATTTTTTCATCTTAATCGAACGTATACGTATCTATTATTCACGTGTATTGTGTGTTTTTTTAAATTGTTTGCGTTAATTGAATAGTATGTTAACTGAAAAGGTAATGAATGCGTATATTAGATATAACATTGATTTTATCATATTAGCAAATATATTATACGATCAATGGTTATACTAAATTTCGACGTAATTGTGTAATTGTCATCTACGTGCTTTTAATATATATGGATACTTAATCTTTTTTTATTATTTGCGTCGCATTTATCCGTATCTACTGTCTACATAATGTTATATACCATTTATAATATATATCAATCATTTATATATATATATTAACTAATCGCATGTGCATTTCGGAGTATTATTTTGACACAATACGATTGAAAGTTTCATTTTTTACTATACCTAGGCTATTTTTTTTATTTTACTGCTTATCTTATGTTCTTGTACATTAAATCGTCGGTTTTGACCGATCAGAGTCGATTATAAACATATAGGTAGGTATGTCATAGTATAAATAATTTAATGACTTCAATTATTACATTTTATTTCCTTTAATATTATCAAATATCATTTGTATGGAAATTGCAGTTGAAATATTGTTGTTGATAACTTTGCGAAGATATATCATGGTATATATATATATATATATAGTTTTGTGATATAACAAAGAAAACTATATCATACTATATATATTGCCATCATCCACATCAAGCTAGCGTTTGATGTTTTACATACTATAAAATATTTTATTATTATACTGCGACACCGCATATTCCTATGATTGACTCTGAGCATTTTTAAATTAAATAATACATTATACTCGTTTTAGAATTAAAATAAAATATTGAGAAAAAATTCAGACAATTAATAGGTATATATTATTGCCTTTAAGTTTTATCATTAGAATTGGAATTTATGAACTCAAATTTACTATATTGTTGAATTGTAAGAAGGAGACAACACAATTTGCGGGTGTAACTTATTAACGTGATTGAAAGTGGCGATTTTTTATGCCTTTATCCAACAAAATATGTGCATTATGTGCAACTATTTGGATGGATTTTATTTCCAACTTATATTATATTGATGAATCTAGTGTAAAGGTAAAAATTCTGAAAACAAATTGGTCGTCTTGTTTATATTAGAGATCGAATTTTTCACTGTCCTCGATTTTCCTAAAATCGAAGTTAGTAGTTCTTTATTTTTTACTTTTAAAGTTTCGAGCGGAGTGATGAATGTATTGATTATGTTATTGATTTAATAGTGATTTTTCCAATTTTTTTATGCCTGTGTACACGAAAAACATTCGAAAATATATGCTTATATTTTCTACCTTAAGGATGTTTTTTAATAGAAAATTTTAGTTAGTACCTACTTTTGAAAGGTCAGAATTTTAAATGCGAAATTTTTTCAAAATAATCAAGAAAAAAACGAGAATCATAAAGCAAAACCAGTTTCCTATTTTTTTTTTTTCTGTAATTCAGACAAATGACTGTAGAGAGGTATACATACTTAAAAACTTCACAAAATGATTTATGACTAACATTTTCCATACGAGATAAAAATTTTAAAATATTTTGACTTCCGTGCTTGTGAAATTATTTTTTTTATCTTTTTTTTTTAAAAATATTATTATCGATTTAAAATTTTCCGCTCTGTAAAAAAACATTGAAATTTAACACAAGATTCTTAATTCTTTGTGTTATAATAGTAGTTAAAAAATATTCAAGATACATGATTTTGTGTACGTACAGGGGGGAGGAATAGACGGCCTCTGTCTAAGGAACTACAAACGTAAAATGCTGAGCATAAATTTACCACGTTACGCGCTTTTTGATGACAGAGTCAACAAACTTGGTTGGGGCGTCTTATCTTAATTATATTAAAATGTTTCTAGTATGTTATTGTACCGAATTGGACTTAGATGATCGCTTCGTGTTGGTAAATGAAGAATGTACACATAAAATAATATGATAATTTTGTTATTGTGCCAATGGAGTATTATGCTGAATATAAAAACGACTATAGGTATGAAATTGATACCTATTAATTTATTAAATATTATTCAACGTCGAGGGGCATTTTTAGATTTTTCTAGTGCGACACGTTCGTGCGCAATATTATTGTCGCATCGTGTGTAGTCAGTTATTCTTTATTAAACATTTACAAGCGTTTCGATAATACGTCCAATAACTGTATAAACGTGTAGCCGCCAAATGCGTAAATACCATAGATTTTCCGCACCGTTCTCTTTATGGGGATGTGGGTGGGTGTGTAGAAGGAGCTATTATTTGGGTTGTTAACACACGTTTATAATATATAAACATAATAAACGTGTACGCATTATATCGTATCCCGAATTCTTGGGATTCGGATTCGTTATATGTATTATATTAAATGCCCATGGTTTTATGTACGTCGCGGTCGCCCGTAATTTCAAAGGTGGAGGTACCCACCCACTATATATATACCGCTTATTATACGTATATACACATTCGGTGTTTCCATGTCGTACAAGTTCAAGTTTACCGGTGGATGATTTATTTTATAATGAGATAAATGTATATTTTATAATAAACAGGGTGATTCACCAAGAATTCCTATTTTTCCATTAATAATAATGAATTAATCCCAATTATGATTTTTTAAATTTTCAAGTATATAATCATTGAGCAGTGAAGACCATATTATTATTAAATACTTATACCCTCTCATATTTTGTACACCATTTAAGGAGTATATTGTGGCAATACAATAATTTCTTTTTTTTTTCAACCAACCAACCGTTTTTTTTCTGTAGATCGTCAATCAGATAATGTTTTCAAACATTTTAATTCCGATGAATAATTTTTGAGTTTTTATATGTTGTGTTCTTAACTACTGAAATATTAGGAGATATATAATATAGATCCATCTATATAGGTTAAGGTTATATTATGGTATGATAGTTTTAAAATCATAGTAGATATAGTAATTATATTAATCAGTTTAAAGTTTACAATTTAATGTTATAACTATTTTCTTAATTGATAAATTTTAATAATTCAGAAGCTACTCGTTTGAACTTTGACTTAAATACATCTAATTATTTAAATAAAATCATGTTATTTATCAGTTTGATGAGAAAAATTGTGGTTCTCATTTGAAAAAAATAACTTATCAATAGTTGGTATCGTTGAATTACACTCCTTAAATGACTTAAAAATCTATTAAGTATTTCAGAATATGGCCCTTAAGAAGTATTCTAAATAATTTCAGGAATCAGAATTTGAAAATCATTATTAAAGGAAAACATTGTTCTGAGCATGTTTGGTGAATCATTCTGTATATGAACTACACGGTGGCTGACGTATCTGTATTCTGTTTATTCTAAACGACGGCGACAGATTCCGTCTTCGTATTATCGACAATTGATTTACGACATTTGATGGGCCGTCGCAGTATATTTATGTAACGCTCGTGTATACCAGGTAATAATGTAAGTACAGTTCGTGCTTATTGTATGATTATCTTTGTGTACAACGTTCAAAGAGATGGGCGTAGAAGTTTATTTATTGTAGAAAATATATAGAATATAATTAATACCTATCGCTTGGCTGGGTGTGAATGCAGTGGTAATATTATCCATTATTTTATTTTTATAGATATTGCATCAACCACTAATGTTGCATTAGCTTGAACAATAATAATATTATTACACATTAATGGGTACATTAAATTATTTAGATTTGAGTTATACATAGGTAATATGAATGAATTTAAGAAAAAAAAAATTTGTCGTTGTTGGAGTCTTCGATTGGACTAGGAGCTTCATATAGGTTGCCTAAAATCCCCTATACGCTACTTCTGATTTCTATGTGGTTTCAAAGTATTATTATTAATATAGATAATATAAGAACACTGCGGAATGCTATATATTATATATATGTGTATTATGATTTCAGTATGATAATATTATAATAATATACTGTTAATGTTTATTCACAAATTAACTCGTAGTTATTTAAAACATCTTTAAAAATTAACTAAAAATGTAATTATTATCTGAAAAATGTCCTCTATAGTGGAACAGAACCATGTTAATGTGTTATTACACAAATTTTATAGCTTTTAATAATTATTAAAGAAAAGTCAAACACAAATGTCACCTATCATATACTACACATTATGTAAAGTCGTTTACAATTTTAACATTTGATGTGCATGTAATAAGTATGTTTATGTGTATCGTATATTGTAATGTTAACGGCGTACACATAATACACAATTTGAGAAGAAAAACTTTAACTACGCAATAAAACTGATCCAAACCAATATTCGCAACTTAACTGCACTTCGTATAAATGATTCGCTTGTGATTTTTAAACGCAATTTCGCTTTAGTATTTACCATAGATTAAAATATTAAATATTCATTGGTCGTATGCATTAAGAAAGAAGGATGGTGGTTAGTTTAAATGTTAAAAAAAACTTTATTAGAATTTCTAACGGGCATATTTTAGTGTGGTGAATAAAATTAATTTCTTTATTACGTATGGGAAAATAATAGGAACACTTGAATTACATTACAATATTGATAAATATGAATTTTATGTATACACATCAACCCACGTCTCTCCACCGTTAAACAGCCATCTACTATTTATATATTGCACATTAAATATACTAGCTGAGAATTTATTCATCTAGGTACCTACATTGTACATCAGTGGTTCCCAAAAATCAGTGTGATATCGTATTACGATTTTCAAATGAGACCTCACAGACTACAGATGTTATATTACTAATAAAACATTTTTATGTTTATGTTCACTATTTATTTTGTAATAAAATGAACGTTTTTCTACCGGCTATACCATTTGTTTCTGAAATCATATATAATATATTATTTTGTTCCCGATAAGCCAGTAGTATTATTTATTACTAAGATTTTTAATGAAACGTAAACGGCACACAAAACGGTGATTTTAAAAAAATACCAATATTGATACGCAACGACAAACACTGCGGCTAAGTAGTTTTATACATAGAAACATGTTGATCTCAGCAGCTTAACTAAAAGTGATGAAAATGTGTTTATGACAAAATAATATTCTTATTTATATTTCGTAATACATATTAACAAATTAGGTATTGTAAATTGTAAATATTGTCTTTAATCATATAGTAATGACGTGTTCTTTTCTAGTTGGTGGTATATTATAATATATTGATGGTGCATGAAAGTTACTGATACGTGTATACTATCGCGACGTAGGCATCTACCAAAAAAAAAAAAAATGTATAGAAAGCGTTATACCGTCTTTGGGTACTTGAGGGTATATGTTACCTACTCTGCTAAAATTTTAATTGATACTTAATTAAAATCTCTCTCTTTCTCTCTCTCTCTATATATATAATATATATATATTAAAATACAGGCAGGTACCTATTATAAACTGCTGGTTAGTATTTATAATTATTGATACTTATAAATAAAATAGTATAAGTTACAGATATAAGGGTGCCTGTATTTTGTTGGGAAGTAGAGCGGATCTCGTGTTTTAAAAAAAGTAAAAGGTTGGTAACAATATCGCAGGTGTAGAGTGCGTAAACCGTATGTGGTACATAAAACATAAACAGCACATGTGATGACGTTTTCGCCCGGGTTTAATAATTTTATTTCCTGTAGTAGTCAGAAGTATTATTAAAATTAAATACTATACATCTTATTAAATGTATAATCATTATGAATGAGTTCAGTACCTACACCGTAGACCGTATTATGACCGTATAGACCGTATATTGGATATAGCCCACTCGTTATTAACAAAATCAATCCTGAGCTTATTGGTTTTATAATTTTTCACTAGGTAATTAATGTTTTTAAAAAAATTATGAATTAATTTTTTTATGCTGAGAATATTACATTATAATGTCTGAAATTTATTATAATATTCCTTTCATAAAATGTCGTTTCTAAAGCTTTTAGGTGTTTTTTCTTTTCTTCTATATTTTCTTTTGTATTTGGAGTTAAACGTGTCAGGTGGTTACAAAAGTAGACGCTGACAACTTTCCTTACATAACTGTTCAGTTATTTATCTTAAAATAGTATAGTTAAACAAAATCACACATTTGATATTGTAGTAATTACTCATTTATATTGGTTTAAAATTTGAATTTAATTTAATTTTGAAAATCATAATTGTGTACTTGTGTAGCCAACATAGTTAACACCCAAGAGCTGATATGTATATGAGGTATATTATATAATTGACGGTGTAGAGCGTAGTTATATTTTTAATAACAGGTTTGACGTTTGGATTTATTTTCAACATTTACATTTTTGTTTGACACTTTTTTTCTATAAAAGTAGTCTAGTCACGAAAACCCTTAAGACATCGGTTTTAATTGATACATTTTATAAATCTTCTTAGTTTAACTATCTTGAATTCACATTAAGACCAATTTTAACTTTTTAACTGGTCACGATTTCATCAACAAGTTGATCTTAAAATCATCTTAGGAATGCATGTAATATATATATATTTATAGTAAATTAATTTATATCATCGATCCTTTGAAATAATATATACTTAGCTCTACTTTTATAATATTCTGTTATACCAAGTTTTTGACAAGATAATCGATCATATAAATACAGTATTATAATATAGTTTGGGTAATCATCAGTCAAACATTTTATAATTATGTAGTAGAAGGTTCAAACTTATTATTTTAATTTCATAAATTAATTATTGTCATAGCTACGCAATAATTTATAAATAATAAAAAAAAATTATTTTTTCAAAATTTTCTTTCGTAAGTATACATTTTTATATATTTTTTATATAACATTAATAGGTTTAAGAATATCTAAAATTATTATCATTTAATTACTAATTATAGTACGCATTATGTAACATACCTACTAGGATTGTATGAAAGAGTATCTTACTTTTCTTGATTTTTTTATCTTTATAAGAAACACTTTTTTATGGTGCTTATCAGATAAAAAAAATTGTATATTGGATATTGATATGGACATAAGCCATATAAAAATACATTTTTCTTTATTTAAGAAATATTATGAGCTTTGATTGCATAATAAAATAAATAAATAAATTATGTATTCCTTATAAATAATAGTTATATTAGGTACTAACATCATAATTGTTCATTAAAGTCATAAATGAAAATAAATATTACATCATACGTATAATAAAATTATAATGCTAAATTAATTTGGTTAATGTGGCCGATACATTATGCTAACTATACTGTAAAATGGAATCAATAATTTACTTATTTATACGGTAACTTATATACATATACGAATAAACTACAAATTATTGAACGCTCGTGCAACAGTATAACTTTATAGCGTTTATTAACTATATTTATAATCCTCATACTTCATAGACGTTTTTTAAATGTCTGTGACGTTTGTGTATGACCCGCAATCGTTCTTATTGTCGTTTGTATATTTTATGAAAATATCGGGATGTCAACAATGTATGTACTTATAGAATCAAAACTGTTCATTGGTAATATGATATAATATAATATTTTAAGGTACTTCTGATGTGTCTGTTTGTATAAACCAATGTGTTGCGTAAAACACTATAAAAACCGTACATCGACTTTCAGACGAAAGAGGTACGGTAAACGTATAACAAAAAAACACAAAACCGATATTGGTATTAGGTTCGCAAGACTATAAGATTATATTTTTTGTCGTAACACATTTGTATTTTGAATAATATAATATAATATACGTGATACGTCGCCCGAAGAAACATGCGGGACGATGCTCCACACGTATTTTCGTCGTCGAACCAGAGTCGAGCGCGCCAACCCAATTCGACTCGGTCGGGGTATGTCGTGTGGATATGATGAGTGAGAGAAAAAAAACCTTAAACGACTTTGGGTGGGGTGACTACTACAGTCTGTTGTCGGAGATGATGATTTTTATGAATTTTATAGATTATATATTATTATTATTATTTATACGCACGTGCTGCTCGAACAGTATAATAATTATCGCATTTATTTATATTATGTACCTATATTATGAGAAGTATATGAAAAAAACTTAAATGTTGTTTCGCAGACCGGAGCACCATCGTCGGCGGTTCAAACGGCAACGGCATAACAGCAGCGGCCACCGCCACGGCCACCGGGTTCGAGATGTATTCGTTTTTCGCCAGCACGGCGACCGCCGCCTCGGGCACCGGAACCATTTCGGTGGCGCCCTCGTGCGGCGGCGCCCCGTTGTCGCCGCATTCTGTCGGCGCGCAAGCGCACTTTACCGGCATCCAGTCGGCCGCCGCCGCCGTCACGCACCAGCAGCAGCACCAACAACAACAACATCACCTCCACCACCACCACAACCTACTCCCACTACACCATCACAATCAGCAGCAACAGCAGCAGCAGCAACAACAACAGCAGCAGCAGTCGGTCTCCGCGGCCATCAATTGTTCCGTGGTGCGCGCTATCGCCGCCGCTTCGTCGACGCAGCCGTCGATCGTGGCCGTTTCGTCCGCACAACAATCATCGACCGTTGTCGCCGGGACGTCCGCCGCTGGCAAAAGTAATTTAATTTCGATTTTGTTCAGTTTTTCTTGCACACTCCGCCACGCCTCACATTTGTATTAAATTTTTTTTCCTGAATGACGGATATCGTGGTTTAAAAAAAAAAAACAAAAAATACCAACGAAGCAAAAGTAAGCCGAAATTGGGTTTTTTATTTTTTTTTTTATTTTCAAATAGTTTTCATATAATGATAAATCGTTGCGCTCGGCCGCGTGTAGTTTAAACGAAAGAAGTTGTTATGTGTGCGCAATGCGTACATTAATAATACGGACGGACAAAATGGCTGACACAGACTTTTGTGCCGTCGCCGCCCTACCGGCGTGTGTCACGTTTGCCCCTCGTGGTGTGCGCCCTCTTCGGGCTCGCTCCTCTTAAACGGACCGTTAACATAATAATAATAATTCGTTGTCGTCGTCGTCTCGTTTTACAACCATTATCGTTATTATGCGTTATAACTTAACGTCGTATACCTTTCCATGCGTTTATTTAATTATTATTTTTCAACGTGGTATTCAAACGTCGTCGTCGTCGAGAGCGGACAACGAAATTAGATCTAATATTTAGTATAAATTAAGATTATTTTACGACAAAAAAAAGTATATACGAAATCCGCGGTTTCTCTACGACATCCGTCGTCGTCGTGTGATATGAAGGGGTTATATTATGTTATCCAAAAACCACCTGGCATGGCTTGACTACACCACTAGAGTACGAATTAACGACCACTTAAAGACGTATTCTATGTATTATATTATAAAATATCTGGTTGCCAGACATATTTTTGTTGCATTGTCCTAAAATGTCCTTTACAATATACAAATGTATAACAAAGTAGGTTCGTATTTTTTTTTTCTGAAAATATCAAGATACTAAATAGTAATTAGTATATATTATTTTTCATAATTTAATTATTTGTTTACATTTTATGGTTCGATCCAAGGTTGTAGCCAGAGGGGATTTAGGATTGAGACCAGCCCCCCCCTCCAAATATCTCGTTGGCTTTGCTCCTGGTTCGACCTATTGCATATTACAGTATACCACATAATGTTTTCTACCATATAGGTAGTATATAAATGAACTGTTGTACGTTATAAATGTATACGTTTATTTATAATCATTGTATACGAACCTAATCGCTTTGGAACACCAATCATTGGTTGCATCGTATCAAATATTAACGTATAATTAGATAGCGGATAGTACCAAAAGTAAACTATTACAACTATATACGTTTAAAAATGTAAATTTTTTCAATAACCATGCATTCTTAATATTGCTGATATTTTAATTGTATTTAAGTTTCAAAGTGGTTCCATAGGATAGATTCATGTCTGTAATATATTGTACCTACTCTTTTAATGCGGGATTATAAAATATAAAATATTTACTCGAATATTTAGTTTTTTCTGGTGGATAGGATCAATATAAAGTGTTCGGATAAAATAAACATACTGATGCTGAATACAAGCAAAATATAAGTAGCGTAGTTTTCACCTTCGTCAAGCCTCTCAAATCACATTTATTTTGATAGTGAAGCCAAATTGTCCAAATTATAAAACTTACTTTTGGCTTAGATTATTATAATATTATCTGGTCACCACCTACGTAAAATATTGGTTTAAAAAATATTATGCTGTCGGGTTGTTTGGAAATCCGACGTCGTGGGAATGTTTAATTTAGGTGCAGTCCTCTCGATGGGAAAGCGTAAAAAGCGTTCCAATGCCTTCACCGTGGTTTAATATAACGCCACCGCCAGATTCTGTTCTATTTTAGGGTCGGTCCCCAACGTTGCAATGTGCGATGGCAATGCTCGGTGGGAAAAATCAATAGCCGTCCTTGAATTTGAAAAGAGCATGTATATAGGTGCTCTACGAAAATCAAGGTTATATATGGCGTTTCATCCGTATGATACTTACTTTTTGTTAAATATGCCTACATAGGTACACGTTTCAGCCATAATTTATAATATTGCATAGATATTTAACACATACAATTGATACGCATATCAAGCGATAATTTTGGGAACTAGCGTCGAATATTTATAGTTATTATTATTATTATTAGTCATACGGTCGAGGGTTAAATTTTCGATTACTTTTCATTCGCCCGCGGTTTCAAAGGGTAATTGGCGTACGCCTGCCGTTCCACTAAACTTCCAAGTCGAGATAAATATATGAAAATAACTTTTTCATTAACCTTTTCATTAGTTTCGTTTGAATATGATACTTGCATTTATAGTTCCTACAACACTTTCAGTTTATACTTGTATACTTCTGTTTATGCAATGCTCTGAAATTTCTGTGTATCACCATAATTTTGTGGTGGTATTGAACAGTAGATTATTGTTTTTATTTAAAATTACGACGTGCGAGCGAGCAATAACATATTATATTATTTTGATTATCAACTATAAAATTGTGTAGTGTATTTTGAAAAATATTTATTTGTTTTAAAATAATACGAGTAAACGGAATAAAGTACAACTTTTATAGATCAACAACAAAATACGTTGTGAATCACAATCATGATTTCCATTGAATTTATATAATCGTTGGCGGTCGCTTTATAGTTTATACATGGGGGAATTATTATTATAGTCATCACAATATTATAACTTTGTATTATCAACATTTTGGTGCAATTATTATAAACGTTTAGTTGAAAATAAAAATGATTACTTTTCTAGTTGTATGTTTGTAATAATTAATATTATAATAATGTCTCTGGGGTCATTTTGCTATCAGAACGTTTCATTAAAATATATTAATGAGGATTCAAGTATAATATATTTTAGTAATAATGCAATGCTCATACCCTTTGTGATTTATGCAACCTATACTCGTTGTAGACCGTGTAGTAGGTACGTTAGTCGTGTGTTATGATCTGTTTAGAATTTCATGCTAAAGTTGTATCATGATGTTTGAACTTAGATTCGTCAATTTTCAATTTCCCCGGTATTGTATGGTTAGCAACATGCGAAAAACCACAGAAACGTCAAGAAGCGATTCAATAGCGTAAAAGCAAGATGGGTATAAGCTCACACTTGGTACCTAAGTTTGGCTACAGCACGATTGACCATAAAAAACTGTGCAACGTTTTCATTTTCAACTTTGAACTATATTAGGTAGGCATTGCCAATATAAAAAATATTTATTTAAATGATTATAATAATTCAAAATATGGTGAGAGTTAAATGTCCCCGATTAAATTACTGTTATATTTTTGGTAAATGGACATTTCAATTAATTTTTTTTAAATATCAATTTTTATTATGCCAAATATAGATATAGATTTTTTTATTATAACAGGTACTTGTTTATTAACTTAACTTATAATTATTTTTCATTAATTTAATAAGAAATTGTATTGTATCTAGTGACAATAGTCAAAAATATTCATCTATAATATATTAATATTTATTATTTAATATACAGTACTATTAACAGTAGTATTGCAGATAAAGTTGGGCTCGGCTCACTTACTCGCAGCTTGTTTAAGTTTGATATCATAATAATATTCGTGTAATAATACTTGAAAATAATAAATTACAAAATTTCGGCAATGTGAATGTGACAACGTGTCATAAAATATCCTATGCTCAATCGTGCTTTACCGCTAATTTTTGAGGCTCGCCTGTTAAAAAGTTGCATTGTCATGCATGTCATTTTGATAAGTAAAGTAGAGGGTTATTAATCGATAGAGATTATTAAAATATTTCATTAGTTTCATTAATAATTTTATACATTTTCAATATAGTTTCTTTTTCTTTTTTTTCTGTTTTTAATGCTAATTGCTTATTAGTGAACACAATCACTGACATTTTTTCGTAGTACTTTTTTAACTATGAAACTATTATTTAGTTATATATTAATAAAATATATTATCATATAGGTATTCAACATAAAGTACCTACATAGGTTAGGTTAGGTTTAATGAATTAATAAAATGTATAGTTTTTTAATATTAAAATATTGTGAGGCAAAAAAATATATATGGAAAATTAGGATTTTTAAATTGTGTCTTGATGTAGCTTGGTTAAATATATTCACGGCCATATTCGAAATTAGCGCTTTGGCCTCACTATATTATTAGAACCACTCTTGGAAGCGATATGGAAACGCTGGATTCAGACTCGCCGTCGTCTGTCGTGTAAGGTGTAATATGTACTTACTCGTATTTATGCCTTTTGTCATATTCTGGTTATCTGTTGTAATCGTGGTATCATATTTGCCAACCACGATCTACCAGAAAATATCCAGAGTTCAACTGTTCCTAAATTTTGAGCACCACACCACATCAAACTACAACAGCTGCAGTGAACCCGGTTTCAATGGGTATGTTAAATGTAATCAGCTTGGTTTGTGGTCTTTTCCAATTGTTTGAGATTCACGCGCGCAAGCAATAATAATTAAATTTGTTGTGTCGGCCGGGCACGTTCAACAAATCGCCTTGTTAATTGGTTAATTACTCATCTGCAATCGAATAATCGATATATTATAATAACCAACAAGAATGTTTTGGACACACACATTTTCGGTTTGTTTCGATTTAAATGATATTAAATACTATTATTTATTATTTATTGTTTTTGTTTTTTATTATTATATTATTATTCTTCAACAACAGAGATGATAAATCGTATGTACTAATATGTTTTTTGACTAGTTTATCCAAGTCAGCAAATACCTTTAGGCATACATAAGAAAATCATAGGTACTTACCGCCTAACCACTTACTTAACGCGATTATCAGCCTATACATTCGATTGAACAATACGTGAATATATTAAATCTACGATTATACAATATGCGCACGTGATTTTATGTTTACCTAAGGACCCGCGAAATGTTTTTTTCACGTACGGTTGCGGTGACTAAGCTGTTCGCAGCAGATAGTATAATGCATCATATCTCATATTATAATAATATTATTATTCCTTTACCGCTGCACACCATTTGTATTTAGTTTCTTGGAAAATTATACTGTTGTTGATATTTTTCTTTTTTATCATAGTTATAAAATTTTTACGATAACAAATATCCAATATTTTGCTGAACAATGGTGATTTTCGTGTTTTTACCGGGCTAGTGTTTAAATTATAAAGGATGAAATCGGATCTCCGTGTACAAAATACGCTCTCCTAGTGTGTTATTATATTATATTAGGTATATTATTATTATTATTATTATTATATAAACACGTTTTATCCAGATAAATGCATACATGCCGTACTCATAAAGTGTGAGAAGCCGTTGGTTAAGCTTTAAACTTTAAACCTTGAAAACTATAATTACAGGTTTATCCGACGCAGTCGTTTATATGGCTCTTAAATACTTTTAACTAATTTTTTATCAGTATAATATTTAAAAAAAAGCAAAAGAAATATCTATTGGCCACCATAATGTTTCTACTACTGCCACAGAATTACCATTCTAATCTACATGTAATATACTATTATGCTTTATTCGTCCAATTCTATGCGAGAGTATAAATTTAAAAACATTAATCGATATCGTTCTAAATTCCGAAATTATAATTCTCCGCAAAAGTAAAAATTAATAATTATAATATAATTTTTTAATTGTAAATTCATACAAATAATATCTATATACTTAGATTACGGTTCAGTAACGTTACGTTGAACGGTTCATCTTTAATACACTTTAAATTATTTTTAAATATTATTGCTGAAACTATGGTTTTTTTGTTTGTTTGGTATTTATGGTTCTTGTTATAGACAACTTGTTTTTAAACTGTTAATATTTGACACAATGGTACCGACTACCGATACTAAATGACTTCTAAAATTGTTTAAACGCCGATTTGATTGAAGGGTTACTATAAAAACTAATATAATATTTTATACATATAGATATATAGTACCCACATCTTTACATTATTTATGCGTATATATAAAATATTTGAGCTTATTAAAAAATTATGCTTGCAGTTAATGTTTATAAATCTACAATGAAAAAAAATTATCGAGATATGAGCATATAATTTTATATCGTTACCTATAGTTAATGGGTTTTATAAATTTTTATCTTGAGTTGCGTCCACACTATGCCGATATATGCCATATGGCTGCCAAATTACATTGCCAAGAGTGATGTGGACTTTTCATTGGCACGTGCCATTTGACAGAGTTTTGCCAACTGACATGTCAAGCCTTATCCGACGAGTGTCGGTCAGGATCTAAGAAAGCCAAGTGGCAAAATGAAGTGTGGACGCTCCTTTACGAAACGCATATATATGCAATGATATTATTGTTCAATAGTATTTATAGTGGTGCAACTTACAGCGGTCGATACTTAATTCTAATTTAATATTTAATGTGTAAGTGCGTGTAAACATGTTGATATCGAATCCATTTCAAACCGCCAAAACGGATCGGATATCTCTACGTGTTAAAGGTACATTAACACGGACCAAGTAACGTTTAACACGAATAACGTTCAAATTCCAGAGGTAGAGAGAATTTTCAATTTCAAAAATAAATTACCCGTATCGGAATTCAATGGCAAACGATAATACAAATAATTACTGTGCCGCGCATTATATCATGATGACCACTGCAGCTGTCTATTCATCTTAATGATACCTATCCACAGTTGGCGACAAAATATAACATCGTATAGGTAGGTTCTTAAAACGGCCTTTTTCGTTTCGTTAATTGTATAAAAATGTACTACGCAAAGTTGAAAACGTGGAAATGAAGTATTTTAAATGATGATTTTGGCGCAAAAAAAAAATAAATACTAAGTAAACATAGTACAACTATGGCAGTGTGGTGTGTTCTATTTATAACAATATTCACGGTCGCTTAAGGTCATGGAAATCGCCGTGGCACTGACAGCTTCAGGGAAATTGAGTCTGAGAACGACGGCGGTTGTCTGATTTTTGTGCGTAATCTAATGGTAGATATTATAACCTATTATAAGGCTATAATAGTTGTCTGTCTCGGCGAAGTGTGACAACAATATAAGTTAAAAATCAAGATATAATAATTACAGTACCACCACTATTTTTTTTTGCATATTTTAATAATATATTAATAAATTTACCGATAAAATGTATTATATAAATAACCGTATATAGCTTACAACTGCTATTTGCTTTAGTTAGGATTATTGTATTATGTACTTTTTCAATTTCTACGAATAATATTGTTGTATATTATACAGAGATGAATAACAAAATTAAAAACTTAATACGTCGAAATAAAATAAAAATACACCGGAGTTTTATAATATTTTATTGGTAATATATTATTTAAAAATGTCTAAAAAATCTGTTAATCTACATACCTACTATTAATAAGAATTAATAGTTATATACACATGCTCGTATAATAACTATATGATAGTCCAGTAAATTTTCGATCGATCTTGGTACTGAAATAAATATTAAAATAGAACCATTGAATAATATTATAATCTATGATAGTACCTGCGTATGGAAAAAAGATATTGTATTAATTTTATCACTAAACTTATTTATGTGTTTAAAAAGAACTGTAAATTGACCATAAAACAATAAGCAATCGTCCCTGCCACTGGAGTTAAAAAATTCGATAAAATGTAGAATAACAAGAATAGTGACATTGCGAATGCTCAATCTCGAACGATGCGAGCTGGTAAAAAAGTATACGAGCATTTGTTGTATAGTCATATTTTTCGTATACCTACCGTTACAAAACTACTGAAACCTTGCAATACTATTTCAATTTTCGATTGACTGGTTGTGCGTTTGAAAAAAAAACATTGTTACCTACAATAGTATATTGTAAAAATAAATATTATATATTACCTATACATATTAATTTGTTTGAATTCCGTATAATAACAGGTAAAATAATCTCATTTTTTGCCTATCAACTATTATTATTATGACTGCATATTAAAAACATTATAGATTATACGGTTGCACATAGACAAACAATAAAATATAATACCTAGTGAAAATTGAAGAAAAAAAGTAATGTATTTCTTTATATATAATTAGTGATGTTATTAGTGGTACCTACCTATAATATGCATATATTATGATATTATTTTTTATTAGTATGATAAAATTATAAATTAGCAAAACAGTCGGGGAAACACGAGGAACATTATTTTTCAACACTATATGTTCGCCCGCCGACGGTGAGCTGCAACAAGTTCACTATTGAGTGAGGGGTTTAGTGGTTTATGATTTATAAAGTGCGTGTGTATTATTTGTCGTATAATATACAAAAGTACGTATCTTACTCTATACAGTGTACACTCTAACTGTATTATGTTAAAGCATATACCGTGATATAGATATATAATAATATACATGATATTTTAGTAGACGATAAAAATTGTGCGCCCGTGTGGGTCCCGTCGAGGTCATTCCGGTTGATAAGCCTGTGCCAGAATGTAATTTAACACCGTTTTTATTCGCCCTCTTTTCGTGATTTTTTCCCCGCTTCACCGCCCCGCAGAGATCCCACCGACCATACACTACCGCGCCGCTGCTTTTTCGTCAAACTCATCCGCCGTCGTTCGTTACTTCGTATTACTTTCGTCTCACTCGTCGATTGTGCAACGCGTTATCTGCGAATTGCGATGCTGTACCATGTCAGCACGCGAGATTGTGTCTCGCTAACCGCCATCCGCTTCGTGGCAAAAAATGGCGACTTAGGGCCTAAGTTTCATTACCCTGGTGGGGGAGGGGAGGAGGTCAATGTTTTATTCCTAGGGCTAGAATATTACCGTGTTTGGTAAATTTTGTATGCGGGATGGGTGGGGGTAGTGGCTTAAGCCTCCCACGGTACTGAAATCACAGAATTCTGTGCTGCACCAATCATGTTGATTGATAAAATACTACTATTATAATAAGTAGGTATACCAACAAAGAGTAATGTATTATTTTCATTTTTACGTGCCTTAAATATTTTTATCCTTAAAGCGTGGGCAAAATCCAATCCCAATCTCCCCCGGGAAATATGGAATCTTAAAATGCCACCTTAGGCCTAGGTGTTTATTGCGGGAAAAGATTTTACTTGGTTTGGTTACTTTCAGTAACAGAAAATCTTATAATTTAAAAAATTTTATTCATTTATTGCCTATGATATCTTATATAACAAAATATTACAATGTGTATTGTTTATGCAAGGCAAATATAGTTTTCGTGTACCTACGAGTGTACGAGTTTCGGGAAGACTCCAGTTGCGTTTTTTGTGGAACATATTATATAGTTATTATCTATTTATTTTATAATTTATATACACAGAATACTCTTCTTTATCAACAAAAAATAAGAAATCACCTTGACAATTATATTTTATTCAAAATTAAACATTGCTTGGATGTAAATTATTACATTTCTGTGAAACGTAGGTATTATTTATAAATTATAATGCATGGAATGATGATTTGTCTGGGGCAATAATTTCTATGGGTGAACATATTTTATTTAATATTAAAAAATTGATCCGGTAGTTTTTAGATGTTTTGAAATTAAATATTATTATAAATTGAAAAAACATCCAAATTACAAATTTGTTTGTAAAATTACTCTCATAGGTCTGAATGGGTATATCATTATTTTTTGGAATACCTGCAATAAGTAAAAGTAAAGTCATTTATTACCCCCTGAAGCCATCTATTGGTGGCGTTTCGATCAATCGTACAAAATGTGAAAGATGTTTGTATTTTTAAAGGATTCACGTTCTGGAATTTCAATAGAAAATACAAATCCATTAGATTTTTAAGAGAAATAAATGAGAAAATGTCATATACTTACGTCAAATGCGAAACCTGTTATAAATTGCACCTACTTAAAATATAACCATCTAAAAAATACATTACAATATTCGAATGATATTTGTATTTATTTTTAAAAGTATTCTTTGGTAATGTAATTTTAAATATTTGATGTTATTTACAGTTTAAAAAATAAAAGGTTTATAAACATAATTTAGATTTACTTCACGTATAAATATATATGTTTATAACATAAAAATATTTAATATTTAATATAAACATATATATTATATGAAAAAAGCCGGTTTCTAATTAATTTTTTAATTATACTTAATGATGATTATTATAATTAAGTAATTAATTATTAGCTATTTTTAAAGTTAAATTTTCACTAGATTTTTAATGTTTCATAATATTAAACATATATGTACTTAAGTAATTACCCATATAGCTGTATGATTGTTCTGATAAATGTTTATGGTTCGTCAAATCAAATTATGTTTTTAGTAATTGAATCATTTTAAAATTTAAATAATAATAAAAAATAAAGTTTAATTTCATTTAAATATTAAAGATTTGAAATGTTGCATGAAAAAAATAGAACTTAATTAATTAACTGTAATAGATAACTCAAAACATAACATTAACATTAAAACCGAACATTCTCTACAAAATGTGTAATTAATTTTAAAAATGAACATGTTTATGTACTTATATAGTGTACTGTGAATTAAATTTAAGTGATAATTATGGCATTCATGAATAAAAAAAAATTTTTTTCGTTAGTTCACCTTGGTTACATTCCTCGGTTTTCTGTAGATCTTTTTATATGAATTTGGACGGGTACTAAATCCATCGTGTAAAATTTAATTAAATACTCGAGTAAATAGTAAATATATATTTTGGTTACAGTGAAAGAAATGCCGAAATTGGTGAAACTTGCGCCCAACGGATCGGCTGACCGGTCGCCGCTACAAGAATCCAAAAAGCGAAAAAGGCCGATTGGGAAAAGTCACGCTTTGATCACCAGTAAACCATTGACAATTGGTAAGATTACTTTTGAAGTTTTATATGAATATACTTATAATATTATACTTTTACCTATACGGCTGTAATGCTGTATGTATTATTATTGATACGTATAAAATAATAAGACCACAATAAATTGTTCCATATCGAAAATAGGGTATAGGTATTATGAAACACGATTACAATTATGTTTTTGATGATATCTGCTACTATTTAATATTTTAAAGAAAAAAAGTATTTTTTAAATGTCACGGTAGAAACACTTTTACTGTTTTGCTGTTTAAAAGTAGTTACATACATACTGTATAGTGTATTACTATGTTAGTCTATTGATGTGTTAATGTGTCGCTAGTTTCAATGGTTTTAAAAAAAATATTTATTTATATTATTTATATTATATATGCTTATTGGATTAGGCGTTTAGGCTGTACAAAATCTTTCCAATATACAGAGTGATTCTTTTAAGTAGGTACACTAATTATCTCGAAAAGTATTTACTTTTTTCAAAATATTTTTTTACATGGTTTTAAGTTGTTAAAAAACCAACGTTTTTATTAAAAAATTATATTTTTAAATATTTTTTATCTTTATCATTTTTTAAGTTTTTTACTTTTTTGAATGAGAACATAGAGTTTTAATTTCATATTCCAAAGCAGAATATTTTTCTAAGTATTTTGATACGTAAAAATCGAATTTAGGACGAGTAGTTTATGAGTTATATGTATTTAAAGTTTAGACAAGCAGAGTAGTGGACAAACATTTTGCGGGGTAACCCCGTACCACTCCACTCCGCTCATCTAAACTTTAAATACCTATTATCTCGTAAACTACTTGCCCTAAATTCAATTTTTATATAGCAAATTACTTAGAAAAATATTCTGTTTTGGAATATCAAATTAAAACTACATGTTGTCATTCAAAAAAGTAAAATACTTAAAAAATTATAGGGATATAAAAATGTTAAAAATATAATTTTTTAATAAAAACGTTGGTTTTTTAACAACTTGAAACCATGTAAAAAAATATTTTGAAAAAAGTAAATACTTTTTGAGATAATTAGTGTACCCACTTAAAAGAATCACTCTGTAGACGTATACATATTATTTTTTTACTTTTTGTAATATAAATTATTTAAATGTAGTCACTTTGACTTTTTTATGATTTCGTGATTTGAGTATTATAACGTCATCCAATACGTATGTTATTATCTTTCACGCTTATTATGATGCAGTCGCCCTCATCGAGAGATGACATTTCCGGACAATACTGTACATTAAGTAATCGACAACAACGCAATGAGCTTTAACATTATTATTTATTATCTTACTTCTCCATTGTATACAAATTATTATAACGATAAAATGACACATTGTTTTATTGTTGTTCAAAAATATAGATAATAATATTATATTTAATTTTTAAATGTAAAATTCATAACTCAATTATTGCGAGTATTAATATTCTTGTCTGTTTACGAAAATCTTGAATTTTCATTCAAATATTAGCGTAGGTTGGTAATATGTATAATTACACAATTTAAATGCAGAAATAATTTTAGGAAAAAAATCTTCGCGAAAGCGGATTACGTTCCAATCGATTTGGCACGCCAAAGCGTTAAAAAAAGAAGTAACCACACAGATTGTACCTGCACTCTACAGTGACCAATATTAAAAAAACTTCACAAAAAATAATTTTAAATAATTTTAACTGTTTTTATCATACACCGTTGTCCGTTATATTAATTTATCATGCTAAATGTAATGTATACCTATACAATATACAAATATACCTATATAAGATAAAAGTACGTCTGTATACTTTAAAATAATTTGTTGTTGATTTTATTGCATTGTATTTATGCTGTACTATATTAATTACTTTCTTCAATATATTTTATATGCTAACGTATTTTATTCGTTGAATAAAAAATTAAAAAAGGTATTATGGTTTTATGCATTTGTAAATAACTCATGAATCATAATTAAATAATCTTTGAAAGCTTTTCGCCATGTCACTTTGAAATATTTGTCTTTCAAAAAACTTACTTTGATAGTTACTTTGATAACTGCAACTATAACGATAAAAATAGTATAATTATATGTTTTCCTTTATTCTGTAGTGAATTGTGTTGAACGTAATGTCCACGTTATGTTTTTCTAAATATTTCGTAGTCAGTAATCAATAGTACAGCTGCAGTTGTTTGTGTGTTATAAACCGTATAATATGGGTCGGGTGCGTGGTAAGAATTAATGCGGATAACGTATTTCAATCTTGTTTTTAGCATCATCAATTTAACCGCGGAAGTTCATAGTACAATGGAAACCGGATTGATTTATTTCCCTATAATTTATTAGCTTATACATAATTATTTTGGTAAACACTGAAAGAGAACAGCAATAATATGCAAATAATGATTTTATACTAACATTTTCGTTTTATTGTACGTGTTTCTATTATATTATTTACTTATGTTGTATAGAAGGTATACATCTAAACGTTATTTGTTTTAGTTTTGGCGATAGTTATAATAATTGATTATTTCATTTGTTCTTCCAATGTATAGTCGCTCCCACTCCAATCGCGACAACTCGAAACGAAGACTCTGTTAATTCGACCAAATATACTTCGTATGCGTCGCAGACTAATCCGGCACTGGTTTTGAAGAAAAAAGATTCCACTGTCCAATGCAGTCAAACGACAACCATCAAAAGTACGCAACTGAGTTATTATTTTATTGTAAACCCGTAATCGTTAAGTATCCTTCCAAATCCGTGCAAGTTTTCTCATGAACGTAATTCGATTTAGCTGGCGTAAGTGGAAATATACCGGTGGGCATAGCTGTTGCCAGACAAAGGTATACTCAAAGTTCTTCCAACACGGAAGTTCAAAGGCAACGAGAAACCACTACAACGACGGTGTCAATGCCCGAAGTCGTCCATCAGTCGCCGATGCAGACAATGGGTAAATGGACACATTTCACATTATTATAAAAAAACTGTATTATCACTTATTAGTGGCGTGTTTAGTCAGGAAATTTTGTGTCTATAGACGATATGTGGTCGTCACTGGGCTTTTTGACTAATTAATAATCGATTTTATGGTTTGCAAAAAAAAAAAATACGTAATATTAGGTATACAATATATGTATACTATACATATATTGTATAGTATACTTTTTTATATTATTTTTAATTATTAAATATATTTTTTTTTATTCATACACTGAAATATCTATTATATTTTTAAAACAAGTTGCGCAACCGGTAAAAATTGAAATTTTTTCTTGAAATTTTTTATGAACGTTGTTATTAGATGGATAAACAATTTAAGCGGGTGGGACTTTCAGAAATAATTTTTTTTTTTTTTATTGTCACCCTAATGTATAGTGTTTAATGTTTATTCGACCGTTTCAACTTTCAATTAAGTTGCTTATATAAAACTAATTAATATTAAATATGGCTCTGAGTGATTAAAATGATTTGTATCTAATATATGTTAACTCGTTTATGTCCACTAGTATTGTCCTATAACGATTGTTCCATGACGAGTGGGTCAACAGCAGGTATAAACCGATGGCCATCGTCTGGCAGCTGCAGCATTCCTCAAAATACTATTGGAGGTCAATGGAGTTTTCAAAACACTACGTTAAGAGGTAGACATTAGAAACACTTAACAATATTGTTTGATTTTGCTTATTCTCTAACACGATACGAATAAAAGCTTTATCTTTCATATTATTAAATTGCTGTCTAAACGATTTTTCTCTCTCCCATTATTATATTAGTACTATATTAGTAACTGTAGATTATTTAAAAGTATCTCATAAGTATTTTTTTTGTTTGTAAAGCTCCTGCTTTGGAACAGCAGACTGTACAGCCGGTCGGATATCAACTCGTACAAGACCAATCTGGCCAATATTTTCTTTTGCCTCAAAACTCTATCGCCGGTTAGTAAAAACAAATAATCAGACATTTTAGATATTTTTACCTCATTTCGTTTATTAATTGTTATGCAGAACTATTGAATGTCATTAATTTAAATACAATTTTGTAGGTTTAATGACTATGCCGTTTGATTATTGCAAGTCGGAAGCACAGAATCACCATCAACCAAATCAAGGCTATACTTTGATCCAACAACCCCAACAACAGATGACTGCTATATCGCCTATCATAAACCACCATCCACAATACACGTCTATTGCAAGTTCAGGTAAATATCATTATTTATCTAACTTTTTCTCCGATTTTTAATTTGCTTGTTATGGTATTATTCAGGTTCATTCCTGATTCAACAAGTCAGTTCTTCCACTCCGCCAGCCCTCATAAACACTCACCATCAACTAACTGATAGCAATCATCAACAGCCATTAATACAGTTGACGTCACCAGAAAATCAGATGATCATTTTCAATCAACAACAATCAGCAATTGTGGCACAACCGCTAATAGGTCATCTTCAACCGCCACACTCGGGGCTGACTATTGCAACTCAAATGCAATCTGGATGTCAAAACCAAATCAATGATATACAAACAGTATCTGAATCAGTTACTGTCCAAACCAAATTAGTACAGCAGTCTATTACTGAGAAAAGTACAATTTCAAGACATACAGAAGAAAATGTATCAATTTCTTTGGACTATTGTAATACTACCATCAGTGAACCGGAAAAAGACTTAAAACAAGATTTTTCAGTCCCAGAACAACTTTTAGAATCTGAAGCGATTGTATCACATGACGCTAGCAATCAAACAGATCTTCAAACTGAAGATGAAACTTATCACCCATTGATTGAAGAGAGTAAAGAACCCAATTTAACTGAGAACGCACAAGACTGTACGGACAATGGCCAGCCTTTGACTGAAGGTGCTACTCAGACTTCTGTATTATCTATAGCCGAGAATTCTAACACGCCAGATATTACTGGATTGGAGCTTTTGTTGAATAGTATTGAACAGTTTGAAAAACGTAACTCTAGTGAACAATTGGATAGTTCTCATAATCAGGAAGTTGTAGTGAATACTTTAGAGCAGGAAAATGAACAAACACTGGATACCAATGTCAATACTGTGGAGGAAACAGAAGAAAAAGGTGTGAACAAGATTGATTTGCTTTTGTTAGCTGAACAGTTTTTGGAAACTGAAAAATCTAGTGAGACTTCTGAACAAGACAATGTGAATAAGAGTTGCTCAAACAATAATAAATTAACTGGTAAGTGTGATGATAAAGTTAAAGTTTAATATTTATGTATTTATAGTAAAAGGGCGTGCACTTCAAAGGTCTAAAAATGTACAACTTATACATTCAGTTATTCAATTAATAAAGCAAATATATGTGCTTTAAAAACAAAAAAAAATATGTACATATATCACCTGTCGTACATTTACAATAAATATACTGTATGAATATTGTTGGTCATAAATTCATGTTATGGTCACAAGATACAAATTTTAAATTTAATCAGATTTTATTAATATAGTTCTTAATCATAAAATTGTGATAATTATCTATCATGCGCTAAAAATAAGGAATTTGCATTTTTAAATATAAAAAATAAAATTAATTACAAAATTATGCACTAAATTGTTTTGATATTTACCTGTTAAACCATGAAATTTATTTATAGCTTACCCATTAATAAATCTTAAAGAATACATGTACTAAAAAATATAAAATTAGAAAATCTATGTGTTGATGAAATTGTGCTGAATGTTATTAATTTCAAGTCAGCCATATTATATGATATTTATATGTGATTTTTTGTGAATATTTAAACTTATTTATGTTTTTGTTTAATTGTAGAGAAGAACGTATGTAGTTATGATTTTGATGAAAATACTACTACACCACTTGAGGTAACAATGAATAAAAATGGTATTAAAAAAGTATACACCAAAAAATCATTTTCACGGAGCAGCGACATTCTTCCATCTGTTGACAAATTAAAAGTTAATTTAACATCCGATACTATAAAAAAGTCACCTAAATACTCTAAGGATAAAGTTTTGAATCGAAAAGTGTCTGAATCAAGTTTGTCATCATCCGGACAAGTAAAACGTGGACCGGGTCGTCCAAAAAAGGCATTGAAATGTGATGATGGGAATAATGAACAAGATATTAAAGAAAAACGGTTGAAGTTGGATTGTAGTTCAAAAATCAAACATAAGACTTCTAGTTCCTCATCTTCAGATCTCTCTCCTCCTGTGTTGGAACCATGGAGTCCTTATTCACCTAGAAAGGTTTCTACACATACCCCACCTACATTATCGCCTATATCATCAATGGCTAAACGGTCTGAAGTTCAAAAATTATCAGATGATGATAAGGTCTATCAAAAAAAAATTGTCAAAAAACGCTCTACATCATCAACTATAGTATGCAACATATTTTAATTGAATTATCTGTATTTTCATTTTAAAATGTTTAATTCATTGTTTTATTTTTCAGACTAGTGAAGATGAATTTAGACCACCTTTGAAGAAGCGAAAAGTTGGACGACCTAGAAAAATTCAAAACCCTTTTGATGAAGTCATTAAAAATCATCTGTCTCAAACTCCAAAGAAAGAAAAACCAGTTTCTATATCATTGGGCTTGTTAAACAGGGTTTCTACAGTAAAAATTAACAATGTAGAGACACCAGCTTCTGGCCAATATAAAATAAAACCAAAGTTAAAGGCTGAAGTTAAAGTAAGTTATTTTACTTAGTATGTAATAATATATAAGTTAAAACTATTATTATTGAACGTTTTGGGACAATTAAGAATGTCGGAAAGTTTTTGTCAGAATTGGTTATTGTTAAATTATAAATGATATATTTTTCATTAAAATAAATTCTGGAATCATAAATTAAAAAAATATTTACATATTCACCTTAAAAATAATTGTGCTCTTAAATAACAATTAAATATTTACATAACAAATGATTTGTTTACATTTAGTAATAATTCACTTATGAATTTACAGATTAAACATTGGGATGTGGAAGATGAAGATGACGAGATTCAAGACCAAGACGACATATTAGCTTTGCCTGAATATGTATGTAAAAAACGCCAAATAGCTGATGCTTTGCACAGAATGGTAATTACCAAATATTAAATAATATCTTGCAGATTTAAATTGGATGTGATTTTCTTTAATGATTTTAAATTATTTAGTATATGGTAAATTGTATTCATAGTTTACCTAAATAATCTGATTTTAAGTGGGTTTTATGTATAATTATAAATAAATTATTTTGAAAATAATTGCTTAGTTAACAAAATACTTTGCAACAGCCAATAGGTAATAAATAATAATACTTAACAATACTATTTTTTTAATTAATAACAAGAGAATAATTTTTAAATAAGAAAAATGTTACAAGTTCCAAAAATTAAGTACCTATGTAAACGCAAAAAATATAAAACACTTCATGCATACCAAATTTTATTATTAAACAAATATATGGTGTTGTTGAGTTGTAAAATAAAAATTTTTGTTTTAAGTCTTTTCTGTCTTTATTATTTTTTATAGGTTTATAAGAATAATTCAAAGCCCAAAGATCAGATAATTTATAAAATATTTGAAAAACTAATATTTTCTTGAAACAGACATTTTTTTGTTGTTTTTGAAATATTAATTTTTCCATTTGCATTTCTGTTATATATGTACACATCATATTTACTCACTCACTCTATATACACAACACAAACATATATAATATAATATTATAATCATTAAAATGTTTCTTATAGTCTCCATGTACTGTCAATAAGCCAGCAGTGATTCCTAAGAAGAGAAAATTTTCAAATGTATCATTAGATAGTGTAGAAAGTTTAGATGATGCTCTTTCATTTCCAAAAAGAGACACATCGTATAGCTCTGTTCCAGTAAGAAGTCAGACTTCAGAATCTTCTGACATTTCTCTTGAACAAACTAATGAAGGTTAGTATTCAATACTTATATTGTTATTTGGTGATGGGTAATTTTGGATTTTGGATTCTATGTTGTGTTCATTGGTGGTTTCAGAACGGGATAGTTCTACTACGGTCGAACTCGCTGAACGACAATGCATATCCGTCAGTCCGAGTCGACCGGATGTAGAAATAACTACCGTCGATGTGAGTGTCCTCGTTATTGTTATAAAGTTGTGTGAATTTTATTATTAATTAATATTCTGTACTTGTAGGATGATTACGAAAGAAAAAGACTGAAAAAGAAACACAAGCATAGAAAACACAAGCACAATCATGACGAATCAAGAACCAAACATAAACACAAACACCACAAAAAACATCATAAAAAGCATAAGCGACATCGAGATTCTGTGCTTGAGCTTTCTGTATCTGAACCACCCACTCTGTCACCTCAAAGACTTATTGAAGACACCATTGAAGAGGACGATGACGATGATGACAAATCCAAAGAAGTGAGTAAAAATAGTGTTATTTTTAAATTTGATTATAGAATAATTTATAAATCTAATCTAATAATGGTGAATTATTTAATAAACTGAGCCACGTTATTATTTTGATTTATTGAATGGTCTATCAACTGACATTATTTGTAGCTTTATACTTTTATGGTAAATATATTTAGCGGAAAACTAAAAATTAAAAAAATTAACACGATTGAAATACTTTAGAATGACTCCAGTGAAGTAGAAAGCAGTGACGTGCCAGCATTTCTGTCTGATCAGCAAATATGGAAATGGTCAGGTGACAGTTATAAGCGCCCAGGTCGTGGTGGCAATAAGAAGACCTTTTACAAGTCCATCAGTAGGGGAGACGAAACCATAAGTGTATGTTACAATGCTAATATGTTTTTGATTTTTTTGTTTTTTGTGGCTTTGCAATAGCATAATTATATATTTTTTTCTTTGTAACCAGATTGGTGACTGTGCTGTTTTTCTATCTTCTGGTCAACTAGATCGACCCTTCATCGGTAAAGTTAACTGTATGTGGGAGACAAACCAAGAAAAAATGCAAGTAAAAGTATTTTGGTTCTATCATCCCGAAGAGACGGCTAGTGACTTTACTGGAAATCTGCCGTACCCGGTTAGTACAATATACTCGAATTATTGTAATGATCACAGTGTATTTTTATTATGTTATATGTTACAGGGAGCATTGTTCAAATCACCTCATAATGACATTAATGATGTACAAAGCATCATGAATGGGTGTCAAGTGGTATCAATAAAAGAGTTCACTTCAATCATTGAAAAGGATCCTAATCGGCTGAAGAATATATATGTTAATAATGATCTGTTCTATTTAGCTGGTGACTATGAGCCAGTCATGAAAATGATTAATTTCAGTGATGGTGTAGTGTTGACACCGAGTGATACTTGATTTACTCGCTAGCAACCATTTTAAAAATTATTATTTATTATTTATATTAATTAATCATCTGATTATTTATCATGCCACTATATTGTATACCCATATTCATATTATATATTTTTACATATTTATTATTAATTTTATATGCAACTATTTATTATTTTGGTTTTATTTCAACCTTATTAGTTATTTGTTACCTGTTAAAACTGCATTCGAAGGGCTAATATTTAGCTCCAAAAATGGAATTTACATTTTTTTACTAGTTTTTTCAACCATATTTATAAAACAAGTTGTACATATTTTACTATTGGACTTAATTAATGTGGTGTTACATGCATGTACATTGTAATTGTATATTTTGTGTAGATCTCCCTTTTATTCAGATTAGCCATTGTGAAATCTTAATATATCCGGTTCCTAATAAATTATAATTATATTGTTTGTGACAAAGAATAAAAATTATTTTTCATTTGTCCAAGTAAAGAATATGCGAATTCTTGAATTTTAGTATTTTTTTCTTATTTCTTGCCATATTTGAATTTTCTTACAATTATTATTTGTCATTATATGTTATAGATGATGACATCTAAAATATGATCATTGAATGGTAAAAAATCCATTAAAATAATTTCATAATTGCAAATCTTACCCTGTTTACACAGCCAATGTTTATTGAAAATGGTAAATTCTCAAAAATTTTAGTTATGTCTTATGCCATATGAATCACTTTAACTTTTCATACACATTTGAAATGTGTTTGATAACAGCATTTAGTCGTTTTTTATTATTTAGTTTTACTTATATTATTTAATTATTAATTTATATGTAATAACTATAACACATATTGTTGTATTATAAAACCATTTTGTATTAACTTTGTTTCATGTTGGTAACTATTATTTATTGAAAAGTAACTAGTGTTTTGCATTTCCTTTGTTTTACTGAATATACAACCACAAAATGAAGGTTAATATTTTAAGTTATTATCAATTGTTTTATCACTTGAAAAAAAAAAATGATATGTATTGTATTACAGACTTCAATTTGCCCTTCCCTCGGTTATTTTTCTGCGGGCGACTTCGGAAATAGGTATTTGTACCTATGTGTCTTATTTATTTTATTCCATGTATGTTATACAATATACAATATATACACTGTATTTAATTATCATTTATCCTATATAATAACAATATGTATGTTTTGGAATACATAAATTGTCGACTTAAATATAATATGTAATACAAATTTTACGCTATTCGTATTTTATTTACTTTCACATTATGCGATACTACCTAATACTATAGTACCTATATTGTATTGTTGTAATAAGTTTTTATTATTTGTAAATAATAATAAAATAGAATTGGTATATTTTGTTCATCTCCTAATCATATATTTTTGGAGATCATCAAACTATCTTCGATCTATCATAATATATTCCGTGCTTAGTAGTTATATATTTTGATGTGGTAATTCACTTTTTATTTTTGAATTATGAGAATTATACTACTTAAAACAATTAAAATGGAATAGGTACTAATTACGAGTAGATTGAGCAATGTTTCTTAATCATGACTGAAAACAAATGTTAATATTTAAATATTTAATGATTTCAAAAACAACAATAAAGCATTTTGACACTGATTATTAATTGTTTTATTTCCATTGGGAATTGGGTGTTGTGCGCACATTATACCTTATCATATACCTATATAGCCTATTATAATTAAATTATTTATTTTTTACAGCTTGTTTTTAATAGCTTCATTCAACTGTTTTTGTTAATTCATTAATTGTACGTCAATTATCGGTCCATTCAGCAATAATTGTGTATGAGACGTGGTTCTTGGATTTCTGAAATCATGAAATGAATGATGCCCTTATGAGTCACGAGCTTGAGCCTCGAGCTATTTGTACGAAATCGAAATAAATATACCACGCTGGCACGCTGCGTGGTGACGTGAAACATAAAAGGCAGTTGTATACCATTAACCAATAGGACCAATAGGTACTTACCATGATTGTAGACTCGTACTGTAGTTGTACGAAAGAGCAGTGTACCCCTACCCCCTAGGGCCTAGGCCCATGAACCAATCAAATATTATGTTCACATCCAAGTATACGACACTCTTGACGCGGTTTTGACGTGTTTGAAGTTTGCCCACCCAAAATATAGTATAATAGGATTTACTTCAAATCACCACCAAATAATGTTGTGAGTAATTTGCAAGCGCGTTTTTGAATTTCCAAGTAACCGGTTTTTGAGTGATTGAAGGTTGGGCAAAATTCTCTTAGACCACCCACACGTTGTCCGAAACGGTCCAAATATACATCGAACGATATAGATTTTGATTTGCAAGAATTGGCGGGTTCTGCATCCAGTCATTTATTACTATCGTACCTGCCGTAGTCCGCAACAATGGGCTCTGTTTCCGACCGGAAAAAAATGAATCTACGTCAGCGGTTAACTGAATTTTAATTTTAAATCGAAACTGAATTGAAAATCTATTTCCTTAGTGTTTTGTTTTTTTTTTTAAATCTTTCTTCAATGTTTCTTAATATTATTCTGTATATTAACCGCTTACATTTCAACAATACTTGACGATCGTAGTGCTTCACTCCGAACCGAACAGTAGTCCGCTACGCGGTTCAAACGAGATTTAATTATCGTTTGAATGACAATATTTTGAATTAACGTAAAAAGTGCCGTGGCGACGAACTTTGAGGAGTGACCGGCGCAGTTGTTTTCCAATCGAAATTGGATAGGTGCATAGTACAATAATTATAAAATGAATATAATCGAACCTCTTGCACTATTATTGTGTACAATAGCTCCTCCACCAAAGTATTGAAGTACACTACCAGTAATATTAATGTCTGCAACACTTCCAGGTCATATGCGGAAATCCATAGAAATTTCCGGGGCGGGGGGCTAAATTAACTAAAAAAAAAACTATATTCAAATAAAATCACATTTCACTTGAAACCTAACAAATATGTTTTTTTTTTTTGGGGGGGGGGCTATTACAATATTTGGAGAGGGGGCTAATCCCCCACATTTCCGCCCATGTTCCAGGTTAATGTCTATAGCTATATCGTGGTGCAACTAGTCTAAACATTAGTCCAGAAGGTCTCAAAGTATGGGGCACGACCCTCCGTGGGGGGAGGCGCAAGAAAATTTAAAAAATCAACATTGTATTGGTAGGACAGAAAAAGATTTGTGCGATTTGCGCAATAATCGCCATTAGGATTATTTTTATGAAGAGGGCTCACGTCTGGGATCGACCAAAGTGGGGGGGGGGCTGGCCTGAAAAGTTTGAAAGCCTCTGCTGATTAGCCTATATATTTTTTGTTCAAAAATTAATAAATTAATAATGTTTGTATACCGTGTGGAGGTGTCGTGATTTATGGCGTGGCGATGGTGGTATGAATTTGGTCGTTAAATGCTCGCGGAATTATTTTCAAATCCTGCGCCGGTCCATAGGATGCCGTTCATTGTTTTCCGAATGCGATTTAAAGTTAAAAAACAAATTTTAATACCCATCGGCGAAAACCACGTCGTTGCTCCAACACACGCGCAGTGTTCGGATTAGATAAGTATTTTTCTATCTAGATAAAGATAAAGATGATGCAACTGAAAAGTATCTAAATAGAGATGAAAGATGACTAAACTCATATTCATCTAGATAAAGATAAAGATAGATATTTTTTTATCTAGATAAAAAAAAGACACATTTTTTTAAAATTATTTTAAAATAGGTGTACCATAATCTGAAATAACAATATAGTTATTTTTTGTTCATTTTATTTTTTTTAGTGTGTAAAAAATATTATTATATGTTAATGGATTAACATATTATATAGAACAAGTAAATCACATTTTTAAATTAAATGTTAATATTAATTATACTTTGTTATAATAATTATTATTATCATTTAACAACCGTCGATAATAACCAGACAACGGCAAGCATCTATTCTTAAAATAGACGAATTGTACATTTTTAATTTCTACAGGCTACGATATCGATATGACGATATGTGACAATGGGAAATGAGTTTAACACAGTCGTTATTTTACGTTATTTGTACATATTATTATAAATTGTATTATTTATAAATAATACATTTAATAAAAATTTAAAAAAATCGTTTGGCCAATTCTTACGATTTTCATCAATAAAAAAAGTATCTAGATGAATTTATTTAGATTAGTAAATTATTTATCTAAGATAAACGTTTAGATACCTTATAACTATTTATCTAGATAAGATAAAAGATGAACAAAAAACTATCTAGATAAATATCTAGATAAATTTATCTAGATAAGTCCGAACACTGCACACGCGCAGCACTCGATTTGAAACACTTTCCAGTTCACAGAATTGGATATTAGGAAAGTGAAGAAATGCGCGAATTTAAGTTTAAAACGCAATAAGACGATCCGAAGTATAGGAAAACTTTTCGCCCTTCCGACCGCACGTCCGCACATCAGTGTCGTGACGTTCGGACGGTTATTGTTTTTAAGTTTCAATAATAGTTTCAGGCGGGCCACCATGTCTGGAGACGCCTGCGTGTATATATGTAATATATATGTATATAGTGATTGGCCGATCGTAATGTTTCCTACCTATATGATATCATAATAATAAATATAGCAAAAATAATTTGCGTACTTCAATGCCATTCCACGCGCAGTGGCGCCGATCTCATGTGGGGTGATCCGTTTAACGTAAGACACTATTATTATTTCGAAAAGTTTTAACTTTTTAAATTTTTTTTTTCGGAAGTGTTGAAATTTAATGAAATCTTCATAATATTATAATATCAATATCACTACAATTTTCACATTTTTTGTTATATGATAAACATGAATCAACTTTGGATTTTTAAATGGTAACACGGTGTTACCAGGTTAGGTTAGGTTAGGTGTTACTAACACCTATACTTAATACAAAAAAAATTATAAAACTTTTTCTTTAAGAACTTCTGTGTTTGAAATGTTTGTTACGATTTCATAGATTTTGAGATAACCAATTCAAAATACGATATAGGAGAAGCTTTTTGTGTTTTGTTTACACTTGCCCCTAATTAATTTTTGGTTAATCATACAAATCAATTGAATCAGAGTAATTAGTACGACTTTTAAAAACTTATTATATTACAGTTATTACATTACACACATACATATTATAGATAATAAAGATATGGATAGTATATATCTTCTTATCTTATCATTTATTATTAGTATGAAAATAAATATTTATTTTAAATACCTACCATGGTTATCTATATATGTACTTGGGCAAAATATGTTAACCACTGCAGGCCTTTACATGCGAAAAATATAATAGCACCTACAAAAAACACCTAACTTTGAAGGGCATTATGTTATCAACGGATTATTCAAAAGTTAAAATTCATAAAAAAAAATACATTTTATACATAAGTCGCCATTTAAAAATAAAAAGTTGATAGTGGTTTCACCTACAAAATTAGGGGTTAAAATATTAAGGGATATGAAAGATGTTAGTCTTTTATAACATTTTGATATTTAAAAGATAAAAATTTGAAAAATGTTAATACTTTTTTAAATAATGAGTGTCTTACGTTAAATGGATCATCCTGTATGATCATCCATATGATATGGTATGCAAAGCGATCGCTTCACCTCTTAAACGGGTGGGTTAGGTTAGTTAAATTATTTTTATAGGAGAGTTCTAGGGAGTAGCGGTTAATGGGTTAGGTAACATATTTAAATCAGGTACCTATTGTTCTATACGTAATTGAGTGTATTTTTTTTATCGGAGTCGGTAAATTGCGTCCCCCAAAAGAGGTCATAGTTATATACTACGTAAATTGCGGCCCATGTACTTTTAAAACATACTTAAATTGCGTCCTGGGTATATTTGGAATGTACGTAAATTGCGTCCTGGGATACCTATTCCGATTTCCGATGGGTTGTATAATTTAAAGATAAGTAATTCATCTTTGAATGATCGATTTAGATAATAATAATATGTTCACTAATATAATATATTACTAGCAGTCAGTGTGCATTTGATCGAAGACCTTATTTAATAACACATTTTTACTGACACATTATTACTAATTGTTAATAATATATTTTTTAATTAAAAACAACAGCAAAACCAATATTTTTAATCATAGCAATATTGATACAATTACATTGAAAAATGAGAAGGAAAATATTGATTTTAATATTATTGATAAAAGATATTTTCGATGTAGGGGATGTATCCAAATTTGAGTTTACCTCCAAAACCAATATTAACTCGTTGGGGTACACGCGCGGCTTGGAGTAGCAATTTACTTTGGGAAATATATTAATTCAATGAGATAAAATGTGTTATTAACGAATTTAACCATAATAAAGCGAATTTTATTGAAAACGCACGTATAGTCTATTTCATGATAAAGAGTGAAAAAATGAGCTGACCGTTATTAATAGATGCAATGAAAAAACTAGAGAAATCAGATGTTACTTTAAGAGATAGTCTATTACTCATAGAAAATATTAGGATTAAATTCGAAGAAGGTGGGCCGGCGATAGATTTCATTATAACCGTATAGTTTGTTAATTTGAAAAAAAAATTATAATTTTGCATATTTTTTGTATACTTTTTTATGATATGAATCTGCATATTTTATAGATTTTTATTGCGGGCTCTACCTATATTATAATAATACCTACTGTAATTTATCCGTAATCGGTAAATTCATAATCGTCATTCGTTGTTCACTTTATATAGTTATTTAAACGTCTTCTACAATGTTTTGTTATTATACGACGTCTCGTGGCGAAATAATTAACATAATATTATATCTACGAAAACATTATATTTAATTTTGTTTAAAGTTTGAACTCACGCGAAATGTTGTGATTTGGCAGAAGAGCGAATCGTCAGAAAAGGAAAAGGCGCAAACGTGTAACTCGAGTTATCCCGTGTGTTGTGTAGGTACCTGTATGCGACCTACCAGTGCACATGCTGCCGTGGGGTAGGTATTTAACTGTCACGAGCAGAGTTGCAGGTACTATGTAGCCAGTGCATTGCCACAGTTGCTCGAAACTTGAGGGGAAAATCTAATAATTTTAATTTTAAAATAGTGAGCTACAATCGTTTAAGACGAGGTTGTCTCCGCCGTCTTACAAGTGCGTAATATATAGCAAAATATATTATGATCATCATATTATCACGTTTAGCTCCGTTAGCTCAGAACAGTTATTCTCAAACTTTTTTTCCATCGCGACACATTGTTATTAGTTGTTATATAAGTCACGGCACACTTTGAACAAATATCATTTAAATATAAATATAATATGGGCAAAGTGATGACCAGATAATAATTCTATAAAAGCGGGACAAGTATTCAAAAGGAACTAGAGGCTAAAATTAGATTTTAAAAAAAAACATAATTTTTATAGTTTAATAATAATATTATATAATAAAATAAGTAATAACAAAAAAAAAAACCAATTTTCTGTGATAAACTGATAACAAGCACAGTTGTCACCTAACCCATTAGCTATAATATAATATAATACTATATAGCCATATAGTTACTATGCATAGTAAGAACTGGCCAAAATAATCTCATATTATGATCTGATGGAACACAAAATAAACAACATACTCGCCATAATAAGTGAAACATTTTCACTGAAAATAAGAGTCAATTAACTATTATTTGGAATCGGGGCAAAAGCGGGACGAAAAGTATAAGGGCATTGAACATTTTTCTAATATATATTCATGGGCGGATAGGTACTTTTTTTTACCGGGATATATTTATTGGGGCCTCATATAACTAGGGCCTGTATATTATATTAAATATATAAAAAAAAAAATAATCGCTTCGGTCGCAATACTTTTTACAATCAAATCATATTATATATTATGTAAATACTACAAAATAACTTTAAAAAAAATATATAATTATTAAAATGATAACAAATTTTTAAATGTACTATTCCTATAGCAGCTAATTTATTGATCACATCATTTGAATCAATTGTACTCAGTAAATCTTTTTCAACATTCATTAGCATGAAACTTTCTAAAATGTTTTGGGCCAATGTATTTCTCAAGTAGTTTTTTATATATTTCAATTTAGAAAAACTCCTTTCACATCCTACTTGCGTCACGGATAATGTCAGCATTAGTTTATACGCAACAAACAGACTGGGATATGCATTTGTGTATAAGTTGTACTTCACAAGCACATCAAAGCAACAAACTACACAATATTTTGCATTCGTGTTTGGTTTATGACTACACGATACTAAAAGTTAGTATTTCTTTCCATTTTGATATGAAGTCAATATATTCATTTCGAAAGTCTTCGTACATAATTCTTGGACAGTAATTGCAAATCTTGTCAAACACACCAATAAGAGCATTTTTTGGAAGTGTTACATCTGGTTTGAAATTATTAGGGCCAAGACATGCAAAATCTGCACATAACTGTCCATGTTTTTCGAATCTTGAAGAAATGCTCTCAATAACAGTGTCCAGTACTTGATTGTAAACATTAACTTCATATGAATGCAATGGGTCTATTATAGGATCATCATCTGCCTCATAATCATGAAATTGCTTAGTTTTTTTTTTTTTTTACGAGATTGTGGTAGACTATTTGCGATTTCTATTAAATTGTTTTTCATTTTTTGAAACATTTTATTGGTATGTTGTACAAACTTATCAGCTGCATCTTTAGTCCTAGAAAACTCACGTGTACACTTTCTTAAATCCTGTAAAGTTTGCGTTACCATTTGATACGCTGTCATTATGTTGATCCCTTTGCCTTGAAGATATTTAGAAAGCGGTGTAGTTTTTTCAAATATTCTAAGGTAATGTGCTGTTAAAATTATTTCGTATTTACATAAACCTGCCTTTAATCCACTTGCTTTGAAACGAGCTTCAGATTTTATATTTGAATTTGTTTCAATTTCACTTAATGTTAATATACCTAAGGTCCACAAAAAGTCCAGACTCAGGATTATTAAAATTACCAAAGATTTTGGTTAAAGAAGCATCTTGTAAGCATCTCTAGTTTCACCAATTTTTGCTAAATAAAAATTTAACTTTTTTTGAGTTTTATCGTTGGCACATTTCATTAACAAATCTTGATCCATTCTTTTTCTTTTTGAAGCTCCACTTTCGAATTTGTAGTATAATTTATATAATTTAATAAATTAAAACACAATTAGCAAAAACTTAAAAGCCACGACTACTATAGAAAGCCAAAAGGTAAAATAAAAATAACAGTTGAAAAAATTAATAATCGGTTTATACCATAGGGCATACTGGCATAGAGTAAGAATAAAACAGTTATATGATATTATTATCAATATCTACATTGAATATTGATATGATAGTAATAAATACAACAAAATAGGTACCTATATACTTTTATACGGGTATCAAAGCGTATAACACAGAGGCCTCTAATAGCTGATGGTATCTTAGATCATATACTATGGATGTAGCCACTCGGTATATGCTTGTGTATTAGATTTGAAGCCAAAATGATTGAAAACGCTAGAGCCTTGATTATTTTTGCGCATGCGTAAATTACTGATAATAGTATAGTTTATGATATTATCACAGAATAACCTAGTTATTCTGTGATATTATGATCATATTATTTTTTGTGATAATTTATTAACTAATCAGAATTACGCGCATGCGCACAAACAGTCGGGGCTCTGGGTTATTCTGGCTTCAAGAATTAGCCCGATGGCTTCATCCATTGTATATGATCTAAGAATGGTAGTTTTATATGGTATTAATACCATCATGGTATATACAAAAATTACAATTTACAAATACGCAGCCGATATTATTTTACAGTCCCATAAAAATTAATTTTTTTTTCGGGGTTGGGGCCTCTGAGCATAATATTGATTGGGGCCTACCGGGAAAATCCCGATTTCCCGATGGGCATATCCGCCCATGTATATATTTAAGTTATTTTGAAGTAATTATTTACACGAACGCCGGGCCCCACTAGTCCACTACCACGGGTCCTTCTGATCGCCCCCCCTTGTGGGGGTCCTGATTATGGTTATCACTCGATAATTCTCCAGTCACGGTCACGATCTAATTTCTAAACAATTAATATTTTACTGTAATATTGTTTCCCCTACGTGAAGCGATAACCGTATGAAATATTCGGCTATGGACCAATTGCGCCTAAAACAAAATTTGTATTTTAGGGTCAATATACCAATTGCGCTGCATATAATTTTGGGTCAGTGTACCAATTGCGCTTCTTATATTTTGCGGTCAATATACCAATTGCGCTTGTATTAAAATTTGCCTGATATTTATTGATCAATTGATTATTAGCTAAAGTGACTGGTTTTAATATATTTTATAACAGTATCGTTCTAACTTGTGACTGGTTAGTATATTTATTAATTTATTTGTATTATATATTTTTTTAAATTAGCATATTATTATTATACCTCGTGGTGACTAAATTAATTATTTTAATATTTAATGTAGGTAATTGTCCTGTTATACTTATGATTATACGAGTATTCTCCTTTCCTCGTATGGAAAAAATTTATTATTGAACAAATATATTATTCTGTAAACTAACCAAATTATATTATTCTAAATTGTAATGCCATGTTCAAATTATTATTTAAAAAAAATATTATTATTATTAAAGCATGCAAAATACAAACATCATGATTACCTTAAACTCAAAATCTTATTACCTTATTATGATTTAACCACCTATTCTCTGATTATTATTAATATTATTTTATTTTAGATTTCATTGACTAAACTGTATAAACCTTGTAAAACTGTTTAATACGTGTAAAAAATGTATAGAGCGCAATTGGTCTATCGACCCTAAAATTTTTAGAGCGCTATTGGTATATGAAAAGGTAATTTTAAGCGCAATTGGTAAACTCCCAAATATTCGAGATGCTGATAAATAATACAATTATTTTAATACCTAATACCTGTGGCGTATTTATCAGAGAGTTCCAGGTTAAACCTCTCAACCCCCCAGAGAGCAAAAAAAAGTTACTCAATGCTAAATCAATATTTTACTACGGGTTTTCTGATAATTGAACGATATAGACAGTTGTGTTATTTAGGTGTGGAGTATCGCTTTATTTTCGTTATGTATCTATTCAGAAATACTGTAAATGACAAATTTTATGTGGTAGGTACGACCGTTTGTCCGTGTGCCAAAATCTATACAAACACGGCTGTGGTGTAGACACTTATCATCCAAATAATTTTATAAAATAAAAATTATCGAACACGTGCTCACTCGCGTGTTAAGAACAGCAGCTAAATAGCCTTCGACTACCCACTATAGGTCTTGCCGAACACAGTTATACGTTATTTTGTTATATAGTCACACTAAATATAGGCGGTTAAATGACTTTCGTGTTGTTCATAAGACTTCCATTTAGACTGTACACAATATTATTATTATATTATTATTTTCGTTTACCGTGTGGGTGAGTACAAACCGGACGTATAGAATTGCAGCGTATTATATTTTCACATATTATTATTATTATTATTAGGGCTGGGATTTGTATGTAAATAATACATATTTTTAGAAAAACATGATAAATTCGTTTCACGTAATGTGCAATAAAATAAGACATATTTTATTTTTTTACATACTTTGTAAAATTCTCGTTTTTTTTTTTTACACATTCGGTAAATCTTGAAAATTTCGGTGGTTTAATAATATTTAACATTTATATTTCGATAATGGTACTCGGCGAATTTTAAGTGTACCTATAATAATGTATATAGGAAATAAGTAGGTTAAATTAAATATTAATAACTTGATTTTAGTTTATCTTCTCTGTTTCTGTTCGATTTGATTGTGCTCAAGTGATGAATTTACCAGAACTTTGCTGTATTCAGATGTAACGAATTATTACACTTGAACTGCACAAAAAACATGGCAACGGCGTAAACAGGGAACAGGTCTTTTCTATACAGAAACTATGGGAAGACTATACACAGTTTTTCAATATGGTAAAATGTTATTATTTTCGGCTGTTATTAGTGAATGTCGTGGGTGGGGCCACGTTCATTTGAAGATTTGCGAACAGTTAATGGTCATTTATGCGCGACGTATCGTGAAGCGTATGAGCATTTGGGTTTACTGGAAAATGATGCACATTGTGATTCATCACTTCATCACACAGGAAACTCTGATTTGATCATAACATTGGAAATATATAATGAAGTTAGGTTAGGTTAGGTTATAATAAGTCATCATATATCAGAGACGGATTTACACAATTGCCGCCCCTAGAAAATTTTTTTTTTGCCGTCCCATTACGACTTAGTAAAAAAACAAAATAACAAAATATGTAATCTATGGTTAGTATTTAGATAATAGATAATATACGTTCCGGCAGTCGTTCGATTATTTACTTGGACGTTTATTGTTATGTATTAGTATTATAAAATAATGAAGAAATTATATTAACAAGAATATTATGTTGTACAAATATTAAACATTTTCATTTTCCATCCTTCAAAGTAATCACCGTACATAAGAATATCAAAAAGAAACCTAGAGTATATTTTCAATAAAATATTGGCCTAAAATTGCCGCCCTAGGCAACTGCCTACTTTGCCTGACGCTAAATCCACCACTGTTATATGTATAGCGAAAAAAAGTAATTATTAATTAGATAACTACTAAAAATTATCTGAAACAATATTTAATATAATATACACGGCAATTTAATTATAAGATTTATAAGTCACACACTTTAAAATATGTTATGCCAAAGAAAATAAGTTAGGCAAATAATTGGTATTCTACATACTTTTGAATAAAATATATAATAAACAGTCATAAAATTAATAATTTGATGTTTCAATTATATACTTCATGGTGTGGGATCTTGTGGATATGGCCATTATGTGTCCCATATAAGAAGGTTCAATGGTGAATGGGAGACACGTAATGATCTATAAAAAAAATTTAGTCACATGTCAACGCAGATACAACAAAAGTAAACCCACAGCACCTTCTTATATATATTCTGGAAGAATAATATAAAATTATAAATATATTTCACATTAACCATCATACTTACAAACAAATCTAAAAATGTTTTAACACAAATACGAGTACAATATCTTGATTATTTTTTGCAATTTGTTAATTTACCTTATTATACTATTACTTTTTTATATATTAAAGAAAAATTAAATTTTGGTTAAATTAAATTGAATTAGCATAGTAAGTAAGTCACTATTTTAATGAAAAAAAAAAATCATTTGCGTGGTTATTACAGTGTTGAAAACAGATAACAAAATGTCGATCTGACAAAGTGCGGGGCTGGCTAAAATTTTTTAAAAATATAAAAAAAGGATTTGCAATAAGCGAAACTCGATTTGCAATTATTTGCAATTTGTTTACAATTAACAATTAATTGGCAGTATTTCGAAGGCGATTAGATAAAGTGGGGGGGGGGGGCTGCATGGAGTTGGGAAGGAAGGAAGGAATTCCTAATATTTTCTAACATAACTGAAAGTTTGAAATAGGTTAGGTTATGTCACTATTATTGAGCAATGGTTTGGTTAGTACTAATGTCCTCAGACATCTATGTAATAATAATGTAGCTTACATATTATTATTAAATATTTTTAAATAATATAAACACATTTTACTATAGTTATGAAAATTAAAATTTTTGAATATACAAGCACTGCAGTCAAAAAAGCTTAAATAAGGTGACCTAACTCTTTAAACGTATTTAACTGAGTCATGTAACGTTAGTCAGTGAATAAATAATAAAAAAAAAAATAATTTAAATTTGTACGGGAACACTATTAACATTATTAGTCTCTGTCGTCAGAGGTTTAATTTTAATTACTTAAAACATATCGAACTAGGCTTAGGAAAATGAAAAATACGTAGGTATAAATGTCTCCGGAGTTTTTCATTATACTTTTTATTTAATCGCAATTAATGTTGTAGAAATGAATCTCGGAAAAAGTTGTTGGCTTGACACTCACGAAACATTTTTTACTTTTTAATGTTCTATATAGTTTTCGTCTAATGCAAGCGTCGAGAACCAGGACATGATGAGTTTTTGGACTCAGTGGTTTTTGTTTCGTTTACCAAGACAAATTCTCCACACTAATTTAAAATATTATGTTTTTTCCTGTTTCTTCGGGGGAAAAATACTGCTAATAGTAATGTCAAGTCCTAAAAATTCTTAAACGAAAGAAAGCTCGAATGATATCATATTTAAGGTTCTTATTCTAGACACCAGTCGTTTCAAATATTATAAATGAAAAACTTTAATATATTTTTTTTTAAATCCTTAATACCATTAAATAATAAGTAACAATAATATTTAAAAAAAACTGTATTTACTAGTTTTTCGTTTTTGCTTTAATCGAATTTTTATTTTAGATTCTGAACGAAATGATGTGTGTTTTTTTTGTGTCTGTGTACAGCATAACTAGTCGAAATAATGCTTCGATTTCAAACTTACTTACTTTGGGGGTGGTTTCCGATGTAAAAGTGAATATCCTTGGTGAACTATAGAGGTCAAAAGTAAACATTTTCCAACAGTTTTCAAAAAAATCGAGAAAAACAAAAAAAAAATGACAGAAAAACGGGAATTTTTACGCAAAACCAGTTTTCGACCAAATCGATATTTTTATATGGTTGTAATTCAAAAACTAATCACTGTAAATACTTGAAATTTTTACCAAATGTTAATGTTAGTGATATCTATATACAGTTTAATTTTCATAAGTTTTCGACTTTTTTTGAGTTATTTATAGACAACTAAATTTTTTTTTTGAAGTGTTGATACACTTTTTTGGCCCTATAAAAATACTTGAAATTTTAATACAAAGTTTCTCATAAGTTATTCTTATAGTGATTAAAAAATTATAAGAATACATAGGCACAATTTTTTTTTATTAGCATTTGAAGTTCAAATATTGACTTACTTAATACGTAAAAATTACGGCAATTTTCAAATTACCTTAGATCGAAATTCATCTCTAGATTCATATCTATGATAATATAAAGTATTATGAATTATGATAACTACATGATAACTACACTAATTGATTAACCATGCCTTATTCAAAATGCGTCCTAATTGAAAAATAATTTATTTGTTTCAAAATAGAATATATGACAATATTTAAATATAATATAATATCCTAGACTGACAAATCATCTCCGTCCAGAATCGTTTTTCGTATACAATGATACCTATCATTGCATTCAAATTTAATCCCATCCATTACAGTAACCTACTGTACAGCAGAGCGACATCCACGACTTACCCCCTTTTTTTGTGTTAATTCAATTTTTCTTGTGATATACAGATTCACTAAAAATATAAATAATTTACACATATACATAGAATTATATAATTTTTATTTAATTTGAGTTTATAATTTATATCACCCCTGTGGGTAGGGGGCCAGAATACATCTACGGTAATCCATGTCTGTCTTATGAGGCAACTAAAATGGACCTGAAGGTGGGCAGCAGCACCTTCAGTATTGGCTATAGGTGGATGCTTCGTAAGCAGGTACAGCTATAGCCAGGCAGCAGTAATAGGCCTACACGGAGACCATATCCACGGCTATTATTCTGCGATGTGGAAGGCAAGGGGAAACCACCACATCAAACTCGCTAGTAAACCAATAAATGAATTTGTTAAAAACCAATCTTCGGATTGAATACAAAAACAAAAATTATATAGTATTATAAATCAGGCCAGTGACCTTTGTTGTCGAAGTCTTAACCCTACAAAAAAAAAAAATTATATATATGTATGTATAATATAGGTACTTAATGGGTGATATACGATTGCAAATGGAGCGATTGCGAACGGAGTCTCGTATCACGATTGCGAACGTTTTTACCTGTCTTTTTCCGTTATAGCGTTGCCAGATTCATTGTTAGTAAATTATATTTATATTACAAAAATATTTTATATTATATATTATTTTAAGTCAGTTTCATAACCCCCAACCTCCAACACACGCAATGTTTTCAGTTTTTAAACAAATACAGGCACACACTTTGACAATAATAAATTCTATTAAGAACAAAGTAGGTACCTACTTAATCCTATATATAAGTATAGCCAAAAAAATAAATCTAAAATTGAATCAACATCAAAAAATTTAAATGATTATAAAATCTATAAAATCTAATTTCATATTTATAAAAATTGAAAATTCCTAGAAAAAATTTAAATAAAAAATTAAAATACAGAAAAAAATGTTTAAAAACTATTTAAATTTTTTAAATTTATTTGCTTGTAACTTATTAAACATTATTGAACAGTATTATTAGTATTCATATAGAATTTTTTTTTCAATCAATCAACATTTTAAACATTACTTATTATTTTGTATAATTTTATTTTGTAACGTAGTTATAACGTCACATTATATTATTTTTATATAATATATATATATATATTGAAATATAAAATTGGCAACGTAGCCTAAAAAACGTTCGCAATTGTTTGGTTTTCGGCTAAAAAAACAAATTCATCAATAAGCGTCATTCGTTCGCAATCGTGTTATAAAAAAAGTAAAACGTTCGCAATCGTGTTATACCCGTACTTAATGTGTATAAAATAAAAAGAATTTATTACCATAAATGTAAGTGGGTACAAAGTTCTCGTACTATCAAAGAAATTATTTTCCCATCGATTAACCCCCCTCTGGCAGTTGTTCTGTTGTTCAATTAACACTCATCATAATACATCAGTTATGCTAAGTAAATCACAAGAATATTATAATATAATAGGTACCTTTATAATTTTAATACAGTGCTCTATATTGGTTATAATTTATTATTCTTATACTTGATGGTAAAACGTAGGGTTCATAAATATTAAATATATATATATATATATTGTTTAATTTTTATTGGCTTCAACTAACAATTACTGTAGTTCCGACAATTAAATGAATAAAGAAATAAAGATCTGAAGAAATATTAAAATAATACATTTTTATAAAACTATGTGTATGTAAACACAATACATATTTTATTGTTTTACTCAGAAATTAAACATATTAACTATGTTTATAACTTGAAGTAAAATAACTATATATTTATGTAATAAAAGTTTGAATAGGTATTTTTATGTGTTAACTTTTTAAGTTCTTACTAAGTAAGTTACAAGTTACAACCATTATTATTTTTTTCTCAATATTTTCTCAATAACATATAATGTTTGTTAACCATAAAGATATTGTGGTCTTGTGGGTACCTAATACTTACACATCGTGTTACGAATAAATATATATCTTTCATATTTGCACTAAATTATTTACATTATTTTTAAATGCTATTGGTCCATAACGGAAACGTAACAAATAACAATTGTAGTAATTAAATATACCTAAAGTTGGGTTAGGTTAGTCTACATTGAATTATTGTTGTAGTTGAATTCAAACTCAAAATTAAAATTATATATCTATTATACATTGCATGTTTATTGATTCAAATTTAATTCTATAGTAAAATGTTTTGTTTCTTTTTTTAACAATTTTGTTATACAACTATAGCTATACCTATATAGTATATACATAATATAACAATTTGTATGATACACATTGGTTCTATGTCATGTAAACTAATATGGACCGAATTAATAATATGAGTAATAGATTTGGTGGATTTGTTTTCGTTGTATGTTATATATCTATTATCTATATAATAAATTATATTGTATTTATTTTTTAATGGTTTTTTTTTTTTTTATCATCCCACAGAAAGATTCTACCAAATACTTTGCACTTTGACCCATAATTCAACTGTAAGCATCATGTACGTCAGAAAAACTTTAAATAAAAGAGAACATGAAGAAACTGTATTTGGTGGTCGGAAGACAATCCAAACTCGACATTAAAAGCAAACGTCTATTGTACGTAGAGATAATTAAATCAATATGACAATATGGTATGTGGACCAAGAATGGGATATAACTGTGAGGTTGGGGGCCTGTAAGTTCAACATTGATACTACTCAACACTACCAAAACATCGCTCTCCGCACTATAGTCGAAGCATACCGGTACGACAGAAACGGCATTATTCACCGAGATTTGTTGATGACCCTATCCAGGACGGTCCTAAGTACCCGCAAACACGAGATAATATGCTGGATCAACACACCAATTCAGCAGCAATTCAATTACTTGATAAATTTCAAGACATAAAGCGTCCCAAACTTAGCCTCTTCACTAGGATTAGAGTACTATCAACCAAACACGTTTTGTATAATATATTAATATATTACCTATATTCCTACAAAAATATTTATGTACCACACCTTTGAGATGTATCGTTAAAGATTATTAATCGTGATGATAAAAAAACCTTCAGATATGGTTCAAAAAATAAATAAATATTACATACTTATTGGAACAAAATAGATCAACATATCATTTTTATAATGTAAAAGTAAATTAATTTTAGGATATCAATAAATTACATAATATCCTTAATAGACGGTACAGTTTGCAGGCATAGCACATTATCTCCCATCATATTTGTTTTTTTGTTTACAATGACTCATAATTGAATTCAAATTAAATAAATCCATTACAGTGACCTACTTAATGATGATAAGTACACTTGAAACTTACTATAAAGTATAAGGCAACGAGAGACTTCCTAGCCTTTTTGCTCTATAATAGTCTCGCATAAGTATTAAGCGTATATATCTGTAATATTATTGAATAAATAAGTAGGCTTCAAATATTTGAAATGTGTCAAATAGCCTTTGTTCATGGTAATTTTAATTTTAATTTTTTTTTTATTTAAATATAATTTTAATAATGAATGTATTGAAAGGTAAGATAGCAAATAAAATATGTTACTCAAATTGTGAGGGATTTGTGACAATGGCACAGAAAATAATTATTAGGTGAGGGATTAAAGGAGTATGCTTGGTAGAAGATTATATTTTTTGAAGGACGACAGAAGGGGACATTTCATAATAAAATCACTTCTAAGATTATTATTTTTTATTTCGAGAAACTGATCAGCTAAATATCTGACGATAAAAATAATCAAAACTGTTAAGTAAGTAATTAAGTAAGGCAGCTTTTAAGACTGAAAATTAAGAGTCGTTCGTGTTTTTAAATGAAGAATAAAAGAAAAATAAATGGCAAGGATTAAACCAATGCTTTCGTATTAAAATTATAAATATTTTTTACTATCATTATACGTTGTTCTTAGAAGATTTAAATTGAAAACAATTAAAAGTAATTAATAAATATGATTGAATGATAATATTATCTAGTAATATCAATATAATTAGTAGAAAATAAGTAAATTAAAAATCTATTGTAGTTTGTAGAATGTATTCGTTATCATGGTATTTCCATGGTAAGGCGAAGGAAAAAGTTATAAGTTTTTAATAAGTATGATTTTGAAAGAAATTGTATTTAAATTGCTATAATTTTTTTTTGCTGTTTGCTATGAAAAAAATAAACACGATGAGTTTTGAATTTAAATGGTTTAATGATAAGAAAACAGTTTCTGACAATATTATTGTACATATATATCTGTCTATGTAAACTTGGGTTAGCGAGCCAAAATATACCAAGGAGAAATTGTTTAAATAAACTAATAATTGAGTTGTATAATTTAATTGAAAAAAGTTAACTGGTGTAATTTGATTCGAAAACTTCTGAGATGAAAACTTTGCGCTATAATAATTAAAAAAAATACAATAGACCTAATATTCGTCGATATAATATGTTTTCCTAAAGTTTGCTTTACAAGTTTATGTTATAGGTACTTGTAATAAATTGTTTTTTGTCAGATCTAGGTATCTATATTATAATAACATAATAATATGTCATATCGACTGGTTTTTGCTATTATTGGTAATTATTTTTCGGTTATTAAATTTTTTTGACCGTACTATTGGAGGATTTATAGGCTACAATAATCAAGTAGCTTACAATATTATACACAACCCATATCAATTAAAGACATTTTATATAAAATTTAGTGCGATGGATCGGGCGTGGCAAACTCTAATTTATATTAAGGCACAATAATATACACTTTTGGATCCGTGTTATTTGCCAATAATATGAACAAAATTAACACAGTTTCATAAAAAAAATATATACATGTAACAATAACAATTAAAATGAATTACGTTTTAGATACTGAGCTGTCAGGAATGTATTCGCTGTGTACAACAGTGCTTTTTTTTTATTTATCTTGTTGTTCATGAGTGCTCCAAAAGTTTCAGTTTACTCAATCTATTGATTTGAAATTGAGTCTATACATGGAGCTTAGCAGTGGTAATTTTTCGATTATCTCAATAGTTTTAATTTACGCGCTTAGAAAAACTATAAAACTGTCAAAATATTTAGAAAACATTTTAATGGTTTTAATTAGGCTCTGTTTAACGTTTTTGGATTACAATTATCGGCAATAATGTATCAGTCAGCTCCCCGTTGGCGGCTTTAAAAATATACTTCTACCTAGATATTTCCCCAAATATTTGAATCGAAAATTTATGTTAACATTCGATATTATGGTTATGATATTGTATTATTTTGAATTATATATTAAAAACAGTGTACCTACCTATTTATACCATTAATATGTAAACTAAATAAATAAATATTAAAGTGTATAGCTTTATTTAAATATTACCTATATCTCTATGATACGTATGATGTTTGGTCAAAGTAATAGTATTATCTTATATTTTTTGTTAAACACCAAAGATCAAATATCATCGCAATCACATAAATTCGCTGATAAGATATTTGTATTATTTATACGATAAGATTTTGTTGAACTATTATATTTTGCTTTTTAATACGTTTTTGATTACGTGAGGATTCCATTGACGAATCCTCTTATGAATTGTCTGCGCTTGGATCAATTTTCAGGTTTACATAGACGATAATGGCCGGACATCCGGCGTGACCCCATTGTGTTCGTGGTAAATGGAGTTTGTCCTTTAGTTGAGATAGGAGTGTCTATTATTTTGTTTTCAATCCGAAAATGTTCTGTATCATCCGAAATATCACTACTTAATCAATACAAAGTCAATGTTTATCTTATTTTGTAAATTAATGACAAATTAATAAAACCTAGTATAGTAGGTAAATAAATATTTTAGAATTAGATACATTGAGATTATCTTTTGATGATTCATAAAAATCAATTTGTTGCTATTTATTTATTCACCTTTTTGTAACGGTTGTAAAAAACGAATTTATTCAAATGATATTTATTGTTTAAGTAGGTTCTTAGTATTTATAATACAGTTAATACGTTAAAATAAATAACTGTTTTAGGGTTTTAACACAGCTTATGAACCTATAATTAAATACATATTATATTCATTAATATACATTAAATCTATAAAGTATTATTTCCCAATAAAATTTTAGGTATATGTTAAAAATTACCAAAATAGTAAAAATATCTAAAATTTATATTATAATTATTGGTTATTTTAAGTTTTGTAATAAGAATCAATAATTGGAGATTTAGTTAATTTAATTATGTTGATCAAATCAATAAAATAGAATGGGTACCATAAACATAGACGTTATTTTATTTTTATATACTTATATTATTGATTAAATATACCTATTAGCTATGCTAAAAATAAGCTATATGCTTATACACTGTAGGGAAAAAAATTTACAGTTTGTAAGCCATCCTTACTTAACTTAAAACCAAGGTATAATTCAATATAATATGTAGAATAACTCCATAGAATACTATGCGTTAAGTTAGACATGATATTTATAGCTTTTAAAATAATTTAATGCTTTTGTAATACAACTTTTGAATATGATACTTTTTTGAGAAAGAAAGTTTGTTCAAGAAAAGAATTTATAGTGGTTTTAGAATTTATATAAGATAATGTTGAACTGTTCACTTTTCCATCAATTTTAAACATTCCTCTTTCGAAATTATCTTCAGCCAATTTAAGCATTTTAATGGGGTAAAAATTAAAAATATACATTTATTTTGTCCTTGTAAAATACTGTCATTTTATTATAAAATTATAGTATGTAGTATACATAAATTGTGTGCTTTTTAACGAATATCTTAAAACATTTTAATAATTAAACAATCGCATCGCTTTAAATTAATATTTAATGTGAAGCAATATTGATATAGAGTAAGAGTTAAGCAATCATCAATAATATGGGTGTATGAGAAATATTTTTTTTTATTAATTTAGCTTATATAGATATATTTATATAAAAATATTTAGTAAAAGTATATTAATTTTTTTTATACCCAATTAAACGGATGAATATAGATAAATTAAATAGAACAGGTTAAAATAATTAAATAAAGCAAACAAACAATATTATAGAGTTATATATTCATATGCATTATGTATATATTTTTGTATTGTACCATAAAACAAGTCGAAAGTATATTTATTTTTCTAAATCAAAATGTGAAAAAATTAAAAATGTATCATTACCTTGGTACTTATATTTTGTACTTATACATTATCTTGTTTTAATATCATTTAATTTTTAAAACTTATTAATACTTCAATCTATTTATTTAAATTGTTACTGTTTTACATTTCACATAAAAGGTATTGTTTATTTCAGTTAGCTATCTATACGATTTCCATTGTTCTTATGACAAATTATAACATTTTCAACAAGAAATAATTTAAATTTATTTCTTCTCGATTTATCTTGGACTAGGATTGAGGTTTTCCACATTTATTTTACAAACATCTAAAATTTACTACATCGATCAACTTTAAGTCTAACATCATCAGTCTATGTAGTTTTTTAACACTCCTAGTCTCCTCTGGCGGTCTTTTCATTCTCTTAACACACTTTTTGCAAAAAATAAAATAAAAAAATAATAATCAATCTTTGTCGCACTTTTCTTACCTAGTAAGTTATCACACACTTCCGTTTCTTAAGAGAACATATTCAAAATGATGCTAAATATTGTACAAATGATCTGTTCAACGTATATTTATTGGAATTACATACAACGATTCTGTCATGTAAAAAATAAAAAAGTATTCACTAAGAATAATGACATGTCTCTCAAATATACAGCTATCATTATTATTTATGAGTGCCACAACCAATACATTTTAAGATTTTTTTTGTTTTATAACTTTTGAATTTTTTAATGTAAATCAATATTTAAAAATGTGGGTAAGTGATTCCCACTGTGCTGCACAGTAGGTATCAAATGAATCAAACGAGTCACTGCAATGGATGTGTTGAATTGAATTCAACGACTGAAATCATTGTATACGAAAATGGATTCTGGGCGAAGACGATTTGTCAGCATATAAGATAACTAATTATATTTTTTGATATTATTTCCGTCAAAGTAATTTATTTTAATATTATAGTAATACATTATCTAGTATAGGTTGAATTCATTTCTACCAAAAACATTGAGTAAGAAATATAATTATATACTTTAATAGTTGTGCGTAATGAATATTGATGATGTACCTAAGTAAGACATTTCCAAAGGATATTCAAAATAATTTGCAAATTATTGTGGTTTTGAAGAGTTTTAAAAATTTGGCTTTAAACGTTTATAAAAAGATTTATGAATGATGAATGATGAATGATGATGTATATTTTTTAATAATTATTAATTGGTGTAATATAAACAAATTATTAAGAGGAACCTTGTAATACATATTCAATATTTTTGACCCAGTAAAATTTTTTTTATCAACATTTATAGAAAAAAATCAAGTATACAATGATCAGAAACTATAATAATTTTAACCGTCAGAAAGTTTGATTTTGATTTTGATTTCTATTTTGATTTTTTTTTTTTTGATTTTAACAATACGATAAAATCATATAACATGATTCATTATTAAAAAAATTGAAACTCGGTAAAAAAAAAACATTGTATATTAATTGTGTAAACATTAAATAGAACACCCTTTATATGTTTCATTAATCACAGTTAATTATATGCATTGATGTATTGTATGTGATATATTTATTATTTACTATTTTTTTTTTTTTTTGAAATGAGCCTCGATGGTTGGGTTATTAACTGACAGTTTCATTAACGTACTACAATTTTTTTCCTGTATAATATAACATTAATGTTGGTGTCTCAGTGAAGTAATAATAACGGTTTCGATTGTATATGTTAACAATACGAGTTAGAATGAATTGTTCAAGATAATTTATTTTGAAAATTTCAAGTCTTAGCCTATGATATTTATTTTATTTTAAGACGATGATTGATGATGGAGAATTAACAAAATGTTTAGAGTTTCTAACTAATTTAACTATGGTTTGTTCTATGGTTGTGTATTTTATTTAAACTATAAAGCCCTATTGTGTGCAAATACGTGCAATAAACAACACATAAATTATATCTAAAACAGATCGATTGTTAAGCCTGAGTGAGTTTAATGTTAGATTTGGCAGTTGTCCCCAATTCGAGTGCCACAATCCCAGATGGGTACCGCAATTATAGATTTTGGTGTTATTTGGAATTATGAAACCGACAGCTATATATTTTCAATTAAAGTTAAATAACATTTCGAATAAATTTGATTTTCTTTGGTGAATGCGTTGCAGTCTACTCTTCACATCGAAACTGATGTTGACTTTTGTGGGATTTAATGGTATTTATTCTTAAATTATAGGTACCTATCTAGAGATATCGATGGATAGTTGAATTTGAAAAAAAATCGTAATAGATTTTAGGTCTAAAATGTATCGTCTGTTTGAAGTGTTATCTTATAAAAAGTGAAAAAAAAAATGGTTGAAAAGTATATGAATTATAAAATTGAATACTGATGTTTTCTCGTCAATTTTAATGTCAAAGTATATGATTTCCAAAAATGTTTAAGTTCACTTTACCGGAACCAAAATTAATCAATACTGTTTACAATTTTACTGTTTTGTAGTTTTTGAACGACATTGGATTGTGATTGTATATAGAATGAACGTTATTATTTCGTAGTATCTCATATTCCCATGGATGAAAATCACAGAAAACATTATAGGACATAAATCTTAGATGACAGGCTAACAAGGGTTTTGGCTCAAACGTTTTTCTATAGGAATCTAGTAGATACTTTAAAAAAAAAGTTTAGAAGAAATGACGAATATATGGCTTTAAAATGTACGATATATATGTGTGTGTAAAATATTATATTGTACACACTATATATTATGATATAGACAAAATATTTTTTGTGGGCTTGTGACGTAATATATGCAACAGATACACTATTACTATAATAATATACTCGTACTGTCAATGCTCTATTATGTATATTTGTATTACTAATTTGTAATTACAATAACGTAGATTTATTTAACCCCGATGGTCAAGCTAATGACTCAAGTAATCAAAGCGAAATAAAGATCAAATAAAATTAATAAATTTGTGACGAATAAGGAATTTTATTATTAATTATTTAAGAATTGTGGCTCGTTAATAACTTCATCAATAATAAATTGCATTTATTAAAATTATTTCTAAATTATTTTAAAAATATAAATGTTATTAAAAAAGCGGGTAAGTGGGTATCGCTCTGCTGTACATTGGGGGTGGGGTGGACCTCTGACTAGGGTAGGTTAAATTTGAATGCAATGATAGGTATCATTGTATACGAAAAACGATTCTGAACGGAGACGGTTTATCTGTCTAGGATATATTATAGATTAATAGAAATTTTCAAATCTTAGATTTAAAAAGAAAATTTTTTATGAATTTCTAGCTTAAAATAATTTGCGAATTTTCGTGATTTTTACGTATGTTGTCAAAATTTAAATTTAAATGCTTGTAAAAAAAAAATGTGAATATGCATTTCTTTTATTTTTCAACTGCTATTGTAGAAATATTTTAGGAACCTTGTATTAAATTTTAAAATCTTAGATCTAAAAAGAAAAACTTTTATGAATTTCTATCTAAGATAATTTGAAAGTTGCCGTAATTTTTACGTATTAAGTCAATATTTGAACTTCAAATGCTAATAAAAAAATTGTGTAGTTTTATAATTTTTTAATTACTATAAGAATATTTTATGAGGAACTTTGTATTAAATTTTCGAGTATTTTGATAGGGCCAAAAAAATTTTATCGACACTTCAAAAGAAAATTTTCAGAAATATTGAAAATTTCACTTGTCTATAAATATCTCAAAAAAGTCAAAATATTTTGAAAATTAAATCATGTAAAGAAAATGCCAATCTAAATAACTGATTATAAACTAAAATTTTCAAGTATCTACGACTCATACTTTTTGAATAACAACAAATATTTAAAATCGTTTCAGGATAAATCGTTATCGTGTAACACATCATTGTCATTAGAGTAACAAATCAATACATTCATCACTTCGTTCAGAATCTAAAATGTATTCTAGTTAGTATTTCTATTTAAAATATATTAAAAATACCTAAATATCAAAATAGAACAATTTTATGCAATAGTTTTGCCTATTAATATTTATATTGATTTTGTTAGTGGTTTAATTTATCATTACATGATCAATACTTATAATTAGATTTGAGGCATTTAAAATACTTTTTTTAATGTAATTCGCATTTTCTAATAATTATATTTATACCTATTTCAATAAAAATATTATAATATTTTAAGGGAAAAAATTATATATTTTCATCATCAATTTAAAAAAGACCTATTTCTATTTTGTTTTAACGGATTAACCAGCAATATTGTATTTTTGAACTTATATAATTTGATTGTCAGAATATTGGTATGTTCCATCGAATTTATAACAAAAGAAAAAAAAACGCGAAATACTGGTACTATTCAAAATTTAATTTTTAGGGGTTTTAAAATATTTATAGTGTTTATATAGTTTTGATAAAACACCATCGTCAACAAGTTAAATTTGAATAATATGTTAAAAACAAAAATATAATTTTAGCAATCAAAATGAACAAGAAACATGAAAAAGTAGATATAAAGTAGCAGATGTTTAAAATAAATATAAAATATACAGTTTATGATCAATAATAAATAGTTATTTATAATAACTTTTTATTTATAATAATAAAATATTAGGCGTTATAAGGTATTGTAGGAATAAGGTACCTATTTAATTCAAAACGGGTTAAGACATCAAATAGTGGTTATTTTCACTCACAGTTACTCATGGTTACCCATCGATCATCGGTAAAATAAAATTAAAAAAAATCGTTCATATTTTATTATTTTATTTTTCCATACATTGGAAAACCTTGATTATTTTGGAACGTACCAATATTCGGCGTTTATAAAGACCATACCAATCAGTTTTCCGTTTACCAAATAATTTCATTAAATACCTATAATTTTTATGTGGAATATTTTTAATTAAGTATATACACTTTTAAATTTCAATTTGGAACATATTTTAACATCGGTCATACCTATAGCGTATGCGAATGGGTGTCTACATGTTTTTTCCACATTGGGTTTGGGTTAAAAAAAATATGATTTACATCATTCTTAGTATATATACAAGATGTATACTTATCGTTATTAAATATCTATTTTACATAGGTACAATGTTATGCATTGAATACCTAATATTGCAGGCATAGTGAAAAGTGTTTTACTACCTACCCATAATAGTATGCGATGTACGAATGGCCGTCAAAATCCTTGCACTCATCTTGATGATGGATGATGTATCCGATGAAATGTTCGCAATACATGTGTACCTATTTGTTAGTTTGATATGGGTAGAACAATGAGTAATTATCAATTAAAAAAAAAAAAATAAAATAAAAACATCTTTTACCTCGGCAGATTTCCAGGAAACATTAACCGAGATGTTTGATCGTAAAACACGGGAGTTTCAACATTTAAACAACTACGCGACTAATCTCTACCCATTGGCACTGTTGAAACAAACGACGATAACTTATTATTTCCATTATTATCTAAATTCAAGTACTGGCTATTGTGTATACATGACTTACAACCTATATATCCGAATTCTCCCGATAACCCTTTTTGAAGTTGGTAATTGACATTAAATTCAAATAGAGGATGATTGCCAGACTAGGTTTGTTTTGCAAATGCTCGCCTCAGTATCGTTTTATTTATCTTTATTCAAATAAATTACGTGTGTTATCAATATGGTGTACAATTATTATTACCTATTATTTACACGATGGACAAATCATGTGCTAACATTGATAAAAGTTGCTATACAAAAATATACCCATTAAAGTTAAAAAAAAAAAATTGTAATTGCATTTTTTTTTTGTATAGTTCTATTATTAAATCATTTTATTATTCAATTATTTTATATGCCATTTTTTTTTTTATTTCATTATTTACGCAGAGATAAGTAATATTTTCAATTGATATATTTTTTTTATTAGTTTTATTAATTATTTTGAATTAATGAATTCACTATAAATCCTTTTAGTTTTAAGTTATAACTTATAACTAATAATTAACAACTTATTTAATTATTGTAAAATACATTTTAAGAAATCGAGTTGTTTAAAATGAATAAATTATTGATCTGTACCAATGTTTCTTGTGTAATGTATTCAACTGATTACGAGATAGTATGATTCATTCAAGTAAACTTATTGTACGAAAATTCTGTCATATGTATTTCCGAAATGTGTCGAGTGTTTTCAACATTTTGCGATGATAATATTGAATGGTTAAGTCTTTGTATTATCAAAGCATTTACCGACGTCGAGGAAGTTTGTGGACGTGTCTTATTTTACACAGCGTACTCTTTGTCCATGTGACAAAACTAAAATCAAATAACTGTTCAATCGTGTCCGATTTAGTTCTGTTTGAGAAAATGTGGATTGAAGATGACGATTATTTAATTATATCTACTGTCAATGAAATATGATTCTTCGTTACTGTCGACCTATACAGGAATTTCATAATCTGTTGTATACACTTCGAGTGTATCGTATATAGTTGTTTTGAACAAATAACTTGATATTGTGGTTGTATTTTAATATAACATTTGAATAGATGATGATATTAAAACAAATATTGACAAGTGGTTTATGGTCTGGGTCTGGTATTTCTGTATGGTATAAGTTTAACACAAAATTTTGAGTACAAAAAATTAATTAAAAAATATATCTTATAATTCTGTTTCACGACAAAAAGAAAAAAAATGTATATTACAGTAATTGAAATATATACTTATTATAATATGATATTATTATACTATATTGTTTTGGACTTATGATACAAAATCTTTTTCAATTGAGTTATAAAAAATGTACATTATAAAATGTTGTTTATTTTAAACATCATTGTGATATCAATGCGACAATTCCATCTAATTGTTTAGCCGTATTATACTGTAAGTTTTAAATTATAATAGTCTATAGAAATTTAAACATAGAAGAGAGTAACAATTTACAAAGACTTTGAATGTATTTGTACCTATTGTTATCGTGTCTAAATAAAAATTATATTTTACTTTATTTAAAATTGTATTCAATATAGACGTGTGTGAATATCATTCATAGTTAGATTGGCATTTCATTGGTTGATTTCTGTTGGTAAATGAAGTTATTTAATGTGCCACTTAAATTAATTCCATGTGGATGGACAACGCAAGAAAAAAGTTTAAAAGTTAAACTTTTGCTCTCCAAGGCATTATGTACTATATTTTTTAATTTTTAGTTTGACGCAGCTGAATTAAATGATTGCGAACTTCATATTTTTAATGCACAATAATTCTCACTATTGTTTAAAATGACTATAATATACAATGTTGTGTTCTACTTCTACAGTATTCATTATAAATAACAATTTAGTAAATACATTCAAACTTTTGATATTGAAAATCATATAGGTGCAACAATCAGATATCACAATATTGATAAAAAGTAAACATATTTAAATAATGTTATATAAATGCGAATCAGCTTTTGTTTTCAGAAAGTTGTGTTATACAGTATGTCCCATAAGTCTCGTATCACCCTTTATGTCTTCATGAGAAATCAATATATTTAAACATGGTTTTTTTTTTCAATACTAAGTATGGAAATTCTGACTGAATGGCATGAAATTCAATTTTTTTATGCATTTAAGAATTTAAAATTTGTAAGATAACCACCATTTTGCTAAACATATTTTTTAAAACAGTTCAAAAAAAAAAAAAAAAAAAAAAATATAAAAATTGACCAAGTTATGTATTTGAATAATTATAAAAAAAATATTAATTGTTTCACATTTCAATAATAAAATATCTATTTCAGCATGGCAATACTTTTACATTCCTAATTAAAGTTTTGATTTAAATAGAAATAAAAATAGTCGTGTTTTATCGTTTGCTGAACAGCGAAACTGGTTACCTATTTTTATTGATTATTACATTATTGCTATTAGCAAACACCAATACGGTAGGTTAAATTAATATTTGATAAAAACATCTTATATTATAGTATTGTTAATAATTATATTATAATAATAATATTTTATGAGGTACCTAGTAATTTATGTTTTATAAATCAATGCCAACTTACCGTATAATGTCGTAAATAGATTCATATAAATTGCATTGTACAGGTATAGATCAGTGTTTCCCGACCTATGGGTCGCTACTTAGAATTAAGTCACGAATTTTTTTTATAAATATGTAAGAAATATATAAAAAAATGTTTAGCCATAAATCTACAAATGTTTTAGTTATGTTTTATTTGATACCTTTACCTACGTATAATAGGTAATAATGTGTAGTCTAACTAGTATTGTAGAATATACTAATATAATATTATGGTAAATAGTTTTTACAATGGATATATTGTTTTTTATAATTAAATTATTTTACCAACATAATACTTGAATTGAAAAATTATCTTTATATTAAACTGAATTATGTATTATTCAGTATTGTATTCTATTAAAATTGAATGATAAAATGATTATTAATAATACCGTTGATTAAATTTAAATACTAGTAGTATTTATAACCAATGATAATACTATATTATAATCATATTTTTCTTTAGTGTAGGTGGGGGTGGGTCACGTAACCAACAAGCAGTAAATTTTGGGGTCGCCATATCCAAGTTTATTTAATTATTAACTTCAAATATTTATAAAAAATATTTCACTTACCTATATATTAATTGAAATGACGAATATTGACATTTTTATATCGCTAAAAAAAATGTATGAAGGACAGCGAGGAACATTCCATTAAATTGTAAAGGCTTGATTAGGTATTTAAATTGAAAAATACATGAATCTTTAACTAGAAACAATATTTTAAAATATTCCTGATTTAGGTAATTTTTTGAATGATTTTTAATATTTAAATTTTATGCAAGTATGTTATTAAAATATTAAATATTTAAGCTTATTTATTGTATTGAAGTAAATGACCCAAGTGTTAAATAATTGTTTTAATGATATGACTTTAGGCTTCTAATAACGTCGAAGGTAACTTTGTGTAATACGGTATCAAATAACAATATACAACTCTACTCCCATAGGGCAAAGGGTCCAAGCAGTTTGCCAACTCGTTTTACTCAGAATTTTCATCTGAGAAAAATATTATTTCCTTAAAGTGGCAGCGGTCGGTATTTCAACATGTTCAACGTCATATGAGAGATAAATGGATTGTTATTCTACCAAACAAAAAATGAAATAGATCAAATTTACACGGAACCATAGCACTAGAGACTGTATGGCATAGAGAGTAAAAAGATATAAGGTTTCATCGATTTATTATATATATATATAAAAAAAAAAAATAATAAAATTATGTTGAAGCTATTTCATAGTACTAATAAATTGAGTTGGTACAAATTTGAAATCAATATTGGAAATTGGCATCATAATGATTTAAGAAAAAATATAGGAAATACATTTTAAAGCTTACGAGTTTATTATTTTAATCCATTTGACTAGTTTAGAATGTTAATACATAATTATGGCCTAAAAAGCAATTATTTAATAAATAAATGATACAAAATATACGATAGTAAAAAATTAATACTATTAAATAATCATTAAATGTAAGTATCTTTATTACCAAATTTTAACAGAATGAATGTCGAAAATAGATTTATTTAGTATTATTTCTATTGATATATTTTAAAATGAATATTTATAAATATTATGTCTTATACAAACTATATAATATGTACAATGTAAATGTACTTAAAATATTTTAATTATTATTCATGTTAAATTGTTTTGATTGCTGGTATTTTCATTAAGTAAATATGAGGTGGTATGTCAAAATACTTAAATATTTTAAACATAAATAATTTAAATGATAAGTAACTCAATAAAATAAGCAACTATAGTATACAAAATCATAAATAGACACTAAACAAATTTAAAAAATGTTTGTATATTCTATCATTATTCAAATTCAATTTTCAATGTTCGTATTTTCCTAAATAAAAATATATAATGCAATTGAAAAATTAAAATGAAATCGTAGATTTTTGTTAAGATATCTTACATTTATACCTAAAATGCTACTTAATATTTGCTTAGGTGCACCTATTGAAATAGTGGACACTCTGAAATATTTTTATTTCGTCATAGAACCACAATAAATCCACAACAATCGTCTAAGTGCCAATTGACGAAGTAATAACTGTAAAACTACTTCATTATTAAAAAACTTTTCCTTTATTCGGATTCTCTATAAAATCGTAACATTAGTGTTGTCCAACTTTCAAAAACGAAATTACTTTCCGTTAGATTAAGTTTAATCGCCCTTGCGTTTCATTATTACCAAACTTCTTATGAGTACTTCAAACAAATTATAAATATAAAATATCGATTTGATTTGAACACCTATTCATTGACCAATCATATTTATTTGATATGCACCCATATAACAGTTCACATTACTAGCGGATATTAGGACACAATAACAACAACTTCCAAAAACTTTAGGTTGATAACAGAAAATCTTTCGCACCTACAACAATAAATATCGGTCAACATTCAACAATGATAAACTAATACATTTTGTTAATGAAACAGAACTCTGTTAAATAATATTATGATGTAACAGTGGTAATATGTGAATATTACATATTAGGAATGTATATAATTTCATAATTTGTATCGATTTTTCGATTATTAACCACGTGTATACAAAAATATGTAAAAAAAAGATAGTTATTAAGTTAATCAATGTGTAAGGAAACCTAGATTATTTATGTCTTTTGTGTAATACAGATGTACAGTATTGATATAAATGTGTAAACGAATTAAGTAATTTTTTTTAAATATTAATTTCTGTGTTTCAATAGACATAATATCACTTATCTTGTATATGTTGTTATAATTAGTATCTAGTTCTTATCTTTGTAAAATGACTTCTTAATCAAGTAATGAAAATTAAAATAATAACATTTCATAATAACTATTGTTTATGGTTCCCGGTAAAACTGATGATATTAATATTTATGATTTTAAATCCATTTTGTATATGACTGTGTTAATTTTTTTTTTACCTTATAAAAATATTGTATTTTATAATATAATTATTATTATAATAACCTACGTATTCTTAGTTTTTTTATGGCATTGTCAGAAATAAAATACCACCTTATTTTATTGTAACTTTAAGTTTGAAGATAAAAATGTTAAACATAATATATATTATTAAGTATCACAACGAACTCAAATATTATTAACATTTACCTAAATGATGTATTTTATTGTATATTTTATAAAAATTGATTACCTATCTAATATGAAAATTAAGAATTCTAAATTAAGGAAACCATATACAGACGTATATTATACGTAATATTTTAAGTATGTTTTTTTTACTAATTATATATAATTATAAAAAAGGAATATAAATTAAATCAATGTAATCATTAGTTGTTTATGTATATATAGTACTAACTAGGTTCGATTCACAATTTTAAAAACAATATCAAAACTGTTCAAAGTAATTTTTATAAAATTATTTACAAATAAGGAGTTGAAATAGTACATATTTTTATGTTATTATTTAATTGACATTCCTGAAAGACTCAATTTTCATACTACCATATTAACTTGGTAGATTGTTCGAATCATCGGGGGGTATTCCAACTTGTAATTATTAAGAAAAAGATTAAGTTTTTTGAAGATTGTTCAAATTAGAAACAGTAATCATTATTTTTTTTAAAACAACAGTTTAGTTTATTTTAAAATTTGATAGTACTTTTATTTGATTATTAAACACATATTTTCAGCAACATTTTGAAAAAATTATACCTCGCACCCGATCATAATCAGTTTGACGAACTTTTTCATATTATTTTTCGCAATACTAAATTTGATATTATGTACCTAAAATACATAATACAAATCATGACTACGAGTTTAACATTAATTTAATGTTTGATTTGGTATGAATGTGCAGTGGAATGTCATATTCACCTATTATTTGTACAGATGTGAAAGATTTATCTAGATAAAAATCTTAAAGTTATACACTGATCAATTATGTATCTCAGATGAGCATTTCAACAATTATCTGTAACTGTGATTAATAAATTCACAATATTATTTCTCTATTCAAATATTTTACCATAACATAGGTATATTGTTATTTATTTATTCAATGTTTGTCAACAATATTTGGTGTTTAATATTTCAGTTCACCAAGCGCCGTCTGGTGCTCCAAAACGGACAATTCTGGACCGGGCTGGTTTGAACCGTGGAAATGTATTTAGTGTGTAAGTTTGTTCAAGCGGTCCAATATGCAGTTTAAGGGGAAACAGCCTACGAGATATAATCCAGGCGTTCCAGGACACATGATTAGGACACATCAGGGGTTATGTATGGCCATCGTAAGCAAGAAGTTCAGAAAATATTTCTGTGATTATCGTTACGTTATTTATATCTATTAAAAATAATCATCAAAATTATCTCGCATTACTGAGTTTACCGTCATAGACATTTTAGTTATCTTTCTAAAAATATTAAATAAGTTACTAATTCTTATATAATGTATTATGAATTTACACATGAAAATATCAGGACGGGTCCGTCACGCGTCGTCTTCAACACGAGTCCACTAATGCTTATCAAGATTCTAGATAATATTTTAGTTTTATAATCTGAATACATTATACAATTACACATTTAAATAAATACATGTGACCGTGGACAATCATAATAATAAAATAAAACAATATTACTTATATTATGGCGTACGCAAATTATTTTTTGTCCAACAACACTAATAATAGATAGGTATTTGAGTAATAATTAGTATAATATAAATAATGTTTTCAAAAAATGTATATTGTTAAAAAAACTGCGTCTTTAGTATAATTAAAAATATAATTCTACGAAATTCATTATTTAAATGCTATTTCAACATTCCATAGGTATTATATATCTATATAAATATTTTATAGTATGTATATGTACTTACAAAATCTGGATAGTAAGTTTGTAGAAATAATTATTGAGAGGTAAAGCATTTATAATCGTACTATATTATCTTTATTGTGTATCTAGAATAAATTTACTGTTATTACATAAAATAAATTATAGAATAAAATCGTGTTCTTTTGATGATTAAACACTATAAGTTTGTTTTATAATTACATTTTTAAATTATAAACGTACCAATGTAGTATATGAAGCAAGTTATAAACAAAATGTGTACCATATTTCAAATTATCAAGTATAAACATAAATTGTATCGTAAAAAAGCTCAGAGAAAGAAAGTTCTGCTTTTGTGACGTTTTAGTATTTCCAAGAAAAATATTTCAGTGGGTTGCGCAAAATTCAGATGCTTTGACTGTCTGTAACGAGTGTCGAGTGATGTTGCTCTTATAGTTTATTAATTAAACATTTTATGAAAAGCGTACATCAGCAAATACATTTAATAATGTTACCAATGTGTTTAATTTTTACAGTTTGTATTTTCGATGTAAAATTTTAATATTAGATATTTAGTATTAACATATTATAAAGCGAGAGCTTAAAATAATAATAATTATGCGTTTTAATTTAATATCAGTTTTTTGTATAACAATATAATTAAACGTTTAATGAGTAATGGTCGTCTCGTAAATGATTATTTTGTGTTCAAAGAATAGTATATTCGAACAAATACAGGGTGATTCATGAGGCGTCACTCATTATTTATAAAAACTATTTAATTTTTCAATTTTTTTTTTTTCAAAATTTTAGATCTATGCTGTTCTAAAACTATATACATTTTTAATATTTTTCACACTTATATTTATTAGGTAAATCACTATCAACTTTTGATTTTTAAATGGCAACCTATATTAAAAATATCATAAATTAATAAGGCTATTTTTAAAATAAATTTTCACATTTAAATTTTCATTTTTCGTTAATCCGTTGACGAGATATAGTCTCCCAAAGTTGGATGGTTTTGGGGTGGTGTTTGTCCTATACCTACTCCTGTGTAAATATGTTTACCTATTTTGGGGCACAACTTAAGCTTAACGATCGTACTTACTGCATTTATTTGAAAAGTGTATTATTTTTTACGCTAGAGTATAAAAATCCCAATTGCTGAGGCCGCGGTACTGACATGGTGTAACACATTTATACACTAACACCACCCCAAAACCATCCAACTTTGGGAGACTATATCTCGTCAACGGATTAACGAAAAATGAAAATTTAAAAGTGAAAATTTATTAAAAAATTAGCTTGATCAAGTCGGGAAACGGGAAGTATTAAAAATATATTAATATTATTAATATTAGTTTGAATGATATGATTTTAAATATTCATAGGAATAGGTATTTTTTTTTTAAATTTGACACTCGTTTATTTATGAAAATTATTAGACACTTATATAAATATAAATATTCACTATTAATCGTTATATTATGTATTAGATATGTATATATATTTATAAATATTAAATATCATACGAATGTAAAATAGTATAATATTATAGAATCATTAATTGTTAGCCATGACAGTAAGATATAAATACACAATGACACAATGTATTAGAATTATGCGATTTGATGATTTTTTCATTCAATTATAATAATTTTAGGAATTATGCGATTGTTTAATTGGTATGGTAAAAAGGAAATTTTCGGGAACGACATTAGTTTATTTTAATTTTGTGTCCATTCAAGATATTTTTAATTTGTAATGTTCTATTGTACTTTAAAATTAATTAAAAACATTATTTAGTAAAATTAAGATTAAAAAAAAAGTTACACAATGAAATATAGTAATTTTATGATTAAGTAAATAAAACGATTTTATTAAAATAATCATTTTTTTTTTTTTTTTGAACTTGAACAATAAAACGCATATTTTATAGAATTTTTGTTGTGATAATTCAGTGGTATAAAGTTTTTTTTAAACTTCTGTACAACTATATATTCGAGCAATAACAGTATTAAATCATGTAAAATGTACGGGGAACAATGGGAATACACGCCAGACTAATTATAAATTACCTATATATTTTTAATTATAACTTAGATTTTGTTTATTGAACGTTGGTAAAAAACCAATTATAAATTTGCGCTATTCGAAAGTATTAAAGAAAACACATTGGACGTACACGCAGTTAAGCGTGTTCAATAATTTACAGCAAATAACAATAGAATTATTAATTTAAACACAGTCCGGATGGCACGGTATAGATGATTGATGATAATAATATATATTATTATCACACTTGGCTAGGCGGTGCACGAAACACGTGTTGTGTAGCACCTCTGTGTAAGTCTCGTAAGTTATTTTATATTCTTACACGCTTTTGGTGCATAAATTAGTATACGCAGTAATAATAATATTTATACAGAGTGATTCGCCAAACATGTGCTCAGAGCTCACCCCAAGTATTTTCTTTATTAAAGAATCCAACCAAATCCTGATTTTTCGAATTTTTATACTAAACTCTTTACCTATATCTTCATAATAATGATCATATTTTTAGTTGTTTAGATTTTTATACAGTTGAAGGAGTGCCCAGTGATGGTGATAGAATTAAATGATTTTTTTTTAAAGGTTTTTATGCATCTAAATAAAAATTAGGGAAGAATTTAAAAGGAACACCTTAAAACATAATACCTAATAAAACATTTCGTTATAATTTTCTTGTTTCTGAATTATTAAAATGTATACACCAGAGATAATTAAGGATAAAAATATAAATAATTGATGTAATATTTGGTGCAGTATTTGTTGTGATCAGGCAATATTTAAAAATTATAAATTATTAACGGATTGATGTCAATATAACTAAACACTAATCTTTTCAAATCACCATATAGTCCGCTTTAAATCATTATAATCGAAAGTCTTGCACAATCTGAACTCGAACTCTTTCGAATTTCAATTTAGACAGGTAAATAAAATTTTTCAAAAAAATCATCTGTCTAAAAAAACACAATAAAGAAGGTCGGTTCTCATTTGAAAAAATATGTGTGTGTCTCCACAGGACACTTCGTAAACGATATGAAAAATTTAAATATTTAAAAATAGGGTCTTTAAGTATATCTACTTCAAAATTCAAAAAAATCAGAATTTGAATAAATACATTTAAAAATGATAAAAGGGGTGATCATGAATCGTTTTATAAATGCATTGCAAACTATAATATAAAATAATATAAAGTAGACGCGTGTGACTGCTGTTTTTTAATCGCTCATTTTAATTACAATAACAATAATAAAAAATAAAACACAACATTTGGTAGAAACCTTTGCAGTAAAAATCGTCTTAGTAACAATTTTTTTTTTTTAAATGTTTTTTTCTTGTATTTTAATGGTGTAGCTACCTATACCATCGTAGACAGAAATCCGTGCAAGTCGCGGTCGTCGAATGGCGCGGGTGTCTCTGGTGACAGTGTCTGGTATAATTCCGGTACGGTGACAACGAAAGAATAATAATAATAATAATAATATGACGATAGACGACGTCGTGGGAGGCAGCACTGGTGCGCGGTCCAAAGTCTCGCCGCGGCTGCCGCTTCGGGTAGTTTTCGCTCACGCTTCGTGCACTCACGTTCGGTCGTATCGGTGCAACGACTTCCGGCGATATCGCGTGCTATACACTGACGTCGTTCGTCCGTATCACGCGGTCTTCCCGACAACTGAGACAGGACAAATTAAGTGCGTTTCTTTAGGGCTGCCGTCCAAAATTGGTAAGTCGATGATTGATTAATGTTTCCGGTTTTTTAAATTAAATACAATATCAATGTAATAGTGATTTGTTCTACCTGGACGTAATAATAATGTGCAGTGCAAGTAGTATCAGGTATCTTTTTTTTTTTTTAATGGTCGTGGTTAGATATTATTAGTATAATTATTTTACAAAATATACTGTTTTTATTAAATTTTATTTGTTATAAAATAATAACATACTACTTTGTTTAATGGAAAATCCAAATAGGATGGTAATATTAGAGACAAGTTAAAGTTTATCGACTAATTATTGAATTATCTATACGAACTTTGATTTCCTATTATTACTTATTTATATTTTGAATTCAGTTAATATTAGTCATTGTTATGATTTTAACTTTAATTTTGAAGACAATTTTCAGTCGTAGATAAGCTCATTCACATATTATTTATTAAAAAGCTTTAGTCTCAAAAATCTTGTTTAATTGATCAACGCTTTAGCCCAATTTTGTCTAAGATCAAATGGCAAAAGTACATTTTTTGATTTAAATTGATAACTGTGTTTTGTGTTTGATAAATGTAAGACGTTTGTTACAATGTTCTTACATTTTATAAATATTTTTAAAATAGGCAGGTTGCTATGAAATGAGTTTTTTTTATAACATTTTACACTAGGAACTGTTTTATACCTAAAATACCTAACTAACAATTAACAATATTTTAGATTCTGAGCGGAGCGATGAATGTATTGATTTTACCATGATGTGTTTTTTTTTTTTTTTTTTTTGTGTCTGTCATCACGTTTTGGGGCAGTAAAAATGCTTCGATTTTTGACTTCAGTACCTCGTTTTATCAGAAAGTGAATCTAGTTGGTACTTTGGGGGGTCAAAAGTAAAAAATTCTTAATACTTTTCTAAATAATTGAGAAAAACAAACTAAAAATTAAGGGAAAAACGGGAAATTTTACGCACACTCATTTTTCGACAAAATCGATTTTGGTTTTTGATGTAACTTTAAAACAAATGACCATAGATACATGAAATTTTCACCTAATGTTTATATAAGTATATTCTATCCACCATGCAATTTTCAAAAAATTTCGACTTAAGTTGAACTATTCATAGGCATTTCAAATTTTCGATCATTATTAGTTTTTTTTAAATTAATATCGATAAAAATTTATTTGTTAGGCAGAAAAGCTTGAAAATTTAATACAAGGCTCTTAACATATTGTTACAATAGCAGTTGAAAAATAAAAGAAATTCATAGTCACAATTTTTTTTTATAAGCATTCAAAGTTTGAATTTTGACAAAATACGTAAAAATCATAGAAATTCATAAAAAATTTTCTTTAATACAAGATTCCTTACAAGTTTTTCAATCTTTATCACAAATAAAAATTCCACCTGAAATTCAAATTAAATTTTTATGAGCATTTGAAATTTAAATTTTTACAACATTGGAATTTCACTTTTAGCGATTTCCTTATTTTGGTGTAACTCTAAAACAAATTACCACAGATACTTGAAATTTTGACTGAATGTTTATATAGGCGTGTTATATATTTGATAAAATTTTCAAAATATTTAGATTTGTTTTGAGCTATTAACTGACATTTTAATTTTTCAACTTTATTAGTTTCTTTTTCTATAAATATCGATAAAAATTTATTTGTTCGGTAGAAAAGCTTGAAAATTTAATACAAGGCTTCTAACACATTGTAACAATAGAAGTTAAAAAATATTAAAAATTCGTAGGCACAATTTTTTTTTATAAGCATTTAAAGTTCAAATTTTGACTAAATACGTAAAAATTACGGCAATGTTCAAATTATCTTAGATAGAAATTCATAAAAGTTTTTATTTTTAATTCTAAGATTTGAAAATTTAATACAAGGCTCCTAACATATTTTTACAATAGAAGTTGAAAAATAAAAGAAATACATAGTCACAATTTTTTTTTATAAGCATTTAAAGTTCAAATTTTGACTAAATACGTAAAAATTACGGCAATGTTCAAATTATCTTAGATAGAAATTCATAAAAGTTTTTCATTTTAATTCTAAGATTTGAAAATTTAATACAAGGCTCCTAACATATTTTTACAATAGAAGTTGAAAAATAAAAGAAATACATAGTCACAATTTTTTTTTAAGCATTCAAAGTTTGAGTTTTGACAACATATTATGTAAAAATCACGAAAATACAGAAATTATTTTAAGCTAGAAATTCATAAAAAAATTTCTTTTTATATCTAAGATTTGAAAATTTAATACAAGGCTCATAATATATTTTTACAATAAAAATTGAAAAATAAAAGAAATGCGTAGTCACAATTTTTTTTTTACAAGCATTCAAAGTTTGAATTTTGACAACATACGTAAAATCACGAAAATTCGCAAATTATTTCAAACTAGAAATTCATAAAAATTTTTCTTTTTAAAACTAAGATTTGAAAATTTTTAATAATCTATAATATATCCTAGACAGATAAACCGTCTTCGCTCAGAATCGTTTTTCGTATACAATGATATAATATCATTGGATTCAAATTTAATTCCATCCATTACAGTAACCCACTTGTAACCCACTGTAAAGCAGAGCGACATACACGACTTACCCGCTTTTTTTAGATTTAACTTTATTAGAGTTTTGGATGTTTAGGATTTAAATTGAAATATAAGATTACTTAAATCAATTTATGTTTTGAAAATTAAGATTCTTTGTTAGATAGGATCATAATTTGTTTTTTGAATGCAATGATTCATCAATTTTATCAAATTCAAAGTAATAATTTAATATTGTTTTACAATTGATGAACGAAATAAACTAAGGAAGCTTCCAATACCATGTATGTATGTTATATACATAGACATATAGTTTATAATATCTTGTTGATATTTGAATTTAAAAAAAAATGTTTTAGACAGGAAAAAATTTACAACTAAAATATCTAATGACTTATTGTGCATATACGAGTAAGTATGTATTTTATTTAATGCATTCAATTGAAAAGTTTGCCATGAGTTAGAAAAAATAGATATTTTTGCATTAATGTGGTTAGTGATTTTTTTATATAGATCAATGTAAGAATTTAAAAAATTTCCTTTTTTATCAGTAAATTTATATTATTTTGGATGACTTTCAATATGAAACTATGTTATATATATGTATTATGTATTATTGTAGTCTAATAATGGCAAGTGCTTAGCAAAAGTAAATGTAAAACTCGATATACGCACAACTACTTATATATTACTGATTATTAATGATTATTAAACTTTATACCAACGCCAACACTATATTATTTTTGCTAGTTGTATTGAGATAAAAAAAATCTTCGAATTGGATTTGTAACGATTTGGATAAAATGAGATAGATATTTGTGATATAAGCGAGGCAATTAACTCACACAAACATAAATATTTGTTTTGAATATTATTCAATATTAAGTGTTTTATTTGCGGGGTGTCAAGTACATATGCATGTGGTGGTCTCGGTCTGAAGTGTTTCGGAAACTGTTAAATAGTTTTTGTTTTCTTTTTTTGTTCCTTTGGGAAAACACATGGCTACCCTCTCGGCGGAGCCTGTGAGTCTAGCCAGTTGATGATTATAGATTTTGTGAAACAAGCCATTTTCGCTTTTGTTGAAAGAATTTCGAAAGTTTACACAATAATCACAGATGATTAGTTACATGTTTAATCAAATTGTTCCACGCAATATCGCGCGAGTGTTTGAATTTGGACGATTGCGTACAGGCAAGATCTATAATTTTATATTTAAGAGTAAAAAAATTCTATTTTATTTTGATCCTAATCATTATATTATCTTACATGGTCCTTGACGAGAGTTCGACCGGGCGGGTTATCGATTTGTTATGTATATGATCTATTTAACTATAATATGCTGCACCTGCAGGTTGGATGTAATTAAAGGATTCGGTGAAGTGCAATCATAAAGAATTATGTTTCCAAATGTCTACGTATACAAATCAACTTATATTAAAATCAACTCATAAAATACATCTGAAACGAGTTACAAGTTTTTTTCTTTTTCATATCTGCATACATTTTACTTGACTTGCAAGGTGGAGTTCAACATTTACGGGTTAAAAGGAAAATTCGTTTGTTAGTTCTTTGTTGTTGTTTTTTATAAATCTAACTGGTATTTATTTTGCTTTTCTCTCCCCCGCTCTTGCTTAATGCTTTTAGAGTTTGTTTATAGCGGATTTACTCTAAACAAATTATGCGTACTCACATCCAGGTTTCTCTCTTGTTATTTGGATATCATTTTTATTAAGGTTGCAGTATTTCAAAAAGATGCTTCACAAAAAAAATCCTATATTTTTTCACTCCCACAGCAGTATCAAAACTCTATATACGTGAATTAAAAAATTAAAAAAAAACATTTTTCTGTTGCAAATTTTAATGTAAGCGTGTAATACCATTGAATCTCGAGTTATCTAATGTTGCAACAATAAAAATGAAATATTAACTATTGTAAAATATTGCTTTTTAGAATAAATTATAGTTACGGATAAAATAATGCAAATATATTCAATGGTTTTCATACTATTTTGTCGTGCCCATTATGAGCAAGAGACAGAGTTTACAATATCTCGCTAATAATATTTCAGGTCTTTGTTTAATAAAAATATAGAGATACGGCATAGGAATGTTTATCAGTATCGGTAAACAATAATTTTACTCTAAATAAATAGTAGATAATAATACAGTTATGTATTTATAATAATATAACAATATAGGTACCTCATTTCATTGTATTAGAGTTGTATTGTTTATTGGGAATTTTTTTTTTAAATTACGACACAATCAAAACTGTAATACATTGGATTTTGAACTCGTAGTGCCTATTTAACTTTTTAGTTTTATTGACAATGGTTAATTATTCAGAAATAAATATCTAAATTCATGTAGGTTACCAATAATAGGTAGGTATTATAGATATCTAAATAATTTTCAATACGTAAAATATATTCGATTTAGTTGAACTATTATAGCGGGCTTATATAAACTTACAATTCAAAACTTAAACTACAATGTATAACATTGTGAATTTAATTATAAAAGGTTGATACTTAATTTAAAAGTTTTAAGTGTTCAAATACTTCATATCCAAGCGGATTTAGGAAAATGTGAAAATAAATTATTATTTACCATAGGAATATCAAATTCAGTTTTATTATTGACATATATAACTATATGAGATAGTTGATAAACCTCAATATCTCTGAAACGAAAAATACATTTGATCGTATGATTATTTTTCAATAAGACTAGAGTTTGAACTTGAATCATTTTTATAGTACCTACCAGCTACTTACTTAATAAAAAGTTTTAGAAAATTTTTATAAATTTATGAGCTTATAAGTAGTTTATATTTATCTGTTGCATGTGAAAATCAAGAGTGTAATTATACATTTTTTGATGACCTGAATATTGAATTGATATAAGACGTATGAGGTACATGAATTTTGCTCATTCTAGATAAATTAAATATAAAAATAAGCTATTTTTTATAAGAATGGTAGATTTTGGTAGGCCAGTGGTTGGTTAGTTCCCGCTGATGCATTTATGTTGGATCATAGGTATCAAATTTTTTGTGTTATTAGCTTCTGAAATACCGTAAATATGTCTTAATAATTTAAAATTATTCCACATAGATGATGATAATAATAATAATAATAAAAAAAAACATCTGTAAGAATCTATATAAACTGAAGGTAATAGGACAAAAATAAAATCAATTATAGTGGAGTACTTCTTTGAAAAATTAAATTACCATAAATGCTGTGGTGTATAGGTATCTATAGACTATAAGTAATAATGCATAGTTATTATTGAACCTACTTAAAAAAAAGGTTTACTTACATTTGAGGGGTTTTATTTTAATTATCATGCATTCGATCCTGTAAAATAAAAAATTATAAATTAATATATTTTCAAGTCTCTTCTAAATACCTAGGTAATTTTAAATATTCTTTTAAGACGCGTATGATGTATCCGAATGTTCTTAAGTGTTGAAAAACTTCTTACTCATTATGTTATTATTTAATTATTAAAATAGACTTAGAGTTTCTTCATTTGTATCCCTTCTTGATTTCTGTTCTTATGTTGATTTAATTATCCGTAATATGATTCGTTTTATACGCGTCCTTGGTTATACCCGTGAACCTTAATGCGCAAAATTGCCTTGTTGTCTGTAACGCGTTGGATCGTTATAAATATTAATAAATGGGTCGATGATTTGGTCTCTCTATTCTGTGACTGATATTTGGAGGATAAATCGTGTCCAGAATACATTTATCAGTTTTTATGGTTTAATCCTAAATATTACGTTCCTTCCTCATGAACATTATAGACTTGTTGTATACAAGTCATAGGCCTAAATTCTTCAGAAGAAAAGCGTAAGAGTTTTGGCACACACTTTATATGGGGTACTCTTAAGAGGCCATTTAGATGTTGAAATGCCTCAACAAATAGAACAGGTCACTTGAATTTTATTTATAATTCCCTGAGGAAAATAAACTTTTCAAAAAATACTTGTACCTTCAACAGTATAATGCGATCATCAGTATTGACCATATTTACCTATATTTTATTACATTTCTTTTTCATTTAATTATTTTGTCATCTAAATGTACTGAAATGATTATAATTATAATTAAAATCTGTAAAGGTATAAATAAATAAAATACATAAAAGAGTTTAATGTTAAATAAGTGCATTTTGCAATTCAGTGGTAAAGGTAATTATTAATTATCAGAGTACCTACTTGTATTAGTTGTCAGGATATCCTAATCGATCAAATTATTAAATTATTTCATCAATTTTAATCTTAAGTTGTATTCGAAGGTATATATTTATATATAAATAAATCTTTTAAAACACTGCTATCGCTGATCTTATTACTGTCTTTATCATGAGATATAGTCCAATTTACCCTTCAAAACTCGATGGCTTAAGATTATCAGCTTAACTTTATAAAAAAAAAAATGTCTTCACCAGTTGACCATTTATAAATTTATAACGATAAGAATTATTTTATGTTTCTAATAATAGTTAAAAAATATAAATATATTTATATTATACAGTAAAAAACTACAAGGACATCGGAAAGCATAAGGACTTTAGATTGCCTATGTAAAGAAACACTAAAATATATTTTTAGAAAGCCTTTATGGTATCTACGTTAGTAATAGGCACTTGTTTGATTGTTTTCTATGGTTAACTCGGAGATCCACCTAGCACTTTATAAAATTAATTAATTAATAAATATATTTTATTTTATGATGTTTTCAATTTAATCTACATGCAGGTTGCATTTAAGATAATATTTCTTTCATAGGATATTTATAATTTTGTTGGTTCAATTAGTGGTGTTTTAGTGTTTTAGTAGTCAGTTAAATAGTCGACATAATAATATGTAGGTACACGAAGTTATTGTTCATTATTATGTTCTTATAAATATTATACGAGTATATTTTGTTTGCAAAAAGAGTTCATCACTTGAGTCGTATCGTAGTGAGAAAAATTACAACTTGAGCTGTGAAAGTATATTATAAAAATAATTATTTACGAATATACTAGCTTATATATTGAAGTATATGTTATTATTACATTTAAAAATATAAAAATTCTACACTAGAGAAAACAATATATAATGCTAGAATAATAAAGTAATATTTTGTTATGAAGAGCTTTATGCGCTATAATTTCTAAATTTTTACTTTCTTGTATACACTTTTCTTGTCTATAAATATAATATGTTTATTATGTATATTGTTTACGTAAAAGTCTAAAACTATGGAAAAATACATTTTTTAGTAATATTATATCGTAATACAATTCCAGGTATCGAATATGGTTGTATGAATACTGAGTTAATAATATTGCTTATACATCTGTCATCCACTAAACAGTAGAGGTTAAGGTCTAAATTAAATTTTACATTTACATAACATACCTAACTATTGATAATTAATTTACATTTTAGCATGATTTTTGTTTTACTGGCAACTCTGAATAACTCAAACAGAGTTATATTTAATACTTTAATATTAATTTTTGATTTATAGAATTTATCTGTTAAATCATTAATTATTTGGATGGAAAATTGAAGCATATTATGAACTTAAAATCAGTTTTGATATTTGGATAAATAAAGACGAGGTGTTTGGAGATACGGCATTAAGTGAAATCCTTTAATACTGGTAGCAGAATTTGATAGCCGACTATTAGTTTTGTTTTTCTTACAGCAGTCATCAGTCTGTCTGAAACGGATTAAAACGGTTCTTACTTGACGGTTCTGTCTTATCCATTGCTAACTGAAATCCTTTTTATCTGGCTACACTCAGGAAATACAAAAACTAATAACAATAATTCTTTTTTCTCAGAAATCGAAAGTAATATTAATATCTAACTCAAATTTATTATTACTTTTGGGAAAAGTTTACTTGGCTTTGTTAATTAAAATTTAATTGCGCAGGTAGTTATTTTAATCGTACAAAAATATTGTTTTTACTTGGTGATGTTGCTTTAACAAAATATTATTTACTGAAAGTATACTCAACTTCGTATTTGGGTTCTAAGAACTAAGTGAAAGTTTTTCTTTAGAAAAAAAAAAGATTTTTATTAGATGTATTTTTCAGGTTTTATTACTATTGAAACTAAATACACACGTGCTTCCATAAATAAAATAAACATAATAATATTTCTGTTCTTGAAGGTTATAAGAATTTCCTCATTATTGATATTATGTTATTTAAATAAATTGCATATAGTTTTCTGTAACTGAAGATGATAATTTTATAATATAAAGGTTAAAATATTTTTTATTTACATAGTTTTTATTTTCAATATTTAATACTTTTTAATTCCCGTAAAAAAAATAAGATTTTACTTGTTTCCTTTTAAGCAGTCAGTAGGTTAATTATTTAGTACAATTAAACATATTTAAGTTTTTGCCACCCTAAGAAGGCTGTAATATTTAACTTTATTATTTTATTAATTTTACATCTATTTCTATAGTTATTTAATTTTTATCACCAATTTTCTTTGAATAAAACTAACACCTCATCTTTTATCTACTGTATGGCTACTTGCTTATATACAGTGAATTATTATTGGAATTACAATTTCAGGTATAGGCATATAATAATGTATTGGTATCTATCAGGTATTGATTAATTGTTTTATTGGATCGTAAATTTAATCATAAACTAAAACAAAATTAATATGATATTAAACATTAAGACATGACAAATTACATCAAGCATATTATCCCATCTATAATTTATTTTTATAGAATACAGTCGACAGTTGTAATTCCTAAGCAAAAACCATTTTTTATTAAATAATTGATCATCGTCGTGGTTCAAAGTAGTTGAATAAAAAATAGGTATATACGAATACTTTGGAAAAAATACTTCGTTGATACTCTGAAAAGTATAATATTATAAAAAGAGAAATAGTAGGAATGAGTTCTTCGAATTTCCACTCGTAATCGTAAGCAATAAGCATACACTAGTTAGGGATATTATCTCGAATGCTCTTGTAGTTAGTAGGCTCCATCTGGCCCAGATTATATTTTCTATTGTATTATAATATAAACGTGCGCAATAATGTTTATATTTCGTTTTGTAGGCGAATTCATATAGAATGTTAGAATGTTAAATACATGTATTTTATAATGGTTCAGAATAATATTTCACGTTATACATTTTTGGCATCGCAATAATTAGGTTTTATATTAATATATATTTTTGAACACCTATGTAGTTCGTTACAAACAGCATTAAATAAAAATATATTGAAAGAGTTTATTTTGGTGGTAAAAAACCTGAATGGCTAGTGAAGCGCAAACAAAATCATAATTAGTGTCCAACTGCAATGGTTAGTATAATTAATTATAATACAAATTGATTGAACTTTTGTCCTCAGAATTCGCTTTGTATTTTTCGAATTAAAAATGAAATAAAAGAGGATTAGCTTAGCGAGAATTGGTTTGTAGTTTTGTACAATGAATACCCAATCAAAGTTTATTCGTAAAATGAAAAAAAATATTTTAACACCCTCTATCAAAAATAAAAATTATTTTCTACTTCTTTTTCCATTGAATAATATTTAGTTTAATGTTCATAATGGATGTGTAGGGGAATAAAAGCATTTATGTTTGCCCATTGAACCATGTCGAATTTTTATTTTTCCAATTAAAACAATACTAATTAGCTTTAGTTTCCTTTTGGTGACCCAAATGAAGCTCTACTGCCATCCTATAATTTTGCGGTGTTTACAACTCATGCTCTGCAGGGGTATGTATTATTATATACTGTTTTAACATGTTTATTATTTCTGAATATACATATTCAACAAACCCATTTAAATCCACTGCTATACTAAGTTAAATTTTCTGTATATTGTAATTGTAACATTAGGTAACAACCAGTTTTAACCTCGTTTTGAATCGAGCTAGGAAACCACAGGTTATTCAAAAATAAAGATTTTTCTGTCATGTCTGCAGTGAAAGATTTTCAAAATTCTAAAATACGTGTTACAATTCTTTCATTGAAAAATATTAAATTTATTGGAAATAAAAGTAACATGTTATTTCTAACTTGTGTTTGGAATGTTATATTTTTCATTTCATCCATGAAAAGTAAGACCTAGTTTTAAATTATTAATTATGAATGTAATGATTAATAATATACTATTCTTTGTTCGTATACAGCTATAATTTAGAAAAAATTGAACAACGATAACAATGGCATCAGAGTGAATTGCAACATAATTCTACTAATTTAAATTATTTATAGGAGTGTAAAAAATCAGTTCTTAACTAATGCGTAATTTAAAAATAATATAAACTATAGTATAAGGGTTAATATAATACATAGGCTCATATACTTAAAGTTATCGATCATATCGTTAAAGATAGAGAAAAACGACACATTGGTTCATCCTATAAATAATTTATTAATTTTTATTTAGAATAAATAGTAATACTAAAAATTTAAAACCATATAATATACGAACCCGTTAAAATTGTTATTATATTTTTATGTTACCTATAGTTTATAGTTTTTTATAACATTATTTAAGAATATTATCGTTGTCTTCAACAATTTTACTATAAAGCTATCTATTTTTCAATAAGTACCTAAGTACATGTAAGTTGTTAAGCCACAACAAAATGTTATTAAATGATCGTTATTTTTATTTATGTTCTCGCAATTTATTTTTTAAATATTGTTTTTCCTATTGTTATAAATAATGTACTCATTATAAGCTAAAAAATATCTACATTGTATCATTAAATAAATTACTGTCACCAATACTCACTATACAAAACTTTAATATTCTAAAAACATATAAAATAATATGTCTTCACAATTCTAACTAAGGTTCAAATTAATTTAACCAGTAATAGACTGAAACCAGTTTGCAAGTTCGTTTTATTAAATATTTAGATTTAGTTTAAATTATTCATCAACACATTACAATCAGTGGTGGTTAAATTACTTTGTCATAGTGATAGGGGTGGTTGATTTTTTATCGTGCACAACTATTTAATTATTCAAAATATAATTTATGTTTGGCAAATATTAAACATTGAAAAAAGTCATGAGCAGATCTCTACCCCCCTCATCACCTTCTGTTTGATCAACACTGATTAGGATATGAGGACACTCGCGCTTCTAAAATATAATTTAATTATTATTAGTATTAATAAATATTAAGTACCTAAACGAAGAAGGACCAAACCTAACCTAACAAATTATACAGGGTGAAAACTATCCATGCTCCTTTAACCATGGTGTTTTATATTTACTGTAGTGTTACGAGATGCCGTCGCGTCGTGTCAAAGCACTAATTCAAACAAATCAACGATTTATTAATAGTTTACAAATTAAAAAAATTGTGAAACTAAAAAGAAATAATTTTATATTCAAATAATTGTGAATTAAATTGTTTATTAAAGAAAATTACAATACATGTAATGGCAATAATGATATTATGATGCATGAAACTTGAAATTCTCACCAAACATAATATTGAAGATAATTATTAAAATATATATTTATTATTTAATTTTTATTAAATACGCATAAATAAAGAGTATTAAAAATGTGTTGCCAGCTATTCTAAATTTACAATTTTTTATGTACCTATGATTGTCTTTGTATATCATATCAATAAAAACTTATTATCACTTAATGTAAAGAAATCAGTATGCATGCCGATAGTCACAAACCGATCACAGCTTCCAGTTGGAGTGAACTTCATATTACATCAACGTCCCGCAAATAAATCAATCTGTAATTGTAAACCACTTAAAATGGTACAACAATTTAAATATTTAGGAGTCATAATGGATCAGGAGCTGAAATGGTCTGAGCATATAAAATTTATCAAAAATAAAATCCGGAGGTTAATTTCCTTATTTTATAAAATTCGCTTCCTTAAGAAATCAGTGGTACGGCAAATTTATATGGCAATATGTAATTCACTCTTATTATATGGTATAACATGCTGGGGAGGCGCCAGCAGAACAGACATAAAATCGGTATATATTGCCCAGAAAATTATTATAAAAGTAGCCTACTCGTTACGGCCAACATATCCTTCAATAGATATTTTTAAAAATACTAACATACTATCAAGGTATAAGACACATTTTATTTTATTTTATTATATATTATATAAGTAATATGTATAGGAACTCCGTATACCAGAAACGAGCTTGCTCAGTTGGTATACGTATTAGCTCTTATCACTATTATTGTAATAATTTAACTTTTGAAATTTAATTATTGTATTAAAATTATGATATTGATTTTGCTGAAATAAAAAAATATTTGCATACAAACTTGTACTATATTAATACCTACTTGGTAATACTAATCGGCAATCGATATATTAATAATTATTGAATAAGCCTATTGTACATTTACACGTCATGTTTTACAAATCATGCTATATTATTACTTTTATTTAATTACGCCTGAATAGTTTTTTCCTTCTATATGGCGTATTACATAAATAAGTTTATCAATTTCAGTTTAAAAATTCTTAATATTATATGATATACTTAAAAAATGTAATTTATGTTGCGTGTTTTCTGGTTTTGGAATAGGTATTTAAATGGTATTTTTCTTTTTTTATAAAGGTTAATAATATTATTGATCATGCACTGTTTAAATTTTTAAATTAATTCAATATTCAAATCATAGTTTTAGGTTTTGGAGATGATTTATTTAAAAACTGAATTATATCTAGATTTGTGCTTTACAGAGATAAAATATTATGAAATATATATTATTTTAAGTGGAAACAGACGAGGAGTGTTAAAAAATTTCCGAGATTGATTGAATACGTTGCAATATTCATCCACAGGGTTTGAAAGTTACGATTATATTATTATACAGTTTTTCTAATACACGTGAAATTGACTTGTGCTCTAATAAAATCATGTAATTTTTCGGATGACGGAATTTTGAAGTCTTTCTTGAGTGGTGATTATTTATCGTATATTTTCAATCTGTAAATTGCATGTTCCAATATTAATTTAAAATTCGATTTTCAGTTGATATTTAATATTCAAACAAGGAATTAATGTATGATTATTGCATATTTGAATTCGACCAACGTTTGATTAGGGAAATCATAGTGAAACATTATCAAAGAACTGTAGTTTATGATTTATTTACCTTTTTCAGTTCATACTTATGTGAAAATTCAACTGTAACAAATTTTCCAAAGAATTTAGAGTCCTTCCCAACATGTAGCATTAGAGTAATCTTTTTCAAATGGCTCGATATTGTAAGAATTTAAGAATATTAATTAGATTTAATTTTCGTATTTTCCATATACAATTTTGAATTTGAATATTGCAAGTACCTTTTTGTATTCTGTATACAAATCTAGTGATACGGTAACCGGGTAGTGTATATCTACTAGGTATACAAGTGAAATACTGTGATTAATATGTACGAGAAAGCTTTACTATACTGTAATTACTATAGTTACTTCACTGTCGTGTGACATTTGGATAACGTCTAAACACAGACATTTGTATTTAAAAATGAAAATTACGAGATATGAGAGCAAAGTTCGAATTTAGTTTAAATAATAGAACTTTTATGTTGGTGCTGATTAAGAAATGCAAAATATTTCGTGAACTTTTAGTCATCAATTTGTCGACATCAAAAACTGAAGTGTGAATAAAAAAATACTTTTACGTTTGTGTGATTTTATGTTTAATTTTGTTCACTGTAAACATAATACATATTTAAAGTATTAATGACAGTCTGAATAGTAGTCATGTTATGCTTTAATATTTCTTAAATCGTGTATTCGTGTAATGCATCTAAGTAAAAAAATTTAATATTTTCCTCTCCTTGATTCAAGACTTTTTGATATGCCAAATTCATATTTATTTTAGTTCGTTTTGAATGATATAGAAGTCAGAACAAAGTTGAAGCATCAATAATCGATTTATGACAGCTATTTTTTTTGTGTCCAATATGAATTTACGGTTCGGCCATGGTTCAGTCGCTTTTCGAGTGCCGTCTAAAAAGAATAAAGGACGGGGAAATAAAACTTTCGAAATTAAACCTACACCCAAGAATACAAACTACTGTTTGGACTGACCATTTCCTACGGAGAAAACAATACGGTGCTATTGTGTAAGGATTTAATTCAATTTTCTCGTATAGTACATCCGCTCATGTATATTAGCAACGTCTTTCTTTTATACGTTTTATAGAAGCGATCAATAACAGTTGCGTGTTTAGAGATTTAAGGAGCAAGACTATTGTAAATCATTGAAGTTTATTCCAGTAAAACCCGCTGATATAGACATATAGTGAATTGCAATAGATAAAATAACATCGATGTTAAAACACAATGCCATATTCCATATATGTGACAAAGTCGTCGAAAAATACTTGTCAAATCATAAATTTTATTAATGAATATTTGTATATGTTTGTATAATATCATAATATATTGATACATTGTTAAATATACAAATCGTATTGAATTATAGAGTTAAGACATAAACGAAAATCTTTATCTAGGTAAGGATTCATTATGAATTGTAAATTGCAGATATTTATTATTAAGTAGGTTAGTAGACATTGGGTGGGGAGAGGGCCAAAATTCATTTAGGAAGATGTTTTAATTTTATATTTAAGTATACATTTAACATTTGGAAGGCTTTACATACCAGTAGCCATCGATTTTCATATTCATAAAATTAAATATTAAATAGAAGTTAGGAATATGACAATTATATTTTTCAGAAACCGGAATCATACAGAAATTATATTGTAATTTAATTTGTGCAGAAATTCAGGCGATGAGACTGAGTGTTTTAACAATCAAAACACGCTCATGTGTACGCCACTGAGTAGACAAATTTTGTTAAAAGCAAAAACTAAAAATTTTGTTAACATGTTAATTACAATTTTTTACGATGGTCATCAAGTAACAAAATACAATGAATTAAGATTAAAAAATAATTATTATTTTGAACTCAACTTAGTTTATTAATGTAGAATTTTTTGTTATAAAAATTTTTAATATCGCATTAAAAAGACAAATATTTATTGAGATTTAAATGTTTGTGTATTTGTTTATAATTTCATTATATATATTGAATACGTACCTAAATTTAAATTGTTGTTAGTCTAAATTAATAAAAATATTGTGTAACGATTGTTTTGCGAATGTTGTGTGAAAGAGCAGAGTACAGATGATGAATTCTTTTTCATTTTACGGTTTTTGATCCTCATTTACTAACCTCTATACAAATTGTTTTATGTATTTTATCATTTATCAGTTTTAATAACTTCACAAGTGTTACAGTGTGAGAAATATAATTTGATAATATATTTTTTGAAGAACAACGCAAAAACTGTCAACAATTCTATGTTTCTTAATTTAATTTGAGCCTTTTAAAAATCAATTTTATAATGTATGTTAGTCGGAAACAAATAATATTAAAAAAATGTTAATTTAACTTAATCAAAATGGAAATATAATTTCATAATATGTATACTGTAGAAAAATTACTTGAGATTACGTATTTATTATTTTGTAAAGTCAATATTGATTATAAATTTTATTATTTTTTTGTTAAACATTTTAAAATTTTAAAATACATTGCCTAAAGTGTGATTCATCACAAAATATAGTAAATATTAAGTGTAGAGAAATCAAAAAAAAATAATTATGTGATATCTCACGCTAAAAAGATATTTGTTTAATGCAATAATAATAAATCTGAGTGACAAACTAACAAATCGTATACTAAAGACTATACTGTGCGATTTGGGATATTCGTTGTAGAGTAATAGAAACTAGGAAATGTGGTTACTTTCATAAAGATCTAAAATTATAGGAATTAACAAATTAAATGTTTTAACATAGTAGTAGTCTACCTTGTATTTGGTTGCTTAAAATAAAACTGGTTTATAATGTTTTACCCAAATGTCGAAGAAACGAAGACTTTTGAATGGTAACCGATAAAGCTACCTCTATAATTACTATAGTTTTTTTTTTATGGTCAACTTTTGGGGTAGTAAATATAATTTGTCGAATAGAAATTGGATCCCAGTCAACATTAAAAGTTTTATGATACCTGCATGAAGTGTGTAACTTTTAGTACAATACTTTAATCTGTAATACGATTTACGTTTTATGGATTTTCTGTGTTAAAATAATATTATCAATCTTATTCTCTAGTATAAAAAATGTGTTAAATATTTCAAATAACATTTTCGTGACATATGACGTTATTTGTATGCATGAAATATTTATATCAATGCAGTTTCATTCTACCATAACAATATGTTAACTTTAAATATTGTCAAGGGATGTAAAAAGCAATATTTTACCTTTACTACCCTTTTTAATGTCAATATAATAGTAGGTCGTGTGAGACCTTGTTGGTTTTCAATCCAATAGCTTCCTGAGCTCAGCAATTTAATTACCACTTTAAAGTACCAACATAATTAATTCATGAAAAGCGAGTTCAACGTGTAATCACTAGTCCACTTGTTCGAATTTTATTCATTAGTTGAAAACGTTTAATAAATTCAATGGTTCTAAAACCGAATGATTCATTAAACCGATCTGAGAGGCTGTATAATTCATAGCAATTTTAAACAAATTTAATTTATTAAAAATTATAAATGAGCCGTGTTTGATGAAAATAGACGCGCTGTACTATAGAAATGTGTAATAATTAGTATATGTAATTAATATTCACTAATCACTTACCATAAAAATATAACATTATAATATGTTTTACCAATAAAACAACTTGCATTTATTAATTTTGCGCTTTAAATCGTGTGTACACTACAATGTCTTCCATCTTGTCTGCCTGATTTTAATAATGTTATTTCGGTGCACCGAAGGTAGACATATTCGAAGGGGTTTAATGGCTATAGTCGAGCTATAACTGAGTTTATAAATAATGCAATGACATCGACGTATTCGCTACGAGCGCCCACATGTTAGAATATTTCTTTTTCAAACGTGGTCGTAAAAAGCAGTGACATTGAAAACAAGTTATGGAACTTAAACTCTATGTAAAAATATAAATGTGGATGGAAAAAGATCAATGTTAGGCAAACGCCGCGCCGACATTTACTGTCTATAATTCTGTCATAATATGGCTGAATCATCATTTATTGTTACCATATGATAATAATAATTCATTGTACATTCACGCGTGCATGGACAAAAATCATTAATAAATGGTTTTGAGAACTTAAAAATCAAATTGAACTCAAATTAAACGTGGTCGAGGGAATACCTATCGTAGCTTTTTTTTTATCATAAATTACGTTCATGTATAATTCATAGGTATTAGTAGTCACCGTCAACAGCATATGGGCACTTAAAGAGTATATTTTGCCTCCTCTATCAATAAACAATTTATGTTGTACGACGCACCCTAAGTTAATTTCCCAATTTTTGAATTATCACACAAAACCCTTTTTTGGTAAAATTGATTTTATTTTTTTATTTTGTGGAACTCCAAGACGAATAACGGCAAATACTTGAAATTTCCGCCAAATATTAACCATATTAGCATTTATCCATGACAAATATTTAAAATAATTTGACGCTTAATATAATACAAAGTTCGTCAGAATTTCTTACTGTAGACATTTAAAAATATTAAAGAAAAGTTCATATGCACGATTTTTTTTTTAGCATTTTAAGTTAAAATTTGGATGAAATTCGATAATAATTTGAAAGTTTGACGAAAGATAACGAGTTCAGTTATACTGATGAAACTCAATTTTTTTCAGAAGGATTTGATACTTATACAATATATACATCATGCCATTTTCAATAAATTTAAATTAATCTTATACAATTGAAAATTTGTAGCTTATACTAACAATGACATAAATTATTATAGCAATAAATAGTATTATATGTATATGATAATTGACTGTTTACTGACTTAAGTCAGAATCATTTTTCATATGCAGTGATTTATCATTGTATTCAAATTTACCACACCTATCGCAATGATCTACTCATTGACGATATACATTCGACTGCTACCGTACATTAGAATAACTACTGTTACCTTTTTTTATTTGTTTTATTTTATGAGATTTGTTTAATGTTTCAATAAGCTTTTAAATTAGAAATTCTATAATTTAGAATCTATTGTTTTTAGTACCGAAAGGAATCAAAATTAAATTAAATTAAAAAAAAAAAACTGATTTACTTGATCTTAAAATCAATAATGGGTTATTATATATTCGCTTAATAATCAGTATGATTATATCGAACTTGTACTTCTCTATTTTAAATATTAAAATAAGACACTATTTGTTACAAAAAAATATTGTAGTTCTTAACATTTTAGTAGGTGTGTTTTTATACGAAACTTTCAAAGTAATATTTTGTTTTTAGTGTAACCTAGTTAAACAAGATGAAGTTTTTTTACAACCAATATGCATTAAGTTGATTAAATGAGTGCTTGAAAAATATTCTTAGATTTTCCCTATAGGGCAACTTAATAAAAAAATAATGGAAAACATACTACTATGTCAGTGTCTATATAAACTGCAGTGACAATTTTGATAGAGAAATAATTTATATGTTTTTTTTTTTTCATTATTAATTTCTAGTTGAGTAGGGAAGTTTGTAAGCAGGTTATATTAAGTTTTAATCAAGACTCAAAAAAAGATATTAATTTATAATCTTAAATTTAATTGTTATTCAATTATTATACTATCAATATTATTTGAAAAACAAATACGGGTATATTTTCTACCTATTCTGTACATGTTTTTCCTACATGACTTCGCTTTTAAAATAGGCATTATCAAAAAAAATGCTCTGAAAATATAGGTAAATGCTTTGAATGTGATATTTTATAATTTAAATCCTTGGTACATATAAAACAGATGTGCTTATAGCTCACTTAATACTATTTATATATTTTATATATAGGAAATAATAAGCAGAGCCGTGCCGTGGGGAGGAGCCTAGGGGGCATACGCCCCGGGTGCATTGTTTAAAGGGCCGCCAAAATTTTTTTAAATAATATTTTAAACTTTAAGAGGGAGAAGATTTTTAATTTTGCCATGGGTGACAAATCTTAACAGCACAGCTCTTATAATAAGGAAATACTATAGAATTTGTTATGTTTTTATAATGCCTTTTCATTATTATGGTTGTATTTTAACTTGTGAGAACCCAAAGACTAATTATAATTGCCTTACTTTGGTATGGGGGTTGTAAACAATCTTATAGTTTCGAATATTTTGATATTGTTTATAATACTTAAACCATTAAATAACTACAGAAGTTATCTAATTAGTATTGGAAATATTTAAGATTTACCACATATACGTTCAAGTAAAGTCTTTGTAGTAATCCCTATTTTTTTAAGCTTTGTTTATTTTATCGTCGATATTAATCTTCTTGTTCTAAATTTTTTGATGTAGATGCACTGGAGAAAAGCTGCTTAAAAAGTTGTTGACCGACCGATTATATTGAGCATATATATCGATAAAAAAATTACATTCTGTTTTAGTTTCGTACTCAAACAAATAGCAATAAAATAGAAGAGAAAATAATATACATAAGTTTCATTGTCATCAGTACTTAGTCATCACTTTACTAATTTTAAAAATAATATATTACTTAAAAATAATTATTACCAGTGTAAACAATAGAAAAAATAATTATACATAATAGGAAGGTACATAAAGAGTTTTTGAATATGTTTATATATTATAACAACATTGTCTAGATTTCTATAATTTTCTTATTGCGATACTTAAGCAATTTCATTTTTTAAAATTATTTTCCACTGAATAAGTGAAAAATTACTATCCAATAAAACGTCGTATAATGTAGGAGTAAATATTGGGAGTTTACCAATTGCGCTTAAAATTATCTTTTAATATAGAGAAATATTTTTATTTTTTTTTTTTAAATTAATTATAAAATATTTCAGCACCTATTGCACATATTGTGCTATTACAACAATTTTTTTTTTACAATTTGTGGCTTATAAGTTTTGAAATTAATGACAGATTATTAGTGCTAGTGTATATGAAAATACAAATAAAAATAGAGATAGAAATAATGTTATGAGGTCTTATGTATTATATTAATAGTAATCTTCATTTTCTGATGGTGAGTTTTCACTGTCTGTTTGTAGAATGTTTTTGGGTAGTCAATGTCACAGACGTCTGTTGAGATGTTTTTTCTTAGGTTGAAATGTCGAGTACTGTCCAAGTTTTTTAGTTTGGTGAGGAAGTTTTTAAACTGGATTTTGATCCATGTGTTTATCAGGGGTATTCCTGTGTCATTATGGATCTGACGATTCCTCATGAACCCCGGTGCTTTGAGGCATATCCTTAGAAATTTATTTTATAAAATTTGGATTTTATCTATTTCAGTGGCGGAGGCTGCGGCCTATACAGTAAAGGGCATAGAATATCATTGGTCTGATTTTGCAGTATAAATAAGGAGAGAAGATTTCATTTGAAAGGTTGATTTATGATTGATTAAGGGGTACAAGATTCTCATCCTGGCATATCTCTGTGTGAGTTTTTTTTATTTATGTGGATATTCCATGTTAGTTTTTCATCGAGAAAAATACCAAGATATTTGACTGAATCATCTTTTCTATTCCATTGAATAATCTGATTGTTTATATTAATGTTTCTTGGATCGTTGTATCTTATTAAGGTGAATAGTTTAGCCACGATTTTAGTTGGGTTTAGGTTTAGGTTTCATTTTTTGAACCAGGAGGTGATTTCGTTTGATTATGAAGATGGTAGTTTTTCGATTGATAAATCTAATGCGCTATCTTGTGTGAGGATTATCGTATCGTCCGTAAACATTGCCAATTGAGAATTAGGGGATTGGGAATGTCACGATACTATAAATATTGAAGTCCGTTGGTCTCAATAGTCAATACTGATCCTTGTGGGTCTCCAGATTTGATGTTGGTTGTGGGGATAAGTCAGTGTTTATTCTCGCTTGGAATGTTCTATCAGTTATAAAATATGTGATGGTTTTTAACAGGTAAATAGAGGATTGAGAGCTTTCAGTTTTATTTCAAGCCCATGGTGCCGGACCTTATCAAAAGCCTGTGTTAAATCAAGAAAACTACTGTGGTGTATTGTTTGTTTTCAAAGCTTTGTACGAGATATACGTTGGATCTGGTGGGATGTGGAATGTTGTGTTTTGAATCCGAATTGGTGTTTTGGAATTATGTGTAAATAGAGTTTTATCCTATTCAGTAGAATCCTTTCATATAGTTTAGATAGGGTTGGTAATAGGCTGATTGGCCTGTAATTTGTGGGAGAGTTTGTCTGTTTTTCAGGTTTATGAATGGGGAGTATTATAGCATGTTTCCATGAAGGGGGAAAAGTAGCTAAACGCATAGTTGAGTTGAATAGAGAAGCTAAATACGCTAATGCTTTTGATGTTAGGTTTTTAAAGATTTTTTTTGTTATTAGTTCATGGCTGAGACTTTTCTTGCTTGCTAGTTTTGTTATAATTGATTATATTTCCTTGGGGGATGTTGGAGTGATAGGAGTGTTGTTCTCATACTATTAAATTATAATTTATAATATTTATAATTAATGATTTATTGAATACATGCGTTATATAATTTTTTAATAGTTATAAGCTTAACAGTTTTAAAGGCATTTTTCATAACCATTTTAGGGCATTTTAAACGGTTTTATAGGGATCTAGATACAACTTATTAAGTATAAATGTAACAAAAGTCATTGACTTTTGTGTCAGAGTATATCTATTTAGTCTTATAACTGATATACGTAAGTACCTATTGTATAACTAAACGAGCATAACCCAAATACATACTAGAAGGTACCTATGTACTGCGTAAAATGAAAAAAAAAATACGTAACGGATACAATTTTCAATGTAAAGTATTATATTATTGTCATAACAGCCTGTTTGTTATTCCGTTATGATACACTCTATTTGCAGCAGGGCTATAGAACCGTGTATAATAACGAGCGCGTGTGTGCGTGAATGTATGTGTTAGGATATCCGGTATTGTCTTAAAACACACAGTGGCTGTAAAAGAGGTTAAGGTACACGTTGTAAAGGGACTAAGGGATAGAATGCACCGTTTGTGTGAAGCACGTGCTACGAACATATTTCAAGTTAAATGCCCCGTCGCTCTTTCCCGGCTCCCGAACTGCTGCGGTCCTTAATGATTATAATCTACAAGCAGTAAGGGGTGACGTCATTCTTCGTTATTTTTACAGTGGTTTTTTTTTTTTTTTTTTGATTTTAACTGTAGTGAAAACGGATTTTCTATCTAATAGTTAATTTCACTTATGTAAACGTGTTAATGTAAGTTTATTAGTAACTATGCTTTATCTCACCTATTTCCGTAATATTTGCGTTATTACGTTGAAACTGTATTGAATCTAATTATTGTTCAACAACGAACTAAAACATGTGCTACTTTATAATCATGTACCTACCGTATGATCATATACTTGTCACTTGTCACATGTGCGACTATTCACCAAATTAAATTAATTGTCAGGCGTCAGCTTATTTGTTAGTCATGATTATTTTTCTATATTATTATCTGATGCATCATTTACATTTTATATTCTCTTTAAATCATTTACACGATCAGCTCTCATTTTGCAAACAGTCGAGTGACTGTTTTTAGTTTTTTAGTTATGCACAATTTGATAAGTGCTAGATTTATTTAAATAATAAATGTCCATCAATTCTAAAATAAATTGGTCCAAAGAATATAACTATTTTATTCATATTTTTTGACCAATTTTAATTAATTGCTAAAATGATAGTATGAATTTATTTGCGTTGTTTGTATGATAAGTTAAATTCTTTTGAGTATGAATATTTTTGATAAAATTTTTGAATTTATTATTACAAAGAGAAAAATATATATGGGTAATGTTATATGAAAGTTATTCGATTTTATGAAATAATAATAAAAAAACAACAATTTTAGTTTTTATCTTGGCTGCACAAATACTCTATTGTATCGAAACTAAATCTTATAACAATAACTAAATATTCAATAAAATATTAAAATTATATGTTTAGTGTTTACACACACACGCCCCTATAGATATCATTCTGCAGTTATTGTTAATTTTAATTGTATGTTTAAAAAAAATAAAAAAATATATTATATAGGTATTAAATAGTAAGTTCATGTTTAAGTGTTAAGATACTTAGATACCTATAAGTGTATAATGTATATATACCTATAAATTTTATATTCTTTGACAATTATTTGTTACATTATTTAGTAGTTGTACACTTGTACGATTTTCTTTATGTTGAGTTTTCTTTAATAATGTTCAATTCAGAAAAAAAAATGAAAAATAATTCCGTGATAGGTACATTTATACTATATGATTTTGTATCATTTGTTCTCATTATTCATGAATAATCTTATTATTTATACAAAATAATATCAACAATAAAGTGTTAATACTCACTGGTGTGCATATAGATTTGCTACTGTAAAACAAAAACTTGAATAATAGTAAAAGAATGAAGTCCTTTCATTACTTTAAACAGAGTGTGTTCATTGTCGTAATATAAAATAAAACTGAAAAAAAAACAGTAAATGAATTTCAACTGATAAAAAATTTAATTCATGAATATAAATATAATACATATTCATATATTATACTTTATACTTATTGATCCGTTATAATTTATATTTCATAAACATTTAAAATACAAAATAATAACTATCATGGTTATGATTTATGAATTTTACATTGATTAAATAATCGCGCATTATAAAATAAAATATATAGTTATCACATGAATGGTGAGCCAATAACAATTTTTAACTAATTCATTATTTTAGTTTTATTGAGACAATGTAGTTATTATTTTCACTTTTTCCAAATCATTTTTTTATTTGTATCAAAATATCATAATCATCAATGGTTAGACATACATATATCTTCAATCAATGATTAAGTATATTTTCACGTATAAAGGTTGAATATATAAATTATATTTTATATTTTTATACTGTACACGTACGCACATAATATTATGGAAAGTTAATTGGAGCTATGTAAATTTGTTTTAGTTTAAATCGTATATTTTGAAATATGTTTGGTTACTGGAATTAAGTCATCCTTTTCCCTAACAGTATCAAACAATATTATATTATAATAAACTATTATACGTGTGTTTGTAAGCTGTAGATTTTGGATGATGACATATTTTATAACACATAGTGAATAAAACTTTTTTGGATATAGTGAAATAAAGTAAAATACAAACTTATAGTTTACTATAAAAATACAAATATATTTCTTTAAAGTTTACCTTAAATTATGATAAAAATATACCACAATAGCTATACTGACATCGTTATTCAACGAAACTGAACTCTGTCATTAAATTCAATAATACTACCTACCCAACAATATTAACAAATATAATAAAATATTAATTTTAGTAATTAAATGTAATGTAAATAATGTAACGACTGCTAATAATAACCTTATAGTTGATGCACTTTTCTAAGTATTTAAATTATTAAAAAAAAATTAAAATCGATTTTAAATACTATAAAATATAAATAGATAGGTACCAGCTATTATGTTTTCAATTTATTTGCATATGTAAAAAAGACCAATAAAATGCATTATAAATTGTAATTGTTTACGTCGATGGTAGAATATATAAATAATAAATATATTATTGTACAAAATGTATTAAGTACCGTTAAGTTAATGAGTTATGAATAACCACAGGTAACTTACTAACATTAGCCCTGTGCTTAGCATTCTTCAATTTTGGCATCCTCATAGTTTATCTAATTTCGGTTTAAATTAATCTTACTTTATGCTAATGATATTGATAAGTACTTGAAGTACAAAGCCATTACTTAATAGTAATTAAATATTTGGTTATTGAATCTGAGGTTGTGATTAAGTTGCTTTTTATGTAATCCAGGATCAAAAGAATATTTGAAAAATAGGATCTTTAATTAGTTAGTAGGTACCCTCAGTTTTTATTGAAATTTTATCCCTGCGTATAAAAGTCCTTAAATAATAAAATTCAATAAATTATTCATTTAGTGAGATATGAAAACGATTCGTATTAAAATGAGCATCGTAATAAATTCATAAAACCACTTCTTGAAACACAATGAAATTGTACTGAAATCTTAGCCTTAATTTTTATGATGTCCAGTCTTATACCTATTGATTTATGAAGATAATATAATATGGTCTAAAATGATTTAGTAACACAATTAATGTTGATATAAACAATAATAATTATTAATTGAACAATAATTGAAGATGTAAATAATAAATATGTGTTGTTATTGTAAAAATATAAAATTATGGTTTTTATTTGACGCTGAACAAACTCTTAATTGTTTTAACTTAGCTTTTTATAGTTAATTATCATTGTTGTACAGTTAAGTTAATTTACAAGTAAATCATGTGATTTGGGTAGTTAAGGTAACACCAGCGTGTAGCTGAATTAACTTTATAGTGACCTAAATAAGTTATATTTAAAATAGCTATAATGTCAAAATCATTTTGTATTAAATACCTATTGATTCTAATAATTGCATTAATAAATGAGTTAAACAATCCAAGTAAATGATTATTAATTAACCCTTAATAAGTGTTTTGTTGTTAATTCAACACTAGATTTTTTGTACGTGTGATAGTTAACAATACAATCTATATTATTGTGTTACCACAAGTCCAGAAACGTGAATATTTTGTTCTTAATATGCCCTGTAAAAAATTTATTATTCTATCACAGAAATAAAAATATTATATGATTGTAAATCCATTGTATAATCAACAATCAACCACATTTTATAAAATATTACAATTTACAATGATTGCACTTTTATTTTCTTGGGCTTTTTTTCCGTGGGGTTTTTTCCGGGGTGTATTTTTCAGTTTGGGGTTTTCCGTGGCCATTTTTTCCGCCTACCAGGGTAAGGATAACTAGGATTATTAAACGAGTAAATTTGATTGAAAAATTGGTCTGACAAATATTAATAATATAATTTATTCGTAAATTTTATTTTATTATTATAAGTATTTTATAGCTATATATTTTATACAGTAAATTTAATAACATAATAACATTAGTTTATTCGTTATTAATCAGTAATCACTAATCAACTTCAAGGTGAATCCTGCAAATCAAATATAGTCATATATTTATATCATATTTAAACTATGCGTAACGAGATTTGTTGCTTCAATAGACCGAATACACAGTATAGGAATGAATTATCCATGTACAGTCAAATGACGTGTAGAGTTTGAATTATGAGATATTATGATGTGTACTATATAAATATTAATGTAAATTTAGCTTTTATCAATGCTTTAGAAACAATGTTTCACAATTAAACTGCTATGTATCATAAATGTAATACTATAGAGTAATTATTTTAACGCTATACATTCGTTATTTCAAAAAGTATTAACCTTTAATTTTTGGAAAAATAATATATTTAAAAGCTAAGAATATCTAAATTTTACTGTTTAGCTTACAACAAGTTACTCGTAGTTTATTGTATTTGTACTTTTAAAAAATTAAAAAAAAAGACCGATACTAAAATACCATACCTATTATAGTTAAGATATTGCGATATTTTTTAATGAAGATTCTATTTACATCTTTTATCACTTTCTCTTTGCTCGGAGCCCATAAAGTACCTAAATATTTGTTTCAACCAAATTTAATTATCTAGGACTAAAATTTGATCGAAGATTTACGTCGGTTACTCACTTAAAATCCAAAAGACTTAATTTAAACTATTACCTACGATGACTAAAAACATTTTATAATTACAATAAATACACACACATCAATGCAAAACTTCCTATTTACAAATCCCTAGTTAAACTTATCTGAACATATTTTGATCTTTAACTATAGAGTTGAAAATGTTATCAGTTAAATTCAAATTTCCCAAAATATCGCACCAACAAAATTAATATATGCTCCACTTTACGTCTCTATAACCACACAATATACTCGGATTTCAAGATCAAATCTATTTAAAGGGAAGCGAAAATATTTTATAAGCGTTTCCACTTCAATTAAACCACCCACAAGAACCCATTTGTTAGAAATCTAGCAGTTCCTACTCCTTATTGCAATTCACAGTAATCCCCAGGGCAATGGCCCGCTAGATATATAACTTAAAAACCAATAATTCTTCCAAAATTTTTAACTTTTAATCCAAAATAGGTACTTCCAACAATGGGTACCTAATTGTTGAATTGGTAAAAATGTAAAAATATATAAACCAGCTAGTACTAAAAATGATAATTTTAATTTATAGTTATTATATTTACCAAGGTAAGAATTCTGAATTACCTACAATAATTTAACAGTAAAAAAATGGTTCATAACATTTTTTTTTTAATTACATATTTATAAATGTGCTTTATTTAGAATTTAAAATGTTCAATGTTAAAAGATGGAACTCATGACCTCACCGAATATGGTTCTATACGTATTTCAATGATACGGTACATAATTTTTTTTTTTTAAATGGGAAGTCATTGAGTATAGGTTATAAATGGTAAGTAACTATAAATTGACGTGCTAAATTTGAATTTATTGATAAATCATTTCTGAAAAAAAATAAAATAATTGTGATCGGAGACGTTCAGCCTATATTTCTAAGGATATTTATTATTTATATTGCTATTAGCGTTGGCTAATTATAATTTATAACCAATTCTAATAACAGTTTATTTTTGTATGAGTAATATGCGGTTGGATCTTGGATAGATTGTTGAACTAATTTTTGCTAAACATATATCACATAATATTTAATATTTATATAATACATAATTGAATATGTCATGACTGACTAACTGATAAATATTGAACTTAATCTATGATAACTAAGTACTTGAAATTTTGACAGTACATTCGAACCACCATGCAGTAGAGCACTAAAAAAGGATACTCCAAAATTCACATTATAAAGAGGTACTCAGACTGCTTATCCAAGGATTTTTGGATTCACGATTGAATTAAAATTTTTTTGTTTATAAATGGTGCCTACTGGTTATTTAAAATAAAATGTATTTTTATACTGATTGTGAATTGTATATAATTTATATATAATATATAATAATAATAATAATATTTTTAAATAAATAATTTATATTATTTTTTATTATTATTATTAAATTATATGTTTCTACGGGGTGGTGCTATGGTGACTTCAATGCATCTCATCGTTGCAGAAGTTCGACTTTTATGTACCTAAAACCTAGTGAAAATTATGTAATATAATTTATGTCTACTAAAAATGTATTGAAGTAAAATATTTAAAAACTTTTTTTTATGATAAATATACAATCAGCTAGTACCCTGAAGCACAATAAGAATATGGACTAATTTATAATGACATGATGAGTTGTTGAAAGAACTCAGTAGTGACATTTCCTATTGACTTTTAATTTTTTTTTTAACTATTTACTTTAACCATCGTTTTTTTAGTTGTTTTGGAGATATCTGCACCAGGCGATTGTAAACTCTCCCGATGGTAAACTCTCCTGATGGTAAACTCTCCCGGGTCTACTCCAGTATTACCTGATGGAAACATGTAAACTCTCCCAGGTCTAGTAAAAATCATAAAATAAATTTAGTATATATTTAAGTCGCGTTTAAAAATAGTCGATCATATATAATAACAATATAAATTAATGTCTTTAGATGCTATGAGCTATAATATTATAGTCGAAGTTGAAAACACAATAAAAAATAAAATTTCAAAAAATCTAATATACATTTAAGTTTCTTTTAAAAATAGTCAATAATAATAATAATAATAAGCATGACATAAGTTACAAATACAAAATATACGTAAAAATTTTAAAATTATTGTATTTGATAATAAGAACATACAGATTTTAAAAAAGTTAGGGAATCTATTTTTTTTTTTTCTAAAAAAATGTTTTAACATTTAATACAACTCGGGAGAGCTTACATACTTCCTACAGGTAACTATAAAGTTAACCCAGGAGAGCTTACACATTTACTTTAGGTAAACATAATTTTGACCCGGGAGAGTACACATTTACTTCAGGTAAACATAATATTAACCCGGGAGAGTTAACTATTTTTAAAAATCGGGAGAGCTTACCATAAAATCGGGAGAGTTTACCACCGCCCATCTGCACCATTTTCTTGTTTAGAAACTGAAATTATAAAATATTTTTATTATTAATAAGAAGTGTTTTAAGATATTTGAGTAATATGATTAATTGTTTTCCAGTTGTTACAACACTTACAAATTATTACAAATTATATTATATTATTTTCCATTCATTGTCATGTATATATAAAGTAAGTAGCGGGGGTGTTGGGTTAAGGTAACTCATCTGATTTTTGGTTTAGTATTAAGATTTTTATAAACATTAATAGAAAAAAGCGGGTAAGTCGTGGATGTCGCTCTGCTGTACAGTAGGTTACTGTAATGGATGGGATTAAATTTGAATGCAATGATAGGTATCATTGAATACGAAAAACGATTCTGAACGGAGATGATTTGTTAGTCTAGGATATATTATATTTAAGTATTGTCATATATTCTATTTTGAAACAAATATTTTATTTTTTCAATTAGGAGAATGTATAAAGGAATGCTGTATCCATATTATGTTTAATATCAATGGGTTTAAGCAAGGTGGATATATATATATAATAACTTATGAGGAACTTTGTATTAAATTTTCAAGTATTTTGATAGGACCAAAAAATTTTTATCGACACTTCAAAAAAAAAAATTTCGTACAAATTGAAAATTTCAGTCATCTATAAATATCTCAAAAAAAGTCTAAATATTTTGAAAATTAAATCATGTAAAGAAAATGCCAATCATAATAACTGGTAAAATTTTCAAGTATCTAGGACTTATACTTTTTGAATAATAACAAATATTTAAAATCGTTTCAGGATAAATCGTTATCGGTACGCTATTTCGTAAAAATTTAAAATTCATAAGCACTTAAAATTTTTCCTATAATGATGCTTCGAGTTTTCTCTATAGCTACTTGAATGTAAATTTATGGAAAACTTAGTTTTGTATTTTTAATCCTTAGTTATTAACGCAAAAATTTTTATGATTTTTCAACTTAAAAATTACTTGCAAATTTTCGCATTTTCGACAGATTTCGTAAAAATTTGGAATATAAACGCTTATAAAAAAAAATTGTGCCTATGTATTCTTATAATTTTTTAATCGCTATAAGAATAACTTATGAGGAACTTTGTATTAAATTTTCAAGTATTTTGATAGGGCCAAAAAAATTTAATTACAAAAAAAAATTCTCAAAAAAATTGAAAATTTCAGTGGTCTAAAAATAACTCAAAAAAAGTCAAAATTTTTGAAAATTAAACTGTATATAGATAACACTAACATAAACATTTGGTGAAAATTTCAAGTACCTATTTACAGTGATTAGTTTTTTAATAACAACCATATAAAAAAATCGATTTGGTCGAAAACTGATTTTGCGTTAAAATTTCCGTTTTTCTGTCATTTTTTTTTTGTTTTTCTCGATTTTTTTGAAAACTGTTGGAAATGTTTACTTTTGACTTCTATAATGCACCAAGGATCTTCAATTTTACATCGGAAACCCCCCCCCCCAAAGTTTGAAATCGAAGCATTATTTCGACTAGTTATGCTGTACACAGACACAAAAAAAATAACACACGCATCATTGTAAAATCAATACATTCATCACCACGTTCAGAATCTAAAAGTCCAAAATTTTAAACATTTGAAAAAGCTAAAAAAGAGCTAAAGAGTTTTGAAAATTTTATCATACCTAGGGAGTGCTAAAATAAATAATTTATAAAAAAATATGTATAAGAATCTATATAATTGTTGATTATTTGTTTTTAATTAATAAAGAACAAAATCGAATATGTATATAAAAAATGTGGTTTTCTTGATTATTAAGAAACTAACGAAGAATTTTTTATTTTTGATATTCCCCTTCAAAGTACCATTTAAATAGGATTTCATACCCATTAACCATTTTCAAAATTGGACATTTTTTTAAATTATAAAATATTTAAGATAAAAAAAAATACCATTGTAAAAGTAACACATTTTCCCTTCCATCTAAAACCTAAAAGTTATTTTTAGTAATGTATTTTGAAAAGCTGTTATGGATTTATTTTTAATGACGTTGATATACCCAGTGTGGGCTAACAATAACATTTTATTAGATTTTATCGAATATTTACCGTCTAAATTTTTGAGTTAGTTGAAGTGTGATTTATTCTAATATAATGATATACTCATGGTAATAAATTATAAATATAATGTTTAAACTGAAAAAAAATCTTATTTTAGAGGCGGAATATTCACGTTAAAATTCTTATTTTGTACTTCATCTAAAACCTATAAATTAATTTAAACTTATCAGTAAAAATAACTGAAAAATCATGGTTTGTCGTTGAAAATTTACTGTAGCTTTCGTTCATATATTATGCTAAAGATATATAAAAATTAATTTACTCTTTTAAATAGTGAATTGAGGATACCTAATACAGATTTGAGTGATCGCGTTATATACATGTCTATAATTTTAATAGCTTTTTTTGTCTTAATATCAGTTAAAATTTTTAAGTTTTACCTATGTAAATATTATTTATTTGTTTGATTAAATTTTAAATTTTCACATTTAAAAATTAATATATATTGATATAGTTTAATATTTTCGAATATAATTTGTATTTTAAAATTAATTTTTGTTTTTATTAACTTCTTGTAGGGATAGAAAATTGATTTTTTATGAGTTAATATTATTATTTAAATATAATGAATAATTGAATCTATTGACAACTAAAAATATAAAAATGTTCTTTATAAAAATTGATGAAACATAATGTACCCAATTATTTAATATGGCATGTACATTATACATTTATTCATATTTTAGCATAAATGATTTTCTATTTTAATTTTTAATAAATGTTGATTTTTCCAAAATATATTTGTTAAGTGCACATGCGATGTACCAAATCAAAAATATAATATTATAGATATTGCATAAATAACAATTTTATTGTTTTGGCTAAGTAATTTGATAAGAAATTATATTTTCGAAAAAAAAAATATATATGTATTTGTAAACCAATAATCATATTTAATTTTCTGTTTTATAGACAGTTTATTAGTGGGACAATATTGTCACTATTCATTTTAAATAGTATTCTGTACATAATTAATTATTTGATGAAATAAAATATATTAATAATACAAATTGTTTTTTTTTTAGGAACATTTACATCTGTTGTATCAAATTGAAATAGGTAAGATATTTTAGTACTTTAAATAACATTATTTAGAACATAATTAGAGCTAAATTATTTTAAAATATATATTAAATTTATATAAGTAATTCAACGAGTAGCTAATAAGAACTAATTCATTTTATTGATTTAACTGATATATTCATATGTTCATATGGTATTTTTCAAATCTTTAGACTGGTTAATTAATGAAATGCTTCTCTTCTATTCTTTCATAAGCTTTAATTCATTAACATAACTATTAATAAAGTTCTTTTATAACGAAAAATCACATTCTACTTTAATTTCCGAGTATTACGTATAAATCAATCACCCAATCTACGATATTACCCAATTAAATTGGATTGACTTAATAAAATGTTCGTCACCACTTGACATTCATAATATTATTATGCTAATAATTTAAAGATAAAATGATGAATATACGGATATGATACGATAGTCGGTAATGGATGTGTGGAACTATAACTCTATTCTCTTTATAAAAATGTTTTTAGACATTAATAATGTAAACCTACGATTCCATCTAATTATGAATTTCTGGAACATCGACAATCGTTTAAAATTGTTTTTAATATGGTTTTATACTTTGAAAGACATAAAAATAGAAGTATTTTAGGTATATATTTTTTATAATAATTTACGATATGTAATTGAAAATACCATATTATTCTTAAAGCATAATATTATAATTTATACTTTAGAAGGATTTAATTTTATGAAAATGTTATAACAATGATTGAAATGTCATTGAAATCCAACGTTCATATTTTTAATGCGTTAAATGTACGTATTTTGTGGAGAATGTATACAAAATACGTATTACGTACTTACATATTTAAATTCCATGAAATAGAATTTCTAAGAAAACTGTATAACTTGTTGAATGATTGAAGATTTTTCTTATCTGCCAATTATATTTTTTATATTTAGATTAAATAAACAACTAGAGTGTCTGACATATATTTGTTGTTGTTAAAATAGAATTTGATAAATTCCAAAGATGAATATAACCAACTAAACCTTAAATGATGATTTTATGTAAGTACTTACTACAGAATACAGAAATTATAATTTTGAAATAAAAAGGTGTTGACTTGTAAGATGACATTCATTTATTTCGTATTAATTAAATCCATTTAACAAAAATGAAGAATTTCTGTTATATTAATTCAAATATTTATCATAATTCATAATTATTGAATAATTTTCACCTTATTTTGACTATATTTTTTTATATGAGGAGGGATTAATCACAATCTACGGACCTTTTTGATAAATTTTCCATCTTAATATTTTTCCTATACTACAAAAACTTTTCACAATCATTAACGTTAAGTTAACTCAAAAAAGGGAATGAAGTGTTATCATAAAATTATTATAAAGCAAATTTTACTATACTTTTTAAAAAACATTTTATAGTCGTATAATTTTTTGCAAGATAGTTTTTAATTAATTATGATAATATAAAGTTAATTTTATTTTATTTATAATTGAAGTCGAATTACTGAATTATTTTTCACATGAAAATAAATCTAATTATATAAATAAATCATTTTAAATATTTAAAACGAATCTGTGTGAAACTTATTTCAGGCACAACTTGGTTTGTTAAGAATTAAAAAAGAACAGTGAGATTTAAGTAAAATTATTAAAATTTGATTATCGTCAGCGTATTGAATAATACTTTTTACTTATAATAATATAGTTCAATGGTTTTATATTGGGTACCATCTAATATTTTTTTCATAATTTCATTCAAAAAATATTCGTTATCATAATTTAGAATATTAACGAGTTAATGCATTTGGTAGAGCACGATATATGTCTTACGTTATTTTTCTGTATAAATATTTAAACATTTTGTCTTCATTTTACCAAATTCTATCTATTTATTTGATGATTAATAGAATATTATGACGAGAAAATGTAGAGTTTTTGGCGTTTCGTCACGACTGCCGATGGGCGTAAACTGGGGTATGATGCAAGATTAATTGTGTTGTCGAGTATTTTTCAAGTCTCAGAAACTAATAAATAAATAAGACCCTACAGTCACCGCACGCGTGATGAGTTTTGGATCGCATCCAAACTGTCAAATGCCCACCTATTCTCCTGTGCCCTAAATAATATATCAAAAACTGCTCGACTATAACAATATACTTACCGCTTCGCTGGTACAAAATTATTGATCTTCACTAATAATATATTTAGAAATTGAATTATGTTTTATCAAGCAATAAGTAGGTAATCTTATAGTAGTCAACAAAATTTTATTTTTTCAATGTTGTCATGTTTTTTCTTATATATATTTAAAGCGTTCTGAAAATTTGTTATTAATTTAAATATAATATTAGAAACAATTTAAAAATTAAAGAAAATACAGTGTAAAACTGTAAAACTGTAAATATGAATATTTAATTTTTGTTACCTAATAAATAGTTAATTAACAAGCAAATATAATATGGGTAAAATTATTAAAATGCCCATACTATTGTTTTAATGAAACCATTCATTACAATATATTTTGTGATGTTTTTTTTTTAGTGGTAAAACGTTAGAACCATTGGAATTCCTTTTAACTGGTTTAATTTATAAACACAGTTTTTACTAATAAACTTGTAAGTTATAACGATTAGTTCATTCGTTTTTGGCAACGTGTATTTTGTTTTGTACTTTTTTGTTTCTATAATACATAATTAAAATAATAATCGTTCGGGATTCGCGCCAATGTGCGAAAATTCCACTGCACCATTTTACACACGTTCAGTGCACCAACTAAACTTTATCTGTCCATGATTGCACAATCATAATTTTTTTTTTCTATCAATTTTATAGTTATCGTATAAGTCTCCCACAAAGTTTCCAATGGACGACGATCAGCTCGTGACGTTCCATTGTAGCCGCGTGAACTTGCTCTGCATTCATTCTACCGCGTCGTCTACGACAAAAATATCGGTTCGACATGGTTAATAATATTATAATTTATATATGTTAAGTATTAAAGTATTATAATTAGTCTGACAAGAAGTTTCGTAATCGATTTCAGTAAAGTAAAAATGTTTCAAAAAGTTAGATTTAACTATATATTATATATGTATATGTATATTTTTTAAATACAATCAAGTTATTAAACAAAAATTAACTTATTATAAGGTTAAGGGACCGGTGAAGGTTTTTAAAATTTTGCTTTTTTTTGATACAATTTGAAAATTACATATTATATTTTGGTTGGTACCTTAATTATAGTACTTTTTGACTTAGCTACTGATCGATACCTATTGGGAAGGGGGCTTATATGGTATATTATATTTAAAAATAATAACTTCACAGGAAAGCAAATCTCTCACTCCTCATTGATTTGTTGAATTTTTATAATTTTTTTTTCTGTAAGATGTGCAATTTTTTTCAGGCCATATCAAAGCCAGAATTTTCATTTTACTCTCAATAGTGCTATAATAATAGGTAGATTCTTTTTTTTTTTTTAATTTAATTTTAAATTTGTATTACTTTATTTATTAATAAGTAGTTAATGGATTGTTGAAACAAAATCTCTGTATAGTATCATAAGTAAATAAATATTTTCATTAAACTATCATTAATGGCAACAAGAAGCGTAAATTGAATTTTGATGCGTCTATTATGCGTCATCAATAATTATGGTATTATAATTTAATTATTATTAAATAAACATGATTTGGATTTAATTGGAAATAACTCGTTATTTACTGAGTTAGCTATAATCGCAATAATATCAATAAAAATCACTTAATTAAGTTAAAAGGTAAGTTAATAAAAAGTAAACGCAGAAAAGTAAAGTTAAAATGTTAAAACTTACCTTAACTCGATTATGCCCAATATTGGGTAATACTTTTTTTACCTATTACTTATTATTATACTAAATTTCCATCAACATGAAGTAAATACCGACTGGGGATCATCCTCGGCGATGTCCACGAAGGTACAGAACGTGACGCAAAGAACACACCGACCTAGGCCATAACACGAGGAAAGGGTGTTTGGTAATGATTTCTGATATCGATAATGTGTTTACGTGCAATATTATTATTCGTTGTTAATATGACACGATTTACAAGATCATAACTCCACTACATTTTTCTGTAATAATACGTTTTATAACTAGAACTTTGAAATTATCTTTTGTATTTCACTAATTTTTAATAAAATATGTAGGGTTAGAATGTGAATGTCTTTGAAAACTCTAAGAACTGTATGCAAAGATGTCGGTGTAATAATTAATATTTTACATTATTAAATGGTATACGAATGTTATAAGTTTTTCATTATTCATTAAAAACATACTCGATACACATTTTTAATAGATGATTGATATAAGCTATATACTCGTTTTATATTATTACTTTCGTGAGAGTTTTGTGACCACAACAATAATATTTAATACCTCTAGATATTGCCTAAGGGCGTATGTCTTTAACAGCATGTACGGGTATGACACGCTTAAATGGATGATACTTACGTGGTAAATCTAATAATAAAAAAGATTTTTAAAAATGTTCTTTGAAATCTAGAATTTAAGAAAAAAATAATGTATTACTTTCAAAAATGTAATTATTTATAGACTCAAAATTATGACACAATATGTAGCTTGAAATTAGGAACAATATTTAGTTTTGTTTTATAATATCTACTATAATTTAATTGAACTCATACCATTAATGAAATTAATGTATATTATGTATGTACTTGTATATTTTTTTAAACATAATAATCTATCTATATGTAAATTAAAAATTAAAATAATTATTTGGTTCAATTGGTTCAATTTTCATAAATTCATAAACAATTGATAATGATATAATATCAAATATTCACAGTAGATGACAAGTTTACTCACATTAATGTAAAATGTTACTTAGAGTTTACACAAATTAATATAAATCCTTTGAAATAATTGTAGATATACTATTGTTACCTTCTCGGTTATATAATAAATTATTATATTGTGGTCATGGATAGTAATATTATTACATTTATCTATGCTGATTGTTAAAGCGCCTTTGAAATCAACAAATAATGTGATAAAATATTATCTGATTGGAATGTTAATTTATGTACTTTAGTAGAAAACTATTGTAATTATTATACAGTTAGTCATGTTTTAAAACTTAAAAATTCCTTAAGTTATAGGTAAAGAATAAAAAAATGGATTTTACAATTCTATAAATCTTTTTTAGGAAGATCAGGATTTTTCTAAAAATTTTATATTACTTTAGTATAGTATAGGTAAAACAATATTGTTTTTGGAAATTAAGGAATTGTACTTAATACTTATTACCATTTAATATCAAACTATACATGTATTTTTTGACATTATCAATATTGATTTACCTAATACATATTGTTATATTAATTATCTTCAATTTACGACTTGAATTTCATGCTAATTTAAAACCAATTGAATTGAATTTAAATTTGATTTCAAATGTACCGATGATTATTAGTCAATATTGTTCAATTAATTTCAGTAAAGTTTGATGTAGTCATATAGATATTGTTCCATGATTAATATTTTACGTATAAAAACATCAAACTTGTATTTTTTATTTTTAAAAGTAGAAACCAATTAAAAAATATTTACTTTTTTTTAATCTTTTACTATATATAATAACAGTACATATTTACATTTAATATAATATGTATATTAATTGTTTATTTAAACATAGAACTTCAGATTTTTTAATTTTAAATTCTATATTTAAAATGTTTATTTTATATTTTGGGTTTAAATATTTAAGACATTTTCTAAATGTATATAATATTTTATAATTTATTTATTTTTTATTGATCATAAGTCCGACAGTTATAGCCATTAGCTGTTTGTAAAGGCATGGGGGTTGGTCGGTTTGGAATACGTATTGTATGTGGCAAGGATTTTGTTGCTAAAATCCCGAGTGATTAGTGATTATCCATCTGGGAACTAGCAACGCCGGCCGATGCGTATACTCACCGCGAGTACGTAACTGAGCTACTTTTTATAAAATATTATATTTTTATAGGTATTGTCTTTGATGTAATACGCCTAAATATTTTTGGAAAATATTTTTATTTCTGAAACCAAAGAATAAATTTTAGATGAGACATAGAGTAATATCAATTATTTTTGTGGTAACTATAGGTGTTGGTATTATAAAATTTCTCGGCTTGTCTTCCATTCATTTAATTTAATATTTTTCAATATTATTGTATACTACTGTTGATATAAATTATAATATAAGGTACAATATTATTATATTAAGGTTTCGTTTCCACTGTCGACCACTTAGGTATTATCCCTTTTGGGTCAAATTACATGACTCATATTTTAAAAGTTTGTTTAAAATATTGATGGTTAATTAAAGAAGTCGCAAAATTTCAATGTCTGTGTTCTTCTCTTGATTTAAATTATATGGCAAAAACTATAAATCAATTCTATGATTATTACGGCTTATGTAAGATGTAACCACGCAAGGTTTCATGCATAACATAATATATTAAATCATAAAATCGGCCATAGAGGGACATTATATTGAATATTGATCAGTACCGTATAACATTATATCATAATCTTAAGTTGATAATTCTGTGTCATTATTTTATTTAACTATATAACGGGGTATACTCTAAACCATTGAAAAAAAAAATATATATATATATAAAATATACTATTATAAATTAATTATTCAATTAAACATGTTCTTGTAATAACGTTTCATGAAATTATAATAGTTATACGTGATAACTATTGGTTGTGCTCGAAAAAAGTATACAGAACATCTAAAAGATGTCGAATCTGAAAAAAATGTATTTACGCGTCAATAAAAATAATTGATTTTTAGATACATTAACATTTAATTATTGTGCTCATTACAAGGCACGTTGAATGACATGATTTTATAATATCAACTTGCGCTTATTGATATACTCCATACATTTGTAGCTTTTAGATGATATTAGAAAAAATAAGTACCAGGATAAAAAGTAGTCGAGAAAAAAATATAAAATAGTATAAAGACGTTTATAAGCATAGCATGACGTTTAAAAAAATAATAACTACTACTATTATAATTATTTGTGTATGCTAAAAATATTAATTTAAAATTATTTTAACTACTAAAAATGTATCCAAATGAATTAAACTAGGTACTAATAAAAAATTAAAATCAATCAAATGATTATTTTCTAATATCATGTTCAATATTTATAACAAAAACTCATGCAATGTAATTTCTTTTTTTGTTTACTCGACATTGCATTTTTTATATTTTTTTCCTTGCTTACTGTTCTCCAGTGTCACTGATAGCTAATCGTGCCCCGTCTGTTCCAATACCTTGTCTCATCTTGCGTATAAGTTTCCATATCGAATGTATTTGACCGACTAGATGTAAAAATCGGGTTTTCCGACTTTCACAGACGTTGTCTGTCTTTTGTTCTGCATTTAACGTTGTCTCGTGAATATTCCACATATTAGGTGAAAAAAAAGGTGGTGTGCTGTGTTATAGTATTTTCAATTTTTAGTAGTACCTAGTTTAATTCATTTTATTATGTGTGACTAATTATATATGTATATTGTAATTTTAGTAATAGTAGTTACTAGTTTTTATACATATTTACATAATCTTATTATTATTATAATGATCATCGACTATGATTTATGCGGATCCTATATTACTATTATATTATGCATATCTGAAGGCATAATCTCAATGGTGTGATTATTATTCTTGGCGAGGACTGGTGTCATCGTGGAAGACGCCATGTGACATCGAATTATTTGCGAAATGCACTATAACTGTTGTGAAACACGAGCCAAGTACGTCGAACACACACACACATGTTTATATACATAAAATTCGTGCAGTCAGTTAATATAAGATTTCCCGCTCATCCCTACAGTCATCTCGCTGGCGAAATCGTTCAATCATCGCTCGGATTCTGTAGTGTCGGCGATGGCGGTGTTGACTGTGGTGACAGGTTCAGCGAGTCACCATGAACCCGCAGAGTGCATTTTTTGTGGTAGGTACCAGGTAAGTATGGATAGGTCACTATAGGTGTATAATATGACGTATCAGAGGTATTCAAACTGTGCGTCTTGGATCCCAGGGGCGTCACGAGATTTGACGAAGTGAGTCACGTCATAGGATCGGAAACCAAAATTAATGTACGTCATATATAAATATTATTTGTAAAATCAATAATGCGATCGTGGAAACGATAGCGAAACACATCATGCGACCATCGTAAGTCTTATTTCTAGTACTTAGTTCACTGTGTATAGGTATTATCACCCGTACCTACTGACAATATTGTATCCGTATTGTTTCAATTTTCTCATAATAATTTGCAAGTCGTCAAAATATTGCAGTAAACATACACAAAAGAGCAGTGAGGTGAAAAAGTCTCTGATACACACATATATAAATTATATACATATATAATATAGTGCCACGTATATATTACAGTTGTCGGAGCGTCAAGCTTGACGTCGGGATTTAATTATGTCACACCCGGTATATATTATTCGGAGACATGCATGATTCGAACACACGCGCACGTGCATTCAGTCACAACACAGATTTATACATTATCTATATACTTAAATGCATTTATTTATATCAAAAAACAACCGAATTAGACATCCGGCAGAGTTTATGATGAACGTGATTAATGGGCGTGCGTGTGTAGCGAGCACCCCCTATTTACCACACATATATGTACAAAGCTATATATATTTGGTCTAAACATTTCATCCTTTCCCCTCCTGCTTGTCTATATATCGTTTGTCTTAAATGTGTCCTGCATCAACACCACCATCGACGTCATATTGTGTACCAGTGATAATCAACACATTTTCCTCGGCGGGACACTTTGGTACACAATTATCATTGATCCGGCCACCAAATATAAAAATACGAATAATCTCAATCTCAACACCATAATATGATTTTGTTACACGTAGTAGGTTATAATATACATGTAGTTGGACTTGTTTTCTTATATTTTATCGATTATTGAAAAGATTACAGATTGAGGTACACATTGTAGATAGGTATAAGCATTAGTTTGGTTAGTACGCTCTTTGAAGTACACTGTTGATATGAATATTAAATCATAACGTTTTATATTAAAATAACTGACTGAAAAAAAAAAACAAATTCAATGGTGATTACCGAATTTTTAACGAAAAATTGTCAATAAATTACTTTTTCAGAATAGCTCTTTGTCTTGTATGTCATGAAACGGTTTTGGTTTTTGAATAATTTAATATTATAAACGACATTATGAAGAAAAACATCAAGACAAATTTGGCCACCTATTTAATAGGTATAAGCTATTATTTTCAATATAATTTAGTAACACATGCCATATATATTATTTAATTGGGAGAATTACGTACTACTAAATTAGAAGTATTCAAAAAAGATATCCACATCCAAAATGTTTTCCATTAAAAAAAAAAAAAATTAAATTAATTTACAATAATTAATGTTGCACTTGTTGCAGCAAGCAAGCTATAAAATAGCGAATTTAATAACTAGTTGGACTAAACCTCTATGTGAGGGTGATCTTATAAAAGAATTTCTAGAGATTTAAAAATTATTAATTTCATTTTTAATAAAATCAAAAAGAGCATCTTGAAAATCAGTCATATCCTCCTCCCCCTCTTTGAAAAAAATCATTTGACCCCCCCCCCCCCCCCCCACTAGTATAATATTGTACGAATTGTAATATATATGCTGCAACACTGGTATGTACGTGAATCATACAAAACTACCTTAAGTTACAAACAAACAAAATTTTACCCATCAACATATTATAATATAATACAACACGTACAACGATTCCGCGAACGATAGTTATCGAAATAGACGATTTACGATATTTTATTTGTTCATATCGTATTCGGTACCAATTAAAAAAAGATTTAAAATGCATGTACTTGATGTTATTGAAATTTATGTTATTATTATTTAGTAATGTAAATAAATACCTACACACTTTGAAATATTAGGTATATACACACTACAGTCGACTATATGTTTCTGAAATCTTTTTATAATTGGTATTCACTACAAAATATAAATATACAAAAAACTCCATTAATATTATAAAGTATTAAGTAATATTGTATTTGTTTTTGGATTTTATTGAAATTAGTTCATGCAAAATAACTAAAAATAATTATATGCTAATCTCAACTACTTGCTACAAGTACTTACCTACTATTTAATTTTATTTGATAATAGTTGTACATATCAGCTATTAATTTTGTATGGAAAATCGCAATAGGGCTGATTGTTTTGAAATTCATAAGTGAATGTTTTATAGTAAAATAATCTATTTGAGTAGTTATCCCGAAGACCCGACTTGAACATAACCCTACTTGACGATATTATAAGAGGAAAATAAATTTGTTTTGGATAATATTAACTCTTTGTATAGGTACTTGAAAGGGTCTACTAATTTTCTGAGGTTCACAAAAAAGAAAATTTAACATAAAATCAGATCACTACTCAACAGCATCATCGATTATCCCGATTTACTAGCCACTGTTTCATTTCATGTTCCCTCCCACTCTATGAGACACCATACCCTTTTTTCTATTTCTACACAGAATGTTACACCTGTTAAACCAACCTTAGTCAACCACTTACCTTTTTCAACTTACTTATTTTCACTACCTGTTAATTGACTGTTATCAATCACCTAGTTATATCTACTTTACTGTAATTTCAATCAAATGCTTCTTGGGGCGTATAATTATCAAAATAAAATAAAATAAAAAGAACCAAAATTCTCAAAACTATTGTTAGTAAAACAATGTATTATATTACTAATACATATTTATTTATGAGCTCTATAAATATTAAATTTAAGTACTAGTATATGGTATAATTGATATATATTTAGCGATACAATATTTTCCAGCAAAAAGTAACATTTATATCGTAAATTTCTCATTTATTTTGAAACAGGAACATTTTTAATTAAAACTGCAACTAGATATAATAAAATATGTAGTAAATAGATAACATTAAACATTGTTATAACTACCTTGACAAGATAAAATGATAATATTGGGTAAAAGTGTAAAACTGATGAAAAAAAGGAATAAAGTAGGTAATCGCTTAGAGTAGGTGTCGAAGTAAGTAACTATATAATGTATGTGTTAAAATTTAAATTCAGTATATAATATTGCGTAGGTAAGTACTACGATTTTGAGTAAAGATGGTCTCTTTCAGCCACTTTACATAATATTATGTTTTATGATATTTCTATAGTTATAAAAGTAATTAATTTTACTAATAGTAATACGGTAGGTTGAATTAATTTTCACCAAAAATATTGCTTTTGAAAATATCATTGTGTTCGTAGATATAATAAAATATAATTATAATATACGTTTCCATGAGTTGTATTTTTTAATTAAAAAAAATTAAACTAAATCATTATTTTAGGTTATTAATTTAAAGTCATCCAATTTTAAATTTCAAATGCTTAAAAGAAATTGCGCTTTTACGTATTTTTAATATTTCTTATTTATAGAACATAAAGACCAATGAGGAACCTTAATATTTGCATACATACTTAATAATAACTGTTAATGTCACTCAATATATAGTTAGTACTTACATAATAATTATAATAATACCTATGCTATGTTTACTATACAGGTAAAATTAATGAATTAAACTTATACAATTATATTTCTCTAAAAAATTGGATAACCGTTTATAATATATTTTTTGAAGTCTCCTATAAAAAAAATTGACAGTCAATCTGTATTGAAATCACATAACTATTATGTGTATAAATGTGTATAATATTTTCAAACATATGAATAGGTAGTTATTAATTATCTTTTGTTTAATATTGTCGAATACATAAATTTAGGTAACTATTTCACATGAACTTTATAAAGTTTCAAATAAATATTAAAAGTATTGACGTTTCAAAACAATATTTTATTATTACTCAAATTGTTATAGTAAATAATTATATTATATTGTATACAGTTGGTTAGTATTGATAGTTGATATTATAATACAAGCAATTAAAGAAACAACCAATAAATATGAAAACAACAATGAACAATAATTTTTCATGACCTAAATTTGGAAACAGTCCTTTACTTTGTGAATGCAGATATTGTGAGTGGTTATTTTTTAATTTTTTTAGAGGGGTGGGGATTTCTTCCCCATTCACCGTAATCAATATTAAAGGTCTAATCAATTAACAGAAATAAAAGTATACATTTGTGAACAAAAGATGTCTATTTTAATATCGCACAGTTATGCAACTCGTAAATATTACGATTTCCAATTTTCAGGGTTCCACTCGATGCCATACCAATAATAATTATTTAAAAACACGTTAAAGTGGTTTAACCAAACAGAAATATAATATGTAAATAATACATAATTGGCAACAATTAGATACAACTCAAAAAACCCAATTTTAAATTAAGTTTGACAATGCATAGCTTTAAAAATAAGTAAATCAAATGTAGCATTGACTATCTATACAATTGATAAAATGTGAAAATTCGAAATCAATTTTGAGTTTAATATTTAAAATTAAATACTTTGTATATATAATTACTATTATAAACTTGCAGGAAATGATCAAAAATATTGATAATTCTCTTGTTTAAAAAAACAAATAAAATAAAAATTAAGTGTTGTTAACACTTATATTATTTTACTTGTACGATTGATTGAGAAATATGACTAATTAAAATTAAAATTTTTTATTAGTTAAATTGTAATAATAATAATTTGAATAGAAATTTATTTTCTAAATTAATGTACGCAACTGTAGTGCTGTAGTAGGTACATACCTACTTATTCTTAGTTCTTCATCTTTTTTTTTTCATTCATCTCTTATTCTACCTGTCTATATTTCTATAATAACGTTATAAGCTACAGAGTATCAGCGAACAATATCGTATACTTTACTTTATGTACCTTACATATTATATCTAAAGTTTTTTTAACCATTGCATTGTAATAATTGATAAGCAATATAAGCATAATAATTTATCTCAGTCTGTTATAATACACTATAAATTATTATGAATTGTCCATATTTTTTTCATTGAGTAATATAATCTTTTAGTAATTATTGTACAATTTCTTCTGAGAAATATAACTGATATATATGACGGTGTTCATAGGCATAGACACAAACAGTTTTTTTTCTGGTGTGGAGGAGGGTTGGGCACCAATAAATGTGCTTTTATAGCTATTTTGTTGTTATACTTCGTATAGGTATCTTTGCATTATTGCATTTTCAAATTTATTGTAGGTACTTGAGATTTAAATTTCATATTATTTATGTTTTATAAACATTTTAAAACAATAAACTACAACAAATATTATATTTAGGTGCTAGAGTTCTAGGCTCTAGATTATCGCTTGGCATAACATGGAATTTTTTCACTTTGATACATTTCTGTATTATGCTAGGCAATCATTATTAATTAGGCACTTCTTCTTAGAATTTATTATGGCAATAAATTGTTTCTTCATGACATCTTATTAAATAAAAAAATCATTTTTTGAAGCATTTAGCAGTTAAACTGTCTTTATTATATTAACAATTGTCCACGTAGTAATAAACGATTATTATTTATTTATGTTACAGTGCAATATCTAAAAACTTTGTATGACCTTAAAAGATATTTGAAAGTAGGTAGAGAATTGCTGTTTATCACAAAAGAACTTTTTTATTGTACAATCGTCTTATTCCAAACGTTTGAGAAAATTTTAAAACTTATATTATAAGTATTTTCGAACTAAGTGCATGCCATTTGTAAAGTCCCAAAGGTTTTTAATATTTCTCATTTTTTAGTTATGTACACTTTACACGTTTAGAATATTTATGTATCTTTTTATAAGTTATACCAGATTATAATAAACTTAATAATAATCTCTGGTTAATATTTCATCTTTTTCAAATAATTGATTTTCTCTTAATCGTTTTAAACAAATGTGTTCTTTCAATTCTCATTATTACCCTAATATAGGTACTCTAAATATTCTCTCTTCCCGTTAAATTGATACGATACCCTTACCTATATTATATTATCAGTATTTGTACATTATATTTTTAAACTATAGGTTAGGATTAGTAATAATAATAACTCTCCCTCTATGCGATAATGTAGATTTACCTAATAAAGTAAACAAATATAGACATTTTTTTTTTTTTACATTACAATATTTCAATGTTTTTCATTTTATAAAAAAATATTAATTACGTTACCTAATTAATTTTATTATTATACTTCTAAAGAAATGTAAATATTCAGTGTAGTGGCGGCAATTGGAAGTAGGTAATGGAAGGGACATTTTTGCTTCCGTATTCGGATGTGTTTAAATCCGTTTACAAAACTGAAAATCCTCAAAAGTTATATTCTACACCAGTTGGGGCTAAACAAAATACAGTATACTTCGTAAATGATGATCATTAAGCTGGTATTCCTCGACCAAATTTAACTGCTGAGTTCACTGGGTTGTTGGAAAAATATTTAGTAAAATACAAGATATTTTCTGTTTGAATAGTATTAACTCCACTATAGGTTTTTTTTCAAGAAGACATATTTTCTGTTAATTATCAGTAAAATTTATATTCAAATTCATTCTAACTATTTCAAACTTACAGGAGTTTCATTAAAAAATAAAAAATTGATTTGTTGACAGTCATAAAGTTTTTTTTTAAATAGTGTGTTTTTAAAATACATTTACTAAAAATATAGCTATATTCATATAATGTATACACTAGATAGGTTTATATAAATGTATACAGTACAGTAGTAAAGCTTGTGCTTAAAGTGTACACATTTTGCTATCATACATACAATTTATTTAGAAAATAAAAATAAAATAGATCCTTAGAAATACGAGAAGAATTTTATTGGAATGTTTATTTTTTATGTGGAAAATACATTTAAGGTACCCAAAGTGCTATAATATATTTCTTGTAGAAAATTCAATCGTTTGGAAATTGAATTAATTTCATTACTTTATAGAAGTATTAAAAAAATGTAAGCACTGCTGAAAAATTACAGACTGCTCAAATATTCTGTTAAATTTATACCAAGACATGAATTCTAATTGTATAGGTACCAATAAACATACGAACCAGAACATAAGGTAACGTAATGTATGTGCATAACTTCAGAGTTAATTGTTTAAACATGCTACGACCAATCGAAATAAAATAAATTTATAAATTAATTCAAGAATAATTTAATATAAGGGCATTTTAGAGTAAAGAATATCGAGTAGATCAGTAGATCATTTACGCAGCGTTTATGTTCGATGTTGGCTGTGTTATGTTTATTATTTATATCAAATTACGATTTGTATGTTTTATTATTAATATGTATTCTTGACTAATTACTTTTTATTTAATATAACTACAAACTATACATTACTAAACATTTTATAATTTTTGATATTTTACGTCTAATTTTGTCTCATTAAGTCAAGTATGTGTGTGTATTTTAGGTAAAAGGAATGCTAAGAAATTTATGCATAGCACTTAAAAATATCGGAAATTGAGTCTGGATTAGTGAATTCTATAATGTTTTTGGTGGTACTTAAAATATTTCATTTTCAGCTGTTTCAATTAAGTTTTCGTAAGCATAATTATAAATATTTTTAAAATTACTGAAGAAAATAATATGCAATCCATGATACTCCCAAAAACATTTTTTTGATAACATTTATAAAATTAATAACATTTTATTAAATTGTTTCATTAAATATTGAGGAATATATGTCATGATATTTGCATTTATATGTTTCTGTATGTTTCTGTCTCTGTATTTTATATTAGTTTTTCATAAAACGAAGACGTTGCACTGCTCCATTCAAGACACTTAAATTATAAGAATATTGGTGATTTTATTGGCTAAATGTTCTTAAACTAATTTAAAATCTAATTAAACATAGCTATTAGGTATACATAATGTGATTAATTATTTTAATTGAATGTAACAATAATATTATTAGAATATTGTATTTTTAGTTGTTTCACAAAATTCATCACTGCAGATTTAAGTTTAATTATTAGCCAGTGTAAAAATAACTTAGCGAAAATCTTATTATACAGTTTTATATTTGAAATAGCTTTTGTTATCCGAGAGTACATATTTAATTTCCGAGCGATTAGATTTGAAACAAAAATCAATTGACCTGACTGTATTAAAATGTGTTGAAAAAAAAAATGTATAAAACTAATACCTTTCTTGTTCCGTATATAACTTAGAATAATGTAACTGTACAAAAAAATTAAAATATTTTTATTGCTATAAATGGATAAATTGGACGTTCTCCAATGCTAACATTGTTCTTAAAAGATTGAGTTTTAATTAGAATTGTGTTTCTAATTTATTTTTAAACATTAATTGGGTGAATCCATGTTATAAATCTTATTTAGATTAAAAAAATATAGGCATTTGTAGTTATTATTGTATTTTGTAGAAAAAGTGGAATACTCAGAACATTTATTTAAATTGTGCATCAATCTTGAATGTGAGTCATTCCTAGAGAAGTTAGATGTATAGAAAGTACTTTGAAGCCTAGTATTATTAGGAACACGAAAACTCAGTTCACCCAGAATCCTTGGAGCATCAACTCGGCTCTTCGATCAGATGCTGAATAAAAGTGATACCAAAATTATCATCCCTGGCCGAAAGGGAATCTAGTCTATGCGCTTCACTAACAGACCTGTTATCATGTGGTGCATGAGGGATATTGAGGCAATAACCGACAAAGCGCATAAAACAGTTATGAACACGAACAATTCGACAAATGTCAACGGTGGTACAAGGTGACCAAACAATAGATCCATATTCAATAACCGAACGGACTAATGCTATATAGAGAGCCAAAAGACAATTAGCAGAACTAAAGTTGAATGACGTCTGATGAATCCTAATACACGAAAGGCTTTACTAGGTAGTCATAAGATCAATATGAGGGCTGAAATTAAGAGATGCTACAAATAAAATGTCTAGATCGTGTACCTGACTGACACGTTGAATAGATATACCTTTTAGCCTATAGTCAAAATAAATCACTGACTTGGAGCGATGAAAAGACATAACTTTACATTTAGAGATGTTAAGAGATAAATAAAAAATATTGCACAAATTAGTAAATTTATCTAGGGCGTTTTAAAGAGTGAGACAATCATTATTAGTGGTTATTCTCTGAAAAATTTTAGAATCATCAGCAAAAAGTAGAAGATGACAAGCTGTAATAGCTGCAGAGCACATGGTATTGATGAAAATATTAAATAATAGGTGGCCTAAATGGCTACCCACGGAACTCCGGATGACGCTCGGAAAAAATCGGAAAACTTGTCGAAGAGGCTAACAAATCGTTTACGATCACTAAGGTAGGAATCAAACCACGATAAGAGTGGTTCTACAACACAAAGTCTGTCAAGGATAAAAAGAAGTGCATTGTGGTCTAGGGAGTCAAACGCTTTGGAAAATTCTGTACATATAACATCAACCTGATTACCCAAATCAAAAGCTGAGTGAAGGTAAGAGACAAAGTCAATAAGGCTGGTCACTGTCGAGCGCCCTGGAAAGAATCCGTGTTGGTCAATAGAAATGTTGGTCAAGAAAGGGAACGCTCGATTCGTCTGAGTACTATATACTCAAACAAATTACCTTGGAGAGGTAAGCCTGAATTGGTCGGTAGTTGGCAACATCAACCGGATTCCCAAACTTCAAGATAGGAGTAACTCGACTAATTATCCACAGGGAAGGGAAAACGTTCTTTAATAGTTTTAATTAAAAATTAAAGTTACTGGTAAACTTAGAGAGGCACAACAGTGGTAAAGAAGAATGGCAGAAATGCCATCAGGCCCAGAACTGCGAATGATAAAATAGATTATATCGTTATAAGTTAAAAAATGTCCTTGAAAGTTATATAATTATTCATCAAATAGAAACAAACTGAGTTAATATTTTAGTTGTGTCTTTTGTTGTATATTAATTTGGTATATAAGTATATAATCAGTACCGGATCTACAAATTATGCAACCCGGGGCACAACATAATATTAGCGCCTCTAAAAGTCACCAAATCATAAAAATGATGAGTTTAAAATTTGAAATTTGCGCCCCTCTATAATAAGTGCCCGGGACATGGGCCCCGGATCGCCCCCTCCCCTAGATCCGGTACTGTATATAATATTATAAATATACCTAACCTATACACCTATTAAAAAAAAACAACATTGTTACTTTAAAAAATAACCAATGTTTTGCATTTAAAGTGTTTTGTTACTTAAGGTTTGTTTAGTTATACTTTGACACCTTATTAAAAGATTCCATAGAAAGTTATTCTGAAAAGTACCTAGGTGGTAAAGTTGTAATAAACACTCGGTTTATTCTTAAAGTTTTAGGCACTTGAATATATTCCATGATAAACTATTTCGATATTTTGAACTTAAACGAATTATAGTTGTATAAGTTTGAAATAATAATTCTTTTATATTTTCTATACACAAGGAAAAAGAAACAAGTTAAAATAAACTAAGACATAAAATAGATAATTAATTCATTGTTTATTGTATTATCATTATCACTAACAAACGAATCTTGATAATGAGCTGATACTCGGATATGGGCTGAAATATTATTGATCTCCATAATTAACAAAAACTCTTCGTTATCTGAATCTAAAAGTGTTCCTTCGCAATTTCCATTTAGTCTTATGAATTTTAACAAAAAAATTTGTATTAAAGTTACATTTAATAGTTTACAGATATCAGTCCCAACGCACAATATTCTTTAATAGAAAGAGAACTTTTGTAAGTTTTATTTAAATTTAAGTTATTCATAACATTTTATATTAATTTGATAAATTATAATATAATAATAATTAGATAATTCAAACAGTTATTGTGCTAAGCGAATTTAAATTACTTGTGGAAAATAATAATACAGATAGAACCCCTTTAATATCTGACATTTTGACGATAGTTGTAGAACTTGTCACACAAATATTTTTGGTTTCAAATACTTTCTGTTAACATTATTAAATTAATAAAAACTATAAAATAATATTGTTTAAATAAAAGTTTGTGTGGTTCTTACCTTGTCTAATAATAGAAATAATATAAATATTCACTTTTTAATAAATTAAGTTATATTTAAAACGGGTTGATAGTTTTTTTTTTCATTTGTTTCGACAATTTATTAGTGTAGGCATTGTTGAGTTTTATATAGTTAGACAAATTGTATGTAATATGTATTGATTTTATTTTGTTTTGTATACTTGTATTTCTTATTAGCTATAACTCGAGAAAGTCTGATTGTAAAATAACAAATAATTTGATTATACTCATTGCTTAGTATAAATATTTTCAAGAAAGAAACCAAATCAAATTTTTTCATTAAATTCTTTTATTATATTATATTTGTACCACGTACATAAACAATATTTCAATTTCATCTGTATTTCACCTTTCTAGAAAGCACTTATCCTCGGATTAACCGAAATCAGTAACAACCCCAAAAAATCCAACATCTGAAACTCATAACCAAAATTATATTTTTTTCTTTTTTTTTTTTTTAAACACTGGAATAAAGCATCATGACACACTTGAAACCCGGATATTTTATTTTACAAATTTAAATATGTGATTTTTAATGTATTTAGAGGTTATTTTCACTTTATAACTAATTATTTGATAATTAGTATTGACATGGATGAATTTACAATAAAGGTAGGTTGGTTAGGTATAAAATATTTATTTTTTTATCAACACTTTTAAAAGTTATGCAGAACATTATATTTGTTTATCCTTTCATTCAGTAGTACCATCCATCATTAATTTTTAATGAGGTTGAAATAATGTTTTAAGAGAGATTCTATAGTCTACTGTCACATATGCCACGCAAAGACTTGACGTATATAACAGATATATTTCGGTTTCTGATTCTCAAACCGTAAAATTATTAAATTATTGATACCTGCTGTATGAGTTTATTGAAGTTCTCCTTTTGGTGACCATGATAACGAGTACTGCGCAAAAGGACAATTAAACTAGGTCCAACAGGATTTAGTTTATACACCTCTAAGGTTACTTTACTCTCGAACAACTGATCATGATAACGAAAACTGGATGTTCGGGGGGGGGGGGGGGTGAGATATCTCTAACCTAGGAAAAGTCTTACTTTTCCTCGACTGACCACTATAACAAGTAGGTACTGGATGAGAAAGTATGTACGACAGTGTCTTACTACCTTTTCCAAAATTGTTATTTACCACAAACGTTTCCGTACGCATAAGTAATAAAACATTAAAATAAGATTAAAGAAAAACAAGTAACACTTAGTTAAAAACGAATTAAATATAATAAAATATATATAAAAAAAAAAAAAAATTATAAAAATTAAAAGAAACGTAAAATACTAGTTGTTAGTTGCGACAGTAAGCGCAATGAATCGAATAGCCCCGCTCCCGTCGCTGTAGACGTCACCTTGTGTAATCATTGTAATTCCGATGACTCGGCTTGATTGACTCCTGCTTCGTATGTAATCACTATTTTATAACTTTTTTTATTTATATATACAACACCAAATTCGTATTTATAGAGTATTGTATTTTATTTATGGATTTCTCGAACTATTTAATCGGGTATCAACCCATATTAACCTATATAAATAAAAACGGTCATAAGCATCTTGCCTAACGTCTGTTTATATTTTTTATTTTTCTGTTTGAACACCTAAACAGTATCAGAAATCTAAAGTTTGGATAAATTATTTGGATACAAATCCCTGCCAGAGTTACATTTTACGTTAAAAAAAGAAGACAAAAACGTATAAAAATCTTTATCAAATTAAAATTAATATCCAATGTTAAACATCTCATTGTTTGAACTTATTTATTAATTTCTCAAGTTTATATAGTGTATACATTTAGCGGTATAACATATATCTACTACTTATGACATGGTTTGTCATATTATATTAATCTATTGATTTGTGTTATTTTGACGGAAATGCAATGTTACAATTGCATAGTTTATTAAATATAAACATTGTTATGATATAAATTAATATGCATTAATATAGTATGAATGATATTGTATTCAAATAGCATTTTTTTATAAGTATTAAACTACCTTCCTAACCACATTTTATAATAGCTTCATTATATGTTTATACATTTAATCAAAATCAATTACCTATTTAAATAAATAATCAGTGAAGATATTTTCTCATTCTCTATTGTAAACTGGTACATGTGATATATCATTTACAGTTTTTAGTGTGTATCTATAATTTACAGAAATTCATTTAAAAATTCTAAATATCAACCGTTCTGAATTTCTAACCTATTGGCTATTAATGATCTATATATTATTTGAGATTGAAAATAAATGACATGATAATATTTATATATACTTATAATATTGGTATAAGTGCATATTTCGTTACGATTATTTATCGTGACTTGGATTTCAGCCAAACGAGGAAATACTGGTATCATTAGGTATATCTTTGGTTTAACTTTTCAAGGTATCCACCGGGTGCAGTTAATAGTCCGGTCAGAGTTCCTGAATGTTATCGGGAAGTACGACGACATGGCCCCTAAAATCTGCCGAAATAACAATGTCCCTATCTACCCTTTCGCTTCAATCTAGACCATCGAGAAAGGAAAATAGGGTGACGGGTTGACTAGGGATGTATGATCACTGCAGCATGGTCTAGAAACTGCTGCCTGTGTGGCCTTGTTTTAATTACCCTTAGAGACCGCAAAACATGGGAATCGATCTCCACGAGGCGGACAATGATGGGAGGGTGCGTAATATGAAGAAAACCCAGAAGGTTCTATTATTCATGAAAGGACTAGTGGAGGGAGGGGTTTCTACAATGTCGTTGGGTCCGGTAATTGATGATGCAGTACGTACCGTTACAAAAGAAACAATTTTTTTTACTCACATACTCAGAACGTCAGCGAAAGGGGTTCGGGTTTTTCTATATACTATTATGTGGTGGTGGACTGGCTGGAACATTAAAACATCGCTTTAACGATTTTGAAAATGTTGTTATACTCTTTAGCGTTCTTTGTAAGACACGCATATAATTATTGGTTGTGCAGCATGATTGTTATAATAGTTACTAATTTATAATGCCGTATTTAATATATTATAGTCGTTTTTATTAGTTTGACTTTGATTATACACATTTTAATATGTATCATTTTACTATTTAGCTATATTGTAAATAAATTCACTATAAATATAACAATAATATGATGGAGCTATCATAATTGGGTTTTCAGAATGATATATTATAGATTAGATTTATGTTTTTCATGTTAATAAATCAAATAATAATTAATAAATTATAATATTTATGAATTAAAAGTATTTTTGTTTTAACTTTTACATTAGAGCACAATAATTATACTGAGTGATCAAATTTAGGGAAATTCAGTAGAGCAAGTAGAGGAGCTCTTTATACATTCAGTCAATCAAAAAAACATTTTTATAGTTATATAATTTGATACCTTTTTTTTTATAATACCTACACATTTCAGTAGAAAATAAAGAAAGTAATAATAATCAGTGATACTACCTTAATTCGTAGTTTAGACGCATATGTAAATTGTCAACACTTGTTCATAGATATTTGATAATACAATAGCCTCTGAAGTGCATTAGGTACTGCATAAGGCAAACAACATGCATGATACAATATAAACAAACTATAGGAAAAAAAATAGCAACGTATGGTAATAGTTGTTAAGTAGTTATGACCATGGAAAAAATAATAAGCTAATTTCAAAAATTATAAAATTTATTAAGCATATCATTGACAAAAAATTTAAATCCACATTTTTAGTAAAAATTATTTTGGGTATTAGTTAAAATTTAGTTTATGCCACTTTTGTCCAAGTGAAAAAAAAAATTGTAGTTCGCAAACAAATATAAAAATAGTAGAGGAGTTCCGTCTCGCTGCATTTCCTCTCAACTCGATCTCTGATTATACTTATGTTTTTATATTTTAATTTATCGTCAATGATTTTATATTTTATATGAATAATTGATTTTAAATAATTATAATTTGTTTTAAGGTTTTAATAAAATTTATATAATATGTTGAGTTTATAAACACCATTAAGTTAATTATAAACGCAATGGTAAACACAGAAAGTAGTACGTACAAAATATTAAATAGCGTTGTACCTAGTGAACTTTGGAAAAAAATGAATTATGTTTAAGTATAATATAAAAAATATAATATGGTTTTTAAATAATATAATATAAAATAAATAAATGTGTAGTATAATAAATATACCGATCAACGAGTGTTTTTTTTATTTGATAATTTTAAAGCTGTTTTTATTGTCAATGTGTTAACGAATATTACACAAGCAAAATGTCAAATTTTCAATAGATACCTTTGAACTTTAAAATAATAAACATGCTAAGTATATTTTTGAATATTTTATTATAATAATAACACGTTATTTAGATTATACTATTATATTTTGCCTCCTGTCATTCGTCCATCAAGTAAAATCCATTATTTCCTCTTTCACAACTTTGGCATTTGATTTTTATCCGTTACTTGCTGTAGTTTCTAAACTCTAAAAATCAAAAAGCAGATGTTATACTAAATTAAAATTATATATTTGATTTATAATTTTTCAAATGCCCGAGCAATGATCAGTATAGAAAAACTGATTTTTCTCATTTTGATTAGACGTACTCCAAGACCTTAATCTATCAACAAATTACGTAATTAAATTGTTTTATATACTCTCAATAACTGAAAACAATTGTTTTTTTTCTGTAGATTTAAGACCAATTAATTGATATCAGATATATTCTATTACATTATATGTATCCACTGCATTGATCTCAACAAAAATATTATTTTTATCATCGTAGGTATTAAGAAATAATATATTTTTTATTGAATGATCGGTTTTCTAATTATTTGAATATGACTAGAATAAGATTGTGATACTATTGATGTTAATTATTTTTGACGTTATATTCGACTTAATCGTACATTTTTGTTTCGTATTTGGAAAAACAATAAAATGTCAAACACAATATACTAAATGTAAGAACAATAATTGCTACACACTATAACGCATAATATACCTTTTCGAAAAATGCAAATATAATATATATTGATTTTTTTAAGTATCTACTAGTTCGTTATTTTATAACACTTGTTACTATTTCCATCGCTCTTTAGTTTTAATACTGTTTGTTTGAGATTTTTGTTTTACCACTTTTTTGTTTTTTTTTTTTTTTCGAAACAAGAAGCTAACATACATCAAACGCTCGTAAACACATGTAATAACTTTTACGATATTGGCGTCCGGGTATCAAAAGCTGAGAAATTGATAAAATTTAGATCCTTGTTGATGGCTAAGAATATGGGTGATGGAAATGGTTATGGAAATGTAATTTCCCCCAGGGGGATCTATTTCGCTTTTCATTCTTGTGCGAACATAATATATACGCATTACACATATAAATCATAAAAAATACAAACCCTCTTTTCACCACTGAATATTATTATTTCTTCTTTACGAAGCCAATAATATATTGTTTTGATAGTATTTAAATAAATTTTGTTTTACAGTTAATTCCGTTTGTTTTGTTACAACACAGACATAAAAAATACAGGGTGATTTTTTTTATCAAAGAACACTCATTATTTAAAAAAGTATTGAATTTTTTCAAAATTTTTTTTTACATAGTTTCAAGTTGTTAAAAAACCAACGTTTTTATTAAAAAATTATATTTTTAAATATTTTTTATCCTTATCATTTTTTAAGTTTTTTACTTTTTTGAATGACAACATAGAGTTTTAATATCATATTCCAAAGCAGAATATTTTTCTAATTATTTTGATACGTAAAAATCGAATTTTGGACGAGTAGTTTATGAGTTATAAGTATTTAAAGTTTAGATTAGTGGAGTGGAGTGGTACGGGGTTACCCCGCAAAATGTTTGCCCACTACTCCGCTTGTCTAAACTTTAAATACTTATAACTCATAAACTACTCGTCCAAAATTCGATTTTTACGTATCAAAATAATTAGAAAAATATTCTGCTTTGGAATATGATATTAAAACTCTATGTTGTCATTCAAAAAAGTAAAAAACTTAAAAAATTATAAGGATAAAAAATATTAAAAAACATAATTTTTTAATAAAAACGTTCGTTTTTTAACAACTTGAAACTATGTAAAAAAATATTTTGAAAAAAGTCAATACTTTTTTAAATAATGAGTGTTCTTCGATAAAAAAATCACTTTGTATACTTTTCATAAAAAAATTGTATATTATAATTAAATAGTTGTATAAATTATACAGTTATATAATCCAAATATGGAAAATTAATAAGATTTAAGCTGTGGAATTTAAATTTTTGAATATTTTAACACCTATGTAAATGTCCCGTTGTGTAATATTATGAGCGTAATGGAGTTACGATATTTTTTTCATTTCATTAGTTTGAAAACAACAACTTGTGTTACACTTAAGTTTTTGAGAAGCAACAAAGCTATTGGCTTAAACTTTAAAATGAAATCACTTTTTTTTACTTTTTCAGACAACGCTTTTGGTACAGTGAACAAATTCTTAAGATTTCATGACGGGATAGCGTGTAACTCAACCTTGATTTTTATATTTTTGAAGAAAAATTGAAATTAATTTTAAGACTGTAAAAGTATAATAAACTTATAACATTTATGATTTATTTTATTTGTTGTACATTTATTTATCACCTATAATAATAGAACATTTAAATATTTAGAAATCATTAATGTTTTTAATATTTTATAATGAGATTATTTTTAAAATGTTTTAATAATATATGTGATTGTGGCCGATGTGAATATTATGCTGTATCGTTTGTTTTTTTAATTCTAGAGTTCGGAAGGTAACCTGATAATAATGGTCATGGATAAATTAATTTTTCATAGTAAACTATTTGACTGTAGAATACTTTGAAACATCTGTTTCCTATGCTATTTTTGAAAATAACAAAGCTATGCTAAATATATATTTAGATTAATCTAAAAATCATTGCCTAAATTATGTTTTTAAGGTGGTATAAAAATGTGAAAACCCAGACAAAAATTGCGATATGAACTCCCATACATTATATGACCATAAAGATAAACAACGGTAAAAGAAGGGAAAATTCTATGTAAAATAAATCTCTTCCAAGTTCCCCACAATCTGCGCGCGTTCCCTTTTAACAATAATAATAATTATTGTTCCAAGCAAAAGTGGCTACCCGGTTTAAAGCATTTTTCGTCTGCGTGGTTAATTTACTGTCCAGTTGAGCCACACCTTCAAATGTTTTTATCTTAATGCATTCTACGCACTTGGTCCACTGTTTTGCTTTTGTAAGAGCTATAATAAAGGGTCATAATTCCTTGTATTGAAAACACAATACTAAAGAGATTTTACAAATGTTTGTAATCTGTGCATATTTTTGTATATATTTTACTGTATACTCATTGTTCTTTAATTTAATGCATATACGTTACACAATTTTAGATTTTTCTCAACAGATATAATAAGCTATTCCCACCTATTAAAAATATTTCCGATCCATGTATATTAAATTTTACCTGTTAGACATAACAATTATGGAATGAAAATATATTACCTTACGAAAAAAGTGGTTTTAATATTTTAGAAAATTTATGCCTGAGATTAGTAAAATTCTATAACTCTGCTTAGAAATCACGTGCATTTAGTAATCCAGAAGATTTATTATACAAAATAAAAGATATTGAACCATAAAATTAAAAAATTAATTCATTTTCGGTGATAGCTTATTTCATTAGATCTAAAACGTGTTCCATATTAGGTTAAAAAACAAATTTATATTAAGCTTTTTAATCTATAGACGTGAATAAATAATTAAATAAAGTTAAATACGTAAGCATAAATTTACAGTTTATTATTTTATTAATACAGCCTAAGTTCTTATTCAATGAATCTTGTTAGAATTTAAAAAATATTTTTTAAATGAATAAACTGAAACTATTCCCTAAAAATGTATATCTCATTTTTGCTGTAAGACTCTTGACAAAATACATTTAACTTATTTGACTTTAATTTTACTTTTCTAATATTCTTTTGTTTAAAATTTATTGGTATATCTAATAATAAATAATAGAACTTAATGGATCAAAAAATAAGCACTAGTTAATATTGTCGTTTTTTAGTTTTATAATTATATATGCATCACTCATTAAGAATCAGATTTATCACGCTTCGTGAATTTTGAATATAATCTACACATTTATGCCTTAAATAATAATATAATGTATTACCTTTTTAATTATCTATGATTCTGAAACATACTTGTTAATTTTTATAGAATTTAAATTTTTTTCTAAATTGAATATTTAATTTGTATAACTAATTATAAGTACCTACATATTTGTTTTCATAAATCATAATATGAATTCGACCACACACGCATGATTGCCATAACGATCTTGGAAGTAGTATACTTAATTTATCTCTAAAAACTGACTAAGTCTGGGTACAATATATAAATTTATTATTAATGCGCTAATCATGCATTGATACGATTACAAAACTTGACTACTTATAATATTATGCTTAAAATAATATTGGTAATCGTGTAGATACATACTGTATCTCCGTCCAAGATTTATCTTTCAGCAAAGCTGCAATCATCAATAAACTTTGGTTTTATATTTAATGCAGGTGAATAATATTATAAAGTAACTTACTGGTATAGAAAATCTTGTTTTTGTTTGTCTTAAAATCGTCGACTGTGAAATATGTGAACCATGGAAGGGTGAGAATGAAAAAACCGAACGTAGTGAGATTAGACGTGTAAGGAAATAATGACGACAAGAGTGGGTGGGTGACTTAAGTAATTTATGATCTACCACTATCGTAGATGTTTTGGTCCGCTATGCGGGCCAGAGTGACACACGTGCCGCCTTCTTTGCCTGAAACTTTTGTATCCCTTTGACAAGGCGTAACCAAAAAAGGTGAAATTTACGAGGTACTCTTTTTCCACCCACGTGTTATTGATGCAACCCGATACAAATTGTGTCTAGTGAGTACGACCGAACAAATTTACTCGATTCCCAGTATTTACATTAAATTAAAATTCGATCGAAATAAATTAAGTTACACTTTATAGGCATGTTATTGTAACGTTCTTTTTATCTAAAATAATATACCATAATATTATTCACAATATAGGTACACATTTTAAGTAATATTCGATATTTCGATAGAATAGTTTCCAAATTCATTTATTATTGATTTTATTTCTTAAACAAAATATTACTTAGAATCTATGCCATATTGTACAATAAGTAAAATAAATAAATAATTTAATATACATTTATTATTTATAAAATGAACAATGGTATGATATGAGAAGAGATGCCATCTAGAGATAGATCTCAACTTGTTTACTGTTTTCATTTATTTATTTTTTTTTTACAAATATATAAATGATGACAAGAAATTTATATTTATGCAAAATTAACTTTATTTTTTTACTTTCTACCTAACTTTATTGGTGGAATGTGTTAAAGTAACTATATTTTATATATTCTTTGACAAAAAAAAAAATATATATAATATGACGTACATACATATGTATTTTAATGTTTTTCTCTGATTAGAAAAACAAATCTTAAAGTGCATGCACTCTTTAAGCCTTGCAGTGGGGATAATTTTTATATTCGATAGAAATTCGTGCTAACACAAATTAGCATTATAATAATAATATTTAATTTTATGCACATTATACATAGCATTTTATCTCAACATAAACTTTGGGCCCATAAACTTAATTCCAACTGTTGTGAAATAGCGAACAGTTTAGCGCATTGCGTTCTTTTGTCGAATAATAAAATAAGTGGGCGTTATGCTTTTTACGATTGCCCAAGCACATATAGGCAGATGCATGTGGTATGGGTATGGGTATACCAACTTATGTATTCAGTTATGGTAGTGTCGGTGGTAATGGCAGGCAGAGGCCATTGGGTTTAAAAGCAGGAGATCAGGAAAATCTGCGACAATAGTAATAATGGTTGCAATAGTCCGACAATACAGAGGAAGAGAGAGAGAGAAAAAAATAACGATGACGTATGAACCACACTCTTCACATTTGTCGATAATGCCATTAGCTCCATTGGCCGTTCATTGAAGTCGTACGAAAGGTTTTGGGGTGCGCTTTCATATTAGGTACCTATATAATATATATATATATATATATAATATAATATATAAGACCGGCTGTGGTGACGGCTATAGGCGAGTTGAATTTTTCTGCACCTCACGTAGAGATTGAAATCCCGTCTCGTTTATCTTCTTGTCCTCGACAATAGAGTTTGATATTGAGCTGGAGAGCCTGACGCGAGTGGTTGTGGTACAGTGGTTACTGCAGGAGAGGAGAGTTAGCCAATCACGGGTGTGGTTTTTTTCTAGCACTCCTCGCGGCCTCGTCACGTCTGAAAATACACACGTACCTACTCCACGTACTCGTAAACTACAGTAAAAGTCATGCTTTTAGTTTGACGAAGCGTATCTGCAAAACGAGAAGGAATAAAATGAAAATTTTTCAAAAAACCACAGAAGTTGACGGTCTTGGGAACCGTTGTGGGTACCGTCATTCACTGATTCACGGCCACACATTGCACGTTGCCGTCGCGTGGATGGAAGCCCTCGATATAGAATACACCGTCAGTTTCTAGACGACAATAACCTTTTTATATGAATCGATAGAATATTATCTCATCGACCTCGTCATCTTTCGTCAGAGTTACATTTGACCACAAATTTAACACTCTATAAAAAAAATAAAATAAAACGTCTACACATTTCAAGACCACCTGTCACATAGAGATTTCATATATCTTAAGATAGGGTGCCACGACGCTTTAGTAATGCTAATCACTTCGAAAATATAATAAATATAAAATAAGATATATGAGAATAATTTGTTGATATTGGAAAAATATGAGAACATAGCTTTTGTGTAGTTATTATTTATTATAGTTCTTTTTTTTTTTTTTTATCAACAATAATTATGATCTATATAATTACAAATGAGTGTATGATAGGTAATGCTGGTGACAAAGAAATTACAATATTGAAATAAAAGATGGATGAGCACCAAAAAGTGTCATCAGACAGATTTTTTTTTTTTATCTCGCGGCAACTAAGGCCATTGGGAAGGGGGTAGTACTGTAGGTTTTTATGGAACTGTAGGTTGGTTTTACACGTGGGTGAGAGTTTTAGCAGAATTTCTATTGGGGCACCCGTAGGTTTCTGCCATGCCCCGGAGTGGGGGATGGCGGCACTTGTTCTCCGGACACCGAGACTTGCCCGGAGAACAATGCCGCCCGATGGTCGAGGATCGAACCCGGTCCGGCTTAGCCACAGCCGACGCAGTAGACCACTCGGCCACCTCGTCCCCCATCAGACAGATTATTTAGGTAGGTAACTAGATTGTAGTCATATTTTTACTAGTGTGTGAGGATTTTTTGAAATAGGGCAAGAAAAAAGAAATGTTATAAATGGATTTCGGTGATTTTCAACTCTTTGATGAAATGAGAAGTACTGCACTTTTGATAGTTGATTTAGGTTCTTGAGTTTTGAGGTATGTATCGAAATTATTATTTGATATATGTATGTATCAGAGTGGAGACAATTACTAATTAGTTATGGCTATAATATTATTGTTTTTATAGTATTATGTACATGGTATATAGGTATCTAGTTTTGAATTTGTATTAAATCAATGTGAATATAATATAATATTTAATAATTTAATATTAATAGATCATAGGCACCTACGTCCAAATAACAATATTGTTGAAAATGTTTTTAATCCAAATTCATATAGTTAATATTATTAACTTTATTAGTTGGCACCTGATAGTTTATTAATATTACATTGCATAATATCATGTACATTGTACAATCTATATTTTGTTCAAAAATACCTCCATGTTTCTTGGTTCCAAGACTTGGATCCATTTTTGTCTTGACTCCAGAGAGTCTACTCTTTCTGAAAGGCCTATATTTATCATTGAATACACATTAATTAACCATACACAATATTATTTAGCATTAACCAATTAGTTTATTTCAGCCAAATAATTAACATCTGATTTAAGTACCTACTAATAAACAGTTGATTTTAATAATAATTGTATATTATTATATTAGTTCGGGGTTAACAGGGTTACATTTTACTTTTTGTTCAACGATATTGATTACAATATTTTCAAAATTTTAATTAATTACTTATACAAAAAATTCAATTTGTACTATTGTTATACTATACCTATATGTTATTTACGGATTAATGGATATATAATTTTATATGGCTAAAAGAGCTTTTAAATAATTTACAATACCTATCAGTGCATAATTTTATTTCATGAAAAGACCAATTACTATTGCTTTTGGCTGGAGTGAAACGATTACAAATCATATTGTTTCATTAAATGTTAATTTATTTTTCTGATAGGTATATTTTAAAGACTACTTAATTTATATTTACGTAACCCTTATAATTTACACCTAATATTATTTTATTAGTTTTATTTATCAAGTTAACGATACTTGTAGATACAGAGCAATGTATTATTAAACTTTGAAAAAATATTTACTTTTAATTCGTTAACATTATATTTTCGAAACTTTTAAAATTATTTTGTTATTGGAAATTACTGGAGATTCATATGAATAACTTTTTTGTGTACGCTATACTAAGCATTGTAAGTTAGGGTAAAAAAAAATTGAAAAACATTTAAAATAATATCTATATATTATCATGTTAATTAATATTATGTTGGTTTTTTTTTTCTAGAGCCCTAATAGATTGCAATCAGTATATTTTTTAAACAAAAGAAAAATGGTAAGTGAATAATAATTAATTATAAACTATATTTTGTATGTTTATTGCAATACTACAAAAATAATTATAGTAATAATTGGGAACCATTGAAAAAGTTTTTTGACTGGTATATTTTTTATAATATATTAATTATGATACAAACGAGATTTTTTTTATTAGAAGTTAAAACATTAACTTTTAACAAAATTTTAGTTCCCGTTCAATTAAACCTTGAATGTAGACTGCAGGCTCTATTTGTAAAATTGCTACCAAAAAGTCATTTTTTGAATTCTTGACTATAAATATATGGGTTCGGTATCTAAAGAGAAATTTATATTTCTATAATAAATATTTTTATAAAATACTGAATTTCTGTTTAACTATAATTTTAGAACTTTTTAATGGTGTGAAAAACAATGAACTATAAAATATTTGCTCAATATCTAACTAGTGGTCTTGTAAAAAAAATGTATGTTTCTATTTATGTTTATTAAAGTAAAAAATGATTAAGTTCTTTTTTATAATTCCCTTTTAAATTCGTGTGGCAAGTTCCGAATTATACGTTTTTTGAACGTATAAAAGTAAACAGTTTAAATTACATGTACCTGTTGTAATTGATCGTTAAATAAACAGTACCTAATTGTATTTTTTCTATACATATTCTCATTGTACATACCTATTATGAATAGATGTTACTGTAGATTACGAATGCCGGTGAAACCTAGGAATTACTGGTAAAATGCAGTTCATGATCTCATAAAATTTTAGATAGAACACCATATATTTCCAATACCTATACCTATTTAGTATTATAAGAACCTTATTATTTGCAAAAAGAAACGAGTTTCATTATTGCATTAGAACTTTATATTTCAAAACTGTACCATAAAAATATACGTATATCTAAGGTTTCAAATGAGAACCTTTAATTTTGTTTTAAGTACTGAATTTGACATTGTATCGGTAAACACCTACATCATATTTAATATAATTTTTTTTCTTATTCAATTTATAGTAGTGGCTTTTGATTTAAAATAATTATATTGGTAAATAGTCCATTATTTAAAAAAATTAAATAATAAGTTATAAGTGGACATGATATAGATATAAATTTATTAAACGTAATTTTATAATTTTATAATCAATAGCATAAGTATAAGCAGCTTTAACATTTCATGAACACTACTTAAATATCATTACACATAAGTTGTAAACATATCTAAGAAAATACTGGTTATATATGTATATAGAGAATTCAAATTAATAATTTCCCACCAATTTAGTTCATTTAATTTAATTAGTAGGTATCTAAACGCATACTACTAAAAACCAAATTGTGTGGAAAACATACAATTCATATTCATTTATTTGTACTTTATACAGTTCATACGTTATGAGGTATTAACTTTAAAAGTTTATAGTTGCCTTAAATGAATGTAGTTGTGTCTTAAAGAATGAAAAGTCTATTCACTCTATTCTAAATTTACATATTTTTCTTTGAAGTAAAAGTGTTTTGTATACAATGTTCAGCTAATAAAGTTTAATATTCTGCACATGCTTTATTTAATTAAATCTTATTTTAGTAAATAGTTTTTTTTTTTTTTTTATTGGTCTTGAAATTAATTAATAATTTCTGCATGGACAACAAAGATGCTATTAGCAAGAATTACATTTAATATTATACAAAGAACAAAGAAAAAAACATATATACAATTATAGTTGTTAAAAACTTATATTAATTGGAGAATTTGTGTTGCTTTGGCAAATAATAGGCCGATAATGTGTTTTATTGTTTTAGTAGAGTAAATAGCTTATATTTTATTTTTATAGTTTTGATTAAAAACTAAGTCATTAGTATGGATATTTGAATTTCACAAAAACATATTTTCTATTTGATGTTGACATGTTGTATACAATTGATTTAAATTGGATTCCTCTTGTGAAATTATGAGTTACAAACGTGCTTTGTACGTGATTGGGTGCCTTTTGTGGAAAATTATCATATATTCACATCAGTTGCTTTTAATGGGTGATGAATTGCATTAAAATAATTATTTTTACTACTTATAATTAAAACACATAATATTAAATCTTTCAGATTTTAGGTCAATAATTTAGCTGTTATTAATTAAGTACTTAGCAGATTTAACAAGAATTCGAGTAATTTAAAAAGCAAAATATTTATGTAAAGGCAGGAAATTGTGATACAACTATAATGACTAGTTATAAAGCGGAATTAAAATTGTTTTAAAAAGCTCCAATACTGACTTTATATCATAAATAATTATCTCACTAGTGAAATAATACTGATAATTTAACAAATCTCATTGGTAGTATCAATCATGCAAAAATATAATACAATCAACTTTTTTACACTAGGTAAAAAATTATAGATAATATTATTATTACTTATTATTTATTATTATTAATTTCACATTAGACATTAAAAACACTATCAGGAGTGGTTTAGAGTAACTATTTAGGTCATTGTATTGTAGAAAAATGCTGACTTTTATGCAGAATGATAAAAAAGGGCACATGTGACCTTGGAAAATTATGCTGGTTCAATAATTTTTGAATACCTACCTTATTTTAGTCGTTGATTTATGATTTTCCTCTTCTGGATGTACTTGTACATTCTGAAATTTATATATTATAAATCATATCATTATTAAAATGTATTAAATTGTGTCTAATATAGATCCTTAAAATAATGAAAAGAAATATATGAAAACTTAATTATAATTTCTTTAAGAGTTAGTGTAAAAATATGCCACATAATTATAGATGTATATTGGATCAGATTATCAATAAGTAGGTAGGTAACAATAATTATTAGGATTATTATACTTCATTACTTTTGAGATAAATTATATTGGATATTTAACCACTAAATAACATACCTACATTGAACAGCGTATATTCATGAACCAAGAATAAATTAACATATTTCATTCAAATATCTGTATGGTTTTAAATTTTTTTATTGTAATCTTTTATTGTTTTATCAGAGTCCACGTTTTTAGAATACAATAAATATTTTATTTATGATGTAAACTAATTAGAGGATATAATTATTTCACGATTTTGATGGTTTTCAATATTTTTATTATTTTTATCTAAAAATTGTGTCCAACTGGAATTGCAAAACGAATTAAAATCTTCGTATCATAATAATTCTAAATAATGATGTATTTCATTTAAATATTCAAGTCATTGCTAAATTTAAATTTAAAGATCAATTTAGATACGATTCAATTAAATATTTTTGATTAATGGAAGGAGGTAACACCCTTATCACCCTAAAATTACACTTACATGCTTAAAAAAGGTCAACACTTGGCTACTATGCATAAACAAAACTGGATGTATTACTAATTAAGGGTGTTGGAGCTGAAATATTTTTTTTTATAAAACGTGCCTCTTCGGAAAAACTATCCTCGTGAAATAGTCAGAAATTTTTTATTTGAAAAATAAAAACTTAATGTAAGTTGCATTGGGCTCAGATTTAAAAAACTGTATTCTCAGAAGTTTTAATAAAAGTATAATGAATAATTACAAATTGTTAAGTATTTTGAATTGTATTTTTCTGGCATTTTTAAATTAAATTAAAAAACGTAAGTCCAATGCGACCTAAGTAAAGTTTTCATCTTTCAAATAAAAGAATATCAAAATCCTACTGTTCTACAAGGCGTGATTGTTCTTCTCGTGAAGTTGTTTAGGTTGTTGAAATCGTTTGATTTCTTTTTTTTTGTACAGCTTACTGTAAGGCGACCGTTACCTCGCGTAACTAGCTAGAGATTGCTTGAACTTTTTCATGATGATAAACAAGCTATGATGATAATCGAGCACTAATTAGAAACAGGTTTAAATGATTTCTTATTAATAATTTATATTAGCTTAAAGTTATAATTATGTATTGATCTTACAATGATGTGTGTGTATTTCTTTATGTGTCACCACCTTTTGGAGCAGTAAAAATGGTTAAATTTTGTCAAATAGCATGTTTGTTGATATGAAATTAAATTTAATTGGTACTGTTTTGGGCATAAGTGGAAAATTCCCAATGATTTTCAAGAACATAAAAAAATTACTGTAGATATATGAAATTTTCACTGAATGTCAATACTTGCATTTTCTATGTACCAGATAGTTTTCAAAATTTTTCAAAATATCTTTACTCGTGTTGAACTATTTATAGATATATGAAGCTTTCGACGTTAAGATAAATATGGATAAAAAAAAACTTCGATCGGTTAAAAACTTAAAAATGTATTACATGGTTCCTCATAAATTGCTGTACCTAGGTGGAAATTAAAATAAAAGTTGATCAAATCAAACCAAATCATTTTTATGAGCGTTTGAATTTAGAATTTCAATAAAAATTATAAAAATTTAAATTAATTAATACAACAATTTTCCATTGATTCTTCTCAGACATCATCACGTTTATGACTTATGGTTACTTATTTTTAGTCAACGATTTGATAGTTCATTCCAGTATTTAAATTTGGTATATTTATATTTTTTTTAGAGGTTTCTAACATTAAAATATAATTTTAAATAAATCTGTTATTAAAAGTTTGTGATATAATATTTAGAGTAGTTGAGAAAATGTAGTAAAATATAATTACCCATTTCAGTGTTACGCAAATATTAAAAAAAACGTATCTATTACTACCTTTTGTATTATATTATATGTTTAGATTTATGATATTTTTTGTGAATTGCTAATAAAATATTTCTGCTATAATGTACATATCGACGCGAATCATTGTTATAATGTACGCAATAAATATTATCTCCAATATAAAATACTTGAAGTTCAGCTGTCGATAGATACAATTTTTAAATTATTTAGAATATTGACAAAACACATTATAATGAAACAGCCGATTATTTTTATTTAAAATAATATTTTAGTAGAATTAATTGCGGGTTGATATATTTTATTATCAGACATTGCTTATGTGCTTGAATTTAATTTGTATATTATTTTATAAATTTATTTGTATATGTATATTGTATACCTACTATTTCAAAAACTAAATTTAAACTTAAAGTTGAAAAGTTTTTTATTTTTATATTACACGTGATGATAGTTATTTGTATTATAGTTGCTATTTTTATAATTCAAAAGCGTCTTAAATTTATGATCATTACTCGTATAATTTAAATACATGTATAAAGTATAATAATATTAGATCTTATAAGAATAGCATATTAATATTATTAAATTTTCAACTTTTCAATGTAATTGTGAATTTTTTTCTTAAGGTATAGAAAATATCAAATTATAAATACGGTCTGTTATTTTTATGAAAGGAAATATTTTATTCAAAAAAAAAAAAAAACCCATAAAAACGTAACGTATAATTTTGTGGGTATATATTTTACATATTTCCAAGGTACACAAGTTTTCTAATGTCATAGCTACTTTATAGCAGCTCAAAGTTTTACAATTTAGTTAAAACGTATAATACATAACCAAAGTTTCGTTCAATGTTGTAGCAATACATATCAACACATTGAACCCTCATTGCATGCCAATTTAAGTTTACGATAGGGTTTTGTTATTCTGATGAAAGTTTATTGGTTATATATTACAATGAAATTCTCCATTTCAATTTTTAGACTATAAACCATCTAATTATGTTAGTAAGTATTTAAAAACAAATTTATTCTTATGAATATATTTTTAACTCTAATTGACAGTTCTCATAGTGTTATAGAACTTATACATGTTTTTAAAATATGTATGAAATTTAAATTCGTGAAACTGTGTTAGGTACTTACCTAGCTACCTAAATAGTGTATTAATTTTTAATTTAAATATACATTTTAGGTTTTGAGCAGAGCGAGGAATGTATTGACTTTACCATGATGTGTGTTTTTTTTGTTTCAGTCATCACGTTTTGTGGTACTAAAAATGTTTCGATTTTCGACTTCAGTACCTTGTTAGATCAGACAGTGAATCTAGTTGGTACTTTGGGAGGTCAAATGTTTTAAATATTTTTCTAAATAATCGGGATAAACAAACTAAGAATTAAGGAAAAAACGGAAATTTTTACGCACATCAGTTTTCGACAAAATTGATTTTGATTTTTGATGTAACTTAAAAACAAATGACCATAGATACATGCAATTTTCACCAAATATTTATATAAGATTATTCTATCCACCATGCAATTTTCAAAAAATGTCGACTTAAGTTGAACTATTTATAGGCATATACAATTTTCGATCATTATTAATTTTTTAAATTTTTTTTTTTTTTTAAATTACAAATTATTTTAAGCTAGAAATTCATAAAAAAATTTCTTTTTAAATCTAAAATTTGAAAATGTTTTTAATAATCTATAATATATCCTAGACAGATAAACAGTCTCCGCTCAGAATTGTTTTTTGTATACATTGATATAATATCATTGGATTCAAATTTAATTCCATTCAATACAGTAATCCACTTGTATCCTACTGTATAGTAGAGCGACATCCCAGCTTTTTTTTTAATTATTAACTTATAAATATAATTATATAATCTCTTTATATTTAAATAAGGTAGGTACTAGGTATACAATTGGAAATTCAATACTTACAGTTAATATAAATTTTAAATTAAAAATGCATTAATCTCTTCACGCCTCCATGACCCATGTCTCGTATATACTCGTACATATACTTTTAGTTCCCAATATGTATATAGATAATTATAAGTAATTTAACAGAATCAGTTTTAAGTAATAAATGTGTTAATAGCCTCGTGAAGTATTAAATGTTTAAACATCATCATTTATTACTCATTATTCATATTACAATTTATCTTCATAATTTGGTATTATAATACATCATAGATACATCATACATCATACACAATTAACTAATACAATTATTTTAATATTATTCAATAAGCCATTTTTAAATTTTACATATAAATAATACTTTTTAAAACTTGTATATGCACACTATTCTTATTGAAGAGTGAAAAAAAAATAGTTATTTATGAATTCAAATTCATTCCATTTAGTATCGATTTATGGCATAACTAATGTTTAATTTCCAAACTATTTGAGTACTTAATAACTTAATTAATTGGAAGTTTTTAAGGTAACTGTGGAAAATATGTTCGCTAGAAGTGTTCATTTACGTTTTTACACATGATGCAGGTGAAGGACATAACTATAATTTCTATATTTTCTGTTGTCTATATTATCATTTATAAATTATTCAAATAAATAAATAGCGATTCATCTTAAATTGTATATAAGTACGTAATCTATGATATTAATATTACAAGGTAAAATACGAGTATATTGTGTATACATGTTTTTACTGAATTTTTCGTACGTATAACTATGCATTTTTAATTAAACGTATCACAGTTTTGTAAAATGTCCAATTTAACTATAGAAAATATATTACGTATTACGTCTAAGTAAATAATTGATACTACTTTCAAACATTGTAGTCATCTGCCGTCCGTTCAAGGAACAGCTGTTAACGCTCCACAAAACCGAAACTCATACCTTCATTATAGTTCTCCTCCAAGTCTGTTGTCCAGCTTACCATCATGTTTCTTTACTGTCAGATTGATTAAAATCCACATTTTGTTTGATCTGTAAAAGTATACGGGTATTTCTGAAGAGGAATCTCGAAAAGATTTTATTTCATGTGCAAACAGAGGGTAGACTAGAAAGAGCACTTTTAATCTGCGAGATTAAACACTGTGTGCCCCATACGAATAATGTGGTCGATGTCCTAGTTGCAATGGCGATGCTGCACCCAGTGATATATAATATATTAAAATGGGTATATGAAAAACAGGAGTATTATACAGGATGGTTCTTTTCACAGTCAACATTCATCAATTCATCATTAAATCCAAATGCACGAATGTTTTATAGAGAATATCGATTTAACACATTTTGTATTATTATTATTTTTATGAAATTATACGCTTGATTAAATTTGCCATAGAACGAACTTGATAATATTACAATATTTTTAACATAGAAGAACAATAAAATATATAAGTTTATATTAGATATATATTTAGTTCATATATTTATTATTTCAAATACTTACCTAAGTTGATTTCAGTTTCATCTTACACTAATTATATTATTGATTACTTTAATGTGAAATACCTATGTGTATTTTTTAGTAGGAAACTACCAATATTCCGCAACTATTGAATTTGAATGAAAATTTAATTTTTAATCAAAAATATAATTCTATTCTATTTAAAATTCCAAGCATATTTCGTGTACTCAAACTAAGGCGTATTTCTTAAATAAAAAAACTACTTATGTCATTTTACCTACAACAATGGATTTTTTGCTCTTCGAGGTTTCCAAAAATGTAAAAATAATAACAATGAATAAATTTTGTTAGTTTGGTATATAATAACATTATTGGGAATCAAAATATTTTTATAATAATATGACTTAAAGTAATAAAATACTTAATCGTTATTTTTTTTTTTTGAACACTATAAAGTCTGACATGTTTTCTTTAAATACGATCTGGTCATTAAAAATTTCGAAATTTCATCAATCTAAAAGATAGGCCATAAAGAACTTTTTCGGCCAGTATATGTATATACTGAAGTATTCTAAAATTATAGTTATGCAGTAAGTTGTCACACCATTGTAATAATATTGACTATATAATATAGTGTCTGTTTTCGTCGAGGTAGTCGTTTGTTGTTTGTATAATTTCTAATATACAAATATATATACACATATTATTTATATCAGTTTACGACAGCTGCTTTTCAAGGAATTAACCGATTTACGGAAGAGTAAAAAAAGACGGCTGTCATACTATAGATAGTATAAAACTTGCACCCAAGGCATCGTAATGCGTCGAATCTTGCGCCTAGAGTTGGAGCGTTGTTTATACAAAAAAAAAAAAAAATAATAATAATAATAATAAAAACACAGTAGTATGTATAAATATTTTTATTGTTAAACAACCACGCCCTAACTATAGATCTAAGAATTAAAATCAATTAATTGAATGTACAACCATGTCGGGTCGTCAAGGATTCGTTAGAAAATAATTGTTTATTCTCGAAATACTATTTATAATAGTCCTTTTTAGGTGTTTTAGACGTTGGGAAATTCTGACTTCATCTGGCGATCAGACCTTTATTTGATTTATAATAATATTGATTAATGTTTTATTTTATTTACATGAATACGATTTCATTGATCATTCATTGAATCTTTTTAAATATATTTATATTAATTATATACCAAATATTTTTTAGAATTTAAAATATGTTTCTTATAAATCATAGTAGGTATTCAAAGTGATTGATTCGCCAAACATTCTAACCCCCAATATTCCATTAATAACTTTTAAACATACACGAAGACAATATTATCAAATTTTAGAATTTTTGTACTTGAGTGTCCAAACTCTACAGATGATGCTATACCAAATTCTAGTTTTCAAATGAGAAACCAGCTTATTTCTACTATGCATTATACAGGAATTCTTTATAGTTCTTTAAGAAAATGACGATATACCTAATTAAAAATTCTACCTAGTAGCTTATAGTAGAAGCTTATAATAAGTTATTAAAATATTCATATTACTCAGGTTAATAGACTTTAAAAACTACTGGTTTGACTTTTGATTCTCGTAGGTCAACATTTTCAAGAAACTTATCAGCAAATACTGTAAATAATTTACAATAGAAAATAAGATCATCATTCAGAAAATAGAAATTTGTTTCATTACTGTACACTCCTTTAATAGTAAAAAATCACGAGAATTTGAAAAATTGTATTTAAGTACTTATCTGAATAAAAATTACAAAAACTAGATTTTGAATAGCTGCATTTGGTAAACAAACTAGGCGAATCATACTAGAACAATAACTTACTGTGATATAATATATACAGAGTCGGTAAATTGCGTCCCTCAAAAAAGGTCATAGTTAATATACTACGTACATTGCGGCCTGAGATATTCCGATTTTCCGATCGGTTGTACAATTTAAAGATAAGTATTAATCTTTGAATGATCGATTTAGATAATAATAATATGTTCACTAATATAATACTCGTATATTATTAGCAGTCAGTGTGCATTTGATCGAAGACCTTATTGAATAACACATTTTTACTGACACATCATTACTAATTGCTAATAATATATTTTTTAATTAAAAACAAAAAAAAAAAAATAGCAAAACCAATATTCTTAATCATACCAATATTGATACAATTATATTGAATGCCCTAAGTCTGGAAAATGAGAAGGAATATACTGATTTTAATATTATTGATGAAAAATATTAGGGTAGGTAATAAAAATTATACCCTGGCCGCAATTCACGTATATATAAAATATAGCCAAGCCGCAATTTACGTATGTGCAAAATATGCCCAGGCGGCAATTTACATAAAAAATTAAAAATAGGCCGAAATTTACAGCGACTCAATATATAATCCTAAATGGTAACCTCAAATTTAGATTTATAAACTAACGACTTACGTCTTAACCTTAATTTTATACCTACCTTGTTAAAACTAAATATGCCATAAATGAGATGCACATCACCTATTAGTGATTATATTACTACATTTTTTCTTTATCAATTTATTTCAATCAAATAATTTAACCAATTTTTTAATAGCATAACATTTTAAATTTAATTCAAACGTGTGCCTAAAATAATATTGTTATATTATTGAATTTAACGCTGAATTTTTTTTTTCATTTTTATGAATAAAATTGTATTTAATTATTTACTGCAAACTTAACATAGTATAAAAAAGTTTGAAAAGACAGATGATGTTGTTTTTTGTCATGATAAAAATTCTGAAACTTTTACTTAAAAATATTCACATCAGCTTCAAAATAAAGTTATATTTGATTAGAAGGCTGATATGAATAGCTTAAAAGTTGTCTTACGCAACATTCATTGTTCTTATTTGAAACTAAAATAATTAATTCATATTGTAAAAATTGTTCAATATTTTACATCACAAATAAAATGCATACTATTACAAAATTATTGATCAATATATTTATATTAGAAATGTATATTGCCATTATATTAATCGTATTTTGTATAGAATATTTACTAGATATGATTTTTTAAATAAGTAAGTATCAAACAGTATTATACTATTGCACATTGTTACATACAATTAAGTTATTAAATTCTTTATAAAAATTGATTATGTTATAAAATCCCATATTTTTGGTTTTTAATTTGATTTAATTATTATTATAAATAAAATACTTACTGTTTTTTAAAATGTTTCATTATATTACATTCAAAATTAATATTTAAGTTTTTTTTATTATGACATATTTTATGAATTAATCAACTTTTATTCTTAAAAACAATATAAGTAATAATTTTTATAATTTCACTATCCTTTACCCAGATAAATAATACATAATACGTGTTATCATAAAATAAACCTCTAACGAATATTCCCAAACGTTAAATATTTAACGTTTATCTCATGAAATAATTACGAGTTATGTGTCTATATCGGAGGCATTTTTGTAAAATTATCAAAATAATATAAATTTTAAAGTCTATAACATAATTAGTGAAAGCTTTAATAGTTTTTATGAATAGCATGTCGTTAATCTCATAAAAGTATATCTATTATCAAAACGATCTTAATTTAATTTCAATTTTTATAAGTAAATCTACTTTTTCAGTTTTATTCACTTTATATATTGGCAAGTTTTCCAGTTTCTAAATGTAAGCCGTCCCTCTAAATTCATCACTCTTACCCTGACATATAGTGAACGATATTGGCTGCAAGCAGTGTATCAGAAGGGATTCCCAGTCAATAAGAGAGACTAGGGACTATTATCCTGAAAGCATAGAAAATAATTTTTCATTGAAACACTTCCGTATTAGAAAATGCGTTAATTATCGTCACTTAAATTACTTCTACCCATGTTATCACGGAAATATATTTTTCTATTTTGTTAACGTTATCTATATAACATGATTTTGCTTTCTTTGAAAACAGATTACACTTTAAATTTAAATTTCCAAAGAAAACATTATGTCTTTACTTATTTTAACTAGTTTATATTTTCACAGCAAATTTAAACAAAAAATCTTTCAATTTTGTTATTTTAATTTTTAAGAAAATAATCTAAATTTAGGAGAGAAGAAAAGTTGGTTAAATTACTTTTTCACAGCATCATTATAAATATTAGACTTTTTAGTTTTTACAACGTATTTTTTTCGGGGAAACGTAAATTATATAGATATTTTTTATTAATAATTAACATGATACAGGGATTAAGTCATACTAATTAAGGCATTAAAATTAGAAACATAGAAATTGCTATTTAAGTGGTGGTATAATAAAATAAGTTAAACATTTTCTGAATTTATTATTATTGAAATTGAAAATTGATTTGAAAATGTTGTTAAGATTTTATAAAACAATAATAGTGTTGATTAATTTATTATTAATCTTTTACGATTTTTATCTTAAACTAAAATATTTTCAAGTAGGCACTTATGTCATAAATACAAAATAAATAATAATAATAATAATGAAAAAGTTTAATATTCTGGTACTATGAAGTATAAAGCTATCAAAAACTTTATACGTGCGTGTGAAATCTAAAGTATTGTTTTCATAAATACTATATGATATACAACATTTTATTATGAACTCTTAAATTCCGGGATGATAATTATATACTATAAAAACATAATTAATATCATTGCAATCATTTAATGTAATATAGGTCTTCTTAAGATTCTAAACTGCTGACTGTTGTTAATACTTTTATCATATTTTATATGATGCTAATATTCATGATGTCTGTCCGTCACCATTTTTTGTCTTCGTTACCATTGTTGATTTTAATAAAAAAAACTAATCAACAGCATTATTGAACCAAATCTTAGAGATTATTATGGTAATTTAAAAACATTGTTATTAATATTATTGTCTTTAATAGAAATATAGAAAAATTTTACTTGAATATATTTTATTCACTATACTCAGCGAACAGTATATTTTATCATTCAATGTTTACAGATAGGTACATTTACCATTTTAGGATTGTTAACAATAACTTTTATCATAGTAGTTTAAGTATGCGATAATATTTATTTTGATTCATTTGATGTTTAAGAAAACAGGAAGTTATGGTGGTAGAAGATTTTATATTTTTGTACTACTTTTTAATTTTATAAACAAATATTACATCGAACATAATTTAAAAAAAAATATTATTTACCTATTTACTATGTCAAATTGGTTATTTACAATTATCTAGTCATTAGAGATTGATTAAACAGAATATTGTTTTTATTTAAATTTTCAGTGATATTTGATATTACATTTATTTATTAAAGTGAACTTATAAATACAGTGAAAACTCTCTATAACGAATCTGAAGGGACCATGTGATTTCTTTCGTTATTGAGAGTTTTCGTAACAGAGAGTTATTAATAGGTTTTAAATCAAACCAACCATTATAAGTTAACTTAATGTTATTTACGTAATATAGAGTTTTTTGTTATAACGTGTTTCGTTATAAAAAGTTTTCACTGTACATAAATTATCGAGAATGGGTGTATGGTGAATCATATTTTTATTATTCATTTCTTTGATGTATATTCGGATAAAATAACATTAGATAAATTCCTAAAACTATTGATAAAAAATGCAGATACATCAGTGCATATGTTATGCTGATGATATTATAAAAATGAATTCAACAGTTATAAAATATAAATGAAATTCCATTATATACTGATATGAAAATAAATACAAGCACATTGACGTTTCGAATATCAGCGGATAGTGAGTAAGAATTAAACATTATAATTTATATAAATATAATAAATCTTATTAATTAATACTGGGGTATATTAATATTTTATACATACAGTGGGTGAAATGTGTCTAAAAGATTTAACTGAATAGATTTTAGTTTGGTTTTCAAAGTCGTGTAATATATTATATGTTTGGCTGAGCAAGTTTCATAGGTGATATTTACGCTTGAAATGGTGTCGTTAAAGGGAATAATAAAAAAATAAACAAAAAAAAAAAATAAGTTGCAACTTATAAAGACTTTTTACTGATAACCGTGGTAGAAAAATACAGGAAGTAGTGTTTTTTTTAGAAAAAAAGGACTTACGTGCCTTCAAAGAGCCAATGGCTTCAGATTCAGGTATAGCATTCGCTTTACCGACCGCCACAATCCGCTTATACCTGTTGTCATTTTATAGACATCTTGATCAAATATCCGGTTCACGTGTGTATGCTTCCCACCCACCACAGATCCATATTGGCGTTTGATTGTATATATACTCCCATTATGTTATGTGTATGTAGTGATACACTGATACCTACCTACTTATTGAGCTGTTCGGATAATTATGATTTTTTCAAAATATCTGTTACATCAAAGAAACGTGAAATAAAGCTTGGCAGAATAATAACGTTCCGGTGATTTTATGTTTCAAGCGACTGTACCTATCATGATTTGCCTGTACAAAACGTTGACGGATGTAGGTATATCCAACGACCACATTAATTGAGCTTCATCAACGATTTATTCGTGATAAATAGCCAAATATTATCATGATGGGAAATTATGAGGGTTTGGTTTTTGCTTATACTTATAACAGTAATGTAATTATTTACGGCTGATATCATATTGATCTTATGATTGAATTACCCGCCAAAACCCGAAAACAATGTGGCAGATATACAATAATTTTTATAATTTATTATCGTAGATACTCAATATTCATCTAGTTTTAGTTTGCATTGGTATATAGGTAAATAATAAATCTTTGAAAATAGTACTAATGGATTACTCATCTTCAACAGTAGAGTTAAAGTTTATAATTTTATTTTTACGATGCATGTGAGATCCAATAAACTAATGGATGTTTGAATAATTAAACTCAAAATTAAGTTCGAGTATTTTGAGTATTGTTATTGTTACGCATAAATAATTACAACTGTAGTATCTAATAGGTATTGATCACCTATACAATGTTGTCAATATTACATATTTTCATCAATCAGTATTGAAATATATTTTGTTAGTTGTTACAAATAATACGACTATACGAGTATGTTATTTTATTAGATTTTTATTTTAGGATTTCGTTGGTATGTTAACGATGATAGTTTTTTATTTGCAAATTAAATATAATTCATGATTTAAATACAAACTTTTTTTATTATTATTATCTAAGTTGAAACATTGATAACAGGAGCATTGATTTACATTAGATACTTAAATTAATTAAACTATATTGTACAATTTAATATATTTCATAAATAAATACAAATATTATTGTAAACCTTATTAAATAAATATTTTATCGTATCTAATTAAACAGTATCCGGTAGGTGATTATTGTATTGTTCTACTATCACCAAACTTGAATATTTATAAATATTAACAATTAAATTAAATCAACTTTATATTTGTATAGAACAATATTCTTAACAGACAATAAATTTAAACTCCATTTGAGGTTAAAATTAAACCAAAATATGTTTCAAATTAAAGAGGTTGATATTATATATTTTCTAATAGTTGTGAGATTTAATTAAAAATTAATTTGACTTTGAAAATAATTAACAGAATTGTCATCATGAAAAATTATGATTTCTCAGAGCCCAAAGGTTTCATTTCCAGGTAAAAAAAAATCAGAACATAATTAAAAGTCTAAAGATTAGTAGGTAATTAATTATATATTTTTAAAATAATGATAAATTGATGTTTGGAGTAATGTTAATTAAGAAATTAACAAAAGTCCATTAGGTATTTAGGTATATGAGTTTGGGAAATGAATTGTTCAATCATATTATAAAACTAGGGATTTCATTAAAATTCAAACATCTTGCAAAACAAGGTTTTAACAAAATTTTGTATGAATATAAAATAATAATATAAATTCTAATAACTATATGGATTAATATGTTTAATTTAAAAATTAAAAAAAAAAAATGTTTATTTTTATCAAAGTCTCTTAATTTGTATTTATTTTTTTTAAATCGTAGTTTATTTTGTAATGACTTAATTTAATCTATAGAAATAATTGTTGTGCGTATAACATTATTAAATATTTTTTTTCTGGCTCAAATCTATTGAAAATCGTATAAAGAGTAGTGTAGAGTTAATAGTATAATTTTGTTTTTATAATTTTCACCTATAAAATATCCGATTCAAGTAAAATTTTACGGGATCGAAATTCTATGATTGCCATTATATTTATATAGGTACATGATAAATTTTAAAATTAGAGAGTTTTTGTTAATAGAAATGAGATAAATGATAGTTTTCAGTGGTGCGATGTAGTAATATAGGTGTTTGAAAGTTTTTATTGAAAAATCCCTAAAACAGATTTGTGAGTAGGTTAAACAGAAGACCTTTTATTTGGCAAACGTTGTTTCGTCCAACAATCGTATTCGCACGTACACACCCATCAAAACTCTCAGGGTAAGTTTTTCTTCCCGAATCAAACGATTGGTGCACTCTCATGGCGAATTGAACCATATAAAGCTATGATTGGTGACCACTGTCGGCTTAATATTTGCATCCATTCGATGAGGTTTGATTATGCAGATGAACCAGTGAGACGATTTAATATTTTGTAGTATAGTTGTCGTTGGTTACCTACGTACAGTATTAAGACAGTAACATTACGTGCCATCGGAATGGTTCATTTATTGAATCGTATCTTCATCGCGTTATTTATAATTATTAATAATATACAGTATATATGCCACTCACTATATAATATTCACTTAATAGTTTTGCATCACTAACCACGTGTCACCATTCCTCCTCACGCTACCCTGGAAGGACCATTTCTCCTCTGATCGTTCCGTGGTATAGGTACACATATAATAAAACACCCACACGCACATACTCACCCACACACGTAAATATATATATATATACCGGCATACCGCATTCGTATATTGCTAAACTATGCATATATGACTAGCTTTTCGGGGTCTGCAATAATTTCGTTCGTTAATCAAACTTAAAGTTTTGACGTTGTTCAAACAGTCACTCAAGGATAACACGACGGAAGTAGCGGTGGTGCCATTACAACAGTCGCCGTTTGTCTCTTACCTTTTGTAATTATATATAGACTTCGGTTGGTATATACATAATTATTATACGCGTATATGCATATGTAGATATAGTTTGTTGGGCATTTATATAATATACGATATACAAATACTAAATTATATGTGGATATAATATTGTGTAGATGCCACGTATGTGTACCTACCACCGCTGCAACACGCACTCGTCCATAAACCCGTTTGTCTTGCGTTGTCGATTAACACACCTCCGACGGTGCAGAAGAAACCTCTGTGGTATTTTGGCAACTCTGGTTATCCACACATACAACCCCGAAGATGGTTTTCACCCCTCTCTCACACTTTATCTACCACGGTTACCTAATTCGACTTTTACACTGCATATCACCGTCATCGTTTTCTGTTAAGGCAAACGTGTGATTATTATCATGTGTTATAATTATTTATCTCTGAGGTTCCCGTTTGGTGGTTAGGTTGAAGGTTAGATAGAAAACACTATTTTGGTTGTTTCAAAGATATTTTAATGATATTTTCGGAACTCAATCCTGTATCTTCACTTTTAAAAATACAAACTTACACGGATTTTTATGATAGCTGTTGTTTTTTATATACCGGGTGATTCTTTTATCATTGAACACTCATTATTTCAAAAATTATTAATGTTTTTGAAAATATTATTTTACATAGTTTAAAGATGTTAAAAAACCAACGTTTTTATTAAAAAATTATATTTTTTATTCTTATAATTTTTTAAGTTTTTTACTTTTTTGAATGACAACATAGAGTTTTAATTTCATATTCTAAAGCAGAATATTTTTCTAAGTATTTTGATTCATAAAAATCGAATTTAGGACGAGTATTTTATGAGTATAATAAGTATTTAAAGTTTAGACAGACGGAGTAGTGGACAAACATTTTGCGGAGTAACCCCTTACCCCTGTAACTCCACTTTGCCAATCAAACTTTAAATACGTATACCTAACTCATAAACTACTCGTCCTAAATTCAATTTTTATGAATCAAAACTTTATTTATTACTTAGAAAAATATTCTGCTTTGGGATATGAAATTAAAATTCTATGTTGTATTCAAAAAAGTAAAAAACTTAAAAAATTATAAGGATAAAAAATATTTAAAAATATAATTTTTTAATAAAAACGTTGGTTTTTGAACAACCTTGAAACTATGTAAAGAAATATTTTCAAAAACATTAGTAATTTTTGAAATAATGAGTGTTCAATGATAAAAGAATCACCCGGTAGATATTAGGTAGGTATTCTACATTTTTTTTAACCAATGAAAAAAAAAAATTAAACTCTTATAACTTCACTATTAAATCTATTCGAAATAATATGGTAGGGCGAATTCTTACCATATTTAAACTTAACAGGGTTTTCATAAATGTTAAAGGTTTTATACAAGTGGATGGAGCAAGCAATCATAGTTTTGTAATTAATATTGACACGCTGATCAAACCATACAATTACTATACAAAGTTTAGCAAAACTTGAAGCTATAAAGTATAAACTAATTTCCACGAGTGTAAATAATACGATAATTAATACTTGTTTGTTGTTATATCTTAATCGACGGTTAGATCTCTCAGGAATATGATCACTATGAGCTATTTTTGATTTCGGTTACAACAAGTTAGGTTCAATTTAACGACTGTAATATAATATATCATATGACATATGCCAGTATAGATGGGAATGATATCGCTACTTTATGGTATCGTATTATATCATATTTTGTAAAAGTGGAGAGAAATAATACCTATGCATTTTTGGGGTTGTGGTTCGTCATATTTTACATTTATATATTTTAAAATACAGCATCCGTGCTTATGGCTGCTGAAAACGTATACAGATGACGGATAGCTATATATCATTCGAACATTGTGAGAGGGAGGGAAGTTTGAACTTTTTCGCAACAATAATAATAATAATAATAAGTAACTGCTACCGAACGAATGGATATCAAAAGAGATAATCTGATTTTAACTAAGCACAATGGGTGTTAATTACTCCCATTTATTCCGCAGTGTTCTGGAAAGTTCCTCGATATTATAACATATAATGTCTTCATTATTTCTAGTAGGATTGGATTCATATACATTTTAACATTATAAACACCGTTGAAGCGTAATTCAGTTAGAGTAACTACGCTTTGAAGTATGAAAATAAAATACATACATTGGAATATATCAATTCGATGAAGTTATTGTACCTATATCTTTACAATTTTGTTAGTTATTTATTAAAGGCAATATCGAAATTTCAAAATGTATTGAGGTACGACAAACGAGTTGTGTATTCTAACGTTTTTCATATTATTTAATATTAATACTCACAGAGCTTTAAACATGCAAATTAACATCCGTTAACATAATGTATATAGTAAATAAATTAATAAAACGTTATAGTATAAGTAATACAACAAATATAATTAATATACAATTTTTTCACAAATTTATAAGTTAATAAGACTGGTATCAAACACAATTTAAATTAGTTAATAAGATATTGTAAATAATTAAAAATAATTAATATTTATCTAAAAAAGAGTTTCTATTGAAATAATAATTGATAACAATTTTTCTATTCGATTAAGTACCATATGGTACCACTGTAAAATTATTAATTTAATAAAAACGTATTATTGTTGTTATAGTTCACGTTTTATTCATATATTATATATGTATTTTAGTTTTCGATGATTATAATTAATTGAATTTAGTTTTATAATATTTTTTTTTTAATCAATTTTTTTGTGCTCAGTCAAACTCACCCAATTTATTGAAATCTTTCGTAGGTATTATGTTGTACTTTTCCCTTTTAAAAAATGTCTTTAAGGTATAGTACATTATTTTTGTTACGGATTTATCAAACAATAAAAAGTGATCATAACTTTGATTATTTTTAATTTAAATATATTATACATACAGGTAATAGGTATATGTATATATTATTTATAGATATTTAATGTAATAAAATAAAATATATAATAATACGAAATAAATGGTACCTGGTACTATTATACTATAATAAATTACGGTGCACAAACTTGTGTTTGTGTTTTTCCACAATATCCATTTTGATTGTCAAGTCCTGTGTATAGAAGATTGGTTTTTAAAATGTGAAGTTTATTCGTGGGTAGGTTTCAATTGTAACACTATTGGCTTCTTTTAAGTCTTCTGTATACGTTTAGTGCAGGTTTGTCTTCTAAATTTCTTAAGTTTTTGATAATTATATTTTTCATGTAATGAGATACTCTATGCGTTGAAACCTTTGAAATTGGAGAGCAAAAGTTGTTAGCAAATAGCAATGTCCCGCTAAGTTATATATTACCAGATTTAATTTATTCTCAGTAACTACCTTACAAAATAATAAAAAAAATAAAAACAAAATTCAAAGTTCTTAATCTCAGTGTGAAATTGAATTAATTTACAAGTTGGTTATTACTTTAAAAATGTGGTTATTGTCTTAATAATTGGAATTTCAAATTGAACTCAATTAACTGCATTAAATAACTGCAGAGAATAATAAATTACATTTATTATGCGGATATTTCTTTGCAGAACAACTCCTTTAAGTACCTCGGTTGGTATGTTTATATATATTTTTTCTACGAACTTCTGTAACAGATTTTATTTGTCTTCGGTTTATTTGGACTAATTGTGCTGCCCATTGTCCCGCTTTGTTGTATTCGTTTCTCTAAAATAAATAAAAACTTTCCATCAACTACTAACTGCTCGTCTTCCGAAATCTCATCTCTACTTATTTGAATATAATTTACATTCTGAATTGTGAACTCTCTCATTCAAGTGTCAAAGGTTTATAAAGAGAATGTTCTATAATTGAAAAAATAAAAACAGTCTGAGGCTATATTTTCGCATGGTAGTGTATTTAAAGACTCCGTTTGATTGGATAGTTTTATAGCACTTTATCTCAATTCGGTAGACTTCTTAATCCACAGAAACTTAATGGTACCTGCACGTTCTGTGTCATTATTTTGAATATTAATGTGACGATTCAAACTTGGTTACCAAAACTTTTTCGTAATTTCGTTCTTAATGGATGAGAATATTTGAATCTAAGCATAATTTTATGTATTTTTCTAAATTGTAAGTCCAAAAACAATTGTACGAACATTATTATAATATAGGTACATACACAAATCATAATAAATTACGATGTTATAAATTAATTTATAATTTATATACATATTGTATTTCATTAAAAAAATAATTTTGTTGTATGTTTAATTCGAATATTCTATGCAATATGAAAACACTAAACTTTTATAAAAAATTTAAATTGTTTTTTTAAATTTTGTAGATCCTCCAAAATTATTTTTATTGTATTTTATTACTTTTCAATATGTAAACAAAATATATGAGTAAAAAAGATTTGTATCTTTTATAAATATTATGAGAGTTAAATCAAAACAATGATACACAACATTTATATTTGTTATGCTATGTACAATTCAAGTTTTAAGTTATTCAACAGAAATATTAAAAACAAAATAATGCTTTCTCTCATTACATTGTATACATATATAATAAACGTAATATAGAATAACACGTGCTACTACTATACACAACCTAACCTAATCATATCAGAAATTAATTACAATGTTTTTTTTTTTATAATTATAATTGAACCTCAGCAACAAAGGTTATTGGCCTTAAACATTAATATTTTTTTTACAAAAGTATAAAGCATTAACAATAATAATAGTATGAAAAAAAGGATTGAAATATATTATCTAGATTAAATTAGTTGGTATAGCTTAGTTTGTTTTAAATAATTAATTAATTTTTCTATGTTGATTGGCTGTGGACTTAGAGCTTCTTCCAGGTTAATTACAATATTATATAAAACTAAACCATTAAATGTTACATCCGATATAATAAAATGCTAAATACCATTACTGATCTATATTTTTAAATATATATCAGTAATGGTTGAAATGAAAGTTTACTCAGCACTAAATTCTGTAATATTGAACACAGTCTTCAGTTATGATTTTTTTATTAAATGTATTCATTAAAAAAATTTGACAGTTGTAATATAAAATACAAAATAAAATTTTTAATTATACTTTATAAGTATATTTTAAATTTATTGCTTGAGTGTAACTTGAAATTCTTGAGCCTTACTCAAGTTGTCTCTATGAGTCCTAGTATTCATATTTTATCGTACATGTAATAAAATCAAATCAATTAATAAACATAATAACTATTATTTTTATTATATTTGTCCTGACGAATTCGTTCCATGGGTAGGTACTTATAAATACAGTTATAATTTTATTAAATAATGCATTGTATGTTCTATACATCTAATTAATATATAAAAAGATGTAATAAAATAATAAGTGTACCTATATTGAAAAAAGCGTAACCCATTACACAAAAGTTTTAAAAAAATAACACGTCTGTTATCGTTTTCGGGAAATTATAACATTATTATACAGTATACTAATAATTATCATACTTGACTTTTGTCGCGCACGAATACTGAGTTTTGCATATCGCAACAATATTCACGAAACATTAACAATAATCATTGCGTTATCTTATAAGTTATAAACGTGTACTCAGAAAATATAGTATTTCAAAAATGTTTTACGAAAAATAATATTTAATATCAAATATTGTAACAAAAGAAAACAGAGTGGTGCATCCGACGTTTTTCCCATTGAATATTATATAATGTTCTGTGTGAGCTCAAAGTTACGGCACATCAAATATTATTATATAGCAGTATAGCCAAGATGATAATAAGTATTCTGTACATGATTATACGAAATTGCCTTGTTTTAAAGTATGTAGTTGATATTCTTTAGAAGCCGTGTATGTTAACGTAAAGCAAAACACGGTTAAGCTTATAATATTATATTTACAGCTTAGGCTGATAATTTACATTTTGTTAAAATAAGCGAAAATTTCTAAATCCGTCTCACGCATCGCCATAATGGATTATTATTATATCAATTATTAAGCGTAACTTAATATACTGTTTTATTAAAAACCTATTGTAATTTTTTAAGTATAATATAATATATTATTTTATAAAAATAATACTTAAAGTTTAAACATTGCTATATGTTTATAATATTTTAAGTATATAAATCATGTAAAATGCTTTCGAGTTGAAATCCAGCACACTGAAGTTTTCGTAGTGTAATGAAAAACTTCATTAAAATTATTTATTATGCTTTAAAAATGCAATCAAATAAATTATTATTTTCATTATTTAGTAGGTATGTTTATATATATAAAAAAAAAATGTATACAACCAGTATACAAATCAATTTCACATATCCGAACAAATCTGTCAAGCACTTAGACCAAACCCACAGGATGTAAAAAACTTAATTTTATTCTTAAAAAAAAAAACAGGATTGTACAATTTAATTTAATGTAGAAAATGTATGCTTAAAATACTAAAAATGTAACCAAAAAAAAATTTCTTTTACTAATGGCCTAGTTGTCGATGTACTTTGATCAATAAAAAAAAAACAATTGCTAATAACTTTTCGGAAATAATTAAAGTGTTTGTAGTAAAAATAAATACATTTATTGTATTAATTAGTATATATTATATTATATAATATTGCATAGGTACTTCCATATCATATATAATATATAATACTGTGCGCATCATCATGGGCCCATTAAAAATGCCTTAACAGTAAGCCTGGATTTCAGCAGATGTTTTTGTGGGAGTTGAGTAAGTTTTGAAGATCTGTGACTTGTACGGGTACAACACCAACGTAATGTTAATGATGTAACATGTAAGAAACGATAAATATATTTCAAAAATAACTATACGGCTTATTGTATTAACAAAATAAAATGTATAAAAACTCGAAAAGTATGTTATAATATAATACAATACAATTTTAATATATGAAAGTATAATAATGCCTAGAAGATTGATCATTTTTTTCTTGTTGTTTAAGAATTATAGTTATGTTATCTATACCTAATCTATTTATCTGTTGTAATCTATTCTTTACTTTTACGGAATTAATTTAATACCCCTTAACTTTGGGTGTTTAATTTTATTGAAATATATTTTTCTCAGAACCTTTATTTGGATTTCGAATGTTAATGTTAAAACGCTGTGCCTAATGACAATAATTATACAATTCTTAGCTGGCACTATTTTGAGCATTTTCTTTTCGGTGTTTATAAAAGTTAGAAATTCCATATATGTATAATAAATATATATGATAAATAGTGCTTAATTTATATTTTTTGATATTACATATTGTTAAATATTCAGCTTGGTAGAAGGTCAAGATTATTGCAATTAAAAATAATAGTAGAATTTATCGCCTCGTCGGCTTTATTATTCGTTTATAAATTACGTACAATACGTCAACTGAGATTCTCCGAAGACCTTATTGTATACAGATACGACATACCGTAAGCCCAACCGTAATAATATATTTATATACAAATACCTTTGTACGCTGCGAAGCGATTTGTCCTTGTTAACAACAATAGCTAAGGACTTTGCTCGAGATTTACCAAACGCTCCTTTGCTGGCAGCACCCCTAACACGTGGTCACGCGTCATCCTTAAAAAAGAAAATTAGAGTTCTTGGCATACAATCGATTGTGCACCGGTCCTTGTCGAGGTTTCCCGAGGGAATTGTCCGACGACCACACAGCTATATTGTATAATTTATCTGGTTACTATTGATATTCGTCGAGTTTTTTTTTCATTTTTTCTCGCACACGACACAATACGTCCGATTCGTACGCCCTTATGTGATTTTCTCTAATTTTCCCTCGAATAAACCGTATACCGAAGAAGAGTAATAAACACGCGACGAGTCTTCGCGTTTCATCAATAACGGATTAAGCTTTTGCTTATCGTTATCCGATAAAATAATATTATCGTGGACGAAAAATATTCAAGGGAAAATTACAATACCTAAGTGTATTACACTGTACCGGATTTTCAGTGAAAGTGGTTTGCTACCCTACCGGCGGGTACAGGTACATAAATTATCCGGAGACCGTACAGGATCATCAGCCATCACTGCAGGTCTCATCTGGCGTGGCACAACGGTGCGATGCGTACCGTAAATATGATAATATTATTATTGCACACGCGACGGCTATGGGTTTTCAAACGAAATGCCGAAATAAATCGGCAACAATAATGATAAAAATAAAATTATTGTTATCGGGCGATGGAAAAAGAAAACGTTAACAATACACTCGGTTCGTCGGATGGACTTTTCTTTGTGGGCTAGAAATTGACCGAAAGTAGTTTTATAAATACAACCCTCTGCGTGTATTATAATAACCAGATGTTTCGCGTATTTATTTTTGAATTATCATTGTCTTCGCCGTATTACGCATTATATACGGTTTCGTCCGACGATGTCAGAACGAATAACCGCATTTTTATTTCGAGTTATTTTAGTCGTCTGAACACAACATTTCACTTACGTCCAAAAAGTTTAATTCTGCTACAATTGACAGTAACGTAAATTTGGTCCGTGACGTTTATGCTTGAATTAGGTATTAAATATTAATATATAGACTATAATATATAATATCACATATCGTATAAAATTCTATACAGGATAATAACTTAATATAATATAATAATACTATAGAAATTCAAATTAAATCGATTTTGTGTATAAATAATTTATGCTTGTCAAATTAATTATGATGGTTGTTAAAACGTAATGTTTTTTAAGACTAGGTGTTGATGTGTGTTTTGTGTTTTTAAATAAGTCCCGTCTAGATTATATATTAGGATAATTTATTTCATTTTATCGTTTTATCGAATTTAAAACATTTTGAATTATTTTTTTTATTAATAGTAATTAGAAATATTCAAATAAGAATATTCCAGATTATAAATAACACAGTGTATATATTTTTTATTAATCAAATATTAGTTAAAATTATTATATCTTAACATTCATAACCAATATAATCACATGGTTAGTGATTAAATGAAGAAAAATGAATGAAAAAATAAAACGTAATGCTCATAATATTTTAAATATTAAACCAATATGGAAATTTTAATGGATTTCAATTTTTATTATGATGACATTGTTGATTTTAGAGGCTATAAATATATAAAATATCGAGTCTTAGGGGTAAAAAATTTGAGTTTTAAAAAAAAATATTTAACCCTAAATGACATGAGATCATTGGATGAACAACCTTAAATTATCATACAAATTTTAGTGCAATAATTATAATCTTATAGGCAATAGCGATGTTTTATAATAAGTGGTATGATTAATATTAAATATTTGGTTTTGAATTTGGGGGGAATTATGAATTTTATTGCAGATTGTTGCTCAGTATTTTGGAGAGTGAGTGTGGATGGTTCATCAGGCTTGTATAGTTTTGTGAAAGGTATGCTGTTCATTAATAAGTGTTTTGGATGGTGATAGTACTTCATCAGACTATATTCCTTCTTACGGTGAATTTAGGTGGATCTTTTTTTTTATCATACAATTCCGTGTGAGCTTTTTGAGCCCATATTCTAATGTGAATGAAAATTACTTCAAATTCCTGTCTATTTCATAGTAAAATGTCCAGTTGGTTATATTATGTTTAATTTTGTGGAGTTCAGTAGAATGGGATATCCATAGATTGTGCCATTCTATATGTATTTATTTTTGATTAGCTTTTGTATTTCTCTGGAAGAGTTTATTTTAGTTTGTAAGGATAGAGGAGATGTAATTGCATTCTTGGCAGCTTGGACGGCACGTTCATTTTCCTTTATGCTGGAGTGTCCAGAGAATGGGGGTCTAGCTGAGTTTGGTTTTGTGGTTGCAATGTTAAGGTCCGTAAATTGTATTTTGAATGTGTAGGCTAAGTAGTATCTGATGGATTGTATATGTTTTTTTATATTGTTAATTGCGCTTAGGGAGTATAGAACAAATGATTGAGTCATTGATATAATATTGTATTTGACAATCAAATCGAGAGATATATAACAGTGACAGTTAACTCGGACGTAAATACTAAACACGAGTTAAGTCGTTTGAACTTGAATTATTCTATATTGTTTCATATAACATCAGCTCCAACCTCATCAGTATTTTTTTACGTGTTAGTGAATCATTTTTCAGATGTAATATTTTGTGTTAGATAAATGTCTTATTAGGTATACGTATTTTTGAATTACCCCTGAAAGTCGATAAGATAAAATTTACAAATTATTTAGGCTTACGTGTGTAAATGTTAAATGTATTATGAGTATCGTGGTTTTTACAAGTGTATTTTATACAATTGAATGAACAAAGGCCAAAATAAAATTAAGTTATAAAATGGTTTATAAAGTGAGGTTTGAATAATATTCATTCTTCACTATAGTAGTATTCTCGGCTTTAAAGGGTTTTTTATTTTATTTTAAATACCGTCGCATTGTCTCACTTTTTCGCTCACGTTTTTACATTTTGCTTTTTTTTTTGTCGCTTTTAAACATAATGCGGTTGTTTTACTAGATTCACTACTTCCGTTGTGGTATATATTCTCTCAGCGGGACAGTGATAACAATTACTACAACTCGGATATCTTTTGCTTTGAACAAGGTCGTTTTATCGTGCAATGTACATTGTTCCGTTAAGTATAATCACCAGGAAACGTTTTTTACAAAACGTAACAGCTACTTATCGATTAATTCGAGCGGATTTCACTTAACTCGAGAACCGGGGTGAACCCAGCAGCGCAAAGCGGATACGGAATAAGTACGTATTCTAAGAGTGTATATGTATTATATGAATGTACATGAAATCTCTGTACGTTTAATCGTAATAAACACATTCATTATGATGGGGGCATAGTCACATCGTGGTACACCCCCTCCCGCGAGGTTCCAACTCGCAGCTATAAAATTTAACTATCTCACGTAGGTACGCAATTTAATTGAAACATCTATAAAACTCGAACGTCGTCCCTAAGGATCATTCAATTGAATTAAAATGTCCTAAGCAATAAAAAAAAAAATAAAAACATAAAAAACCAAAAAGAAAAAAACCCCAAAAAATCTTTTCCTCCTTAACTGTGTCTATATAAATGTGCTCATTGAATTATTAATGTCAGTTGCTTGACAGTGTATAGAGCTGGTTTTTATTATGTACCCTAGAGCCTCTTTTAGCGAAACCATTTTATTATCATCAGCTCTTCTCGCCACGCTGAAAGGTAGTATTTTATGGCCGCAAAGGTCTGCAAATGAATAATAAGTGATATTGTCGTTTTACTCGTTAATATTTCGTGAAACTTACTTTTCTTTTATACAACTACTAATAGACTTACATTTCTTACACACCGACAAAAAAAAAAAAAAAAACAGAATTCAACCGCAATAGTGTATTTAGTAATCTCAACCCCCTAGAGTTTGCATGCTTTACAAATCACACGTTCAATTTTGCTTTTTACTCTAATCATAAACTATGTTATGTGATACCTACTGGTGAAATTAAACATTAAACATTGAAGTACGTAAAACACAATTTGTTACGGTTTTACTACAAAATCAACTAAAGCAAATGCTTATTGAAGCATGAGTTTAAAACTAAAACAAATCACAAAATTCAGATCATACCATTTCGTTTTTTTAATTTTCATGAATTTCATTTCCTAATCTAGAACTATATAAAATTCGTTTAAGATTTATTATCATTATTATTATCATATGTTTAAAAAAATATATCGAAATATTTCAAATAAACTATGTATCATATATAGTTTAAAAAAATATAGAATCGTTAATATATTTTCGATTAAAAAAAAAAAAAACTGGATTTTAAAATAGGTATTCATCGGATCGCAGAACTACTGAGTATTCGCTGTTCCCCATTTTTACGAGCACATACCGCTTTATGAATACAAATTAAAAATTGTGAATTGTTTATTAGGTTTTATTATCTATCGTTTATACAATTTAAATTAAATAAATTATAGTTACAACGTTCGATTAAAAATGTCTTAGTATTAAACTATTTGTGTTGTCATACACTGAACGTTGAACACTCCTACATTAAGGGTAAGAATATCGTTCTAATTAAATCTTAATTAACAATTAAATAATAACCCACAGCTATTGGCGTTTAATATTACTTTAGCGTGTACCATATACCTAATAATATTATACTATACAGTAGTATGGGTATAAAATATATATTATATATATATTATTATTAGTGGATAATATTATAATTATACCATAATACCATTTATTACCTACTATTATATTATAACTATTGTAAATTATAAATACTAGAATATTATAGTAGTATTATATTCTACATTATAATCTTCGTGATATAAATACGTCACATTGTACTCATAACATAAACGGTTCGTATAAGTACTGAATATAAATCAAACGCATACAACATAATATGTATAAGTGTATAACACAATAATACATACCTAACTATAGGTTACAACGATAATAACACAATTACGAAAATAAGAGTTCAAGATAGTTAATACTAAATGAGCACCAAGGCGTTTGAGCGGGTTAAATGTTAAATATCGCTTTTGTCTACACTAACGCGGATATTTCCTATGTTGTACGTCGAATACGCTCAAGCTTTTTGCGAGAGATTTGTACGGATCTGAAATTATGAATATAGACATAAATGGTGTACTCGCATACAGGTATATTATTATACATAATGCGCGTAGTCACAACCTTTGAAACCGATCACTCTTTGATACGTCGTTTACTCGATACGATTATAATATCATCCACTAGTTGACGATCAAAATAATTTTATCGAATAATAATAATACATAGTAATAATGGCATGCGTATCATATTATTATACATATAGGTACAACGTGAGTGGCAATATTGTGTGGGTGCTCCTCATAAACGCCGATAATAATACTATAATAACCGTGTCTAAATAATCCTTTATCTGTCGGTTTCTCCAACACCATCGCCGTGGTCGGTTTTCTTATCCTCATGTCCCCTTTGAATACTTGACGAAAGGCCTTTCAGCTGTCGAGCTGCACTGCTGCAGTGTTTACGTAGGTACATCAGCTTTGCACAACAATTTATTGCTAATGTAGAACCGTCTATCTCTGATGCTTAACATTCTTCATACATATTATATCCTGTAAAATGTTTTATTTGCGATGATTAATATTTCAATAAGAAGATACGACTATGTTTATAATCTGAATGGTGTTTTGTGTGTTTTTTTTTTTATTCTCACTATAATATACAAAATATCCTTTACCCAACTGACACCGAATAATATGGTTGTGTTAATATGATAAGAAACTCCATCCATTTTTTTATATATTTAATTGATTGTAAATTATTTACGTTGCACATGGTATAAGAGTCATACAATTATAATTTTTTATGAAATAGATCATTTAAAAGTAATATATTATTGATGGAAAATATTTATTAAAAAAATCATATTCGTTGCAATAGTACGTGTGGATAAAGTGGAACTCCTTTACAGAGGATAATATGACAAAAGGTTCATCAAGGTAAAATATCAAGTTTGATGCAAAAAAAAAATTTGAATTGAAATTAATTTATTATAATTATTATAGAAAGATAAAACAAATTTATTATTATTTATGACCATAAACATTTTAGGCGCCTGCCATCCGTTTTTTCACCGGCTTAGGCATGCTTATCAAGCTAAGAAACTACAACTGCAACTAGCTGGAAAAATTAGATCATCTGATAGGACCCTTAATACCAAGGAAACCATTATCTTAGTGTCAATCGTAAAATGACACCTATCAAAAAAAAAAAAAACTTGAGAAGTGTCTGACGTCTGACTACCTTACTAATTTACAGTTTACTAAACTAAAATTTACTTAATGTATCTATTGTTGACAATTATCAAATATTTAAATACGTTTCAAATGATTAAGTTGTTTTTACGTAATCCCGAAAAACTTCAAATTAATTGCCGTGATATTTTTTAATAAGCCACTACAGAAGAAATTAATATTATGATATTCAAAAGTAGGTTATCGTAGGTCTTTATAAAAATGTTATACAAGTTATCATGATGGCTAAAATAAATAGTTATTTGGTATCTATTGTACCATCACTATAATAGCTTGTATAATTTTATAACGCAATAACATAAATATATATATATATATATATATATAACACAATGAATAAGTATGATATCTACACGAGTGCCAATGTTGAGTATCAAAACTGATTACTTTAGTGGATAACTTCGTACGGTTTCAATATTCAATCTTATTCTGGAGATTCATTAAGAGATATGTTATTAACAGCACGAGAAAGGTATTTAAAACGTTGTTGTTAATATGGTTTCAAATAATTTGTACGATTTTTTTTCAAAAAAATTAATTTGTGTTATAAAGTAACACACAAAAAAAAACCCTTTTGATGTGGTAAAGAAAAAACCCAGCTGTGGATCTCATGGCGGTCAAAGTGATAACCCACTCTGTATATTATTATCACTATATTATAATACGCATCATGCATACATATAAAATTAAACGCGAAACAACACAAAAAGTTCGGATGGTGTAGGCGTTTAACGTTTTTGGGTAATCGTACTCGAGCGCCCGCGTATAACGTCGTCGTTGTGTCTAATTAGTACAACGTATTTCGCCGCGTCCGCAACATCGTCCCTTTCACGTATTTTATGTATGTGTGTATGTACTTATATATATACAGACCTTCTCCGTATATACATATTAATATCAAACACATATACACTGCACATACACGCATATACATATTAAATATATATATACGGCATTATAATTATTTTTTCAACAGCGGTTGACGTTAATTGAATCATTAAAACAATACCGCCGTAGACACCGTCATCGCCGTTGCCGCCGAGCTTTGGAAACAGTCCAAAAAGGGTTTGGATTTTTAAGCACAATGGAGCAACCGTTATTATTGCTTTATTATAACGCTTTCAACTCTCGTCCCCCCTCCCCCACGGCATTCGCATTACCTACGTATATCCACTGCAAATAATGCCTATCCGTCGCACCAAGCACATTCACTATAATAATATATGTATAATATTTTCTTATTCTTTCATCGTTTTCGTCATGTGGTTTAATTCGAGCCCAGTCTACTAAATCGTTGTCATCGAGCAGCGTATACTATTAAAATATATTATACACACGCCGTGAGCAATGTAGATTTTGATTTATTATCGACACGCCATCGGAGCCAGATTTACTACTTTATTATGCATTTAAGAGATATACACAGCAATGTCTAGGGTCCACGACTGTACGTCATTATTCACCCTTTACCTACCATTGTCATTTTCAAGAACAGCTTTTTCGGTAAATATTAAGTTTGTTATAATTAGCGTCCTAACTTTTGTTATTTGCATCCGCGCTTTTTGTGCAATCGTGCATAAAACAAAAATTAAGTGGGGATTTTAGGCTGCAAGTGCCCCTATAATAACCCTCATGACTAAAATACTTATTTGAAATTTTTTTGCTGAACCATTAATTATATTGTTTCATAGCATTCAGATTGTTCATAGAGTTATAAAGTAGCCATGGGTAATAGGTATACTTAATATGGATCTATTGGACCTAACGAGTAAAATATAGTATCAATTTTGGTCAATTTATTTTATAATATGGTAATAAGGAAAATTTGATTGAACAAATCAATGAGTATAGTAATATTTTCAGAAACCTATACAGCTTTTTTTTTTACTTTATTTGCTACTTGGATAAAAATAAAATATATATTATCAAACTTATGTTACAATTAATTTGTAATATGCATGATATATCTAAAAATACGGTAACATACATATCAGCTTTTATAGCATTTTCGGTGCTATTCAGATCACACTGTTTTTCTGTTTCAGCCAAAACATAGACAGAAAGTCTGTTAATTTTGAATCAGTTAATATATTTCAATATGAATGGTAAAAAATTAGATATTTTCACGTCACTATTTTAGGTACAGAAATTTAGGCTGGGCTTCGCGATATTTACTATGCCCGTGTCTCGAAGATCCTAAAGACGGCTCTCTATTTGTCGAGGTGCGAAAATCGCACACACATTATCGTGTACTCGTTGTGTACGACAATACAATTATTATAGATAAACCGCTCGGCCCCAAGTAGTAGAGGTAAAGAGGTCTATCATACGGTTAACGGCATCAAATATAATATTATTATTGCAGCCGTAATATTATTGTTTACCACCATCGCTTCGTCCATAAATTCGACGGTACCCAACTATACATGTTTATATTCGAAACAAAAGCGATGCTCGTGTAGTATAGTAGACAGGAGGTGCTGATATTGATATATTATGTTTACCATCCCGCCGCCGGTGTTTTATCTCCGGAAATTATTTCGCAACAGTACCTATGTAATAATAATAATAATAATAATAATAATATGATATATTAAATAGTATTCTTTTCGACGTGCACAGCAAACATGTTATTACTATGAGGCCTTTGCTTGTGGAAAAGGAAGAAAATTATGTACAATATATAATAATAATATAATGTATACGCTGCGCGTATTATTATTATAATTTTATTTATTTATTTGTTAGCTTACTATTATTATTATTATTTTTTATATTATTAAAATTTGATTTAAACTTTACGAGTTTTTAGGGTATAGAATAGCACGTATAGTAAAAATATCCCCTTTTTATTCATAAACAATACAATTCAAACTTTACTTATCTGCAGTCTATTTATTTATGTTGCAAAATATTTTATATAATATAAATATTACGCGTCCGAGAATTTCGTTTTCGTTTAATATAATATTATGCAAATGTCGACAATATTATTTTCACTTGAAAATATATTTTGTTGCATGATCGTGTTTATAATAATATATTTTATAAAGATACAGTTTTGCTCGTCATATCTTTTATTATTAATCTGATTTATGAGCTAGATATTAGATATAATGAAGATACTTTTATTTTATTTCATGCATCATACACTTAATTTTAATGAATAAGTCATTAATAACTTTGTGACCTAATCTAAAAACTTAGCAGTACTCTGGTGGTTTATTTTACATTATTCATTATATTATATAGAAATATATAATTCATTGAATGATTATATTAATCATCCGAAAAATCTTTGTGAAATAAAGATAGTAATTTATAATCGAGAAATATATTCGTCGGATTTTTTTTCTTTTAACTTTATTTTTATATTATATTTTATCAAATAAAACTAAACTTAAAATTTTGAATTAATAAAATAATCTAACAATAATAATATAAATAAATATTAAAATAATTTTGATAAATTTCGAATGGATGATCGTTCAGGTTTTTACAAAAAAAAAAAAAAAAACTGAATACTTTTGTAAACTGTAGTAAATTAAGTCAATGTAATTGTCTTTAAAATATAAATATGCATTTTTATTTTCTTATTTCAAAATAAAATATTATAATCATATTCCGTTGTTTATAATCAAATATTTTTTAATACAATTTAGTGAAATTTTAATATCTCCATCAGATATTTTATTTCCATAACTTAATTACTCTCAGATTTTAAATAGTATAAATAAAGCAATATAACATTTTTTAAGTGATTTAATATTTTTTTTTTATACTTTTTTAGGTATTCAATTTCACTTTTTGTAAGCATAGTTTTTTTTATTATTATTATTATTGATCACAAAACAAAAACATCGACAGCAAAGGCCATTAGTTACAGAAAGTCAAAAGATATGCACGAATTAATGTTTACAACGATATTTACTAAGATGAGTTATAAATAAAATGGGATTGTGCATTTTTTTTGTATATAATCGTATAATTTTGGAGTGTTTTACAAAATTAAAAAATCTGAGTTATTTTTTGGATTGAGACCGAGTGCGGAGTCCAGGTTGTGTGATATCCTGTGCTCAACTCATTCTTGGTTGTACAATAAACACTCCGCAATTATGTGTTTGACTGTTAACATAGTTCTAAAGGTTTGACATTATACGTATCACCTGGTGATACGTATACCCAAAAGGGAAGCTTTATTGAGTATGCAAAAAGTTTTTGAAAATAATGAGAGGGGTTTGATGCTTACAAGATAGCTAAGTTCAATGTTAATTGGCTATGAGCAAGCTCGCTGAGACGAAAAGGTTTTAGGTGTTCATTTATTGTTATACAAGAAAATTTTTGAATTAGTTCATCAACGGTAGGTACATTTGTCCGTAAAATAAACATAGAAACGATTATTGGAAATACGAGATGCAAACGATATTTTTTATTGGTGTAATTTTGCAGAGGGCTTTTATGTATTCTATTTGGGGTATATCATTGATAGTGTTTAAACCAATGGCTTGTTCTTTTTTGGGAAATTTAGTGTTAGCAGTGGTTTCGGCGAAAGTTTTTAATTGAAATGTAAATTGTATATTTTCTTCTTGGGAATTCATGATTGACAAAATTGCCGTGGCAAATTTATCGATTAATTGCGCTGGGATGCACGGGCGGCTTAATTAAGTAATATTACGGGTTAAGATAAAGAGTTATACATACCTGCCCGATGGTTAATGTCAATGTTATGATGATATAAATTATACATATAGTGCTATCGGAAGCTAATAAATATGTAACACACATGTGTCTTGGACGGAGGTCGAACACGTACTGTAAACATAGTTTATATTAAAGTGTTAACCAATTTTTAGTACTGATTTTGATCGTCGAATACCTTATATTTGTGTGATTGTTGTGTAGTTGTATGAATATTATCGTTAAAAAATATCAGTTGTCATTAAAAATATATTATATATTTACTTTACTTTTTCAGAATATTTTAATAATATTAGAAGGTTAATGTTATAAGTTTTTAGTTTTTTTTTACGATTTTTAATGAATAAAATATTTCATACTGTATACCTAGGTAACTGTGTTTGTAATTATTTTATTTTTCGTAAAACCGACGATGACCTATAAAAATATTTGGGGCATAGTAAATCACTCAGATACCTAATTAACATAATATTTTGTATAAACGTTACAGCTTCAGTATTGTTTATGTTCAGGAAAAATTAAATTCCTCAACAATTATATGAACGTCTGTCGTTGCCATTCGACTCAAGTTTCGTTTAGACATGAATAAAACTATGGAATATATGTAGTCGGAGCATCGGTGAAATTTTTGTTGTCTGATACAAAAACTTCTCCAGTAAACAAATTCTCCACAAATGGAAAGTTATTATATTTCTCGAGAAGTTTTCTACACCACGATTTGTTTACCGAAAATCGCAAGTGAATAATACATATTTAAACTCCGTTTTCACGATGTTCGTTTCGAGCATAACGATAACAATTATTAGCCACGATAGCAATATACATATATCACTATATATATATTATATATCTTGCATATTTATTTACTCGTGCATAGCCAACCAAAAGGAAACCCTCTAACCACCTTCTGACTATAGTTTACAACTTCTATAATTACCTACAGGTGATTTGCCTAGCATTATAACCTCCATTGTTTTTCTTTAATAACGAATTTATTTAAATGTTAGTTTTTGATACTTTAGAGTATATACTTAAGGATCATGTTATTTATAATTATTTAGTTTTTTATAATATTTAAATTTTAAATTTTCAAATTAAAATGTCCATTTTTCCTGTAAGTCGTAAATCAAATTTTATTTTTGAAAATGTAGATCATAATTATTTTCTAAAAATTCTTGTAATTTACAATGGTTTACAAGAAAAAAGTAAGATTTAGATTTTAAATAAGAAGTTTTTACTACCATAGGACACGCCACACGCCACACGCCTTCAATGGAATAAAAATAAAAATTCATGGTCTACGAGCACACATAAAAATTCTAAAAATCCGAATTTGAATAAATTTATGATTAAAAAAAAACAAATGTGTTGTGTTGCTCTAAGAATCAACTTATATATAATATTGTATGCTTGATGGAAAAAAATTATAATTAAAAGTATTTATATTTATATAAATGTAGTTTTTATCATTTTGAGTTTAGAAAAACCTGCAGGAAAGAAGATGTATATATAAAATATTATGATCAATTTTTATTGTGTATGATATACAGTAGGTAAACGTTTTTAAGTGTATTGGGAAAAAAGTTATCGATGGAGACAAAACCGATGAGGCGATAAATTATCACATAATGGCGGTGGTGGTTTGGGGCTGTAGAATGGTGCAAATTGGAGTTTGTAATTTTCCCACTAAAACGACAAGTAAAAGAAAACTGCGTTGGAAAGGGGAAGGTGCGGCAGTTATTAGATACTATTACTGTGAAACGAAGCCGAAATGGGAGCTGTAATGGCCGCAATGGGGCTAGCGAGCGAGGAAACGAGTATCTATATAGGCACACCGCTGAGACGTAATTAACAGTATGGGGAAAACACTTGGCATCCCTCTGCGGTGCCTTAGTGCGAATGATTCGTTTGGTTCTGCGTAATTTTTGATATAGTTTGTCTATTGGTGTAGCAGAGCTCGAAGTCGGGGGAAGGATGATAAAAAAAAAGCATTAAAACCGTCTTCGCTACCGTTGTTTAATATTACGCATAGTTATCGTATTAAAATTACTATAAAATAATATGATAGTAATAATAATAATAATAATAGTACCTAATAACAATAATACATGGCATACATAAACATCCATGGTATAACTATACCTAATTTAATAATAATAATGACAATATTAAGAGCGAGATGAGAAAAATAATAATTTGGGTTTTATTAAAATTAAGTTGGTGAAATAATGAGGGGTGGATAAACTAAGATACAAAATGAAATCTCTATTATAAATTTATAAGTTTTGAATACAACGATAATCCATTATCAATAAACTGTCTCATAGAACTGGAGATGTAAGTTGATTGGTGGTAATGGAAGGGTGGAAGTTATAATGAAAGTTATCCTTATCAGTTATCACTAGGTTGTAATGAGCATAAAATACTCCCTACAATTTACAATTTGCAAATAATAGCGAGCACTGTACTTATTTGATTGTAATATTTTAGAAAATAAATCTTTTTTTGAACAGCCAATATTCTTCAGTAAAATATTCCGTTTCGGAATAATTGAAATTAAAAATGTATGATGTTATTTAGAAATGTCAAACAGTGAATAATATGATTTTTTGTGATTTATAATTGTCGTGAAAAATTATTTAATAAAACGTCCAATAATTTTTATCTGAATGATTGTTAACTATTAAAATAATCATTCTGTATAATAATTCATAGTTATTTAATATATTTACTACCAACACTGTTTATACAACCATCGGGCTTTTAAAAGACTCATAAAGTATCGAGACAAGTGTCCTCTGGCGCATTTAGTTAATGGTTTTTTTTTTGTTCCACAATCTTTTTTTCAAGCTAATATAGCTTTATTATTATTACGCAAGTGCGCATCTATATTGCATATTTATTGTATACCTATGGTGGTGGTATTTAAGTATATTTTATAAACTACTATGTTTATTTTTTTACAATTACAAAAATTTATTTCTGTTTGAATAAAATACAGAACAGATATTATTATAATTGATGGTTTGAATTTTAATTTGATGTAATTCTTATTTGCTTTTTTAAATTTAAATTTTTGTTTCACATTTAAGAAATTTACAATATTATTGTTAGCTGACAAAACAACTGATGATACATATACTTTTTAGTTAGAAATGTTAGAATGCAGTTATTTTGATTCCTAAGTTAGTAGGTATATAATCTATTAAATACCAATGAAGTTAGTTCAAATGAAGCGTATGGACCGCATGTGATTTTTTTCCAAGCTGTGAATTCAATTTAAATTTACCTCACAAAAATAGAATTAAGTTCATACTTGATAGATTACAATGTTTAGATTATTCAAATAATATAAGATAGCGCAATACTCAATTTCCATAGATCAACTGTGTTGTTTAAAAATGTATTACATTGCATGCCTCACAGACCCACAGTATTCTGTTTGCAACATTTATTGTAAATTTGTCATTTGAATTGTTCTTTTTCTGGCGGCTGCAATACATTTTGCGATATAGAAATATTAAAAATTTAGTTAAATCGTTGTATGAATATAATATACCTGCCAGGTTTCATGAAAGATATTAACTTTAAATGTAATGAAAAATGTTCCTGGAAATTTAAAGATTATTAGTTGAAATTCATTTTCAAATTTTCCGTTTTGATAATCGTTGACCTTTTAGTAAATGGTTTCCGGTTCTATTAATAATATTACATTAAATCGTTTTATTTTATCATTATCATGGCTTTGTGTATCTGAATTAACGTTTCCGAAATTTCTTTTGTTCTTTTAACAATGATTCTGTTGAATCAATGATGTCCCTGGCCTATTTAACAATATACTGGAGTACTTATGTGATTCGTTTTGAGAGGTGCGTGTAACAGATTTATTCTAATGAACTATGCACTCGAAATTGTATAATTGGATTTCGTAACTCCATGGGTTAGTATGTACGTATTTATATGCGTATCATAATACAATAAAATCAATAAATAAATATTTCGTTATTATATTAATACGCATAATCGAAGGAAATATTCATTAGTAATGTTTATTCGACCATTTGTTTGCATTGAAAAAGTAAACTTATACCCGTATTCATTATGATGATTTTTATTGATAATCATCGTCTGTAGTATGTTACTGTTGATTTATTGGTATCATTTTGCGTTCGAACAATGCAATAAAATTTCTCCACTATTGACCATAACGCCATATATTTTTATTTTGAGTATATAAACCACACTGACTTGATTGCGACTTTGTTATACTTTCACATACCAATTTTAATAAACCTTCATTATGTTGTTTTATTATTTACAATATAGTTCGGTATACGTATAATATACTCGTACTTGATTATTATATAATTTGATAACCTACCATAATATTCTCAAATCGATAAAATATTAAAGCATAACATTTTTGCCACGTTATTACATTTTTGAGATCCCGTTGTCGCATCATATTTTTAGTTTGACATGTACGAATCAAAAGGTTTAATTCTTCTATAAAAAATATGTTTATGAAATTGTATAAAACCATCAGAATTATGAATTGAATTAAAATCAAATTAGCTTTTGGATTATATATAAAATATATGGCAGTGGTGTGTAATCTGTATCTATAAGTTATAATTTTTGGGTAGGAACTCAGTAGCGTATAATTTGTATAAGTATAACGCTTGGATTTTTATTGACAGTATGTAAATTAACTATTTAGCTTTACCTGTCAATTCTTATTCCATAGAAATAGATATCTGAAGTTTTGAAGTCTGTAACTTTATCAACTAAAAATCTAAATATATTTAATTGGAATTTAAAGTTACATAGATCGATTTACAAATTACTATGTAATAAACTAATATTTAAGTATAATATGAGTACTTTTTATCATATGGATATTAATAAACTATAATAATTACTGTATTGTACGAATAATAGAAACAATATATTATACTATAGCTATGTATAGAATTTAAAAAAATAATGTTGCACTAAGAATAGATACCTTTAGCTGCATTTTAGCAATGAAATTAAAACACGTGTATTTTATTCATGTTAATAATTATCGACTTAAAATATTATGTTATGTTCAGTAATATTATTTAAATAACCTTTAAATTTTAATATTAGTGTATTATTATTAGTTTTTTTATAAACAATACTATTTTTCACGAGAAATTGCCCTCATCCAAAGTGATTTAAATAAAATATTTGAACTGTATGCAACTTATAGTATCACTCATTTTGAATACTATATTGTATTCATGTACGTAGGTTATACAATCACTAGAATAAAAACAGTTTTGAGTTTATAAAGTTAGTGAAATTTTCCTGGACGTGATTTTTTTTAGCGTGTGCAATTTCTATTTTCCAATGGTAATTTTAAGAAAAGTTACCCAATATAGTGTAAATTTATTAAAAAAAAAAAGGTTACATCAATATTATACAATAATGTTTTCTGTTTCATGAAATTTATTATATTTGTGTACACATAATATGAACTTAAAAACGACTTTTCACGTGTTGTATGATCTAATTTCATAAAATGGATATGATTTTACTGATACGTTTGGTTACTCTGTGGATTTGACACACATGGGTAATGAACAGTTATTGAATCTTACGAACATCCTACCTAACCAACTGCAGTTTAAGATATAATAATATGTATTTTTTTGATATTTTTTATTAATAATTCGTGCCTAGTTTTAAAATAATATTCATAAAAATAACAATACGTAGTTTGGTTTAATGTGTAACATTAAGGAAGGTATTCATTATTTCCATATTATTTTTCATCGTTGCGGTGATTGAATACGACTGATTTTTATTTTTAAATGTATTATTATTCTATATTATCATATAACATACACAATATCATAGTTGAACTCCTACTCAATGAAATAAAATAGAAAATATTATAGAGTAAATAATGCTACATAAAATGTCAGCTGTGTCTCCGTTTGCACCGAAAAATAATGAAAAAGACGTAAAATAAATTACAGATAAATTTAGTTATATTTTATTCTTTCATATAACTACATAAGCCTTTGCAGAAGCCTTATATCCTGTATATATATATATATATATATATAATACTGATATTAAACGTGGGCAGTAAATTGGGTTGGATAACAATTGAGATTGAGATTGCACCAAATGAACCCTTCACACACCCTCCATCTGTAGACAGAAAAAGTTTTGGTCGTTGGTTCTCGTCCAAAAAATTGCACGCCCATAACATTCAGCAGGTCGATCTATCGCCTTTTCATACAAAAGAACGAAACGTTTAATCAGTTACTGTATAAATGAGCTTCTTGAAGAAAATTCTTAAAGTAAAATTTTTTTTTCAGCTTAAGAAAATCTAAGATAAAACGTAATTTTAGAAAATTAGACAAAGTTTGGCATTATAATAAAAACAACGAAATGTTTTGTTAAATAAAGTATAAATGTTTTAATTTAACCACATAGCCTTTGTACCTAAACTTACTTGTATAAAATATTCTTGGAACTATTACAAACATTTTCGTATAATTATTATTTAATTTGAATGTAAATTTACACGTAGTATTGCTTATATAGTAGTTGTTACTTTGAATTTTAATTTCGCTTTCGCTTTAGATAGACTTAGTTGGGTAATATTATTATGTTAATAAAAACAATAATTAATTTTATCTATTCGCATATTATTTTAACTTCATGGTCGGTATGGGACCGTATAAACTGTTATGTTGGAATTAATGTTTTTTAATATTACTTAATGGAAATTCATTGGTATTAATCTGTATGATTAACGATTTAGTAATACGATTTAAAATTATTGAAATTGCCTACTAATACTATAATTTTATATCGTATTCTATAATTTATAGAATTGTATATTAATGATTTTAAATAAAATTAAACTATTTTCATCGGAAATTCCATTTTATCGTGATAATGTATAACTTACTATACTACTATAGTGTTGTTTTAACGATTTGAACCTTAGAAAAATATTACTTGTGTGCAGCTCAAGTAGGTATTGTTGGGATAAATCGCATTTCGTGTGCGAAAGAACTAGTTGGTTTTTATAATGGTTTTGTTAAAGTATGTGTCGGAGCAGGGTCAATCAGACCACGACCGGAGTTTTTTTTTATTAATGGTGTATTTGAAACAAAGCCAATCAAATACATAACTCGAACCTTTGTTAAAACACGAACAGCTCTTCTTTCATTTATTTTTTTACCTGGTACACAATAAAGTACTAAGTAGAACTGAAACAAGAAATATAAAACGTGTATGGGAATAAATGAAAATGTTTAAAAGTTATTTATATCATGGTTAACGAATACAGTGGCAGTTTTTATTAATAATAAATATAATATAGTTATGGGCTTCTTGTTAACTTATCAAATAACACAATTATTATATTATTTAGTGTGTGAGACATAAAAATGGTATTTGCATAAAAATAATTTTGATACTTAAATATATTTCATTTGATTTGTATTAAAATACAATGGTACAAAAGTTATTTTTATATGTAGATATAAATATTTATCATATTACTATTACGAAGATAAAAATAAAAATACAGAATTAGACGTTCAATGATAAGATTATTGATATTAATTCAAACAAATCATGGAATTTGATTCAAATAATAAATCAAAATAACTATTGTACGTTAATATGCCGTTAATCGTCTGTTAAAATCATTAAAATCATTAAATCCTATTATACTTTTTATTATAAAAAAACAACATAATAGTTGATTTAAAAAAAAAAATATATATATTTAATCTAGAGTAATATATAAATAGGGATTGAATTAATACTCTAAGAGATTAACTTATAAATACGAAATTTGTTTTGAAACAATTGGAAGGTACTTCAATGTTATAAACTTATAAATTATACAAACAATTGTGTTCATTTTCATGTTTCCGATAGTTTTTGTTTTCAATTAAATTTATTAAAATCTCGTGATTGGGGCATTAAGATTGTTACATTAGATTGCTGAAATAAATTGACTTATCTTTCTCTGCGTATAGCAGTTATAGTGTCGAAGACATGTTTGTGCTAGAACGCGGAAACCGGAAGCTGATAATGGCTATTGGCGACTGCAATACTGAACTCTGTCCCATTTCCAGTCGATGTTCCCAAAGTTTGGCCAACCCTAGGTGAATAATCACATATAATCTGGACTGTAACACAAGCAAGGTCAATAGAGAACGACATGATATTCTCCCTAAAACACCATATTATCCAACACCCTTAAAATATAAAGTAAAAAGTTTTTTTTTTTTTATAACTTGGCAGTCGGCTAACCCTCATCCCATCTCTGGCCAAAGTCCAGTTTTTAAAACGAGAGAGAAAGAGCGAGAAACCGAGAAAAAAAATAAAACGGAAAGGTATATGTATACGGATTTTGGACTTTCGTTGTGGAGGTCAACTGTACCGTAATAGTATTGGATCAATAATCGGGGCACTCATTGTTACAATGTACATCATTGTTAAGAAATATACCTATTCCTATGGAAGTAGTAGGTACTATATATGTATATGTGAATTTAATCTATGAAAATATTATATATGTAGGTACCAGCTAGTGTACCACCTATATACACTTTCTCATTTTTATTAAATAAAACAATAATAATAACATTAGTAATAGTAAAAAATGTAATAATGTAAGTAAGATTTGTAAAGAGTATTGCCGGGGGATTAGAATACATTAATCAAATTTATCATTAGCCTTTTGGTATACATATAGGTGGTATATCCATTATATGAAAACATAATTATATATAATATCAGACCGATGTATATACATAAATATACTTCTTCCATTTAATTTTTTGACATTTCCCGTGCACCGATATAAAACTTCCATAGTATTTTATTATATATCATCGTAATTTAATGATAAAGTACGTTCATATTTTTTTCTTGTTAAACTTGTCGTACATATATACTGTATACGATTTATAAAATAGACTTACTCATACGTTAGCCAACACACCATTACATTTTCATTTCAAATGAGTTATCTGACCCGCTTTTATCTTATTCTAAATTAACTAGTTTTTCGCGGGAAAAAACACAATTAAGTTTCGGGCTCTTTGAACTAAACTTTTCGCTAAAGCTTGTTTTTTTTTCTAAAGAGATTGCAAATGAACACACATCTTTAGAAACTTGAAAACGCTTATCGTTTTATTGTTTTTTTTTTTTTTTTTTTTGCTCGTTTTCAAACGCAAAATACGGTGTGGAGAAAAAATAAACTTAAAAGAGCGTCGAAAGATAGATAACAGAAAAAAAAAAGAATTGAAAAGATTTTTGGTTACAGAACACAGTATACACACTAACTTAGTAGCAATTATTATTCGCGTATGAATGAATCGCGAGCTTCACAGCCGTGGGTGTATGATATATATATATATACATAATATATTTGAACGTTGACACACGAGAGTCGAGCGCGCGTGCCTTTTTTCTCGTTTCCTTATGATTTAATTTCAAGTTTGAAAATGTATGTATAGCGCGGTGTACACACTGCAGTGTATACGTATTACGGAACCGCACACTATATATAGGTGACGCGTGCCGAGAAAAGTCACACGAAATAAAATAATATATTATTAAGTTATCGTCCTGCCGCCACCGTCAACAATCGCACCAAAAACTACATATATAATATATATATGCCTACCCATATCAAAAATACATTTTAGTTTACACATTATATAGGTATACGTTTGAATATTATAATATCACACACACACATACAGTTTCATAATATTATATTTGCACGCGAAGTCTCTTGTTGACAAACAATCTTGTGAATATGTAAATCATACACACCATTCCGATTCGAGGGTTTTCGAGTTTCACTTAGGTAATTAAGATGTACGGCGTACGTTTTATACTATGCCATGTTTGTTCGTTCGGATATATATTATATATATACCTGTACGCACATATACGAATCTCCTCCCCGCTCGAGTTTATCGTAAACGCCATTAAACACTCATACCCGACCCTCCCCCCCCAACAACCTACTGGTAGTTCATAAATCGTATACTCCAGTGTATACAACAGCAGTTGAGTAGTGTATAATGTAATATAAAATATATAATATTTACGCGCGGGATGTGTCGCAAAATTATTATACACTGCAGAACCTTTGCTCATTTCGAAGTAACGCGTCTCGTGTACACGAATAAAACCGTAATGGTAATTATTATTTTACGCGAGTCTATCTCGTCGACTGAGAAATAATATTACTATCAAAATATACGAGATGATAAATATATTTTTTTTTTTTACAGTTCGGTGGCTGATATCCTGCGAATTCAACACGTATCATGTAAGTACAGCGGAGCGTTTATACATATACGTAATGCGTATTGCTATTATATATGTACAGTGAAAAACAAATTATATGTTCAGTTGATTTTAAAACTTAAAACTTAAATGCAGGGTGATAGTGTGTCAGTGTGTGGTATACATACTACATATACACAGAGTTTCTAGTGGTTCTATAGATTTCTTTCTTGTTATTAGCATTGGTCGTTAACTTGTACTTTAATATCGTGAAAATAATTTCATTTTTATTTGATTAATATTGTATGTGTGTGTGTGTGTGGGGGGGGGGGGGGGTGAAGGGGGGGATTGCTGTGTTATTGTTTTATATTCAAACGATTTATTTACTTTTACTTTAATGGTCATGGCTGGAGTTCGGTGTATGTGTAATATTTTTAAAAACTATAACGTTTTTAGTAATGGATTTTTTAGTATTTTTAATTTTATTATATCAATAAGTTCGATGACCTTGTATGTCAGAAACACTTTAAAAAAAAAAATTTTAGTATTTTGATGAAAAGTAGTGTGAAATGTATATTTCAAAAATTTTACATACTGGAAAAATTATCAACATACTATTTTTCATAAAACCGAATACCTACCTATGTTACACGTGGGTTAAGGTAGAACCCCATTTGTTATCTACTCAAAAAGTATATAATTTTAATTTTAGATTGGGTATGATTGCGACAAAATATATTTAGTTCACTTATTTTTGTTAATTTAATTTTGAAATTTAGCTATTTATATATATCATTAGCATTACAAAAATGTATGCTCTGTATATTTTATAATAATGTTAGATGGTAATTATATTTTAGACCCAGTATTTACGTATATTTTTATATGCGTGGAAATTACAATAATCCAATTATCATAGGGAGTTGTTAATTTATACTGTGCGTACCAACTGATTAATTGTATTGGCATTGTAAAATTTGTAATACGATTTCCAATTATTTAAATATTCATCCATATAATATGGTTCTTGTAATACACCACATCATAAAAACTGGAAAAGAGGTAACATTAAAAAATAAAAAAACATTTACAAACAACACATACCTACGTTTTGTAAGTTATATATGCAGCATCATTGTTATTATAGGTACTTATAAAGTTATAATGTCTTATACTTCAGTACAAATTTTGGAGTTTTAAGGAACCATACAAAAGAACATTGAAAATAAAACAATAAAGCTCTAACAATCATAAAAAAATTTTTGTTTATATTTATTAATGTTAATGTAAAAAAAACTTTCTACATCAACTCGTGAAGTGTGAATTCAATTTTATTTAAAAAAAAAAATAATAAATAATTTTAGTATGTGTATACGAATATTTTTTAAATATAACGAATTCATTAAAATTGGTTAAAATTCTAAAATACCATTAAAAATAACGAAAAAGAGAATATAGGTATTTAAAAATTATCTTAAAAGTGGAATAAAATGATTAATTTAAATGTAAACATTTTATTCTATTAAGTCATATGAATCACATTTGTGGCTGATAAAACTTCGTTTTTAACTGGTAAAATAAAGGCAAATGCTATCCAAGTTCGTACATTAGATATAACATACCATTATCAGACAGTTTCCATATCGAAATAAACAAATTAGATATATTGTATGGTACATAATATGTAATAATACATAAAAAAAATCTGAATAAACTTCGAAAATCAATTACACAAACAAAATATGATTTTGTTCTCATAATTTATTCTATTATGTATTTATGTCATTGTTTAAATTTGTGTAACAAGTTTATTAGTATTTCATTCGTGCAGCTATTTAATAAAACTGTAAAAATCATTTTTTTACGTTCTATCTTAAATAATTGTGAACGAAAACATGGCATTTCATTTTTGAATTAACGTTTCAACTTATTGAATTTCGCATAACTGCAGTACCTATAAGATAGCCATCGAATGTTAACAAAATCCGTTAGCGAGTGAGTTTTGTATGAACATTTTGCACGTGTGTATATAAAATGGTTAAAATATTCCCGTATGATGTAGATTTGTTTTTTTTATTTTAAAAGCATATCAGCTCACTATTTGTTTTCTTTCTCTAACCAATGTGCAAAATTGCGAAAATAAAAAAAACTTAAAAATATTTTTGGATCAATTCAAAATTGCCTATTTGTGAACTGATTATAAGAACAATTTTGATGGTAAAAGATTTATTTAAGTCAAGTAGTTTATTTTTAAAATTTTTTTTTTTTAAATTCAATATTTTTTTAGTTAAATTAATTTGGAACTTATTACATTTTTTAAAAATATGATTTTTGAGAATTTGATGAGTATATTTCTTAAATTATTTACTTCTCACATAATATTAACAATCTTTATCATACGTTTAATTGGCATGATTTTTTTTTCGGATCTTACTGAACCACCTTGTATAAGTTTTAAGCGTTTAAATTATTACAGTTTAAAAATACTTTTTTTTATATTTTATTAGAAAATATTTACAATCTGTAAACAATTAAATTAAAAATACTTATACATTTTATACAAATTAATATATTGTAAATATAAACTTCGGGACACAAGTAATGTTCATCATAGTTTAAATTTTGATAATAGATGAATTCGTTCTAATATTAAAAGTAATTAATCAGGATTAGTTTTGCTAAACATAAATTTGCACGTGAGTTCGAAAGAGAAAACAAACGGTACGCCGCGACATCCACCTAAAAGTTTAGACATTATGATCGGTGGAACTCAATAAAGGTCAGTCGTATGAATGATATAGTGCAGGCCGTTTTTGGTTTAGCTTTAGGACAAAAGCCTCGGGATAGCATGCATTTGGTGTATTATTCTCCATAGTAGGTAGGACGTATTATAGAAACATGTCGGTCACTAGACCCGACTACCCGACTGCAGTGTCAGTGTGTGAGTGATGACATTCCGGCGGCGCGCGGCGTTGCAGTGGCTGTTGCACCATGTCCATGTCGATTTTGCCTGCCATAATCCAATCGACTGTCGAACGTCTACAGAAATCGACATGGGTCCGACCCCTCGAACAAAGCTTGCTCGCACACGTACACACACGACCAATGTAATATACAAATGGGACCAATAGTTTCACACAATAGTCGCGGCGACTGATACGACTCCTACGATTATATAATATATATTATGTAGAATATAAAACTAATGGACATTTTTACAGTCGTCTCACAAATTCCTTTGTGTACACGCATACGCACGGAGTGCTCTTCTGACCCCTCTTCACACCACAACCACGTCGTTTATACTTGAACGAAGACTCAACAAGCTGAAAGTCAACCATTAAGGATTACTGGTTCGAAACTTTAAAATCACTTCTCGTTTTTTGGGCACTGTTTTGAGATGATTGGGCTTTTGAATACATTTTTTGAGATTTTTCTCATTTAAGTTATAAACGTTGATATGTATCGTGATCTTGATTATCTGTAGTAGTGTTATACTTATGAATTACTCGTGTTAGAAAGCAACATTTCACGGTTTTTTTTTTTTTAATTAGTATACCTACCTATTTATTTTAAATTTATGGTACAGATGGTATTTTTATAAGAACGTATTCTTAATTTATTAAAGTTATTACTGCTGAAGATAAACCGAGAGATAAGTTAATATAAAATACACATTTTGAATTCTTAAAAATTTGAAACCAACATGAATTTAATTAGTTATTTTGAAAAATTTATATAATATCATAAATTCTGTTTTAAATTAAATTTTAAACTTTCAATTTAGTGTATCAGATAACTCAATGATCATAATATGCAGGTAGGCAGTTGATTTATCATTTCGCTATCGGTATGATTAGATACAAATAATATTTTCCCCAATCCTTAGTTTATCCAATAAAAAAAAATTGGTACAACGTTGATACGATCACAAGGTCTTAAAAAATAGATTCACTTAGGTCACTTTTTATTTTTTTAGTCTTAAGTTACATAATAATATATTTATTTAAATATAATTTAAAAAATCAGTCTAAACTTTGTATATAACTTACACATACGTATACCATTTTCGTGATATATCGTGTCATCACATCCGCAACCGCAGCTGGCGTTATGTTAATATTCCTAATAAACTTATACGGTGGGTTCACGATGCACATATTATATACAGAGTGATTCTGATAACTGAGAATATGAATTTTTGTATTTTGCAAAGTAAATTTCACTTCAAAACTATAATACCTACTGTACACTTTGACAAGTTAATGTGTTTAAAAAAAAATTATTTTTAGTATACAAATATTGCTAGACGGTGTAAGTTTTTATTTCAATCGTTTTTTTTTTTTTTTTTTTAGATTAAGTATAGAATAGTTTTCTAAAAAAATTTTGGTGAATCATAAATATTGCAGCACATTAGGTAATTTAATAGATAATTGTTTTTTTTTTTAAGTATTCAAAGTTTTATTAAGTACGAGTTACGTATGACTTGATCATATGCACCTAAAAACACTTTTGTTTTTAATAAAATTTAGTCCAAATGATTTAAAAACACAAAATTTAACTTTTAAAATTATTACAACTTACGTCTATGGATCTTCCTGTATATGTATTGAACTAGTAAAGTTATATATAATGCGGTGCTATATAGTGTTGCACAATATAATAACGAGACTATGATACCTACGTATAATATTATATTATAGCAAGATGCGCGTTTTTCCCAGCTACAGCATAGAATTTTTTTTTTTTGTGAAATTTATGCGAGACAATGTTGGCGAGGAAGGCGCGCGAGAGGTGTCGGATGCTCCGTTGGTCGATTTTTAATGCGGTCTGTAGCTGCACCTCCACCGCGTTTGTTTACGTCTTTATGAACTTCCTAACGAGTTTCTCGGCTGATTTACATGTAAAACGCGATGTAAATCACTGGCTATTTAATACGGTCGAATTAATATGTATACAATATATAGAACTCCATCGAAGTAAATTGAATGCCGGCAAAGCTACCTCTGTATAATATAGTACAATGGTATATATATATAATATTATATAGGTGTCTGCTATATAGTATTGTATACAGTTTGATTATAACATAATTATTTATAAGTAATGTATAATATATGTCAGCAGAGACAGATAGGCTATCATGTAAAACCTCTATAATAGTAAATTACAAAAATAATGTGCCAACTTTGTAGACCATATTTCTTATTTCTCATATTTTATTATTTTATACCTATGTATATTATAATATATCTGTTTCAATAACAGTAACTTGCCCACAAACATTTGCATTACATTTTTGCATACATTTATAGGTTCAATATAAAAATAGTTTTTATTATCAACTTATACTATTGATTATAAACGGTGTTTTGCCCTCATCAACTACTCATACATCACAATATCAATTATTTTTATTAGATATTATTTGTGGTATACAATGATTAAAAAAATACCAGGCAGGACCTCTAAACTAGATTATTTCATGCAGATTTTCTTCTCCAGACTTACAGTTAAAAGAAAAACTATTCATCACGTCATAATCATTTAGAAATTGTAGTAAATAAATTAAGGTGGGTAGAACTAATTTTTTGACTAATCTTAAATTCATTTATAAATTTCATGAAAAAAATTGTGAATTTGAGGCTACTATTACTGTTATTGCCCTGGCCCATAAATCTCTTATCACGATTACACCCACTCCTGTGTGTAAGCCTCAGCCAGTCAGTGAAAACTGGTTCACATGGTCAATGGTGACAAGTATTATTAAATTTTGATCTATCTATGGGGTATCTGTGATACCGTTCTTAATCTACACAATATATTATGTCAATTACAGAATAATAATTTTATTACTTTATTTGTTTTCTTGATGTATATACATATACTTACAAGTCACAAAAATCAATCAACTAAATAAAAATATTATAAAAGAGTTAAGAATATTTTGACAGCTGTGGATAGTTTATTAAATATACAGATTGAAAAATTTAAAGGACGTTGAATATAATATATATATGTTGGTATAAAACTTGACGACGTCGCGTCGCTGTCTTGGTGAAATTCGGTTGGTTATTATTACCATGTAAGTATAGTAGTAATAACTAGTAGATAACTTTTATGCACTATAAAATTCTGTTCTTCTCAGTACATTTCCCATCTAATATTTATATCCATATGGGACAACTGAAACAAATAATTTATAGGGTTATCGGGTTTACAATGAAAAATATCCTACTACGCAATTGTCGTGTTTTTATTGGTTTATATGTTTTTTTTGAAAAACTAAATGTTAAGTGCAACTTTCTCTGTAAGGTGATGTTTCTAATAAACGTATTGCGTAACATACAATAATAATATGGTGATCAATCACAATAAGTTAGAACATTTTAAAAATGTCTGTTTCATTTTATTTGTACTCGTATAATGCATACCAAGGCATAATAATAAATCGTCAGATTATTTGGTAGAGGACGTAACTCCAAAGATAAAAAATATTTTTTTATCCTTTTTATACAAGAAAATATACGCAATGGCTATTATTATTATTTTTTATATATTTTAATAATAACTCTTCAAGGAAAATCATTTCTAACTGTGTGGAAAAATCGTAATTAAAAAAAAAATCAAAACATCGACGTTTCAGTCGTTTTAAAAAATAATTTATCCTCAATGATAAAATTGCAAAAATTTGCATCTCAGACACTATATAGACATTTTTGACTAAAAAAAATACATAAAATTCTATTAAAAAGTCTTGTTTACATAAAACAGCCAAATGTTGTGCTTGTAACTATTACAAATTTATATAAAAATAAGTACATTGTCGATCCAAAATATTTGATTGGATAAGATACATAAAATATTATTTTATTTCCATAAAATGATAGATCAATAAGAATCATTGTAAATTGTTAAACAATCGAGGCGAAGAGCTTCAGCTGATGACTCGGTAACCCTCAGCCGATGACCAAAATCGATGTGACAATAATAATATATTATTTATGCATGTGGACTGGACAAGATATTGTTGACAACAACTGTCACACGGTCAAGTCGAATTACTTCGGGTTTGTTGTCGGGAGGTGAATATTATTTCGGGCGTGTTTGTCGGGTACCGAATTCCCTTATTCTCTTTGATAAGTTTTGGTACCTCGTCCCGTCCTCACGACCAGCCACCCCATTTGTCGGGTCCACACGCGAGCATTGTCTCACGACACAACATTTCACATAAACAATAATATTATGACGTCCGGAACGCGTTTGTCTTCGAACCACCACACACGCACTTCCATCGCCAAGGTTGGATCATTATTATTATTATTATTATCATCATCACTACTATTGAACAGGCCGTTTTGATTGTTTTTATTTATTCTTATAAACTTTAGCTTCGTTTTATTATTTATATTATTTTCGTTATTACTATTTTTTAACGTAGGTATATCGATGTGCACTAGTTATCCATCGTGCGGGTTTCAAAGTTTCACGCATAAATCGACAATTATTAATGGTGGTGCACAAACTAGCCAAGAATATGTCTTATGCGAATATTGTTGCAGCTCTTTTATACCGTATTACACCCGTGCACAGTTTATCGGTATACATTCTACTTATATGACCTTATTACTACTCTGGATCGTACATCCAATTACGTATAGATTTTTAGAATGCATATAGTATTATGAAAATATATACGTACGTTTCATCGCAAGATTCAATTAGTAACGCAAACGCATTCAATATTTATAAACAGGAAGATTACTTCATCAGCTATTGCTTGTTCACCTGCTGGTGGTTGTATAGTCGTAGTTTAATGTAGGTACACCGTTTTTAATCACGTTTTAAAGACTAATATATATGAATGAAGTTTTTTTACACCTGTATTATGTCATTAATTCATAATCCTTTGTACATATTTTATTGCTTTTATGTCTCAGTTATTAATAATCTAGCAACACAACCAAATTCATACTAAACACATTGATTATTAATGATATGTTAACATCCTGTTAATTGAACTAATTTCTATGTAATATATAAGAGAAGATTATACTTTGGTTAAAACTTAATAGGGTGCAAAATTTCAGTAATATTTCTCGTGTTAAAATATTGTATTTTCCTTCAAATGATTCCTAGTTTAATAACGTCGACGTTAATCGTGTTTCACGATTGTTGTTTCATTAACTTTGTAAAAGTATTAACGTATTTACACTTTTGAATTATAATTAAAATCTTTTAAAGTCTTAAATCGATAGAGAATAGAATCAAATCGTTAGACATATTTCATAAAAATTCGCTGTTTTTTTCATAAATAAAAATGTATTGCATGTGTACTATGTTTCTTAAATTTTGTAAGTATTAATAATATGTAAAAGGTAAAATATATTATTAAATAGGTAATTAATTAAATGTTTGGTTTTTAACATAATAACATCTTATACAATCCTATCAATTTGATCAAATTCGTTTGTGATCTGCTACTTATTAATTTAATTTAGCAAAGTTTATAATATTAAGATGATTTATGAAATGTACGTCCGTCGTATTAAATAGATGATGCATATTGGTTATTAATAAATAAAAGTATGTAAATATTTATCATTTTAAATATTATTTTTTCCAATAGTACGGTTTTAAAATCAAAAGTTTTTTTAAATGTCATTAATAAAATAGTTTCTTATTTTAATTACGTTTTATTTATTTCAATTCATTTTAAAATATTATTTGCTACAGTTCAAATAAATGTTTCGCTTTTTTTCTTTCTATATTTTAATTAATTTTAATATTTAAGGTCTACCTTACATTGTAAAACTTTAATTTGTTTTTAAAACGATATGAAAATGGTAAGATTCATAGAGCTTAAAAATGTGGCAAGAACTATTTTTATTTTCAAGAACCTATTACTAGCAACAATAAACTATAGGTACACACTAGTGATCATGGGTATCCAGTAACCACACGGGTGTGATTGGATTGAAATCGAATTTTTCTGCTTATATTTTCACATGTTTTCTACAGTAAATTACCCTTTCGAAAAATGTATAATATGGAAGAACAAAATACTGAATTGAAGACGTTTGCTGTATACGGGTTTAAAGCATATATCCTATAAAATTCGTTTGTTTTTTCTTTTCAAAGTAATTGTTCTCAGGTATACGGTTGATACGTTAACCAATATTATTATGACCACTCAAAGGACGGAAATCTTATGACTAATAAAATATCGTACACCTATATTGAAAATAGAACATTGACAAATATCTGTCGTATGTTTATTTGCTGTTGTTATTTATGAAATGCGCTAGTAATCGCACGAAATGAGACCACTACGCTGGCCAAGTGAACATTTGTAGACGTAACGTACTGCATGGTCTGCAGTGTGATGTGTGTGTTCAATCACGTTTATGGCAGCAATAAACATTGTTTACATGGTTATATTAAATTACAAAAATATAGACGTCAGTAATATATAATATCTTTATATAGTTTATACATGTTATGACTGTTATGAGTAAAGTTGGAAATTGGGCATTGTTTTGTAATGTCCTAAAATGTTGGGCAATGTAGTAATGCAATGTAAGAATGATCATTATAATACTGACATATTTCATACATTGGCTGAAGACTGTACGAGATTATCAGGGCAAAGTGTACCCTGTCTGGATTCAGGTGAGAAATTTTTAATAAATACTGCAGTGCGGTGCCACATTTATGTATCGAATGGTATATTGTAGTAAATTATTGTTACGTAATACCACTTACGTGTTATGATTGATAATATATTATGTGCTTACCTAATCATACAAAATATACGCGACGACGGTTGTTGATAAACGAACCGATTCATAATTTCAACGATAAAATTAATTCAAAATTAATTTATTATTCAATTCAAAATATACTCGTACCGTGGTTAGTCGATAATTATTCCAGAAAGTCGAGCGACGGTCTTCAGTTCGTTCAATTTATGAAGAATAGGAGTTTTCACCGTTGTATAAGATATTCACCAAGTAAAATTTATGTACTTAAAATACACTATGTAAGACCGGTGTAAATGCAAAAAATCATGTCGACTTTGTAACTCAATGTGCTACAATAGTTGTGCTTGTGATAATAAATAAAGTAATGTAATAATGTAATGGTATAACCCTATGTGTCCAACGTACCTTTTTTTAAATAATTAATTAATTATTTAAATAATAAGTATGAAATTTTATTTTTTAAATTTTATTAAATATTTAACCTACGATACCCGGATAATGTTAACTTGTTCCAACTTTGCCCGTGACATACACTGATTACCATTTAATCATTACAACTTTACAACTCTATTGTGTTTGTATTATTTTATACTTACAATTTAATATTTTTTTTATGCTTTGCGAAGAGTATAGCATTGTCAGTCGTTAAACATAAATATTATCATCGACACAGCATTATTATGGGCGTGACAGCTGTTTTTTAAATTTAATTATATGATGGCATACGGGTATTATGTGAATAAATCATTTTTGTAATGAATTTTCATTTTCATTTGCTTTATTTCCTAACAATATTGTACAACTATGAAGAACGTGTTTCCTATGTTAAGGGAAACGAGGTTGGCTATTTATTGAGACTATCATGTAAGCAATTTCTAGGTAGGTTGCGAGGCTACACTCTGATAACCAGCCCGTAGTATGAAAAGAATAAAATCAACCATTTCAAAGGTCAAAAACGACTTTACAAGAAAAACGATCACGACTCATTGGAGAGTAGAATTTTGATCTTTTTTATTTTTCCTCTTTCAAAAAAGAAATAAAATAAAACCTTATATAGGTCACATAGGAAATCCGATTTTTTAATTAAATTTAAATAATCCCAGTTAAATTCAAAAAACTCAACAATTTCAGATTATTTAAACATTTATTAAAAATATTTAAAGTAGAATTTTACAAATCAGAATCCAATGTGATTTGTATTAAGTCTGTAGGTAACTTGAATATAAAAAAATATCAAAATCTGACTATTTCACTAGACATGGAAGTTTTTCTTATGACGCATGGTTTTATAATAAAACTGAAACGACTTCTTTGCCATAATATTAAAATGTTCAATTTATTATTAAGTTGATAAACGTTCTGAACTTCTTGATCAGTTTTTTAGATTCATCGTGATCGTGTGGTCTGATTATCCGTTAGGTATTCCACATTAAGTAATAAAGTGATATGAACATGAACCAGTTATCGTCAATACATAATACAAAATATTATGTAAAAATAAAATCATGTTTCACGGCGTTATAGATAGTCTTTTAAGGTACACCATTGTCGTGTACTGTTTACTCAGTATTTAAAAAGTATAGTTTCATAAAAGTTTGATGATAGGTTATTATAATATTTATTATTAATTAGATGTTGTTATAATTATCATGACTTACATTATTCAAGAATTAAAAAAATAACTGAGAACGGATGAAAAGTATTAAAGTTTTAATTTATAATGATAAAATTGTAATTTTTATTCCAATTTTTAATTAATTATTTTTTGTACACGTTTTATTAAAATGCAATAGTTATTGTAAAACATTGATTTTACTGAATATTTTTACTATCATACCGAGTTTTTAAATCAAAAGTTTAATTCATTACTAACTTTATAACTCATCATTTGGCCACGGTTTTAGTTATTAATAAAACTCATGATTTTATTTTATATTTTTATATTAATATAATATAAATGCATTTATAGTTTATACTATTTTTTTTTAATACTCTGTATTCAATATCAGAATAATATAAAGATATGAGAATATTATAGTTTTAAAAGTATTTTAAGATTTATTTATCTAAAAATATAATTGAATATGTTTGATATCAATTCAAATACTTTTTACGACTTAAAATATTTATCGGTTCCGGTTTTTATCGCATCATACTTGAAAATGTGCATTATGAAAACTATATCTATAAATAAATATTTATGTTTGTACTATGATGATAATATTTATTAGAATAATGATACAATAAGACTATTCAAATGTTCGTACATTTTAGAGTGGTTACGCACATCAGAAATATAATTTCAAGTGATAAATATCGCATACAAATATAACATAATATCTATGTTAGTTTCTTTCTATTCATGTTTATTATGCATATTTAATATAATTATACATATAAATGTTATATTTTTAAATTTAAATCAGTCTTTTTTATATTCATATATCGTTAAGTTCTCATGAATTAATTTAGCATAATATTATACTCAATATCTGTTAGGATTTTGTTTTGTTAATATCAATTATCTTTATAAATTAATCATTGCACATTTTTTTATTATTAGGTATATTAACAGTTTTTTTATCTTATAATATAAAACACCTAATCTTTGTATATCTACATTTTGTATAGTTATCAAAGTAAAATATAATTATTTAAATAAAAAATTTTTTATATTTACAACGTTCATAAAAGATACATTGAACATGGTCTAGATTTATGTAATAAATTTATATACCATTCTGATGGATTGAGCAAATATGGTTTTTAAAGGAATATAATATATTATATTATAAATATTAGTATAGGTAGCAACATTATTTATTAAAAAATCATGAATACAAATTGTGTCTGCATAATATAGTTACGAACATTACAATATAGGTATATATATATATATATATGTATATATTCACTCTCTCAGAAATAAAATAAATAAATATAATTTTAAAATATTTATCTGTATATATTAAATTTTTTAGTTCCAATTATTAGTTATTATTATTAGTTTTGTAGTTAATTTGTTGAATCTTATATTATGTTTATATTTTATTAAAAACCTAACGAGCCCCACAAGATATCATTATAAAAACAGTTCAATAATATGATTAACATATATATCGGATGGTCGAATTAAGAAGTTTTACAATGCCTTATATCCTGATGCAAGTTTAACTTAGTCAAAATAGGTACGTAAATGCCACAAACAAAATAAAAAAATATATTCAAGCGAGTTTTAAACATAAACTGTAACTAACATAAACTAAAAAAATAAAAAAAATAATGTATATTTCTACTAATGAATTAGGACGATACATTTAGACGAACAGTCAATGGACCATAGTTCAATAAAATATCATAAAAAGTTAAATAACTATTATAATATTTGAAAAGTTTATCAATTATCAAATAACAAATATATAGAAAATTTTTTAAACTGTCACATCATTAATAATATTCATGAATTATTTCTGTCATATTATTTAGCATTTTTTATTTTAAACGTTTTAAAATTTGTATTATGCTTCTGAAGTTTTGTTACTCAATGGTCTCATCTTTATGTGTTTTATGTTATGAACTCTTTCTCTCCGCCAACCTTGTTATTTATTGTTTTTATTCACATGAATAGATTGTAATAAATAAAACACATTTTTTTAAACTTTCTAATTATTGAATTACAATGCGAGTAAAAACAGAAAAATCTTGTTTATTTTATAAGGTACCATGTTAATATTTCTATCCCAAAAAAATATTTCAAATAAATTGAATTATAAAAAAAGATATTGAAATTATTTCATTTTTTAGTTATCAATCAAATAATAAAACAAATTTTATTTTATTTTAAAATTTTTTTTTTTTTTTTTAGGAAACAAATTTTAATAAGCATATAAGCTTAATAAATAAATAAAAATTAGATCTTTCTAATATGCCGAAATCGTGTTAATTTTCATTTTACATTTTATTCATGTATAAGTTTAGTAGTTATTATAACTAATACTATTCATCAAGAGTTATTATATAATGGTATTTTATAGGAGGAAAAATCATGATGGGAAATAGGGAAATAGTATATAAAAAGTAAAAAGTATATACTTATCAGTTTTATTGAATTAAAATAATATTGTTCATTAAAAGGAGCATTAATCACGTGCAGTTAGTGACTGAACCAAAATTAATGAAAGACACTTGAGCATTTTTTATTCACGTAGGCACTATTTTAATTATGTCCTTTAGAGGTATCTATTTATAATTTGTTAATACGGTCTAGGAATTGTGTCATACAATTAAACTTGAATAGTTGCATGTCAACGATTAAAGGCTTGTGACAGATTAAAAGCCAACAGCTGCGCATAATATAATGGGGGAAGAGTCTATATACTATGTTGTATAATTATACAAGCTGCAGTACTGGGCGTATGATGTATTCACAAAATATCTAAAGATTACATAGTATTAAATTAAAAGCTTTGTATATTGTACACACGGAGCCTAATTCAAGTCTTGCGAGCAATTCAATTAACATCGTCTTTGTATTGAAGTATAATATAGAATCACGCTGTCCATTGATTACTTTTTTTATGTATATATATATATATATATATTCTATAAGTATAGCCGAGTTAATTTTCGTTCGGTACTTACTTTATATCGTTTCATCGTCCTACACTTCAATAAAAGTAATTTACGTCAATACTATTACCAGATCGACCAAATTCTTATACTTACACAAACATATAAACATATGTATTGACTGAGCTGACTAATACCTATAAAAGCAGTTTTAAGTTTTAGTGGTAATAAAATATAGTGGTGATTACGTATGAGTAAGAATTTGATGTTTTTAATTCCTCTTCGCATACATTTTTTTGTGAATAATTGTTTAATACTTTCTCGAGTTTGAACAATTTATAAATTTGCTACTTAAGTAATCGATATCGGTCTTTTCTGTCCCTATTAGTCCGTGTATTTTAATTTTTTAAATTTTTTTTGCTCAAAACTATTCATTTTTATAGTACCGTTAGTGTTTCAAAATTTTATATTCTATAACAAAATGTCCAATGTTGATTTGCTCTTATCTTTCCTGTGCACATACTGATCGGTTTATGTATCTACAGCAGCTAAAACAAATGCTTTAAGTGTATTAGCTATCAGCTGACGTCCAAATCATCATGTTATAGACCGCGTTTTCTTATTTTTTCTATTTGTTAAAATCATTTTTTTTCTGTTCTACGACATTAAAAAAGAAACAATTCAATATAAACGTCCACATTTTCCATTGTAGTCCATTTACACTTTGAGTGTTTCTTTTGCTTAGTAAATTGAGTCTCGGTTGAATGAAGTTTGTGGAAAAGAGCGATTCAATTTTTATAAACACATTTAAATGTCACGCCATATACGTTCCTATTGCGTACGAATTAAAATAAAAACCTTTGTGGTTAACTCCATTTTTTTCTTTGTATTTTTAATTACTTTCACCTTCCGCCGACATCACTTCTATATTCCATCCTTCGTAAATCTTTCACGAGGAATATTCATCGTCACACGCAAAGAGTTCATTCAACGGATCGCCGCCACCGGGACGTGCGATATATTATATTTACTTTGTTGAATGTGTATTACTCAAAATGTATATACTCGCGGGTGTGTTTGTGCAAGAGAAGTTTTAGTTAGCCGTTGTTTCAGTAAATTAATTATATTTCTCGTCACGTGAACGTAACCCAAGCCCAACGGATTGTACTTCACACAGCAAACGTCTGTGTGTGCACAAGGGATTTATACTAATTTTAACGCATTTGACTCCACGTAAAAAAATATATTAAAATAATACGTTTATGACAAACGTCCACAGGACGCGCTCATCCACTATTCGCAGGTTAGGCTAGTAACAAGCTAACGAGTAATTGTTTTTGTGCGCTGAATAAATATTATTACACTAAAAATAAAGCTGTTGAAATAAAAAAGTGATAATAAACTGCAATGTAACATAATGTATGTGTTCTATTATCACAGGCATTCAATGTTGTGGAAAAAATAGTGTCTTGGGCCGTTGTGGATTTAAAATGACTATAAAAAATAATTTGACAGGTTGTAGAGACTGCTTAATGTGTAATGCAACAGTAGATAGGTCAGAATTTATAGCTATAAATTAACTTATATGGGGGGGGGGAACTGGCAAGTAGGATCAAAGAATTAAGAAAATATTAATATTAATTCTGAGCCAGTGGATAAGATATCAAGGGTAATATTTTAATAATAATAAAAAAAAACTAAATATATTTAAATGCAAATAATATATGCATGGACGATCGGAGATGAGGAAAATAAATTTAACCACCACGACCATAATACGAGTGCTGCGTAACTAAATAACTAGGTAATAAGTGATAACCTTAGAACCAACTAAACTAAAGAGAAAACAAGTTGTAAGTTTTACGGATAAATTCCATACAATAATGACTGCCGAACTGTCAGTCATCAGATTAATAATCTGAGATAACTTTATAACCTTCATTTTGGTTTTCGGAGGGTTGTCGAGGTCTTGCAGTATTTAAGAACCGAGTAAATTAAAAATTAAATAGATATTAATTAGATATTAAATACATAGAATTAAATAGAATTTATTGCGAGGTTCTTATTAAGATTACGACACTAATAGGACTATTATTAGTAATGAGGATAGTCGAAAGAAGAACACACTGAACGACCGTTTGGTGAAAAGTCCGGTTATCGGTCACATGGCCCGATCATAAGGACTTATACTTTACGGTTGCATATAAGTAGTATGCATGACTGCAGATGATAGGAAAATAAGATCACACTACTGGTCAGCTGAGGTAAAGGTTCTGAGCTCCCAACTACCATATATTTTTTCGAGGTCATAACTCTTTCTTAGTCACGTGTTTTCTTTTGTGACCATAGATTGATTTACTAGTATATATCACTCTATTCTATCGACATATAAAATCCACGCACTGAGTATGTTATCCGAATATAAGTTATCTTCCTGTTGCGTGATAGCATTACGTACTCTGTGTTGTATATATTTTATACTGAAAGTGGCCGTCCCATGTACGCAAAAAATACCTTATAAATTATCAGCTAACATTTTATTTATTTATTTTTTTGTTTTAATTTTTTTTTTACTTATTTTTATTTTTTATTTTTATTTTTTTTTTTGGGGGGGGGGGGGGGTGTTGAGGCTTCGAAAACAAGGGCAATTAGCCTGTGGAACTGTCGGGGAGGGAACTGTTGATTTTTGACTCTCGTGAATGTTTTTGGCAGACCGGGCACCCGTAGGTTTCTGCCATGCCCGGGTGGGGGCCGGCGGCCTCACTTTCCAAACAACATGAACTGCCCGGAAAGCGATGCCGCCCATGACCCGGAATCGAACTGGCGACGGTGCGCGTCATAACCGACGCTTTAATCCGCCCGGCCACTACACCCCCCATTTTGTTTATTATAATATTAAAATTAGCCTATATTACAACGAGCATTGAGCATAATATCATCATAATTGTATACAATAATAACATGTATTATGTTGGCATTGCTGCTGTTCATTGGGTCAAACCATAGGCGTGCGCAGGGGGTATGCAGGGTATGCAGCTGCATACTCTGAAGTTCTGTGAGGGGCGAACATCGACTCTGGAAAATTGAAACATCCAGTTATCAGTTATCAACTACCAAGTATTTGCGAAATGCATACTTCATGTATTATGTAATGGTATTTATTACAATATTTTTTTTAATTAAACAGTAGGTTTTTTCAATATTTGTGAATTGTGTATACATATAATCAGAATTTTACGAGCTTAAAATAACTTTCAGGGCGCGCTATTGTCAGCCTTCTTCATATCCTGAAAAAGAGGCCTGCGCACGCCTATGGGTCAAACGTGTGTCGATCGTCATCGCATCAGTGTCGTCGGATTTCGAATAAATTGTATTCTATTTTGGGCAACGAAATCGACTTAATCGACGCACCGAGCAAATATCATAATCTCGCAAACGGTCTCGTTGAAAGCTATATACTTTATAGTTATAAATACATATCGGTACACGAATGAAGCCCCCCAAAATGTGCGTTTGTGTGTATTGCTAATGGTATCGAATGTGGAGAGGATTTTCGAAAATCCCTAGTCAGACGTGTGTGCGTATAATACATATTTATGAATACCTACACTTTACAGTTTCAATTATCGGTTTTACATAATGCATTGCACTATTGTTATCATATAATATTTATGTCACACGGATTAATAGGAGAGAATTGAATCGTTGATGCGTCTATCTACTGAAGTTTTACTATTCACACAAGTCAATAATAATATCGTGGAATTATGATATTAATGAAATAAACTACGAGTGCGTTTGATCCGTTAATATGGGCATTAGAAAATTAAATGATTTTTTTAAATAGATACCTACTATTTTTGATTAGGAATGTTTTCATGATTGGTGGCATCATAATATGATCGTGTCGTATTTCTGTTTAACTATACTACGAATACACAAAAAAATTTAAACATAAAATATAATATATAGGTACATACAACTGCATGCAGTTTGCGACTGGAATATTCATGGGTTGGCATTTACATATAATAATACTATACGTGAACGTTTCATGATGCGTTTTTGTAATCTGTTTGGAAACTGCGAATAAAATCATCGGTATATAAATTCTATGGACACGATGAATTTACAGATAATAAACCTTAAAACGTTCGTATCCCCAAACAATTGTCAATAGAAAAACATTTGGCTAAGTGTTTGGAAACGGAATTGCTCCGCGAAGACTAATGTTTATCGTGTCTATTGACATTATTCAGTATATAGGGTAAAATTCGATAAAATGACCGCGTTACATTTTCGATTGTCACGCACACACACACACACATTAAGATCATTTTTTTGCTGCCATAATATACAATTTATTACGTACGGTATAATAATATACTCACTCTTTACTCTTTAGAGCGTATAACTAACTATAACGTATTAACCAACTAGTTGCAGGATACACGTTAATCAATTTTGAATTTTCACCATTACGCGTCGTCAGAGATCGGTGTACGATTCGAGTAAAATTCTCGTCTCAGATTGTAGAGCTGTTATTTTGGGCGGTGGTGAACTCTCCCGATTTTTAAAAATAGTAAACTCTCCCGATTTAATATTATGTTTACCTGAAGTAAATGTGTAAACTCTCCCGTGTCAAAATTATGTTTACCTAAAGTAAGTGTGTAAACTTTCCCGGGTTAACTTTATAGTTACCTGTAGGAAGTGTGTTAACTCTCCCGAGTTGTTTTAAATGCTAAAACATTTTTTTAAGAAAATAAAAATAGATTCCCTAACTTTTTAAAAATCTGTATGTTCTTATTATCAAAAACAATAATTTTAACATTTTTACGTATATTTTATATTTGTAACTTATATATCATTATTATTATTATTATTATTGACTATTTTTAAAAGAAACTTAAATGTATATTAGATTTTTTGAAATTTTATTTTTTATTGTATTTTCAATTTTGACTATAATATTATAGCTCATAGCATCTAAAGACATTAATTTATATTGTTATTATATGTGATCGACTATTTTTAAACGCAACTTAAATGTATATTAAATTTATTTTACGATTTTTACTAGACCTGGTAGAGTTTACATGTTTCCATCAGGTAGTACAGGAATAGACCTGGGAGAGTTAACACGTTTCCGTCAGGTAGTACTGGAGTAGACCCGGGAGAGTTTACCATCAGGAGAGTTTACAATCGCTCGGTATTTTTTTATTTTTTTTTTCATACGAATAATAAATAAGATCGGTAAATTTCGAGGGGATTTTTTGTTTTTCACTCAGCCGTGTGGATAACGGTGCAGGTTGGTTCGCTTCTCGACATTTCTGTTGTAGTCTGAAGAAAATCCACAAGAAACGTTCGACACGCCATGCACTGCAGATTATACGGACATTGGCTTAACGGGAATTAAACTACCACAGATTGCGTGCACGTTATATGTATATAAGCCTAAATGTAAAAACGTATAGTGAACACAACGCACACGTATTATTATATTGGCCAGCCACACCATCACTGCAGCGTACATTTATATCCCTTTATTTATGCCGAATTGTCCGGATAATTTTGAAATGGCGTGTAATATTGTGTAGAGAAACCTATGTAATCACTTTAAGGATTTTCTGACCCTCGGCTTTAGTAATGAAAAACAACCACGTCGGATTATCGTTTATCCTAAATATTATTATTTTGTAAGCTAAAAGCGATGGGCTCTGTTGGCGTTTTCTTCTGGAACATATAATGGAAATGGAATATAGTGTTCAAAAAGTTCAGTGTATCTGCCTTATTTAATAATATTCATAATATGTATTTCTCTATATCTACGCACAATGTGACACTAGCCTGTACGCATACACAATATATTATGATGACAGTTTAAATCCGTAAGTGTTTCACTAAACTTACACGTGTACACGGGCATTATTTCTTTCATAATTTGTATTTTAACCACTTAATGCATTAGTCTATTTCAAATTAGGTACATAATATTTTAATAAATGTACTGGGCTATTGTAAATGAATTGACCAATCACTGATGGTCACATTTTATCCTTTAAGGGACAGGAAAATGTTTGAATATGAATAATTGACGTGTGCATGACCCGAAATTAATACCGTAAAATCAAATAATAATTTACACGTTTGCAATGTTTACATACGCGAGATGTACCGTGCATATTAAGCCACATTCGATCATAATATTCAACACAATAAAATAATTATTTAGCTACACCGAAATATTTCTAATAGACGATTGTTTTTTTTACTAAGAATATAACTATCAGAACAGACTGAAAACTTTTAAAACGTACCTACACATTATTTATACAAATAGGTATAAAAATCTTTAAATTTCATTTTTTTACTATATTGAATATATTATTATTTCTGTTTACTATAAGAAAAGCCTGTTTCAAAAGTATAATGTCAATTTAATGCATACTATTGCTATAAGTTAATCATTTTTTGAAGTTCCCTTGCTAAAACATATGGCGATAACATAAAATAAGCCACAATTTATTTTTTCATCATAGAATGAAGTTTATACCTTTTTATTTTGAATTCGATCGTATAATAATAATTAGGTAATATGGTTGAAAATCAACCGTTTTTCTTAACTCAAATTATCCTTGCAGTTTGCACGACTAGTTACAAATTATAGACGGTCGGTTACTAAAAAACAATATAAATTTGTAATGTGAAATCCATGATGACATTAAATGTTACTGATTTTAATTAGTTCGATCGATCGACCACGACAGCAGTTCAATTTCGATATTTAACACAATCAAAGAATGACCATCGTTTTTTTGCAATCTAATTAATATGTTGTCAAAATCGAGGTTTAAAAAAAAACATTTTTATAAATATATTTCAAGTCGACCCAGTGGTGGATTTAGCGTCAGCAAAGTACGCAGGTGCCTAAAGTGCAGATTTTTAGGGGTGGACATTTAAGGCCAATATTTTTTTTAGGAATACTAGGGTTTTTAGATTTTGTAATTAAGGATGAAATTATTCTGAAAGATGGCAAATAAAAATGTTAAATAATAGTATGAACTATTATATTTTCAATCTCTTTTAGATTTCAAATACATATATTGAAGAAAAATTCACCGCACTAAAATTTTTGGAAATATTTTTAAAAATTATTTGAAATCAATGTTCCAAACATAGAAATAATTTTGAGAATATTTCATCACCTGCCATATTAAGTATTATTAACTGTACTGAGGAAAGATAATTTTCTTCTTTAAAGTGGATAAAAATTAGTATAAGAAATATTAAACTCCTTAACGATTTTGTCAATTGAAAGTGAAATGATACAAAAAATACAGTTTGAACTGTTTGAAGACATAATTCAATCTTTTGCAGAAAAAAAAAAGCAAGATGCAAACAAATGAAATAGTTTATTTTTTTATTTTTATATAAGTTTTTTTCATTAGCTATAATATGTTGTATACCTAACAATAATAAGCATGCATTTTTATGTTTGATTATTTGCTGTTGTTTTTTATAGTAATATAATTTAAAGTTGATTAAACATATTAATTTGTTTAAAGAAACTCGAAACTTAATTATATATATATATATATATACATATATACAATAATTATATTTGATTGGTAGAGCAAATTTATTCAAAAAAAATTGTGATATAGGTAGGTTAAACTTTATTAAAAATTGGATTGGTGTACTATTTTCTTATAATCAGAATAGTTTATAAACATAATCAATAATTTATTATTGTTTAGTATCAGTCTTTAAGATTTATTTTATGTAGTGGTTATGTTAAATAAGTACTTAAAAATACGTTTTCTCATTTTTAAATTTAATGAAGTGGCAAAATAAAATTTGCCTAGGGGCGGTAATTATGTAAATCTGTCTCTAATATCGATTTCTGTACAAACCGTTCCTCGCTGTGCTCCAGATTGTAATAGGATTGTTTTAATGAACTATCCAATTATGCGTGTCAATCAGTATAAATACAAAATTGTTTGAAACGTAGTAAAATAATATGTTCACTATTTCAAACACATTATTTTATTAAATTATTACAAATTTTTTTTCTTTTATCATAATATATTATATTTATTTTGTCTTTTGTAGAGTCAATTTATTATGTGTCTTGTCTACTAACAATGATAGGTATTCCCAGTAGACTTATATTATACCATCCGTCTTCATAACATTTGATAACTTAGAGTCGATTGACAACTTACTTTAGTTGAGTTTCCGTTTGAGAAAATGGCTTATATCATACCTTCCATCATAAAAAAGATAAATTGAAAAAAAATAAAGTTAAGCACGTCATCAATTTGTATAATAATATTACACCAACGCATTATGGTTTAATTTTATCTATGTTTTATTACTTTCACACGTTTACATACTTCAGAAATCAAATGATAATTTTTGTTGAGGTATGTTATAGGTAGCTCTGATTTATAAGCGTTATGCTAACAACGGTGACGTTTAGAAATATTTTTCTCGTTATTTCAAATCGATTTGACATAGGGTACTTTAATTTAAAAAAAATTTAATTTTTAATGGTATCAAACTATGTATATATATTTTTAATTTTATAGTATTATTACAAATGTTGTGGTATAAACAAGGAATGGGTTTCCTACTTCCTAGAGTTAACAGGATTTTATAAAATTCTAAGAATATATTGTAGGAAGCAAAACATTTGTGAAGATTTTTTTCTATTTTCTATTTATAGTTTATACAGACTTGTAGGTCATTGACTACACCTTACGGTACCTACATGGTACATATAGACATATAATATAAATTAATTTATATTGCCACACTATAATTCCGAAAATTATTTTTTTATTTTATTTTTTATCATTATATTGGTATTGTTTTATACAATAAATTTATTTATTATTTAAATCGTTAATTGATCTGATTTTTCTTAGATGTCAAAATATCCGTTCATATTTATGCCTCGTCGGTCTAGTGAACTATTAAAATTACTAAGTAGTCATTTCAACATATCCGAAATGCTTAATTTATTTTGTATTACACAGGCCATAATCCCTCTACACTCGCATCGTATTTTAATAGATTTATTATCTAACTTGTATTGGTTTTTTTTTCATTCCAAGTCACAACAAAAATGTTTATAGTTCCTTTATTAATTCAAAATACAAAATTATAATTTTTTCAATGACTGTTTGTATGCTGAATATTCATTTGTTGGCTTATCGTAGTTTGTTATTGTTATCGTGAATTACATTGTGTACGTTTAATTATAGTAATTTTATTGAAGGTCAACCGTATATTTATGTATACATATTTATATGTCCAGAGTTCATAGCGTAAATGACTCATTAATCGTAAAATTATGTATATTAAATTCATTTTAAGTTAACTTAATTTCTTTACATAAACGTTACTTATAGCGTTATAATATTGTTACAATATTGTAATCAGCTTATAATTATTCTTTTTAGTAATCAGTTTATCACTTATTAGTCTTTAAGACCAAATTGACATATGGATATTTTTCGCCATCTATAACTATCTCTTGCTTCAAGACGTGCACGTTAACACAACGTGGTCAATTTAGTCATACCATCTGAACCTGAAGCATCTTAGTGGTATTTTAACAGATTTTATAATTATTACCATATGTATAAAAAACTCCGTCTTCAAGCCACTATAATCTTTTTTTATTATTTCTCTAACTCTAAGCTTGGGTACCGGAAGAGTTCCTTAATTTTCTAGTTGTTTTATATTTTACTTTCTCCAGTGTTAGTATGTAAGTGATACTTGAGATGTACTTGATGGTGAAATTAAAAATTACTCGGCGTAAATTGTTTAGAACAGATATCAAGTTTCTAGGTAGTTTTGACACTAAACCGTGAAGTAAATCTCGGACATAAATATTCTGTATTAGATAAAAAAGAAAAAATAAATAAATAATAATAATGTGCGTAAACTGTAAGTATTAAATATTTTATTTCACTATTTTGTACGACTAAATCAAATCACTGAACTATTTGAACTCTGGAATTTAATATCAGTAACACATTTTCGCAAATGAAATGTCAACTGGATTCGCGAGTTGAATTGTTATTCAAGTGTACGTAATTTTTAATATTTCACTCGTATGGTATTGACAGACCAATCGAATTTTATTTGCATTGCAAAATGCATTACTTCAACGTAAAAAATATATTCACTTTGGATGATTTGAATAAAATGTTTTAATAATACACGAGGTATGTGACTGGCGAACGTGACCAATTGCGCCACTTAAACGCTTTTACCATGAAATACAATCGAACTGACCATTATAATATAAACGCTAATCTCTTAACTTGACAAAATTATTATGCCCTAGATTTTCAATCTGCCATTTTATGTATTTATTTCTATTTTTATATTTGTAAGGATTTATATTTATCGTCATCAGTAAATATCATGGATGCTTTGAAATGAGAACATTTTATTTTATTTTTCATAAAATGAATAAATTTATTTACATAGTTACGGATTACAAAGTGTATACGAAATATTAATACGATGTACAAAATATATGCATGCTCGTATAGACACTTTAATAATGCAATGTTAAGATTATAATCTCGGTAAGTTTTATTCAACTTACTAACGCACAATAACTAAAAAGTTCTTTCTGAACTTTTTCAAACTCGAATTAATAAACTTAAATCATAAATTGGTTTTTTTTATGAGCTTTATAATTACTTGAAATTGTTTTGTGACTTATAATTATTGTGGTTAGGTAAGCTGATAAATATTTTCCAGGTTCCTATTTGGTAAAAATTCGAAAATATCAATATCATAAATTACGCAGATAATGAAACACCATTTTAAAGTTGTCCAGCGTAATAAATATAATTTACCTAATCGTATTCTATAAATATTTTATGACACGGCTTATTTTTTTATTATTATTGTTAAGTCAAACATTGTTACTCAGTGGTTATCAATGAATTGTGATTGTTCACTAACTTAAATAAGTTTTAGTATTCTATTATGAGAAATTGGGAAGTTAATCATATTTTTGATTTATGACCAAAAAAAAGTAAATAAAAATAACTTGAAATTGATAAAATACGATTCTGCTATGGCATACCTAAGCTGCTCTGGACTCTTGAACAATAAATTTAAATTTATAATAAATTATCTCCTTCCAGCGATAAAACAATAATTAAATACCGATTATCATATGGAAATATATCATTTTTAGGTATTACAAATGTATTTAAATCTGTTATAGAAAGCTGCTTTTGCGAAAATGAATCGATTTATTAATAATTATCATTACTCGTATCTCTCGATTGTATGATGTTACGGTACTGTTCGTGATTGGTGAACTGAACATAATATTTTTTTATCTTATAACTTTGGAAATTAATACATACAATTATTAACTGTGAACAATGCTTAAACAAATATACTGTTTTTCATATTATGTACATAATACCTAACAAGGTACCTTTGTTTTATATACACAATATAGGCAGATTTCATATACATAATATAATATACAGACCATTGACCCCCCCCCCAAAAAAAAAAAAAAAAACAATAACGCATAAACTCGCTGAAACATACATCATTTATAGGACAATTAAAAATACTAATCTACATTATTTAAATAAAAGAAAATTCCTGGAATTCTTTAGTGTTTTGCAAGATTATTTGCATAGGGTGTCTATAATAAATACAGCGCGCAGCTCTTCCCTTATTCCGTACACCGTGGGATATAAAATTCAATAAACGAGCAAATATCTACGTTTTTATTATTAATCCTTAAAATAAATGACTTTTAATACGGTTTTCAAAACCTCGTATTTTTTTCCTGGCGTCGTGGATTTTTAATTGTGTGATTGCTCCAGACTGTGCATTTTTTTTTTATTGATTGGTACATTTATTGGTTCACCTTAATGATTTTTTGACTTCAGTTTATGGTATCTAGAGGAACAATGACCGTTCTGGTTTTTTTTCTCATACATTTCTTAATTGTTAGAAACAAGAAACATGTTGACAAATGCTTGATAAGTTAAAATTTAAAAAAAAAAAAAACATAAGTTGTTTGTTAATACATTTTTAGACAAATAAATTATGATAAAGTCATGTTAAAAATGTATTAACTTAATTTTTAGAATGGTTTCCAAATAACATTCACATTCATTAACAATTCGATAGATAAAAACTAGTTTTTTATTTTCTTCTAGAAGAAGTTATGTTTTTACCTATAGAAATGATGAATATAATGTATTCAAAATTACATCAAGAAAACTATATTGAAATAATTATTTTACATGTATTGTGTATGATTAATAATTTACAGGTAATAGGATTTTTATTACATTTTATATTTTTTTTCTGTTTTTTTTTTTTTTGAAATGTACTCAGATATAGCTCCTCAAGTAGAAAACGTGTTTTAGGATATATCGTTTAATTTAACGTTATTATTATTTATTTATTTATTTTGACAAATTCTACTATTTTGAACATTGTCTGATTTTTTATAATGTACATGAAGTTACCCTCCACCATAACTGATTTATTTGAAAGTTATGTACTCATTTTGCAAATAATTTGCAAATGATTTCTCTGCCTGCCGCCTGGTATAAAACAAATAAGATAGAGGGCCAACTTCACACAGTCTTCCTTTACTTTTTTGAATTATTGACCTGAAGTTTTAAATTAAGAACAACGATTTCTCACTTAAATAATTAAATATTAAAAAAAGTAAATTTAAAATAAATGCAATATGGAGTGGAGTGGAAAAGCATAATTCATTTATTTAAAAAGCTTAGTAAGATAAAATAAAAATGTTTCATTAATTAATGTGAGCTCTTATTTGATGGTCATGAGCTATAAATTCTTTAACTTATATTACGTTCCAAGAAATATACATTAAAAGGAATTAACAAATTAAAAAAAAGTATATATAAGTATATGAAAATACGCATACATTTAAAAATTTGTGGTTCTTTTCTTTTATGTACACTGATCGTGTGTCTGGAGATGATAAAAATATTATAATCAATTAATATTGTTTATAATTATATCTATTAAAATTAACTGTCGTTCTGCAGTAAATGACTTGTGCGATAACAATAACTTACAACTAAATCTATCTAAATCTAAATATAATGTTTTTAATATCACGAATAGTTCAAGTTTTATTAACACTGATTTCTTCCTATGTGTGCACTCGTACAATTGTAAATATTTAAATAATCACTGTAAGTGTTTACCTTTGGATAGAGTTTATTATATTAAATATCTGGGAATAAATTTTGACCATAGATTAAAATTTAATGATCATATTTTTTATGTAAATAATCTTCTTAGAAGATTACTTTACAAATTCCGTTTGCTCAAAAATATGTTAGATATTAAAACTCTTAGAGTAATCTATTTGGCTCTTGCGCAATCAGTTTTCTCGTATGGTATTTCAATATGGGGGTGTACTTACTCCACACATATTAATGTAATATTTTCTACTGTAAATGTATTGATTAAAATTATACTTGGAAAACCAAAATTGTATCCTGCTAGTTTGATTTACTCTGAGTTAAAAGTTGGAACTATTATTCAAGTTTATGAACGAGCGTCTTTATTATATATGTATAAAGTAAACATAAATCAATTTCAATCTTTACATTGTTACAACACTAGAATAAAAAATAACTATAATTTAATTGTACCACGTAATAATACTATCTTTGGAACACAGAGTCCAATAATCAAAGGAATTAATTTACTGCGTAAATATAATATTAATTTAGCTATTTTTGATAATTTTAAGAAGTATAAGAAACATATTAACTGTATTTTAACCTAGACGTAATTCCAGTACTTTTTCAATGATAATTCTTTAAATACTATAAATTTATAAATTTTTTTCTTTTTATATACATATAATTTACTCATAACACGAATCCAGCTCATTCGTCTTCAAGCATATCTATGCTTATAGGATGAGCTTGCAAACATGTTATTATTATCTTGTCTTAAACTATTACGTTTGTTGTTTGTTTGCTAAATAAATATATTATTATTATTATTAATTATTTTAAATTTATGCTTAAGACTTAAGTATATAAATAGTAGCCGTATATATTAAGTAAAATGTTTCTAAGCCGTATTATTAATTTTATATTACATAATACATCATACTATAAACTATAAACTATATATAGGTATGAACACTGACGATTAGTACGACTTTGGATTATAAATTATAAATAAGTTAATATCTATTAAAAAAAAAATGTTTTGGTATTTTGAAATATGTGGCTCAAGAAGGGGGGGGGGCAAGCTGCGTAAAGTTGGCCTTTCGTCTTAATTTTTTATACTGAGCAGTCAGCAGATAGATGATTTGCAAATTCTAAAAACACATTAGCAAATGTTTGCAAATTATTTGCCAAATGAGTACATAACTAAAAATAAACTGGCTGTAATGAGGGCAACTTCACATACGTCTTTTATGGCATTTTTAAAATGTTGGAACATTTTTATAATGTTTTATTTTACCGAACGTTAATAATTTGTAATACAAATTATATTATTTTGGTAAAATAGTGCACTGAAAGTATTAAACTTGTATATAATATATGCAATATTTGACGAGCACCGTTTTCATATTTGCTTATAATCTAATAGTCTTTAACAATCTATTACTATAACTTCTTATAACTTCTATTTCGCTTCTTTGGTATTTGTATGCCTTCTACAAAAAAAAATTAAAATATTCCCACTTTGTGCAACATATTTCTGTTATGTTTTTAATATGTTAGAAATACATTATTAAACGAATTTTTATAGCGGATAATTCAAGATTATCAAGAAATTTTTGTAATTTTTTAGGATGTAAAAATTTCACTTTTAAGATCATGCAATGATAATAGTTAATATTTCTTGTTTGTGACATAATTTATTACTATTGTATACAATGCGTTTCATTATATTTTCGTTAGGGCAAAAAAGTCCGTGATTCTTTCTAAAAATTGAGTACTTTACCTACAAAGCACCCATATAAATATGGCATAATATAATATACATTATATATAAATATATAATTTTTTTTAACCAAACGAACGGATTTTAAAAACAATGCTTTCACGAGTGATTTGAGATTAGTATTTCCGTTATTACCAACAATACAACAAAGTTAGATGTAATAATATCCAATGCCAGCTTACAGTTGTTCAAACAAATAACCTTAGGAAAATACGTTGCAAATAAAAGTTTTAATATAACGCAATACCTGTTTTGAATTGGTTTGTTGAAAGGTGGAAATTGTAATCAAAATTCTGCAAGCATAAAATAAGGATTAACTAATTTACTTCGGGTATTATAGCACGAATAAAAACAATGTGGGTAATTATAGTATTACGAATTGGTATATAAAGGGTGAAACAGATATTTTTAGTTGACAAATTTAAGTATGTACTAACTATAACAGAGCCATATTTTGTAATACCTTAAAGTATCACACATTTTTTGAAGCGAAACTTATTTGTTAGCGTAAGTCGTTAGTATTCGGAAGTCGTCAATCCGGTTAAACTGAATGAACTGACCAGCGGGTGAAAAACGTCACTTTCTGTTACCATAATTTAACTCTGTGAGTCCAAACAGACTATCGAATTTTTCAATCATGTTACCGTGTTCTTGCTAGCGTGGTAAGTACTCCGGAGCCGTTGATCTGGGTGAGGTGAACAGCCGAAAATAACGCCACTGTATGTTTACCACAATCTAACTCTGTGCCTGTACAAACAAAAACCGTGATGGATCTTTTTTCCATAGACTTTTTAAAGAAGTTTTACCTCATCCACGCGTGTTCTATTGTAAAGAACATGATTCTTTATTTATTGAGTTAAGGCTACAACATTTATGCCCATTATGCTGTTGGTTATTTATCATGTTTTTAACTGAGGGAGAGGGTACTGTTGGTTAGAAAACGTGTAGATATATGTGACGAGGATTTGTCACTAAAACCCACCTTACCCGTGTGGTCACCCATCCGGGAATTGGCGATACAGAATAATGCTTGGTCTCACAACGCATATGTGATTAAGGGAAATCATTGAGCTACACCAGGGCCGAATAGTGGACAATCCCCCCTCCCCCAATATATTTTCAATGTGGAAATTTTACCCCCATTTTTATTTTTATTTTTAAGTTTACTATTTAATAATATAAAATTATTTATTATTTTATAAAAAATAATTTTTTTTTCATAAATATAATCAATTATAGGTAGGTACTATAACTACTTATTATAGTAGATGTATATTTTTGATCAATTCAACTACTTGAAAAAATAAAATAATAGTAATATATTTAAAAGATTGTCTAAGTAAAAAATAATAGTACTAGCATACTGTATAATATTTATGAAAAAAAAAAAAAATTCAACCTATTTTACTCTTATACCTACATACAAATTTTTTACGTTTAATTGTACAATTTTTTTTTTATGAAAACAATGTTTAGTCGTTTTTATTAATTATTAATTATATTTTATGTAAATACCTAAATGTATAAAATTACATTTACAATTATTATTTTTATTGTTTTTATGAAAAAAATAAATAATTTTTGAAAAATGGGGAGAAAATGTCCACATCGAAACATTTTTCAGTGGGAAAATATCCTACTATGCCAAAAATTGTTGGGCGCAGGAGGGGGGATTCCTGGGGTAAATTGTCCGGTTACCACCAGGGCCACTATATGTTCATATTGGCACTAACTAAATACTCAATTGTAAATTGAATTGCAATATCATAATGATAACTTAATGATTTCAGAGCACGGGAATTTGTTTTAAAACTGATAAACTGTCATCTTAACATAATAAAATGCGTCATGTGATTTCGATACATGATGCAGTATTATTCAATTGATTATCTGCTTAGTCTAAAAATTATGAAAAGATTGTTGTATTACACTATTACGTTGTGTGTTTCGAAGTATTAGTTGGTACTATAATATCGATGGCATGGCAGTATATTTTAAAAACAAATCTCAGCAAAAAGCTATTATATGTGTACATATCTATATATTATTGTTTTTAATGAAAATAATATTTTATAACGTAAAGAATTTATATATTTTTCAAAGTCAATCATAATATTTTCTTATCGAATCCTTATTGACTTCATAATAAGTTATTAACGTTATCAAAGGACCATAGTTGAAAAAAAATGTATATTATATACACATACGTACATACATGCATACATACATACATACATACATACATACATACATACATACATACATACATAGGTACATGCATACGAACCCAGCGGTGCAACGTTTAAAATACTTTTGAATTTCGATTAAAAAAAGCTTCCCATAATCCGGACTGTATAATATACAGTGTATATACAATATTGCAACAGTATCTTTGACGTTATAAAAAGGTCTGATTAAATGTAAAAAAAAAAAATTCAATTTAAATATTAAATATATATTTGATATAATATTATTCTGTCAGATAAATAATTATGAATTAAAAAGCATAACATGAAATGACGTTTGGACAGGTTTAAAATACCAGGTTTTTTTGTCCGCTATGAAGAGCATAAAAACGCGCATACTATTTACAGTCGTATAATATAGTTCTCGTCGTCTTTGGCTGTGTCTAGTAATCGGTTAAAGAGGAATATCGTAGTTGCTATATCATTATTACTATTATTATATAGCTACCTAGTGTAGGTATATAGTATATATAGTTCTACCAATTTTAATTAAGAACGATAAAATGAATGAGTAAAAAGAAATTCCGACCAGTTTTTGCCGGACGAATATTGGCTGCATTCGGGTTATATACACGTTTCAGCTGTTAGCTGTGTACACATATATATATATTATATATATATGATACATTTATACTATGATAAAGACGCGACGGATCGTTTTGGTACGTCGTTTTCCTAGTCGTAATTTATTCAACTGAACAATTTTCAGACGCTTTCCACCCCCTCACCCTTCACATGACAAAAATAATACCTTGTCGGATTAAGTCATAACGGCGCGAGATTCCGTATGTAATACCGGCGATGTTCAGACAATTGTTTTTATTTTTTTTAACATTTCATAAATTTTTTTTCGACCGGAAAGCCTTATAAAGTCGATATCACGTATTGGTACTATCGCTGCACAGCGTTCACAATGTCACTAGGTTTCAACATGTTATTCCGTAAATTCCTTAGTTCGCATGCAATGTTATATATTCAATGTTTATACCCCTAATACAAGTCGATTTGTATAATACAGTATAAAAAGGATAATGTCACACGAGTATAAGTATTATTTTAGTGCCATTCGTCGCTGAAATAAAATCGCAGTCACGGGAAAAATATTTATACGAGTTACGATGATTATTAATTATTTTATATATATATATATAAAAATATAAAATATAAATATAAAAAATATAAATATATACAAAATATATATATACATATATTGTAATAATATATCAGACCAGATTTTATTTATTGTCGTCTCTTTAATTTTATTGCTTTTGATTTTATTCATAGATAATACAGATGTGAATAGGCCTTGACTATGTTAAATGTATTTGAGTCCGCGTTCCTGGAGGGGAAGGCAATTGAGGCCTTTTTATCAATGACTTTATATTTATAGTCGAAACTCGATATAGATATACTTATTTGGCCTCAATTGCCCCCTTAATTATCGATGATAAGATCGTTATGCCCTATCCATATATTTACTATCTATGATTTTATTAGACTTCTGAAAATGAGTGATAATAAATGTATGTGTCATATTGTAAAGTACTTTCAAACACTTTATCGGTTAGACTATAATATTACAACAATACTTTTAATCTGTATAAGTTTGTTATTTGACTGGGTATGGTAATAGAGTGAAAACGTTTATGATAAGTTTTTAAATTTAAACTTTAAACGTTATACAAAATGAAAAAGCTTATAATATGTATTTAAAACTTATAATATTGAAATCTTTGCTTGTACGGAACTAGAGAAACAGTACAACAGTCGCAGCCACGCGTATAAATATTTGAAGTATTGTATAAAGATTATTATTTTTTAATACATTATGATAATGATTTTCAAAGAAATATTCTCATATTATTCTCATATTTTGTTGTTAGACATTAACTCTGCTTATGTACCAAGTTTATTATTATTATATTTTAATAAATAAACAATCCGATAACGGTGGTGTTATGTATATTATTTACGAATCAATAACTGAACTGTATATTGTAATCATACATTTTAATTAATAATATATTTGTTTGTGGTACAATGAATATATTCAATCCGAACCACTATTTTAGTTTTGTTTTTATATATCAACGAAACTTTCTCGTTCAATACACATTTATCTAGTACATAGTAATTACTAATTAAACCGCAATTCATTTGTGTTGTTACAATAATATGATTAACTATGTTTTGGTTGTCCAGTGAAGTGTTCAAAATGAATACATCCGTTCCGTTGTATAGTCACTAAAATCAATTTAAATTCAAAAATAAGTTGTTTTTTTTTGTATTTCTGTATAATATTTTAATATTATTTTGCAATTATAGAAATTAGTCAGTTATTTATACTTTTCGATTTATAAATTTAATATCTTAATTCTAACTCGATATTTATAAGCTATTAGTCAGCTATTTTACATTTTTACTTATGTATTCAACTTATTCTTGTGGGTAAAGTGAAAAAAAAGAAAAGGTTTCTATAATACTGAATCACAAAACACGCATGTTTAAAATTCATTATAACTCACTAGAGTCGTATGATTCGTATGTATAATTTTGTCATTAAAAGTAAAATGGTTAATAAACTTTGACTATCTAGAAATCCTCAGAAAAATAATGACTTTACTAATATTGTATATACAACAATACTTTAAATAGCTGTACTGACTTTTGTTTATGATAAAATTAACTTTAATATTATACTAATAAGTTATAATTGTTCTGGTTTCAGATTCGAGAATAACAAATAAGAATGTAGAAAACGGTACGTAAATAAAATCAATTATTATTGTTAAATTAAAATTCCGTATTCACGTACCTACTACTGATTACGTATAGTATTAAAAAAAAATTCTATTTATACAATTTAAATGAAAGGTTTATATTTATACCGAAAATCTGAAGTTAACTAGAAAGAATTTGCGACGTTTGCTTAAAAAAAAATATAGCAATACATCAACGAAAAGTAATTTTAAGTATCAAAACACGGTATTATATATTAATGGTATTTCCAGATAAATTTTCCGTACGTAATTTAAAAATCACAGCTTTACAGTCTCATTGAAAGGTCTAATTTGATTTATATTATCAAAAAGTATCAACAAGACACGCAAAGGGATCTTTTTTTACAATTTGATCCTTTTTTTCATTAAATTTTTAATTCTAAATATCCTACACATTTTTTTTTCTAAAGTAATTTTCATTTTCATTTACTTAATAGCAATGTATACAATTACCTACACGATAACGTTAAAACTTGATCTAGACGTAAGTTTATTTTTATTGAGAAAAAAATAAAAATAATCTTTTGCTATAAATAATTTTAACTTGTTTATCAAATTATAGTTTGTAATAAAATCACGTGATTTACCTACCTAAAACTAATAAACATTAAACAATGTTATTGGCTACAAAGTATGAATAATCTTTAAGTCTTGAATTATGTTTTGTTCTCGTATAATCCTTTGGACCGAATTTAATATGCTATAAAAACGTGTTGAGCAGAAAAATATACTTGAATAAAATAGAACTAAAGTTTAGTATAGGTACATATAGTTCAGCATAATATATTCGTGTATATAAAAGTATGAGAGTGTAAATGAATTATTAATTTGTTGTCTCATTGTGATAATAAAATAGGTCGTTGCTAACAAAACGAATGGTCTTGTAAAATATTGCGTTTATTTATGATAATAGGGATACCTTTTCATCTCGCGTTTCCTGGTATTTAGCGTTATTATACGTATGATAGAGAGAAATATGGAAAATAATAGTGTGCTTACTCTGCACCATCCTTTAATCCGGTGTTACCCCAGTATAACTTCCAAAACTATTCTGAATAATAAATTTTAAAAAGAAAAAATATGAAAATAATTATTAAAATCTAGTCCATTTAATCATTATAATATTATATTTTGTCATTTGACCAACATAATATTATGTACCTAATCATAATATTATGCAAGTACCTATTTATCTATGTACGTCATAAACTATGGCCATATTATTATCATGGTTAGAAAACGATTGAGAACGGTACTTATCGGTGGTACCATTTTTAATAACACGAAAGAAGAACGTTTTAGCCTGCTAAATTTTATGCAATGTTGCCACATTAATTTAAAATACAAAATAGAAATAAAATATACAATACCTATATATAATAGATATCAATTACTTTATTTCTTTGAGTTTTTGGTTACAGAATAAGCTTACGTGGAATTAAATTTCATCAATAAAAAATACACACACACACACACACACATTATTGTAAAAACAAAACATTTATGAGTTTATCACTTATTTGTCAGCTTAAGGCATTTTATTAAGATTAAAATTTAAAAAAATAATATTTATTTACAACATATTTTTATTTTTATTTGTCAGTTAAAGTTTAAAAATTAAAAAATATCAAACCAATTCAAACCAAAATCAAAAATCAAATCAAACCTGCCGAAAGTCTTTTGTTAATCGCAAGAATTTTCGTTCATTTTATAAACAAATTTAAGGTGAATTTTGTCAAGAAATGCAAAAAAAATCTGTTTTAATCAGCAACAGTTCAAAACACCAAAAAAAAGATGCCCTTGCATCAAAATTCCAGCCCTAAAAAATATTACTAAAAGTTAAGATAAATTACAACGTCGCTCGTAAAATCGTTTCTAATCGTGTTGCTAAAAAGGTAAAACGTTCTTAATCGTACAACACCGTATTATCATAAGTATATTTGTGCGTGGGATAGCCACACTGTGTAAGTACCTATACCCACTGAAAATGTTATTGATGTAATCATATTATATATAAATAATAATAATAATAACAACAACAAAAATCATTTCAATAATATAGGTGCACGAAGTTTAGTAACAATATTTGCACGGACTTTGTGACGGCGTTTTTTCCCTACCGAACAGTCTGTATGCACTCCAAGTCCAATCGCGACATAAGAAGTTAATAATTTATAGCGTACTCGGCGCGGCGTCGGTGTGTAGAGTTTGTAAGTACACAAGTCACGCGCTAAACTTGGGAACCTACCCAGATGCGAACCACTTTTTTGTTCCCCTCTTAAACTTGACATGCAAACACAATTGCGCTTGCGAGATAGATAAATGTAATGTGGATGTATTTTATTGCGTCCCGATGGCCGATGGTTTGGGGAGGGTAGGGTATAGTTGTTGAGAGGGTTAGATGGTACGCTAACGGCTCGCACAGCAGCCAGCTGAAGGAGCATCCAGTGGCTAGTCCTCAACGATAAACTACCGTAGACGAAACAAGTTTGTCAACCTATATAAAAGTCCCATAAATATTATATAACACTATTATATATTGTTATTATCATCGTAACATATGTGCGTACGATTTTTCGAAAAAACGTAAACCTGTACAATGTTTACCGCGTGTGAAAATTATAAAATAATGACAAATCAGTCATTACAGACATCATCGTTATATTATTATTTCCTGCAAGTCGTTTTCCTAACCTACATATAGTAGGTAGTACATAACTATTATATAGTTTCTGATTGTAGTCTCTTTACACAAAATTCGACGGTTTTACTATAACAAGAAATTATAATATTATAAATCGTTTCGCAGAGACTCGATTCAGTGTAAGTACACACAATAAGCGATTTTTTAGTTCGTGTCACCTTGTTATTTTGTAGGTACGAAAACTATTCCGTAGACTGTAACGCTGCTAAAACACGTGAATTCTCAATTTGCAAGACACCGTCACGTACATGATGCACATTGCACGTTCACGGCAACGGATGAATTATAATAATAACGAAACGTTTTGACTTCCCGTCGGAAAAGCCAACAGTCCATTACTTCCTATGTACGGTAACTAAGTAGGCACCTCTCTACTTTCGGCAGTAAATTTAGACCCAAATATACAAATATTACTGCTACCGAGTTTATCGAATTTCGTCTAAAATCAGTTAGTCAACGTTAAAAAAAAAAAATCTCATTCGTTTTAATATAATATATAGGTATAGCGAACGCCAGAGTTACTCGAATGATTGGTGATCGTATTTATTTTGGTCTTAACATAATATTTCTAAGACACATTTTAAGTTTATTTGCTTGCATTAACGCTCGTTGTGGTTTATTTATTATCATAAATAATCCGCACAATCTTGTTTTAAAACTTTATCGCCGTTGTCGTTATACTTTGAAAATGCAATAATTTATCGTTTAAATTTGAAACTATTGGCATTGTCAGTATTAAAAAAAAAAAAAGAATCACGAGCAACTTTTAAATGTTATTAATATTCCCATTAGTTAGAGTTATCGATATTAATGATAGAAATATGGAGTTTTTCTAATATCTCTTAAAAAAAAAAAAACTGGTTCTTTTCACAAAGCTTGGTCACAGCAGAGCATCATTAGGCGGAACTATTCGACTTTAATTAAATTATACTTAGATTATATGTTTTAATCTATAGAACGGAATAATAATATTAAATAACAAAAAATATACTCAGCGGTAAAACACGATTGCGTACGATTTTTATCTGCAGCTTTGAAGCACTGTTGCCATTTGCTTTGAACTTATAGAACAGGGGTTACTTCCATAATTTTTTTTTATTATTATTGAATAACTATTTTTTATTATATCATTTTAACATTTAATTATTTTTAATTATTTTATTTTGATACTCGTACAATATTATTCTAACATATTTGTCATAATTGAGAATTTTAAGTGGTACCATAACTTAAGTAATTTTTCCAAAATTTAAATTTTACTGATCAAAAATAAAAACATAAATTTGGCAACGTTGCACAGTAAATCGTACGCATTCGTTAGACTTTTGGGGTAAATATTATAGTTAATGGCTTAACGTACGAAATCGTGTTAATGTACGCAATCGTGTTCTCAAAAAGAAACATCGTACGCAATCGTGTGGTACCCATACTCAGCTGCTGGTAAATTAATTTGGATTTCTAGAATAGACGCATTTAAATTGACAAGAATACGATTAAGCGAAAGGGTCGAATGCATTTACATGCTGATATGGGATGGATCGCATATACGCGCAATTGTTTTGTCCAGGCAGGAAATTAATGTACTCTGGTCGGTACTCCATTGGAATTGAAATAAATAAATATTAAATATCTTTGTACACATATCACAATACATTGGAATAATGTACGATGAGATATTTTGGGTGCAGTCTTTTTTTTCCTATTATATTGTTTATATTATACTTTTTAGAATACTCTATAATTTTCTACAATTATTCAACCCATGGCGGTTCGCATAAAGTTAATACTCACGAAGTGAAAATGCGTCGGCGGTGACGCCATATTATTATATGGGTCTGTGTGTGAATGTAGTATGCAAATGGTTGACATAAAATGCAATTAAAGAGGACCTATTAAATCGTATTGCTCCTATGTGTATACAAAAATGACCCTAAACATTTTTTTTTACGAACTGTCCGACATTGAGTTTATATAAAATAAAATATTATACTCCTCTTTTATATTATCCGGGGCCCCTTTCACCCCGACATTGTTTGAAAAAGAAATTTGTCATTCGTGACCTCAACAAAGCTTTTCGAACCGATCACATTTCAGTTGAATGGGTTGACTTTATAAATTATTGACCCCAGGGACAAGGGGATAGCTTGGTTTTATTTACAGTTTTTCCACATAATTTAATCTTCTATTTTTTTCCCTCCACTAAACAAACGTATCAAGTTATTCGTCACCTGAATAAGTGCTCAGAGAAATATTGAATTTATTTAATTTTTTTTTACGTGTAGTTATTCCGACACGCCAAATTTCCAGTTCATATGATTTTCAATTAACAAAATAAAAAAAAAAATCATATATTAAACACTCATATGCGATGATGACGATGGCGATGAAGATAATAATAAATATAATAGCAATGTAGTTTCAACATATATCATTGAGCGTTGATAAGATTATTTCTAGAATTTATTTGTGTATTTTACACTAGTCTAATATAAGAATAATTAAATAAAAATCTAAATCCTAATTTTTTCTTCAATATAACGATATTCAATACATTTTCATAATATTTATTTAATAAGATAATTTGGTTTTTAATTTTCCTCAAGATTAACAAAATAAAATATAAATAATAGTTTATACCATAATAACGATTCGCAATTAAAACTTAGGTGTATTTAAATAATATGTAATAGTAGGTAGATTAAATTTTATAAACATTATTTAAAACTAAGCACACTCCATATGGACATTAAGTAAAAGTAAAAAAAATAAGGTAATGAACTTTTTATTATATACATTATACCTACAACCTACAGTATAGAAAAGTTGAGACATTAAAGCTGTTACGTTTACGATGAATACATGTACATAATATACATTTAATATGAATTTAAAAACTCACAATTCAAACTCATATACCGTATTAATATACAGTTACACAGACACTGCATATAGTATAGTAATTTGTAGTATATATATACGCTTCTTTATATGATATAGGTACCTTCGTTATCCAAAATATTTGAAGTATACCATGAAGAAAAATTTTGAAATATTTATGAATCTATGTTTAGATTTCTATAGTATGATCAATGCTCGTGCAAAAAATGACGTGGGTACTTTTTCATTTCATATTTTATTAATCTTCTCGGTTACTTGCGTATTAAATTTAAAAATTATCGTATAATATATTTTACTTTCATGCACATATCGTAAATATATACGGATCAATGTTACGCGTAGTATATTTTATTCTTAGGTATTCTTTATATATATATATATATATACTATCTGACTAAACGCATGTGCCCATAGAAGGTTTGGATCAAAAAATAAATATATATATTTTTAATGTTAATTAAATTTTGCATTTACCAAATTATTAACGTTACTTTCCTTATGCGTTTAATGTTATTATATACATTATTACAACGAAATTTGCAATTTTTGACTTTGTATCGTTGTACGTTGTACAATGGTTACATTTAAAATTAACAGTAGGTAAATATCATTGACGTATATCACTAATATTTATGTATTAATTAATTATTACTTCATCGTAAATATATAATAATATGTATAGTGTACAATATACTATACAGTAGTCCATAAGCGGAGATTGGATTTAATTTTAGACGATTAGGCTTAAATCTTTCTTTACCTATTTTACTTCGAGTACCTATTTTATACTTTGAAAGATATTCGATAATTTTTGGGGATGATAAGCCCTTCCAAGCACTCCCTGATCTCCACCTATGCTATAGCCTATAAGTATAAAACTATATTTTCAAAAAATATTATGTTTTCTGATAATTTTTTTAATTTTAGTTCAACGTTTTGTTTGTTCTGTAGTATTCAAAATTTTTTGTTTTAATTATGTTAAATGTTAAAATCATTTTTTTTTCTCAAAAGCGTACGTTATAATCATGTGACTCAAATGTTTTTGAGTACCTACTTCATTTATAATCCTTTGATGGCAACAATATTAACAATAATATATATACATTATATTTAAAGAGAAAATTACAAGTTAAATACGGCTCGTTCTATTCCTACTAAACCCTCATTAGTGAGAAAATGTTTACGAGTTGAACTGAAAATATAATCACACCTAAAACCTATAGGTTGCTCTTGAACAAGTTAAATTTCTGACTGCACATTGATAAAACCCTGAAACAGTTTCTCTTAATCCTGCTTCGTATTTTGAAATAACAACACTGATTTCCTGATAATCATTTCATCTGTTTATTTTTATGCTAGTTTTTATATACAATGGGTATAGCGAGTATAACGTCTTCTCCTCCACCTATATCGGTTCGCACCACTCCTTAGGTGTCGTCATGTCCTGGCGTGTCATATTATTACTAGCGATCAGGGTTTCCTTATGTGAAGCAAAGTACTCAACGTCGTGGGTCCTCTTCGAGTTGTTGTCAGCCCTTGACATCTTCACCATCAACTCTTGACACTCAACTGTCCATTGCCACCGCTAGGAGTCTCGGTTGGCCATCAACTCGACGCGTGCTAAACTCTAGTCAGAATAATATTACATTGCGCATTTCCGAGACTATAATATGTATTTGCCATTACTAACATTCAGCATATTAGCCGTGCTCAACGTAGTGAGTAATGTACGATATCGATGACGATAATCGTTACACGAGTGAGTACACTAGCGCGACAGCCAGGCCGGAAGACGAGCTGCCGCGTTTGGCATGATTCTACGACGAGCCAAGGGCACGGTCTTACACAAAAAGTAACGGATAATGCAAGAAATTACACAGTTTAGGGAAAATGGGTCGACCACATACAGTGTCTAGCTGTCAATAATGACTGTTGCCGTGAATCGGACCCGAGAATGGTAGGCTCTTAAAAGTGATCAAGGTAGGGTAAGGTGGGTTCCGTTGGTCGTGAGTACGGGCACGGTGAATGACGTCTCTCAAACTTAGGCGACTTGACAGATTCTGCGGGGTAGTTATCCGGTCACTGATATTGGTTCGAATGGTTCGGGTAAGTCGGCGAGCCCGGTATCACTTGGTTCAGTGCCGGATTAACGTATAGGCAGGGTAGGCACGTGCCTAGGGCTAGATAAAAGTGGCCGTCAGAGGGGGCTATTTTTTTTCATAGTGGCACTGTGTCAGTTTATCCGGGCGTTTGTGGCGAATGTCTTAAATCTTATTAATAATTAATCTTAAATATGGTTTTTGATTACGTCTGCAGCAGTGCAGCAGTTACGATAACGATACAGATAATTGATAATAATTATACCAATAAACCACGGTTATATTAAACCGTGCTAAAAACCTTGATTTGTAGGTACCAGTGGTTCCACGGTCTTTATTGTTATCATGAATTTACCTAACCTAACCTTTTTTATAGTAGTTCATGATTGTAATTGATGAGTGTTTATCACTGATAATTTAATATGATAATCGATAATGTGTATTATAATATTATCAATAATGTTTTGTGATAAATTATTAATTTTGATTTTCTTATTTAACGTTCGTGAAATTTGTTTGTTGGTGACTGATGTCTGATTTTAATTTTTAATACTTCCTACAACTACCAATTGTAAGGTTTTTATTATTTATTGCTAATGTTGGACACAAGTCTAAAGATATGGCTGAAACTGTTTTAAATTTACTATCAGAATATGAAATACCAATTGAATACTGCCGTGGTCAAAGTTATGATAACGCAGCTAATATGTCAGGACAGTATACAGGTGTTCAGGCTCGAATCAAGAATATAAATCCAAAAGCAAAGTATATTCCATGTTCTGGGCATTCACTCAATCTAATTGGGACCTGTGCAGCTGAAAGCTGTTTTAATGCAACAAATTTTTTTGATTGCCAAGTCTTGGTTAGGTTAGGTTAGGTGTATATGGAATTGGCCGTGGAGCTTCCTGGCCCGTGTCAATGGTTAGTAATTATTCTAACGAACTGTTTACGTGTTTACACGAGTAGTATTGGGATATGTTCACCAATTGGTGAAAACGGCTTTCTTGATTGGTCGTATCGGGTGGCTTGATTTTGTCGTCGCTAAACAGACAGTGAGTACAACTCGTACAAAAAACATGTGTAGCGATTCCCAGACGGGTTGCTCACGTGTCTGTACAAGGATAGTATTGCTGTGTTGTTGCTCGTCGATTCTGTTGGCGTCGAGATATCGCCGAATGTTACTCGCAGCTTGGCATTTTACTCAATATTGCTCGTCAGCGTTTGGTCATTCCGGTTGACTTCTTCTGGTCTTCGAGCGTTGTTTGGTTGAAACTGGATCGAAGATGTGTTGAGAAGAATGTTGAAGTAGATGTGTCTGCTCTCAATGGACGTACCAGTATATAACCCGTTGGGTGATAGAAACCAGTGCTGATTGTCTGAAAACTCCTTGGTATGTCGAGGGATTTTGCTTGGTTGTTGTAACCTGCTCGGTGCGCTTTTCACTCGTTCAATCCGTTTAAATTTATCTGTTGAAAACTTGCTATTTTGTTTGTGTGTTTCTGGCCCTATGCGCGTCACTCCTTTGTCATACCAATTTTATTGGTGGTCTTGATAAATACCGTTTTATATCGTCACATGGTGTAACCATTACAACCCATATGGATCGTAAACATTTTTCAAGTCAACAAGCATAAAATACATAAATTAAAATCAACACACACACGTGACATACCCATTGCACCTACAACGTGTGCTAAGCATATTATAAATTTTATACTGTAGTTAAAATGTGCATCATATTATACTAGCATGCGTGAGCTGCTCACGGTGAGGTTAGGTCACGGTGAGCATGTACACGAGCACACACAGACACCATGCACTCGCTAATATGCATGTTTTTAATATTTTCCGAAATAAATTTCCATACTGAATGCAGCCAAATAAATTTGGATATTATGGTAAAATATATTATTATTGAAAATACGGGAGTTTATAGGTACTATATTAATAAATTGTTACGCGTGGTATATACGCACATTGCATACCAGATTAAACAACATTTTCATGATACATGAAAATCCGAAGAGTGAATTGTAAACGTATCAAAAACATATATCGTGAGAGTATTATTGCTCGTCAGATTTTCGTTGTTCTTCAAAAGCGTGTTGATGAAATTTCACCGTTTTTATCAAATGAAAATTATTTAATATTTGCTAAAAACTATACCCATGTGGTTCTTCATAACACGTTCGCTCTGTATCCCACACCGTTATGATAATATTGTTTTGTTCGCCAATAATGATTTATAAGTAGTATTATCTCCGATTCGATAACATCGATTGTTATACTTATACAAAGTTTCCGAAAAGAATTTCCAATCTCAAACTTTTGAACACTTTCCGATATTACTTTTCCATTTCATCAATGATGTTATCATATAAATATTTTCGTTTTGTTTAATACCGTGATGTAACTAAGTAATAATAATAATATATTAATAACCAGTACATGTATTTATCTGACATATTTGATGGTGCCGGTGGTGTCTTTGATTCTTCAACTTAGAGACTGTAGTAGGATAATAATATTCTCTTATGACATTGACGAATATAAGACATTTGACACCCAATAATAGGAAAATAAATGACATCTGCCGATACGACAATTGACACCGAATATAAAATTTATAAATACTGAATAATCAGCATAATATAATTCAAAAGTTTATTCTAATAAAATTAAAAGATAAAAGATCTTGTAGATCTTGTAGATATTAATTAATATAAATATAATTAATAGATAATAAAAATAAAATATATTATCATATATTTAATGTTTGATTACATACAATATGTTTTTTTTTTTAATTATAATAATTTCAGTATCTATTTGTTTTGTATTGAGAAGTTCAACATATATGTTTAAGCTTTCTTCATTTGATTTAATTTTACAATTTATTTGAATACTAGTGTTTAGTTTTAAAATCTCCATCGAGGTTATGAAGTTGGATCATCTGCAAAGCTTCAGTAAATGTATATATTATAATATGTGGATGTTTAAATCTAATTATTAAATGTTGGAACTTATTATTCCAACCTTCTGATATATTATTAGTCCCACTATGTTATCCTAATTTTGTTACATTCCACATTGTTCATGTTCCATGTATATGGAGTTATATGTTCATTTTGAAGCATATAACTTGCATATTGTTAATTAACTTGTATGTCCCATTAGCATATGCTACTTCGAAGTGTCGTGGTCGTTATCGCAACGACGGTCGTTATCGCGGCGTCTTTATCGATGTTCGTTAGATCGCGATCGACAACCTGTTTGGCCGCTGCCGGTGGTGTGAGCTGCCGGCCCGGCCAACGGCGGACAGCTTTTTCCAGACTGTTGACGAGGGCATACCGTCATCAATCCAGTTGATTTAAGTAACAAATAAAGTGTGTTTCCGGAATAAACGTGTCCGTTATTTAACCCCATCCCGACCAACACCTACAGAAGTATGTTAAAATATCATCCACATCATTGCCATATGAAAAAATATCAATAAGCTATAAAAAAAGATATTCAAATCGTTTATATTATTTTCTTTTATAAAAAGTCCGATATCGAAACAACTGTCGGTTGTCAAATGTTCCGGGTGTCAATTGTCCGAATACCGAATGTCACATATGATTTTTACTGTACAAATAAAGTTCATTCGGAGTAAACACTCAATAATTTCAAATATACAATTATTTGTATTCTGCATCGAATTGGAATATAAACTAAACTATTTTTGAACGGTAAATCAGACAGTAAAATTGTTTACCTGGCCTTTGACTTGTGCGTGCAATGATGTGCGTGGGAAAAAAGAGAACGTTAGACACCAACATTTTGTTGTCCGTTCTATCTGCTATTTTCTTTTCGTGGAAACAAAATTATTTTTGAAAAAAATAGCTTCATTGGTGTTAGTTCAACAGTTTGTCTTCTCGTGTGAACATTTGATTTTGAGAGAAAATGAATAAAATATCTTGATCGATATTTCAAAAAAGAATATGAGATGATTTGTTTGGTATGCATATATAGGTGCATGCATTTATATTTACCTACTTTTATTCAAATAATTTATATCTATGATATAAGTGTACATAACAACCATATTTTAACCTTTATTCGAAATCGTATACCCGAATAAAAATATCATTAACTGTTGACATTATTTTTGGAACTCACAACGCATCACTGTAATATTGTACAATATTATAAATATTTCTGTAACGAGATAAATGTATTTCGAATTCTATGAAAAATAAATAAATATTTCATACAAAAAAATATGGAATGTAGTACCTCCCTATAGAATACGTATTGGTATGTGGCATGTGGTATTGGTAAGTATATCTTTTTTTCGTTTAATAGTTATTAATATATACCTAATAGATATTTTCGACCGGATTCGTCTGTAAGCATTTTTCTGTTGAATAGTAATTCACTGCGTATTGTTTTACTTTTAATATATTGTTTTGTTTTTGTACAATCGAAATCCTTTTTGTACTTGTACAGGTGCGTTGGTGTGTATCTCATTTGGTGATTCGCTAAATAATATAAACGGCGAACAACGCAGTATTGAACTGTCTTACAAGTTTTGAAATTGAAGCTTACTCTTGTCAAAATAGTTATCTTATTTACGACGAAAACTTTAAACAAGTGTAAAATATGATCGATAACGGAAAGCGCTTTTCTTCACTGTTGTGTGTAAAGCTATTTTTTTGCAAGAATTTATTTTGGTAATATTAATGTTAACGGTGAGCGGTGAGTTGACAACATTATTGATTTGTTGTACCTTGTACAACAACACCGATTACAATATTTTTCATTTCGTAAACATATGTAATACAATTTCATTGTGTGTAATTATTATGAATATCTTAATATCCTAATATAACCTACCTGTATAATCTAACCGTATCATGTCATCTTTTACGTGTTTTGTGTATCATGATTTAAACACTGAACTTATTGATAGTATACATTATATTTCAGAAGTTATTAAGTATTAATTAAAACTATTTTTGGGGATTCTTCTATATTTGAAATCATTAACATAATTGCTTTTGTCACATCTTTAAGAATATTTAAATACATTTGAATATGAATAATTCAATGGGTCACCAAGCATATATAACTATATTGTTTACATTATACTTACCTACATTACGATAAATATTTATTAAGTTATACTTGGAATAACGTTGAATATGACAAAATGTATAATACGATTTTCGTATTCACATAATATACATTTCATTCTGTATAACAAAACAGCATAGATGTGTACAAGTACAATAAACCTATTACATACATGTGTTTGAATGTATAAAAAACAATAGAGTAAATCATATTTACTTTAACAATCGTAGACATTGCTTTTGAATATAGTTGTTTGTTTACTTGAAATAAACATACCTATATACATGTATATACCTATATATATATATGTATACATGCAGAAGACTTTTATTTTATTCATATGTCGTTGATAGGTAGGGTTAGGTTAGGTTAGGATAGTATAGGAACTATATAAGTCTTTAATATACATGTTCAGTAATTTTTGAAACCATCTGGATAATTCGGTATCCTAAATTTCGTTTCACCTACCTAAAGTATTTATATTTGGATATGAATATTATTATAATAATAATATATTGCATTATCCATTGGCTACGTGTTTTGTTTTGTTTTTAACATGCTGTAAAAATATTACACGTTAAAAAAAATAATAAATTAATGTGATTAACCATTAGTATGATTTATTTATTTATTGAATAAATGCCCGAAGGCTCAAGTACAGTACATAATATATTAAAATTAACAATAAATAACAATTCTTATAAATTTAAGAGTAAATAACACTATAAATAACAATACATAAGATTAACAATGAGGAAAAAAATCAAAATTATCATGATTATTATACAATTTAAAAACTAAATAAATCATGAAATTTTTTATCCATAGGTAGGATCAATAAGTTCCTTGGTACCTATATTTATTTTATTTTAGTATTATTTACTTTATTCTATTTTTAAATAATTGAATACGATTATAAATATATTTTAATTACAATGTAAATTTAATAATTAATATAGTTTACAATACTATTACCTAACCTAGTTATACGCTATAACGTATATTATGGCAGTTATAATTGTTTGAAAATTAATATCCTAGAATATTTTTACCCCGTCTGGAAGCGTTTTACCGGGGGGGGGGGGGAGGTTAGTGTCCCTGTAGGACAATTTTACCCCGCTTATAATTTTACCGGGAGTATAAATATCCTAGGTTTTCTTTACCTCCGGTAAAAATATCCGGGGCCCGGGGGTAAAAATCGCCTGTTACAAACGCAAGATGATGTATATTAAATTGTATCATTAAGAGGACATTAGGCCCGCCAGCATGTGTTGTCTCCGTCATAAAAGTGATCAGCAGATCATATTTGGCTCCGTTAGCTTAAAATTAGAGTGCATTTACTTCTTATAAAATTTAAAGGTAAGATTATTACTTGGACAACCTAATGAGCTTTTTATTATATTTTAATTTTGAAGCGAATTATAAGTATTTCAAAATTGTAAATGGTATATACATTTTAAAATACTAATTACTCACTAAAAAATTAAAATATAATAAAAAGCTTATTAGATTGTCTGATAAATAATCTCACCTTTAAATTTTATAATAGTTCAATTCACTTTAATTTTTAAACTAACGTTTAAGTTGTTCTCTTGAGCGTTCAATTTGCTATGTTACGTACTTGTGAGTTGTGAGACGTAAACATCACATACACTACACATCTACGTCCTCTTCAATATATTATATGTTGTATTTTAAACGCCTGTCAACAAATAAGTAGATCGGTAACAACTCGATTAAATAATGAATATTTAGATGAAATAAGAAAAATGCCCACTACAGTTATTTGTACATTTCTACAAATATTTAGTCAAATCATATTGCATTATTGAGCTATGCTCTTGCATGAATGCGAAAATCACTTAAAAATAATACTCCCCTTCCTCTTCCCCTTCCACTCCCCTGCGCATGACATACTACAGAAGGCCGTCAACATATGCTGCACATGTAATAATAATAATACGCTGTAGGAAATTGTAATATTCCGGCCTTTGATATTTGTGGATGACATATGTGTGCGTTGTCCAAATACTTCGCGCAAATAAAATGATAAATAAGACTTCCACTCCGGTCGTTCGGAAGAATTTGTTGATTCCGTTCACAATATCAAGTACCTACCGATCAACTTCCACAACCGGAACTGGAACGCCTCTTTCCGCTTCTTCTCATTCCACTCCGGTCGAAACGTCATTCGTCCTCAAATCAAACGATCTTAGTCCATTAAACTATGACAATGGGGTAGATCAGCGGCCCCGTCGTTGACGAGACTAGCTGGCATTGGCGTCTGGGCCAGATTGACATAGCATTGTACGTTGTCGAGTCACGTGACTTAAATAATGTTTGGTCTACGTGGTTTCGTTTCGAGTGCCGTTTGGTGTCTTCTGCTTAGTCTTCAGACGTTATAATAAAAGTTCTCGATTATACATCATGACGTTTTTATTTGCTCTTTCTCTTTTCGTGGCTTATTCCATCAACATCAAAATATAAATATATAGGCATAAATATTATATGTTGACTATGTTTTGTAAATAAATTGCAATATTTAATGTTCTAGCAAACATTATTACCCCGATACTAAACATTATTTTTTAACGGAAAATAAGCTCCTAAAAGTGAGTATAAATATTCTGAATAGTTTAATGCATCATCACACATAATGACCAAATTTCTGCGAAGCCAGTATGTGGTAAGCATCATCAGCTACGTTCATAATTGCAATATTGTTTTATATATTAATAAACTAAAAATTAAATTAAAAAGCGTGCAACTAAATTGTTACAAGCTGTCCTAAGCCTGCAAAAAAGGAAAAATAAATATTACTTTAATATTATTTTTTGTTTTATAGTTATAAATTTATTGTATTTTCGATTCCGAGCAGAGTTATTTGGTACTTTGAAGGGTCAAAATAAATTAGGAGGATTAATTACTATGAAAAAAATACGATATAATGGGAATTATTAACGCAACAACAGCTTTAATAATCATAAAATTGATTTTTTTTTGTATTGACATTTTCACCAAATATTATATGATTATCATTTTACAGATATGTTTTAAGTATATAGTATTCCAAATTTTTAATTTTTATTTTCAGACATTTGAAATTTATAAAATGTTTAGTTTCCTTATTTGATAAATGTTAATAAAAATGTTTTCTCTAGGTCAAAAAGCTTAATACATGAATCTTTATAAGTTTTTCAAGTTTAGAATAATTTAAATATATAATCGAAAATACACAAGCAAAGCATTTTTATAAACGTTTGAAGTTCAAATGTTTATGTAATTGGATATTAATACGATTTAAATTTTACAATTTTGGATTGTATTTAAAAAGATAATAACCATAGAAACTTGAAACATACAACTATAAAATCTATAAATATTTATAAAAACCATTTTAGATAGGTAAGTAGTTCAATTTTCTAAATATTTAGACTAATTTTAAACTATTTATACCACGGACCTATTCATAATGTTATATACGTTATGCCAATATTGCCTTATAAGTTTATAACGGTATTAATATATGGTGTACGTATATTATCTATATACCTACCTAATATTTAATTATTAATAAACGTTTGTATATGGTTTATTTCAAACTACTAAATCAATAAGCACAGATATCCCTCGAGACTTGGGAAGTTTTCATAGTTTTTTAACACCTATTAACATTGGTATATTATTACTTTTCATTATAGGTACAGATGTATAGTTCACAATTTATATTTCGCTCGAATCCATCGTATCTCGTGGATTTTGAAATAATATTATGAGAAAGGCGGATATGATATTATAATGTAAAAAAATACTTAAAATTACACGGTTACATGACCACGATTGAATGACAACGAATTTTATTTAATTGTTTGTCATACATTTTTTTCTCTCAAAATAAAAATTTTGAATTAATTTATAACCTAATATTTATTCATATTAAATATATATATATATTATTATATACACATAATAACATCTCTTACCACTTGTAAAATTAATGTAATTGCCTATAGTATAATATATTGAACCGTAGTAAAACCTTATGGCTGTTCAACTTTATGCGTCGGACAGTGTGTCGTGCCTTTTTTTTACAAGCACATATGGAAAATAACGGCTCTTTCTGTTATTTCCGTCGGTAATCTTCGAAGTTAAAATTTCCATTTTGATAAATGAATCATCAGAGTTATCATATACGTCGCACAAATACGGTTGCTCATTATATTATTAAACACATTTAGACAAAACACCCTTTGCCCTTTCAAAATATGAAACTATGTGTATTATAATGATAACTAATTTTTAAAATTTAATAAAATAATAGATATTTAGATTATCATAATGTATTATCAAATCAAATTATTTAATACAACGTTGTCAATATTATACATTTGCACTATTGTTCGACTAGGTAACAGTCTATCGACTGTGAATTTCTGCGCCTCTTGACAAGCTAGTAAAACTAATAATACAAAAGTGAGTATAGTTATTGTAGGTGAAAGTTATTAACACAAGGAGAACACCCGTGTTAGTATTTTCATTTCTGTGCTTTTGTTTTAATTTATTGTTGAAAATTTTAATTTAAAATTATTGTGCACATAAAAATAATGATAAAGAAGTTTATTATTAGTTATAGTTCATTAATATATTTATATTCAAGCAATACAGTAAACACTTAAGAAAATTCAGTTATGTTTCTAAAGTTTAATTTATGCTAAAATGTTTTTATTTTTCAAAATAATATGACTATTATAGGTTTTGATTTGTGTGAAATTATTATTAAATATTGTAATTTTATTACAGCTATACAGCAGCGTCGTGTAATTATTTATTTTTTATTACATTTACATATTATTATTTTACTAGTATAATATCTATATAGGTATATCTATTTTATTGGAACTGAAATTAAATTGTTGTGGTATAATCGAATATAAAACTTCAAAGAATTATTAAAAATATTCTTTTAGAAAAACTATAAATATCTACATAGATAAAAATATATATATATTTTTTTTTTTGAGCTCGTATACACAAAATAAATATGAAAAAGCATTTTATTATACAGAATATTATGTATTAGTTAACTATAATATGGCACATGAAATGATGTGACTCGAACTTTTAATACATTTTTTTTATTGTACTATTCAGATACATTGAACAATTTTAAAAGTGACCAGTGATATGATATTTTATCTGAGTATATGTCTTTTAGAAAAATGATACCCTCTCCATATCAATGGTAATACGATAAGAGCCCGTCTCATATATATATATATATATATATAATAGTGTGTCGACAGAAATTGTGCAATTGGCGGAGGCGGACGTGATTCAATGGTACGCCAATTATTATTATGTTGTTGTTAGTGGTGAAAAATCTTGTTTGGCGAAAACAAAAAAACCACAATAGTTCGTTCGTAAATCACATTAAACGCATGCAATTTTTTTGTTTTTGTTTTTAACGTTTGGGTCCGCTTCAGAAAGACCAGCCGGAAATAAGGAAACGGAAATTTAGGCTTTTTCCGTCAAATAAAATATATTGGTTTTACTCAGAACTCGATTTTTGTGCAGACGAATATACATATATATATATATATATATATATATATATTATAATGTGTTTTCGTGTATATGTGTATATCTGTTTACGGTTTGTACGTTTATTGCTCAAGTTTACTACCCACGGTGGAGGCACCCATTTTAAAGACAAACAGAACTACAAACAAAAATCCAGTCGAAAAATAAAGACCGTGTGCGAATAATATATATTATTAAACGAGAGCTGATGTAGACAATTCGCCCAACGAGACGTTTTGTCCGTAAACTTTTCGCATAATTTATTTCGCGACGATCTCAGATAAACTCGGTCCTCCGACAAACGAACGGTCCTCACCAAACCTTTATTGTATAATTCCGATAACCACGAATACATTACAATTTCGTTGTAGCTATATATATATATATATATATATACGTATGCCATGTAAATAAACGTTAATTTCGAATTATATATTCGTACTCACCTTACCGCAGCGTACCATCAATAACTTAATATCTTATACAGCGTCTTCTGTTGGTACCATAAATAATTATTGTTGAATAAATACAATATTGATTGAAAAATGGATTTGATTTAATTTTAAAACATAACAGTATAATGACGTAATAACTGATTAACGATCTGCTTCGATGGCTTGTTCATTTTTCAATCCATCTCTAAAGATTTCTTAATAAATTATCAACCAATAACTTTAGTAATATCAGAGACCACCTGTGAAATACTCTTAACTAACATTTATACATTTCATTTGTTTTTGAATGCTGTCAAAAGTTTTTTATATTAACAAAAATCCATATTTATAATTTATTTAGTTTTTTTTTCACTTTTTTAAATACCTGGCTCTTCAAGTTTTATACACCTAACTTAACCTAACCTAACCTGTAGTATTCATTGGATGCATACTCATTTACAGTTATCCGCCATACCTCTGATGATCCTGCGTACCACGAACGTGGGTAAACACTTTTAGTCTCTTCACGCTACCCTAAACAGATGGTTTAGTTGTATTAGCCATTACTATCATTATAATATTATCGTTGCACCTGCGGTGGTATAGGCGAGTATAATTCAGTATCGGTGGGTAAGCCCCACTCCGATTAGCTATGCACATATTATTATAATACTCATCATCATTATTATTTTGTAAACGGTACAAATACCTAACCTAATCGAGGCATAATAAATACCACAGCTAGTGTTTGAGCTGAATTAAATTTTGTCATAGTCTCGTCCACGGATAGGATGTGAAATATTGACAGTTGCGCTTTTTATTCGCACAAAATAATGGACTGCTGTAGTGTTTGTTTCAAAATTAAATATCTAATTACCTAATGTCTGTTTTAATAAATTACTTACGACAGTAGTGATGTTATTTTCGGACAATATGAACAAGACAATATGTCAATATTGATAAAGATGCTTAAAACAGTTATGAACAACTTCATTGCATACTATCGTATAATATAATAATATTATGTAGCTTTTGGGTATGTAAAATCTTTTTTTGTTTATGTATTAATAATGTACGATGATAATTACAAAATTCTTGTAATTTCATCTATAGTATTATTAATTTCAATATGTGGAAACGTTTTAATTTATTCTCAAGTATACTCAATATTTTCCATTATTCGGGTTTACAAAGCAAATTTCATTAAAATCCAGTACCTACACACGCGATGGTATGTGATCAGGCTCGAGTGAACAAAATTCATAGAACTTAAAATTAAATTGTTATAAATAATTATTGTTATAAAACTACATCGAACCGTTTAGTTGAATCCCTTAGATTTTAAATAGTTGTGAGTATTTCATAATTTTCAAACGAATAAATATAATATTTTTCCTCTTTATTAATGTTATATGAACTATAATATTAAAGAAATCAATTTCATGGACGGTCAGACTGTTCGTATATTCACTCGGTTTCAATCCTTCGTTCATTATTCCAGTCAAGTCTTGAAAACTCGCTCGCGGATCATCGTTTTTCTGAAATTTACCGAATCACATTTACTCAATTTATACTGTGAGAGATTTTAACGATAAATTGCGTGAAAATGTTAAACATTAAGTTTATCTCGGGATGGAATTGGATAGGACATTTTACATGGAAAATACATCTAGAATAGAGTGCCAGATAAGATAAAACGAGAAAAAAAATATTGTAAATTGACTTTGTTTTCTCACTACGACTAGGAAAAGTCTACAGCGTGCTGTGCATGCAGCGTATATAATAATATATAATATCATCATGTTGAATGAATAGAAATGACCGAATATCGCTACCGTATCATTTTTAATAAATAGTGTATTTTTATATGTACGTACTATGCGATCCGATAATCGCACTGTAAATAGTGTCTACTTATATCATATACGCTAAAGATAATGCAATTAAAGTAATGGCTTCTCTCCCTTTTAATATATCAGCCAAATCGCAACTTAGAAAACACAACATTTAATATCTAACTGTTATTATACTAATTGAATTTTTTTTTAAACCGTACACGAATTAAACTTATAATATAATAATAATATGTAAAATAATTTTAATAACATTTTCATTTCCCTAGTCGAGAACGATAATAATAATCGTGATTATACTATAAAAATACAAAAATGTAAATATTTTTCAATTCCACTCAAGTGGAATAAATCGTGTTTGTCATATTGAAAAATTGAATTATTATTAAAATTACTTAGCCCCGTACTATTATATCGTATTCTCATTGATTAATTTAAACACATAGACGATGAATAGTTATGCAATATTATTATGTTGTACTTCATGACATAGGATTATATTTAGAAACATCGGCAATGATGTCTGAAATAGCCAATAACATTAGTCGCTGTAGTGCTGTTTCGATATTATTAATTATTACTATATATGATATTCAATTAAACTTTCCACCAACTACATGTAGCTATTTACGAGTATGGACTATGGATACAATAATTTTCAAGTACCTACCTATGATACATAATATCTTAAACATCCGTTGTAAGAATATTCTACAAAATGCATACCTAATCAATTATTTTACAACCCTGTGGTCATTTAAGGTTCACAAAATGTTTGAGACGATTAGTCAAATGTTTAATATGAGTCATAAGCCATTTGGTCAAAGCAGTTTATTTATATTATATTGTAAATTTTGATAGTATTTATATGCATTAATAATAGTTGATCATTTTTTCGTTTTTCCCAATGACTATATTTTATTATTGCACAGAACAATTAATCAACAATTATTTCCAATCCACAACCTTGCGTGTACCTACTTCAAACGTCAGTGTGCACAAAAGACGAAAATATCTAGGTACTTTATGCGCGATAGGTGAGTTGATTCCCGAGACCTATTTTATGTAATAGTTGATTCCCAGGTAATTATTAGGTATGTACGAGTTGATTCCCGGTCATTAAGAGGTATGTTGATTCCCTATTGTTGTACCTATAATCTCATTACCTGTAGATACCAATTTATAAAATCAATTTTGATACAGACCGTCGTTACTCGACGATCGTGATCGTGAATGAATGTACGATTTGCATACAAATAATGCCTTTTATTGTATGATTTATATATTATAGTACAGTTGTGTTATATACAATACATACTTGACAAATTACCCCGGGCGGGTTCGGACCTGTAGAGGTGCGAAGTGATTACAGGTATTGGGTGTTATTGGTTTATTGTGACTAATTATATAATAATAACTGGAGAGTTAAGCTCGCTCGTGCACGGACTCAAGCAAGTCGTACTCTGCGCGGCCCTTTCTCGCAGTGACGCCTAAGCAGGCGCACCGAGGGTGGGACCGTGGTGTTGATGTTGGTTCTGACAAGAACCGTTTTGTTTGACCGCGCTGGTAGGTCGGCCGTTGATATGTCTTGATACAGTCGTCGATGCACGGTTGGCTTCGTAGATATGCTCGAAGGTCCCGGCCGGTTAGTCTTGTTCGGTATGTCGATATGCTCGTGGCTGCCGTCTGGTCGGTCTAGATCGGCTTCGTCGAGGTTCGTTGACGTCGGCCGGTCGATCCGGGTCAGCTACGTCGATCGGTTTGTCGGCGACGGCTGGTCGAGCTGGATCGGCTTCGTCGATGTTTGTCGTAGTCGGCTGGTTCGTTGGCTGCTGCTACGGCTGGTGGTCTTCAGGTCTTCTATTCTTCCAAAGTGTTTGAGTTGTTGACTGATAGAAGATGAATTGAAGACTGATGATGATCCTTTGCTTTGCTTTGTTGGGGTGGCTATGCCGTTAACTATACCAGGCTTGCGCTTTTACTAGTGGATGGATAATAGTTTTATTGATTGATCCACGTAAATGGGTATGGTTTGGGTTTTCCTTTGATAGTTGGATGGGGTATGGATTTTTCCAAGAAGTCGAATATGGTCGAATATATTCAATGATGATCAGGTAAAAAGCACCGGTATATATACTCTATATTGTGTTATTCTCTTCTCTGATAGGTCGAGGGTGGTTGTTTCACCAAGTAACAACCATACCTCGATCCGTTGGTTTCTATTCCATCCATGTGGTTTTCACCCGTCATAATGGTGAAACCTATTCAATGAAACCTATCTTTTTCCGTGTGTCACGTTGGGTAAATATGTCACATTATATTGTCACTCCGGTGTGTTTGCTCGATTGGTGGTCCTGAAAAGGACCATTTTGTGTGGTGACGGTTACTCCGTTACAATGTGATAGATATTTTTACCAAATTGCTATTTTTTTTTATTTTTTTTAACTAAATTACTAAATTTTTTGTATTTTTTTAATAAATAATAAATATAATATAATGTAATACAAAAATAATTAATAAATAAAAATAAAATGATTTTCAAAATATGAAAAAACTAAAAAAAAAACAAAATTTTCGAGAAACTTGTCTGCCAACCTCCTCGTGGTATTTCTTGGGTTATGCTAATAGGCTAAATATTTTACTAAACATTGGAAAAAATATATAATGACCCGGAAATCAACTCAACGGTATCAGTGTAGGTAAACAGGTAGGTACTTTAGGTACTCATACGCAGCCACTTTATGTTCATATTATATTTTATTAAATTTTATTATTTCATAGTAGTATCTAAAATTGTATATAATTACTCGAAATAATGAGAAGTTATTTGTTTACCAGTCAAATCACTTCCGTCGATTTAGTCGTTTCTTAGCCTGCACTCTATAGGCTAGAATAAGTTGTACGTGGTAAAAAAAAAAAATGCTTCACTTGTACAAATAACTGTGACCAATTTTTAAAGGTTGACTCGAACTGCTTTATATAGTAGTGAACAAATCGACAGCTACCCAAAAAATTGGAAACTCTTTCTAGTCCGGGTGGAGGGGTTGGGTAGGGTGATCGCCTTCGGCTGGATACAGTGTACTTGTACAAGAACTAGTGTGTTTTATGTACTATTATTTAATTTATATGTATACCCATAGAATATATTATACATATTTACAAGATGCATACATGTCATATCTGGCAACCGTTTATCATAACGATACTGTATAATAATAACACACGTGTACTATAATACAGTATACATCTATAATGTTCTCTTTTTATATACCCACGAAGTTTTTTTATCTGCGATATTAAGTTTTCGACGGTATGTTTTAACTTGTGTCGCAGTAAATATATATATATGTTAAAGTAGATACTTGATTTATGTGGATTTATATTCTCAAAAGAATCAATTACTGCGACTTATTATTGTTATATATCCACCTAATTTTATTATTATTATTATTATTATTAGACACCGTTTGGGAACCGAGATTACATTTTTTCCTGCTTATTTTCATATCAGTCGCTGATTACGTCTTTACGAACTTCGTCTCGTCCCTTCAGAATGTTATAACGTAATAATAAACATATAAGATGCATTCCAAATTCTAAATTCAGCTGCTCTTATTTTTACCACAAATAATAAATAATTTGTTGCCTTATTTACCCAAAACTAAGCATAACATTTACCGTATTCCTAATAACGGATTTGTAAATCATGATTAAAACTTCCATTTTTTTGATTCGCGATTGTCACAGAAGTTATATACCAACATCATTGATTATTAAATTTTATGATTCATGAATTAAAAGTGTTAGGATATATGTAGATAAAAAAATCATATTTTGGTTATTTATTTAAATATATATTTTTTTACAGAAATTTAGCTAAACTTGTATTTATTTCTCTGGTCAAGTGCTTGTTGCATTGTTGATAGGTTTCCAAGAATTTGTCTGGATGTGTTGAATTTGGGTATTCTAGAATGATATATTTGATAGTCTGTTGTTATTTTTCACAGAGTTCACAGATTGGACCCTCCTCTTTTGTTATAACTTATAAGGTGCAAATGCGTTAAACAGGAGTATCCAACTCGAGATGAACTCCTTATGATAACTTCTTCATATCTGACTACAGGTATGAGGTATTTTCATACGTCTATTGATGTTTTAATTTCTTAAATCTTGTTTATATTTCTTCCCATATGTTTTTCCAAAGAACTTTTGTTAAAATTTTGATTTTGATGAGTTTGTCTTCATATTATATTTTTTTTATCTAGGTGATACTATTGTTTTGTTGACTGTTATTTTGATTATTCTAACAATGCAATCTTATAGACATGGTACACCTAACCCATTAATTAATTGAGATATGAATGACTAAAATTGGATATTTTATAATAAATTGTTAATGATATTTAATTTAATGAATAGTAATCACTAATCACTAATCATATACATGTATAGTATCAAAAATATAAATATTTTTATATATCAAACAACATAAAATGTACTAAATCCTGAAGTACCTATCGATTATCAATATTTTTAAAAAAACAGCTAAAGCTTGTTTTTTTATGATCAAATAGTTTTTTTTTTAAGTATATAGTAATTGCATAGTTTATATTCTTAACAAATTTTAATTTTATGAAAATGGTGTGAAAAAATATTACTCAGTATATTGTTCATAGATAATTAACATATACATATAGTTCTGAGTAGTTTTCTTCAAATATACAAACATTACAAAAATTATATGTCCTTTTGACCTGAAAACTATAAAGATTTTAAACAAAATACATTAGCAGTGTGCCGTAATATTTCATGCGCTGTTCCATACTTCAAGTGATTTTCTTTTATCTTAAATTATAAATCCATCAGACAATATGACGGGGAAAATATTATCAAGGCGAAAGGATCTGAATATTACACAATGGAGGGACCTGTTTGAATAAAATTGATGATTTGCATTGGTATGCTTATAAAAATATAGGTACCTTTTAAAAGAAATTTTCGATATAAAATATTACGTGTTGAATATGATATGTTTGAAGCCTGAACATTTTATTCGTGTTATTCATTACCCCATATGTAATCAAGTGTATTCTATTACAATTAAATACAATTTAACATAGTTTAAATAAAACAATAAAATTGTCTTGCTGTTATAAAAATAGATTTAGTTTTCAATTACTGTTGATGTTGGAAATTACTCACCAACTATTATGACATAACTTCGTAACATAAATACATAATATTATGTAGTAAATATAATAATTATTATTAATTGAACAAAAAATGATGAAGAAAAATGTATTTAAAAAAACTTGAAGACGCGTGATGGTAGATTTGTTGAAACCAACACCAGAGAAAAATACTAGGCAATTATTTAAAAAGTATATAAAGTTTTTGATGTACCTACCTCATTGATGTCATTTGATTTTCATTGTTTTAATGGTATCTTATTTATAATTTAAGAAAAGTACTTTTAATTCGTAAACCGAAACTTTAATCGCACATGTAGTGATTGCTATACTTTTGCACAGTTGTATAATCTGAATGAAGTGTACAAAATTAAAGTTTTATAAATACAACTAATATTGGAATTTAAAACTGGTTGCTAAAATATTTTAGAAAAATCAGAAGTATTATATATTTAAAAATTTCAAACTGATCACTTATTGCCCTGTTCTCCTAAAATAAGATATTAATCTAGTGGTAGTATTAAATATTTTTTTAATTATTTACATTTAATTTTATGATTTGTGGCATGAATAAGCATGGCCCATATATAATAATGTAAAGTAAAAAACATTTTATTAAAAACCTCAAAAAGTTAATTAATGTCACCAAAAATGTTGCAAGTTCATAGAATGAATCACTTCGGTACTTTTAATCTTTAACCTTTAGTAAAATCCGATCAAAATTAAAACAATGCAACGTGCATAAATAAATATAAATCAGTAGTTTTTATTTAAAAAAAACACACATTATAATAATATATTTAAATCGAGTAAATTCATCACCACAAAGCCTTCATTTTTTCGGTTTTAAATTAATTTTCTTTTTTTTTTAACCATCGAGTTTCAAAATACATATACTTCAGTGCCACAGTAATCATCTGTATAGTTCAGTGCGGTAAGTACTGTATGTATTGTGTACGTTAAGCCGGATTAGGAAGATTGATATTTTATCCATAATCCAATATAAAAAATGAATCTACGACCACTATTTAATCAAATATATAAATACCTCTTGATTGAACGTATATATTAGCATAAAATAATTTTTATTAACCTAGTCGCGTTTTTGTTTACTATTAAATATATATATATGAACTCAGACATATAGGAGACAAAAATAAATAAATAGAATTTAAATGTAAAACGATGGATAAAAAAGGATCAATATGTAAACTACGGGCATATAAATCTCTAATGACAAATATCTTTTTCACCTGGCTTAGCTAGCAAATAGAATTTTCTTATTATAGGTACTTAACTGCTCTGTATGAGTGTGTATTTGTGTATCAGTACATTAAAGTATAATGTGTGTTCAATATATTATATAATAGATCGAAAATATTTGAGCACATTCTCTAACGGTAATAATAATAATATAATGTAACAAAAATATTATACATATATGATAACGATTTGTATACCGTTATACCGTGAATAAAACACATAAACATATAATACGCAGTGTATGAGAAGAAAAAAGGGTTGAACTGTCGAAACACACGCTGACCAAATATTCTATATATAATATACATAACATAACACTAGAACTGGAATTACCGTCAAATATAGTTGTCGTCGATGTCTTACAATATTACATAGCTTACTCGCTTTTATGCGATAACCTCGGCCCTTATTGGCGCACTCGAACACTTGGCTTGTGTGTCAGTCACAACTCACCCAATGGATGCACATTGGCGAAAAATCGAATATTTGTCTATACAAGCACTCAACGGACTGTACACACGTCATAATATTATGTATACAGTAATAATATATTATATAACTGTAAGACTATTCGACACACATCACTTGTACTACAGTCGTAAATGTATGTCACACACGCTCTCTATCCCGAGATTTTCACCTCAAAGTGTTTACGCACGGAAACGATATAGCATATATATGGTGAAAGTCGCAAAAGAGCTATTATATTTAATAATAATAATAATATATGAGAAGTGAAGAAAAAATCTTTCCATCGGTTTTGACAGAACACTTAAGCTCCCGACAACGAGCGAAAAGAGTGAAAAAATTTTTATATATATATAATACATGTACAAGTAATATATGTTTAATAAAAAAGTTACCTCTCGCACCAGCGCAGCTATACCGTCGACGACGATCGCACGTATACATCAAAATCGAGTTTACTACGTGGGATGTGGTTATTGATGTACCGGAGAACGTAGACGGAAGAAATATATAATATAAATTCTCAAGGAGGGAGAGGTAAATGATAATAATAATAATAAAAATAATGAAATAAATAGTAATACATTATATGATATGTGTGTGCGATGACGATACTTCACAGGTACCGTTTACGACCCTTCCCCACGCGTGTAAGATGAGAAGTGAGAATCTATACGTATAGGTATATAATATGCGTATACGCCAGAAAAAAAAACCCCATTTATTCGTAATATTAATCGTGCCAATCGATAATTTAAACGATTGGAATTTTTTTTTCCATCCCCAGCTCGTTTACTCCGCGTGACAGTTTTACAAATGTATTCAATTAACGTGACGTGAGCAGAGTCTGGACGAAACGCGAATCTATATAGTATACGTACCAACGTGTATAATATGAATAATAATATATTATATACACATACATTTTGTAGACATCGTATATACGCCTTGTCCGTTGGCGTCCTCAGTCGAGAGACAAATCGTTAAAATACGGTTCACATTTACATAAAATGTATTCTATATACATACGTATATACTTACGTGCACGGCGTGAGTATCGTGGCGTACTAATGAAATAATTTTTGATAATAATATCATATAGTCGAGTGCGGTACAACAGTCAAACTCCTATATGTTGTGTGGGACATCGACATAATATATGGTTGACATTTTTAACAATATTATAACCTGTATTATGATACACTAACCACGGATGCTGTGGGCTACATGTTCCAACTAACAGGTTTTTTGCGTTTTAGGTTTAACCGTTGACTTCAGAGAGATATGCTTTACTAAATTATATTTTGATACGTGTTTGCTACTGTAAAGTAACTCCATTTTTAATACTAACACTTAGGCGTTTTTAAATTTAACTGTGATCTCGGACCACCCATCGGTTCCCATCAACGCCTCTGAATATGTATCTTAAATTTTATAGCTATCTGTTGTTGTTTCAGCGTTGGCGTATTTCTTGGCTGGACGGGCCAAAAACACTTATGCATTCACCGAGGTACCGTGAAAACGCGTAAGTATTTATGTAACAATAATTATTGCAGAATTCTCACGAAACGAGCAATCCCTCTACCCCTCCCCCCCAGATTGTAGGTCGTGGTATGTACAATATACATACGACCGCCATTGCTTTTGCGCCACATGAACAGTTTCCGCGTAAAGAATTAAATGACGCTTGCCGACTAAAGGCAGGTGCACAGAACGGTGGCTGTTGCGGAATTCTTCGAGAATCTCGTAGCCATTAAAACGGAATTATTTGTATTTATATATATATATATTTATTTGGGTATATATTATACGCTTGGGTTCGCGATCCTGTGGCGATATACCGGAAGTAGAGATAAAACATTTTGAGGGGTGTTTTGAATAATATACGTATATATAATAAATAATAATAATAATTATTATTATTATTATAACATATTGTACTTATAGTGTGCGGTCGTCATGCATGCACATTTAAAACGTTCGTTGCACCAAACTATATTACTATATGTAATATGTATACTTCAAAGCTGGACAAGTCGTTAATTTTTTTTCGTCTAAGGTAGTTAAACTTTGATTAATTTAATATAAAAACCAATTAAGATAGGATTTAAGTTAGTTTCTAAAATGTCCCTGATTTCTAATTAAGTTAGTTAAAATTTAGTTTTTATAGTTAAAAATTAAAAATTTAAATTTTTTTGGTTCAAAATATGTAAAGCATTAAGTACGTATTATATTAGGTTATATTAATTATTAATAATTATCTAACTGAAACCAAAACCGCAGTTACCTATTAGTGTTGATTGATGATTAAATATAGTAATAATTAATTAATTACCTATTTAACCAAATTTTCCAAGTACTGGCCTTTATTTCTTACTAATAATTACTTTACCTAATAGGAATGTTATTCATTAAAATATAGATATAGGATGTATAGCTGCAGTGATAGTAGTTAATGGCACCACTAAGACAATAGATAATAAATGTCAGTATAAACCACAAACTTTAAAGTAATAATAAATGTAATTTACATAGTTATATAATTAAATACTTTGTACTAATTATTAATTTTATTATTATCTATTCAGCATATAAAAATCATAAGCTGGTAGTATTACGAAACATTTGAATGTTTGCAGTTATTTAAAAAAGTTTCGTTTTTAATTCGACAAATTGGATGAGTTTTGCATTTGATATAATTAGTTAAGCTAGAAAGTTATTATGAATAAATATTAAATACCAATTAGTTATTTTGTCTTTAATTTTCTGTCAAGTTATAGTAACTACCCAACATTGCAATATCAATATTATACAGTTGTTTTTATGAAATTGCACAATTCCTATTGAAATTTAAACAATAATATTAAAGCTTGATACCTACTCGTATGAAATAGAAAAAAATGTGTGATAATATAACACTAAGTGATATAGGTTATCATTGGTATGAACGTAAATATTCTTACTTATAAATTATAATAATATATTGTAATGAAATATAATATCAATTCGATATTCGATGAGAAAATATTATTTTTAAATGTACAGTATATTATTGTTATTAAAGAAAAGTTGTAAAATATTCAACATTCGTAAGTATGAAATGTTTAGGTGAAAGTAATTTTTTGCCTCCCTTTACAATATAATTTATTTTAAAATGTGCATATTAAGCTCCTATCATCCTATAGTTGGACAAATCGTATTATTTAAATATTTAATATATTATTATAATGAGGAACCGAAGAAGCCTGATGCGCTTTATATGATTATATATATACCTACATAATATACACCAGTATATCCGTATGGTGTTTTATATATGGTTGAGACAGTTAATAAAACATTATGACGTGTAATACAATATGAACAATGCGATGCGTTATGTATAATAATTATCGTATTATATGCGTTTAAAATAATCCAATTCATTAGTCATATCATGGTAATTCTTTTCCGTATTAAAAACGTCCACTCATAACGACGATAAGTGGATCTGAAAAGCCTGTCAATCAAATACATAATATCGTATAATACGAGTGTAATAGGTAAAGCGTTTTAACGTTTAAAAAACGACTGAGTTTTGCCAGCCAGAGACTTCGACAGGTTCTTGAAACGGACGAGCATGCTAATTCGTTAAGTTGTCAATATTACTCTGTCTGTCATCATGCTTGTTATAGTAAAATACATTTTTATAATTATTTGTTATTTTATTAATTTGACACGCAGTTAGCCAATTACAATATAGATTAAAAAGATTATATTAAATGATTTTTACACAAGATTTCATATTAGTTGACAGTTTCAAAAAGAAAAAAATTTAAATATTTATCTTGTTTATATGCGAGTTATATAAGCTATTATTAGACAAAGTTGCGAAATAAACAATATATAAAAGCAGTAATTAGGTCTTAACATTAATTTTTATTAATAGCTGTTCGATCGAATTGAGTTATCGTGGATAGTTAATTGACAGAATTATATATCATTATGTCATCGAGTTTTTGCAGAGGTGTCGGAGGCAATACGCGTGTACGAGTATATGGTATAATATAATATTATAATCTATTACGACAGCAATCATTTTTCGAGTCTATTGTTAGATTTAAAATTCGCTGTTACCTGGTAAACGGTTGTCACAATTCGCACAGGAAATTATTTTAGTCGTGCATTTATCTCTTATTATCAACATGACCATTTGACTATATATTATTATACCTATATAGACCCATGACTTTGATGACATTTACTATTGATTTTTTTCATAATAATATTTATGAATCATTAAGCTATAGAATAATTTTTTTCAGCATTTTGATGATAATTAAATGATTATATTTTTGAATATTTCGACAAAATTTGATATTATATGAAATTTAATTATATACAGTTTTTAATACCTAGGTTATAAAGGTTTGATATTATGTAGACGATTCTTATACATTGAAACTTTGGTATAACTAACTTCCATTGCACTTTTTGTTATGATTAAATTTGTTTTGAGAATCACAAATCTATAACCAAGTTAGAATCAAATTTATTTTGTTTTATTTAACGAATTTATTTTGATGCTCTCCGATATTTCGTTGTAAAGATGTTTCACTGTATTATTGTAAAACATTTTTTTTGACTACATATCTATAACGTCTTTTTTTGTAATCATATATTAATTTGATTGTTTTTAACAAGGATAAGCAGGGTAATTAAGTGTAAATCCCCAAAAAGTGCAAAGCGTATCACAACCAGGCACTTAAATCTATAACCACTGTCTCTTTACAGAACATAAAATTTGGTTTCATCCTTTATTCATATTATAACCTCCTAAAATGAGGCGTAATCATTTAAACATATTTAAATTGCATTGTTCCTGCTTAATGTGCGTTGGCCGTTACCGATAAGTTTATAAACCTGTTTATTCATTATGATGGTTGTTACATCAAAAGAAAATGATGTTTCTTCCGTGAAATAGTTTTCTTAGAATAGTCTAGTTGTTACGTTGATCTCTGCATTATCTATGCTATTATCGATGAACACAGGGCTTGATAAAAATTGTATGACGTACAGATCGTACAGGCAGACAATTTCAATCTTGGGTGGAATGTGTGACCCTCGACTGAAGTAGCTCGCATCCCGCCTTTGCCTCTCGATATACTGTTTTATACTTACCAAAGTGACGGTTATCAATTAAATGATATATTTGTATACAATTTTTTTATGCCATTAAAAGATATAACCCATTTAAAAATTTTTTTCGTATATTTTCATTAAAATTGTTACGTATTATAATAAAATAATATAATATGGCATAAGAATTGTGATACTTAGTGATAAGCCTAAAATTCTGTGTTTTAATTTTATGTATATTTTCTGTACCAGACCCTGTCAAAATAATTTCGACGAGATGAAAAAATGTATATATTGTTACATTAACGACAATAATATACGTCGTAATAATATTTTTAGTACTTCTCAGAAGATACAAACTATTGAACTATTATATTGTTACACGTCGACTACATTCTACCTTATTATGTTTTTATTTTGAAACGAACCTTTTTTCAGTGTAATATTGTTAATTTTATATATTGCAGCATTATACGATGATTGTCGTCGTTTTTCTGCATTTTCCGTATGGATTTGAGAGCTGAGACGCGCTCAAGGCCATTTTGGCAGCATTAAAAATATTATGTTATTTCACATAATACTGCCATCAACAGATCGCATGCTCGACCTTTGTATACTCGGACACACGAACACACACACACACACACACACACACACACACACACACACACACACACACACACACACACACACACACACACACACACACACACACACACACACACACACACACACACACACACACACACACACACACACACACACACACACACACACACACACACACACACACACACACACACACACACAAACACACACACACACAAATACATATTCACGTATATAATAGCCATATAGGACGTAAACTGTAAACTGACCGCAGTAAAAACACAACGAGTATCTACCTACACGTAAAAACCTCTGATAATCGATTTCCGAAAAACGGCGGCGCATAGTCTATATAGGGCCACGCAGTGTAACCTACGCGTATATCCGTTTAATGCGCTGTGCCGATTTAAACCAAGTCTTAGCTTACATAGACTCGGCGATAAACTATTATTATAGTCGTTGTTGTTGTTGTTGTTGTTGTTGCTGCTGTTCCTGAACATGGTTATTTTATTTATTACGCACTAGTCGCAAGCATTGATACACTACATATATGTATCTAAATCGTAATAAACTTTCATTGTCAAACTGCACAAACCAAACATCTAAACAATTTTGTTTCATTATTATTATTATTATTATTGTTATACGAGTTTTTTTCCTGCTTAATGTTATTTGGAAATCATGTATAATTTCCATCAGACCATGATATATATATATATATATATATATATATATATATATATATATATATATATATATATATATATGTCGTAGGCATATAGTCAAATCAGGCATTTTATTAAATGCCTAGGCATATAGTCAAAGAATTTAATGTTTATGCAATTTCACTATCCGCCTAGACATTTATTTAAATGCCTAGTCATTTAATTAAATGACTAGGCATTTGACTAAATGCCTATTTCATGCCAGGCAAATAATAAAAAAAAACATTTTATATTATTTTAAAAATTTAAATATATTTTCTATCAGTTATTTATTTAAATGTAATAGACGTACTAAACTAAATTATTGTACAATTCAATCGCATGTTCTGTATCTTTTTCCATAACGTCATATTATTTTTGTCGTTATAATTGATAAGATTATAATTTGTCCCACGGTACTCAATATAGATAAGGTTCTCATACAACCTAGTACCTACGTTAATTTTTCAAGGTAAAAACCAATGGAACTTTTATTTTTATTTAATAAGAATATATTGTAGGTACTCACTACTCGTACTATAGACTATGCTGACTATACAGGGTGTCCCACAGAGATCTGATATTCTGACAAATGAAATAACTTTTGTTCTAATCAATAGTTTTTAAAAATTTCTTTTAAATATAATCCATAGACACTTGCGCTACATTTTTAGAATACATTTTTTATTTTTTAATACTGAAAATAAAAAACTTAAAAATTGATAAATTTTTTTTTCGAAATATTCAATATAGCCAATTTATAAATCTAATATTTAGAAAAATGTATATGGTAAAAACACTTATTTAAGTCAAATGGCTGATTTTTAAAAAAAATTTTAAATATCAATATTTTCGTTAAGTAAATTACGATCTAGTTTAGGTTAGAAAACTTGTAATTTCAAATAATAATAAAGTTTTTTTTTAAATATTTTATAAGGACATTTTTAAATAAGTGCATGTTAAAATCTAATTATTTTTTTTATTGTATTTACTTTAATAATATAAGATGTATAAACTATAAATTACTATAATTTACCTAACGAAAATATTGATATTTAGAAAAATTGTGAAAAATCAGCCTTTTGACTTAAATAAGTGTTTTTACCATATACATTTTTCTGAAAATCAAATTTACAAATTGGCTATATTGAATAATTCAAAAAAAATGTATCAATTTTTAAGTTTTTTATTTTTCAGTATTAAAAAATAAAAAATAAAAAATGTATTCTAAAAATGTAGCACAAGTGTCTATAGATTATATTTAAAAGAAATTTTTAAAAAATATTGATTAGAACAAAAGTTATTTCATTTGTCAGAATGTCAGATCTCTGTTGGACACTCTGTATAGACTATACAATATACTCGTACTATCATATTTTATGTTTATCACATCTAATTATTTATTACCTGAATATATTTATGATTTAATTTTTAAAACAATATTAAATAATAATTAACACAAAATTAAACATATTATTTCATATACCTACGTGTTTTTCATATTAATAAATAATATAGGTACAGCTTTTTTTATACATAAAATAGCAATAAATAACTGATAGAAAATATATTTAAATTTTTAAAATAATACAAAATGTTTTTTTATTATTTGCCTGGCATGAAATAGGCATTTAGTCAAATGACTAGACATTTAACTAAATGTCTAGGCGGATAATGAAATTGCATAAACATTAAATTCTTTGACTATGTATATGCCTAGGTATTTAATAAAATGCCTGATTTGACTATATGCTTACGACATATATAATTATACCGCAGGTATATTGTTTGAAATAGTAGGTCCGAAAAATATAGTATGCTGGTATGTTGGTGTATGGTATGCATTTTGTAGGTATAAATCTATAATATTTTTATAATATAAGCCATAAATGCAAGGACTCAGCCGTTATTCACTATTGACGACCATCACTTAATTAAAACGGATTTTGTACTACTATAATATATTAGGTGGAAGTACTATTTTTAGACTTCTAAAAACGTTCCGAAATTTATTTATTTTATAAATGAGTAAACCAGCGAGGAATTACAAGTTTGAGTATTACAATGCTATGTGAAATTTTTCTTTAAAGTTATGCAAGATAAACTTTTAAAGTTAAGCTAAATTAGGCAAAAGTTTAGTGATCTATTTTAAACTGAATATACCTTCATATATTATTATAATACATAACAACATTATAATCACTATGTTATTATGTGTATTAGCCGTTGTAGGTATAACATATTTACTAAAAAAAATATCGAGAAATAAACCAAATCCATCGGTTGTCTCATTTTTTTTAACCTTCGTGATAATGTTATAAATTTATAAATAATAGTAAATCAAAATCTATATAAATTACCCAATGATACCTTGAATGTTTATAATTTAAAGTTATTTTTGTTTTGTTATGATTCAACATTTACGGTACTAATCTCATTAACTTTATTGTTAAATTTATATTGAAAAATTACTTTCGTTTTTCTAACAATAATTAAAATAATAATTAAAAATTAAAGTGAATGAATGTACAGTGTACTAAACTGTTTTTTTTTTTTTTTTTATTTGGCATTTCTCAAACTTCAATAAAATGTTATGCACTCTAAACGAAAAATTTTATGGAGCTTTTTGGTAGCTTTTGTCGTTTTTAAAGATATTAAAAATAAGTACAATTTTTTGTTTTTGATAAAAGTAATGATTACTATTGAATAATAAAATATAATATTTTTTTATAAAACGGAATAATATGATTATCAAACAGTGTAGTCAACATAAACGTACTTCTAAAATGAAAATTTAAATTTTTTTTTTAAATAAAAATAGTAAGTTAAACTTAGTTACTATTATAATAATATAATAGCAACTAACTTCCTTACAAAAGGAGTTAAAAAAATAGTAATTTTATAAATAGTCATGTAAAAGAACAATCATTTTGAATAGATTTACACTACGGTAATAAATGTCAAATGAGTGACCTACTTGTATTTCAATGTCTGTAGAAAAGCTCAAACCTACAAAGTAAAATAATAATGATATTACTCAAAAATATAAATCAAAAATTAATTAGCTACTTTTTTTAAATTAAAATATTTAAATTAAACTTCATTTTGTATTTCATAAGATATTATTGTGATATATAATATATATATAATATTTAAGTTAAATAATGACATCAAAAAAAATCCACATTTACTGATTAGTTTAGGTCAATATCCATTATTATTAATTTGACTATCTAGAAACTAGCGATAAAAACGAAAGCCCCTTAAAAAATGTATTATAATGTATGTAACACTATATTATTAAAATATGAGTAGGCCAATAATATAGTTGTAAAAATAACAAAACATTGTAAAGTAAATATTAATAATATTATCTATATAAATTTAAAAATTATTGATGAAATAATAATTAGAAATTTTAATTAGAAAGTTTATACTACATCCACCATGCTTTCTCAGTTCAAGAAATTCGCAATTTTCGGTATCCAATACAGAAAGATCAGACAGAGTTAATGTATAATCGCAAATTTATGAAATCGATAAATAATTGTTCTAAGACGACCTGAAGGAATTGATACTAGATGTATCATCTATATTCTAAAAAATAAAAGTCTGGCGTAATTGATTAAGTCCGAAAACAAATAAATGATTTATGCATTCAATATTTTACAATAATTGATGAACATTTAATATCTCTATTATTTTCTGAGCTTAAATTGTATTTCAATTTTAAGTGTCGTGCCGTACCTACTCTCGATCAATGTTTTTCACACTATAGGTATACCTATGTCATACGTTTTTAATAAATCAACCGGTATGATTCAGCTATTAAAAGTGAAGATTGCAGAATGTTAAAAGATTAAAATCACATAAAAATATGTCACGTTCGATTTTGATCATACGAGTATCCAGAAAATTAATAAAAACAATTTTTTCTTATTTAAATTATATTTTTCATAGGGTGAAATTAATACAGAAGGTGTGATACTGATGCATTATTGTTATATTTGACTTACCGTCTGACAGTACTCAACTCGAATAGTAGTATCATTAACACTTTGTGATAAATTAATTCAAATAATACGATTTACCTTAAATCGTGTTTGTTATAGCTGATAAAAGATAATAAACAAAAAGTGAGCAAAAAGTGAATGGTGATGCTTGACAGTTGGCGGAAACATAAACGTGTAAAAATTTTATTTTTTTATGGATACTATGTGGAACGGTAAAGTTCAAAGCTAAGTTTTTTTACGATTCAGGTGTGGTAGTGCGGAGGCATCGTGGGTGTGCAAAAAAATCATACCAGAGACCCATATTATACTTCTTGACATAAAGATAAAACCTTTCGTTCTGTTGAAAATATTGGAATAAAAAAATAAATAGTTTTTAATAAAATAAATCAAACATTTTTAATAATTATAAAAGTAATTTGATTTAATTTTTAAATCCCTTTTTTAGTATCGTAAAATGTATGCCGTCAATTCATTTTTGTTTACTTTAGCAAAATATAACATCAGATATTATTCGGAAAATTATATTTTATAAAATTAATTAGTAATCGAACGTCAAACAGTCATTAAAATATGAAAGCTTCAAATAAAAATTCACTTAATTTATTTTTTAGCACAATAATTAATTATAGCGTTAATACTAAACGTAATATCTTGTTGATATTGTTATAAATGTATAACAAAATAGCTCACCCTAATTACTCTTCAGTGGATATTCATTAAGTGCAAGTTTAACAACAATAATTACGTACATGTTTTCCGAAACGTTTTTAAACAATTTATGTAAAACAAGAATACTGTTAACATCAAATTAAAAAGATGCATACTATACAAATGAAAACAACGATTTATACTCAAAATGATCTCGTTACTTGGTGTTTAATTAAACGTTTAAAAAAAGTCACCCCTACACTAAGCTACTTTATTTACTGTAATTTAAATGTTTAATACGTTTATATATTTAATACAAAAAAAGCAATTAAAAAGTTTTACGGTTAACTTTATTTCGGTTGTTTACCTGGGTTTCAGTTTTTATTTTTTGATTATAAATTACAGCAATAGTATTAAAAACATTTTGGTACCTAAGCATTTAAATAACTCTTATTCATATGCTTTAAAAGCCTTAATATAAGTAAAAGAAACTTGAAAAAAATTTTTTTAATACAAAATTTACATTTTATATGCTTTTGTAGTGTTAGCATTTAAATAGTACGCAATGTTTAATGAATATTCACCAAAATAATTTTAGTTTTTACCATTCATATAATATATGAATTTTAATATAAAATACAACATTATTATAAAAGATATTAAAATATGATAATTTATATTATTGAGTTAAAATTCAAACCTGTTAAAAAAATAAAAATAAATATAATTTTGATGTACTAACTCAAAATTATTAGTCCGTGTTTGTTTTTTCGTTAACTGTATTATATTTTAATCTATTTATGCGTAATTTATTATTTAGACAAGTCACGATATATTTAACACTGTTATAATCTTTAGTAAATATACTTATTATTTATATGTATATATATATATATATTATATATGTGTGTGTAAAAACAGTTAATTTGACTAATAGAAAATTAGCCGACCGTTATACACTAATGAATTTATTTACAATACATAATATTTTAATAATAACTAATACTCGGAAAAATATGATTATCCAAACTTACACACGTGGTATAATATTATTGTAGTATTGGTAAATGCATTTATAACACTATTTAAAAAAAAAAAATTGAAAAATCTTTACGAAATTAAAATTGCTTTATTAAATATTTTCAATGAGATGTTATAAATGCATATAAATAAAAATCGAATGGTAATGCACAATATGATTTAATATTAAGTTTTTCACAATTCTAGAGTAGATTAATAAATTATGAATGTCAACAAATTTAACGTTAATAATATTATTTTTATTCAATAATAATACGATATAAACTGTCTAAAATATTTTATGTTATTATTAAATCATAAAAACCTGCATAGCATATTTTAGGTATCTTAGACCGCTTCAACAAAATCCATTTTAGAATAAAAACCGCAAAATGCGCAAAAAACTTTTTTAATTATTTTAAATCATCATTATATCGACTCTGCAGTGTATATATATATAATATATATTGGAAACATGTAGAAAGTTTTCAAATGATCGCTTTTCAGTTTTAACTTGAGTATTCGAGGGGATTACCGTAATAGTGATTCAATATAAAATACAAACATTCCGACAACTTACAATATGTATTAGAATCTTCCATATTTAAAAATTATCGTAAAATGAAACAGAAAACGTAAAATCAGTTCAAACTGTCCATCTAGTCCATATGGAAATGTAAAATATAAAAATATAAATAAATTAGCAGTCACACGTGAATACGCGATCAAATTTGCGGGAAAAAAGTTGACACGGCGCATCGTATATGCAATTTTGCTACACTCATGCGTGCTTGCGTTTCTCATAATATTATATTATTTTTTCCGTACTGTTTTGTCGCGTCGGTTGTACCATCACGAGCACGCGAATGATATATTATTTTTATTACCGTTGTGTTATAATATATTGTCATTTTTATTTTTTACATTTCTACATAGTTTTTTTTTTATCCGGCGACGATGTTAAATTTTTATTTTTTGTGTATTTGGATTTTGACAAGACATTGTTTGATACAAACGATGAGTGTACATAGTGATCCATCGCGTGTTTCCACATTTACCTTCTCGACGAAAAATATAACATATGTGTATCATGTTTTTACACCGGCTTTGAGGGCATTTGACGAGATAATTTCAGCAACGGCTTAATACTTAGTACTCGTATTTTACGAACCAGATCTATACTATCCCGTTGACATAATATTGTAGTGCGTGTCGATGTACGTTATTATATAAGCCACTGTTGTTTACGACAGCCAAAAACACAATAACAATAATGGTAATAATAATAATAATACGACTGGCCGATAAACGACTCGCGCACGCGATGGGGTATTACGCTCGACGGTTGAAATAGCACAAGGCCTGCGGTAAAGCGAAATATTATCATCGCAGTCGGTAACATAAATAAATATAATTTAATAATAGTACAGCTGCTACAGTGGTATCCGCGGTATATTAACCTATTACTCACCGGCCAGTCGTTGTCCGGCCAGAACTCGGACCAACATATTGTTAAGTTTTTCAGTAGCAATCACGACCTAGGGGTGACAAGAATATGAAAATTAAACACACATACACTCACGTGTACATTATTTGCGCAAGCGTGGAGAGCAGGTGTGGTCGAGCATTTTTCGGGTCGTCGGAAGCAGAACGACAGATCGAAGGGGTGAGTGTGGGTCGGTATATTGGATGGCTAGGGGAGGATAAATTATACTATATATAATATCATCTGGTTACGTATAAACATAAACTAGTGATATATATATTGAATAACTAAGCCATAGTCGTACTCGTCGTGTGTACCCGGTCACCGTCAATGTGCGGTGTGTGAGGCGGTTGTCGAACGACGCGTGAAGAGAAAAACCGATCGAACGGGCATGATTGTCCTACCGTCGTAATATATTATATGATTATTTGTGTTTCGTTTTCAACTTTTTTTAGATTTTAAATTTATATGGTTCTTTTTTATATTATTATTTTGTATTCGCTCCTCCATGATACATCATCTGGTGCGCATTATAATTTGACAAAAGCAGGTATTCACCCACCCACCACCCTAACCATGGTCACCCTTATAACCATAGTCAGTATAATTCCACCTCCACCCCCGATTTCACGTCAAAGTTCCCACGCCACGCTCGTCGTTGTCGTTTAATGACAATTCCACCCTCGGTATACTCTGTTCCTACCATTCGCACAGTGCAATATATTATATTATAATAATAGTTATAATATTATATCGGCGTAACGAAGTATTCCGTGAACAATGCAAATTAAAACACAATTAATTACTGGCAGGTACAGTTCAATGTCAGAATGCCGTGGTACGATTGACATTGATTTTTCTTACGACAATTCGCCACAGCAGAAAATTAACAATACGTCTCTAAATTGTGATGCATAAATGATATCATCAAGATGTGCCAGATTGTATTTGTGATTTTTAAACCATTTTAATATAGGTATATATTACATAGAAATCCAAGACATTCATTATAATGGTGTCATAATAATAATCAGTATAAATGACATTTATATATTATGTGTTAATCATAATATAATTATGTCAACTATCGATTTAGATATTTGTTATTATTATACCTAATTCATACAATAAATAACATTTAATTGTTTTATTATTTCACTAAGAAAATTTAAAGTTATACAATCGAATTTTTAAATAATTTATTATTTTATTATATTATATTATCGCGTACACAACAAAATATAAATTAGTTTTAATTCTAAATAAAGAAATAGGTTTCTAAATAAAAACTTTTATTTTCTGTAACTAAAATAATTACTACTATAGTAATAATATTAATAAACTGAAATCCTAATAACAATGTTTAATTTATTTGTTGAAAATGTATTCATATATGTATACATTCATTCATAGTATACAATAATACGACAATACAACGAAAAGAATTTCTTAGGTATATGTGTATTGTTGCAAAACAATCACAATGATTGCTTTTCAGAGTGAATTGTTTAAGTGCAATGATAAATTGGATAGCTTATTATTTTCTCGAGAAACAAAATTTGTTCTTATTGTAAAATATCTGCCAGTTAAACTGCATCATTCCGTGAAATCTGTCCGAAACGTGTAGTTGTATTAAATTGTTTGAGAAAAAAAATCGTTTAATGCGGATTTTTGTTTAATTCATTATAAATATTTTACGTTTTAATCTTTCTGTCAGGACCATAAACCATTTCAATCTTATTCAAAATCCTCGTTTGGCAGGTTTTTGCTCTTTACCCGTTTAATCTCTCGTAATTCTATTAAACAACTTCACTATACGCTAAATCTCAGCGTTATGAGATATCGATGTTCTAACTAAATAGATTCAAAATAAACATAATATAGCTATACCCAATATATAGGTACATTTTTCTTATTTTATGTTATTGTATAGAAATATAACAAAATTATATATTTTCCGATAAATCACAATTCATATAATTTTTTTACTCAATCTTTTACTAGCCATCAAAGTATTAAGCTTTTTAATTATAGTTAATTAAATACTATTTTTTTCCATAAACTGTTAAAGAGTTCTACAGATACTCTATTATGTATAGTATATATTTAATTTCTGCGCAGTAATTTAATATGTATTATTTTTGTTATTCAATTACTTCAATATCTAGTTATACCTATCGTAAAAACCTTTTTTATTACGTTTTTCACAATATTTTTGTATAATAACTTTAACTGATTCATTTTATTTAATACAATATCGAATAGAACAGAAAAAAAATACAAAAGAGTACACAATATTATATTCTTTTTTAAAATTTATTTTTTATTTTTATTACGTTTTTTAGGTTCTTAATTAAAATAAATTTAAAACATTTTTTAAAATATACGTCTCCAGACATTCGTTCAAACAGATATTATATTATATTAAAAGTATAAAACTATATGCTGAACAGTTAATTATTATTATTATATTATAATTTATACTCATAAAAATCAAACCGCTCAAAATATAATTTACCGAATAGTTGACACACAAATAAAATCTAATTAATCAATGATAATCGTGTACAAGTAGCAGTGCAATTAAATCACCATTAATAATTGATAAGCGGCATTATTTAAATGGATAGCACACGATTTCTCTCCGACATTGATCCAAATGGTTTATGCACGAATATTTTCCACCAAAATTGTTACACCTCTTATATATTAGTTATGACAGGTTTGAATTGTAAATACCACTGAAGTGCGAATGATGTAAAATTGTTCTTTGTATTCAAATCATGTATAGTGTCTTAATAAAATCTATAAATAAACATAGTTCTCTGGAAATTTAAATGAAAATGGTATAATATTATATAAATATTGTCGAGGTTTTAAAAAATCATCGAGAGAGACAGAGAGGGATTAAATGTATGAAGTGTGGACCATTTAAAACAGTATGATGTGTATACATTTTTTTATCGCTTTGTAAACACATTATACTAATATTTTTTATGTATTTCAAAGTTTATCAATACCTATCATATTTATAAGCAGAGTGAGTGAAAAAAAAATTATATTAATATTGGCAAACTTGACTGTATTTCAATTTATTTATAGCTATTAAATATTCTCTGGTTACGAGTAATATATTGTATATAATAGTGAGATTACTAATTTTAAGCATACTAAACATGGTTTTCGATATGTGTATAAATACTGTACATATATATTATTAAACACTTTATATTAACACATGTTCATAGAAAATCATATTCTTGGCCACCCACGTCATTTTGAACATAATATAATGTGGTTAACCAGTATACAACTACAAAATATGTATACACGTATTATTGAGTCTATAATTATCCTTTGTTAATATTAACTATGCAAATCTGTAATAATTTAAACATGGTACCACCGATAATGGAACAATTTAAGTAAAGTACATTTATGTTTACAACGCAGTAAATTACAATTAATGATATTACCCCGAAGTGTAACAATACGGCCAACATTTTTATGTACTTCGAAAATAATTATAAAATATAGAGAAATAGAAATTCAACAACAATCAATACTGTTTTCATGAATAGCATTACGTGTCCATTTGTAAATATTTTCTACTTATAAGCAAATAATAAGCTCACCTGATCAAAAAACAATATAGGTAAAAGGTAAAACGTAAAATTCATAATATCGTTACAAGGATAATATGTACAAAATATGACGTTAATTGTGCATCGACGTATGTAAGGTGGAGCTAATGTAGACTCCCTGTTCTCTAAATATTTTTAAATCCTAGTTAAGATCCAGATCTTTGTTTGAAAAAAAAAATTCAATGAGTTCAATGTGTAAAATAATTAACATTTATAATATATGCAAGAAAATGTATTAATATTGTGGAGGTACCATGTAAGAGTTTATTCATGATGAGAATCAAAACATACATCTGGTCGACAATTACCCTAAACAGATTCATTAATATATCTATTACATAATAAATTTAGAAAAACAATATTATACAATAAAATAATGGTAATTGATATTTTTTGGACATCAGTATACAAATATACACGTATAATGTTTTACAATAGATAATATTATACTTATTTTATTTTATTTATTTATTTTAATTTATTATCCCGCGGCAGCTTAGGCCATTGGGAAGGGGGTGGTACTGTTGATTTATGGAACGGTAGGTGGGTTACACGTGGGTGATTTTTGACAGAATTTCTATTGGGGCACCCGTAGGTTTCTGTCGTGCTCCGGAGTGGGGGATGGCGGCACTTGTTCTCCGGACACCGTGACTTGCCAGGAGAGAAATGTAGCCCGATGGTCGAGGATCGAACCCGGTCCGGCTGAGCCACAGCCGACGCAGTAGGCCGCTAGGCCATCTCGTCTCCCACTAAATTTATTATTTACATAATATCATGTTGAATAAAAAAATAATTATTATTGTTGAGTAATTGACTTCGACTTTCTGCAGTGTAATATTATTGTACTTAATAACAACATTATCAACCCAATGGCCTATGTGGCCGAGGGTATATTTCGTTTAATAATTAAAAAAAAAAAACAACATTATCAGTTGAATAATTTGTTTTATTGTTCCAATAAAATTGTTTACATATTACCGATTCAAATCTACTAAGTTATCTTCAACGCAATTAAATATTAATTAATGTCCATTCATATACTTAGATAGTTATATACTGTATAATAATATAACACATTGACTATAATAGCCATATTACAGAATTGTCCATTTTATATTACGTACCTATATAGTTAGTAATTATAAATTACTATTGTAGAACTTGTCGGTCACACAAAACTATATATTATAATGTTTGATGAGAAGTCTAGTATATAATTTGATCACTCATGAACTTTTTGAACCGTAATAATATCATTGACTGTCGCCTGTCGGCCATCAGTACCTATAATACTGAGCACTGATGATGTACTCTATTATTAACTATATATATAATGAATAGTAAGGAAATATAGTTTTTCTAAGTATAAAGATTTTTATTTTCAAATAAATATTGTATCTAATTTTTCAATAATTTTTTATTCGATCACAAATATTTTTAGATTTATGACTTTTTATTTATGATTAACTGTTTAGTTTCTAATCATTTGATTTAAGTGAAAGTAAATATATAGTTTTTAGACTGTATTTTAAATATGGCTTTATAGTAGAAGAATTGTTTTTTTAGTTATAGTTTAAGTAAGCCAATAGAATAGTAATGGTGTGTGAAAACCAATCGATTAGCCATTTGTCTCAACAGAAAATTTCTTAAAAACAAACTAACAAGACATACGTCATTATAACGGTCAAGATAAGAACAATAATACTTCAAATATTACACGACAGAAATTCTATCTTTGAAATATTTGCCAGACAGGAGAAAACATAAATTATATCAATTATGTGAACTTTGGAGGTTATTTTGTAATCTTGCACATTGTTATTGAAAATTAAAGAAGAATATAATACCTTTGAGAATGGAAAATACTTTAGTTAGTACGTCAGTATGTATCTCTCATACAGGAAAAACTGTGAAGTGATAATGTTGGAACTAGTATATAAAATATTAGAAACTAAAGAAAACAATATTTTTATATGGTAAGTTGTTAGTAGCTTTTAAATAATAACATTTTACATCCAACATTATACAATATTTCTAACTATACCTAAAATGTTCGAATTCCATCAAACTATAACTATTTTTATATTAGGGTTTTTTTTGTTTTGTTTTGTTTTTTTTTTAAATATTTTTCATTTTTAGGAAAAACCTACGATAATTGAAGGAAAAATTGTTTTTTTTTTCATTTTTATAAAATTTATTTTTGGAATAACAAGGTGTAAGGGATATAAAGGTTGCATATTTTCCTAGCATACATTTCGATATTAAATTATTTATTCAAATTCTACATTTTGGAATTTTTAAATATACCTGTCCTATATAACATTTAAATATATTTTTGAAGTTTTTGCGAAACTGAAGAAATATCTTATGGATATACTAACTTCTATTTTTCAAGTGAGAATCTACCTTTTTTACCGTAAGCTGTAGAGTGGATAATTTTATTGTTTATAATGTTTATATTTTGATATGAGTTCCTAATTCAAAATTAAAACAGTTATTTCACAGTTATTTACATGAGAATACTGAGAATAATAATGTAATATCCCTTAAAAATTGTTTTGCATCAATTAAAAAAAAAAATTCTATTGAATCTAATAAAGCTGCATTACTGTTAACTTTTGTTTAGTATTTAATATATTTAGATCATTTTTTAGAAATGATAAACTGTTGATAGATTAATATTGATCATTTATATGTTCAAAAGTTCAAAACCCTTTAGCCCTCATATTTTCCATACCTAATATCATAGGCATATTATCTTTGATACACTAAGTTAATAACTTATAAACTACACCTTCAAATTTTGATTTTGATCCGCCAATGATTTTAGAAAATGTATCTGTTAATAATAATGTACAGATATAAATTGAAAATTAGATGTTTGAATCTCTACAGGACACTTATTAAGTAATCGTAGAACAAAAATATGAAGAATAAGAAAATATGGCGTTTAAGCATATTAAAAAATTGAACTATTGAATACAAAAGGGTGGATCATGCTTGATAAATCATCATGTATAAAGCGTATTTCAGTGTTAAGATTTGAGATATAACTTAATAGAACTTACTAAACAGTGACTTTATTCATTAACATGAGACACTATACTCAAAAGTGATTAATAATATGTCATGAAAATTAGTGCCCTAATTATGGAAGTAAAACTCAATAATTTGTATTATCTTAGTTATTATACACAATATAATCTTCATTTTCATTCTCTGTACCTCTATGATATTTCTATATTAGTATTAAAGAGAAAAAATATTTTCTTAAAATCCCTATGCTTTTAGACATCATTACGCTCGCACACCAATTTCACAGATAATGTATTTTTTTTTAACATAAAAACTATTTTTTCGTCATCCCGAAAAGTTATAAAACGAACAATATATTACCATATATAAATGTATTATTGTGTATGAAGGTTTTCTTACTAATTTTATTAAATATACACTAGAGTACATATTCGAAAACTTCGAAGTTCTTAGTGATGAATATAATAAAAATGTACAAAGATAATGAATAATAAGTGAAGTTTTATTCAAAAAAACTTTACTTTTAGATGTTTCACTTCTTGATTCTTCTGTAATGAGCCAGTTACTACATCATTGGCTTTATTCCAAGTTAAATTACTCTGAAAATGTTCATGTATAAATCGTATCATATATTTATATACAATTAATAGTAATGATTAGGTATAACTTATAAATGACTTCAAAAATCAATTATTTTATTACACACTTTTCTTAAGGTCGCTTTCACGTCTGTTTGTCTATTTGTCTGTAATCAAATCTTGCACGCTCGATTTGAGGCACTTTTTGACGATGAAAAATTCTGAAAATTGGTATAGACCTTGGTCTTGGATGACAATACAATAATTCGTTGTCATTTTGGAACACGGATCTCCAGGTAGGCGATGACGGGTGTGCAAATTCATCTCCGACGAAGTATCACGCGCTCGTATCACCCGCCGCTGATCGTCGATTAAAAAATTAAAAATTAAAAAATTATTTTTATTAAATATAAGAAATTTGTTTCATAAATATTTTTTAAACGTTTAATAAAAAAATTTACTTTTAACTAAAAAGTAGAAAATAAAAAATAAAAAATAATATTTAAAAATATAATGAAAAATTTAAAAGTGTATCATATATTTATATACAATTCATAGTAATGATTAGGTATAACTTATAAATGACTTCAAAAATTATCTTATTTTGTTTCATTTAATTATTTGCATTATACAATTTTATTTTATTAAATTAGTACAGATTTTAAAATATTTATTTATAATTAATTTAAATGCTTATTTGTTATGGATTAGACAATACTTGTATTATATATATATATTATACAAGTGAATTTAAATTTGATTTGAATCTTCTTTTATAAGACGTAATATATTATAAATATGTTATTTATATAAATAAATGACATATTATTTCGAAGATACTACTAATTCTAATATTTTTACCGATAGCCATACAAAAGCTATATTACTATTAACTTTTGTTTGTGATTTAAATCATTATTTACCAAAAGATAGTAATTATATTGACTTTAAAATTTTATAATAGTAATAAATAATATTACTTTCATTGTTGAACATGAGCAATTATTCACTAAATATTTAGTAAAATACGAGTTGAAAATTTAAAAATTTAAAATTAGGGAAAATTTTATATTGTGCTTACTTAATTTCTACTTTTGTTCATTATGATTTACGAAACCATAAATTATTTAAAAAATATAACTATACATTTTCATTATAGGTACCTACCGTAAATTTTACAAATTTTAAAAATTATTAAAAAGATTGAACGCGAGATCTTAATATTACATGTAGTAGTTTCCATGACAATGCTTGTCGTATAAAACTAATAATTTTAATTTTTTTTAAATCAGTTTTGGTATAATATACACAATTTAAATATTTATATAATTATTATGTACTTATAGTATATATTATAATATCTTAATCATTTTTGCGTTTCAATATGACCTTATAATAATAAACTATTTAAAGTTCACAGTATTCCCCCAAGTTAGAGGGTATCCACACTGGTGGACCTCCCTCTTCACGCCATTCATGTTATACCTACCTTTTCTTTGTTATCATATTTACTTATTGTATGTATATAAATTACAGATTGTAAATATTCTTCTTATCTAATAAAAAAAAAAAAAAAAAAGTTCACAGTGATATTTTACCATATCTACGGTATTTCGTTACAATATAATGCTGTTATAATATTTTCTATTGGAAACATAATAAAATATATCAATGTATAGAAATCTTTCGTGTATAACGTAATTAAATATAATATTAGTTTAATTAAATTTAAATGTATATTAGTTAGACAATCTTTTTTCTATTATTATGTAAAAATAAACTAAAAATTGAGTCATAAATAAACATTTAAAACATATTATAAATAGCCAACACCCAACACATCCCTAGTATTATAATATTTTGTTTTTAAATCAATATCACTGTTATAGTTGTTACTTAAAATTTTGAAACAACGATACTTTAGTATAAATATAATAAATAAATAGTATTACGTATATCATTTGCATGATGAAAAGTTTTTTCCTAAATTTTTATAAGCTCTTACGTAGTTTATAAAAGGTGCCAATTAGACATTAAATGTTTTCATAAAATAAAATGTCATACAGACATTTTGTGCTTATAGTATACTACTTATTAATATGATTAAAATAGAAATTATAGGAACCTGCAAAAATGGAATATTGTCTTCGTATTATACAATTATTTAACGGAATCTAGATATTTAAGTCTATGTATCAATATTGTTATATTATAAGTGAAATAATATTATACATATTATATCCTAAAAAGAAAAATTTCCTATGTGCATTTTTGAGATCTGTCTTGAGTTTTGCTCGTAGAATACATATGTAACTATCATAATATTTCAAAATTGTCTTGGATAGTGTTATAGATTTTAACGAATCAACCTTCTATTGGGTGATTGTAAATATCGCATTTTTGGTACAAAATACATTGTACAATATTTCAATAATTCCCATTATATATTAAGTACTATTATTACTTCAATAAGTATATCTATACTATAACTACAGTAGAACCTTGTTACCTCGAAGTTTTTATATACCGAATTTCTGTTCAGTCCCGATCATTCAGCATTGGATTTGCGTGTTCATTCATTTCAAAATGTCAAAATATCTCTCTTATTCATTAACCGGTGTAAGTGCCGACCGTGAGGATTCACGTACTCATATATATTATATTATATTATGATATTTTATGTGTAGAGAAACGAAAAAATATGTCGATTTTCAGCACGCAATTGAATAATTGGGTGGCGATGGATAAAGTGGTGTATATTATACGATATTTACACGTGCAAGAGGCAAAATCTTTAATAATGATTTTGTATTGGTCTTTTATTTTCTTGCGACAAAAGAAAATTCGTAATACAGACGACACCTTTTATCTCGTGCAACGGCGGTCGTCATGCTTTTTAGACTTGGGTGTGGGTGGCGCGGCTGTGTGGTTCCCCGAAAAGGATGAGGGTGCAGTCAGAGGGGTGTAGTCGGAGGAAACCGTTTGGAACATTTAAATCACGTACGCACCTCGCAGCGCCACCAAGACGGATAATGTGTAAAATAATAGCGTCGGAGACTGACAGATTTATCGTGACGGTTTTACGCTTTGGGACGCAATAACTCAGGTTCTCTCTGGGTCGTCCTATTATTATACGTGCATACAAATAATAATATAGTGTGTGCCCACATACGTGTGTGTGTCTGTATGCGTAGTAATGTGTGTTTGTAATAATATTTTTTGTGCTTTTGTACACATATTATATATGTATAATATTATGCGCCATGATCCGAAACTCGGAGAAATACGATTTTTCCACTCAATAATAATATTCGCACGCTTCTCCCATTCCTCTACCTCTATTCGTTCAATCGTCTACCCTCCGTTTTATATACATTATTATCATGGCCATCAGGTGCCGTTATGCATTTGCAATATAAAACCATCGTTTAAATACCAGCACGTCGTTTTGTTGTCTATGTGTGTACACGCGCGTGTGTGTACCCCCCAAAAAATAAAAATAAAACAAGAGAATACGCTATTCTGAACACCCATCATTGCCGCCACCGACCAACAACAACACACCAACACGGCACGACTTCGAATGTATTTTATCGGAATGCAAATACGACGGAGAGGGTTGTTTTTTTGTTTTTTTTATGTTGTATTTTGACCCTCTTATCCTTCCTGCCAGATATTTTTATGACACTATGATATTATCTATGGGCACGTTCGTTTCGTTTTTCAGTTTCTGTCTTGCGCGATATTTACAATCTCGTGACCCTTCACCGCCCGATTCCCGTTGCCACCGCCACAGCAATAAAATTTTATCGTGTGGACAAATACGTAAAAAAGAGAGTCAACCTAGACTGGTGCAGGTTGGCGCGCGTGTGAATGGCGGTGATATCACATTACCCAAAGTTTATGCACGTATTCTAAAATAATAATAGTAATAATATTAATAATAATATAATTCTAGTAATGGCTGTGTGATCGGTAGTCATCGTTGTGTCGAAAAAGTATATGATATATTATTCACCGCAACCCTTAGCAAAAAAAAAGGACGGAAAAAAATCCACCAGATTTTTACGAATAACAGTGTATTAAATCATTGTTGCAATATTATTATTGTGGCAGGCCAGGAAATAATTAAAAAGATTTAACAAGCAAACGGCTCAAGAAATGCCGGGCGATTCCGTTTAGACGTTTTATCCGAACGTAATTCTGTGTATGTGAAATATTTTTAGGAAGAAAAATTAAAGACGTCATTTGTAAGTTTAAAAGACAAGATTTATTGAATTGTGCACAACTTTTTACGACGCTCTTTTTTATAGAAAACACTTTCAGTTTTCAGTCGAATACCGACGATATAATATATGAAATAAGGTTGTGTGTGTGTGTATATGTGTGTGCGTGTGCGTGTCGTGTAAAGCAATCCCATGTTTCAAAATCCAAATTATTCATATTTACGATGCGTTTTACTCGCAATTATTTATAATGTTTTCCATCACGTACGTCCAAAAATCGTGAACGATTTCGACACGACGACACATTATAAACGTCATTACAACGCGTATTTCAGCGTTATAATATACTCATGGCACGACACACGTCTAAACAATAATAATCTCAGCGTATAATCACATGGCCGGACACCTCTGCACATTCTTGATTATTGAGTATAATCAGTGTTGAATCCAGGTATACTTCAGGGGGGGGGGGCGTTCGTCCCCACTGATAAATACAACTTTCTGACTTTCAACAAAATGTACTTATTTATTAAATGCACAATACTAATTTAAATATAAATAATTAATAGGTTTCTAATTTATTTTGTAATTTTTTCAATATTTATAATTTCTGAATTGCAATAAATCATAATAGGCAATACGATTTATAATGTGTGACAACCTTAGATTGATTTAAAAATTTAAAAAAAAATTCGTTTTTAATTTGTTTTGTAGTTTTATATAAATTTGAAATGTCTAAATTATAAATTGTAATAAGAATAACTACCTATTAATAGATATAATTCATAATACTAAAATGACGTATCACCATTCACCAATGAAAAAAAGTGAGCCCCCCCCAGAAAAATTGTCTGGATTCAACACTGAGTATAATCATAATTATTATATGATGCTCGTGTTCTAGTATAGACTGTTTTCATGATATTTTCAGACTGATAAAATTGTGGTTTTACAATAATTATTGTGAAATAACTCATGTCCGGTGCAAAGTCGTGGAATCGTATTCGTTTATAATATTGGTGAAATACGTGCAGCGGTGGTTGTGATACTGTTATATTAATACATACTGTTTATATACATTGTTTACCTCCCCCGGGTTTCAAACGGCAAATATTTCGATTGAAAAGTTTTCCTCGATTTTCATATTTTAAACTACAATATGACGTATTTATCGTTTACATTACACCCTTCCTCAATCTATATACGCCGCATTTGCGCCGCTGTAGAGTCGACGGTACACGACGTGCGATCAGATGCCTACGCGCTGTTCACGGATAAACGCCATACACATACACACACACACACATACACACGAACAACCATCGGGATATTATCACTATATGATTAAATCAACATCATTATTATTATTGTTATTATTATTATTATAATTATTATTATTACTATTATTATTATTATTATTACTATCACTATCGACTATAGCGAGATTCATACGGGCGTGAGTGTACCGCGACCCAACTCTGTTGCGTATATTATTATTAGGGTGGAAGTGATAGGCGAACAATGAGCCCCCGGGACACCGCGTGTTGGCACCCAGACAATATCGTAATACTATATGAATGACGCTCACGTATAATGTTGTTATAATGATATTATAGTCGTGTATTGTTCTTCGAGCGGCATCAATTACTGAGGTCGAAATTGCTTTCGCAATTTTTTTTCAAGCCACGACTACATATTGTACTGCACTGTTGTTGTACACCGGGAGTTAAACGCATGTGTATATAATAATATGGTATAATATTTTGGATAGGAACGCCGTTTCCGCCGAATCGCTGACGTGGATGACAACGTTTCTCCCATATAGACTTATACCGTACTACTATAAACTGCAACTGTGGCCGCACAACGAAATTATTGATTTACTCTAGTAATTGCTTAGATTATTTTTTATATGGTCCTTAGTTTTGGACATCAATATTATAAATATAAATTCAACCGTATAAGCGAACCACAGCCGACGCTACGGCGCCACAGTGTAGTCAAACTAAATCACCACTACATTAATAAAATCATTAATACAAATAAAAATCTTAGGTTTTATTTATTTAAAGCTGACTTTTATCAGTAAAGTCAAATAATGCATTAAAATTCTTACATTAAACCAAAGAAATATACGCTATATTTGTGAATATGGATTGAGATTCAAAAAAGGCCACATAACTAATTAGGTCTTAACATATTATGTAAAATTTAGCGATAATTCGTAAGCTTCCTTTCATTTAAACGTCCCCCGCACATGGAACCGTATTCTTCACAATATTCTCTTTTTTCTATTATTAAACTCGATAGGTACACTGGAAAAACGTAATTTGTACTAAAATCTAGATTTTAAGGTAAGATATCTCTATTGAGCAACTTTTGAAAACTTTTTTTGATAAATATATTTATTTTTTTTTATTATTATTTTTTTTTTTTTTATGTCATAAACATTTTGAACCATAATTTATTCGAATACGAGAATAAACGATTGCACAACATAATATAATACCGTTGTGACTAACCACTCACAAACCAATGGTATTCACATATTATAATAACTATACCTATAAACACCTGGAAAATAAAATTGGAGTGAAAGCTGTTCAGGGAATATATTATAGTTCACGAAAAATAATAATAGAAAAACACGTATTTTGAGAAAAAAAGTGATATTAATGAAAAGCAAACTCTGGCTAAAAATAAAAGCGTCGAAAATTTTTATTTTCCTACTAAAAGAGTAATATATTAAATGTCACCATTAACTCTTAAATAATACTATTATTTTTGCGAAACGTTTTCACAACAAACTTATATTTGCGCCGTAACTATTTTCCAAACGAGCAAATTTAATTATGATGTTAATTTAAAATTCATGTTTTTGAAAATGATAAATTAAAAATGTATTACATAATATTTATATACGCATTATATCGCAAACTATACGTTTATTCATGCATTATAATACATAACACAACAATAATACGAGTATTAGGCTATTAGAAATATTATGAATAATTTCATGGATGAATTTATTAGTCATTATTTTTCTTACGATATAAATTATATTATTAAATATGTACATGTGAATATATTAAATAATATTATTTCACAAATTTTATAGTAACAGTTACTTTATTATATTGGATACAGAGAAAAAATCAGTTCAATGCTAATGTATTTGTTGTAAAAGTAAACACATGTTATACACTTAGTAAATATAAATATTGTTATGTATGATAAAATTCAATTTAATTTTAATTTTAAAACATTGATTTGAAGAAATTATTATTCCTGCTTCAGAAGACACGCGTAGTTGTATTTTATACGTATAGAGTATTTACCTAACACTGTGAAAATAAATATTGCTATAAAATATATAAATACACTTTCGATTTAACTGACCAAAATATAATAATATGCTGATAACATAACATTATAATTACATTTCACAAGACACTTTTAAATTACTATGACCTATCTTAAAAAATTAAAATAATACGCAATGTCAATCAAGTAATTAAATTAAAATATTTACGTTGAAGTATAAATAAAATTGTGATTATTCGTCATATGAGTAGAACTATCGATATAATATGGCATTTATACATTTATTATGTAATTTATAGTTGCTTAAAGTATATAGTATATAAGTATAAGAATGTAAGATATTTGATCAGAACTGATGTATTTGTAAATTGAAGAAGATTTCTAGAAATATTGTACTCAGAATTTCAAACCAATTCGTCTTAACATATAATGTTATACTTATAATATATGTTAAACGTACGCACATACTGTGATAGTGATAAAAAAAATTGGTTTTTTTATCAAGTTGAGCTTTTTTTTGATTCTATTAAATCTTAAACTATAATCTGTAAAATATACACTTTAATATATTATTACCATATCTTCGATTCCTATTCCGTGAATTGAATATATTATATCATATTGTATAGGTATATTATAATATACTATAGAAATATAAAATGTAAAATATTTGCTCAAAACTGCCGTATTTATAAATTGGAGAAGTTTAGTGGAAATTTTATGTTCAGTTTTGAAATTCTGAAACCAATTCGTCTAAACATAATATTATAAATTATAATAATATATACATTAAACGTATCACGTATCAAACCGAGGTAGTAACATAACAATTGATTTCTGAAAAGTTGAGCTTTTATTTTATTTAAGTACTATAAAATCTTAAACTGTATTCTGTAAAATATGCACTTCAATATAGCTGCTTATTATTATGTTCATCATATCTTCAAATTATATTTCTACTTCGTGAATTGACTTACTTGGCAATTGTTATTTATTTTTTCTACTACCTATGTGAATATTTTTATTTTTTTATCTTTTTCGAGTCCGTTATTCACGCGTGGATTAGTGTGTGTGTGTGTTGAAGTTCAAGGAAGATGACACTGTTAAACATAACATGATGATAATGAGTTGGTTCAAAAGAAATAGAGACTGTGGTGGTGCTGGTTGCCGGTGGTGGCCAGAAACTTTACAGTCCCTAATTGTGGTCGAAATATTTTCGTACAAAGGTCGTTTCCACCCCATAATTACTTCCAAAGTACCGAAGAACTTTTTTTACGCCAATTAAGATGTAAGCGGTAGGGCGTCGTCGTGAAAGTCGAAACTCAACGCGTGCACACCATTACACCAAACCCGTAGCGAAAATAATACCGCAAACGTTACCACGAAGTAACTATGTACATAATATATATGTGTGTGTGTATATGTGTGTGAGAGAGATGCGTCGTTTTAGCAGCCGTTGCCCCAAAATTACACGTAAGGTCGCCACTATATTTTTTTTAATAATCAAAATGTATTTTATATATAAAACATAAAAAATATATAAAATATGATTTTCTTGCTGAATAATATTATACTGCAGACTCAATATTAGACGGTTTGAATAAATCGCACAGATGACAGTTGTCTCGACGACAATGTCAATATTATACCTTGAGCCTTGGAAATAAAAACAATATAAATGTAATATAATAACAATACAGTCTAATATACGTCGGCTGAATGACGTTTATTGTTATTTATTTGTCCACCTCCTTTAGGTACCTACATTTCGTTATTTAGCTACTATATAAGTGCGTTACGATATGGATAACATCGTGTAAAGGGGTGATAGTGACGCAGTGAACGTTGTCAAGTAATCAGTCACGTCAGAAGTTATCAACGATGGGTCGCGTGGGTGACTATGACGTGGGGGTGTCAAAGAGCACGGCGATTGCCGGTTGGACAGGATATAATTAATGATTGATCTGAGAAATGTATTTTGGACACGAAAAACAACTATGAAATAAATATCTGCAAAGAACAATAAAATGTCATACGCTGACGTTGGCTTGTTTAGAATATAGATATTTAGTATGTAGGTCGTAGGAATGTATGATATATTATATTAATGAAATGATTTCTTTTCTTTTTTAAACGCCGTAACTTTGTAAATCAATAGTAGACAAGACTTAAACAATAAACGTAAACAGGTACCACATAACATTCTAAAGAGTTTTACTAAGAGTCGGCGTGTGATTGGAAATAGGTACTGAATAAATCACGAAATTATTTATCATTATATTCAACTTAAATATGTTAAACACGTATATTAAAGTCATTGTATTATGGCATGTGAATAAAATCTGAAAATATAATAATATTAGCGTAAAAATTACCCAACGATGCTTTGAAACTTTCCAAGTACATACAAAATATAAGTTTATTGTTTATGATAGTTATACAATTATATTCATAGCATAGGTATAATATGATGTTTTCTCAATAATCTTATATTTCTAAAAATAACAAAGAATTTTTATATACATGGGATTTTCGTGTTATGATATTTTATAATACATTATATTTTTCCGTACTCGGCAGATTAAATCTTCGATTTAATAATAATATTTATTAATATATTTGTACATAGATAATATATATATATATATATATATATATATATATATATACAAGTTTCAGTACCTATATACAGTTAACTGCATCAGACACAATATTTATACTGTATATTGTTATATATTATTGTGAATGGAAAACTGCGTAAAAATAATATTATTGAGATTTTACGATATTGTTTCTTTCTGCCAGTTGAATATTGTGAAACAATATTATTATTCGTTTAAGAAAAAAAGGTCCGGGAGAGTTGCCAAAAATACGAGAAACTCGTTTTGTTTTTTTATCGTTTAACAAAAACACGCAGATACATCATTAATACGTTCATTAGCAATACACTGAGACTAAGATTAAGGCATTTTTATCCTCAACTCGTTACGCCAAAATTATAGAACTTCGAAGTTCGCTTCAAGAATGGTTTTAACCCATAACCTAATAATTAATGTTCCAATAACTAAAAAGTATAATGTTGGGATGCCGATTATCAGGATTCATATGATGGGAACAATTTTAGGAAGTATAATTACCCTTTAATTTATTTTAATTCTGTATTTTTCATCTTCTTTGGTCTATAAGGCCTTTGTTCGTTAACATTTTAATTAAAACAACGTTGTACTGACCGCCGTCGATAATTTTTTATTTATTCGTGCTACCCGTTTCCACCCCGTTTACTTTAGTGTGTGGGGGAGGGAGTAATAGCTCAGCAAAATATGTGCACACTGCACAGACCTTTCGTAAACAGAGAACCATGATAGAACGCAGCTATGATGTGCATTTTTAAAAATCTCATATATAGTGATTAATTCTTTTACACATTGAATGAGTTTGATATCATCATAGTCACTGTTAAAATAATATAATTGGTAATTATTATTCTTCGAACGAAATAGTCCACATAAGAAAAATATTCTAAATGAGATAATGACAAGAAATGCAATGCAGATAATGAGATAACACAGTATGATATTATTTCGAAGGATATCCGGATTGAATATCGTTTGTTAGTAATTTACGCTAAATCTGTCCTTCCGATCTGACGGATTTAGAGACATGCTCTTCCATTAATTATTATTGAATGAACCGAACGTAATAAACTAATAATAATAGCATAGTTGTAGTATTAATAATAATTATAATCATCGCGTCTTGCGTTTAAATCAGCCGCAATCGTTCGTCCGTAAAGTTGCAGATGCTGTCATAACAGTATATTATAGTTTGACGAGTAGTGCGTGTGTTCATAATCGCATGTATTACACCATTATGTTTTCGACTGGGTAACTGTCATACGTTGTCACTCATTGTGTAAGTATAAAATAATTTCTACTCCGTTCAGATTATAAAATATTTATGCTGTATCTACAACAATGAAGTAGTAAATATCATATTATTATGACGTATTAATATATCATACAGGTATTATTTAGAAAATAATATAAATTTAAATATAATAAGTAACTTTTTTTTTTTTTAACAACCACTCTCTTTCCATTTAGGCATTACTTCTATTCTATTTTTAAGCGATTATTTTTATAGGTTTTTATGCATATTTAATAGTGAGTCATCATATTAAGCGATTTGACTTAAAATGCTCGTGTGTATTTTAAAGGATTAACGATATACTAAAATCGACCGATTTTTATTCCGAAGTTACGATTGATAATAACGATCGTTAGCAGTACCACACTGAAGTAGTTTGTACTCGTGACTGCTATGGAACCACATTTAGTATTGTGCTTATTATATTGTAAAGGTTGTGATATTGTTTAGCAAGTTTAAAATTTATGAATGAAAAACATAGATGTTTAGGGTATTTACTGCAACTACAGCACACTGTTTCACTCAATCTAAAAATGTTAGTAGCCACAATAAATATTGTGAATGAGATGATAAAAATCAGAATGTTATCGATTTATTATTTAAATGTAATTATAACTTCAAAATGAATATTATGATAATAATAAGTACTGCTTATAAAATTTGTATAAAAATAAAAAAATAAACTAAGAAAATTATTAACGGTCTTCAGCAATAATATGATAATTTGAAATTTCATCTAAATAATCTCAGGCATTTTATAATATCTTGCATTCAGATCCAACAGTCGTTATACGCAAACTGTTTTATCAAAATTATTATTATTATTCTCTTATAACACATGCCAATAATTTTATATACGCTTTTCGACTTTGTGCTGCAATTATATTTTATTCTTTTCCGCCATATTTCAATAATTATTATAAATATAAACATAATAAAGCGTATAGGTACCTCAATAGTCATGATATTATTATATATTTAGTTCACAGATTGAAGTTGTGCTATTATCCTGAAAGGTTTATAAATATTACTGTGCGAGTTTTTATCTTCTCACATTTCGCCGTATCCGCGTAAAATACCCGTTAACGGGACAAATTATAATGAAATGTTCCATTGTCGTAAACCGTTAGTGTTTTTCGACCGAGCAGTTAAAAAAATATTAATAAAAAAAATATTGCGGCCCGCGGGTTTTCTGTCGTCCATTATCCGCCGACGACTGTCATGTTATATTATTTCATTTTTCACGTTTCGTTTGAAAACAGTGTGAAAAAAACCTGCCTTAGCCACTGCTACGAAAAACTGTAATCGGTGCAACAATAATAATCGCAATCAGAATACAAAAAAATTAAAGACCAAGAATAATACATACTATAACGACGCGTGTAGATGAAAAATAGTAGTCGTCTGTTTATAGGAATCTCCTCCTTCCTTTTTTCACTACCATTCAACCTCTTTAGTACATAATAGATGATTACTGATAGCAATATTATGTTGTGTGTGTGTGTATATTATATGGTATTTTGGTCATTCACTTTTTACGGGGAGACGCTATTACAAGTATTGGAGTTTTCCGTATAGAGTGTAAAACAAAGAGAATAAATCAAAGCAATATGAAAACGAATTTCACAGAGTACCAAACAGTTTATGGCACAATATTATAATATCATAATATGATAATATTATGGTGAAATGTATTTACGAAATTGCTTTACGTTCATTATAATATCGTTGCCGTGTTTGTTATTCGTCATTGTTAACGTATTAAAATCCTATATCGACACGAAATGATCTAACAAAGGGATTGTTTGACAAACGTATTTTATTTAATCATTATTTTTATAATATGAATAGAATGACGTACAATATACACACATTACTCACTATTTTCTAGATATGATTATGTATTAGAATTTTATAAGTTCTTTGTTGCAACGACTACTAGGAAAAATACACATTTTTGATTATTAATTTTACTACAAATAATAAATTACAATCTGTTTAAAAAAATATATCATTTCATAAGACGAATCAAAACATAAAACCAGAAATAAATAACTATTATATTGGGTTTATGTTAACTGCACCTATCATAAAATCTGTTATTGGTGTTGCACATGTCGAGAAAAATTATTAATTTTTGGTTAAATTTTTATGTTTCAATATGATTTACTCTTTAAAATAATTTTTTCATATTTATTCTCATTAAGTATTATCGTAATCGTATACAAAGAAATAGTTTTTATTCAAACTTTAACTCTACATATTTATTTTTGTTCATTGTCATTCTCATTTTCCCAAACTAGCTCACATATAAAGGATACTTTTCCAACGTGTTTGGAATTTCAAATAGACATGAAACATTTTTAAAAGGTATTTATTTATTCATTCATATTTTTCGAAAATTATATTCCACTAGTAAAAATACATTTTGATTGAACGATTAGATACATAGTTGTTACTTTAACTTCTGCACATGTTCATTATTTATTTCCTTTGTGTATTTTTTATAAATTTATTTCGTGATTTTGTTTATGAATATTTTCATTTTTATATTTTGTGACCTACAATATTATATTGCAATAAGTTTTATTTTTACAAATGACGTTCATTATCTATATTCGGTAGACAACATTTCATCGAATACAAAAAATGTTTACATAATAATTGTGACGGGGTATCAACATTTTCGGATGATAGCTGCTTGTGTAAATGTTATACCCAAATTCTACATGATACTGAATACTGGATTGATTTATATTATTAAATATACCAAGTACGGAAAACTGATAGCTATACGTGTGTATGTATAATATTTAGATAATCTACGATCTTCATCCAAACAAACACAAAAAAAATATAAATAATAATAATAATACGAATACGATTTTAAATTTCATGATAAAACATAGTACCGTGTTATAAATATTAATAACAACAACAACAATAAATAAAAACAAACACGAAGAAAAGAAGAACATCAAAGAATCAAGTAAAGAAGAAACTAAATATATAAGAGAATAAAAAATATTATACTCCTTAATAAGTAGTATTTATTTTATATGATATAATATATTTACTATGAATTTGAGTAAATACTTGAGAGTATTTTTACACTAAAATAATGAAACCAAAAAATCCACAAATAATTTACTTTAATTATGTAGTAATACTGAAGTATGCACGTTACTAAATACAATAAAAATGAATTGTTAAAATACTAAATTTTGACATGACTTATGACTTACGAGCATCGTGCGAGAATTCTATAAAAGGAAAATGCACTTGCGGATATCGTTCATTCTGTGTCTCGCACTGATGGTGATTGGTGTGGTAACGTCGCTGCCGAGATACGTATTTGCTTGAATAAAAGTAAATATTTTGTGAATTTTCGGGTTTTATGATTTTAATATAATAATATATATTATTTGTGTGGGTGTGAATTTTATTGATTTTTTTTCTATATTAAGTTTCGACGACAGAATCGGCACGACATTCTGTGCACGAAAAAAAAAACAATAATAATAAATTTTAAGTGGTATACTACCCGTCTGGAGATGAATTAAACGCATTTCCTACTCGAAATTCGTTTTATATTATAACTACAGTTAATAACAAACAAATTAAATTACCAACAAAATATTTTATTATTATATGTCATTTTATGGACAACTTTAGAGAATAATTATTAACTTCGCGAACTGTGTATAATGACACAACAATATTATTATATGGTATGTACGTTTTTTTTTTTTTTTTTTGTAATAAATTATAATTATAGTTTATATAATATATTACGATATTATTGTGTCAAATGCGGATATTTCCATTTCACGACATAAATATATTCTAGTACCACTACCGTATATCTCATACATTTTAGTCTAATAAACGAGGTTTATAGTCTTATTACAATAATAATAATAATGATTACCCGCAAAACCCGTTTTACATTGACACCACGACGTAAAACCATTCGAACATCGTAAAACTCGAAACGCCCCCTTCCCCTCTTGTTCTCCCAAACACCTCTCGAGAACTTCGCCGTTCTCGACCCACTACTCAACCACTACTAACGGAATCGTATTATGTTATGTAGATACATAATACGTATATGTACTACTGGTTTTGATATTTTAATCGTGAAATATCGGGGTGCAGATAATTTACGACGAATAGCGTTCGATAAGTACTATTGTAAGTATGTATCTATAATCAAATATCAAACGCACCGGACGGTTTTACGGTGTACAATGTAAATTATAGGTTTTCTGCAGACGTTTTGTGTGTGCAAAAAATACGACGACGTTGTCATCCACATGATTTAGTGCGTAAAAAATAAAATCTATAAAAAATTATGCCTATAGTATATTGCATTCGTTGTCAGCGATAACTATAATAATATGAGTACCTATCCACACTAAGTAATATATTAAATATTTATTGCTTTATATAATATAATAGTAATTATACTACATATTTAATATATTATTTTCTTACGCTTAAGTAATTACTTATTTCAAATAATTATAGGTAATAATTTAATGAATAATGTTTGTAGAATCAAAAACCGTTTTTTAATACTCAGTTTTTTCGTATATTGATTTTTTTATTTAGTTATAATATGAGTTAAATACACAATAATGTTTCATTAACTATTTTCCATTATCCATCTCAGAATTTTAAATCTGCAGTAGGCATATGTGTATGTGTGTGTTTGACACATGTCGCTCGGAGAAACACTATCTAATTTCAGTCGAGTTTTGGACAGTTGTTTTAATGAACGTCATTACATTATAGTAAGTAGACAAACTTTTTAAAACGTTATGCACGCAAACAAATGTATTAAATCAATATGTAATAATTATATAATACCTAACTATACTAAAATGTTTAATTAAAATATATAATACAATTAATAATATTTGAGATATCAATATAATTCCATCTAAATAATATTATTCTATGATATTTACACATTATTATCATCGGATAAAATAGATGTAGACATGTACAATGGGAGAACCCATATCGATCGGCTATTGACAATTTTAACGATAAAGACCAGACGCATAGAACCATTGGAATTTCAAGTTACAAAGACATAATTTATTAGCTCCGGGCATGAATAGCATTTATACGGTTCACTTGTGCATGCATGTACTAATCCTCGACGTTCTTACGATGACATATTCAAGATCCTAACCAATCTGTATGTAGAGCTGAGAGGAAAAAGAAACAATCGCTATACCCAATTCCAACCGGTGCTAATTCTATGTACCTACATTATACGTGATTATCTACAATCCCGGAATCCTTTAATAAATAAATAAAATTAAACATTTTATGGAAAACGTAAAATGACCGTGTAATAAATACGGTATACAAATAAATAATAATATTATATAAACAATACACGCAGGTCATAGAATTAACTGTCAAACGCATTTTTGGCCAAAAAAAAAAATAATAATAATGTGGTGTTCATATATTCCCATTGACCTGCCGGGTCTAGTATATGACACACAGGCCGAATATTCCACACGAGCTGGAAAGTTATATATGTAATAAGCGCATACGGTTTTTCTGAAAAATTTGGTTCTCACCGCAACGATGATATGGAGCGATCCCTCTAAAGCGTACGTATTGCATTTTTTATGCATCTGAATTTCACAAACGACTGAGGAAATGGAAAAAAATAAATCTGCACTCGTATATTGTATATATTTTTAAAAGATCACTATCATGGCCGTAATAGTAAGTAGATGGGGCTCCGTCAAATATTCAAAAAAAAAAACTACCCAGGTCCACTCATTTAAGTTTTCAAAATTGTTTTGAAAGTATTTTAAGCCGCTGAGTGTCTGACCATGGATATTTTATATTTTAACGACAGTTAATATTAAGTTTATATATTATTATTTTTATTTTTATTTTTTTTTATTAAGGAAAAAGCCTCGGTAACGTGACCATTGGCTTGTTTTTTACAGATATTATATATTATTATATACCATATGCCTACGAGAGATAAAAACCAATCAGTGGAAAAAATTGCTTTAGGATGAAGCTATGTAATTCTTCCTATAATGAACGAGATTTAAACTTTGATATCAAAATAATAGCAATATATAGTCAGTCTGCAGATACTTCATCCTAATACTAAACGATTTTTTTTATTTTATTAACAAAAATCTTGTCTTAGAATATATATTATGGCAAATATAGTGAATATACCATTAAATCCAACGCTAAAATATAATAATATTCATCCTATAGTATAACAGTAAATTATTTTGAAAAAATTAGGCGGAAGACCTATGCTAGGTATCACGGCTTGGGTTGTTTAATCGATTTCCTCGGTGCGTGTGTTTGCGTGGTCGACCGCAAGTGTTGGTATACGCCCCAGTCGACGAATGCGCTAAATACGCTCTTTAATACATGTCTCGCGGACCTGCGAAAGCACTTAGCATTTCCTGTTCACAACTTTTGCCCAGCGAGATTTTTTTAAACTATCTGCGTCTTTAGTAAGTTACGCACATAAAACTCGTGAACAGACATTATAACTACGTCGCACGCCGTACAAAGAAATGTCACATAATTTTCACACTGCTTTTTAAACTATATAAACCGTTTACGCAGTCCCTATACAGGATTTCCGGTCGATTGGCTTTTTGACCCACTTTTACGACTATTTTCTGGATTTAAGACATATTACTAACATCCCCTCAACCCTCGGATATTTTACAATTAATTTTTCCGTATAGATTTTTTCAAAATTATTATTACATATTATTTTAGATATTTTTATTTAATTTAATTCGTATGTATCGTATTTTGCATTATTGATAAAAGTTAATCGTTATTATTACTACAGCTACTTTATTGGTTCATATTAAATTCTGACTATTGTTCAATTTACGGTGTGCACGCTCCTGTGCTCCGATGCACATCAGGTATTTATGACTTTATGAGTCAAATGTTTGAATATAGAAAGTTTTAGGACGAGAAGTTCCCTGGCCACTTGTAGAATGTTCCTTTGACTTACTTAAGCAGTATGTATACCATTATTATTTCACAGTTAATACACAAAAGTCTAATGAAAACGTGACAGTTGGTCGATATTTTATTTAACCCTACACGCAGTCAACTAAAATTCTTTATGTACGGATTTCAAAACTGTCAGTATGTTGCATAATGACAAACAAAGTTTTTCAAAAACTGGGTATTTTGCCAAATAATTATTTCGCTTGAACAATATTAGTTATTTGAGTTTACTTCAATAATAAATGCCTACAAAATATAACAATCATACCAACTCTTAAAATGCTTTAAATCGTCTAGAACAATTATTTCATTGTAAATTAAATACAAAAATAATTATGAAAACTCGCACATAATATATTAAAATATATAATATACAAAAAAAAAAACAGTCAAGTTTTACTATCACTTAAATATTAAATGATGTATGTATTATTTATAGTATTCGCTGCGTAAGCAATGCGAAAGCAGATCCCGCGGCGCGTCGTCGGTTAAAACGGAAAAAAAAATGTATTTATAGTATTATAAATATTATTAGCTAAAAATGGATTAATAAAAAAAAAACTTTTAATATGACGTGTCAAAGTATATAAAATCTATCAATGTTATTAAATAAAAAAATCTTAATAATTATTATAATATTATGTATAGACATTGGAATTTATATTATCTTGAAAAACACAATATCAATATAGGAATATTGAACACTAATAATGACAATAAATAACATAAATAATTATTATTGTGAAATTTTCTAATACAAACTACAAAATATATTTAGTGGTTTAAAAAGAAATGAAACTCGTTTCGGGTTTTTTAATAATACCATATAAGATTTTAGAAAAACAATAAAAATGTTTTTCAATGAATCTACAGGAAATGATTTTCAAATAATTACACATCCAATCTTTATTTAAAAAAAATTCAAATAGAATACAATATGAATTATTTATTATACTCTTTTTTTGTCAAACCGGAATTAACGATATACCCATATAGTCTAAAACCATATATGATTTAATTATGTATAACTTGACAAAAACTAATAAATTTAATAGAAATGTTGTTTTGAACTTATTCACATATATTATGTATCCAGTATGCATATTGCATATAGATACCGAATTATGAAAAATCGTAATTTATATTTTTATATTTATTTCTAGCTCAGTATCCAATGCAAACTGAATTTATTGTCGAATATAAAGGATTATAAAAATATAAGAATTGATAAAAACGACTTTACTGGCATAGAAATTTCAACGGTCGTCTAACGATAACGTATACCAAGCATAAATAATATGTACTATTGTATAATATTAAGTAAACACTGTTTATAGGTATGCAGTCTTGGATGTTGATTGGTTTTTATCGTCAGACGATTTTGCAGTGGACGCAATTTAGTATGTAAAATAGTCGTCTTGACCGTTCAATCAACTTGTGGTGAATGCTTCAGTGAGCAATGTACACCATTGTTATAGTTCTTCAAACGATTAGGTTTCGATTTCGGCAGGGCTATTCCAAACTCCTCCGCAAAAAAAATTAAAATTTTTTTCAGATTTAAAGGGTACCTATAGTTTTTTATTTTTGTAGCATCTAATATTGGAACGATTTGTTATTTGTAATTAACTGTAAATTGGGTTATATTTATGAGTTCAATAGTTTTTATTTCTGATGAGACTCATCTCAGAAATAAATCATTTTGTTTCATCAACAATTAATTAAAAATAAAATAATGACATTTCATATCGTTATTTTATTTAAACTATTATTATCTGTAGCTTATATTATGTATTATTATTATATATTTTATCATTTAACATTATTAATTGAGAAATAAGGTAGTAATAATATTAATTAATAATTACTTATGAAACTCAAATATTTGAAATATCCTCAAAGGGTAATTTTTCGAATTGGTTGTAATATTTAAATCTAAGCTCACATCGATTAACTAACGTTCACCAAGATATTAAACCACGCCACCTCTTATTTGCTCACATAATATTTACGCAATAATATATATATATTACGAAAGTCGTAAAAATAATTAAGTCGATAACTGTCTAGACCTGATGTGATGTTTGGAGGGCTTTAAAGACACATATTTCGTGGATCTGTTGTAAGGTCTTTCTTATCCCATACATAAAAAAATGGTGTCACGACATTTTCATTATACATATATATATATATATTATATACAAGATGATATACCAAGCGTGCTCACCCCCAATTTTTATTCCTTTAATAATGCATTTTTATTTTATGAATTTTTTTTTTCAAAATATGCTTTCAAATTTTTGAGATTTTTTGAATGATATAAGGGGTTCCCTTGTTAATATAAATTTTTAAAATCTCCATAACCAAAATAATATTTTCTAAGCCCATCACATCATTTATCTATTATCGTATTATAGTATTCAAAAAGTTTAAAACTACTCGTTCGAATTTTAATTTTGATTTGTTAACATCTTCTGAAAATTATCCACTAAATAATTTACAGTAGAAAAGAAGGGGGGTATTCATTTGAAATACAGAAACTTACAGGACAGCATGAAGTAGGTTTAATCTTGAGAATTTGAAAAAAGAATCCTTAAGCATATTTATAACAAAATTCCAAAATCAGATTTTGAACGACTGCAATATTGAATAAGATGTGACCAAGCTTTGCGAATCATCCTTCATACTTGTTTATATATTTTATGAAAAAGTCTGTTATATTTTTATCGTACATAAGTCGTAAACCAACAACAGATCGGATCGAAAAAATCGTGACAAAAACTTAGATTAATTTAAATATTGATAGTATGATAATGTTATGGTTGGACGAGGGTGTTTCGGTAATTAAAAACAAAAATAAAAGGGTCGACGATTTATACTCCTAACTTTTTTTTTGTTTGCGTTAATAATTTGATTACGATGAACGACCGCTGAGATAGGTATATGGTGCGGTATTAATTCGGACGTGATGCCGCCGTCTCGGAATGTCACGTGATCCAATGACCGTCGACCTGCAATACCGGTCTGATGGACGGCATCGTAGTCGTAAATCGTAATACGCATAAATAAAATAAAATGTCGAGGCATGATGAGGCTAGGTTGTCGAATAATTCGATACATTGCTAAAAATGTGTCATTCTTTACGCTATATGGCATGAAACTAAATTATAATATAGGTAGGTATAGGTGGAGTTGGGTCCGAGGATATATGGCCGGAGCGGTATGGTCATCCGAGACTTGACGTAAACCGTTTTATCGTATACATTTATGATAATATATTAATTATTATTATGTATATAATATATACTGAACACAACGATGTTGTCTCCGGGCCCCAACATCCACCGTATTTCTCTCCCGCGGGACCGAAACTCTATCGCCACCGGGTTTGGCATTCACCGCGATGCATATATTATTATTATTATAATACAAAGTGACCTCAAGTACTTTTTCGTGAAGCGGTAAAGCTACGGACACGTGAAAATTAGAAAATGCAGCCGGAATATCTGTATAATATGTGTTTATTTAACGTCATAATAGTATATTATAATATAGTATATACGTACCAGATGATATTATGATAACTCGTATACCATATACACCAACGATGACGCGACGACGATGACCACAGTGTCAACGTTTTAAGAACATTTTATTTGGTTTGGTATTATAACACTGTACATATCAACGGTCGGCAACTGGCGAACAGGAGTCCGAATGCGGAAGGCAGAAAACTTGACCGTCAACATGTCTTAAAATTTTTTTGTCTTCATATAATTACTATATAAATATAAAGATTTGACAAAAGTTGTTTTTGTTGGACCTCATTTATTTAATATTTTAATCATCCGGACTCAATCAGAAATTACTTGACGATCTCTGCTATATATCATTATGATAGTGATAATGTATTCGTTAAGAATTACAATATGTCTACCCGCCAGCAAAATTTGACATTTTTAGTTTTGAGTGAACCTTGTGGATGTGTGATTCTTCACAACACAAAGCATTATTTTAATTTATATTATTAATTACCATCATAAACGTACAGACGTACGATTAAAAAAATGATACGGTTTAAAGTGATTTTTTTTTAAATTTAAGAACATCAATAAACAATATTATTTTATTATTTATATGACTTTAAATTATTTAACAGAAATGTATACTTTAAAACCCAAATAGGCAGGTAATTTATTGTCAATTGTCACCAAAATGCATATTGTACCGATTACCGATGTAATGGATATTATTGCGTATTTTCTATATGATTGCAACTAAAACGCAGGACTTATTAAAACTGACAAAAAAAAAAAAATTAAAATAGTTGAATGATATTTAAATTATCAGTAATTAATTTTCATCATAATTATATTTTTTGATTTGAGATATGACGGATTTGATTTTGAATTTTTGAATTAATTAATTGAAGTATTTTAATTATTTAATTAATTGTGATTTCCATTTTAAGTTCTAATTCATGTTTCTTGTCAGTTCTAAAATGAAAATTATTTATTTTATTTTTTACGAGCGTTTTGAGTACCTATGATATTTTGATGTTAACATATGTTTGTTATTACCTTTCTAATATGTAATTTTGTTATAATAACGTTTCAAATAACGAATATAATGTAGGTACTCAATACTTAAACTTTCAAACTTTTTTGAAATGGAGTATCCTCAAAAATATTTTTAATAATTTTTATCCTAAAAACTAATATTTATTATTTTTATGTTTATTTTTTTCCGAAACTATGAAATATATAAGGTTATATTTAACTAGTTAATATAAATATAAAAATATATAGTATAACATTATTGATTCATTAGTCAAATTCAACAATATAGAGTTAGAACAGGATAGATTAGGAATAGGACTATAGGTAGGTATAGTACATTTTTTTTTATTTTAATTACTTATAAACACAACGATTTTAGTGATAGGTAGTGGAATGTTTCAAGTTTCTAGAATTATGTGTATAATTTATATTTTTAATTTTAAAATTTTTTTTCAAAATTTAACTTAAAATAAAAATAAAAATTATATGGTAGAAGTCTTAAGTTGTTTATGATATAATCAACTTATAAGGAAAATTTAAATATGATAGTTTTGGTTTTTTTCATTTACATTAAATTTTTTGGAAGACCTTAAGTCAAAAATCTTTAAAATTTTATCAACATAAAACAAAAAAACAAAATTTAAAATTTCTAAATAACTCGAAATACATTATAGAAGATAGGTACGGTTAGAATTTAACAAGTATTCAAAACATCTTACTTATTGTATGTTATTTTATTTCAATAGAAATATATCATTGAAATCAATATCAATATGGTCCTATAGTTATATTGTGTTTGCAGAAAGTAATATAATGTTGTTGGTTATTGTTGCCTTGTTGGTAGAACTTTGGTGGTTTTCTCTTTTATACTCGTATATTAATAAAAAGTTATGTTATGACGTGTTATACGTTGAAGAGCGGGGATGGTCACTGTGTTTGGATTAATTAATCTGTCAGTTTTGATTTGAAAGCTTTGGGCGAGGAGAAACACAAAACTCGTCTATGCACGCCTCCTTTGTCATGAAAAACAAATGAACAGCAATAACTCATAAGTAAATAACAGAGTGTTTATTAACATTAACAAAAAAAATATTTTTATACAATTAATTATAATAGTAATACTAGTAATAGTTGATGATGATGATAAACTTATAATAATAAAGATGACTTAGTAAGTTACTAAATGAATAATGTTATATAATTGCTACCTTATATCGATTTTCACACTCATGTACACAATCGTCGTTAATCGAGGAAAACAAGGTGGGTGATCTATTTATTGTCATGAAGATGAGTAGTTTTCGAGAGCACCTATCATAGAAAATCGATTTTCTTGATAACTTTATAATCAAAATCGAGCTGTGTGTTGTACATACAATTTTACGTGTTTTACAAGTTCAACTTACTTGCATCTTTATGGTATCCATTTACGAGAATATTATCGAACTATACTCCATGTTTAAAATTGCATCCGATCAACCGCGTGACTATAGTTTAAAAATAAACTAAAGCAAATAGTTAAATACATATTTGTATTTTATTGTTTTGAAATCGTAACTTGTATACTGCAATATTTAAATTACACTTACTTTTATATTATTTTTAAATTGTAGCTAAATTGAATAATATTATTACGATGAAAACAATAAACATTAGATATTAAAAATACAAATTATTTTTCTGACCATCGACTGATATAAATGTTAGTATATTTTTAGGTTTTATAGTTTTAATTCGAACCTCCAGTTTCTTTTTTTTTTAAATCAAGTGCAACTCCATCTTAGCCCCGTATGGATATCTGTATTATGTATAAAGCACAAACCAAGCTCGTTTTATCGTCTTGTACATCTACCATGTATTTATGTTAGTACCGATTCATTATACTTAGGTACGAGCGTAGTAGTTTGATCGTCGATATTATTACTGTTTTAATTATTATTATATGGTTTGTAACGTTTGCACGTCCTCTCACGGTCGACGTGCTGCAGTGTATGTGAAAGGTGTTAAATTGAGTGGTATAAAGATGTACGCCCGATCAGTCAGTGATAAATGATGAAGTTTATTCAACTAGCGCCTAACCGACCAATCGAAAGGGCACGTTAATAGTCAATGCCTATACAGTATACACCCGCGACAGTCGAGACGCCTTCGCAGTTGATTCATGACGTTCGAACCGCTTCGTCTTCGCCGTGGTAAAATTCGCATACAAGACACGACTTGTTTTACTATTTGTTTTTTTCACAAGTTATGATATTTGTTTGAAGTCGTTCTTAACTTTGGCATTTATTGCATAATTTCAATACTGATGTATATTGTATTTGCATAGATATACATAACCTCGATTTTTAATAATATTATATACCTCTTAATTTTTCAATCAAAAAATATAGAAACAGAATACGACATTATAGTTTGTTTATAATACTAGTTATCTAATAGTAAATAGTAGTTGATAATAATTATAAAATATCATACTCGAATATTATACACAAATTTATTATTCGGTACCGTCGAAATACTTTTTCTTATCAAAAATCACCAACGAAAGGAAAAGTTTCACCTTGTAACGTAAGTAAAGAAAAATATTTAAAACAAAGAATAAAAAAAAAGTTATATAAAATGTATATAGACATATTGAATTTCCAGAAATTCTAAAAAGAGAAATTTTCGCGCAAAATCATAAAAACAAATAAGGTTCAGATTAACTTAAATTTAAAATATAGTCATACATAGATTCTGTTTAAAATCTAATAAATAGTATTGTTATATATTGATTGATAAAATGTTCATCGATATTTTAAATCAACAAACGATTTTGTAAACAATAAAGTTTGAAAAATAAATGATTTACTTTTGAGATTTCTTGTTAAAATATTTATTCGAATTCATTTAAAAACATTTATTATTTTTATTGTAGTTTAGTGTTTATCATGTAAATATCATTTAGTGTAAGGGTCACAGCTTACAGACATGAACTGAGGTTCGTTAGTTTAATTTTGTTTATTCTACGGTTTAAACGAATATTTGTAGAATGGCTTTGGATGGTAAAGATTAAATTTTAAAAAAATGATTTTTATTTAAATTGTAGACTTAAAAATATATTTATAAAGATTTATTTTTTATATCATAGAAAATGTCAAATAATCTGTTTTTAAATTTAAAAAAACAAGCCCATTTCTTTGTGTACCTATATTGAATTAAATTCTTTAGTTTTAATTGACTATTTTACGATTTTAGATACTTGACAATAATAATTTAACTAGCATTACCTCTAATCTCTACTAATCGGTTGACTGACATTTAGCACATATTTTATAGACGTTTTATTATCAATATTCATTAATGTCCGTAGTTGTTATTGTAAGTTCAAAGTTATTAATTATTACTAACAAAACGCATAGTTACAATATAATAATATGTATACCTAAATACACCAGGAAAAAATAATAAAAAATTCAATTTTTTAATACCTCTTTAAATACAACATTGCGTTAAAGTAATGCATAATGACTAAATACGTACCAACTTCCGACGGTATCGAAATCAATAATAATTTTTAACGTCCGTCGTGTCGTTGTGCGATTAAAAGCTGTCACGAATACAACAATATAATAGGTAATAAAAATAAATATTACAGCATAGATTCGTGCCTGCAAAACGTAATTTCAAGAAATACAGAAACAAAGGGTCGATGAGAGAATGACGTACAGAGGAGTTTATGATATAGCTTATGAACTATACTATTACAATCGTGTAAATCGCTATTATTATTATTATTATTATTGTCGTTTTAAGGGAAATCAGCAACACACGAGGAGGAATTACGTCGATCATCGATAAGTTCCGTAACGTAATAGCGGACGGAGAATGCCTTTGCGGTATCATAAGTCGAATATTATGATACCTGTTGTCCATTAGCGTTTCGATAATATTCGATAACGGGTCTTGTTTCGACTATTGACTGGTCGTTTTCCATATTTAGTAACACACACGTGTATAATAATATTAGTCTATACGACGGATAACGCTATCGGAATCTCTACGCACTGACTCCAAAACGTTGCTTTTAGTTTTTACACAACATTATAACCGTATAATATTACTGAAACATTATGTTCACCATCGTACTGATACCCGATCGAGTATTGTTGTGCATTGGCTTCAGGTTGTTGACGTTTTCCGACGTCGATTTTCGCAGGAGAAAAGTCTGTCCATCACGTAGACATTTCCGTGCGCTGTTGGCATAATAATATGTCGGTTGAGCATTTGTTTCGATTTTCAAGTTTTCAACTATACGTTTTTCCTACACAATAATATGACGATCTTCGGTCCAAGATAAATAAATGAACTCGCAACCCAGCTACTTTCATAGTACGCCTAAATTAATAGTTTTCAATCAATTTCACTTTTTATGCATAAATATAAAATATGCCGTTTCCTTTGCAGTGAAGCTTAGAAAAAATATTAGACGAAATTTAATTGCAGTTATTGCCATCTATTGAATGCTGAAATGAATTATTACGACGACTAGACGAGTTACAGAAAAACAAAAACTGTTATTTTATGCAACGGTATTGTGGATTCGTATTGATAATTTAGTTGGTTGGGCGATTCGAAATATTTGTGTAGAACAGAATGATATGCCTTTCGTCATAGCTCGCATACTTTTCGCTTTAAGAGATTTCGTGCAAAAGTATTCTGCAGGTACATTATTTATATTATATAATAATACATTATATTTTATATCGTCGTTACAAATTCGTCGAAGTATAATGGCAATAATAATATATTATATTATATTATTATTATTATTATTATAGTTATTGCGATGGCTGGTCTCCGAATAACTGCGCGTTTCCGACGAAATTTTTCGCCGCAGAGACGATGCCACCGATGTCCTTTATACAGTATATACATAATTTATTATTACGACGTTATACTATTATTATTAGACCGCACGCGACCAAACTCGCAACGACGCGACACTATCGTTAATATCCTTATATGTTTCCAGACGGCAAAAACCTAATAATAACACACGTTATAACCATGATAATCAGCAAAATTGTCGTTTTTATTTCTAATGCCTAGGTACATATTGTAACCTATTATAATTATATAATTTATGGTAGTTGAATAATAACATCATATCTAACAACATAGTCAACAGTGGAACGAAATAATATTATAATTGACCAAACAAGTAAATATTATGCTTACATTACTGAATTGGCGTGGAATGCCGACCATGTGCATTTATAATTATTATGATAGAATAATATTATTTTATGTACGTATATTGAAAATTTAATTACGCGATAACGAATATCATACTCGTGTTTTATATTATGATAATTTATAATGACAGTGCGCGTGATAGACAGAAAAACTTATATAGTTGATTGAAACAACGCCTATTAAAATTTTCACGGAGAAAATAATTTGTGGATATACTTGTTCACTTTTGTGAGACAGTTTTAGAGAAATTATCATTATTATTATTATTTCAATTACTACAGTGTGAAGTGCGTGCGGTAGGTTTACCTACTTACATGTTGGGGATGATTAAGTTTTTAATCTGTCGAAATCTATGTGCTTTTTATTAGTTTTGTTAGTCTCATCTTCCATCAACTCCCTCTTCTAAACTGATAGATGTTTGATAAATTTTTCTAAAGGTTTACTTCAGTCTGCAGTCAATTTGTAAAAAAATATATTTAAACCTACAAATATATGCATGTGTTTTTAATTTAAAGATGACATTTTCTCAAAATGTGTTTCATTTTTCTTCATTTTGTTTTGTGGTTGTTTTTTTTTTTAATAAAGCTAGAGCTAAAAAAACGCGTAAAAAACACATGAAAAATTGAATTTCTACTGGTACGGAAGGAAAATCGAATTGAAATATCCGTCTCTCGTACCGTTCCAGATGAAATATTACTAAACAATATTTTGATTTATGAATACTCATTCATATAATAGGAACGTATATATTATATCGAACGGGAAACGTGCAAGGAAACAATAATTAAACAGTCTCCATGGACAGGCGGGTAAAATAAAAAAAACAAACAAAATTACGAATTAATAATAATTTTTTAAAAAAAACGGTCACTGCGTGCAGAAACGTGAGAATCTCCGGAATCGTTGTTTTAAAAAAAAAAAAAATGTTTTCCTTTTCCGTGCTCCGTCTAGTTTCTGTTGCAATATTTGCATACTGTTTTACAGTCGCGTTTCGATGGTCATAATATCAAGGTTAACGGCGCCTCGAAATAGTTATCGTATATCGGTGGTGTGTAGTTAAACATAATGTCAGTTATAGATAAATTTATTAAGAACGATATGCGCGGGTAGGTTAGGTATCTACGTTCTACATTTATCTACATGACAATAACGTACCCACTGCTCACCTCATACACATCACACGACCGACGTCCCTGCCTCAGACACTTTTTATTCAGCATAATTGATAATACACTCGCGGATCGGCACGTGTGTAAATATCATGATTATAATATAGTATGTACACATGTTTTCTCGACGTCTAAACAATTTATTAACTTTATTGGATTTTAATTACACGGGCTTTTAATTTAAATTATATTCGGGTGTGCGAGAACATATTACGTTCTCGTATATATATATATATATATATATATATATATATATATATATATATATATTTAATAATATAATGACTTTACCTATAGGTAAAGACGCGCGCGCCTATATATGATATAATATTGTAATATTATGTGTCCCACCAGTGTTCGGTCGTGTTTGTCTAGTATATGTTGTCCGCGATTCGATCACTGGCTTTAATATATTTTATACTCCCGAAGTAAATATAAACTCGATGGCTGTAGCTGTAGAAATATGCGTCTACAATAGCGGCGGCGTCGAGGTGGAAAAAATAATGTGTACATATATTATATATATATATATACGTGTTGGTGGAGGGGTAGTGGTGGTTGTGGTGGTTATTGTGGTGGTGGTGGTGTGAGTTTCATACGTCGTTCGATTCCTTTCAAATGGTAAAATACCGAAATAAAATTCACGGCATTCGAGAATGTGGAGGAAAAAAAAATAAATAGTACATACGTTTTACGGTATAATATCTGAGATAGAAATATGCGGCGCAAAATGTTTCGTACGAAATATAAAATGCTAACAACCTCTGCCGCAAGTATACAATATATATATATATATATATATATATATATATATATATATGCGAGTATTATATTATATTATACATATATAAGGTACGTGGGTCGCACAGCTGACAAGGGCGCGCCGCCGTTGTCGTCACACGAAAACCATCGGTTTTCGCCCCTGGAGAATACGGTGAGGAAAATTTAGTTTTCCATTGACTAGGCGATGGGAAGGGTTCTCGTAAAGGGTTCTACGAGAAAAGCAGAAGCCCTTTTTTGTTTTTTGTTTTTATACTAAGCTCGAAAGACTATAATGCAATAATAAACCACTATCCTTTGGTATAGAGACGGACGATGACGACAACGGCGACGTAGAAATTCAGCCAAAAGCGAAACGATACGCTTTTTTTTCTCCCTTCGATCTTATTTTTTATTTTTTGCTCACTCGCTCTCCAATATAATTCAGTGGCCGGTAAAGAAACGCCGGCTGTAGTAGGTACGTAAAATAATATGATAATATGTACGTGCGCTCGCCGAAACGGGGCGTAATAGCTAAAAATCCAAAGGCCTTCCGTCGCGCTTTGCGCTACTAAAACTTCAACATTTGATAGTCAGTTTAATCTCGTATATATACAAACTCACGACAGTCGCAGACGTCCCAGTCTCGGTTCGGGTTCACCGCTTTGCACTTATTCGGTTTCACACAACTTTGGATTCATTATTCAAATTGATCCCAACTTAAGATAAGTATGTATAGACAGCGCTTTTTGCATTTATTTAACCTTTATCGGCGTTGGAAACTTTGTTTCGGGTGTTGTGCGACGCGACAGAAAGTGTGTATTGGTCGTGAGAGTAAATTACATTAAAATTCGAGTTAAATCTGCAGTGATCGTTCTACACAAGACTACACTATACACATGAATACATTCGCGACCATTGAAATTAACTTTGATGCATTCTATGTAGTGGATATTTTTCGTTTGCACTCAATTCATAATGAGTACATATTACATACTCTCGAGTATTTGTTTACAAATGTCATTTATAATAAGACAATGAAAATAATTGAAATATTTTTTTAATTTTAACAAGATTAATATTTATATAAATGTTATTAATTATTAACAAAAGTTAATAGTAACAAAAGTTAAATAGTACTCTTGTACTATTTTGAATTCGTGAACGAAAATATTATTCAATTTAATTTGATACTGCCAATCAATATTACTCAAAAAATAGTATTGCATATTACAAAATCCAATAATTTAATTATATTCTTGTTGCTAACTTAATAAAGATAAATATTAGTACATAAATATAAAGTTCAGATTTTAATAAATAATATAATATTATATGCATTCAAAGTTACTAAATATTGTTGTCTATATACAAATTATATCTAAATACAAAACTTAAGAAAATTAACATACTTATTTAACTAAAAGTTTGATTATACTCAATAAATTAAAATTCTTAGTTTTTATTCAAAATACACGAATTCTGGTTTTTATCCGTGGCACATAGCAATTTAGTTAACAACAACACTAATTTAAATGGTATGTTATAATATTTAATCGTAACATACAATGCTATCATTATATACTATATAAATAACCTTTTTAATTAAAAATATTATAAATATGTACAAATTTTATTGGATTTTAAATAATAATTTAAAACATTATGACCACTTATTGAGGTTCTCTTGAAATTTATATTTTTCGATTAGTATCAATGTCAGTAATTTAAAAAAAAAAATATGTATATAACTATACATATTACCGTAAAACTTTTTTATAACCTTTTCAATTTATAATCCAATGAATAATGAATCATCCTTCCAAAAAAAAAAAAAATAAAAAAATACAACTACTTTTAGAACATAACACTACAAAGCGTTATTTAGATAATAGTAAAATTGCATATCATATAAAAGTGTGGAACGTAATACGAATTGAACTAAAATGTATGAAGTTTCTTTCAAAATGCAGTTATTTAAAAATTAATTATGTTCTAAAAAATTATGCTAATGATTCGATTTTTTTTTTTTTTGTTTCAGGATTATTACGCACAAGCTGCAATTAAGCCGTCTTTGTTGACATGGCGATGAGATGAGATCCAATGACTGGTGGTCGTTACTGTGGATATGCATATTCCTCTGGTTCCATGCTCATTCCGTCGGTGGTCAATCACCGACGTCGATTATAATCACTACGTGTCCGAGTCAGCTGTCTGATCAGTCGTGTTCCTGTTACGATTTTGAAGACGGAATTTTTCTCGAATGTCCAGGAGCTACTGGAACAGGTGTGCGAAATGCATTGTCCTCGGTGACTGGAGGCTTGATTCAGTCACTGAGCATCTACGACCTGGAATCCTCCGTCTCTTCCTTGTCAGCAGACTTATTTCCTCCGGACACCAAACTTCGACAGCTCCAAATATCCCACTCTAATCTATCTGTAATTGCAGAAGATGGGTTGAAGAACATTAAAAGTTTAGAGTCTTTTGCAATGCTATCAGGTAAACTTCGGGAAATACCACAAAAAGCTTTTACCGCTTTGAATCTGTTGACAACAATTGATATTGAATCCAATGAGTTAGCCGAACTGGGTAGTTATGCGTTCTCTGGCTTACAGTTAGTAAAAATCAACCTCAAGGGTAATTCAATTATTAAAATATCAGAGTACTCATTCGCTGGTCTGGAAACCAGTCTCACTGAGCTTGATCTATCCGATAACAAAATAAAAACGTTTCCAACGTCCGCTGTCAGACGGTTAGAGCGTCTCATGTCCTTGAGAATCGCATGGAATGAAATCGCATCGATTCACGACGACCGTTATTCATTCATGAAAAGTCTGGTGCAGTTAGATTTGAGCTCTAACAATTTCGAATCAGTTCCTGAAGATGCATTCCGTTTATTCCCTAAGCTCAAAATGTTGTCTCTTTACTACAATTCAGTTGAAAGCATACACAAACGAGGTTTTAGCACGCTAATTGAACTTGAAACTATCGACATTAGTCGTAACAAAATAGTGTTCATGGATTGTAGCACGTTCAAGTACAATATTCACTTACGGACAATAGACTTAAGTCATAATCATATTCATTACATTAGTGGATTGTTTGCTAATCTTCCAGAGCTCAGAGAACTATTTCTATCTGAAAACAATATACTGGAGATTTCGGGTGACTCGTTTTCTAATTCTCCGAAGTTATCGGTTGTATACATTCAGCAAAATGCTATCAGAATAATCGAATCTGGAGCTTTTTCAAGTTCACCTGATCTAATGCAATTATATTTGAGTGATAATTACATAGAAACCATGGATGCTAATGTATTTTGTTATTGTAACAAACTCACATCATTGAGCTTGGACAACAATCACATTTCTTACATCGAAAACGGTGCATTCCGAAACAATAGTCGACTAAAAGAACTCAGATTACAAAATAATAAACTATCTAAAATATTACGAACGCAGTTTGAGACATTGCCCGAATTGTTGGAATTACATTTGCAAAATAACGCAATAGCAGAAGTTGAATCGGGTGCATTCAAAACTCTCAAAAGTCTACAACATATAAATCTCCAAAGTAACGTCTTGACTCATTTAGGTGACGTATTCCTACATGACGCACCAGCATTAGTATCCATACAAATTGATTCCAACGTGTTGGCCAGTTTAAATAACAAGTCACTTCAAGGTCAATCCAATCTGAAAGTAATGTGGCTAAGCCACAATAAACTAACCAAACTGGACAAATCCCTTTTTGCTGACTTGTATCAAATACAAAGGATTTACTTGAATAATAATTCAATTGAGCACATCGAACTAGGCACATTTGAATCGATGCAAGCATTGGTTTTTCTAGATTTAAGTTTCAATCAATTGCAAGAAATTACTTCAAAAACGTTCGCAGAACTCAGAGGTCTGAATGAATTGCATCTCACTGACAATCGTATATCGCGTATAGACGCAAATTCGTTCGCGGCGCTGAAAAAATTGACGAGTCTTAACTTGTCCAATAACCCACTCACAAAATTACATAAATACATGTTTCAAAAAGATTTACCCATTCAAAATTTATATCTTAGCAATTGCTCTTTAAGAACCATTGAAAACGGAACATTTTCCAATTTAAACGTTCTTAACGAACTTTACTTGACACACAACTACTTATTTGCCGATGCGTTACTTCAAGTGGACGTACCTACGTTGACTATCTTGGATGTATCACACAACAATTTAGATGGCCTTAATTCAACTGTCTTAAAATATCTGCCTAACTTAAAGCAAGTGTACTTAAACCATTGTAACATAGGTCAAATCATGGACACTACCTTTAAATTCAATCTCGAAGTATCTATGATGTCTTTATCCAACAACAAACTAACATATTTACCTGCAGATTTGTTCAAAAGACAGACCAATTTAAAAACTCTCATTTTAGACGGAAATGATTTCAACACTATGCCCTACGCTACATTGACAAACTGTGAGAACTTGCAAAAATTATCTGTGGCTAGAAATATGTTAACTGAATTAGATATGACAAAACTAACTAATATGAAAAACCTTCAAAGTCTCTCTATCTCTGAAAACCGAGTTCAAATACTTGCTGGATTTCCATCTTCATACTTCACGCTTTTGACTGACTTGAACTTGGCAAATAACATACTTTCGTCATTGCCACTTAATTTTTTTCAGTCACTAGAACGTCTAGATTTGTCCAATAATCATTTCAGAAAAGTGCCTCAATGGCTCAAGAATCTCCAGTTCTTGAATCTCACTCAGAACCCACTAGGCCAAATACGCGAAACAACAAAATCCATGACAATTGAGCATATTGATTTAGAAGAACTCCACGTGTGTGGAACAAATTTATCAGTGCTGGCAAGTAACGATTTTTTGTCGTTCACCAATCTTCACCGTCTATACATATCTGATAATAAAATATCAAAAATATCGCCCGGCACATTCAGCGTCCTCGAAGAACTGCACACACTGGACTTGAGTAATAATCGCATGGAATTTTTGCCCCAAGAAAGATTACAAGGACTATCACGTCTGCGATTGTTAAATTTGTCACGGAATTCAATTAAAGAAATTGAAGATCTTTCTTCGGACTTGATATCATTGCAAGTACTTGACATTTCATACAACCAACTAGAAAAAATTAGCAAAGGCTTATTTCGAAACTTGGAAAGCTTGGCTGAACTTCGTTTATACGGAAATTCACTATCATTTATATCTCCAGATGCTTTCCGATCACTAAAAAAACTCAATACATTGGATTTAGGTAAAAATAATTTCAAAAACTTGCCAATAAACGCTCTTAGGCCGTTGGAAACACAAATAAAAAGTCTGCGAACAGAAGGTAAATAAAAATAGTTCGAGTAAATTATTTTTATACTTGGGAAGATGTACTAACAAATTGTTGATCCATTAAATTTTTATTTTCAGAAAACCCAATTAACTGTGACTGCGACCAACAAGAACTATGGGAATGGATAAGAGACCATCAAAAATTGACGACCGATCTAAGCACGAAAGGGTTGATCTGTCAACAGCCTTTAGAACTCAGAGGCCGGAAGTTCATGGAACTTGAGCCTCCTGCATTTTGTGCCATGCCTGTCGTACTCAAACTCACCATTCAAGACATTCAGCCATACTCGATCTTTGTGTCGTGGAAAGGGCGCAATCATACAGGCCTTCACGGTTACAGAGTTGCGTATTACCCGATTGAAGATCCAGATTATCCTGCGGCTGCCATCTCATCGGTTGCTGTAACGCCAAATGTAAGTCCGAAACCGCGTACCTACTGTTACCAATGATTATAAAGGAGATTAATATGTACGAAATTATTTTTATTATTATATATATTTTATTTTGACAGATTATGAACAAATTTCTTGATAAAAATACACAAACTACACTCCTGGACAATCTGAAACCAGAGACCCGGTACTTGGTATGTGTGTTAGGCCTTGGCAATTGGATACCGCTGAACAGTTCACACCATCTACAGGATAGCTCTCAGAGTAGCCGTTGCGCTGAAGTGAAAACGCTGGAAGGTGACATGGCATTTTACTCCGATGAACATCACAATAGCTCAATACTCACGAGGCGGTTAGGTCTGATCATCGGTAGCTGTTTGGGCTGTGTTGTGTTTATCGTGTTGGTGTCCGTGCTTGGATACCTGAAAATAAAAAAACAAAGAGAAGATACAAAAAGGGAACAGCCACTTCCACCAGAGTATCTGTCATACAGGCATTTTTCTTTGCATACCACTGACCCAATTATCGCTGGTCCTGCTTTAAGTCAAATCGGCCCGATAACTAGTGTACATTAAACGAAATTTTCTTATGTTGATGATACTGTTTATTATTATTATTATTAAGCGATACTGTAATATCATGTTTAATCCTATAGTTAATTGTTAACAAGAACATACCTATAACATGATGTACTTTAATAAGATTAACAAAAAAATTAATTACAATGTTAAACTGTTAAGTGGTTATAAGTATAATTAATTTTTTCCAACAGATTCAAGAATTACAACTGATTAATTTTTGAAACTAATCGAAAAAAATGTTTTTGTAGAAAAAATAAATTTGTTCCTATCTATTCCAGGCCCCGTTTGTACAAAATACCAATAGTTCGCATTAATGGTTACCTAAGTTTCAAATTGAATGGTATACGATATTTAAAATACAAATGTATACGCAATTTATATGTGATACAATTTTAATACCTACCACAAAATAGCTACTGTTAAATGTGAAGATTAGACCGATTTGGTTATCTTTTTACGAAAAAACTATTTTATTTTATCTGCATACGTTTTTCACAAAAATAACTGATATTTTTGGTATAGGTATCGAAATTGTAAACGTACTCTCGTGTATATACTGAATATATTGTTATAAACTATTTTCGATTTTACAATAGAAACACGCGTTCGAACATGTTTGTGTTTGCGATAGATCTATTATACGGCAGTCAACTGTTTATTAATTAAAACCGTTTTCAAGCGCAACGGGAGTGGAGGCGACATAGCATAGCACACTTATTATTACTATTATACAATCAGAGATAAGAAACTTTTACATCCCACCCACGCACCAACCTTTCCAAGTGCCACGTACCCAAAATGATAATGCGATTGCTAATCTATGGCTTGATTTACGCAAAAAATAAATGCCCGGCAGAATCAATGCTCAGCGTCATTTGGTTTGATCATTGCCATCGTAACACCGATCATCGGTGGTGAGTTATTTCCATCAATCAGCAACCGAATTTTTACTTGCATCCGAATGTGTACAGTTAATCAATTATTGATTAATAAGCTTATATTCAAATCAACTTGATTTACCAGAAATAGAATGAAAACCAATATATGTAACCATATGTTCTACATGTTTAACAATGTAATACAATTAAATTAATGAACTAATGAAAGGTTCACATAATTTTAAAAAACTGTAGATTATTAGATTAATTTTGATCGTCAACGTATTGAAAATTTACGCAAGCCCGAAATTATTGAATAATATTATTATATTAAATAATATTATCCTTTAAAATCCTACCTATTTTGTTGTTGTGTGCTCAAAACTAGTGGTTTTTCGAAAATCATATTTTTTTTAAACATAGATAATGAATTACTATGAATTATCATATAATATTGTACACCAACGTCCATCGCGCATCGCTTATAGCGTTAACCATTGCAATCAACATTCGACATTGTCGGTTTTCGTCGAAAAATCGGATTAGAGAAAAGTTTATAAGTCTAGTGCAAATCGTTTTCAATTTTTATTTTTACCAATTGATTTTATAAGAGAAAAAAACGCGCATTAGTCATCTTAGAACGACATTTATTGTTCTGTTTCAGCGCTATTTTTGCACCAAATCGTTTATATAAGACCGAACGCAGGTAACTGTTTAAATTGTTATGTTTCTTTTACAATTTTTTTTTTAACTCATATGAATGCACGTTTATGGATTTTTTTACCATGTACGAGAACGATTTCAAATGTTAATATATTAAATAACTATTTTGTTTACAGAAAATGTGAAATTAAAAATCCGAAATTCTCCAAAATTAACCTCGTTGTTGTACATAATACTTATTAGTATCGTATTGTAGCACGCAAAGTGGTTTTTTGTCCCGAAAACCATTTAACGACTTAATTGCATCACTGCCCGATTTACGTAAGCCGACGACGTTTCACTTACCGTGCAACGTTTTATTGTCTTGTTATGTTTTCATTTAGTCTTATAATCATGAATAAGACGTACTGCATGTATATTTTGAGAAAACTAGCTTATAAACGAATAAAAAAATATTATTTATAGATTCCTAGAAACTACGTTTATACCTCCGTCGTATGAAATACTACGTTGATAATTATATTGTGTTGTTAATAAAAAATATTAATTAAAATATTATGTGTAACAAGGCCATGCGACATAATTGTATAGGTACTAAAATATTATGTTTATACTATGATTACGAAAAGCGATTGAAACCTAATCGCAAAATTTGTACGTTTTGTTTGTTGATTAAAATATTATTGTGTTATGAATTGTTTATGGATAAACTACTAGGTTAAGCTCATATAACCTATATACCTATACCTGTTTAAAATAATATATTATGTTATTCATACTTACCTATTATCAGTTTTTTTTTTTTGCAAACGTGATTTATAATAAGTGTATTGAGAATAAATCTTTTTTATTATTATTATTATTATTATTTCAAATATCATTTCCAACGATGCAGGTACATACAAATAGTTCAATAGTTTTCGAGGACGTTCTCTTTATACCACAAATATAATAACTATGGTTATAAATTTAATGCATTTATAAATTCATCATAACCTCAAATATAAATCATAAGATAATGATGTACTTAGAAAACATAATTTAAAAAATATAAAAATTTATCAAGCGTAAAATATTTAAAACTCAAGATATCATTAATAGGTAATTAGCAACAACAGGTGTACAGAAAGTGTAAGATATTTATAAGAAAATAAGACAACAATTAAAAAGTAATTCATAAATGTGTGTAAAGTGTAAAAGTCTTAATTAATGGAAATTATTAAAAATTTCGAAAAAAAAAAAATAGAAAAATAGTCTAAAAACACGTAAGCACCTACCTATAAAGTATTAAAATGTCAAAAAATCAAAAATTAAAATGTTTTAAAGTTGAATTCATCAATTTCATAAATACAAACTCGCACTGTCTTAAATAATCTAAAATAATGCATTTTTGAATTTTTCTACAAATGCGAAGCTCTGATTTATTATTATAGTAGGTACTTATGTAGTAAAATGTTTAACGCGATCGTGCGGGACACACCATGTGCGTCCGAGATTCAAACGCACGCGAGGGTATGAAAATTATACTTTTCTACGTACGGTGAGAGAAAACCGCCGAAAGAAATTTCCGAACATTCTGTTCGTGTTTACGCCCGCCACGCCACCGCCTGCAGATACGATCAAAAGTTTTTACGAGTTGCGATGGTGGCGGTGATTTCAATTTGTAACGCGCGTGCTACACACGCATGTTATATGTATATACACATAAATATATTATATGTATATATGTATGCATTGTATTGTATACTGTATACCTATCTACAGCGCAAATTGTTTTTTTGTCATATTTTTTTCTGCTCTTGTCCCCGAAACAGACCCAAACTCCGCCATATACGTGCATAATGCATATTATTATTATTATACTGGTGTACGCTTATATAATACGATACGCCCCCGCGAGCCGCACGTGTGTCTGAATAATCATAATAATAATAACAACAACAACAATATAATGTACCGCGACTGCGACCGCGGGAGAGACTCACGAACGGACGCGCGCGCGTGTAATCGCCATCGGCCGGTTACAGTCATAGTGTACAACAGAACGTGAGCGAAATTAATTATTACGAGCCACAACGGAAAGTGGAAAAAAACACAAAACACGCAGAAAAGAGCAAAAAAAAAAAAAAATAAATAGGGTCGGTCCGATTCCGGAGGAGTGTGGGTTTGCACGGCGGTATCGTTTTGATTCGCCCACTCCAACCCATCCGACCCGCCGCAATATAATATTCAGACGCACGTATCTCTCGTTCAGTATTATAGGTACAATGATCTATATATATATATATATATATCAATAGGACATAGAGATAGGGTGCACCGGATCCTTCAAATACAAAATTTAAATTAAACGACGATTTATTTATACATTTATTTTTTATTATTCTCATGATGTCAAACGATTCAATCATTATTTTGATTATAATTTATTTATTAATATGTTTATCATACCCCTCGAAACGTTTTGATACTTAAAATTTGTAATGCCAAATTTATTTACTTTACATTGGAATTAAAAGTTCAATTATCTTTTGTACATCGTTAAGTTTTTGGGGATCCAAGAGGTTTTACACTCCTACAGTCCTAGTTACACCACTTAACCACTGAACATGATAGGTAGGTACGGTCGTGTTCTTCTGAACAACTCGGTGACACCGCCAATCCGATTATAAATAATAATGCAATAATTGCCACGACGTTTTCACTCAAAAGTGTAACTGCGCTGTCGAGTGCCGACGGCGTAATATGTCGAGTTAATGCTTTTTGACTTTGCTTTCCCTTGACCCTTATTATTCATTATTATAATACGGGTGAATGTGTTTTTGTATAAATTCGGTACATATTGTGTAGCTTTTTCGTAGTAATTTTTCATTTAAAAATGTTAGTTAGAATTGTAAGGAGTGAAAAAGTCCGGTAATTATGCAGGTACAGAGATTTCATATCACAAATTAATTAGTTACAATATTGTATAACCGAAAATGATTTACACTAATAGGATAATACATTATAGTAATAATAGGACTCTCAGATCTCGAGTGACTGCTCCTAATCAGACGTCATACATTATAATATTATCACAACACTAGATATTTTAAGCCGTTCATTAAATGCAAAACTAAACCGTCTTTAGATTTCTTAGATTCTAAAGCACCACTGATACATTATTGACTATAGATCTTATAACGAAGGTTTCTCTTTTTTCTTCTACACGTGCAATTACCATTAAATTAAATTATTCAGCCGGACAACACCCAACGGCCAACGGTAAGTTAGTACCGTAAAGCGTCTGCACTATACGTATGCAATATAAATAGGCATATAATATACGTCTGTCGGAAACGTTTAACACACCATACCTTTGAACTTTCAAGTGTGGCAGATTTCCGATTTTCTCGAGCGAAACTAAAACCGTTGTGAAAATATTGGAAGAGATTTGATCGCGTGCTATTATTGTTTTGACTGCGCTTTGCTCCAAATCGTATTTCGAACGTAACGATTTGTCTTTATTTTTCGAATCGATAATCACAATAATTATACACCATACTATCCGACACCTAGTATAAAAGTGTGAATCGAAGCTATTATAAATCTTTTTGTAACATTATATTAAACTGTTTTGATTTTAAATTAAATAGTGTCGTAAAAATATGAAAATCACTATTCGACTACTTTCCTACATTGTTTGATCTGTTTTGGTCTATGCAAGTTAAAAAATTGGTGAGAGGAAGCTTTTTGGCAGGAATAAAACCACATAGTGTAGCATAGTGAATACTGTTCAGTCAAAACGCATGTTTTACCTGGACCCGCCAAAACGCATAGTGAGGCTAACGGTTAGTCGCTAACCCGTTGAATGGTGTATTAAAATTGCATATATAAAGCGCCGTTCTATAAAACAAGCGGATAACTGTATGTTGCTCAGCTATAAAGTAGGTTAAAGTGGGTTACTGTAACCAATGGTATTAAATTTGAATTCAATGATAAAATATCATCTTATTTGAAAAACGATTTTAAGCGGAGATTATTTGTCAATTTAGAACATTGTATACTATATATCAACTTTATTGATATTATTTAAAATATATATATATATATAAGCATACCTATAAAATAAACTTCAAATTAATCAAATCAGATTTATTATGTACCCGACTAACTCAGACTAACTCAATTAGAACAATAAAATTAGAATATAAAGTATATTCTAAATATTTCATGTACCAACGAATCATATTTTTAATTACAATTATTTACCTAAAATTGTTATTCTTTATTATTTAATTTCATCCAAATTTTTACTTAAATTAACTATAAAAAATCTGTGTTCAACTTAGGTATATAGCAAGGATTGAAAATTTTAAACAAGGTTCGACGTAAATATTTAATTCCATAACAAATAAAAAGAACTGTGTTTGTATAGTATTTAGATTTTTTTATATGCTATACTGTTATAGAATTAAATACTTACGTCAAACCTTGTTTTAAATTTTCAATCCTTGCTATATAAGTTGAACGTTTTATGAGTTTTGCAGTTAAATAATTTGTACATTTTCAATTTTGTACATTTTGTAAAAATGTGGTCTATAAGGTTATTTTTTTTTTTAATTTCCTATTTATTTTTAATATTTATATTATATAAACGTATGAAGAACCTTGAATTCAATTTTCAAGCTGTTTGAACCAACGAACACAATTTTATTGACTTCTATTTTTTTAGAATGAAAAACTAAACAATTTTTAAATTTCAAATATCTATAAATAACTAAAAAAAAGTTGAAAATTATTGAAAATTTTATCAAGTATAAGAATTGATAACATAAACATAATATGGTAAAAATATCAAGTTTCTACAGTCATTTGTTTTTAAATAACAACACTATTATTATAGTATATGGATATCTGCACAAGAAAAATCAAGTGAATATCCAAGGTTGCAAAATTTTGAAATTCAATTACTCATATAAAATTAATTTGAATTTCCAGTAAATATTTTTTATTTGATAAAAATTGACAAACTTATGAAGTTATGAAGGATCTTGTATTGAATTTTCAAATCTTAGATTTACATAGATACATTCTTATGAATTTATAATTCAAAAAAATTTGCACACTTTTGTAATTTTTACGTATTTTGTCAAAATTCAAAATTTAAATTTTTTTTTTTAATGTGAACTATGTATTTTTTAGTTAACTTTGTAACAATATATTAAAAGCCTTATATAACATTTTTAAACATTTTACCTAACGAAAAAAATTTTAAAAAGTTTATCAAGTATAGGAAATGTCAATATCAACTTTAAATGTAAATTTCATATATCTATGGTAATTTTTTTAGGGTCACACCAATACCCAAAATCGATTTTGCGTAACAATTCCTGTGATTTTGAAAACTTCTGGAAATTTTAAATTTGATCTCCCCAATGTACTTAATAAATTCACTTTACTACCGGAAAAGTTAATGAAGTTGAAATCGAAGCATTATTTTGACAACATACTATACACATGGACAAAAAAAATAAAATAAAATAAAATATTTAAAAAAACATTATTTACACATTTTTAGAAATTCATAATACAGAATTTATTGACATAATATTTATTTATGTGATTACGTGTTACCTAATTGATTATAATAAACTTATATGAGACCTTAATTTCAATTTGAATAAATTTCGAAATTGTATCGACATTGCAATATTAAAATACATAAAAATTGTGAATAACAAACAATAATATTATTATTGAAAATGTCTGTATGTCCAAACAATATGAATATGGCAGCATTTGATGTTGTAATACCTGGTTCCAAGCATCATATCAATGAAAAATAGTTCAACGTGCCATTTATGATACGTAAAATATGAAATAAAAGCAATACCTGAATATACACCTAAAAGGAAAAAATCGTTACTTTTTAAAATTATATACGTACTTCCCCAAAAATGGTTTGAAAATATGTACCACGTACATAATATTATAAAAATCAGATAAAATATCAATAAAAATCTCATGTCTTGGTTAGTTTTATTTTAATGTAATATACAATATTGTTTATATAAGTTATCTTTTGGAAAGAATCAACAACAGACCTTAATTAAATTTATATTTTAGTTTTTCTCTATTTTCTAAAAAACTACTGGAAAATTTTCAGATAGCATCTTCACTCTACCATTAGTGTTCAATTTAAAATGTATAGAGAGATTTCCTTGAAACTTTTGGAGCATTACGTTTTTCGAAAAAGCTGGCATGAACAAAGATAAAAATAATAAAAACAATATATTTCGTTTTAAAACCAATACATTCCTCGCTGAGCTCAAAATCTAAACGATTCCTTTCTCCACAGAAAATCTAAATCTGGTTACTCGGCAAAAATGACGTAGACATAAAAGAACACACTCACTCGGTCCGGAAATGATGACGAATTATATAATTTATTATTGTATATTTTTTTCTCTTTTTTCCACTACAATATTTTTAAAATCACTCTAGCTAACAAGAGGGTTACAAGATATAATATCGATATGAACTGATGATGTAAAATATATTAGTATTTACCAGTATAAAGGCTACATAGTGGTTTGTAAATAAATAAAAAAGTAGTTTATCATATAATTGAAAGATCGGACAAATTGACGTGTTATTTACTTATATAATACCTACATAGTACATATACATTTATTTTAAAAACATAATACATGAAAAAAATAATAATTAAAATATAATACCAAAAAGAGTATAATAATGTACGAAATATTAAAATATAATAAAATTACTTTCAAAAGACTACAAGGTGCAATCACTGAGTTTTGTGTTATATAAATCAAATATCATTACTATCTTCATGAGATATCATTAAAAAAAATTAAAATTACAGCAACTCTGTGCTGTACTAATTATACAACTATACTCCGTGGTGAATACAAAACTATTGTATTACAAGCATAACGTATTCACTTCTATTGATTCGTATATATCTTTGTGAAATAAATTGCTTTAATATTACAAAAAGTACATGTGAATTTTAAGATTTTAAGTTTGAATATAAAATACTTATGTCTACATAATGAAATATGTTTGAGAGTAATTACAATAAACAATCCCTTAACTTACTTACGTGTTTCAGTTCACAAACATATAACTATAAAATAATAAGAGGGAAATAATACGTTTGCAGTGTAAATATTTTATAATCAACATACTTCAAAATGGTTACCATATTATTTCAAGTTTAAGAACAATTAACAAAATCACAGCAGATATAACAGTTGCATCCTTTAGTTATAAAATCAAATGAAAAAATCACAAGACCAATTTTTTTTGTGGGGGGGAGGGGTTGAAAAAGATAGGAAACTAATAACATCAACGCAGCTTTTATATACTAGAAGATTAATAAAAAGCCACGAGGTATGGGTAAAATGTCCTACCCTTCCTCGAATATGTCTTTACGATGGGATAAACGGTGGCACAACACTTTGCCTCTTACAAAAACAATAAAAGATACTATTCCGGTCTGCGACAAAATTTATTTTTTTGTGAAAAGACCTCTCCTCCAAATATAATTTTGAAACAACGTACAAACTTAACAATTTTGTTTGCTCACTAAAATAAGATAATAATATATAATATGTAATTATTTTATATCACATATCCATTGTATTCAAACATTTTTTTTAAAAAACTGTAAATTTGAGAATATAACATTAGCAAACATCGCTAGAATGGGTGTAATATTCAAACAATTTATTTAACATTGTCGATCTTTGCTAATAATGTATTGCTACGTTTTCTGATGTGTTTTAAAATTCCATAAGAACATAATATTATGATGAGCTAATAAGCTATATATAAGACAATTAGATCAAAGTTTTTAAAAATTTCATAAATAATCATAGATTCATCAGTTGCGTTTAAACGATTTAAGGTAGATACCTACTATAAAAGTTTATTTGTTAAATCTCACCCAATATTATTTTTCTAAATCTTTTACAAAATATCTTATTGTCTGTGCTTTATACGCATATTTTCGCTATCAACGATTACCGATGTGCAGTATATATGTATATAATTGTGCAGTTTTCAGACTATTTACAATTGAACAAGCACTATTCATCGTGTTTAAATTATAACAACGTTATTATTTAAATTACCTACATAAAAATTAGAGTTACCAAATTGATTTATTATTATTAAAATCATTAGTTACCAAACTTTTTTGGTGGAAATTGTCTTTGGAATCGTACCATTTTTGTTTTTTTTATGGAAAAGGACGGTGGCAGAAATGATCATTATTATTTTTGCGGAAACGGGTAAGACCAAGTGTTGGATATGTGTACACCGTAGATATGTTTTGTGGAATCTGATTAATATGAAAAAAAAAAAATCACACGTCTTAAAGTGTACGTTAATATTGTATTGTCTAATCAACGCGCATGGTTAATAATAGTCTAGTAGATAATTCATATTATAGATTAGGTTAAGGACTGAAAATAATCGGAAGTCGTTATATAATATAGATACCTATGCGTCAATTTCGTTAGACGGGATTTTATTAGTAATTTAATTTCACAGTTGGCAAAAAAATAGTCTGTCAGGATTTATAATTCGGTTTTAATACATTATAATATGCTTTATCATCTGTGACAAATATTCTCAGTAATCTCTCTGTGATTCTCATTTCTCCTTATTTTTCATTTATACTGGTGAAATGTGGCGTCATAATAAAATAGTTATAAATGTACATCAGTATATGTATATATATATATACAATTGCACGAAGTCGTAATAATATAATAAAGATAATCATTGATCTACCGTCGACTATAATACATATAAACGCTATTGCAATACGTAGTTTAATCGTTAACATATTGATGCCATTTGATTTGGTTTTGATTTTATTTACTGAATGGTTTTCGTCAGATGAAATCCAGAAGACGTTCCGGGTCTAATAAATAATACGGTTGCACGGGTACCTATGTAATCGAAACCATATACCACAAATATATGAATATTTATATTTTATTCATACGACTGAATGTACCTACTTTCGTCAAATCGTTTTGTGAAAGTAAACTTTTCGTGTACCTAACAACTGATAGGGGAAAAAAATTACGAACAATTTCACGATAAAAAGAGATGAATTTAAATATATCGTAGTTATAAGTACGATAAAAAATGCCAATCAATTTTGAACCACGGAAAATTGGTTTCGTTTATTACGTCGTTCCCATAAGAACTAAAATAATTATCATAATATGAAGATTTGTATAGATATGAATCAATAAGTTTAAATAAAACGTCTTTTCGATAATATATGGTAGAATAATAAAACAATTCTCTTCAAAATATCGAATCTTATACATATTATTTTGTTTTTATATTTTCGCCGCTTTACACTGGCCGTATCGTTTGAGACATCCAAAATTTTCGTCTTTCTAATATAGTACAAGATTTTAAGTTTTGCGGGTCGCTGATTAAAATTTCCTTGCCCAGAATACAGTAACGAGTCCTTAAACTCGATTTGCTTGACGATAATCGAAATAAATTTAGAAATAGGTTCATTATAAATTGTCCATTTTAAAGTGAGACACAAAATGATGCTCCAATAATACATCTTGAACAACTGAGAATTCTAGTTTTTAGGAATATCGGAATAACAGATTTCAGGATTCTTTTTAGTTTTTATCCCACAGATACTATACTTTTTTACGAATGTAATGTTATCAAAACTTAAGTACATTTACGATATATTATGATATTTTTAATATTACAGTATTTTTAAGAATAAGAGAATATTCTATTTTTGGTATTATAAATTTATAATTGGATCGTCTGTTTTTATGATAATGGAGTGAGTGATAATAACCGACTAACTTTATTTCATTCAATTGTTATTACTTATAATATTATGTTATCTTTGGAATGGTGTTTATTCTAACTAAATTAAATTAAAAAATACGTCATATATACCTAATATAGTCTATAATATTTAGGGCTACGAAAAAAATAGAATAAAGATACACTGACGGATGTACCTAAACTATTTCAAAAGCGCCCACCTAAATATAATTAATGAACAATAATATATATTTTGCATATTATTATAATAATATATTGTATATTTGTGGTATGATGGTCAGATTTTTGAATAGAATTTTTGAAAATCACATCTCAATTTGGAAACCCATCGAAATTATAATTATTATTGTATAAACTCAAATTAACATAAATACTTACTTGTACGTGTATTTCGTTTAATCGAAGCGATTAAACTTTTAATTCCAAACTGAATATATTATTACTATCGGTATATTAATAAAACGCGCAGTGAAATGAAATAAATTAGATTTTTTTTTAATGTATATCCAACATTCGGGCGACGGTTACTTGTGTAAACAAGTACAATAATGTGGGGTGTAAATTAATTTTCACTCGAAAAACGGTTTTTACAAGAATATTATGTGCCACGGAACTCTATTCTTTTGTGGTCCAGCTCTTTTAAAATTATTCTCATAAATTATTCGTTGTGGTTAAAAATCCTGCAATTAAAATGATGATAAAAAATCTTCGAACGACCACAATAATGATAATAATATTATAATAACGAGTGCCGGAGTGCATATAATAATAAGATAAAAATGGATACACATATATTATTTTATGAAAACTTAAAATATATATATATATATAGGCATAATATTCACTATTAAGGGTGGTGACTCTCGACAAGAGGGGCGTTCTTTTTCAGGGATGTAGTGAGATTAATATAGGTACACGCATAAATGCCATGTGCATATTATTTATATACATGATTATCCAAACGTTGAGTTACAAAATGTTTATGACCCTGTATAGTCCAATAGACAGATTTTTTTATTTAGTTAGCATCTTACAAATTTCATTCGATAAACACTATACGACGTGCACTGTTTTAATTGGATATTTTTCAATTTGTCACTCGAATCACGCTCGTCATCATTACGACTTTTATTGTTCAGATACAATTATCAGTATCAATTGTACAATAAACACTTTTTATAAAAAAAAGACTTCTGTGTTGCCAATTATAAAAAAAAAAAAAAAATAGATTGTTAGGTTTTTGGTTAATTACTTACGTATATATAGATTTAAAGTCGATAGTAATAATAGAGAAAGAGCTTGTACATTTCTAATTTTTCTTAACAATGCTAACGTATTTACCTTTTTGTCATCAAATATTTATATCTTAGTATTTTAGATATTACTATAATTGATGTATTGCATTCTTAGATATAAGTGAAAATTAAACTTATTTTGACATTTGCTCCCCACCCAAGTAATTAATATTACAAAAAAAAATTCTCTTTACACTGTAATAAGAAAAACATTTTTATAATAATATGTTATTATTAAACCATCGAAAATTATGAGCAATTATATTATAATCTATATTTTATAGTAATCTAATAACTAAAATATATATTATATAAATATTTAATTAGGTATTAAAATAAAACCGATTTCGAAATGCCAAGAGGACCAATATTAATAAGTAGTATGCAATGATTAATTAGTAACGACAATTGATTTTATGAAATGGATAGTTGTATAATATACGAGTATCCACGGAATTCACAATTAGTCATAATTTTTTCATTAAACTCTAATAATTAAAAAAAAAAAATATAGCGATAAATGCTAAAAACACCTGTTTTTCTTACTTCTTAGTTATTCTTACAGATCTAGATCATTTGTGGGATAATCCAAACTTTGGAAAAATTGTATTTTATTTAATATTACCAATACAGTATATCCAAAAAATTCTAAAGCCTACAACTCAACACGGTGCACAATACGCACAAGCGGTTCCATATAACTAGATTAGGTGCCTAATTGAATACGTTATATATAAGTATATAACCGATCGTGAAAACAGCTATTCCCAAAGCGATGTTTTAATATATTATGCACATCACACATAATATTATACACTATGTGATATTTGCGTGATAACGTTTCCGACGCGCAAAGGACGCGAAAACACAAAATTATTTCCCTAAAAAAACTGAGTACGGTCGTAAAATATTAATTTGCCCTCATTCATATTTTCAAAACGATGTATCGTCGCTTCGGTCTTTTGATACAAACGGAACGAGCCTCACCAGTCATAGAGCCAAAGCAGAATGCTATATAATATGATGGAAAATACTTTCTAAAATTTTTCACTCGTCGTAGTGTGCGCATATACACTACAACTGTATATATTGTGTATTATGATATAAAAATGTGTTTTCATTTTACACACTCTCTCTCTCCCTTTATATGGATATATATATATTACATACACATATTAGATATATTTTTCATTTTATTATATATACTCACTCGAAAATGCTAGTTGAAAATATTATGTCCCGCAAAAGTATTAACAACAATTTTAATAATAGACTACATACGCGTAGAACGTGTGAATATATATACAAATTTGAAGTTAAAAAAAAAATTGTTTTTACTCCCTTGCAATATAGAAATTGTGTCATTTATAGCAAACTTGTGAACATTTTTGATAAAAAAAACCTTTTACACTGTACATTACTAAAAAATGGGATCATTTTTGTTTTAAATTTCTCTAGTTTCTTGAAATGAAACAGAGTTTTTTTTACATTTATTTTGGTGATAACTAAAGATAAAAGTAGGTAAAGAAGAATTATTTTCCAATAGGTACCTGAAGAATTAATTAGGGGAGGACACCTCTGATCAACATTTTTTAAGTTGAATAACTCAATTGAAATAATATTAGGTATGTGTTGATGCTTACCCCTTATTATTAAATAGTTTCTTATATGGTAAACGTAAACTTAATGATAGGGATTATCCTTATCACAAATTATGCGTTATAAACTTATAAATTAATCTACATAATAATATTATAACGATAAAATTACAAACACTAAAATATGGTTAGTGGTATTTCCAGTACCTTGATAACAAATAGTTTAGGTTAGATCTACAATTTGTGATTGTAATAACATAATACATACATTAGTATTAATAACAAATTAGGACTCCTAAGTCACATGCTATTTACATATCTTCAATGAAAATTGAAAATAATTCAGAAATATATAAATAATACAATTTAACCAATAATGATTATTGTATAATACAATAACATATAAATATATAAATTTGCATTTCGAGTATAATATGATGAGGAAACCAATTTGAATACATTTACACACGTTGCAAAATTAAGAGTCAACTTCGTTGTGAAGGGAGTGAGGAATCATGAATTTCAAAAAAACTATCGTTAGGTTTGGGTTAATCTCTCACGGGGCATGAGTGCTTCAGGGACTATTTACACTGGAGGAATCGCGCCCCTGATGCAGCTTGCCTCTACTGCCAGCATCCAAAGACGAATACTGCAGAACACACCATTTTTTAGTGCGCTCATTGGAAACGAATGTGGCAAGCAGTGAACAAGTTCGTAGGTAGCCGAAACATTACTCCAAGTGATGTACAGGACATTTTGTGTGGTCCCACTGACGTCCTAATTTGCATGAGTGAACGAATAATGGCTGCCTCTCAACGCGCCTCTCAAGCTTTTTATGAAATGGTCGAAGACATTCCTAGCTGCAAAGAGCAAGATGAGAGGCTAGCTGAGGCCGAAGCAAGAGCTGCTCTAAACGTCTGAGCTCCTTCCGTCAAAACAGCAGAACGGCATGCCAGAGGCCTGTGGGTGATGCGTGCAACACCGGGCCGAGAATAGGATCGTCGTCATCATTTATCTATGGGACATTTATGTTGTAGTATTTTATCCATTAGGTGTTGTAATATGTATATTTGATGTTAAGTATTGCGATTAAATGTTTTAACGCTATTCATCAATAAACGATGGCAGCAGAGGAGTAGTATTGTGCAAACAGATCCTCCTCTGCTGTCGGTTCTAACCAGGAAAAAAAAAAAGGTTTGGGTTAATGAATGAAATCTTGGTAAAGTATGCGTCGACATAGTACATACATACAAAGTATTTTGTTTGAAGTTTCAATACAAATTATGCAATCCATATATGTCATAGATTTTGTTAAAATAATCTCACGTTTCTTGGGGAATTTCGACGACCACCAATCACTCCACTGTTGTAGTTGCGATACTGCTCACAAAGTATATTCAAATTATCTCCGAAAACGACCAGAGAAAATTAAATAAAAATCCTACAATGTACCTACCAAAATGCATGAGGCAGATATGCGATTCGGATACACCGTAAAATAGTACAGAAACGGTGTGTGCATTTGACCTATAGACAGTGGCGTATTTTGGGGGGGGCGTCCTCCATGTCTTGACACCCCCCAACATTTAAAAAAAAGTCCTAATATATTAATATATTGGACATTAGTGTTGTCACTTATTTTATAGTATACTATTTTTATCAAATGTAAAACTTCTTGTCAATTCCTAACATATTAATTTGTTAAAAAAATTAATTCAATGTCTTTTTACATTAGTAAATAATAGTAAAAATTTTGTTTTTGAGGTTCAATAAATGTTGACCCCCCCCCCCCCCCCCCCCGAGAAATCACCCAAAATACCCCACTTCCTATAGAACAGTGGTTTTTGAACTTTTTTTTCATGTACCACTTGAGTATATTATAAATCAGTCCACGTACCACAATATAAGAACCACTGCTATAGATAATATAATAGAAGGTGGCTTGGTGAGGCGTGGTCGTACGCTCAATCTGCGGAAACGCACTGAGCGTACGTACCGGCCGCAGTTGCTAGCTCCCGGATGGGTGACCACCCGCGATTTTTAGCAACATATCCTTGCCACACATACACAAACACATGTTACAACACTACCCACTTAAAAAACCTACCAACAAACATACAAAAATAACCCCTACCGTACCACCCCACACCCAATGACCTATGTTGCCACGGGCTCTCCTCACAAAAAAATATAATAGAAGAACAAAATAATGTCAGAAGATCAGTAACGAAATAATTTTTAGTACTCCCGAGTACCCATGGGTTCTATACGAAATTATTTTAAAGAATAAGCAATACATCATCAGAAAGATAAGTTATCCATCAAGTATATATATGACAAGTGAGACATGCAGGTCAAAAAATTTCACCTCGAATAGAACATCGAGAATTTCGGTTAAAACGGTTCAAGAAAAATACACACCATTGTAGTTAGGTATATTGTACGATATTATTATGTGGTCCTTGTACATCGCTTTCCGTCTCTTCGATCACAATATTATTAAAATACATGTGATTTTTATATTATATATGTACAGTATTATATCCGAGAGGACTGCGCTAACGCATATACTATAAATATATTATACACACATAACATGCATATCGTACGACAGGCGTCGCCACATTTCCTGCGAAAACGTTGTCAATGACGATTTATGTTTGCAAAGTAATTTATGTTATACTTTTGTTTTTTTGTTCTCTTCTCCACCGCGATTGACTGAATTTTATGTTTACATTTATTTTGTTGTTTATCCTTAAAATAACTTTATAACAAAAACACACACTCCCGAAATGTCATGTTTCAAACACCTTTAAAAATATAAATATTATTATATACTTTTCGCATCAATTGACTCTGTAAAAGTATTTATATTTTTCCTCCGTAACATAGGTACTAATATAACTTTTATAATGATATATTGTTGGTTTTGACACGACAAAAGGTTCAAAATAATATATGAAAATTATTTGAATAAGAATAATCATGACACAACTCGAATTGCAATTTTGGGATTCCATTTTGCACAGATGAAAACAGTTTTAAAGCTGTCTTACTGTAAAATCAGCCACACGGAATTATTTCAATGTCTGGAGACTTAACTTAATCAGTTTCGATTCTGTATCAATTTATTATTATTATTATTATTATTATTATTAATTTGTCTTCGGTTCTTTCAATTGTCAATATTATATGTGAAAAAGTGTACTTAATAAGTTATACAGCTCAACTACACTTATAGTTTAAATTTGCATATGGCATGTAATTATGCAAATATGTAATATAATATAAGCAAATTTAATTTTCTCATACAAGTGTATAAATTTATACACACATCACATACTTAAAAAATGTGTGAATAACATTTACTCAAAAATGTGTATACATTTTGACTAACTATGCCAAAATTATATTAATATTAATCATTATTTATATAGGTACCAAACAGTGTCGAATTAGGTCAATGTACAATAAGTTTTAATCTGGACAAATAATAAGAGCATACAAATACAAACATTTTGAACTCAAACTTCATAAGAGTTTCTAATTTTTATGCGATTTCAGTCTCCGATCTCTGCAACATCCTAAATGATCATAGATCATTATTCACATAGATCGCAATTTTATATTCGGGTCTTTCAACCCAGTTCGCAATCGTCCTTTTTAATTTTGGATTTTATCTGCGGGTGTAAGTTTACAGTTAATGGAGCGTTTTCTTCACGAATGGATACAGTATGTTTTCTATTAATAAATTTAAAAACGAAAACTTTTCCATTTATTAATTTTTCATCGTCTAACAGGATATTATACTATTTTCTAAATTTGTATTTTACTGCGTTCTCATATTATACGATTCATAAATTATATGTTTACGTACAATATACAAAAAAATCATCTGTTACGCCTTACCGAGTACGATTTAATAACAAACGTTATTAATTCAAAACATATGTACGATTTATTTTTATTCTGTATCATACATTTATATGGTAGTGGAGTATTAACAAATTAATATGTTTTGATTTACTATTCAGATTATTAAGTAAATGATTTAGCAGGTACATAAAAATTTTAAATTTAAATCCTAAAACCTAAAAGTCATAAAATTAGAAATACTTCAAGTATAAATTATTATGCATTGTTAATGAATATAATACTAAATAATATTCTTAATATTAATAATATCATACAAAGTGATGTATGTGTGTCTAAGTTTTAAAAAGTTTTATTTTTTTGGCACAGTTTTTGAATATTAATAATATTTTTATTCATTTTTTTATTCATTTTTTTATTCATTTTTTATTTTTACTCTTTGAATGACAACACTTATTTTTAATTTCATCATTTATAAATTTTATTATTTATTTTTTTTTAAATAAAATTTCGAACGAGTAGTTCATTATTAATAAATATTTAATGTTTAAATAAATGGATTAATGATAGACTGACATTTTATAGGTTAAAGTTAGCAACTCAACTATGACAGACACTCATGAAACACATCCAACAAACTTGATGGACATTGTTGGATCAATCTCAGAATTTGTTGGACATTATTTTCGCTGGTAGAGCTTTTGTCACTTTTGTGCTGCTAAATATACTACAACAGCACAACTTTATGTTAGTCGTCAGAAAAATATCACTCCTATGAGTCAGATTGGTCCAACAATGTCCAATAAATCACGCTTGACATTTTTTATAGGGGTGACATTTTGCTGACATAAAGTTGTGCTGTTGTAGTATATTTGGCAACACAAAAGTGTCCAAAGCTCTACCGGTGAAAATAATGTCCAACAAATTCTGATATTGATCCAACAATGTCCAACAAGTTTGTTGGATGTGTTGCATGAGTGACTGACGACTGTCATAGTTGTGCTGCTAACTTTAAGGGGGCTTAACCATCCGTTCTTGGTTCATCTTAACTTCAAATATATATAACTAAAATAACTGTGAAATAAATGTGATTAAATCTAATCATGTAAAACAAGAATTTTCAAAAGTTAAAACTTTTTGAAATAATATGTGAAATAGACATATTTTAAATGGCTTACCCGGTTATTGTATATTTTCTATATTTTTTCATAGTGTTTGGATCAATTATCATTATTTTTGATCGGCTCCGTTTTGTTCACCTCAAGTCAATACATATCTATACACCTACTAAATACTTTTATTCAAATAATATTATTGTATCTCAATCCAAAACATGTCTTCTTCATTATTATTATCAGGTGGAAGGATAAACTGGCATCACAATCCAGTATACTGTTTTTTCTCGGTCTCGTTTTGATTGTATCTTATTTCTTGTATAGGTATTAAACATACACGGACAACGGTATATATATTCCCTCCGTTTTATTATTCACCCTCCCTTAATTAGAAGACTCCACAGTACGTGGTATTTGGTGTTGTGATGTTTATCAATGTCAAACGGTTATTTCCATTGAGCTGGTCTCCGTGGCATGCATATTGATCTGTGTACTTGAAAAAAGCTCTTATGTATCATATACATGGTGGTCGCGTTTTAGTTCGTCATTGTATACTCTCGCGCTTTTGACGGTGTGATGGTCATACTTGTAGTCTTGTTCGTTTAGCTTAATAAACGGGAAAAAATGAACCTAAAAACATACTTATATACAGTCCGTGCATGCTAATATGGCGCACGCGCACGTAAAATATATACACACAGACAGCTGTCGCTCTCGTCCTGGAACGAAAATAAAAAATAAAAATCTCGTATTAGCGCGCAGCACCCGGCTTATTATTATAATACACGTACATCGAAACACTCCCGTACCTACTAATTCGGGTAGTTTAACGTTTTAATTATATAAACCCGCCCTTGACTTACTATTATGATAAAAACAAATAGTGCTTTTTTTCGAGGTTTCGCGTACTGCACCTGCTTGCATTACTTGGAAAATTGGATAATATATCGATTATCGATTGCGTGCAAGTCATCTGTATAAATTTCACAAATATAGGTAAGTACATGTTATTTTAAGACAACTCATATCGATTCTGACAAATTAGTTGTGATAATACACTTCAAAGTGAGCGACCACTGTGTCATCTCGTTTTCTACATTGTATGTACTTGTAAATATATTATTTGAGAATGACTCAAAGGTTGCATGCCCTGATTCGGTTACTATACTATTATTATCCATTATTTATGCAGTGGCTACGCAGTCCCGCGGGAACGCACATTATTGTATGATATATTAATAATATCTATAATGAAGCAACAAATAGTCAATACTATTAATCTTGTGTTACTAATACACAGACTATATTGATTATTTTTAAAATTGTATCTAACATTTTGGCATAACAACCTGGAGGCTGTATTTTAATACTACAGTGGTATAGGTACAAGAGAACTCTCAGGAATACTGTCCCCGTCACCTACAAAATTTTCAGGGAGATTTAATTTTCTATGAAATGTGTAATTTTGATCAATAATAACTGAAAACTAAAATATATTCCCCCTTCCCTCCCCCCACCAAAAAAAAAAAAATAAATAAAATATGTATCAAATATAACTGTATATTATATAGTATCTATATATGGCCTTATACTGAGTAGAATTTAAATACCTAATCCTTAATAGGTATAACAGTATAACTTCAATCACCTGTAAGAGTTAAGTCTCCAAACATATATTCTAGAAACATATACGTTATATATATATACGTTTAATTATAAAAATATATAATCATACTACTTATTACATCAGGAGTTAATTTAAAAAAACTAAATCTCATTTAAAACCACGATTCATTTTTCACACTTAATATACTTCGATCAAAGTAATCATACGATTAATATAAATTATTTAACTTTTACTAGGCATATCCAATTTTTTTTTATTCATGTCCTGTATTGTATCGGAAGACGGTTAAGCGATAGGTCATGAATGCATAACGATTTTGTAGTAGGTATCTTTATAACAGGAAAGTAGTAAACGAGCTCAGTGTACCCATACGTGTAAACCAGATATCGATTGTGTGTATTACACTGCATATAATAATAAATAGTACAGCGTTAATGGTACCTCTTTATGGGCGTATACTTTACTTTTCTGTAGAATAACGAGCGTGCAGAGAAGGAAAAAAATAGCAATAAGAAACTGTTAAAGTTTTGGCGTACGAATTCATTATGTGTTCGGTGAATTTTTTTGCTTGTTCAATTCTAGGAATATAATAGTCGTCGTGTTAGTACCGAACATGATGTCGGTGGAAGATTTATTTCGTCGTTTTAAGCACGTAATCGAGTTTATGAAATAAGAGGAAAAAAATTCCCAATACAAGATGGAACGTTTTAGAAATAACAACGATAGCAATGTTTTTATCAGTTGTTGACGCACCACCCGAATTACACGTCCCAAACGTTTTCGCGTTACAACTGCGTATCCTCATCCTTTCGTATGGGTTTTGATGCCGTTATAATTTACGCCAATTCATTGATATTTTGTTGTACACAATCGGTGCAGTGTCTTGTTTATTTTATTGGCAGTGCCCATATGCAATGTTGTACAATACCAATAACCTCTTCGGTGTAGTTGGTATGACACTTACATATTCAAAAACTCAAATGTGTAACACTTACAACACCAACAATATTCAAGTTTGACTGTTTATAAACATAAGTTTTTCTGTTTACCATATATCATTTTAAATCTATTAATTTATTTGTGCCATGATGAATCTGTTAAACATAATTTATAGTCAGTTCATAATTTGTTACAACTCTTTTAACTCTTGATCGTTTTAAAATTATTATATATTTCTTTCAAATCGAAAAAACTAAATATTTACAATATGACCTTTCTCGTTTAAACTTATTGTGAAGCGATTGAGATACTGATGAGTTGAGTAAATAATAACTATACCTACTATTTGATTTGCTTATAAAAATATTTTAGATCTATAATACGTATCTATAATAACAGCAATCACATACAGTCATACAGAATTAGTGAACAATATCATATTATATACGCGCAGTTGTCTTATTTCAACGGCAGGTGAACACTTTTATTTGACGTTTTCCGTTTCGGAAATATTGAGTCCCTTTATTTAAAAATATGTTCTTATTTAAGGTCGTACATAGAACATCTGTAATCAAATGTTTTATATTACTGCACACGTGGTGCACAAATATTCTATGAGTCTCTGCAGCGTCAATAACGCATGATGCAGTGCACATATTGTGATCCAAACACGAGCATAATAAAGTATAAAATGGTTTATTCCTTAAAATATATTGCAAAGTACTTGTCTTAGTCTTATGCACAACTACTTACCAGTAAACTACTAATTAGTACTTTTCGTTCGTTATAATAAAAATCTATAACACACCAATTGACCATATTGTTAAGTTCATTATAAAATCTACGGAACTCAATTTCATTATTACCTACAATAAAGGTCTATAAAAAGTCTGAAAATAGTTCCGATGCCATTTCATTGAACATGCATAATATTACACCAACATCTATAATGGCAAAGACATCACCGAACTCGTATTTTGTTGTCTCAGTATCAGGAGGTTTTGATCCCTTACATCTTTTTGGACGCGTTATACACTGTATATCAATTTATAAAGGTAATAGTAACATGAATTATGTTAATTTAATGTAGTTTTTTTTTTTTTAAATTATTATTATTACAGAATATTTACAATCTATATACATTATTGATACAATAAGTAAATTTTATAAATATGAGATAAGGAATTGTATACTTGATAAAAGGGGGTATCCAGTGATACCACTTAAATGTTTATAACTCATCAGTTAGTTATGCTAATTTATTGCGATTATAATAAGAACATGACCAATACTATAAAAGTAACTCAATATACGTACGAACATTCTACTATAATATACAGCGACAGTAGTACAGTACCTAAACGGATTCTTGTTAATTGTATTATTTATATTATAAAATATCTATGTTTGATAATAATTCTTCATTAACTGGAATACCGATAAAAATTAATGTAATATCAATTTTCTATAATATAATATTTATAATATTCCATATAAATTAATTAATTAAATCTACATAGGTATACCACAGTTAATGTGTTTTCTTAAAAAAACTTACAGTCTTAGTCTTGTTTTAATCTTTATCTTGCAGTGTAGGTCTTGTTTTTGATCTTGCAGTCTTAGTTAATCTGGAATTTGGTAGTGCCTAGTGCCATCGAGGTATTAGTCTTGTTCTTGGATTTGCAGCAATACCAAAACAATATTGAAAGACCAAGGCCAATAGTTTGCTCATCGCTACAACAATTATTATGTATGTAATTACTAAAATTATGTTTGTATTGTTTCTGGGGAAAACAATTTGGCTTCTCTTCGCTCACATTTCAGGTTTCCATAATTTCAGATGCATTTCATCAAAATATGTATACATCAAATTTTCATGCAGCCTATCCAATTTTGTGTTGTCGGACACCTACTGTAATAGTCGATTATAAGAAATTAATAAACATTTATTTATTTTAGGTTAGGCTTAATGGAATAGCTGCTATGTCTTAAAATAAATGTATTCGGTTTAATTTATATGAAATTATGAACAAACTACCTAAAAAAACATGAAAATTCGACATTTTACAAAAATAATTTAAATTTTAATAGAATATAATTACTGATAATACATATTCGTGAAAATATGTCCATATTACCTCCCCTTACCCTTCTCGTCAATAATTAAAGGTCATAATTACGTCCCTGAAATATAATTTGATTTTTCAGGCAAAACGCAGAAATCTACTGCAATTTATTAACTCAAGCCTTTCGTGTTTATTATTGTTTTAACTCCTGCGAATGAGATGAATTTCCAAATCTCAAAAACATTAAATAGCATTTATTCTTGGTATAATTGTTTATCCTGGATAAAAAATAATCTAATATCTTGGATATTAGATATAATTAACCACTTTATTCTGTTTTAAGTGATAGATTTGTAAAAAACCAAAATACTATTTGACAATAATATTGTTATGACACTTGAATAATTATTAAAATGTTGTGAATTTGGATAAGTAATATTTTTTAGTTTAGAATTAAGCAACACGAATCTAACGAAATAAGATAGTGTTTTATAATATTATACAGTGCATAATATATTTATATAGCTGGGGCAAGAGTTGTGTATAATAGTATAAATATAAATACCTACCTTGTGTAGATTTCCAAAAAAATCTATTTTTCAATCTCTGCGTGTTTCAACACCACAAGTCATATTCTAAAACCATACATATATACAAATATATACATTGTACAATTTACCTGCATGATTATACCGTGTCTCGAGATTCATTCATATTGTACATCAATATTAGACTTAATACGACCCTCCATCGGTGCCATCAATCCCTTCATACACGTCATAATTAATCATATACTATACATATTATAATGAATGGTACAGGGATATTTGATTCTGTTATATATACTTTCGCATCCTATCTGAATTCCAGAAAACAAATGATAATAATTAATAATGCAATTAGTGATGAACTGACAACAGAATGAGGAGTAATACAATAGGTACAACATTATCTCCGATTTTATTTAATATTCAATTAAAGTATATAAATTCGCTCAATCTAAAAAGTCACTTATTATATTACACATTTACACTAACGAAACCATCTTGATTAATGATTTCTATTGGTATTACTTGAAATTAAGTATTTAAAAATATTGGAGAAGATTTAAAATAAATCTAGTTGGTTAATAGTTGTGCGTCAATTAATAGCCTATTTTTAAACGTTGACAAGTAGACCATCTTTCTTCATTTGCTATTTTGCTATCTAATTTATCGTTGTCATTTAAATAAGATAAATATACATAATATAATAACTGTAAATCAGCCAATGCATAGTTTCAAACTGCAGTAAATATCTTGATAACAAAATGTCTTCCAGTATTTTTTTTTTTTTTTTTTTTTGAAAGTAATAAACAATCTATGTAGCTAGACAAAATAATAATATGCGACAAAAGTTACAATTACTTGGTCATGAGACTTTTGTTGAAATAAGCTACTCATTGATGGTATTAATGAATTAATAAAATAAAATAAATTATTTATTAATTAATATCAATGACTTTATAATTATGATGCTGCTAGAACGTACATTTTTATATCAAACTAGCTGAACCCATGCACTTCATAACCCGTTAAAAATCCTACCTCTTATACGTCTCAAACTGTGATTTAAATTCGTTACCTGTGGTTATGCTAGCAGTATATTTTTGGTGGAAAGATGGCGCAACTAATACAAATACAATCCCCCCTCCCCCTCCCTTCAGACAAAAAAATTAAAAATTGGGTAACGTGATGACACTCAGAAAGATATTTGGAACATCTCTGTGAAAAACAATTGGAAAAAATTTAAATTTCATCGTCACAATATGAGAACATAAAAAAGGCCTGTACTTTTATACACATATATAATATATAAGGATCCTATCACATTTTTATGTTTTTATAAATCATGTTTAATCATAAAATGTCGAATATATTTTATATTTTTATTTTTATAATTAATTTATTAATTGTATCTACTTATTATTGTTATTATTATAAATAATTTTAAAAACCTTTCTAAATTTATCATGGATTGTAAATAACCCTGCAAGGACTCCACAAAAGTTATGTCAGTAAGGTTCAATAATATGTTATATTTATAAACAAAAATACATTGGCCGATCGTATTTTGTGCGCGATTGTGTCTTTAATTATACCACTTGATCGCGGAAACAATATCGATCGTTTAACCATAAAATTTAGGGTAGCGCGTAAATCTTGGCGTCGTCCATGGCACCCTAGAGAATTTACGGAAAACTACTCCAATCGTCATGTTTCTCGAAGCATATTGAAAATAGACTGAAACGCGACGTGCCAATTAAATGAGCCTTAACGTTTTTATTATCGATCCATTGCTCTCGGCCACACCTAATTCTTTCCTTCGTCCGGTACAAAACATGATTATAAATATATATATATATATATTATATATAGACAGATTTGTGATGGCACTTGTCTTTAAGCACTCCATGGCTAGATTCCCTATACCAAAATACTAAGCAGAACAAAGTTAAAACTTGAAACATAGAAAGTATATAATTTAATTAAAAAAAATCTTCACAGACATTGAACACTGTGGACTATTTTATAATATTATAATACTACCTACAAAATAATACTCATTCAATATATAGCGTTAAAATAACAATCAGAATATCTTAAATATTATATATTATATATGTCATGTGTGTATTATGTCTATAGAGAATTTATTCAATTTTCATTTCGTCTAATGTATCAAAAAAAAAAAAAAATAAGAAATTCTACGAATGTCACTCACGCGTATTCCCTTATGATTACCCATACCCATTATCCTTGTTAATAAACTTTGTACATTTTCTCCAAAAATTGTGTTATCATGTCACAAAAATTAAAAATAATTCCATAAAGTTTTATTAATAATTAGCAAATTGTATTATGTAACTATTTTCAAGTTGAGTTTTTCATTTATCTACTAAAAATCTACATTATGGCGAACTTATTCAAACCATGACCATTTTGTCATTTTCTGATTGCCACAGTGTCAATATTATATATTGTTTTACACAATTTGTAAGTATTTTCAGTACGCACAAATTTAAAATTTAGAAGTTCCTCACTTAATTACTCCTTGAAATGAAGTCTGTCGTACTTCTTTTAGTTCTATAATCTATCGTATCTATATATTCTATTCTAAGTGGATTGATTGGAGAATAATTGGGGTTTTTTAAAAGAAAAATTCCAATTTATGTTATTCACCTAGGTACTAAGTACTTACTAAAATTTAAGTAAGCTTTCTAAACTTTGATCGTGAAGGAAACAGTATGGAAATTAGTAGGTTTTTTTATTATAAAATAAATTTACAATCTATATACAAGTTTATATGATAAGTAAATTTTATGATAGTTACAAGACATGAAAACTTGAAGGAGGGAGGGTTCAGTGACATTACTTCCAATTTAAACTTAGGGGGGAGGTAAATTTATAATATAAAATAATAACTAGGCGTTATTTAATAAATCACGCGGCCATTTGTATTTTAGATGACGAAGGGAGTTGTCAGGTATTAAACAAGAAGAGAGTTTAGTTATAAGCGGGTTTGGATGGTAAAAAGGTTTTTTTATGAAATTTGTTATATTGATGAGAGACAAGTGAAGATATTGATGGTATGTTGAGGTCTTGTTGTAGGGTGCGGTTGCTGACGTACTAGGGAGCATTAAAAAGGACACGGAGAGAGATATTGATTGGAACGCTTGAAATTGAATTACGTTTGAGTTTTTTGAAGTCCGTATGTCCGTATATCATTTCCGGACATTATATTTGTTTGTATATTAGTGTTTTATTAGTAAAAGAGGTTTTGGAACGGAAAAGTGGTTTTAATTTGTGAAGACTGAGGTTAAGCGAAGTTCTTTTAACATTGATATGCAGATTAGCCCGTAGGTTTTTAGTAAAGAATAAATAAAAAACGTATAAAGCTGTATAAAATAAGCTATTTAAAATTCCCAAATTTAAAGCTGGAATTGTAAAATATGAAAATACCCAATTTAAATATATTTTTTTAAATCCATTTGTTTAATTTTTTTAGATGTTAATTGAATTTACAATGATGTGTTATTTTTATTTTGTAACTATGAACTTGAAAACACTTTTGGAGACTTTTTTATTGTAAATTTAAGTTTTTTCGAGATATTATGTAGTTTTTTCCGATTACAAACCATTAGATATTAGAAAATCACGTGTTACCCGAAAAATTAATACTTCTCACATGTATTATATGAGTAGATCTATAAACACTCTTATATAACAGTATAATATATGTAAAGCCGTTATGATCTGTATAATTACTAATTATTATAGTTTCGTATCTTTTTTTTATCTTCTGATATTATGTGGTAAATAACATAACCTAAATTGGAATCTAATTCGCACGCTGCATACATTTAATAAATGCCTAAACGAAGTATATTATTATTGTCACGCCAAACTAGCGTTAACGAAAAATGTGTTTATAGTCGATTTACGAGTGCAATAACACTAGCTATAGCTATATAAGACCACCGTTAATATTTGGTTTCTTTTTAACCGTACAAAAATATTGTGTTTCTTGGAAAAATGCCTAACAACAAAATTGTACCGTAATATATGCATAATTATTATGATAAATAGTGTAAAATACCTCGACGCGCATAGGTTATTTTTATTATCTCTCTTAGATGTTAGATCATCAATCATCTATATTATATTATTACAGTTTACAGTACGCCGTCCATGCGTAAACCTTACAAGTTACAAGCAACATTGTATAACAATGCAAACTAGTAACATTTTTTAATATGTATTCTATAATTTTTTTGTAATAATATATATATGCATATATATATTCATGCTGGATTAATACCGTTCGAGTTTCAAATGCCTATGATGAAGGTCGGAAAGTCCGTCGCCGTCGTGCCTGTAAATGGCTATTTATACACTTCTGTTTTCTGTCCACATGCATATACATATAATATTATACATTACGTGTACGAAACAGTAATATCGTATTACGCATGCAAGCAAAATCTATTATACGATGAGTGGGGAATACTATCGATAAAAATAATAATAATATGTACTCCAACACGCATAGTGGCTCGTAATATAATATAATATTATATTATGTAGTGGTACACGCGTTATACATATAGAGTCGTAAATATTATATTATATATTAACGACAAAATATATTAATCCGAAAGTCATCGTTATTTAGTTCAACTCGATATCATCGTATTTCTACATATGGCTCGGAAAAATACATAATATACGGTATGTTTACAGTTTACTATCAAATTTGTTTTATTTTGCAGTCGATAACACACATTTCAATCGTAAAAGTGGCTCTTGTATTCAGAAGTGTTAGACGCATAAAAAACATCCAATGTTATAGCTAAGCTTTAATTTATTCATAAATAATACTTAAGAAAATAATGTTGACGTGCTATAGCTATTATCTCTTTCTATTTTTGACCAACACTCAATATAGCAATCTTATGTCTTTTAACTTAACCTATCTAGTATAACAGTGAACTTACCTATCTTAAAACATTTATAAATTATAAGACTTTATACGTTAACTTTTCAAAACTTTGAGTGTCTTGCAATTTTTGATAATTTATAAATTGTAATATTTTACAAACCTACTCATATCTTATATACAAATTGAAATATCAAAAAAAAAAGTGCACAAACATTGTTTATATTTTAAATTTAAGTTTTTTTTAAATTTAGGTCATTCATCTCTATTAGATTATAATATAATTACAAAACTAACAATACAATATGTTAACTTGAATTCAAATTGGCTATATTTTATGTGGTTCAATGAGATAAATTAGTGCCCTGACATACTCTTAAGATGTAACTTCTATTAAATCTGCTTATAACCAATAGACAAAAATTATGAGTCAAAATTAAATCAGCAGAGACTGAGCAATCTACAAAATATTTATTTTATTGGAAGTACTAAATGTTGTATCTAAAATTGAATATTGTCATTGTGAGTACAGTTTAATTGATTGTATACTACACCTATAAATGCTATGGATGTTATGTTATTACAATACACAAAGATTAAAAAACGATAGTTAAATAATAACCATTATAATTGAATTATCCATTTTCAAAATCGATATAGGAATACATTTTTTTAGAGATTATTTACGATAAATAAGAGATTTATATTTTCATAACGGCGCCTATATAGGATTGATTTGAAAACCATTTCTATGAAATCTGTTACAGCTCGTGCACTTTAAACTCGGAATGCTTTCAATGCTTGTTCAGTTAAACTTTAACAGAACAAACAAGGAGGTACACGTACATGAACCATATATATATATGTATAGCTTATAAACTACGAGAGAATATTTTATACACATATTATGGGTATAGCGGACGTTTGCCTATTAAACTGAAAATCGAAGATTATCTAGATTCTAGAGCAAACCAACGACTCGCATTAATAACTTATTCATTTTATCAAAATTAACATCTAGAAAGCAACTTAGTTATGTCCCAACCTATTATGCTCGCGAAGGTATAAAAGGCTTAATTTGTATAATATACATTCCTCGGCAATGATAAAAGATCGACAATTTAAAGTAGATTTAAAAAAATATGACAATAATATAATTATAATGCCATTTTGAGTATACGCAATCTTAAACATAATTATTTAAACGTTATGCATTTCTTATTAATGTATATGATATTATTATATTTTATAATATTATGAAGTATTTATGTTTTTATTTCGTTTTAGGTATTAAAAATATTATAATTGTATTACTATAATAGCATTCTGATTTATTTAGATAAATTAGTGGTTAATGGATAAAATGTATTAATTTATTACCATAGAAACACAACAATCATTTTGGTATAATATTATTATTAACGATATAATTGAATCACTTAGTTGTGTTAAAATTGCATATACAATGCGCCGTGTTACAAAAATATTTTTTAATATTATATTATTCAATAATTATTATTATATGTAGTACACGACTCAATATACTGTCTACTATGAGCTTATAAAATAGGTTATAATTATATTTATGTAAGCTCTCCCTTCGTTTATAATTTTTTGGTTTACATGTTAAAAGGTTAAGATGCCTCTTTCGGCTTTATATAATTTGCAGACCATATTATGATGGTGTCCCTTAACAGATACCTTATTAAGGGTTAGCGGTAACTCAAGTGAAAAACTACGTCTAGGCTTTTAACAATTAAATGGTATTATTTTTTTCTAGTCTTAAATACACATGCCGTGATATTCTTACTTTACGTTAATATCAAACACGTTTTCCGGTGCTTTGATTTGTTTGGATGTAAAATTATTTACAATACATTTTACATTAAATTTAATTGCGAAAATGCAAACATTTGTTTTTTAAACCAGATAATAAAAATGCAGAAGAATGAACCATTCGACTTATACAGCTTATACACTCACCAAACTCAAAATTAATGTGTGGATGATACAAAATCACAAATGCGTGCCTAACGCAATCTTTCATCAATAACTTCAACAACATCCACGAGTTGTCGTAACTAAATCCTATGAAATTTAAAAATACAAGGAGTTTTTAGACATTATCACAACACCAATTGTGTATTCAAAAAATCTAAAAAATAATTATTTTACTTAATTATTAATTTAGTAGTATTTTTGTAATAATTTTTATGACAATAAACCTTATTCCAGTTTAATATTTTTTTTTTATATTATCATTTACATATTATTATCAATACATTATAGTACTGACTAGTGACTTAAATAAAATAATGTTTGAATGTCTTTATTTAAATATGCAGAGACTTAATTAATCTCAGATTTATTTGTTTAAGTAATTTTATTAGTAGTGAACTAGTGAGATCACCGCGAAGCCACTAACGTAGTTGCAGTGTATAGTACTGCTACAATTACCTGTGTGGTAACATAATAATATGATTTATCATATCGCGTTGCTCAAACGCAAAATGCGATCAACATTCAATACACCACCCAATAGCAATCTCTTCTGTGTTCAAGTATAATATATTAATTAATTTACTAAATATACATTAATTGCGTGAGCTCGAGATATAAATGTATACAACAATAACATTATACACTAAATGTATAACAAGGGATTGTAAAATAAGTATACCGTATATACCTAAGCCTGAAGTTCATATATATCTACATTTGTAGGCGGTCGAGTAGCTGAAGCTCAGCCAACCGTGGCTATACAACTTGTATAATCCAATTTCTTAGATATTTTTTTCTACAACATTAATTTGTTATTTGATTCAACGATAGTCTAAGTTTTATGATTATATAATTAAATTTTTTACATAACAAAGAAACCAAGACCTACTCCTAAAAAGCCATTCGTTGCCACTTCAATAGCACCACTGTATAATATACTGCAGTAATCCGATTCTTCTATTTTGAAACTCAAACGATTTCATTATAACATATTAACATTACATAAGGTCTTAGTAGACCTATATAATAATATCCACTGGGCTATTGTTGCACGGGGCGATACCCATTTGCGTACATTTAACCTTTTTTGCGATTCATTTGCGTACAAATGTACAACTCGATTGCGCACACGAATTTTTAATATCTGTGATAAATTACCCAAAAGGTAGGACTCGTTTGCGTACAAAAACTATAGCAAAAGTCTACTAAAACCCTTAACAAAAATAATGTTTAAGATTGTTTTCAAACATTTTCCTTACATCTAAACAACAGATTACCTGATTTTAAAACACGAAACTCGCTATACTTATAGTTTTCAATATTAAAACAACGTTTTCCTCTGTGCGTTTCAAAAACATTTGATATTTGAATGTCCATGGTACTACACGAAATAAAATGACTAATATGCTATCTCGATAGCATCACACGTTTGACTAAATAATAGGCATATAGTAACAACCAGCGGTCGTCAATAATGCACACATTTATCTAAAATAACATTATCGTTTAAAACCGCACACTAGTTAATCAATTACGTATATCTATATTATCAAAATTTGCTATACAAGTAGCAATATAAGTCTAATTTAATAGCTGTACGCAAACTAGTCGTCATTTTTCAGGTCAAAATCAGTATTAACCTGGTTTTTACATTTTTTGATGTACGCAAAGGAGTTGTCAGTTTACAGGTAAAAAATTGTGTACTGTGTGCAAACGAGTATCACCGATTGCACGCGTATAAAAACATTGGTTCAGACATTGTCCCTATTTATTCCTTTATCGGACTTCATGATAACGATTGCAATGCTTTATAATATAAAACAGAAACTCAAGTTCTAGGCATGGTAACGATTCATTTTATTGGTTCAGAGTTTACCTACTGCAATTAAATAATTTATTTCAAGGTTTCCAATGAGATGATTTTATTTTAGTCGCATCATATAAATAACCCTTTGCACGCACGTCATACGTGATTTACATGGATAATTCAATCTTGATGGTACTCAAATATTAAAATCCTATTAAAAAAATTATATTTATAATATGTAAAATATGTACCTATATAATCCTCAAATTCGTTAAGTAGGAAAAAAGATAACCACACGTGTAAGCGTGCATAGAATAAAAAATGTTTTCACTGGATCAAATATTTTGATTTTTAACAAAATTTTCGGCTGTATCTTATTTTGGAAATAAATCTCATGAATAAATAATATCATCAATACTCTTCAAAAAATTTTAAGTGAAATAAATTCAATAATAAATAATTCTACTGTGTATGGATCATGGATGTTCTGTATTTTATGTGAACAGTAGTTTTTACGAACATATTATTGAATAGCTGTACAGCTTTTATTGTACGAATATATCATACGTATAATATATGATTATTTTTTCATTATTATAAGTGATAATCAAATTTAAGTCACCGATTTGTGAAAGTTTATTAATTAATTTTTATGAAATATAATACAATTAGGTATATATATATGTATAGTTAGGTACCTACTACCTACCTAACATTTAAGATTTAAAATGCATTTTAAAAGTATCTATTAATACATATAGGTGCCATTAGAATAGGGATGGATGGTTGCAGTATTGTGATGAACAGTCCCTACCCGTTCCTGGTTTTTGAACGGGGAAAAAAAAGATGTCATTAAAATAAATTCTAAAAGACTGTGTAGTACATAATTTATCAAGCCCTGGTCAAGATTAATTCAAAAACTTAATATCTATAGTATCGTATAGGTACCTATATCTTCGAACATGTTTCGTATATTATTATGATTGTAATTATTTAGAAATTTAGAAGAGAGGTTAGGAAAAGACTAGTAGAGATAATCCCCTTTAACTCTAGTATAGCTACCCCTCATTCCCCTAAAAAAACCTAAATATTTTACACATTTATAATATTTGTAGGGGTTTTGTGATGCATAAAGCTTCAAGAGAGTCCAATATGGATTTTAGCTTCAGCCCAGCAAATCTTAAACACTATTTGCACTTATGGCGAGACACCTTTGTTGAGACACCATAGTCAGCGATATTTTATGACACCAGATAAGTGATTTCTAATCCAAAAGAATGTGTATGACAACATATAAAATTGTAAACTAATACTGTTAATAGTAGGATATTAATATAGAATAAACAGAAATTAAATTTCAATAAATTTTATAATTTGATTGTAATTAATAAAAAAATAACCGTAAGTCTATTATATAGATAGGTACCTGTTTAAAATTTTCACTAAATACTCGTATTTATAGTACAATTAACAAATTTTCTTTGCATAGTTTAATTCCAAAATCTATATATAAATATATATATATATATATATATATATATATATATATATATATATATAATATATACGTGAAAAATTACATAATATTCAACTTAATAAAATTATATAAGGATTTTTTTTTTAAATTTCTTAGCTAAGCAATATTTTACAATGATGTGTGCGTTTTTCTTTACATAACCTTTTGGAGTTATAAAAATACTTGGATATTTTCAGCTTCAATATAGTTTCTAGCAGCAAAGTGAATTCAGTTGGTACTTTGTTGAAGAGTTAAAAATTAAAAGTAAGAAAATGTCTTGTACTTTTTTCAATAATTGAGAAGAACAAAAACAAAATTAGGAAAAAAACGGTCACTTTTACGCAAAACTAGTTTTTGTAAAAATTAATTTCCTTATTTTGTTTGCAATTCTAATTCAAACAAATAACCGTAAATACTTTACATTTTCAATGTTAATTTCTATATGTTTAATAATTTTCAAAATATGTTGTCAATAAAAATTATTTACTCGTAAAAAAATTTTAATATACATATATATAGGTACAAGGTTCCTCATAAGTTTTTATTACAGATACATACTTGGCATAATTTTTTTCATGGACTTTTGAAATTCAAATTCAGTCGAAATTAGATATTTAAACAAAAAATAACAATTTTAATTATTTTGTTGTAAAATATTATTTATGGGGATTTGAAACTTTTCGTGTATCATTATATTTTTATATAAACAAAAATATTTTCAAAACTTTGAAATTAATTTTAAACCAACGCTTATTTATGCCATGAACCGTGGTATATTTATACTTATTTCCCCTGTTCTACGGAAAAACAGAATAGGATCAAAATTTTATAGATGACTTACATTAATAAATATTAAATTATCCAAATACCAACATATTATTATAATAATCAAATATTAATAATAAAGGTAATAAATTAAATATATTGGGTCAAATCAAATTAACCTACCTTAATACCAATGGCAAAATAAATACTTTATTATAATACCTATAAAAAAAATAAAAAATACTTACCTATCTTGAAATATAAATTCTATAGAAATCACTAGCAATATAAAAATAATGTGATACATGATGATATATAAACTTAGTAATTAGTAATGTAATTATTCTGACGAGCGTCTTCGCCCAGGATAATTTTTGATTTTTTGGAAGTCATGGTTTATCATTGAACTCAATTTAAAGCACTTATTATTACTCATTGACTGCAGTTAGGTACATCACTTTGTCGCCTATTTTACAACTTAGCAGTTACTTATTTCTCCCCCATTTTTATTTTGTACATTAATTTACAATAACATTATCTTAATATTACATTTTTGTATCTGTACCGACTGTACCAAAGGCAATGAAACAGATGTGAGTAAGGTGGTCTGGTCCATCTTGAGGATATTGTGCCTATAGTATGTTTCTTGTAGTGAAAAATTGGAGAAATTTAAGTCAATATGTATTATTGTGAAGGGGTTAGACACATTGACTGCAGTAGGGTTGTTAATCATTACATGACATTATAATACAACGTAATAATGTACTGTTATCTCAGATCTTACAGTACTGCGCATTGGATATAGCTTGGCATTGGTCCAGTATCCATATACCTACCACGTGGCCATATTCATATATACTTTACAATCCTCCATACCTACGGAACAACTGTCTCGCAATTATTTCAACCGTTCGTCAAACGTTTGTGGGCAATTAATGCGCCAACAGACTACTACAGACTGTATAAATTATAATTATACCCTCCGGTGGCACGAGAAATCATCTAAATACTAATACAATATTATTGTAATAATAATATGTATGTATATATTATGAGCTTGTGCACTGTTCGGAATTCCAAAATGTAAGTAGGGCAAATTCATTGTCAGATTTAATTATAATATATTATATAGTTACATTATATATATCATATTTTCTGTTATTGGAATTTCAAGACCAGAAACCGTCTAAAATAATAATTATTGGTATAATATTTTGGTAAGGTTTTATTATTCGAGAGTAATATTTCTCTGATTAAACACAGCGCAACATATGCTTCAAAATTGTTTTGGTATGTGACGAAAATGATCGGCGCTTAGGTTTTACCGAGTTTATACTGTTTGTAGTCACCACCGTATCGTATACGACAGCATCTATATTCTATATCCTGCTGCTAGTACTCACCACATTGGATTCGGTCAAGACTCTCGACTCCGCTGTGACTATCTTTTTGAACGGTAGTGCTTTGATGTCCATCTCAGTTGTCCACAACACAATATTTGGCGTAGAATGGTTAGCAGATTTTTGTCAGTCGACTTTCAATGAAGTAGTTGGCACGTCAACCAAATGCACGTGGCTTAACGTAATTGAAGACATGATAATACTTTAGTAAATTATAGTATACCTACTCTAATGGTTTGTATTGCACATAAAATAATTCGTAATAATTTATTCGAGAAAAATGCAAAGGGATAGGTGAGTGCCTCATACCAACTTAATTTTGTCATATTTTCACGCATTTTATAATAAGATTTTAAATAATTAATAAATAGGGTTTTATATTATCCCCAGTTTTTTCATTAAAATTTCTCCCCTAGTTGTATATGTTTAAAAACAAAGAACACAAAGCAATAAATTTAACGTTATTATTTTATTAAAATTTTTAAAAAATAATGAAGGATACTTTAACTATAGATTTTGCATAATTTTTAATATTTTATGGTCTACATTTTAAATTCAAACTATGTAAAAATAGCATTACAATAAATTGAACCATATAATAATAATAAATAATAGGAATGAGAGTATTTAATTTTCATTTTTTGTCTAGTATAGGGGCACACAGTATCAAAATAATGTTAGTGCTGTATAAATATGTATCATATCAGTATTATAACACTAGGCGGAAAATTTTTTTTATATTTTAGCATATAATTTTTCATTACATACTGAATTTAAAAGTTAAATACATTAATTATATAAGCATACCTATTTGAGTAAAATATTATAAAAATTACGAACTTGCAATTTTTAAATAACAAATTTTTGTCGAATAAGTTTAGAAGTATAAAAACATATTTGGAAAATTGTTTGTAGAAAAAATATAATATCAGTTGGCTATTGAGAAATCTCGTCAATATTTTTTGTAATAAGTGTTATAATTCAAGTAGATATTAAAGTACATATAGATTAGTTTTTAAATTTTTTTCAATAAATTTTTTCAAAACATCAATTTGTAAGGATTTTTTAATTTCTATAAATATAAAAATTTACTTACATCTTTGAAATATTTTTATTTCAAATAAACTACATTGATTAAAAGTAACTGTTAAGAGTAAATATTAATACCTAAAAAAATGTTTTGGTTTAAGTGGCTAATTTATAGGTTTAGTAAACAAAAATTTTAAGTTTTTAAATAAATTGGTGGACTTCTCAACCCTAATAGGTAAATAATAAATAATTATGCTTAGTAGATATCTGCCTTTATTTTTTTTATATGTAATTAAAAACGAAAATCTAATATTTCAGTAGACACTATCAGTTATAGTCACGGATCTTGAATTGAAATTAACGTGGTGTCTTGTAGTATTAATATAATATAGTTGCGTATATTTTTATCTATGATCCGATGATCTGTAGTATACACTTTGAATTTGACAGTAGGTATAGATCCAATACTGTCAATGTGTACCTAACGATAAAAATGATAAAAAATAAAAGTAGGTAGTTGGATACATCAATTGGATATAAATAAAAATATTTATAACTTTTTTGTTATAAAAACAAGAAAAGATAATTTTATATATAAATATAGGATATAAATTATTATTATTATAACTATGACTTATGAGAAAATCATTATAATTTTAAGTTATATACCTATATATAAAAGGTATGACGCTATGATTGTTGTTAAGTTTTATTTGAAAGTAATGGCCCCAGTCTGGGCATTTTCACATGAGCCCCTTGTTAACAAGTTACGCCACTGATTTTGTATTTTATATGATGTAGAATTTGAGATTCAACCTTAGATCATATATACGTGTATTATGTATACTATGATCTATAGCAGGGATGGGCAACTCAAAGTAACTAGTGGGCCACTTTTAAGTACTTACTTTAAAATCTAGTGGGCCGCAGTGCATAGGAGAAAGCAAAAAAAAAAAGGCCCTTCAAATTTACTAACATTTATATTTTTTATCTTTATTTATTTATATTTACAATTATTATTTAATGTGATACTTGAGTATGAGGTTTTATATGAAGTAATTTGAAAATGTAGCGCGGGCCAGATAAAAAAAGTACGCGGGCCGCCAGTTGCCCATCCCTGATCTATAGGGATTCAACTAGAGTCCGGTTGTAAATAACATAGGGATAACTATTATAAATTATGACTGACATTATTAATCATGAAAATTTAAGTCTTAATTATTGAGAACAAACTCCGTCTATGAAAAACATCCCGATAAAAAACACCCAATTAATTAAACTATGAATGAAAACTTGGTTCTATTTGTGCATACCGATGGCGATACCTGGCAAGTAAACTTAGCTCAATATAGGAATCAGTCACTGAATTATTATTTAAGATTTTTTTAATAGATAATATCCAATATTCTTAATCATGACCTATAACAAATTTTTTTAATGGTAAAAATACGAATTTATGTATGATATATGTATATAATAAACCTAACATTTAGTCCATTTAGATCGTATTAGGTAGGTAATTGAGATTTTAAATTTGTATCATGATATACCGTACTGTCCGTACTTCATGTTTCGCCATTATTCTTTCGTATAAAATGGTAATATAGTATTATAAAAGCATTAAACTATGTAAACTAAATAAATTATTTAAAATAATTATTCATCATTTACTTTAAATGGATGTGCATTCTGAAAATAAATTTTAAAGCAACTGTCACCATCACGGCAGCGCTCTCTATCAGCTAGATGAATCAACAGGTCCACGGTCTTTGAGTATAAGGTGTGACGGGCTCACGCCAGCGGTTGAGCGGTATCACATGGTATCACAGTTACCACACCGGCTTGGGCGAGTCCACGCCATAGAGTATTACTCTACAATGGTCCACGCCACCATGTAGCCAACCAACCGGCAATAAACCGCAGCTTGGTGGTCACACTGGGCCCGCAATTCGGACATAATAATTTTTACACCATACTCTGTAAAATGGGCAAAATGGCGTATGGCGCCCAGAGTCCAGACTCCTTGCCCGCACCCGCCCACCGAGTACCATAACACTCCCGTCTCCCGGCGGCCGGCGTTTCCATTCAGATTTCAGAGTCTAATTGCCGTATCATATAACAGACGTAACAGCAGCATTTGCCGACTGCCGAGTTGTGCTCGCAAGGCCCGGTGACTGACCAAAAATCACAACACTGAACACTCATTTTTCGAGAGTCATCACACCGCCAGTTGTCGACCCGCCGAGTCCGTCCGACGAATATATCGAAACTGAAACGGACTGCAATCGTCGCGTCGTCGTTTAGCTCTTCCAGGACATCCCTCGACAACTGATACATAACGGCAACAGGTCAATCGCAAAAGGTAAGTTCGCTAACCAAGGCGGTGGTCGACGATCTAGCCGTGTTCGTCAATCGTCGTTCAGACTTGCCGCTTCGATGATTTACAGACTAATCTCAAGACTTCCTGTCGACAACGGTGGTTAAAGCAGATTGCTATTTTGTTCCTTTAAACTCCCTGCAAAATTCTATTTTTATTTTTTTTGTGTTTGTTTTTGATTCCCTCAAAGTTTTTGTGGATTGTACATTCATACATTACCTAATTAGGTATCGATCAAACGTTAATATTTATTATAAGCATAGTGGCAGTGGGACAAGTAAGTAGTTTTAAGTGACGCTAAACTTGGAATTTTGTGTGAAGCGAATTTTAGAATTGTTTACCTACCCATCTACCCAAATTTTTCAGTCAACTAATATGATATAAAAATACATTCAGTTATGTTTAGAAAACTTGATTTAACTTAGTTAATCCACTAACCGCTCTTCCCTAAAACTCGCCTACATCCAATCATTTAAGAAGTGAAGTGATCAATTCACATGAAATATGAGCGCCACTGGTCCTTATTACCAATTATTACAAATAATAATAATATTAAAACATTTAGATATCAAACAAGTAATATTCGTTGTAGATTCAGTCTACATTCTACAATCTTGTTATTTTATCTGTATTTATTTTTTCTTATTGTAACAATATTGGCTTCCATATTTACAACATGTACTTTTTTCAGTGTTTCATTCTCATTATGTACCTAATCCTAATACCTACACAATACGCATAAAAGTAAAATATAGATAAGAGAAAAGATAATATTATACTTTATGTGAAGATAAAATGAATTGAAACATTTTGATACCTATTATATTATAATTATGTTATTATATTATTGATATATATTACATAACATTATCATAAAGTCAAATGTTTATCAGTATTTTGTTATGTTAAGATTATTATATATTTAATCTAACAGCTACCAGTTTTTTTTTGTTTTTTTAAAGAAAATAATTCAATTTCAAAACTACTTTAAATACATAAGTAGGTATAAAATTATCTTCCACTGAAACTAAATCAACATTAAGTTAACTTTTATGAAATTGTTTAAAATAAAAAGCCAATAGGTAGGTACTTAAAACTTATAACTATGTTACAGTTCCATTCAGAGTTGTAGCCATATTAGGTATGCCTAGTTCTGAGTTTCGCATGGCTTTGTACACCCCGTTTAAAATCATTGCCTGACTTCCAACTGTTTCCATATCTCCTTCTCATTTTACAATTTTTCTTCATTTTCTACTTCATTCATTGTTAAATCTGGCGATATTATCTATCCATCATACCTAGAGTCTTATGTCTGATTTTTATCTTGTGGCTAAGCCAATGGGATCTTCATATATGACCAATCCAGTTCACCCGACTACTCCTGAAAAGTTTATTCTATACTTATATTTTTCTCTGTACAGTTCTTCTATTTCTCGATTTTTCCTAATCTTTTTAGTTTAAATATCCTTCATTCAAATTTTTAACTTACATTTACATAATAATTTAATAATATTAATTTATTTATTGACTTATGCAGTTGTGCTATCTCTAGTTATAACTTTTTTAATTTGATTATGTCATATGTTATAGATATTATTTAAAATATGTCATCGTCATCAAGATACAGGGATTCTGGCAATCCAGATTGCAAAATATATGTTGGTGATCTAGGATCATCCGCATCCAAACAAGATTTAGAAGATGCTTTTTCATATTACGGTTCAATTCGTAATGTTTGGGTTGCACGTAACCCTCCTGGTTTTGCTTTTGTTGAATTTGAAGATCCAAGAGATGCAGAAGATGCAGTTAGAGGTTTAGATGGAAGGTAATTAAACGAGTCTGCAATGAATTACCTCATTTTATGTCTTTGTTGTTCTTGCTATCATATGTAGCACATATATGTGTGCGTGTGTTTATGGAGGAGTAATGCTCTAGGAGTGCAGTGTACCATCCACGTCTGACATTCGGTTTATGCTCAAATGGTCGTAGAATCAAACACATCAAGCATCGGTGCAGTTGCACCTAACTATCGTGTGGTAGGCACATATATTGAGCTCGAATCTCGTATGACAAAAATTATATTTTGCAATTTTTTTTTCGTTTTTTGATTTCAATTCTATGTGCCAAAGCAAAGACATAAAATGTCAAAAATTAACTGATAATTGTTATATCTATCAAATTTAGATGTTATCCCTTGTACCTACTTTTATTATTGTTATAATGATTAACTTATTTTAGGAGCATTTGTGGTAGACGAGTCAGAGTTGAATTGTCTAATGCTGGATCACGTAAAGGTGCTTATCGGGGAGGTCCGCCTCGACGAGGACGTCCATTTCATCCTGAAGACAAATGTTATGAATGCGGTGATAGAGGACATTATGCTCGTGACTGTAGACGTTTTAAGGGAGGACGACGCAGGTACATTTATTTTTTATTCAACTTATTCAAGATATGACTTCACCTATTTTATTTTTTGTGGTGAAGTCCAACTATTTATAAACATAAAGATAAATTATTTTATGTAGATAATTGTCACAACCATTTATTAAATAATGGAATTGTAAAAATGACTATAATTGGCCATTTTTGTAGGATGTTCGGCTGAGAGCGTCTCTTCTCGTAGTGTCGATCGTCGTAGAGCTCTCAACCAAAATAATATATTTTGATCTTCTACTACGAGCAATGTGTGTTAGTCGTCGGACTACGGCGCAACTATCTGTCTGTCTGCGTTTATCGATGTACTCAGCTACACTAGAACCCCATCGAGCCCAACCAACCTAATGATTTTTATTCTGATGCTCTAATTAGCTATCGGTGAACGTACACAGACATTCAGAGACAGAAAGAGTTATAAATTAGATCTACATAACGCCACTTGCTGTCTACATAGCATTACCACAATGTCATTTTAGGAGAATGTTGAACTTCGTTTTTTTATGTGAGTCAATTAAATCACAAGAGCAGGTTGGATTATATTGATCAATGGGATAAATATTATATTTAATTTGTTTAGTTAAATACTACATTCTTTAAATTCCTTAAATTAATAATAAACATAAAATAAAATACAGTACGTCTAATATTCATTTCATATAAAAACATTTAATATATTTACCATACATTATTGGATTTTTATTTTAAATTCTAAAAGAATACATGCTAAGTGTGCTTATTTATATAATTGAACATTAACAACTTATAAAAAAATATCCTATTATTAGTTAAAAAATGTAATTTCTTTTTAATGTTTTATTAAATATAAAATAATAAATATTTTAGAAATAACTAACTATTTACTTAAATTAAATGTTTGATAGTAGTGATATAAATGCAATATTTTAAATATTTAAAAAAATACTATAATCTCATGTATTGTATCTGTCTTACAAAAAAAAAACATTAAATTGGATTACTTTTAAAGTAAAATTTGATATTTTTCAGATTTATTGTATGACTAAGACAACACAAGTTGTTATGGCATCCTCTTAATACCTATTAGTTCAATAGATTAATTAAAATGTAGAATACCTATATATTTTCTTCTATAATCACATTTAAAAAAAATCAACTAATTGTATGTGTCCTTGGTAAATTAAATTCAAAATGAAAATGAGTTAAGTGGTAGTTCTCAAAAATTTATTATTAATTCTATCTAGTTCAGTTGCAAATGCACAATTTTTCATCATTGTAATCAAAATGAAACTCAATTAACTAATTAATAAATGTGCTTGAATAGGTTTATACTTTTATATGTTATCTTATGCATAATTACTATCAATAAATTATTAAAACAAATTTGTTAAAATAATATTTTTAAAAAACATCATTTGTCTGTGAGTAGTTTTTTTTTTTTGTTATTGTGTCCTATTTTAATATTCATAAACAAATAAATACCAAGATTCTTTTCATACATTTCATTACAATATACCATTGTGTATCAAAAAGTATGTATTATATTACCTTACAGTTAATAATTTATTTTTATTTCTTGTTGTAAATTAAATTTAAAATTATAACCATGATTTTAATGATGAAATATCAATTATATTGATATAATATGTTTTTTTTGGAACTGTAGAGCATAATTTTAATTTATTACTTGTTTGAAAGATTTAGGTGTTGCATTTGAATAGTACTTAAATCCATTTCCAAAATTTGAAGAATAAAATGTATTGTGTATAAATCATAGTAAATAATTTTATACTGTACAACTAAAATATATTAAATCAAATTACCCAAAAAGAATTTTATTTTTACCTACTTTTCTGTTAATAATTGATATTTATATTAAATACGGCACACTAAAAAATTGATCAGATCACCAATTATGGATGGTTATTATGATATTCAATTGAACCATAATGCGAATATTATTATTTATCAACTGCATAAATTGTAATTTTTATAAGGCTAGCATTAATACATAAATATTTACTTTTGAACTTTTTTTTTTGTCAAACATTTTAGAAGATAATGTTTTTAATAATAACATTTAAATTATCAATAAAATAAAATTTTAACTATCAAATATTTTATTAAATGTTTGAAGACTGATTTTATCATACCAAAAATGCAGAACATAAGTTGTTTAATATATTTTTTTGAATATTTAAACTATTAATTAAATCATAAATATTTTTTCACTTTTCACTGGTTATAAAATGTTCTATTTCCTATATACTTAAACATCAAGTATATTAATACTTTGGGGAACTTAATAATGCCTTAATATAATTGCTTTGAATGTAGCTAATCATTTTGTATTATGTAAAAAGGTCATACACTCCTTCTCGGTCTCGTTCACGATCATACAGCCGTAGTCGTCGTTCTCGTTCAGGTTCAAGATCTCTTTCGCGGTCCCGTTCAAGGTCTGTATTAAGTGATCGTTCAATTTCCAGATCAAGATCTCGCAGTCGATAAAAATATGTAAGTAAAACTTAGTTAATGGTTATTACTTGTAAATTAAGTTCAATGTCTCAAAAATTTTATTTCTAGAATCTAAAAAAAAATAAACATTACAGGCTGTAATTTTATATCAAAGCTGCATCTTGAACAACCGTTATGGACCTATGCATGGATCAAATACAGACGACTTAATTACTGAGACCTATCTACTATAATATTTTTGATTTAAGATTTTCAATATCTTATGAATTGTATTTTACTTTTTTTTTAGTTAGATTTGTATACTAGTAAATATTAAATTTCTCGAAATATTGTTTGCAAATTATTATCATCATTATTTTATTCAATTAGTTGTATCATGCACCAAATGTATTGTACATATACTTTACATATTTTTGTATTTGAATAATATTTAATTAAATCAAAAAAAAAAAAAAAATAGATGAAACAATTCCTTTAAGACTAAAATAATGTTTGTTTAATCAATTTATGTATTTTAAAATAATCTTGAATTGCTTAATCTACTTATTTTTTTACGCATTTCTACATTAAGATAAATTTTTAAAACATTCTAAAATCCATTTGAACAAATATGTTATTGGTGGCAAACTTATTAGATGTTAGACGTAGAGGCTTAAAATACTTTTTACTCATAATTTCAATAAAATTGTGCAGTATAAAACAAATGATTAAATATTATTTTTACCTATTCCTAAAAACTGTTGTTATTGATAATTATTTGAGTGAATTTTCATTGATGCTTTACAATGTTCAACATTTATTTAGCAACATTTATTTAAGCTTACATTGACATGTTTATGTTTATACACATGATTCACCTGTATGATAAACTTTGACAAATGTACTTTATGTAAAAAACTAATTAGCACATAGACAATGCACCTGCATGTTTTTGAAGTATTACACTAAAAATTATGCAGCTAAACATCTAAACATGATATTTGTAGTAGGTATAATAATTATAATATTGTCCTTTGAATCCAAAATTTGGCTAAAATAAATTTTTAAAAAATGCATATGTATTATAGTTTATAAGTTAAAAAAAAATAATAGTAGCTTTCATACAACAAAACTTAGATGACTAGAAGTTTTTCAATTTTCAAGCTTTACCTTATTGTTTCCATTGATGAGTATAGTGGATGATTGTCAGCACTTCTAAGACACATGATTCCATAACAGGGACATTATTAACACAATTTTAGTCAATTGTATATTTGTATTAAATTAATTATAATATGTGGGTACCTACTACTTAGAATATCCATAACTATTTTTCACATAAAAAAAAACATAAAGCATTGAAAGTATATTCTATGGTTTTTAGCTAGCAGTAATTATTTTGTTTGATAGAAAATAATAAGTCTATCGTATAATATGATTAATATATTATGTAAATTGGATAGTAATTAGATTATAACTTTTGTTTGGGTACCTATTTAGTATTAACTCAGTATAAACTGATACTAATAATACTATACATTTATTTATACATCGACATATTGTCATTATTACATACATGTAATATTAGTATGGTAATAGGTAGGTACTGATTTAAATTTAAAAATTGTCATCTTTAATTTTTTAGAAAAATTTTCTACTTGTAGAAAAATAAACTGTTTGAATCGTAACTTTTCTAGCTAGTTTGTGCCAATTTTACGATATAGTACCCTATCTATGAATAGGAATACGAATTATAAAATCAAAAAGTAAAATAACATTGTTCATTGACTAAATTATTATTTTCGTATTGACAATTTGACTATTTAATATTTAAAAATGATAACTCGTGCGTGGCTGAGATTAATATAAGTAAAGTAATAACCAGTTTTGACCTACTGAGTGGTACACGGTACCTACACTCGAGGTGATACTAAAAGTATAGTTTTAGAACACTGCCGCTGTAGCCGTGAGAGCAGCCATGGCGGCGGCAAATTCGTAATTTACTTGTCAAAAATATGATTTTTTATTTCCAACAGGAGGTACTCAGGCCTCGTTGATTGCAGAAACATGGTGTCCGTATCAAAATAATCGCTAGAAGTTCTATTGAAATTCATGAAACAAATATTCGATACCTGAATTTCATACCTATAATTTATAAAAAATAAAATTGGTCGGAAAATATAAATCAAAAATCTTTTCTAAGAATTTTTAATACAACTTCTGTCTTCTAGTGATTATTTTGATACTAAAATCATTATGTTTATACGCTCAACAAGGCCTGTGTACTGTTGGAAATAAAAAAAGCAGGCTTTTACGGTCGATTTTTTTGCTATACTGTGACAGTCTCTTACATAAATACTACCTAGGTTATACAGTAGCAGTATAGTACCACTTAATATTTAATAATATTGTAGTGTATCTACATCGATATTTTTAGAAAAGTGTTCTGATTCGGGAAATGAAATACAATTATTAGCTAATGTGTTCACCGACAAACAGTGGCTAACATAAAATTTTAAAACCTTATGCACTTTTTATTTTCCACAAAGAAAATCATATCTAACTATCCAAGAAATGAGAGTTTGACGCTATTTCTAATAATCTGCAACCTACCTAGGTACCTATAATAATTTGTTATACACCTTTACATCATATTATTCTGACGTTACCAAAATGTGTTGCAATAAAACATGAACATGAAGGTATAATAATTTCAGATTGTAATATACATGTAAACCTACAATATATTAAACACGTACATTTTTTTATTTTAACGTATTTGCAATGTTGACGTTCATCATGGTTTATCGTGAGGAGTGGGTACCGCGAATATTGCGACATCAAATCACTGTCAAGTCATGATGCGACCAATTGTTCATACAACTAGGTAACTATTACCGTCATCGAGTTTTAGTATGCTTTAAATAGTATACTTCTTATTACTAGTTTACTACTATGAACTGTATTATTTTTGATTTTTAAACACATCAGCACCAACAAACGAAAAAATGCGAATATGGGCCACGATTATAACAATAGTTATAATATATCTAACTCACGTAAGTAAAGACATTATTATTAGAGCACTTCACCCAGAAATTTTCCTCCGAGAAAATTTAAAACTTAATTATTATTATATAAAATAAGTAGTAATTTGTTTTGTGGTTTTCCCTTGTCTAAAAGTTTTATCAATAAGTATTTCCATCACGTGTGTTTACGTTAAGGCCATATAGTTGTGACAGTTGTATAGAGTTGATCTTTAGCAGACTTTGTATGAAATACACCCAAATGTTTTTGGGAATTTCAATTCTCGCTGGGTTTATTTAAATTTAAAATATATTAATATACAATAAATCGAAAATTAAATATTGTATGATAATCCTACATTAATCATATTCAATATCATATAGGTATATTAGGATAACTATAATGATTATTAGTATTTTGAGTCGTGGTTTTATGGGTTCGTAATCTATTTTGATGTCTTTATACGAACAACTGAACTGTTAGGTACCCTATATATTAATATTAATTAGTGGGTACCTAACTCATTAATACGACGATATTAGCTTTTATCTAGAAAATTATAAATTTTTAGTAAATACCTATAGGTATCTTCTTTTTTTTTTCAAATAATATTTTTATATTTTACAGATTTATGTTATATATATATATATATATATACATATATATGTATATTATTTTTCTGGACAGTATGATTTTAAAAATTAACTTATTAGGAATATTGAAAAAATATGAGTTAACGTTAATACAAATTAGTTAAATTATTACAACGTCGAACTAGTAATTAAGTTGAGTTGATAAGTTAAAAATAACTTGACTTTTAACTTATTAACTCGCTAATATCCAGCCTTGTAAGTTGCAAATGTCTATATAAATGGTTCCGGAATGTCAAGACAATAAAAATATTAATAGGCAGGAAATGAGCTGGCGGGAATGTCTTTGTTCCGCGCATGATACCTATATAAATCTATTGGCTATTTTATAAAATTATTTTGAGTAATGTGTACATGTTTTATTGTGCAGGTATTCACAGCCCCGGTAAATAATGTGGTGAGTACCTATCAATGTATATAACTGCATAAGCATAAGTTACCTATTATAATAGTTTAAAAATAAATCACCGACTTGGAAGTTACCTACATATATAAGTATGGTATAAGTAATATAACTAGGTATGTATTACCTTTGATCTTCTTGTAGCTGTAATTAATAAATCTATAAGTACAGAATTGGTACCATTTCTTACATTGTGAGTGATGAAGCATACATATTATATGTATATATATGTAGCATACAATATTATATACTTGAGTTTATTTAATTTTAGTTTTTAATCCATTCATAGGATTAGTAGCAGGTAGGTACCACCCAGGTATATAAATTTATTAAATGTAAAATATGTAATATATAGGTATACCTTAGTATCGTTCCATTTTTGATTATAAAACATACAACAGTTGAACTAGATTAAAGTATCAAAATAGACTGAAGCCCATAAGCGCAAAATATGAACCAAACGCAACCCAAAAGCGCAAAAATAAATATCCCATAAGCACAAAAAAATCACCTTTTTAACAACCCATAAGCGCAAATTAATTTTATAAAAAAAAGTGTATTTTATTAAAAGGTAGTTAAAAACATATAATTAAAATCATACAGTTATACTAATAATATACTATATGCTATTCGTGATTATAAAATGTGTATTTAAACATAAAAATTTATGAATAATTATAAAAATTGTATTTAATTTAATAGCAACAACTAATAGATGTTTTGCTTAAGATCAATAAAAAAAATAATTAAATAAGTACCTTAATATTAAATTTGAAATTTGAAGCCCACAGTTTTTAAGTAATCCAATCTTGAAATATTTTTTATCGTAATTTGTTACGATAAAATTCTATAATACTAAATACTAAATTAAACTGAAGTAATACTACTATAATAATTTTAAAATGAAACCTATAGTGTAATGGGTACAATATTGTATCAGATAATACAATTTATTTTTGCGCTTTTATACCACAACTAAGGTACAAAAGCGCAAATTCGTTTTGCGCTTTTGGTTTATCGAAAAAAATTGACCTTTCCCGCTTTTGGGCTTCACCGATCAAAATGTATACCTACCTATAGACTTGATAAGTACCTACCTACCACAATTAAATATTCTATCTTTAATCGTGGTACCTACTGACGTCGCACTTAGATACATATATATTATATATTATATATATATCGTATTATAATTATTAAACAGTTAATAATAATTAATAGGAAGGAAACTATATGTCTAGAATACTACTATACCAGAAGCATTCAGCTAATTAATGCTCACTAGGTTACAGAATTTTATATGAAAAACAAATAAATAATAAATATTAACTGATTTTTTTATTCAATCGATATATAAGTATTTAATTCTTAATATAATTATTTATAGCAATTAATTAATATTTAATGATTTTAAAAATATAGGCTACCTATTTTAGAATTTTGAAATCAATTTTTTATGTTTCATATCTACAACATATTTGAAATTTTAACTTTATATAAGGTATATGTAAAAACATCTTTTATTAAAACAATAGTTTATTTATTTATCCTTATATTCATACTTTTTTTAGAACTAACTGAAAAGTAGTGTGAGGGATCAAAGCCTAAAATAATTTTAAAATTTAAAGGGCGCTCATCAGAAGGCGCAACGACAAAATCGAATCAGAATCAAAAATCAGTATGATAAATTTTCGTATCAGAAAATAAGCTAGTTCTATTCGTAACTTATATTGACTAAAGCGTATTTTATATCTACATTAGACATTAACATACAGTACATTACTTATTACATTTTGTACTAACAAACTCTTATTATTTTGAATCAATGAGAATTTTGTTTTCTAAAATTGCTTAAAATATAATATTTGTATTGTTCTGATTTTTAGGAAAGTGCTAAACAGGGAAATTTAAAAAAGGTAATATACCGCATATTTTTATTTTTTTTTAATTATTATGGATTTTGAATATTATACTATAGTTTTGAATATTGAATGTTAAAAAATTCTATAAGCTTTCTATAATTTAAAACACATTTAGATAAGTATACAGATAAGATATAACCACTGATAGTCGATAGATAATAACTATATAGGTTTAATAAAATATTAACCATTTCTAGGAGAAATATTATCAATATTAGTTTTTATTGTTTAAAATATTCATTATTTTTATGAATATTTTTTTTTTCGTAGTTGTGATATTGCAAAAATAAAAATGACGCTACACAGTAAAATATGTTCTCTTTATATGGTGGACATTTGGTTGCTTTGCTTGGACTAGAGCTTGTTGAGTGGCTTACTGTTTGTATGCTACGCAAGATAGTTTTGGCTTGTACGTTTATAACACAATATTATGGTTGTTAGAATAACTAGGTGAATCTGCAACAATTGCGTATTTTAAGGGTATACAGCAACACAGAATATTGATCAAGCCGATCAAGGTATTCAATTTTTTTCTCCGTTGGTCAAAACATTCAAATATGACCTCCCCTTGCCCCAGTGCTGGATTTAACATTTAACCATTGAGTCGCTTTAAAAAACAAATTGTCGCCTTTTAATATTCCTTTATTACTTAAAATAATATAAATCATTTTATAATAAGTTGCATTTCTTTTAGTTCTAGTTATATATCACAATAAAAATATAATATCAAAAATTATTTGCCACCTTTGAGAAATGACCACCTAAAAAGCTTATAGTGTTTACTGGGAGATACGGCATTGCTTTGCTCACTATTCATTAAGTTGGCTTAGCGCTTCTGTGTGTGTGCACCTACTTAGCTAAATGATTGACACAGCTATACAGTAGGTTACAAGTGGATAACTTATTATTTGCGAATTTCTCACGTTGGTTTAAAATAATATACTTTAAAAGTTTCATGTTCATTGGATAATAATTTATAAATTACAATAGTACCTATAATTAAAATCGTTATTATAGATTATTTAATATGTAATATTGTAATAGTCAATAAGTATCGTTCAAATTGAACTCAAAATGACTAAAAAAAAAAAACTGTGTCTATAAATTTTTTTTAATTCTTTGATTACAGAAAGAACTAGATACGTGAAATATTATTTTAAATTTTCAATCCTCAGTTATAAAAGTCGAACGTTTTATAGATAACTAAATATATTGCAAATTCTCAATCAATATGATGAATTTCATAAACATTTTCACTTAAAATGTTTATTAATAAAAACATGCCTATCTATTTTGAATATTTTTCAACTGATATTATATATCAACTTATGAAGAATCGTGAATTACCCAACAAATAAAATTAAAAATTAATGAAAATCGAAAATTGAAAATGTCTATAAAAAACATTAAAAAAGTCTAAATATTTTGAAATATTTACCAAACATAAAATATTATAAACTAAATATTCAATGAGAATTTCAAGAACCTATTTATGGCAAAAACAATAAAATCGTAGTATCAGAATTTATTAATTATGGGTAAAAAAACCAAGGCCTACATTTAACAATCGTAAAACATTAATTTCACTTTCACTTTCAAAAAACATTTTTTTTCTTGTTAAAAGTAGAAAAATTTAAGGGAAATCTTGTATTAAATTTGCAAAACTTAGAATGATTAAAAATATTTTAATACATTTCTAACGTGAAATAATTTGCCAAATACCTATCGTGATTTTGATTTTTTTTTTCAGAACTTTGGTAAAATCGCAGACACAATTATTAAGCCACAATGGACATTATATGTAAAGTATAGATTTTATTTTAATAAATAGACTAAATATATGTGTTGTAATTTAAGTTTTGATTTAATTTTATTCAGGATCCAGATTCAAAAAATAAGGTAAGATAATTTCACTTTGTAGGAAAAACTTGTGATTATTATTTCGATAAGATATGGATTTTAAAAACGTTTTTAATTTAAAATGTTGTTTAGACACATATACGGATGATCAAAACCCAAACAATACAGTTAGAAAATTTCAATTAATTAAACTTCATTATTTTGTAATAACATTTTTCATGAGTATAATTATATTCTCTTTAAAATGTAAATATAATATTTATAATATTATGCTTAATAATATAAAGTAAAATAAAATAATATACATACCGTCTAAAAAATATTTGATATTTCAAATTCAAATTCAAAAGGTATGCTGTTCATTAATTTTAGTATAATATGTTATTGTAAAATAATAATAACATTACTTAGAAAAATATTTTATGAAAATCGGCACATACTCGTACCCGTTTCGGGTTGTGTAAACGCTTCTACTATTAATTGTTCTGCACATATATATAATCTATATATATAAAAATGGAGACAAAAAATTCGAAATTGCATCAGTTGGGAACGGCTGGCCCGATTTGGCTCAATTTTTTTTTAAATGATAGAGAATGTCGGGTAGCGGGTTTATAGCATAAATTATGGACCTAACTCCTGTGAGTTAGAGATTTAGAGACAAAAACTGAGTTACACGGGTGGCGCCCTCTAGCAGATAAAAATATATAACATATATATATATATACAATATATATACAATATATAAAATGTATAACATTTCATCAATTGAGAACGGCTGAACCGATTTTGCTCACTCTTTTTTTGTTTGGGTCGTAATTGCCAGGAGAAGGTTCTTACGAATGAAAAATTTGAGAAAGTTATCGGGTTAGAGAAATATGATGAGGGTGTGATGAAATTAAAGTGGCGCCATCTGCCCAGTAAAAAATAAAATAAATAATATTAATATATTTTGGTAGTCAAAGGCAACCATTTAAACAAACAAGTGCTCTCGAGAGCAGCTGGACTTATTTTTAGGATGGACATTTTTGTTTATTTATAAATGGTTGCTTTAGAGACGGTTATTATTGTTCTGTGTTATTAGTGATGGTTATATATATATTTACATTCTTAAACAGCTGGACCGATTGCGACAAAATTTGGTACAGAATTTTATTAGACATATGGGCAGAAGATATAATAAGTTAGAAAGTGTTATGCCTAAATATCATTGAATTGAATATTTAAATTGTCAAACATTATATTGAAAAAACGAAGAAAATTACATAATGATATACGAAATTGAATACCGTTGTAAGATTATAATATATTTTAACCACTATCTATCATTATGTATAAAAATATACTGATAGCATCATCACATGAAATGAATTTAACACACAATATGAACTATGGACCATAAAAGAGATAGAATTTTTAACGGGCGACGAAGTGCACGGGTTCAGCTAGTATATAATATATCAGTTACTATATTATTATTTTGTAATACGGGTGATGATAATATCATAATTACATATCCGTTGTTGTATAATGTTGCTAATAAGGAATGTTTAATTTTTATTGATCTTTATAATATGAAACGTCGGATTCTATGGTCATTACTTCATTAGTAGTAAGGAATTATATATTCAACTATTAATTTGTTAGTCAATAAAATAAAACTATCTTCATGAAATGATCAAATTGCAAGTATAAAAAACGGGAAAGTGGATGTCAATCTCCTGTACAGTAGGTTACAAGTGGGTTACTGTAATGGATGGAATTAAATTTGAATCTAATGATATTATATCATTGTAAACGAAAAACGATTCTGATCGGAGGTGGTTTATCTGTCAAGTATAGTAAATGCTTATATAAAATATTAAACTTTTAGTGGAAATTTCAAGTATCTGTAGCCAGTCATTTGTTTTAGAGCAACACCAAAATAAGAAAATCGCTAAATGAGAAATCTAGCGAAAATATAATGTTGTAAAAATTTAAATTTCGAACGCTCAAAAAACTTAATTTGAATTTCTGATGGATATTTTTTTTTTGTGATAAAAGTTGACAAACTTGTTAGAAATCTTGTATTAAATTTTAAAATCTTAGATTTGAAAAGAAATTTTTTATGAATTTCTAGCTTACAATAATTTGCGAATTTTTGCGATTTTAACGTAATTTGTCAAAATTCAAACTTTTTGAATGCTTATAAAAAAAAAAATTGTGACTGTATTTTTTTTTTTATAATACATGCTCTTTGTGTTTTTTCTTCTGGATAATCTAATTTTTTGCTTTTTAATATTAAAAATATTGTTATCTATTTTTAAAACCAAATACACTATTTATAATCTTTGTTGTACATCAACGTAAGAAAGTGGAAATTATGCATACAGCGTGAAACTTGATAAGCAATTTTATGGTTGAAATGCTGAATGCATACTGTAGTTGTACATGCAGACATTATTTAGTATTTTACAATAATAATTAGTATCAATGGATATATTAAATTATTAAATCATGAGTTATCATTTATTCTCTAGACGTTCCAATATGACATTATTCGTAGAAATGGCTATTGCCTATTATATAGATTTCCGGTATATACTTGCAGATTCTTAGAACAAAGTTATTTAGTGAAGGAGTAGTAGAAAATCACTTACGCTTACGCAAGCGACACGCACGGTAGAACTTACTCACCGCTACGACGTCGCGCGCGTGAACAGTGAAGAATGTACGTATACAATTTTTGTCAATCCTGGCTACCGAATACCGATGGACCTAATGATGCGATAAAACTTCTGAAAACTAATTTTAGTTCTCGTCAATATGTCTTCTTAAAATCAATCAAGCCACATTTTAAGATTTTAGATTTAAATAAGGAACAATACTTAAAAATTTTAAATTTTTTAATATTCAAACCAAATTTAAAGAAGTTGGAGATCAAAATTTTAAAAAGTAGACTGATCGATCTCAAGTAGACATGTTGACAAATTCAAATCAGTTTTCAGAAGTCTTAACACGTTAACAGTTCCATCGGTGTGATTGACAAAATATGGGTATATTTTGGATGAAATAATAGACGTTTGCAATCCCCTTAATGTAAAATAATGATAATATTAAAATATTATATACCTGCTTAAGGGAATGTTTTTTAAAAAACCAACACATGCCAATTTTAAGTTGAGGGTGAATTATTTATCATAATCAATATATTTTTCTTTTAAAGTAGAGTTCATGGATCAATATTTACTGTTTTTTTTTAAACAATATTTACTTTAAGTTAATATGAATGTAGATCTAGAAATCGATACATTTGATTTAGAGCTGTTCTTAAAATATGTAGGAATTGACTAAATTCTAGAATTTAGTTTCCTTTTTTACATGAGTGCCTATAATATCACTTAACCAATTTGTTTTATTCATATTACCCTTTATTTTTCTAAAAATGATCATGGACGAGCTCAAATTGTAACAAATTTATTACGTGCAATTTAAATTATGGACACAGAACAATATTTATTTTTTATTTTTATTTTTTATCTACGGATAAAGTATTCATGAAGTCAGTGTCAATGACCAATTGCCATTGTGTATTTGTGTCCATGATGTGTAAACTATTAATCGCAAACTTATTATTTATGAAACCTTCACCTCTATATTTGAGACACAAATATGAAATATTATTACAGTATGTTTGACAATTATCATTAATTAATCTTCAATATTCTAATATGCAGGTACCTACCTAATATTTTTAGCCAATATTATATCGTATTATTAGTAGTTATAAAGTTGTATAATATACTATCTAATATAGACCTAGACTTAAGATCTACAGGTGTATACCGGTCCTTCGAGTTTCGACAACAAATGAGTAAATGAAAGAGTTTTATGAGGATATGACCCCCACACCCGCTCCCCATAAAAAAACAAAAAGTAATCACTTCTGAAGAACATGGTTGCTATGTTATTGGTTCTTATAACAAAAAGTTTTTGTTGGTAAATATTTCATTGTGATGTTTTAGAATAATGTAGACGATCCGAAAAAAACAAATGATGATAAACAAAGAAGACCTAAGCAAATTAAAAGTAAAAATATAAGGCGTAAGAATAAGAAATCCGATAAAGCAAGAAGAGATAACAGAAAACAAAAAAATACAGGATTTAATAGAAGTTACAGGTCGTATTACCGACTAGTTACAACGGAATATTTAAATGTAAGCAAATTAATATTATTTCCATAAAATTATAAATATTTTTAATTCCTTTATTTTAATATAATAAATGATAAAAAATTTCATTTTCTACATTTCAATATTTTGAAAACATAAGTTAATAAGTAATTAGACGTTTTGGTAAGGGTAATCTACCGGAATATAAAAATCATGAAGATGAACAAAAAGCTGTATTGATATGGGACAACAGTGATGAAAAAACAATTGTAATGAACGAACATGATGACGCATTATCAATGGAAAATGTAAGATTTATTTAAAGATTAATAGGTCTAGAACTCTAAACAATAAAATCACACGATTACATATTTATACTGTAGATACACTATTATTTTTAAATTGTAAGTAAGTATTTAACACATAATTCACCAATTAGGAAAATAGTAATATTATAGATGTAAAAATAAAAATATAGCAAATCAGAGAGAAAACAATTGAATATTATTCAATTACATAAAAATGAAACATTAATTTTAATTTATTTAAATTATATTTCAGTTAAATAATAACCAATTAATACGGAAAAAAAGAGATTACAATAATACATTTCAACTTCAAGATAAATTACAAACCGAAAATGTTAAACGACACGATTCAAAAGAAAACAAAAAAAATCAATTAAATACTGAATCAAACACAAACGATAATGGCAAAGACATAGAAACACAAAACATTAAATTAAGAAATAAACAAAATGTAAAAACTAGGAAAGATTTTGAAAACCCCAAAAAGTCCAATGAAGATAACAATTTTGAAGAGGAATTAAGTTTAATCGATAATTTAGAGGAATATGAAAATAGAATGAACAGTGATATTAATGAGAATACTAGTGAAAACATAAAGTTTTTAAATTTAAAAAATTCAAATATAAATAAATTAAAACAAATCGTAAAAAATAAAAACCATCCAGTAAATACATTTAGAAACAATCAAACATATGGACACAAACTAAGGCGATCAAACGATGAACGACAGTTAGGTAAAACTTCGGTAAAGAATAATAGTGAAACAGAAAAATTGGATCAGAAAACTAGTCAAAAAATGACAGAAAATTTAAACGAAACACCATCAATATCAAGAAATTTAACAGAATTTACCATTGAAGGAAAAATTGACGCTGCCATAAACATCCCTGAACTTGCTAAAATGAATATATTAATGGATGAAATGAACTCGAATTCAGTAGGAAATGAAGATGATCGGAATTCTGAATCATATCAATCATTTGAAACAAAACAAGAAATCCCAAATTGCAGCGATGTCAAAGACTCTAAAAATAATGCAAAAAAGCAGTCAGATTATAATGAAAAACAGAAAAATAAATACAAACAAAAGTTAAGTAAACCATTGGAAGTAAATAATACTAACGAAAATGGAGCACATCTAAAAACAATTAAACCAAACCAAATATCATTCGATGAACCAGAAATTCCTAAGAAAAAAATCACTGAAACAACCACAAAAATCACTACAGTTGATCCAACTGATACATCAATGTATGCAATAAATTCAAATTCCGATGAAGATTTAGATTATCAAAATAATGGATCATATCCATCCACATTAGACACGAAACGAAAAATTCCAAGTTACAGCGATATCGAAGATAATAAAGAACGTGATAATTTAAACGATATAAACTACTTATTAAAACCTACATCTAAAAATATAGAAAAAAAGCAGCTAGATAATAAAAATAAATCGCCAAAACGAAATAAAATAAAACAAGCTATACCATTGGAAATAAACAATAATAAAGACAAAGGATCTCCGCAAAAATCTATTAAACCATTTGCACCATATTCAAACGAAATACCAAGAAAATCAAATGACATAACAAAACTGACTAAAACAGAAACCAAGGAAATTACAAGAAATATATCTGCAGTAAATGAAATTGGTACATTAATACACGAGATGAACTCAAATTCAGATGAAAATTTAAAAGATCCGAATAATGAATCATATTCACCCTTGTTAAAAATAAAACAAGAAATTCAAAAATACAGTGATATTGAAGATAATAAAAAACATGATATTTTAAAAAGCTTACAACATACATTACTAACTAAATCAAACAAAAATAGAAAAAAGCAGACAGTTGATAATGATAAATTCCTGAAAATATACAAACAAAATTTGGCCACACCACTAAAAGTAAATAATAATATAGAAAAAGGATCTCGGCAGAAATCCATTGAACCATTTGAACAAAGTTCTTCAATTCCAACGCCGAAACAATCAGAATACGTTCCAAACATAAAAACAGAATTTATTTCAGAAATACCCACGCTTAATGAAATTGAGAAAACGATGGATGAAATATGCTCAGATTCAAATGAAACTATAGAAGATCTTTATAATGCATCACATTCATACTCGTCATCAAAGAAAAATATTAATACTCCTAATAACTTCAATCTAGGCGTAGAAACAGTAACAAGGTCAAATGAAGATATATTTGATGAACAACCACCCAAAGCAAACATAAATAACATAAATATAATTCCTAAAACATTGGAAGTTGACAATTCTAAAAATTTAAACCACAGAAAAAATGTATTGACAAATCCAAATGATGGCAAAAAAAAAAAAATTATAGAGAAAAATAAAACTATGGAAAAAACAATCTCAAACACAAAACTAAAACCATCAAATATGAACAAAGAAATTATACCATCAATGTACAAAACACAAAATAAAAAAAATAACAAAAAAGCTATTTCGAATATTTCAGAACTTGATAAAGAAACATCAAATACGTTACCTGATAACCAAGAAACAATAGACATAGATGATAAATCAGATACAAATTTAATCGATGAATTGTTGGATAGTCGCAGCAATGATGGTGGATCTGGAATGTCTTCAATGAATATAGACGGCATAGGTGCTGTAAAAATTGGGAATAGTGAAAAAAAAATAATAAAAACTAAAGGCGACCGAAATAAACCTACTAGCTCAATTTCCATCCCTCAGACAAATGTTATCGATAAAAATAAGTCTTTGGAAAATAAAAACAAAAATATCAAAACACCTCATCTACCAGGAAAAACTTTTTCAAATACTCAAGACAAACCAAATGATCGTAGTAAATCACCGTCAATTAGTAATTCTAAAAATGAGGTCAATGTTTATGATATTTTGAACGGGTACGATAATTTAGGAGGTATGGCAATGGAAGATTTCGACGAAAAACAACCTAAAGATAAGTCCCTTCATATGACTAAAAATCAAGAAAACGATAAAATGGTTGAGAATAAATTAATTCCTAACAATGGAAACGATAGAATTAAACCAAAAAAAAATAAAATATTGAATACATCCAATTTCTTTGATGAAATTCCCGATGACCAATCGGAGTACACTAAAGACCATGAAAATTCTGTTTCTGCTACCCCAACGTTGGATACCAACCCGATCCTCACAGACGGAGTAAAGATCGATGAACCTATCGATAAGGACAGTATTATAGACCGGAATGGTATTCTCCATAAAAAAAGCAAACCAAAAACTATGAAACATGATTTTGATGACAATGTTGAACATCATAGAAAAACCGATTTAACTATTCCAAAGATACCTGTAAAATTAGATGACCTTCCTTATAGTTTACCTGGTAAACAGAAAATAGTTGATCTAATCGATAAGGATTCGAATTTAATTGATGAATTGTTGGATAGTCACAGCAATGATAGTGGATCTGGAATGTCTTCAATGAATGTAGACGACATAGGTGCTGTAAAAATTGAGGATATTGAAAAAAAAATAATAAAAACTAAAGGCGACCGAAATAAACCTACTAGCTCAATTTCCATCCCTCAGACAAATGTTATCGATAAAAATAAGTCTTTGGAAAATAAAAACAAAAATATCAAAACACCTCATCTACCAGAAAATACTTTTTCAAATACTCAAGACGAACCAAATGATCGTAGTAAATCACCGGCAATTAGTAATTCTAAAAATGAGGTCAATGTTTATGGTAATTTGAACGGGTACGATAATTTAGGAGGTATGACAATGGAAGATTTCGACGAAAAACAACCTAAAGATAAGTCCCTTCATATGAATAAAAATCAAGAAAACGATAAAATGGTTGAGAATAAATTAATTCCTAACAATGAAAACGATAGAATTAAACCAAAAAAAAATAAAACATTGAATACATCCAATTTCTTTGATGAAATTCCCGATGACCAATCGGAGTACACTAAAGACTATGAAAATTCTGTTTCTGCTACCCCAACGTTGGATACCAATCCGATCCTCACAGACGGAGTATCGATCGATGAACCTATCGATAAGGACAGTATTATAGACCGGAATGGTATTCTCCATAAAAAAAGCAAACCAAAAACTATGAAACATGATTTTGATGACAATGTTGAACATCATAGAAAAACCGATTTAACTATTCCAAAGATACCTGTAAAATTAGATGACCTTCCTTATAGTTTACCTGGTAAACAGAAAATAGTTGATCTAATCGATAAGGATTCGAATTTAATTGATGAATTGTTGGATAGTCGCAGCAATGATAGTGGATCTGGAATGTCTTCAATGAATGTAGACGACATAGGTGCTGTAAAAATTGGGGATATTGAAAAAAAAATAATAAAAACTAAAGGCGACCGAAATAAACCTACTAGCTCAATTTCCATCCCTCAGACAAATGTTATCAATAAAAATAAGTCTTTGGAAAATAAAAACAAAATTATCAAAACACCTCATCTACCAGGAAATACTTTTTCAAATACTCAAGACAAACCAAATGATCGTAGTAAATCACAGGCAATTAGTAATTCTAAAAATGATGTCAATGTTTATGGTAATTTGAACGGGTACGATAATTTAGGAGGTATGACAATGGAAGATTTCGACGAAAAACAACCTAAAGATAAGTCCCTTCATATGACTAAAAATCAAGAAAACGATAAAATGGTTGAGAATAAATTTATTCCTAACAATGAAAACGATAGAATTAAACCAAAAAAAAATAAAATATTGAATACATCCAATTTCTTTGATGAAATTCCCGATGACCAATCGGAGTACACTAAAGACCATGAAAATTCTGTTTCTGCTACCCCAACGTTGGATACCAATCCGATCCTCACAGACGGAGTATCGATCGATGAACCTATCGATAAGGACAGTATTATAGACCGGAATGGTATTCTTCATAAAAAAAGCAAACCAAAAACTATGAAACATGATTTTGATGACAATGTTGAACATCATAGAAAAACCGATTTAACTATTCCAAAGATACCTGTAAAATTAGATGACCTTCCTTATAGTTTACCTGGTAAACAGAAAATAGTTGATCTAATCGATAAGGATTCGAATTTAATTGATGAATTGTTGGATAGTCACAGCAATGATAGTGGATCTGGAATGTCTTCAATGAATGTAGACGACATAGGTGCTGTAAAAATTGAGGATATTGAAAAAAAAATAATAAAAACTAAAGGCGACCGAAATAAACCTACTAGCTCAATTTCCATCCCTCAGACAAATGTTATCGATAAAAATAAGTCTTTGGAAAATAAAAACAAAAATATCAAAACACCTCATCTACCAGAAAATACTTTTTCAAATACTCAAGACGAACCAAATGATCGTAGTAAATCACCGGCAATTAGTAATTCTAAAAATGAGGTCAATGTTTATGGTAATTTGAACGGGTACGATAATTTAGGAGGTATGACAATGGAAGATTTCGACGAAAAACAACCTAAAGATAAGTCCCTTCGTATGACTAAAAATCAAGAAAACGATAAAATGGTTGAGAATAAATTAATTCCTAACAATGAAAACGATAGAATTAAACCAAAAAAAAATAAAACATTGAATACATCCAATTTCTTTGATGAAATTCCCGATGACCAATCGGAGTACACTAAAGACTATGAAAATTCTGTTTCTGCTACCCCAACGTTGGATACCAATCCGATCCTCACAGACGGAGTATCGATCGATGAACCTATCGATAAGGACAGTATTATAGACCGGAATGGTATTCTCCATAAAAAAAGCAAACCAAAAACTATGAAACATGATTTTGATGACAATGTTGAACATCATAGAAAAACCAATTTAACTATTCCAAAGATACCTGTAAAATTAGATGACCTTCCTTATAGTTTACCTGGTAAACAGAAAATAGTTGATCTAATCGATAAGGATTCGAATTTAATTGATGAATTGTTGGATAGTCACAGCAATGATAGTGGATCTGGAATGTCTTCAATGAATGTAGACGACATAGGTGCTGTAAAAATTGAGGATATTGAAAAAAAAATAATAAAAACTAAAGGCGACCGAAATAAACCTACTAGCTCAATTTCCATCCCTCAGACAAATGTTATCGATAAAAATAAGTCTTTGGAAAATAAAAACAAAAATATCAAAACACCTCATCTACCAGGAAATACTTTTTCAAATACTCAAGACGAACCAAATGATCGTAGTAAATCACCGGCAATTAGTAATTCTAAAAATGAGGTCAATGTTTATGGTAATTTGAACGGGTACGATAATTTAGGAGGTATGACAATGGAAGATTTCGACGAAAAACAACCTAAAGATAAGTCCCTTCATATGAATAAAAATCAAGAAAACGATAAAATGGTTGAGAATAAATTAATTCCTAACAATGAAAACGATAGAATTAAACCAAAAAAAAATAAAATATTGAATACATCCAATTTCTTTGATGAAATTCCCGATGACCAATCGGAGTACACTAAAGACCATGAAAATTCTGTTTCTGCTACCCCAACGTTGGATACCAATCCGATCCTCACAGACGGATTATCGATCGATGAACCTATCGATAAGGACAGTATTATAGACCGGAATGGTATTCTTTATAAAAAAAGCAAACCAAAAACTATGAAACATGATTTTGATGACAATATTGAACATCATAGAAAAACCGATTTAACTATTCCAAAGATACCTGTAAAATTAGATGACCTTCCTTATAGTTTACCTGGTAAACAGAAAATAGTTGATCTAATCGATAAGGATTCGAATTTAATTGATGAATTGTTGGATAGTCGCAGCAATGATAGTGGATCTGGAATGTCTTCAATGAATGTAGACGACATAGGTGCTGTAAAAATTGGGGATATTGAAAAAAAAATAATAAAAACTAAAGGCGACCGAAATAAACCTACTAGCTCAATTTCCATCCCTCAGACAAATGTTATCAATAAAAATAAGTCTTTGGAAAATAAAAACAAAATTATCAAAACACCTCATCTACCAGGAAATACTTTTTCAAATACTCAAGACGAACCAAATGATCGTAGTAAATCACCGGCAATTAGTAATTCTAAAAATGAGGTCAATGTTTATGGTAATTTGAACGGGTACGATAATTTAGGAGGTATGACAATGGAAGATTTCGACGAAAAACAACCTAAAGATAAGTCCCTTCGTATGACTAAAAATCAAGAAAACGATAAAATGGTTGAGAATAAATTAATTCCTAACAATGAAAACGATAGAATTAAACCAAAAAAAAATAAAACATTGAATACATCCAATTTCTTTGATGAAATTCCCGATGACCAATCGGAGTACACTAAAGACTATGAAAATTCTGTTTCTGCTACCCCAACGTTGGATACCAATCCGATCCTCACAGACGGAGTATCGATCGATGAACCTATCGATAAGGACAGTATTATAGACCGGAATGGTATTCTCCATAAAAAAAGCAAACCAAAAACTATGAAACATGATTTTGATGACAATGTTGAACATCATAGAAAAACCAATTTAACTATTCCAAAGATACCTGTAAAATTAGATGACCTTCCTTATAGTTTACCTGGTAAACAGAAAATAGTTGATCTAATCGATAAGGATTCGAATTTAATTGATGAATTGTTGGATAGTCACAGCAATGATAGTGGATCTGGAATGTCTTCAATGAATGTAGACGACATAGGTGCTGTAAAAATTGAGGATATTGAAAAAAAAATAATAAAAACTAAAGGCGACCGAAATAAACCTACTAGCTCAATTTCCATCCCTCAGACAAATGTTATCGATAAAAATAAGTCTTTGGAAAATAAAAACAAAAATATCAAAACACCTCATCTACCAGGAAATACTTTTTCAAATACTCAAGACGAACCAAATGATCGTAGTAAATCACCGGCAATTAGTAATTCTAAAAATGAGGTCAATGTTTATGGTAATTTGAACGGGTACGATAATTTAGGAGGTATGACAATGGAAGATTTCGACGAAAAACAACCTAAAGATAAGTCCCTTCATATGAATAAAAATCAAGAAAACGATAAAATGGTTGAGAATAAATTAATTCCTAACAATGAAAACGATAGAATTAAACCAAAAAAAAATAAAATATTGAATACATCCAATTTCTTTGATGAAATTCCCGATGACCAATCGGAGTACACTAAAGACCATGAAAATTCTGTTTCTGCTACCCCAACGTTGGATACCAATCCGATCCTCACAGACGGATTATCGATCGATGAACCTATCGATAAGGACAGTATTATAGACCGGAATGGTATTCTTTATAAAAAAAGCAAACCAAAAACTATGAAACATGATTTTGATGACAATATTGAACATCATAGAAAAACCGATTTAACTATTCCAAAGATACCTGTAAAATTAGATGACCTTCCTTATAGTTTACCTGGTAAACAGAAAATAGTTGATCTAATCGATAAGGATTCGAATTTAATTGATGAATTGTTGGATAGTCGCAGCAATGATAGTGGATCTGGAATGTCTTCAATGAATGTAGACGACATAGGTGCTGTAAAAATTGGGGATATTGAAAAAAAAATAATAAAAACTAAAGGCGACCGAAATAAACCTACTAGCTCAATTTCCATCCCTCAGACAAATGTTATCAATAAAAATAAGTCTTTGGAAAATAAAAACAAAATTATCAAAACACCTCATCTACCAGGAAATACTTTTTCAAATACTCAAGACAAACCAAATGATCGTAGTAAATCACAGGCAATTAGTAATTCTAAAAATGATGTCAATGTTTATGGTAATTTGAACGGGTACGATAATTTAGGAGGTATGACAATGGAAGATTTCGACGAAAAACAACCTAAAGATAAGTCCCTTCATATGACTAAAAATCAAGAAAACGATAAAATGGTTGAGAATAAATTAATTCCTAACAATGAAAACGATAGAATTAAACCAAAAAAAAATAAAATATTGAATACATCCAATTTCTTTGATGAAATTCCCGATGACCAATCGGAGTACACTAAAGACCATGAAAATTCTGTTTCTGCTACCCCAACGTTGGATACCAATCCGATCCTCACAGACGGAGTATCGATCGATGAACCTATCGATAAGGACAGTATTATAGACCGGAATGGTATTCTTCATAAAAAAAGCAAACCAAAAACTATGAAACATGATTTTGATGACAATGTTGAACATCATAGAAAAACCGATTTAACTATTCCAAAGATACCTGTAAAATTAGATGACCTTCCTTATAGTTTACCTGGTAAACAGAAAATAGTTGATCTAATCGATAAGGATTCGAATTTAATTTATGAATTGTTGAATAGTCACAGCAATGATAGTGGATCTGGAATGTCTTCAATGAATGTAGACGACATAGGTGCTGTAAAAATTGAGGATATTGAAAAAAAAATAATAAAAACTAAAGGCGACCGAAATAAACCTACTAGCTCAATTTCCATCCCTCAGACAAATGTTATCGATAAAAATAAGTCTTTGGAAAATAAAAACAAAAATATCAAAACACCTCATCTACCAGGAAATACTTTTTCAAATACTCAAGACGAACCAAATGATCGTAGTAAATCACCGGCAATTAGTAATTCTAAAAATGAGGTCAATGTTTTTGGTAATTTGAACGGGTACGATAATTTAGGAGGTATGACAATGGAAGATTTCGACGAAAAACAACCTAAACATAAGTCCCTTCATATGACTAAAAATCAAGAAAACGATAAAATGGTTGAGAATAAATTAATTCCTAACAATGAAAACGATAGAATTAAACCAAAAAAAAATAAAATATTGAATACATCCAATTTCTTTGATGAAATTCCCGATGACCAATCGGAGTACACTAAAGACCATGAAAATTCTGTTTCTGCTACCCCAACGTTGGATACCAATCCGATCCTCACAGACGGAGTATCGATCGATGAACCTATCGATAAGGACAGTATTATAGACCGGAATGGTATTCTTCATAAAAAAAGCAAACCAAAAACTATGAAACATGATTTTGATGACAATGTTGAACATCATAGAAAAACCGATTTAACTATTCCAAAGATACCTGTAAAATTAGATGACCTTCCTTATAGTTTACCTGGTAAACAGAAAATAGTTGATCTAATCGATAAGGATTCGAATTTAATTTATGAATTGTTGAATAGTCACAGCAATGATAGTGGATCTGGAATGTCTTCAATGAATGTAGACGACATAGGTGCTGTAAAAATTGAGGATATTGAAAAAAAAATAATAAAAACTAAAGGCGACCGAAATAAACCTACTAGCTCAATTTCCATCCCTCAGACAAATGTTATCGATAAAAATAAGTCTTTGGAAAATAAAAACAAAAATATCAAAACACCTCATCTACCAGGAAATACTTTTTCAAATACTCAAGACGAACCAAATGATCGTAGTAAATCACCGGCAATTAGTAATTCTAAAAATGAGGTCAATGTTTATGGTAATTTGAACGGGTACGATAATTTAGGAGGTATGACAATGGAAGATTTCGACGAAAAACAACCTAAAGATAAGTCCCTTCATATGACTAAAAATCAAGAAAACGATAAAATGGTTGAGAATAAATTAATTCCTAACAATGAAAACGATAGAATTAAACCAAAAAAAAATAAAATATTGAATACATTTAATTCTATCGATGAATTACCAAATGACCAATTGCCGTATATTAAGGACTTTATAAAGGACAAGACTAAGTATGATAAATCTAATGAAATATCCATTCCTACGATGCCGGCGTTGGATACAATTCCTAACACCACAGACCGAGTATCGAATGGTTCACCTTTCGATATGAAAAAAGTTCAGGATAGTATTGTTCATAATATACCTCTAACAAATCATTTTAAGTCAAAGATGGAAAAACTTTATTTCAATGATGATGGTGATAATGCTAAGATTTCTGATTCACAAACAACAACTAATATTGAACACTCCAAGAACGAAAACCTTAAGAATTTTGAGAAAAATATTATGGATAAAGATGAATTTTTGGTATCTCACGATTATCCAAAAATTAATACACATGATGGTTTTGATGGTAGTTATTATGATTTAAATCACACTGATAAACCAATAAAATTAATTAATGATAATAATAATGTTAATCATTACACATCATCAACTATTGTTTCTTCCAAGCATAATTTACCGTTAATATCTGACCATAGTTTAATAAACGAAAATTATAACCCTTATGGTTACATGTTACCAAAGTTTAGCACAAAATATATTGAGGCTGGTGATTCGAATAATAATTTATGGGAAACAATACCACCCAAAAAAAGTGACGATTTTATTGTAAATACTGGTAGTACTATGTATAATAAAGTTTCTAGCAATGTAAATAGTGATAGAAATATTGAAACAGAAACTGATGTCATCAAAAACATATATGATGATAAAGTAAGATTTAATATTCATAATAAAGTTTTCGATGATTCCATAAAAAAATTGTCAGAGCAATTGCTTAAAAAAATCGATAATATTGAAGATCAGATTTCTAAATTTGGTAAATTATCTAACAATAGACCTTACATTGATCCTAATACCAATCAAATTATACCAATTAATAATTTACTTAATGGTAAATCAAAAAATGAAAATATTATAGATGAGCCTAATTCAAAAACAAATAATTCAGTAGAAATTTATGATACAATGATAAATAATAAAAGTAAAGATGAAAATAAAATTAAGGAATCTACTAAAGAAAAGATAGGTAAACATAAAATACATTCGAAATACAGCAAATATAAAAATAAAAAAAATTATAAGAAAAGTTATAAAAATTCTGATAATAATGATGATGATGATGATAACGTTATTAACAAAAAGTATGACAACGATGATGATAATTATGATGGAAAAGATGATGATTATGATAATGATGATGATAATGATGATGATGATGATGATGATGATGATGATGATGATGATGATGATGATGATGATGATGGAAGGCAAATAAAATGTAAATACGATCGGAAAAAAGATACAATGGGTGATGATGTTAGATATAAAAAAAATCGAAGTCGCAAAAAAAAAGAAATTATTGATAATAAATATGATGACAGGCATAAAAAGAAAGTACATAAGAAAAGTTATGACATTGTTGATGAGGATTTTGATTTTTCACTAAGTAAAAAAACTGTTAGGAAAAATAAAAGTAGTGAAAATAATGGTTCTGTAAAAGGCATAAAAATTAAACGTAAACCAAAAAAATCCAAAAAAACTAACCCAACTAAAAGAACAAATACTTTACCTAAAAAGAAGTCAAAACATAAAAAACAATCTAAATCTATCAAGCATAAAAATAAAGATATTACTGTGGATATCAATGATGATGATTCAATTTCAAATGAAAATAATTATAATTTAGAAGAAACCTATGTAGAAACTAGTCGTAATAATAATCAAAATAATACACCAACAAAGAAAAAGATGAAACATAAAAGGCACAAAAATAAAAAGCATAAAAAACATTTAAAAACTACTAAAATTTACAAGAATAAAGAAATCCCCGTAGACTACGAAAGTAATAGTTTAGATGAAAATAATGTTAGTTTGGAAGAAACCTATAATATAAACATTAATAATGATGGTAAAGTTCCAAAACAGAAAAAGCTTAGACATAAAAGACTTAAAAAAAAGAAGAATTTTGACATCAATATTGTAAAAGACACTGACAATCAAGTTCTAAATAAAGATGCTAATACGGTGAGATTCGTTTTTTAATTCCGATATGGCTGAATTTCCTTTATGTACCTATTCAAAATGATTTTATACAATAAATACACAAATATAAGTCATATTTGTTTTTTTTTCAGAAACACGGATTTCAATTTGTCACTTTTTATCCTCAATACAGTTATTCTAATCTGTTAGGAAGACTTTTTTACTGATTCATTATATGTACGATAAAACTGCATGATTAAAAATTGGATAAATACCTTGTTATTATTGATCCATAAGTAAACCGCTTTAACGCAGGTAAATTATATTGAATATTCTAATTAATTTTATAATAATTTTATAATCTATACGACTATACATATCAAACATTTTACGTTTTGTAGAAATGTATAGAAAGTAAAAATATTATCCAATATAATATTTTATATTATAACATCCTTATATTAAACGAAGTACTTAATTCTTGGGAACTATAGTCTTAACAACAATTAATATAAACTATTTCATAGCAAGTAATTAAGCCTAAAAAATGAACTCCCTAAATCATTATAACATCTCAATATAATTTCAAAATTTTCTTTAAAAAAGTAATTATCAAATATTATAAGATTTCAATCAAGAGAGTGCAGTGACATGGATTACATGGTATTTTATAGTATTACAAATTGTTCTTACTTATATTTTTCGTTGGGTAGTTAGAGTTACCTTCCCATTCTGTAATCTCCAGTTACCTAATTTAAACTATTATAAAAAAAATTACCTATAGTAGAAAAGTTAAAGTATAAATTGTACTTATGATTTTTTTTTTAATGATAAAAAAAACTTATACAAGGCGTTCCAAAATCATTCACCCGATTTTAGTAGACTATAAATATTCCTGTAATTTGAGGTAAACGAAGCACCAACCATCTGAAAGGAGGGGTTATGGAGTTTTATCGATTGTCGATAAGTCACGATAATGTGCAGTTTAGTCATGTGGCGTAACTTAATTAGTTGTTTTCGAAATGTTGACCGAGCAACAAAAGGCGTTTTGTGTGCTCCGCTTTGAGGAGTGTGAATCTGTTATTACCGTGCAGCGTGATTTTCGACGAAAGTTTAACATTTGACCTCCAACAGCCCAGAGTATTCGAAGATATCAAAGAAACTGGTTGCTTATGTAAAGATAAGTCATCAGGTAGACCAAGAACTTCGGATGAAAATATTGAACAAATTCGACAAAGTTTTGTAAGAAGTCCACAGAAATTAGTTCGTCGAGTATCCAAAAAACTTGCAATACCACCGACGACAATTTGACGTGTTTGCGGAGACCCCTGAGACTTAATCCGTACAGAATTCAGTTGTTGCAGGCACTTCATGACGTTGATATGTTAAAAAGAATTGAGTTTTGTACATTTGTTGTTGAGAAAAGTGAAGAGGTAGGAACAGTTTTTCTATCGCATCATTTTCAGTGATGAGGCCACTTTTCATTTGAATGGGAAGATAAATCGTCCCAATGTGCGAATTTTGATATTAGAGAATTCACGGGTAGTTGTCAAACATGAAAGGGATTCGCCCAAACTTAACGTTTTCTGCACCGTTTCTAGAAAGAAAGTGTACGAACCATTTTTCTTTGATGAGAACACAATAACAGGAACTTTATACCTACAAATGATTAAGGATTGACTATTACCACTACTGCAAGCCGATGGAGATGATTTCATTTTACAATAAAATGGATCACCACCACATTGGTCCTTAGAAGTATGCAAATTTCTTTACGATCGATCAGCTACCACAGCAATGAATCGGTCGCTGTAGTGCTAATGACGCTACATTTTGTCCATGGCCCCGTTCACCGGATCTTACAATCAGTGATTACTTTCTCTGGGGTTACATAAAAAGCATTGTTTATGTACCTCCCCTTCCAAAAGATCTTGACGAATTGAAAAGTCGCGTTACAGACGCTATCAACTTGGTTACAGTCGACATGCTTCAACAGGTTTATGAGGAATTTGAATATCACTTAGATGTGTGTCGTGCAAGTAAGGGGGGTCACATTAAACATTTATATATAAGCAATAAGCATTGTAACTAAAACTTAAAATAATACATTAAAATGTAAAATTTATTCTAACATGATTAATCAAATTTTACAATAAATATGATTTTTTGAAATCGGATGAATCATTTTGGAACGGCCTGTATTTTTCGGAATTATTATTGTACACTATAAAATAAAAAAATAAGTAAAAATATCGTGCACTTTTTAGTTAAGCTAATACATATATAAATATTGTAAACACTTTTCTTTCTGATTAGAATTGAGATGATTGATTTATACAACTAATACCTATACAATAAATAAATATTTTTCAAGTAGGTAGACGTTTTTTTCCATTAAGTATTAATGGAAACATTATTGTGTAAGTTTATTTGTATATTGGAGGTAAATATCATTGTATATTTTGTTGCGTCTCTAATCTCTATATTAAAAACATTTTTTTTTTCTAGGTACCTGTACTTTTAATATTTACCAAATAATTTATAAACTGTGGCTGTATTATCAATGAACTCATATTTACATCCGCGTCTCAAAAAATATAGTTGATTAAGTATAAATAATATAATACATAAAAATATATTGTAATCTTATGTAAATTACATTTAATTATTTTATAATTTAAGATTTAAATTAAGTTAATCAACTTCTTGGATTATTTCTCAATATATTCTTACTGCTATGTAATTTAAACTTGATTAATTTATTAAATAATATAATAATGTATCATTGGTACCTAATTATTAATTATCAATTTAAATAAAAGATTCTTAAGAAAATTAATATTTTTAATAATTTAATATTTAAAAACGGTCATAATTCCTATAAAAATTATAATTTATTAGATATAGATTGATTAACATTGTTATTAAAGCTAATTAAATACAATTAATCTAGTTCCTTTGGACGAAAACAGATATAACGTATGTGTGTACATGTGCGAAGCTCTCTTGAGAGGCTTAATGTACATTGAATTTATACTATTTTATAATATTATTATTAATTTTATATTAATATTCATTGCATTTATTTTTTTACATTAATTTACATTAATAATATACCTAAGTACCTACCCAACTTATTATAAGTAAAATGATTCTTCCACGCAACCGATATTACATCATTGAGTTTTAATTATATTTAATAGATACCTAAAGGTATTAAACAACAACTAAGTTGTAATAACAAATTATATAAACTGTTTCTATGTGAATTTGTATGTCAAATTAGTTATTTAGTTTTCAAAATATGAAATATATAATATATTAACTAATAAATAATAATTATAATACACGAATTGATATATTATCACGTATATACACAAGCGATTGTATGCTTTTGCCCCACCGTTGGTATAAATTATTCAACAAGCAAATGTATAGGTAAATAAATAATAATTAATAACAATAATTTATATTGATATTATTTATGATGAATATGCATGACTAGGTAGTAAATTATAATAGGTAGTGAGTCAGTCACTATTTTAAATACGTTATTGAAGGCAGTGGCGGTTTATCCCGAAGATGGGCCTGTGTGCAAAACTAAAAAGGCCCCCTTCGTTTTTTTATTAAACAATATAGGTATAGATATATAAATTCAAATTTAAAGTAAGAATTTTTATTCTAAAATTATAAAATCCTATGCAAATCCACAAGGTACTTTCCATTTTTATTAAAATTTCAATTACATAAGAAATTAGATGAAATTATGTCATACAAATAAAAAATTGTTGTGGAACGTTGAACAATAATGGGCCCCCTCAATCCGAGGGCCCGTGGCATTTGCACACATCGTACACATGTATGACACGCCACTGATTGAAGGAATATTCACAAAATACAAAATATTATTGTGCATAATGTAATAAAATAAAATATTTATGTAGGTAAACAAATTAAAATCTGGTATTATTTTCTTTTATGCATACTTACACGGGTATTTTTCTCGAAAGGAGACCTTATTTCCATTAATATCATTTCTACCGAGCATTTTTTCCAACCACCAATGTAATATAGGGGTACTTATTATCAAATAAATATTTGTAAGGTTTGACGCCTGCGATAACGTTTGACAGATATATCATATATGATTATCGCTGGTACAAACATATATCATCTGCCTTTACCACTGTGGCAATTGCAGCACAACACGACAAAGCCGGTGATAAACAGACCGAACAGCGCCATATAATAATATTTGGTGAAGGCCGTCGACGGTGACGAGGATGTGGTTGTTGCTGTCAACGCTGACGCCGGAGAATGGAACGAACGGCTGCCGACAGATGTATGTCGTCCATCTGCCAAGGTGGCCGTTACCAGGATCCCGTAGGTCTTGCCACCGGCCAATTCCACCACTAAGATACGATAAAAGAATATTAAGTATCATTTAATTAGTATTATATATCATATGTTTACATATTATATATTATGTAGTGATCACCAGGCACGCCCACAGAGAAGTAGCTCACTAGGTGCAAAATACTTTTAGTGTCAATGTAAAACCTTTTAAAATACCCAAAATCCGTTATCGTGTAATCTCGTGTTCTACTAATTGTGGTCGAATAAAATATTATTGTGCGACGTGTATGCTCTATACTTATATTCATACATTTATTGTCTTTATATTTTATCGATAACGGCAACGATTACGAAAGTCGATAAACAGCAAACGTGAAGACAACAATATATTATTATATTATTATAGCATTGTACTATTATGTTATGCATTATTATTTATTACAAATAAGATTAGAAAATATGACATATAGGTAATAGATTAAAAATGAAAAACACGATTTTTTCGGCCATGGGGGGCTTTGAATCCCCAAAACCCCACCCTTGCGCACGGGCCTGCTATATTTAATATATTGGCATAATCAAGGTCCATGGACATAAATTATAAAATAATAGAGAAGGAATTTTTACCTTTTTTATTTATTTAAAAAATCAAATTTTCTCAGGTAGTGCATTTGCACCACCTGCCCCCCTCCGGGCACGCCTGGTGATCACGTCGCCTACAGGTATCAATAGTCAAAGATGATGTTCGAAGGTGACTCTTGAGTTAATTTAAACAACGTTGAATTCTTTTTAGTTAGACTGGTTGATTATTTATTTTGACAAAACATATATTTATTTATAAACATGGAAGCTGAATTTTATTTAACAAGTTAAGTATTCTGAATGGCTAGAATAAATTCGGTTTGACTCGAATATTTTCTAAGTTCAGAATATTATTTTACGAGAATTTTCCTAAGTCCAATTTAATTAATTAAAGAACAGACTGGCGTGAAGGTGCTCTGGCTAGTCTGGTCAAGTCGCGTCTGAATACAGGCCGTTCCGGGATCTCTTATATAGTAGTATAGTACTACCCTCTACTCCCCATAGTCTACTTGCTCTTGTCACTGTTCTCACGGATGTGGTATAATCATCTAAACTGATGGAAATGTCCCTCGCCCACATACGAGCTAAATGCGCATCCCGTGCAGCTGCAGACCTCGATAATTTATATTACCTATTATTAATATTAATATATATATATTATTATATTACATTTGAACATTGGTTTTTAGAACTTTTGTACTGATGTATAACCCCACATCTTGTGCAGCGCCGCAATTAGCGGGGGTGCTGGGGGTGCATGGCACCCCCAAAACAGCCCTATCATCGTATTTAGGGGACCCTTTTCAGACATAAAAGTTTTTAGATTAAAAACTCATATTAACTTTTATTCCAATTTATAACACATGATGAAAATTGAAATTTTTCGATATCATTGTGAAGTTACGTCCAGCATCTAATATTATGTTTTTATAGTATTGATTATACTTATGAAGATAATATTTTATACTATGAATTTTTAACTACCTATGACTTGTACTTAATATTTTAATATTAATATTTAATATTTTTGTATCGTTAGTTTCAATATTGTGTTAAATAATAGTTTTCGACTCCATGCTATTATCAATGATGTTATCTGATAAACAATTGGGGAAAATAATTGAATTAGTGCTATTTTTAGACTAGTTCAGTGTGTGATGACTAATAAAGTAATAACTGATAAATGACAATATTTTAGTTAGTGAATACATATTTTGTCTTTCATTTTTGATTTCACTTAAACAATAAACATATAAAATGTCTCTAAAATATGTTCGTCCTAGTGGTGCTCCATTTCTAAAATGATAATTTGTATTTGTATAAATATATATTTTAGATTCTGAGCGGAGCGATGAATGTATTAATTTTACCAATTGTTTTTTTTTTTTGTGTGTCTGTCATCACGTTTTGGGGCAGTAAAAGTGCTTCAATTTTTGACTTCAGTACCTCGTTCGATCAGAAAGTGAATCTAATTGGTACTTTGGGGGGGGGGGGGGGGGGGGTAAAAAGTAAAAATTCAAATTCTGTTTTGGTTTTGATGTAACTCTAAAAAAAAATTACCATAGACACATGAAATTTTCATTTAAGTATATTCTATCCACCATGGAATTTTAAAAAATGTTCGACATAAGTTGAACTATTCATAGGCACATACTATTTTCGATCATTATTAGATTTTTTTTAAATTAATACTGATAAAAATGTATTTTTTGGGTAGAAGATCTTGAAAATTTAAAACAAGGTTTTAAATATATTGTTACAATAGCAGTTGAAAAATAAAAGAAATTCGTATCACAATCTTTTTTTATAAGCATTCAAAGTTTGAATTTTGACAAAATACGTAAAAATCACGAAAATTCGCAAATTATTTTAAGATAGAAATTCATAAAAAAAAATTCTTTTTAAATCTAAGATTTAAAAATTTAACAAGATTCCTTACAAGTTTTCAATCTTTATCACCAAAAAATTTCCACCGGAACTTCAAATTAAATTTATGAGCATTTGAAATTCAAATTTTTACAACATTTGATTTTCACTGAATTTAGCGATTTTCTTATTTTGGTATAACTCTAAAGCAAATGACCAGATACTTGAAATTTTCACTGAATGTTTATATAGACATTTTATATATTTGATATAATTTTCAAAATATTTAGATTTGTTTTGAGCTGTTTACTGACATTTTAATTTTTCAACTTTTTTGGTTTTTTTTTTCTATAAATATCGATAAAAATGTATTTGTTGGATAGAAAAGCTTGAAAATTTAATACAAGGCGCCTTTCATATTTTTACAATAGCAAGTGAAAAATAAAAGAAATATATATTGGCACCATTTTTTTTTTACAAGGATTCAAAGTTTGAATTTTGTCAGCATACGTAAAAATCTCGAAAATTCGCAAATTATTTTAAGCTAGAAATTCATGAAAAATTTTCTTTTTAAATCTAAGATTTGAAAATTTTTAATAATCTATAATACATATATCCTAGACAGATAAACCGTCTTCGCTCAGAATCGTTTTTCGTATACAATGTTATAATATCATTAGATTCAAATTTAATTTCATTCATTACAGTAACCCACTCGGCACTCGTAACCTACTGCACAGCAGAGCAACATCCACGACTTACCAGCTTTTTTTATATTTAATTTAATTAATTTATATTATAATATATTTGTACCTATTTCTATTTCCTATTGCAGTTAGTGAATAATATAATTAACATTTTATTCATTCAAATTTGTAGTAGAATACTATAATAGGAATGCTATTTTAATAAACTGTATTAAGGTACATACCTAATGTAATATTTTATTTGTACTTACAAATTAAAAAATATCAATCGAGATGAAAACACATATGATTTTAGGTTTACATTTCGACTGGAGGCCTATGCATAAATTATTTGATCTGTTTTTGTAAGCAAAATTATTTAAAATCAAGTGATAAAAATTGTTTTGCTTTTTAAAATTTGTACTTGGTAGTTGGTATGCACTATGGATAGGCATTATCAGGAAAGCCAAAATAAAAATGTTTAGCCCCCTAAGATGGGAAACGAAGTGTCTTTATTATTTTTGGGTTTTTTTTTGTTACCAGGGGGTTTAAACCTACCCTTAATTGCGCTTTTGGTGCTGTTACTGCTATTCAATTTTTTAAGACAAAAGTTTGAAATAGGGGGCCCCAAAATTTGATTCGCACCTGGGCCCTTTTATCTCTAGTTGCGGCACTGATCTTGTGCACCCCTATTGGTGATATTTTTAAAGTCATATGCCCACATGATTTCGTATTTCCCTAATGTTAATGATTTCCACTAAATGCTTTCTCTCCTACAATTACAAATTTGGTCGCACCCTACCCTAGCTTGGTTCCTGCTGGTACTTAGTTGACCGTTAAAACAATGCGAGACGCTAGTCCATACCATATATATGCGCAAATAAAGTGAAGAGGATAGAGAGAGTGCTTAAATGAACTTAGACTCCTAAAATAATTCCAATTCACTAGGAAAAAATTAATTTTTTAGGTACGACATGATTATTATTTTTTATTGCTTGTAACCAATACTGGAACGATTTTCTATTTATTTATTATTTATAATAATTGAATTTTATTTTGGTCTAGTTTTGAGTTTTTATTTTGATCTGCGACTTTTCTCATTTCGGAAATTAAGACAATATGCGGTCATATACAGATAGGTATCTGTTCAAAAAAATTATGTTTAGAGGTTTAGAGGTTTAGACTTTTATTTTTTCTGATATAATTTATAAAAAATCCAAGGATAATATTTTAATTATTCGTGTAAAACAAAATGTACCAAGACTACTCTTTGTAGTAAAATTAAAATAGTTTATTAGTATATGTATCAATAGCGGTTCGTACATAAGTACGCGCAAATGTATGTAGTATGCTTACCACATGTCATTTTATCAAAGTAATATTTTTTATTTGTTTAGAACCTATATAATCGTTAATAAAGTCTCATTAAGAACATCTGGGTACCTCGTAAAAAATATTAACATTTTCTTTTTTGATAATTTCATGTTTAAATGATGCTGGATAAATCATATTTTTTATTTTTTTATTAAATAAATCAAAAATATTCAAATTAATATAGTTTCAAAAAAAACGTATAATTTTAAAACATTGAATATAGATAATTGTATAATGTTATCACAATGTAATACAGCCAATGAGAGCGCTCGATTTCCTGTGGGTCTCTAGCAATGTATGGTATGCTTATATTATGCGTTCCGGCAGCGTCGTCGATAACAGAAAAAAAAAATTTTGCGCTTCTGGTGGACAATACGCTGAACTAAATGCCGTCAAATACTTAAAATATTACGACTCTAGAGTGATAAAGATAAAAAAAAAACCATCTGCTATTCTCCTATCTCCTACAAGTTACAACTCGTTTGCACTGTTTGCAGTCGATCTACGTCGTCGAATTAAGAGTAGGCGACCATTTATTTTGCACCACAGACCTTTACTTATACATAATACATTATACCTTGTATATGTAACATAATATACTCCGTCAAAATATTTTGAATCCTCAAATCCGAGATTCTCTTTTCTCTTATCACTTTTTCTATCACCTGCTCAATTTGCTCTAGTGCTTACTGCTTTACCACATTACCGCTTTACCAGTTAACCCTCGACTCTCGAGGCCTCGACGATTAGTGTAGAATGTAAAAGGCTGCTTGAATGACTATTGACTATCTTTCTACCTTTATTACGGGCTGTGAATTCTACAGCATAATTTTAAATATTTATTAAATGGTTGACAACTTTCAATAAATATAATATAATAAATAAATATAATACGTTCCGTACTCCGTAACCGTTACAATAAGACGTATTATCACTATAGAAGTATAGATTATAGAACTCAAAATCGTAGTCTGATCACGAACGGCTGTCGTTCGGTCACCGTTTACTAGTTAATAGTTATTACACCGCTAAACAACTAGAAGTTATATCGTTTAACTAACCCTTCTCTAAGCGTAAGTACCTATGCACTAATGATTAAAGTTGTGGTGGCGGATATTATTTTACTTACAATGTTATTATCAACTGAATATCAAGTGTTTCACGCATTCTCATATCTCGACGGTCGTAAAGGTGGACGTGTAATATTTACTTAATTGTTATTTTTATTATTGTTCGTTCTGTCGCATAATATCCTGCCCATAGCTTATTGTATTGATTTTCGTTCGCCCGCCTATGATGATTGTCAGGATTGAGATAGAATATCTAATAATCCCGTATGCTAGTAAATTCTTTATTCCGATTCCATCGTTATTTCGAAATATTATACCCTCCCACTCCAATACTCGTGAGCTCATTTATTTAAATTTCTTATCCATGAACATAACATTAATGTTTTGTTATGTCTACTTATCTCAAGGATTGCCGAGTAAGGAGTTCTGTTGTCAATTTGGCATACACTCAAATACTCAATACAGAGTACAGACATTACACACAGTTACAATAATTGATCAAGTATTTAAGTATCAACTTATTACAGAATTGGAAATTTTGAAATAATAATGACTTGAGCTCAGATGTTTATGACAGCATATTTTTTTCATGAAATTAGAATTATACTTGAGTATGATACGAATTTGATTCATGAAGTTTAAATTACTAATATGTAAATTTACTTTAGATATTTTTGCATATTTGTCATTTTTCAGCATATAAATGCATATATTGATTATTTCTAGATTACATAGCATATACATTATAAATGTAATATTAAAAATTGTCCATATTATTATCATTTTTCATCGTTAAATTGTTGTATTTCAATAAAAAAAATCTTCGACAATCTTATTGAGTAACATACTTAAAAATTAGGAGATTAGATATTTATAAACCAGTGGCTTAATGGCTATGGAATCTGACGACATTGTTAAATTTAAGTTTGCATGGATAAACTATTTAGACGTGGAACGGTTAGGTTGAGGTTGATCTATAAAAACATATTATCGGATCGTCAAAAAACTTTCAAATTTTGAAATATCAAAAATAATTGTTATAGGTATAATGTAATCCTGGTACTTAAAGTTCTAAATCTATGTAAACTTTAATTTGAAACTATGAAACTAATTAATCATTTTTTTCATGTTTAATAGCTGTTTATTTTGTAATAAAGTAATTTTAAATACACATTTAAAAGTGTATATAATTTTTTTGAATTAATATTAACTCTTTTTTAGCATATTTGACTTTTTCAAATACTTATATTAATGACATTTTGGTTATTTACATCCGAGCTCGAATAATGACTATCATAATAAATGTATTTAAGGTTTTAAGCGTGTTATTAATAATTATTATTCAAAATAGTCATAAATGTGTGTTGTCATTGATAAACATTGATGAAAATATAAATATAATTCAACCTTATACTGCCGTTTTATATAATTTTTTTAATTAAGATATAAAACCATTCATAATTTTAAAATACTCATAACTTGCTTTAAAATATATTAGAGGTCAATTCACTCTAAATTTTAAATTTTTGAATGTAAACATGATATGTGCTAAGTATAAAATACGTTATGTTACCCACCTGTAAAACGGATAGGTACTACAAATGTGTATGCAGCGTCCTCTTAAGAAAGTTAATTATTCAAAATTATCAATAGTTTTATCATCACCAACAGTTTGAGTTGAATGTTAAAATATGTCAGTTCCTAGATTTTGACAAATTGAGTTATGTAGTCATATTTAGAATTGTTTAATTTTAAAATCTGATTATACTCATTAAAAAATCCCAGCTATGATCGGTCATAATTTTTATAATTTTATGTAGGTAATGTTAGGTATTTATAATCTTAAATAAAAATAAGTTTTTGTGAAGTTGATAGTTGTAATATAAGTAAAATATATTTCTTATAAAAGTTGTATTAGTTGAGTAAGCATTTAGTTCAGTAGAACAATAGCTAGTATTTTAGGGGAGTGAGAATAAAAGAATTATTGAGTTATTTATCTGGAAAAAATGGTATGTATACATTTGACATTTTTTACCAATACATCTCTGATAGTTATGTAAATTCATTTAAGGTTGTGTAAGTGAGCTATGCGATTCAAAAATAATAACAATTGCATTTTTTTTCTTTTGAACTTTAATAAATTTTAATATTTACCTAACTAATGATGAACATTGATTACTTGGCCCTGAATTTAAAAGCACTAAAAACTTTACAAAAATAGCAAGTACCTATCTATTCTAACTGCAATAGCCAATTTCCTTAAAAACTGACCCAATTGTTTGTTTGACATGTCTTGAATAAATAAAAATATGAACTTTACGAAATAAACACAACCTAACCTAACCTTACCTTGTAAAACAAACTTGATAATTAATTGATACTGATTTGAGTCCTAGATGTGCAACAGCTGTTAATCAGACTGTGGATAAATATATTATCAACTAATTGAATATATAGATAGAACAATCGACAAATGGTAAATGGGTCAGAACAAAATTTCTTGAGCTATTTTTTTTAAATTATCAATTTTAAGTTCAATCTAAAAATTCATAAATGTATTAATATGTACTAAAATTTAACGAAAAATTCCAATGCTAAAATGCAAAAGAAAAGTTTAAGAAGAAGCCTTGCTCGCATGCATTGTCTCCATCTTACAAACGTAGAACATAGTAAAAGCCACTGTAAAAACTGTACTTGAGCAAGACAATTATGTTCCCTCAGTATGTATAGTAGAATTATCAAAATTCCACAACATATAGGTTAGAACTTTATCAATGTCATAGATGTATTTTTATTTTTTTTTTATGGCACAAACCAATAATTTTTAATAATTAAATGAAAAAATAAAAAATAAGGTTTTTTTCTTAAGCTAATAACTTTAATTATATTTATTTTATCAAAAAAATAATGACCCTATGACAGATGAAGTTATTATCTATCCATTGTGGGATTCCTCCCAAAAAAAAAAATTTGTCAGGTTTCATGTGAAATGTGATTTTATTTGGATATAGTTTTTTTTTAGTTAATTTAGCCCCCCCCCCCAGAAATTTCTATGGATTTCCGCTTATGGGCGTCCTCTTAAAGTTTTCAATTTTCTATTGTATGAAATTAATTTGTACTTGAAAAGCATTGCCTAGAACATTCCAAAAAAAAACAATGCATTTTGTATTCAAATCCGGGCCTTAATGATTACTTTTATGCAAAAAAATTCTTTCAAACTTAATTCATAATTAGTAGGTATGTAAAGCACATTTTCAACTAGACGAAAAATCATGGTGGAGTTTGACTACATTTTAATCTGAAAAGTGGGCCACAAGATCCACTCTATAATATATATGATATTTTGTTTTGACTTTTGTTACAAGATAACATTATATATTTATATAATACTCATGTTACCTATACATTTTCTTACATAGAAGTTATTTTTGAATTAACTTCTTAACCTTAAGGGCCAGGTTTCCTAAATGTTAATTTAAATTCTTTATGTACATTCAAAACTGCAAATGTATATAATATAGTGATATGATATAATAACAAAGTTTGGCATAAGGCATTAACTAGCTAAACAAGTTGAAGTTCAATTAAAAAAAACTTGTTTTTAACTTTGCCAGTTAGTTAATTTTCTAATCAATTTATAAACTTAACTAGTTAAATTAACAGTTGAAATAATTTAGCTTGTCTCAGTTGATTCAAAAATAACCCATCAATCTAAAAACATTTTAAAATATTTTGTTTATACATCAAATATATCAAATAAAAATAATCCAATACTATAATAACACAAACATTATTTTTCTTGATAAAATAATCTTGTAGATTGATGTATTTTATAGACATAGTCCCTTTTTATATTATTGAATAATAAGTCAAAAGTGTTTGTATAACGTATAAAACAATCTTTAAACAAAAATAGTTAGTGACATAACTATAATTTTTTTTTTTTTTTTTATAATTGGAATAAGTTTATCTTAATTATGCAACATTCTTAAAAAAATGGTAGAAATTTCAAAACTCATAGGATACCTTGTAATTAGTATAATCATAATGAATAAATTGTGTATTATATATTGGGTCTGTTATACAACAAGAACAACAATTAGTAGGTACATGAAATATCACTGTAATACTCATCTAATGGCCTAATAAATTTAAAAATTGTATGCTATTTAATGTTTTCTGCTATTTATATTACAATAATGTTATAATTTCAAATATTGATAAATGATTTTTTAAAAAAATAATAAAAACTTATGCCTATTTTTTTCGGTAGGGGTTTTAATAATTTTTTTTCCCTAGAAAAGTTTTTCCCTTTTTTTAAGTCCCATTCAGTCTACCTTTAGTTGGACAAGGTACCCCTCCCCCAGTAGACCTATGTTATATAATTGTATATAGATTATTGATGTATATTTTGTTATTTAGTTGTTTATCATTTTAATTTTTGTTTGCACTTGATAAAATATATGATATAATTATAATTTAAACAACTAATTTTGTTTTTTTAGACTTCAAAGATTTATGGTTTTTGATGTTGGTAGTTAAGTCAAAACCATTTACAAGTATGGATGAATCAATCGATATTGAAAATACTAATTTATTAAGAGATTTCAATGAAACTCAACCTAATCATGAATGGTCTCCTTTTATATGCAATGGTCCTTCACATTTGCCTACTTTCAAAGTCTCATTATATCTAAATAATCTTCAGTTTTATGGTTGTGGGCCTTCAAAAAAAAAAGCTAAAATAGATGCAATAAAAAACTTCAAATTACACACTTTAAATCATGATAATAATTTCAAGGTTAATCATACTGTAGTAAGTAATGTACAAGTTGGTAAAAGAAAATGTACTGACAATATGATAGAAAACTCATTATCTAAAAAACTTGCAATAGAACATCAAGTTACTGAGCATCAAACATCGGCAGTATGCATCCTACATGAATTATTTCCAGGACAAACCTTTGCATACGAGCATGAGCAGTCCCATGGTATATTAGAAACAGTTAGTGTCATAGTTTCTGGTATTAAGTACATAGGTTATGGGAAAAGTAAAAAAGAAGCAAAAGAAATTGCATGTCGCAATGCTCTAAAATCCTTGTACGAAACGCAGCCAATAGATAACAAGTTCAAAAACCAAATAGAAATGTTGCGTACTGATTATAATGATGCTAAAATCATTGATCATTTCGCTAAAATCACAGATATAGTATACCAAAAATTGGAATTTGATCAAATTAAATTTAAAGAATACTCTGTCATCGCTAGTATTATCAAAGTAAATGCATTATTGGCAAATAAATTCATTTTTTAATATTTATTTATATACCTTTTGTTTGTTTATACAGATGACCAAAGATGATTTGAGGTCAGCACAAGTAATTTGTTTGGCTACTGGTACAAAATGTTTATCTGGTAATTATTTAAGCCTTAGTGGGGAATCTTTACATGATTGCCATGCAGAAATATTGACCCGCAGATGCCTATTGAAATTTTTTTATAAAGAACTGATGGAATCAGTGAAAGGCCTTCCTTCCATTTTTATCTCAGATGATAAAAAATGTAAGTTTAAATTAGCTGAAGATATAGCATTTCACTTATATATAAACACAGCTCCTTGTGGTGAAGCTAGAGTTTTTAGCTTCTGTGATACTGAACACCAATTTAATCGTTTGAACCGTGGTTTGCTACGGTCAAAAATTGAAAATGGTGCAGGCACTGTATCTGTGTTTGGTAGAGAAGTTCAAACATATGATGGAGTTGCTCAGGGTGAACGTCTTGTTACTATGTCTTGTTCAGACAAACTAACACGATGGAATGTACTTGGACTTCAAGGAAATTTACTATCAAATTTTATTGAACCCATCTATTTAGAATCAATATCTATCGGAAGTATATTTAACTTAAATCATATGAAGCGAACAATTTATGGTCGTGTTGAAAACAGCATTAATAAATTACCACAACATTATAAGTGAGTAACAATTTGCTTATTTTAAATCTCTATTATATCACTGTATTTTACTTATAGAGTACAGAAACCGCAACTTCGTGGTTATGGTATACTTCCTCGTAGATCTGTTACACAATCACCTCACTGTGTTAATTGGATTATTAATGAAGGAATTGAAATTATTAAAGGAAGTGTGGGTAGAACAATTGAAAACAAGTTGTCCAGAGTGTGCAAAACTTCATTGGCTAAAGAATACATCAAACTGTGTAGTGTTACAAATAATTTATCAATTCTTATTGAAAACGAATCAAATATATTTTATGATTCATTGAAAAATAAAAATAAGAATTATGTAGCTGCAAAATGTGAACTGTTATCAACATTTAAGTCATTAAAACTTGGGACTTGGGTACATAAACCTGAAGAACTTAAAAGTTTTGAATTAAATGTTGGTAATACAATAGATAAATTTGAAACAATAGCATAATAATTCAGTTATTCATTGAAGTTTTTCTAAGAATATTAAAAATGTATAATTTGTAGAAAATTTCCATGATAGTAGTAGTTATAAGGAAGATGCTAAAAATCACCTCCCCGCTTTTCCCTAATTTGGTATGAATTTATATAAATAATTCTTACATATTGATGTACTCAGGTCTACCTCAAGATTAATTCATGAAGATATTCTTCTTTACTTTGACTATTATTTATTGTAAATATTTTGTTTAAAAAAAAATTATAACTTTGATGCTTGCCTCTATTTATTTAAAGTCAATAATGACCTCACTGCTATTAATGCTATTTGTTATATTCCTCTCAATAATAATAAATAATGTATGATTGTCAAATTTGTTAACCTATCTTATAACACAACAATATAAGGCCAGAGATAATATATATAAAAATTAAACTTACAAAATGTATTATAAGTTATGTCTTGAACTTACAGACTATTTAAGACAGCCTATCACTTTTATGAACACCTTTGTATTAAAATTATTTGTATGCATGTATAAAATATTTTTTTAAATATAATCCTTGATATTATTGAATACCCTTTTAATTTTTTTTACTCCAAAAGAAATATATACAACAAAAATGTACTCATAAGTAATTTATTTAATTGATTATTGATTGTAAATACAATTTATATTATGATGTTGTGGTTAAAAACATTAAAATTATTAGTATTTCTCGACATAGATTTTGAATATTTTGAATAATTTTTTTTTACATGAGTATAGTTATATTTTATAATAATATATTAACCAAAATTCAGGGAACTTAACAAAAATGTCATCAATAAATTCAAAAATGATCAAATAATTAAATAATCTATTTAATCAACCTAGACTAACACATTGATAATTTATTAGAGCATTATACTTTGATATATTATTTTAGACCATTCTTACATGAAACAGCATTTTCTTTTAAAAAAATTTTATTTACTAGTCAGATTTAACATATTTTATTGGTTATTTGTTAATGTTGAACATAAGCGTTTGCACGGGGGAGGCAGGGGAGGCGGCTGCCTCCCCTGCGAGATTTTCCTCTACACCAAAATATAATATTATACCTACCAATTGGGGAAAATCGGGTGGGGGGATTGGAGTCTGGACCTCCTTAGCTAAGGTATTGTCTCCCCTGCCAAGAATACCTACGCACGCTTATGATGTTGAACCGCCAAATAATGCAAAAACTATTATTGATTGCAAGTACTCAGCACTATTAAGACGTGTAGGTGTAATGGTAGTGTCAAGGATCAAGAGGAACTCTATGTAGTTTGAGGTAACATAAAATTTGAGATAGCGATATTTGACATAATAAGAATCTACTGTATTAATATTTATAATATAATCAATGTTACCTACTATTTAATATTTACCATTATTAATGATGAAGATATATCAATGTGCAATTCTTGGAACATGAAGGTAATCTTATTTACGGATTACTCCCTTCAAATAATTTTAAACAAGCCATAAAAGTTAGAAGTAAAAATAACTTATGGAAAATGTATGTGTTCTACGTATAAATTTCATGTATGTCTGAATTAAAATATAAAATATTACATTTTACTATTTTAGATTGATTGAATGACTGAATGAATTGATTAATCTTCAATTTTTAATTTTTGTAGCTAAACATAGAACATTTTTAAAATAACTAAGATCATTATTCTTGAATTAAATATCTAATTTCATCCAAATTTGAACTTATATAACAGAAGAAAAAAAGCGGGAGAGTGGATGTTGCTTTTTTGTACATTAGGTACAGTAGCTTATAGTAAATTTCAAGTACCACGAATACTATTTTAGAATTACAACAATAATATAACTAAAAAATGTTTTTCTTGTTTATTTAATATGTAATTTCATACAAATTCGAACTAAAATTAACTATAAAAAAAAAATGTGTTTGTTTAGTTTTTAGATTTTTTGTTTGTTGCAGAATTGACTACTTATGTGAAATATACGTACCTACATGAACGTTTTGAATTTTTAATCCTAAGCTATGCAAGTTACATTTTATAAATTATTAATAACTATATAATTTGTGAATTTTCAATTAAATTTAAATAAATAAATGTTGTCAAAATTTTAACTTTAAATGGTTATAAAAAAAACGTGCCTATATATTTTTTAATATTTTCCAACTGACATCAACTTGTGGGGAACCTTGTATTACATTTTGAAGCTTTTTTACCAAACGAATAACATTTTATTGACATTTAATAAATAAAATAAAATTTCAAATGTCCATAAATAACTTAAAAATATTTCGAATATTTTGAAAGTTTTAATAAGCATAAAAAGCGCCAATATAAACATTCAGTAAAAATTTAATGTATCTTCGGTAATTTTTTTTAGAGTTACACCAATATTTAAAATCGATTTTCTCGAAAACCGATTTTGCGTAAAAATTCCCTTTTTTCCTTAATTTTTTTCCCGGTGTTTTTGAAAACTACTGGGAATTTTGACCAACTAGATTCACTTTACAACCAGAAAATCTACTGAAGTTAAAAATCAAAGCATTAATTCGACAACTTATCGTGTACACAGTACACAGATGTCAGATAAAATTAAAAAACACACATCATAGTAAAATCAATACATTCTACACGATATCTTAGACGTCGACGCTTAGAATTTAGAATTTAATTTTATGAATATTATTAAAAAGTAATAATGATTTGACCTTTCTATTTGCAAAATCAAACATTTTTTCTCTATTTCATTGAAAACTATTAATATAATTATTAGCTATATTATAAAATATGAATTATATTTATATATATATATATATATATTATATAGTAATATATTATTTTTATTTTTAAGTTACTCATGGTAAAATAGCAATGTTATAATATTATCGTCATATAGTTATACTATATAGGGTGTCCCACAGAGATCTGACATTCTGACAAATGAAATAACTTTTGTTCTAATCAATAGTTTTTAAAAATTTCTTTTAAATATAATCCATAGACACTTGCGCTACATTTTTAGAATACATTTTTTATTTTTTAATACTGAAAATAAAAAACTTAAAAATTGATAAAAGTTTTTCGAAATATTCAATATAGCCAATTTGTAAATCTATATGGTAAAAACACTTATTCAAGTCAAAAGGCTGATTTTTCACAATTTTTTTAAATATCAATATTTTCGTTAAGAAAATTACGATCTAGTTTATGTTAGAAACCTTGTAATTTCAAATAATAATAAAGTTTTTTAAAAATATTTTATGAGAACATTTTTAAATAAGTGCATGTTAAAATCTAATTATTTTTTTTATTGTATTTAATTTAATAATATGTAGTGATGTATAAACTATAAATTACTATAATTTACCTAACGAAAATATTGATATTTAAAAAAATTGTGAAAAATCAGCCTTTTGACTTAAATAAGTGTTTTTACTATATCAATTTTTCTAAAAATCAGATTTACAAATTGGCTATATTGAATATTTCGAAAAAAAATTTTATCAATTTTTAAGTTTTTTATTTTCAATATTGAAAAATAAAAAATGTAGCGCAAGTGTTTATGAATTATATTTAAAAGAATTTTTTTTTAAATATTGATTAGAACAAAAGTTATTTAATTTGTCAAAATGTCAGATCTCTGTGGGACACTCTGTATACTATACTGTAACTATCTTTTAGAAGAGAGTTCACATACTAGAAAATTGTTTTCAAGCAAACATAAGTTTAATAACAAACAGTATTTTGTACAAACTTTCCAATAAATCTTAAAAACTCAAAATAAATCTTAAAAATTTAATATTTTTAAAGTACTTTGCTTTTTAAGCGTGAAATAGTTATAGGAAATCTGATAAGGTTATATTTATACGTCGAATCTCACCTACCTATGTATCTTTTGTTGACCGTGGTTGACGCCGACCCGAGTTCTAAGCCATCGCGCGCATCGTACCATTTCACCACGTACCGCTTGACACGATGTTCAACGCTGGACTTATCCATCGTCCACGATACATTGTAACCGGTACCTGAGCGTTCAACTCGAATGTCGAACGGGTGGTTTTCGTGGACGAGACTCGAAGACTTTTCGTGCAATTCATCAGTTGACCGTCCGGTGATTTCTACAACAACAATAAAATAATAACAATCGTTTTTTTAGGAAAACGGAAATGACAAAATATTGAAATTAAAAATATCATGTTTTTTATGTAATAATAGAAATAGAATACAATTGAATTTGTTTTTGTCTTATAATGATAATTTTTTTCCACAATGCTTTGTTGAAGTTTGATGAACTATATAAATCGTATACATTTATTCATTATTAGATTGATGAATTATATTTTTTATTTGTAGAGCCAAGGAATCTCTGTGTGAATTATTTTTCAGCAGTGCCGTATAGCTAGATACATGTGTGCCAGTGTGCCCCGGCGCAAATTGTTGTAGATGCCCCATAATTTTATAACATAATTTTCTATTTCTTTGTCGTATATTTTAGGTCACATTATCAGATAATCTGTAAAGTGTAAGGGTGTAAGGCCCTTTCAAGATCAAGTGCCCCGGCGCATTGCACCGCTTACACCGGTGGTTTCTACAGCACTGTTTTTCAGTTAGGCAGAGTACTGAGCGAATATAGGAATAAATGTCAATTCTGATATTATCTTTATTAATAGTTGTTTTTACTTCTTCAAGTATGACTACACATATTCAGATGTATAAGTGTTGCCATGACTTTGCAGTTGGAATAATTAGGTAGAAATGCAAGTCTTATGCCGGTTAAAGTTTTTGATGCTTCTAGTAGTATAGTAGTATAGTATGAATTAGTCCATTAAATAAATGTCGATTAACTGTTTCAGGCGTGTGCATAAACTAGTATCAATTTTGTAATTATGTCTTGTGTGTATTCCGTGGAGGAATATGACAAGGTTCATATATTGGAAAATTATCTTGGGGGAGATATTGTTGTCTTAACATAATATAGGTAGTTATTATAGTTTAGAAGCCTCAGGCTTAAAGATTTTCCGAGATTCGTGTTTAACTCTTATATAGATGAAAAATGACTCTTATATCTATAGTTGACAAACATTTAACTATTTTTAGGTATATATACATTATACTATAGAGATAGCATTGTTCTGCGGTATTAAAATGGTGGTTTCCCTGTAATAGCTAATAAGCTGGTAATAGCAAAGATCGGGATTGGTAAAATTGGCACGGCGTACCTCACTTAGTGAAATAATTCAACCGAGATGGGTAATCTACTTTTTGTCTGATTGAAAATAGCACTGCAGTCTATATATTTTCGAACATGGTTCAAGCTATTTTGTATAATTTCTGAAATTGTCAACAACATTGGACAAGCAGTTTTAAATTGTTAACCTACAAACATAGGTAATGGTAATAGTGGTTATTTATAAATAAACAAAAATTATTCGACTTTTGTGAGCAAAAACAAAATGTATATGTAAGGTAAGCCACCTTGTAGAATCCTAAAGAAGTTAAAAAACAGAGCTATAAATTACTTCCCCATGTTTTGAAGAATACATGTGCAAAATTTGGAATCAATATTGATTCAGTAGTTTCCAAATCAAGTTTAAAATAGTTGTATCTATACCATAGAATCTATAGTATAGATTATATTATTTTATAATATGTATGAAAAACTAAACCCTAGATACTAAGGAATATTAATTTTTAATAAAATGCTTAAAACCAGTTTTAACTGAAGCCCTTCTTAGTTCTTTCTATTTTTCCAAAAACCTAAACTGGATCCAATACCTTTTAAGTTTTAATGAATTAATTGTGTAGTAGAACCGAAACAGAAAATAACAAAAAGTAGAGAATCTATTATTAATCTCTATAGAAATGTATTCAATATATTTCGCATATTGTAGTAATTTGTGAAAGTACTCTTACCTTTTAAGTGACTTGTCAGAATGGATCTGCTGAACATAGATTCTCCTCCACTCATCTCGTCGCGGCACGTCACCATTATCTCGTATTCCCCATCAATGTTTAAATTCCATAGAATCGCTTTCCCGTCGCTGGACGTCGCTGTTGCGTTCCAGTTCGACGATGTTGAGCTTGTGTCTCTACTCCTACAACGACACCAAGTATAAGACAATAATATTAAAAGTAGCGCTGTGTCTTTGGTACCTATTTGATTTCCTATAATGTACAACTGTACCTTATACACTAATTTCTAATATGAAGCAACATATTTATTGAAACATGAACAATTTTATGAAAATTTAGCGATGGATAGTCTATCAGTTTTTATTTCCGAGTATGAATATTTTATTACAGGTATATTTAATATTATTATACTGATAATAATTATACAATCTATAGGTTGAACTCAATTTTTTCAAAAACAAAAAAACAAGTCAGTTACCTCTGTGTATTAGATATAAGCTGTATCAGGTAATTATTAAAATATTATTTCATATGCTATTAAGTACTTGCTGACTGCTGTTATGAGTTAAACTGTCTTATTATAGGTTTGACTCGTAAAAATAACTTAAGAGGACGTGATATCCGCTATATTATGTTGTCTGCGTCTTACAAACGCATAACATTGCAAATTTTACATTCAGTAGATCACGTTTAGCTTCGTTAGTTTCAAAATTAGATTGAAATGACCTCTTATAAAATTTAAAGGTAAGAAAAATTGTTTAGACAACCGAGCGAGTTTTTTCTATATTTTAATTTTAAAGCGAGTTATAAGTATTTCAAGATGTACAACAAATTTGCAATTTTTGTTATTGCTTAATCACGAAATAGTGAAATGTTTTAATTACCCTCAAGTCCTTGTGAAGTTTGAATAATGTTTTGTAAATAAATAAATAAATATATATATAAAAAAAATCAAACTAATTAAAATGTTTATTTTTATTTTATTTTATCGTAACAATCATCACTAACCAAACAGTGCAGAATGAATATGGTCGTTTCCAGTAAGCTACGATATTCTTGTTAGTTGCATTTACGTGCAAATCAAAATGTTTACGGTGGAATAAGTTTTCCTCAACGATCAACTCTGTTTCCACCGAAATAGTAGCTGCAATGTTGGATGCCACACATCTATAAACACCTCTGTCTTCACTCCTCACGCCAGTCAAAGTTAGATTACCGCCATTGACTGTTATTCGAGGATTAAATAAACTTTTACCGTCCGCCTAGGTATAAATATGTATAAAATTAGTATAGATAATTAAAATGTTTATAGTTTTTGTTATTTTTTTGATTAAATAATGATAGTAATTATTAATTAATAACATTGATTGGTACTTTTTGGTTATCACGGCTTCCGACAATTTTCGTGTATCGCGACTACCAATAACGATAGTTAAAACACTACAGAATAGCTAATAATTATTCTCTGGTCAAAATATATATATTGAGTCAAATATATAAATTAAATTAAATTTGGAATGATTGGTAAAATTATTAATTCATACGAGGTGGAAAATATTGTGATATGTAATCTAGTATATCGACTAAAATCGCGATATATACTATAGGTACCTATCGAATCGAGATAATGACGATGTTCGGATGTTGCCCTATGTTTTTTGTTTCGAAATGAGATAAGTAAACTGCTATAGTGCTATGACAAATTTATCAAATTTATATTATATAGGTACTTTAACAATATTTATTATTGATCATTTTTTTAATATAATATAATTTTTTATGAGATAGCAATTTTAAATAACTACTTATATAAAATATTAATTTTGGCGCAAATGAGATATATATATATATTTTAAATATAGTATATTTTAAATTCTGAGCGGAGCGATGAATATGTATTGATTTTACCATGATGTATGTGTGTTTTTTTTTTTGTGTCTGTCATCAAGTTTTGGGGCTGTTAAAGTGCTTCGATTTTTGACTTCAATTCATCGTTCGATTAGAAAGTGAATCTAGTTGGTACTTTGAGGGGTCAAAAGTAAAAAATTCTTAATACTTTTCTAAATAATCGAGAAAAACAAACTAAAATTAAGGGAAAAACGGAAAATTTTACGCACAATCAATTTTCGAAAAACTCGATTTTGTTTTTTGATGTAACTTTAAAACAAATGAACATAGATACTTGACATTTTCACAGAATGTTTATATAGGCATTTTATATATTTTATAAAATTTTCGAAATATTTTGATTTGTTTAGAGCTGTTTCCTGACATTTTAATTTTTCAACTTTTTTAGTTTTTTGTTACTATAAATATCGATAAAAATTTATTTGTTGGGTAGAAAAGCTTGAAAATTTAATACAAGGCTTCTAACACATTGTAAAAACAGCAGTTAAAAAATATAAAAATACATAGACATGATTTTTTTTTATAAGCATTTAAATTCAAATTTTGACTCAATACATAATAATTACGCAATGTTCAAATTATCTTATATAGATAGAAATTCATAAAAGTTTTTCTTTTTAGATTTAAGATTTGAAAATTTAATACACGGCTCCTAACATATTTTTACAATAGCAGTTGAAAAATAAAAGAAATGCATTGTCACAATTTTTTTTACAAGCATTCAAATTTTAATTTTTACAATATGTATACGGAAAAATCACGAAAATTCGCAAATTATTTTAAGCTAGAAAATTAATAAAAGAATTTCTATTTAAATCTAAGATTTGAAAATTTTTAATAATCTATAATATATCCTAGACAGATAAACCGTCTCCACTTAGAATCGTTTTTCGTATACAATGATATTATAATATCATTGGATTCAAATTTAATTCCGTCCTTACAGTAACCCACTTGTAACCTACTGTACAGCATAGCGACATCCACGACGTAACCGCTTTTTTATATATGTACCTATTTTCACCGTGTTACAACTTACATACATTCCTTTTTTCGCCGTTTAGGAACTTACCTACATATCACATATTATTATGTAGGAATTACTAACGTATGTAATTCTTTACCTGTTACTCTCGTGTAGGAACTTTCGATTCCCCATTGAATGTGGTGCCTAAATGGACAATGCAGGGAAGGCACTAGGGTCAACTATATTTACGCGGCCCTAGAATCTCCTAGTGTTGATGTATTATAATACTATTCATATGTATGAGGTACCTTCTGCCAAACAATCGCTGGACCTCTGTTGTCGAAGTTCTCTGCTTCACACGGCATTGTGATATTATCTCCGAGCTTGCAGAAGTACAACACTTTCGGTACAACAATTAATTTCGGTGGATGCTGGACAATCACGTCCATTGGCGTAGATGCCCCTTCGGTTCCCAACTCATTGAATGGTGTACACGTGTATTTGCCACCGTGTTCTTTTTCTACCTATGTACACGCAACGTGCAATGTGCATGTAATTATAACACAACAATAATAGATTAACCACCTAAAATCCTGTATATTTATAGTATTTACATACACCGTTGTTAAAAATTACATATTACAATATTTTAAAATCGGTATACTTATGAAGTTATGATTTATTGAAGTCATATAAATATGTTATATATTTAATGATATCTATATATAATTTATATAGTTTGTTCCGATAGTCCTGTATCACCCTAATTATTTACGTGTCCAGGGACGCCCGGAGGGAGGGGCCAGTGGGGGCCATTGCCCCCCCTGAGATTTTTCGCGTCACTTACGAAATTGGAAGTTTTTTTACATAAAGTTGATCTTGAGCGACTATTCGACAATCCTTGTATCTAACAAGTCATATAGGAGGTATTTAATCGCAATAACGATTATTTTCAATACTTTTGACTGGTTAGGCGTAATTGCCGAAATCTTGTATGAAAAACATTAAAAAAAATTTGTTTGCCCCCCCTGAGCTGCATCTCTGCGGGCGTGCATGTACGTGTCTAATAAATACATCTAAATAGTTATACTTTTTTTAAATGTTATTTATAAGAATAAAAAAATTTAGATATGGCCTTAAATATAACTTAGAAATTTTCATAAATATAAAATATATAACAATCGAAAAACCACATTTAAATTTTAAATATTTCAGTCAATAAGATACTTCGGGCAATATGGGACTTTTGAGACATATATTTTATTATTATTCGATTCATACCCGATCAAAGTAAAGAGAGCCGTTTAATCTGTGGTAAACTCCGGGGACGTTGTACGTATCAAACAAGAACCCGTCTTTTTCCCATCTTATTTTCGTCAGTGGCGGGTTGGAATGGAAGTGACAATCCAAGGTACCAGGCTTACCGTAAGCAAGAAAAACTTCAGCTGGCGAATAGACGACTTTCGCCTTGTCTGCAAAAGGTGTGGTATTACATATATTATATTGACAAATATTTAATTGAAATTTAGTGGAAGCTTAGATTTTTTTAAAGTAAAATTCAAATGGTAAACTAAATTTACATAATCACCCCTTCTCTCACGCACAAATGGCAGATTAAATGATTTAAACATTACCAGCTATTACACAACAAATATTAAATATCTAATGTAAAATTTTTTATGAGACGATTGCCATTTCCAAAAACCAAAATATAAATAAATAAAATTATATTAAAATATAACAAATCCAATATTATTATTTACAATAAAAAAAAGCGGGTAAGTGGATGTCGCTCTGCTCTACATTAGGTGTTGGGGTGGATCTCTGACAAGGATAAATAAGATTTGAATGCAATGATAGGTATCATTGTATACGAAAAACAATGAACGGAAATGATTTGTCAGTCTAGGATATATTATATTTAAATATTGTCATATCGTATTCTATTTTGAAACAAATATTTTATTTTTCAATTAGGACGCATTTTGCATAAAGCGTTAATAAATTTTTCCAAAAACATTGCATGTAATTATCATAATTCATAATACCTTATACTATCATAGATATACATACCTATACCTGGTTTGAGGATAAATCGTTATCGTTACGCGATTTCATAAAAATTTAAAACTCAAACGCTCAAAACATTTTTCCTATAATGACGCTTCAAATTTCCTTTATAGCTATTTGAAGAAAAACTTATGAAAAACTTAGTGTTGAATTTTTGAACCTTAGATATAAATACAAACAATTTTATGAATTTTGAACTACAAAATAATTTGCAAATATTCATGGTTTTGACAAATTTTTGTCAATATTTGAATTTCAAATGCTAATAAAAAAAAATTGTGCCTATATATTCTTATAATTTTTTAATCATTATAAGAACAACTTATGAGGAACTTTGTATTAAATTTTCAAGTATTTTGATGGCGCCAAAAAAATTGTATCGACACTTCAAAAAACAATTTTCAGGAAAATTAAAAATTTCAGTCGTCTATAAATATCTCAAAAAAAGTCAAAATATTTTGAATAATTATCCTAGGATAACTTTACCGGGGGTAAAAATCGCCTGTTACACCGGCACTTCAAAGTCAAAAAATTTTGAAAATTAAACTGTATATACAAACATAAACATTTGGTGAAAATTTCAAGTATTTACAGTGATTAGTTTTTATGAATTACAACCATTTAATAGATTTAGTCGAAAACTGGTTTTGCGTAAAAATTCCCGTTTTTCTGTCATTTTTTTTGTTTTTTTCGATCTTTTTGAAAACTGTTGGAAAATGTTTACTTTTGATCTTTATAATGCACCAAGGATATTCACTTTTACATCAGAAACCACCCCTAAAGTTTGAAATTGAAGCATTATTTCGACTAGTTATGCTGTACACAGACACAAAAAAAAACACACACACATCATTGTAAAATCAATACATTCATCACTTCGTCCAGAATCTAAAATAATAAGTATAACTATAATATCTGTTTATCAAATGTGTCATTTTTTTTTAGGCTTGTAAATTATTTGAGAGGACACCAAATATTGATTTGATTAAAAGGTTCTTAGTTATACACTTACACTGAACATTAAGAAAAGCACCGGCAGATAGTGTTCCCTTCGCTGATATTATGCGACACGAATAAAAACCGTTATCGTTCAATGCTGCATCATAGATGTCTAATGAACCTTCTGGAGTCACGAGAAATCTACCACTCAAAAATGGCAAATCATCTAGGGGCACGCCATCTTTATACCATTGGACTACGAACTCAGGATCTTCTTTTACACAACTGAAATGAACGGACTCGTGTTCCATACGGGTTTGGTTGATCGGCGGTATACTCATCACGTCTCCACCTATATCCCCGCATAACATAATATATGACTTTAGTAATAAATTATACAAATCATATTTTATACAACAATAATTAACAACGACCACACTGTAACCTATCTTTTTTTGAAATTCGACATTTTTTTTAAAGGTATACAAATAATTATATTTTTTTTTTTGCCCCATAATATTTCTGAAGTTATTTTTCGTTTCAATTTGTATAAATTTAAGCTTCAAAAATCTACAAAAAACTGTGATCGTATTTAGATATTTTTTAATTGGCATACAATTAACTTATATATATAAGAACTTTGTAGTGTGCTATTTACAATCTTTTTAATTGCTAACTTTTAATCTCTAACTGCAAACATATTGTTATCACATATCATACACAAATCTCCATCAAAAAAACTTTAACAATCAGATATTTAAAATGTCTACAAACAACTCACAAAGAGCCAAAATATTTTTAAAACTCTTTGATACCTAAAAAAATCTAATATACCGACATATAAATATTGGTCAACATTTTTAAATATCAACGAACTGTGGTTACTCGGTAAAATCGATTTTTTCTAAGATTGGTATTACGTAAATAGGTATTCCCGTTTTTTGAATTTTTACCGATTGTGACACGAAAAGTACTAAATTACTGAACATGTTTTTCTTTTGACCTTGAGTACTAAAAGCTAAAACGTGATGACAGAACCAAATTCAAACAGTCAAACACATACCTTTGTGAAACAATAAACCATGAATAAGAATCATCTGCTCAGAATCTAAAACTTTATCTTAACTTAAATTGTAATCAATAGTTATTATGTAATCTGCATAATTGCCTTAGAGAGAAGTTATTTTTCTCATCCCGTGAAAAACTCCGGCACACACCTATATAATATTATATAAAATTATGTTTTTCGTTTAGTGATTGTTTTTAACCTGCAACCACTGCAACCATATCATAAAGTTTCACAACATAATATTGACACATAGGAGATTATTCTTACAAAATCAGCAAATTTTTTACATAGGGTATATGGTATATTAATATAGGAATGATATTAGTATGAAATGAAACACAGTAATATGTACCTATTGACTTATATCTATTAAAAAATTATACGTCAAAAATATAAGTATAATACTCAGCTAATAATATATTGCTCAAGTCATAATACTATATAGCATATACACATTTGACAAAAATTTCATTATTCAAATAATATTCTAATTATAACTATTAATTATTAAGTACTTATGATTGCTATTTTTATAAGGATTTTAGATGTGTTATTTTTATCATTAAACCGTTCGAAAAATATAATATCTACTTTCCATACCTATTGAAATAACCTAATGGCTAATGTATTATTGTATTAACAAAATATTAAGATGGGGGGGGGGGGGGGGGGTGTATCGGCTGGGCGGATTAAGGCGTCGGCTGCGACGCGCACAGCCTCCGGTTCGAATCCCGATCATGGGTGGCATCACTTTTCGGGCAGTTCACGCTGTCTGGACTTTGGAAAGAGAGTCCGCCGCCCCCCCTCACGGGCATGGCAGAAACTTACGGGTGCCAACTATAAATTCTGCCAAAAACACACACGTACCAAAAATCTACCCAACTTAAAAACCCTACAGTACCTTCCCCTACACCCAATGACCTATGTTGCCGCGGGTTAACTAATAAAAAAAATAATATATATATATATGTATATAGGTTTTAATAAATAAATTCTCGTTTTAATTTTTATGTAGGTAGAACTGTAGAGAATATAACTAATGTAGTATATAGTATATACGGAAGCATTAATTTAATTTTAGAGGAAAAGGTTATTGTCGTTATTATCATATTATTATTCACATTTCACACTTTAAAATTGTAATTAATATATAAATACTGTAGTAGCATTTTTGTTAGATGATACCTACATAATAAAACCATAGACAATTTTATTGTGTTGAGAAACTGTTACAACGATTATACAATTATCATAGAATTTGTAAATAGGTATCCAGTCAATTTATAATGTCTAAAGAGTTAAGACCATACCTAATGTATAAATTATGCAAGCCTAACCTAAGTATATATTATGAAAGGGAAGGGTTTAATTTAAAAAATAATTTATACTATGAATAAATATAAAGTAGTATCACGGTAAATAATATGTTAGCTTTATTGACAGACGTTGTGAGATATTTTTGATTGGTACATACAAGCCATTCGACTCACTTCTTCATATTATAGTCCATCCTGTCAACAATACCTCCAATAAATAATTAATAAAGGGACCCTGAATAATATGTACTTGTAGGCTGACCTCGTAGTCTTCAACAATGTTCAATTTTATCAGTAAGTCAAGGTCACACACGATTAAATCAGTAAAAGAACGCTTAAAACATATTATTTAGAAGCGTATACTTGTTTTTACGTCCTTTATAATGAAATAAATCATTTAAAAATCATTACTATTATCATATTGAAATGTCTTGGATACAAAAATTCTTTTTTACTCACAACTCAGTAGACACAAACGACAGTTATTATATTTTAACTACTAGTCAGAAATTACTATTATTGTATTTAAACTCCTAAATTATTATTTTACGTATTATTCTATGATGGTTGAAGTTGGTGATGAAACAATTTCGTGGATAAATTCAAACTAAATCAGTGCCTAATTCGTCCATATTACTATACCTGTTACTTAGGTATCAGTTATTTAAACAACGCCACAGAGATTTTGTTTATATGTAAACACTAAAATACTATTTTTTTTTATCATTAGTTTTATTAGCTATACAAGTATAAAAACTATTATAGATCAACAATTAAAACAGTATTATATTAATGTTCTGAATAAGATGTAAGTACCTACTTACCAATAGTTATAAATAAATGTACATATAATTTCTGGTTAGGTTAGGTTAATGCAGATACCTAACATAATATAACAAAAAAATATTTTATTTAGATAGGTTCCTAATAGGTAGCTTTATTTTTCGTGATCAATTTCAACAACTATAGGTAGTTCAAAGTTGTCCCTAAGTTAAAATTAATGATTACCTTCTTTTATTAATAGGTACACCTACTATAACAAATCATTTGTTAAAATGGAGTGCTTAACTAAATCATTAACTACTATAACTTATTTAACTATTATAACTATCTAAACATCAATTTATTATGTTTTTTTGCATCATATTATTCTAAACCGTTTAAAATGGTAGATTATACTTCCTACAATAAATAACATTTATTTTATTTGTTTATAATTTATTACTAATAAGTATAATGAACCATTTATTGTTATTTGAAGACTTAAAGTAGATAACTATATAAGTTATTTGACTTGCTTCACATGATTCAAATAAATAATTTAACTACAGTGTTCTCTGCAGCTCATACATATAGGTACATTGCCACACAAGTACGGACAGTACGGTGGTACCTAGTACCTAAGCTTTAATATAATAATTATTTCTGTTTTCGTGATTAATACATTTGTCTTTCTTGATCCATTTTTTATACTCTTTAAAATGTCTGTTAAATATTAAGCAATTGACTCATTTCTTAACGTTTATTGTTTACACGTTGTAATTATTATAGTTTGTCTTTATGTATAGCAAATACGCTATAATGTATAGGTACTATATATCAATATTAAAAACGTATAATATAAATAAAATGGTTTAATAGACATAATTATTAATTATAGGTTCATAGCTACAGGCATAATCTATGTAATTTTGAAATGTTAAGGACAATGAAATATACTACATATCTGGCTACCTATTCTATAAGAAAATATCTTTCGTAAAATCCCCAAATTTACTTTTTGTAGACGCAAATTTGGCAGAGTTGAATCCCTACTATAGTAATATTGAATAAGACTTTTGAATTTTGGCGAGGTTTTCGTCCCTAAATCTCCCCTATTTGCACCTATGTTAATTAATATTTGTATGGTATATAAATACTTATATTAGTAAAAAGAGAAAAATTCCATAAATATTTATGTATTATTATTATGAATAGGAAACTAATAATCATCATATATTAAATTTTAATTATAAGTAGAGTTAATTTATTCTCTTCAGGTTTGAGGATTGAAATATAAAATAATATAATTATATTTTTATACTGTGATTAATATAATAATAAACAATTATATATACATTATATATACTAATTAGTGTTAAAATTAGGCCTCACCTTGCACATCAAGTCTGAACCGTACGCCAGCTATACCACCCACCATGCCCTTGTCGACTGCATTCAACGGTGAGTCTGTAATCGATTGGGGTGATGACAGTGTCGGTAAAGGTGATCGTGACGAAGAATGATGTAGCGGACCTGCATCACCACTGTAAGTCACATGACACTCGTAGTTACCTGTGTCTGACTCTCGAAGACTAGAAACGTTGATTGCAATGGAGACTGCATTGTTGAAATCTGGAGGTTCAACCACGGTAGTTCGTCCGTCATACCGCTCGTCAGTGGTTAACGTACCCTCTGAACACGTAAATACTGTCTGCCCCTGTGAAAGGAATATAATAAAATTTAACACAATTGCAAACTGTTGTGGACGGTTGCGTTTGCTGCAACATATTATAATTTTTAACTACAAAATGATTCCTGCTATTCACAAATATAAATTGTTAAATGATATTTTTTTTAAAGAAACACGCTAAATTTTATACTTAATAAACTGTGGAAGTATTACCAAAAAAATCTATCTTTAAGACTTACCTGTTAAATGTTATTTAAATTTCTTCACTCTTTCCAACTTTTTATTCGCAAAGCCATTCAAGCCTAATAAAAAAACTTTCTCTTCAAAATGTATAGATTTAATATCAAGTATCTTAGGTTTTAGCGCATTGTCGAATACACACGCCAACCTGTTCATTATATGGTAGTCGTTTATGTGTACCTACGAGTCGTAATGTTATAATATTATATTATTACTAACTAGGTATACCTATTGATTAACTAATTATAAAATAAACGACTACTAACAATAATATTGTATAACAATTTACAAGCGTAGTAACCTTGAATATTGTTATAATAATTAGTTTAATTTCCAAGACATTAGATTTACAATGAAGAGTAAAGTTACATTTTATAGTTCTTATATACCAAATTTAAAGATAATCATATTTAAATTCAATATAGCTGCTATATCACGAGAATAAGTGGGCACTCACGTCTTTTGTCCAACGTACGGCTACAAGACGGCGAATACCGCCGTCGTTGTACCGCGGTTGCGGTACTGCCGGGCATTCGAATACCGCGTGACCGCCGATCTGGGACGTCAGCGAGCTGACTTCGGCCGTCTGACCGTTACAACCATAGCGGTCAAACAGCAACACCGCCGCTGACAAGTGCAGGACCAGTATACCGAACATACCGCACGTTTTCAAAATGGTTACGTTGACCGCGGTTCGGCAGACCGATCGTTCAGAGGACAAGCAGCACAATGCGGAGATTATTGCTGCAAAGGCCGCGCGGGAGGACGAATTCACACTATTTCGCGGACACGACATAAATAATAATATTGTCGTCGTTGTCGTCGTAGTTGTAATAACAACAATAATAACGCACGTGACGTAGGACAAATATTTGCAAATAACTATGTCGGTTGCGGGCAGCCCACGCGATACTAAATGTAATGTATAATTTCATATTATTATAAACTAATACTTAATATAATAATAATATACCCAACATAAATACATCAGCGCGCAGTCAGTACTTATGCTGATGCTATACAGTGGCACTGTACAGTGTACGGTTTAAGTAGGTAACGTTCTGCATAAGCTCATCCACTTATATAATTTTTTCGAAGTGCGCTCTTTTTACGACTAGTACCTATATTTCCACAACATTTTTAAACACAGGATTTTTTGATTTAAAAAGAAGGATTACCAAATGAACGTATTGGTGCACGTCATAAATCATCATTAAATACAGACTTACTATTGGTAGATACCTGCAGTGGCGTACTAACAGGTGGAGGATAAAAACAGAAAAAGATGACGGATGGATTATTTTCTTTAATATTTTTTAGAATGGTATTCTTTATGTTATTACATATTAGGTATATTATCTATTAGTATTTATTATTTATTATTATTTTATTATTTATTGTTATTGTATTATTATTATATTTATTATTATTGTCAACAAATTACGTATTAAAACATATAGGTATATTGAAAAATAGTTTTGTATTATTGTATTTCTGTTAACCCTCTGTATTCGATTAGCCGTCATTGTTCCGGTACCGACATTGACGGTTAATCGAGTTTCTACTGTATAATAGTTGCAAAAAAAATATATAGGTATAAATAATTTATTTAATTATTAATTTATTAATTTAAATAGGGCTCAGCAATAGTTTTAATTCGAACATTTTAACAGAATTTAATAAATCAAAAGAAAAGGCGTAATAATTATAAAATACGAAAATTAAAACTTGTAGATACATTTTTAATATGATCAAGGTGGGTTATAGTTAGCCATTTATATATATATATATATATTTTTTACAAGTAATAAACAATCTGTATCATAAATTATATCTAGACAAAAGTTAACAGGTCATGAAATGTTGTTGAAAGGAGCTGCACCCATTGATGACACTTTCCGTTAGCTTGAATAGTTTAATTTAATTTATAATTTTTTTAATTTATTTTTTTTTTAAATTAATTTAAGAAATCACGGCACCACTTACGCTTCAAACGTCTCGGAGGATTTCCAGGTATCGTGGGAGTGGCAAAGTTTATAACAAGTTGATTTGGATGATTATTTAGGCGGCAATAGAATCTTTTATAAAAGATTTTTGCTTCCTCATTAATTGTTTTGAGTTTTAAGTCAGTGTGTAGTGTATGATTTGAAACGTAGGGTGGAGCATTTGTCAGTTTTCTAAGTGCAATATTTTGAAAGGTTTGGATTTTCTGAATATTTGTCTTTTTCGCATTGCCCCAAAGTTGAAGGCCGTAGGTCCATAGTGGTTTTAATAGCGTTTTGTATATAAGAAGCTTAGTTTTAGTGGATGTGTATTTATTATTGCATAGTAAAGGTTTAAGTAAGCGAAGACGATGATTCAAAGCTAATCTTTTAGTTCTGATGTGATGAGCCCATTTTCATATTTTGTCTTAAAAAATCTTCTTCTCAACATACCATCCAAGTGTAATATTTATATTATATACTTATAATATGCCAACTTGAATTATATTTTATTAATAAGTATCAAATATTAATATATAAAAGACACCTAAGCTTATTAAAGTGGGTATATAGCTGGTAATATAAACATAGGAAGGTAGATACTCTTTAATATAAGCCTACTTAATACTAATAATACTTATATTGGTACCTTACATATAGTAACTATATTAACATCTATAGGTATATCCTAAAAATAACATTAAAAAAAAAAATTCAGAATTTAGAAATTTTGTGAGATGGCATTGTGATTTGCGGTAAAATGGGCTATTGGGAAAATAGATTCGGGATTTTGGTTTTCATGAAATTAATACTAATAGATTTATATTTCAAAATATTTTGTTATTATTTAACTGTGCATATTCTGTATTTAACTTTTATTATTTGTATTAAAATCACAATAATATTTTTTTTTTTTTTTTTTTTTTATTAAAAGAAACTTTGTAAATAATTAGCTTCGACAATTATAATAATATTTTTAATATTATTAAATATTAATTAATATTTAAATTGTATTATAATATTAACACATTTGCATGCTTTATTTAATTAATACCTTCCAATACTATGTAATTTGCTTATAGTAATAGTAATGGTTAACAACAGTTACTTATTTGTATTTGAAAAATATTAGAGTAGGTATTACCTACGAGAAGAGTTTTATTTTTCGGTACCGTTTCCATAGTCTTATTTTTTATATAAATACATTAATCTTGTTATACGATCAACAAAAATTTCAACCAAAAGTCCTCGGACGAGTTTTGATAGGTAAGTAAGCATACTTATATATATATACAAGTAGTGAGTTATTATTGAACCATCTTACGTCTTAAGGTTTAGTGTTATACCTATACAAAAGCAAGTTACCCTGGATACACCAGCAAAAGTTCTTAACACGCAAGTATACATCCTGTATACCTATTCGGTGCTATGTAGGAATGTTTGACTGTTATTCGTTTCCATTATTGCGCGCCGGTACACAAAAATACTCGTACATAAGCTGTTGATGATCATGTCGTGTAAATCATTTAATATATGTGTAATTTTAGATATCTTAGACGTGAGTATCATTATTTTGCTAAACCACCAATATACTAATTTCTATTATTATCTTCTATTGTTTTTACTATATTTATTTTATTTACGGTTTTGATCAACAAAATAAATCAATAATATTAAATACCTATACTTAACTACAGGTCACGTGTCCCGGTGTGTGGATATGTCCCAAAGGAATGATATATCTCGATATTTGGTTGTTCGGATATAACAGTAGCACATCGTATGTAGAACCCAAATTTCCTTTAGCTTTCAATGAAACATTTAATTTCCACAAAGTAAAATATAAATAATTCCATATTTTTGTTATTTTTATTAATTAATTAATTTTTTTTTTTTTTTTGCGCAATAGACCTTTACAGAACTCTCCAACTTGAGGGACATTCAGAAAGTCTTAGAAGAAAAATGCATGAAAATAGAATTAGTGCAAGCCTACAAAAATAAGCAAATCACTTTAGCTACATATACCTCATTTGTTGATGCAGTATTGTATCCCGAACGCAATCGGTTGAGTAATAATGGAGAAATTGCATTGCTCATGAAAAATGAACCTTTATTTCCGGTTAGTATAGGTAGATATAATGAATACATCATTTATATTTAAAGAAAAATAATTTCCAAGTTAAATAATTTTTTTTAAAGTAATTGACATTCATATTATGATATTTTTAAAACGCATAATGGTATTTTTTTAAATAAACGTTTCCCCTTCCTATTGCATCGTTAAAAAAATGCTTCTATCGCTAAAACTTGAGTACATATATAAAAAAAAGTTGTGCTTTATTGAATAATATAAATAATATTAATAGAATTTTACAATTTTAAAATACTCTTTATTTACTTTAAAATTAAAACAAGATTACAATGAGATAATATTTTTACATTTAAATATCATAATATATCACTAGTCAGTTTTACCTATTAAAAATAACAAAGTAAAATAGATTATTTATAACGCATGAGATTTGCTATGTTATATTGGTTATTAGATGGAAACAGTACACGCTGGTACAATATGCGTTTAACAAATTATTAAAATTACAATATTGTAATATTATTTATTACCAATTGTCTATTTCTATAAATAAGTCCTAGAATATACAATAGGCATAAATGATATTTTATATTATCAGAAATAAGACTACATATGTGTGTTGTAAAAGATACTTTAAACAATTATTATATGAGTAGGTATAAATACTTTAATACTTTATAATTTGACAAAAAAATTTTTTTCAACTACTCAAAAAAGTATTATCTACTAAATAAGTTTGAATTTATTACATATATTTTCTAGCTTTGTTTCCTACATAAAACATGTTTAAGTATAAATTATTAGTAATCTGTTAATTGTTAGCTAGTTATTACATAAACTATACACTTATGTTAATAGTTTTATGTGAGGACAAAATAAAAAAGTTATTATCTAGCAGAATAGGACCTCATCTCTCCCTACCTATCAAATTAGAGGATATAAATATATGCCACTTCGAAATTTACATTATTTAATTTTCACATTTTTTTTTTTTTTTTTTTATATTTAAAATGCAGCTTTGTTTAACTAATTATAATATATATACCTACCTATTATACCTAGGTACTGATTAAAAAATTAATTATTTCAAAAAAAAAAATTGAGACCATTGTTTATGTCATTGGCATGAGCAACATAAAAGATATTATGTAGGTAATAAACTACAAATAATAACAATGGATAATCACGTAGGGAACTATTTCACCAAAAATTACACTGGTCACCAAGACCAATGTTACAGAAAAAATAAATGTCATTTCACGTGGAAATGATCAATACTCACCACAATATTTAGAAACACAAATTCAGCCGAACAGAATGAAAAGAGTTCATCATTCAAAATTAAAGAATTCAGAGTGTTCACAATATAACACAGAACTTAGGTTGGAAAATACACACAATATTTATAATTGTACTCATTTGAATTTAATATCGATATTACGTTAATAGGAAAATTGACAAAGAGGGAAATATTAGTTCAGATACAGACAGTCAATTATATTGTTTAAGATCAAAAAAGGTAATATAAATTTAAATCATTAATCATTAATTAGTAATAACTTATTACTTATTAGTTATTATTTTTTTTTTTTTATCAATGATAAGTATTAATATTTAATGTATACTTATACCATTACATTATTTAATGTAATAATATATTCACTTAAATTATTCATGATTAAAGTAGAGACTGGAACCATTTGTTTTTCGATTCTGGTTCTGGTGTCAATGATGGTACATAATAATTAGTTTTTTAGAAAGTTCTGGTTCCTAGCTGTTTGGTTTCGGTTTAAAAAATATAAATTAAGGATTAAAATTAGAGCATATCTATATATTCTTTATAATCTGTTTAATTTTTTATAAGTAATATGTCACACATACATACAGTGGCGTATTTTGGTTGATTTCTCGGGGGGGTGTCAACATTTATTGAACCTCAAAAACAAAATTTTTAGTATTATTTACTAATGTAAAAAGATATTGAATTAATTTTTTAACAAATTAATATGTTAGGAATTGACTCGAAGTCTTACATTTGATAAAAAATGGTATACTATAAAATGTGACAATATATTAGGACTTTTTTTTAAATGTCGGGGGGTGTCAAGACATGGAGGACACCCCCCTCCCCCCAAAAAAAAAAAATAAAAATAAAAATACGCCACTGCATACATAAGGTAATAATTAAATAATGGATCTCATTATACCCAAAAAATATAAATTATCTCAGAAGTAAATTACAAAATTAATTATCATTATTAAAATCGGTAATTTTTTAAAAAAAATATGGGTTCCTGTTATTTTAAAATACTTCGATTTGGATTGTATCTAGATTAAAGAATTTTATTATGTATATAATATATATCCTTAAATATACTATAATCTATATATTTTATATCATATATAAAACGTACATCGACGATTTCATTTTTGGCAGTCCAAAGAAAGCGTTTTACACAAAAAATTATGCAAATTCAAACCCTACCCCTCATCCCAAATTACGTTCATGATCATGCCATTAAGAGGAATCAACCAACAGTTATTTAGTTGATTCCCTCATTAGAAAATACATTTTTTTTAACTATTTCAATGTAGATATGGTTTACATACCACTACCGCTGGTTCACAATACTTATTATTTGAAAATTTCTGATGAAAATGAATATTCTTTAATTGTATACGAATCAAAATTTTTCTGTGATGGGTTAATATTTTTATTAAAATAAATTAACGTCTGTAATTTTAAATTAAATACCTTATTATTCATACATTGTGCACTTTTGAATTGATCGACTCAATTATTGTTGACGACAGTTTTGAACTAACGCAAGGATAATACCAATATAAGATCTAATGAGTGATGACTAAAGAGACACTGAACTCAAGGCTGTTTCCTTAAGTTTTAATTGACCAATCCTAGAATTTTTCTTGTTATTTGTTAACCATTAGATATATTTTTTATTTTTTCGTTTGTTTGAATCTGTAAAATGATTTGTTATTAATTATTAAAAACCTGATAATTTTTTTTCTGCATTTAATAATAATATAATAAATTATAATATGTAGTGACGGAGAATATTCCAGCAGCTAGACCTTAATATTTTAACATTCGACCATTATAGATATCAAGTAGAAAACATCCATATTACATTAACTTATATCTACATTTTTCACCGTTCCTTTGAACCTCGAGTTACAACCAGCTATATAATATTATTAATTCATAATATATAGATTTTTTTTTACTAAAAATTATAAATTTCTCTAGGCCAGTGCTGAGTAAAATTTTAAGTAAGTTGAACCTTAATAAACAAGTAAACAACGCATCTATCCCTCGTGTTTAAGAATTACTCGACCACCGTTCATTTACAGCATTTGCTGCAGTTTGTATTATGCAGTATCGCCGATCGCCCAATTTATGTATGAGGCTATATGACAAAAGTCATATGGCGGGGGTTCGAAAGATACTGCAGAGTATTGCATCCAGAATAATTTACGTTTAATCGTAAAAATATACGATTAAACATAACATTACTTATTTGAAGATTTAAATCTGATGCATAATAGTTCAATGATAAAAAAGCGAGAAAGTGGATGTCGCTCTGCTGTACAGTAGTTAACAAGTGGGTTACTGTAATAGATGAAATTAAATTTGAATCCAATGATATTATATCATTGTATATACAAAAAACGATTCTGAGCGGAAACGGTTTATCTGTCTAGGATATATTATAGATTATTAAAAATTTTCAAATTTTCGATTTAAAAAGAAAAATTTTTTTATTGTCAAAATTCAAACTTTAAATGCTTATAAAACAAATGTGTGACTATATATTTCTTTTATTTTTCGACTGCTATTATAAAAATATGTTAGGAGCCTTGTATTTAAATTTCAAATCTTAGATTTAAATAGAAAAACTTTTATGAATTTGTAGCATAAAATAATTTACGAATTTTCATGATTTTTACATAATATGTTGTCAAAATTCAAACTTTGAATGCTTGTAAAAAAAAAATATGACCTTAAAATATCAGTAAACAGCTTAAAACAAATCTAAATATTTTGAAAATTATATCAATATATAAAATGCTTTTATAAACATTTAGTGCAAATTTCAAGTATCTGCGGTCATTTGTTTTAGAGTTACACCAAAATAAGAAAATTGCTAAAGTGAAATCCAGTGAAAATCAAATGTTGTAAAAATTTAAATTTAAAATGCTTATAAAAATTTAATTTTAATTTCCGGTGGAAATTTTTTTTGTGATAAAGATTAACAAACTTGTAAGGAATCTTGTATTAAATTTTCAAATCTTAGATTTAAAACAAATTTTTTTTATTAATTTCTATCTTAAAATAATTTGCGAATTTTCGTGATTTTTACGTATTTTGTAAAAAATTTAAACTTTGAATGCTTATAAAAAAAAATTGTAACTATGAATTTATTTTATTTTTCAACTGCTATTGTAAAAATATGTTAAGAGTATTGTATTAAATTTTCAAGCTTTTCTACCCAACAAATACATTTTTATCGATATTAGCTTACAAAAAATTAATAATGATCGAAAATTGCATATGCCTATGAATAGTTCAACTTAAGTCAAAATTTTTTGAAAATTGCGTGGTGGATTGAATATACTTATATAAACATTCGGTGAAAATTTCATGTATCTATGGTCATTTTTTTAAAAGTTACATCAAAAACCAAAATTGATTTTGTCGAAAATTGATTGTGCGTAAAATTTCCCGTTTTTCCCTTAATTTTAATTTTGTTTATCCCGATTATTTAGAAAAATATTAAGTATTTTTTACTTTTGACCCCCCAAAGTACCAACTAAATTCACTTTCTGATCGACCGAGGTACTGAAGTCAAAAATCGAAGCACTTTTACTGCCCCAAAACGTGATGACAGACACAAAAAAAAACACACATACATCATGGTAAAATCAATACATTCATCGCTCCGCTCAGAATCTAAAATGGGGTGGAGGGAGGTGATGGAAATCCCTTGATATACGATGTCATACTATATTTTAAGCACTGTCTTTATGTACATACCTAACCATGATTATTATTTATTAGACCAATAATGACATGATGGATTTGGAGTATCATTCGAAAAAATCTTGCAGTAAGTTCAAACAAAAATTATTTAACGTCTTATTATATTTATAATATAAATATACTTTAACGAAGGTGAAAATATGAATAGATCCAAAATGAACGAGCATAGAAAAGAAATCAGGTAAGACAGTACAATATACATAATTTTTTATTAAAATAATTATTTGTTTAGTCATTTAGGTAAGTGCCTATGTACAAAACTGTACTAATTACTAATTACCTAACTAGTTAAAGAGTAAAATCACATAAATGTTAAGTTATGCTTTTCAATAACTTTAACTTAATAAAATAAAAAATGTATAATATTTAAAAAGAACAAGTGAAGTAAATTATTAAATTATAATTGCTCATGGTTATCTCATAAATATTTTTAATTTTACTTAATTAAGTATTTTGCAATAGCTTAAGTTAATTCTAAAAGGTTATTTATACATTTATATTTACCATTATAAAGAGGTAATTGTTTTCAATTAATATATGAAAATTTTCAAAAATTGGCTTACAAAAGTATTTATGAAATATATTACTTACCTGCAATATACCACTAAGCCCTCGTGGAAGGCGATTGTATAGTACAGCCAGTACAGGTCAACTTCAAACAAAAGAAGAAGATCAACAGCTGACTACAACTTAAAAAAAAAATGTTTTATAAAATGTTTAGGTAGATGAATATTGTAATTTATCAGTTGTGTATTTATTTTAGATCTGTCTATCTTTTCTACAAATGGTAAAAAAATATAATTCTAAGATGTTCTCATCATTAGGTTACACCAAAACTCTACTGTTTTCCAGTTAATACAAAATATAAGGGCGATGAGTAATTAAAAAAAGTAATTTTTACTTAAAATTAATATTTTCTTAAAACAATATTATGTACTTAACTTAGTTACTTAAATTTATTTAGAATTTAGAATAACTTTATCTTGACTCAAATTAAATGGTTATTAGGTACCCAACTGTATCTATATAGTACATTATAGGTACATTATCTAGTTTTACAATCCACAAGTGACTTGTAAATTTATTGATTTATTGTCAAACCCATTAAAAGTGTAATTAGTATAAAACTTTATAAACTTACGTACGTTTACTTCTTTAAGCGATCGAAAAAAAATAATAGAATCTTTAAAAAAGAAAGATGCATGTTTGGATAATGATGAGTACAAAAATATGGAAGTTACATAAAAAAAAACTGGAAAAAATATTAATGCCACGTTCAAAGTGGAAGCACATCATTATAAGTGCTGTAAACCTAAGTTAAATAATAGTATGTATATTTTTAATTTAACATTGTAATTTTAATCCTTTTAACAATTTAACAAATTGTTTATGTAAAAGGCAGCAGTACTAGTGAATCAATAAAAACAAGCAGGTAATCATAAGGTATTTTTATAAATTAATGTATACACTATTCATATTTAGCCATACCTATTTTAAATTATTGTTATGTTAGTGATGAAGATTCTATAATTAATAAAGAAAAAGACATGAAAGTTCCTGTCGTACAAGAAGATTCAGGTGAAGAACCAAAGAAAATAAATCCGAAGATTAAAGCTCATTTACATTTGAATGTGTATCATTGCGAATGTGGTATGCCTGGCTGTATGTTAAGCCCAAGCTGGTAAAATCATTAAGTTTCAACATTTTAGTTTGCGTTTATCAGTATTTAATATTGATATCTAGTTAATATACTTTTATGAAGATTAAAATATATTAAACCGATTTATTGTCATTGAAAATTGCTTTTAAATTACATTTTACGCATAAATATATAAATACTTAATGATAGTATTAATTTTATTGTCTATATTCTATAGTGTAGGCAACGTTAACGCAAATAGAGATGATGATATGAAGGGCGTGCTAAAATTATTGTAGGTATACTTAACTATTTAGTCATTTTTTCTAAAAGTTTGATGAAAGGTCCTATGGGTAAACTGAGCTCATGTTTGTCTTTATAAAAACTACACTTTGGCTGCAAGACGATATGTTGACGTTAATACTGTTTTGAATCCAGTTACGACCCAACACCTATACCAATCAAACATTAATGCATTACCAATAATCAATAATATACCATACATGATACATTATTCATAACGAAAAATGTACAGGTTTAAGGTTCTTGGAAAATCTTAAATATTCCATTGATATTAATTGATAATATTCTATTTAAAAAAAATTATACGATTTTATAATACACTACCAAACTAAAAACTTCCAGCAACTGGCCGGTGCCACTATATTATAATAATTCTCGGATGCGTGACCACCCGGATTCTTAGTGGCAAATCGCAAATCCTTGCCACTCATACACGTCGTGTTTGAACCAACCGTATCAACCATACCAACAGTACCAACTGTAACCACTACAATAACTAATGACCATAGCTGTCGGGCTGTAGATCAAAAAAAAAAAAAAATCGGAAATTTTAGGCTACTTAAGTACCGGTAAAAACGACTGATTTTTCGGAGATTGTAACTGCTGAACCAACACAAGATTTCATAGATAATCCCACTGCAGACTTAACCGTGGAATTTCCACAATAACTACCCCAACTAGTACGTCAGAGGTCATTGAAATTAGTCGTGAGTGATGCTGGGGTAAAAGAGCACCGGGGAATCACGATCGACAAGTCATCGTCTCATCGATCACTCTTGACGAGTGAAGATACGACTCTGGCACATCAGCCGAATCCTCTTTTGAATGTTGCTAGTTACTACAATTTCAAAATGTCGAGGGATGTCTTCACCGTCGACTACAAAGTCCGTAGAGTCGGAAATCGGAATTATGTAGATTATAGCCACTATTACATTCTTATAGACCTTTTACACTCCTTTATCTTTTCAGTTTCAAAGTCTCGCCATGCGATACCATATATAGGAATATACCATATCAAAAAGGCCATATTCTCCTCTTTATCCTTTTTTACCTCCACTATTTTAATAATGCTTCTATCACGCAATCTGCTATTACAGATTTTGATTTAATTAATTAACCATGGTTTTTGTAAGAAACTTATTTTTATATTATTTTTTTCCATAGTTCCATTCACCAGTATATTATTTGCTTGTAGGTATCTGATAAGTGATTGGTATCACATTTCATATTTTTAATTTTTTTACGAATATGATATCAATATTATATTTCTCAACTTTTATAAAAACCGCGCGTTAATATTTAATTAAACATCTTTACAAAAATACATATGGAGAAGACTAGAGCCGTTTTTGTTTTTTAATCTCTTGGGTACGCACGGCCTAGCTCTTGTATTGGCGTATTGCGCAAATGCTAACCAAGTATTAATAACTGAACATATTAATACATGGATAAATATAAACTTGTCTTAAGCTTTTAGTAAATTGCTAATTATAAATAATAATTCTGTAAAACACAGGAGGAATATATGCAACGAAGTAAAAATGAGAGACACTGTTGGAGATGCAATTAAATACAATATATCTTTGAGAAATTACTATAAGAGGCTTTACGATGGGACCACATATCAACTTCGTAGAAATCTACAACTACTCTGATTCTATTGCGTTATTAGTTCTTATCTTAACAATATGTTGTGGTGCAGTGACGTAATTAGCAGCAAATGTTTGGGGTAGCGAACACTTTTATATGCTTCACCTTCTCCAATAAGCATAATGGGTGGGTACCACTTACACAAAACTTCCTTCTAAATAATTATAAAAATCATTATAATATTTACAGTTCCATAACACGAAAATTCACAAATAAAGTTTTTTTTCCCTGATAACTGATTAAATAAAGGTAAATATTAAATAAATAGTAAATACACGCTGACGCGGATTATTTTTATTATATGATGTAAATATTTTTGGAGCAGCTAAATAATACTCTTGCGACCCCATAAACATTTTTGAGGTCACGACCGCTACCCCATAGTTACGCCACTGTTGTGTTGTATTATGTATAGAAAATCTACTAAAATAAGTTATAAGTTATGAAAGCAATTAGATATATTTAAAAAATAATAATTTTATACTATTATTGATCTTGAATTCAAAAGTTGCATATTGTATGGCACACATAAACATAATATGGACGAGCACACTGTATAATATCATATTATTATTATACTGTATATATTTTATTAATACATTGATTTAATCTATAACTATAAAATGCTTATGTATTTAACACCGAGTTAAAAATATTAAATAATCATCTGGAATTTTTCAACTGCCTTGTATATGTATAATTTTACACATTTTGAAATGAATAATCAGAACATTAAAAATACGAGAGAAATGAGTGATTGGGGAATATTTTCTGGGCAGTCGTCAACTATAAACCACTGAACTAGTAACACATCTTGACCCATGGGGCAGTAAACTATAAGAAACATGTATTATGTTACCTAGTAGTTATTTAATTTAAATTTAAGTTTAAAATAAATTATTAAATAAGTAACCAACTTTTTTGATTCTATCAACATAGTTAAAACCTATTAACATTACATTAAATAAATAAATAATAATATATTAAAATCTATTTAGTAATAATTTATTATGCACAAGGATTAAGCCGATTAAGGTGACCATCATACTATCCTATATTGTATCATAATAAAATTACCTTAACATCATGAACCAAGATAAGTTAATTTTAGTCAGTATACAATTTGTAAGCCTACATTTATTTTGAAATATGTATCTATGTAATCATTATTTCACAATGAAGGTTAACTGAAATTTGTATAAACAATATTTAAATGTATTTGAAACAAATAATCAGCACTACATTCATATTTTAGGGTCTAAAATGGCATTTTTTAATATGAGATCAATTATAACTAAACTTTTTTTAGATTGTTATTTTCTAGTGATGGGTTGAACCCTGATTTTGTAAATAGAACCAAACTTGAATCAAACTTTAAATTTTTTTTTTCAAACCCGAACCAAACCAAACCTAGAATCAATTTAAGTCGAACTCGAACTCAACATAATATGTACTATTCATTTTTAAAATATATATAAAATATTATCATTAATAAGTATATAATTTAAGGAATTATTTCTAAATAATCACTATCAATTTTTATTTAAAAAAAAATAATAAGCTATTCATATTTTGTAAGCCCAATGGCCTATGCTGCCGAGGGCTCTTTCCTAATTAAAAAAAAAAAAAAAAAAAAAAAAAAAAAAACTTTTGAATTATACAAATATTTGGTCTTTGGATTATGATGGCTATTAAGTCTAAAGTCCAGTTCAACAAATATTTTCAAGTTCAATTTCTAAACAGTAAAAGATGCTTGATAGTTCAGTTCAAATTTTGTTCATACCGAGTTCGAATTTCAAACCTAACCGAACATCAATAGTTTGGTTCGAGATTCAAACAGTTCGACCCACCACTATTATTTTCTAAATTATATAGCTATAGCTGAAAAAAGGTACTTGAAGCTTCTAGAGCACTTCTTCAGACCAAAATATATTCAAAACTAAGGCGGTACAAAAATAATAATAATAATAAATTGAAGGAATGCACATAACAAAATGACAATGGCGTATTTACTATCTCATTAATACTAATAAAATATAAGAAAAATTCATTTGAATTTTTAATAAATTTATTAATAAAATCAAATTAAAGAAATTATTAAAGTAGACTTTATACATACATTTATATAATTATTAATAAGTAAATAAATAGGTGCCTTAATACAGTGTATATATTATTATTTTAAATCATTTTGCTTATATATTTTTTCTTTACTAAATATTTAAAATAAATATTAGTTGAAATATGTTTAGAAACTTCATTCAGCTCCACCACTCTGAAAAAAATAATATTACTATAAATTAAAAGTACAAATTTTATTCATATGAACATACAGTAGCAATCAAACTTTACAATAACCATTGATTTTAGAAAATATAAATAAGACATAATATAGGAGTTTTCGATGACTGATATTGTCATCTGTCATACTGTCAGCTACTAGATTCACTGTATCCGTTTATATTGCGCTTAATAAAAATGAATATAGTAAATCCAGCAGCTGACAGCATAATTTTAGTCACTGAAAACGCTTATGTGATGGCTTATCGGTATATTACAAAATCAATGAAATAACTAAATAATGAAAAATATATCCAATTTATTTAATTAATTGATTTCTACTGTATCATAATTTGTTTTAATTTTCATACGTTAATAGCATTTATTTCAGCAACATCTATTATTACTCTTTTAAATTTTGTAGGTAGTTGATAGTCTTCCATTGTTTGTACTTCACTAATTGTGGAAGGTGACGGAGTTGAATCAGATTTATCTGTAATATAAATACTTTAAAATCTAATGGCCTTTTATCAATATATAAATTTTATAATATTTTAATTCTGGGTTGGATGAAATTGAACCAGAGGTACAACAGGTTGGATACCATTAATATTAGTAGTTTATTATGATGAATAAATTACAAATAACTAAATTTAAGCTGTAATTATCAACAAGTTTTTTATATAATCGTGAACAACCCTAAAACTTAAAAATCAGCTGACCAATATTGTCATAATAATGAGTAAACAGCTTCTATTGGATTTTGTAGTGAACATTAAATTAGGCCAATATACTAAATAGGTACTACTGAATTAAAGCCAACAAATGTTGAAGATTTGCCAAATTAAAACAAATAATAAAGTTAAGAATATTACTAAAGAAAATTAAATATAAATATCACTAGGGGCAGTTACAATTTACATACATTTCCCTGAAAAATATTTAATTAATTAAAAATAATTTGTTATGAAATATAACAATTGTTTGCAAAAGTAAAAAAAAAAAGACTAAAGGTATTTTACTCTAAGCAATCTCAATAGTACATACATAGATTTGATATGGATATCTAAAAATTGATTATCAATAATGATTATTATTAATAATGTCATTAAAAAAAACTCTTCATACTTATCTCTGGGACACCATATCGAAACTGGATTAATGGCCGATGAGGTTTTACTGTCTAAAAATCAATAAAAGACAAATTTAGAATTAGATGCTATACATTCATTAACAGGATTAAAAACATAATGCTTTAATACAAGGGTAGAATGTTAATTATTAATTAATGTTACCCGTGTGTAAAATTTATTTTACAATTAGTAAGAAAATCACGAGCTAAGATAGAATTTACAAATGCTGTTTGCTTGTAGATATATTGTTAAATTAATAAACCTTAAAGATAAGAACTTAAATAAACTAAATTATATATGAATATATATTTTAGTTTAAAATAAAATAAGGTAGGAGGTACATTCAAATTGTGACCCATGAAAAATTTATATTTTATTTTCAGTACTTTAATTACTTTACATCAAAAAGGTTGCCAATCCCTGCTTTTATATATTACTAAGGTAGCATAATATTAAAAATCTTTTTGAACACAAATTTATTTCAGAACACTTATGTACATCCCAAACTCTAATGTTAATTAAATTTGATAATTATGTATCTAATTATACAATTGGTTAACTTTTAATCAATAAGCAACATGCTATGAGGGCAGCAACCAATCCAACTATTTGATTTTGATTAGAATTCAAGATACATTTTTCGACTGATTTTGAGATTTGCCATTGGAATTATTTATGTGACAAGTCACAACAACATCGATATTAAACATATTATTGTAAAGTTCTTGCCCCCTATCAATAATATTCTTATGAACATTCTCGTCACACACTAAGAGTTGGTAGAAACGCACCTGATAAAACCGTACGATGGTTTTGGTGTTCATGATTGACGAAGTCGAAAAGTTAGTAGGAAAAAGTAGAATCAAAACGCGTTCAGTTCTAAACGTCTTAGCGAATATCACTATGGGAGACAAAGTTAAAACAATAATTTAAACGACGAATTGAGTAAAAAAAATACCAAAAAGCAGTAATATTTGACTATTATGAACGTCAGAACCTCAGAATGTCAGAAATTAGACTAGAAGATAAAAATTAAAAGTTAAAACTGTGAATTTTGATTGATATTTCATTATTATTTAATTTTATGAAATGATATATTAAATTTGTTGATAACAGTTATGCACGCTGCACTGCTAATCAGCTGCTACTTACTTGGTTACTTAGCAGCTGATTTTTAGGACCGCATTATAATAATTTATAAGATAAATATAATATCATATATTGTGGTGTAAACCATGGTTAAAGATAAGACCAAAGAACAATATTGTTACCATCTTATATTTTGAAGAAATAAATACGTGGTGGCAATCAAGATATGCATTATCATTAAATATAATTTATGTAAACATTCGCGTAGTCGGCAACCGACAATTGCCAGTTGCCACATTCACTCTAAGCGTCTAAGCTTTACGACACTTTTGACTAACTAGTTAGTAGTTAGTGACTGTAGCTGTGTCTTCGTAGACAGTGGAGTTTTCGATTTTACTTTGACAGTTCATGGAATTTGAAGAGATGACGCTTGTGTTTTGAATATTTTCGTCCAACTATCCTCTTGTACCAGACTATGTCAGATGTCTCCTCCGCCGGATTGTCGGTGTTTCGACAAATGGTCCAAGATCGAGATAAATCTATAGCCGAACCTCAGTAAGCTACTATTACTATAAGTCAAGTACAAGTGGTAGTAGGTAATTTAATGACCGACCAAAAAGAAGAAATAGATCTAGAAATACAAGTAGAAACAATGCAGACCAATCACAGCCGCAACTCTTCTCTGAAAGTGATCACTTTGGTGACGCTAACCCTTCAAAATGCTATGGTTGCGCTTAGCATGCGCTATGCACGGACCAGGCCTGGAGACATGTTCATATCATCTACCGCTGTCGTCATGGCTGAAGTGGTAAAACTCTCCGTTTGTCTGGTACTAGTATATCGAACAGAGTCCATCTCATGGAAACATTTTATATCAATACTAAATAATACAATTATTAAACAACCGATAGACACGCTGAAAGTTTGTATTCCATCTTTAGTATATTTAGTACAAAATAATTTACTGTACGTTTCAACTTCAAATTTAGATGCAGCTACTTATCAAGTCACATATCAACTTAAAATATTTACAACTGCCGTGTTTTCTGTGTTAATATTGAAACGTAAACTATTGCGACATCAATGGATTGCATTAGGAATTTTGATTTTAGGTGTCATTCTTGTTCAGCTAAATAATTCAACTGACAAAACTCAAAAAACTTACCCTGATCAAAATCGAATAGTTGGATTAGTTGCTGCTCTCATCGCTTGTTGCTTGTCTGGATTTGCTGGAGTTTATTTTGAAAAAATACTGAAAGGAGCTGAAATATCTATATGGATGCGGAATATCCAATTGAGTTTTGTTTCTATTCCATTAGGTTTTATTATGTGTTTTGTTACAGACTGGAATAAAATTAACGATAAAGGCTTTTTTTTTGGTTATGACCTTTATATAGCCTATTTGATAAGCTTACAAGCAGCTGGAGGACTTATTGTAGCAATGGTTGTAAAATATGCTGATAATATATTAAAAGGATTTGCTACATCTTTAGCAATTATTGTAGCATGTGTTTTCTCAATGTATTTCTTCGATTTTACTATAAGTATTCAGTTTGTTGTAGGTACAATACTTGTTATGTGTTCAATATTTTTGTATAGTTATACCAAACAAAAAAAATCACCAAACCTAAATACCACACAAAGAGCATAAAATTATATACTAAAATCATGATAATGTTTGTTATGAGCAATCAACATAAAAATATAAGAAAATTAATTTTTTATAATGTTTGTATATATTAATATATTATAAATTATAATCATCGACAGTTTATATAATTATTTATTATAACATTAACATATGTTTTGTTTAAAATTGTACAAACATAGTATTATAATTTATATTTTCTTTATCAAAAAACAATTTAACAAATTATATTATAATGTACTATAAATATTGTTTTTATTTTATTTTATTTTTTTGTGTACCTATATGGAACAATAATGATACTTCAACAATAATATCAATTAAAACTTGAGAGTAATATTATAAATTAAATATTAATTTAAAAAAATCTAATTTATAGAAAAATAATGTATTTCATTTGTTAATGCCTATACTTATTTACAAAAATTGTAATGTTATATCAACTACCTACCGAGTAATTACCAGATTATTATATAATATTATAGACATAAGTAAATATATTCACATAGGTATTTAAGTCATTACCTACTTATTAATTATTACTGTTATGTTATGAATTAAAAGTTATGCTTATGATTTACAAATGTATCTTTAAACCACATTTTTATTACTGTTTACTTTCTTCTGAATTTTTATATTTAACATTATAATTATTAATTTATGATTACTAACTTTATAATAAAATGAATATAAATATTATAATAGTTGTATTGTGTATTAATTGAAGAACTTCAATGATAAAATATATTATTTTCTCTATAAAGACAAAATAGAATGAAATTAATTACTGCATCAGTAGTGTATAATTCTTATGATCTATTAGACAACAAACATCATATTGTTTGGTACCTAGTGGAACAATATTTCTTAAATTAATTTAACGGAATCATGGACCTATTAACTTAGTTCATAGGTCTATGATTGGAATGCTGATAGTCAACAATGTATTAGTGTAAAAACATGAATATTGAAAAATAAAAATTGTTCTTTTATTAAATTTCTTATTACATACCATATATTTAATATGTATTCAATTTATTCATAGACTATTCACAGTTGTTGTCTCACTAATTATAGCCTGTTTTATGTGAAACCTTTATTTAAATAAATTTTTATGAGCATTTGAAATTTAAATTTCTACAACATTGGATTTTCACTGGATTTCACATTTAGCGATTTTCTTATTTTGGTGTAACTCTAAAACAAATGACCGCAGATACTTGAAATTTTCACTGAATATTTATCTAGGCATTTTATATATTTGATATAATTTTCAAAATATTTAGATTTGTTTTAAGCTGTTTACTGACATTTTAATTTTTCAACTTTTTTGGTTTTTTTTTTCTATAAATATCGATAAAAATGTATTTGTTCGGTAGAAAATTTTGAAAATTTAATACAAGGCTTCTAAAACATTGTAACAATAGCAGTTGGAAAATATTAAAAATGTATAGACACGATTTTTTTTATAAGCATTTAAAGTTCAAATTTTGACTAAATACGTAAAAATTACGGCAATGTTCAAAATATCTTAGTTAAAAATTCATAAAAGTTTTTCTTTTTAAATCTAAGATTTGAAAATTAAATACACGGCTCCTTACATATTTTTACAGTAGCAATTTAAAAATAAAAGAAATATACAGGGTGTCCCGTGAGGATTTACCCATTGCGATATCTCCCGAAATAATGGTGATATCGAAATCCTGGTTTTGTAATAAGACTCACAGGGACAAGAATTACAATTATTTCATATTTTAATGTTTTGGTAAAAAATTAAAAAATATATTTTTTTATTTAATTATTTCCATAAAAAATAAAGATAGCCATTTTGTAGAATTTATTTTTCTGAAGATATTGACGTTTCAAAATTTTATTTTCATTAATTTCCTGATTTTTAATATTTTTTTTAGTTTCGAGAAAAATTGCGAAATTATTTAACACCGTAATGTTATCAAACATGTGACTCGCCACGCCGCGCGCATTCCCATACAACCGGCTGAATTATACCTTTCGTGTTCCTAATAGTTATAAATTATAATCATATTTTATTTCTTCAAAACTAGAAAAAATATTAAAAATCAGGAAATTAATGAAAATAAAATTTTGAAACGTCAATATTTTCAGAAAAATAAACTCTACAAAATGGCTATCTTTAATATTTTTGGAGATAATTAAATTAAAAAATATAGTTTTTACATTTTTTACAAAAACATTAAAATAAATTTAAAAATGAAATAATTGTAGTTCTTATCCCGGTGAATCTTATTGTAAAACCAGAATTTCGATATCTCAATTATTTCGTGAGATATCGCAATGGGTAAATCCTAGCAGGACACCCTGTGTAGTCACAATTTTTTTTTTATAAGCATTCAAAGTTTGAATTTTGACAACATAAAAAATTTTCTTTTTAAATCTAAATTTTGAACATTTTTAATAATCTATATTATAATACCTATATCCTAGACAGATAAACCGTTTTCACTCAGAATCGTTTTTCGTCAGTGGCGTATTTAGGTTTTTGTCATGGGGGGGGATATGACTTTTTACCGTTATCACTAACTTGAGGGGGGCTACGCCCCCCTCACCCCCCCCCCCCCCCCCCCAAGTTTCCAGGAATTATAAAAGCTTATTAATATTAAATATACTTTCTATGTTTGAGTAAAATCTCAAAACTGTAATTTATTAAATAAAATAATGATAATGATAAGACAATTGTGATTACATGCATCGAAACGACAGAGCGCATAGACCATAATACCATATGATACTAGAGTATGACCCGCCACCCGGTATAATCACTGACCACAGACCAGTGACCAGCGATACCAATGAGAATACTGTACAATAATATAATATTTTAATTCTTGCAAATGTAATCAATTATTGATAAAAAAAAAAAAAAATCATATTATTTTAAATAATAATCGTCAAATTATAACGAGTAACGACTATAATTAATTGTGTGTATACAGTCTATGGGGGGGGATTGATCCCCTTGATCCCCCCCCCGTAAATACGCCACTGTTTTTCGTATACAATGATATAATATAATTGGATTCAAAACTAACTCCATCCACTTGTAACCTACTGTACAGCAGAGCGACATCCACTTTCCTGCTTTTTTTTTAAGTTTGTTGTTTTATTTTCATATCAAGAGCTTTAGTAAGGAGTACTGAATAGGCAATAACAACAAAATCTATTTTTTAATATTATTATCCGTTTTCATCGTATTGTGACATAGTTGCGTAGAATATTGATCATTACTCATTTATGTGTGATAATGTAGTTCGAAGAATTATTGTGGAATGAAAATTACTCGTTTTCACATGCACATTGACACGAAGTCAACAATTTGATATAAATATATAATATATTAATATTATATCTTGTATTACTTCACTGTAGGATAGACAGTAGACACTACTAAAGTACTAACTACTAAATTGATCAATTTACATTCCTTCATATCGCTCCAATGATAAGATTTTAATGCTTCTCGTCCGAGCGATCATACAAACAATTTGTTTCCATTAATTAAATGTTCGTCTAAAGACCCTTTGTATGTATCTACAACTTACAAGCTATACAAATATTTAACATTCTTAAAAAAAAAAAATGTATTGTATATTTGTATGTTTAAAGGATTGTTCGAAAACGGTCAGTATGATCCGAAGAATACAAAACGAAAAATCCAAATATGTTCGAAATCTAAATATTAAGATTGATAAAAAATTAAAATTTAAGTAGGCATTTTTAGCATGAAAAACAGTCCGTTTTGAATTTACAAATTATAATGCACTGTAATCTGTAATAATTAAAACCAGACATTTTTTCTATGAATTGATATTATTTTCAATATTGTATGCATGAACAGTTGTCCTCGCACAGACACTCGAGTACAATCGCCAAATCGCATTTGTTAATCATGGCACAGATTATAATAATCTGAAGTAGGTACCTACGCTTATTTAAATATTTATTTCATGAAATCCAATGTTTCCCAAACTTTTTTTACTCAACGCCCCTTTTAGATTTCAAAAATTTCACACCATCTCCAATCAATTTTTTAAAAAGATTTACGTTTCATTTTTTAATAAGCTGTCTAATTAAAGAAAAAATATATTTTAACGCTACAATTTAGTTAATTTTAAATTTAAATACTTACCTACTAATAATATGAATTAAATAATTGAATTTTGATTTTATTGAATTAACTAATATAAAATAATAACACATATAAGATACTTAGGTGACTAATGACTGCCCCGAGGTTAATGGTTTCCTACTAACGGAATATTATAACTGGCACAACAGATGACAGCATTAGTCTTATCTCCACTTTCACATATTTCTGATATGTTTCTTGATTTGGTGAGAAGTTGTTGAACCGCATTAAATCGTTTTTCTATAAAATAATATAATCATATTATCTACATAATTCTGTTTATTTCTGTATATTATTACATTTGGTATTTTAAATTATTTTTTTATTCTACGCAGCTATAGAGTCATTACAGTCAGTTATAAACAATTAAAATGCAAATGATGGATGATCACCCCCTCAGAAAAAGAAAACCACTCCATCAAAAATAAAAATGTCAAAAATGGGGCGGTCGCCAAATTAATTACATTGTCATCTGTCAATCTGTGATCCGAGTAGTAAGCACAGCGTCATCTACCGCCGTATTTTTATTCTCGCATATAGGGAGCAAAAATCAACTGTAACTGTTGCACACTCTAGCCGCTAGATAGCGCGTTCTCTTACGATTTTTATTTATTATTTTACAAACAAATTACGGATTTCTTATGTCAATCTCGGGATTCGGACTCTGTTGTCCACGATAATCTAAATCAGCGGTTCTCAAACTGCGCATTAGGCCACTCTAGGGGCATCACGAGTTCTTTCTAAGGACACAGAGGTGTTTAGTTCATAATAAATAATTTAAAGTGAATAGAATGCTTTTTTTCAAAAATTAGTTAGATTTATTAGTTTAATATGAACTATTAAACTGTATAATATAGGTACACTATAGATATTATGATCATGATAACAAGTTTATAACTTTATGAGAAATAGAGGTCATAATATTACGATTTGAAGTACACAATTAAAGGTAAATTGAGAATGAGCAAGTTTGATCAATACAAATCCTGAATAACACATAAATGCTTTATAATAGATTTACAGGTTGTATTCAAAATTAAAACTTATAATATAGTCAGTATAATCACGGTTATTGGGTTATTCTATACAAAGTTTTTTTTATTATTTTCCGAAATAAAAAGAACATAATATAATGTGTACAATATAATTGTATATATTGTAATCATTTAATGAAACCAGCAATGAACATATCAACGGGTTTCAACGAGAACTTCAGTGAAGACAATAATATATATATATTATTCTAAATTTCTAAACGTGTTCAATATAATCGGCCTAGATTTTTCGCTTTTTGTCGTCGATAGTGAATGGATCTGTTTCAGAATATTTCCATACATACATTTTTTTTTTATCGTTTGGTCAACTTTTGAGAGTTTGTCGTGTTCTCAATTTGTAAGTAAGGCGCATGATATTGTTCATTTACTATTCAAATATTAGTTATATAGTAATAATATATGTTATCTATGACATAGGTACTTTCCTGTTATACGAGACTACGGCTATTTTCGCAACTACCACCCAAGACTACCTCTGTTATTGCGACTACCACAATTAGCTGAATGATATCCATAGGCTGCGTTTTAGCGTCGCAAATACATTATATAAATATAAAATAATGAGTTTTTTTATTCAAATTTTTTAATTTAATAATTCGTATGTGTGTCCATCATTCATTACTATTTTATTTGTGGATTTATTATTTTTACATTTAATATTTAATATTATATAATATCATTTTACCATTATTTATCGTGTTTGGTGACAACATTAATATTATTTTTTTTTTCTATTTATATTACATAATTTTAATATGTGGCCATATTTTTTAACTATTTTATTTTTGTATTTATCATTTTTACATTTACGCCAAGTATAGTGCTAGTCTGCTGTAGCACCTCTGGCGTGCGCTGTGAAAAATATATATTACAAATGATTTCAATATTTTCTTTTTCTTTCTATACATATAAATACAATTCGAATGTGGCCATCTCCGCAATACCTAGGTTAGGAGTATATACAGGATCGGTATATATCTTATACCTATAGTTATATACCTTTTAGTTATATATCTACAAGTTTACATAATTTTAAGACGTTTAATATCTTTAATTTAACGAGTAGTAAGTTAATACTTGCAGCCTAACTTGAGATAAAAAAAAGTTTAATGTTTAGAAAACATAATAATATTTATTGCTTATATAAGTATGTAGATAAGTATTTATTCTAAATTAATAATTCATACAATCATAATTCATAAGTATCGCAAGTATTTTGTATGATATTCTAAATATCTATACTTAAAATTAATAGTAAATATTATTAAGTATTACGTATAGTGAATCTTATCGATGACAAATCTACTTTCCTTTTTACATCTTCAAGTTGCGTCTATGATAACTTAGGTCGATATTAATAGAACATAAGAAAAACGTGTTGGAACCTTGGTTGGTGCTCGAATGGTTCTATAATATTTTAAATAATAAAAAATGAAAAGAAAATACATATATATTGTATATAAACAGTACATATTATATACATATGGAACACATTTTATATAATGTAAAACTATATGGTGTGCACGCTGACGTGAGCAAACAAAATTAAATGTTCACGTATTATTGGTTTTTGGCGTGTGTGTATAAACTGTATACTGTATATATATGACATTATAAATGTAATATGCAAATCAAATATTATATACTGCTAAGTATTCAATAGTTCAATACTTATTCTTGTTGAATTCATGGGATTCTGACTGAGAGTCACTGCAGGTGTCACGTCGATTACGATTTTTTAACACAATTGTTATTCATGAATCATGATAATAAATTGCAATAAATGTATAATATTTATATTATATTATATACACACTCTAACTTACATGATAATGCAGATTGGCAGTTTTATAAAATATGTGTCATGTGTGTGGAATGTGGATTAGTTTTGAATACAGAATCAAAAATTTACATCTATAGGTATACTAACTGAAACCGATTAGAATGCGGGTATTTTATTGTTTCGAGTTGAACATAGTATTCGCCACTTAAATATAAAATGTATATTAATTGAAAAATTACATATTTTTAGTCAAGCAGACAAGGTGATTGAAAATAGGTAGATGATTACGAAGTTGAATAGTTAAACATGTTCATTTAACAGGTTAACGTAGCATATATTTCATGTAATTTTTTTTTCATTTTTATAAGAAATATAAATATAATAAATATAAATAATATTATATTATTATATAAATATAATATGCCTTGAGGCATAATAAGAATATGGGCTAATTTACAGTGACACGAATGAGTTGTTAGAAGAAGCCTGCAACCTGTAGTGACACTTCTTATTGACTTTTATATTTATTTTTTAACTTATTTTTAACCATTCGTTTTTTAGTTGTTAAGGAGATCTCTGTACCATTTTACTTTTAGTCAAGCTAATGATGAGAATTACCAGGAATTTCGCTAATTCACGGATTAATGGATTTGTGTGGGCTAGAGATGATCATGAAAACGCATATAGAATAATTTTGCTTCTTCTTGGACGGCTTTTAGACGGAGATCGGTGTGGAGGGTGTGATTTGATATGTACGGGGGAGAATTAGTAATTTTTCTTAAAGTAATATTTTAAAACGTTTCGATTTTTTTAAGATTTGACATTTTGACATTACCCCATAGTTGTATACCGTAGGTCCAATTCGTGTAAATAAAATATAAAAATCTAGTATTAACATTATATTAATTATAATATTTATATTATATAATTTTATATTTCTTAACTATTCGTGTATAACCAACTTATCTTAGATATTGTGAATATGTAACTGCCGTCTGCCAACTGTGGTTATTGAACACATAATGTGGAACCAAATCTATATGTTATATTACATAAGGATAAGGTAGTAGCCAGTATAGGTATACCTTCAGTCTACAGATAAATGCATGAAATTATGATATAAGAGGAACAAAATATAAATGCCTATACCTACTTTAATTAACTTATACAATAATTAATAGCATTAGCATTTTATTAATATTATCGCATTGATTGAAAGTAGCTCTTTATACAATTCACAGTTAATATCAAACAAGTACTCGTTGACAAAATTAACATTTAAATAAGTCAAGAGTTAAGACTCAGACTACTCAGAGATATATGAGCCTCGAATTTTAGAATAGCTTACTAATACTATCCAGACTCCAGTGGTATAGTTAAATATATTAGAGTAGTAATTTTGTTTATTATTTTCTAGGTTATTTTAAAAGTACTAGGAATACATTTTTTATATTTAATCCAACCGAAAATAACCAACTAAATCTAATTTTTTAAAGTTAATAATTAAATTATTTTTACCAACCCTAAAGTCAATGATAATCCGAAAAAAATACACATCACTCCTCTCAGAATATAAAATGAACAATATATGGCAATATAAAAATATTATCATTAAAATGAATTGTATTGTCTGTGTTTATATGTTAATTTTTCTTTAGCCAGTTATATATAATGTACATTATTATATTGTAGTATTTTATAAATTCATAATAACACCCTTAAAATTACTATTATACATATAAAACAGATAACGTTATTACCTTATTGAGGTTTAAAATGGTATACAATTTGATTATTAAAAATAATAATAATAACTTTATTTTTATTAAATTCGAAGCTTCGATAACAGGAGAATTTCCCTTGAATTACATACTTAATATTTCATTAATAAAATAATAGCATATTATATTTGATCTATAATATTTGTATTTTGTCTTCTAAGCATAACAATTTAATACAAAATAATGTATATATATATGGTTAAGATCAAAGGAATTATAAATGGATTTCAATACTCAAGTGAAATCCATTTCTATGTAATAAGTTGATAAAAACATGTTTTTATTTAATTAGAACTATTCTAAGAAATAAAATATAAGCTTCCACTATTTTCAATTAAACGCGTTTTGTTCTAAGTGAAATTATATACATGTAGTAAATAGTGATATTTGACCTATAAATTTAGAAGTATAGATCTTTTATCAAAACTATGCCTGTATGAATTAACTTTGATGGTTTATTCTATGAGAACTTTACAATATTGTCGAATTCTTACCATTATACCTAATTATAAGCTAATATTATTATAATTTTCAACGAAAACACAGACATTAAAATATCATAAATTCAAATATATACTTTGCATTATATTTATTATGATTTATCTACATTCTACTTACATATCTATAGCGAATATTCGGTCCTAGCATTGTCTATTGGTGAAGTTTTATATAAGATATAACATGGGTACCTAATTATTAATTATAATGGTTAACTGGTATCGGGTACAAAATATGTGGGTAAAAAATACAAAACATAACCGATTAGGTTGGTACCGATGATTGTCCAAGTTTATTATAATTTGTATCCTGCAGGGATCAAGGACATTACGTTTTATCTAGCCGAATACTGTAAAATCTACTGAAGTCTATGTACAACGCAAGTAGATAATATGACGTGTATTATTGTGTATTATATACATTTGACGACGGATATTCGAAAACTAGTAGTGTATATTGTTTTAAAGAGTTAAGTGTAATTGGTTTAAAACATATTGTAATAAACAGTTGTAAAATATTAAAAATATCAACAGAATAAGGAAGATCTTGAAAGATTGACTCACCTCGGTTCGATTAAAACTAGGACAACAACGCGGAATACGAAATGCAGATTTACAAGAAATTATACAAAGAACGCACCTATTATTATATAAGAGAAATAGTATTAAATTCACTATAAAATGTTAACAGCAATATAAATAACCACTTAATAGACATCGACAACAACGATTACTGGAATTTCGAGGTATATTTCTAAATGCTAAGCATATTATGCGAACCAATGCAGGGTACTGGGTAGGTTATAGATGTGTAATCAGATTCTGATGGTTATAGGATTATTGGGATGGGTGTTGTTATTATAGTTAAATCTGAAAAGTTTATTACCTACCTGATGACATATAAATCGCATAACCACACAATAAAACTAAAATCAATGTTTATTATGTTAATATGTTATGAAGAAGCACATGATTACATAATATTTCTGAATTATCAACTCGGCAGATATTACACGAAAATGCTCATAGCACATTTAAAACACATTAAATTTAATGTACAAGATGAATTAATTGAGAAATCATTTTTTATGCAACCTGCATACTGTGACGTCTGTAACATATTAAAAGTTTAAAAGTAGGTAGGTAGTACTAGGTACAATGGTGCACACCTAAATAATACCTACCTATAATAAAATAATATTAGATTCTGAACAAAGTGATTGAATGTATTGATATTACAATAATGTGTTTTTTTTTACTGTGTATACGATAAGCAGGTATGCCTGTGGTCTAAATAATACTTCAATTATAACTTCAGTGTTTTTTGGGGTGGGATAGACGGATAGTGAATCTAGTTGGTGTATTCGGGAAGTGAAAAATTAAAATTCTCAGTAGTTTTCAAAAGCATCTAGGAAAACAAAAAATAAATAAATAAGGAAAAATAGGAAATTTTACGCAAAATCGGTTTTCGACAAAATCGATTTCAGTTTTTGTATAACTACTAACTCTTAAAAAAAATAATGTAGAAATTCATAAAAGATTTATTTTTATTACATTTATTTATTTTTTATAATGCCAATATAACTTTTTTTCGTAAGATCAATAAAAGCTTGAGAATTTAACTAGGCACAATTTTTTTTATAAAATTTTGAAGTCCAAATTTCGACAACATTTATTAAATTTTTTTTTTCATGTTTTTGTATCGAAACGACCCCGAGGTCTTCATCGACGTCTTTTTCACTTTAGGAGGGGTAGAGTGCGGCGTGTAGCTCTTGTACCCCCTTCTCTAAGAAGAGAATATACACGTGTGTGGATATCACTCTCAGTGTAGTGGGTCCGGGGGGGGGGGAGTATAGTTTATTAAATTAAAAATACACTAATAATTATTTTACAGGGAATTAAAAATTACAAAATGACTAACTTTTATAGCTAAAGATTGGCATTTTAAACAAGGTTAGCATATCAATAGTTATTTCTATAACCAAAATATCCAAAAATTATACAGTTTTTTATCGATAAATTTCATGTATAAATTTGGACGAAACTTCATATTTATACTTGTAAGATTAAAAAATATTGGATACCTACTTGAAACTTTTAAAGTAGGTATATTATTTTACACAAATGTGATGATATGCAAATAATATTAATTTAACCTACTGCTTACCCCTGCCGTATTAGTATTAACAATATAAATATCATATAAAATATCATAGGTCGACAAATTGTATTTCGTACACATAAATTATTTATGACACCATCTACTACAATGGGCGTCAGTGACCCACTTGTAACTAAACTTCGCACTCATTGCACTTACCCGCTTTATTTTTATTTTTATCATCTTCATGATATTTAAAATATAATGTCAAACATTATTATGAATTATGATTTATAAAATATTTTTTTTCCTTGTTATTTGAATTATAATTAATATTTAATATAATTCTTGAAAGTCATAATATTTAATATTATAAATTATAAATTAAATTATAATATCATATATTATGATAAGTTATTTTTTCTTATATATAAATAATTTTGAGTCGTTATCACAGTCTTATGCTATAGCTAGGTGCTAATACTATACAATAAGTCAGTATTGAATATAATACATAGTAGCCAGTAGGTCATATAGTTAATCGTCTAATCACACTAAACATTAATTACAGTTCAGAACGGATCAAAATAGAGTCATTTGATTTTTAATACCAAACTATATAATAATTAATAATTATATTTTTTTTATTCTCTAAGTATTTTCGGTTAGGTATGTCTTATTACTCTCCATACAGACCTAAAATTAAAAACTATCTACGAGGAAGCCAAACACTCTTACAAAAGATTCCACAACCTAATTAAAAACCTTTCCTCCCTCTCAATCCCTGGCAGTCCTCCTAGACGACTAAAACGTAAATGGTGCAGAGACCTGTTACAAATTCCAATATAGAAAAGAAAAGAAAAATTAAAATTAAATATACAATAATTCATTTACTTTTTCATATATAACATGAAAATTAAAGTGTTATCATTGGGTGGCTTCTTTACTCACTTTGTATTTGTATACTCATGTAATCTGTACCTATCGTTATCATATATGCTTATTATGTCATCTGATATAGATTGAATATTACGACTTAAAAAAAAAAAAAAGGTATGTCTTATACGATTTTCATACACAATAATTCGAAATAATAATATTTTTTTTTATTTAAACATTTAGCTTCCGGTGATGGGTGACACGAATTTAAAGATTCTGAGCGTGCAAAAAAAATTAGCAATCAAAATTGGCAAATTATAATTTCAGAAAGGTACAGACAAAAGATTTGAAAGAAAACATTTCAGAAAGAAAAAATAAACAATTGTCTATGTAATACTTATGAAGTTGTGAATTATGATATCATCAGTAGGTCAGTTAGACCAATGCAATCTTTAACGGTGACATTGTTGTACAATATGAATAAACAAGCTTAAGTTTACAACCGGCCACTATATAATATGCGGAATATTAAATTCTGTATAATATTAAGATGAGAAGCCAAATTTTTGTAGTTGTCGTGGGTTTGTTTTTTTATTAATTATGTGAATTATGTCAATATAGGTCTATTATTGTTTATTATTGTCCTATTTTTTTTTTTTTTTTGGTTTTTAGGCGCTTGACATAGATTTCAACGACAGATTCGTTAGTAATTATTATTGACTACATTACAATGTGTGCCTACTCGGTGTACATTTTTCATCAGTCGACAGTCATCACATAGTAAACGTTTCGAGATAGATTTTGAATTAATTCATGTTCAAACACGTGAAAATCTATATAAGCGACTATTTATTTATCCGTGTATTTCGGGTACTTTTTTCTCCATTTGCACACAGCACAACGTATAGTTGTAGTAATTACGAATTACAAGTTACGGCGAGAGTCTGACGCGGTATTTTATTTTTGAATTCTAATAATGTAATACTTTAAATTCTGTGATAATAATATTATGTTATGTTTAAATAAGATATTATACATCATACCTAAGTATATCTTATTTAATTGTCGAGCTGTATTAGCCCATAGTACCTACTGAAAGCTATAAAAATAAAAATAAAAATATTATGTTTACCAACTATACACGAAGACGCAGTTATAATAATAATAATAATAATAAGTAATAATACTATAATATTTAGCTTAGCAAACGCAACGAAACGACTGCGATTACACTACGGAATGGCCCTCGAGTGGGGGGCGGAGAGGAGGAGCAATCGTGGCCGCGTATACTGCGGGCCGATTGTTCGGCGGAGTGGGGTTGAGAGGGCAAAGAAGGTTTTTACGGTTATGAGAAGACACCTGTTCGCTCAGATTCCTACTCGCTCAGGTTCAGTCTCCGGCGAAGACCTCGTGGCACGCATATTACATCGTTGTCAGTCATTTCGCGGCACCGGTTAGCGGTACTACTGCGGTTGTATTCGTGTGTGTACGTGTGCGTTATTGTGTTCACTACAGGTGACCCGCGTCTAAAACGGCGAACTAACTTCGCGAATTGTCTTTATTTTTCTCGATTTTGTTGTCGACGGTATTTGCATTGTTACCACCGACTCTGTCAAGCTATATCGCAACGAATCTTCTGTGCCTAACCTATATATACACCGCGCAACGGCCGTCGAGGACGGTCTGCCGGCCACTGCAGAATAGGTAAGTAAAAATCATTATAATATTATAATATTTAAAAAAAACAACAACAACAATGCTGACTTTCGATCGGTCAGAGAGAGAAGTATAAAATTTGAAACATCGAAAACCAATATTATAGGCTTTTTATGGATGTAGGAATTTTTATGTTTGAGTTACCAACAATACCGAGATAAATCAAGGTTCGAATCGCCGAGTAAAATCCACTGTAAAATTATTGAATACGCGCAGACGCGCCCACCCTTGCAGGCGGCAGCTGTCTTACACCCTCCAAGGGAGGACTCGTGGTTGTTTGTATTATATTTCATAAATAATGTGCTACTTACTACGCAGCAAACATTCCAGAAAACAACTCTGTCAACGACGACGCCATTATGACCAAATATTTTAGCCGCACCTAACCTACTCGTAGGTTGTATTTTGACGGCGATTGCAAAATTACATTTATTTGTTATTAATTTTTTTTTTTTTAGAACACAACCAAATATCTACGTCATTTCTGTATGTCATTCACGTTTAATAGACGATTGTCTACAGCAAACTGATATTGGCGTTTTGAATATTAAAATATTATTATTCCGGATAATATTTAGGTTAGGTAGTCGGTAAACTAAAGAATAAACATTAAACACGCATTTTTAAAAGTACATCATATATCAGTTGTTATTTGAATTAATGATATACTCAGTTAAAATCGTTTTCGTTAAAAAAAATTGTTCGTGATTCATCAGTAGACAGTAATTCATCAGCATATTCCGTCGAAAATATTTTGTTGACAGATGGACATTAATAGCCTATAGGTGATGTAATAAATAGGTAGATACTATAAGTAAGATATAAGATAAGATATTATAAGTAGATATCGACGTATTGTATTAGCAGTATTATGATTCTATAGTTCTATATATTATAATTATTACAGATAGTTAGGTATCTGCTGGCTACTACGCTTGTTGTGTAAACACGTTGGGAAACGTTGGTATACGAAGGTATTATTATCGACTTTATGTTGACTGTTTAGTTTTTATACTTTGTTTATTTGAACAAATTATTTAATGGAGGAAATAGTTGGTACTAGGTAGGTATATCCCATTCATTTATAAATATACAGCTTATCTGATAAACTTACTAGAATGATTTGATCATGTCCGTATTTTAACATGAGATACATTGAATCAGTTAAATAAATCAAACTTAGTATTTCGTACTGAGGAGTCAATTGCAATAATTTTATTTCAAATTTAAATATATAAATTGTTATCATCTTTTAATATTATATTTTAACCATTGACTATAATAATAATATAAATAGATATTTTAATAATTTAAAATCAATGTTTTTACTGATTATAATGCTTATAATACGTATCAATTGTTTACATATTACTTAATCGTTATCATCGAGTCATTTATAATTGTGTATGTCGATGGACAATTATAGTATTTTGTATAATATTTTGTATTATGTTAATTTGCTTAATGTTTTTAAATACCTACCTACATGAATATATTAGTTCACATTTTATTTAATGAATGGTTGATTGTACTTTAAAAAAAAAAAATTATAAATCATAAATCATTAACACTCACCATATTCATTGAATTAAATAACGCACACGTGGACGTGGTACACCTATATTATATTTTATGAAATAATGGATTCTAAAAAGACAATGGAAAAATCGTATGCAGAAAGTGAAATTTTGATCACTCGGATGAATAATGAGTAATGACCATAGATACATCATTATAATTTTAATTATTTACATCATTCATTCATTTAATGTTTTGAAATTTAATGAAAATGAAAGAGGACTTTTGAGATGTGTAACGTATAAATTATACAAATGATTTAACCATGATACACAGGTACACGTTCGTTTTTAAAAATATTTAAATGATATATTCTATTATTATTCATTGTCTAAAACTACACATTTGAAATAGAATATTCTTCACTACTACTCATATTATGGCTTACGACTCATAATGATTATAAATTATAATATACCATTATGATTAAAGGCTTATTTCATGATATAAATGTCTAGAAATGCATTGTTATTTCTTTTATTTTTGAACATCTATAATTATTATTTGACAAACATGTAATTTAAAAATCAGAAATATGAAAATAAATTAATATTTTACTCCCATATTTTTGTTATGAAAAAAATATATATATAATACATAAGTAGGTACATCTTGAATGCGTGACTTGACTTGCCCATTGAACATGTTTAGGAGCATCAGCGTGCTCTCCAAACCACCCATCATACTCTCCATTAAGAAATAAGTACCGCTGACATTAATTCCATTTCGAAAAGTAAGAAAATTTGTATTTTTAAAAAATAGTTTGTGTAATCGCCCACAAATTCGTAGCAATACTCAAATGGACTCGAGAAAAAACTAAGAATGTACTCATCTATGCTATGATATTAATAATTTATTGGCCATTAATAAAACTAAAAACTCTTGATTTTTTAATTATTATCGTAATTACATAGATAACGTTAACGGTGAAAATAAAAACTACATTCCTAATATAATTTGGCGCGCTTTGTCTGCATATATTTAAACATTAGGTGTGTGTGTACTCGGGTGGGTCACTAGTTGGTGGTTTCCAACTGCTGTTTACTATTTGTTTTTTTTTATAATGTTGCATTATTTTTTTAATACATACACTAAAGAAGTATTGTTAAAACTTATTGAACGCATGAATGAAGCTGATTGAAAACGACCCACATACAGACCACATGCATTGTTTGCAGTAGTTAGCCCATCGTGTATATTATAAAATAGTATATCATTCATTCACATTAAGCGCCCCAGGGAAACAATAATAATAGTACAACGGAGTCATTATTCCAAAATATGAGTCAATCCTACATTTCCTATTTTGAGTTATACCGAATTTGGTCATTTCTCCGTTTTCCATTGGAACCACCAAACACCTATACCAATAGGGTATATCATATAATTTTCAATGTTGTAGTTTTTAAAAAAAATAATTAAAAAAAAATATTTTAAACAAATAAATAATCAGCACTAAATAATTCTGGGAAATACCGTTTTTCGATTCGTTCTGTTAATTTTAATTGCATTTTTTCTCAAATTAAAAGCTTAAAATATGGATCTACATGAATAAAGTAAACAATAATAATGGTTTTCTTAGATCAATTGACAATTATAAATAGTGACTTTTTTCCGATACTCTGTATTATATGGAACACAGTTTAATCTGTATGAATGTATTTATAATAATTTAAGTTTAAATAGTAGTCTCAAAAACAGTTTATCATCAATCACCAAAAATTGTTATACATTCAACTAAATAACTAGATACAAATACATTATTATATTCATTTTTTATAGAAAAATTCATTAATAAGGAATAACTAACATACAACCATATTTTTTCTTTGATTTTTAGAAGACAAGTTTTCAAAAATTTAGAATAACTGAATAATATACATTAATAACCACTCTCTTTTCTATATAGAATAGTAAAAAAAAAAACATAATTTTTCTATTCATGTTATTCAACGCCAGATTTTTTGTAATTAATTTTTTTTTTACCATACGTATTATGTAAATAAATTAATTCAAATTTTGGTGTCTTCCCACGTTGCCGAAACCCAATTTGCCGATTCCCGATACACCGACTTATTAAAAAATTAATATAAATACAAATTTGTTATGTATAAATGGCTATTAATACATTCAATCAGTAAATATATTGTAATATATAAAATAAAAGTAAATATAAATAAAAAAAATTGTAAATTAATTGTTTTATTATATCGACATACTCTATTTAAAGAGATTTCTTCTGATTTCAATCTGAAAAAAATTTTAAATAGTTTAATTGTGTTCCGTATTTTATCTCAACCTTTTTCAGATTTTTAAACCATTCCATTTTTATTTCAATTTTTAATAAGCACTTTTCAATAATTATAGTTAAGTTCACTGTAAAAACAGCTGGAATGAACAATGAACTAAATTTACCAACCTATACCACATTTGGATTTTATATTTTTATGTGTGGAAAAACATTTAATTATTGAACTCATATCCATAACATACCATAATTTTATCGCTATCTTATCCGTTTTCGATAAAATCATTGTCAACTGTCGGCGAACTGGGAAAATTTAAACTTTATTAATAACTTGTCGGCGAAAAGAGAATATTTTAAAAATATTTTAAAACTGGTATATTTGTCAGCAAACTAAGTTTTCAACAAAGTGGATATGATCCCAATAATATGTATATTAAACTTCTGTCGAAAAATGAGACAACAAGTGAAGGTAGAATCAACATCGTTTGTGACACATCTGATCTAAATTGGCTGGTTTTATTTTTGTAAAATTTATAAATTTGACTGGGAGAACAACCCATTTATAAATCATTTAAATTAAATTGTTAATAAAATGTTTCCATTTTGCTTTTTATTATAATTTATTCAAAGTTGATTAATGTTAATTATTATGATACCAGTTCACCTTGGGCTATTATTTCTGTCTTATACGGTCTTATAATGTCTTATATGACAACCAACTCCAAACATCACGATTTTTTACAACGTTTGGTATTTATTTTTTAACATTTCAAGTTCATTTTTCGTGCCCTACGACTTTGTATATAAATTATGTTTGACTCGTTAACATTATAAATTTTAAAGGTTTTAAAGTGTTGTATGAAAACCGGATTTTAACGAAATGTTAGTGTGATCAATTGCGTGAAATACATACACATTTACCATTAATATTGACGATACATTTTAGCTAATTATCCAACTAATTATTCACGTGTATAGTTCAATTTATTTAAGATACGGTTCGCATTCAAACAAAACATTCATCTTGTACCTAATGGCTAATGAAATACCGTTTAAGTACCTAATCAATTTTAAAATTAAAGCAGTTTATTGCCGAATAACAATATTACCACAAACTGCTTTGATCAATGTTATATGGGCACAGCAGTATACGTTTATAATAACCAACATAATATTTAAGGAGTCACCACTGAGAGTCGTACACAATATTGGTTAATGGTTATGGATATAAAATAGTATTTATAATCAATGATAATATAAGGCGTATATTCATTAGTTATTATAGTTATTTGTTATATTAAATGTTGTTAAATGTTATTGTTGTGCGCATTTATATTACTGGTTTAATTTTATTCTTTAATCTGATATTCCAGTCAATTGCTTACAATTGAAATTTAAAAGGTTAATATCTCCTTGAGTGAATACTAGACGTATTACGTATAGTGAATACTCAAGAATCAGAGCATACCCCCCCCCCCCCAAAAAAAAAGACCTTTTAATGCAATGACAAAATTTCAAACATCATATCTCTAATATAATATTACGTATATCGATCTCTCGGGAGACACAAACAGCTGTGGTTAGAGATCGCTATTCTGCAGCTCGCAATGGAAGTAAATTATATAAAAAAATATCCCTTTATTTAAAATGTAATATATTACGCAGGATCTATAGCGCGTTCTGTGGCAGAGCTTTTTTATTAGTTAGCGTCGACGAGGCGTGTACGTTTGTGCTTTCCGTTCGCTTTTATAACAGTCATCTTTTAGTATAGATTATAAATCACAGCGCAAGGCCTTCGGGGGGGGGGGGGGGGACAATTAAAAATCGCCCGAAATCTACCTCGGTGGCGGCGTTCGTCGTCGTAGGTATAATTACAAATCGCGCCATGTTAGGAACGACTTATATTGGGTGTACCTACCTACCTACCTACTAATTCGTATAGGTAATACGACGCATAATATGTCTCTATGATAATAATATATCTATCGCGAGGTCTACTATATCTATCTATATCCCGTGCGTCTGCATCTCGGATCTTCGCCTCCACCGCAATCCTGACCATCGTCTCGATCGATTTACTTCTGCCCGGAGGGGAAAAGTCATCAATCAACACGCGCGAACCCCGGTCGATGGGGTGTTGGGGGAAGGGGGGAGCTGACGCGCATCAATCATCAGAAATAAAATAAACGAAAAAATCCGTCATCGGAGCGCGTTTTTGTTATTATCGTACGTATAAGACATGTCTTCTTCCCCTGAAGCACAGCATAGACAACACCCGAGGAACATACGAGGTATATGCGCCGCGATTGACATTCAAGGTCACGACGGGTGCAGCGGCGGCATATTTTTTTTTTTAGTGTTTTTTATCCCGGCCCGCCCGCCCGTTTTAATAATTTATATATAAACGAACCCATGCCATTTGCTCCTTGGCCATAAAATGATAATGCGTATTATACCTACCTATATGTATTATTATTATTATATAGCTGTACTCGTCGGACGGCCAGCCGAAACGCTTCACATAATAATATTATATTTTATCGCGCCTCGCCGCCGGCATAGGATCCCACGGGTCCGGCGGCGGTAGAGACTATTATTATTATTTGTCATTAGGGCTGGGGTTTATATGCGTTGTTGGTATGTCGTTTTTCTTCTACAAATTTGGTTAGTTATGTCCACAAATCGTCTCATATCGATACAAATCAAATAGTTTTTATTTTGCATAGTTTTGGATATTTTAAGTGTGTACCTATTGCATATTATTATAGCATATTTTGACAACAAACAAAATGAATTTTTATGGTATTTTTAAACGAAAGTGGTGAATAATGCATAAATATAAAAAATGCATTATGTATATTAAATTACAATTCTAATTTTAATTTCCAAAAATGGCAAAACTTTATGATTTTGTTAATGGCGAAAAACTGTATAAATGTATAAACATTTAAATGTGAGTGATAGTTTTATGGGCAATAGATGTGTGGCGATTTTTTTTTATGCAGGAGATTATATTTTTTGACTCCTGAAAATGGACCAATTATTTAGACGTGTAAGATGGTATATAGTATGTATAACAACTACAATGACTTCAAAACGTCATTACTCGCAGATTCATTTAATTACTATATTATTATTGGTTATTGGTTGATCGCGATTCCATCGGAGATCGTTCTCGACTCCTATTGCAGACGTGATCGTTTCGCGATTTCATAATAGCAAAACTCTATCTACTTAACTATGATTTTATGTAATGGAAAAGTAGGTATATATTCTGCGTGTAATGTCATTGTATTTATAGGTATGCAGGTATTCCTCCGTGGACAGAAAACAATACTCGTCGGCACGAATTTCCAAAATAAGAAATATCTCCTCTGACAACAACCCCCCGCTCTTGTACACGAAACCAATAATTATATAGTATTGTATCATACTATTTGGAATGGATTCTCATTTTCTTTTTGCTTCATAATATCAAATCACCACGGTACAGGAATGTAACCTGCATGCAGTGCACCTCACTCGTATTATATATTTATATACTATATATGCGTGTGTACGTGTCGTAGTCTACAGAAACTTATTTGTGCGTCATATTAATTCACTGGATCGACTATATTATGATAAACATTTTTTTTAAATTTACACGTTAAATATAACGTCATATAATATTAGGCAGTGGTAGGTGCAGTGTATTGGTCTGGTCGTATTTACAGCGTCTATTGCACAGGCTCACAACTACACTGCATCAGATAGGTATATAGTTAACCATGAGAACTGTTTCGTTGTTTTGTAACATATTATATTACCTATATAGACCACCTTCATACATACCTATGAGTTGGGTTATAATAGTAATAATAACGTCACAGACGAGAGCATAATTATTATATTATGAATATCTCTTGTGATAGTTGACCGTGTGCACTGCTGCTTATGGATATCTATACCTATTTAGTGCTGCAGTGTGGTCTTATTACATATTCAAACGATAACATCGACGAATATATACGCACTGCAATATTATTATAATTTCAGTATACCTGCAATATGCGTTTGATTAAAAATTAAAGTATTTAAATAACTCTATAAGTTCTCGAGTCGAACGACGATAAGGATAATGATCTATAATATTAAATTCGTACGTCGTTTACCGCAGTAATATTATGTAAAATACCATAAGTCCATGACAAAATCATATCTAAAATGGCAAGATATTTTATAGTTGCATAATACATATAATCATGTAATCATAATATTATGATATATCTATATTTCATATCTACGAGGATTAATAATTATGTGTTTACCGGTACACTATAGGTACCTCGTTTGTAAGTTTTTCTTTTTTTTTAACAGATTTTATTTGATATTTATTTATGTCCGTCTAATAAAATATGCTAGAGACTTGAGGCACCTCTCCTCGGCTGTGGGGCCGTATAGATAATAATTATTATATAGTTATACCTAGGTATACCAACATACCAGTAAAGCTGAATATTTTAGTGGTCATCAAAATAGTACGAATAGTTCTCAGCTTCACTGTTTTTAACGTCACCTATACCTATTTATATTGTACGACGTTAGTATTAAAATAACATAAAACTATGTATTAGAAAATTGTGTTGGTTTTTATATTCTCAGACTCCGAACGGATAGGGACGTGCGTTTATGTGCATATACCTATAATAGTGGTGCACAAAAATCTAAGTTTTGAAGTATAGTTTGACTTTGACAAAACGGGAAGGTTAAATTGGTCCGTCCGTGCACACCTGAGCGTATAATCGTGATTAAAGGTATATCTATGGGGAATATAGACAATTCCGTCATATTACTCATATTTCACGGATCCATTACACGAAAATCCTTGGAATTTACATTTACTGCACTATAGCATGTTATAATACTTGCGTGCATTATAATTTATAATGTCCTCTATATGATAATTCATTTATATTATTGTTTAGAACAATATTATTATAATTTATATAATAACACTTTTAGCGTAGTATAGAATTCACAGACTCATTTACGCGTTTTAGTCTCGTAATCTCCAACTGTTCATATTTTTTTTTCAAAACAAACATATTACATTATTGTACCTACAATAATCGCACGGTATTGCAGACAAATTACGTATATATATATAAATTCAGGTACTATATGTGGTGACCTATAAGTACCTATACTTATTTTTATAGGGCAGACCAACCCATGAACTCTAAGATATGATCTTATAGTTAACTGTGCTCACTTGTTTTTTTTTTTTTTTTGTATCCTAAACGATTACGATTTATAGTGATTAGTAAGTACACGTTTTACGTTTTAACGTTTAATAAACGCGCTTACTATAATAGTTGTAAATATTTTATTAGATTTTCTAAAGATAATTGTAAATATACCTATATTACAAATCAGTGTATTTAAACATAGGAGATCTAAATGTGAAGTTCAAACACTTCAAGTGTTATTATTATTCAGCGTTGACACATATATATTAATATAATATGCACATAGGTGGAATCGTATAATTTTAAATTATGGTCATATAGGTTTTGTTTTGCTTTCCTAGCTGTTTTTAGTTTTAACTTTAGTTATATTACAATTTTCAAGTTACCATATATTTTTTTTAATCATTAGATTTCGTTGAGTATTATTTATCAGTGCGTATATTCATTAAAATATTTATATATTATATATTCGTACAACTTTGATACAATTTAATAGCTATATACGTAATTGATAAAAAAATATTTAGCATGTCTCATTTTATAAAAAAAAAAAATGTACTCTAAGTTACGCCAGTGTTTGTGTATGTATATTTCATTTTTTATTTTATTTTTCTTATTCTTGTTACAGCTCCAGCAACTGTTAAACATTTAATATCAATATTACATATTATGAATGAATACATTGGTATTTCTAGATTGAGTTGTAGGTAAATACCAATATATTTACAAAATAAGATGATTTGTTGTCTTTAATTGTGCTTATATATACAATATTTTACTTCTTAATGTATACCTACCAATATATCAGTGTATGGGAAAAGTGTAACACCTACCTATGACTTTGCTCTGAATTAAGCTCCTATCTTTAGTCTGTTCACTATTGTACTAGGCATGCTAATTAACTATGATTATTATCAAAAAGTAAATTGTTAATTAGAAGATAAAATCATTAGAAGCTCGATTAAAACGTAAATAAACTTATTCGTAATAATATAAAAACGATTTTCATTCGCAAAATAGTTATAACTGTATGGTTGAGTTTTTTATATGTTTAATTGGAAATACAATATATATAAATGATTTTTTTATATACAATTAAGCGCGTGAATTGGCTGATAAATAGAAACCACCTAGCGGTGACACTTTTTGCTTTATACGAAACGTATAATTTTGTATAGGTAATACTTTATACATAATTTTATACGTTATATAAGATGAGCATTAAAATAAATGTCATATCTCGATTACAGGTAAATTATCATTTACAAGTTGAATAAAATAAATGTATTATTTTATTTGAATGTGCCAGCATTAACCTGTATTTGTTGTACAATAATATATTGTAATAAATATGCGTACGAATGGAAATTATAACACAAAAACAGATTATTATTATGAGACAAAACCCAGCAGTGGCGGTGCGTGTTGTAATCAGAGCGACGACATTACGTGATCTGGTGAAAGCGTGATTTACATCAACTTTAAATTAATTATTATCACAAAATGTGCTCTTCTTTTTTTTAATTGTAACGTGTGTACTGTGTAGTAAAATTATTATTTGATAACCATTATAAGACGAACTTTGAGGAAAACAAAATTTAAACACGTACCTACGTCAAATAATAAATTTATATATTATGTATAGGTACACATATTATTACACAAATATATAACTCCTTAATTTATGTATAATGTATATGTATATAAATGTGCGGACCTATGTGAAACAACTTGAGAAATAATTGCTTTAAATAAATTCACTTGAGGGCTTTCACTGGAAATGGATTCATTTTTTGTTTTGTTTTGTTAATCCTATTTCCGGTGTAAAAGAGTTGTAACGGTTACGTTTTTTATTTTTATTTTATTATAGTAGGTATACCCAATATAGCATACGTGGGATTTTGGTTTGTTAGCGTCAGAAGTCGGGTGAATAATGTGAAAAATCGCGAGGAAAAATGTGAAAAAACGAGAAGTCTTTTTATATAGGTATATATACTATTTACATTGCACATATATTTATAAGTGCCCAAAAAATATTCTGAATAACGATTCTTTAAGTGTAAAATTAATAGACTATAACAGACAACATTGAAATTCCTATTATTCAAGTTAACAGTCGGTACTCATGCAATTGAACACAATTTATGAATGTTTAACCTTATATTAAACTGTATTTTTTTTTTAACCCGTAACAATAAGACGTGTAGTTATTAGTCGATTTTTTTTATTCTCAGATTTTTTTCAATTTACTGGAGCGATGTACGTTTTTTATTTTTGTGATGTATGATGCATTACCATAATCTATACTATAATCCATAATATAATATATGTCAGTAGCCGTACGCTAAACGCAATATTATGTACCTAAAAACAACAATAATTGTGATCTATTTGTTTTTTGGGTCAAAATCCGCAGAAAAATGTCGATCGAAGGGAACCATATCAATTCCCTCCTTCTTACGAGAAGAGGAGACTGGAGTGATCTTTTGTTCTGTGCATACGAATTTCTTTGATGTTTACTATGTTTCTCGAACACGGCCGTGACCGATTGGAATTCCTCTGTTGAAGACAGCGTAATAGTTCATAAGTGTTCACAAATTATTACATCAACACCGAGTAGTGCACCGTCCACCTAGTTTAAAAATGTTTAATGCCGTTCGATTTAAATAATATTTCTAAAAAAAATTGATTTTGTGCATCAATGCGAAATATATTTGAATGGTACATTTTATAATTCATAGTGGTATATAGGACAGGTAGGTACTTAACAGATAAATGTGCAATTTATATGGGTATTGAATAATAAGATATTTTTAGTTATAAATATTTTGTGTTTTTTTATAGATATTATTATATTTTATATATTTATTTCAATTTTGTTGAATTTCTTATAAGGTTATGAAATTAATACTTATAATAGTTTTATCTAATAAGGTTAAAATATTTGAAATGTATTGCTTGAATTCTAAAAAAAAAAAATGTAAGTAAACGTGTAATTTGTACTTATGTTTATTGTTGAAGAGAAAAATTAAACCGTTGTGAGATAAAATTAAAATACAACTATATTAAGAATTATTTGAACCGATAATCCAGACATAGTAGTTTAAAAAAAGAATACCCCCACTTTCGTGTATACTAATATAGCTAATAGCATTAGAGGCATCTATTTTATTATTATTTTTTTTTTTTATGAAACGTCCGACGTCGTTCTGGTGACATTTAAAACTCTAAAGAATTTGTAACGAACTAACGAGTTTCTGCAGTGTCGTAAAATCGTTTTCATTCGAGACGATCGGGTTCGTTTTCATATGACTGCTGAACTGACTGTAAAAAATTATAAGATAAAAATACCTATATAAAACCTTGAGCAACGTTTTGTTGATTTATAGCGCACAAAAACCGCGGGCAATGTTTTTACACACCAGAACCGAACAGTTCTTGGCCACTCGTTGTTTATGTTGTTTAATTGGATTATCACTTTCATATCACATTATTAAAACGGCAATATTTTCGTGTCTAAACGTTTTCGGAAGGACTTCCTCCTCCTCACACGCACTTTCATCTAAAGTGATAAATACACGACGCATATGCTTAAATTTCAAGGTGACCGCAGTAACGGTATATTATTATGTACCTATAGGTATTATAGGCATCTATATTCTATATGTTAAACTGCCCAATGGTTCTTAAACGACAAAACCACAACGCTAAGCTTGTTTCTAAACGCCACGCATCGTGTCTGCATAATAATATAATATGTAATACATTATCAGCATAATATGTAGCACAATTAATAAGTACGTATATTACCTTTAAACATATATATATATATATATATGTAAGTGTAAAGAAAAAAAACATCGGCCGTCGGTTGTGGCACATTTCACGTCCGAATTTCCTATCGCAATCATTGTCGATTTATAAAACGTGAAAGTCACTCGAAAATTCGAAAAATGTGATACGTATACACACATATATATGAAATTTATATACAGGTATAATTATACGTAAGAGAAATAAGAAAAAATGGAAAAATTCGTTCGACGGAGACTTTTACGCAGGTATATTATAGAAGATACCTAGGTATACAGGAGGTATAAGGTATTTATTTTTAATATTATACCTACGACCTACCATCGAAACGATCAATTTTACGAGAATCGACATTAATACACAATCAATTCGTACTGCTGTTACCCGTTATTATATAGGCGTGTCCAGATTATTACATTTTTTTTTTCGCAAATCACATACAGTGAAGACGGTTTAGTTTATCATGTATAGGTATAATAGAAAAACCGAAATGAAGGCTGTTATTTTATGAAGGACGCCCGCAACCCACAAACACCCCATATACGTTAGTTTCGCATTCTTCTGCGAGCCGCGAAAAAGGTTGATTGTAAAAATAAAAATGTGCCAAAAACCAAAAAATAATTTTTTATCAAGTTAAATGATTAATAACTAATACTGGCTACTCACTATGGCGCTCCAGATTTTAGGAATTTTATAAATTGTTTCAACATGAATTAAATCCAGTTAAAATTATATGAGTATCATTACTATATTCATAATAAATTTAAGTAAAAAAAGTATAATAATAGGTACCTATAGATACATTATTATTTTCGAAATTTTAAATATATTATTAGAAAATTAAGAAATCAGTATATACGTACCTTTACATTATACATGTATATAGTATTATACATTGTGAATAAGATATTTTTTTTCTTTACAAAAAAGTCTGCCCCTTCCACCACCCGATATCTGTGGGCTGCTACGATCATGCGACTAACTAGTTAGTCCAGTAACCTGTAATCTCTTTGCCGCGTATTTTCGCACAAGTCCAAGGTAGGTGTAGGTATTTACGTATTCGTATTATTATCATGTGTCGATACATAGTACTCAATCTTATATACTCAACGCCAGTGGCTGTAATGTATGCTATTTAAGTGGCAACTCGGAAGCCGTCGTCGGACCGTTTATTAAAATCTGCCAAACGAAAACGGTCACCGACCAAACGTGTAATAATGTGTAATATGATAATACCAGGTCATTATTAGTGCAATAACAATATATGTATAACGATAATAATAATAATAATATAATATGTATATACACCGAAGCGAACGTAACGGGTTTCGCGTCCTTCCGATCGATCGACGCAAATCGGAAACGAAGATCGTCGACATTGATCGGTGCGCAAAACGTATAATATAATATTATGTTATAGGTAGATGTGTAAAAATATAAACTACTTAATAAATCTGCACACATCCCGTTCGACGGCGCGATGTATCATCCGGTGCGGCGGTGCTCGCGGTAATTCGTGACCTATATATTTATACGTCTGTACACACACACACACATATATATATATATATATATATTATAAATTATAGCAATAACATTGATACGAATATTACTATATTTTAGTATACCTATACTATAAGCTCTTGCAGTGTGGGTTGTATAAATTATAATATTATTTTAAATAAACACTCACGAGAACAACACCATCATATACGTGAATACGTCTCATCACTATCATGTTATAACGTTTTATATACTCATGTGCATTACGAATTTGTGGCATGTACGGATAGTTCCAACGAAATATATCCGTCGGGTCAGTGGACGAGTGCACGTTATATATTGGTAAATCGTACGTGACCGATTGAATACGACGTAAACTAAACGATTTCCGAATTTTATAAGAGCGATTCCATTCGATATAATATATCTGCTCAAATTATAGTAGACTTTTTTCTTTTGTAATAATAATTGATGGTTTATACGAGTTCCGTCAATCCAGTACCCCAAGTTCAAAATTTTTGTATGAGTTCACACTATCCAGGTTAGAGGTTAGGTGTCTATAAACGGGGTTTGAACAATCCTCCGAGAATTTTGCCTATATTTTTCTAGCTGGGGACTGGTTATAAACTTTGAATATTGCAGGTAGACGTCCATATAAGTACAGCAAGGCGTGTTTATGCACGTTACATACTATAATGGCCGTGTGTTATTGTCGACTCTAAAATTGTATTCTTCCCTAGGCACGCCCGCGTGTCAGTGTTTAACAATGTTTACATCGACGGTGAAACTTCAATAGAAATTGGGTATCCATCACACCTGCGAACAAACACGGATATTGTCGTTTTCCAATGCGGTTATAATTGTCGAGGACGTTGATCGTTTAAATACCGCAGTGTCTTTAATCATCGATCCAGTCGATGAGGTTTGTCGTTTAATGCGATGACGATAATATGAATACCAATAATCAAGACAAGGTCGCGATGCGTCGACTGCATAATAGATTATAGGAAAAACTTTGGTGAATAATAATTGAAGCCGACTAGAAACTAACACTTTGTGGCTTTTATATTATACACTGTATCGGAAAACGCTGCAGCACTGTTATCCATGAATTATAAGTTCAATAGTTTTTAGCGCTCTCTACGAGGTAACGTCGAAAATTCGTCTGCAAAAGCCAAAACATTAATAGATATGAGTAAATTCGAGTACTTGGACCGCACGCATTAGAGGATATTCACGAATAGAATATCGCGAAGACATAAGCAAATCGTTCGTTCATATATAGTGATCGCAGACAACGGTAGAGAAAATAACGTTTTTGCGCGTAAATTGATTTTCTCCGTGTTCAGTGGTATACAGTGTACAATACAAGTTCACATCGTTATATTTTCCGTCCGATAACGCGTTATTATTATTGTTTACGAGTGTATTATAATACAATATAATATTGTTATTATATTTTATGTATATTGCACTTACGCAGTTACGCGTGTGTCCGCAACCGTTCATTATAAATTGTTTAGAAAACGCATTTCCACCGACCAATCATATACCTAATACATAGTACGTATATAGGTACGGTTTCGATTAAACGACGAGAATCGTAATTCTCTGCTCGTCCGAAACCATAATATTCGTAATGTAATAATATATACATATATACATGGATGAGAGGTTAGAGATACATGTACAATACATAGTTTTCTATACAGAATATAACATGATCGCTCATATAGGTACACACACGACTCTTTTTTTTTATGATTTCATTAATATCGTTTATCGTGTACACATCATGTGTTATAGTTATAGGTATACGTCCCACGGCTCGTGCGGTGTCATATTATTACCATTATCGCTATATCCGATCGTAAAAGTCTACGTACGACTTAATTTATTAAAACACACGATAGATACGACCATCTAATGGGTACCTACATATTATACTGCTATATATTTATTATATTGCTTCAAAATATGTCGTATTTACAGACGACACATATATGGACACCGGCGGGATAAAAAAAGAAATCCTATTCTAACCTTGAAACCGATAAATATATATATTATATTGTAGTCATGTTTAATGATTTCATTATATAGATACTAGGCAGCACATGTACTTATCAATTATCATTCGGATGAATTTTCTACACGCGTGGTATTCTTTTCTTTTTTTTTTTTTCAAAAATTAACAGCAAACCGTTTGTCATTTATGTCAGCATAGGTAGGTACCTATATAATAGGATAAGTATTACCAACAGCAGTTCCTTCTCGGGTTCTCTATAAGTATGTATATATATAAGGTACCTATAAAACTCTACTTTCCGACTGCAGTTAAGTATAGGTATGTCATTATTTTGTAGTTAATTCGACTTTGCAACGGAGAATATTTTATAGAAAACTCGCAAAACACAAGAATAATATTATATTTTTCGACACAATTTAAAATTTCGGGTATCTGCAGCTGTTATCATTATATTAACTATATACTGCAATATTTCAATAACTGTATTTTATTGTTTTCAACTTTTGATTTTGCTGCCGGTACAATAAAGCGGTTGCATTATCGTCACCGGCGGCGAGTGTGATATCATAGTGAAATTGAATTTACCTGATTTTGATATCACTTTTGCTTTTCGGCTAATTTTTGGCGGGATAATCGAACGCCGGCAGTATCCAGCTTTCTCGGTGTTTCCGTTCTAAACAAGGGCATTCGAAACCTACGTCGAGTTCATTACCGGTCGAAGACACGAAACAATCGGTAGGTCCTATGGCACTGGACTTTCACTGTTTCCAACGGATTATATACATATATGCAACTAATCGAACATGTATACCCGTGTCAGAATATTTTGATTCTTACACAGTGCGGAGGAATTTATTGGTTTTAATATGTATTGGAAACTTTTTTTTTTTTTATATAAATTATTTAAAAGATACAGCATGATAATAATATAATATAGCGACGAACTTGAGGAATTCTGGAAGTATAATCAATTATATTATGCAAAATACCGTTTATTTATATTAAATAGAAAACTATAGATTACATTATGAACACATCGAATTACTAATTAATAAATACCGATGTGGTTATCAATAAATTTTTTAAATTTATCTTCGTTTAATGAGATAGTTAAAGATGTGAAGAATGTTTTCTTCATTGCTATCTGAATTCGTTCTATCTCACAAAATTTTTAATCACGTATTACAGTATTTACTCGTATATTGAATAAATAAATCAATAAATGAAAACAATAACTATACTGCAATCATGAATTACAGAAAGAGGTTTACAAACTATTGATCATTAGTTATTTTTATTTAGTATATCTGAAATTATTTTCCCTTTTTATTCGTAGATTGGTATCCCCTAAATATGCTCGTAGCTTAAATATTTGTAAAGAGGAATAATATACAGTCCCTTTATTTAGCTTGTTTTTAGGCCAAAGCTTGAAACCGTATAATATGTAGCATTGTCTGGCCAAGAACATTGTTCCATATATTTTTTATACAATGATAAACATAAATTATGAATTAAATTAAAATTGAAAATCATTGAGATAAAAATAGTGAAATATGAATTGTTATAATAATAATTCATAACTAGGTATAATAACTTAACTTTAAAATCTAATATACTGCAAATGATCGCACATTATTAATTACCTAAGTATTGTTGTCATCATTTCATGCATAAAACAAATAAAATAAATAATAGTTGGAGGTAAGTAGATGTGATTCAAGTATAAAAAATGTGTGGAAGAAATGGAAAGTACATTTCTTTTTTCTTAGAGGAAAATTAATTGTGTTCCCTCCCTAGCATATTTTTGTTTGATTTAATAATTTGTGTTTTCTTTGATGTATACACATTATATTCATGATGGACAATTAGTAACTGTCTAACCTTAAAATAAAGTTTTTTTCTTATAATATGATAAAAAACAAAAATATTTTCAATATACATTTCATATTGTTCAATTTGAAGGAAATGTCCTAGCGAAACTGAATACTAATATTCATATGTGTTTGTTAATATATTTCGGCGGTAAATAATTATAAATTTAAATGTTTATTTTAATTAATTAATGCCAAACAATAATTTAAAAAAAAAACACGATTAAATTATAGATGTACCTATTATGTTAAATATACTGTAAACTCCTGCCCTGTGTACATACAATGATAAAATAATAGTATTAAATGTTAAATTAAAATATATCATAATATAATATACCGGATTATTGAATTTTTATATTATATTTTTGATTTTGTTTTCTATTTACGAATTTATATAATTTAAATCGGTAATTCTAATGAGCATTGTCATGTTTAGAAAAATATTTAAAATGTTGAATTACGATTTTTCTTTACGAGACCGGCCGCGGCTGTTACATAAAGAAAAAACATATATTAGATAGTAGATATATAATATACCAGTATACACTTTACACTAAATATGAATACGTTAAATCGAATTATTTTCACCAATTTGTATCTTTATGCGTGACTGCTGTATAATTTTGAACTTATCGGACAATTACCGTTAATCAATCTTCGCGAATAGTAAAAAAAAAAATACGATAACCGGCTCATTTAGATAATATTTTAATATCTCTTACTCGGCATGCATAATAATATACACATGGCGATACATATTATAATATTGGTATACACGATAATACCGTAATAATAATGGTGCGATGGCCGGATGAATGCGAAAGTGGTTCGGCGACCCACACGATCTGGTTCGCCCCGAGGGTTGCACATGCAGCAGTTACAATAAGAGGAATTCTTGAGAAAGTGAAAACGCTGCCACTGATACACATTTAAATACCTGCAGCATATGATTAATTAACGAAAATCGAAAAAATTCATGTTTACACAGTACATATAATATATTATTGAATAATATGACGTTCATTTACGTGTCGGCAAGACCATAATATAATATTATGCATTTATGCTAATCGATAAAAAATATTATCTCCTTACGTAATTATATTTCCGCACTGGAGTGTTATACATTATTTTAAAACAAATTATTATAATATGATATCTTCATAACTTACAACAAGGAAATTCTATAAAACCAACCCTTATAAAAGTGATATGTTTGGACGGTCGTTGTTGTGATATGATAAATCATAAATTACAACTTAATTGATATAAATGAGAAAATAATGTTTTATTGTCAACCTTCCATCAATAACTATTTAAAATGTATAATACGATTGTATTGAATGAGATATGTCTTAATTCATAAACGATGCGAATATAGTAGGCGCGTTTGTCGTAATAATAATATATGTTATATGTTATATGTTCCTCGTTCGTCGTTGTGAAATAATATACACATTACTTAATTCGTAATCTTAAATCGTTTCCTTTTCAAATTGTTGGTCTGTCGTACCTATGTAACTTTCGACAATTAACTAAAATCGGTAACATGTGATGGTAAGTTATTTTATGAGTAATGACCGTGTGAGCGGACTCATTACAACGTGCTTTCAAAACCTTTTAACCAAAATATATATTACATACACAGAATATAATATTAAATAGATTTATATGTGTGTGAATTTTATTGATCGAACCATCATGTAAATTTACATCAATAAGAATGCGCATTATCATGGTACGTTGTGCATTAAACTCGTTCCATTATTCCATTTTAAAATATCATCGGTAAAATGTAAATATATTATAGGAAGGCAATAGCAGGTACAACCCATATTATAAATAATAGATGCCTGTATAATAGTTATGCCGATTGCTATAACGTCTGATGGCCCATTAAAATATGTTAGTTGCTCATGGTTGAGATTTAACAAAGAGAAAATGTCCAGCTAGAAAACACTAGTCGTTAATAAGTGCCGCACCTTTGTCGCGGCGGACTTCTATTGACATTTTAAAATGTTTAGAGGCGCAGCGCGTGTAGCGTATGTCTTTAAGAAATGAGGGACTATCTCTTTTCGCCGTGTTATAGCATGTGTATAGGACCAGGCCTCGATTCAATTCGGAGGAGCAACAAAATAATTCGTACCTACGCGCGCAGATAACAAACTACAGTTATACAATGTATGCAGAATAATATAGCGATCGTTTTTAAATACTATAATAACTAATAAGGCATGAAGTCGAGAAGTCATGTTCAGTTGAGAAAACTACGCACATAATATGGAAATACTTTTTTTTTTAACCTGCCTATAGTGTTGTTTGTTCCTTCATTTTTTCACCGGACAAATACATTTTCTATTTCGACAAATAGAGCAACAATAAAGCCTACTTTTATGATTAAAATGTGTATGTTCAAAGACGATTAGAAATCTTTATTTATCATTCCAATCAGTCCAAAATAATACATTAAGTACGTTGCAGTTTTATAAATTAGTCATAGCCGGAAACTGATTTTACATACGCGATATCGTCGACTTACTTGCCTCGTTTCATAATACAAAAAAACAAGGTCGACATGTCGATTATTATTCTCATTCAATTATTGTCGTCCACATATTTTAAGAAGAGGTAGGTATTCGATTATAAATCATATTATCATCTTCAGCTAAATACGTATTAAGAACATATTATTGATAGGTACATGCCAGATGTGTGTAATGTACAACTGGTTAATCAAATACACATTTATATACGAATTTCAATTCGTAGATTCATAATTTTATTACGATTACATTTAAGAGTGTTGTTGATCATCGATGAAACCATGTATGTATGTTTGTTTAACGAGATTTATGAGTGAATAAGCCGCATGTTATATAATTCAAGGATACATTTTATTCACATCAATACATCATGGACGTTATATTGTTACCACTGTTTATAAAATGATTAACAAACTAAAGCATGTCTAATTGATTTCAAATTTAACAGTTAAAAACACATCATACCTTGTAATGTTTGAACGCGTCATTCTATAACAGATTATTTTATAGTAACATGTATTAAGTAATAACAATGTTTACATCTTGGCTTACAATAAAAAGTAAATACACCCGTGTATATTGCTCAATAAATTCTCAGTTATTAGTTATTTAATACTTTATTACTTTTAACACTTGTCTCAGTTGTCTCGCACAGCTTGTATTTATTATTTTCAATATATGTACCAGTAATAAATCGCAACAAAAAAAAAAAAAAAAGTTAAATGTATAATTATTGTTTTATGTTATTGAAGTATTTTAGCTTATTTATACCTAACATTAAAATAAAAATGATATACACCACATCATATTCTCATAAATTTTGAAATTTGTGAGTAAGAACAAATGTTAATTTCAACCGAGTGAGGTAAATTTATATATAAGCATTTTCAGAGTACAATACCATATGCCCTTAGTGAGAGACGCACCTCAAAATTGCCACCATTATACCACGTAATGTGCAATTGCTATTAACTCATCGTATACTGTATTTAATATTTATCATATAGATTCATCTATTACAGGTAGATAGAGACAGAGCTATTCACCATGCAAATTTTAATAATTGAAAAAAATTATGATCCTCAAGTATAAGTGATTAATATAAGAGTTGAAAAGTAGAACAGGGGCGTAATTTCATGTTTATTTTCGGGTGTGCGAAGTTTAAAGCAGGCCATTTGAAATTTCACCAGGCCATATGAAAATAGATATACATACGTATATTATCCTGCATTCAATTATTTCCATACACTATATAGACCGGTTATTACAATTTGATTTTAATCATATAAATAATTGAGCATTCGTGGCTCGTGCATTATTTTAGGCTTCAGCAAGGCGCAGGCCAATTGTAACATTCTAAAAGTAAGGGGTGCAACCGCACACCCTGCCACCCCCAAATGACGCCCCTGAAGTAGAAATTCTAAAAATTAGAATTTTGATAAATTCATTATCAAAGAAAAAGTGAGAATGAGCATGCATGGTGAATCAACCTGTATTTTTGCAACATTCGTTGAAAAATCCTACAATATTATATCCATCAAAAATAATTTACACACGCTGACATATTAAGGTTTATTGCACGCAGTCACCTATATACTTTAGAAGCAGCACTAAAATAATTATCTATTGTGTGTTTCTGTGGGTACTTTACGAATGCTATATACTAATTCTTAGAAATTTTTCAAATACCTGTATTCAATATGTCGTAACATTAACCAGCTCAATATTACTGCTTAATATTACAATCTATATTGTGTGAGCATTATTCAAGTTTACGGATCTAAAATCAAACTATTTATTTTTGCGTCCAACAGTTTTTAATGTTGGACCTTTTCTTTTGTAAAATAGAGACAAAATGGTGAGCGACAACTCTTATGGCCGTACGTGTAGTAGGTCAGGGTTTTCACGTGCACTGACATTATAATTTTACCGTACAAAAAAAGGAAATGAAATAAAAACCACAATTTGGTACAAATGTGTGTGAACCTATATTATCAGCAATATATTATTTTTATTTGTGGTTATCGAAAAAAATGTGCTTTCTATCGGCGTATTGCTCGCTTATGATTTAAAAATTGGTACCTTCGTGTGCACTGCGCAACGTTCGTAAAAATTTAATTTAAAAAATAGTAGTACAGGCAAGTAACTATACATCACACTCCTCGAGCTCGTAAATGTCGTATGTGATGATGGTGCAGTTATATTTATACACTGGTACACCATTTTTGAGATCGACCACAACCGGGGTGACATGCAACTGTATACATAATATTATAACACTGTTCGCGGCGGTCACTGTCACACGCGATCGGCCGTGCAGTTATATATATATATATATGCTACAGTATTATAATATTATATATAGAAGAGGTACCTTATACATTAAACTTATATTTTGCGCGCGTAATTAGGTCGGACAATCAAAACCGACGTCGGTCGGTCGTGTATATTATATTGTACACTCTGTCGTGTGTTCAACGTTCTAAATTATTGTTATTGTCGTCGTGGTCGTCGTTGTTGTTATTATTATTAACATTATTATGTTATCTTCACGCTCATCACAGTTTGTAGTTATAACTTATAAGACTACCCCCTCTCACCGAAACGCGTTGGAATGTGTCATCAATTCGGTTCTGAAATGTATACATATACCTAGTAAAGTATATATACATAGGTTATAGGTATACAAACTATATTATTATGCTGGTGGATGACTGACCTGATATATTTTAATGTGTCGCGAAATGATATGATGGACATAAAAACAATTGATTTGATTTCAAAACTGAATGATAAATTATGATAATGGCCAAGTGAGTGTATATAAAAACATTTTAATATTATACGAATCACAGCCTACGTATAGTGTATCTATACGCTCGTGCGAGGTGAGGAAACAAAACCTTTTTAGAAATTTCAAATCTCTAAAATAAAAATGAACATATTATATAATATTTTTGTAGACGTGTCAATATAGTAAAGGGATTGTGTTAATCTCACGTAGCTACAGTTTTAGGGTGAACGAATTCTGTCTTATACGTGTGTAATACTATATGTGACTATAATAATGCGTACGTACCTAAATGCATGTATTCTGAAATATGTATTGGATGAAAAGGTAAACAATTATATGATTATATTATATTAAAGTCTGATAAATAAAGTAAAATTCACAAAAGGAAATAAAATGAACAATTATACAGCTTAACTATACATTGTACTTATAATATTGCACTTATATGTAGGTATTAGCTATATGCCTATATATATATTACGGGTAATGTTAATACATTACCAACTGTTAACATTACCTGCCTTGGATATAATTAAATGTTGGTTAATGGTAACATTAACCGGGTAATATGATATCATCCAAGAACTTTTGGATAATGTCTTAACAACCATAAAAATGTATATAATCATTTTAAATTATTAGCAATATTGAATGTACTTATATAGTTATATATGAGTTTAATTTTCGCTTTATATAGCGTTTTGTATAGGATGTAAAATTATAACGAAAATGTCGTGCAATCAAGTTAAATATTAAGCTCATATATTATATTATATTGTTTGCATTATCCGCCTAATGTCGACTTTATCCAAATGTTAACATTACCCGTAACATATATATGCTCACCATATATTCGTATTCTCGGCGACTGTAGAACAATATGATATATGTACCTATATTAATTACAAGAAGTAACATCGCGAAACTTTACTCCTGAAATTTGATAGTTATTTTTTGTTTTTTTTTATTATTATTATTTTGAGAAAATGAAACTATTGTCTTCTCGTATTATTTACTTTTATTGACACAACTTTTTTTTTCGTAATTTACGTAGAGTTGAACGTCCGCTGCGATATCGCATTTATATACAGTTACCACCGCGTATCACGCGTATTATCTTGATAATCTTAAGCGTACAGTTAACATTAAGCCATGTTGGCCAATTTACTAATGATTTAAATCATGAGCTAATTTGCATGTGTTATTAAACATTTTAATAATCGTATGCTATACGGCAACAGCGTAACTTGAAGAAAATTAACAAAAACTACACCGCGTAGAATGTTGATGTGGTGTGCGACCATTAAAGTCTCTCCACAGACTCAAAAGTCAATTGCTCTGAAAGGAATATTACCTATTTAATATCATAATACAGTAACCTAACTACTAACCAATACAGTTTTACAGCTTATATACTAGTTATTTCAAACGATGCAATTCAAACGATTTCTTTTAAATTAAGTATATTTACATTGTATAATACCTATATTAGTACTACGCACTATTTGCAGTACATCATTGTTTCTGTAAATTTTCGATGAGTAACGTCATGCGTTCTTCTTCCGGGCTCGTCAGCGTTTTAATGAACGTTCTCCTACAATAATGTTAACTGTTATTCATTATTATTAATTGTAAACATCTGCTTTCACTCTCATCGTCTATAACAGTAACGGATGTATTATAATAGTTCGGAAGTGTTTCAATATCCGCTCGTTCCGATGAGCCGGTCTTTCGCTCTTCTTCGAAACGAAACAAATGAAAAAATAATTGAATTTCACACGATAAATAAAATATATATTTTCAGCTGTTCGATGAGGATAAGATTTTTGTATATTAAGTTTCCGGTTTCCATTAGTTCGGCGTCGCGGTAAAGATTTACTTTTAGACTTCATACTACTGCGCAGCTGCAGATATACGACACTAATATCATGTTTGTACGCATTTTTATAAACAATTTCGTATAATGATTTTATGGAGAATTGTTTGGCATTATGATGAGTATAAGTTTAAAAGAAAAACAAATATCGCGTTATAATAGAGATTGTATTTTTTTCTAGAGTAGGTATAATATATATTATATACCTTTAATCATTATAATATTATAGTGTTATACGATTATGTGTATACGTTTAGCAGATTATAATATTTAGCTATAGATAATAGCGAGGATAATAGTTATTTGTTGGCCGAAAATCGAATATTTACTCATCGTGTTTACACACTAACGGGTATTGAGAATATATACCTATTTAACACGAGAAAAAACTTGCTACCGTTATGTTAAACCATCATCATATTCGGCCATGTGTGTGGGTGGTGGTGAGAGGGATGGACTATAATTTGACGATAAAAAATGTATATCAGGACTCCAAAGACGGACGACGTCGTCGCCTGTAGTGTATATGGTTTTATCGGCAGTGACACCTGCTTGCACACGCGATAAGGTTCACCGGCGGCGCCGGATAACTCGAGCGGAATGATTCGGTACGCTCCACTCGTCCACTCTTTCCCTCTCCACGCAAAACGATTTGCCAGCGACTATAGAGGTGACAGTGCGGTACCCGGCTGCTCATTTTCGACTATTTAGCGGGCCAAACTGCGATTTACGTTTCATCGTCAAGTTCACGGCTATAATATTATACAGTAAATTATCCATAATTCATTTGCTTGTACTTATAATTTAAGTACTTTGACTAATTCATTAATTCATAAATTAAAAACGTTTTGCACAGTTTGTAATTTGCTTTTAAAATATAAATGATGAAAACGTAGGTATAGGCTATAGTGAATAACGCCGAAGTCAAAGCTGTAGTCTAAAAAAAAGTACCTATCTGTAAATTATAATATTATTTAGATCCATCGAGTCTCTGTGTTTATGTCTTAAACAATCAATATTATACCTAGTTGATTAAAAAAAAATACTAAAGAATTATTAATTATGTATTTATACTATTGTAGTACAATATGAAATAAACAATTTATACAATGAAGCACAATAAGTATATTATGTGAAGTAGGAAATAAAAACATTATTTGGGTTACGGTACCTATTAACAAAAGAGTCTCCCATTAGTAAAATTTAGTTAGGGGTTTGTGTTAGAGGATTACGTTTGTAGATATCTAATTTAATTTACATTTTACAAATCATTTTCTTTTAAAAAGTTAAAACATTTTATTTCTTGAATTTATATTATTATTGGTATTTTGATATATATATATTTGGCAGCTGACGTACTGAAACCTTATGTGAAGCACACATGAGGTGATGACTGATGATGATATTATATCCATTGCGTGGTGTAGTCGTAGAAGAAAATGTTTCTTGTGTAGCGCGCTAATGGGTTATTATTATTCATATCGTGTGATGTTTGCAGGATGAAATTTCACGCTGTGGACCGCACCGGTTATGGTTAGATGTATTTTAAATTTTAATTATATAGAATCTTTTAATCAAACGTTACGGATTTTCGTATTTCGTTTTCAATATAACATAATACTGTCGTCGGGTATGGAAAAATCTTGCATAATACAGTATTTAAATTTTATATCCAATATATACTTTTGATAGTCGATTTCGTTTCGCCAACCTAGTAATAATAATAAAATATTAATCATTAATAATAATTTAAATTGCACTCTAATACCTTATAATGCCTAGATATTACGATTTCAAAATAATGAATCTCTCTTAGAATATGATTTCAATTTTCTAGATTCCGTTTCAAGACACCGCAGCAATACGATCTACTATAGTACCTATTGGTCTACAAACTACAAAGTGGTGTAATCACATGAGATATACTTACACGAATGTAATACATAATACATATATATATAGTGTGTATGTATGCATGGACCTATTATAGTATTTCATTTATTCCTTTCACTTTTTGTTGTGGCCGATTGTAACTTGTAAGCATATAAGCTTACCATCTGTACCTGTGTTTGTTGAATTTGTGTAGCGATAAAACATGTTATGTTTGTCAACTGTTATCATTTTTAATAAGAACTCATTTCATACACATGTTTACAACCGCAAAAATGAATTATAGATTATTACTATAATATATAAAAAAAATATCGCATACGGATGTTAAAAATAAATAGGCATTATTGCCTTTTAGAGGCGTATATGTTTTAAAAAAAATGTAATGAAACCATCATTTATTTCGGTTACATGGCCTGATATATAAACATACTGACAAATATAATTATGTAATCTAACATTTTGAGTATTCCTAATGATCTTAAACTGTAAAATGTAATAATATAGTTTCTCTAATTCAAACCAAGATGGTCCAACGGAAATATGAAATAATTGTAAATTTACTAACTACCATTTTAACTTCCTATACAGGAAATTGACAAGTTTTACATTGTAATTACATTTTTTAAATGCAACTAGTTCCCAATTTGAAATATAATTTTTTTTTATTTTGACTATTTATTTGATCAGTACGGTCTTAATAAATAAAGTTTACTTGACTGAAACCATGTGCACAGTACGTATATATGCATACTACCTAACTGCTTATAGACACGATTTTTCGTTTTTATTCGTTCTATGAATTATTACATACTACACTGATGAATAAATTTAAATAATAAATTCGCATACTCGACACAATGGCGTATTCGACGATGATTTCAGAAATCATTCATCCTTGCCAAGGCATCACTATAGTCGAACGCCCACAACACTACAAAAGGTTGTCGTCGTTTTTTAATTCATATCGAATATGCAAAAACAAACTTAAACGTGCTCTAAAGATTGCTTTTTCGCCTCATACAAAAGAAGAAAATTCTGATCGCGCATAATGTTCGTGACCCGAGTGCCTACGTGCTCTACGAGATTTGCCAACCACGATTTATATTCCATCAATCGAAATCGTCGTATATCGTATAATATGATAATATAGTTGTATTGCACACACATCCTGGCGTAGGGAACATAATGTATGCCGTCTGAATATCTTTTAAAAAAACAATATCTATATGTCAATTTTAAAAATTCCTTATACAACTGGTTTTTGGCGTCTAAGTGTAACTAAAGTCTATAATATCTATACTGTAAGTGTCAAATGAATGTAAATAAATAATGTTACAGAGGTTAATAACTAAATTAATACAATATTATATTATAATACATATTATACGATGATACGTATGACCATTATTATGAGGAGTTACTGTCAAATATTATTATGTTTGGTGGATATCATATATATTATGTTATTTTTATTGTTGGATTATTTTTTTTTATGCTAGGTGTCAATAATAATTATAGCCTTTAAAAGTCAATTTATGGCGTTAGAAAATTTTTTATTTTTATTGGTGAGCATTGTATTATTTACACACATAATCATACCTATAATACGACGATTAATAATCTTTTATTCGAAAATTACCTATTGAATGTGATGAAAGAGTAGGTTAATGAAATATTGAATGTCGCTATAATGATAAGGTTGGCACATTGTAGCATTTACTTACTTCCTATAGTATAACCGTGCAAATATTATTGTCACTTATGTTTTGCATGGTTATTTTTTTCATTGTTGAACAAAAAAAAAATAAAAAATAGTATTTCTATGTAGGAAACACCGTGAAAATGACCGTCAGTCGCTACAGTTTACGATCGTTTTTCGAATACTAAATATCTATAACATCATCATAAAACAATATGTGCAATATGTATGTATATGTATGAGTACGAGTATATATGACCTACGCGCCATTTTAAAGTACCTAATATATTTACGTGATTACTCATTAGTCATTACAATATATATGTGTAAGTGTGAAAATATAATTTTCGCCTCTATATATAGGTGTGTGCACGTGCGTCTGTTGAACAACCACTAAATTACTGCCGAAAATCGAACGCAAATTGCGCATATTTCGCAAAAAAAGTTCTTCCAATGATTTTGCAGTGTTGATGTTATGAAATAATTTAATGCTGATGCAGCAATTATTTTATAATTGTCGTCTATGATCAATTATAAAATCGATAGAGCAGAATGTTATGCAATGAATATGGTAACATCGTTTATCAATTATTATCATGACAACACCAAATTTCAATTTCGAAAATTAAATTTTTTATTTAAATTTTTTCTTTCAATATCAACATAATATTATAGTACCTATTTAAAAAAACGGAGATGAGATTTACTCGAATTAATACGCAAATTGTATGATAAATTAGTTTTGTTGATTGTTAAAACATGTTTTTACTGTTTATGTCTGCAGTCTAATTTGCGTTTTGGCATCCGCTTATGGAATATCATTAAAGTATTTTAATATTATTAAAGTAGTTAAAATTAGTCGCGCGTATGCTCACTGTGTTTACAATATTATAATATTATATTTACATAATATCATATAAAATACCTACGACAGTGAACATTGGCCAATTATTATACAGCGGTCGTGCGTCTTAAGCGTTTGAGACGAGGTGAGAGCACTGGAAAAAAACACAACAAACACGAGCACTTATGGGGTGATCGCGTGGCCGCGGGGTAAATCACGGGAGCGAGCGGCATTACAATGTCGTCGTCGAGGATCTCGACCCGTTCGCCTTGGAAGCATTCCGACGCATTTCGCGGGTTGTAATATTAGCGTCCGTGCGTGGGGGCACAAAGTTGGTACCTATATACTGTACTCACACCTGTGATGCCTGTAAACACGTGATATGTATATATATATAGGATGTCTCGGTGGTGTAATTTGGTTCACATTTTTTTTTTTTTTAATCTCGTAATGGCTATTATATTCAATCACTCTTTTTTGCATGTCCCACAACAGTTTTAAATGTTTTAATTCTCTTCTACAAAAATGTGTGTGAAAAGAGTCGATACGTATTTTTAAAATGTTTTCAACAATATTATATTGATGTACATCATAGTTAGGTATGATGATTTGCATGTGGTAATAACAACGTGCAGATGATAACAACCACCTTCCACCTTATCGTCATATTGAAAAATAAATTTTTAGTATCGATTTTTGATCTTTATTAAGTATTATTTTTCTTAAAAAATACTACATATTTAGAACCTACAAACTTGAGTACTTTTGGTTTTGCAAAAATATTGTATTGCAACACCTAAAGTTAATTTTGTGACTACATGCAGCACGTCGATTACCACACTATACATGGCGTGTCTTGCCCGATCGATAATACATTTGCCGACGCGTCGAATTTGGTTCTATAATATTTAGAGTTATCTTAAATAATTCAAGAGTGTTATATTACTATACCTAGTTACCAATATGTTGGTAGGTATTCAAATATAATATTGTGATTTGCAGTGATTATTAAATTTTAGCCGAGTATTTTATATTACTCGAACGAATGTGCGTGAAATGACAAATGCGACGAGACACCCTATATATTAATATACGTTGTACAAGTAGGTAGAGTTACTGCAGCTGCGACGAACCCATTTGGTGTTGTTGTCGTCGCCGTTGGAGTATTCCGTTCAAGATCGCATGCCAAGCAGTTATCCTATATAGCTCACGCCCGACGACGCCAAACCCACAAGAGGGCTTATGGGCACGGAAGAGGCTAGTGAGATAAAAAAAAAACGCCTGTTGTTAGGAACACCTATTAATGAGTTTATAATACATTATAATAAAACAATTTAATCTTATCCGTCGTTAGATGTGTTGTTGTTATTGTGTTTCTGCGTGTGCAATGTGTTATTGTGTTTGAGTACAAGTACATTTGGGTCATCATTGGGCTGACCAATATTTACCTCTCATCAATTGTTATTATATTATATAGCACGTCAAAGCGAATCCTGACGGCGTATGATGTATAATCCACTATTATATTAAAATAATATCAATTTAGGTGTTTTTGGTATTTCAAGTATTATACTGTAACTGTAGTTTTCGAAGATTCTTTGCACCTATTGTTAGGTTGAATCTCGAATTTACGGAGTGTGAGTAATGGGTAATGAAGCTGTACGAATCTCAATCATCGTGGCGTAGTTTTCGTTTTATTATGTGCAGAGCTGATGTATATAAAGATGTGTTTTTGACCGTATACAACCGAATTTGAAACCTAACTATGCTTTAAAAAATAAATTGAAATAAAATAATAAATAATCATATTTAATAATATGAATCATTATTTAACGTCGAGTTAATAAAATTATTCATAGTTTTTTAATAATAGCAATCATACTAGGTACCTACAACTAATGATAATAATAATTGGAAAATATGCAAACAACTTTATCCCAATATATTGTTATATATACATATTTCATTGTAACATATTTAACTGTAGTTATCTATGTTTATTGTGAAAGCTTAAAAAAAAAAAATAGTATATCATGAATTCATGACAATACGTGAATGAAAAATTGTTTTATGTGAGAACTATGATCTATTATATCGTGATTTTTGTACCTCACTGCGACAGTATCTTAAGCCATTTTATAAATTATTAATTATTTTCACATGCCATTGTAAATTATAATATTTTTTTCTAAAACGTAATAAACTAATAACCAATGCAATCACATATCCTTGTCACGCTCTAGTTAAATCGGAAATCTAAAGAAGCCTTTGCCGCCAATTTCTAGATCGCATATTTACGACGCACGTGTATATGTATATAGATTATATTATATTGTATACATTCATATTACTGATATCTATATAGGACCTCGAGTCGAATGATTAATCGTCTCGAGATCGCATAATGACCCACCATACACACATAAACATTATACACATCTACACACACACACACCCATTGGGCTATTGATGTATTACGAGGCAATCTCCATCGTAGCAAACCTTGTTCTGCAAGATTCTACACACAGTTGCAAAACTAACCACGATACCGTGGGAACCATTTGTTTTACATCGTACGTTAGTATAATAGTGAAAAATAACACAACTTACGGTTCATGTAACGTAGTACTAGCGCTAGCGCCCTAATATACTCAAATTTATGTCTTATGATGGAAATAGATTATCCATTTTAAACTTTCGTTTTTTTTTTCACTCAAACTTTCCACCGTAACTTATTTATTCAATCCATGCACAACCATATTATTTTAGTTTATAGCTCTTCGTAATTATTTATTCCATTACCTAAATAATACGCTGAAAAATTATAAATTAAATTAAAAATAAAAATACATTTGAATTTTAAGTAGGTATTTCATATTATGATTTGAAGATAAAATGAGTGTTTTTTTTATATAACCACATTTAGGCAATGTTTTGATGAAACGAATATATATGTATATATATACAGGCACGTATAATTATATATTTTGCTCATACGTTGACAATATTATTATTATTGGCCGCCAATGTTTATTTTCTAATTTCAAAACCAGTTTTTTAAGAGCAAATACGCCTGTAGATTATTGAAACTAGTTATCATTTTCGGTTGAACTATAACACTAATAGTCCGCTGCATAGTTATATCAAAGATTTCGTTTGAACATTTGAATTTTTTTCTGAAAATAATAATGTTATATCTTCAAACAATTGAAATCTATTTCACCGTTTATGCGCTAGGTCGTCGTCACTGGCAGTTTATAGCATAATTCATAACAATTAAAATTTCTCAACGTCCTTTCTCGGGCGGGTCGTGGACTCGTGGTACACGATACCATCGCGGTCCAGGAAAACAATAGACCGACCCAGTATTATTTCGGTATTGAAATATTACACGGCACATTGTTTCGGGTGTTGTGAAATTGACGCCGTTGTTTAATTGACCGTCGTGAGCTGTATACACGAACAATGGGGGCCTCTCAAACATCGTATACTCAAATATATAATATATAGGTACAAACCAACGTCGCGTGCGTTGTTTTATTTAAAATTATTAAAACGTAAATACTCGAAGATCGTAATTATTTCGCATACCTCTCGAAAACCATATTGTACTCAACACATTAGCAGCATCATAATATATAGAGGTGCCTACCTATATTCAAATATTGTATATTATGTACTATGCCTGAAGTATACCTACGCGCATTTGGCAGGTATGTACATGCACCATTATTATGATGTGCGACCTTCCAAGGACAGGCGTTGATGAGAATTTAATTTTCGCTCACGGTTGTTTTCACGTAAACATAACATTATATATTCGTAAAACTAAACGTATTATATTATATTGACGTTATTTTTAAATGCATTTGGTATGTACTCGTCGCTATGTTTGCGTCCACATATATTATCCATGATTGCACTCGACGTATTAAAACTGTCAATGTAGAAAACTATTGTGACTACTAAATTTGAATATTTGCTATCTATACAGTCGGAGAAACCTACTTATAAACATAAAGGAAATTTAATGTCTTATAATTTAATTGTTATTTATATTAATTAATATCATTGTTTAAACCGACAGACGTTTAAGGTCTTATGGAAATGGAGTGTCAGTTAAAAATATTTAGATAAAACTTTTAATTAAGTGTACACTTATTGTGTGGTAATATGAAATTAACTTTTTGGTTTCAAAGACAAATAGGCTTTCACTAACTAAAACTCGTATTTATTCTATAAAGTATACGATATATATATATTGATTATATTGTCAACACTACCAAAAAAATATTATAGAATTATTGTTTCTTGGTTATAAAAATATAATTGAATAATATAAATAATCGTATATTACTCGTTGTTAAAAATTATATTATTGTCTCGATCCTTTTTTTTAAAGAATTTTTTAATTGGGCATTTTAGAAAAAATACAATAAAATTATCAACATTCAAAAGAATGGCAGATAAATATGAATAGTTTAATATTTTAATATTTATATTTTTTCTAACTCTCTTTTCATTGTAAAAAAAAAAAACAATACATTTATGTCTTATATGTCATTCGTTAATTTTGCGTTATGTTTAAGTTTATTTGACAGATGTCAAGAATCAAATTTAACATGGAACTAAATGGTCTCATTTTAAAAACTATTCGTTGTTTGCCCATCTAAAAACATCTCCCAACTGTTTTTAACCGCATCAATACGTAAAAAATATATTAGGTACACTATTGCTGATGCTACAGTCATTTGAGTTTAAATTGCTTCGTCTCCGAACCATTGACCTTGTTAATTTACTCTTCCGGTGCATAAAGACAGCAATGGAAAAACGATAATCATTACAAGGAGTTTTTTTCCTGTCGACTGGAGGAGAACTGTGATGTTCGACGATCCGTATCGGCCTACGGGTTATAAGCGATGAGAACAAAAATGCTCACAACGATATACTTACTGTTGGTTTTTTATCGGTCAACAACGATGTTGTATTACAACTTTGGTAAATTGTTTACAATGAACGTTCGACAAATCTTGAGAATCGTATATTTTTTTTTTTTAATGAGGAAAATTAAAAAGACATGTACAATAAGAAAACCGTAGCAAACTATTCACAAACTAGATCACAATATCGAACGGTTTGCGTATTTGTCAATGTTTGCAATTCGAAGGTTTTTCGTTTGTGAAATGATAGGGTATATCAATCAATATAACTAAATTTACCGCTATAAAGTACCTATCTACTATTATTTTATAGTTAGTATATTATGTCGTATTCGTTGTATACCTATAATTTTTTTTTTTAGAAATACATACTTAAAAATAACAAGTGAAAGTGAATAGTTTATTATAAAAAAATTATAGCAAAAATGATATAACTACATTTGGTAATGATTTTTAGTTCAATTGAACGTATACTTGTGCATATTATTGTATATCGTAGATACGTCACTTGAAAGATTCGCTTTTCTCATTGCCGATATTACTTCATATCTGTCAAGTACAGAGTCAAGTGAATATATTTTGTATGTTGTATTTACCTGACTATATATACATATACGTGCATTAACGGTTAGGATTGCATCAGTACCCCGGTGTACCGCGTGTGGTTTTAGATGTATATGATAATAACAATAATTGAAATCCGCGTGAGAAATAAGCAATTTCACGAAGCTTGCAAGAGTGCAGTATGAGAGAAAGAGAGAGAGACAGAGAGAGGTATCAGCAATCTTATGAGACGAGAAAAACGAAATCCTTCTGTTTGTAAATTGATTTTAATCATATAATAGAAATCGGAAGTTAATTTACTCTTTGAAATCAACATTAAATTCTCGTCGAATGAATTAATAAAAATACTCAATACTCATTTAGATAATAATAATTGAATAATGGTGAATACTGATTAATGATTAGTGATTTCTGATTGTTATAACCACATATTAAATAATATAAATGCGTTTATTATACTGGTTTGATCCTATGTGAGAAATGAGAAAACAATAATAGGCTTGAAAGTATCGATTAACGAAAGATTGGCTTTTTTCTCTTACATGTGTAATGTAATGTTTGCCGATGAATTGTGATGTCTTTATATTTGTTATGAGTTTATAATGTATTTATCTTAAAAGTTAAATAATATTTATTTTGTTTGAAAGCACTTCTTTTTGTACATTATGAGTTCTTTAAAAAATTTACGATTTTGTGTTGTGTTTATGTTATCAATGGACTTTTATTACAAAAATATTTTCCGCAAAAGTTTAAATGTAGGCTAACCGACTCAAGCGGGGTCGTTTACCTTCAGCTGGATTTTTTTTTCTTATATGTGTACTGTAGTGTCATCCGTATTTTAGATTAGCTCGTGTCACTCGATAAGGAATCGAGAGAAAGTGGTTAAAAATGTTTTATTTAACAGAAACGCATTGTTTTTACTTCTGTAATCATTTAATTGTTTTTTATTTCAAACGAATTTTGACTCACTCATATTCCTTTTATCTATATAAAATATATTTATTATTTATATTGAAATATTTAACTAATCGATGACGTATTTTTTTTTTTACAGAACAATTCGAAAGACGCGGAGTTAAAAAAATTATAAACGCATCATCGCAAAGGGTAAGTAACTAAATAAGGATAAAAACCATGTAGGCATCGTTGCATGATGAGTACATGTTTATTCATGTTTTATTGGCTAAACGGTAAATTGACCGTTCAATGTTATTGATATTTGTTTGGTATATTATTTCATTTCTGAAGAAAGTATGAGTACTGCATGGAAATTCTTCAAAAAAACTTTCGTATTTACTAATTCATTTACAGTACATTTTTACTCCTCGTAAAGTCTCTATGCATAAAACAATGTAATAAATTTACAAAATACATATGTTTAGCAAACAATTTGACATAAAACAAAACGTGTAGGTAGTAAAAAATGCAATATTTTTTAAAATAATAAGATGAAATCAAAAATCTTTAAAATGAAATAAAAAATAAATTACACTGGCTAGTATAGTTAGTGAGGACCATTCGGTTTCTATAATTAATGTTTTAACTTTCTTATACATATTTTTTCAACACAAACTGCCGCTTTTTTGTAACACCCCGCGGGTCTTGACGAAAACTGATTTATGCTGGTTGATAAGGAAATAAATATAATATAATATGATCGATAACAAAACAAAATAGTGCTTTGTTTTTTAAGATCGTGATAATATACTATTTTTTATTGGCCAATTCCAATGAAGTAATAGTTTTAAAATTAAACTTTTTTGTAACCAAAACATTACGACAGTGCATATACGTATATTTATTTTATATTACATTATAATATCAGTGATTATTATAATTACCAATAGAAGTGATAGGTAGGTGACATAACTGTCGTAATAAATTTTTAAATTTAAAAAATGCTTTTACTAATTTCATTTAAATAATATTTAATGATAATAAATTAAAAGGTATTTATGAAAGAATTTTAAACTACCTACTTGATAAAATAATTGCTGATTATAATTTTATTTTATAAAAACATTGCTTTATTTTTTAATTTTTTAATAAGGAACTTAATTGAAATAAAATCCAAATTAAGTATAATATTTTAAAAATTAAACATTAAGTTATAATCTTAATTTTTGAACTATAATAGTTATCACTGAAAGTTCAAATCAAAAAAAAAAAAAAAGATTAAACATTTATAGGTGTTACCATTGAAATATTTAATATTGTATTTTCGACAAATAAGCAATTTCGAACAAAAATCATTAAGATATTACTTAGGTATATAGTTTTAAATTATACGTTCTAATGATAAATCATATTTTGTTATTTATGTAATAATTATAAATATTTAGATTGTACTTGAAATATTTAAAAAAAAAAAAACCACAATAAATTAAATAATTTTAAACTTTGCATTCATAAAGACCATGGTATATCATTTTATGACATAACATATTTCTAGATTTCTAGAGTAAATAATAATTTAATTCTATATTTTACTATTATGACTTTTCAAGATTTATGAAAAAAATCATAAAATTATTGCATAGTAAAGTCTATGGGAACGCTGTATATTGCGATGTGATTTAGTATGTAATTTAGTTAGTTCAATTTAACATGATTAAATTGAGTATAAAGTCATCTAGAATAATGAAATTTGGAATTAAATTAATTATAAGCACCAAATACTTCGCAGTTTAATGAAAATTATATTCATGTTTTTATGAACAAATATAATTGGCTCGAAATCATACCCGATTTCCATTAAATTAGTATACGTTTTTCATAGATATTATAACACAATTTTCTGAGTGTTGGTCGGCCTCTGCAGGGTACTCGAACCCCACGCTCATGAAAACAAAATATAGCACGTCATAACGTTAATTGTAATAACATTATTATATGTCACGATTTTCTCTATAGCTTTTTATAATCTGTTTTGGTTTTTGCAATTTAATATCCACCGATTATGACCTGGCGGCAGTGCCGGCAGTACTCGTTGAGGGTAAAAGGTGAAAATCAAACGTTTGAAAAATAACTACGTTCGTCGTCCTTGACAGCTTATATATTTATCAAAACATACTCGTATGGCTAAATTATCATTGAAAAACGACTACTCCCACACTTAATACCTATGATATTATAAACATAATATTTATTATTGTAATTATTATTATAAACATTATATAAACACATTCCTATCTTACTTTTTTACATTACGTAAGTACTACAATAAAATTAATAATAACGAAATTATTTTAACAAATTAGAAAATCCTTAAAAGAGTTCACATATGACTGTTGATAATAATATCTACCTATTACAAAAATATTACGTATTTTAGTGTAATAATAATGGGCAATTGTTATTTTAATGTTTTTCTGTATTATGTGGGAATCAAATTTAAAAAAAAAATCCTCCTTCAAAAAAATTATACAACATAAGCTAGACAGCTCTCCAATTTGTTACTTTTTATTATTTAGCGAATAAAGAAGCGTTTATTGAAATATTTTAAATCAATTATAATTATTAACGTAATAAAATAACTTAAACGTTTTAAAGTTTTTATTTTAGAAGAAAAAATGATTACTTAATACTTTATTATGCATACAATTGTCGACAATATTGCATTAATAAGAAAACATAGTCCTGTTGCGTTAAATTGTAATAAATTAAAAAATATGATTCATTTAGCTTAAAATATTTTGTTTAAAACTAACTACAAATGTAAAATTTGATTATCTATAATGAATATCTATCCATATAATGATATTGGACGAAACAGGAAAAAATTATTCCTTGATCGCTAATTTTCTCCTACCTCTATACCGCAATCGCTGATAAAATATATTATACATAATACGATATAATATTTGCCTATGTGCCTTTATATGTTTACTCTTATATAGACTATTATTATATATTAATAAGGTTTTAGCCCGTGAAATTCAATCTACCTACAGACCTGAGCTTGTAATATTAGTTAAGAACAATGTATTAATAATATTGTCCTTATTACAAAAACGGCGCGACATTAGTATCAAATCTTAACCCTTTTCACGACGTGGCATAAAAAATATATAATAATGCTCTATTTATATATTATATTATAATATTTTGTTTTGTTACCATTATTTCATATTTTTACGCCGCAACAATCAGAAACGTGATTGTTTCAAGAATGTAGTCGTTAATATCAACCCATTTTAGAAACTATAGCGCTCGTATTAGGTTTCCGTGTATATCAAAACAATATTACCGCTGGTTATCACGATTCTTATTTCTGAACGATTTAATAACTAATATATAATATATTTCCACGACGGCGTTTTGATATAATAAACATATATATTATGCGCTGCAATATTCCATAATAACCGTTATAATGCGTCTATATAATGTTGCAGAATGCAGTATACGAGTACGCGTAAACAGCTGAATGTCTGCTGGTCTTGTCAGCACTCTGCAGTGTATAATATGCATAATATATTAAAAATCTATAACATTACCTATATTGATCATATTGCTATTATTTTCGAGCAGGAACGTTTTTATCTTTTTTTTCCGTGCGCGCGCGTTTTCCTCTGGTCGAGGATTTCTTTCGGCAATGCTGCGCAGCGCAGTAAATTAACAATATACGCCCCGCAGCTGTAGCTTCCGAATAATAATTGCCACAATATTGCAATTGACTCGATTTATCGTAGCAGTTATCAACTAAAAGATTTGACGGTTTGAATTTCAAACGAAATGAGCGATTTATTTTCGTGTACGCTAAAATATTTTAGCACCAATGTATTATACATCCCAGACTATCGGTAAAGAAGTAAGTGGTGGGTGTTAGTTATACGACACATGACTAACTCTCTCACACTATTTCACTCCCCGCCACCCCCACCTAAAAAAATTTTTTTTTGTCATCTCTTAATCATCTTTATCATACATGAATGAAATAATAATGCACATTGTATAAACCTATTATATGGGCGGAACACTGCTGTACCAAAACTGAGATGTATTTTAATCGTTATTATATTATGGGCTTAGGATAATCATGACTTTTACATATTTCTAATTTATTCATTTAGTTTCGCACATCACATTACACTTTTGAATTACACTAAACAAATTATAAATCTGTTTGGTACGACGTAGAAGTTACCTTTATGGTTTTACTGAACATTTTTTTTTTCATATTATTTTAAGTAATTTTTAGTATTTATTATTCATTGTAAGTAGTTCCTTATTTTTTGAATTCTAGATTTTAAAGAACATCTAAAAAAATAATTATAATTTGTATTATTATTGATTCGCTGCGTACAGATGGAATTTTCTTCAAGTACGCAATCGTGTCATAAATTATTTAAGTAAAAAAAAGTTTCTTACATACATACGCCTGTCGGCAATATGCCAATACTTTAATTATATTTGGATTATTATATTGTCGGCGTGTCACACCTCACTCAAATGCACATAATATATGAAATAGGAACAGTTTAAAAAAATAAATAATAAAAATCTGTTAAAAGTGTATAGTTTATTTTGAACAAATATGATAATGAATGACATAATTTGTAACGTTCATTATTCAATGTCACATTTGATTTTTTTTATGGGTTTACCTTGATATTTTTAGATTCCGTATAGACTATAGATTGGATATAAGATTAAAGTATATATATATGGTATTAACGTTTTGTTTTTTAAGTTTTTTAATATCATAATCGTCCAGTAGCCCTAATTATTGTAATCATTTATAATACGTTACTCATATACTTTTATTGTATTACGAACCAAGTCACGGCGCAAACGTGTAAAACCAAAATGCTGCACAGTCTATAATATATAATAGTACGAGTGTTTTGCGTATATATAGTCGGAATTCGAGCAGACGTTTCTCAACGTCAACGAAAGCTATCGAAACGACGCCCCGGGAACAGACTCGAGGCACTCGGAGAAAGGGGTTGTTGACAACGATACGTACGTCGTAATAGCACGCACAATATACGTAATAATATATAATACATATACCAATCCTAGGACGTGATGGGTGATGGGTTTTCACTTTTCTCAGCGAGTTACACGTGTGTGTTATGCACGTCGTGGAGGGCCAGATTATATTTTATAATATATCGGAATACGATATAATATAGTAATATATAATTGATCCCGAGGCGTAGGTATAATATACGTACTTGGTTTCTATTCCGGTGCCCAGAACCGCGATATTACAGCCCGAAGCCATCTCGATTTCCATTCGGCATGAGGCTTTCGTTGGAAACGATATGCGCACGTCTCGGGGCTAGACATATTACATATTGCATATTACACTATTATCGTGAGTGTGTGTGTGTGTTTGCACATGTGAGCTCGCCGCTTTAGGTGCAGTAATAGTGCGTAGGACCCCGCGCCGCCGGCTTGAACCACCGGTGAAATTAACCGTTAAATTACGCGATCAGTGCCCGCCGCCGCAACCCCTTTCACTCTCTTCCTGTTTTTACGGTCGACGTCGACGTATAAAATATGTACATTTTTCATTTCGTATGCATGCACAATTTTTCGTGCTTATTTTTGCCACCGTCTGAAACCCATCATGAACCGGTCCGATGACGAATCGCGCGCGGGCCATCGACCTTCACATTTCACTTATTGGACGTCGATCAAATTAATAATAATATAAAAGTAATGATTATCCGAGACTATAAATTGTCATTCATATATTACGTTGCTTTCTCTCGCTCGAATCTTTCGCAGCACCGCGGGCAATACGATAACGCGTACGATTATGTGTAATGTAAAGACGGCGGTGAACGATCACTAATAAATGACGGTGATGACGTGTGCAACGGTGACGGATGCATGCAACTACAATAATATTGTAATTGTGTATAGTGCACATGTAATTAATAAATTACTTATTAATTATAAGTATCGTATGAAAAACGATCAAATAATACGTACCTACCTTATAATAATATTATAATATTGGCGCGTTGCAGTTATTTGTTGTTGCATATTTTTTGTTGTGAAACAAATTGTAATAATGAAAAAAAAAAACTGTTCCTCGTGGAATTTTATAACCGCAGACTACCCGTAGAGTTTTGTACTACATATGCATATATTCGGTAGTTATAAGAAGTATAGACGATAATTGTTTAATTTTGGATTAATACCTAAATGGTTCCCATAGATCGTCAGTATAACTAGTAAGTTATACTGACATATAGTAATATACCATAATGTCGATTGTCGAGGTGAATGATATTTTGAATTTTTATTCTATACGAAAAAAAGTATTAATACAATATTATATTATACGTTAGATTTACTACTATTTATACGTATACCTATTATAACAGTTAAAAAATAAAAATAATATATATTTGAACGGCTAGTACAATAATATATAAAATTACTATAAGAAAATAACCTGTTTATTGTTCTCATCCATAAATCAGTGTAGGTACGTAGAAAAGTTGGTCACATGAGTCACATGGCTGAATCGTTGCCATCGTAGTATACGTTGTAGCTTAACTGCAAAAATATGCTACAGTGAAATTATTATCGGCCAATTTGTATGAGAAAAAATTACCTACTATACCTAGTACACAAACATATGATAAAAAAAATCTAACCATCAAACCAACATTATATTATGATGCCTGTATTAAAATTAACAAATGTAATAAAACTGTCAACTATTTTAACGATCGAAAATAATATTATAATGTGCCTCATAGTCAATGCTCTATTATAGTATCCATCTCGGTTAAATAGTATAGGTAAAGATATCGCGTAATGTTTCTCATTAATCATTATTAATCTATATTTTATATGATAAGGTTTAAACATTAGATACCTAAGCTTAGGAACCTACCTCTACTAGATTGTAGTTGTATGGAACCAGTTTTCTTGTAAATAATAATCAATATGAAAAAGAAATAATAAAAAAAAATTAATTTTTCTTTTATTAAGAAAACTTTAAATCTCTATTTGTTCACCTTCACACAATAAATAAAAAATATGACCAAGATAAACATATATGCATAATAATATAAAACAACACGCCATGATACACAAGACGAGGAAAATCATTCAGTGATGGAATCTTCCAAAAGAATAATTAAAATTAAACTAAAAATAATCTATATTATTTAATATATATATATATATATATTATATATAGTTATGAATTACGTAAGTAAGTAAATAGATTCGTTGTACACATTTTTTGATATTGAGTACCATTGTACCAATATACATATTATAATAAATTAATATAATTGGTATACATGTGAATTATGTATCACATGTCACGTATTAGGTATAGTGTACTAGATGCCCATGGCCCTGGTCCTGGTACAGGATACGGGAACAATAATGATACCCCGTATTTATGACCTATTTAAATAATATTATATGGTGTTATAATATTTTATCAGTAGGTACAATGATTATTATGTGTTGTACCTACATTTTTTCAAAACCTACTTCCTTGTTAACGACGACACATAGGTAATACTTAAACCACTGCATTCTGAGCATTTATCGTATATATTCTGTTCGAAACTGTTTTATCGCATTTGTACGGGTTAGATAAGGAAGGAAATCGTCCGTGATACCGGTCGGATTGCAGTATTGCACAAAATGGATGCGGGCGGTGCCGGCTGTAGCAACAAGTAACGTAACTTACAAAACACTAACTATGACAATTTATTTATCATCTGGACGCGTGAGATAAAAACTTTTCGATTTACGAGTTTCTTATTTACCTATCTCAATGACGGCAGTGCTTCTGCCACAGTAATTATTGTATAACAATGAATACACGGTTTTTATAACTAATTTACTTATTACATAATATAAGTAGTGAAAATTAAAACAGAACTCGCTCGCTCGTACCTTACGAAATATTAACATATTTAGATAAATTCACATTCTTCATAGGCATATGTCATAATACATCATCGCGAAAATAATTTAAGAAAGTGTATAATACGTGCATTAGTCATTCGACTTCTTATTGAACGATCACAAAACACGTGTTTCATCCCGGTCGATCGTCGCATAAAATATGCTCTTGAGTTCACCACGACTCCCGTGAGTACCTACAACCTACATACTGTATAGTCTATACTATTGTAGATATATAGGTGCAGTACATAATAAATTATTATATATGCAATTATGCAATAGAAACGAAAAATAATTTTGTAACCTCTAGAAACGAAATTTTATACACTTGTACTATATGATTATTGTGTATATTATTAAGGGATTACAATATAATATAGAGATGACAAAATATATTAGTCGAGATTAATGCGATTGTCGGCTTCCAATAAAAAGAATGCGCCAGACTTTCGAACTTAAACCGTCCTCACTTATATACGAATATGCATGGTGCTCATAATTATATCATGTAGGTATACCTACATAATTATTAACGTATTATGCCAAACCACGGTGCTCAGTGGCGCCGAACCCTATGTTAAGGTACTATATTTTGAAAATTTAAGATATGGCCGCTTCATATTGACCATTTTCCTCTCCACGGTATGCCATTTTTTCTGATATTAAGATGTTGGGCCTCTTGAAATATTTTTCGCCCTACTAGATTTTTAGGACTTTGGCGCCACTGACGGTGCTCAGTTTTTTTTTTTTTTTTTTACAGCGACTGTTTCAAAGACGTATGGATTGTCATTATTAATAGCTGTACTTTGTTGTCCCCACATTTAGCACTAAATTTTTCGACGAATTCGCGCGGAGGTTAAGACTATTCTGCTCGTGCACTGCCATCTGCATCAACGTGCGGATGTATAATAAACGTTTTCCGTGGTTCCGGAAAAACGCACACGAAATGCGTGGCTGAGAATTGTTTTTTAAGTAGTTATATTATAGAGGCAGCGTGGAAATATAATTTGCGTAGCACGGAGACGGATTACTGTTGCTAATCGTATACCTCTTGCTCGCGATATTATATAAATTATAATTTATATATACAGGGTGATTCGCCTATAGAATTGTTACCCACATTTAATTCTTTAAGTACCCATCATGTATTTAACAAAATTATTTGGCATATTATTTTCGAGTGCTTGTATATATTTTGTATGGCATTTATATTTTCACTCAAATTTTCCTAGATTCTGCACTTGTATTACTACATTACTATATGTATAGTCATGTCGGTAATACAATAAATTTCTTACCAACGGCCATAAATGCGTTTCTTAAATTGTCTATTCCTAAAACGAGCCTGTGAATAATATATATAGATTAAAGGTAAATCTCTGCATCTTACCTTGCGCGGTGTGTAATCCTCGGGAAGCAGGTGGCACGCATATCGTCGGGGCAAAATATGGATCAAATCGGGACTCGATCCACTTGTACTGTACAAAATATTTTTTCTCTTCATATAACAAAGTATATGGATTCTCACTATTCTCAATCAGGATAACGACGTGATTTATAATTGAATATAGAGAAAACTGTATGGACCGTTTAATATAAGAATGAAATATTATGGCCTTTTTACCAAAAACTACTTGCAGGATATAGTCGGCGTGCAGCTTATCGTGTTCGGACTGTGCAACCTTATATAGAACTTTGCTGATAAATGTTTCATCGACGACTTTCCGAACGTTTCCGTCCGCGAATCTCGTATATTATGACATTATGAGGTTCTTAAACATGCGACGCTCCGTGCGCAAGTAACAACGGTATTATTTATAGGAATATAATATATATATATATACGCAATACGCCTATTCAGCGCTAATTTAGAACGCGTATTGTGCATATATTTTGTTTATCACCATGTAAATAGTTTAATATAATTTTATGAAAAATGTATATACAATAATATATAAACACCGATCTTACGAAAAGTATGTTTGTATGTATGTATTATGTTCGGAGGGGGGGGGGGGGGGTGGAACGATACTGTAAACAAGCAAGGGAAAAAACGAGTGAAATTTTTCGCGCGTGGGCTTGCGGACGAGTCGCGATACTGTAGAGAAAGAATTTAGAAAAAAAAAATGTTATGCCCGCAACCGATATGATATATTATTATTGTTTATTATGATAATATTATGTGTTTCGAATACTTGTCGTTATTTATTGCGATCGCGCGGCGAGTCGAGACGCGTCGGCGGCTAACGCTGGCGGGTCGAGCGATTGCAAACGTCGGCGACGACGGCGTTATAGTTTCCGCCGCCGCGAGCGCGTGTGGTGGGGGATCGCGACTTGTCGGCAGCGGCGGCTTACGCTCGTCTCCAGCCAGCGCTCCATCGCTATCGCTCTCAGTGCTCTCACTCACTCTCTCTCGGCCGGTCTCTCAGTCAATCACTCTCTTGGTCTCTCGCTTCTCGGCCGTATAATAACGGTGTCTCGCCGGAACCGACCCGGTAACGGAACACACACGCAACACGCGTCTCGCCGTGTGTCGTACACAGCAGCTGTATAATATAATACATATACGCGTATAGCGTTCCTTCCGAAACAAACAACTGTATAATATACGCTATCGGCGGTCTTCGTCACGTGTATCATCGTTTCCGCCACGGTCGTGTTGTTCCTTGTCCGCGGACGCGTGTTCGATATCGCGCTGCAAAGTTCGTGTGCGGTGGCCGGTTGTCAGGCGCGTGTTTGCGTCAGGAAATCGAGATTTACCGTCTTTTGCTCTCTCGGCTTTCGTCCTCGAAAACCGTCCGAGTGGCCGACCCGAACGCCGTCCGCGCAGTGTGCTGTTGTCACAAGGAGAGTGCTGCACCGACGTATTATACGTCCATCGGTATTTTAAAAGGATAAGGTTTCTGCGACGACGACGGCGGCGGCGGCCGACGAGAGAACGCACAACACGCGCGTACAATAATTATATTAATATATTATTGTTTTTAAACTGCCGTGCCACTGCAATGTACATGATAAATATTACGTTTATCATGTAAACAGTTATCGTGTAATCATGTTCAAGAACGGGTTTCAGGAGGACGCACCCGCTAGTTTCGAGGTATTTTTTTTACTATTTATTTTCCGACAGCCATTTAGAGTTGTATGTCAGTATATTGGATCATATATGTTCGTGAGGTTGGCCCCGTGTTGACATTTTTGTCTGGTCAATTCAAAATATGTGCCATATGGCTTTCAGCGTATAAAACTACTATTTATATCATAAGACATGTTTAATAATTCTAAAACCTAATTTGCAGTTATCGACTCAATTTTTGCAAATTCTAATTACGAATTTCCAATCCATTTTCTAAATATTAGCATATTTTCCGAATCAATTAGACAAAGTGCAGGTGGGACTTCATTGATGCGCCGTTGTTTAAAATGTTAAGATATATTACCATTGATTATACATTGTAACTACTATATAATAAGAATTTATAATATTTATAATTAATGATTTGTTGAGTACACGTGTTATAAACTTTGAGTGTTCTTCAGACTAATAAGGCGGATACCACTATTCTATATATAATAATATAATTTATAATCAGGAAATACCGGTGATTACGTCCACCTTGGATTTTCACAGCGAGTTTCTAAAATTATTGAAAACCCAACTACCTGAGTGTGCCAAACATCTGAAAAATCGAACCTTGATAAGATTAAAATTAAAAATTACATAATATATTATTTTTTTAAATCGACTTGAGACTTAATTGGCTGTATAAGATGGTGCTCTGTTGTTGGAGATACAGTTATAGGTTAAAGTATCGAGTTTTTTCTCATGTTATGTTCTTGAAAATTACTTTATATTATAATGTCATAGCAAAATGTCATAAACATTTGCCATTAAAACATGCAATGTGCATTAAAAATGAATTTATCTATAATAATATTATAATAAACGTTTATGTTCAAACACTGCAGAAAACCAACAATTTTTTTTACAATCCGTGGGATTAACGTTTCATGACATTAAATAATATAAAATAAAAAATCATTTTAAATGTTTAATTAGGAGATTCCCCTTCAAATTAAATAGATCGAGAGCCATTATAGGTGCAATACTTTATGTTTATTAATTATAAATTTATAACATTAAATATTAAATAATATTATTCAATTATATACAATATTTAATTCATTAACTGAATATACGAGCGACTAAATCTTTAATACATAGTATAAACTTACTTTTCTAAACCATATTAATGCCGATTAATAAAATATAAATTTAATTCATTTAAATAAATTAATAATTTTAATAGCCCTTATTATGGTGATCAATGTATTGTATTATGCACATAATATAATAAACGTGATTAATATTATAATCATTGTTATGTTATTATAGTGTTATAGTAACACAATTTGTTTTTTTTTAACACATTCCTTACTGATCAAATGCTGTATATCATCATGGCTATTATTTTTACATTCATTACATATACAATTCCTTATACTTATTTTATAATAAATATTATATGCACATTTAAGACGAGGCGATATAATATTGAACTTCTTTCAAACACTATACTTATACAATGTATCAATTGGATACACTCTATGACAAATTATGTAGGTGTAGACTATATTTCTATATACTGGATATAATCTACATTCGATTTCGAGTCAATGTATATTTTGATTGTGACAAATATGTCGTTAATATCGTAATAGTCGTCTAGCTGGCTTAAAATATTCTATTCCTCGTCGTACGATTGTATTATAGTAATAAATATGTATATATATATATATATATATATATATGCGATATAAACATTAAGTTTAATGTATTATGTATATTGTATATGCAACGTAACTAATTTGAATGTTATTTTACGAGTCGTAAAATAATTATTACGTGAACTCGACGAATACGACTTTATTTCCCATTCTCATTACCTATAATTAGTATGTTTCACACTTGTTTTTATTTTCTATTTTTTCAAAACGAATTTTAATTTCCCCGATATGATAATCATGATATTATTGCCCAATTATAATTATTAAGAATAGTATTCAACAGTAAATTTGAAATTCGAAACGTTAGCCGGTCGCTAGTAAAAATGATATACGGAAAAACGCAACCACGTACCTGTACGTTACCTGTACATAAATAATATTTTGATCACCAAAGTTCCACAATTAAATACGCCTAAAATGCATAAATTAAAATAATATAAAAATAAAAACACTTTAGTTCGTTCCGCCTGTTCTTATATAAACGCATTTCTTTTTTTTTTGTTAATGAATTTTAAACGCAAATAATTATATACTCAAACGTTATTAAACCATCATAACGTAATAAATAATTTAAAAAAAAAATTAAAAAACACATAAGACTTAAAAGCTCGTATATTTTAAATGTTAAAACCGATATGGAGAACGTTCTCACGTGATTGGAGTACAGTTTTCCATTTAATTACACGAGACCTAAAACATAATACGTATGTGAACCATTTGAAACGGAGAGAGGAAAAAAAAACTTCGGAATATTAAAATTCTAAATCTTGTGTAAATAAATTTAGTCTTACTGCTCTGCAGGTACCTATATATGTCGACGACGCTATCCTTTTTTATGTGTATCGGCTGTACTACACTATACATCATCAAGCCGTCGATTATTACATAATTTAATTTGCTCGTTTTTTTCTTTTTTTTTTTTTAGATGAGGACCCGATCGTCGGTGTAACGCCGCGCCGCACAGAGAGCGAGGTTGGGACGCGTCTTCGTGTCCTGTTCCATCACAACGCCGTCGCACAGTCGGACAGCAATCACTCGCCGCAGCGATGGGCAACTCGAACAGTCACGGCAGCAGCACGTCGTACGACGCGCGGTCGATACCGCCGCACTCGTGGGCGTACTCGTTCCCGCGCTCTCAGTACTTCAGGCAACCGATCACCGGGCCCAAAGTGCTGCCGCCGAACGTGCCGGGCCAACAACGACCGCGGCTCAGGGCCACCGAAAACGGGTCCATGCTGCACGCGGCCGGCACCATAAACGGCAAACGGCCGTACGAGTATTTGCACCCGGACGACGTGAGTAAAATATTTGCGATTTTCCTGATGTCGTTTTAACTATTATTCAGTTATATGATCTAAAGCAGGGATGTGTCTATGCTCGAAACAGTATCGCAATTGACCGTATAATATGCAGTAAAAATCATAAAAATTGCAAAAATAATTGCAAAATAAATCATTTTTAAATTAAAATTGCTCAACAATATACAAACAAGAAAGTCCACTTCCTGTTGCAGAAAACGATAAAAATATAAAATAGAGAACAATAAATAATTGCACGAAAATCCACGATCTATAGATTTATTATAATTATATAATTATTATACCTATACTATTGTGTGAAATGTATTTTTACGCGCGAGCTCAGCATAATATCTACGAATTTTTTATCGATCTTTAACTTATTTTAGAATAATTATTGGTACAGAAATGGTTAGCTCAGTGTACTAGAAACACCTATAGTTTTACTTAACTATTGAAGTAAGTCAATGGTATTTATTGGTTTGAATAATATACGTATAATAAGTATTTCATAATTTGGTATAAATTACCTGAGTTGTTACTTTTAAATTGTAAATATAATCCGTATAATAGTATTACAGGTATTTTGAAAATTATCTTACTTTTTCAGTTTATACGTATTTCTTTTCTTTCTTTTTTTTTTTTTTATTTGTACAATAAATCATATAAATAAAGAAATATATCTACTCCTTTAAGCCTAAGCTTGTGATGGAGTAGAGAGTTAACAGATGTAATAATAATAGTAATTTAAAATACAACTTTTGAATAAAACAAGAATATTTGTATAGGTACATCCTTTCGAAAAAAGAAAAACATTTCTCAATAAGTATATAAAATAAAATAAAATATGAAATAAGAATAAAAATCATTCACATTAGACTAACAAATTAAAGTTAACAATACAATACCGAATATATAGGAGAATTAAAACGACATCATAAAATATATAAGAATAAGAGAGAAATGTGGCAAGATTCAAATTATTCGTTATTAAAAAACTCTTGGTGAATATTAATACAATAAATAAATGATTGAAACAGATTAAAATAATAATGATTATGAGTATTTAATGATTATATTTAATTGTATGTTATGCTATTTATTTTTAACCAACAATAAAATTAAATTAAATTTATGTCATACAGAAGAAAAATAATATCAATCAATCTTTCACTTATAATAATTCCATAAAACATAACTCTGACCATGAACCCGTTATTTAATTTTAAAAATTAAACCTTGCAAAATCTTGTTAAAATAAATATAATATACAAATCATGTTTGCTATGATAAAAATATATTAATAATGGTATAATATTATTATGATAACTAAAAATAGTTATGATACTTTACACACTGCACCTAAGCACACATGTACCACGTTTGCCTATCTAAAACTCCTTATTACAAATATCTGGCAATATTATCAACGTTACTTGTATTTTTATAAATAATATATTTAACAAATTGCAAGTTTAAAAAAAAAAACTATCCATTGAACTGCAAAAAAATGTTATTTAAACTAACCCAAAAATGGAATTTTCAATTTTTGATTAGCCAATACAACCGTCATTAAATATTTACTATCAAAAACTGCAACAATGGTAGCATTAATACAGCATACAGCAAATAATTTAAATATAAATTAAAATATTTCTCACTCTACCTTTAATACAAATTTATAAAATAAATAATTTAAATAACTTTAAAATAATAATAATAATTTTGGTGGAAAATTTAAATATTTATTATTAGATACAATTTTGTCGTAGATCCAACATGGATATGGATATGAGATTCAGAGACACGTACCTAGGGATGGTAGACGAGATCGTATGGGATACAATATGTATACCAGCGAACCAGATTTACGGTTTTCAGACTCCCGCCAACTACCACCGATGGGTTACCAACATCATCACAATCACGGAGACAATGGCGCTGTCAAAGGCAGGATGTCCCGTTCTAAAAAGAAATACAGAGCTCCTCAAGTGCCTCCATCTTCGTTGCATCATAACGGAGTGAGTATATACTCGTAGATAGTATTGTATATATTGATTATTACCGCGTTTGATATATATATATATATATATATATATACAGTGGCGTACCCAGGGGGGGCTTAGGGGGCTTCAGCCCCTCCCATTGGCCATGTTTTGGAATACATTTTATATTAAAAAAGACAAAGTACAAACCATGATATTTCTAAAAACCGGTATTGAATACAACGTATCATCTTTAGTAACAATGACCTAGTATAAGCAAAGCATAAACGTTGTGTTTATTATGGTACCGAATACCGATATAGATTTAGCCCCCCCCCCCCCATTCGAAAATCCTGGGTACGCCACTGTATATATGAAACTATGAAATATCTTATGAAATATTTCACAAAAACGTGAAACATTAAAATTTGTTCTATGCAAATATTAATGATGATTGATTATCAATAACCTAACAAAAAAAAAAACCCATTAACAATGATTTGTTAGTTATTATTTGCCCTAATATTATAAAGTTGTGAAGTTAAGTTATGACAATTATACGTAAAAATTAAAACATTAATATATGATTATTACTAAAATATTTCATGAAATGTTTTCAATTCTAAATTTCATGAAATTTTTAAACACTAATATATACATAGCATGCATTTCAAGACGTACGTCTATATTATAACCAGTTATGATAAGTATAATTAGTTATGATAACCTTAACGTATTTGTATTTTTTAATTTTTTATTTAACGACATAATTAAAATATAACTTCAAATAAAATATCTTCCTGGCATTAAATTACTGATGTCTTGATGTACCTAGCTATTGAATTTGATGTGAAATCGATATTTTTATATAAGTTATTTGTTTTTGTTTCTTAGATGGACAGCTCTTCGCCGGACTCGTATCAACATTGGGAAAATCACAGGGATAATAGCAGATCTAGTCAAAACAATGGTATGCCAAGATTGAGGTTATTTAAGACTAGAGCTGAGACAAAACGTAAAGTCAGTAGAGATGAATTAAAAAACGCAGAGTTTCAGCCTGAAGTTAAACCACAACCTAGCAATCTTCATCGAAGCATGTCTTCTCCGCAATTTCAAGTGAGTTAACTTTTATTATATTTTTTCCAAACGGTTTAGTTTTTAAAAGATTCAATTCAATTGGTAGTCCCTATATCGTATTTTCTTTATTATACAATTTGAAAAAAAATCCCATAATATAATATAAATTATGATACTATACAGTTGTTCAACTTTTACCACTTTCGTGAATGACAATTTATTACAATCGGGCAGCGGAAACAGTCTAAGTGAACATCGATTAATAAAACTGAATTGAATTTAGGGTTCTGCAAATTTAATTACAATATTCTATTTATATCGCGTGATGTAAGTTACACATCTTCATCGTTACATCTTAGAATATTGTAAAAATGTAAATACACACATAATTTTCGACTAATTGTGATGTAGAAAATTATAGACTCATTCGTGTACGCACATCTATATGTTGTATATGATATTCACTATATTTCCGATATACACTTATAGTGTTGGTAACGCGTCATTCCATATTATTTTGTTCGGTTATGACAAAAAGAATAATTATCGAAATTTTCTGAAATAATAACACAGCTTAGTGCGTATTGCAGCATATAACATGATATAGTTTATGGAGTATATATATTATATAGGTATGTGTACTATATAATTCAATCTAAAATGCACGCACTATTATTATATATAAGGGTTTTCGCTATTATACAACATCGAAAAAATCGTCACATTTTTTTAGCACCATTAAACCTTCGCCTCCCCTAAACAACAAAATATTTTAGCATATTTGACCCCTCCGCATATTATACTTTACTCTTAAACACAGCGAGGTTACTGTTGTGTATAACAATGCCGCAGCTGCGCAGCTATTCGGGACGTCCATTGTCGCGCGGACCGGTTACTCAATAGGTCGAGCAACTATGGCTATAGATCGCGGGTGTAGGAATAATAGGATATCCGCCGGCACGCGTCAAATTGACTGTACCGGTCCAGGCGCGCGAAATAATACGATCTTTGCAGGGATCGTCACTCTGGCGTAATGTTCACGCAATACAAAAAAGAAAAAAAACGCATTTGTAGACAAATTTTTTTCATTTGTAATATATAATATATAATGCTGCTTTATCGTTCGTACAAATATTGCGTTATTTTTTTTTTTTACGGACGTATTCGTTTAAGTCACTGCAGGTTAACCGAACTTTTTTAGTAATGACTTTAAATACTAACTTACCGGCCAACTGTTTTATTTTTTACAGGCCGAATTGAAACGTGTGACAGAAAGACTGAGAGAAAAGGAATTCCGCCATCCACCCGTTGGCCGTGCATCAGAAAGCTCGTCCAATCCTGCTTCCGAGGAACGTTCGGTTGTGGTCGCCGACAATGACAAACATCGCGAGAGCCCGGTGAACTCAAACAGACAACGGTTAATGGCCGACCGGGCCAAACGGATGTCCAGGTCGATACCGAATCTCTCTACAAAAGTACAAGACGACGATGACGTCCGATGCACTGGCGAGGGTTCGTCAGCCACGGGTTCCAACGACGAGAACAAGAACCACGAAAAGAGAGCGAATCCTAAAACAAGGTATGCCCCATATCAAGAGCCGGTCAATCAATTATTTCAACGTTTCAAGTGTTTATAATGTATTTTGCGTTGTTTATAGCGTGCCAGATATTAAACCGAAAACATTCTACTTCGGTATGAACGAGTTCAACGATACGACAAAGATCAACAGATCCTCCGAAGACGTCGATCGATTCGCTGATAGCTTTAATAAAACAAACGCTTCGCCTTCCGATAGCATTGCTAGCAGTGGCCCAACAGACGAGGTATAAAACCCCGAAGACAGTTTTATTTTAGTAATTATTATTAACATGAGAAGTATGCTCTGAATTGTCTTAAACTTTCAATATCATACATTCTGTGAGCACAACATTTAATCAACTATTTAATTTTTTTTTTCTTATTAAGCCAAGTTTTGTTTTTTTTTTTTTTTTAATTTTAATTATTTTTATGTAATATTTTTTTTAAGAGGACTTTGCACCCGCATATGTTGTCTCCGTCTTCTTACACACGTACGGTATGACAAATTTTCGTTCACCAGTTTCAATAGAGTGCTGTTACTTTTGATATTAGAGCGAATTTACTTATTATCAAACTTTTAGGCAACAACATTATCTGTGTTCTCTCATTGGGTTTTTATGATATTTTAATTTTTAATTGAGTTATGAGTGTGTAAAGTAATAATATTTTAAAATGCTCATAACTCACTTAAAAATTAAAATATCCCAACAAAATATAGCCAGCGAGAAAAAACAGATAATGTTCTTACTTAAAAGTTTGATCATAGGCCAATCTAATATCAAAACTAATACTAATGAGCGAAAGTTGTCCATGTCGTATGTCGTACGTGGGTAAGACGGAGACAACACATTCGAGTCCTCTTAATGTATATATCTCTATTTATACATAATGAAAGGTAATTTGATATTTTCTTTGCATTTTTTCTTTCTAAACTTTAGGTAGGTGAGCAAAAATATTTTATATTAATTTTATTATAATAAAAAACCCTTAACTTTGTAAAAACTTCTAAGTATTTTTATATTTATGTATAAATATTTTAATATTTTAGAGTGGTGGTGACATATCTCTTCAACTAAGACCTACATTACCAAGAAAACAGTTCGACATCCCTAGATTTAGTCCAACAGCTGCTTGGCGCTTGCTCACTGCTTTAGAAAGTCCTTCACCAGTTAGTCCTATTTGTAGCGGTGGAGAGGAAGATTTGATACCAATTATAGATCAACCTCATAATTCAGGTGATAAATCTGGGGATAGTGGTATTTCTGGAGACGCTAGTCCTAATTCAGCTCATAATTCACAGGTAATACATAAATAACATGTTTAAAAATACCAGTTTAATAAACTATTATAACTTTTAGGTTGCTTGGACTCCACAGCAAGACTTGGAAGAAACAAGTTCAGATGGAGGATTGGAGGATTCGGCTCCAGTTTCACCACAAAGCTTGGATGCCACACAATTTTCAAGAACTCGTACAGTCGCTAAGCCAAGTTTCTGTTTATCCCTACCCAGAGATGAAAGTACAGGAATTGATAAAAGATATGGGCAATTAGTGAGTTTTTTTGTTACCCAATGGCTTAATAAGAATATTTTATGGTTATTAAAACAATACCATTTATTATGTTCTATAAAGAATGAAGATTTTTCACCAATGAACCCACCCAAATCAAATGGTTACTTTAAATCTAAGTTAAATAGAGGAAAAACATCGACAGATAAAAACAAATCAAAGTTGGATGAGAACTGGGTGTTGAGTAGAAGTGTACCAGATTCATTGCATCAATCAGGTTTAGTTGGTAATTTCCCATCACAAAATTGGAGTCAGTTAGAATGTCAAAATGGAAATGAACCTTCTGATGAAGAATTGGCTATGTCATCTTTACCAAAGTTTTCATATTTAGCTGCAGGCAGACGAGCTATGTATTTGCCTGAATATAAATCGTTAAACTATTTATATCAAAAGTATATTTAAACGTCTAATTAACTGTTATTAGAACTCTTTTCAAATACAAATCCAATTTATAGGGATACAAAAAATGTGCCTGAAAACAAAGCTATTGTATCAAAGTCGTGTGAGGACCTCACAAGAGACGACCTGGAGGATGAAGAGTTACCAGTCATAAATGAAAGAACAAAACATCAAAAATCAACAAATAAAAAGTTTGCATTTCAAAGTACAATCAGGCAAATTGAACGAAAGAAAATAGCTGAAAAATTATCAAAAGAAGCAGAGTACAAAGGTAATAATATTTATATATTTATTTGCGCTTTAATATACCTCTAATTGAACTTAAATAATTTAATATAGAACGCCAGAGATTAAGTGAAATGGAGGCTATGCGCCGAGTAGAAGAAGAGTTTCAACGAAAACGAGAAAGAGAAAAAGCAGACATTCGTCAACAGTTGAGACTGTATACATTAACACAAGGTGATAGAGAACCGGCACAACCACTCCCATCTAGTACTCAAGTACTCTCTGAATTTCGGGAGTCAAGGCGTGATTACAAAGATTTTAACTCTTCTAGGTAAATATTATTTCATATTGAAAATATTTATTAACAAACTATTACATTTAACTAAGCTGATCACTTTTTAGAGTTGACCATGAATCTAATAACCGTTCAGAAACTCCAGTAAAAAAGTCAACAACTGTGCATCCAAAAGTTGTATACCAAATGCCAAAAAGTACTCCGGTGTATGTGACACCAAATTCTGTACGTAAACAATGCAATGGAACTGAAAAAGGATCATCAACACCAACATCTGGAAACTACCGAAGAGACTTTGCTCAAGGAGCCCTACCACATTCTGTCGCAAGTTCCGACTCAGAAGTGTCTGTGTCGATTACTCGGCCAACTTCACGTACAAAGCACAGAAGCAGGTAGATAATCATCAACTTTTACCATAAACCATATTTACTATTGATGACTAAAGTTAACAATTATGTAACTTAATATATTACTTACCTAATAAAAAAACATACTACTTACTACTTACCACTTAGTGAATTTGAAACGCATGACTAATTAATTTAAATATATATTTTAATACTTCAAAACACAACAAACGATGAACAGGTTAGTAAAGAAGTCCCTATTAATATAAAAAATGGTGATCGTTTACATTTCTATGACAACCTTAATTTTTGAAAATTTTTTTAACCAATTAAATGTTCTGTAAGATTTGCATATTAGGTATAACTTTGACTTAAAACTATTTAATTTATAATATTAGTCATAAAATTATTTTTTTGTTATGAACTCTACAAATGTAATAAAAAAGTGTTTTTACTTGTTTCAATAAGTGACTTATTATTATTATAAGGCATTGGTAAAAGCTATAAAATAATTTAAAAAAATATACAATCTTAATCAGTGAAACCAATGCCTATTAATGAAAAAAACAACTATTGTAAAGGTGTTATTAGGTTAAGTGTTAAAAAAGATGGATTTTAGGATATGGTTAATTCAATGTTAGATTTTTAAAAATAAGGAATATTAGCTATTTAGCTAATATATGCTGTGACACCTAACACATAGTTCAGGTAGTTCAATTGAACTGTCTTAAAAATTGATAACTGGCTAAAATAAAGAGTACCTAATTTTGCTATTATCAGTTGAGCATTTTCAACAACAAATTATAATGCACAAAAAAGTTACTAAATTATACCTAATTATGAAATTAAAAATAATATTTCAGCCATTCTTCTTTATTTTATAAAACTTTTTACATATCTACTTTGTTAACTACTTACCTGACAAATAAAAAAATAACCTAACAATTTCAACAAGTTATCAATAAACTTAACAAAAAATATATTGTAAATGCAATACTAACTACTATTGTGCTTTGGTTAACAATTCTAACTCAGGTTTTAGCAAGTATGGAGCTCGGGATAAAGTGTGTATTCTAGTCAAATATTCAAGTCTCCATTTCACCAATATAGGTTGGTAGTAAATGTTACTTGGTTTGTCTTAAATTTTAGGATAATTGTGTTTTTATTTTGTACCATTTAGATCAGCCAGTCCAATATCTGATCGAGAAAACAACAACATTGGAATCAATCTTGATTATATACATATTATAAAAAGCTTAAAACAAAAACAAAATAACGAAAAAGTAAATATCTTTTGGGAAAAAACATTTTTATGCATTGGTATTAAATATATAATAATGAAACTTTTATTTTTATTAGGAATTAAATGAAGTTACCAATGAAAAAATTCCGGCTAGCTCTATAGTCGGTGTAAATTCTCTACAACCATTTATGAAAAATAAAAATTCAATGTACAAACCTATTGTTTTCAATCCGATTAACAAGAACAAATTTGCTCAACCATTGATGTAGATTTTTATATTATTATTTACCTAATTTTTAATGTATTGTTATTCTATTTAAATAAAATAATTTACTTGACTAATTTTACTAGAAGTAGGTAATTAGCTAATTTTTATTTATAAATAAATAATAAATATCTTATACGTATAAATACTAAATATTCATGATTAAAGTTGTTAATCATGCAAATAGAAATATTTAGTAATTATATTTTGTTGGTCAAATAAATTATTTAGTTTTAGTTAATCCAAATATTTTGTTTTTCACTCTAAGTGTTATTTATATATTAAATTTCCAGTTAACATATATGTTTAGATAATTGTTATCTTATTTTATTTAGTTAATAATGAAAATGTACAACATATATATATATACATGTAATCACACATGTTATTTAAATTATCACTTTTTATTCTATTTTAGATGTTATAAAATTAAAATACCTACTCCATGTTGATTGCCATAATAAAATTGTTTAAATGTACCTATATAATAATTGTATTTTATATTTAAAAATGGTGATTATTAAATAATGCAGACTGTAAATACTTATATGCCACTTGCTTACATGAAATCATTTTTGGAATATAATGTATGTATGTGTGTTAAGTATGAAAAATACTTGAATCATTGATTACAAGACATGACTACCAAAGTACCAACAATTGAATACCTACCTAAATTAAATACTGTAAGTACAAATTAAAAATATTATGTGGTGACATATTATTTATTCAAAAGGAAATAATATATAATTAAAATTTTATAAATTAGTTTTGCTTTTTCATTCTAATCAGTGATCACCAATTTATCATGAGTTTTATATATTTTATTAGTTATATCTTGGCGTTTAAAATTCTCATATTTTAAGAGAACATGTACGATTAGATCATTTTAGATTTCGAGTAAAACGATAAATGTATTGATTTTCCTGATCAACTACAAAGATGTGTTTTTTTTGTGTGTCTGACGTCTGTTTTTTAGAAACAGTAAAAATGCTTAAATTTTTTACATCAGCATCTTTTCTGGCAGTATAGTGAATCTAGTTACCTACTACTTTAAGAAGGGGAAGGGTCAAAAGTAAAATATTTCTGAAAACGAAAAAAAAAATAAGGAAAAACAGAGATTTATAGGCAATACTAGTTTTTGACAAATTCCATTGTTGGTTTTAGGTGTAACTCTTAAGTAAATAACTGTTGATACATTTTCATCTAATGCTTATATTACCATTATTTAATTTTTTAAGCACCATAAAGATTTTAAAAAATCTGACTCTTTTTGAGCTATTTATTGGCATTAGAAAATTTCGATATTAATTAGTTACCTTTAAATGATTGTCGATAAAAAAATTCTTGTTCATTCAAAAAATTAGTTGAGCGTAAATCCATAAAAAAATGTTATTAGCGTCTGAAGTTTTCCTAACCTTTTTTTATTGTTTAGTAAATAAGTAACGAATACCCATTATTTTAAATGTACATCAACAATTTTTATTTTATCGATTTTCTATATAATAATATGATAAACTTTTAAAAATATTTCGACTCTCTTTTGATCCATTAAATATTTAAATGACAATGCCAATTTTCAATTTTTTTAAGTCTACAAAGCGTGTTTTGTTTTGAATCACTATAACTTTGCAAATTTAATAAAAAATTCTACATATATCGTTATTATAGCGTCATAAGCAGGATTTTATAAGCATTAAATATTCAATTTTTTCTTTCAAAATTCATCAAATTATTAAAAAAACTATTTTGTAATTTATAATGTATTGAATATTCAATTTAAATTGTTTTGATTTAATTTAAAAATATTATTCATAGATACTTGACATTTTCTAAGTAAATTATTATATAATATATTTTATACACTTTTAAATGCTGGAATATTATAATATAATATTAGAGTAAAATTATCCATTACATAATAAATTATATAGAATAATATTTTTAAGTGCATATCATATCGATGAGTCTAAGTATTGTTTCCAAACAATTTAAACGTCATTAAAATTAAAATTTTTTTTAGATTCTGAGGTTGGCTGCTGTTCTATATTAAATAAATTAGTAAAACATGAAAATCCTCTAATAAAAGGATTAGGTACATATCCCATCACTTCCCGGAAATCCCTGTCAGAGACTAAAAAGAAAATGGTGGAGATATCTTTAACTTAATCCTATAATAACGTATCTTCCAAGCTAAGTGCTACTATAATGGGTGGCTCCGCAATCTCATAATGTTTTTTTTTTCATCTCTTCAATAAGTCAATAAAATGCTCGACAACCGCTGCACCAAAGAACAGTGCGGGTATACTCTCTTATTGTAAACGTTTATTTTTTAAATCGAATAGAAATTCAAATAATCATAAAATATAAAACTAATATGTCGAACCCTAAAAAATATTATCCTCTATAATTTTTGTAATACTCTAGAGGATTTCAATCGAATTTTGATCAAAATCATTAAATCAGTTTTAGATAAAAGTCCTAAAAGAGTCAGAGACAAAACGAATATCGTGCTGATATCCTCTCTTAATAAGAATTCTCTGTAGTTCTGAAAGTATTTCATTAAAAATTAGTACATTTTCCGTCCACTATGATTTATGGTTAAAGGAGCCCATTACATGCTGTATAGCGGTAACGGCGGCGGCAAAACCAAGCCGGACAAATTTTACTGTTACCGCGGCGACACCGTCAAGACAAAAGAATTTTACTGCTACCGCTACAATACGTAGCAACCTTAAAATGTATGCAATGTGATGTAACTATAATACTTAAATATGTCATTGTGTTTATTGATACAGATACCCTTATAAATGATGCTAGATAATATAATTTTAATTATGAGTACCCAATGACAGTTTAAAGTTCAAAGGTGCTCTATAATTTGTACAGAAACTCCATATTCTGCATCATACCAACAATATTTAATTACCCTTCAGAATACTGCATTATATAACAATGATTAGGTATGTAAGATCAGACAATCTTTTAATATCTAATATTCGTTACACATAGAGATTTACTGTAAAACCAATGATTATTTTAAATATATGTTTTTGGTCGTTGGTGTGTTTGTTTATCGGCGAATTTTAGCATTTGTTGGAGTTGCGATAAGTTAAAAGTCGTGTAGAAATTTATTATTACCTAGGTATATGTAGGTAATATTATGGTGCAGCATTATCATCATTGGCGGATATTTGTTGAATGAGTTATAGCTTGTTACTTCGATATTCATGTAAAATGTATTTTTAGTTCGTTTACTTCGAGAAGAGATATAAAGCATAGAGAAAAAACGACATGAGTAGTCAGGGGACTATCAATTTTACCGGAAAAAAGTTTGTACCAAAAGTTAAATCTAATATCTTTTTTGTTAATCTATAACAGCTTGCGATACATATACTATTCATACATTATATACATATTATATAAAGCTAGATGAGAAAATAATATTTTTGTATTCTATATAATTTTTTTAAAAACAATTTTGATTTCAAAGCTCGTTAAATAAAAAAATTTAACAAATACGTATACATGTATAAGTTAATTAGGAACAGTATTCTGACTTCGAGAAGTATATATTATAACTCTAAATCTTCAATTTATTTATCTAAAACGACTAAAACCATGCTTAAAAAGCAAAATTAATATAACTAAATCTGTATCTATATAATATTATATATAGGTAACTTTCATAGTTTTTATATTAATCAAAACAATCCCGCGGTTTTAATATTTTTCATGGAATATATTATTATACATCATGAAATATAGGCGTATTAAATTTCATAACCTCAGTGTATAAACTTCGTTTCGCGCTTCTTTTTAAAGTCTAACCTTAAATATTAAAACTATCAAAATGCGGATGTCAGATTGTATATTAAGCTGATGCGTAGATGGCAAAAAGTAAAGACTCAGTATCTACCGATAATTGTATGCATGAAGGCCAAAAATGAAACTACACAAACGTACAATCTAAAGACGACATACGACTATAATAATACGCACATAAATATTGTTGCTGTACATGTATATTATTGGCACAATAAGTACCTAGGTAGTTTGCATACTATATAAACGTAACTTATGTGAATATTATAATATTCTCTAATTCGTACCATAGACACACGTAATATGTTATATATTCATTTATTATTTTACTAGACTTATTCTAAAACGCCATTCTATATTTCTGCAACTGAAGTACTGAAGTATAGTTGTATACATTTATATAAATTATCTAGATGGTCGTCACCTTGGTATTTAATGATAGCATGTCAACGGATTAAATTATACGGGGACTTCATTATTTTAAACCATAATAACCATATCATATTAAAATGGTTTCTATAATATTTTTGTTATTCGTATTTCGATATCGGGAATTTGGGTTTCAGTAGTAGGTATAATATTAGTAATATTACCTACGGTTTTTTATCTTCGAAACATCATTACTTCCGCTAATGGTCTGTACTGATAATATTATATTGCATAATCTAAATTCAACACTAAAATCATTGCAAAAATATTCAAAACAATTGTTGTAATAAACGTTAAGCCACATGTTAAAAATATGGTTCATGTTCATATTTAAATATGTTCTATCTAAATTCTAAGTCAATAAGTTGCAGTTATTATAGCATAATAGTTACATATATAGCATATATTACATGAGACATGAGTAATGTCCAAACAATTTCATTTCGGAGATTATTTTCAATAAATTGTATGGTGTACCATGTAATGTTACATCAAAGCAGGTATATTGCCTATATCGCTTATCGGGTATTGATAAAATATGATTGCCACGTTCCTTAGTCTTACTTAAGATATACGGTTAATATATTACATTATATACTAACATTTTTTATTTACATCTAAATTTTTTATCATACCTATTGAATCTATTATACATATATACCGTCATATTTATATACTACCTATATGTGCATTCGATAGGTATTCAATAATGAAAAAAATACTTAATGTACCGTACTGTTTTTTTTTCGTATGTTTATGTTGCTGTGAATGTTCACAATGCTGACAGTCACTGGTTAATGTTGTCATTTGTGAATGTTGGTCTACTGACTACATTTTTTTTTGTTTTTAAAAACGCCCAGGTAAATGTTGACATTTACACAACGATGTAATAGTGAATGTACATCGGTAATGAAGATATTATTTAATCTAATCTAAGAATAACAGAAAAGTATTAAATATACTACCTAATAGGTAAGTAGGAAACCTAGGTATATAGTATACGATGCATTATACTATATAGTATAGAGTGTTGTACAACTTAATTCAATTAAATATTATATAAATTAAATAATAGCAGAAAAGAAAAAAAATATTTTAAATAGAGAAGAGGCAATTAAAAATACTCAAGCACAAGTTTTAAAAAAGCGGGTAAGTCGTGGATGTCGCTCTGCTGTACAGTAGGTTACAAGTGAGTTACTGTAATGGATAGAATTAAATTTGAATCCAATGATACTAGGTATAATATCATTAATTATTATATACGAAAAACGATTCTGAGCGGAGACGGTTTATCTGTCTAGGATATATTATAGATTATTAAAAAATTTCAAATCTTAGATTTAAAAAGAAAATTTTTTAAAAATTGCATGGTGGATAGAATATACTTATATAAACATATCGGTAAAAATTTAATATATCTATGATCATTTGTTTTAAAATTACATCAAAAACCAAAATAGATTTTGTCGAAAACTGATTGTGCGTAAAACTTCCCGTTTTTCTCTTAATTTTTAGTTTGTTATTTACCTCGATTATTTATGAAAATATTGAAAACATTTTACTTCTGACCCCCCAAAGGCGAAAGTACAAATTAGATTCACTTTCTGAACGAACGAGGTAGTGAAGTCCAAAAATGGTATTACAAATCAATTGTACACCAAAAACCCGTTTTCTATGTGTAAAAAAAAATTTAATATCAATCACTGATGTACAAATGGATCAACAAATTTTCTATACATCAAATTCATCGATGGTGGCAAGGGTATTCGCGATGTAATTGCAAAACAAAGTGCACCACTAAAATGTATGGTCGTAATGTTAGCATTTTATGTTTTACAAAATGCCATGACAGTTTTTTATGTTCCAACAAGTAGAATAAAAAATAATAATTTTTGTATGGTAAAATAATTATAATTTAAATGTATAATAACTTATAAGATATAATACAAATATTATATTTCATTATAATAATAATAATTTGTTGATTTAATTAAATATGAATTATGATGTTTCTAATGTTTCTATGTTATATTATAAAGATTGCACTAAATATTAATAAAAAAAAACTAAGTTGCGTATATGTCAACATTGACCGAAATCCTGATGTCCTAAGAAAATAAAAGTAAAATGCTTTGATCTTCAACTTCTGCAGTATTTTTGATGGCGTGGAAAGGAATCTAACTAGTAGGTGGTTACAGGTATACAGGAAATTAAAATTAAAATTTTATTTAATTTTCAGAATAATCAGAAAAATCAAATGTGGAAAAATTAGAAATGTTAAGGTTTACGCAAAACTTTAAATTTTCGACAAAATTAACTTTGTCATTTAGTTGTAGATAATTCAAAAAACATAAAAACCGTAGAATATTAAAGTTTTCACAACACAGTTACACGGGATCATTACATACAATAATATAGTTTAATAACCATAAAAAATAAATTTTTTTCAAGATATTAATAAAAAAAAAAAACGATATTTTAAATTTAGGTTTAAAAATTTTACTACTTTTGACGGGAATGTGGGACTAGGAATTATGAAGGGGGGGGGGCTAAAATTAATGTTGGGGGGCCAAGCCCCCCCCCGCCACAAGTCCCCCACTAGTTACGCCTATGGTTGCAGTGTTAGGGATGCAACAGAAGTCCATTACGCTAAAACTAAAATATCTATAATACATTTAATACCTATAGAATAGTAGTTGCCCGAATATTTCTCAGATAATCATGTGTAGTCGTGACTTGGTTCAGGGAGGAAGGGCGAATAGGAAGCTTTGTTTTATTTTTTTTAATAGGTACACCATTTATACACAGTAAAATAATTTATATAAAAATGTTAAGCACATTATTTAACAACAGCTCTTTTTAATCTATAATATCATATACGTATATCATTAAAGCTACGCATGTAGATATAAATTATGTTATAATAGTTCTGGTAATTTTATTTTCATAATCTTTAATTTTAAAAATAAATAACAAATATGTTAATATATACCTATATACAATGCGAAGGTTTAGAGATATAGGAATTCTTTACAATTTCCCCCAACAATATTGGTCTAGTTTCGCTTATGTACAAATTAAAAATATTGAATTAATACAAATATAAATAATAGATATTATTAAAAAACAATTTTAAATCTAAGTCTGATAAATCTTTACTTTAAATAACTATATTGTTATTAGATAGTTAATGTGATTCCACTTATTCACAAAATATCAAACTATTAAATATTCAAATCTTAGATCTGAACGTATAGTTATTAATTTACAGTATCGAAAAAAGGCAAAAGCATGGGTTTAACCTATTTAATTTACACAGTTATTATATAATTTAGTTTTTAGTTACACATACGATAACTGTCTTTATTTTGATAACTTAACTTATTATACAAGTAATATATTACTAGGAAAGTAGGAAATAGATTTTTTTAATCATCTCAAAAATTACTTTAAACGTACAATTATATGATATTAACAAAATTTTGAGAAATTCAAATTCCATTATCATGAACACTAGAATTCATGCAAATAATATTTAGGAATTGCGTCATGTAGGTATAAGTCACAAGTCACATAAAATATTTTAAACTAGTAGAGTTTATTAGTCTTATAATTTACAGCTGTTGTATAATGATCTATTTAATTGTTACATATAAATAAATAAAATTTACCTAGGTACATGACTACACAGAATAAGTCTGTTGATTTTAATTTTGATACTATAAAATTATAAATAAATATTTAAATTTAGAGATATTATACATATGTATAAGGGGTGACAAAACTTAGGTTTGCCTATAGGTGGCTAGATGTGCTTTAACTCCTAAGCCTTGCTGATACTCCTAACGACCGGCCCTGTATGTAACGAATAACGATAGATAATCACGATCGATGTATGTTGGAGTCGTTGAGTTGTGTACCTAATAATACAGTTATAGGAATATAATTATATCATTCTACTACATTAACTGCGATTTTGTTATCAGCAAAAATTATTTCAACCGGCTGAATTATTACTAATAGAAACATAAATTAATAATAGCCATATAAATACATATTATACAACAAAATATCCATTGCAATATAGGCGATTGACCGGCTCCGTTCAGAATACAATATGGTTATTATCATTGACTCAAGCATTACACTAAATTAATACAGTGACCTATTAGGCACCTAATCACGAGATACACCGTCACACCGACACGTCTTACTGTACAGTATTGTGTATTGAATTACTTGAAACTTCCTCGGTTTTTTGATAATTATCGATCTAATTTTAGGTTTCTAAACATATGTTTTGAACAACTTATAGTATATAGGTACCTAGTTAATTTTATTTTTATTAATGATTTAGGTGTATAATATTACCTACCTACTTATATATACTATATGTATTATAATTAAACAAACAAGGAAAGTTCACTTTGCAAGCGTGCTAAATTCCCGGTTTTAAAACGTATTTGATTACAGCTCAATGAATAATTATAATTCAGTGTACAATTAATATACAGTACCTATAACTACGGAAGTATAAATAAAAATTAATAAATATATAGGTACCAACAATCGCAACTATGTACTGGACAAATGGACGGACGCAACGGGGATATAACTATTTTAACTAGGTACCTATATACTATAAGTTGTTCTAAACATATTTATAGAAACCTAAAATTAGATCCAGTTTACAAATAGGCTAATCCTATAGTTAATTATAAATTAAGATTAAATGTAAAATATAATTTTTACTTAGTATAGGTACTTAGAGTAGGTATTTGAATAAATGTTTCTCTAGCTAATATTCTTAATATTTTAGCACCTCTAAATTTCATCAGCGGTACTTGCGAAGATGTACAACGAATATAAATCGAAAAATTCGAAAAACACGTCTAAAATAGGTATACGAAATTACCAGACAATACTTAATTTAAAATATGATACTCTTTGATCCTTATTTTGGGATAATTTCATTACCTACCATTTATTTTTCGTTTTTATCGGTGAATTTTAATATATCCATCATCGTGTTCTCCGTAGTAAATCGACTATTAAAATAGCATAAATGTATTAAACATTTTTATATTCGTATAATGACTATAATGCGTATGGCGTATCACATTATACATATCTATACTATAATAGCTGCCAGTCATTATTGTATACAAAATTTACATTTCAAGACGCTTATCGCATTTGCAACCTTGGTACGGCATGTCGGTATAACTTGATATATTTAGAACAAAAAAAATTGATTTACACTCGATAAAATATATTGCACAAAGAGTTAGAGCGACCCACACTAAAATTAAATTGTACATTCTAAAATCCAAAATCCAAAGTTCAAGAAAAACATTTGTTTCATTCATGAACTTTTCCTACAATACCCTTTCCTAACAAAATACCTTGTCTCATTTTATTATTTTATTTTATGTTCTTACCCTTCTTAGTTTCTTCACTAAATTCAGTGAACAGTTGTACATTTTTATATTGTTAATTATTATCATTAAAAATGTAAGCATGATGCACGAAACATCAATCAAGCCAACCAAGCCCTTTTATGTATTTCTTCATCTACTGTGCTTATAAAAAAAATATTTTGTACTGATTGTACAAATTATTATAAGGCAAAAAAAAATGTTAGCGGTCCGCAAAATGATGTTCAAAAATGATATTTGTCCCTTTCTAAAATCCTAATGAAAACCGCTGGCATAGGTATACAAGTTAATGTGGTTACCTAGAAATAATTTTTCGGAAAGCCTTTTGCATGAAATATTGAAATCAATTCATCTACTGACTACCGCATATAAAAAATTCTTGGGTGAATTTAAACGTGCTGGTCTGTCTGGCCATTGCCATAGACCATTGAGGCCATACGACATGTGAACAGTGAACACGTCTGCTATATGATTTATGACCTTTATGGAATGCGTGCAAGGCGAAATAATTATACAGGGCGATTCACCATGCATGCTCACCAGTCACCTCCATTTTTTTCCTTTAACAAAGAAATTATTCAAATTCTGAATTTTTAATTTTTAAAATTCACACTCGGCTATTTTTTTTTCAAATTCTTAATTTTTTTGAACTTTTTAACTAACTAGCATCCTTATTTCTGTTTATCGAGACAAACTTCTGCTTTTCAAATGAGCATTCCTCTTTTTTACTGCAAATTATTTAGTGGATCATTTTACTGAAAATGTTGATTTGCCTAATTTTTATAATTCAAAATTTAAAAGACTCCTCAGCTATTAAAATGTTTGTTATAGGATAATAGTCCTTAAAAGTGATTTTACAAAAATCATAAAAAAGATTTAACATTGGAACTAGTATTTATTGTACTTAGTACTTGAACCAATTTTATTAATTATTAATGTCGATAAATTAATATTAATGACCATTTTATTTTTATTCACTTATATAAATGTTTAAATCACCAAAATAGCACCCATATCTTTCAAACCCATTATCATGGACCTATTATTCTTAATATAGTTGTAACATAATGTTACATAACCAAAAAACTACTCTTTTAAATTTTGATTCTGATATATCAAAATGTATAGAAAAATAATTGTACAGTAAACATCTTACAAATGAAAAAAGGTGGTTTTCTTTTGAAAAACAGAAGTTTGTGTCACCACAGGACATTCGATTTTCAAGCATTACAAACAATTAACAAATAAAAAGAATTTAAAAAAATTGTCTTTGAGTAGGTACATTAAAAACTCCAAAAATATTAGAATTTGAATAATTTCATTTAAGGAAAAAAATGGGGGTGAGAATGCTTTGGGAGTCACTCAGTATATAATGTATACCAGGTTGAATCAGCAGGATATATTTTTGAGTTTCAACACCGGAGAGGGGTCGTGAATCGCTCTATATTATTTATAATACGCTATTATGATGGCGGATGTATGTATCCTACATGGTAGGTTGTAAGTAACTATAGGTACCAAGTATATACATAATATACTAGTATTATTACATACATATTATAGGTATGTATACAGTATGTCAAATATGGGGGTGCATTGCCATCTGCAGACCGAGGAAACCGGCGACAGCCCTTGTAAAGGGAGTTGGTGTTGGGGAGGGGTGCATAGCCCATACAGTCCAGATACCGCGATTTTTGGAGGGCACGCTCTTCGGGTTTTCCCGCGCTCAACGCCGACGCCGACCAGACAGTGTTCTCCCGCGTGATATTATATTCTCCTCTCCATGCATGTCCACTGCAAACGCGGTACATTATGCGGTTCTATGGCACAAACGCATAATAATAATAGTAACAACGAGCAACGTTATCAATATTATCATCGTTGAACGTCGGCGCCTCTCTAGCCGCGCATGACTGGTGTCTGGTTTCCCGCGTTTTCAGCCACCGCGTATCACATAATATCGTGATATTAATATATTATTGTGTACATTTTGAACGGCGGCGCTCAGGCACAGCTGATTTACCGCGCTAGCGAGTGCGACAACCGTTGTTTAGCGGAAAGGAAAAGGTAGAGAGAGTGAGAGAGGAAAAGAAGAAAAGACCATCGAAACGACAACAAACCCGATTCGTTCTGCGAGCTGGAGGTCGGCGACGACGGCGGTATTTTCCGATTGTGACGCAGGCACGACAAACGGACCACATAATTTTCATATCCTCGTTGACGCATGCCAAAGTAAAAGACCTTTGACAACGGCCACGTCTTGATCAACGTCATTATTTTAGCACGAGTGTGTCCCTGTGCCATATTCTGTCTCGTCTGCTGTGAGTATATTAATCACAATATTTTAATATTATTTTGTGTACCCCTACGGTTGAACGTGGTTATGTTAATTATTTGATAATAAATATTAATATTAAAATTATACGCTGTTATTAGCAATAGTCGTGTTTTTAACACCAAGTTAAGGAAGGTTTTGTTTAGGGGTTGGTTTTACACATGTGGTTCCTACCTATTTAATTGTCAATTCATCGAACATTTTACAATTTAAATTTTAACACTTAACTTCTGTGATTGAAGGTCATCGACCGATGTTGGTGTCTTTTGCTTGGAGTTGGATTGCTTATACTTTATACCTACCTGTTGAAAATAATATTATACTTGTAAATGTAGGTAGTGAGTAGTGAGTACCAACTACCAATTCAATCTTTTTGATTATGGGGTATTGGCTATTGAGATCAGTCATCAGATATAGATAGTATATAGTATACAGATAGACAATTAATACCAATATTATTTTTAAGCTATAATTCAGGAACTTGCCTTCAGTGGTGGCGAACTATATTTTAAAAGGGGGGGGGCAAGTAAAAAGTTATATGGACCACCACCGCTGTTTACAAAATAAAAATCATATATCTTAATAGCTTAGGAGTTAGGAACATAATTCATAAATAGTTTGTTAGGGGACCCACGGACCCCTACGATCCCACCCAACGATAAAAAGGGGAGGCGGTTGCCCCTCTTGAGTTATAGCTTGGGCGCCACTGCTTGCCTTGTACACTATATTGAACTCATAATGGCTCTTTTTTTATTTGATGACTCATTATTTATATTGATTGATAAAAAAATCGCATGACTTTTGGTAAAATATGTGTTTTGCTTACAAGTATACATATATTATTATATATTATTGAGTGGTGACATAATTATTAAGAATATGTGACATGATAATGAAGTAACAAAGTATTAGGTACCTATATAATATTATATATTTAGGTACCTCGTTTAACATGTACTGCTTAAAAATAATACATATAGACCCTATTTTTATAATATATTACAATACATACAAATTTCTCTTGCTTTTATTGTATTTAAATAGATTTCAATTTGGGTTAGTTAGATTATTGGGTTGATTGTTGAATACAATACAAACAAATAAAATACTAACAACCTAGTACTTCTGATGTGTATGGAGTGTAACTTAGTTTACTAAGTGCAAAAAGCTTCATAAGGATATTGAAAGTGGTGAAAAATAAGTGTTTAAGGGTTGGAAATAAGGTATTCAATAATTTTCACTTAGTGTGTTTAAATTCTTTTCATTTTAAATAATTAAATTTACTTTAATAATATTTATTAATTATTTGCTTTAAATTCCCCAACTTTTTCCTGTTGAATATTTATCATTCTTTGATAAATTTAGATATTTTCATAGCACATAGCACAATGTAGTAATTAATAATAATAATTATTATAGTCATGTATTTTTTAAAGAACGTTTAGCTTATTTTTGTGTAACTCAAATACCCACATTAATATAACATATGATAAATAATATAACAACTAATAATCATTAAATTTATACATTAATTTATATTAACCATACCTAACAAATGTGTAGTCTATAAAATAAATAATAGACTCAATAATAGGCATCATTAAATAGATTTAAATTAATGATTAATTTAAAAATAATTATTTTTGTGAATTTATAGTATAGTTAGGTATAATAAATTAGTCATATTAGTTTTAAGTTCTTTAATTTGAAGAATTTTTTTATTTTTTTTTATTTAAATTTATTATAGAGAAAAGTATTAATACAATATTACAATTTTGAAACCTTATTAAATAATGAACAAACTAAAAAGTAACGAGTTTTAGTTAAAAATTAATATTAAGTTATATAAAGTTAAGTATAAAAAATATAATTATGCAAAAATTTGTAGGTAATTGAAAAAAAATTAAAATTTATAACAAAACTTGTTTCTACAGTGTATATTTAATTAAAAATAAATATTTATTATTCATTAAACTAATTTAATACCTATTTTTAGTATATTAAAATTATTTAAGTACTTTTTTCTCTGTTTCCTGTTTTTATTTATTTGAATTGATTTTACTTATAATAATTTTAATTGTATATAGGTACTTAATAAGTATCTTTATCATAGGCGTGCGCAGGCCTCTTTTTCAGGATATGCAGAAGGCTGACAATAGCGCGCCCTGAAAGTTAATTTAGGCTCGTAAAATTATGATAATATGTATACACAATTCACAAATATTGAAAAAACCTGCTGTTTAATAAAAAAAATATTGTAATAAATACCATTACATAATACAAGAAGTATGAATTTCGCAAATACTTGGTAGTTGATAACTGATAACTGGATGTTTCAATTTTCCAGAGTCGATGTTCGCCCCTCACAGAACTTCAGGGTATGCAGCTGCATACCCTGCATACCCCCTGCGCACGCCTATGATCTTTATATTTTAAATGTGGGTAAAATGTCTACCACTATGAACGCCCTGAGAATAGTGTTTATTGACAAGGGATAGGTAATCAAGGCAGCACCATATTGATTAAACTAAAAGTTAAGGCAGAATTAATGTTACATTATCTCCATTGCTATCAGTTTAAAATGAAAAAAAAAGTTTTTAAGTACTTTCTTTTCCATAACTTTTTAAGTTTTTAATTAATTTTCTAAAATTCCATACATTTATTTGTATTACCCTTAAACTATTCACATTTCTCAACTACATATTTCATACCATAAGTTTGGTAATCATAAATGTTTTTATAATAATTTATAATTACTTAATTTTAGATTAATTCCTAATTAATTATATTTAAACATGTTAATACAATTAACGCTAGTCTTTATACTAAGTTTAAATAGTTATTAGGCTTAGTTTTAGGCACTTATATTGTATTTCATAATACATATATACCTTAGAGTACAGATGTATAAAATATACAATTAGGTTAGGTACCTATCTACTTATAGAATTTTTACGAAATATTTATTATCAATGAAAATTAAAAGTATCTATATTATAAATTTAGGTAGTTGAGTAGTAGATTATAAATTACCCTTGATATTATTAATATAAGTATATAACTATTAATAAAAAATGTTATATAATTTTTTAAACATAGTCATAGGCACAAATAGGTGGAGGCTTCGAAGACTAAGCCCACAAAAATTTTCTAAATGTTGTATTAAGCTTATTCAATAGGTATTATTAAAGTTGGGTTTTAACTCTCCCCCCCAATACTCAAACACTATTTGCGCCTATGAACATAGTAAATTATGATAATAGTATATTATAATCCTTTTTAACGATAAACCCTGCCATTTTCATAGTTGTATGGGAGTAGAATTTTTTTAATCTAAATATGTGTAATTTTTATAAAAAACATATTAGTTAAATATGATCTAACTTATTAAAATTGTTTCAAAACTGTACATTTAAAAAGAGTGTATTAGAAAAAATATGATTGGGTTACAAAAAAAACTTTATCTGAATTTTTTTTTTATTTAAACAACTTAAATTATCTGAATAAAACTTAAAAATGAATTCATATTTTATTTGGCAAAAAGTTGTATGGTATTGAAAAATAGCCACTTGCTTATTTTTTAGTACATTATTTTACATAAATGTCATTATATATAATATTAACATTAGTAACCACAGGGAAAACTAGGAAATTGAAATAGAAAAGCAAAATGATAAAATGCAAAAAAATTCAATTTACAAAATAAGTTTTTTATTTAAATTTTAAATATTATAAAGTCAGTATGTTATTTAGTCAGTATTAGGTTAGGCCTGGTCCATAGTTTTGGCCATGTTAGTAACAAATGTAATTATTTCTAACTACCATACAATACACTTTACATATAATAGTATGGTAAATAATGGTGTACAGTAATTCTTTTTCAAATTTTTACCATAGTATAAATCACACAAAAACAAGTGTCATGAGGTAGTTCTGATAGGTGTACAATTTGTGGTAGGTATTCAACTTTTGTTTATATATTTTATTGACTTGTTGATTATTTAAGCATCGAAAAGTGTATTATATTGTTTATAAATTATAAAAGAACTTAAGAAGTAATTGTATGAAGTAATTGTATTGTGAATGGTGATTAGTGATAACTGATAACATTGGTATCAAAAAGCAAATATGTTGTTACCTAGGTTAATAATATAACATGTGTTTTTACTGTTGTAGTAGCTATACAGGTTATAAAAACGACTCACAAATAAAAATGTATTATCTAACTTTGAAAATCTAATTCTTAACTAACCTAAAATATTTTTCTTGAAATCCTTATTAATATTTTTTTTTGACAAACGCTTAAAATTAAAGAATATTGGTAGCTAAATCAAATAACTAATGAAAAAATAATCCATTGAAAATTGATATAAATTATATAACATTACATTCTATCGAAGATATCTATATATCTATTGTATTAGATATATTTACCTCTTCTACGTGCCTAATAATAACTATCACAGTAATATTATTTCTGAAATACTTGAATAACTCAGATCTACGAATAAAACAATTATTAGATGCTGAAAACGATATTTCTCTTGACATAATTTGTCAATTTACATGTTTTAGTAAGTTAAGTAAGAATTGATTGATATTTCAAATTATAATGTGCACCCCTCACTCTCTCAGTTGATAACTCCCGTCTGGGAAATACCGAATAATAGAGAACAGTACATTTTCAACCCTGTTAGAATGCAGGTATAATTATTATTACTGTTGGTATTATGTTATTTCATCAAAACGCTTCGTGTACAGAAATAATTCAAGGTCTGATTCTACAGCATCCGCGTTCTCACGCCTTCGAAATTCAGTATGTCACCGATACTGTAAAAAGTTTCCGGTTTAGTTTGTTCTCATGAAAAATAAATGTCTATAGCTATTTATGGGGTTATTAATGGGATATTTTAATTTATCCAAATTATTTCACCTGGATTCTATACAATAAATAGGAGGCGGTAACATTTGTACCCAATGTTTTATATTTTATATGCCTCGTTAATGCTTTGAATACCATTGCCTGTGTTAATTTCTTCTTGATATTTTTCTCGAGTGAAAAGTGTTGTAATATTTGATGTAATAATCAATGCTCACTGTTTCAGTAGTGTTCTATGTTAATATTTTTATGAAATTAAATTTTATTTATATTTGTTAATATTTTTTAAACCAACAAACTATTTATATATATATATTATTTAAATCTATCAATTACAATTTCTGCCAATTTGATTTCATTTTGCTTATATTATAATGTATTACTGTCACAGCTGTAGTGACGTCACACTCACACAAACTAGAAACAGAGGACATCAGCTGACAATTATGATAAACTGTGTCTGGTGGTCTGGTTTGGTTTTTTCTCTTTTTTCTTTCTCGCCTTTCTTTGTTCTCTATTAGACCCCTCTTGGCCATTTATATTATTTATTTATTTTTTTCATTGTGTTTGTACATCTCTTCACCTCTCTCGTTGTCGACCTTCAATATAGGAATGAAAAGACCCGTAAAGCGGCATTCTTAAGTTACCTTTTTTTTTTTTTGTCTGGATTTATCAAGAAGCCGCCGTCCCGATACTAGCTATGTTTGGCAATGGCGCGGAGAAAGAGCCATAGAATCAAATATAACATACAATAATTCATCGTTTAGGGCGAATAACATTTTATTTCTGTGGTCTAAGTTTTAACTTTATATTCTCAGCTTAGACATGACATTCATTTATTGTTCGATTTTTGATTAAATCCAATACATGCTTTGACAAAAAATAGGGAGATAGTATTTTTATATGACGGCTGTTATTTCAGGCCCTGCTTGGTCTTGTTTGAATATATTATATCACAGTATCACACTAATAATCACATTTGCATGCATGTGGTATGTATATCTAAGGTAGATACTGTATGTATAATGGTTACCTCTTGGCCTTGGTAAAGATCTTATACTAGGCAAATCCCCATCCGGTAGATTCGCGCGTGTTTTAAGCGTCACAAAAAAAAATATATATATACATATAATATGTATGTATATATAAATGTAACCTTGTGCACAGCTGTTATGTTCTTCGTGTGAGACCGACGTCGTCCAGCTTCCTGTCCCTCCCAATACATACACACACATACACGCGTGTATTATGTTCATATGTGTGTGTTATTCACTTCTACCAAGAAAACGAAGGTATAGCCGGTTCGATGGACAAATCAGGTATTACAACACTCGTGGGATCAGTCTTAGAGAAAACGAGAAAGAGAGAGAAAGAAAACAACAAAATCCACACTCATACAGGTTACATATTATTATGCCTTGCATTTTACAGTTTCGTTCATGCGGTGACCCAACGAATTTATTACGGCCACAATTGGTGCTGGTTTTTATTATTTTTTTTTGGATGTGCTCAGCGGACATTCCACCGCACTTGTAGAATGAAGAATCGATCGATCCTCTACATTGTTGCCACTTAAGCGCCCTGTATATCTTTTATATTATATAAACTCTTTTATATAGGCTCTCTCTATACCTGTGTGTTTCCTTGTATTCATTTCAATTATTTGCATCGCTGTGTAGGAAACGCCCCCGCTGCCTCATTCACAACGAATATTGCACACTCGAAAATAATATTTTTGGTTACTGGTTTTATTGTGAAGTAAAAAATGTTAACTCTAGGGAAAAATAGGTCTTTTAATATATATTTTATCGCTTAAGTTTTTAAAATTATAAACAAATTTAAGAATCAATTTTTTTATTATTTATAATGAAAAATACTGTAATAGTTGTATTTACCTATAAAGCAATAAAGCGGTATTTTTTGTCCACTTGTTCCCATACATTATTATTTTAGGCAAATATTGTAATACAATACACAATAATATTTACTGATTTATTATTTAGTGAAATTTTAAAAATCAATTGATTTTATTTGTCTAGAATTCATATCAAAAACTATTGATTTACCTTAAATTATTATTTATAAGTATAAGTTTTGAATTTCATTTCAAGCATACATTTAAAACTTAATATTACCTAATCTAACTGCTAATCTAATATTTCGCATTGATGATAATTTTAAACTTAGCTTACCTATAATATTAAGAATATCATACATAAAAATCGGTTATAAATCATTCACATTAAACTAGGTTGACATATATAGGTATGTAAAAATGTTTTCGAACCCACCATTCCATTGAACATAGAAATGGGGAAAATATTGATGGTACGTAGGGTCTTATTCGTGCATATGAGGGTCTCCCAAACCGTCGGGAAGGAAACGTTCGTCTTCCCCCTTATTTTGTTCCGGTAAAGCCAGTCGGTATCGTTTTTAGTCTCCCCCAGAATACAAAAGAAAACTCATACGAAAAATAACGGTCGCAACGGGTGTAAATCTTCGGTCATACGTTTGTGACCCAAAGAGGCAAAAAACATTACCTTGGGGATATCGTTTGAAATACTAGTCATCTATGTATATTATTATTTCTTAAAAACATATTTTTTCTTCTTCTGATCTAATATGAGTATTTTACTCATTTTTTTAATATTTAAAAAAAAATTAATAGAGTTTTTCGTAGATTTGTTTAATGAAAACATAACTGTAAATCTCAATTTGGTTTATGAGTTATTATTTTTATATTAGAGTTTATTAACAAATAATTAAACGTTAAGATGTAAACATTATATTATGTGTTCTTTCGTAGGTTTTTGGTGGACTCTTTAATAAGTTAAAAGTTAGCATTTTTATTACAATGATCGAAATACATATTTTAGAAGATATCATCAGTTTTGACCTAAAACCACACAATATTTTCATCTTGATTTAACGTTCAGCTGAATTTTTTTGTACTCTGTTGTACCTTTATTACAATTTACAGTGAATTTCCCTATTTTTAAATTTAAAAGTTAAAATAGTATCCTAAACCCTACTTAGTATTTTTTGATATTTTGATTTTGAGAAGTAATAAGCGTTTTAAAAATTGTAAATTTTAACGATGTTCAATCACAGATAATATGTTCTTATAATTTTAAGTATGATTCGTATTGATACAGATTAATTCACTATAATATTAAAGCAAACAACGCACAATAAATTGATTCTGTTAAACGTAAATTTGTCGTGTTATACAGTTGTAAGTTTGAGATAACACATGGACAGTCATAAATACTCATCACTATAGAATAATTCTATGATGTGTTCAAAATTTTGAAATAATAAGTATTTTATCATAATATTTATTTTTATTTTATAGTTTATTTATTATCTATATAATAGTTATTGTTATTGTGTTGTATATAGTATATTAAACGTAAAGATCGGTATACTTAATTATAATTATTGAAATTAATTATTTTGAAGTAAAACGCTTAATGTAAATTCTAAATTATTAGCCATTTTATCAGTAGTATAATATTTATATTATATGTTTGTCAATATTGTATATTGAAAATAAAATTGTATACAATTGAATACATAATTTTGAGTAAAATAATTATTAACATACTATAGTGCTAACTTCTAAGTATTTACATATAATTATGGTGTAACGTTTTTTTAGAGAAATATACCCAGACTTTATGAATGTCTTGCATTAAAGATAATGTTAAAATGAAAAGCGCGCCAAAGTATCCCATTTGCGTTTAAACCTATGTATGAGCCAGGTGCAGAGACTTACCCCTATAACTCCCTTTGGTTGACCAAAACCCTCAATCGATAACCCTCTAAAAAGCACGTGTCCCTATATTTTTTATAATCTTTTTATGCATAATATAATCTGCCATAACATTGTAAACCTTGTTAGTGCATCTAACGAAACCGGTTGTGTTGGTTTTAGGTTTTTCTTATTCATTTGCGTTAAAAATACATTAAAAAGGTTGGTGTTGTACAAAATATGTATTAGTACAATAATTTTCATTTTATTTTTATATAGATTTGTTTAAACAGTCCTAATGATTCTTAAAATCGTAGGTACATATTAACGGAACTGATTTTACTTGTTCCAACATTCGTGATTTCCATAAAAACATTTCTTGATTACCGAAGGGACTGTATCCAATTTACAGTAAATATAAACTGGTTTGTACTCATAAAATTTAATGAGGACCTCATTAACATTTCCGTTATTAATTAACTGCTTTAAAGTTCAGACTGACTACAAATTGGTAATATTAATACTTATAACATTACATTATTTTGTTAATCAATATAAAATATATTTTATATAGTCATAGCAATAATATATATTATTTGTATCACAATAATATTATTAACAAATAACAACGTATTGATCAATTGATAATTGATGCCTCTTATTATTATTAAGGTAAGATGGTTTCACTAAATTGTTTTTGATTTTTTACCCCACAATTTTTCGTATTGTCTGATATGATGTGATTGTTTGTATAAACTTTTTATTAATTTGATAAAATGTCTATAATATTAATTATACACTATAACATAAAATCTTTTATTGTTCTTTTTTTACTTTTTTTTTTTGTATCAATACTGTCAAACCACAGTTATACACATGTCTTAATGGAGGAATAAAAATAAAAACATTTTTTTAACAGTGAAAAATTGTGAAGCATTTAAAATTTGACACGTGCCAGTCCCAAGCTTCTATAGAATTTGTATGCAAATATAGATACAGTGAACCATGAAAGGCGGTGCACAAAATAAACAATAAAAAGAGCTAGTGGCTATTTAACACTGTATATAGTTAGGCACGTCCACATGTGGCTAGTGTTGAACACCGTCTTTTGTCATAGTTCCGATAAAAGTCGAACCGGAATTGAAAGCATCCATCTGTCGGCTATGCCATAATATGTACAACCCCTTTTTTATTATTATTCTACGTTACACCTGGAAGATTTTGATCAAGCACTATATACATGTAGTTATGTGCCTACTGCATATAAATTAAATGACCCCTGCATAGTTTTTTTTTAAAGGCATAACTAGTTTTGTATAGTATATTTTTGTATTTAAATCATGTACCTATTCCAAACATTATTTAATTAGAAGTTTAAAGGTAGGATTTTATATTGTGAAAATGTTGTATACTGGTGGCATTTGGTGAAAATCGCAAATGAATCAATATTGTTCAATGATTTCATGACAGTATTATTAATTAAACAAAATAGATATAGTAAAATTTTAATGGTTATATTATAGTATTATTAACTCAATAATTGTACTAAAGGTTATTTTTCATATATATATATATATATATATAAGTATATACCGTTGTATAGGTATTTACCTAATAATATTAAATAACATAATTTTAATCTATTTACGTAGGTTTTTAATGATTAATTTCCAAAATAATAGTTTATGATATAGCTACAGTTATATAGATTAGACAATTAATTGAACAATATTTTATTTTATTGTGACTTGCCAAAAACAAATATTTCATGTTATATAATTGTTATGAACAGTTTTGTATACTACTATATTGTCTATAGACACTATATTTTTAAATGAAACACCTGAACACCTATTCGATGTATAACTTAAATTTATATTTGCGATTTATACTTAAACTGGTCTATAGTTCTAAAACCAAGTTGAATGCCCTCCTCCGAAATACTTTTTGAATTTCATGTATAGTGTATATATATATATATCTAACCACGTTTAATATTTTATCCTATCGCTGCACTCACCCCTTTAGTTAGAGACAAATGTCACGTATAGCTATAATAAATACTGTAGAGTTACCCTGTAGCACAATGTGCTTGCCACCGCGAGTAGTTTGCCTAGTGCTCGTTTTGGTTGAGGTATTTTTTTTATTATTATTATTATATAATATATTATTCACTATTATTCGCTATTGGTGTATAATATATACCTACTACTGTATATGTACACCGGTTTGTGTATGTTTAATAATATGTACTCATGGACAGCTGCATGTGCCCGAAAGCGTGAATTCGCGCGGGGAACACTTCACGTAGTGCGCGTAATGACGATTGGGGCACGCGACCCCTGATAATTAAGCTGCGCGCCAAAGACACGTCGTGTCAACTCCCGCAGGTGGTGAATTGCAATATAGTACTTTTGGATACGAACGAAAAATCGACTCTGAATTCATACTCTGTGTATAGGGAGGGTTTAAAGCGTCATTTTTAGCAACTGAAAGTATTACGAATTATATATATATATACACGATAGACATACATGTTTAATATATATTATATATGTGTAGTATATACAGGGAGTACGGATATTGTATACTGCACACGCGCAATCTTCGAGCTATTATTTTGTTCAATTTCTTATGCAGGAAACGTATCGAAAACACATTGTTTAGTGTCACGGACATCTAGTGTATGTGATGTATATTATTATGTTCCAATGACAAGTTTAAGGTATATGGATCGATCGAGGATCCGATCATTGGACTATAATATTTATTAAAACGTTCTATAGATCCGTGAACCTTCTCCAAAATTTAAAACATTCTTGACTTTTATCGAGTTGGCCATTGGGTGTATTTATAATATAAGAATATATAAATATATGTGCAGGAAAATATTTATTTAAATTTGATCAGTAGTATAGACAGTAAAGTGTTTAAAACTAAGTTACGGCTTATATTAGTGAATCATTTCATAATTATACTATTAATTATATGTCACGTAGGTACACACATATGTATATTATTATAATGTGTGTTAATTGAGAGCATGCAAATTATCCGTCATTCGTGCGTAATTCTAAGTATAATAACAACAGAAAAAAATTTGTTTGTCCTGCATATTCTTAAAATGCTTCAAGTAAACGTATAAAATGTATTGATAAAGATAAAACGAAATATAAATTTACTCTATGCACTGTTGTGATACACACAATATACGTATATATTATATGAAATATTTAATGTGATAGGTGCACATTGTTTTACTGATAAACAATAATCAAATTGCAACCTTATAATTATGTCCATCAGTACATTTTTGTTCTGAATTTTCCTAGAATACTATTAACTATAATATAATATATCAACATTTAAATTTTAAATTTTAGATATTAACATAACATGACGTCTACGTGTATTTTATTTGATTGTACTATGTTTTAGAAACGATTTGGTATAAAAAATGTGTTAAGTAAAACAAAATATAAATTACTAATAAATATTAAATTATTTCCACGTTACATTGCTTAAGGTTAGATAATATTATGTACATACATTTTAATTCGTGGTTTGTAATCAAAGTAATATAGGTATTCTTCGTTTCAATTTCACTAGTGTTTCGCAATTAAATTATATGTTTTGACTCACTTAATTAGTTTTGTAAATCATGTATTAGGTATCTACATTTAATTTAAATGTAAACTCAAAATAAAATATAAGAGTTAAATAATGTCTAGTACTCTAACAAAATAATGATTAATCTTAATAATCCATTTAAGTTTTCTTTGAGTATTTATTATCAGAATTTCTCGAAAACCAATGCCTTATCTGGTGACACACATAGTTAACACGTTTAACGTCTTGCCCGTGTAATATGTTTAAAAAAAATAATAAAAAATCTTGTGGGCCCCATTTTATAAGTTTGACCTTATTATTTTCTGACCTTCTGTTTGTAATTTGTATAGATGACGCGACAGAAAAAAACTTATCTGCCATTGCCACCGTGTCCGTTTGATGATTTTTTAGCAAACACTGTATTGTGATATATGTATATTGTATAATATTTAGCACTCGTCGGTTATTACTTTTACTATCAACTGAGTTATCGTATATCATACATATTTTTCCCTTTAATTTTCGGTTCTTTTACATCTCCGGCAGGAGACGTGTAATATCATATTATATCTACCGAAAATGTGTAATACGACACCGTTATGCTGGTGGTAATAATTGGATAGTGTGTAGGTGATTTAGCAGATTTGCATTCTGGCATGAGGTCGTTTTCCCTCCACAATAATCCTTACGCGTCTTGTTAAAAAAATATTTATTTAATTCCATTACGTACCTATAACCGGAAAATAACATTCCTATACCTTAATATGGTTTTAATATTCAATCATTAGATTTAACTAATTAAGTCAATCGAGTTTATATTTAATGATGTTATATGTTGAGTAAACTATACTGCAATAACGTGGCTGGATAAATTGAACAAATAAAAATAGTAACTTAAAACTTGTGTGTACAACATTGTTGATATTATTATTAAAATCGTTCTATATGTATTGAAAAAATGAAAAATCTCAATTTTGTTAGTCTGTCTATGTTTTATAAATATGGAGGTTATTACTACTTGGTAGTTGATTCGTTTATTACAACTCGTAACTGTTGTATTTTCTATTTGACATTTCACTGAAATAAAAGTTATCTTTATAATCCACTCAAATATTTATCAAAATGTGTACTCTTGATTAATTTAAGCTATATCAATGACTAATATACATTTTCCTAAGTAGGGGCTTACCCTCTCTAAGCTGTTACATCTCCCACGATGCTAAGTCACGCGAATCTTTGCCGGTTTTTGGATGTAACATGTGTTCGTTTACAGTACTCATATATTTACCTCCAAAGACCACGTGAGAGAACTAAGCGATCATTCGACAGTGACTGTTATAGTTAGTCTACATATATTTATATTTTATTTCATGTTTTAATACACCTATTAACCGTGTCCAAACGAATAATATACATTTATGTAGTTTTTAATTTTTTATTGCCAAGATATTTCATTTTCATTGTAAATTAATTCGTATTAATGACGCATTAAAGTATTATCATGGAATTTTACTTTTGAGACTCGTTCGAAAACGACACCAATATAATATTTTGATGATTTAGTCAAATGATTAGAAAATAATTCATTTGGCGTTGGAATTAAACCAGTAATTTATATTGTGTATTTATTAATTCGATCAAAAGTACAATTAAATAATTATTTATTAAGGAGAAGAAAATGTCTCACCTAGATGTTGACTGTTAATTGGTTATTATCTCATTGGTTTTTAAAATCCATTTCCTATCTATTTCAAATTACTTAAAAAATAATTAAGGAGCTTAATCTTAGAAAACGATTTCAAATGAAGTCATAACAAAAAGGCAGCAATTGTTATTTTATCATAAACAATTTTGTTATTATTTATTAGTTATTTTTCGTATCAACATTGTTAAAGTCAGCAATTGCTATGCGTTATTCAGTAAGCATACTTAAAATTAGTATTTGGTAAATAGAATAATTTAATTGTAATATCGAAAAGTTGAAAAAAATGAAAAAAATTATACAGTGACTTAATAATAATATAATAGCCTTCTACGGCTCCATATAGTTTTTAGAATCGCGATCGCGTTCCACGGTCAAGTTTTTTCAACACCTGTCACGAGCAGGCCACTGTGGGGTAATTATTCTGAATTCTGCTGACTCGAAGACGACATTATATTACATTATAATATCCCAATATTATAATAGTATATACGTCACGGTACTGTAACTACCGAACGGACGTCCTTTTGGTTTCACATGTGTATTTGTATATATACATGTAGAATAATGATTAGATACAATTATAGTATATATTTATATAGTCGCCAGCTACGATATTACTACACGTATGACGTACAATAATAATAATATTACAGTGAGTGCGTCAAAATATCCCGCAGGACCGGACGACTTGTTTGTAATAATAATATGCCGAGTTTCTTGTCCTGCTGCATTAAGGACAAAAGAGGGTACTTTCTGAGTATAGCCGTCGCTGCCAAAGGACAAGACCTGTACGTATGTTTATGTTATATATATACTTATATATGGTTTCTGGACCGCGTCGGCCTTGTAATGATATGTAATCCCTTTTGTATCTACAAAGACCAATTGGCGCCAACCAAAACAACGTAAATGGAATGCTGGTGGTGGCTGTCTTATATTGTACATTATATAGAAAATAATATTATGCTTATAAAGATTTCGAACGCTACCCACGATTGGGCCGACGGGTTTTTGCGTACGTTTCTGTTGGTTCTCTTTTGCGCGGCACAGGAAACAAAATAGCATCGTTCTACAACTGCTGCTGCAGGTGAATCCAAATTTAATACTCATTGATCACAGTGATGGGCATTATTGTTATTACTTTTTTCATGGTGGATGTAGGCACGTATACATAATATATAATTTAATGCATGTATTTATGATGGCACTCCGGGGGTCTCGTTTTGTCGTGGTACGACGACAGGCGTCGGTAAAAATCTTTTCAACGAAACTCTAAATAAAAGTGTCGATGGACAACGCCTTTTTAGAATAATTACGACCGTGAAAATTAATCATAACAGCCCGTTACGAATCTCAATTTGCCCGATGATGATTTATGTATAACGATATTATAATAGGTAGAGTAGAATATTTATCATACAATATATATACAATAAGGATATTTCATACCATGCATTTAATAAGTAATAACCAACAATTTAATTTAAAATACATTGCGTATTCATGCGTTGAATGTAGTATGTTATTATATTTATTGAATAAAAATTTGTCAGATAAAATCATACAATATATCAAATAAATTATTATTTGTACCGCTTAGAAATAACTAATTGCATTACTTATTAGTCATCAATCATTATAATATTTTTTATAAAAACCGTCAACTCCCATTTATTTAATAACAACAAATAATGTGTTGTCTAAATAATTTTTAATCTAATTATGTTTATCAGTAATATTTTATCAAATCACTTAATGATGACTTTATAAGCACGTTTTATAATTTTTATGCGCATAAAATAAGTGAGAATATAATATATTTATAGTGCGTATAAATACTAGAAATGGTATTAATTTTGTAACGAACCCCATAACTATTAATTACATAAAACATCACGTGTTACTTTATTTGGATAGAGATATTTTTTACTTAGTACTGAGTATCTTTTAGAAATAATAATTTTGACGTGTTCGTATTCATGATAACCTTTCACGAGAAATACCTGGAGATACTAGATACCCAAACTGTTCGTTACATGTACAGAAATAATGTAGTATACATTTTCATAGGCGCGTTTGTGTGAACGTCATGGTCAAGAATCCCTCCAAAAATTATTTTCATAACAAAAGGAAACCCCGAAAACGTTTCTTTCCGAACCTATTTCAATAATTGTGTGGGTTGTTATTTATTTGGGATACAAGTAACGACCTTAATATAGTATAAACTGTAAACGACTTCTTCTGATTCATTAACTAGGATAATAGTATAGGTAATACACACTGTTGCAGCCCATAAATGTTATAATTAGTGTTTTTTTTTTTTTTATCGGAGTATAACAACAGATAAGTAGTTAGTACGAAGGTAAAATTTGTTAGTTGTAACTTATAATTTTTTTTTGTGAACACTTGTAACGTCAGTCATGTCGTATTTATGTGTTCTGTTGTAAAGTGTCGGTATTTTATTATGTATTTTTGTACTTAAAGGTACCAAACTCAGGAAAATTTTAATTAGAAAAATCTATTAATTAGTAAAAACCCGCGATGGCATGTTTTTATCGACTTAACTACATCAAAATATTTGACAATATTGTTAAAGATCATTATTAATTTTTGTTAGACCACAGACTTTTCTATCAACAGGAATATTATCTGCCATCCCGATTTATCAGCTTTAGATGTATAATATATATATATTTTAATTTATATTCGTTGTTAAATAATAATTGTCCGCTATGACGTCCGATTATGGGACACAAAAATTGGATCTATTTCACGAGTGCGTTATCGGCAGATCGTCTACGTTATTTCAAATAAAAATAAAAATATTTTATTGTATAGGATCAACTAACTGCACATTATAATGATATTATTCAGTTTTAGTTTTTTGTCGTCATCGCTCCGGTTATAATATTGTAGTTGGTACTTGTATACATATTCGATGAAGACAACAATAACAATTAATAATTTAAAAAAAAATGTGTTTTCCAAACGTAGGACGACGAGAATAGTAAATAAAAAACAATAATGATAGTATTATTGTTCTTTATGGTATAACGTAATCGCATCGCTATCTGCAGGCGATGCGCGCGCCACTGGCGTTATCGCCACGGACAGCTTTGTTTTGGCGGCAAACTCGCGGCCACGGCGGTGGACGGCCCGCGTGTGCTTGTGTTGTTTTTAGGCGGGATCTACCGCGCGGCAGACGTCGGCGCCAGACGGTCAGCTGTTGCCGGCCCGATCAGCTGATCCGTATTGTCAACAAAGCGCCCGCGCGCGCGCAAAGGGGGCCTGCATTCCTGCGCGCCGCGCGCCCCTCTGCTCATAACCGGTTCCGTCTGCCATCGGTGGCCACAGTCGGGATCATTGTCTCTTCGCCTGTCGCCGCCGAAGCCGGACCCGACCAGTCGCTCGTTAGCCGTGAACCCTGATACGCGCCACACACTTAATTCGCTCCGGATACGCTACAATTCGCCGCCGAAGTACTCGTTTCCTCTGTAATCGAACTATTTTAAGTTGTTACTTAACGTATTTTTACTGCTTGTCGACTCGATAAATTTTTTTTAACAACGGTTATTAATTCAGTCTATGATCTACGTCCATCTGTTCGTGTCGTCGCCGGTCCGAGGTGCTACGTGCCGATTCGCACACTCCTCGTCCCTCCCCCGTGCGGTCTCCTGCCGGAAGGGACGATTTGACGGCCGCATCACGACGATACACTCGTAAGTCTATAATGTATTTTATGCTATTGTTGCGATCTTTTGCTGGACGTTAAAATAATTCGCATTTGGTGGAATCTGCGAAAAACATTGTCTTCGTCGATTGTACGAAGTTTGTATTTGTCTGTTTTTTTTTTTGTTGGTTATTCGCGAAAAACTGAACAATCTCACCGCGGGGTCCGTCCGGTAGGTATTGGTGGTTTTGTGCGCGCAGAAAACGAACGATCGCGATTCCGGTGACCTCTGCCGGTCGGCTGTGGCGGTGGCGGGCCCCCTTAGTAGTGGAGCGCGGAACTCGCGCGCAATAGGCGGACAATAGGGAAAACGCTTTTGGCGCCCGTTTCCTCGCATCATCCACGTACTCTTGCGGCGCGCGCGTTTCCCGCCACCACCGCGTCACCGCCCGAACCCAAAAGCCCGCCCAATGTCGTTGTTCAATGCACGCGTCATCTTTTTTATTTTCTTGTCGTTCTCACCTTTACCTTATTTTGTAATTTTGTATTCTCTGGACGAGACATTTGCCCGTCGTATGCTGTTGACTACTCATCGCTCGAAATAGTTTTCAATTATTCATCTATTCATGTTTTACTAAAAAATATTAAGGCTCATTAATTGACTGCTTATTGGTCTTCGTCTCTCATACTCGCAATTATCATAGTAAATTATATATAAAAAAAATAAACAATACCTTGTGCTATTTTTTTTTTTACCTTTTTTATTAGGCAGGGTAATGTGTGCTGTGTATTACATGCGAGCAATTTCCGATTTTTTTTTTTAGTACTTTATATTATTATGAGTGGAATACTACATTCATTGTAAATCAACGAAAATTTGACATCTTCATGATTGCAGAATACATGTTCGTATATTACATAAATCTATAGTTTTTAATTTAATTTATAACAGTAGGTATTCATTTTTATTTAGAAATAACAATTTATTTAAAAGTATATAATATAGGTACAAATATACCTAACTACTACAAATTCAATTTTTTTTGGTAGTTGTAAATATTCCAAGTTTTCCAGTTCATCAATTAACTCTATACTACAACCTACTATTAAAGCAAAAAATATTCAATCAGTAGGTATATTACAAATTTTACTTGAGTTGTGTTTGGTAAATTTTATTTCAAGTATTGTATTTTAATTTAATCATAATTTACATCATAATTCATACATATTTTTAATCTGAATGGTAAGGGTGGCTGTCCTTCCACTCACATACGCGTAATATTATCTACTATGGCATATTATTATAGTTAATTATTTATTGCATATATCCTGTGTGTAAGCAGTAAACATACATTTGATCTTCAAGAATAATCTTATCCTAATGATTAAATTATATAATATTTACTTGTCTATTTTGAAGAGTTAATTATAATATATAATAGTAAATCAATTCAGCAATACTTATATAAATATTTTTTTGCTGCTTTATGTATATATAGTTATGTTTATTATGTACCTTAGATTATGTAAGTGTACTGTCTTACAAATATTGATTGGTTTCTATTTTCATAAAATTTAATTTTATGATAAACAACAAAACATAGTTATGATTTTTGAAATTAATATTATTTTTCAGACTCATTCATCACAGTCAACTACAATGAATGACTCCAGTTCATCTAACATTGATGGTGTTTTGAAAAGAAAAAGACATGTAAGTCTATTTTTTTTTGCAATATTTTTTAAATAATTTCACTTAGAAAAACATACCTAGTATCAAATAATTAGACAATAGTAATAGATATTAGCATTTAGCAGTTTGGTACTAATAAAATTAAAATAATGATTAAGTTTTTTGATTGAGCTATATATCCATGTATTAGCCTATAATTTGTTTTAATTTAACATTTGAATTATTTGTGTTTTTAGAACTCTGAAGGTTATTTACATAATGGTACTGTGTCTGGCAAGAGGATGAAAATTGACCATAGTCCTGTTGAGCTCCCAAGTATTTTATCTAGATCTAAATTACATAGTTCATCACAGTCGTCACCATCGGACGATAGTGAGCATCAATATTTTACTAATTTACAAAGAAACTCCAGAGTACGAGCTGACTCTGATCCATTTCAAATTAATTCCGAAAATAATGATTCCTTCCAACAATTGTCTGTTGGTAATAATGGAAGTGTAGAACGACGGCCATTATCTGAGTTACAAGTTTTGTCTCCAGACTCTCATTCAATTTATTCAGATGATAGGTAAGTGATAAAATAATAATAATAATTTCAATTGTGAAAATTGTCAATAATTTATCTGATATACTTAGGTCGGAATCAGAAGCTAGTAGTCCAGCTCTCAGTGAACCTGCTCCATTATTATCTGACAATGAACTAAGCCCAGATTGTATTGATAGTTCTGAACCTAAGAAAAATATTGAAAATGATCCACCTTCATATGTGCCTACTCCACGTTATTCAACCATTCAAGAAAGCGTGGGAAATACTATAGTTACTACTTGGAGCAAGTAAGTTATTAATTACTTTAGTAATGTAATGAACAATATAATTACATTTTTTATCCTATCATTGTGTTTCAGATTCCGTGACATGGCCATCAACCAGAGACCTGTTGCATTAAATGACAGACCATGTCCATTGCCAGAAATTCCTTGGGGGAAACGTGCAGATTTTTGGCAGATGATATGTAATAGAGATTCTGCTACATTAACTTATAGGAATCCTGATTACCAAGATAGCCATGAACATATAACACCTCGAATGAGAGCTATTCTTTTAGATTGGTTAATTGAGGTATTATTTCATAATAAATTATGATTATATTTCAAGTAATTTATATGTTATAATCTAAAATGTTTTTATTTGATTTTAGGTGTCATCTGTTTATAAGTTACATCGAGAAACATATTATTTAGCTATGGATTATTTAGACCGATATTTATCAAACAGTGATTCTATTCCTAAACAAAAATTACAACTCATTGGTAATTACACTTTCCCAGTTTTAATTCTAAAGCCATAAAAAGACAAGTTAATTTAGAGTTAACTTATTTTTTGTATCTAGGAATCACTTGTCTATTTATGGCCGCTAAAATGGAAGAAATTTACCCTCCCAAACTGACTGAATTTGCTTATGTCACTGATGGTGCATGTACTGATGAAGACCTGTTAGATATGGAGAAAATTTTATTAATGGTAATTAAACATCAATAATAATTTCATGAAATTTTATATTTCAATAATAACTCCAATGAATAACTAATTTGTTATGTATATTTTTAGCATTTGCGTTTCCGTTTAACACCTGTTTCTATAAACTATTGGGTAGAATTGATGTTGCAATTCATTTGTGTTGATGATAGCACAGCTGAAGACAGTTTGATTGTTCCACAATTTCCTCAAAATTTATTCAATCAGGTGGCTCATCTTTTAGATTTAGCTAGTCTAGATTCAACTAGTTTACGATACTCATATAGTGAATTAGCGGCGTCTGCTCTTACTATAGTACTAAATAAAAAAATTGCTCTAACCATTTCCGGTAAGTTTATAAAATACTTAGTTGATTTTTCAGTAATAATTAAACAGTGTTTTCAAATTATTATTTAGGTTTATCTGAAGGAAATGTCTGTAATTGTGTTGAATGGATGTCTGTATATTGGAGTGTAATTCTTGAAGAATACCAATATGAAGAAATTGATTTTGAAAATGATTCAGAACAAGTAGATGGCACCCATGTTAAACAACAACACTTAGTCAGCATGGATATGTATGTAAGTATCACTCATACATTTTTTCTTAGGGATTGCCAACAAATTCTAAGCATTTTCTCATTTTTATTTATTTATAATTTTTGCACTCAGATGTAAAAAAAGGTACATGTCTTAATTTAATATATTTAATGTGTGTAGTAGAATTGTATTTGATTAAAATTATATTAACTGTTATTAATAGTCTTTTGTAATAAATTGTCTTAACAGAATTTGTTTATATTTTTAGGATTTAGCACAGAGTAGATTTGAACTTATCCAGTTATCCCGAGTGAAAGGCCCAGTAACTCCATCAAACTTATTAACTCCGCCATGGAGCGGCAAAAAATATCCTGTAACAGCTGAAGAGTGCAAACCCTCATGTAGCTACAAATGATGCATTTTATACTGATAACACCAACAGTAAGATTTTTTATTAAAACACGTGTCTTTGTAATAGGTTACTGTAATTCAGATGTATTCTAGTTTACTTTATGTTTATAAATATTTTATTTTGATCGATAGATTCTGTCTTGACGACTTAGATTATTTAAATGTGCAATAATAATCTATTTTTAAAAAATTAAGTACTGTTGGTAGTTAATTATATTTACTCATGCAATTTGGAAATCAGTAATCATACTGAAAATGTTTATCCTTCAAGTAATTAACTGATTTCTTGAAAGTGTAAATTTAAAGTCAACAATATTGATTGAACTAGTGTTCCTCATTTTAATGTTATATCAAATTGCTGAAAATTAAAAAACAAAAAAAAAAATAATACTTGGCCTTCATGTCAATGACAAATTTATGTATCAATTACTTTGTACATTATATATGATTATACTAAATACTTAATATGCTCACGAGTAATTATATTAAGATTATTATTACAAATGTATTTTTACAAGTCATTCCTTCATATTAAACAATCTTATAATTTTGACTTTTTATATCAAATTACATTGTCCTTTTGTATTCTAGTCTTATTTAGCTGATAATAATAAAATTATTTTGTGTAGTCTCATAGCATGTTTTATTATGTACAATTTTTTTTTTTTGAAACTTTAAATTATTATTTCATTATGTTAAGATGTTAGTATTTATGGTTGTATACTTACTCCATGCATTAGTTATGTATTTGTATATGTGTAAGATCGAAATCAACGATTATCTGATGTGCCAGTTTCTTTTTATGTAATGAAATGACCTAAGTTTTGAAAAATTTGTATAAAATGATCTCCGTTAAACTTTGAATTAGTATTAAAATATATTATTATGGAACATAAAAATATTTAAAAAATGTTTTCAATTTTTTTACTATAATTATGTGAATTTCATTATCAAAAAAATACATTTTTTTATCATTATAGTAATCATTACTTACATAAAAAAAATAATGATAACTAGGCAATTAATAAATTAGAAATAATCGGGTTGGGGAGGAAAATTATTCGTATATTTCTTTAGTTGGTATGTATTTAAATTTAATTCTTATCAATGGGATTATATATTTTATTGGGATAATAAAAAATTCTTTGTTATATTATATTATTAGCAGTTAAACATTTTTGTTTTATAGTTAAAATTATTTTATTCACAGTTATAAATCTCTATAAACATAATATATAAATTTATATATTTTTTTTTATGTACATGTGTATAATATAACAAACTTGCTTATAATAAATTATAATTATTATTATGAACAACTTGGTATTGATTTCTTGTATATGTAAGTATTCTGTATTCTTGTTATAATTTTTGAATGGTGTACTGTAATTGTTATCTATTGTTTGTGACATGCAACATTTCTTCTGAGATATAGTGAACCACATATCTATGTTGCTTCATAGTTTAGTACATTAAATTTATAATTATTTCTTATATGGGTTATGACTACATTTTATGGTTAACCCAACACAAATTTATTTTATTTAGCCAAAAGCCAGATCAATTAATTATGAACGTATTGATTATTGATTTTTTTTTATCTACAGTTGACATGTAAAACTTGTACTGAGCTACATTGCATAGTAGTTTACTATGTGCATCAATATTCATCGATAAAAAATCATTTTATATACATACTTATTAACACGAAATGAAAAGTGTATACATTTTTATTTTTGTAAATCAATTTGTATACAATTAATTTTTCATTGAATTGATAGCTGTGATCCATTAAAAATTGAGTCACAGGCTGCGAGTTTAAAATTCCTGATAAATACACGAAAATTTAAGTAGTAGAAAAAATGATTTGATTTTCAACTTTGATGGTAGTTTCTGATAGCAAACTGGATCTATAGTTAGTATAGTGTTGAGAGGTCAAAAATGAAAATTCACAGTACTATTGAAATTATGAAAACTTTTTAGTTTTTTTTATAGATACTTATTTTAAGTTAAAATTTTAACAAAATTAGTCATTTAAACGTAAAATAATTTTAGCTTTTTAATTATTAATTGATTTCAAAAATACTGTAGTTATGATATACTGTAACTAAAAATATAGGCTATAAAGTTATATCAGCTTTATTTTATTAATGATTCGTTATATTGAAATCATTATCTTTGAAGTTAAAATTCTTTGCATGTTAAATTCTGAAACCACAACTAGATTGCTGCAGTGCTTACAGCAGCCTTCCCCCCCCCTTATTCGCTATCTAAAACAATCTACTATGAAATCCATCATAGATAAATTAGGCGATCGACGCCATTGAACTCGTCTACTAATTGACTCGTAATGCCGTGCTAGACCACCGTTGATATAAGTTTGAAATCCAGTGCACGATAAAAGAAAGATTGTAGCTAGAAACTTAATCAAGGAGGCAACCAATTATCAATACGACAATACATGTTTTGGCGTCCATTCCTTCCCCAATTTAAAATTTTATTAAACTCTGATATAATTTTTGTAAGCTATGGACTACAAGGTTAAAAAGTTGTCCGCTCTTACTTTTCATTCCAGCGCCTTTAATTAAGTACTTAATTTGTTTTAGTTCGGTTTTTTTTTTTTTTTGTTATCTTGGTATCTAGTAGGATCTTATCAACACTAAACAGTGTATGATACACGGTTTTTAAATTCTACACATTAATGCCCCCAAATTGCCTATCTACAACGCCGTCTTAGATGTCCACGTTTTGCGATCATTGCTTTTATTCAATACAGTCTACAATAGACAGAATAGACGGATTAATGGATTTTGACAGATAACTGAGATTTCAAATATTATGTGTCGGCTCTTACGACGCAGCGGTCGAGATTTTCATCTTATTTGATAAAGAATTTTTAGAATAAATGTCAAATTTATATTTAATTTAATAATGTTTTTATCCATTATAGTCTATAGATAATATATAGCTAAAGTAGCTATACTTTCTTTTAATGCAGTGGTTCCCAACCACTCCTATTCTACGCCCCCTTTTGTAGATTTTCGAAAATTTCGCGTCCCCCTCTTATAAATTGTAAAAAATCGATCACCTTTTTTGGTGCACACTTTACATATAAATTATCTATATTCTATATTCTATACAATATTCGGAATAAGACAAGAATTATTAAACAGATAACGTGACATAAAACGATTAAGTTACACGCTGAGGCCAAACATTTATAGTCTTTATCCGTTATCCGTTATTGATACTCGATTAACAGATAAAGATTTCCGGTCTAATATTTTTTCTATAAGTTTTAAAATAAAAATTGTACTTCGTAATAACTGCTTGCGACTCCCCAGCAATGTGTACACGCCCCCCAGTTTGAGAACCAGTGGTTTAATGTATGATTTTTATCTTACCTACCTAGTATTATTATGTGCTTTAAATATTTTATTCGAGAAATTATTAGCTGCTTACATTTTGAAGATAATACATCTTCACTTGTCACGACGAATCTGTTATATTTACTTGAATTGAACTCGGCTACCGGTTCATTTTTATTTTAATAGTAGCTTGTAGTGTTTGTACGTACAAAGATAAATTACTATTAGTATATTTGTAGGAGTTTTTATTTTATTTATACAGATTCCGCTATACGCGAGTATATAAGTTTATTTTTCTTAACCACCGCCGTGGCCAGGATAGGCATGATTGAGCATATTATTATATCTTTTTAGCAACACGATTGAGCATAGAATATTTAATGCGAGATTGCCACATACATATTCTCGAAATTTTGTAATTTATTATTTTCACGTTTAATTACTTCAATTATTATGATACCAAACTTAAAAGAGTTGAGCCCAGCTTTATCGACAATGTTATTGATTGATAAATTAGTTCCTTATATAGTAAATAAATATTATTTTTATCCTAAGTATATACTAACCGTCATAGATACGACGATTTAAACATTTAATATTCAGGGAAAACATGACATTATATTATTAAGCTAAGTAACAATATTAAAATTATTATAGAAATAATCCAGTTTATATACTATTAAGTATTTGATCACCTATAGTCGTGTCACAAAGTGCGTTAAAAAAGTTTGTTTTTTTATAGGGATATAAATAATATAACAATAATTTTATCGGAAACTTTAAACTCGTACTATATTTTGAATTTTTATAATTATTTAAATAAATACTTTTTATAAGATATACGTAGTTCAAAATATTGAAAATGGCAACATTGCAGAGTTTTTATTCTCGATCGTGTAGATTTTTCTTTTCGTTTTTATTTCCTTTGATACGCCAATAAATTTGCTCAATTTTATTGTAAAACAGTTATTTTATTTCAATCGTATTGTAGCCAGGCAATTTATTATCACTCGTTGAACATTTTTATTTTTAGTTTTACAAAATTATACGTCCTTATGATATAGATATTGGGCGAATAATAAAAGTTATTTATAATATAGCTATAAACAGGGGCGGACTGGACCGAAGGGTGATGGGGCGAACGCCCTCTCAGCTAGTATGATTGCGGACCCTCACAGATATATTGGGCCCATGTGTACAGCTGTGTAGTGATTAGTGATGGTGATTGGACATTGTCATAAAGAAACTTAAGCTGTATAATGATTAATATGATATTCGTGGAATTTTTGGGCTTCTACCTATAGGATCGTCCGGGCCGATTTTTTACCCCGGTCCGCCCCTGACTATAAAATAATATTATAAAAAAACAATAAAATATATGTTATATATTCAATTAATTGTTTTTGATCATAATTGATCATATTGATGCAATATTGATGATATGCAAAAAATATATAAAATTATTTATCAATAAGAGAAATCACTTTTGTAAAAATATATACACATATACACGAAGACAACCATTATTGTTTTATTGGCAGGCGATAACTGTAAGTATACCTAACATCTAAGATACGTCCCAGTCGTTAATAATAACGAGTAGTAAATATAAATGAATAAAAATAATAAATTATGATAAAAATAAATCATTACATTATAATATCAGGTATATACCATGTTCTTGGCAAAATTTAACTCAACATACTGTCTACTTAATTAATACTATATTAGGCACATTTACTAATAGGAAATTAGATGAAATATTAAAAATTGAAACACATACTTGTCTTAGAATTAGAGGTAGAAACTATGGGCGTCACCGTTTTCGGCCAGTGTCACTTTTCGGTCAACACTTACCCTACTCTTTTCGGCCACTGTCACTTTTCGGCCAAAACTTAACGTTTACTTTTCGGCCACTGTTCCTTTTCGGCCAGCACAGTTTTCTTTAAAATTTACAATTTTAACAACTTATGAGTTATGATTGTATCAAAAAATGTGATTTTTAAAAAAAAAATATTACATAATACTTTGTGAAAAAATATAATAGTAATTAAATAAGCATCTAAATGACTAATACTTTTGTGAAAAATAATAAAATAAATAAATTGAATAAAATGTTATAATATAATACATAAAATAAAAAAGATACATAGAATAAAAATATAATAATAATTAAATATGCACAAAAATTAATTTTTATTTAACAAATGTAATAATTTGTTCAGTTGTTAAAATTGTAAATTTTAAAGAAAACTGTGCTGGCCAAAAAGGAACAGTGGCCGAAAAGTAAACGGTAAGTTTTGGCCGAAAAGTGACACTGGCCGAAAAGGAAGGGTACATTTTGGCCGAAAAGGGGGCCGCCCGAAACTATATCTCCTTTAGTCCTTTCAAAATTGTTTTAAGTGGAGGACAGAGGTATAGAATAGTATATTATCATGAATTCAATTCATCCACTACAGCTTACTCGTTGACAAGTTACACTGAAAAACTTGATTTATAGTAGAGCGATTTTCCCGCGGATTCATAAACATAATGATAATTTCATGTTTGATAAATTACGACGTAACTTTGATTAGTGATGGTACGTTCATTGATCAGACATTCAGACGTCATTATGTAATGTTATTCATACATATTTTCATTGTTCATTCGTTATTAAATTCGCCCAATCCCTTTGACATTATCACCGTACTTTGAGCTGTTTTGTAGTGGTGGGAGAGGGCAAGGTTTAAATATTATTATATAACTAAACTTTAAATATATACTTACAACAAAAATTATTGAATTTGGCGGGACTTACGACTAGTATATTATACAATACTATTTATAATTGATTTAATAAATATTATAACATTCTATACGACCTGGAGATGCTATGCCTTCGACCCTTCGTCGTCGTTCGTGATTGCGTATATATTTATTATGCGTTGCGCTCTCGATGTGTCTTCGTACCTGGGTAAAAAATTTTCCGTGATAGCAATAAACTATAATTTTAAGACAAAAAAAAAACAGTAAAAAGTAAAATATGCAAGCTCCAGAACAATAGATAATCAAACTTACTTAAATGTTGACTCTTTGGGTTAAACATAAGTAGCCGAGTTGTATTTAGAGTGTTAACTCCATACATTGAAGTATATAAAAATTATTTTTATTTAACCTAGATATATCTCAATCCTTTTTATTACCTTTGTTTTGTATATATTATTGTTAATGATAAAAATATTAATGTTAAAGGCCAATAACCTTTGTTATTGAGGCTCATTTAAAATAAAAAAAATTATTTTTTGAGTGGACTATTACACTGGATAACAACTATATATTACCGATCTAGCTTTTAGAGACTACTATATTTATTTGACAGTTCGTCTGTTCTACTCGTCAGTCTGTCTTCGATGTAATTGTATGGTAGTGATTGGTAGGGGGTAGGGCAATGTTATCAACGCAAAATAAATTACTATAAATTTTTTATGGGGGGGGGGGGAGAGAAACTGCAATCTGCTAGCCCTTTCTTATATACGCCACTAAATCCACATATCAAGGGACTGCAGTCTTCATTCGTCTTCATTTCACTCAGAAAGAAAAGTATTATCGAGATATTTTATTTAAAAAAAACTTGATCAGAATGATATATGTGAGTAAATGTAGTATAAGTAGGTAGGTAATAACGTAAGGCTAGGATTTAAATGCATTTGCATGTTTTTTTCCTTTAGTCCAAATTGATTGGTTGTTAGATATGTCCACGATTTGGCTTATTCTCGTTTAAATCGGACCATTTTTTTTTGCATATTTTTTGCATATTTTGGACATAATGCATATAATTGCATATTCATAATTTTTTTAGAATTCGATATTTTTTTATTTTTTATAAGTTATTGTTAATTTTAAATGGTACTTCACGAAACCGACAGTTTTTGGTTTATCCATTGAATTTTTGTAAATATATAGCATAAATACTACCTACCTATTTTATCTTATAGGTCAGATGATTTCCATTTGTTATCTTATCGTTGGTCGGACGACCGGTAGAATTACTTACACTGCATTGTTATACAGTGAGATAGCACAGAAAAATTGTATCAGTACGTCGTGTGTTGCGTAAATATGCGGACGTTTATACTTAATAATTTGATTGGTTTTAATAATAATGTCCAGTATGCCGAAAGTTCAAAGTGAAAGTGCCAAGTTACGTCTAATAAAACTAATATTTAATGTAATAATATGATCTAATAATAAATTATGAATTATAATTAAAAAAAAAAAAAATTTGTTTTTGCATATTTTGGTAAATAAAATGCATATTTTACAATTTTTCATTGCATATAAATCCTAGCCCTAGTAATAAGAAAAGTATTGTTAAACGACTGTTCGGTTTCTTGTTGGGTTTTAAATTATTAATTATTATATTTTATTCATTGAAATTATTAGAATAATTACTGTGAATAGTGTCCGACAAATGACGACAATATTGGCGTTTATCATAGATGTTAGATATTAATATCCTATAATACGATATTGTCATCAGTTTTTAAGTTTTTAAAGTTTTTTATGTTTTTGGATGACACTAAACATTTTTCATTTCATATTCCAAAACAGAATATTATTCGGAGAATTTAAACATAAAATTCTTAATTCTTAACACGGAACTCTATAAGCATTTATTTGAAGCTCAATTTTGACAAAACGACAAATGATTTGTAGTTATAAAAATGTAGCTTGACAATTTAATAAAAGTTTTTTTTATACAAGTACTTAATACTTTTACCGAACTATAACTGATCATTTAATGATAATTGATATGCAAATAGATACAATGAAATGAAATGTTTTTAGTAAAATAAATTTAACCTACCTATCTACGATATTATTAATTAATAGCTAATCCGGCAAGACATACATGAATTTTCGTTCTAGCTTATTAGATAAATATGTTAGTTGAAACTAAATAAATATTTTCAAAAAAAAGTATTATCGATAAATGCGTAGGTTATGGCGGTTGGAGGGGACTTCAGCCCGTTTCCCCTCTTATGTACATTACCGGACCACAGGATAAATTATTTTAGTAGGTACATTCCATGATAATATTTGTCATGGTAAATTCCAAAGAGTATTATAAAGTTTTTATCATAGACATATGATATGACTATATATATATATATATATGACTGTGGACACCATGCCCAATCCGCAAGACACATAGTGGAAGAATGCCCCACCAGAGCATTCCCTGGGGGACTGGCAGAGCTGAATAAAATTACCAGGGATGGTATTAATTGGCTTGAAAAATTAGTTATCAATATATAACTGTCTAAGGGCCGTTCTTACAATGTCCGGTTAAGTGTCGATTAAGACTAACCGGTAGAATTCTATCGGTTAACTCATGATAAATTCTTCCGGTTAGTGTTATCAGGCACTAACCGAGCATTGTAAGAATGGCCCTTAGTCTATTATATGTTACCCAGTACCCACCTAGAGTTATTTTAGTATATAATATGTTACTGTATTGTATTATTATTGCCAAAATGTTTATTCCTTTTTTCCTATTTTATTATTATTTTTTTTTTTTAAATTTCATTATTTTATCTATTATTTAATACCATAACTTATAACTTCCATGTTCATAATTTATTTTATTGTTAATGTGTTAATAACATTCATACGAATATATATATATATATATATATATATATATATATATATATATATATTGCTTATATATTATATCTTTGGTTTTTATACATCATTGATAACACTACTTTGATAAGAATTGCTTGTTGTTTGTTTATTGTTTTAGCTTATTAATATTGATTAAAACTTTGTCAACTTACTATTAAGTATTAACACTCACCGGACTGGCCAGTTCGCCACTCGCAAAATATTCGCTTTTCGTTATTGAGCTGTTAATAAATATTTTGATATTTCGTTATCTGTATTCTTTTTTTTTTAGTGTACTCTAGGCCTATAAAATGAATGCTCCTCCGACATTTGAATCGTTTTTGCTGTATGACGGAGAAAAAAAGTGAGTTATATTGAGTTATATTATACCCGTGAATAGTGGCCCCGAATTGTTTAAATTATATAGTATGACTTTATACATCAATGAGTCCCAACCATCATCCTCCTTTTTTTAAAATGTTATGACTAGAAACATATTTGAAATGCTTGGTAATTTATTTTTACAATTTAGTTTAAAAAAAATACTAAATTGATTAAGATTTATCAAGGATGTTTTTCTTTGTGTATATTATGATCAACCATAGACAAATGATTAGATTTTTAACTTTGTAGGTTGTTACTGATAGAAATTGGTTGTCGATATTGGATACTAGAAAGAAAAACAATTTTTATTTACGTTTAATTAAATTGAAGCGAGCGATTTTGTGAGTTACAAATGGACTCAACATACTTAATCTCAGTTTTTTTGTATATAAAAAAAAAAATGGAAATACAAGTTTTTACACAGTTTTGGTATATATATAACCTAACCTAACCTACCATATTAAATATAGCAGCTGTTTTTAATTATTCATATATTGTATTTATTATTATCTTTATATTTAACATTTTTTATACTTACAATTCTGGATTCATAGCCAGACATCTGCAGTACCATACAATAGCCACCCTTCCCCCTATCTTTATATTTCTACTGGGTATGACATCTGTCATAGATAAATTTGGTGGTTCCTGGAATTGACTAACATTGCATTTTGAATTTTAGAATAGTCAAAGAAGTAGATACTAAGGTTACAAATGCAGCAATTTTTACTGTCAACAAAGAAGATCATACTCTGGGAAACATGATCAGGAAGTAAGTATCTGCTTGATAATTATCTTAGTTACCGATTATTATTATTGTGTTAATACTTTATAATGTATTATTTTATTAAATTAGCCAACTTCTTAAAGACCCAAATGTACTTTTTGCTGGATATAAACAACCACATCCACTGGAACATAAATTTGAACTTCGCATACAAACAACATCTGATTATACACCTCAAGATGCTTTAACTAATTCTATAACTGATCTCTTGGCTGAACTTTCTTTGTTTGAAGAACGTTTCAAGGTATTATCTTTAAATAATTAATTTAGATTGCTGTACTTTGATAGAACAGTTAGGTTGGTATATAATATAAAGTGCCCGTATATGACATACATATATCATATCTAATATTATCTATTAAACTACTAAATCTCTTTTGTTTCTGTGTTTAGCACATTAATATTTTCCTACAACATTGGCTTTAGACGCTGTAAGAGATTTAAGTAGCAGGATAAAGTTAGAACAAAATATTGTACTGTAGAAAATTATTTATAAAATCTAAATTAATAAAATCTGTAAGTTATAATGTATATAAAAAAACTTGCTATTAAATTATTGTGATTTTAATCATATAAACAATTTCCCTGTATTTTTATTTATACAATATTATATATTTTAATAATTGTTAATTTACTTGAATGATGTTTTATATTTATTAATTTTTTAACTTTTTTTTCAAGTTTCCATTGAACATAATATTGTTCTCAATATTATTAATGACTTCAAGGTACTTATTCTCTGTTGGCTCTTTATCAGCTGTTTTCTTATTACCTTTATCCTACTAGACCTACTATAATGTTATATTTTTATCACATAGAATAGAATGTCAGTTATAATTAACATCATTTTGTCTATTTAAAAAAAAATATATTTTGTTCTTGTTTTAGTTTTTGTAGGTATTCTTTATCTTTATGAGTTTATATTATGTTCAAAGTATCTAGAACCATGTTACTTAGCCTTAAATACAATTCTTCACAGGAAAATTTGTTATATTTGAAGAACAATACATCTACAACATTTAAAAAAATTGCATTTCATCATTTTTTTCAAATACAATTGGCAATATTCCTTAATCCCCATTAAACATATCAATATCTTTATAAGCATATTTTTATAATTATTTCAACTAACATTTGTATTTTTATTTTTTATTTTTAGGAAGCTTTAAGGGAGAAAAAAGAAGGCCTTGATTAATATGATTTATTCATTTAATGAAGTATATTTAAGGTGTTTATATTAATCATAATTATATGTATTTCTGAATTTATTATAAGTTTTGATAATTACTTAATGTTTTTTTGACTGGTTTTTTTTTCATAATTATAAATTAATTCAAATATCATATTGTACACGATTAGTATATCATAAATTGTTTAGTCAATCAAATATATCACTTTTGATTGTATTTTGTATCTTACTCTGTAGTATTGTACAATTAAATATTTATTTTTAAACTATTACTAGTCTATTAGTTTATATAAATTTAAATTCAGAAGGACAGATGCCACTCAACTATTACATTATAAAGGTATTAATAAATAGTTTTTGTTGTAAAATAAAACTATATAAGATTAATTTGAGAGCTTCAAAACTATTTTAAAATAATTATTTTATTTTGATTGAAATGTCTTTTTAGATTTAATTTTTTAAACCTATTCTGCATTATATATTTTTGAAAGTAATTAATAATAAATATATTAATCATAACTTAAATATTAAATATTATTATTGAAATTTTACCTAAAGTTATTTTTTTTTTCGATAATTCATCAATCTATGTAGTCATTAAAACAAAATATTTATAATTATAAACATAATAAAATATAAATATAATGTTTAATATAATATATTATATAATATTTAAATATTATAATTTATAATATTGATGTTTAACTTAAAACTGTACAATTATTTGTTTAACCTAAGGTTTACGCATAACTGCATAAGTATTTTAAATATTTACCATGTGAATAATTCAATATTAAGAACAAATAAATAAATTTGTAAGATTCAGTAACTTTGGTAGTGTAATAATATCAAATTTGTTTGTGTTAAGTTATTTTTGAAGGTATTTAATTAAGACAGCAAACATAATCTAAAGGTATAATGTATTAAGACTAAAATGCATCAATTATACTGATGCAGTATGGTCGATCGACCTATATAATTATATTTATCTATAATTTGCAATTTATTATAATGTTGGTATAATAAATAGTAAATATTACTATACAAATATTAATGTAATTTTTAATCATATACATTTATAAATCATTAAATGTACAAATATAGTGAAACTTCTATGTTACAAACTTTCATTTGATCAAATTTTCTTTTTAACAAATTATTTTGTAGAACCATAAATTTCAGGCTTCATTAATTCATCATTACAAATACAAATGTGTTATTCTATATAACAAATTTCCCCTTATTATGATTTTTTTTTTTGTTCTCTATGTGACTTTGTTATATGAAAGTTTTACTGTACTATGTATAATTAAATTTGATACTCAATGACAAATTACAATCAAATTTGACAATTTTGAGTATTTTTTATTTTATTACCTAGATTTTGATAGATAATTAAACATATTTTTATTATTTGTTCTAAGGCTTCACAAATACACTATTACATTATAATTGTAACTAATAATGAGTTTATTTGATCATTTTAATAAATGCAATTATAAACTAGTAAACTACTAAGTGCTGATTAGGATTGGGTAGACTAGTGATAATGTTTATCCAATATTCTTGTGTGCTGTACCCCATTGGCCATTAATGGCATTACAATGGTAATAAATAATAGAATTAAGCACCATGTTTACTTAAAAGTTAAAAACATGTACATTGTACATGTATACTGAATACACCATACACTAGATCACTGTTATTGTGTTGCTATGGTGTCTAAAAGTGGATTGGTATTCCTAAAAGTAGAAAGGTAACCAATCTACTATCTACGTTATACTCGCATGTGTTGTCTCCCTGTTACAAGTTCATACCAAACATTAGCAAATTTTAAGTTCAGCAGATCATGTTTAGCTCCGTTAGTTTACAAACTAGGGAGAATTGACCTCTTAAGCAATTTGAAGGTAAGAGTATTATTTAGACGAACTCGTTGGATTTTTCCTATATTCTGATTTGGAAGCGAGTATTTTAAGATGTACATTTTATTTACGATTTTAAAAATAAAAATATATTAAATATAGCAGGTAGGTAACTATTCCGTAAATAAATTTTAATATCAACTTAAAAACTCAAAAATATATGCCCGGTTGTGGCTATTGTCGGTCAATACAGGAATGCATAACATTTAAATTCGGATATAAACCCTATTGTTGCAAAGCGAAAATCCACGGCTGTCTTAAAATTCTTTGAATTCAATTTTTAATAATTGTTCTGAAGTTTTATCAACAATAACAATTTTTTTGCTCCATCGTTCTTAACTCGTTGAAATATATGTTTTATAAAAACAAAAAAATTAAGAAAACCCCCGGTAACTTACTAAATAGTAAAGATCAATGTGTTCCTTCAATTAAACACAAAAACATGCAGTTTCATAGTTGTAAAAATGTATTTAAAGTTTTTATTTTAAACACTGGACATCCACCCTCCTTCCAGTCCTGCCACTCTTACCACTAAGAGAGGAGGGAAATTTAATAAGTGTCCCTGGGCGCATAATTTCTATATATGGTCGGACGGCCTTTATTTAGGTTATAGAATTGATTATAAATAATATTACCTATAGTACCTATTTATAATCAATGCGTATAGCCTTTAGGGAGTACGTAACAGTGGAATTTGTTGTCTCCGTCTTACTAGTGCATAATATAGCAAATTTACGCTCAGCAGAACACTTGTAGCTCCTTTGGTTTAAAAATTACAGTGAATCGACCTATTATGAAACTTGATGGTAAGAACATTATCTGTGTTTGTACGTTGGTTTTTTACGATAGTTCAATATTTAAGTGAGTTATGAGCATTTTTAATGTACTGTATATTATATGCTCAAAACTCACTTAAAAATTGAATTATTGAAAAAGCCAACGTACAAACACAGATAATGTTCTTACCATCAAGTTTCATAATAGGTCGATTCACTGTAATTTTTAAACTAAAGGAGCTACAAGTGTTCTGCTGAGCGTAAATTTGCTATATTACGCACTGGTAAGACGGAGACAACAAATATCACTGTCACGTACTCTTAACTATAATATGTCTATATGGACTTGGGCTATGGCATACTGCACTACAACGACGTACAACTGTTGTAGACTTGTAGTAAAGTTTACGGTTTACCATCAAGATATCATATTTATCTACTATGTATGCACTATGATTAATATTTATTGAATTATTAAAAATTAAAAGAATTAATTCTATAAACCTAATAATTAATATCTTAAATATTGTTTATGTTGTTTGGACAAAATTCGCTACAGACTATGGTAAAGGTTTAACATGGTTCTTGTCCAACAGATAGCGCTGCTGCTGCTGAGATGGATTTTCGGTGGGGGTACTCTTTCGTACTATCCTATGTGTTGTTATTGTTTGTTGTTTATTTTTTTTATTTTTTTTTCGGCACTATCGGTCTGTCTCTCTCTCGTCAATGAACCGTCATGGCCTCAACCGTTTCTTATCATTGGCGGCCCCGCAGTGTAGTGTGTGTGCACGCCCGTGTGTGTGTGTGTGCGTGTGACAAAATATTTTGTGCGAGCGGAGAGAAAAATAAAAACGACAATTAGGTATAATAGTAATTTTAATAGTAACGAAAATAATTAATAAAATAATACGACTACCACCGAATTTACAGAGACACGTCACAAACCGCCACCACAGTGGTCGTCTGTCGTTTTAAATAGACCGCACTAGGTACCTCTTAGTTTTCATTACTCAAATCTTTTTTTTTTTCACTCTTTCCTTCTTGCGAGAAATTTGGGACGCACGAAATATGCTGTCCTCGTCGTCGTCGTTTACCTACCGGTTCACCAGCTCTCATCGTCGACATTAAATCCGTCGTCGCCGTCCGTTTGGAGTTTCTTCCTCTCGTCACCAGGATCCGCCACCACCATTCCTGGAATGACCACATAGCAGCTGAAGGTAAGTCGTGTCACTGTTGCTTGCCCCATTGCTGAGCCAACGGTGGATATTCGGTCACATCTGTTTTGAATACTTTGCTCCCCGAGTCCGCTTTAATATCGGCTTATACTTACTTCCATATGTTTGTTTTGATGACAATGTCATACACCCAAGTCCATTGCTACACTCATGGAATAGAGATTACGCTAACCTATGTTTGTAATGTTATGTTCTACTTGGAAAATTTTATGTCCCATATCTCATACTTAGGTTGATTGTATGTATTTATCAGTTTACCTTTCAATATTTAGTATACTTATCTAATTTAATTCAAAATTAATGTTCATTTGAATTATTTGTTTCATTCAATTTTTCATTTTGTACCAAACTTAGTCAATACCTATCATAATTTCTATTTATTTCAACAATATTAATAACATATTATGCTATACCTACCTAGCACACAAGTGCACAATGTTCGTTTCAATTGTATACGCTAGGACTTCAATGCCAAGTTATAATTACTGTCAACAACTGTTATTATTTTATCATTGCATAAACAATATACAGCTCACATCTTGTTTAAATTGTTGTGTATGTAGAGATTAAATGTTTTGGTATAAATCAGTTTGTGGTTCTAAAATTATTTGTATTGCCCTTGATATTACCTAAATTAAAAGCTGTGTAAAAATCAATTTGTGTACTAGTTCTTTTAAGTTTTGTATATTCTCTGTCTATGATGTAAATTATGTACAATTTTGTATAGGTATTGTCAATAATATTACTTGTAATTGAAAAATTGAACACATAAGTAATAAATATTATACCTACCTATTATGAAATATTTTTCTGATATTGATCTTTTAATGTGTTTTAAAACATATTGTTTGACATTATTCCATATTAAAAATTAACATTTTAATGTATGACTCATCCAATTAAAATCTACATATTTAGTAGGTAATTAATTTTTTTATTTACATAAAAATCAAAACTTTTGAATCTCTATATCATATAATACAACTCTATTCAGAATACAAATTATTTATTGTTTTTACTTAATTCTACTATTTCATTCATAGAAATATTTTGAATTTATGATGAACTGGGTTTTCTTTTTATATGATTTCATTTTTTTCGGCATTTTATCTTATTATCTTCTTTTCCTTCGCCTTCTCTCCCAACTATTTGGGGTCGGTCACTGTGGTCCTCAATTTCCACTTACTACCATCCTTAACATCCTCCTTACAAACTCCATTCATTCTCAAATCGCAATCTCTTCTTTTGGCATTTTATAAACAACTGTAATTATTGATTTACCGGAATATGACTAGAGATTAATTTAAACATATAATTTTGAGTAGATAATTAGCTAAGATAAATACCCTGATAATTATTATAATATGCTGAATTATGAATTGAACAAGGTAAATAATATCACACCGTGTGCTAGTATCTAGTGCCTGTCTATTTATCTAAGTAAACTTACAAATTATTTATATTTCTATACCAAAAATTATAGTTTACCTATATTTTATTGAAAATAATTTTGGCCTTGGGCATGGTTTTGTATGCAGTCTACCAAAAATTAATTTTTATTCAAAAACATAAAAACCAATTGATAACTTCATAGGTATATTAGGTACAATCGTGCAATTGTATTTGTATAAATTGTAAATAAATTATATTAAAATATATATAAATATAAACATGTATCTTTAATTTTCATTATGTGGTCATCAGTGAACTCCAGTAACTGGTAAAACGGTATATATATTTGAATATTTGGTAAGACATATTATTTAATAATAGTATTTTAAAATATACCTTTGTCAATAAAATAAAAAATTAATTTAATAAACAAAAAAATTGTTAGTTGTTTCAGACTTCTATTATGAAAATTCTTGGTACACTCTTAGTATATAAACTTCAAACTTGTGGAACTAAACAATACATAGTTGTAAAACCAGTAGATTTCTTATTCCTCAGAATAAAATACTATATTTTGATACCAAGTTATAATTTTTTTTTTAATTTTATTAATAATAAGGAATTCGCATTTGAGCATTTCTATTTCATGTAATATTTTTATAGTAACTAGTAAGTATAAATGATAGAGTAATTTCGCTATTATGCATTGATTTATTGGGTAGGTAACACTTATTCTATATATTTTGTTGATAGATGAATTCGTGAAAATTTTTTTCAATACTCTAATCTTTAGGTTCAAACAAAATAAACATTTTAATGTTGATACCCTAATACCTGTTGTTTTGTTATTCTAAACCTTAAAAATAATTAAAGAAACATATTTATTAGAGTTATAATTAATTAGCTTATATATAGCCAGTAGCCTTGCGCGTAAAAGTTAAATTCAATATTGGTTATATATCGATATTCGATGGTTGGACAATAAATTGTATACCTAATTATTATTATAACTTCATTATACATTACATCTTGCGTTTAAATAAGACGATTGTTCGTTAAACATTTTATAGTTTAACCCGCGGTATAAGAAAATGATTGACTATCATCTAAAACAGCTGATGCGTATAGCTTCGAGGCGTGTCGATGATTTTACAGATTATATATTAATATAGGTATTGTTATTTTTATAGTAACACGGTCACGGTGAGATATAACATTGTTATTTGACTCGTGTCTTTGAGCTTTCTGTGCTTGTTTTTAATTGATATAAAAAAAAAAAAATGTATTATGTAAATAAACAACAGTTTTACACTTTTACTTTGGGAGTTTATAACTACGTAGCCCTTCGCGATACTACATTGGTCTTGGCAGACAGATGACAACTCTTCATTTCATAATTCATTACTATTATTTAGACAGCTAACTGAGTACATAATGTCGACTTAATTTATCAGGTTTATGGGATTAGAAAATGATTGATTCATTATTTGCATTGTTTACACTAATTAGTATCCAACTATAAACTGTATGGACGTATTATTGTGTTTAGGTATTGTATAATGTACCTACAGATAAACATGGGGGCAAAGTATTAAGACAATTTATAATGTTCGTGAAGTTAATTTTATCATTAAACTGTTTAGGCGCTTGTTAACATTTTCTTCATTAAGAAGACGCTACACACATATATTGTCCCCGTCTTACAAGTGTGTAACAGAAAATTTACGCTTAGCAGATCACGCTAATTTAAACTAATTCCATTAGTTTAAAAATTAAAGTAAATTGATCTATTATGAAACTTGATGGTAAGAACTTTATCTGTGTTTGTACGTGGGTTTTATACGATAACTTAGTTTTTAAGTGAGTTATGAGCGTTTTTAATTTACGCTTTTTATACACGTATTACTTGCTACAAAATTGAACTATCGTAAAAGACCCACATAAAAACACAGATAATCTTCTCAACATCAAGTTTCATAATAGGTTGATTTAATTTAATTTTTAAACCTAGCTAAACGTGGTCTGCTGGGCGTAAATCTGCAATGTGTTATGCGTTAGTAAGACGGAGACAACAAATTGTTGTGTTGCGTCCTCTCAAGATTTTTCGTTGAAAAACTATCAAGCGATTTTATGAATGACATAATTGAGGTTCCTACAATTTGCGTTAAAATTTCAGTACAGACATTTTTCGTGAAATTTTCTTGAAGGCGTTTATTTCTACAGAGTAAGTTACTTATAGAATCTTCTAGAATATTGGCAATTTTGCACATATATATTTCTTCAAAAATATTCGAAGATTGCTATTAGATTTTCATCTTGTCCATTTAATCTTTATAGTACCATCTATACAATGAGACCACAGAGGGAAAATGTTCATCGTTATAAACGCTTAACTATAAAAAGCACTTGTCCGTATAACAATTAGACAGCTATAACAACTCTTAGGATAATTATTTCTGATTAATTTTGTGTTAACTTTTTTTATAAACTATAATTCAGTAGGTACTAAATAGGTACCTAATGCTTATTAAAATGTCTTTCTTTATCGATGTTTTAATACATTTTAAAATATTGGTAATTACATATGCATGCTCAATATGGCTAGCCACATCCCAGACAAAAATTAAAAACTTTCAAACGATACAAAAAAAATCTCTCAGAATAGCTCTTAAAGTTCCATGGTACATGCGAAACACACAACTCCATAACGACACAGGAATACCTACCATACTTAACCACATAGATTAATGAACAATTTAAAAAATGTCATTCGAAATTAAAAACAATAGAAGGTGTCCTTCATTGCAACATTCGAAAAAGAACCAAAAACCGCAGACTAAAGCTACGGCTACCAGGAGATGTTTTACTTAAAACAGTTGAAGCTCAAGAAGAGTACTATCTAAACATTCTAGGCTAATAATCGAGCTAAAATGTATCCTTAAACTTATTTGTAAACCTTAATTAACTTTATAATATGTTAAAACATTGTAAAAATACTTGGTGTAATGGAACAGTTATATTAATATAAATTTAAAAAAAAAAATAATAATATTGGTTTTTCTACATTGTTAGTTATACTAAAAAAAAGAGAAAAATAATTGATTTTTTTCAAAAACCTCAATAAAATGTTTAAAAAATAATCTTGTTGATTTTTTTTTGTAATAATTATAACCTACGTTTTTTGTATCGTTAAATTTGAAGGTAGAATCAAATTTGACCATTGAAAATTTATTGTCTTGGATGCCTTACATTTTTTTTCAGTATAACATTTTATTAAAGTACAATATTTCATTATTTTATCGTATTTAGTGTAAAATACATACTAGTTAAAAAAAAAAAATTATTGAACTGGCACGATTTAAAAAAAAAATAATATGTTTTGGTTTAGGTAATATTCAATGTTAAAAATAGCAAAATAGTACACACTTTTGAAGAAAAATAATTGAAAAATATAAGTATGGATACTTAAACTTCATTTGTTCCTTGTACTCACTGAACTTATTTTCTGCGATTACCCCTGCATTTAAACTAGCTTTTCGATATCTATTACCCAAACATGTAAAGCACTCTTTCTAACATAAAAACATAAATAATATACTTGTTATACAACCATTAGTCATTAATCATTACAATTTATTATCCATTGGGTTTCCAATCGTCATACTGAGTCTAAAAATAATAATTATTACTACTTTGACATATTTTTTCTGTTCAAACTTATTATATTTTCGTTATATGATTGTAATATGACATAAAAAATATTTAATTTAATTTAACTTTTTTAGATTTTATTAATTCGTTATATTATTATATACTACTAATATTGCTGCCAAATGTACGTTGTTGAGCTCTTGTACAACTTTTTATAAGAATTCAAATAAGAAATGTTGTTAACTTAACGATTTATTTACTTGAAATGTGGGGAAAAAAACATGTCATCACTGTTTAACTAATGATTAAAATAAAAAATATAGTTTCCTCGATTCTCTTGAATCGAAAATACTAATACTTTATTAGGATGAATTTTTCTTTATCTACAATTGTTTATTTTTACTTCTTGAAATTTGGTCTGGGATTTTTTTATGTATATATTTAAAAAAAGAACCTGTACGTTATGCAATAGGCACACGATGGTTAAGAAAAAAAGGTTATGCAATATTAAACACGTAATACATATTTTATACTTGTACAGTACTAAGTATATTTATCATTAATACTGTATTTATTTGAGATAGAGAAAATAGATTGACTGTAGGTCAACTATATTTTAATTCGAATCGAGATTTAGTTTTTAATAGTTTTTACCTGACATTTTTTCCGCATAGAAATGCGATACATTATTAAAAATGAGTTAAACAGTATTTATGAATTGGACGATGTAAGATATCATTATTTAGTATTATTATTAATTTTTGTATGACCGTTTTTTATATTGTTTCTATAAACATGAATTACTCGTAACTTTGATACTTGGCGTCAGGATAAACAAAACAAAAGTGTTTCGTAAGATTTAATTAATTGACAATGTATAATATAAAGTAAAATTAATGAAACGTCGTTATATATATATTATAGATATCGTAAACTAAGAAATAAAATATTATCTTTTGTAATTTTCAAAAACCAAAAAAGGTTAAAAATAATTAATTTAATTGATACTTACCAAAGACTGTAATTCATTAATTAATGATCTCAAACTGCCATTTTTAAATTACAGAACCATGTTAAAAACCATATCTCTCTAATAAGTCAATTAACCAACATTATAGGTGGGTAACCTACGTGTTTTCTATGTTATGTAAAGCACTAAAATGTCTTATTCAATTTCAATCGCTTTCTTGAAAAATCAATATTTTTTTTCTTTTCGTAAAGTCTCTGTTGATTTTCTCTGCTTTAATATATATGACTTATAACTTATAAGTATGTAATATGTGTACAGTCGGTATAATGTATTATAGTACTATACTAATGAAGCCAACTAACATTCATACAACACGTATCCTATAATGAAGTCGGTATTATTATGTTTATACGTTATAGAAAACAAGTTTTATCTTGGTTTTTTAACTGAGCTGTTCCTATATTTTGTAATTATTTGACAGTAATTTCAAAGAAAAATTGATCTTATTCGAATAATATAATAGTTGGGTGTATATAGACGGTGTGTATCTATAACTGGACGTTAAAGATAATGTAGCTAGAAAAAATAACTTTACCTACATATATATATATATATTAATGTACGACCGCAATCGTATTACGTTTTGTTACATAATTTGTTCAAAAATGCTTCAATAATCATTATACCATTGCTTAATAATAATAAATATCGATAAAAAAAGTATTGATAATACATATTAAGGATGACTGATGGCTTAATCAAATAATTGCGCGTACCTTCATAATTATACTTTTTAGTATCGTTATTCTATAATTAACGTTAACACTTATAGGTAAGTTTATTCATGTATATTATAATACATTTTATATTATTGTATTTTTATGTATGTACAATTAATATAAAATCAGTCGCATAATAGTTTGATTGTTAATAATGATTTATTGTAAATGTAAAATGATCTAGCGTATTTAGTATGAATGTAATACAGTTTGAACGCATTTAACCCTTAAAAAATTGCAATGAAATAAGTGATAACTTATATTTTTCAGGCACACCTAATTCAGATAGAAAATTGAATGTGAATAGGCTTTAATGAACATACTGAAATGTTTATGAAGGAAATATTTTTGACCTATATTTTATGAAAAATATATAAGAACATATTTAGTCCACTCTGATTTTTCAAGGTCTTGTTAATATAATATTCCAATTTTATGCTCTCCTGCAGATAACTAGAGTTTTATAATACTTGTTTGAGAAACAATATTAACTGATTTTTCATATTCATGCAGAATATTTGTATAAATCAATTATTAAATATTTCTTTAACACGTTAAATTAAGATTTATCGTTATTAAGATAATGTATTTCGGAGTACCTCCCGGGTAAGTAGTATTCCATGTGGTTCAAATATTAAAGTTGATTTTGTTAATGTATAAATTATATGTATCATGCTATATTAATGTATAGTAGCCTAATTATATACTTTACCATTAGAAACATACACGGCCAAAAAAAAAAATTCAAACAACAATTGTTATTGAAAAATCGCTAAAAATTTTAAATAATTTACACCGTACAGAACTATATAATAAACAGTGATTATATTCTATGCAGAACATATTTTATACACATCTGAATTTTAAAATTTTGCTCACGCTAGCAATTATATAGCCACAGTTGGCAGTAAACATTTACATTTATAATGTTTGCTTAACTGTGAGTATAGGCGTATGATCTGGTTTATTTAACAGATGAAAATACATTGGTAGCTTATAAAATTACGTATATGTACTTACTGTGCATATATTAAACTTTTTCTAAACATTTATTAAAATATTGAAGTTAGTAAATTATAATGAGTAGGTATGCTAATTTATTAATATTTATGTATCAAACATAAATCATGCATAAAACTTGGGGGTATAAATTTGTTTCTTTTCAATATATGTAAAATTGTAAACAGTCGTAATAGTTTGATATGTTATAAAAAATATATTTGAAATTCGTAATTATTTTGCATGGACTCATGTATATATTGGTCTAGTTAAATCTTAAAGTCGTTTAAATTCATTCAATTAATAGCACAATATAGATATGTGTTGGTATAATAATATTATGATTTTATATTTAATTAATATTTTGGATTTGTCATTATATTTTTGTATTTATGAAGGGTTCGAAGAGTTTTGTTATTATGTTTATCGATTATTCCATAGAAACGGAAACGTAGATAATGTATTGAAAATATTTTCGTTTGAATAACCAATGTGCTTATAGAAAAAAATATTATAAAACATTATATAATTTATTACATACATGATACATAATTCTCATATAAATTTCAAAAACAACAAAAAATATAAAGATAAATTTTAAATTTTTTAATACTTTCCATGTAAAAGTGTTCAAACGTGTGATCCCGTAAAAAATTAAAACGTCATAGTTAAACGTACTTCGGTAAATGAGTATTAAATTAAAACTTTATGTGTTGTAAGTTTTTAAAAAGAGAACAACACAAATTGTCCTTATTTTATTTTGTATAGATTTCTTATATAACAACTTAAAATTGAAGAAAACTCTTAAAGTATTTATATTATCTACAATTTACTGTAAAAAAATAATTTATATTTAAAATAAACATTTTGGTAGTTATAGTTAGTCTAGCTATTATATGTATTTTTAATCAATATGGTATTAGGATATCGGTGGTCATGTTATATCAAGCAGACCTATCAATGTTATTATGGTTTCAGGAGATCTTGTATTTATTATGACCTTTTAGATTTATAGTTTAGTATGTTTACTGAAATACCTACTGTTAACATAATTATACAAAAATATTAATATACCCGAATATGTGTTACCTTAAAATGTATTATATTTCAGTGTAATTAAGGTACTCAGCATTAAATACCTATAATAATTATATTATAAGCTGTAGATATACAGCTAAATTACATAATACTAAATTTTAATAAGTTATTTCAGTTATTTAATATTATGCTTCATTTAAATATTTTTCAGCAGCGTTTATACATCTTCTGAGGAGTTATGTTAAACAGCTTGAGAGATGGTCAAATAAATTATGGAACTACAAATTGCCCATCTGCACATGTTCCGCCTCATAATGTTGTCCCTTCAATACATCAAAATTCTCACATATCGACCGAACCCTCTACACCAGTCTATCAGTGGAATGCAAACCACCGGCTTGAACATTTGTATGGCTTTCATTCCAGATATTATAACCTCGACTTTCCTACTCCATACCCGCCAGCTACTAATCAATATGTACCTGCAAACGTGTACGGACAGAATTTGCCACAATGCTGTCAACCGTGTTGTCGGCTCAGATCTCAAAATATACCAAAAGCATCCCCACCACAAGTGTTATATAACCCAAGACCAGTGCAACAACTAAATCGATCTTATAAACCAAAAAAGACTTTAAAAACTCCGTGCTCCGAACAGTTCCTACCATACATTCCAAATGATTTACCAGTTAAATACGATACACAAAATTGTTATCAACAAAAGTACAATAGTACATATTTAAACAATACAAATTATTGTCCTCCAGCTAATAACTTGTGGATTCCACCTACAGCTAATTCTAATTGGTCTAACGATAGATTACGATCAATTGGCCGTCATTCCGGACCAGTGACCCACGATTTTAACAGGGAAAATAATTATCAAAGATTACCAAACTATCAAAGTAACCCCTATTCAAAACCTACAAGTGCTACACATCATATACCTTATAATTACATTCCACCTTTACCTGATGTACACGACTATCGACCTCCAGTTTATCATAATCTGTCGAAAAACAATACAACCGAGTATGTATCTCTCGATCATAATTCTAGGTTGCCTATTGCATCTCAAAACATTCAAAATTCGTCTTCATTGCAACAGTACTATAACACTCAACAAGTGCCTTATTCGGATGTGCAAATACCTAGTGAATCATTTAAACCACCTCAAATTACGTCAAAAGATACATCTAAGAGTAATTTAAACGTACGCGAGTTTCTGGCTACTTGGGATGAAGGAGAAGAAGAAAGTGGTGAAAAATCTTCTGAAGCAGCGGAGCCCATAGTAGTACTTGATTGCATGACACTTGACGGAGATGCATTGACTAAAATTCAAGAAAAACTAAATGTAGTGTCTTACGAAAATTTAGAAAAAGTACTTAAAGAAAATCAAAATCCATTAGTTATTACCACTGAGCCAAATGAAATGAATTCCTTAAACAATAAACCCAAACTAAATTTGAAATCCAATTTTGAACCCCTGGATTACACTAAACGGGAAACTGGAATCATTAAACCATTTGTCACTGAAAAGAAAGCATTGCCTGAAACAAATCCCCAGTCTGAAAAAAGTTATAGTGTTAATTTTGATGGAATGGTTGCTTGGTATGGTAAAAAAAATACAGACATTTCATCTACAGATCTCATTGAAAGATTAGCTGACAGGATTTTTAACTTGAGTAAATCGCAAGAAAATGAAGGCGTATCGTTTGGAACAGCCGCTTATACAGGGCAAATAACTCAAACAAATCGATCCATTGAAAGCGCTGACAAAAATACGTCGAAATATGTTCAAAGTCCACAAATGTTTGATCTACAACATAACGCAGATAAATGTATTGAACCCCCCATCATGAATAAAATCAATTATAATAAGAATTCTATTTCTAAAGTTCAATCATTTGTCATAAACGAAAGTAACAAAGCATCAAACATTAAATCAAATAACGTAAACTCCTCGTGCATAGTCGAAAATATAACGAAAAAATGTTTAAATTCTACCAATGAAGAATCATCAGCATGGTATTTAGATCAAGGTGTTCATGAACAACATTTGAATACGTCTTTGTACGACCATGATAGTGTTATAATGAAACCTCTTGACTTTTCTTCTCTTACTGATGAAACTAAAGGAAATCCTTTTGTGTTCGAAAAGCTTACATTAAATGACAATAAACCTAATGATATCATCGATAATCAGTGTAATAAAGCATTTAACCAAAAAAATAGTTATAACTCTATAGTTTCTAATAACCAACATTCAATACAACAAATAGACGCGAGTAATAGAAATTTTCCAGTTATAGTATCACCACAAAGACAAGAATACAATGGATTTCACGAAAGTGTTATACAGAGGACGGGCTGTGATAAAAATAAAAACGATAAAATATCAACACAAACTGATTTCGAAAGTATAAATTGGAACTTTTCCAACGATCTTGATAAAATTATGAAAAACACGAACATGGTTATGGAACCGTCTTGTTTATATGACCGGAATAATTATAATATTTTAGATGGTATGAATTCCGATAAAAATATTTCAACTCGCTGGAAAGATAATGTACCGTGCGTGGACTTAACTGTAAATAGTAAACCTAATTCTCATCATGATTCGTTTTTTGATGGATGGAGTTTTATTGAAAGTTATGAAAATTATCCTGGTAAAAAAATGATGGATTTGCCTCCAAATGCTAATTCCCACCACCATCTATTTCCAAACCAAATGAATCCTTTGGAAGAGCCGGCAAAAAATAATAACTCAATTGAAAATAATGATACTGATAATACATCGATTGTTAAAGATATTCCCCCATTTTCAAAATCAAATGATATATTACCTTCTGACCGACCATCACGAGATGTTTTTAATTTGAATAATCGAATACCTGATTTCAGTGATGGGTTTGAGTTGCCAGTCATAAATGAACCGCAAGAGTATTTGCAATTTAAAAAGGATGACAATGAACACCGGGCTGATGGTTCGATTTTTGAGCATCTAAATGAAACTAAATGTATCACAACTTTAAATGATACGTTAAATTATAAGAATGATCAGAATAAACTTGATTTTGTTGGTCTCCCAAGTTTTAAAGAAAAAGAGCCTTTAGCGCCTGTTTCAGCGCCTTCCAAACTCAATATTGTTAAACCTACTCTACGAGACCCAAGTCAAATATATACAGTCATAAAACAGAAGCTAAAATACGATAATGCATTTGTTGACAATAATAGTGTTGTAACTAGTAAAACTGAAAACAATTCAAAAGAACATCCTACAAACACATTCAACGTTACAGATTTAAAATCTAAGTATAATAGTGTACAATTAAATCAATTTGATGTTTGGTCTGAAAAGTTTGTATTAAAAGGGAACTCAAATAGTTCGTCTTGTGCAGTTGTTGAGTGTGATGTAGAAATCACGCAACTTAAGAGTACTCCCGAAAATCGCAATACATTACCGAAATCAAACATGAGCGAAAATTATCAAGATAAAACCATGATGTTGCCAGAAAATATAAATCGTAATTTAGTCACTAATAAAATTGATATCATCGAAAATGATAAAATTAACTCGAATGATTTCCTTAATTGTTTAGAAAGTACGAAAACAGATGATCAGAAATATCGAGATACTTTTGATGAATTTGAAACGTCGTTTGGATTTGATATACATTGTAATAACGAATCTAACAAATCTTTCCATGAAGATATTGTTGATAAATGTTTTGACGAAAGAATAAATGATCAAATTAGAGCTCGCGAGATAAATACAGTTGAGTCAAATAACACATCTGACACAAATACAAAATCATCAAACAATACTCAGTTGCCTTTTCAGTGTGATTTTCAATCAAGTTTTCTAATTAAAAATTATTTTGATGAAAACAAAAATAAAGCAGTTTTAGACCAAAACGAAACCAGTAATCGTGAAAAAACAGATATATCAATTTTTAAATATCACAGCGAAAATCTAGAAGAATTTGAATCGCAAAATAATGAAAATATTCATTCAGTTATAAATTCTGTAAAAAACCCAGGCTTTAACATTGATTGCCATGTTGAACAAATCCATAATGCTAATGACAATAATAATTCAAACTTTATAAACGAAGTCGAATCCTACAAATCTCAACACGAAAACACAATTAACACTCATAAAATATCAAGTACAAAAAAAAATAATTTTAATTATTTAAATGTAGAAGATCGTAATTTTGGGTTTGATAATAATAAAAAAAACATTATTGAATCTGAAATTTCTAAAGAAACAACCGTAGTTAAGAATTCGATTGAAACTAACAACATTAGCCAAATAAAACATGATTTGAATTCTAACAAACTGTTTCAAATACGGAAAAATACAAATGTTGATTTTGAATTGAATATTTTTGAATTAAATTCAAAATCTACAAGTAAAGTAAGCCAAATTGAAACTAATAAAAAACATGAATTAGACAGAAATGGGCATAGTTTTGATTCAAAATTGAATTTTGAGAATGTGGAAAAAGTTGAAAACAATATAAGTTTAAAAAATATTTTTCAATTAGATAATAATAATAGTAATACACGCAATTTAGAAAAAATTGATGCATTTGATTATAATACCAGAATTATTCAAAATTTAGGAAGAGAATGTTCTCCTGTTAATATCAAAAAAGCAACAAGTTCAAATGACATATTTACGAACGAAAGTCTAATGGAAACTAACCGTGGATTCGAAATAAACTTAGACAAGAACAGAGAAAAACTAGAAACAAATTACAAAAACAATCTTGGTATTCAAGAAGACTTAAAAATTGTAGAAACACCAAACTTAAATTGTAATGATGATACTCAACGTAATAATCTAATTAAAACAGAAAATATAAATCAAGAAAAGGATGTGGACCGTATTTTTGAAATTGGTTGTATTGTTAACAATGTACGAGATGAATTAAATCTTGAAAACCCAAAGACACAAACTGATTTTGATATTCAAAATAAAAACACTAAAAAAAATCTAAATAATTGTAATAGTCATGGGAATTCTAATATGAATAATAACTTAGAAGTTGAAAATATTTTTAATAATATATACGATAATTTATCGACTTTGAACACTGAAAAAAATGATACACATATTTTGAATAATTTCCATCAAAATGATATGAAAACTGATGATTCTAAGAGTCTAGAAGTTACCGAGGATTTAAATTTAAAAAATAACAACTCGGACGTCGTTGTTAAAATTTTTGAAGAATCAAATATGGACGTGTTTCATGATGCATCCGACGAAAAATTTGAAGAAACAGATAATAATTCCCTGCAAGAACTTGTAAATAATTCGGCTGATTGTTTAACAACCGTTTCGATTCAACAAAATGAATTGATAAACGACGAGAAATGCAAACCAGCGCTTATAGAATATAATACGAAGAACTCGAATATGAATGAAAACTCTCCCATGTCTGTAGAACAAGACACCGAAGATATTAAAGAAAGTGAAATAGAGCAAAATAATGATAAAAATAGACAACCTGTAAAAATCTTTAAGAATAATGCTACTCAAGATAATGCTACACTAGCTATACTTGAAAACTTAAGATCTGATATGCTAAACACTGTAAAAAATACAGACGAAAAAAAGCATACTCAAAATAATAGTTGTGAATCTAGTTCATTAAATTCCTTCGAATTGAAATCACGTCAAAATTCTAATGAAATTTACGAAGTTGAAGATGCTATCAATTCTGGACCTTGTGCATTAAGTCATGTTGAAACGACCCACCAACAAAATTCTATTGGGCTAATCGAGATTAAAGATTTTATTAGGTTTGGACCAAATCTGTTAAATCATGGCGTATCAATATCCCAACAACATTTGATTGAAACTGTTGAGGCCGTAGATCTAACTAGCTCTGGATCGAGCTTATTAAATAACGATAAACGACGAATGGAAAAGTTAATTTCTGAAAATTCAATTGATCCTAAATTTATTTCAATAAGCCATGACGAAACAACACCCCAGCAGAATTTAAAAGTAATTCACGATATTGAACACTCAATGAATTGCGAATCTAGTTTAATAAACCACGATGAATTAAAATTTCAACAGTATTCCGATGAAAAGGTCGAGATTGAAGACTCAAATAGTTCATTAAAACATGATGAATTAAAATACGATAAACATTTAAATGAAATTAATGAGGCTGAAGATTTGACTAGATCTAGACCTAATTTAATAAATCACGATGAATTAAAATACCATCAAACTGATAATGAAATAAGTGAGGTTGACGATTCGTCTAGTTCTGGACCTGGTTCCATAAATCAAAACGAATTTAAATGTTCACAGAATTCAACTGCAATTTACGAATCTGATGATTTAAAATGTTCTGGATCTTGTTCAATAAATCAAGACGAATTAGAATTTCAACAAAACGCAAATGAAATTTACGAGTCTGAAGATTTGACTAGATCTAGACCTAATTTAATAAACCAAAGTGAATTAAAATATTATAAAAAAGTTAGTGAAAATGAAGATATGATTAGTTCAATAAATCAAGACGAATTAGAACTTCAACAGAATTCAAATTCAATGTACGAATCTGATGATTTGAATAGTTCTGGATCTTGTTCAATAAATCAAGACGATTTAGAATGTCAACCTAATTCAAAAGAAACTGATAAGGCTGAAGATTTGACTAGATCTATACCTAATTTAATAAACCAAGATGAATTAAAATACCATCAAAATGTTAATGAAATTAGTGAGGTTGACGATTCGATTAGTTCTGGACCGGGTTCAATAAATCAAAACGAATTAAAATGTCCACAGAATTCAACTGCAATTTACGAATCTGATGAAACTGATAAGGCCAAAGATTTTACTAGATCTAGTGCTAGTTCAATTAACCAAGGTGAATTAAAATACCATCGGAATTTAAATGAAATTAATGACATTAAATATTCAATTAGTTTTGGACCTAGTTCAATAAATCAAGATGAATCAGAACTTCAACAGAATTCAAATGAAACTGATAAAGCCAAAGATTTTACTACATTTGTACCTAGTTTAACAAATCAAGGTAAAATAAAATTTAAGAATAATTCAAGTGAGATTAACGAAGCAGTAGATTTGACTGTATCAAGACCTAATTTATTAAACTGCTTAAGATATGAAAGTTGTCCAAATTTGAATAAATCTGTTAAAGATGAAGATTCAATTGATTCTGTTGGTAGTGTCTTGAATAGTAATGAATTAATATGTCAAAAAATGCATGTAGAGCCATACAATATAAACAATTCGGCGGTATCTGAACACAATATTCATGAAACGAATCACGATTCTTGTACGAAGGAAACTGATTCCATAAGCGTTGCGGATGACATAAAATTACCAAGAGTTAAGTTTATATTGAAATGTAAAAGTAGAAATATGGTAAAAAGAAATATATTTGACGAAGAATCGACGGTGCCTTACAAAAAAATGAAAGTTGTAAATGATGAAAAGATTATGACTCAACATATATTTAAAAAACGAAACGCTTACTATAAACAATATAAACCATTGCAAAAAATATACAGAAAAGAATCAATCGTCGAATCGAATGATGAAAATCTAATAAAGTCGACCGAAACGATGTCTGTCCTACCGACAACTAGTTTTCCAGTTAATTCTGAACAAGAAGTTTTAAATCTGGATGAAGAAATAAAAAATCACCACAAATTCGTTTCTTTTCTTGATCAGACGTATGGAAAACGGGATACTGAAGCTTTAAATATCTCTGTCGGCGTCGAAGATGACGCAATGGACGGTGGTGACTACAACGGAACCCTCCAAACGCCAATCCCATCGCCATTTTCCGATTTTCAATCGGAAGATGACACACCCGAACATTGTGGTGGCGAAGTGTATTGGGATAAATCACTGGAGGACGAGTACAAAAGCGTTCTGCACAAAACTATATCAAAACTGGTGAAAGTTCGAGCCAACGTCAGAGACAAGTTCAACAGCCGGTTACTTGCTCGCAGGATGAATGAAGCGAAACGGAGGCGACGGAAACGGCTATTGGTGACCAACAAGGAAGCAGTAGTAATTGTTGGCCGCATTGATGACACTATCAAACCCGTCATTGCGGCCGTCAAAGTGTCAACGAACCCGATGTACAAGATCAAGGTGCAGTTACCCTGGAGACGAATATTTAACATGAATGCAGTCCGGAATAAGACCAAGGATACAAAAATCGAGCTGGGTCCAGCTAAAGTAGAAGTGAGACTGAGCCGAACACCAGGTGAATGGCAGATTGCGGCTTGCCGATCTATGACTTCTCCGAAATCGATGTTGGTTGTCCGACGATTAGTTCTGCAGAGGGCGACCAGTCCGGCGGAAAACGATAGTATCGTCGATGACCATCAACATAATCAACGCCATGACGACAGCGATCATGGTACAAACGATAACCGTCCGTATGAATTCTCCAGGAAATTACCAAAAATTGTTATTCGACGAAACGGTCAGGACAATAACTATACCAGCTACGTAAGTAGTTGTGGGTTTGAGATTGGCGGTTGCGACAAAGATGTTGGCGGCGACAAAGACTGCGGCGGTGGCGATGACGAAAACAACGGTGGTAACTGCGTTCCTCAGTTAATGGTCCGGTTGGTTAGAAACCGAAAGCTTGACGCAATGGCCGTCGAAGGAGTCACTACTCTACACTTAAAACATCTTGTTCCTATATCCGAATCTGAGGGGGAAGCAGCAATGGAGCTGGACATGCACTGTGCCAAAAGTGTTCAATATTCGTAGATCGTAATCAACACCACCATAAAGGTTACTACCACCTTCAGTCATCATCACCAGATACCAGGTAAGATTGAGTTTTTTATACTACCATAATAATTCACGTGTGTTATGCGCTACATGGATTATCTATTTAAAATTTTTTTTGCAGGAAGAGTAAAAAATATGCACTTTTTACGTAAACTGGACAGCTTTGAAATATTATGTTACCAATAATACATACCTGCTATTACAACCTTGAAACCTTTATCATGATTTTTCTCTTTAGTTGTTGTTTTCAATTTACATTTTATATTTTTAGTATTTTGGTTTTCAATAATGATGTTTTTGTTTTATCAATAATCTATATTGTGTATTATGTTAGAAAAATTGATGATCCTATTGTAGTTATTACATTATATTTTTATTTTTTGTTGATTTTAAAGATTTTATTTAAAATATGTATAACAGTTCGTTGGTGATCATATAGTTTTATTGTTATTTTTTTGAGGTTGTAGTTTTGTTGTTTTATTTTTATTTTTATTGTTGATTTTTAAATGTTGACTGTCTGAAAAAAAGAATTAAAAAGAACCAAAGATTAAAACGTTATTAGTTTAATTCGTATTTTAATAGAAACGGCTGACTGTAAACTTAAACCCTTTACTTTAAACTAGAATCGTTTTATAATTTATCTTGTTAATATTGTTTATTTTAACCACTTCGATAGGAATAATTTGAACCTCCTTACACTAAACATTACTATATCTTGTTTCTGGACATATTTTCGGTACAACAATTAATGATGGTCCAACGGTAATCAAAATTAGTATTTAGCGTGCTATAATATATTATTATTATTAACATTTAATTAACTTTTTGCTTGTGTAATGTAGTATGTCTATATTGTTAAAATAAACCGCTCGTACTTTTATTAAAATTTTAATTACCTCTCTCAATTCGTTTAGGTTTTTGTCTTAAAAATAATTATCTTTTCGTCAAGATTTTGCTGGCCTTAATCGGTTATTACGGATGAAACGTTTTCAATTATAATAATAACAAAATACCATCAAGTTAAATATTATTTTATGCGCATGCATATTATAATCTTTGTACACAATTTATAACATATAATTACTAATTAGTACTAATACAATTATTTGAAAATGTATATTAAAATGAATTGTTTGTTTTAGAGCAATACCTAATGGTAATTAAGAACGATTAAATTTGCAAATTGTTTAATTCGTTTCGTCCGTGGCTTCTATTAACTTTCATTTGGCCTTTAACAGTAATTTACACCCTAATTTATTGCCCAATCACCAATATTACACAAGTCTGTTTACTGCTAATTATTATATTGTGTTCCTAGTCAGTATATTTTAATTGTAGCTATTAACACAAAACATAACCAAAAATATTCCCAAATGATTTCAGTTTTGATTAACTGGCTGTGATTTAATGAGCTAAATCCCAAAGGCATCTTTGACGAAACATACATAGTTGTAATAGTTCTAATTTATTAATTAAATTATAAATCTCGAGCTTTAAATTTTTGTAAATGATTAATATTCTAAATGATTGCAACGTGATTTTTGATCATAATAATTCTAAACATTGTTTCTGAGTATTGTTAATGGAATAACATTTATTTTTAATTATAATTTATATGATTTATCGTACCATTTGCTATTTAACTTAATGGTTTGATGGTTTATTTTACATAGTTAAAGGACACTATAAGGGTTAAATGTTACTAAACTCAATTCATACTCTTCAATTCAATTAAATATCTATTCAATGATTTTTTTTTTAAATGTATATTGAATAGATCATTGTTGTAATACAAATTTAAATACTTAGTCAAATATGTTTTAAAAATTCGATTGCATTAAGTTTTGAAAAAGAAAAATATTAAATCTTTAAAATTATAAAATATTTTTGCTTGATTCGATATTTTAAGTGTTGGTGTGATTGTTTTATTAAATTGAATTTACTACTGGCAAAAAAAAAAAAATATATAAAAATATTTATTTATTCTATTTTAATAAATTTTGATTGGCACTGCATATTCGTGTGATATAAAAATCTCTAATGAATTAATACATAAACAATATTTACTAGGTACCTACATATTTTGTACATTTGGTGTATTTGCCACTAAATATTTGTATTTTAATAAACACGCGTCTTTATCAGAATTACTATATTTTCGTATGTATCTACACGTTCGTACATAAATTATATTATATACTTACTTCTAAATAATAACGGACCAAATATATTGTATTCACTTAGATTTTAAGGAACCATAATTGTATACATTTTTAATCGATAACAAATTATCTCAATCACAATTTATTGTTAAGTTACGTACCTACTTAGTTTAAGAGTTTGAATTAAAGCTGGTGAAAAAATAAAATAACTATATCTAATTAAACCGTAGGCGTTAATTGAAGCAGGTCAACTATTATATTGTTTTTAAGACTGATCACATTAAAATTATAATATTATTATATATAAACTCATCGAGATCTCAAAAAATAAGAAATTGTATAAAAATATGAAAGTAAAATAAATTACATTATATTATAGTATATAATATAACATTTTAGGTATATGGATATATTAATGTTAAGTATAACTAAACCAACTGTTTGATGAACGCGTCCCGCGATAACCGTTTATTACAACGACGCCCTAGACTTATAGTGTAGGTATAGGTCATTTTTAAATTAATCGTGTTTATAGTAAGCTCATTGACAAAAGACTCGTCGTCTGACTAGTTCTTCTTGTTCATCGAACTTTTGGTTAACGCAAACGACCGCATCGCCGAAACTATTTATCGACACGCTTCTAGTTCTATACAATGTCTACAAATCGATAGACTTCGCCGCTTGTGAACCAAAAACATAAAAGAATAAATAACAATGAAAACTGGGCTTTGGTAAATAATTCATGTGCGCGTCTATTATAATATTATGTTTACACCCATGGGGCTATATGGGGCTCATAAGTAATAATATATTATGTTACCTGTATTACTATTCGGGTCTGCCAACACGTATTTTGATCGCGTCGGGTAATTAAAAAAATCGTAACTATTATGCTGTATATTTTATGATTATAATTCAAAACACGGGACGTTATTAAGTCGTCGTTATGAGTGGGCTGTTCCGATTCCAAACGTTTAAAAGAATATTAATAGCCATATATAATTATTGCGAACGATGTAGTATTATGCGATTATGATTTCAACGCTGATTAATTTTCACCTTTTGTACATTATAATATGTAGTACCTATATTATAAGTATAACGTATTATAATATACCGCGTGAAATATCGAATTTAAACGCACACAGAAACACGAGGTTTAGTTATATATGCATATACATATTACCTATATTATATCGTCGTAATCGTATTATTATAATAATTATTCGTAGGTACGGGCTTGGATTTTATATTATACAAACACCTCATATTATAATGTCGTTGTATTTATTTATTTTTTAAATTTATTTATGTTAAATGCATTATTGTGTTGCTTAGTATTTTACACGAATAGATTATATATATATATATTATATGTATGTATATCGTTTTTTAAGGGAAAAGAAAAAAAACTCACAAATACAACCTACTAAAATATTATATTGTTTTTTTTTTTTGTTTTTAAATTTTAAAGTATGAGTTGTTTTTATATATTATATTATTATATTATTGTATATCGATTTTGGTGTTTTTATAAATCACAGACACGAGTAGCTTTCACTGTTATTTAGTTTTGGTACCTACATTTATTATATTATTATTATTATTTTTTTTTTTGGTATTTATATGAATACACTATTGTTTTTTTTTTTTTGCAATGTGTTGTGAAATATACAGGGTATGTGTATATTTTTTTCGGTGTTATTACTTGTTTTCCTTGGGATTTTCCTCGTTAAATCCTATTGGTACCTACATCTACGAAACATAGGTATAAACGCGTGTAACGTACGCTGTAACGTCGTACAACGATGGTTGATTCAGATATCAAAATGTGGTTTGCGACAGAATATAATAATATGTATATTGTATAATGTACGCATATTCGTATACCGCCACGCGGCATTGTCTGTGCCGTGACGAAGAGTCAACCGGGTGGTAACTATAAGGCCGGACACCTTTATCGTATAATATACGGAATGGAATAATAAAATAATAATAATAATACCGTCCGTGACCCTTGGATACTCCCGGTCAACCACCAAGTTGGGAATTACATTTGAATAAATTAATGAGAGACCATTTTAACGTATGTCGTAGCATGGTATACCTAAACACACGACTCCATATTATTATTATCATCATGTCGTATACATTTTACGTTTACATCGGTCGTTTTAAAATCGACTCGCACTTCGATTGGCGAATTTGACGTAACAATAATGACGTTGTCACGGCGATAATTAATATGTAATATTATCATAATGATTAATGGGTAACGGTCGAACGCTGCGTGTAATATTGCTTTAAGTTTAAATATTACACACTGCGCCTCCGCTTTTCAGGTGTTTAGAGGGTTGTTCTGCTGGTTATTGGTGTACTCTGGTACCAATATACCACATATAGTGCAAGTCAAATATACTATAAGCATCCTACGAAAAAAAATTGGTACCATGTACATTATGGGGCTTGGCGAACTATAAATCGGTTCCAAATATTAGGGAGAATCTTGTTTACCGGTAAACTGAGTTCGAGTAATAAAATAATTTAATCTTTTGAATAACAATTCATAAATTTCGACGATGTGCATAAAATGGGAGAGTCTCTATATTCTACCAATTAAAATTAATGATTACCTACCTACCGATTGTTTAATTGTTCTCATCCAATCATCTATAATTTTATTGATGTGCTTAAAGACATTCAATTGTGAAATAGATACGCATAATTCAAAATACGCGTAGCTAAGAGTTCGTTAAAAGGAAGAAGAAAACAATAGAAAAAGAAATTTATTCAAACAAAAAAATTATACAGTATGAAAATAAAAATGTTTCAGGACTTGAATTTACTTATACGTCCCTGTACAGTGAACATTATAAAAAATAGTGATATAATTAATAACTGTAATTATATATAATTTTATGTAAAAATTAACACTATGAATTAAAATAATTATTAAAAAATAGTTGAAAACACAAAAAGCACAATATTTTTTACCATCACGCTTATTGTCGTAAACACGGATAATCCCATGCAAACCTGTGCAAGTGATAACGTTCTTTTTGGGGAATTCAGTTTACCATACACCTGTTCAAACCAAGGACTCGGGTCTCAGTTTACCCTGAGCCTTTTAAGACCCCGGACTCGTTTTACCTCACAGTAATTGTTTCGAACTAGGTTCACCGACTACCGTGTGGTGTTGGACAACGGTAGTACGGTAGATCGTGGGTAGATCACGTAATGATAATGATGTGAATAATTAATACAGGTACACCTGAATACACCTGGAGTGCCGGTGGCTTGTGCGTGCACGGTTTTGACACGTCGTCGTTGTGCCGTCGTCGTTAAACGATCGTAGCACGACACAATTTATAATATATTATGCACACCGACGTATGTAGTGTATATTATATATATATATATATATATATATATATATATATATATATATATATATATATAGGTGAGTGTACGCGTGTCTGTGTCTAGGTACAATCTAAAATTGAAAAATAATCAAAACACAGTTTAAACGAAATCCATACTATTGCATCCTAGGTATATTGTATAGGGGTAGTGGTGTGGTACCTACTATACCCTCCATGAAATTATTGATTAATGATATCAAAAAAAAGGTTTGTAAAAAATGGTTTATAATAAACGCTAGGTACGTAAAGCGTGCAGTATTAAAATATCATCATTAATAATATAGTTCTCGACTTATTACTATAAAAAGTATGGCAAGTATACTACAAGGAGGCACCGTGTTTCGTAATAATCATGATATTTAGTTTTGCAAAGTAAGTATTTTTCTAATTTCTAGTGAAGCGAAGAACATTTTTTGATTTACTGTGCCCATAGAACAGATGAATCAGAACACATTTGTCTATTCAGTGGCTTAATTATGATAAATATGTGAATCTATATTCAAATAGACGAAAAAAAATTTTTCGGAACGCGTTTTTTTTCCCGACGGTCTTGTGTAACCCACCATAAAATGTGCACATGGCAGCGTTTCGAGGTATTGTTAGAATAACAAAAAATTGCATACGACTGTCGGATTTTAAAAGTAGTGCGACACGAGTGTACATAATATTAGACATTTGGCTTATATTATGTCATTGTTATTCGATCACGATTCAGAAATATTGTTCGTCATAAATCATAATATTAATTTATGCGCATCGTGTTCTCGTATCCGGGCCTGGTAGAATGTCATCTGTCAAATGTCGTCTGACTATTATAAACACAAAAAACTGCAGTGCACACAAGCACACAAATCGGCACTGGTTTGTTATCGAACCGTAAAAATGTTATCGCCCCGCCACTCGTAAATTGTGTCCATGTGTATGATTAGTACTTTTCGACTAGCGGTTTTTTTTTCGTCTAGATATTAAATAAAATGTTATTAAGTAATTAAACACTTAAAATTTATATATTTTAAACATCATTATAATATTATTATTATTATTGTTATTTTATGAGTGAATGCAGCCGTGTAAGAGTGTACAACATGTAAGTATAATAGCAAGGTTCAGGGGGCTATGTAAGTCAGAAAATTATTTCACAATTGTTTATTATAACATACAAGACTGATATTAAATAGGAATTTTATTATAGTTGATAATATTGTCTCGATTAGCGATCAATATCCATCCTGTTAATTTAAGATTTTTAAATGATATTGGTCCCAATATATTTGTCCCAACAGTTCTGACTCGTGAGGATTATCCTAATTAATGCTGTTCCTAACTGATTGCAGTATTTTTGAAATTTATTTTGTTGTTTTATATCATACTATAATTTTTACAATTCCTAAACCTAAATATCATTCCAAGAAAAAACTGATTCTATGTATTAAGTAACATTCCTAAGTGACCTAAGTTAACATTCTTTAGAAATACTGATCCTCTCGTACGTTTCAGATAACCTTCCAGACAAATATTTTCCCGAAGAATACTGATCCCTGTAATGATTTTCCTGGTTAAGAACACGTCTGATAATACCTATATAGTTATAAATTATAATAAATTATTTGTATGAATTTAAATTCCAAAGCACAATACAAGTTAGTGTATAAGTATAAAAATTTAAAAAAATATACATGGCGTTAATTATATTATAATGGTATTTAGGTATTTTGCATTTATATAGGTACCTAAGTAATTACAATTATTGTGATGCTTGGTCGACAATTAATATAATTTACTCTAATTTATCATCTAACAAAATCTCATCAAGAAATGAAACTACTGTCAATTGCAGTTAAATTTCATGATAATTATTTGTGGATGTTTTAATTATACAGTATACTCAATATTTAATGTTTGGTTATACATATACCTATGCGTTTCAGTGCAATATACAAATTCCTAATCGATTGATGTATACGAATTTCGAGTACCTACCACGTGGGTGTACGATAAAAACATGTCCAAAGCTTTAGTGATTAGACATTGTCTGTGTAAAATCGTCTCTGGTCAACACGCATATAATATAGGTATATATATATTATACATAGGGCGTTTCATTAAGAACGCCGGATTTAATCTTGTCATAATACTTTATTAAAAAAAAATTATTCTGAACAAAAAAATTATATCAACCTGTAGTATATAATCTCCGAAGTGTGGAATATCACATCTGACATATTATGTCCTCCTCGGCTTCGCTGTCAAGCTTCTGTTCGTATCATGAAATTAGCTATCACTTGCTGACACATCTCCGGGACGCGCTATGGTCACAGAATATTATTATTCTGTGTCATATGACTACAAACAGAACCGGAGAGTTTGCGGATAACAATTATAAAAGAAACATGTCGGCCAATACACGAAACGAAAAATGTCGGGAAAATTAAATCCAGTGCTCATAATGAAGCACTCTATATGTATATTCGTAATGTGTACAATATACAATATCATAACGTGTTCTGTTTATCTTTTTTCGCGGAAAATTTCATATCCTGTACTTCTGGGCCCTAATGAAGAACGTGTTATCTATGGTGAATGTGGTAGGCGCCCACGACACTATATTTTATCACATCGTCACGTGTTTAGACTTCAGTAGAACATTAACTATATGTACCAGCAATCGCGACCGCAAGATAAAATACAACCCGTGGCCGGGACATTGTCAAAAGGTCTTATCATATTACACTGATAAAGCAATATAGCTGGTAAGCTTAAAAATTATTTATTTTATAAACTATATTAATTATCGTGGACATAAAATATGTTATGCCATATGCGTGATATAAATAATTACATACAATCATACAGCTGATATACAATGCAGTTTGTATAGAAAATCGCAATGATGGTTTCACTGTGGTATCTATGGTTTGAAATTCTTCTATGTATATATTATATAATTTTTATACACCGTCGGCAACACGGCCCATTGGGTGTCAGGAAGTTCACGGTTGATACGGTTGGAATACGTGTTTTGTGATGGTCACCCATCCGAGAGCTAAGCTGGAAATAGCTTGACCGCAGTACGCCCTATATGATGGTGATTGTGTCCAAGCACCACTAACACTTATATAGGTAGTTATATATTTTAATGTAAGGGAAGGTATAAACATCAGATATGAAATAAATTATACTTCAAAATTATTGTTATAAAGTATAGTAAAATACTAATTGTTCATAAAATCATAAATAATTAAAAATTAAAACAAAGTTAACAAACTATCATTAGTTTCTATTGAAAACCCATCTAGAATTAGTACTGAGTGAGTAATTCAAGTATAAGAGTACAAATCAAATTAATAAATAAAGTAGGTATATAGAATAATATGCAGATGATGTATAATATGGTGGAGTTGGTGGAAACTGGTGGTGCGTCGTTCATGGCACTCGCAGGGATTGGAATCCACGTCCATATCCACGTGTATTGGTGTTATGAAAAATAATGATAGTAGTACGTTCAATATCGCGTGTGTGCAAGTGTACGTACAAATATCGAATACAATATGATACTGCAGGATATACTGGATATAGATGTGTCTATACGTTTGTTTGGACTACGATAAACAGAATATTATTGTTATCGTTGCTGCCGCCAAGTAACTGCCAGTAACCTGCGGGTTAATACGCCTATATTCAGTACTTAAACGTGCTATGTACCCCTTATTAAAATACCTAGTGAACAAACAATTAAAACACTCCGGAAGTCCCACAGTTTAATTCACCTATGTTGTCCTCTATAGAGAGGTTTCACAATACACTTCATTTCTCTCTCTCTCTTTCTCTCTCTCTTTCTCTCTCTCTCTCTCTCTAATAAACTCTATAATATAGATACAATTGTGTTGGTTTTATGCAAAAATAATGTACTATATTAACAATGTATTAAAGTGTTATAAGTCTATTCATATTTTTAATAACGTGATAATTTAATTACATCGTTAAGTTTATATATAGGTTATTATAAAAGTATAACTACAAATTCATATTAATGGTTATTTTTGATTGTCGTTTAATGAAAACAAATATTCGCATTCAATTTTTTGTTTAGAAACTATTGTTAAAACTAATTTATTTAAAAAAATTACCTCAACTCTTTGTATTGTATTTGGTAATGTTTTATATAGGTACGATAATAATTTTACACTATCCAAACACCGTTATTGCACTGAGCTGTTGCCACTTGCCACATTTAGGAATTTTATTTTCCTGATATTATTATTGCCGTTAGCAGTTATATCATAAATTATAGTAAATAGTAAATATTATGTTAGTTACATTAAAATATTATGCCAACTTATGTAAATATAGGAAATTATGGTAAGTACCACTTTTTTTTATTATTTCCTTAAACATTAAACATGTGCAGATTACTTTATTTGAACAGTCCAAAATCACTTAAAATCAATTTTATCACTCCACATTGTTGCTTAATGCTCTAACATTTATTTTAATTGGTTTCTCATTGTTTAAAATTAATTTCATTAAGGAGTTAATTTATTTACTATTGCATTTATCAAGTTCACATAGTTTCGTTTCATTATCAACTTAATATTCCTAATGCAAGTTTACGATTGCATGTTATTAAAATTGACGTACCGCTTTGAGCAATAGGTTGGTACAATATGTGTAAATAAAACTTATTTTATTTTATCTTATGATTTTTTAATAAATATAATTTAGTTTCATCTCATCATTCAATTTTCCATGTGAAGATGAAGTTTTTTAAAGAACAAACTTGTGTTTACTTTAGATCTTATAATTATTAAAAATTCAATATTTATCGTGGTGTAAAATTTATAAGACTTTAAATGGGTAGACATACACTTATAAATATGAAACAAATATCTAAATATAATATGAAATAGTAAAACGAATGCGACTGTACTCACGTGACGAAAACATAGAAAATACTGTTTGATATTACATTATAGCTACTATAGCATCAACCTTACCTAACCATATATGATCGAAAATAATACTATTATTATCATTATTATTTCTAGACTTCTATAATTATAATATGTCATCGCCGAAATGGAAAACTCAGGGAAATGTCCACGTTTGACGTAAATATCGTAACAGGACGGTATGATAGATTGGATCCTGCAGTATAGCCAGTAGCCACTATAGGCGGTAGGTATACCTACTCTTATGCTGTTACACTGGACCAGGGGTCTTCAACCTTTTTATGCAGCAGGTCACATATTGTTTTATAAAAATCTTACGGGCAGCATTCATGGTAAAAACATATATTTTAAACAAAAATTCAGTTTTTGTTATTACAATTTTTATAATTAAATTTTCAATACAAATAATAATAATTATTATTAAAATAAACCGAGAAGAACAAACAGAATACGCATCATGTGGAGTCCCCCTAAGAATCATACACATTTTTGTCGAATGCAGACAAAATGAAGCCGCCAGAAATAAGCATAACATCCCAGAACATCTATACGAATCACTAGGCCCGAACATAGAAACCATCACAAAATATACTCAAAATATATTTTATAAATAAACATTTTTTTAATTACAAATTATTTATTTTATTTTTAGTGTGAAAACTGTCATTGTTTATTACTAATTAATTTTCTTATATTTGGTTGAATTTGAGACGATGCAATCCTGAGTGAACTTTTTAAGTGAATGTCAGTCAACCGAGCTTTAGTTTTCGATTTGATAGTTTTCATTCGTGGAAAAATATGCTCATTAGTGTAAGTGTTGCCAAAAACAGAAAATATTTTTAATGCGTCGTTCAAAGATTAGGATATGTTTCTATGTCAATATATTTTTTTTTTTTTAAATTGAAAGTTCAACGTTTTTGTAAAACGCAATTTTTATCCGATATTTTACGTTTTTTACTCGCTGACATATATTGTATAATTAATATTACGAAGAAAATTTATGAAATTGCAACATTTGAAACCTTTACACATAAATAAGTATTATGCCCGTCCCACGATCGATTACGAACTAACAGGCAACAATCAATATTTATATCTATGTAAGTAGGACAGGTAGATTATGTAATTTATCTTCTCACGTATTTCCGATAGCGATGGCTTATAGCCATTAGCCACTATCTATTATAGAAATAGAAAAGATAAATGATAAATTTCAAATTTGATCGTGTGCCGCCGGTTGAAGACTCCTAGCTGTACTATAGGTAGACGGATGAAAGTATTCTCCGCTTCGAATTATTACAAACTTATCTTTACCACGACTATTTAAGTTCGTGATGTATATAAAGCTATGTATAGGTAAATTTCGTTACAAATATTTCTCACCCTTCTGCCTCATGACACATTTTAGACTTCTCACTTCTGTATTTTAATTGAATTTTAGTTTCGGCGACAATTCCTCTTAGCTTTATTTTAGATTTAATTCCAAGTTCACATTATTATAATGCCAATAATATGCTTGGTTTAAATTGTGTTCAGAAACCAATAAACATCATTCTACTTGTACGTATGTACGTCTGTCAACTCCCCCCCCCAAAAACAAAAAAAAAAAAATCGCCACTGACAGACGTTACAGTTACTGTAATTAAATACACAATATTGAATATATATATACATTCAAACTAAATAATAAAGCGATATCCTCTGTTGTCCGTTATCCAACACGTAATGTATACATTCTATATAGTGTTATGGTAGGTATACGTATAAGTATATAATATAAATTGTATATATTATATATATATATATAGGTACTTAGCTAAATTAATCGCGGTCAATGCCGTCAATTACCGAAAATGTCGTAATTATATTTTACGTCGTATTTACAGTGCGATCAACAGGTCTTAATATGTAGTATAAACATTATAAACTGTGGGTCGCGGTCGGTATAAGTATACGTATAAAAAAACAGTCGGGTTGCTTATTTCCGGTCACAACGACCCTTTAATCTTTATATACCGATAAGATTGATTCTCTTAATTTTTCACGGCCAATAACGGTAATTATTGACGTGCCTATCTACATTATCGAAATACCGTATATACCAATAAACGTTAACATTAATATCTATTATCTATATTAATATAATATTACTATGTCGTAAGTCGTTACCGTTATGTATTAATAGGTATTAATGTATTGTCGGTTCTTGCTGGTTTTGTGTAATTATTATATTGAATATCATGACAATTAAAGTTATCATCATTTACGACTAACCAATGTACCTATATACTTTTCGACTTCCCTATAATCACTCAGTCCCTCCATTTCCTGCGACCCTCTTCCTGCTTTTCTCAACCTCCTAGTCGACAACAGCAATTTAGTGTCTCAATTTTCTTCTCTTTCATGGCCACAGGCTATATTCTGCACCCGGGTTTTTAAACTTTTTTCACACACTGCACACTGTGTTCTTCACAAAATGTTCATGCCCTTCCCATTATCATTTTTAAAACCGTTTTTTTTTAAAATCAAATTAATATAAAATATTGTTTTCATTTTTGTTAATTGTAATTATATTTCTTAATAATTATAAATATAGTAATATTATAATTTATTTTAATTAAAAATGTATGCTTTATGATGGGTGTTACAAATATCTTTAATTCATTGACTAAAAGCAGTTGACAAACACATTCGCATTTTATCCTTCCTTATTTGAAATTAGTTTTCCCCGTTTTCCGTTTTGAAAAATTCGTAAATACTTAAAACCCTTGTTCTCAAAGATATGAAGTTGAGGATAGCAAGATAGTAGATAATGCTCTTTCGGATATTTCTGGATATTCTTTAGAAATATAATATATCCTGAACGTATTAAGGGTATATTCTCCGCCTTTCAATTACAATGTTCGATGAATTTTAATTGTACCTTAATTCGATACTGCTTATCAATACTATAAAAATATTTATTCGTCTTTATTTTCCACTTCGAACCAGCGGCGTATTTAAGAATTGTTATAGGGAGGGGATGACCCATTGAATATCACTAATAAAAGTAGCATATAAAAATACTAAACACGATTTAGTGTCTAGTTATATATAGGTAAATTCTTTAATAATAGAAAAAAAGACCAGGGGGATCCCGCCCCAAATCCCCCCCGTAAATACGCCGCTGCTTCGAACAGCTTAATTGGTGACCTTCAAACAAACAAAACTTTCAAAATATCAAGGCACTAAATTTGAAAACAACTGCTCTACATCAATACGCTGCAATAATAAGCCAATAAATAATAATATAAACTAATATTACTTTTATATTTTCATCCATGAATTTGGTATCGTCTTTAACGTCACACAAAAAGTATATATTCTTTTATTTCTTTTTATTCTTAAAGATTTAAATAGCATGCTCTATGCTACAATTATTGATAATACCGCGAATTAATACCATTATTTAAAAACTTAAAGGTTTACGCTATCAACTTATACTCTTATAGAACCGTTGATTACACGTTATTATGATATTAAATATAATTATTTAATATTAAATAATATTATTATTTTGATACCATTTAAACATTACACACATACATTATATAGGTACCTACATGGCTAATTTTTTTCCGCGTACAAAATCTATTGACCGGACGGCGTGTTGGTCAGCGGTGCAAACAACTAACCAATTTATTGTGAGGTTTATGGGCAAAACATACAGAAAATTTTAAATGGAAGAAAGCATTCCATACTTAATAGATATGTTATAATTATTGTTATTATTATAGTGCAAAGCTATGATGAAATCGTAATTAGTTTATAATATTTTTCCGTTACATAATATCATTGATAATTATTTTATAACACCTCAAGGACCTAGAAGAGTCCAAGAGTATTTCTGACACAAAGATCGTACAAACAATGGTATTTATAAAAAAAGTATCTATGTAGTTTAAATTCTATTATATATGTTGATTGTTAAAATGCATTTTTTAAGTACCTATTATATGTACAATTTAATATACGTTATGTATACATATACTTTTAAATTATAAGTTATAATTATTACATAGGCAGTGCCTGTTAGATGTTATCGGAACGAATTTATAATATGTTTTCACTTTTTCAAATTTCCATCAAATACCTACTTAAAAACTTACCGACTTATCGACCTAACGGCCAATCGATATAATACAATATAATACACAATATGTAGTGAGTCAGTCGCGTGTCAAGCTAATATTATTGCCACAAATACATGCACGAGTACTACAGTGTGGTCTATGTATAACGTATATTTCTAGGTTTTGAAAAACACACATAATATTCAAATGATGCACATTTGTAGTATTTGTACTTTATCATAATATAGTTATATTTTAGGTCAGGTATGTAATAACTATAATAGTGATCAAATTAGTAAGTGAGATTTAATTTATTTTAATAATATTACAAACTATGTAATGAGATTAATAATATTTGAATTTTAACTTAAAAATGAAAAGATTTAAATAAAATATATGTGTCATATAATATGGTTTGTCTCCTTTTTCAAAAGCTATGACTTGTGAAGCAGACAAGATTTCGCGATATATCTTCATGGCGTTTACATGGTGTAATTTAAATGTATAGTATATAACTAATATAAGGCTTGAAATCAGTTAGGTTTTTACTAAAACCTATAATTTCCCGGAATTTTAGGAAAATAAAATCGTTTATTGTTATTTTAAATTTATTTTAATTCCCAGTTATCGGTTACTGTGACAATTTTCCAGTTAATATCCCAGATATAGATGATATATACACATAAAGTGTTAACTGCTCCATGCTTATTATTCACATTATTGATGAAGTCGTTATTTTCCGCCATCTATGTGGGAATTAGAGTCCCATCAATTAGAAATGTTTGATATTTTAATTAGTGTATGGTTATATTTTCGATTAAGAAATATTTATTATTCAATGTGAAATTTAAATACTATGATTTTATAAAAACTTATTTCATATTTGCTATTTTCTGATTTACAAAGGTTATTTCGTATTTTTTTTCACACGCTTTCATTAATAATTCGTATTTTATTTTAATTATTAATGCCTATCAATGTTATTGTTTTACTTACGACTGAAAAAGTCTTTATAAAGTAGTTATATGATTTAAATTTCTCAGTTTTGATTGCTATTGCCACAAAATTAATAAAAACTGATGACGGTGTATAGGTAATAATATACTTATTATTATTACCTTCTAAACTTTATAAAATACGAATTGGATATTAGATCAAGTTTGTGTGGTCTTCAAAATCTAGTAAATATCATTAATTGCAAAGTATCTTTTACGCATCCTGGTAGTAGGTATTGGAAATAAAGCCTTAGTGTTTTGAACTTTGAACGGTTAGGATAATTCACAAGTCTATGTGTTTCATAATTAATTGCTGTTTGTCAATTAAAATAGATTACTTAAATGTATTCTTCAGTTTATTTAATTATTTTAAATACATTTTCAGAACCACGAAGTAGTACTTATCTATTTTTATATTAGTAAATGTTTTAATGTTTTAAATGCATTTTGCATGCTTATTTGATTAAAATATGTATGGTCTGGTCTTATTAAATTATCAGTTGTTGGCTTGTTGCATCAATATAGTATTCACATTTAAGGTCTGGAATATATAACATGAACAGTATCGTATAATACTAACTGCTTAAAAATATGATATAAAAAGAACATTTTAATAATTTAATATTTTTATTTATAATAATAGAATGTTAAAAATAATCTTAAAACTAAATCTCCATAATTGATATTTTCAATATGAATGATGTTTAAATTTTGGGGAATTCTGGTAAAAGGTTACGTATTGTTCATTCAATATAGATATAATTGAATAATAAATAATTTTTTATCTGAATTAATTCAAAATATTTCTTTTTTATATAATGGATTATATGCTGTCACGGTGGCGGTTACCTGTAAACGAAAATTGTTGAAGTAATGAAGTCGGAATATAGACTCTTATAAGTGTGAAATATCTCATAATATATAACTTAATTTAGTTAATTTTTTTTAAAAATAATTCTCTCAAATATAGAGAAAAAAATAACTGTTTTTTGTTCACTACTAAATGATTGTTGTATGCACAGTTTTATTATTATGATATAAGAAATATCGCCCGATGCCTATACACACTGCAATTTTGTTCCGAATGATGGTGTGAACGAGAGGGTTTGAATACACAAAAGACCCTGCCCCCTCCGGCTTACATGTACACCGAACTGATAAAACGTTCCTGTCGTGGAAAGTGGTTTTCGATTTTGTTTTTCAATATACAACAAGAGTGCATGCTACATTATGAATATTTATAGTATTTTGTAGCATATTGCGTATACATAATAAGGGCATTGCAAAAAACTTGTGTGGGTAATAGTTATAATAATGGTCGATTTTGGATTGGCAGGGTAATGCACCTATGTTCGAATTTTAAATTATATACTCACCTATAGACTATATTCTAAATTAAAAATATATACATGCGTAGTGAGTGGTTCAAAATAAAGCAATTTGTTCATTGTTTGTCAATAAAACGCCCCTAAGAATGTGCGTAAGCCGTCATTATTATAGGCTTGTTGACCGAGGGAATTATTATACCACGTGTTTTGTTAATAAATAAAAATCCAAATTTAGCTATTACTGCAATATACATAAAGCCTTAATTCGGTAGGTACGGTATGGTGTTTATATACCTATATATTATATTATAAGCTTGAGATGATTTAATAATGTAGTTCATGTTTATGACATTGCTTATGTTGTGTACATTTCGATTTGAAGTAGGCAGGTAAAAACTATTTGTTTGCGAATTAATAATTAATTCTATATGATGGACGAATATAAATAAGCAATTTCATGCTAACGTTTAAAATTTTAATACAACAATCTTGACAGGTTTAATAATGACTCCTTGTCCAAATAGGTCAATTACACAATTTGTGCATATATTATATATTTAATATAAATTATAACATTTACATAATTTAATATTTAAATATTTTATTAATCAATTTATTTGAATTCGTTCTTTTCAAGAGTTCGAAGATATCAATCCTAGAATAAGTATGTTAACAATAGAATCACTATGGTTTGATATAAGCTTCATTAATGTGCAATTATTGGATATTTCTCTCACAGAGTATCACAGCTTAAATACCTATCTAGATGTCCTCTTAACTCGGCACAATTACTTAAAGGCAGAGATATCAAAAACAATAAAATTCGTAAATAATTGCTATTTTGGTACGGGAAATCTAATAAAATCGATATCGATATCTCTAAATTTAAAAATTTAGAAAATGTAGGTACATGACATTAATACGCCCTATCATCTTATATGGGTCAGAAACTTGGGCACCAAGAAATATAGAGGAAATACGATTAGATACATTTTAAAGAAAAATCCTTAGACGAATGGCCATGTCTCGACCCAAGAACTGGAAAATGGAGAATTCGAACCAATGAGGAACTTTTGAACATGTTTCAAAGACTTTGATTGTCAAGAGAAGTCACAAAAAGAAGAATGATGAGGGTCGGACACGCCTGTAGAAAAAGGGACCCAATGATAAATGCAGTAATTAAAAAAGAACCAGAAGGAAAAATACCATTAGGCAGATGACGCCTTAGATGATTAGACTGTATAAAGAGAGAAGTTAAAGAAGTAAGCTCAGGAGCACACTGGTGAGAAGTAGCGATAGATAGGGAGAGATGGAAGGAAATTTATTGTACGGGATGGCCTTAAAGGCCTACCCCCCCCCCCTCCCCACCCCCAAAAAAAAATAAAAATAAAAAACTTAATCGATTCTTGTCAGTCAAACACGTCATTAGTTCAACGACCATAATATTTTATCATGTAGATACTATCAACACGAATGACACTAATATTGTGTTCAAAAACAATAATAATGTAATATTAATAACATTGCTTCGATGTTCATCAATACATAGGTAAGTTAGGTTACCATATATGTATGATATATTTATGTAAACTACAATAATTTTAATTTTATCCCGTCGCCTATAAAGAAATTAAAATAAATGAAAATAAATCTAGATTTAAATATACGATTTTTTAGGAATTTAGAACGGGCTTGGGAGGGTATCCTATTTTCGCATAAAATAATATTAGAAGCATGTTTGCATGCTACTAGAAACAGCAGTTAGTCACTTTTCCATTTTTCGGTTATTTTTGTTATTCAATTCTTTTTCATTCTTTATTCAAGGAATAACGCGTGTAATATCTAAAATAATAGTATTATATTATTTATATTATACACTGTGATCACTGATTTATAGTTTAGACTTATATATGTTGCTCAAATGTTATATACAATAATATAGTAATCTATAGTGTTTAATATTTAGTAACTCAATAATATTATGTACCTATACTACAGCTATAGCAGAGTCTTAAGAGTTTGATGCCATAAAAAAAAGTGGTGATAAAGTACAAATTTTATATGCGTTGTTAACGAACACACCAACTTTGTCACACAACATTTTAAAGGCCCCGAAAAACACAACTATATACATTCATAATAATCGTGTCAAAATAAATCGTATATCCTCTTCCACTCATCATAACAGTACCTTCAATCCAATCAACTGTTACATTTTCTACTATAGTCAAATATTTACATATTATTATATAAATGGTATTTGTTCGTAGCATTTTTCGCGATGTTGTCAGTTGTCATAAAAAAATATTTTTTGCATTTTATATTAACTAATATTATATCATATATAGGTCGTCGTGGTCACTTCCAAGAACGTCCCTCACATTATGTGTATAATCATAATAATTATTATTTATATAATATGTTATAAGGTCCTAATAATATTGTTGTATTTCAACGAGTTCGTTTCGTTTATTCGAAAACTTGTGGAATCGATTATAGTAAATTATTTGAGATTTATTTGTTGTGTACATTTTTATCATGTATTCGTGTTATATCAAATTAAATTATATACTATACATAGGTATAGTCGTAGCAAAGTCGTTTTCCTTACTTCTGTCAATAATTCGTAATTTGTTTTTTTCGTTGTTTGTTAAAGAGTTTAGAGTTATTAAGAGATTAATAAACTGTGTAGCGTTACATTATATGTTACACGTATATGCTACCTATATTAAGTAATTACTATACATATATTATGTATAATATCGAGTAGACCGTCATAAAACAAGCGGAGCGTTTCGTATATTTATCGTTAGAATATTAATATCCACTACAAACGATTTTTATACACCGCCATTTTATTATATCCAATATAATAGTTTTTTCACTTATTATAATATTATGTACACCAATTTATATAATATAATTTAATTTGTTTACGGTATGCATAATGAATATGGCAAATAAAATATGTAGGCACGTTTATAAATGTATGATATATATTACATTTTATTATAAGTACATAATTATCATTTTTATTAAATATTTATAGATATACGAAGGTTGAGCTATATATCTATTATACTGTTTTTCGGTACATATAGCCGTATGACGTATACAATAAGACAGTAAAGAATAGATACTGATGCATACGATATATGTATTATAATTATAATAGGTAATATTTTTTGACAAGTACCTACATAATCGCATATTAGATCACTCTACAAGTTGGTAGAGGTTCTTATAGGGTACACGGATAAATAATGGATTCCCAAACGACAACATTGGTCCCGATCAGACCGTGTAACAAAAAAAAAATTAGAGGTTTGAGGTCTAACATTTTTGTAATATAGATACTAGACACTTATCATTTTTATTCTCAAAATATAAAAACTCTTCATCCTCGTGATTACTGCTCAAACGAAAATATAAAATTATCCTTAATTATTCAATAAGCAATTACTATATTTATAGTTAAAATTATTATACTATTATTTTATTTTTTATTGTTTAGGGTTTTTGGATCCCTGAAGCTCCTCCTGTTACAGCCTTAGTCCTTGATAGCATATTTTACATTTTATAGATATATTTATGGCCGTAGCTATTTTCCTCCAAAAACGAGATACCGTTTTCCACCACTGTCAATTTTTTTCCAGTAAATAATAAACAAAATTATAAAATAGTCAGTATAAAAATAAATAAATCCATTATAATATTATAATTTTTTATAAATATAGAATATTTCAGCAAAAATGAATATCTGTTTAAAGAAAAGAAAAATTGGATATAATATGAATAATTATTTTATTTTTTGTAATTACTCAGACTAGCGTTTTTCGATAGCTAATATAGATAGTCGATACCAGAATGTAATCATCACCCAATAAGTGTAAACTGTGTTCCTAGCCTTACTCAATCTTTATAATACGAACGTCATTACGAAATAGTCATAATTTTAGTCGAAAATAATGTGGAGGAAAATGGACAAAGGAAGAAAACGGTATGTTGTTTTTGTAGGAAAATGGAACCACTCATATTAATGAATTGGTTATTTGGTTCAAATACCTAACACTAGGTAGTTATACAAATATAATAGGTATATAATAATAGTTTAAACAAATATAAAATAGATCGAAATCAATTAAAATAAGTAATAATAAAAAAAAAATGAAGGAGTTTAGGTGTATATTTACAATATACTGTTTTAACGTTAGGGTATCTTTTCAATTAATAAAAAAATATATAGAACGTTGGAATAAGATTCTTTTTTTTTTGTATTTGTTCATTGAAACGACCTCTAGGTCTTCGTTAATGCTTATCACCAGTTTATCCATGTATTTATTACAATACACATGATACTACCCCCTTCTCCAAGAGGAGACAGGAGACATGTGCCGTGTTCACTACTAGTTGAGTGGGACCTAGTTGAAAACCGGATGACGCAATCGGATGACATCGTGAGGATTCGATGATCACGTAGAACCACATAAATATTTTTTTGCACTTTACTATGAATCGAACCGATGACTGTGTAAGTCGTAGTCAACTGCGTGACCATTGCGCCACTCCGGCCCCTATAAATAAGATTCAAAATTTAGTTTTTCGTCAAATAATTCGCAACAGTATGTAGTTTGTAGGTAGACGGAAATTTTGCCAATATTTTTGGTGGAAAATCACTGCACAACAGTATTGAAGTATAATATATTAATATTTGTATTATTTTATATTTGTACGTCTTGGAACCAATTCAAACAGTGGTATGATAATGATAGATAATTACCATCGGGAATCAATTCGTACACCTTATTTGACCATGGAACCAATTCCGTATTTCCCGTTTACACACCGAGTACCCGCAGGATGCAATGACCTAGGAGTTCATATTTTTTTTTTTCGAGAAGCTATGCATATTATTGTGATACCTACTACCTACACGTTTAATATCAACTAATTGCCTTAGGAAAAGATAATTCAAAGTCAAAATAATTATATCACACACTGCATGGCACATTATTATAGTATATAAGTTTTGGTGATTACTATCATTGCGGCGCCTTGGAGCAATCGTATCTGATATACATTTATTGAAAAATTTAAAATAGTCTATTTTGATACCTTAGCTTTTAAAACAATTTTGATTAGAAAATATTTTGATAAGTTCAAGTCAAGTAATGGTTTATCTTTTGTTTTTCAAAATGTAAATGTTTTTTTAGTAGTAATTATAACTTTTTAAAAACATATTTGATTTTAACAAATACCCATTTAAAAATGCTCATGATATATTTTTAAATAGTATATGCTTCTTAAACAAAAATAACTTTATTCATTAGATATTTTCGTTGTTTTTTTTTTTTTTGTATTATTATATTCTTATTCGTCATTAGTTTATTGCTAATTTTCATTTATGGCATAGGTAACCTAACCTATTGGCATCAATATAATATCAAAATGAATATTATTAGTTTATAAAAACTAAAAATTATTTTAATTTTAATAGACATAACATTTTATTGCCTTGAGTATTGTAATAAAGTATATTATTTATGACCACTTTTGGTGGAAACAAATAAACCATCAAATTTAAGTGAATAATTACAAGTTATAGTTTATCTCTAAACCAATCATTTGTAAGTCGATTGCAGGTCATGTCTATACAAGCTCTGTAGGTACTCAATACGATGATCCTGATTATACTTATCTATTGAAAGAAATATTTATTGTATTTTATTTATTGTTTTTACTGCAATATGAGTTCAGTATTGTCGTATACGCACCTTTCGGTGGTATACTGGTATACCTCTATCGACTCTTGAGTTACCAAAAGATCATAAATTAACCGGTTACAATTTGGCTCTCTTTATATTTTATATAACCTTACTGTTTAGACTTTCAATCTTCTACGACCATAAATTAACCAGTTTCAGATCAGATTGAAAGAATACAATTAACGTAGGACTACCTTTACCGTTTTAACCTTAAATCGTCAACGACCATAAATCAACCGGTTACAGATCAGATTCAAAGAATACGTAGAGTTGTGTGGCTACTCAAACAAAACATATAATTTTACAGGTCGGAAACACTTTTATTCATTAAAAAAACATATATTTAAAAAAACACTCTTATAGTCCGTACTGCGACTACGCTTTTCTCGCGTTTAGGTTTAATCGTAGTCGCTACGTCCTCGTCGGTAAATCCTACAACGACGGGACTGCCCCCGTGCCTGCGCGTACAGTGATCTTATTTTTTGTCACTTCAGCACATTCTGCTTTCCAGGCCTGACCTACCTTAATATCTAAATAACTAAAATTATTTTCCAACTATATTACATATATTACCTATAAATTAAATTATATTAAATCGAAAACTGTCTGCAATGTACGTCAGTATAATATGTGAAATTATAAAAATATAATGTCATACCTAAATAACTTTGTAATATAAGTTGTCATGATGCACGTGCGATTTGACCCGATTTGCTGCAGTTGGATTTTATTATTTTTGAACATCGTGGCAACTACAGCACTGCAACAAGAAATGAATTAATACCTTCGCGTACGGTGTATCTACTTAATATTATGTTTTACGATACCTAGCGATAACGTCGAATTAAAAATAAAAAATAAACGAATGCAACAACGTACAATAATATTAATTAGTCGTAACAATAATATGTATCCGTGTAATTATCGTGTCTACCTATATAGTTATATATAAGTATTATTATATCGCTTGCGCAAAAATACAATAAAACTTTTGTCGCGTATAACGTTACGTAACTATAATATAATATGATATTCGACGCGGATAATAATTTTCATAGCGTTATATGGTTTACTTCAGTGCGTTCGTATAACATACATTATATATTGGCAATCGATACAACGACGTTGTTCGGATGGATATAATACGTACCTACAACTGTCGTCTATCCTGTGATCAATGCTGTTGTGCGTATGTAACATTATGTAGTTTTATTAGTTTTAATAACATTATGTAATATTATTCTATAAAATATGGTGTAAATATAGTACATAAAATAGTTTTAAGGTATACTGTCCGCAACTTTGTCGCTTTTTATAATTCGTTATACCTAGAACCTAGTAGAATAATAATATAATAACATATAGAAACACCGTAAATAAGAACCCTGTGTGTATGTGTAAAGTGTGTATGTGCACGTGAGTTTTCTACGGGTCACGACTCACGCTTATACACGCGGATATATTATAATATATTATAATAATTTATCAATGTTATATTGTTGTTGTGTGATGCATAGATCGCATCGATGGATTCGTTTGTCGTCTCAAAAACAACCGGCACGGTATATAATACAATAATATTATAACCACAAGCTGCACATTATGGGCCTATGCCTAGATATACATCTAATATTATATACGCAAAGATAATATTAAGAAGACTTATAATAGCAGCCATATACCAATATAAATGTCGATAGTTATACCTATAGTTATACCTATACCTATATGGTAGATTGCACTTTTATACATTTTCCATTATAATATTACATATATACTTGTGAAGCCAACATCCATCGGACGTCTGCAACAGTGCACCAATTTCATATTATTTAGTAGAGTGTACTCGGTGCAGTAAACATGTAACCTATTCAATTATTATCGCCTTATTTATAGCTGCACTATTTACAAAACATATATATAAATATATATACGTGCATACGCGTTACATTGTACCTGCCGTTATATTATTATCATGTAGATATACGACGGCGGCGGTGCGCTTATTATATATATGTTTGCCGTGTGATAAACGAACTATATAATATATAATAATAGTGTGATTAGGTGTGAATGCTATTCCGAGCTCGATGACGTGTGCTTGCAGATGATGAAAAACGAGCGATGGCGTTGACTCGTCTAAGCTGAGATTTATGTACGTCATACGCGTCTCATCCGTTTTGCTATCAACCCGTTTTGATCTAACCTGCGGTGAATGATTTATTTTTTATCGAAATTTTTACACTTTCCTCGCATTCGATTTTCGGTTCTTCATTTACACTGTGTTGCAATGTGTGCCGTATCGACAATATTACAAAACCGTCGATACGATAATCAATATTATATAATACATTAGAAGTAACGACCGTATTTTACGACACACGTTTAATTTAATAATAAATACCGTAATTTATTATAATATTGTTACGACCGAAGAACAGCGTATAAACTATAGGTTTTATGTACCTAAAAGATTATATTTTTGTCTTATATATGACTAAAATCTATGCGTCTCATCATTATGAACAATGCCAATGAGCATTATTATATTTTTACAAGTACCTATGTATATTGTATATCGATGGTAAAAAATTATTATTAATTTATAAACATTTTATAGTGAGTAAACAGTATACTTTTAGATAATGTGCATTAATATGATAGTGGACGATACAACTTCCTTAGTCCTAGTCGTTGGTCTAACTATTGCGATGCATCAATTTACTATAGGTACAGAGCGCAAAACTTAGAGAAGGATTGAGAGACTGTAAACACTTTAATGCAGATAGAGGTAAAAATAATTAACCTGTGATTATAAAATATCAAAAAAATTAAAACTAAAAATGATGCTAAACGTTTTATTAAATTCATGCAAAAATATATTTTTCAAATTTACAGATGCCACAATAACCTACGATTTTTTTTTAAATTATAGAGCTGGAATAGTTTATGTCAAGTTTGAGCATAAACTATTTAAAAAGTTAAATTTCAGTTAATTTTAACTTTTAAATTTACTTTCATTTAACTGATTATTTTTAACTCGGCCGATTTTTATTGATATAAACTTAATAAATAACGAGTTACTTATTTTAATCAAATCTAAGTTGACCATTTACCTTAATTTATAAATAATCAAATAATACCTAAATATAATACAATTATTATTGATGATTGCATAAATATACATATTTTTTATTTTAAACCATATTACGATATTAACCCTTATTATTTTATATTTACGTACTTAAAAAAATAACATAACTATGAACTTTAAAAAAACTTAACCTGGTAAAAAAAATCATTAACTTGCCCAGGCTTGGGTTTAGTGTCATGGAAAATCAATAAATCAAACACCTCAATAGAAAATAGAACCAAATACACTATTTTTGATTGGTATAATCTTAATAGTGATATATTTTACGTTTAACACCTATGTTTGAACAGAGAAATCAGGTGAGATGGTTCCACAGATCGATAAATCACTTTTCCAAATATTAAGGAAAAGGCTAGAGGATCATAAATTATATTTGAACCCAACATTAAAAATATGGAAGATTTTGAAAATGATTATGAGATAGTCACAACAAAAAACTCTAGTACAGCAGAATTAAAGCTGTTTATTTTTCCAAAAGAAATTCTCAAATAGTCAACTCCTTATACCTACATATAATTATAAATTTATATAATTTAAAATTAAATCAAAATGTAAACATTTATTCACTGTACCTACATCATGAACAGAGAAAGTAAAATAACTATTTCAATAAAAACTGACAAGTTTTCCTGCCTTAAACGAAAGAAAAAAGTTCACCGGTAAGTAATTTCGTTATGAACGTTTAAAGTTCAAATGTTTTTGACATTTGGTAATGATATACCAACAATTTCTCTTTTATGGACGATTTTCTTATTTTTTTGTAATTCAAAAACAAATGGCCGCAAGTATTTAACACACGTTCACTAAATATTAATGTTAGTATTTTTCAATATGGTATTATTTTAAAAATATTTTGACTCATTAATTTATGTAGACATTTTCAATTTTCAGCTTTTTAATTTTTTTAAACTTTAATTTATGATCGGTAAAGCTTGAAAACCGTATACAAGGTTTCTTATAAGTTTTTGTATTATGTTAAAAAAACATAAATGATTCATAGGCATAATAATTTATTAAAGTTCAAAAGTTGATAAAACTCATTAAAATCATAAAATTTTTCAAATATTTTGTAGTTAAAAAATTAAAATTTTTAAAATTTTTATACTTATCCTTGAAAACTTAAAATAAGGTCAATAAAGTTTTTCATAAATTGTTTATACTGTAACCAAAAAATCTAAAAGATATAGGTACCATACTATATTATTAATTGAAAAATAAATTAATTTAATACCTAGCAATAATATCATAAAATATATATACCTACGTATAACGTATATTTTGATTACCTGTCGTTTTTCAGATACAATATGATATTACATCACTGAATTCCAATTTAACACATCAATTTTAATGACCCACTCAACCAGGGTCGCTGATGTATTTGAAACATTTATGACAATCTTATTTTGAGTCAATACATCCACCCACTAACCAACTTTCAGTGCCTCTCAAAATCTATATTCTATACTGTACAGCAGAGCGATACCTACTTACTTCATACTTGTCAATTTTTTTTAATCTTTTTTTATATTTTATATTTTCGTCATTGAAAAATTGTAAGTGTTTTATTTTTTTTAAAAGCGAACAAGTAGGTAACGCACAGTGTATATTAAGTGTCTACTGTCTAGAGAAATCACTGTATAATTAGTGTAATGGGTACATAACATTTGAATTAAATCATATTTTTGTATACCAAAAACGATTCTGAGCGAATTTCAATTCTATATAAACTACAGAATAATTACCTTATTTTCGAGATTTTGTCAAAATTTTAACATAAAATATTTAAGAAAAATCAAGCCTTCAAATCTTTAATATTTATCAACTGCTATTATAATAAATAATGAGGAACTTTATAGTAAATTAACAAGCATTTTTTCACAACAACCATTTAATGTGCATTTATATTATGCAAAAAAAAAAACTAAAAAAATTGAAAATTGAACTCAAAAGGAGTTGATTTAATCATAATATATATATAGAATATAATAAAATAAAAATTTGTTGAAATTTTCAAGTATTTATTGTTATTTGTTTTTAAATATTACAAAAAACCAACACAAAATCGTTCGATGAGAATTCGTAATTTACGCCTGAAAACTCAATGCAAAAAAACCTAAACCTAACCTTGTTCAAACGCTCATAAAAAAATTGTTAAATGTTTTTTTTTTAAAGGTAGGAAAATTTACGTCCTATAAAGAATCTTGTATTAAATTTTTAAATCTTGGACACAAAAAAAATAAAATATCTACCCCTCAAATAATTTTCAAATTGTCGTGAGTATGACAAAGTTTGTATAAAAAACCTTGCATTAAATTTACAAATACCTATTTTACCATGTGAAAATATTTCTTTGAATAATCTTTAAAAAAAAAATATTAAAATTGAAATTTTCTTCTGCTGTTAAATAGCTCAAAAAGAGTCAAAATATTCTGACAATTGTACCATCTACAGAAAATACCAATGCAAACAATCGTTAAAAATTGAATTTTTATTACATAATATATGTAATTAAATTAAAAAAACTTAATCGATTTTATCAAAAATTTATTTTGCGTAAAATGCCTTGTTTTTTCTTATTTTTTTTCTGATACTTGAATATTACTAAAAATTTTCTAATTTTTACATCTCAAAAATGTTAACTAGATTAACATTCCCATTAGAAATTATCCTGAAATTAAAAATCAGAGCGTTATTTTATACTAGAAAAAACGTTTACATACAGAAAAAAATCAAATTTCGTTATTGTATATACACTCCATTTATCGTCCAGAATATACAATGATAAACTTAAAAACTACGTACCAAGTTTTTCAAATTTTATCAAAATATAAAAAAGTTTTAGAAATCGTTTTGATATAAATGAACACAAGTCAGTATCTCATATTCTCATTTGGTGGAAATTTGTAAGGTTCAAAGATATATTTATTAGGTGGAAACGTATTATACGCTGGTGATGCTGAATGATTTTGCTGTCAGAAAAATATTATATGCTTTTAATTTATTTTGTAATAAAATTGAATATTGTAGATATTTATATAGAAAATAATTAACTAATTACCAATTTTTTTTTTTTATAGACTAAAGTTAAAGATTTTTTGGTGGAAACGAAATTGATCAATAGTATTGATATTGATATTAGGTGAAAAATAGAAAAGTTATCAAATTTGAAAGGAATATTTATTTTTTGGAAACGTGTTATGATCGTGATATTATATTATCATTGTTATCAGAAAACAATATGTCTTCTGTTTCTGCATCGTTTTGTTTGGTTCATATTATCTATTATCTGTCCCTACACACGCGACTTTATCATTATTGTTATTGGAGGGTCATTATAATATTTTTGTTGTGTTCCAAAAGGGCTGCTTCCGGTGAGATAATATCTATAGAGATACAATCACCGATGTTTTATTGTCGTGAAATCACATAATGCAATAATAATAAATAACAAACAACGTTGGATTCTGTATATCGACATTTGCCTCTGTATTATAATATCCACGGTGTTATATGAATGTATAGGGCCCGGAAGTTCGTGCTCTAAAAATTAGGTATTTATATAGAAATAATGCGTTCGTGAAAAAAATTGTATAGAAACATAATATTATTGTGTTGTATATAATATTATAATAATTATATGCAAAACAATGTTCTATACAATCAAAGTATTTGTGGCTGATGCAGTGATGCCTGATTTAGATATATTTCAAAACGACGGTACACCCTCATAATGTGTTATCTCTGTTTTACAAGTACGTAATATATCAAATTGTACGCTCAGCAGATCAAGTTTAGCTCCATTAGCTTTAAATTTAGAGCGAGTTGACCTCTTCTAAAAATTATAGGTAACATTATTATGGAGAGCTTCTCATAGGTTTTTTATTATATTTTAATTTTAAATCGAGTTATGAGTATCTTAAAATTGGAAAATTGCTTGTATATCTTAATATTTGAAAAGCCCTACATAAAAATGTTACCTATAATTTTTAGACTCACTCTAAATTTTAAACTAACGCGCGGAACTAAACGTGATCTGCTGAGCGTAAAATTTGGTATGTTACGCACTTGTAAGACGGAGACAGCACATGCAGGTATAGCGTCCTCATAAATATAAGAATGAACTAAGTGAATTGGCCTATAATTAAACTTGAACGTAAGCACATTATTCACATTATTATCTTTTATCTATATTTTCCCGTTTGTTTTTTACGAAATTTTAAGTTTTAATTAAAAGTGGATTATGAAAGTATATGACGATGAGTATAATAGGTATATGTAAAATATTGATTATATAATAGTCAATTCACACTAATATTTAAGCTGACAATACTAAATTAAAACTGTTGGAGACTAAAGTACATTTTTATATATTATGTGTTTATGTGTTAGTATATGATGGAGACAACACATAGAGTATAAGTACGACGTCCTCTTTGGTACAAATTTAAAACACGTGGAAATTCATCAATTTTTTAGTCATACATAATAATATAATATAAAATAGTGTTGCAGGCTTATAAACGATATATATATATTATAGATTATATAAATATAATTTTATAAACTAATAAGTAATAATAAATATTTTAGATTACTGATTATTTATTTATGTATTATGTAGGTACTTCACATTTCTGCAGCAACCACATATTTTGAAATTAGAATCATACTATTGTTAATATATTCTTATGTTATGACATTGGCACTTTAGTATTTGTATAATTTATTAACCTTAACAAAATGTACATAAAAATTGTATTACCTATATACTATTACCCATTTACTAATTGTATTTGTATTGTAGTATAAAATAACCGATAGTCCATACTTACAGAAAATGTCCCTATAAATTATAATGCAATTATAATAATTGTATAATATTTTTGAAATATGTGTAATATTTGTATGTAAATAATGTATATAATAATTCTTCCTAAACAATGTAAACTATGTCAGCCAATGGCCTCCGCTGCCGAAGATTATTTCTAATAAAAAAATAATAATATATTTTTGATTTTCCAGATTCTTTGAGAATGTACCTTTATGGTAATGATGATCTTAAACACATAATATATGATAGGTAATATTGTTGTTCAAAAACAAAGGGCGCGAACGTCATTACCTCAAATATTTCATCTTCAATTTAGAGATGATGCGATTGCATAAGATTAGATCAGTCGTAATGAGATTAAAATTATTATTATTATTTGTCAATAAAACCAAAAAAAAATATATTTATAACTGTGTATATTATATTTACTACTTCATGCACTTTAATTTACTGTTCGGTGTTTTAATTTTTTAGCGCAATTATTTTGATAATTTATAACACGTATATATAGCAATCTCCAGACTTTATTATTAGCTAGGATTGTATTACAGTAGCGTTATCTAGATTTACAACGGTTTCGGTGGCGACACTAAACGCACATGCAGTCGTCTGAATGTTTAATATCTGTCACAATCAGTACGGAGACTATAGAGACGTTGAAAAAAATATGTAAGTGCCACAGTATCAGATAGAAATATGTGTATACTGCACTATACAGTACATTATTCGTTATTTAATATCCATGTATTTATTAGATAACCGTAATATTTAAAATTTAGTTAGTATTCAAATGTTTGTGTAGGAAGTGAAAAAATCTTAAGAAGTTCAGCTTAAACTTTAAAACTATTACATCAATTATTATAAATCACGATAAAATATTCATTATAACAAGTGAATGAGTCAATTTTGAAAATATTAGGTACCTATTATTATTATTATTATTATTAAATGCTTTAAATTAATAAAGCTATTTTAGAATATAATGTTCTGTTTCTGTAAATGTATATAGTTTTTATGATCGAAGTATAATTTTTGTTATATAATTGAATTTTTTTATTCTTTTATCTTAAAAGGATGTTAATGCACTGTTTGTTTCCTCTCTGAACTATGCGCAACATAGACAAAACAAATTCACGCAGAATTATTATTTTTATGTTTATGACTAATTTTAAAGTAAAGTCATTCATTTCAAAAACGATATAGAATAATTTTTTTGAGAGCATGTAATATCTAAATATTTTCTTCAAATATTTTAAAAATCATTAAAAATTTTATTTTTATTCTTCAAGTCAGATAATAATGTTATACTCATAAAAATATTATCCTTAATAATTTTAGTTATTCTCTGAGATTATTCAAAAGTCATAAAAAATGATTTTAAGTGAAAGCATATCATCCGTGTTACGCGTGAGTTGGTGAAAGAAAACAAATGTTGCGCTGACATCCTCTTAAAATGATATGATACATAGATAACTACTATAAAAAATCTGTATAGTGTATATGCTTTTTATAACAATAATATACATTAAATTATTATTTGAGTACATTATAGTACAAATGCGTTGTAGATAGTACACTTATATTAGTTAATAAACTATTATGTAACATGAAAAAATAATGAAATAAAAGAAATAATGAATATTTTGGTATTTACTGCAGGTAAAATATTTTATATTTTAAATTGTAGTATTATATAATACTAAAATGTATGCATTTACCGTAGTCCACGTGACCAAAATCAACATACAAATATTTTCAAATTGTATAGCATACGTAGCTTGTATATCTATATTATTATAATATAATATTTAAACTATAGGTACCTACCTATATTATAGCTTTACATTATACAACGAATTATTAAATTTTTGCTATTCAGCAACATCGTATTTTTGCTTGAGAATGCGATTTTATTTCGTTTGATATATTAAGTAGATATAGGTAAATGTTATAATATATAAATTATGTATATTCAATATTGACACTAGGCCTGCACTGTGTTCTGCTAAATAGATAGATACACCCGATTTTTAGTACTCATATACACAATCGTAATTTTGTCAATAGTTGCGTGTGTATAGGTATATAATTTTACCACTATAATTTTATTGTATAGGCCATAGGCGTATTGTAATATGCCTACTGTTTATATATATTAACATGGCGGTTTGCGACCTACTTGTGCAGTGTTTGCAATGGCATCGGCACGCATATACAATGTAATAACTATTAATATATATGTATGTTATATAGGTATATGCATATTTGTGGTAGCGGTAGTTCGCTAATCGCTATATTATTGTACTATTTTGTTAGCCATCAAAATCATTTTTTTATTAATCGACAGAAGTTTGAAAATAAATTATAATACACTCTTTGAAACATATAATATTATAATTTGTTATGTAGATGTAGTGTAGTGGATCCGGACGGTACCGATAATCAAACCAATTAGGTATTATACTTTAATATTCGCTTTTTGAGTCTAAATTAAATTTTGCACGCCGTATTGTTCGGCTTATTGATTTGAAAACGAACCACAACTTCCTGAAAAGTACCTAATAATATTATATAAATTCACTCGGCCATGGCCGCCGTATATATCTAGGTATTAGATATACATTAATGCAGGAAGATTATAAACACATCGTATATAATATGTACCTACATAGGTACGTGACGTGTAATATTTAGTTATTTAAAGTGCATAGCGTAAAAATAAAAATAAATTTTAACTAAACCTATTTTTCTGTAAAGAATAAAATTAAAATACAGATCGCAGTATACTTCACCACAACGTATGATGTCGCCGGGACAAAACTTACGACGTTTGCAGTTGTTTGCCATCGACTCGCGTAGGTATATAGGCAAAGGGTAACCAAAAATATAATCAATATATTTTTTAACAAAATTTCTAATGATAAATTAATGTCTAGGTATACTAAATTACTAAAGACAAAATTCCCTCGAATAATAATAAATAACTACGCAACATGAAATGTCTATATGGGCATAAAAAAATAATAATAATAATAATAATGATACGGGCGTACTCACAATGGTATAATATAACAAAAAATAATAATATAATTAAAATTATATAATAATAACGGCACTTTAAATAATTTAAATATCTTGTGAAACACAATATAAATGAAGATGATGAGTATAAGTTAACAAATAACATAATAGCATCGGACCGATGGACACTACATGGACTAACCTCTAAGAAGGCTTTGAAAGTTAGTTACCTTATCCTAAGTATATGCTTTGAACGGACAAAACTGACACGTCCACGTGGCTTCTGGACCTCAGCAATATCGGCAAATAGAATGTGGATAGCGGATACCACACGAATGGGAGTTACCATAATAGTCTTGAGGATCGGTGGACGCGGCAGTTAATGGCCGGAAATTCAACAGAGCCCCTATGCGGTTCAGCATCGTGGTAAACTCTTCATACGTGAATAAATGAGCTCCGATTACCGATAACGCAGGTCAACAACCTTTTCATCGATGCCGCCTACCGATAGACTCCAAAAATGAGGAGCGCCTGGCGGATTAAAATTCCGCTCACAGGTGACAAGAGAATTTGGGTACTTATGTGTTATCTCGACTACCTTGGATGCACAACCATGTTATCTTCTCGACTACCAAAATATTTCCAAGACTACCTGTTAGAATCAACCGTGTTATCTCGACTATCCGAATACGTCTTCCATCGGGCGAGACCGTTTTTGACCGAAAACGTACCCTTCCCTTTTCGGCCGATTCACTTTTCGACCAAATTTAAAAAAGACGGATTCCATTTTCGGCCAAAACAAAAATGTATATAATGTAATATGTAGAAAAATTAAATAATTGCTGCTATAAAATATAGTTTTTTATAAGTTGCATAAAATGTTGTAAACTAACAATACTCATAAAAATACAATTCGTGACAAAATGATTTACAAAATTATATTGATTTTACACACACACTAAAAATTATCCCTATTATTTCATTTATTTAAATTTTGATGGTTTTTCAAATTGAACTTAAATTTCTTGGTACTATTCAACTATTCAGTACCAACTTATACTTTTAATAATTTGTCAAAATTACATAATTATATAATTGCCATAATTTTGCAAAAAAATTTGTTGTTGGTCGAAAAGGAAATCAGTCTTTTTAAAATTTGGTCGAAAAGTGAATCGGCCGAAAAGGGAAAGGTACGTTTTTGGTCGAAAACGGCTATGCTCCTTCCATCAATTACCTCCGTATAGGAATCTATTTAAAAATGTATATTCTCGCGGTGTAATCTGCATCATCGCAATAGACAATTTAATTAAGTTTTTGATGTATATCATTTACTACCCACGTATCTTGCAATCAGATCTAGTATTTATGTCGTCAGTCAGTTGACAGCCGTTGTTCTTACGGCCGTAAGTTATTGTTTACTGTATAGTACGTACATACACCTTATGACTATGCATTTTTTTAATTTACCATCTTCAGAGAAGGAAGCTGTGCAGTTTTTTCAAGAACGCGGAGTGTCGCCAAGTGTGGGGATTTGTCAAAACAATCATTTGGCCAAGTTATATTTTGAAAGTGTTGACAAATAGGACAGACCGGACAGTACGGCCTTTGTGGCAAAACAAACAAATACTGATATATACATTTTTACAGTTCGGGACTTCTTGAGACCCAGTTCGGACATCTGCCAGCGGGTCGGCGAAATCAACACCGACACATGGTCGAACGGCCTCACCTCTGAACGCACGCGGCTGACAAGTCGGCCGCGTATTGAAAGGTTACTATTTTGTCTTTTGTTGTTGATGCTTTTTTTGGACTAACGTGTTTTTTCCCCTAGTCTCTTGACAGTAAAAGCAGTTTTCATTTTTCCTAATTGTTTTGACATTTTTATCAATTGTTAAGAAAAATACTTGGAACCTTTAGGGCTAGTTTTACCATCTCTGATTAAAGTTAACCGGAATTTAATCGGATATATTTGATCTGTTATCACTTTATCAGCTGATTAAGCATAATCGAAGTTTAATCGTAGACGGTACGTCGGTACAACTGGCCCTTGATCCAAAACTGGTATCTTGATTTACTTATCTACTAGAATAGATGGTTAAGTGAGAAATCGAAGCAATTTTTTTCCTCTATGCATCGTGTGCATAGGCGGTCCCAGGAATTTACATCAAGTGCAGCACATTAAATTATAGTATACACATATAGGTATGTAGTTATATCCCAAATTCCCAATATCATTACCACACACTTATAAATACATACAATATACACACACAAATAAACATATTATTCCATTTTTTTACTTGGAATTTTAAATCTTATTTATTTTTATAAACAGTTATGAATAATTATAATTAATATTATTATCTCAACTGATAAAAAAAAAACGTGGAGGGCGGTTGAAATGGTCGTATCCCATTTCGCCGCGGTACCATTTCGCTGCCAAATTAATCCCATTTTGCCGCAAAAAATTATTTTTGTCTTAAAACATGGTTATGAATTTGTGATTTGAAAAGTGATAAATAGACACAGAGAAATATTTATCGTTTGAAATGATCTAAGTGAAATACTATCTCAATTCTGAAGTTATCGATTGATAAATCCCCAATAATTTTATATTTTTATAAATAAAATAGAATGAATAGTGTTTCGTTGCAGCGATAACTGTAAAGTCAACAATTTACTGATTAATTTTTGAAAATTAATTACTAATTATTACTATTTTTACATAAATACATATTACATAAATATAACTAATAAGTATGTAATTTTTAATCTTAAGTTTACTTAAAAGAGTTACTTAAAAAATAAATTCGGCAAAATGGAACTGCGAAAAATTAAAGTCGGCGAAATTATGGTACCGCGGCAAAATGAAACGACGGCGAAATGGGAGCTGGCCGTTGAAATGTCAGGTGCAGCACAGGCTGCAGTGGCTGCACCCGTAGGACCGCCTATGGTCGTGTGTACAAAAAAAAATCCGATCTTTATAAAATCAAAACAGTCATCGCTCCGCTCAGAATCTAAAACGCATCATTATAACAACATTCACTGCCAGAATTAAGAACATTAAATAGAATACCTATTATTTGAAATCACGATTCAAAAATCATATGGAATATTATGTCAAATGTGCTATACTTCTATGCGTATAATATCCACCAGACAAATAAAGCAGTAAGTACCTATTAAGGGTGAATCACGGAAAAAAACCAAGGAAAAAAAAACAAAAAAAAAATTAAAAATCAAAGGAATAAAAGACCAGGGAAAAAACCAAATGAAAAATAAAACCATGAAAATAAAAACCAAATTTTTATATTTTGCCATATATTATTATGTCATATTTCATTAGACATATATGTAAGTTTTAATTTTCTAATTAAAAATGTAGATCAATAATTCAACTGTCCAGGTGTTCTATCTCTTGAATACTTTCGTAACCAAATTTGTAAATTTTGAATATTTAAAAATAATATATATATATTTTTGTATTTAAAAATAATATATATATTTTTATATTTAAAAATAATATTTAAATTGTTCACATTTAAAAATATATAAAACAGCTTAACTTTGTTATGCTATGTTTTGGTAGTATTATTTCTGTGTTGGGAAATTTTAGTTTACATCATTATCAATTAACATTCTATATCTTATATCTTATATTTTGTACCTATGTATGGCTGTAATTTGTGTATATATTGTATATTATATGGTCATAAAGGTACAATAGAGGCATAGAACTATCATTAAGATTAAAAATGTACTTATACTGGGCAATACTGGCCTAAAAGTTGTTTGACTTATTTAGACTGTTAAGATTATACAGACGTCAAGCACACCTGCATCATTTTATGGTAGGTATATATTACCTAGTGGCTAGTTATGATATTATATATATAATTAGAAAATTAAAACTTATGTCTAATGAAATATGACATAGGTAATAATATATGGCAAAATATAAAAATTTGGTTTTTATTTTCATGGTTTTTTTTCGTTTGGTTTTTTTCCCATGGTCTTTTATTCCTTTGGTTTTTAATTTTTTGTTTTTTTTCCTTGGTTTTTTTTTCGTTTATCATTCAGAGTACGTGACAGTGGTATTTGTTGTCTCCGTCTTACCAGTGCGTAGTATAGCAAATTTACGCTCAGCAGAACATTTGTAACAGTTGTAGCTCCTTTAGTTTAAAAATTACAGTGAATCGACCTATTATGAAACTTGATGGTAAGAACATTATCTGTGTTTGTTCGTTGGTTTTTTACAATAATTCAATTTTTAAGTGAGTTATGAGCATAAAATGTACAGTACATTAAAAATGCTCATGACTCACTTAAAAATTGAATTATTGTAAAAAACCAACGTACAAACACAGATAATGTTCTTACCATCAAGTTTCATAATAGGTCGATTCACTGTAATTTTTAAACTAAAGGAGCTACAACTGTTACAGATGTTCTGCTGAGCGTAAATTTGCTATACTACGCACTGGTAAGACGGAGACAAAAAATTCCACTGTTCGTACTCTTAACACAATTCACAATTCTATTATATTATTAGGTATATGTCTGTACAATTTATTGTGTTAGCTGTACGGTAAATATGCGTTTGTTGGACAACCTGTCATGTTATCAACGGCCAGTATCACGATTTCGTCTCAACGATTGTTAACGGATCTATAATCATTATTGTCAAAATATGTCGAATGTGTTATGTTTACACTTTTGGTGTTCGACTGTTATTGTTGTTTGAGACGGAATTTATTGATTCAATATTTCAACAATTAGTTTGATCAAGTGATCACCCATTTTTTTCGAATTCAGCTTTAATTATTGACAACACAAAGGAGGATGACTACGAATCTAAATATGAACGACAGTAGTGCCGCCATGGATGACAGTTCAAAGCGACGGAGGTAAGCACACAGTAGTACTATTCTGTTCTTTATATAATATAATAAACATATTGTGTGTTTTTCTTTAGCTCGCGTTCGATAAAGCGTAGAAAATTTGACGACGAATTGGTTGAATCGAGTTTGGGTGCAGGTTTTGGGTCACCTTTGCCAAAAACTCAACGCACACGTACCCAGTCGTTGAACATGACGTCTACAGGTTCGGGTTTGTACATTTTTGTTATTTGCAGTTTAACAACAATTATGTTAAGCTAGTATAAGTTTTTCCGTACTGATAAATTTATCGTACACTGATTCTTAATGATTAATGAATAATTGTGTCATTCAAGTTGAGATATATTCAGTTTATTGGCACCGTTTTGTATTATACTCTTACGCAGTTTACCCTTAAAGTCAACATAATTCAGAGGCATGATAACTGGTCTAATTAGCAGTTGTCTTTAGAGGACATCACACCCGCATGCACTGTCTGCGTCTTACAAATCTAGAACATACCCAAGACTTTACTTGCGCACGACAACTCTTCTCCCTCAGTATTTATAATCGAATTATGAGAATTCCATAACGCTTAGGTAAGAACTTTATCTGTGTTGTAGTGTCTTTATTGTTTGGATGGCACAACCAATAATTTTTAATAATTAAATGAAAAAATGAAAAAATAAAAAATAAATGTATTTTCTTAAGTTGATAAATTTAATTATATTTATATAATCAAAAAAAAAAATAATAAAAATATAGTCGTTATGACACAGATAAAGTTTTTACCTATGCGTTGTGAAATTTTGATAATTCTGTTATAAATACTAGGAAAAGTTGTCCCGAGAAAAACAGTGTTTGCTATGTTTTACATTTGTAGGACAGAGACAACACATGCGGGTATCACATTCTCTTAATGTTCATTGCTATAATAACATTATTGTTTTGTATTCATATATATATTCAACTCATATTTAATATTCAGTTGCTATATAATTTGTTATATACAGTAAAACCTCTATAGCGAACCCTCTATTTAAACGGTAAACTCTTTATAACGGAAAAATGTTTGGTCCCAAATGATTCTGTCATAGAGAGGTTTTATTGTAATATAGAAATAATACAGATTATCAGATTATTATTCACAGCTTTTAGGCAAGTTTCTATCATGTTTATAATTATTAACACAAAAAAGTATTCAATACTTGTTGTTTTACATTTATTGTTTATTTGAAGTAAAAGTTATAAATCATATAAAAGAATATTAACTAAATTTAAGTACCTATATATTTTAATTTTTTTTATAGAAATAGATAATGCCATGTCACCAGTTCATAGTGTTCCTGAAGCAGTACTTACTGCAAATACTGGACCATCTACTTCAACTACTCAACCACGGAAAATTCCTTCAAACAGAACTCCTACAAATACCAGTTCAGTAAATAATTTTGCTAGTGCACCATCTACTTCAACTGTCTCATCATCATCAAATCGAAATAGATCAAGAAAGCAAAAGAATTTAAATAAAGATTTGGGACGTTGGAAACCTACAGATGATTTAATGTTAATACAAAGTGTTTTGCAGGTAATATTAACTTATATAAGTAATTATTTCAAACTCTAATATTTACAATTTTGTATCACTTTATAGACCAATAATTTACCAATTGTCCATAGAGGTGTTAAATTTAGTTGTAGATTTACACTTAAAGAAATTGCTCAAAGATGGTATGCTTTATTGTATGATCCAACAATTTCTAGACTTGCTGTATCAGCAATGCGCAATTTACATCCAGAAAGTGTAGCCAATATAGAAGCCAAAGCTCTATTTTCTATTGCTGAAGAAGAACTCTTAGCTACCATACAATCAGTATGTTCAGTATTTTTGTTTTATTTATTTTTTTTTTTTTTGTAATAAATTGATTTATTATGATTCATCGAAGAACTCACAACCCACCATTGAAACCTTCCAAGACTTACTCACTGAAAATCCAAACATATTCCATCGAAGACGCACGGCTAAAAGTCTTATGTGTCATTGGCAACAAATGAAACGATATTCATTGCTATCAGATCAGTGTAGTAAGTTATCATTTAAAAATTATTTCTTTATTTACTAATTTACTGTATTAAATAAACAATACCATCTAACTATAATTTTTAAAATTGTTAGAAAACATTTTATTTATATTGTAGGTATGTTTTTGTTTGGTGTGTATGTCTAAATTAGCATAAAATATAATAGTTAATATCTAATATTATTAATTTTATAAATAATTTTTTTGGTAATAATTTTTATATATTTTTAGCAGAATAATAACTAATAAGTAAATACTAAATAGTAATATTATATCAAACATTTAAAAGTTATGTTGGAGTTTAAAAATTTTGATTGCATTTATATGAAAGGTGGATTGCATTTAAAGAGCATTTTTTTTTTATTATATAGATTTACATTTTTACTATTTTTACCTTCTTATAATAATTGGAACATATTTTATTGTTTTACTGTAGGTGCCTTAGAAAATCCTATTCCAATACCATTGATGAGTGCACTAGAAGATCGAAATATTCATATTCTAAACAATGAACAAGAAGGTAATGCCTACTATATTATTTATTTTAATAAGTATTATACAATAATTATATACAGAATATACTAAAATTGTCATGCATGCAATGGTCACAGAAGAGACTAAAATAAATTACTGCTATACAGAGGTGACCGTTAATAGAAAAGCAATACTTCCCCAAATGCTCAGAAATATGTACATAAAAAAATATATTTGTGACATAATATGTAACATTGAAGAATTATTTAATTATAATTTATGTTACTTAACTTTTTTATTAGGGTGAACTTAATAAAACGACCCTGTTTCATTAGTATACAAAAAATTTGTGGCTCATAAGAATAAATTAATTTTTTTTACTTTTTACACCATTTGTCCATTGTTTTCATACCAATTAATTTATATTTTCCACAAACAACTTTAAAAGAAATATTGTACCTACGATGCTTAAAATGTAGTTAATAAGTTATAAAGCTGTATCTTTATTGTTATTAAATCGGTAGCTTGAGTTCGCCTTATTTCAATTTATCTATTTATATTTTTACAATATTCTAACAACTTAATTTTTTTTGCTACAGTTAGGTGTTTTTGTTTGGATGACACCATAACTACGCTCTTCAAAACATTTTTAACTGACACTGAAAACTAACAAAACATAATAAAATACACAGACTCGGTGTGTTCATAAAGTTATCGTAAAAACTTGATAAGATAACTATAAACTGCCTTAAATAATTTGAAAAAACCACCCAATTTAAATTTTTTTGTTATTTTATCTTATATTTTGAACTTTATTTAGAGGTATTAATATTATTTTCCTCTAACACTTAACAATACCAAAAAAAGTTAACAGAAGTTTTACTGTATTATATTTATTTTTTACATTTTCTAATGATTATAAAATTGTTATTTTTTTTTTTTTAGTTACCACATTAACGTCAGAACATATTCCTACATTTGCTGAATGTGAAGACTTATTAAATGATCAACATTTATTGATGGAAAGGCCTGATCCCATACTTGAAAGACATCTTGCTTTAACTAACAAGTAATAAACTAAGTTTTAGTATAATAATAGGAGGTCAACATTTTATGCGGGACTGCTACTAGTTAAATACTTTCAAGTTAATGATTATTAACTATCATAATTCCTAGGTTATTTATTTTGATCGTTGAAAAACAATATTAAATATTATTTGGTGTTATTAATTTTAATGTTTTAGAACTAGCCAACAAAATAATCTAAAACACAACTAAAATGAAAAAATGTTTGGTTTCTTTGATAACTTAGCCATTTATGTTCATCTGGAAAACAATATTTCAAATTGGCTGTGTTACCATTGTAGTAACTGGCACATTAAAATTGCATTCATAAATGATATTTTGTCCAAGTTGCATCCATAAATTTGTCAGGGCATATCCGAGTTGCGTCCATTATTTTTGTATAGCATGTTTGAGTCTCGTTCATAGGGTTTTCAACAACTAAAAATAATGTTTGGTGATGAACTCATAGATAACCTCAATTATCGATTTCTTATCTAAAAATATCACCTTACAATTAATTGTTAGAAAGTAATTTTGTTCATGTTAGCCTTATCATAGTATTAGTCATACTTTGACATACAATCATCATATATTTAATTTATGCTTGGCAATATCATAATAGAAAATCTTGAAATAATTAAAATTTTTAGTGGAAAAAACAAACAACAATAAAATTGTATTGTACAAGTTTGCTTTCCACAAAAATTTTAAATTGTAATATGTAGAGGTGTTTGTGTTTAAAACGTTACTTTAAAAGTTTTTTTTTTAATTAACGAAAATGGTGAAATAATTTTTAGTTCTTTAAATCATGTCAGTCCTCAGTCTGTAAAAGTGAGAAGGAAAATATTATGTATATTATTAACCAGGATGCAACTTGTATATGTTGCGAGAAAATCGCGGATGCAACTCAGATATATAGGGATGAGATTCCATTTATTGTTACTTTTATTATATACTATTTGAATATTACTCGCTTAAACACGCTACAGCAGTGATGCCCAACCTTTTTTGTTTGGCGTGCCACTTTGGTTAATAATCATCTTCGAGCGGGCCACTAAATATAAAAGTACGAATAATACCAATTTTAATCTAATAATATAATTTTTAATCAAATTATATAATCAAACTAAAAAAATGATATTTTAAAATTTTATTCTCAACTTCTACATGAAGATTTCTCTGCTTTAAGAAACGTTTTAATGAAAATGGCAACTGTATTTGGCTCGACGTATATTTGTGAACCATTATTTTTGCGAATGAAACAAATAAAATCAGTTCATCGATCGCGACTCACGGATGAACAAATTTGTCATTATTAGTTAAGCAAACTCAAGTTCAAAATTCACATTAAACATTTCTTTGTTTTATTTTTACTATAACCATATAATATATAAATATAATTTTACTTTTTTTATAATATTTTGTTTTATTTAATAATTTGTGACGGGCCACACAGAATACCTTAGCGGGCCGCAGGTTGGGCACCACTGCGCTACAACATACTATTATCTAATATTCTATAATTTCCCTCTCAATGTTTATTCTGCAATGTATATTATATTGTACATTACAGTAATCAAATAACGTTTTGAAAAATTAAATACAGAATGTACTTTATTTTAGATTTCTGTTAATGTTATAATGATATGTTAAATATTTTGTTTTTTAATTGAATTAATTTTTATTTCTATCATTCAAAACTTCTTAGTGTGTACTTAGTTTTGATGTTTTCTAGAACATTAAATAATTTAACCATCTAAATATGTTAAACTTTTCAAGTCATTGTTAATGCAATACTTTATAATTCTTTGTATAATTTTTAATTTTTACAGAAAAATAAAAAAGGAAATCAAAGTTTTGGAAGATGAATTACCTAGAGCACAAGTATTAGTGTTTCCAATGACTGGTATCAATCCTGTGGAGTTTGAGCCTCAAACATTAGCTGTGTTACGTGGTCGATTGGTCAGATATTTGATGAGGTCTAGGGAGGTTAGTTAAATTTAAATTTAAATGTTAACTAGGAACATAGCTGGACCAGTTTTATATATTTCAGATAACTATTGGACGTTCATCAAAGTATCAACAAGTTGACGTTGACTTGAAACTTGAAGGACCTGCTTGGAAAATATCTAGGCGACAAGCAACTATACGTTTGCGTAATACTGGTGACTTTCTAATTGCTTGCGAAGGTAAAAAATGTTTATATGTTGATGGAAAACCTCTAACAGCTGGAAGTCGCTGCCGCCTCAATCATAATTCTGTTTTGGAGGTTTGTTAATAATTTGAGAACAATTAATTAATGGATATTTTTTTTAGAAACTACATTTCCTAAGAATATACCATGATATAACCTCTAAAAGTAAACCAGTTAAATGTATAATATCCTTAAAATGTTTATTTCACAATTTTCTGTTTTTTTTTTTTTTAATTTTTTGAAAATTCTCTATTAAATAATGAAAAATAAAATCATTTACAGTTTGCAAATTTTTAAATTAATTTAAACAAATAATATTTAGTTATTGTTATTATAGGTTTAATCATTTTTGTAAATTTTAAATTTACTCAAATATACTTTAAATTTAGTATCATACAATATTAGAGAAATTATTAAGAGACCTATACTGTACAGGTACATTTTTTGTTATTTTTTTTTTTTTGTATCAATGATAATCATTTCCTATAATAGCAATAGTAATGAATTTGTATATTATTTATCTGTTTATTTATCATATTTATAATATCTATTTATTTATAAAAAATTATAGATTGCCGGATTGAGATTTCTTTTCCTCATAAATCATCAATTAATAAATACATTTAAACAAGAAGCATGCTCTCAAAATCAGGTGCAATTACCTGTACAAATAGTTAACCAGACACCTCAGAAACAGAGTGCCAATCAAAAATCACAGAAGACTACAGTTACAAAAGCTGAAAAACCTGTGCAGACCATTGAACAGCAACAGCAACAGAAAAAATTATTCGAAGAACAGCAAAAACAGAAAATGGAAGATCATGAGAAAAGAATTTTAGAAGAGCAGAGACAAAAAATATTGCAGCAGCAACAAGATGAACTGGAACAGCAACTGAAATTGTTAGAGGCCGAAGAAGTAGAACATAACCAACGTCAACAAAATATGCTGTAAACTTTCCGATTAAATTAATATTTATTTTGAAAAAATTCTATTTATTGATGCGAATATTTTTTTTTGTATCATTTAATATTAGATATTATGCAATTCCTGTGACGTATATTACTGTAAATGAGACAATATTTACTTGTATATTTTAATTTCATGTTAAACTAGTTGATTACACACTTTTGATATATTTGTGTTACTGTGTTAGATATTCTTTCTCATTTCAGTTGATAAATTATGTTAATTTTACCAACCATAAAGTTGATTTTTTTTTAATCTTACAGTTAATCAAATTGTAAAACTCAGCATGGAATTGAGTCTCAGAACAATCTTATATATTTATACATAGGCGTGCACAGGGGGTATGCAGGGTATGCAGCTGCTTACCCTGAAGTTCTGTGAGGGGCGAACATCGACTCTGGAAAATTGAAACATCCAGTTATCAGTTATCAACTACCAAGTATTTGCAAAATACATACTTCTTGTATCATGTAACGGTATTTATTACAATATTTTTTTAATTAAACAGTAGGTTTTTTCAATATTTGTGAATTGTGTATACATATTATCAGAATTTTATGAGCTTAAAATAACTTTCAGGGCGCGCTTTGTCAGCCTTCTGCATATCCTGAAAAAGAGGCCTGCGCACGCCTATGTATATATACACACAATAAATTTCTACTACTATGCTTGAACTAAAAAATTGTCATTGTGCAACTATTAAAATTGTATTGCACATGTTTGCTATTCACAAGTACAAAATTAAATATATTTTTGAATATTTCACATGAAAGGTGAGTTTTGTAAACATTATTATTTATTACATATATTTTAAAGATACTTGTTGTGCCAAAAACAAATTTTATTAACCTAAAAAATAATCAAAAAACTTTGTAATTGCATATTGTGTTGTTTCCATTATATTAACGATTAACTTAAGTACCAAAACCTGTGTTCAGTTCTTCCAAATTTTGCTAAACATTTTAGAAAATTTAGCTATTGTAAATATTACTGGATTAATATATTATCTATGTTCTCTTATTTTTGTTTGATATTTTAATTTTTTAACAAGTTATAAAATATTAAAATTTCAAAATCGTTATAATAGGTTATAAAAAAAAATTTCAAGAAAGCACAGATAATCTAATAATGTTCTAACCTTAAGTTTTGTACCTAATAGCTCAATTTACTCTGAAATTAAATTAACAACGCACATTGAACTAAATTGTCCATATTATGTAGACAGATGCCATGTGTTACATATAATATCTTTTTAATATTAAAGAAAGGTTTTTTTTTGGATAGGTACCTACTCCCATTGTTGGTCATTCAAAAAGATAATGGACAAGTAGTTATGATAATTTTTCGCATTCATTGAAAAAAGCTATATTTATAAATGTGCAGGTATACCTACAATATCTATTATTTTTGCCAATAAGAGGTTAATATGAAAAAAATTCAAACTGATTCGATCGTGTTTTCAGTTGGGTTATGAAATAGATTAGTATACGGTCTACCTACAGCATTACGGCATATTGTGCACGTCCATCACTTGTATAAGGTATAACAAATGATACAAAGGCTTATACTAGTATTGTGTGATAGCTAAGTTAAGTTCACTTTTTACTACTACCTCTAAAGTATACCTAATAACCTAATTACCATAAACCATAATGCTGTCTAGTATTGCAGTGTTTCATCTATATCGTTTACTCGTAATGTTAAATTTGCTAATTACTATTAATGCTGTTTGTCATCATCTTATCTGAAACGATTGAAACTCACATTTTTTGCGCAAAATATCGGATTGATATATATATATATATATATATATATATATATATATTACATATTTATATATTTTTAGATTTCAAAGTAAATATCCTGGCATCTATAAGGAATTACAGAAAATTAATAAACATGCTCAGTCGCCGAGGTATATGAATGGTACTATATTACTATAGATACCTTAATTAAAAACAAATGTACAGTGTACAATGTCATACCTACTATCCATTATATTTTACCGTAAATATCATGGTGACTTCTCTTTACAGTATTGGCACAGTCGCACAGATGCAGTTAATTGAATATTAGATATAGACGAACTCTGTACGAAGGCTGTATTAGCATTGCAATAAGCGGTTCTTCCGCAATACCTTTGTTATTCATTGATTATGCTTATTGCATTCCAGTGGCAAAAAAAAAATCGAATTGTATTTATACTAGTTATATATTACAGTTTATTATGACATAATTAATCATCCATTAATTTCGGGAGGGGGGGGGGTGGTTGAACCACCAAAATCCCCTGCGTCTGCCGCTGGTGCATTCTATTACTATGCCTTACGCGGCATGTTTTGTCGGTTGCCGGTAAAACACGTTTCCAACAACAGCATATTTTTGCTTTTCCACAAAATGAGATATTTTACCAACTTTTCTATCATAGCATATTGCATGATTAGGTCGTTACCTTGGTGGTACTTCATGTACTTATCTATGCATGCAACGACCACCAAATTTCCGGTTTGAAACTTTTTTTTTTAAACTAAAGATTTAAAAATAAAAATACATTTTTCTTTAATTTTTCAAGTATTTGCAACTATGATATTAAATTATATCCACCACAAATAGTTATATAAGATAGGTAGCTGGTAGGTAGTTACCACTGTCCACTTGTGTTTAATCTTGATACGCGTAGTTATACCTATGTAGGTACCTTATAATAAGGTTCAAATCCGTTCCCTAATAAGGTCCTTATTAGGGAACGGATTTGAACGCTCTAAAAACAATAAAAATATCTTAAAAATACGATTTAATTTAATTTAATTTAAATAACAGTATTTTTTTAAAATCATTTTTGACTTTGAAAAAATTTGTTTAATTTTAATTTTTAGGTATTTATTATTCGTATAATTTTCATCATCTTCTAGTTCTCCTATTTTAATTTTACCTTGAAGGCTATTTCCATTAAATGAATATACAATTAAATTTTAAATAGATACATTCCTTACAATAAAAGTAACCTTGAGTTTCATATTTTTATTTTTTCGAATGAATGTCGACTAAGTGTTTATCGAATTTTATCCATTCCTACATAAAAATGACTTTGAAAAATAAAAACATAAAATGCACTAAAAATGTCAAAACGTGTTAAAAATGCAAAACAAAAGTTAGAGTTATTAATTCCTTGATGCATGAAATGAACTTTGTACTTGGAAAGCAATGTTTACGGACGTTCAGAAAAAAATGCCATTTGCATTCAAGTCAGTTCCCTTGCTATTAAGGTAAGTCTAAAAAGGTACCTATCTATCGTACTAACTACTAAGTCATGAAAGTCATGCGATTCGAACGAACGATTATCATAACAGCGAAACGTTAAACGATTCATCATCACATTGTCCGCATCTAAATATTTATAAAACTTTTTAACACGACATGCTCGTAAATACATCATCCAGTCCGGCACTAGAGAAGCACCGCGTGCATTTTGTAAACTGTAAAGCGATTGAAACATAAAAAACTCTTTAGTAATAATATGCGGACAAATCGTGTTGATCGTTATTATTGCGTTGATTCGGATTATTTAAAATTCGTCAAAATATTATCGTTAGAAATATTTCGTCTCGACCGTATAATGATATTATCATTGGTAGGTAGTAGGCACCTATATACAGATAGGTATAGTCATATAGGTATTTGTAAGTGCAACTTGAACGGTAGTATAAAAAGTTTAATATTACATTGCGCATGGTATGTAGTTAACTATTAGGTACCTATTTGGTAATAGTGACTTTTATAATGACGCAACAAATGAAATTGTAGGGTGACTTTTCGCCCGACCCTTTTGCTTATATAATTTACGTGGTGCGTCACCCGGGTAACGCTAATAGGACGAGATTTTTTTTTTTTTTGGGGGGGGGGGAGGGAGGCTCAATTAATTATTAACCAAATGCCCTTTCACTTTTTTCCATTGAATCGAAATTAAATTTGTCTTCTGTTATTCAGCTGTTGACTTACATATAGAAAAAAAAAAAAATGGAAAATTAAATATATAAAATGAAAAAATTGTGAACTCGACGTCCGAATACGTCGTACCTATTTCACGCTACTACTTTTATTGTTCACGTTTTATTATCATATGTCGAAATAAATAAATAAAACGTGTACACACTACTATAATAGATGTATAATTGTGGGCGTATTGTTATATAATAGAAATGTCGTTGTTGGTAATTAGCTGGTACCTAAAGCTCACGTGTACCTACCTACATGCTACATGAAATACTTTTAAAATAAAAATAAATAATAATATATATAATGTTAGTTACCGAGTACCTATATAGGTTAGGTTATTATAATTGGAAGGGTGAAAATATGTTTTATTTGAACATTTTCATCATTCCACGAAATGTCACTATTATCAACATTTCCATCTTTCCATCGGATCAGCGTTATAATTGATTTGAAATCGTAATAAAAATTTACCATCAAACACATAGTGTTATTATTACACATAATTTACGGTGTACATTTTTAACAAATTATATATTATACTTAGGTACCTAAATATACTTACCTAAATATTAAATAATATAATATAATACATATTATACAATATGATAATAAATAGCAATTATAAAAACTAATAAAATTTTAATTAAACGTGATATACACAAATAAAATGTTATACAATTGTCAATTTATTGTGCACTCACACCTGGAAAAATATTATCCTTGAATGTTTATTAAGTATTAATTATCATAATTCATAAGGAACCCACCGTCGTCATTGTTGAAAGATGAGGTAGGTTACAAATTTTTATCGATGGATTTTTCATGTTATAGTTAGGCAACTAAATATTAAATTTTATTTCTATATATAGGTACCTATAATAATAATAATAATTATTATTATGAAAACTGAAAATAAAACCAACATTGGCAACATTTTATCACCAAAATAAACGAAACTGTTTACATTATAAACCAAGGTTGAGGTCGAACTTTTTGAATAAATCTTGACATAGTTGAAAATAATAAAATATTTCTAAAAAATAATAAATTGACTGAGAACTTGCTCTGTTACTTGCTTTGTACTTCTACTGTACAAAATAGGTACCTCGTCTTTGTAAAGGTTATAGCTGTGACTCTTTTTGGACTTATTGGACATTCGTATGTCAGGAGCTATTTATTAAACCTTTCCAACCGACAATATTCTCTCAGGTTACAACATTTTGGGAATTTGTCGGAAATATGTTCAAATGTATATTTAACTTAAGTGTTGGCTTTAAGCACTACACTTAAATCAGAGTTGACGCTAAGGAATTTTTATTGATTTTTCAAAACTGGTAAAATAAATACAAATGTCTTATTACAATATAAATATAGTCTTTATAGTATATAAAGATGTAACTATGTATAATTATGTAACTTTAAAAAATGAAAATTTGAATTAAACGCATTATTAATATTTAATATATAAAATAAGAATGAACATATTATTATGATTGGTGATCCGCCAGTGGTTTTAAATTTTGTAATTTTTATGTTTACAAGTTCGAACAAAATGTGACGCACAAATTCAAATACTTGTATAATAATAATATTATAATGACGTAACATTCCCCATAATATTGGGATGTTTTTAGCTTCAAAATATTTCACTGCTGCAGATGACTTGCTGTATAGGCTGAAGCTGGATGATTTTGCTTTTGTTTCTCTCGTTGTGACACACATATTCAAGTATACTTATACACGTGTGCGCACGCCCGCTGATAGATTAATTAATGTCTCGAGACGCAATATCATAGTAACTGAGTAGGTACCTACTCTCAAAATGCGTTTCGTAACGAGAAACGGAAGTACATCTTTGGGCGTTAACAATAATTACCTACCATGGATAATGTTGTGTATAAGGACCGAACGCACGCGTTTATAATTCCAAAACATTTTTAGTATAAACGCTGGGCAGCTTTTTGACAAATAACATAATATATGTTATAGGTATCTATAAATAGAAATAACGTATAGAATATTATAATAACAGTGATTCGATAACAGATTGGAAATTAAAAAGATTGGTGTATGAATATTTATTTACATTTATCAATATTCTGTGATATGAACCACATGTCCACATGTATCGCATCAGTTTTAAAACTTATATATTGTATATAACTCATCCTGAAAAGTCGAAAATTGTTGATTAAAGAGAAACGTCAAGGACGATTAAACCTATGTATATAAATTAGTTTAACAGTAATGAGTAAAGATGAGTTCCGCTCTAGCTAGCTCTGTGTGGAGATGAGGGGTGCACAAGAGGTTACTTTAAATTGCACAGAACAATTGACGAAAAAGCATATAAATTGAATGCGTTCGACTAGTTATATGAACGAGTTATCCAACATCTAAGAAAGTAGTGGTTACCAAATTTAAGTTTATCCAAAACGTCGATCAATAAGCAACGAACAACAAAACTAAGGTTTTCTTTTCTTTAAGGAAATTATTGAGCGGCGTGGGATAAAACCATCCTAGTCAAATAACAAAATGGATTGCAGTATTCTTTAAATACTCCTAACAACGACCAGTTCAAATAATATCCCTGATAAAAGCAAGCCGTATGTATTTATCCAATCAGTGTTTTCTAAAGTACAACAAATCTTGCGTTTCTACAGTAGATTTATTATAATAAAAGTTCGTCGATTATTGGCCCAGGTCGCTCAGGATCGTCATAGTTTATCGTTACAATAATTCCAATATTTGATCGAGTTTAATTATATATTTATCATCTCATCATGTGAATTGTAATGTGGTTCCGTTTGGTGCTAGGTATCTTTTTCAAAGCACTCGACTGTTTGAGTAGGTATGAACAATTGTAAAAAGAACGTTTTACCATTTGGATTAGAATCGAAATATATGACAAACAGAGAATATTTCTGTCACGTTAATGCAGTAAAATTTGTTTATCAATTGTTATCAATATGAGTGAATGCAGCCCAGGCGGATCGACGATGGGTTAAAATGAGATCATAAAATAGGATCTTTAATAGGTGGTGTGTTATACTTAATTTAATGATATAAACATTTTTATAGAGGAAGTCTATTACACAAACATTTAGAGTGGAGAATTTGGAATATCGTCTTAATAGGTACGTTTTTATTTTTATTTAGTGTAGACTGCTGCATAGTTGTTAGCACTTAAAAAAATCAACTGAATTGTTTGAATACTTAATGCTCGTTTTAAATTGTATTTAAAAAAAAACGTTTGTAGTGTTTAGATAATGTTTATTCTGTGCGAATTGTAACATATATCAAAACATATATATACCTATATTAATGTATATAGTATATATAGTATATATATACCAATTATACATAGATATAGGCCTGTACATAAAACTGTATATACATAATCTATTACGGTAAAATGTTACACGCCCAAGGGATTCGTAGATATATTATATAGTTGTGTAAGTGTGAAATCCAATTTCGTTTAGTTATAGAGGCAATATAAATTTAGCTATCTTATAGTGCAAAATATAGCATAATTCATTTATATTTATTGCGTATAAGATATGAATTTATTGCAATTTAACTATACCTATTTATAAAAAAAAATTAATATTAGAATATAAGAGTAAGTTGTTTTTTTATTACCATGTAACATTACGCCAAGAATAATATTTCGTTTAAATTTAACGAATACCCACGTAACGTGATGGACGCGTGAAAAATGAATTAACTTTTTAATTTATTTTTTTGACTTAAATATAAAATGCACGGCATTTTCCGCTAAATTTGAAAAACGTAGATATATTTTTCTACCAAATAAATGTAATTAATAAATAAATACGCTAATTACATAGTACCTATATGTCTATATATAATTTATTGAATAGGTATTTGCTATACGAATATACTTAATAATGTTAATGGCTCATAGTAAAAATAGGACATATTTTTTTGATCTTATTATTTTAATAAAATATTTATAATGTAAAAAGTTTTAGACTTTTAAATAACTAGTATAATTAAACCAAAGTATTTTTGATGAACCTAATCATATATTTTAACAATTAATGATTTATGAGTTTATATTTGAGTTTTTACACACATGCCACGCATCTAAAACTATTATTTATTTAAATTATATAAATATATAAAAAATATTTTTATAATGACTATGCAAGGTAGTAAAAGTTCTAATGACTAAAGTTTAAGGCAATGTTTTTGTTTTATTGAAAAGAAATGAACTTTTTAAATTTCATACAAGATAATGTAAAAGATAATTTTGCTGGGTAATTTGTGTCAATAGACAAAATTCTATGTGGCCCATAATAGCTTATGAAAATAATATGTAGTCGTATTATAGTTAGTTTGAAGATTTTTTCAATATCAAATAAAGATCATTGAGTTGGCAGAATAACAATTAATAGAAATTTATAAATACTATACAATATTAATGGTAAAATACAAAACAGATTTTTCAACTTAAAATAAATACAAATAAGTATTATTAATGTTCTTTTTACTAATACATAAAATATACCTTTCAAGATGAAAATTAAAAGTTATCATTGCGATATCGCTATCAACCACATGTGCACATTATAGACTTGTGTTTTTTTTTTAAATTCAATTGTTTTGTATTTATACTACACTGGTCATTTCGTTGTTTCAGTTCAACTGTAATTGTGTATACACACATGTGTTAAATGACTTAATAATATACTATTCGTATGGCTTATATATCAATATATCCAATTTGTGCTACAGCCAGGGCCACACGACAACGATAGGAGGAATGAGAGGAGTTATAATAAAGATAGATCGCTTCCGCCAGCTGAACGCTTTCAACCGCGGTTGCCGTTTGAATTTCGATATTGTTCGTCTCATTTGTGGACAGCGTTATTAATAGTTATTATTGATCGCAATTAGATGATCATCGACGTGATTTTATGTAAAATAATATGCCTGCAGAGTGTATATAACATCCCTCAAAAAGCACAAACTGTGCAAGCGCTTGTAAGTGCAATGCACTTAGAAATTTGACAATATGTACAAAAAAATGTTGTGGTGGCTCAATGAATAAAAACTAAAAATAAATATCATCTAAAATAAGATCAACGGTAAATAAGTCACTGTCATTTGTCGATTTAATCAATATTAAAAAAAAAGAGTTTACAATAATACCAAAAGCAGAAAATGAAAAGGAATAATGTCTTAAAAATCAAAAACGTACCTACCTAGAAAGGCGTGTCTCAAAAAGTACACATCTGATACATATTCGATGTTCATATATATTTGCAGGTCTGGGTTTGTGGTAACACGAAACAAAGTTGTTTCTATAGATAGAATTTTGATTGCCTAAAACTAGCCCAATCAAATGAGTATAAATGCTTTATAGGAGTCTTTAGTCCTAATAAGATACTAGCCGTAGATTATGAACTTATCTCCGCTTTTCCTATAAGCTATATCGAGTTATCTGTTAATGTTATAATATATTTGGCGATTCTTAAACTGCACTATTTTGGAGTTTAAGTTTAAGCCTTAAACAGTTAAACCTAAACAAACATTTTCAAATTGAACACGATCCGTTTATTCCATTATAGAAATTTAAAATATTAATTTTACAGTTGACAATTATACATGTGTGTGTGTTCATCGATATAGTATTACAACGACGTGAATATGTAAAGAAGTATATAGATAACTAATTCAGAAACAAACGTTAAATATTTTTAAATTTTATAGCTAATAAAAAATAAATTACACTGCCGATCGTCGATTGCAGATATTCGTTAATTTATGTATACCTACCTAAGGCCGGAACAAGTGCAATGCAAACGTTTCCTTTTTTGACCACATTGCAATATTATAAATAAAAAAATAAGGGCGATCCGGCCTTGCCCATAATATTGATCGATCGTACGGATTTCGCGTTAGACTAGGATCTACCAATAATCTATCATTATTCTATACAGTACATTACGCTGCAGACTGGCACTCGATGTACTCCGCTCTAGCTATGGTCTTACGGTCGTTGACACTGTGTACAGTATAATATATGGTCTATAAATGGCTATATTTTTATTATATGACTCAAACGGAAAACCAACCGGGGGAGGCGGAGAGAGGGTGAGAGAGAGTTTGCTCGTAGAGGTAAAAGTCTATCCCGATGGGTGGAAAGGTGTCGGTCGGCCCGTGGTCGTTCGATGGCGGTGAGGAGGGAGTGTCAACACTTTTTGTCTCGGCGAACTCGCGCGCTTTTCAGCGTCGAGCAGCTGATCGCCGCACGCGACCTTAAAATAATAATAATAATAATAAAATATATTATTTTGACAAATATCGTGCGTGGGCGGACGGACGAGGAGAGTCGGGCTGGTGTTTTTTAGTTTCGGCATTGTCATCACCATCGCTTATTATAATCGCGTAAATATTATTTACACACATATACTCCATTCGGACGACTGGTGATGGCCTTTGGTCGCGCTCGAAATCGTATTTATAGGGCGCCGCGCCGCGCGCGTATACCACGTGCACTCTCTCGCTGGTCGAGTCGGTTGCTCAGCCGGCGACGCGCGGGGTGCCGAGAGCCGACCACGCGCCCTGTATGCACTGCGGCCGCCGCGGCCTTCGTCACACGCTCGCACGTCATACATTCGCACACTCGTTCGGGCGCGCGTCCGTTTTTGTCGACCGTCGAGTTATAATAAAGTCGGGGGACGGACGTGTACTTTTCCTCGGCGCTCGCCACCCCTTCCACCGACACTCAATCCCTGCCGCCGCGGACGACGACACGTCGCACGCACACGCCGGTCGCTCTGTAGCGTTACTGGCCGCCGCGAGAGTCTTACACGAGGGGACGCGCGCGCCGCGTACGTATCGCATCAGTAGCATGCCCACTCGCTGGTACGACATATTATTATGTATGCTAAAATAATATAGGTACGCGTGCACGCACCGCACCGCACCGAACTGCACCGCCACTGGAACGCGTCGCACGCGCGCGCGCGCCCTCTCACACGCACACTCGTACACCCAACACAAGCACGCGGCGCGCCGCGGAATAATGCCAAATGGCCAAATCGCCGGCTGCGACGCCGTCGTCGAACGCACCGCCGTCGCCGCTTTCACCGCCAATCGTCACCGTCGCAGCAGCGGCATCGCACTGCAGCACATCACCGTCAGCGGCGGCGGGTTCAGCGGCGCGTCACCGTCAGCCAGAGTGGCCGGCCACTTCGCCGGCGGCGTCTCCGTCGTCCGGTGGCGACGCCGGCAGCCCGAGCAGCGGCAGCGGCAGCGGAATCGGCGGTGGCCGCGGACAATCGTACCACTACGATGTTGGTGCAGAAATTACGCTCAAGAGCATCGAACACACGCTGTTGCCGCTCGTCAAACAGGTACGTGCCGCTTAAAATATACGACGTTTTATAAAAACAAAAATGTGTATCGTCCGTCCCTCCCCGAATACGTGCGATACTGCAGTGGATGATGTGCAACCGCGGTATTCGAATATTTTATCACTCCGCCTCTGCCGCGGCCGGCCGGCCGGCGTAGTAGTAACCGACCTCGCCACCGCGTTCCTACATTGTATTTCGTTCCGCTGCGACGACCACGCCGCCGCAGTAGTTATGCACGCATGTATACATATGTATGAGATTTATATATATAATATATATATATATACATACACGTACCGGGTGGGGTGGCTTACGCAGAGGTCCACGTGTAGAATATGCAGTTTACGTGATAACGTTTCGAATATTAAGTGGTGGAATATGTATGTAAAAGAACAGCTCCGGTTCTGAAACCAAAATAGAATGCCAGGTGTGACCTACATATTACGCGTGCAGCTCTGCGACGACAGCGATGAGAATAGGTAAAAATGTATGCATTAAACCGCCTGACCTTTTTCGCACACACTTGACCGGCTTCGGTTTGCCCGCGTATCACCACCGTTCGCACACCGAAAAGGCAAAAACGACGACACCGAAGTGGCAGAGACAGAGCCCGTGATGAGAGAGATTTTATTAAAATAAGCGATGCACGGCGGTGGTCCGCGGGAAAAGCGATGCGTTTCGTCGTCGATGCGTTTCCCGTCGGATCCTATACGGTTTGAGGTTAACCGTGTCATGGCGAAAAGATACGCAACCGCCGCCACCACCGCCGCCGGTGGCATGTACCGACGGTGACGACAGTGGCGTTGTCGGTGGTGGCTGCAGCGGCAGCGGTGCAGGTCGGTGGTGTCGGCGGCGGCGGCGGTGGGTTTTTATTGATTGGCGGCGGCGGCGGGTCCGGCGTCGTCGTTCGCGCGCTCGCGCCCGCGCAATTATACGCTCGCGCACGCACAAACGCACCGGACGAGCAGCAGCCAGCACAAGCACCATCAGCGAGCACAAGCACCAGCACCAGCAGATCGCCGCCGGACGCCGCCGACGCCGCCGTCGCTGCCGTCGCTGCCGCAGCCGCCGCCGCTGCCGTCACCCCCCCTCGAAACTTACACACACACACACACTCTCACACATTAACACACACATACACACTTACACACAGCGGTAAAGATATAAAATTATTAATTTGATAAAATATATAGGCATATTATATAAAAATTATTTTAAATAAAAAACAAATTCGCACCACACACAAAATAATGTTTATGACCATTGTTGTTTTTTCGTACGAGTTATGTTTGTCAAAATTTTTTTAAAGAAAATAATGATACTTAAAAAAACGTGCGCGGCTTCACCACTCTCGTACAACAACATATTATTATAATATTATTATATCACAATAATAAAAAAATATATTGTTATTGTTTTCGTTGTTAAATCATCACCATCATCATCATCGTTGTTATTATTGTCATTGTTTTATTATAATATCGTTTACGTAAGTTTCGTATCGTATCGTACGGTCTTACGCGTCGTCGTCGTCGTCGTCGTCGTCGAGATCTTCCTCTCCCCCACACCGGTTTTCCCGTACGGGTATACCCACGCCCGCGGCCACGTCTCCTCGGACTTGCTGCAGTGCGAGCCCTGCTGTGCGGCACGCGCGCGGGCGGAATCGAAAGTGCCGAACACGCGGCACACACCCAGCACACGCCGACCGACGGACACGCCGCGACATGGCTCTTCTGCTCGGCGACCACTGTGGCAGACAGCAGGTAAGCCACCGCCGTCACGCATCGGCATCGTGTACCACGCGGTCGTATATCGCGAGTCACGGCAGCCGAGATACGGTATCCGGTGGTGCCCCATCATGATCGGCGTCTCTTTTTTTTTTTTTTTTTCTTTCTTTTTTTTTTTGGGGGGGGGGGGGGGTTGTGGGGATTGAGTTTCGAGTGGGGACGCCTGTTTTGGAGACTCCGATCGGGACGAGATTGTGGCGCGGGTGGGACCGGGTTTTGCAGAAAGCTCTCCGGATAGCGCGTCGATAGTCGGCGACGGACAGAGCCAATGACCAAGTTAAATATTCCGCGCGCCCGCACCGCGTCCGTGTGGCTTTGACTTTTATATATGTTGTCACGTGAGCGCACCACCGCAGTCGGAGGGTTTTCCGGTTTACCTATCGGGGGGAGGGGGTGTCTACCAATAACTGTGAAGTCCGAAGGAGCAAAGACAAATTCGGGCTGTCAAAATGTTAAAAATGTCGTGAAATTAAAAATCGATCAAGTGTTGCATATAGGTACTTGTGTGGAGTTTGAATGAGAATTTTTATATTCGTGACACCGAGGTATCAAGGTTTCGGCTATCGAGATTCATGTCAGAACATCATAATATATTGTACACTGCATTATTCATATTATTGTTCGCAGTGCCCGCAGTGGTGTTCACATTTTTGGTTATAGGTATCAAGCCTTTTTAATGTTATATTAGATAGATTTTAATCGTCCTCTGCAATAATCTAACAACAAGAAATGTTTGTGTAAAAAGGGTCGATAAATTGTTTTTAAATGTATTCAACAGAATATAGTCATATAGATGACAAAAAACCCAAAATTTAATCTAATCATGGTTATGATTTTATAACTGATGTGCAATGATGACAATAATGACGCTAATCACGCTAATTGTTTAAAATGTATAAACTTAGATTTTTGTTCAAAAATAAAGACGAAGGTGAAGCAAACTAGTTCCTATAAATTTGAAAACTTTTGTTGTTGTACAAAGCAATACTTTAGCAACACTATGGTTTGGTTATTAGGTAAAATTGTTATAGATCGGCTGAAGGATATTGTTTTACCAATTTCTTCCCCGCAAGCAAAAAATATACTAAGGTGGTACCCTTAGGTTTTTCCCTGACGTTTTTGAAACTGAAATTACTCCAGTTGGGTTTCATCTTAGTATCATGAGATATTTGTAGAACGGCGTTTATAAAATATTGTAATCATAACATATTATATTATTATATTATATGTTTCGGAAATTCGTTATCAATCGGACGGTGAATCGATTTTTCTCGATTATACCTGCCAAAGGATATTCAATTGTGCCCTTTGGAGTTTGGACCCTTTAGTACGAGTTTTTATTACTTTATATGACGGAAGATTGTAGGTGGGTTCGTTTCAATTATACATTTGTGCGGGTACGGGGCACGGGCCACACAATGAATGTCGGAATGAAAGCACCATTCATCAAAATTTCAGCATTTCCATTTACTATCAGTCGGAACTAATAGCGTTGTTTGAAAAGTTTTTGTTCCTATATACTGTTCAGTGTTCGGCCATAAGGGCTAATGTGGTGAGTCGACCTAGAAAAGTTTTCACTGGGTTACTGACTTTTTATTACTGACCAAACACGATTTTGGTATGAAAAAATAAGACGAATACAATTTAGTTCTAGGTAAATTAAATATTATCAACTATTAAAATTTTACAAAATAATGGTAAATATCATCATTAAACTGAGGTTGTAGAAAATTAGAAAACAATTTTACATATTGTTTAAGTTATAATTTGTACCAAGTAAAAAACAAAGACTGGTATTGTTATTAAAATTTAATAAGCTTATTTAATAAGCAACAATCGAAATCGGATTAATTTGTTTAAGTTATAAATTGTGATCTCATAAATTAGGTAGATGTATTGTTTGTGAAAATAATATAATATATCGGTTGCATATTTTCTGGATTTTCATCAAAACTAAATAATTACATTAAAGGCAGCGCAGTTTAAGCTTATTTATAAATTTCGAATAGTTATTTTTTTTCTTTATCTTTCTTTCAGGACAATTTTAATGATGCCGGACACTTGGCGACAAAGTTAGTCAACTCGGTATGATTAATCGTTTTTCAGTTTGGATTTATATAGGGGTGAACGTGGTATGCGTTGGCCTCCGGTCATTTTATATCCAGCTGTGTGACGTTCGATCTATGCTCATAAGTCATAATGTGTTAAAACATTAGTTTAATCGGAAAGATTTCTGCGCTGTGTACGACCAACGGGTTTGACGCCAAACGTTTATACGAGACCGCAAAGGGGAGTTACGTATCTGTCAAGTTGTCTTTCATTGAAAAATGTTTGACTCCATATATTATTATGAAATATCATTTTCGAGTTTTTTCAATTGCGGTAGTCTTTATCTGCGTTTTGTATTGAGTTTAGTTATATCTACATTAAACTTGGATACGATTAAATTGGCTTTTCGTGGAAACCGCTCAAGCTTATGTGAAATACGGCCATTTTTTGTGTACATAAGCAGTCACTCTCTACCCTACCATCGATCGCCATATTTGAGATACATTAAACTCTAATGATTGGAGGTCGGCAGGTATCTAAATTACATTGTGTACATAGGCGTATATAATCAACTGCGTTTACGAGTAACATTTTATTTTTGCAGCAGTAACGATTTTTCAATTTTGTTGATAAAGTAAAAAAAAAACCCGCAAAAAAAAAAATTGATACTATTATTTTTTTAAAAGCGCTGAAGAAATGATTTATTTTGCATAAATCGTTTCGTACATATATTGTATATATGTATAGGCAAGTACCAAATAAGTATAATACTTAAGCAAACCAAAAAAAAAAAAAAAAAACGTGATCGTATCATGTACGTGGTTTTTAAATAATATAATATATAAAGAGCCACGTTGTATAACTGGTGCGATGAATTTTAAACAACCGTATAAAAAACATACCTGCATATGCATTTTACTGACGAAGTGGTATTTTTTTTATTTATCTCAATTTCGACTTCGGTGCATCAATAATATATAATATACATGCTTCAAACAGTTTACGTCCGAAACATTTTTCTCTCGTCAAGTGGAACTCGTGTTCAATATATATATATTTATATATAGATCTCCGAGTTTGTATAGATGAGTGATACGGAGAAAAAAAATACCGATGGACTTTCACATTTTAAAGTACTTACAACACACGTGTGGTGGAAATAATGTTTATGCTGATAGGATTTAGCCTGAAAAAAAATACCATTTCTCGACCAACGTTGCTTGATGGTCAGAAGTTTTGGGTTATGCCCTGAAATTCAACTCGAAATGAGGTTGCCTCGGGAACGGTAGTTTTTTTCCATTACGTGTTACTTAAAAAAATTAAACGTCCCTAACACGATGGGGCAAAATCAATGCTCGGAATTATTTTTCGTTTATATTTTCATTCGACTAATAGCACTATTAAATCTGTGACAAATTTACTAGAACACAACACGTGCACACATATCAATGTATTTATGTATTATATGTAAATGACACTTACTGTCAATGTTTGTAGTCAGTTTCAGTGTTTGAACGACGACAGTGATTGTTGGCATACAGTAAAAAGTCAGCGAACGTTGGCAAATTATTTCAAAGTAATTTGTGCTTTATTATACCTGTAATAATATATGTGATATTTAGTCATGAATGCTGTCATAATGACAGTGTCATTTGCACAGCCATTTCATTGAATAATAGGTTATAAGCATTAAATGTCGGCAGTATAATATATAGATATTCTAAAGATATTATTATCAGAAGATTTTTTTTAAAACAATTAACGACAATATTTTTAAGTTTTACATTAATTTATTGTGCGTTCGTGAATATTTTTATAAACCGTTTTACCTTGTATCCAATATTTTATGGCCTATAAGTAAATGGGTTAAACTTAATAATAGCTGTCCTTGTTAACACGCGTTATTATAATTGTTCACTTTATTTGTTTAAAATGTAAAACATTTGAAAAGTTGTTGTGTAAATAAAAGTAATAGTTTATATATATATATATATATATCTTAAGGGCAGGAGCTGAATAAAAAAATAAAACTTTCTATTGCCTATAGTGAAATGCAGATTAGCGTGAAAAAACATGGGTACTATAACATTGTATCAGTTCAAAAAGATTCACCCGATATGGAAATGTTTTAAATAATTAATTAAACTCCGATCGGTCTTTTAAATCAGAATACAATAGACCACACTGATGTAATCTTGGATTTAGCAATCAAATATGATAATCTTAATGAGATGTTTAGTATTTATTGACGAAACACATATTGTAACTGGTAGTTGCGTACTGGAAACTATTTTAAAGAAGGGTATCCAAATATATATATATATACATTAAACATGTTTAGTAAAAAAAAAGGATATCCACCTCGACCACCTCCATTTTGACATACCGGTGGATATAACACTAGTATAGCTGGATATGATTAACTCACGAAACGATTGCAACAAAAGTAGATTTGTAAATGTTATTTCCTACAATTGTTTGGAATTCCGAATTCGTCAATATTATGTTTAGGAAAAGCAACATATTTAACGTGGAAGAATAATGGCGTGAAAAATGTTCAGGGTAATTCACGTTTTAGTCAAACACAAGACATAAGGTAAATTAAGATAAGGCAACCGTATAGCTGAAATAGATAATCACTCGAATAAACGATCGGAATGGATATACATTTTATTCAGTAGATCGATAATATCAGGGGCGTATTTGATTTTTTTTTTTTTTGGGGGGGGGGGCTGTGGTATTTTCTCCAACTGAAGTTCCCAATTCAGCCTATATGAGTTAGAAAATTTACATCTGATAGGACATAATAAGCAGACTTCATAAACAATTCCTGGATTTGGGGGGGGGGGGGGCTGAAGCTTCTGTCTTGTTTTTTTCTCGAGGAACAACATTTAATAAACAGAAATCGAGAAAGCAACTAAAAAATATATATTTAAGAATGATATAGGTATACCAACGTAGTGTGACGGATAACTTAGGTACAATAGGTAGGCATACAATGTTTAAATTAGATAATCATCTGCATGCGATTGTGAAATACGACAAATACGTTAAATGGATAGTAAATGTATAACAATATAAGTCTATACCTATTCGTAAAATACAAGAAAATATATAATATTAATGTGTATTAGTCGTTGAAAACCATTCGAGATTTGTTATTTGTTCGGGAAAAGATAAGTGTTGAACGAATACAACTAAAAGGAAAAACAAATCAAAATAATTTGACCGCCAAAACAAAAGTTCCTCCTCTTACACTTAAATGTGAAGTTCTACATAGAATTACGAGTGTCTGATGGATCAGGGCGTTTAACGTGGAAAAATAGATTCCAAAAATACTTTGGCCATTAATGTTATGGTTATGGTTATGCGTACATTTTGTCATAAATCAATTATGCACCAGTAGACAATTTCCCGCGTGCTCCAAAAGTTTTTGACAATCAAAGATGTTTTGTCATCAGCTGGTATTAGTAGGTATGTACCCGTACATTATTATATAAGCTTCCACGTCGTGTGTGGCGGACGAGGACTAAAACTTTGTTATAAAATTAAGCGCATCAAGGCACCACTGACGGCGTAATAATAAATAATTTAATTTCGAGAAACAACTTCTTACACATTTATAATTTTATTATGCGCGGGTAATAATATTGATATTACGCTTTGGATAGGGTATAATAGGTACCTATACATGCCATTATGTTGTCAATAATTAGCGTTTATCGGAGGGCACAGACGTGTCTCTGCATCATTTATATATTAATTGTATAGGTATCTATGTCGGAATTTTCGTAGTAAATTCCAAAATCATTTATTTATTAACATTGCGGAAGTGTTATACTCGTACTATCAATATTGACCACGGTGGACTGTATTATAATATATCTGACAGCAACGTTTAAATATGCGCAAATTGGTTAAACATTTTAGATGGACGTACGAATACAAGTCCCACATGATATATTAATTAAAAACCGTTGGGCATGTAACCCTCACATCTCTAACTATAGTATAATTGTCAATATACTGCAAACAAAAATTATCAATTGCATAAATTTCAGTATTTACGTTCAACTATTTTATATCTGCTAAATAAATGGAATAGATGACGAACACGCATGTAATATATAGTTATGTAGAAGTAAAATTTATTTGTAAAATATTACATGGGCTGGTTTTATTTTGTATGATATTATTCAGGATGTAACAGAAAAATCTAATGGATGAAATAACTTTTGTCTTAATTATTTTTTACATTTTTTTCAAATATTCAATTAATGATCATTTATGCTACACGTATAATTTAAAAATTATTTTTTATTTTTTTATACTGAAAATAAAAAATTTAAATTTGATTTAAATTTTTTTTGAAATAATTTAAAATAATAAATTTGTAAATTTCATGGTAAAAACATTTATCTAAGTCCTGAGGTTTAATCTATCTGTCAAATTTTTTTTAAATATCAATATTTTTATTGTTGAGTAAATTAATTTAAAACTTAATAACTTTTTTCAAAATATATGATAGATATTTTAATTTTAAAGCAAGTTATGAGCATTTTAGACTGTACCTAATATCTTGCATAGTTACATTTTCTCATAATTTGATCAAAAATTAAAATACCATTAAAAAAACTCACGAGAAAAAACGCGTTATGTTTATATTTTAAGTTTGATAATAAGTCAATTATATTTATCTATTATATGTATAATGTCACAAAACAAAATTGAAGCTGCTAAACACAATTTTTTTAAGTTGTACGTTTCCGAGACAGGACACAAGAATAACACGCGAGGTACTGGGTCCTCTTAAGACTGTGCCCTGTGCGATACTGTATAAAATAATATAAATTATTATTTTCGATTACCGGCGGTATTGTTATAGTTCAAAACAAAACCTATTCTGAAAGAGACGTGTTGTAGACGTGTAGTAATTTTCATTTCTTTTATCTATTTAATACACTGCAGATATAATGTGTACCTTCTGTACCTGTACGCATTGTTATCATACGACTGTTTAAGACTTTTGCATGGGAGGTTGACTTTGCATGATATGATAATATAATATGATGTTCTAATATAGTATCGTTTATACGTGAGTTTTTGATATAAAAATTATATAATTTGCACCGTGCGTTTACGAAAATGTCTTAATGGGGATAAAATTATTATGGCACATGGCCACAGATCATATTATATGTGCAGCTAAGTAGCTAAAAAAACGTAAGTGTGTACCTAATTCACGGTATTGATAAAATACATAAATTTATAATGAAATATGAGATGATATTATTATTCATTCGTTATTGCGGTGCATCCTAAAATAGAAAATTAATTGGCGTTCTCGTTTAACTGAAATGCGATGTAGGGTGAGCTGCTGGATTTAGTGATGCGAAGGGACATTATTTTTCCTGTAAAGATACTTGAGGAATTCCACACGCCCACTTAAACACCTAGTTTCATACTATGTTGTAATTGTGATGAGTTAATAAAAATGCAAGTGCATATTTTATCAAACTTTAAATAATTCATGGATTTAAACATATACATTGTTATGCATGAATGTTAGAAAATATATACAACAGAATTTTAAAAAAAAACCAATTTTCATACTTTAATATAATCTATAAATATAGTTAAATGAATAATATTACATGATTTTTATTGTTTCAACTTTAAACTAAACAAATGTATGAATATAAAAAGTGTAGAATATAATTGTTTAATTTTCTATAGGAATAATTAATTTAATTTTTACAAATTCAATACTTGCTATGCATTTCAATTTTCGATCAATTAATTTTTTTTGGATTTTTTTCAATATTTTTTATTAAAAATATTACGAAAAATCAGTTTATATTAATCAAACATTATTATTCTTTTTAGAATGTAAGTCACTAACATATAAATGGCTATAGTTTTTATTAGTACCTAACTGTAATCTATATAGTGTTATATTAAACAATATAACTATACATATTCTTACTATAATGTGCCGTTTATAAATTTTAAATAATTTCATGATAATTGAATGGTATAATAATATACATTAGAGGATAATAATAACTCATTGCATTTAGCTTCAAATTTCAAACGCTGGATTGCGTGATGACATATTATTATGTAGGTAATCATATATATATTATTATTTAATATAAATGATACACGAGTCGTGTGTTTAAGAAATAAAAACGCAGTCGTAGATAGAGTTCTTTAATTTCGTTCACTTTAAACATAGTGGTTGAGCGTAAATCGTATATAATTTATACTTATAATCTGTACAGGAAGTGTAGGTAGCCATTATTCAGCACTATCAAAATTAGGAGGTATTTAAATAACTCCGTACAGCTTACAAAATCAATAATAGTAAAATAGTTTATTATTATTCGTATGGCTTTCGGCTTTAGCTAACAATCGAATTGCGATAACCGACTTCCTAAAACATAACATTATAATATTTTAATTCAAGGGTTAATGCTCATTCTAACAATTTTTGAATATGTATTTATACAATGTTTAGAACTTTATTATTAAAAACAACTTTTTCTAAAAATTAATTTTATTAAAATGTATTTTCTTAATAATCAATCATATAATATTATATCGAATAACAATCTTATCTTTTTAAATATTTTTTTTAATGTTTTACTGTATCTAATATTATGTTATTAACATTTGTATTATTTGTAATATACCTACTTAATTTAATTATTATTTATAATTCATTTTTCTATGGCCGGGCATTTTAAATATGTTTTGGAGATTGTTTCTTTATTATTCATAACACATTTTATATTGTTGAACTACTGTGGGTCCTTTTTAATGTATTAATTATAACGAATCGAACAAAATATAAGGAATGCATTTATAATTTCTATAAGTATTTTATTTACATTGAATTTGAATTTGAATCAACAAATCTTCATTATTTTACAAGTAATATAATTATCATATTATGCATCGGTATTCGTCTAGCTTAACTTGGCACTAAGTAACGGTCACAATTAAAAAAAATACAGCAGTGGTCCGAAAACTATATATTTTTTAAATATAACACCTTTTTTGGAACACTGTTTTTTGAAATTGTAATAGTTTTGGATGTCAAGTACCAAAATAAAAAATATGGATAAATATGAGTTGTATAATTTATTGAACACATTGACCTTTAGTTGAAAATATTTTAGAACACTTGTTGGTTCATGTTCCAACATTTAATATTTAAATGATGCATTTAGTAGTAGGTAGGATGTAGGTTATGGTTACCATCAGACCATTAAGAAATCTTTAATGTTTTTTGTCTAACCTGCTTGTCTCAAACATTTATCTTATACGCATATTTCAACACAATATTATTATTTTTATCACCCTAAAAATTTCGTTGCTGGATTATATCAATGCTTAAGTGTATTCATGCTAATAATTTGAGCCCTTTAACATATTTTTACTAATTGAACATAACGAAAAAAACCATCAACTAACTGTAATTCAGCAAAACACAATGAACGGTCAGCTCACATCTTTAAAAATTTGGCGAGTTCCCATAAAGTTCCTCCTATAATATACTTATACATTTACCTTTTGCGTGTCCTAATTTCAAGTTTGTACGTTCCTTCATTACTTGGACAGTAATCTCATTAGATACGCTCATACGAACCCATTAAATTGTTTGCGGCTGATGAAATTGTCTTGGATCTGAAATTAAACGCTAATTTCTGGGCACGTTTAAGTACAGAGTAGGTATAGTTAATCCGTTTGGCCAACACCTACAAAGTTTTCCAGTTTATACTAATTATAAAATATGAAACTCTAAGCAATAAACGAAGTAAGAAAATTGATGGACAATTATATTATAATTAATAATAATTATAATAATAATTTTATTCATAAAGTGTTTAATATCAAGTCAATAAATCGGGTTCTTTTTTCGATGGATAATTATCATTTCCGAATAAATATTATTATCGTATTTGAATGGTCGTTGATTTTATAACGCCGTTTACGAATATTTTAATACAGAAAATAATAATACATTTTTATTCGATTAGTAAGTTACCGTTGTCGAATAGACTTAGTTTATGTTTACAGGAGGGTAAAATGTTTTGAAAAATTCACTGTTATTCTGTAGGCATTTAAATGTGGAAAGGTTTTTAAGTGTTCATTATTTTGTATGATGAGAGTTATAAAGCATCAATGGAAAAAATACTTCTAATATTATTCGTAATGAACATTCATTAAATGTTATATTATACAATGATATTATGATCACTTACTGAACTTTATGATTATGGCCATACAATATTGTACATCAAGCAGATGATACACAAATAATTTGCTGTCGATTACTTTTTTTTACATAACAACCAACCACGAGTATATTTTCACCGGTTTTATTTTTAAATTACATAAAAACCATAATATAATAAAAAAACGATTAAGGTCGACATTCTCCTATACAAGTACCTGAGCTCTAAAAGCGACAAATAATATAATATTTTTTTGTTCGAATTTTATTGTTTCATGAAATAGAGGATAGTTCGTACTTAAGAGTTTAAGTATAATATCTGTATGCACGCCTAAACGAGAATAATATAATACACTTTTCTCCAATTTATTTTTATAGTCTACTTTGAAATGTAACTACGAAATATATATATAGTCATATAGGTACTATATAATATTATATACATTATTAATTTGAGAAGGTAATGAAATTCGTTCACTTTATCTACATATGACCATTTTACCATTTATTTAGAGACAGTAGATAAACTAAAAATCAATTCTAATAATCGAAATGTATTATTGGTCCTCTTTTTCTTTATTCATATACAAATATAATTATAGATGCTATTATACTGAAATTACCTACTTAAAGTTATTTATTTGGATTAACTTGACCATTTGACTTAAATTAAGACAAGTCGTAAAAAACTTTTAAAATTGTTTATTAACTACAATTGATATATTTGTTCTGGTTAATTAGATTTTGCGTTATTTTTTTTATAGTTATTATAATTTTATTGCGTGTTTTGGCTTTCGGGAATTCATAAATAATAATTCTTATGGCATGATAATTTCGAATTTTGTATTCATGAATCAGATATATCAGATTTAATACATTCATGTATATATTCCAAGATAGTAGTATAAAAATATTCACACTTGCCAAAACATCTTATAAATCATTTTGAAGATTCAACGGATTAAGTGAGAAATTAAGAAGGTTTTGAAATGGTCATATATTTTAAAAATCCAAGACCGCGATAATTACTTATTTAACTACAATTTTTTATTAATTACACATTGATAGGATTTATGTATGGGCTGTCAACTATTTTCTTGCAAGTAATAGAGTATACAATAATAACACGCAATAATTTAATGGAATTTCAGGAGTTTAATTACCTTTTAGGATAATAGTAATAATAATTATAATTACCAATTAGTCGTTAGTCTTTAATCGTTGTTTATATTTTAAAATAAAAGTACTCATCATGCAATAGTGCACATTACGGTGAAACAAAGTTAAATTAACTTTTCAGTAACTACATAGTGCATACGCTTACAAATTCCATTATGGGGGACGAGGTGGCTGAGTGGTCTACCGCGTCGGCTATGGCTCAGCCGGACCGGGTTCGATCCTCGACCATCGGGCGGCATTTTTCTCCGGGCAAGTCACAGTGTCCGGAGAACAAGTGCCGCCATCCCCCACTCCGGGGCATGGCAGAAACCTACGGGTGCCCCAATAGAAATTCTGCCAAAACTCTCACCCACGTGTTAAAACCAACCTACAGTTCCATAAGAACCTACAGTACTACCCCCTTCCCAATGGCCTTAGTTGCCGCGGGATAATTAAAAAAAAAAAATTCCATTATGTGCTAGTAAGTTATTATTGTTTATCTTTTTTACAAAATATAATTCAATACTGCATCATCACATAGTAGAATGACGACAGCAATCGCAAAAATCAAACCGATGATGGATTCAAAATCTTCAGTCATTTATGTTTCGAACATGATTTTAAAATCGACTGAAATGCCCCGATTTGGAGAATAATTTATCATACTGCTTATACCTGTTATACCGGGGTACAAGATATTAGATGTACAAAGCATATTATTATATTATACTCTTCGATGGCTGAGGCACAGACGTACAGTCGCATATTGATTATTAAAATATTAAAGTAAAAAATTGTATCTGTCGTGCGTATAGTAATACCATTGTATAATATTATGATGTATTCGTATACACTATATATATATTATATATATACCAGTAGTGACTAGTGATCGCGAAGAGCTGAACAGTGTTGAATGAACGAAATGCGCTTTCATCCCATTGAAATAATAATAAAAAAAAAAAGAAAACAATAACATTGTCGAGTATCTAACCTATACATACTACGCTGCACATATAATTGGAACCAAAAGCGTTGTGATATTTTTTTTACGCAATGAATTTCAAAGCTTTTGGATCGAAAAAGAATAGAAAATGTCATCATCATCGTTAGTTTGTTTTGCGCGTGTACCTTAAGTAGTAGTTTGAAAAGTCAATAGTCGTCGTTTGGATTTCGCACGCGGCCCAACGCGAAACTATAATATAATAATATTACGATATTATTATTACTACTAGGTACGCACGTAACAATAATAATAACGTTGCAACATAATTTATCATAGTGCTATTGAATATTCTACACAGCACAGCTATTGGGTACTGGCCAGCACCATATATATATAATAATAATATTATACACTAATATACAGTAATAATCAACTACCTATATATTACACTATTTACACACGTCGAAGTAGTCCCTTGGCTATACTCGAGGGACGTAGTTTTATGGTCAGTTTACCCATGTTCATATTTTTTTGTTATCTTCGACTATAGTTTCCCAACATCGACTGCTATCTCCCAAAATTCCCATCACTATTATGGACATGCATAAAATATATTATCCATGTAAAAGAAGATATAATAGACTATAATCAATGTAATATAATATATTGTCGGATGTTGTGTTGTATAGATATCGACGTTGGTGGCGCACCGAGAACGACCGTTCTGCACGGAGAGAACTGCCAGGGCGATAGCCAGGGTCGGTCAGGGGGTGAACTTGGCCATCGAGCGGTTTGTGACTGTCGGCGAGACCATTGCGGACGACAATCCCGAGATAAAGGCTGACATGTACCTGGAGTGCAAGGAGGCCAGGGCGGCAGGTGAGTGCACGCACATATACGCATAAAATAAATACAGTGGCCCGAGCCCATGGGCGGGGTACGCGAAGGGTTAATGTAAATCCGGGGGGGAGTGGGTGCGTATTATAGGCGCGTCACTCCGAGATATACAGAGCAGAACGCTCCACGTCAACCCCCGCACACCGCCCAACCTAACCAGACGCTGTCGTACATCGACCACCTACCCTTCGAAGCGGACCCCGTAAGACCCGTCCGACCGGCCTACCCGCGCCACCCGGTGGCCGGAGTACACCCACGAGCATCTTCTACTTATATACCTATACAGACATTCAGTTGAGCAATTTTTTATCTCGACTTGTCATATCACAATATTATATGTTCATGTGAAATGTATGTGTGCGTTGTCGGCGTTTCTCCACTCACCAACATACACCCGCGTGTACCCTGCACATAATATTATATTAGCAATGGCGGTGGAAAAATGCTTTTGGGTCCGATTTCCATAACCATTCGTTGGACTACCATTACCCTCGATCCACCATACGTCCATCGGCATCAGCTGTATCTTATCTACCCATTCATGCGGTGACAAGTATCGATGGTATTTCTTCCCCCTTCCTCTCGTATCATCTCAATATTTCCATAAAATTGCTATTCGTATTTAAATATTTAATTTATCGTTAGTATTATGGTAGTGGTTTTTTATTTATTTTTTACTCGTTCTGGTTTTAAAAATCTCCTGAATCCGACGATGCGTGCAGGCTGACACTGCAGGTAATCCGGAAGAGGACTGCAAAGCGGTATAAATAACGTCAGCTTGGGCAAAGTATCCGTGTGAATATTGTTAAATAATGTTGTGCCTAAAACAATATGGTTTTAGCTGATTTATTACGTAGGAACCCAAAAATGAAAAAAAAAAAATATATAAAAAAAAAATTAGGAAATATAATGCAATTATATATATAACCTAACCCTTCATTTTTACTGCCTAAATTATTTAGTGGATAATTTTTCTGAACATTTTCAAGTATCAGGATCAAAATTCGAACGAGTAGTTTTTAAGCTATTTAACTTTCTGTATTATGATTTATGGATTATATTATGGAGACAATATGGTGAATTGAAAAATGTAAGGATTCATTTTTCAAAATTAATAATTTATGAAATTTGTCGAAGTATAATAAATACTAGATCCAATATGTAATTACTTTCTATTTTGATTAAGCCATTTTTAAAGACTATTATTCTTGGTATAAGCATTTTAATAAGTTAAAAACCATTCGTTCAAATTTTGAATTAGGTACAACAGAATTTGAAAAGAAATATCCACCAAATAATTTTAGCTAAAAAGGGGGGTTTCGTTTGAAAAATAAAAGTTTATATCAACAAAAGACTCTCCTTAAGTAGTACAAAATAATTTAAGAATTTGTGTGTTAAATATGTAGTTTACGAGTAGGTACATTTAAAATTTTAAAAATCATTGTTTGAATAAATTAATAATTGTTAAAGGAAATATTAGTGGTGAGTATACTTGCAGTTGAATCATCCTAAATAAATGATATGATTAATTAATTATTCTAAATCGTATTTTCATCCATTCGACAAAGATTGTAAGACTTGATTAATTGGTTATAATATTAGATAAAATAGAATTTAATGTTTTGAACAAAATTTATTTCTAGGTATGCTTTTTTCGCAATATTGAATAAAGTATGAAATAAACATAACAGAAATTGCTCCATTGGCGTGTTTGTTAATGACGACTTCTAATTATTACGTTGTACACGTCATTGGGCGTAATGTTATTTTGGTTTTATGTTTTTAATTATTTAGGATTAAAAGAAATTCCTTAACAAGTTACATCCCTAGCTACTTTAAGAAAATTTAAACTGTTATCTAAATACTTCAAAGTAATAGGTGATAAACTAGTTTATATACTATTGTATTTAAGCAAACGCCATTATTTTTAATAACTATATACTTTAATAAGTGATGACCTTGCGTATAAATTCTAATGATTTTACTTACGACGTTAACCAGGATAACCACGGTGAAAAAGAACTCTAAGTTGCATACAGGGATGATATTTATTTTCTAAATTTATGAAAATATTTTATTACTGAATAGAAATCAACTTCAAGGTATTTTCCTTTATATTATCTTACTTGTCATCTAAATTTCTCCATCATTTGAAACATAAAATAAATGCTATTTTTGTGTAAGTTTAGGTGGTAAACTTCAAACATTTTATCGCGATATCGTTGTACATGCTTATTTTTACTGTAAAACTACACTCATGTAAATGTCAAATGATACAACTAGGTATCAAACTATTAATTTTGTAAGGGGTTTATTGATCCATCAAAATTCACAGAGAATTATTCTATATTGTTATTTTGCTCAAGGTTTAAACTTAAAAATCTAAAGTTCACATAAGTTTACAGTATAGCAAAGGGAGTAACAATATTTCAAAGTATACAAGATAAAATATACAGTACAAAATATCAAAAACCTTATAAAAAAAATACATAATGGTTTATTAAAAAAACACTTTATACTACTTCGCTAAATAGGTTTCGAAAAACAACAAAAAATATTTAGTTTTCAGTTCTACATTAAACGTTTAAATCATGAAAACAATTATTTTGTATCAAATTATTTTCTGCTTTTTAAAAGTCATATCGTTAACACACTCACTAAGTTAAATGTCCATTAGACATCGATGTATAATATTTTATATATGGTATTATGGTAACATAAAATACTAATATACAACGATGTTTTGTTATTACAATAAGATAAATAAATTAACTATTTCTACCTATCCTCAAATTAAAAAATTAGTATTTTGTAACTATCCGTGAACAATAAGAATATAATAATAATTCTAAGAATTTAACAATTTATTTGTTCTTAGATAAAAAAATATATGGTTAAATATATATATATATATTCATTTGGAGTTCAAATAAATGTACGTGTATATTAATGTGATAATTAATAATATCATGAACACAGATAATTATAAATACATTTTATAAAATGATAAGTGTGAATTAAAAAAATTGCATTCATAATTTAGTTTGATAAAAGTTGTCGGTGTCTTAACCGTTAAAAAAACCCCCGTGCAACGAAACAACTTTCAGTCCTCATTATTCCACCTATTCTGGTGTTCGGTTACTGTTTAACCAGAAGACAAGAGACGTCTCTTGTTAAGCCATGTAAAATAATACAGCCATATAAATATATTTCAACTATATGTTATTTTATCTACAATGACACGTGATAAATTATTATTAGTGTCCGGACTTAAATCCTGTATGAACCAACAAAAAATGTTTTTTAAAATAATAATGAAAACCTTATCAATGTCACAGTGCCCTTAAAAAACATTATATAATTTTTTAAGCACACGCAAATCACAACAGCGAATGTGATACGAAAACGACAGTTTAACTTTTGGTATAAATTGTTATTATTTATTACCTATGCTATCATAAAACTTGTAACTAGATACGTATAACAATATTGCAATTTCTATATTGGTATTTCACCGTATTTGATTCCTTTTTCATTTAAAAACACATACATTTAATAATTTAATATTAATATACGATAAAACGTAGTACCGCAGTGATTTGAAACAATATTCTTTTATTGTCGCGGTAAAATGTTTCCAGAGCGAAAGTATAAATTATTTACGTGTCACAAAAATAATAAATTATATTGTTTGGTATTGATGTGCCGATGAAATAAAACAAATTACATTCATAGCTATGTAGCAATAAGGACGCTCAAAACGTGTTCGTTCGGCATAGAATAATGGAAGTGTAACTATACTATCATTGTGCTTTCCGTGAACGTGTTGAGTAACACGCATAAACAATGTCGTCGAGAGTAATGGCCCATTTATTTTGACTTTATCCGGAATATTTCAATGGCAGTAAAACGTAACTCTAAAATATTGTTCTTGCGTGTCCTCATAGTATTCAATAGGGACTTTTCAGTTTTTCTTCGAATTATGCCTACAGATAATAATATTAAAATGATCGGTACTTATTACATAGGTATCTACATAGTATCGTCATCTCATCACTGTATAGCTTCACATTGTACCTATATTTACATAATTGGATTTGGATCGTCTACTATCCAGTCCATTATTTGTCTGCAAATTTTTTTTTTTTTTTAATGTCTCTACATCGAAGATAACTACTTATTAGCTGTTTCTTGATAATTGTATGGCATATCTTATGCTGTTATAATTTATTATAATTACGCAAATATCCTTCTCGCTGTTATTACTCTATAACAGATTAAAATAATGTAGTAACATATTTTGCAGTGACATAAACTCACGGAAAACATCATTGAGACAATAATAATTACTGGTTGTGTTCAAGGAGAATCAACGTTTATACCACATATACCACATTTATCATCAAATTATCCATTCGAATTTAAAAGACTATACAGTTTCTTATGTTATATTATTATCTATGTATTTTTTGCAATGACCATAAATAAGTCGCAAGGGCAGTCGTTAAAGATAGCAGGGATTGACTTGAGTGATGACTGCTTTTCACATGGGCAATGCCACATGCATGCTCCAGAGTTAGTTCACCTAGCAGCTTAGTCATTCTTGCTCCAAACGGAAGAACAACCAATGTGGTTTATAAGGAAAAGTGCTGTAATAATAATAAAAAACAAATAATAATATTCACAGCCTATAAATATATGTTATCAATGAATCTTATAGTGCTATAACAATTAATACACATAAACAAAAATAATTTTTGAATTCCACACAATATTAGCATTATCAATACAATTAAATTAAACACACAGTCTATGAAAATACCAAAAAAGAAACTAATACACGGGAAACGCCGTGTTAGGACAGCCAGTGGCGTGGCGATGGGGGTAATCGAGAGGCGGCCGCCTCTCAGTTTTTTTTGGTGGGTGATGGGTGACACTGGTTGAATGGGAAATAATTTGAATTTATAATAACAAATTTAGGAAAATAACACATAAAATGATATTTTAATATTGTCTAATATTGATATAAACGAAAGCTAGTATCCAGTAGGCAGTGGTTACTAACCATTAGTTGGTAATAAATAATACCTACCTAATAAGTACAATTGTATGTGAAAAGCAATCAACCCCCCCTCCCAACTCTATTTCCAATTGAGAAACAAAATTATGGTTGATGGGTGGTTATCGCAAAATATACTGCCTCTGAAAATATTCGAGTTCGCCACGCCACTGAGGACAGCTAGTACTCCATATAATATGAAAAGAGGTAGGCATATTCAGATTCTGACCGTGGCTTACAATACAATTATTATGCATGTCCTTACTGATTATTTTTTCGAATTAATATTTTTCGAGTGCATTGTAAATAATACTATACTTTAGAATGATATAATAACTTATAATAAAGTATCATACAATGACAAATTGTTGAAGAGAACTACTTATTCAAAATGTTATGCAAAACTTGGATTTCTATTGGTTTAAAAAAATACATCTCGAATATTTTTCAGAAGTATATTTTTTAGTGCTTGAACTTCTTTCCGTTTTCGTTAATTTAATGTTAGTAGTGACTTTACTGGTTAGCACTTACTCATAATCACAACAGAATACTCAGTCAATTTTAAATAACATTACTAAACAAATTTTACCCTTTCTAAACTTGAGTTATAAAATTTTAGCATAACCGCATAACCTTAGCTAATATCATTATAATCATAAATATTCAATAGATTTTGACTTTAAAGTCTCGAATAATCGAATGTTTTTGTATTTTTATACAATGCATTGTTGTATTCGTGTAAAAATATAGTTGAATAAATTGAAAATATATTTATTTTAATTCTGTATTTACTTTTATTAACGTGCATGTATTTTATATACCTACTTTTTTGTTTTTATTCTAATGTTTGGGTTTATAAAATACATGGTATTTTATCGTTGCAGTAAGTTTTGCATTTATTTGAAATATACGTGATACTAGTTCATTCGTTTCGTATAGGTACAGTATTATGTTATATGGTAAAACAATATAATGTACCTATTGTACCTATATTACGAGTCTGCCAAAGTTTTTGTGATTCATTATCATTTATTTTGTGTATATAAGTAAGTACTTCGATTAAGTCCATGTTTAAATTCGAATATAATTAAGTACATTTATTATTTTGCATTGAATGTTCTGCGTGTAAACGACAGCGTACCTAGTTATATATTTGTATAAACGAAAACTATATTATAATCAAGGCCAGAATGTTAAGGGTTAGTATTCCACCATTGCCACATGGGGTTTCTCTTTATTAAACGTACGGATATGCGGCAAACTTGTATTGACATATATAATGACACTGCCGAATGAAATATTCTGTATTCATACGCACTTGAGTATTGAGTAAAAGATTTATTTTTTAAAGTTTTTGATTTCACACACGACATTGAACACAAAAATTCAGAAAATATCTTACAGTTGCAATAGCGTAATAAACTATGTCCGTGGAATATTGCAGTGATTTAAAAAAAAAATAAAAATATTCTGGCTTCTTGCCTAAAACAAGATCAATACGTTTGAGTAACATTAGAAAAAAATACCAAACATAAAAAATTATAAAAATCTTACTGTTGATATTCAACAAAATTATTTCATGTTAAATATTTTAGATAGGTACTAATTTATTGTATTAGGTAAATATGTAAATACCTATGATATGATCTATATAAATTACGAGCATCGTGCACAAAGTGATAAATTACACCTTTTTTTAATGAAATATTTATTACACAATGATTTTACCAAAATTTTGAACTTATTCTTATTTTTATACATAATTACAGTTAAAATCGATCCATTTTTGTAAGTTTCTATTACCAGTTTTTGTAACTTGAGTTTCTTCCTCTTTGCCACTTTTCAACAGGCTCTATGATAATTATTTCACCACTAATTCGACTAAAAACATCGTTGGTATTGTGGAAAAGTGATAATCATTATGTGCTAGATCTAGACTGTAAATGATTGGGTTAAGTATCCTATCCTAAGTATATTAGATCCTGTCTTAGTTGTAAAAGAGGTTAAAACTAACGTTACAAATTTTCCACTTCAATACGAAATACTATGGATATTACCTAGATATGATTCTTTATGTAATTTTAGTTCTTAAATAGTGATGGTACTGAAGTAAAATGTATCATGTACACTAAAAAATATTTTTTTAGGTTTAGATGTGAAGCTAAAATTGTTATACTCAAAACCTTGTAATTTACCTATTAAAGAAATTAAAATTTTTTTAAAGTTAAACAATTAAAAATTTTTTGAAAATTAAAATAAGTTAGATGTGTAATAATAGGTTGGTATGTTAAATTATAACATTACTATAATGTTTAAATTGAGTGTATTTACGACTGAAACTATATACGCATGGTAATTCTTAAGTCATATATCATTGATGTCCGGAACTAAAAGTCATGTGTGTTAAAAAAATCAGGTATGGGTCGCAAAAAAGGGCTATCGCTTTTATTGTATTGTGCTTACATTTGACTACTTATGATGATTATTTGAAAATTTTAAGGTCATATAGAAAATAACTTTTCACATATTATTCAAACTAAATAGGATATAAATAATAAGTTAATAACTTTTTAAAACTTTTATACTTACTACTTACTTAGTACTTAGTAATAATTACACCCTTATTTTTTATTTCAAAATAAAAACTTTTATCCATAAAATGTTAGTCACCATTGTATTTCTTCCAATTACCGTTAAATTTAGTATGCTTATAGTAAGCATCAAGTACCTATTTAGTATAATGACCTAATATCTAGTAATATATCTAATTTTAAGTTAATTAAATAACATGTCAAGTATTATTATAATTTCACTAACGATGATGAAAAATATCGAATTAAAAGTTAATGAATTTGTGCTCAAAATATGACTGAATAATATTTTAATTATTAAAATACATATTTATGTGTATTTATGAAGTTTCGAGTGTAAAGAATATTTATTAATCCTCTCTAGTGTCTTAAGTCTTATCATAATTTTTAATTCAGTTTTATAAGCGCATTAAAATTCATTTTTTTAATCTTTGGTTGACTTAAGGTATAAAAAACACAATAAAATGTTTACAGTAAAAATCTTATCTAACGGTTTATTAAGTATATTATTATGATCCTTATAGCGTATGATGATGGTCTAACAAATTATTAATTAGTATAATTATGTAGAATAAAATATGTACTTCCTTACTATATAGGATTACAGTTCTATAATTAATATAAAATGATTTGTCTTAGAAATATCTAGTTAATAGCTTATATAAGGTATAGGTAACTACATTTTGGAAGACTTTAAACAAAATTGTTGGTTATTATCGGAAAAACGTATTATGTATGAATATTGTTTCGACAGAACAAATTATAAGAGTAGCCAATAAAGAGAGAAATGTTTTATACTAACTAACTATGCAATACATTCATATATATATATATTATATGGTTACGGGTAACGTTAAAATTTGGATAAAGTCGACATTAGCCGGATAATACAACATTAGCCTAACTGTTAAGATTACCCGACATGGATATTATTAAGTGTAGGTTAATGAACATTGACCGGATAATATATGATATCATCCAAGAACTTTTGGATAATGTCTTAATGACCATACAAATTTACAAAATCATTTTAAATTATTAACAATATTGAATATATGTATTTAAACACACAATTAGTGATTACCATAAAATGCATAAACTATTAATATGAGTTTATTTTTCATCATTTTACATATTATATAGCATTTTGTATTGCTATAGCATGTAAAATTATAATGCAAATGTCATGCAATCAAGATAAATATTAAACTTATAAATTATATTATATTTTTCACTTTATCGCTATGATAACTTACTAACTCGGTTATAGGTTAACTAAGATATTATACTCTAGCAGTCCAACGCTTTATCATTGTATAGAATGCTAACAACTCTATTTAATACATAACTTTTAACATTATCCGGATAATGTTGATATTTCATGTTTATAAACGAAAAATTACACATTAGCCAAAACGAATGGCTAATGTCGACTTTATCCAAATGTTAACATTACCTGTAACATATATACGTATTTAGGATCGGGACCTAATAGAATAGTAACTGAATTGAATAATAATCCCAACTATCTCGGTTTACGTATCGCAGCATTAAATCGAATGCTTCTGCAACTATGTGGCTATATATTATAATATTTGCTATTTACATTAATTTATTGAAACAATTAACTTGAACTCGCATTAACTTGGACGTGTTTTTCGCAGGTGCTTCCATCGAAAAACTATGCGAAGCCGTGTTTGAAGATTCAATCAATGATCGAGCATCTGTGATAAGGGCTGCCCGATGCTTGTTAAGTTCAGTCACCAGAGTGTTATTATTAGCCGATGTAGTCGTCGTAAAGCAATTAATTTCAGTCAAAGACAAGGTATACACTACAAGTAAATTATTTAAACTTACGAAATGATATAGTTGATTAGATGTACTAAGACACCAATTAGTAATTATGGATAGTGATTTAGCAGCATCCACAGTTGGAGTTTACTTTTCAATAAATTGTACAGAAACCTACTCCTTGTAATCAGAATTTATAATATACGACACACGTATACGACTAATTAGATGTCAAGATATTTAATGGTAGTCGATAGATATAACTCAATATTGTCTTTTCACTTTATATTTTTCACTCTTAACTAGTTTATGATGTCTCAGATGTTAAGGAGTTCCTATTCAGTGAATTTTAATAAGGCAGGAAATGATATTATTATGTATTCTTTGAACACTTACTAACGTCACTATAAACATATTACTAATTAAAGGACTTAGAAGACAAATACGCAAGAGTTTACACCTTGTAGTTATTACTCCAATAACACATGACAATTTATAAACAATCTATGGATATTTTTATATATTTTTTAATATTTTAACGTGTTAGCATACATTAAAATTATGAATTTTGAAGGAATTTGATTTATTATATTAAAATTGTTTTCATAATTTTTAGTTTATAAAGTATTGTGAGTTTATTGTTCTAAGATTTACATATTGTACAACAATAGAGTACATGAATAATTAATGAAGGAGAGTTACCCTTTTGATTAAAAGACAACAACAAACAAAGATGATTTTTGATATTTCTATAATATTTTACTATATCATACCCTTATAATATTATCAAGTTGTAATTAGTACTATTATACACTAACAATTATTGAGAAGCCTATTTTGGTTGTAGACGTTGTAGATAAAAAAATAAAAAACTTGGGAAGTTGCTTTACCACATGGTAGGTGGGTAACAGGACAATTCCCCCCTGGACATTTTCCCCCGATTGTTTTTGGCGTAGTAGGTCATCCCCTCCCCGATAAATGTTTCAGTGCGAACATTTTCCACTCATTTAAAAAAAAATTTCTTTCATAAAAATAATAAATTATAATTATAAATATAATTTTATAAAGGTATTTACATAAAATATAATTAATAAATAATAAAAATGACTGAAAATTGTTTTTTCATAAATATAATAAAAATTGTATAATAAATCGTAAACGGCCAGTATAATATATAATTAAAATAGATTAAAAAATAGTTTAAAAATGTCGACATCAAAATGATATACTTTGTAAAAAAACATTTAATTTCTGATTTTTTTGTTATAACTAGGCACATATTTCGTAATCTTCGTTTATATTTTTTTTTTTATGTAAAAAACCCGTATCTATAATAGGTAATTAATAATTATAATATAATTGATTATATTTATGAAAAAAATTCTTATTAAATAGTCAACTTAAAAAAAAAAAATGGGGTAAAATGTCCTACTACGCCAAAAACAGTCGCAGGGAAATTGTCAGACATTCGATAGGTGTTGAATATACCTTGGGTGAATATCCAATGTAATAAAAATTTAAATTTCAAACGTTCACAAATTAATTTGACATATTTTCAGTACATATATATATATATATATATATATATATATATATATATTTAAGGTTGGCTGAATTATGAGAAATGTTGTATTCAATTTTCAAGTCTTAGATAATAATAAACATATTATGAACTTTTAACTCAAACTAATTTCTTGATTTTTGTAACTTGAAGTGTTTTCTAAAAATTCTAACATCAGACACTCATAAAGTTGTGAATTTACGCTTCACTCAGAGTTTAAATAGTTTAACGATGCTAATTATTTAATAATAAAATATTATTGATTAAATTGTATTTTAATATAACATTATTATTATTATTTTTAATACAGTAGTGATATTTTGTTTATTTTTTATTTATATTATCAAATTTGGATAAGTATCTCAGAATTATAAATTGACTTAGTCTATTAAGTTGATTTTATTTGACATTGTAATTTTATGACCTTTAATTTTCGAAACCATAAACTATACAAAACATTTAACTGTATTATAATCAAAAATACTATTACATAACCTGTAGTTTATATAATGTATATTACAATAATCGATCCGATCATATTAAAAGTATTACACATTTTTATTTTAAATTATATATTTTTGCTATATATTAATACTGACTATTTTATATAAAACTATGTGATATAATACACTTAAATATAATAATATCATTTGTCATTTATCATTATTACCTATTAGATTCTCACTAGGTCTATGAGACTCAACAATACCTACGATTTTTTTAATATTTATTGGTACTATATTTTATAATTGAATTCAACGTATAACTGTTACCGATTTTAATAAAATTTAATATCAACATTATCCCGGGTATTTGGACAATCAGTCAGGTATTTACTTAAATGAAAAACAGCCATAACTATCTAATGCTAATACACCGATTATACAGAATCATTGATAATTTTTTTATTCTTCTAAAGTTCTTTTAAAACGTTGATTTTAAAATATTTGTTAAGTGAGTTTTCCACTCAATTTTACTGAACTCATAAACGGATAGCAATATTTATAATTTAAAAACTGTATAATAATTTATGAACATGAATTTCATATCATTAATTTGATAACTATCATAATATTTTACAGAAATTATTATTGTTTGAGTTTACGTTAATACAGTCAGGAATATTTTGTGTTAAATTTAGTTGAAGCAATTATTTTTAGAAAAAAATATGTAAATTTATTGTACATTATAATGTATTCCAATAAAAACAAAAATGATATAACGAAACGTACTTAAACCAAACAACGATGATGATAATAAATTTAAAAAATATTGTATAAATTGTGATTTTGTGTGAAATATATTACACTCACCATCTTTTAAATGTTATGTATAATTAAATCACTGTTTGTGTTTTTTTTTTCATAATTATTTACGTTTGTAATATAGTGGACAATGGTCATTTCATTTTGATAGAATAATGCATATTGTGAAAACTTTTTTTAACAAAATCCTTTTTGTTCAAATAATATGTTACGTACTCGTATATAATTTTTTTTTGTAATTTTTAATAATACATAATTTATTAATATTTAATATAATAACGTTCTCTCGCCGTTCTATTATTGATCAAAATATTATTTTATCGTAACACAGTACAATAAGCGATTGTTTAGGGAATATGGTCATAAGAATTTTATTTAAGTAGAGAATTTATAACATCCTATAATATGTACCTATATACAGTATATATTAGATTAATGGCTATTTATCTATAAAATACCGTATAATGTATTAAAAATCAAACAAATTATTGTAATAATTTAAAATAAAGGCGAGCATTTAGTAGTCAAGCAATATATATGCACTACGTAGATTACTGGGTACTCATTTAATTAAATATGAATATGTTACATACCTGGAATGATTTAACCGGGACTTTTTTTTTATGTTGTACATAGGTGTCACGAAGTCTGGGTCGGTTGGAAGGCGTCAACAACTTCACGGAGTTCGTCAAGGCGTTCAGTCACTTTGGCACCGAAATGGTGGAGCTGGCCCACTTGACGGGCGAACGGCAAAACGACCTGAAAGACGAACGGCGGCGGTCTCAGATTGCCGCGGCAAGACAAGTACTCGAGCGGTCCACCATGCTGCTGCTGACTTCGTCTAAGGTAAGTACGATAAATCGTATACGACAACGCGAAGTTGAAGAGCTGAAATGGTATCGTGTAGCATAGGTGTAGCGTGATGAACTTATATGGGAGGGAGGCTACAGTCTTTTTTTTTAAATGAAAAATGTTAGCACCCTTTGTCTGTGCCTATGTCATGTAGGCGTACGTATATAATGCTATCATACACTTTAGTATACATACCGGTTATAGTTGGTATATTGACGCCAAGGTCCGGTCTGAGAATATTTACACCCATGGAATGAAAAAAAAAATTTAGTGTTCATTGGTTGATAAATTTAAAAATATTTAATTAATGATAATGTTCAAATAATTCTAGCCTCTAGGAGCACAAAAAATGTATTTAGTGTAGGTGCAGTAAAGTGTATAATAAAGCAGAGCCCTTGATCCACTATAAACATTTATCTCATAAATTAAATAATTACAAAAAGTATAAATTTTCAATTTCCGCGCTATAAATACGAGCTTAATCGCCCTTTAGTTATGTGCGAGTGATTGTGTCCGAAAGGATTTGTTCGTTGGGATATTCGTTAAAAGCAGGACTTATCTATTTTATATAATTGACAGTTTGATCTCAAAACCGTAACTAAAAAAAAACCCCCCTTATATATTTATTGATAATACTTAATCCTGATATTATTTATAACATCTATATTTAATCAAACATCGTTGGCCTACATTTTTTTAAACGAAATCGTGGGCTAATCATTGATTCATATACATAATTGATAATATAATAATGGAAATATAATTTGACGGCTATATACTTTTATTATATAAGTCGAATAAACAATATCGAGTTTCATCTATATGTACGTGTATATAATTATATCTAAACATAGTAGTTTTGATAATTTATCGCATTATTTATGACAATTTGAACTATGCACCGTTTTTATACTAGTTAGGTACCTTCATCATTTGCAATTCGTGTAATGAATGATCTTCCTTCGCACATGTTGAAATTGAAGCCCTAATATTGTATGCTTAATGTTTGAGTTCAGTAGTGGCGGAGATGGCGTGGGGGCGGTGATCGTCACTTTCTATTGAAGTACCTATTATGTTTTTGCATTTCCATATCGATTGTATTTTTAATTAGGCATAACTGACGTTTTATGCATTCTAAATCTTTCCATCGTCCTACCGCTTTTACGATAAAAGCCAAACCTTTCGAGATGTCAGTACGTAAGACCACGGTGAATATGTATATAGTGCCCCATATAGGAATTATGGCGTATAAAGTAAAAACAACCATTAATTTTTCCCGGTTCTCTTCCGCCATGATTCACTCAGCCATCACTGATGATCATCCCATCACTTTATCTCGGAGAACCCATTGCCTTACACATTATATCGTACATAAATGTATAATAGCAAACTATTTTGAGCGCTTATTAAATTATTTATGTACAATACGGCGGGTGAATCCTAATATCATCCTATATGACCATATATAAGCTACCTAGTCGTGTATGTCTATGATACAGAATGTATAGACGTCTCGCGAGTACGATATTTTATAATAATATCATATATATATATATATATTACACAAATGTGCGTGCGTGTTACAGGCATGTCTGAGGCACCCGGACAGCTCGGAGGCCAGCCAAAACCGGGACACGGTGTTTTGCCAGATGCGCAGGGCTATGGACCTGATCCATTACGTGGTCAAAGATGGCGTGAAGGAGGGTGGTGGCGAGTCCATGGCCCTGACACCGTACATATCGGAACAAGACGGTGGCGACACACTTGGCCACGCGCTCAACGTCCTAGACTCGTTTGTCGACATGACGAGGTATATATATATATATATATATATATGTATTATATTTAGTGCGATATAATTATAAAAATAATAATAATACAACAGTGAGCGGAGGGCGCCCAGTGTCGGCTATATTTCTATAAACACAATGCAGACTCGTCCTGAAATTTTTTTGTTGTGCACTCACTCCGCACGGTCGGTACTCGGTAGTGTCGCTATATAAAGTTATAATATATTATTAGGCTCGAGTATACCACGGCTCTTCAGATTTTGTTCGGTCCACGTTCACTCGAGGAAACTGTAGCGGGTTCTTATTGTTATGTTTAAATTTTTATATTTTGAATAACACAAAATATATTGCGATGAGAGAAAAAAAGTACAAATTTGCATAGAAACAAAAAAATAAGTTTTAACTACACTTTCACCCGTATACCTTTAAACATTATCCGTAGAGCTTTGTATCTATAATTATAAACGAATTCGAACACACAACGTCATAATTGTACGACGTTTAAACAAAGACAATCCGTAAACAAATATGTTCATTCGCTAGCTTTCATTATTAAAACAAATCGAATTATATTTGAACGTGTCCAAAATATATGGATTTACAATAGTAATTACTAATAATTATACAATGTTAAAGATCCGTTTTCATAGTTGTCCAACTAACGTTTAGGCTTGAACGAAAGTAATGAAAATTAAAAAAAAAAAAATTATAAAATTAAAATACAGGGTTATTCAAAATATTTCATCTGATTTCAAACACTTATCATTTTATATTATTGGTTTAGACTGTTTAGAGTAACATAATATGATACATAAAATAAATTATTAAATTTATTAAATTAATACATTTAAGAAGACGCTAAACCCGCATGTGTTGTCTCCGTCTACAAGTGCGTAACATTGCAAAAACTGTTTCGCGCGGGAAAGAACCGAGAAAGCTACAGTTATAACTAAGAAACGAAGAAATTTTCACCACATAAAAAGGAGAATTTTTTCTGTGCAATATAGTTTTTATTTTTTCGATATCAGAACTACAAAAAAAGTTATTCATGCTTAAAAACACAAAATTAATGTATTATAAAACAATAAGAATTTTTTTTGTATAAATGAAATCGAAAAAATAAAAACGATATTGCACAGACGAAATTCTCCTTTTTATATGGTGAAAATTTCGTTTCTTAGTTATAACTGTATCTTTATCGGTTCTTTCCCAAGCGAAACAGTTTTTGCAATGTTACGCACTTGTAAGACGGAGACAACACATGCGGGTGTAGCGTCCTCTTAAGGTTAACTGATAGGTAACAGTGATAAAAATGTTCGTGAAAAAATGTTGCATTGAATTTTAAATAATACATAAATTAACTTAAGTAGTTAACTATATCTTCTCATTAAGTAATAAATCAATTCATTTTTATGAGTGATATTCAAATTGATGTTAAGATTAGCTTTAAATGAAGTTGTAGATAGATGTATGCGTTTTGTGAAAAATAATTTACTAAAATTTACATTGAAATCTTTAAAAAAAATATATGCATAACGTAAAAGTGCAGAATGGTTATATGCATATAGTATATGTATATATATATCAGTTTATTATGACACACATTTACATTATATTTCTATATACTTTTGACTTATATAATATACAGTATATCAGAGTATGCTTTATGTAGGTTTTAAAATATATAATTTAATTATATGGAACAATTTATTTTGGTCATATTATATACTAAAGACCAAAATAGTAATAAATGGCTGGTCCAATGTGTGTGATCAACTTGCTATAATTTTGCTTGTTATATATTCATACTGCAAAAGTATTTTTTAAATCAGATGATAAAAAATCATCAAATATTTTAGTTTATTTCGGGTGGCACGACCGCCACCATTCATCTTTAAGTTGGCGGTCTAATAATAGCGGAGATGCACCATTTGCTTTTATATTATACTTGGACTTGACTATAACTCTCACAACGACTCAATTGTTTGAGAATGAGCTCTAGTATTTGGATCCACAAAATGTTCAGTATGATATACAGTTTGATGAATAAATCTGTAGTCCTTCAGAGAACTATATATGCTCGCTACTGATCGCTGTAAATCGTTGTACCAATATCTACCTCTCTTTCTATTATTGGTATAAGCGTTTGTCGGTCCCTTTTTCTACAATGAAAAATCGACGTTCAGTTTTGTTGTCTTTATTACAACATAAACCAAATACCCACGGTCCCCGTATTCTATTTCCATAATTCCGTTGGTTATTTTCTAACAGAATTTCATTTTCATCATTTGAAGTTTCGTCACTATCTTCATGTAGTCGAGGATCGTAATCACCACGTTGTGAGCGACCGCGATTATATTTTCGTTAAAATATAGGTAGGTATCTGTTATCGGTATATCACTCTCGTTGTACCTACAACGCTTTTTCGTAGATAGCCGTTTATCGGCAGATCACATATTGGACCGGTCCCAGTTATTCAGTTAGACAAATGTTCTTGTGATTCCCAAATCATAATAATACCTACATACAACATACTATACCTACACATGGCACAATATTATATTATTATAAAAATAAATTATATTATGAATTTAGTCATCAAGTGGGAACATTTATTTTGCCTATGAAAATTTGGTCCTACGCTTTTTATTATTAATATTTGATAGTAATGTGTACGAAAATAGTCTACTATACTACATATTTAATTAATTTAGTGTCATGTTGACATAGATAATATATCATTTGAATTAAAAGATTATTTAGATGAGACCCCAAAATTTTTTTCGGCTTTTTCATAGTAGACCCTTAATTATGTATTATAGAGTATATAGCGTTCAGTGACATATGTCGTATATAAACGAAGTAATCCTATAGCTGACGTAACTGTACTAAAACTACTACTAAAGTTTCTGATCCTAATTTCAAGGTTACTACTACAATTCTCTAGTTATCTCTGACATCAAGGATAACTCGATACGGCAGACGTTCTACTCACAAGAGTAAAGTCCACATCACCCCAAATGCAGCAGCTACTCTCCGTGACCGTATTTAAAACTATTCTAGGACTACATTATTAATATTTATTTATAGTGTATTGGTGGAAAATCTATTATAAGGTACGCACTACACACTCGCCGAAAACAATGCATCATACCTATACCTATAATGATACAGGTAGTTGTGGATAGATACCTATATAGGCTGTAATATTTATCACACACTTTCTTCCTACTATACTATAAATTATTTCATATAAACACTTTTAATCGTTCTAATCCTCTTATATCGAATTTATTCTCTCTCACACTTTTGGATGTGTCATCTTAAGTGTGTCACTGAGTCGTCTTTAGCGAAATTGGCTCAGGAACCTTCTCAATCTTAAAAAAAAAAAAAATGAAAAAAAATTGCCTGTCTAGAATAATTGTGAAGTAGTGTCGCTCGGACACCCTCTTCAATCAAGCAGTAATCTAACCACACAATATTACCTAGTGTGTAAATTTAATATAGATTGTAAATAAATAAAAAAAAAAAGGTACCCATAATATTTCACCGGTCTAATGCTGTATTTCAATTGCCACGTGGAAGCGGCAAATGCTGCACATCTTGATAATATTCACTCGCGTCAGTTCGAACGCACGAGATGCATAATTTTACTTTATACACTGTTTACAGTAACGATTCGCAAGATTTGCGACTATATCGCTTTACACTCCGATTCAATGTCCAACTCATTCGTCTTTCGCGATCCATTTATTCTAGCTATATACATTTGCACATTTGTACTTTTTTTTTTTTCGTGTAAATCCCTCGCTCGCGTAGAATGGAAACTGTCAAACACTATATCGTCATGTCGAGGTGTCTTGTATATTAAATTATTATATTGCGTAGCTGCGGGGCTCATTAAAAAACGATTTGTCCGGACAATCAACCCGCCGCCGCGCGCCGCCGTCTCAATCCTGCCGCCTCACGCGATTACCGTCGCCGTTGGTAGTTAACAATTGCGTGCTTTTACATCATATTACATAATAACATGTAAAATATTTTATGCATACACTTGTACCTACTACTAAAATATCATAATGTACATAATATCTGACCTATGTGTGTGTGTGTGTGTGTGTGTGTGTGTGTGTGTCCGCAGGCTGACACTCGTGCTGAGCGAGAAGGAAACGCTATTGCGCACCATGGACGTGATCATGGAACGTACGCAAGACTTCACCGACAGCGCGTACACCAGACACGAGCACCGGGAAAATATATTGACCTTGTGCGATCGCGTCAAGACGCATCTCGATCAATTGATCAGAGCCGGAGCTAGACTGGTGAGTTGCGTTTTACAAGCATATATATATTTTATTTACGTGCCTATACCAGGTCAGGCTGTAGGCGGACGGCCGATTACCGAATGTATTGATTTAAATCTCAGCTAGTATTCGTTCTATAACATTCATAGGCAGTGTTTGTTACCCTCCAGTTTATTTAGTCGTTATATTATAGGTAGGTACTATTGATATTTTTTCATATCGATGATGATTAAATGACGCAGGTAAACGGCACACAAAGTTAAAACGTGCGCGGCTTCTACCATAATATTAATATACGCCATATTGTACTATTATATAGTACAGTAACGCGTAAATGGCAAGTAGGCACAATTTCGCTGTCGTCATTTGACATTTAATGAAACGATTTTATAGTTTTACACTGTTATCATTAATATTATGACAAAATGTACAAAACGTCATTTTCAGGGTTGAGTTCTTTGTTACATGTCTAAGTGTAACTAAAAAGTTTTGTTTAAATAGGCTTGATTTTTATTTAAAAAAATACAAAAGTAGTACACAGCGCGTAAAAAATTTAAATTTAAACATAATATTGTATCTCAGATAGACAATTTAAAACACGCTAACGAACACTTTTCAAATCACTTTGAGCGTCACGTCAACATGAAATATATACACTTCATGTAAATGTAGTAAAGAACTTTTCACGTGATTTAAACTTAAACACATTTAAAAAAAATACTTCATATAAATTATAAACTAAAATTACGTATAGAAGAAACTATGTAGCATAGATACCTGTGCAAAATAAATTTACTCATGAATTTAAGTTGTTCTTTAATACTTACAAGTTATATATATATAATATATTACATCAATATAATAAAAAATTGTATAAGATAAAGTACCTATTTATAATTTATAGTCATGTAAAATATTTAACACATTTAACAACTAAAGTTTTATTAATGGGCTTATTGAAGGAAATATTGATGCACCCCGTTTATTAGAACGATTCGATATTCGTGTTCTTGATAGCACTAGGTTTAAGGGATTGTTTTACCTACCAGTTAACCATACCAATTTAAATAATAATTCTCCCCAGATTAGAATGAATAAGCTATAATAGTACTTTATCAATGAGTTAAATCGTATTAACATTTTTCTTTTTTTTAAATTCTTTAAAACTAAAAAGTCAAGACAGAAATTTAAATTTCAAATTGTATATCTAAAAGTTATTAGTATAATAGATATCTACACACTTTTTAGTGTTTAGCTTTTAACATCGAGTACGATTAAAATAAATAATGGTTAATGTTTATTATTATAGGTACTATATTGATTAATTTTTAGTTAATTTAACAATAATTAAACTCATATTTTGAATTCGGGATTAAACGATTGCTTAGATCCTTATAAGCATAATAAACAATCTCTAATGGAAAGTGGCTTTTAAAACCAACTCCTTCTTTTATAATAAAATAATATCTGTTATTTATTCATGTAGTTTAAAGCTTTTCATAAGTTATTTTAAGGATTAAGCTTACTAAGTTTTTAAAAGGATACATTGGTTGCTCATAAAGTTTTGGATCAGATAATATATACATTGTGAACCAAATACACCATACAACAGCAAAATACTTTATATTTTATTACATCATAATATAAAACCTCTAAAATAAGTCATAAAAGTCTTGTTTAAAAGTAAAGTTGAGTTAGTTTTAACTTTTGAAAGTTAAGCATACATTTTCATTTATTACAAATTGTAGGTAACTAATTAAATACATGATATATTTAACTAGGTATTTAATCGAGTTTTGAAATTTTGTATTTTGATCAACGGAGATGTATCATGTGTAATTAATTATAGCATAAAACTAAGAATACGACGGGGGTTTAAGATTGGTTTGATTTGTCTGACACTGGTCAATTAAATGTCCGGTATATCATCCCTATGTAGGTTAGACATCTGTCTTACTACACAAACAACTATCCATCCACTCAGGCACACATCAATAATGAATGAACACAGCTATAGAAATTATACCTACGCATTTCAATTTAACGACTCCATCATTGCCAACCTCTATAGACACTGTATGGATATAATTTAAGTTTGTTTAATTGATCATTGTTGTTTATAATTCGATGTTCTACCAAATATTGAATTTATTGATGATTGCAATACTATTTTTACACCGCTTTGATGAAATAATCACCAGGGTATTATAATTACTATATATTTTTTTATTTATTATGTTTTAAAATGTGTCAACATATTACATGTTATTACAAGTTTATTAATACAATTAAGAATATATATTAAATGTGGTATGATCAGAAGATATGTGATGCGTTTAATTTATTAAGGAGTGGGAGTGATGGGGGAGTGGGATTTTGTTTATTATTCATGTTAGAGCAGCTTGGAGGGGGTTTAGGACTAATTTTAACTTGTTAAGGAAATTGGTGGCGATTTACAGAGGTTGATCGAGTGGTGGAGTGTTCGCTGTGGCTTCGGCAAACGAGGGCTTTTCTTTTGGGTTTGAGTTTAGCGCGTCACGTCCTCTTCTGTAATAAGGTACATGTGGTACACATGTCTTTGAACGAGTTGATGAACTGTTTCTGTCGTTCTCGTTTTCGATTTGACATGGCTTAATATTTTTTTAAAGGTTTTTCATCCTTTATAATTGGCAATGTGGTTTCTCCTATAATTTGCACGTTTTGCTGGTTCCTCCAGCTTTTTTGTGCAATTTTCGGTGTAATGTTCAGCTCTACATTTTACGCATCGCGTTTTGTGGAAACAGTAGGTGCATGTGTGTCTATACTTTTGGCAGTGATGGCATTGGGGAGGGCCAAGTTGTTTCCGTGTGTATTCGAATTTTACAATTCAGTTTAATACTTTGGTGATTCTGAATATTTCACGATTATTGGTGTTGCGAACTAGGCTGATGTTAAATAGTGGAAGTGGCAATTTGTTCGTACGGTGAGTTATATTTGTAATGCTGATTACTTAATGCCCAAGGTAACTTAGGCAGTTTTAGATATCTGTGGTTGGAGTCGTTTGGTGGAGGTGGCACGGACGACACGGAATGGTTTGAAGGAACTGGGGAGATAAGACTATAAGAGTAGCATTCGTGATCGGCGTCTATTAGATATGACTTAATAGCCATGAAGTTGGCCCATGTGTTTGGTCGTATGACAATATTAGATCTGATCGCTTTACATGTGAACCATTCTGGGCCCACCATGCAAGTTAGGTCTTTGTTGAATGTACTAAAATCGGTTACGTTTGTTAGGACGATATTCGGAAGCTTAACATTACTTTGTTTTGGTGAGGTTTCAACAGATTGTGCGACGAGTTGAGCTTCATTTGTGATGAAGACGTCGTCTTGTTTATCCGTTGCTAAGGCTTGCTTAAAACGATTTGGCGAGACGACAAATTTATTTTTTTTATCCTCATGGTTTGGTGAGTTAGTGAAAGTTGACGATAGAGCTCTCTTTGATGGATTTTCTATCATTTTCTTTTTTTGAATTTTGTTCCTGTTTACAATGACAATTGGTGAGACAGTATTCTCCATTAGAGCGTTTTTAATGACTTAATTATGAATAACTGGTTTGATACGATAAGCATTACGGAACGCACGTGTTATCGTTTTGGCTGTCTGAGCCCGATTAATTACAATATTATTTTATGATATATCCATTTATGATTTATCTATTACAGTGGTATTCAACATTTTTCATTGTCTATGAGTGGGTCTATTAAGTGTTCACATTATTCTGAAGGTTCCCAAAGTACTATATGAAATAATTAAAATAGCACATGGATATAATATGGACCAATATGGGTGATAATAACAGTGACTTAGTACTACTCAGTACTAGAAATAAAACTTCAAATGGTCTCGTGGTGTGTTTCGTTATCGTTTTCATAACGATTACAAATAATATTTTTAATAATTATACAGACTAACATTAATATTGGTTTCCAGTGCTTAGACACGGTTTCCTTTGTAAACTCTTGCAACATCCCAGGAAGCTATAACATAAAATTTGAATACTTCTGATCTATTAAGAAGAAACGAAATTTTTTATATAGTGTATTCATTAAATTAATTTTTTGATTTATAGGTGGATTTTTATTTAGAAAATTTTATTCATTTTTTCTTGAATGGAAATATATTTGAAAAATATTACAATATTATTTTGATTTTGATTCCTACACATTTTTAAAATAAATTAATACTAATAAATACAGATGATATTCTTAATAATTTGTTTTAGTCTTTTCATTCGTTTTTAAGAAAAGTTATACGTTTTTGTCTAAAAATGTAATGGAATAAAAACCACTTTCATAATTCTTATAATTAAGTGTAAAAAATATTCACAAACAATACTGGTAAACAGAGTTTAAAATAAGAATATGAATCTTAAACACGCATCAAAAATATAGGTATAATAGTTGCTTAGTTTTTATATTGTGTATAACTATAAAAATTATAGAAATAATAACGTTAAAAAACCATTATAATAAAATAATGATAATTTTCATGATATTGTAATAGTTATGTATTAAAAATAAAAAAATGAACGTATATAAAAAATAACATTTTAGTATTTCTATGTGAATATAATTAAATTTAAAATGCTGCTAAAAACTTAGTCACGTCTCAAATGAAACAATTAAAATTCAGAAACACTATACTCAAAAAAAAAAAATTTATAATAAAAAAGTTGTTCGTGTCCCGCTTGGTTTTGATAGTCTTATGATATTGTTGCAAATTTGTAGCCAGCTCATAAATCAATAACAACTATGTAGGTACACCCAGACCAGTTGCTATAAAATGCTCAGATTAACACTAAATTATATTATCTTATAATGACATAAAATAAAAAAATAACTTAACCTAGGTATTTATCTATTTTTTATTTTTCATTTTTTCAAAAAATATCGAAATATTTTAGCGTTATAATTATCGTTTTATAGAATTACTTTGTACCTATAGCAATACTTTAGTTTATGCCACCGTTGATGAAACATTATTTGTTAACCTCGAAATTTCACCAAATTTTAATGGTTTTTAATTCTCTGTGGGTCGCCTAACCTACTCGATGATCTGGTGGTGAATATGGTCACCACAGTTAAAACTCCGACGATGGGCTGCGAAAAAAATGAAAGGGTCGAGTGTTGTTTGAGTGTGCTGAGCTAAAATGTTTATTCAATGCGGTACGGGCAACAAGTATATATAATGATGTATACATATATATAATAATAGTTGTATATAGGTGTGCTTGCGTCAATTGGCGCACCACCGTGATATCGACATTTGTTCGAGTCAAGAGAATATAAAACGATAATAACAATGACGAGAAAATTCACAACGATAATAATAACAATAATACCTATAACAAAAGTAATAAATCATTTTTGGCTGTTAAACGTTTTAAATGATTAAACCAGTATTTCAATTCATTAATCAAAACAAAACAACAACAACAAAATAAGAAAAAAATTCCTTAATGAATATTGTGTCCAACGTAATAAATTGTAATAAATCGATATTTTATTATATTTATTGTGTAGCACGTATGTCAGTGCCCAAAACTCGGTCAAATACCTATAATGAATAAAAATACCGTAAGTAACGATTGAACAGGATAAGACACTGCCTGTAAATAATATAATATGCATGTACTAGTATGTATAAATAATAGCTGTATTCGCGCATATCTACACACGGCACGTACAAAAAAAATATATTACATCTCTTTTTTTACAATTTTGTCTGTTGAAAATACTTACACATATGACATATACATATACACAACACACACTCAATTTCAATATTTACGTAATGGCGTAAATTAAATTGTTTCTATGTAATATACATATCATACTGATTGAATGATTTTGTTCATTTCACAAATCCTTTCTTTTTTATGTCATATTTTCCAATCACACGAGACTCATAACTATTGTTAGTGTATTGAACGAAGTTAGCAACGGTTAAAGTTTTCAAGCTTATTGGTATTTCAGTCGATCTTAATGGTGTGACGTAAAACTAAAGTCTTAAAAGAATTAAGAGATTTAAGTTTTGAAGAAGAAAAGTGCTCTGCTGAAAATCATTTTCAAATTTGATTATTATATATGCGGTTTGGTAAATGGTTTGGTTGAAAATTTAATAAACATAATACTATAAATGTTTAACGGAATCCTATATAGTGTTACCAGTGATCTAAACAATCTATGTTTTCGCTTGAAATACTGAAAAACTCAAGGTTAAATGTCAATTTATCAATGTAGATTTCGTTAAAAAAAATTTTTAAAAAATGCGGGAATGTGGGTATCGCTCTGCTGTACATTAGGTGGGTGGGGGAGGGGGGTGGACCTCTGACTAGGGCAGGTTAGATTTGAATGCAATGATAGGTATCATTGTATACGAAAAATGATTCTGAACGGAGATGATTTGTCAGTCTAGGATATATTATAATTATATTGTTTATTATTATATTTGCAGCTATATATTATTTAAATATTGTCATATATTCTATTTTGAAACAAATATTTTGTTTTTCAATTAAGACGAATTTTGCATAAGGCATGGTTAATCAATTTTTCCAAAAACATTGCATGTAGTTATCATAATTCATAATATCTTATATTTTCGATATACATGTACCTGGTTTGAGGATAAATAATCGTTATCATTACGCGATTTCATAAAAATTTTATAAAACTGTTGGAAAATGTTTACTTTTGACCTCTATAACACACCAAGGATATTCACTTTTACATCGGAAACCACCACCAAAGTTTGAAATTGAAGCATTATTTCGACTAGTTATGCTGTACACAGACAAAAAAAAACACACACATCATTGTAATTCTTCTGAAGTATAATCTGCGAACGCTGAACTTAATTTTATAGGAATATAATTATTTAACTTAGATATTTGCAGGGAACAAAACAATTGGATATTTTTTTTTACAAATTTACAAATTGTTAATTATAAGTATAAGTATAACTATTATATAAATTAAGTTTTTCAAACTATGATAAGGTTTGATGTAAACTGATAAAGTTGTATTGTAACTTGTAGGTACAGAAATTGAGGAATGGTAAAGTCATCACATGTTGTGAAGGTGAAGAGTAAAATTCAGTGTATGAAAAACTTTCTTGTTTTTTGGTTCGTTGTACATGAAATGAAAAACACGTTTTCAAATATTTATAATATTCTACATTAAATAATAAACTGTCAAAAATATTATAGATGATGGTGTGAAGTTTTGTTTTTATTAAACAAAACATCATACTGCAGGTTATGTTGCATACGTATAACGTATACGATATTGTATATATTATTATAAATGGTACATAAAAAATTTAGTAATATAAAATGTTTTCACAATATAGGTGTTAAATCTAATTTTATGTTTCATAATAATATAATAGAATAGAACAAAGTAATATAATTACCTATACTCTAAAATATATTTTGTGCCATTATTATTTTTAGGTATAATTAGCCAATATTTAAATTATTAAAACTATTTTCGTTAAGTTCGAACAAATATCTGCCGTGTCATATCGTAATGTTTACCAATACTAACTTTTGTTTTGATCACAAGTCAAGGATAAAAAAGTAAATAAACTGTATTATACATTCATAACTATAAACTTATTTAGAGAGCAATTTTATTTTGAAAATATCCCAAGTGTACTTAAAAATATGGCTGCTATATTAAAAAACCTTTATTACTACGTTTTATAATTTCAAACCTCGGTCGGCACATATAATATACATATCTCAGTTCTGCTTCTGAGTTGTGTATAGGTATACTTATAATAATATAATATTATGTTCAATGTCGTGTGTAATTCCGAAAACATTTAAACGAATTATGTTCCGTACTAACCAGTTAAATTTTCCAACGAAACCCTTGTAATAATTCGTTGACTTTGTTTTTTATGCGTAATTGGATGAACGTTTGTACCATGAATAATATAAATAATTGGATCGAAACCGTATAAATTTCAAATCTATAATGTCCTAATTCTAATTTAATTTTAAAACTGTAGTTATATTGGATACATTACCACCACGATTCTGCAATCCGGGGGGGGGGGTAAAGATATTACTATTTACCATCTTAAACAACGTTGTTTGTTGGAATATTTTTAGGAACAGTGTGATGAATACTCGCCTACAAAATCGTTGGAAGTAGCCGTTAACCAGTGCCTCGACGCCACCAAAGAACTCAGATTGCAGCTGATAGCGACGTGTAAAGAACAATCCCACGATTTACCATTAATAATTAGGACTGGCTATGACCTCGTAACGTGCATACAGACCACGTCTTCCGATGGAGACGTCGATAGCCTTAACAAGTACGGCGATCAATTTGTTGAAGTCGTAGACCAAATCGGTGAGGTAAGTAAAAAAAAAAAATAAAAAATAACGACTACGAATGAAACATTTTAACAAAAATATTATGCCTTTATTTCAGATATGTAAAGTACTGAGGCATATTGCGACTACAGAATCACTTCAGGTGTCTGCGAAACACGCCGAAGTCAATCTACGAGTGTACGCTCCACAAATCGTTACTGCTGCTCAAGCATTAGCTCACTATCCTTGTTCAAAAATCATAAAAGAAAATTTAGAAGGTCGGCAATCGTTATTAATATATTTTACACTTGATCTTAAGCTTTAATCGGTGTTTCAATCATGAATATGATGTGTAATTTGCTTTTATAGTATTTGCGGACATGTGGCAAGCCTTGACTCAAGACGTTTCTACGGTGTGTAAAGAAATTATGGAAAAACAAATACCGGAAAAACAAACATACATGTCACTCCCCAGGCCAGGCGTAAGTTGACATTAAACTTAGAGGTTTTCGTGTATATAATGTTTATTTCAAAGACTGTTAGTTTTTTTTTTTTGTTTTATGACAATATTCGATTCGTTACAGAAACACGGTACAACGACAAAACCGCTGAAGTCAGTGAGACTAGATCTATCGGTAAGACATCATATTAAAACCATGTCGTCGTCGTGGGGATTTTATTTTTATTTACGTTTATTTTGGCTTGTCCTTGCCTCCCGTAGGAACAAGATCAAATCGCCAAGGCTGGTCTGGAAATGAAATTGGCGTCGAGTGAAGTAGACACGGAAGCGGACAGATGGGGCGCTGGAGAGGAAGACGACGCGGCCAACGAGGAAGGCGCCAGCGTGGACGATCGGGGCAATACGACCAAAGCACACGAAGACAACGACATTGTGCGTAGAGCGAAAAACATGTCCGGCATGGCGTTAAGCATGTACGAGTTTACCAAGGGAGACGGTGGGTCGTCGCTGAGGACCACTCAAGATCTGTTCACGCAGGCGGAATATCTGGCCGAGGAAGCAAACAGGCTGTACAAATTGGTCAGACAATTTTCGTACCAGGTAAACAATATTCTGCTGCAATTGGTATAAACGGGCGACGTGATGTGTACCTATACACGACAAAACTGCTCTTTTGAAAATAATTTACATTAAGTCGTGAAAAATATAAATGTAAATGTTTTTCAAATATTATTTGGCCATCATATTATGTCCATATTTGTACTTTAAATTTATATTCAAATAAATATATTTGGTTTTAAATAAATAAATAAATAAATAGGTACCAAATAAAATATAATTTACCGTAGGAACTATAAAAGTTTATATATATATTTATATGTATAAAGTATTGTAAATCATTATTTAGTGGAGTTTATTGAAGTAAAAATGTTTTATCAATTTAATTATCATGAAACATAATGACGGTAAGAACATTATCTGTGTTTGTGTGTGAGTTTTTAACGATAATTAAGTTTTTAAGTGAATCACACAATTTTCACTATATTACTTATACTAATAACTTGCTAAAAAATTATCGTTAACACAGATAATGGTCTTACCACTATGCTATATGAAACTTAACTTTGCATTGCATGAATTTTATTTATCTAAATAATTTAAATTACAAATCCGTCGTTTTCATTTACTTTTATTTTAAGCTCAAACATTTGTTATCAGGTTCCTATGGGTGCAAACAAAAAAGAACTTTTGGAACAGTTGGATCAAGTTCCAACATACGTACAACAGTTGCAATTTACTGTAAAAATGCCTACGGTTGGTAAATCTGCTACATTTTCAAAAGTCGACAGTGTGATTAACGAAACTAAAACGCTAATGAACGTTATATCAAAAGTAGTCACAACCTGTTTTGTATGTGCTACTAAGGTAAGTGCTGTTCTCATAATATTATTAACGAAACAAAATATGAAGGGAAATTATTAAACACCGAATGAGAACCAATCAAAGTTCGATTTTATTTTACACGTAAAAATTAGTGTTTGAAGTATGAAATATTTCAATGTTTTGTGAAATATTGGATTTTTATTAATAATTTCACTATTTGGCCCTACTGCACTAACAATTTTATCTTCCAGCCAATTTAGGAGATAACTATATTACAGTAATTATAATTTATATTATTTCAAGTTCATAAGCAAAAAAACTATGATCTTTATAATATATACTAATATACCTATATAAATATACTGGTTTCCTAAAAATCATGGTTTTAATGTTTCTTTTTAATATTTATTAATTATTATATTTAATATTTTTACTATGTTTTTTGTTATAATTAATTATATAATTACATGTTGATTATTAGTAAGAAAACTATGATCTTATACCTAAGTACTGGCTTCCTATTCAAATAAATGTCATAAAGATTCATGGTCAAGAAAACTCTGATCTGATTTTTAACATATAAGTATACTTATATAACTATATAAGTAACCACGTTCATGGTACATATACAATATACGATACCTACCTATTCCTTATTTATTTTACATTTTCACATCAAATAATAGGTACAGCAAAAAAATACAACATATTATTATACATTGAAACTGAGAAAAAAATGTGTGTATTAATTTATTTAGATTAATTATTTAATATTTTACAAGACAAAACTACAAAAATAATGATAATTGAAATATTTCACACATTTTGAAATATTTCATGAAATTTTCAAACACTAGTAAAAATATGTACCGTCCTCGGATGTTGTATTTTACGTATTTTACATTTATTTCCCTCGTCAAACAGCCAGTAATCAAATAATATCTCGCACATATTTCCGTTTGATATACATATTTTGTTCTCTTGTAACCAAATCATTCATATTTATACTCGTCTTCCATGCAGTCATATCTTGATGTTAAAACATTTTTTTTTTTTTTTAGTACAACTTGGACTTCCAAGGTCTGTCGACCAGAAGCGGTGGCTTCGGCGACCGCGGTGAAGACGGTAGCGGTGCTGGTTCCGGAGGTGAAGGTGGCAAACTGAGTGGAGGATCAGGCTCGGATGGATCCATGTGACAGTTTGGGATGGGGCGGAGGAGCAAAGGGGATGGCCGCCGCACCCGCGTGTCGTTCCTGCTCTTCTGAGCCCGTGCAGCTACACTCGCAGCCAGCACGAAACCCGCAAACTATTCACATGGCTTCCAAATCCCCGCATACAACCAATACTGCTGGAAAATTACTTCCGGTGTTTGGATTACTAAAGTTACCGGATAAGTTTCGCTCAACAAATAAAAGTAGCATAACATAATATATTTACATTGTATTTGTCTATAACGTTAATTCGTCGTCACCACATAAGTGGAGAATGGCTATCATAATATTATATCCGTGACTCGATTGATTTAACGTAATCGCGCCCTACACGTTTTTGTTAACGTTCGACTCGCATCTATAATATATCATTACGTATGTACCGTGTTATTTGTATTATTATTTTTAATATGTTTTATTGACGGCGATTTACCAAACGCTAAACTATCATTTGGGTACACTTCTCTTCCGAGTTCACACGTGTTATAATAATATATTATATTATAAATGTCTCGTAGTATGAGGAGTATGAAATATGAAATTGATCGATTCTACTACATAGGCCATTGAACGACAAGCATTACAATTCTAAAGTATAATGAATACTAAATAAAACGACGCCTTATGATTTAACTGACAATTTAATATATTGTCGTTAATGTTTCGATCAAAGAGCAATATATGCAATATATGTTTATATTATATTATTATAAAAATAATTTTTATTAAATGTTTTGATTTTTAAATCATAATAAAACGATGTCACTATAAAATTTTTATTCAACTTGAACACAATCTTAAGCTTATAGACAATCAGGCGATATAATTTACTAGGACACAGTTAAGAAAGATCTATTTGAAATCAATATTTTAACTACAAAACATAATATACACAAATATATAATATATGAGTAATAACACGGTGTTCATTAGGATGTCTTTTACGGTGGACTCAACCTGACTTGCTCATATTGAGTACCTATAATTTGATTTGTTTTGATATTTACCTACTTGTACATAAAACCCTATTGACTGTACAATTTTAACCTGAATTTTGATATCATTCGGCTTTAAGTCATAATAAATTAACCGCGATATAGATGTGTTCTCAATAATTAGTGATTATTAATTATATTACCACACATACTATACGGTTTTATTTGCATTGGACATCTGTCTCCAAATATTGAAAACCATTCAATAACAATTCAAATAATGTTTTGATTATTTTAAACAATGTGAAGATTATGAAAATTTTAATATTTTTTTCTGAGATGTCAAGACTGTGTCTTCCACTCAAAAAAAAATTGTTTTCATGTCAAAAAAATTCAAAGTAGAATATTAAGCTATGTGTCTTCCCCAAATTGTGTTCCATTGCCCTATAACTTCCCGTGTGTTTTAACTTATTAGATTTAACGATCTCTGAAAAAAATTAGTTGTTGTTCAATATTTTATTATGAATTAATTATTTTAATACAATTTTGAATAATTATGGCATCCTAATTAAATGCCAAATTTTAAAAATTCGTATATCTTTTTTGGCTTAAACGTTTTTTTTTTTTTTTTAATGATCTTTAAAAGTGATTTTGTAAATACATATATTAGACTGTGCCAAATTTTTAACATCGTTTGATCAATTTTAAATAATTTGTTTACCGTGTTATTTTTATGTAAATTTATCAAAATACAATTTGTTGTTAAGAGTGAACAATTTGAATTTCTACAACGTTCGTCGTTATCGTATTACTATAATAACAACGTCCATGTTAATAGACACTACGCATAACAATAGCTAATGAAAAAAATACCGTTTGCTTTGAACTGATGTCCAATTAACCGTGTACATAAAACTGTTGAACGAATTACATACTGAGCCATATTTATTTCTTAAAGTATAAACTTTACATTAAATATGTTCATTTTTTTTTTTTTTTTTAACAAATAAAAGCATAAATTAATGCAACCGAAAATTATTCATCTTTTTAAGATCAATAATATTTTCTTTTTTGTAATCGATTGTTTTGTGAGATAAATAAATACTTATTCATTTATTATAATACACGTTATTAGGGGCTTTTATTTATACGTTTGTTTGATTTTATAATACTATAATTGAATTCATATTTTTTTTTTTAAATAAATCTAAAATATGTTATGCAAAATGATAAAATTTATCAAAATAAAAATAAAAACCTAGTTCAGTATAAGAATGGTTTTGTAATATTTTTTGTTTTTGTGAACAATCATGAATCCATTAACACAATGATCAAACTTAAAATAATGCAAGTGTTTACATAAAATAATCTTTACACATGAACTTGAATGTTTTAAATTTTCTTGTACATCTTGTAAGTGAATGATTATTTAAAACATTTAAAATACATGATCTCGTTTAATCAAGTGATTATATAAAGTTTTCAAAAATTTAAGTTTACTCATGATTAAATATTTCATAATTAATTATAGTTTTCTGTAACTATCTGACAATTTGTATTTTAGCACCTACGCAATATGTTAAATGATTCTGTTTGATCTTTTATAAATTTCCTAAATCCCGATAAAAAAATTAAAACAAATGAATGATCGCCGTAAGGCTTAAATGACGACATTAAACAAATTCTATATGATTAGCTACTTTTTTTAGATATATATTTTAATAATTACCTACCTATTTAATTTTGTTAAGATTATTAATTCAGTTTGAAAAAGTGTAACTCGATTTATAATTTATGTTTTTAACTCTACATTAGAACGATTAACAGATAAAAAATAATATTTTAAAATGAAGAGAAAAATGCATCTATTTTTTTTTCATGCATGATCAATTATATTTAATTTAAAATAAAAATGAATGCTGGTTATGATGGTTACAAGTCACAATGAGTTTTTACAACTGCCAATTAAAACGGATAATAGATTCACTTTTTCTTGATTAAAGCCTCTCTTATACATAAAATATCAACGCAGTAGTAAAATTAAATTCGTTAAATTGTTGAAAACATAGTTTTATTTTTTATATTCATTAAAAATGCATTTTAACTATGGTTAGATTATATTACATAGATTTTTTAAAATATATTGTACAAAGTTATATAGTTATTTATTATTTTATTTGTTTTATTTCTGTAAAAATGTGTTGTTAAATATTATTATTTTAGATTGCATTTCTAGTAATTAAGAGTTATGAATAAATACTTTTTTTTGTATCATCACTTACTTAAAATATAATTTTTAGACAAAAGCTTGTCAAATGGTAAAAATACATATATTTTTTTTTTTTAACAAATGATTTAAAACCTTAATCAGAAAAATTATAGACATTAGTGTTATTTTCACTCATAAATACAATAGTTCGATTTAGTGACGTAGTGTGCTTTACTTAAGCATATTTTGGTAACAGACAATCTTTTGATGAATTTTTTTTTATTTAATTAACCCTTAGTCGTTGTTGGATTACAACCAACGATTTAATTGTTTTTTCAAGTTGAAATTTGAACTTGTTTTTATAGCTAAAAATATAAGTATTTTTTTATCGTGTTGAATGTCGAATGACGCCAAAAGCCCTTTATTATACAAAATATAAACGATTACTCACTCTGTACATCTGATATTAGTGTGTTATTTGTTGAATGTTAATTAAGATTATTTAAATATATATAACACACACACACACACACACACCTATATAATATGTTTTATATTATAAAAATATATACATATTATACGTATTTACTACATTATATAAATGATATTAAGTGTGTATTGTATTTTAGACAAGTCTAAAATTTAACATAAACTGTATACATTTGAGGTACCATTGTAAAGCATCGGTGATTTTGTTTTTATTTATTAATTACTATAAATAGAACGCGTTTTTTGTCCGAATAATGTTTTTGACTTTGTATTTCGTCATTTTTTCGAATTGTTTTTTTATATGCATGTAAAAAAATATATTTGTAAATGTTTTATTGTACATCTTCGTTACAAAACACTTGAATAATAAATACAATTAAAAATAACTATCATTTATTTAAACCTCTGCAAACCAATAGAAGAAAAGTTGTCTTTGTTAGTTTCAGATTTTATATGGTTTATTTATTTTTTAACAGCAAATAATGTTATTAGCACAACAACGATAACATAAAAATATAGTATATAGAATAATAAAATAGTACCTTTTTACATACTTGAGTTACGTATGTAATAGAAGTAACATGATACATTTTTGAGAATAATTGTCAAATTTTTAAAATTCATAAGTATATATCACAGTTCATTTAATACAATTTTCAATATATAAAATAAATTAACAAAATCACAGTATATAAATATATAGTAAATTTAAGTATAAGTTTTGAATAAAACATGGTTATTTAAAGCACGTATATAATTTAACAAGTATTTTAAAGGCGACTTCATGTTAGATTTAATTATAATGGTTATTATAAATTATAATAATTTATTAATTAAAAGCTAAAAACACTAGACACATTTTTGTCTCGAAGAAAATAAAAATCGACAGATACATTTATGCAATATTATTGTTATGTCGGAGAAACATCAGACGATAATATTTTTTTTCTATAATTATAATATAATATAATAAATTTATAATAAATTACATGTTTAAATTCTGTATTTATCAGAATATATTGTGTGGGTATACTTTTATTTTTACTTATGAAAACGATAAAATGTACTTTTATCCACAACTTTTGATACCGATATTTTGATTTTTTTTTTATATGTCATTCTAATAAAAAACTACAGCAAGCTTATTAGTTTTTTACTGGATAAATACCATGGTACATTTAGAATTGTAAAACACTACAATCTTTAATATTTCTAATATTTCTCCTATTACTAAAATGTATCCGTTGTAATTTTTTTCCACAAGTTTATTAACTGATTCTAGACAAAAATCGATCTAGTGATTTTTACAATATATATTTTATCATAAGTTTATAATTTATAATATTTAAAGAGATATAACCCTTTAATATAATAACAATCAAATGGTTTATATTATTTTATGTTGTTTGAATTTAAAATTAAAAATATATTAGTAAAACATAGTTCAAGCTATTCTTAATTATAAACGTCGAATATTTTAGTCCTGAGCTGGTTTCATTTCTTTTCTAAAACAAAATATATACAATTTTTAGTATTTATCACACCAGAAATTAATTAATTATTAACGATCAAATCGCAATTTATATGCACATTAATATAATTATAATGTAAAATAGTTAATATATTTTTAATAATTGCTTCAATTATATGCAAATATTGGTTGTACCTACTAGATTATGATTGCTGATCAATAAAAAATGTATTTGGACAATTAAGCATATTATGTAATAAGAAATAGAGTTATAGAATCATAACAATAGTCTTTAGAAGTATAAAGGTAGCATTTATTTTTTAGTTGATGTCTTAAAAAAAATTAAATTAAAAAATTAAACAAAATTTACCTATATGAAAATTATATTCAACATATTATTATAATTTACTAATATAAGGAATGGAAAAACTGTGAATCAATTCACAATTATATTTTACGAATGGGAGAACGAACAATATACAAAAAGATAATATTTATTACCTAGCATTTAAGTAGGTAAGTGATGTACTATTTTATCGATCTTACTAAAGTAAATTAACACGATTTAAGTATTTACCTAGACAATTTATTTCCGATCTCTGTCCGGTGTAGTTGACTTATAGAATTTGTGTGTTTTTGTATCCCGAGTGTGTTTAAAAGGCGCTTGATTTCTTTCAATTAACGGAACAGGGCATGGGCCGCTCACTCTCGGTTTATATTCGTTTCTGTAATGACTAATAGTTGATTCCATTGACGAATCGCCGAGACTGATATATGACCTGTTCGTAGATGATCTCGACACCCTATCTTGTCGGTGCATAGCACTAATACTGTTCCGATTGTCTGGAGGTGATACCACAAATGTCGAGTCCAACGTATTGATGCTCTTTCTTTGGGCCGCAGCTGCCGAAGAAGTGGTATGGGGCGCTTCGATATGCGTCACATCTCCTTTGCGGTGCAACACCGAATTGCTTAGATCGGTGTTGGAACTTATTACGGACTTACGGTGATGAGATTGGTCACTGTGTGTTTTCCTATCGAAAATGGATGTATCGATGTTCAACACGTTGGAACTAGTGCTGTGCAAAGACTTCCTGTACGTTGCGGTGGAATAACTTTTTACTTCACTGCCGTGTGAGCGATTTGTAGACTGCTCGGATTTTTGTTGCGATTTAGAATGATCCCGATTGTATTCATTCAGATTTTGACTATTGGTCTCATACCTGTTGTTTCTGTTTAATTGTTCATTCGATAAAGATGACTTGCTTGAATGCAAACCCGAAGAATAATCACGGCTCATCGAGTTGTTCTCATTGGTATTACCACTAACAAATGATTGTCTACCTACTTCGGTTTTGAAAATTTTACTCATTTGATTATTTGAAGAATGCTCAGAACGCTGCTCTGTAGATAACGTTTTTCGATGATTTGTAGATTTTTCGTCAGACAGACTTATAACAAAACTTTCAGGCCGTCGAATTTGGTCACTGTTTTTCAAATTACTAGTGGTAATGCTCTGTTTATAGTTTTGACCACTGATTTCGTTGGTATGTTTTTGACTAGACTGACTAATGTTTTGAAGAGTTCTTTGCTGTGAAGAATAATTTTTACAATCGTTATCATTCAGATGCCCGTGTCTGTGTTGTGTAGTTTGTACTCTGTCAACAAGGTTATCATTTTGTAGTCTATCAAGATTTGACTGTCTTCTGGATTCTTGAGACTGCCGTGAAGAGTAAATATGTTGTTCATTTGTTTGACCATGCCACTGATTTGAACTGCTGACATTTTGTGAAGACATCTGGTTATGATGATTTGATGAATGTTGACGAGTTATATTATCTGAATATCTTTGATCGTTGATCTGGTTTAATTGTTGCTTCGATGATGATAAATTTTTAGTACTGCTTAAATCTGTTGCGGATCCTTTTAAATAATCTCTCTTTTGAGAAGTCTCCCATTTTTTTCTTTCCACATGTTGTTCAGATTTTAAGGTTTTTTGGAACGTAGAATTAGATGATTGTTTCACAACTCGATTTTCAATGTTTTGTGATTCGGCTGATTGTCTTAGTTCTCCTTCAAATTGTGATTGTCCATATTTGACACTAATTTTTTCATTTGTATTTGAATCTTTAGCATAATCTCCCAAAGAAATTTGAGATTCAATATGCTTTCTAGTGTTCGTATTATTCTGCTGATGTTTGTTGATTGAAGAAAAGTTTTCAGTATTTGAAGAGGAATGCGATTTTTCAGTTTGATTTATTCGTTTGTGGTCGCTTACAGTTTGATTATTTTCAATTATTTTTTGAGTATATCCAGAATCTAATAACTTTTGATCGGAATGTATGTTTTGGTTGGTAAAGTTCATTGTTCCTTCAACTTTTAAATTATCCTCATGTTTCCTGATTATAGCTTGCTCAACCTTTCGAACTGTATAAGTTCGATCTCTTTTTTCAAATTCTCCTTCCATCCGTAAATTGTCTTGAGGCTTATAAGCAAGAGTCCGCTCACCTACAATAACTTTTCGTACGACTCGTTTTTCAAAATCACCTTCTGATTTTAAGTTATCAGGGTGCCTTATTTGTTTTGGACGTTCACTTGGTCCATAACTCTGTTGAGATGGTCTATCAAATGTACCTTCTGTTTTTAAATTATCTTTAGGTTTTACAATAGGCGCTCTGTCACCAGGACCAACTTTTTGATGTATACGTTTTTCAAATTCACCTTCTGGTCTTAAATTATCTGGATGTCTAATTTGTTTTGGTCGTTCACCAGACGTGTATTTATCTGGAGATGGCCTATCAAATTCACCTTCAGGTTTGAGATTATCTGGATGCCTGATTTGTTTTGGTCGTTCACCTGGTCTATAATTATCTGAAGATGGTCTATCAAATTCACCTTCCGGTTTGAGATTATCTGGATGCCTGATTTGTTTTGGTCGTTCACCTGGTATATAATTATCTGAAGATGGTCTATCAAATGCACCTTCCGGTCTTAAGTTATCAGGATGTCTAATTTGTTTTGGTCGTTCACCAGATTTGTATTTATCTGGAGATGGCCTATCAAATTCACCTTCAGGTTTGAGATTATCTGGATGCCTGATTTGTTTTGGTCGTTCACCTGGTCTATAATTATCTGAAGATGGTCTATCAAATTCACCTTCCGGTTTGAGATTATCTGGATGCCTGATTTGTTTTGGTCGTTCACCTGGTATATAATTATCTGAAGATGGTCTATCAAATGCACCTTCCGGTCTTAAGTTATCAGGATGTCTAATTTGTTTTGGTCGTTCACCATATGTGTATTTATCTGGGGATGGTCTATCGAATTCACCTTCCGGTTTGAGATTGTCTTTAGGTTTAACAATAGGAGCTCTATCACTAGGTCCAATAATATGATGAGAGCGTTTTTCAAATTCACCTTCAAGTTTTAAATTATCAGGATGCCGTATTTGATTAGGTCTTTCAGCAGAAACAAAAGACACTTGTTCACGTTTCACAAATTTACCTTCCATTCTCAGATTGTCTTCATGTTTTATAACTGAAGATACTTTATTTACAACGTGTTTACTATAATCATTTCTTGAGCGCATATCAATAAACTCACCTTCAATTTTTAAATTGTCTTCTCTGTGAACAATTTCGGAACGCTCACCTCTAGTTGCTGAATAATCAGTTCGTTTAGAACTGTCCATAAATTCACCTTCAACTTTTAAGTTATCCTCATGTTTAACTATTTCAGAACGAATAGCAGTTTTATGCGTAAAGTCATCTTTCTTAAAAATAGAATGTTGACCAGACATCTTCAAATTGTCTTCGTGGATGTGTATAACGGCTCTTTCACCAACAGATACTTCAGATATATTTTTAACATATGATGTATCTAATACACCTTCTGGATATAAATTATCTTTAGGTTTTACAATAGGAGCTCTATCACCTGGACCCACTACTTGTTGAATACGTTTCTCAAAATCACCTTCTAGAACCAAATTATCCTTAGGTTTAACAATTGGAGCTCGATCACCTGGCCCAATTTTCTGAGGCGTACGTTTTTCAAATTCACCCTCTGGTTTCAAATTATCACTTGGTTTAAATGGAGAAGGTCGTTCACTAGGCTTAAATTGTTCATGAACAGGGCGGTCAAAATCTCCTTCAGGTTTAAGATTATCAGAAGGTCTAAATTGTTTAGGTCTTTCAGATGGTGAGTATTCTGGATGCTCGGGACGTTCAAAACCACCTTCTGGAAACAGATTGTCTTGTGGTTTGACTTGCTTAGGTCTTTCGGATGGTTGATATGCATCAGGTTTAGGTCGTTGGAATTCACCTTCTGGATATAAATTGTCTTTTGGTTTAACAATTGGAGCTCGATCACCAGGTCCAACTTTCTGTGGTGTACGTTTTTCAAATTCACCTTCAGGTTTCAAATTATCAGTTGGTTTAAATGGAGTAGGTCGCTCACTTGGTTTGAACTTTTCATAAACTGGACGTTCAAAATCTCCTTCTGGTTTAAGGTTGTCTGTAGGCTTAAATTGCTTAGGTCTCTCAGATGGTGAATATTCAGGTAATTCTGGACGTTCAAAACTGCCTTCCGGAAACAGATTGTCTTGTGGCTTGACTTGCTTAGGTCTTTCGGATGGTTGGAATTCGTCGGGTTTTGGTCGTTGGAATTCACCTTCTGGGTATAAATTGTCTTTTGGTTTAACAATTGGAGCTCGATCACCAGGTCCAACTTTCTGTGGTGTACGTTTTTCAAATTCACCTTCAGGTTTCAAATTATCAGTTGGTTTAAATGGAGTAGGTCGCTCACTTGGTTTGAACTTTTCATAAACTGGACGTTCAAAATCTCCTTCTGGTTTAAGGTTGTCTGTTGGCTTAAATTGTTTTGGTCTTTCAGACGGAGAGTACTCTGGATATTCGGGGCGTTCAAAACTACCTTCTGGAAATAGATTATCTTGTGGCTTGACTTGCTTAGGTCTTTCGGACGGATAAAATTCATCGGGTTTAGGACGTTGGAATTCACCTTCTGGATATAAATTGTCTTTGGGCTTAACAATTGGAGCTCGATCACCAGGCCCAATTTTCTGAGGAATACGCTTCTCAAATTCTCCTTCAGGTTTTAAGTTATCCGTTGGTTTAAACGGTGTAGGACGTTCACTTGATTTGAACTTTTCATAAACGGGTCTTTCAAAATCACCTTCTGGTTTGAGATTATCTACAGGCTTGAATTGTTTAGGCCTCTCAGATGCTGAATATTCGGGATAATCTGGACGATCAAAACTGCCTTCTGGAAACAGATTGTCTTGTGGCTTGACTTGCTTTGGTCTTTCGGACGGCTGAAATTCATCGGGTTTTGGTCGTTGGAATTCACCTTCTGGATAAAGATTATCTTTTGGTTTAACCATTGGAGCTCGATCACCAGGCCCAACTTTCTGAGGCGTACGCTTTTCGAATTCTCCTTCAGGTTTCAAATTATCAGTTGGTTTAAATGGAGTAGGTCGCTCACTTGGTTTGAACTTTTCATAAACTGGACGTTCAAAATCTCCTTCTGGTTTAAGGTTGTCTGTTGGCTTAAATTGTTTCGGTCTCTCGGATGGTGAGTATTCTGGATACTCAGGACGTTCGAAATTTCCTTCTGGGAACAAATTATCTTGAGGTTTTACTTGCTTAACTCGTTCAGCTGGTTTGAATTCATCTGGTTTCTTTCTTTCAAATTCTCCTTCGGGTTTCAGATTATCTGTTGGCTTATATGCGGCTGGGCGTTCACTTGGCCTAAACTTTTCATATGTTGGACGTTCAAAATCTCCCTCAGGTTTAAGATTATCAGACGGTTTGAATTGTTTTGGTCTTTCAGATGGTAAATACTCTGGATGCTCTGGTCTTTGAAATTCACCTTCGGGAAACAAGTTGTCCTTGGGCTTAACAACTGGAGCCCGATCTCCTGGACCAACTTTCTGTGGTGTACGTTTTTCAAATTCACCTTCAGGTTTCAAATTATCAGTTGGTTTAAATGGAGTAGGACGCTCACTTGGTTTGAATTTTTCATATACTGGACGTTCAAAATCTCCTTCCGGTTTAAGATTGTCTGTAGGCTTAAATTGCATAGGTCTCTCAGATGGTGAATATTCAGGTAATTCTGGACGTTCAAAACTACCTTCCGGAAACAGATTATCTTGTGGTTTGACTTGTTTTACTCGTTCGGCTGGTTTGAATTCATCTGGCTTTCTTCTTTCAAATTCACCTTCAGGTTTTAGATTATCTGAAGGTTTATAAGCTTCTGGACGTTCACTTGGCCTATACTTTTCAAGTATTGGACGTTCAAACTCTCCCTCTGGTTTAAGATTATCATTAGGCTTAAATTGTTTCGGTCTCTCAGATGGTGAGTATTCTGGATACTCGGGACGTTCGAAATTTCCTTCAGGAAATAGATTATCTTGTGGTTTGACTTGTTTTACTCGTTCAGCTGGTATGAATTCATCTGGTTTCTTTCTTTCAAATTCTCCTTCGGGTTTCAGATTATCTGATGGCTTATATGCGGCTGGGCGTTCACTTGGCCTAAACTTTTCATATGTTGGACGTTCAAAATCTCCCTCAGGTTTAAGATTATCAGAAGGTTTGAATTGTTTTGGTCTTTCAGATGGTAAATACTCTGGATGCTCTGGTCTTTGAAATTCACCTTCGGGAAACAAGTTGTCCTTGGGCTTAACAACTGGAGCCCGATCTCCTGGACCAACTTTCTGTGGTGTACGTTTTTCAAATTCGCCTTCAGGTTTCAAATTGTCAGTTGGTTTAAATGGAGTAGGTCGCTCACTTGGTTTGAATTTTTCATAAACTGGACGTTCAAAATCTCCTTCCGGTTTAAGATTGTCTGTAGGCTTAAATTGCTTAGGTCTCTCAGATGGTGAATATTCAGGTAATTCTGGACGTTCAAAACTGCCTTCCGGAAACAGATTGTCTTGTGGCTTGACTTGCTTAGGTCTTTCGGATGGTAGGAATTCGTCGGGTTTTGGTCGTTGGAATTCACCTTCTGGGTATAAATTGTCTTTTGGTTTAACAATTGGGGCTCGATCACCAGGTCCAACTTTCTGTGGTGTACGTTTTTCAAATTCACCTTCCGGTTTCAAATTATCAGTTGGTTTAAATGGAGTAGGACGCTCACTTGGTTTGAACTTTTCATAAACTGGACGTTCAAAATCTCCTTCTGGTTTAAGATTATCAGTTGGCTTAAATTGCTTAGGTCTTTCAGACGGAGAATATTCAGGATATTCAGGGCGTTCAAAACTACCTTCCGGAAACAGATTATCTTGTGGTTTAATTTGTTTTGGTCTTTCGGATGGTTGGAATTCGTCGGGTTTTGGTCGTTGGAATTCACCTTCTGGATATAGATTGTCTTTAGGTTTAACAATTGGAGCTCGATCACCAGGTCCAACTTTCTGAGGAGTTCGCTTTTCAAATTCACCTTCAGGTTTCAAATTATCAGTTGGTTTAAATGGAGTAGGTCGCTCACTTGGTTTGAACTTTTCATAAACAGGACGTTCAAAATCTCCTTCTGGTTTAAGATTGTCAGTTGGCTTAAATTGCTTAGGTCTTTCAGACGGAGAATATTCAGGATATTCAGGGCGTTCAAAACTACCTTCCGGAAACAGATTATCTTGTGGTTTAATTTGTTTTGGTCTTTCGGATGGTTGGAATTCGTCGGGTTTTGGTCGTTGGAATTCACCTTCTGGATATAGATTGTCTTTGGGTTTTACAATTGGAGCTCGATCACCAGGTCCAACTTTCTGAGGAGTACGTTTTTCAAATTCACCTTCAGGTTTCAAATTATCAGATGGCTTAAATGGAGTAGGTCGCTCACTTGGTTTGAACTTTTCATAAACTGGACGTTCAAAATCTCCTTCTGGTTTAAGATTGTCAGTTGGCTTAAATTGCTTAGGTCTTTCAGACGGAGAATATTCTGGATATTCAGGGCGTTCAAAACTACCTTCCGGAAACAGATTATCTTGTGGTTTGATTTGTTTTGGTCTTTCGGATGGTTGGAATTCATTGGGTGTTGGTCGTTGGAATTCACCTTCTGGATATAAATTGTCTTTGGGTTTAACAATTGGTGCACGATCACCTGGGCCAACTTCCTGTGGTGTACGCTTTTCAAATTCACCTTCTGGTTTTAGGTTGTCTGATGGTTTAAATGGAGTAGGTCGCTCACTTGGTTTGAACTTTTCATAAACTGGACGTTCAAAATCTCCTTCTGGTTTAAGGTTGTCTGTTGGCTTAAATTGTTTCGGTCTCTCGGATGGTGAGTATTCTGGATACTCAGGACGTTCGAAATTTCCTTCTGGGAACAAATTATCTTGAGGTTTTACTTGCTTAACTCGTTCAGCTGGTTTGAATTCATCTGGCTTCCTTCTTTCAAATTCGCCTTCAGGTTTTAGATTATCTGAAGGTTTATAAGCTTCTGGACGTTCACTTGGCCTATACTTTTCATGTATTGGACGTTCAAAGTCTCCCTCAGGTTTAAGGTTATCAATAGGCTTAAATTGTTTTGGTCTGTCAGATGGTGAGTATTCTGGATGCTCTGGTCTTTGAAATTCACCTTCAGGAAACAAGTTGTCCTTGGGCTTAACAACTGGAGCCCGATCTCCTGGACCAACTTTCTGTGGTGTACGTTTTTCAAATTCGCCTTCAGGTTTCAGATTATCAGTTGGTTTAAATGGAGTAGGTCGCTCACTAGGTTTAAATTTCTCATATACAGGCCGTTCAAAATCTCCCTCGGGTTTCAGATTATCATTTGGTCTGAATTGTTTCGGTCTCTCAGATGGTGAGTATTCTGGATACTCAGGACGTTCGAAATTTCCTTCTGGGAACAAATTATCTTGAGGTTTTACTTGCTTAACTCGTTCAGCTGGTTTGAATTCATCTGGTTTCTTTCTTTCAAATTCTCCTTCGGGTTTCAGATTATCTGTTGGCTTATATGCGGCTGGGCGTTCACTTGGCCTAAACTTTTCATATGTTGGACGTTCAAAATCTCCCTCAGGTTTAAGATTATCAGACGGTTTGAATTGTTTTGGTCTTTCAGATGGTAAATACTCTGGATGCTCTGGTCTTTGAAATTCACCTTCGGGAAACAAGTTGTCCTTGGGCTTAACAACTGGAGCCCGATCTCCTGGACCAACTTTCTGTGGTGTACGTTTTTCAAATTCACCTTCAGGTTTCAAATTATCAGTTGGTTTAAATGGAGTAGGACGCTCACTTGGTTTGAATTTTTCATATACTGGACGTTCAAAATCTCCTTCCGGTTTAAGATTGTCTGTAGGCTTAAATTGCTTAGGTCTCTCAGATGGTGAATATTCAGGTAATTCTGGACGTTCAAAACTACCTTCCGGAAACAGATTGTCTTGTGGTTTGACTTGCTTAGGTCTTTCGGATGGTTTGAATTCGTCAGGTTTTGGTCGTTGGAATTCACCTTCTGGGTATAAATTGTCTTTTGGTTTAATAATTGGAGCTCGATCACCAGGCCCAACTTTTTGTGGTGTACGTTTTTCAAATTTACCTTCAGGTTTCAAATTATCAGTTGGTTTAAATGGAGTAGGTCGCTCACTTGGTTTGAACTTTTCATAAACCGGACGTTCAAAATCTCCTTCCGGTTTAAGATTGTCTGTAGGCTTAAATTGCTTAGGCCTTTCAGATGGTGAATATTCAGGTAATGCTGGACGTTCAAAACTACCTTCTGGAAACAGATTGTCTTGTGGTTTGACTTGCTTAGGTCTTTCGGATGGTTGGAATTCGTCAGGTTTTGGTCGTTGGAAGTCGCCTTCTGGATATAAGTTATCTTTTGGCTTAACAATTGGAGCTCGATCGCCAGGCCCAACTTTCTGTGGTGTACGTTTTTCAAATTCGCCTTCAGGTTTCAAATTATCAGTTGGTTTAAATGGAGTAGGTCGCTCACTTGGTTTGAACTTTTCATAAACTGGACGTTCAAAATCTCCTTCTGGTTTAAGATTGTCAGTTGGCTTAAATTGTTTAGGTCTTTCAGACGGAGAGTACTCTGGATATTCGGGGCGTTCAAAACTACCTTCCGGAAATAAATTATCTTGTGGTTTGATTTGTTTTGGTCTTTCGGATGGTTGGAATTCATTGGGTGCTGGTCGTTGGAATTCACCTTCTGGATATAAATTATCTTTAGGTTTAACAATTGGAGCTCGATCACCAGGTCCAACTTTCTGAGGAGTTCGCTTTTCAAATTCACCTTCAGGTTTCAAATTATCAGTTGGTTTAAATGGAGTAGGTCGCTCACTTGGTTTGAACTTTTCATAAACTGGACGTTCAAAATCTCCTTCTGGTTTAAGATTGTCAGTTGGCTTAAATTGCTTAGGTCTTTCAGACGGAGAATATTCAGGATATTCGGGGCGTTCAAAATTACCTTCCGGAAACAAGTTGTCTTGTGGTTTGACTTGTTTAGGTCTTTCGGATGGTTTGAATTCTTCAGGTTCAGGTCGTTGGAATTCACCTTCTGGGTGTAAATTGTCTTTTGGCTTTACAATTGGTGCACGATCACCTGTTCCGACCTTCTGTGGTATACGTTTTTCAAATTCACCTTCAGGTTTCAAATTATCACTTGGTTTAAATGGAGTAGGACGCTCACTTGTTTCATACTTTTTATTTTTGGGTCGTTCAAAGTCTCCTTCTGGTTTTAAATTATCACTTGGTTTAAATGGTGATGGCCTTTCACTGGGCTTGTACCTTTCTTCTATTGGTCTTTCAAAATCTCCTTCTGGTTTAAGATTATCTTGTGGTTTTATTTGTTTTGGCCTTTCTCCTGTTTTATAATCTTTTTGTTTCGGACGTTCAAACTTTCCTTCCGGTTTTAAGTTGTCTGTGGGTTTTATTTGTTTAGGTCTCTCAGATGGCTTATACTTTTCTTTTTGTGGTCTATCAAATTCACCTTCCGGTTTTAAGTTGTCTTTTGGTTTTTTTTGTATTAGTCTCTCTGTCTGTACATTTTTAAATTGTTCCTTAGAATGTGTTCTGTCATCAAATTTTCCTTCAATAGTTAAATTATCCTCTTGTTTTTTCATGATATTTCGCATATTAGTTTCGTTATGATGTTTGAAAACTTCTGAAGTAGTAGTTTGGAAGTATATTTCTCCATCTTGCTTAGTCCACGTACGTCGCCTAACCGGTTTTTCTAACTCAACTGTTTTCGCTGAATAATCAGCCATTCGAGACGTTTCAAAAGACATTTCTCCTTCACATATTAAATTGTCTGTTCGTTTTTTTATGATCTCTGTTTTTTGCATATCATGTCGTTGGTATGATTCTTGAGACGACGTATTTGAATAAAATTCTCCTGTTGTTATATTTAATGTATCTGTTTTTTTTTTTCCTTTTTCACTTCGGATAACCGGGCGCTCAGGGTAATCTTCTATATTTTTTGGTATTACCTTTAAAAATATAATATTATACTTTAAATTATTTTGAAAAATATAGTTTTGATTCATTATTTAATTTTACCAAAATATCTCCTTCCAGTTTCGTCCATGTATTTCTACGTATCATTTTTGGTCGTTCAGTGGTTTCTCCTGTAAACTCCATTCTTTGTGTGGTGATATCTATAAAATTAAATTACATACATATTATTGCTTTGAATGTTTTAATAATACATTTTTTGTACTTTTAATTATTTTTATATTTGCTCTGTTTTATATACTTAATCTGAAATACATTATTATTATTATATATAAATCTATTTAACCTGTTATTTTGAAGTATTAGGAATATTATCATTATAGCTGTTCGTGTCAAAACTTATTTTAAACATAAATATTAATTAATTTCAGTGTTTTTATTTTATCGTAGTATTACGATAGAACAGGTATTTTCTTTATTATATTATTTGCTTTTATTACCTACTGTTATTTTTAAATATTTAATTATATGATCTCAATTTGTGCCATAGTATTAATATAACATAGTATTTTTATAATATTTATTAAATTATAAGTTTGTACATTTCTTCATTATTTTAATTTCACAAAACTCGGTAGGTATCTAAGCAATAATAATTTAAAAAATGAAATATTAATGGAGACGAAGGAAAATAAGGTAAAAGAAAGAAGGAAAAGAAGAAGAGATATTACATAATATTTGCTTTGGATTATAAATTTTTTTAATTATAGATCATATATATATATATATATATATATATATGTCCAGAATTTAGAGTTTTTGAATACTTACTAGATAAAGTATAATTTTTTTTATGATTTAATTTTAAATTCTTAAGCATAGAATAATATTTAATATAGTTATTTATTAATATTATTCATACACAACATATTATTAATAAATTAAAATAGGCATAACTAATTAAATATGTAAATCAATTTTTATTTTTTGCTTTTTAATTATTCTTTCCTATTTATTATTGAGGTTCATGTTTATTTACTATTTTTGATATAAACTATGATTAATTATTTAATTAACCTGTAAATTCTCCACCAATTACAAGTTGGTCTTCATGTCTTCGGATATCAGCTCTTTCTCCTTTTACGATTTTTGTTACTGTTCTTTCTCCATAGAATTCACCTTCTGGATATAAATTATCAACAGGTTTTTTAATTGGTGCTCTCTCTCCTCTTTTTGGTTCTTGGAGCTGTTCTGGTCTATCAAAATCTCCTTCTGGTTTTAAATTATCGGGATGTTTTACAATGGGCGCTCGATCGCCAGGTGCATATTTATCAGGTTTGGGCCTATCAAAGTCTCCTTCAGGCTTAAGGTTATCCGGATGCTTAACTATCGGTGCTCGATCACCTGGTCCATATTTTGATGGTACAGGCCTATCAAATTCACCTTCTGGTCGTAAATTGTCTATTGGCCTAATTGGTTTTTGTCGATCTGCAGGTTGTACTTTGGTGGGTTTTGGTCGCTCGAAATCACCTTCTGGTTTCAAATTATCTGGATGTTTGACAATTGGTGCTCTCTCGCCAGGCCCGTACTTCGATGGTTGTGGTCTTTCAAAGTCACCCTCTGGCTTCAAATTATCGTTAGGTTTTATTGGTTTCGGTCGTTCTGCGAGTGTTACTTTTTCACGAGTAGGTCTTTCAAAATCACCTTCCGGTTTTAAATTGTCCGGGTGTTTGACAATTGGGGCTCTCTCACCGGGCCCGTACTTCAATGGTTGTGGTCTTTCGAAGTCACCTTCTGGTATCAAATTATCACTAGGTTTTATTGGTTTCGGTCGTTCTGCTGGTGTCACTTTTTCACGAGTTGGTCTTTCAAAATCACCTTCAGGTTTTAGGTTATCTTTAGGCTTACGCGATAAATAACGATCGCCAGGAAGTCCCGTATACTCTTGTTTTCTCTGTGGGGAATATTCACCTTCAAGGTGAAGTTGGTCTTCCTTTTTATACCTATTTATAAACATGAAAGACAATAAGAAGTGGATCATATTATTATTTACTTTATTTTAAAAATATCATTACCGGACTTGACGTTCTGCATGTTTTTCCTCAAACTCCGACCTGTAGGCCGTAGTATTTTCAATTTTCCCTTCGTTTAAAGTAAGTTCTGTATTGAGTCTCTGTAAAGTAGGTCTTTCAACGCGGTCAAATGGTATTGGTTGGTATTCTTCTTTAGTTCTTGATAACTTTGGAGACGATATAGGCTCCAAATCTAGTGGAGACTTATCAGTTCCAGGTGTGTGTGGACATCGATGACGTCTTTAAAAATAAAATTTTAATTTATTTTATATTAGTAACGAATTAATTTAAAATTACAAAATGTTTTCGATGAAAAATATTATTAGGTAACTCAAAGTTGTGTAAGAATATTTTAGTAGCTTACACCAATGCGAACTACTTGGAAATTCTTGTCAAGGTATTGTAAAATATGATAATACACGTTTATGGATTTGCATTTAACCTAATCAATAGGGCACTGAACCGCTTGTACCAATTGTACGTACTGTATAGCCAAACACTAAGGTTAATTTAAAAGTTTTTTTGTCATAAAGCATGTGTATGACGTATTGCTATTTAATTTAACTGTATACCAAATAATAATCAATCTTTTAGAACATTAATAATGGTGGTAAAGCAATTCTTATATTTTATTCATACAATGCTATTGATATAGTTGATTCTATTTTTGTTTAGGATACATTTATTTTGCTTATTTTATTTGTAACTTATAATAGCATATAATTTTAATTCTAGTTACGTAATACATGTAATGTTGTGCTTAATTAAAAAATACATATATTATCATCATATAAAATAATCAGTATTTTTAAATTTAATTTCCAAATAACATTTCCGGAGTATAAAAAATATATTATCAACAAAACAAAATTATTCTCCTGATATTTTCAAACTTGCATGACAAAATAATATTCAATCAACAACATTAAAAAATACATTTTTTGTCATTTTTAAAGACATTTTAGATTCTAAATGTAGCGATGAATATAATAATCACTTACAATAACCTTTTTGCTATATACATGAAAAGTAGTGGAACAAATCTTAAATTTTTAACTATAAAGTGGTTACTAATATAAAATTGAATCTAGATGATACATTTCATAGATCAAAATTAAGAACTAAATTACTTGTTGGAATGAACAAAAAAATAGTTGAAAATGGAAATTTTTACGCAAAATTAATTTTGTTTTTTTGGTCTAACACAAAAATAAATAACCTGCAAAGACGCTTTAAATTTACATCATTTTTTTGTATTAATATGTATTATATTCTGTATATGATAATATTTTTAAAATATGACACTTTTTAAGCTTTTATAGTTAGGTATGATAAGTTTTCGATTTTATTTTAGTTTTTTTATGGTTATTGTCAATAAAAACTTTTTTCCCTGAATCAAATAGCTTGATAATTTAATCAAGTTTCCTTTAATTCTTTATAATAGCATTTAAAAATGTGCAAATTATTTTGTAATAAATATGTATAAAACTTATAATTTTTACAGCTCATGATTAAAAATGTAAGATGAAATTTCTCATACTTCATTAATGCTACAGCCTGCAATCAAAAACTATAACAAATATATGAATTCAGTTTTTTTATATAGATATTTTTAGTTTAAATTAAAACGAAATTAGATATTTAAACGAAGTATAACAATTCTAATTTTATTATTTTGATGTAATTTAAAAATGTAATACAGAGTACTTACGTATAACTTTATAATAAATAGTAATAGGTAATAAAATCAATTACATTAATTGTAATAATATTTTAAGATATATTTATAGTAATATAGGCTGACCTTCTATGCTCGTAATCATTTTTCGTAAGTAATGATTTATGATTTAATTAAAATTTAACACGGGTGATTATATAGTGATCCACTCGATACTGACAACACTTATTGTACATTTGTACATCAGAGGTACTTATTTTCTCACATTTTTTTTTTTTAATACAAATAACAATAGGTAGTTTAATATTTATTTATAATAATACAAATACAAATTTAACAAATAACAATATTGTACTTGAAGTGCATAGATTAAGTTAACCTCTGCCTAAAATGCGTGGTGTAAGTCTTACTTTTCTTTTAAAAATATAAACTATTTTACACAAAAATATTTATTTTTTAATCTGTCATTCTGTTAGAAAAAAATAAGATCCTGCATGATTTTGAATATATGAAATTCACATGGCAAGTAGGTGGATAGGTCATATTATAATGTATAGTTAGACATTTGAACATATTTATTTCATTTTTAGTTATCAAAAAAACAAAATATATTTAACAGTTATCTAAATTAATTGCGTTCTAAACAATCTTCTAAAATGAACTACAACACGATTGTCCATAAAAAACACTGTAACGTTGTAATTTTAAATTTTAAACTATATATTATACAAAAATATTTATTCAAATAACTATAATAATTCAAAATATGGTAAGATTTTAACGTCTCTGATAAAATTATTGTTATATTATTTGATAGTAAACATTTCACTTAAGTTATTTTAACATTAATTTTTATCATGTTAAATATACATATAGGCATATGACTATTTTGTAATACTATTTTAAAAATTACTTATTATTATTTTTTATTAATTTAATGGCAAATTGTATTGTCTCTACTCTCTAGTGATAATTATCAAAAATATACATCTATAACTTATTAATCAGTAACATTGTCGATAGAGCAGGGCTCGGCTTAATGCGTTTGGTATCAAAATAATTGGTGTAATAATACATGAAAATAATAAATTACAAAATTTCGACAATGTGAATGTGACAACGTCGTATAAAATATCCTATGCTCAATCGTGCTTTACTGATAAATTGCAGGTAAGTACCTATCTACTGACTAAAAAATATAAATTCTAAAGGAACACATAGTAGTTAACGAGACGGGAAAACGTCATATTTAGGGAATAAGTGCCACTACAATTTTAACAATAGGTACTGTGTTGGTCGACATGTTTATTAAGAATAAAAAATTTAACATAAAATTAGATATTGTATGCGATGATTCTCCTTTACCAGAAGCAGGGATTTCAGACATAATTTTTAAAAGGTAATAAAGATTAGGATTAAGGGTATACCCCGTAATTATTGTATAATTTATACAATTATATCCGAACCTATAGAGGAGAACAAAATCGAACCAATTATCATACATACGCGCAGTAATTGTGTGTTATAGATTAAAGCTGATGATGAGATAATATACTCTAACTTTGTAGCTATTAAAAAACACGCGTTAAACCAAGATGTAATAATCGCAAACAGCTTAAAGTCCAAATGGTAAACATTGAACGAGACATTCATACGTAATTATTTATGTAAACACGATAAGCTGTGTGTTATGTTATTCCGCGGGTCAAGTGATAAGAATATATTTTGCAAATTAAATATCGTTCAATGTGGTATATTGAACATATAATGCTACGACACCACAAATACCTACACAATGGTTTAATTTTTTTCATCAAGAAAATTCGCGTACCCTGAAACTTAATTGTGAAATCGAATTAGGATATTATAATTAGCGCGGTAGATTATTAAATCTAGTAGAGAGTAGAGACACACGATTTAATAAAGAGGAGCATAAAGTTATGTATGCAAATGATCCTTGTATATACAGACGTAAATTAATATACAAAATGTATATTCGATTTCATGATCAGCTTCTACAGGTTAGATTAGGTCTCAAGATTGTAGCGAATGTGTTAGGTACGTTGTTAAATAATATAATTATTGCAGTACCGATCATCGTGCCTGCACAGCGATCACTACATAATGTAAGCTAATTGCATTTTAAACAACCTTATAATTTTCAGATAAATACCTACTGAGTAAGAAAATTATTTTATTATTAATTGTAACATTGTAATATTTGTAATATTGTAAAGACATATCACTATACTTTAAATATTATTTCTTTTAAACTATAAAGGTATGCAAAAAAACGTATTTATTTAAATACCGATGTGTCACTTATAGTGTTGATACTAAATTTTTTACCTTGGATAGATATTGCCTAATGTCATGTTTGTTTTAAACTAATATGAATTCTTTACAATGTGTAAAGAATTGTATATATTGACAAACGAGTTAGTGTTTCAATAAAATTTACTTGTAATGTTTCCTTACAAGTTCTGCTTAGAAGTCTCAAACAAGAAACTGAAGAAACAGTGAAAGATCCTATTACACAAATCATAATCATACGTCATAAAAACAATAACAACCAATTGCCGAGTAAAGCAGCTGATACCTAAGAATACCGAATACCTAACCTAACCTACCGATGCTCTACCTTTACAGTAATCGGATACTGAGATACTCCTATGACTTTAATTATGATACATTTACATACAATTAATATCAGTAGGTCATTCATTTAATGGTCATTGGATATTGGTAAAAACCAAAGTGTAAGTATTGACAAGTACTTAATAAATTATACTATTCTTGGCAATGAACGTTTTTTAGTAGGCATCATTGACACGCGTTTTTAATTTAGTTAACCCACACTGCATTAAATAGGCGAATAAAACAAAATATATCGTGAGAAATAAATGGGCATATCAGATTACTCGTATTTAATTCCATATGGATTTCAATGTTTATAATATTGTACCTATATCATGCTATATAATTTTTAATATGAAAAACATTAAATCTTCCTATTGGTCGAATGCCTAACATAAAAGTCGAAATTCCTCAAAACACGGGAGGCTTAGAATTGAAGTCTGCAGACTTAAAATTTAAAATTTACTAACTTCGTGTATACATTTACTCGTTATACTGTATACGTATGGTTATATTTTATATACCTATTATACCTAGTGTAACATTGATATAAACACATTCAACAACGTTGACAAGATAAGGTGTTTACCGATAACGTAGGTAGTAATATTTTTTTTAAATTAAATAAAATGAAATATAGTTACTTTTTATTTTATAGGAATAATATAAATACATGTAAAGCTATGATATGACGTTTATTTGTTTATTCGGATATAACAGCGAAGACTTTTGTTGAGATTATAAATGATTAACTGTGTATAACTATTATACATCACACACAAAAAAATAAATAATGTATTTAAATTTGAAGTATATATCATTTTTAAGTACTGATAAATGAAACTAAATGATTTCTAGAAAATAAAATAATAACCATGGGTGAGGCACTGCAGAGTATAACGTCATTATTACCTACATAGGGTTAACCTTGGTACAACAATGGCCACACGTCTCTGAGGCTGAAAAAGTCATTTTAATATTTTTATTCTCAATCATAATCAAACTGACACGTTTTAGACCTTGCTGTATGATTGTGTCTGCAATGTTATAACACCGTGTTACTATAATGTTAATATAAGCGAAATTGTTATGATAAACCATAATAATAAGCTTCAATACAAAGTAAAAAAAAAACCAAACAAAACAGAATTGCTTCTTTGAAATTAGAGTAGGTATACATACTGTACCTATGATACTATATAATAATATACAATGTTTACTAATAAAATAATAACACAAAAAATAAATATTAAGGACAAGAGAGAGTATAGTATAATATATTTTAATATAATATAAAAATATACTTATATTATTATTACATTATTAGGTATATTATAATAACATAAAAAAACAAAATTATGTTTTTATAGTTACTTTTGATAGTTGACTATATTATAATACTGCAAAATACATAGAAACTTAACAGTGTATGGCATTATGTCAGCAGAACTATTACTTAAGACTTATTTATTAGCGTGGTTGTCGGCAGTTAATTAAAAAAAAAAATGTATTTTGGCATATTTTATTCATATTCAGCAATATTGCTCTATTCTTATCCGGAATGCATATTTAATATTGTGCTGTTAAACTTATTAGAACGTGACTCAAAATCGTGGCCATTTAATATTATTCAAAATGAGAATACGCGTAGTAAATAGATAGGTACTCAGATCACGCTCGTTCTGTAACATGACAATAAGTATTTCGATAATTTAATTTGTATGTGACTCTATAACGGCTTGAATAATAACAGTAAGAAAAATAAGCAACGAAAGAATGGTTTTCACTCTGATAAATGAATAATGACCATTTACAGTAATAATAATGTATAGTGAAAGGGACAACGTGACAACGCAGCGTAGGTAGATGGGTTATTGCTACCGGAAGTAAGTAATAGGAATATTAATATTTGTAACATTATAACAGTTTTCAGTTAAAACTTAAGAATTTGAAGGTGGATGTGTTGCATACAGAACAATAATCATAGTTGTAAGAACACATGGATAAATAATAAAAACAATTTCAATACGAATAGTAATAATATAGCTAATAACATAGGATTTTAATTTTTAGTGACACGATACGCGTTAAATATAAACTACTCGTATTAGTAATCAAACAATAATGACAAACTATAACTGGCGATAAATTTTAAAAAGCAAAAAAAATAGAAATATGTACCTAACTTAGTACAGAAGAAAAATACTTTTTCGATATTACGAGCGTGTTCTCTTGTATTAATAATTTTTTTTTAAACTTATTCAGCACCAAATAAGTATAATTAGTATAGGTACTTATGATACATCAGTTATTTCTAACATATTTTGATAAAAATATATTTAAATTTATTGTATTAAAAGTTATGAAAAATCTTTAATTTGCGTTTTATTTATCATTATATGATATTATATTTGTCCATATTGAAATGTGTTTTTATTTTATTTTTTCTATTGATCGGCTACTAAATTATATAAGTCAGTGGCGTATTTTGGGGGGGTGTCCTCCGTGTCTTGACACCCCCCGACATTTAAAAAAAAGTCCTAATATATTGGACATTAGTGTTGTCATTTATTTTATAGTATACTATTTTTATCAAATGTAAAACTTCTTTTCAATTCCTAACATATTAATTTGTTAAAAAATTAATTCAACGTCTTTTTACATTAGTAAATAATACTAAAAATTTTGTTTGTGAGGTTCAATAAATGTTGACACCCCCCAAGAAATCACCCAAAATACGCCACTGATATAAGTTACATATCTATACTCACAACAAAATAGAGTGTGGGTTAAGTTATTGATTTTATACCTGTTAAAAGACAAAACAAGTTTGTTCATAATAATATATTAATATGTTTTATATTATGGTGTGGTACTTTTCTATAACAGGATAATATAATGATTAAAAATCTATGGTCGAAAATTTCAAAAAGTGCATATTATACACGTACCTACCTACGTAAAAATGGTCAATATAGAAAAAACAACTGAAGTAAAATTTGTGACACACAATATAAGACTTCACAGAATTGATACATAATCATAAACTCACATCTCTGTGATAAATATGTCAAATAACTGGCGGTAAGCACTAAGCAGTAAGCACATAGTATAAAAATTCTTGTTCGCACTGACACACATTTATTTCCTTTTACGATGAGTGTTTAATTTGTCATGTAGTGCAGTAACGGAGACACGTGCCAAGCGATGCCCACTTTGTTAATTCTCCTGCTTTTGTTTCAGTTCAATATTGAACGAATAGTCTTAAATATTTTTACATTAAATACATTTTATGTTGTACCTATATAGAGTATGAAACAATAAAGATTCCGTGACTTTTTTGATAATTTAATACTAATGATAAATTATACTGGCACTATAACTGCAGTTATAGATTACATACGATTAAGAATGAAATAAAATGTCTAAGAATTCGAGGCTGATTTGTTGATAGCGCTGTACGAATATTGTTATTTATATACGAGTAAAATAGTATAAAGAATACATTTTATAGTACGAAACTAAATTACCCGTGACCAATACGCAGTCACCAATAGGTGGGTACATCAAGGGCACACTATATGGGCATTATTAGTAAACTTCGGTTATTGCATTTAATACAATGAGAAAAAAATAAAAATGCATTACCGACTAATTAGAACAGCCAAATTAGTATAAACCAGCTAGTGCGCAAAAGTATAATAGGCAAGTAAGAATGATTACATTATTGTTAGAAAATCATTTTTATGAAAAAAAAAATTAATATATTTTATTCGTCACAATTATATTATACAACACACCTTTGTATACATAATAATATAATATATATTTATCTACGTGTAGGTGTAGGTTTTATTTATTTTACACTTTTGGGTTCACTGTAAAATCGGTACCTATTAATGCATATTTTCATTTGCCGAGAATCGTTCCAATCCTAATAACTTTAATAGGTCATAACTAATATTGTCGAATACACCCGCACACACGAGCCGATTGACTGAGTTTTACTGACTCGTGCTCGTTCGATGTAATACAATATGTAATACCTATACGGCTATAGCTATACATATCATGTGCGTGTTCAACTAGTTTTGCTAGACACGCTTGAACATTTTTCTACACATATTATTTACGGTAAACGACTATGTAGGCATACGCGACTTCGTGATCGCCAGGCGCGTGCACTTTTTTATAATGTCGACGGACATCGAATTATTGCAGAAAAAAGTGCCGAAAATGATAATCGCTAAGTGTATGACTATAGTGGTTTTTTACCGATATCATATTTTTACCTACGTATATGATCTCTAATCGAGATAATAATTTTAAATTAATTTTCGTTTAAATACAAATGATTTTTTTTTGAGAAAAATATTGTATTAGACATTGGCAATAAACTGCCGTGTTTACTAACGCAAGCCGCTAATACACTAATTATTAGTGACTAATACATCGTTTGCATGTTAACTTCTATTAAGCGAAAAAATACATTTTTAAAGAGCAATTAATTTTAACATATTATTTAAAAAAATTATATACGTGACAAAGGAACAATTATAATTTATCAAACCGATGTACCCAAGAAAAAAATTAAATCTTTTTAACGCCAACTTGTCTCCCCCTCTTTTTATAATAACTCTATTCATTTATTTAGCCTCGGGATGAGTGAGTTTTATTTCTTCGACGTAATTTAATAGATTTATTAATATACGTATGTTCGTATTCCCCTACATGTAAAGTTAGTTGAGAAGCATAAGAAGTAATAATAATATTGCTGTATATATTTAGTTTAACTATATTAAACGGTCTCGTATTTTGAGTCCCAATAGTTATTTCTTATAGATTGTTTGATATGTCTAAATGTCGTATAATAATACTTCGATATATATTTTTAATTATTCATATCGCATGATTAAATTGAAATAGCTAATTAGTTTAAAGGTGGTACCTTTTTAAAAAAAATCGTTTCAATCAATTATTTATTTTTGAACTCTGTACCTACGTATCATTGAGAATAATGTTTTATTTCATCATTTGGTGCAAAAATGTACGCAAATATTATTTGTAACGACTAACGACACGCCGTGACTTGTTCGTCGACTCTTCGCTATTCAAATTATTTTTAAACAGAATAAATAGGGAAATAACTAATGAGGTACGACGAAAATATTTAACATAATATTGTACTCGTTGAATCTATTATTGCTTTAATAAAAACTGTAGGTATGCAATGTAATAAAAGAAAAAACGCCTATTACGGTAATATTATAAATATTTATTATGATGGTTCGCGAATCGCAGTGTTAACATTTCATGAATAACGTCTAAGGAGCGGGGTAACCAAGATCTCAAACACTCAGACCGTCTATATACAATAACTTTACACATACCATTGTCATAAAACCCACATGTAATTATAATAATATATGCAGCTGTATAGAGATGATTATAAAACGTCGTGCAGTGTTGCGCAACGGGAAGTATACAATAATAACAATAATAATAATATATATACGCTGCAGAAAGTCGATCATTTGTAAGGTGTAGGACGTGAGCTGGTATTAGGTAGTGGGTAATAGCCAATAGGTATATACGTAGTGGCCAGCCATGCTATATAAAGTCTTATGGACGGAAACAAATCAAAATTATGAATAAGCATGTATTTTATAATGTCCGTGAAAAGCACATTGACGATGGTATACATACAAATATACAATATTATATATAGGTAGGTAAATAAAATATATTATTATATATAATAAATAATATGTATGTGTGTGTATGTGCGTATCACGCTGACACGGCCCTGTCTCCCGGCACTGTAGAAAAGTCTGACCAAATCCAACACGGTAGGTATATAATAATAATATAATCTTTTATCGGTGGTAATAATAATAAAAAAACAGAGTTAGAAAGCAGTTAGTCGTTGTAGTCCTCGTCAACATCGTTGCTCATACAAGTGGGAACGACAATAACACATATGTGTGTGCATCATATAACAAAATATACCTACATATAGTGTGTGCACGCAATAAACGCGTATAACGGCCGACGGCAGAAAGGGTTGACCTCGCACAAGTTGATATATACATATACATGTATGTGTGTGTGTGTGTGTGTAATATTATATGCGGACCATAAATGGAACTATAAGATACATAGATATATTAGGAGGCTGGTTTATATGTGTAACGCCAATGACTAATTGACTAAATATCAGCCATCTATTATGTGGCGCCCGTCAATAGATCGTAAACCGACTAATATGGTAAGAATAGGTATTTTTACTAAAAAATATCAACAGTTATCGTGCCGGAAAAATATAATAATAATAAGTACATTGAATACAATTTTTGGTGGAGATAAAATGTCAGGTCAAATTGGGTTAAAATTAAAATCCGGTTAAATTAAATAGAATGTAGAATGTAGTTAAAGTTTTTACAAAAAATCACAAAAATATTCATTATAAATTATAATATTATAAAATCGAATATTAAAAACGTTTTCATTTGATAATATGAAAATATTTGTCCAAAGTCACTAGTGCTATATTATATTTAATACATTGATTTATTATTCTGGTATGCGATGTGTATATAGATGGATTTCTGAAACTACTCTACTATTATTATAGCGTTTGATTTTATTACTTAATAAATGTTTTTCTGAACATTATTATTACCTAGATTTATTTAATATGCGTTTATCCCTAAAATATTTTATTAATATTTGAATTGAGAATAATTTGTATACAGAAACTTTCCTGAATGGCTATATGCAATATACAGAAAAGTACCTTCCACGAATTTGTAATAGAAATTTGCAAAATAAAAAAATTGGTAGACTTCCTAAACGAACGTTCCATTTTAGCACGGGTTGGACGTCGAAATAGTCCTTTCTCTTAAATCACTCTTATGTCGACATAACCGTTTACGGTGCTAGTATGTACACCTGTAATACCGGGAGAAATGTATTTAAACTAATATAAATTATAATAATATAATGTGCTGCGGCAATGCTACGACATGTTTAAACAGAAAATATTGAACAGCGTGATGATGACTACCTTTAAGTATAGCTAACCTATCTGCGCCAATAGAAAATAACAATGTCGACTTTAGCTATATCGTTGAAGACTACCTAATAGGCTACACTCATTTCTATAATATTTTATATAAGTATCATTATCGAAGTCGAAGTAAATTTTGAATATTTATTTTGTTTCCGCAAAAAACCACGCCGTACAACTATATGATTTTCGATTACGTAGATTATACAGTGTCTACAAAACAACAAAACGCATTATAATAATATTATTAAAATAAATCAGCTACAGCTTTATTCTTGTTGGTTTTTACTGCATACTGTCATGCTGATCGGAAACGGTAACTGGTAACTATAAAAAATAATAATAAATATTGATCGTTTACGACACCATCTATTCATGAGTATTTGCCGAGTGTATGCGATGTACACACGGTCTATACTATTTTAATGATGTAATGTATACTAAAGTGTGTTGGTGAATATATGTACGAAATACCTACGCTCATCCGGGAAGTGGGCAACCCGGAGCGTTTTTTTCATTTCAGTTTTAGCATTATCGCGAGAACCGGTCGCCCGCGACCTATAGCTGTATTATAGTATGGGTACACGCCCGAGTCGACGACGGTGAAACAATGGATTTGCAAACGAGCATTTTGTGCAGAACGGACAAGAGACTGCGGCGAGGCGAGGCGGCGACTGTTGTAGTAGTATAATAATAATAACATAAACGTCGACGGTATAATATAAAAAATGATCTACGTCAGCAACGGCAGTTATGGTCTCCGGACCTTTTTCCCATGACCCTCATCTTAATTACGTCGACGAAGTACATCCAATACTTCGCCTTAAACATTTAAAACAATTTTGCTTGCAAAAATAACACATATATGTACATTACCATTTCAAATAATAATAAAAAAAAACTGTTTTTTATCGTTCTGTAGTGACCCGATTTCTTAGACCACAACTATCGGCAGTTTTTGTAAAAAATGATTACCCAATGGTTATAATTTTTAAATTATAGAGAAGGAGGAGTGTTACTGTAATAGTTTATCAATAGACTATACCTATAATTTAAAACTGATCAATTTCAGTAAATATTAATTCCTTAAATTGTTCAATGGTACCAAAAGATTAAGAATTAAAATTATGTATTATTGTTTTTAATATGAACAAAATTTTAATTAGTGAAATGAATACATACAATATTAATTATTAACATACTACATTACTACATACAATTAAAAATGAAATCATTATCTATGCTTGAGTTAGATAAGCTTTATTTATATTCAAATGATTTAAAGTTATTAGTTTGTTACTATAACTATTATTATATTGTCATATTGACCCATTCATTCAATGAATGTACCTATATACTTAATTTAACTAATGGATTTAAATGTATTGCTGTAATTCTTGTAAGCCGGTTTAGGCTATACAATAGAATTTCTATTTTTGCCAACACTGACGGCTATTGAAATGAAAACCAACCAACTTTATGAAACTAGTCCTCGAGCATTTAAAACACTGGTCAAATGGTATTTTGAGTTTGAAATCAAAATATTGTTATTAACTATACATAATATTATGATATATATTTAAGATTTAAGTAGATGTCCATGTTGTCAAACTAGTTGTCGTATTTTATGCGAAAATCAACATTGCGTTTCAATTGTATGTACTCAAATATTGACGAGCGATGGAACATAAATAAGACGTTGACAATCGGTGTCGAATAATATTGGCAACGGTGCTGAGTACACTGGATAAAATAAATTGCCGCCGGATCCCTGGAGACGAGAAACGCTCGAGAATAAAACGAGTTTAATTTCGTATCATTAATAATAATATATTAATATTGTTCGTAGACTTTCTTGCGGCGGGTCGTGCGAGAATTTATTCACTTTATAATAATATGACGTAAGTAACAAAATAAAATATATATGTATATCATAGCCATACCACATACCTACTATGTTATACATGTAAACCGTTTACAATCGTTTCGCGTTTATTATACCCAACTACGGAACGCCGACGATAGTTACACACATCTATCTATTACATTTGAGATTATAATAATATGTTATGTGTTTATTTTTAAACGAAAATGTACCGTTTTTTATAGCAGATTTTGATTGACGGACTAGATAAAAAAAATATATGATATATTTACGAATTGCTGCACAGATTATCACAGATTTTTTTTTACAGCGAAATAATATGGTAAATACTAAAATACTAAATAAGTACTTTTTCATATACAATATACATGGTATCATTGCATAGGCACCTACCGACTACCATGGTTATCTAGGTATAAGGTATATAACCGTGGTATATATCTATAAACATTAAACATATACCTATACTACATTAATTGCAATAAATTCTGATATGGTCGGAAGAACAGTCGGACTGCAAACAAAACGAAAGGTCTCTGTTTAATTGCTATATGGACAATTATAAATGCATTACGGATTTAAATATATACACAAATTAGCATATACGCACCTATGTACAAAACCAAAAACTTCATGATGCTGTGTGCTAAGGGCATACCTATAATAATATTCAACTGTAGGAACTTTTGTTTACATCGAATTATTACTATGTTATTTTTCTCGTATTAAATTGTCATTATTCGAGTGAGTTAAGCACTGCATAATAATAAATTACGACAAAATTACGTTAATAGCGGATTCTATTTAATAGGTACGTGAAATTTTTCCTAAATGTATGTATGTACCTACCTACAAAATGAACGGTGTGGCTGAGCTAGGTAAGTTTCTAACTCAAGTTTTATGATATTGTATATCACTATATTTTTACTAATGGTTTAATTTATATGATGATAACCAATAATTATTATATTTACTCTGAAAGATTATTTTTAAATTTATAATATGCGTTAAAAGTTTAAAATATTGTAGTGATGTTGCAAGGCGTGCATAAAATAAAATTAGAAATTAGAATATACTTGATAAATATATCTAAAGGTTCGTCTAAAATTTTATTTCCAATAAAAATATAATTGATGAGTATTCTATATTTGATACGTTAACATTTTTGACAAAATTTTCAGGTTTTAAATCGTCAGATAAAAATGATAGACAAAAAATTGATTTATTAATTTTTACTTTTGTTTTTGTTGCCTCTTAAATCAGTTATTGAGAGTTGAGACACGAACTGTCGACGTTTCAGTGCATTTGTACAAATAACAATTATTCGGATGTTGTATACCTATACTTTAAAATCAGGTGTATTTAATACCGATTTACCTACTAATAAATTGTCTATAGTGATGCCCATTGCCCACCAGTTCCCAGAGCAAAATACAATATTTATAATTTAAAACAATAGATGAGTACCACGTTAGAATGCATTAGCAACAACTAAATAATAAAATATTTTGTAGAACATGCAAACGTTAATTTTAGTCTTGCAAGGTAAAATGCCTAACCCACATACTATATATTTCAATTAATGATATTATATATGTAATTCATCCACTTCTATTACTTGATAATCATCATTATATACAAGACATACAATATAGACAGTTTTATTAATTTATTTATCGCTTGTGTAGTTGTATAATACTTGAAAAAAAATGCTTTTAAATATTTTTTATACTTTTTTCATAAATCACGAATAATAAAATATCTATAATTATTGCTTAATTAGGTAGGTAGCTATTTACATTTTACTGTCATATAATAGGGAATAGTAGTATCTAAACCAATATACTAAAACGAAAGCTACCCAAGGTGTTAAGATGAATATTACATGAATATCTATTCATTAGTCATTCTCATTTCATATAATTTTAAATAATTTAGTATATGTACATAAATTCAAATTCTGTGTTTCTAACAACTTTTTTTTTACATTTATAAATTAGTAGATATTATGTGCAACAGTGCAATAATAAATAATTAAATAATTCAGTTCAAATGATTTAATAATCGAACAATTAAAAAAAAAGTTAAAGCATTAATTCAGGGATGATGCATTTACATCAAATTTCTAAGTAATTTTATAGTCAACATTATCATACTCGATTAATTGAATAACTAAAATTGATTAAGACTTTCACATTCCGAGATAAAAAAAAACCACTTTAAAATGTATCTACTTTGAGTTAGTAATAATTATATCGTATCGTAATAATATTGTATTAACCTGTAAATGTATGATTTCACTTACCCACAAGTACAAATTTCGCAAATGCATTGTTCTTTCGATGTTGAATTGATTTCCTTTTCATTTCTCGCCCTCTTGTCTACTTTATTTTCTCGGACCTTTTTCGATGAAGATACGTGGTTTTCATAATTTTCGGTCATACCATTTACTACTGATTTTTCCACAACCACTTCGGAAATTATTCTATTTTCTACTACTTCTGCATGATTTGAAACAGACACGAAGTCGGTGATATCTTGAACAACAATGTTGTCTCTTACATCAATATTTCTAACAGGCATTTCAGGATAATATTCCGACGTGTTCGATGTTACTTGAAAATCTTCAACCATAGATTGTTCCGAAAACTGTCGAGACTCAATGTATGATTCTTCGGAAAAGTCATAAAATACATCGTGAACGTGTTTAGTGTCGTTCAACGACGTAATATAATTACTGTCCAAAGGCACAATGTCCGCATTCGTTTTATCTGGAAAATCAGATTTTGGTTTCCGGGTAGTCCTTTCGGGTGTTTTAAAATTTGATGTCATTTTCCCACCAACAATAATCGTACTACTTTCATTACTAGTAGAAATGGTATTTATTACTTCATTATTTGATAATGATTCATCAATTATATAAGTTGTATTTAAAATTTGAGAACTAGTATCTAAATTTACATCAGTGCGTTGGCTGTTTAAATTAGTAGTCATTATATTAGATGTGGAAGTATTTTTTACAACATTTTGAGACGGCTCTTTAAAAGTTTTGATCAATTTTCCACCGACCATGCGTACCGACAAGCCTTCTTCGTCGACATTATCAACAGTAGATTTTGGTTTAGACTTATCTATTTTAGCGTCTGGTCGTTTCTTGTTTTTTGTTACATCTGGTCGATTAGTTTTTTGATTTTTAGAATTAGACGTTTTTGAAAATTTTAAATTTGATTGATCACCTTCTACAAATGAGCTTGAAACAGAAGTTTGTTCATTTGTAGTGAACGATGTTGACGTAGTAATATCTGTTGATGAAATATCACTAGTTGAAATATCACTTGACTTCGACACATTAGTAATAGTTTTTTTTGTATGTGTTGGCTCTTTAAAAGTTTTAATTAATTTTCCGCCGACCATGCGTACAGACAAACCTTCTTCGTCGACCGCATTAACAGTAGTTGTTTGTTTAGATTTGTCTTTATTCACGGATGGCTGTTTCTTATTTTTTGCCTCAACTGGTTGGTCAGTTGTTTTATTTATAGACTTAGATGTCATAGATGTTCTTATATCTGATTGGTCAGTTTTTCCTAATGCACTTGAAAATGATGATTGTTCATTAGTGATGGATGATGTTGACATAGTAATATCATTTGTAGAAATATCACTAGTTATATTATTACTTGATTTTGAAACTTCTTTAATATTTTTTTTTGAAGGTGTTGGCTGTTTGAAAGTCTTAATTAATTTTCCTCCAACCATGCGCACTGACAATCCTTCTTCATCTACATTTTCAACAGATTTATTTGATATAGATTTTTCTTTCTTGGAGTTTAAATTATTCTTATTATTTGTTTCATCTGATCTGTCTTTCTTATGTACAAAATTGGAAGATTCTAAATTAGACTGATCAGTTTCTCTAGTTGAGTTTGATACCGAAGTTTGTTCATTTGTAGTATACGATGTTGATGATGTAATATCACTAGATGAAATATCATATGTTGAAATATCACTTGATTTCGACGCATCAGTAATAATTTTTTTTGTCGGTGTTGGCTCTTTGAAGGTTTTAATAAGTTTTCCACCAACCATGCGTACAGACAATCCTTCGTCGACAATATCGACGGCAGTTAATGGTTTAGAAATGTCATTCTTTGACTCTAGCTGTCTCTTATTTTTTATTTCATCTGTTTTCTTATTTTCTGACTTGGATGTATTTGATGTTTTTATATCAGATTTTTCAGTTTCTTCAAATGAACTTGAAAACGAAGATTGCTCATTCGAGATAAATGAAGTTGATGTTGTGAAGTCACCAGATGAAATGTCACTAGATGAAATATTATTTGATTTAGAAACATCTAAACTATTTTTCTTGGTAGTTTTTGGCTCATTGAATGTTTTAATTAATTTCCCACCGACCATGCGCACTATCAAGCCTTCTTCATCGACATTTTCACCAGAGTGTTTAGGATTAGGTTTATCTTTCTTACTACCCGACTGTTTCGTATTTTTTGCTTCGTGCGATCGATCAATTGATTGGTATAAAGATTTGGAAGCTGTAATATTTGATTCGTCACATTCTACATTTGAACTTGAAACCGAAATTAGTTCGTTCGTAGAAAACGATGTTGATGTCGTTATATCACTTGTTGAAATATCACTTGACTTCGATACATCAGTAGAATTTTTTTTTGAAGGTGTAGTGTCACTGAAAGTTTTGATTAATTTCCCTCCAACCATGCGTACAGACAAACCTTCTTCGTCGACAATATCAACAACAGTTATTGGTTGAGACTTTTCTGTATTTAAGTGTGGCTGTTTCTTATTTTTTGACTCAACTGGTTTGTCAATTTTTTTATTTGCAGACTTAGATGTCGTTGATGTTTTTATATCTGATTGGTCAGTTTTTCCTAATGCACTTGAAAATGATGATTGTTCATTAGTGATGGATGATGTTGACATAGTAATATCATTTGTAGAAATATCACTAGTTATATTATTACTTGATTTTGAAACTTCTTTAATATTTTTTTTTGAAGGTGTTGGCTGTTTGAAAGTCTTAATTAATTTTCCTCCAACCATGCGCACTGACAATCCTTCTTCATCTACATTTTCAACAGATTTATTTGATATAGATTTTTCTTTCTTGGAGTTTAAATTATTCTTATTATTTGTTTCATCTGATCTGTCTTTCTTATGTACAAAATTGGAAGATTCTAAATTAGACTGATCAGTTTCTCTAGTTGAGTTTGATACCGAAGTTTGTTCATTTGTAGTATACGATGTTGATGATGTAATATCACTAGATGAAATATCATATGTTGAAATATCACTTGATTTCGACGCATCAGTAATAATTTTTTTTGTCGGTGTAGGCTCTTTGAAGGTTTTAATAAGTTTTCCACCAACCATGCGTACAGACAATCCTTCGTCGACAATATCGACGGCAGTTAATGGTTTAGAAATGTCATTCTTTGACTCTAGCTGTCTCTTATTTTTTATTTCATCTGTTTTCTTATTTTCTGACTTGGATGTATTTGATGTTTTTATATCAGATTTTTCAGTTTCTTCAAATGAACTTGAAAACGAAGATTGCTCATTCGAGATAAATGAAGTTGATGTTGTGAAGTCACCAGATGAAATGTCACTAGATGAAATATTATTTGATTTAGAAACATCTAAACTATTTTTCTTGGTAGTTTTTGGTTCATTGAATGTTTTAATTAATTTTCCACCGACCATACGAACGTTCAATCCTTCTTCGTTGACATTATTAATAATTTGTTCAGATTTTTCTTTATTATTTTTGACTTCTCGCTGTTCCTTGTTTTTTAATTTATCTGATCGGTCTATTTTTTTATGTATAGAATTTGATACTTTTGAATTTGATTCGTCAGTTTCGACATATGAACTTGATAATGATGATTGTTCATTACTAATAAAGGATGTGGAAGTTGTAATATCACCAGACAAAATATCACTAGTTGATATAGTGCTGGATTTAGAAACATTAAAATTATTTTTATTGGATGGTGTTTGCTCGTTAAAAGTTTTGATTAGTTTTCCACCAACTACACGCGCTGTTAATCCTTCTTCGTCGACATTTTCAACAGACTTATTTGGTTGAGATTTTCCTTTATTAGTATCTAGTTCTTTTATGTGTTTTGTTTCATCTGGTCGATCTGCTGATTGATAGATGGTTTCGGAAGTTTTAAAATTTAATTGATCACTTTCTACAAATGAACTTGAAACTGAAGTTTGTTCGTTTGTTGAAAACGATGTTGAAGTTGTAATATTACTTGATGAAATATCACTAGATGAAATGTTACTTAAATTCGACACATCATTTCTATTTTTTTTTGAAGTTTTGGGTTCTTTAAAGGTCTTAATTAACTTTCCACCTACCATACGTACAGACGAACCTTCTTTGTCCACAATATCTACAGTAGTTATTGATTTAGACTTGTCTTTTATAACGTCTAACTGTTGTTTGTTATTTGACTCATCTAATTGGTCAGTTTTTTTATTTGCAGACTGAGATTTATTAGATGTTTTTATATCAGATTTTTCAGTTTCTTCAAATGAACTTGAAAACGATGATTGTTCATTCGAGATAAATGAAGTTGATGTTGTGAAGTCACCAGACGAAATGTCACTAGATGAAATATTACTTGATTTAGAAAAATCAGAACTGTTTTTCTTGGTTGATGATGGCTCATTGAATGTTTTAATTAATTTTCCACCAACCATGCGCACTGTCAAACCTTCTTCGTCGAAATTATTAATAACTTTTTCGTTTTTAAATTTGTTATTCTTAACATCTGACTGTTCCTTGTTTTTAAATTTATCTTGTTCGTTTATAGTTTGATGGATAGAATTAGAGAATTTTGAATTTGATTTGTTTGTTTCTCCAAATGAACTCGAAGTAGATGATTGTTCATTTAAAATAAAGGATGTTGATGTTGTGATATCACCGGATGAAATGTCATTGTTTGATATATTACTTGACGTTGAGATATTTGATATATTTTTTTGAGTTTTTGTCGGTTCTTTAAAAGTTTTTATTAATTTTCCACCAACCATACGTACTGTTAAGCCGTCATCTAATGTTTTTGAATTTTCATTACTCGATGACGTTATTTCATCAATTTCTTGATTGGATCTTGAAAAAATCGGTATATATTTTTGTGTTATGAACATCTCAGAACTATAATCATTGGATTTATCTGTAGATACATTTTGATCAATTATATCTGATTCAAATGAAGATTTTAGGTTATTTTTATACTGCTGCTTATTACTATCAATAGTGTATGGCATATCCACCTCTTTAGTATTCGTAATATTTTGAGATTGTTTAGACTTTGACGGTGTACTAAATTGTTTTATCAACTTTCCACCGACCATTTTTACTGTTAATCCCGAACTTATTTCGTGGTTATTTTCATGGTCCCGTGAAGTATATGATTTTTCTTTAGTGTCATTTAATAAATTAACAGTATTTGCAGATGTTTTTAATTCTATTGATTCAGTATTAATTTGTTGATTGTTTTTACCATAATTTATGTTTTTTGTTTTGTCAAGTTGGGTGGTACTCGACGATTCATTTTCGGATGAATTTATATTTGTGTTAATTTTTGTGTTTGTAACATCGACTTGTTTGCTTATATTTGGCTGATATGAATAATTTGAGTTATCATGTGACATGTCATCAATGGATTTAATTAATTTTCCATTTATTGAACTTACTGTGTTTCCGTGTTGTGTTGTATCCTGTATGTCCAACAGTTGTTTTGATTCGGAATTAACGTGTGAGGTAACGGTATTATAATTGGTCTCTGTAGACATCGATTGATTAATCGATGATGATTCATTTTCAAAGTTCTTTGATGAAGTTAAACGATTTGATGTAAAATACGGTGGTGAGTTCAATCCCTCCGCCGTTTCTATGGCACCTTCGAAGGAATATTGGTCATCATACTCGACGTACACATTGGCCGAATCTGCAGCGTTCGACTCTTCGGTAGTGGTTTCTGTGGTCGATTGTGGTATGTCGTCAACCGTTTCCACGGTTGTATGGATATTACCATCTTGATCAACGGTAGTGATGGTCTTAATGCTTTTACCAGTTGTAGTCTTTTTTATGGAAGATGAACTCAATGATTTTGAAATCGAAGCAGTGGATGATGATTCTGCAGCCTGTCTGGAAACAACGCCTTTGACTAACGTCTTTTTTGCTGTCTGCGGCGTTGAACTGCGCCCTTTACCGCTTACGTTCAATGGCTGTTCGTTAGCTACTTTACTGCTGAACATTTGTTTCGGAACCACTGTCGAGCTTTCATTCTTAATAATAGTTTTTTCACTTACCTTAGCAGTGTCACTTACAGATCGATTTTTCGTGGGGTCTTTGGTTTTTTTTGTAGATTTAAACATTTTTTTTTTAATTATTATTATTATTTAAAATAATTAAACAAATAATAATTTAAAGATACTTAGAGCACTTCAATAGAAACAAAAAAAATACTCGACGCACACTAACGATCGCACAAACAAAAATATAAATATTTAAAATAATTAATAAACAGTATAACAACAGAGCGAATGAGTACAGCGTTATTCGACTACTGACGAACGAGAATCTCGCTGAACGATGTGCTTCGTAAATCGAAGAGGTGGCCAGCAGTAAGTGGGATACGCCTTCATAAACCTCCACAACACTATTATAATGCAACTCTCTTAAACCCGTTTCGTCCTACGCCAACTACCTATGACAATTTTTATCTTACTCATCATTAATAGTTGCTTTTTATTAACTAAATACATTTATTATTTAAGACTTTTTAATATTTTAATATTTAATTTTTTTGTAATTATCAATATATGATTCGTGCTTAATCGTTATCAGCATACACGTAATACATATTAATTATTACCTTTTATTTTAAATTACACTCACATTTTTCATCAAATACAAAATGTAATTATAATCAATTATTGTTAATATAATAATACCTATATAAAAATGGGTTAATCTTATTCGTCCTAATAAATTATGTTGAATATTAAATAGTATAGGTATTAAAATTTTTTTTATTAGTATTTGTGCATTTATTTCAGTATCTAGGTGGCTAGGTATACTTTGTTATTTTAGTTGTTGATGCTTATGTTATGGCTTATCTGTAATAATACTTAGGTATATAGAAACTAGAAAGATAAAAAAAATTAAATCTTTAACACTTACCTATAAAGCATAAGCATTGGCAGACGAATAGTAGACAATTCGTGTCGGTACCTATAGTACATTTAAATTTATGAAATAATGCACTTATTATGGAATATGAAAACGTATTTTTAAACATTAGAAAAGTATACCTATATAACGGCTTAATATTATACAAAACAACAAAGTACAAAATATTAAAATAAAAAGTATCTTCCGAGGAAGTACTTTAATTAAACAAATCTTATAACAATATTGATTACTTTATATCACTTGACTCTGTATACTATTATTTTATTCTTATAAAAATAATTTTTTGTTACCTTTATTTTATTTATAAATTATTTATTAACACTTGATCACAAAACAGACAAACAGTAAATATCAAATAACATATTATTATTTATTACATACATCGAATGATAACATTGTGTTAATTAAAACTTATATTTGTATGCTGTTTTTATGTTAAAATTATACAAGCGTACGATAAGTATCATTGAAAATAATGATAATACTAATAATAATTCAATTATTAAGTTCATCACTTTTAAAATATTCAAAAGATTGTAGATATTTTTTTATAATATTATTCATTTGATATCATATCATAGTTTTTTTTTTTTTAATTTATAGGAGGCTGGCAAGCTGCTTTCAATGAATACGTGTTTTGTATAGTTTTGTAGGTAGTTAGTAAGCAGATAACCGTATTTAGTAATACAAATAATAATTCGAGAATAAGATCACTGGTAGGTAGGTACTGTAGAACTGTAGATACTTCTTAGAATTACTTCGAGGTCTAAAGAGATGAAAGGCTATACCTAGCTATACGTCTAAGTATAAATGGCACAAACATGTTAAGCATTGTTATTTAATTAAAATTATCTATGTTCAAATCACTAATCTCTAAGCACTAATAAAACGTTTGGTCATAAGGACACACTATTTTAAGACAGAAAATAAATCATTCAAATTTATGAAAAATAATTTTAAAATCTACAATCTGCAAATTAATTAATTAATTGGATTAGATAGTTTGTAAGTATAATGAACCTTAAATAGTGAATATTTTGTTACCTTATTTATTTTATAATATATGAATTAAAAACCACAATCGTCATCTAACTAAAGAATGTTTCTATTAAAAAATTAAAAATTAAATGAAACAATCGTGAGCTTAAATAATTATTAGTTTCAAATTATTTTAATTGAAAAACTAATAATACTTATAAAATTCGTATAAATATAAAGGAAGTGTACCTATTTGTTTATTCGATGGCTTATGACATTATGTTTCTCTGTATTATATTATACTTCAATCGTTACAATTACATAGCCTAGTTTAGTAAGCAAATAAAAAATGTTAACTTTTAAGTCAACGCATCACTCATTATTCTAATACCTATATGTTTAAGACATTTAAGTCCCTAATTTATTATAAAACGCATGTTTAATATTTATTTCGGTTTATTTTAAACGTAGGTATACATGAAATAATAAAAAAATATACTTTTCTAATAACAATGATATGCCTTCATTGTACGAAACGTAGTGAAAATAGATCATGGAAGGGGGTGTTTTGAGGGATTAAGAACTCTTGTAAGTTGCAGTGAGATACTAGAATTTAACATAATTTTTTGTTTTACATATTTTGTTGGTCTAGTATTGTATAATATAATTATAATATAATATTTCTAGAAATGATTTGCGGATATTATTTTTATACACAGACATTTCTACCTTATTCAGTAGGTATCTGCTAATAATAAAATGAAAACTGTGTGGAAAAGATTTTTCACATTCATATCATTATATTTGATATTTCGTTGTTATACATTATGAGTGCGCTCCGTTTCAAACCGGTCGCACGCGTTACGATTTCCTTCTCCAATTCTCCGGACCATGTAAGGCACTCCCACTCAAATCTTATAAAAATCGATGATGCAGCCTTCCTCCGCAGGACAGCGGGGATATACGTAGGTAGCCGGTTTATACGGCGCGAATACGCGAGATATTGAGACATACCCAAAATGGAAATCGAAGGAGAACGTATATACCTAAATACACGCACACGCGCAGCGATTGCATATATTATGTGCACGTAATATGTATATAAATATAAAGTCTGATTAACATTTTCAATATGTTTTCATAACGACGCGATTGACCATATTTGGTGGTTTTTGTAGTGATCAAAATAATATAAAATATTTTGTGTTGTGTGCGGTGCAATCTACTCTAACCTTCGGCAAAAAATGATTTTTCCATCAATCACGGTCTGCTCCTCGATTTCCAGTGTAAATCGTTACATACTATATATTACAGAGGTATCGCACATGTTTGCGATCGGTTTACTATTTGCGATTTTTCGGGGGAATTGTTTTTTTAGCAACGAGTGACATATTATTTTATTATATCTACGGATACACATTATGAGCGTCTCAAAGTCAGTTTAATAATATTACATACGTCTACCTAATATTATATTATATTGCTCACGTATTGTTGGAGTTACGAACTATACCGACTATCCTATAAGGCGATTAATGGTTGGAAAGACTTGGAGGAGTTATTGACCCTCAAGACCTCAACGCCGTTTACCGAGCACATATATAGGTATGTTTTAATCTCTCCCCTGCTCCTCATCCTACCAATATATGTATATATATATATATATGACCTGCAAATATCCACCCACGCGAACTAAAATATCGGTATATAGATTACATACCTATATATAAATTGCCATTAAGCCATACAAGAGTATATATACTGCAGCAGTACATATTATATGTGTCTATGCATAATATATACGAATACGACTTCCCACTCGTTATATTTTAGTCTAAAAAACTATAGTCGGGTTCTATACATTCGTCCTACTGACTCAGTTTATTATTACTCCGGTGTATGAATTATTTTTATGAATGAAAGCGTATTATAACTACAATCCGCACCGGCAGGTGTCATGTCAGTGCGCAGCCCATCATCTATAGCCAGTCCGATTATATAGGTGGCCTGCAGATAGGTACCTGCTCGACATTTGCTCTTGCAGTTAACCTGAGCTTTTTTTTACATAGGTAGATCGAACCTAAAAGCACAGAAATTTAAAAATATATTTATTAGATTTCCAACAAGATATCATCAACTAACTAACGCCTTGACGGCCTGTGGGGGCCCACCGTGATGAGCCATACACTGTCATCACTGAATGTATATAATGGGTGATCGATACAATAATATTGTGGGTTCGTCACTACAATGTTTCGATCGCGCAAACGATGCCGGATCGATAACAAATTATATTTACACAATAAAAGTCCTAAAAAAGACATCGCCGTTCACCATAGGAATAATTTTATCATTCGTATCTAAACACGTATTACATTAAACAGTAAACACGCACTAGCGTTCTGTGTAGGTATAATAATAAGTCATTATAGGATGTAATAATTTCGTAATGTCCGTGGATTCTTACCGTTGATTGGACGTAAAACAACACAATGTATTTTAAGTGCTAATAACGACCATTTAAATAACAAACATTTCAGCTGTATAATACCTACGTACATTGGTGGAGGATATTATTCAGAAGCAGACACTTCTAAATTATTATTAATTTTGAGTCGAGTTTGAATATCGGGTGGGTGGATATAGCTTATAATATCATGTTTTGTCTGTGATGTCGTATTATGGTTATGTTCGTGTAGCACAACAACTAAATAATGACATATTATACCTATAGAGCATTAGGGCATACAGGCTATAGCATTATTAAAATATACTACTCTAATGTAGATCTGCAGTATAATAATTAACAGTAGGTAATTATTGTAAACGGATCAGAGCAGGTCAGTAGCGTGTTTATAAAAATAAATTGGTGTCACTTAGATGATTGTAGGTGACCTAAGTCCTACCGACAGCTACCCCTTATAATATTGTCGCTCCGAATACGCCGATAAATGTTAATAACAGTTGTTTATTATTTAACACACTTGATGCAATTTTATAAATAGGTTATTGTTCTAGTAAAACGTATTCTTTGATTAAACTTACCATTAAATCCACTAAGCCTAAATTATAATATATCGTGTTTCTATTATTATTTATTTCACTATTATATAGTATTAAATCAATACCCACAACCCAACCCCCTACCCAGTAGTACCCACCAACCAGAGTAAATAAAATAATACCCTTATTTCAACAATTAATCTGAACATAGGTATAATATGGACAACCGTTTATAAAAGTACCCATATAGTCATATAGAGATGTGGTGTGTTAGTTGTCATATCGTGTTGAATTTGTATGAATATTTTCGATCGTTGCTTTTTAATGCTTACAAGTATAATTCCTACAACCTACCTATAATATGCTAAAATACGTGCCTACCTGCAGCTATTATAATACCTAACTAATATAAGTGCCTACACAAGTGTGATTTTATTATAATATAATTGTATAAATTCTCACCATTCGCTGATCACTATTCATTATAGCTGTGTTATACATTTATTCTTATTTATTTCGTATCAATAAAAGTATAAATTTGAAACAGTGTTATCTTGAGTCTCTGTACACCTACTGCTTGTAAAATGTAATTCAACATACCAACAAACTCGTATTTTATCTGTACAATGGCATCGCGAAGGCTGCATAAAAAAATGCATTATTTATTTATTTTGAATTTGTTAGTGCCACTGCAGTGTTGATAAAAATTACGAAAAGAAATAGGTCTGAACTCCCACAAAATATACGTGGGAATATAATTTTTATTATTCTTTCAATCGGACTATTGTGTGCGTGAAAATATAGTGTATTGTGTACCCATATTATTATTTACGTCATATGGTATACATTTAGTGTTTATTGTTAGAAACTTAGAAAGGTAAAAAACTTAAAATGTATATACTTACAAAAACTCATCAATTGTACCTATTCGATAAACGGATAAATCTATGTGAGCTATTTAAGCACCATCGTCTATTACTAATGGATGTGATTTTATTTATTTATGATGATTAGATATTTGATATTAACTTTTATTTTATATTTTACTGTAGTAGAGCAAAACAAAAATACGTTTCAATTGTACGTAATTAGGTATACACGTATTACCTATCGTATACAGTTGACTCAAAACATCCATACAGACATACAGTTAATATGTCGATTGGAAATTGAACACAGTCACAAGTAATACAAGTTATTTTCAAGAGTTAGCGAAAAAATAAAAATAAAAAACAAATTTACCCAACCATAGAGTATAGGCAATGTATTATACCTACTTCGATTTAATATTAGATAATATATAGATGTTACAATTTAAATGTTTGATTACTTGTTGTTTTGGTACTTTTCGGTTATCGTACCCCAACGGTCGGCCGGCGGACTGCGGCGGCGGTCGGGATACCTATACCATTGATTATAGAATAGATATTCTATATTCTATAATCAATGCCTATACCGATTCCGTTCTCGTACCCCATTATATTTGTCTCAATGCTTCCATCATAAAAATATTTTTTATTTACAATAATTTTTTTGGTATTCATATTGTATTGGTAATAATACTTTATTATAATTTTTTTTTGTATTGATGTTTTATTATACTTTATTGGTATTTATATTTTATTATAATTTCTTTGTACTCATATAATTTCATATTATATTATTTTATTAAAATAAATTATATTTTTGGCAATTATTTATTTATTCGTATGGCAATAAAACTTGACAATATTGAGATAAATATAATGGGGTACGAGAACGGAATCGGTATAGGTATTCCGACCGCCGCCGCAGTCGGCCGGCCGACCGTTGGGGGTACGATAACCGAAAAGTACCGTTGTTTTTTATGTAGGTATTACTTGATATTACATTTTAATAATATATAAAAAATTATTTATTTACAAATGTATTTAATTTTAATAGTAAATTTGCTATAGAAAAACTAGTTACATAAAATTAATATACTAGTACCGAGTAGTACCATTGTGGCACTGTACAAGTCTAATTTCGATCATTAAAATGCTCAACTAAACTTTAAATACCTACTTATAACTATGGTCTGGATTTTAATATAAAATGCATTATTTTTAAGGAAGTACCTGGCAATGCTTTTCAATTATATAAAAATTTTTCATGCATCAGAATTTACCTAAACCTAATTTAATCTTGATGTTTTTTAGTGTACACATTGCAATTATTATGTACATTTTCAGATCAAACCTTGTTGGTAATTAAAAAAAATTGGTTCCGATCATTTATTTATATTTAGTGACGTACCTACCCAAAACATTTGGAATGGGACTGAAGTGTCTCAGTAAGTTTACCTTTTAGATCATATACTAGATAATATTATGAGTTCCGAGTTTTGACCACATCATTGTGAATCATACATAGCAGCGCTATCTAACTGTTAAATTGAGCTACTGTAATGGCCAGTTATTTACGTAGGTGCGTTTAAAGTCAAAATGATTTAACGGTAGTAGATAGCACTGCTGTTACCGAATTTAAATCAAAATAAAATTACATAATTACTGGATAATGCCGTTAGCTGTTTTAAGTTAGATTACATTTTAGTAAACGTAATCAAACCCAACTAAACCCAACTAAACCTAACCAAACCCAACAAAACAGCACGAGGCTGCTAGTTAACTCGTGGCCATTAAGTTATGTACCTAGGTGAAATAGTCCATATATTTTATCAATTTATAGACTTTACTTATGATTTATGACTCAAAGTAAAATGTATAAATACCTGAAAAACAATAATTAATTTTACCTCAAATAAATTAAAATTTTAGACACTTTTATCACCTACTCATTGATTATGGTGAGTCGTGACTCGTGACTCGTGAGTGGTGAATAACCAAAACTTATGGTCCAAAAGTCAAAAATGAATCTTTAAAAGTTAATGTTGTAATAGTATAGTAATTTTTTGTGGATCCCATGCCCTAGACGTTACCCTCATATTTCCTTTAATAATGCATTTATTGAAATTCTAATTTTTAAAATTTATTAGTGTATACCTTTTTTTACCAAAAATAAAAAACCCGGGCCGGGTGGGAACTTTTTAGCACAATACTGCCACTCAGTACCATACAATTTATTCACCAATTAACTTTAAACTTTTTAACTCATACATACGTGGGGGTCTCAATCAACCTAATTAATATTATATACCTAAATTGAGTTTAAATGACCATAACTCGGTAAGTTGGGTCTCGGTGTAACATGTCCCTATGCAAAAAAGATGGTAGGTAAGTTGGGTCCCGTGAAAATAAGATTGTTGGTCGTGCTATCCCAGCTACTAATTAAAAAAATAACAAAAAAATTTCATTATTATTATTATATAGAGCAGCAAATTACCAAACCCACGACCCACCAGTAATTTTATAATTCAATTTGAGTTTATTAAATTATTATTAATTGAAGTTTTTACTGAGTACATTATATATATATTAAAATAAATATAATAATAATGACATTTATTTTAATTTTTTATTAATTTGTATTTGTAATGTTTTAGATTAATGTAAATAAAGTATTTAACAGTATAATCATATGAAATTTATTTTTGATTTTTTTGATTAGTAGCTGGGACTTACAATCTTTTTTTTTTTCAAGGGACCCAACTTCCTACTGGCAGTTTTTTCCCAGGACTCAATTTACCGCCTTCAAAATGTACCAAACTTATCTCGGATCTAATTTACCTAGCCCTTAAATACCTACTTATTAACACAAGGGACATATTTTAAAATATTTGGATGTTTATACCATTATTAAGGTCAGTTCTGTGAGGATACAAATAACAAATGTCTTTGTTTCAAATAAGTATCAACATTTTTATACTTTAAATTTATTGTTAAGCAGATGATTTTTTCAAAAATGTAGATTGTTAGACCTGTTCTGATATGAGGGTCAGTAGAAGGAATTACTCACACTAATAACCATTTACAACTTACAAGTGAATGCTACTGCATACTCACAAGATCTCGCAATACTGAAACGATATGTGAATTAGGTTGCCAATAATTTGCTCCTTAATAAATAGCGCCATTGAGAGCCTTAAATAAAAATTCGAACGAGATGTTTCTGAGTTATTAAAATATATATTTATTTTTTTACCTCTTAAAGATAATAGTCCTTAAAAATGGTTTTACAAAAATATTGTATATATATGTAATATTTGGAACAAGTATTTTTTCTACTTGGTCACTTAGACAATCAATACAATTTATTTATAGAATGCTCAACGCTGGTGGATTAATATTAATTAGTAACATTTTTAAATTATGATAACCAGTGGAGCAACTAGTGGAGGAGTATTGGGGCTGTGACTCCCCCCCCCCCGAATTGATTTTAAAAATTAAATATTTCAATGTTAAGACCTTTTTTCTTGATTTGTTAATTTTTTTATATGAATAATCCCTCCCGAAAATAGATCCTAGTTGCGCCACTGATAATAACTATATAACTCCCATTATATCACAACCCCATTTAACATAAAATGTTCGTATATAAATATAGCCCTTAGTTCACAAAGATATACAAAGACTATTTCTTTTATTTCTTTATTTAGATACGTACTAATTAAAAAAAAAGAATAATCTGGACTCTGAAGAACAATTTAAAATAAAAAGAGCAATTCTCGCCAAAAAAATGTAAGACAGTATCGCTTCATACTTCATACAGCTTTATTTAAACACCGTGAACACCATGAACACAATAGTACTAAAAATATAGGACTCGAGTATAGATTTAAACATTAAAATCAATACTTGAATAAATTCAGTAGTATTGAATGAAAATTGGGTGTGAGTATTTTTTGGGAATCTTCATGTAGGTATACAGAATAATAATAAAATATTAAAATACTTTTCCATAGAAACACCATAATAATACTATTTTTTTTTTTTATATATACGGGCATAGAGTATTGTGGACTGTGGACTATAAATCTTGACAAGAAAGATCTACACGGACGCGTGCAGCATCGCCACGACTATTATAGACATTATTATGACCATGGCAGCGTGGCTGCAAATAGTGCGCATAGTATACTCAATCGGGTTTCCGCACGGCGCACACGACAAGTGGGCCAACACCGCTCAGCTGTTCTCGGCTGAGCGGCAACCTTGTTCCATTGTGTCCCTCCCGCCCCCGACACGCCGCGTGATGCCGTAGTCCTCACTCCTCCTGCCGCCGCCAACGAGTACAACTGATAAAATATGATAATAACAATATTATAAGTATAACATTTATATATTATGTATATTGTGTACGAGATTGTATAAAAATATTAGTATAATACTTTCGTACGTCCGATCGTTGCGTCGAGTAAAACGTTTATTATTTTTTTTATTTGTCGATATCACCTTCCCGTACTCTCGTCTCCACTCTCGCGGTCTCCGATGCCGTCTAGGCCGTTCCGATACCGCCGCGACCCATAACACGCACAAGTCAGAACACGCGCGACGACTCTGCAGCCGCCGTCGACGATCTGCGCCGCGTTTCCTCTTCGTACCAAGTCGTCATCGTCCCGTTATCTTTGTTATTGTTTTTTTTTTTTTACGTTCGTTTTTTGCTATTTTTTACTCACTCCCGCAGCTCGCTCTGTTCGCCACACCACCACGACCACGGCACTATTGAAGTCTGCCGTACGAGGACACACGATCGCACTTGCGATTCACGAGTTACATATTACACACATAATATTATTATCGTTGTTATATACGTGCAATAGTAATTATAGTGTTATTTATTTTATAAAAAACATACTAGGTATTATCGTTTACTGTTGTTGTTATTACTATTATTACGCATAAGCAACAACTTTCGGACCACCGCCGCCGCGTCGTTTGATTTCGTAGGACGAATAAAAAAAAAAACATATACCTAATATCCGATAGAACGCAACGCACAAACGTCGTACGCGCACGCACACGGTCGTCCAATAATAATTATACATAGTGTTGCTGCGGTGTATCGTCGTTGTCATTCCGTGTGGCCTGCTTGTCGATTCGTTTAACTTAACAACAAAGATCGTAATAATAAAGAAAATAATGCGCAGTGTGCTTGCCATAGTCATTTGAAGAAGAACACCGCCGCCACGGCTTCGTAATGATGCGCCTTTTGTGAAAGATAAATTTTTGAATTTTCATTTTTTCCTAAACCCATACCATACCGATATAAAATTTACGACGACAATATACTGCAAACGCACGAATCGCCGTGACGACACATCATTTATGGCTATCAATCAGATACTGTCGTCGAGCGCCCACAGAGCTCTAGCACACGAGTACAAGAGTCTTCAGGATGAACCCGTCGAGGGATTCAGAGTGAAGCTGATCGAGGACAATCTACGAGAATGGGAAGTGGCCATATTCGGACCACCGGAAACCCTTTACCAAGGAGGGTATTTCAAGGTGCCTTATTTTTGTGTGTTATATCATTTTTGTTTTTGGTTAGGTTTACATATATTTCGATTGGATTGTTCTGAACATATCTAATGGCATTTACATTTATGTAGATAAGGTTAGGTTTATGTGCCAATAATGGTTTGTTTTCATTGTATTTTGTCAAATTCAAATGATTAACAGTGCACATCTAGTAGATAACAAGTTTGTTATTTACATTTTCCATAATAGGAATCTACTTACAGTACCTACCAATCTATATACTTAACTTACCTACTCAATGCCTACAACATTTAATTTGAAGCTTGGTATAACATTATATATTTATTTTCAATGCATTTCTTTATTAAATAAAAATATGAAATTTGTATTTGCCATTAGATATAACTAAACATTTTAATCGCTATTGTTTGTCTTATCTTTTAGACAAACATTAATTTGTGATTATATCTGTTATATAGGTACATGTGTACAGAGCCATCCTAGAATTTTTGGTGGCCCATAGGCACCCAGAGCTTAGGAGCCCTTTTAGTAAACCAAAAATAGTTGAATTTTAACAATGAAAGTTTATTTTGTATGATGACTTTATCAGTAGAATTTTGAATCATATTTGCTTGGACGGTCATATTAATACATTATAGCTTAAATTTAAAGTTGTAATTTCTTTGATTTGGCGCCATGGACTCATTCTCCACTTGGCCATTGGGTAAAGATGAAACTACTTGTATATCTTAGGTATAGATGAATTCATATTTTTATCAATTAAAATGTATTCATATATATACTTACAATTTTAAATATTATCATCTTACACAGTATGTTTATCAGTTTTATATGTAAATATAATAAATACTACTCTTAAAATTAGAATATGTAGATACTAAATTAAAATTAAAAACCAAACATAATTATATGTTAAACATTGGGTAAAACAAAAAATTTGATTTTGATTTTTTTGTTTTATTGGAAAGAAAAAAATAATCAATACACACTTGTAAAATTTGTTATTCTGATATCAAAATATATACTTCTCTACATGAATCGTGTGATAGGAAAAGTCACCCTTGACTATTGTTAAAATGCAGGGTATAAGTTTGGTAGTATTTAGGTGTAAAGTAAGGAATAAAATTCTATATCTATTTTGTCAGAGTGAAAAGACACAATTCCAGTTTTTTTTTACTTTGTGTGTAATAATTGCAATTCCCTGCTATTTTCCGCCATATACCTCTGTAGTTTAATTTTTTACATTATCTATGGCTCATATCTAAATTCTCATACATATTATTATGTCATTAGAATAATATTTAAATTGTAAAATAATGTGTATTAATATTATATCTTATATAAACTAATACATATTATCCAATATGTATTTCATTAAATTAAATAAAAACTGTAAAAAAAGCCAGTTTTTATTTAAAACATATCAGACTTTTAATTCTTACCCTCTCCCTATGGGGGCAAATCCCCTCACATCCTCCCCTGTTTCTGTTAGATTTAGGTCATAGTATTTTCAATATTCAACATTTATTATTTTGAGATATAAATTTTACCTGTAACTAGAATCTGATTCTTAAATTTACTTACCTACCTACTTAGTCAAATTCTTAAAATCATAATATTCAATAGGTGGATCCTAGAAGTTATTTTTATGATTTATAATGAAACATAATTCTATTTTAAATGTAAATAATCAATTAAATTTTGGTATTGTTTTATAGGCCCATATGAAGTTTCCTGCAGACTATCCATATTCGCCACCAACTATAAGATTTCTGACAAAAGTTTGGCATCCTAATGTGTATGAGGTATGTTCCTTATATTTGAACTTGATATTTATAATTTATAAAAAGAGTATTATAATAAGCAACAAATAAAAAGAATTATAAAATAAGTTGGTAGTGTTAGGTAAGTATTTACTGAAAATAAAAATTTAACACCAAAAATCAGATGTAATATTTTGAAGAGATAGGTTTATACCATTACAATTAAATTAAAGGTCAATTAGAACTAATTATTATCTAGTTCAAAACTGTATTGATTATGCAACATGTAAATTTGTTTAGCCACATGTATGGTAAATGGAAACAACAAATAGACAAATAATCGCTGATGCTTAATTTTAAGTTACATAATATTGTATGAAGTTCAATACAACTTAGAAAAAAAATGAAACTTGAAAAACTTGAAAAAAATTTAAATATATTTATATACCTACTGCATTTTCTAAAATTATAATAATTTTCTATTGTAATAAAGTAATGATAATGTATGTTTGTAAAAATAAAATATATATAGATTATAGGTAATATATTATATTGTTGTTTTAAATGATACATATTAATTTTTAACTAAAATAGTAGATAATTGTTGAAAAAAATATTAGATGTCATACAGATATTTTGTTGTAATACTTTGTGTATCAGGGACAAATGTAAGGAAAGTCACAGTAACCTAGGAGGTCACTGCCAAGTTCCTGTCCTTTTAAAGAACAAATTGGTTCTATTGAGCCTATTACTACTTGAGATACCACTATGTGTTATGAGAATACCTGTTTAGTTGTAACATCAAGGTAAAATGATAAGTAGGATTTTGTTTATGGCCCCAAGTGAGTTCAATATTTATTCATTTGTTAAGAAGGTCACATTAAACATCATATACTAAGCTATAATATTATCCATATAAATTGTGTATGATTATATAAGTCATGATCAATATTTTTATTAAAAAGATAGAAGGATAAAATTTAATAAAATAACTTAATACATTATTAGTTTATATTAATATGGGTATTCTAACATAACTGTATTGATCACTTTAACGTAATTTTATTTGTATTTATTGACCAATATTGAATGATAATAATGTTCTGATGATAATTTATCAACAACAATAACTATACATATAGGTAATATAGATGGATACATTTAATTTAAAGGCTGAGATAAATAATATAGCATTTTGATTGTCTGTTAGATATCTGTTTTCATAAAACTAGGGTCTAGGAGACAGGAGTTGTACCAGCAGTGGTTTAAATATAATACAAAGAAAGCGTGAAATTTAACACTTTCTCAAAAAATAGGTTTTTGAACAAATCATACTAGAAAATTAATCACTGTAGTTATTTCAATTCTATATTTAAACATCTCACCCATATTTCAATTGATATACTATTATTCTTTTAAAATATATTTAATAATTTTTATCACTCCTTTCTAAAAAAATATTATTACATACATAATGATTTGGTTATTTATAGATGTTTCGTGTTTATGTAGGTCAAGGTTAATGGGTTTTTAAATTGTAAAATATTTGATTTCATTATAATATATGTTTTTTTTCCAGAATGGTGATTTATGTATTTCAATTCTTCATCCACCAATAGATGATCCTCAGTCAGGAGAGTTACCATGTGAAAGATGGAATCCTACCCAAAGTGTCAGGTAACTATCTCTAAAATATGCAATTTATTAATTGATGTCACGCTTTCACTATTTTTCTGTTAAAAATAAAAATAAAATAACCATTAACTGTGTTCTTAAATGTGATACATTATTTTGTTTTATATCTATAGGACAGTATTACTATCTGTTATTTCTTTACTAAATGAACCAAATACATTCAGTCCTGCTAATGTAGATGCTTCCATAATGTACAGACGGTGGAAAGATTCTAAAGGAAAAGATAAAGAATATGAAAATATAATTAAGTAAGTTATTTTTTAACTGAAATATTTTATTAAAAATATATTATTAGTTGTCATGTTAATTATGAATGATTATTTCAGAAAACAAGTTGTAAGCGGCCGATTAGAGGCTGATAGAGATGGTGTTGTGGTTCCACTTACGCTAGAAGATTATTGTAAAGTGAGTCATGTTTCTCGTTCTTCAGCTGCTGCTGCTGCTATGGATAGTGATTTTTATGTAGAAGACTATGACTTAGATGTTGAGTCTGATGCAAACTCTGAAGAAGAGTATCAGGATGATGCTACTGATAGTGGCAATGGTGAATCGTGAAACCAATCAACTATTAGGCGTTTACAAAACATTTATCATTGTTCGACAAAATAATTTAAGCCATTGATTTATGTTCAGTTTCTGGGTCAATGGTCTCTTTGCATGTGATCTTAAACATTAAGACAACAATATGTGACATTGTTCTGTTATCCTACAGTCACTTATACACGGTAGGCTTTCATTTATCTCTGTATACATAAATACTTTCATATACATACATAAGTATATATTTATATACATATTATTTTTGTGTTTTCTCCAAATTTTAAGTAAACTATATAATTTTTTTAATTATTTACCACTAAAAAAAATGAATAATATAATATCTATTGACTTAGTTTATAACTTCTCGATCATCCCATCATGTATAAACTTAATCCTTCTTAAAATGTTTTATTACTTTAATTATTTCTGATTTTTTATTCCTTGTAGGCAGCTTATATGACTGAGAATGTTGTTTATCAAATTGAAATAATTGTGGTATTGCTACACTCTTGTAGATAGTAAATTGAATTTAATGTTTATTGTTGTTTTCAATACTTATGTCTTATATATGTGATAAAAAAATAAAAAATGAGTTCATAACGTGAGATAAATCTTTCATAATAAATTCATTATTTTTTTTTTTTTTTTTTGGTCTATTTTAGTACTCTAAAATTTTTGTTAAGAATTATAAAACAAAAAATAGTATACCTACCAATGTATATGATAAAAATTTTAATGATGTCTTTAATTTGTTCACTATTGATCTACATACTTTCGTATTTGTTATTAGGGTATTATATTTATAAAAACACGGCTAAGAATCATTGCACATTTTTTTTAATCAGTCAAACTATTTTATGTTACATCTTATTAATGTGTAAAATGTATTAAGACTATATGTTTTTACGTGTTTTGGTGCAAATATCTACTTAAAAATTAAACAAATATGAATTGTGTAAGTTCACATAGCTAATTAAGAAATTAATTTTAAAATTGTATTCTATTAGACTTTATTATTTAGTCGGTGGTTTTATTTATGTTGTGTAATTAACAACAATGTTTCTTGTGTAATTTGGTCTAATGCAATACACATTAAATTTCACAATATGTATCATAATAAAAATAAAACCTGTGAATGCTGTATTTGATATACAGACTTTAAAAAAAAAAAAATAACTTAAATCAATCCTAATTGTTTTTTATAACTGTTGGATGATTATAATTTTTTTTCATAATTATGAAGTTATTTTTTTAAATTAAAAAATATTATTCAAAAGATATTTTGTGAGTTCAAAATAGGCAATGACATAACAATATTATCGTTTTTAATAGCTAATATTATGTATTGATAGAATCCATGTGTAAAATATAGACCTTCAAAGGACCCATAATCTACTACAATGGTTATTCAAATACATTTAACATATATACACATGTAAACATTTAAATATTTTTTATGTTTGGTTATAAATTATTTGTATGATTGTCATTATTAAAGCTGTGTACGGATAAATCTTATAACATTATTTGTAAGTAGAAAATTATTCTACTTTTTTGTACGTAAGATAAACGCCAATGTTAAAAAATTAATGTTAACAAAAATAATTAATACCATGTAAACACGACTTCTGAAATCTAATGTGTGAATGTATTATATTATAATATAGAAAAATGTATCTTTTGTAATAATCTTGTTTTTGTTATTGCATGCACAATGCACGTCATGCATGATAATATGTTGCCCATTTCCCCCCAGCACTTATATTTAACTAAATATTTTAAATTTGAAACTACGTTATCCTAATAATATAAGTGAGGAGTTGAGGTTTTATCTTTATAATTATATATAAGTATATTTATATTGCACATTCGTCCTAGAGGAGATAAAAAGTACAAAGTGTGTTTCTATATTGTTGTAATTTGTAACTATACTATACTTGCATATATGATATATTATTATGTAAATGTCTATGGGTGATTTATTATAAGATCTACTTTAAAAAGTCGAGGCTGCGTGGATAATATGAGCTCTTTAAATAAGAAATGTTTAGGTTTCGTAATGGTTTTAATCTATTCTTTTTAACCAGATTTTGTATGCACAATGCAGTGTCGCAACATCCACTCGGGCAGTCGTGGCAGTGCCCTGATAAATGCCTCTCATACTATTTGATGTGGCCTCTAGGCTTCCATAATAAATTAAAAATAATATACTAATAATATCATTAATATTATAAACAAAACAACGGTTAGAATTATAATAGGTAATATAATTACGAAAAATTATAGTTATAAAAATAAACATTTGTAAACAGTATTATTAATATTAAAATTATATTTTAAGATATTAAATACAATTTCGTATAACATACCCAGTTATTTGTTTTCTGGTAAAAAGCATATTGTTTTTTATTCCTAATAAAAAAACGTATAACTGATTTAATTATTATCAGATAATGTTTATTTTGAAATTTGGGGTCATATTCTCAAACCTTGATCTAATTTGTTTTGGTGAGGGGGTGCAGTAACCCCACCCCTAGATATGTCTCTGTTGTGCATGGCCTGCAGATGAGGTCTGGACACGCCGATAGCCAAGACTGACAAAATATAATACACAATAACCGCTAAAAAGTATAAACACCGATGATGCGTATCGCATGTATACATTTGAGATACATATAACATAATATACTATTATTCTTATATTGTTTATACAATAATTTAATATAATATTAATATATCTTATTAGCATACAGCATGGTAGGTAGGTGTTATACGCGATGGTGCTAAAAATTTAATCTACACTAGTAGGTAATAATATTGTACGTCGTACGTGTAGAACCTATATTGCAGCTGGTGTCTAGCTAAGTATTACACTATACCTACTTATACCGACAGAATATTATAATATTTCATATATTATGTGCTCACACCACGTGGTTATCTACTGGTGTAGGTACCTACTACCTATACAGTTACATTGACGTTACCGAAACAGGATTTTCGTATGCAGCTGCTACTAATAGATCGATCCATGTTTGGCGCGTCCCCCGGAAAGCCGTCCAATAAAAGGATATAACGTAAACGTATAGTTAATATAATACTATAGATTATAGCTATACAGCAAGAAGTCATGTACCTGTACAAAGCACGTCATCAGCGAGACAGTGAAATATTAATGACTGTACACGCACGCAATGCCAATGTATATAGTGTATGTATCATTGCTATGACGCGATTTTCCATATTTACTTCCCTTGCGTGTTGCGTTTATAAAATGCTGCATCATCGCCGCAGGACTTCCGAGGTCCGAGACCTTGTGTCTCCGGTTCGATCGCATTTCATACCATTTACTTAGAGGTAGGTCGCGGACAAATGTGCCTAAAAATTATTTCTATCAGATATATAGTTTAATGTTCAGTACCTATACCAATTGACAATTACGGAAACCATATTACATATATCCTTTTGTTGATTGTAATGTGCTATAATGTAGTGTGAGTAGCATTTTGGTAGCCGGCAGGTAACACACTACATTAGCTCGGAAAGGTAAAATTAGGTATCGCTAAAAAAATGTTTTTAATCGCTTATCAATACATTTTTAAAGGTTCGTTTATTTTTTTGGTAAAAATCAATAGCGTTTCTGGAGCTCAATCAAGGGGGGGGGCTATTTAAAGATTGTAATACATCACAAAATATTGCGAAGAATTCAAAATTTTCCATTTATTATTTTTAACCGTACATTAATAATGATTAATGTATTGTTAAGCTAATTATTGCTTACCATTTATTTGCTGTTAAAAAAAAAAAAAAATGTATGATACATAATAATATACGTATTTATACTTAAATCCTATAAAGATATAAGGATATAACCGTGGTGAAATCACCAATAAAAATACACCAATGGCCCCCCTCAGCTACATCACTGGTAAAAATCATATAAGTTTTGACTTAATTCTTATTAAGAATCAATGACCTATATATTATAATTTAGGGGTATTATATACACGTGACTGTGAGATTTAACTATTTGATTATTATTATATAGGTACTTGTTCGCATTTTACCTATAATTATATCAAATATTTGATAGTTTCAATGTTTTATTCGCCCTTATATTATATACTTATACCTAGATATTGCATATAGCTTTCATGGGCTTATGCTCCACCCACCGATCGATTGCTGACGATTTCAAAGTCGATCTCAATTTGTTTAAATTTTATATTTTTATTTATTATACATTAAGTATAACCCGCCTAAGAAGTAATAAGTCCCAGTGAACACTGTCGACAATACAAAATATAATAATAAGGCTAGAATAGTTTAGTAAGTATTATGTATTTTTGTGGATCCTCTGCAGTGTTTTAAGTATAGCTGATATTCATCATAAAACTTTGGATGCCTACCCTGTATCTATGTTACAAGTTTACAACCAGTATGAAAATCGGAAAGTGGTTATAGGTAGTTTGAACCTGGCGGACAATGTGTGCAGTACGTATAGTCAATAAAAAATATTTTCTTTTACTACTAAAAAAGGTAGGCACAGTTTATTTTTCTATTAAATAATCTTTATTAATATTTTATAAAAATATTTAAATAAACCAATATAATATATGATTATAGATAGTTTATAAATGTGATGTATAATTTATTGAATTATAAATATTATATAATTGTTGAGCTACATTTATAAATAAAAAGCTAAAAAAAAATGAATCACTAAACATTTTATAAGCTTTACGCAGAACACACTAACACTGTCTTAAAATAAAATAATGTATATTATGTTTTATACTAGCACCGAAAATAGTTCAAAGGTGAACGACAACGTTTTTGTGTACAAAAATAAATCAACAAAACCTAAAATGATTCTATACAGTATATTATATTGGTACGCACGTCTTATACTTTTGTGTTTTGAAAGTCCATAAAATTCAAAATGTTATGACTATGACGGGTACTAAAAATTTGTTCACTGATTTTAAAACTTTATTGGCGGAGAACTTACACCAAGTCCACAGAACATCGGTTAATATAACCACTGCTGTACGCTATAAACGTCATAAATCAAAAATGCATAGTTTTCAGGAAGAGAAAACAAAACATTAAAAAATAATCATTCAAAATTGTTGAGAACAATAATATAATCTTATAAATAAATATCATTTAATATTAAATGTACCTACCTATAATTAAATGTTAACTATATAAATTATTATGTAGAAGTTTAAAATCAATTTTTCGTGGTTTTTAAGTGACTTGCAAAGTTGCAATAGTTGAATTTTCTATTTAATAAGACTTAGACTATTAAGGCATGCACTTCGTAGTAAATTTGAATTAAGATGAGCTTACGTGAGCTATACAAAAAAATAAATAAATAAATAAAAATACAAGTAAAAAAATGTTAGATTATAATCATACAATCAGACAAAAATATCAATTTTTGACTTATAAGACATTGATATCATATTGGCATATTATAGTTATTATACGCACCATAGAAATAATAATGAATAAAAAAGAAATTATTATGTTACTGGTGTCTGGTATTATAGGTATTTTATAATTTATAATATTCATCGAAATTAATGTTTATTTTTTTAATAAATCCCTCTGTACCCCCAAATAGGCGACTTTACCTCCCACACCCTAAATCAAAGACTTAATTTGTATATATTTGGTACTTAATATAATAGTTATATGTTGTCACAGTAATGAAAATGTGGTGAAAATAAAAACGTTATAAATTATAATAGAGTGCGCATATATTGCATAATTTATTATAATAATATAACTGCACATAATATGTAACGTATACCAGCTAAAATGTTAGTGTAACTATGCGGTCTATGACTTAGGTAAATTGGATCACCACATCCGCTTCGAAGAATTGTGATTATCAATTCACAACAATATAATGCAAATATCGAATATGTTATTATTATTATGAATGAAAATCGTCATTTGTTTATTACCAATTTTTGACACTTTAAAGGCATCTGCAGTCTGTCCTCGGTACGCACAATATCAATTTGATTAGATTTTAATAATACCTATTACGGCGATAGCCACCGACCAAGCGCGCCCATTTGTCAATACTTTGGAGAGTGACATTCATAAAATAAATAAGTTGAACACTTTAAGAATCGATCAGATTTATTTTATTAAATAATGAAACAAACATACATCCATATTCCATACTCAGCAGCTAGCTATTACCATATATTTGCAGCTGATTGATCGTCATAGTATTATTATAATTTATTATAGGTACGATAAAAACCTTATGTACACCATTATGTAGTGTTATCATTAGTAAAATTAATTTAGTATTCAAAACTAAAAAATTGCAATATTTTTTCAAAAAGGTGACATGTCACCCCCTTTTACCCACTGACAGGTGCGCCCTTGCCACCGACCCTGCTGCAGTTTATCTACTGACTACTATTATACATACGAGTAGTGCATATTAATGTATTATGATATTAGCTATATGATCATCGATCGAACACGATTTCGACATTGCGTTATTGTCGGACGACGAATGCATCGTATGTTAATAACATGCAAAGGTCAAAGACAATGATATGAGTGTATGATGATGACACATTAGGTAAATTGCAGGAGAGTTCGTTGGTGTTTTGAAATTATAATTTTTAATCTTTTTTTTCATTTCTTTCTAATGTTAAAATTTAAAACTAACAATAATATTAATGTTTCTACTCAATACAAATTCGCCCTGAATGGACATATTGTATATGTGAAGTGGAAGGGCAGGAGGGGGTATTAAATACATTTTACCTATTAACTCCCAACAGTCCCAACATATTATAAACAATGTTAAAATGAAGATTAGAATATAATACATTTTCAAACTTTAGGTTGGCATTAAAATCAAGAATTATATGCATTTTTATCTGCAAATTAATTTGCAAAATATGTTCATGAATTCGTGAGTTTGAAAAATTCCGCGCGTCAAAATTGTATTTAAATTTAGTTGTTTTCTATACGGTATTCCTATCCCTTACTCTCCAAAAATTAAATATCTCGGGCTCACTCTCGACCAAAGGTTAACCTAGGCTCATCACATAAAAATAAAAATATTAGCACTGAATCATCGTCTCCGTACCGTCAAACCCTTAATAAGCAATAACTCCACCGCCATTAAAACCAAAATTCTGATTTACAAAACACTTCTCAAACCCATTTGGACATACGGACTCCAACTTTGGGGAAACGCTAAAAAGTCTAACATACTGAAAATTCAAACATTTCAAAATATGGCTCTCCGAAAAATAATGAACGCACCACCCCATACGTATCTAATCACACCCTTCATACTGACACCAAACTCAAAACAATTAACGATGAAGCCAAAATATATTATAAAAGATTCTACTCCAAACTAATTAACCACCCTAACGAACTCATAAAAAACTTATCTACTCCTTCCATACCTGGTAATCCCCCTAGACGCCTGAAGCGTAAGTGGTGTCGTAACCTCTTAAGATAAGCTTAAAAAATAAAATAAAATAAAAAAAAATCCATAGAAAGTACCATCTATGGGTGGCTTCTTTCATCAAATTTCCATGTCAATCTTTGTTACTCTCATCATATATGCTTATTGTGTCTAGTCGATACAGATTATTGTGTATTACGTTTAAAAAAAAAAAATTTAGTTGTTGTTCCTAACCAAAATGCAGGTTAAAGATGACTGGGGAATGTGCAACAATTTTCTAAGCAAGAATTGTCATATCTCGCAGCGTCTAAGACTCAACATGTTATTGTTACTACAATATAGGTAGGTATATGGAGGTATGAACATATTATCTGCGTTAAATCAATGTCACAGATTTTTACAACAAAAGTTAATACATTTTTTCATTTTTAACCCGGGAAAATACCAGTCACGCACAATATAAAACACCTGTAAAGAGATAGGGATAAAATAATATTTTTAAAAATGTAGATAAATAGGGTACTAAATTTTAAATATTTTAAATAATTTGTCAATTTACGTTAATATGTGTATATACTTGGCACTTACCTATGGCTAAATAAATAACAATTAAAAGTTGTTTATCACTACCACATAATAATATGCTATATCGCCTATATCTATACAAAGTAATATAGATAGATGGTATATATATATATAATATGTGTGTACTGTGTATATAATAGTGTAGTAGTCAGTAGTGTAGTCTGTTTGTCTGTAGTATTTATATACTTCATATACTATCGCTACTGACACTACCCACCCATATATGTATCTTTTTACAGCCTCTATATGTATTGGTTACTATGGATTTAATAATATATAAAGTGCATACTGCATAGAAATTAAATAATTATATAATACAAATACAATTTTGAATCAGATCGTTTTAGAACAGATACATAGTATTTATATAAAAGTACCTATATAAATTGTACTTGCATACGTGTCATCGTAACATTTCAGAATTTCAGTTACATATTATATAACTATCAATCATGGAAGGAGGTAACATTATAATGTAGATGTATTATTTTAGAAGTGTAATAGGTAGAACAAAAATTGTATATTACAATTTATTATAAAGACTAAGGAAGTAAGGACTGCATAAAAATATGGTATAGATACATAAATAGACAATAATTTAAAAAAACATAATGGTTTCATTCGCATTGTAGGTACCTACACACCATATTTGCATTATAAATTAAATAGAAACTTTCATAAATACGCTTTCTACTTAGGTATAGGTACTTCTTAGCCATTATTATAGTAAACTATGATGTGTATATATTACATATACCTATATATATTTCAATATATATTAGCAGTAATGTATCTACCTATGTAATACGTTATTTTGTAGAATAACTATATAGTTATTCTATAAAATTCTTAATTATGCTCGTTGATATATTAACTACACAGTTTTACTAGTTAATATATAGAATACCAGTTGGGTTTTCGCTAATGTAAGAAATTTATAACGTTAGGTAGATGACCGGGACCGGACTAGAAATTACCTATAAAGCGGTAGGATATTTAACATTTTAACTGGCTACGAAGTGCACGGGTTCAGCTGTATACCTATATTATATTATTAATGCTACAATATACTAGTAGGTACTTATAGCTATTTTATAAGTTAAAAAGTATAAGTATTTTATAAGTATTTATAAGTAATATTTATAATTTATTTATAAGTATTTTATAAGTTTTTTTTTTTAACCTTTTTAAACTTCTTAGTGGTTTACTCATATATTATAAAGTATGTGATATATTATTGTTAATAATTCAATATTATATAACTATATCTAACTGCTAATAACTAATTACTGAGATCCGAGAATGATTTAAGTTTATTACCTATTGAGTATCGCAGCTATATCGATTAATAAATATATAGATAGGTTCTATAAGGGCCGTGTGAACTCAAGGCCGAGTAGCTATAGGAAAAGGGATCGAAATTTTAAATTCTCTTACATTTTGACCATTTTGTTACCTACGAGACAAAACAAAAACATTTTTAATTTCTTTCAAATACCTTCCAGGTTATTCATAACTATGAGTATATATCATGTAGTAATTGCTTTTATTATAAATTTTAATGGTAATAAATAATTAATAAATATAGGTATAACTATAGATCATACCTAGACGCAACTAGGGTCAATTTTTTTTTTTTTTGGTGGGGGGGGGGGCTAGAATTTTATAAGTCACACTAACCCTCGTTTAATTCGTGTATATTTTTTTTATGACGAATAAAAAATTCGTAATTCATGGCTTTATTTATGGGGGGCAGGGGGCTACGCTCCTAGCCTTCACCTAATTGCGCCTATGTTATAGATAATAGATATAGTAGGCACTCCAATAATATAGATGATATATTTTATATATAGTCATACTTACTACATTTTATGATATTGTGATAAAACGACAATATTTTTGTACCGCAGGACCGGCGCCCAATTACTATACCATACCGGCGACTATAGGCTTCGAAAAGCACATTCTGACCAAACGCCGTCTTCCGTCTGTGACGATTGGACGGAAACGAGCTAATAGCCCTGGCCATGGCCACGGACTGTTGTACAACCTCAGAGACCATACCCGTTTCGGAAAACTCTACCAACCGAACTTCGGGTTAGGCAGACGGAGACCATTGCCACAAGGTAATTAAAAAATATAATACTGTAGGTACATTTATTAAGAGATATAATAATATTGATCACCTATAATATGTGTATTAAATTCTAAGCGTCGTATTAGCGATACCTAAGTGTACCTATTGATTTTATGGTGCCGACTGGAAACACTTTTTTTAGTAGAAAATAGAATCTAGTTGCATTGACGTCTCCAGAAATTTTTCTAAAGAGGGGCATAATTAGTTTAAAAAATAAATGAAGATTTTTTTATACATTTTAAAAGTAATCTGTTTTCTAAATTGTCGCGTAACAGATAATGCTCTATAGAAAACAAATATAAAATTCTGGGGCGGGGGAGGGAGCAAATACCTCGTATTGCCTTTCTTGAGGATGCCCATGTCTAGTTGGTACATCTGGGAGAACAGAGTTGAAAATTCACTGTGCTTTTTAAATAATCGGCAGGGGGTGAGAGAGAATAGGTGGGAAAGTGGTATACTCCGCTGTACAGTTTAGGTGTCTATAAGGGTAGGTATGTCGCTACAATGGATGAGTTAAATTTGAATTAAACACTGAAAAAAATATTACTGTTCTTATTAACAAAACTGTTCAGTTAAAGTATAAATAGTGAGCGTTAATAAAAAATTGTGTCGATTATAAAACTAACCGGTTCGTATAATTCAGCAATTTGTTGTACATACATATCAATTACTGTTAATATATTTTTGTTGTAGGTATATACTAGTAATATGTGTTATAGTAACTAATAATTGTGAACATAAATAAAGTTATGATCCGTACAGAATTTACAGTATCGTGTACAGTAATAGTTTGAATAGAACAATTATTTTTGAGTTGTTATTACAATATGGATTGTATTTTTTGGTTTAACACTACCTAATTCATAATTGTGGTGTATGTCATCGTCATGTATGACTCGTAATACTTTCAAAACGTTTTGTTAGTCTAATATTTTACAATCATTAATGATTTGAAATCATTGTAAGTATACGAAAAACCTTATTATATTATTATTAAGTAAATAGTAATAAATATATGTATATATTTGTATCATATTATTATGTTATTAAAAAAATCTTGTAAATCTAAATGTTTAAATTTTCTTGAGACAATATTAGAGCTTAGACAAAGCAATATGTCTTTCCCTCAAAAATATTATCCTCTTTCGATTTTGTAACAGATAATATTACCCTAAGATTATTCAATAACATAAAAAAAATTATTGTTAAATGCATTATGTCAATATTGCGCTTGAGCCAGAGAAATAACAAAATAGTGCGTCGACAATGTTGACATCCTCCTAAGAGGACGACACACAAACGTACAGCATTGACATTGTACGTTCACAATAATAAATACATTTTACTCTGCAATTTTTAAAATTATTTTGAATTCATCTCTTATAAAATTTAAAGGTAAGAATATTATCAAGGACATCTTGGATTTTATTGATATTATTATTTATTTTTAAGTTAGGGGAAGGGAGGTAACTTAACCGGATATACTGACTTGGTATTTTTTGATTCATATCAACGCTTAGGTAGACTTCAATATATTTTTTTTTTTTTTTTGAACGGGCAACAGAAGGCTTTTATAAACAAGTCGGTGCGTATATATGCACTGCACCCTGTGACACTACCACCACACACACACAATAATAATAATAATAAAATCATGTCCGTGCTAAATTAGAATATATATATTGATCTTAAGGAAATCTGTTCCTATAATAATATAAGCTGATAAAAAATACACAAAAACTGCATACGAAAAGCTCAGATAGGGTTATTTAGCTTTCACATTATAAATTAAAATAGGCATACATGTATGAACTCATATTGTATTTTATTTTGATATCGAAGAACACTCGCCAGCACCGAACACTTATTACCCAAAAATGGACTCAGTACGACCTATAGCACCGAAACCATCGTTTAAAAGTCGCACGCTGCAATTTGGACGTATTGATTGTAGTTATCCGAGTCCGAACACATACACATTGCCATTGTTGGACATATATCGACGGTCAAAAAAACCAGCAATTAAAAATACCGCCGCACCGTAAGTACGCACATTTGGAGAACCTATATTGGCTATATTACGATGATTAGTTCCTACCTAATTACGTAGGATGATTATTGCTACTTATATATGTTTGTATTGCAATAAAATTATGATCTAATATATAATAAGTTCGATTCTGGTGATAGAATTCCTCAGACGATTAATTTCTTTCGATAGTATCTTAAAAATTCCAAACTTTTGAACTATAATCGTCCATTACAGTGCAGTCGTTTTATATATAATGCATACAAACCAACTTTATAGAAATAACATATTAGTTATAGGCATAATTGTAAAATAGTATTTGAATAAGTACCTATAAATCGAATCCTATTGCTAATAGGTTTCTACTAATCTTAAATTATTAAATACAATTTTAATCAGGAATATAAAAGAGCATTACAATGTACAACGTTTTAAATTAGAATGAAAACTATAAGGGTCTCAAATAGGTATATATAGTTTTATGTCAGAAAAATTAGTTGTAAAGTTGAGGTGTAAAGTAACTCCGTGATGAAATGTGTACCTACCTATAGGTAAAGGAGTACTGAGGGCATAGGCGCAACTAGAGGCCAAACACTGGGGGTGCTAAAATTATGTAGATAAAATAAGTCCGTGGGGGCTGCGCCCCCCCCCCCCCCTAAGTACCATTCTTCAATTTTATAATTTCTATAACCAATCTTAAATGCACTGTAAAAGCATAAGCACACTAATATTTAAGTATCTAAACAATTGTAGTATACCTCATAAATAAATTAGGTATACTACCTATATATTAATATACCTAATAACCTAGTATAAACAGATAAAAATGTCAATGTTACATAACTAATATTTGATACAACCATATTATATAATTATATAATCTGAACGCCAAATAAAAAACAATCTTACGTATAACAAAGAAAACTTGTTTTCATACCTATTATGATTTTTTCATTTTTTGTATTTTTGATCTAGGGGTGCTTTAGCACCCCCCTAGTTGTGCCTATGACTGAGGGTATTATACATTGTAGAAAAATTAATAAGGCTAGCCGTCAATGCCATAATATATATAGTTGGGTTCGAAAGCCGAAAAAAGATGTACAATATAATTTGTGACAGAATGACGCAATAAAATAACATTGTGAAGTATTAAATATTATTATAGCGTACCTATTGGTGATTTTTGCTCAAGAGCTTAACTGACATAAATGCACAATTTATAGGCGTTTTAAAGTTGTATCCGAGGCAGTACCGGCGCCAAATACATATTCGTTACCTGCGACCGACATCTATAAATATAGACAGAATGTGCCCTTGACCATACAACAGAAGCGCCCCGAAAATATTGAAAGTCTCGCGCCGCCACCTAACAGATACAATCTATCCAAAACTAAAGGCCTGGCTAAGACGTTTGGAAAAAAAGACTGTTACAAGCGAGCCGTTTACCTTACCGTCGAAGACTTGTGGTTTTGAATTATTGGAGCAGTTAAATTTTATACAGTTTTATGTTACCAAAATTTAAAATGGCCTCAAAATTTTGTTTACTGTCAAATGTCATTCACTTCAATGTTTCAAATAAAAGAGTTAACTGAATTCTTCACATAAAATTAGAATATCTTATATTTGTAAATTCCTTATCATCCTTTAGACTTTGGTAATAACCAGGGCTCGGTACTTTATGCATTTGCATATTTGTTCGAGAAGTAAATAGAATAAATCTGATCCGGTACAAATTTGAAATTTGTGTCGTGGTGTTTGGAGTTAAAGTTTATTGTGCATATGTTTGCATATTTTGGATTTTTTTTTCTACAAATGTATATTTTTAAGATTTATTGCATATTTTAAAATAATTTTTGATTATTTAGTATTTACCTACTATTAAATCATATTTTTAATAAATTTATCTACATGATTTTGTCGGCAATAATACCAATAATCAATAGCGTTACGGGAACCCATTTTATTTTTAGCTCTGAAGACAATATTATTTTTTAATCTGTCTTTTACGGTATTATTTTGTTTGCCAGTGCCCAGTAGTCAGTACACAGTGATCGACGGACTACGATCGTTATCGTGTCAATTTATAAATCGTCAATCGTTGTGGTGTTCGTAGGTATTTGTATTTATGCCGCGTATAGGTAATGTACTAATTTCAAAAGAAAAAAAACACAAATTAGTCGGTTGAAAAGCTTCATTCTGGAATTTGGGGATAATGCATTTTCCGCTGACGGAAGTTTTATTTTTCAAAATATGTGAAATTAAAGTAGAATGTGATCTAGTGTCATACCTCATACAACATATACAAACTGTTAAACATGTGAAAATGATTAAACGGAGGGAAATGTTAAATACAAGAATCCAACATGATTACATAAACTAATGAAACTAAAAAGTCTACTTTCAATATGGACTTATGTAAAGCATTGATATCGGCTAACATTCCACTGAATAAATTATCGAACAAAGTATTTCGAAATTTTTTGGAATCTTACATAGGGAAAGAGATACCATACGAAACAACTTTTAAAATTGTTTTATTGAAACTATGCAAAAAATAAGAGAATATATTTCTGATCATAAAATTTGGATATCGATCGACGAAACGACCGACGCTGAAGGTCGATTAATTGCAAATGTGATTATCGGTACTTAAGAAGCTGAAAAAATATTTCTTTTTAACACAGAAAAACTGGAAAAGCTAATTGTTCTACACTTAGTAAGCTATTTGACGAATCTCTTTCTAAATCAATTGTTCTGTGATATTATGGCCAGATGGTATAAAACATGACAATGTTTTATTATTTTTGTCGTACGCAGTACCTTATAAGGTACGTATACGTGGTGAAAATGCTTTATATTCCAAAATGATACACGTTACATGCACTGCTCACGGGCTACACGGGGTGACTGAACAAGTACGAAGCCAATATGAATCTGTTGATCAGCTTATTTGAAATATCAAAAAAATATTTAGAAAAGCTCCATCTCAGCATCTCATATGCTTGTTTTTAAAACTGAGGCACCGGATTTACCTTTACCTCCAGAGCCAGTAATAACACAATGAGGCACCTGGATAAATGCAGCCATATATTACTCGGTGAAAACAGTGAGATAATTTTCAATATTGCAAATAAATTAGATTCAGAGGATGCTTAGAGTATAAAAAATGCAAAAAAAACTCTTGGCAACATCTCACATTTAAAATGATTTAGTCTACATAAAATTAAGTTTTAATTCACTAACTACATCAATTATAAAATTGTAAACTGAAAGTGTTTCTTTAGCTGCTTCAATCGAAATTATTGACGATGTAAGTGTAGCAATGAAACATCTTACTGGGATAACTGGAAAAAATATCTGTACAAAGATGGAAAACACATTGAAGAAAAGTGTTGTTCTCGCTATGCCAAAGAAAATTAAAAACGTTCTTAACGGTAATTAATTGACATGAGACTTAGAAATTAATGATCTGACATATTTTAAATATGCTCCCATCACATTGGTAAACATTGCGAGATCATTTTCCGTCTAAAATACTTTACTTACAAATAATAGAAGGTCTTTCAAAGTCGAGAACATAAAAAAAAACATTTGATAATCCAGTGTAGGTAAGTAAGTACATAATTAGAATTATAAAATGATTATTTTTAATACATAAAAATTGTAATTGCTAGGTATAGAAGATGCTGTGTTGAAAAATCCAAAGACCTCCCATTTGATGGTTTGAATTTTTTTTTAGTTATATAGTATGTACAATTTTATTATTAATAACTATCATGCAATTCTCATTTAAAAAACAACTTTTTGTTTGCTTTCAAAAATAATGTAAATTCTTAAAAAAACAAGCGTAACTTATTTTCTTTATTCATAGCATGTTGTGTCCTTGTGTCCCTGTGTAGTAACAATTGATTACTCGTTCATTATAATATTCAACATCACAAATAACAGCACAACAAAAAGTTATTTAATATATTTATAAAGAGAATTTCATGATGGTTATTAGTTATAACAAAAGGATAATAAGAAATTCAAAAAAATATACAATATTATATTCAAATATTATGTAAAGAAGAATTCAGTTACCTCTGTCATTTTAAATATTGAAGTGATTTGAAATATAATACAACTTAAATAAGGTAGGTACCCAAGATCCCACAAACATTAGTTTTAATAAATTTATTTTGAACCAGGCATAAGAATTTTAAAATAATTTATGTGACACGTACAATTAAAAAAATATATAAATCTTTTTAATAGAAAAAAGCGTATTATATAACTCATCATTAATATTGCAATTTAATGGAAATTTCTTGATATCTGAAAACATTCATAGTATTAAAATCTTAAATTTCACAAACACAATTCAGAATTATAATAAGTAAGTACTAACAACAAAAAACAGTATTTCATCATAATTTAATCGCAACTGTTTTTTTATTTTAAGAGTAAAATCAAATAATTTAATATGAGTAATACTTAAAACACAAAACAAAAGTGTTGAGTAAGTACAACAATAGATTCTTGTTTGATAAATAATTTATTATTCGTAGTATGTACTTAAGGTTATTGGGCAATTTTGATTGTTTGGTATTGTTTAAAATTTATACAAAACAATCAAAACTACCCAACACCCTTAGTATTAGATTTTCTTCTCATAAAATGTTGTTCTAGCAGTAAATACATCCATTATCAAGAAACTTGTTAAAAAGCAAAGTATATAAAATGCACACCTTGCTTTTTAACAAATTCCCTTATAGTAGACATAGTATTGATTTGTTGTTTGAAGAAATTTTGAGTAATTACTCTGTATATGAGAAAATTCTGAATGTTTTGTAACATTTAAAATAACAGAATGCTTACAATAACATTCAGTATTTCCATTTATTCAGAGATCGGTGTTCCACATGGCCATTCATCAAAGCCTTAATGTTAACAATGCTAAGAAATTAAAAACATGCCATAATACAGTCAATAATATTTATCATTATTAAAATATTTGAGGTCAATAATGTAAAACATATAAAAAATTCACAAAAATAAAAGTGTGCAATAATTATATAGCATGTATATATTATATAATAATATGTTATATTTTCTATTATATTACCAATAAGTTTGATGACCCTGTATGTCAGTAACACTTTATAATAAAAAAAAATACATATCATATAAGTTACACCCATAAAATAAAGACATACAATAAGAATAATTTTCAAATAGCATTAAAATCTAAAATTACACAAATACAATTACATTAAAGTTGGGATTAAGAATTTCTAAGTCATCAAACATAATTTCTAGTACAATGGAATAAATAAGTTTTTCAATTTAAAAAGTAAAATCATAAGTTTTGCTTAAATATATAACATTCAAATTCCTAATATTCATATTGGATTTCCTTCTCATCAAATATTACCTAGGCAGAAAATACATCTGTTATCAAGAAACTTGTTAAAAAGCAAGGGATTTAAATGGCACACCTTGCTTTTTAACAAATTTCTCTTTAATAGATATAGCATTGATTTGTTTGAAGACATTTAGTATATCTCTGTAAATGAGAAAATTCTCAGTTTTGTAACATTTAAAATCATAGAATGCCCACAATAATATTCAGTGTTTCCATTTATTTAGAGATAAGTGTTTCACAAAGTTTTCTCCAAACATTAATGTTTAAAATATTTAATGTTAACAATAGTAAGTTGCATATTTGTCAAATTTAATATTTCATAACAAAGTGTATGTTAATTATATGTTATTGTAATTAGTTATAAATTGCCTTTTTTATTTGGTTATGTATAAAATCAGGGTAAGTAGTCAATGTTGATAGCAAGTATAGCAACAACCTAGAAATCACAAGTACATGTGTTGACCACTTCTACTCTATGCAATAGCAAAAGGACGTTAACAATCAATGTAAGTATTAATAGTGCTTAGAAGTGAATTAGCTACAACCGTTTACTGTGAAACCATTAAAATGTGTTAATAATGAAAACATTAATTAAAAATTATCTAAGATATTCAAATTATGTAATGAGGAGTAACAAAACCTCTAGCATTGGTTCACGCGTAAAGATTACTTACAGAATTTTCTTTACTTACTCAAACAGCTGCTAAAAAAGCATAGAGCAGTAGTTACTGTAAAACCAGTTATGCATTATTCTCACCAAAGCCACTTGCAACTGCAACGGAATGCGCGCACTAAAACTACTGAATATGTTCTCATCGGTTGCAATGCAACTGGGAAGTGATCGAACCATCGAACTTATTTGAAATCGTTTGAGGCAAATCGACATGCACGGAGGTTTTAGTCTCCAGTTTCATACAAATAACCATCTTAGGGTATCTCAATGCAATACTCAGCTTCATACATTACACCGGATCCAAACTTAACATTTAGACCCCTCTTGGAGCATCACTAGCAAGCGGTCCACCAATATCGGTTTACGTTCAGGTCAACTGCAGAGAATATCACGAGTAAGTATTTACGATGATTGAATCACAGAGTACTTACGGAAATTGAATTTAGAAACAACATCGATGGAACACCGAACAATTTCAGGAGCACCGATGCGAATGGATAAAATTACTGAGGCGAAAATGTGGGAGTTGAGCAACGTCAAGCGGCGTCGTAACCAAAAGTAAAACACATACACAATATGTACACAATTACTATGGACTATGGAGTCTCAGTAATCGAAATTCCAGTTTAGCGATTTACTGTTCACACAATCAGACCAGGCGGCCGGCACCAGACAAAATACCAACCAATGATGAGAGGAAGCGACCGAGTGATTGGTCGAGGGGTATGGACAAAGTGACGACGAACGGTGCGTCGACGCGTCACAACATAAGAGAGTAGACACAGTGTTACCAATTTTCATTACCAACACCTGAATATGTGGCATAATAAAACTGCCGCCGCAAACCGATGACAATTCAAATTACAAATAATGGTATTATTCCTTTGAGTGGACGACTGATGGGAAATGACAATAATTAAAACCAAGTTCCAATAGTTTTTCAAATTGTTAGATAAATGTATTAAGTATAAAAAAATAAGTTGGATATATTAATATATTCAAAAAACTTAATTTACTTTGTTGGTTTCTAAACAATCAAATAATTCAAATAGTATAAAATCAAGATTAAAAAATTATAAAAATCAAATGTAAGGTTCTATCATTTTTCAGTCATGTTCTCAGGAGCTATTTAATGGTAAATCTCGGTTGCCAGATTGATGTTCTTATAACTCTTAGCTAGTGAATTATATATTTTTTTATATATGTATATATATATATATATAGAGAGAGAGAGATGTTTCATTACTCAACTTAATAATACTAAAGCTAACACAAGGTTGGTTTTTAAGAACGCAAATTTACAATGTGGCACATGAACCAAATTTACAAAGTAAATAGTGTGGTGATATCCTCTTATTCAACACTTGAATATATAAAAATGGGCAATATCACTATAAAATCTTATCATTCATAGTTCTTATTATTCTTAAATGTTTATGGGCTTATGGTGTATAGACATATAGTGATAGACACATAACATAACAATAACTCAGTACAAATACAAGAGAATCTGAATATTTTGTATCATTTTAAAGTTTCACTTCATCATTCAGAAAATTTTAATAATATGTAATTATTTATTGTATATAATAAATATATAAATTTTTAAACAATTATTCATTGAAATTAATGTTAAATACACCATAACTAATAGTGATATACATAAGATTAAAAATTATCCTTAGAACTAGTTGCTGACAAATTGATTTCTGCTTAGAATTGTTTTTCATATGCAATGATTCATCAATGAATTCTAATCTAACATGTCTGTTAGTTCAATGAGAGGAACACTCAAAATAATCTTAACAGCTAAACAACTTGTTAAGTTTTTATACTTGAAAATAATTTGTTTAATTGAATGTAAACCATGGCTTAATGGATATCATTATCAACAATTTGATTAAAATTACTTACATTGTCTAAACTCTAAAGCAACAAAATATGATTAAGTATGAAGGAAATATATATAAATTATTAACAACTAAAATATACAAAAAAAATAATGTATTTTAAATGAGTTATAATAAACAATAAAACATAGTATATAAACTAACTTAGAATAGAATAATTATTCTATGCATAATTGAGGTAAAAAAAATAAATTGACAATAAAAATTAATATTAGTCAAACTTAATTAATATAATAGCATGGATTAGAACACTATCTAGGTTTATCTTTCTATAGTTAATCAAATGTTTATTAATACAGGCATTGAGGCAAACAAAATTGTTGAAGTATAAACTATGTTTTACATCCATGTTAGGACATTTGTCTTAATTTAAAAGTAACAACGAGGGTTAAAAAAGTTAATCAAATAGAACTAGAAGAGATGGTTTATTTTATTAACATTTTGGTTTTATACTATATAATAGTATCCATAATAATATTTTTAATACAACACAATATGTTTAACTACACATTGGTTAAATACAAATATATAGAAAAAAAAGGAATGTAATCCTTTTTCAATAGAATAACATATTTATATAGTTTTATTCATAAATTTTTAATATTATTGTTGCTGTTGATAACTACATATCTATAATATTCATTAACATGTATATATATATTTCAATATGTAACCACACAAAAAAGAAGACAACAGTACATATAATAAGAATATAAATTTAAGACAAGCATTTTAATCAGGGAAACCACTTAACAAGAAACCATAAATATAAATGGTATTACTATTAGTAAATTGGATCTCAATAAGAGGTATTCTTCACTTCAATTGAAATATCAATATATTTATTATTAACACACATTGCATAAAAAAATATTAAATTTATACCAGTCTCATTCTTAAATCAGATACAACAGTTCAAATGTAGATGTTATTATTATTATATTTTTTTTTTTTTTGGAACAAGTAGTTTTATTCTTATATTTAATGTAACATTTTACTATATTATAATAGTGATCAATCTAAATTTGAGTTATACTACAAACATTTACAATTTTTAAATATACTTTTCTTTTTCTTTCTATAGTATTTAAATATTATATTTTATTTTGAATTAAATAGTAAAAAAAAACTACATTTGGCACAACATATAAAATACATGCAATAGTTAAGACAGAAAAATAAATGTATGTTGTGTAGTGAGTAAAAAAACGATATGTAAGAGAAGAAATAACTGGTTCATATTGTTAGTTAAATAAATGAATATAATATTGGAACAATTAAAATGTGGATATGATACTATAGACGGTAATTAATAATTATCGATTGTAAAAAATTGAGACCATAAGTTGTTGAAGAATTATTATGGATTTCAGACCTTATATGGCCTCCACTAATATAATTTAGTTTCTCAGAATTGTATCAGTCAAATTTCCTTTAAATAAAAATAAAAAATAATAAACATAGAACATTAGAAGTATTCTGACGTATTCTTCTTAGAAAATAGTAAAAGCAACAATCTAACTATTTATATCACTAAGATTATAAGAATTTACATGGTTAGTTAAAATAAAATAATATAGTATTATTAATACTAAAAATATAGAAAAATAAATTAATATTATTTTAAATTCTCTTGATAACTAATACTTTATGTATGAAAGTATGTATATTGTATTCTCAAGTCATAAACCAAATTACCTAAATTATTTTACATAGTTCAATATTAATTAAAAATACGTTCATAATATTATAAAACTAAGTATAACACGAGGTATAATATTATTCTAGAATGTTTTTTTAGCAATATTTCATAAAGCAAACAAAAACATTTTACGAATATAATAACTAAAACCTACTGACTGAGTTGCAAATACTGAATACTTTAGGTAGTATGTGTATACTTAATTTTCTACACTTTCAAAGGACTTCAAAACAAATTCTTTGAATACATTATATGCTTTGTCTAAGGACTCGTTTATAATAATACAATCAAAGTTTCCAGGCGTTTCTCCTAAAAAAATATATGATGAACATGATATGTTAAGTATGCAGTTGTTTATCAGTTTTAATTAATATACTAACCGTAGTTGATTTCCTGTTGAGCGACATTCAGTCTGGCTCGTAGATTATCTTCAGACTCTGAATTCCGCCTGCGCAATCGTACTTCGAGTTCACCAATACTGGGAGGTTTGACAAATACACAGACCGGTTTCAGGGAAGTCACATTTTTTATTTGAATGACTCCTTGCATGTCAATATCAAGAACACAAATCTTGCCAGACTTTTGAACATTTTGTACTGCTTTGAGGCTGACATCATTAGACACATTAAAAATAAAATAAATAATATGGACAATGGAGTTGCACTGAAAAACTCGGATAGAAGCCAACATTACCTGGTACCATACATATTGTTAGAGAAGATGGCGTGTTCTAAGAAGTCTCCTCGTTCGATAGCTGCTTGCATCTCGTTTTTGGTAGTGAAGTGGTAGTGTTGGCCATCCACTTCAAAACGCCTCGGCGATCGTGTGGTATGCGACACCGAAAAGCCAAACTTGTCAGGATATTCGTCAAACAGCTTGCGAAGGAGCGTCGACTTGCCGGAGCCCGACGGACCGCAGACCACCAACAGCCGAGAGTTCTGTCGCACCATTTTTGTCGTGACACCTATTATAGTACAATATGATCACACGGAAAAGGTTGAAGGAAACTGTGCGAAGTGGTTTCTGCAAACACAATTGACAACTAATAAGGCTTTGAACAGTCGGATAAGGTAGGAACGCGCGGGAATATTTTTGTTGATAAATGATAATCGATATTATTTCGGATGCTTTTCACTCGTGTGTACTATATTAGCCACTTTTATATATATATATATTTATATATAGCTGTATCTCCTACGAAAGCGAATTAAAATAGAACAAAAACTAAGTTGACGTAAATCACGCGGTTGTACGAAATTACACAAACGAAATTATATAGTAATAATATTATGTAAACATTCCACACAGACGTGTGCTATCTGCAGCGATACCAAATTACCAAACACCGACAACAAAATATAGAACACAAACAACCACGGAACACGGTTGAATTTTGTTACGATTTCGCGGTAATAAACAAAAACAGTGATGCGATTGAGAGACGAGAAGAATTCGCGCAATAATTACTATATAATTGATGGGACAAGATTGGTACGAATCAGGTGTACCGCATAGAGTAATACTCTATCATGGTGTACCGTCACACGTCTACGGGAAGTATGGATTTTGGGAACGAGCAACGAGTGAAAAACGTCACGCGAAGAGCGGCGCCGGTAAATAACGTACACCGACCAATAGGTACACGTTGTTTCGGAGTACACATATTAAGGTAACGGTATACCTATTACCTCCACACCGTGCGACCATAGATAAGTAAAAGTATGTGACAATATTGTGATTGAACAGTGAGCAGTGACGGCGCTGGTTGGATGTTCGACGCCAGACGCCTTCTATCAGTCGCATCTAAATCCTCACCTCTTATAATCGCGAGCGGGGTCCGCCAAAACATAATGTTATTATTATTTTTATTATCGCAGAAACGGTCTGTCGTCTACAATTATTAGTAAACACTGTAGGCGCCAGCCTGCTGCTGCGGTGTAGTCGTTTGTTTTTGTGCTTGGTACTTTGGTCGAGTAATCGTCAGTGAATTCGTCACTCGAGCGTCGCGATTAGAATGAAAAAAAGCAAACTTAAAACGTTACCTGTCCTGTGCGCCTGTGCAGTAAGTTGGCACTTGGCAGACGGAATTCGACGGGTCGGCGTGACGATAACGTGGAGTAAGTTGTGACTTGTGAGTTCGACCGTTTGACGGGGACGGACGAGCCGCGAAATCGGATACGATACGCTTCCCTACGACCATCCGAGCACGGGCCACGGACATTCACGTTCGGCGCCACTGCGCATTGCGCACAGCTGCTACCGTTTTCCATTATCATTTATCACTTAATCAAATAATATCAGTGCCCATGCCTTATCGGTTACGTACTCACGTGTGTACCGCGTCTCGTCTCGACTTCCGAGGCCCGAGCAGAGCTGCTGCTGCACACCGTTTGCTTCTGGCTTCGGTGACACTGCAGTCGTGCGCGCCGATGAGTTGGGTCGTTGGGATAGTCTTACGCCACCCGTACGCTGAGCACACATAAATATTAAATAACGATTCTCGTTTATGACTAAACTTTAGACCGTGTGCACATCAATATTTTTGCGCCATGACGTCGTCGTCGTCGTCGTCGTCCGAACAAGAGCTTCACGGCGTTCCACTGGTTCAGAAATTCAACGCGAAGGTGAGTAGTAGACAGTAGTGGTCTGGCAATCGGACGTGTGCCGTCCAGTACGTGCGTATTTATATAAATAATTCAGTGGCGTAGCTCGAGTACTTCCCGATACTATAGTAAAGATTAAAAATGATATACAATTATAAATTTTAAGGCATCCTCCCTAGCAAAATCCTGACATCCTAACAATGCTTCTAATTATAATATATTAATATCTATATGCAGCTAAAGTTATATTTTATTACATCTACACCGCTTGTTAATAATTGATTTGGTACTTTCCTAGTGACTAAGACCTAGTTTCGCGTTTTAGTTGAACAAGAATTCGGCTATTATTACGACTGATAAAATATCTTAAATTCTCATAAATATAACTAGTGATAAAGCCGTAACAATTATCTCTGGGTTAGGTTAGGTAATTCTTTCACAATACCTTTATCATTAATACCAAATATTTTATGTACCATTGTGGCAAAAGGAAGTAACCTATCCAACGTAGAAAATAATGAGAAACGAAATGTTAAGAACTAGATACTATACCTATGGTATTATGATTATTATAGATACAACTTTTATGGATATCTGTTTTCAAATCTGAATTTTGAGAACATTTCATAAACTAGTTTTTTAATTCGTGAACCTAGGTTTCAACGGCACCACTAAAAGACTTCGTCGTTTTTTTTAAATCTTTAGAAAACAACGATGGGAAAATTTAGGTATATTACTGTATTAAATAACATGATTGTGATGTTTCACAGAACAAGGTACTTATAATCTTCCAAAACTCTTCCAAATATATATACATTGGCTATCCACGAATGAACTGCTGAATCTTTGATAAAATGAAAACGGTATGACAATTTACGAATAGTGGCGTAGCCAGAGTGGGTATTGGTGAGCTGCAGCCCTCCTCTACAAAATTTTAAGAAAATAAAAAATTATGTCTATGACCTACAAAAGTAACTACGAAATAACGAAAAAAAATACTTACCTAATACTTACCTGAGTCTTCACTTTTTGGATTTTTTTTGGCGTAAACGTGCAATTTCAATTTTATAACAATGGGTGGTAATTAGCAGGAAATGATACACATTAACATAAAAAAAATTGATAGTGTAAAAATTATTTTAAAAGTTATAGTCGTTATAAATTTTTGGTTGTATTGCAATTGGTACGTATTTGCGTGGCGTATACCAACAACAGTTGGTCGTTTTCCATGGCTGTGGCTGCAAAGTCCCCCCCCCCCAAGTAGAAATAGTCTACCTAAAGGAAGAAAATAATTGGAAAGTCTAACCTGATCTGAAATAAACATAATACACAAACCCTTATCACTAACACAGATCAGTTCAGAGCCAGGCACGTAGTATTGTAGTAAGAAAATATTCATTAGGAGGGTCAATGTTAGGTGGGCCCCCTTCTTCCCGACATTGTATATTATAAAATGGTAGTTATCAGCATATCATTACTACTGATATATAAGTATATATAACCTAATGAGTAATGATACCATATTTTATCATTTTGCCAGTAACTATAAGTATAATAATAAAAAAAAAATTTAAATACATAAATAAAAATAATGCTTTTAATAATTATTATGATAATAAAATCCAAATATTTAATACATATAAACACAATTTTTAAATGAAATACAATAAATATAATATAAGTACTAATATAAAAGTATTTTTCTATTTTTATGTTTTGTGGAAAATCTATTGAAAATTTGAAAACAATTAAAAGCCATTATATAATAATGGGCCCCCCTGAATACTTTGGCTGGGCTGGCCTAAGGCCAGACACATATTAGGGTGGGCCAGGCACATCCTGGCCCTCCCTTGGCTACGTGCCTGTTCAGAGCAGTTTTTTTGTGCACTGTTTGCACAGCGCAAAATATGTACATTACTATAACTTAGTATATTTTACTGTACAGCCTAATAATATTTGAATCACTTCTAAAACAATAGTTACCGTAAAACGCTTTTTATTATGTCATTTGAATCATAAAAATAAGTGTAACCTAACCATTGTATGAGGCTAGTAAAGAAATTTTAGCCACAATAATTAATATAAATCAAGTTTTTATTCTTAGAAATACTCGTAGATATTTTTTAAGATTATTATTCATTTTGTTTTTACTAAATTATTTTAATACATTGTGTGAAAACATTTTCTTAATACAATTATGAACACTTTGGAACCTGAATTTCTGATAATTGCACTAATCATTTTACAATTCTTAATAATTGTTTTTTATTGTACCTATATCTAATAATTGATATTTTTATATTTTTATATTATTCTATAATAATTATGTATATCTTTATATTTTATTGAAATTAATATATTATCTAACTGCATAAATAAGTTTGCATTTGAAATAAATTCTTTGTATTATTCCACTTTTAATATTAACATTGTTATGTAGCCATCTCAGTATCTCACAAATAAAAGTCATTAGAAATATGAACTTGTTTACAAAGGTTCATTTTGAGCAATAATAATTATGTTTTTATATCTTATAAACAAAGTTCAATAATTAAATAATATTAGTAGGTACATAATAATATTTCTATGAATAAATAATATTAGTTGGCATAAATATTCAAATATCCATATAGATATAAATATAATTTTAGTGTTTGAAATGATTAATGAAAATAAAATCATACCACTAAATTTATCAATTATTTGTTTAGGCATTAGAATTTAATACTTCATTAGAGCAAAAGTGGATAAATTTCAAAAAAGAATATGAAGAGTTGTATACATGCTTGGAAGAGTTTCCTAAACAGTTATCTGTTCCAATATTGATGCCAATTGGACCAAAAGTGTTTGTACGTGCACAATTATGTAATACTAATGAAGTGTTCATTAGATATAATGATGTTTTCACTAAACAGAGTGCTTATGAAGCTAAAGCTGTTTGTGAAAGACAAATTAAAAGTATGTATTATTTATCTTCTTCTTTTCTAAAGGCTTAGCCTTGTCATTGTTAAAAAAATAGATCTCCACTCCTCTCTCTGTAATGCCAGAGTCTTCATATGTGAATACCCGTTACATCCAGCCATTCTAATCATATCTCCTATGAATGTTTTCCTTGGTCTTCCTCTTCCTTTGCGTCCATTGATTCTTCTGATTGAAGTCCTCTAAGTTTTCCTTTTCTTGATCTAATGATGGATAGTAAAACTCTCTTCTCCTCTACTATTTGGAGAATTTCTTTGTTGCTCTTCGTCTCAGTCCAACTACTACGAAGTAATCTTCTTCAGATCCACATTTCCATTGGTTTGGTTTTTTTTTTTATCTTGTGCTATTTATAGAATCAAAAAACATTTTTATTCAAGTTGATAATGTTATTAGGGTGTGATAATATGATTGAAGATTTGAGAAAAGAAAAAAAATTGTTCACGGATAATATTTGTGCTAGACAAGATGTTGTTAATGTTTCAGAAAATTTAGTAGAAATAAATGAACCATACAATGAAGCAGAAGAGGCAGCTTGGAGAGGTAAGTATTGTAAAATAAATAATTGTACTAACAAGATTGTTATGTAATGGAATTAAATATATATATATATTTATACATTAGAGATACATAGGCAGAAAGTAAAAGAATATAAGAAACGTTTAGCAGATGAAAAAGAGGAATTAGAACGTCAACAACGTCAAAAAATATTAAATGAATTTAAATCAGTAGGGTTTGATGATAAACTTAGTGGATTAAATAGACCGACACTTTTTACAGCATCTAAAGTACACTATACAATTATGAATGGGTTTGTCTTGATTAATTTTTTTTATTAATAATATTATTAACAATTTTTATATTTTTGAATATTTTGTTAATACTTTTTATAGAGAAGACAATGATGGCAGTTGTTCTAATGTGGATGATGATGATGATGATGATGATGACGACGAAGATGACGATTATGATGATGAGGATGATGATGAGGAGGAGGAGGAAGAGGAGGATGATGATGACGATGATGAAGAAGAGGATAGTAAAATAGAAATTGTTTTCAGCAATGATATACCTGAAACTACTGGAGCTATAAAAAAGAAGAATAAAAAGCAAGTGTCATTTAATAATGATGTTCAAATAAAAGAATTTGTACCAAGGCCAGGAGAACATTTCATTCGTCGAAGGGAAGAAACAGAATCTATAAGGCCTGAAGTGAGTACCTATAATAGTTTACATTATCTTAAATATTAACACATATTCAAAATGCCCCAATAGTTATACAATGAAAAATAAGAAAATATACTTTATTGTGTGGTCAGTTAAGTTTTTACATAGTTATTTAGAGAACACTTAATCTGCGCGTGTTATATTGTGTAGTCATTTGAAATATTAAATTAAATTAGTAAATCATTTAATTTAAAGGTAGGAAATAAGAATGTTATATTGGCTTTTTTTATTGATTATTTTGTCAGTTTAACAATGTAAAATATTAAAATTTGAAAATGCTCATAAATTTATTTTGAAATTTAAACACCAATAAAAGTCTACTTTGTCCAGTGAGAGAACATGTCGATTTTGCGCATCTCTTGTTATCCAAATCGATTCACCTAATCTTCTATGACAAATTATAAGTGTAACATTTAAACAATTTGTTGTGATTTCCATTTTTTCAGTATTGCAAGTTGCTACTCTACCATCATCTATGTATATATAAAATTAGAAACTAAACTACTTGATGAATATTAAAATTCCTATATTTTGTACATTTTAGATACTTGTTACGGAAATTGATGACATTGTAGAAAGAGTATCTGATACATGTCTGCAAAATGAAAGTGATGATAAAGAAGAAAATTCAAGACCCATTAGTAGGTTTAAATCTAACCGAAATAAGTAGGATCCATAAACATTAAATAGTGTATGTAAATATATATATATTTTTTTTTATTTGGTTAATTTAAGCAGCTAATAAAGCTATTGTATACATAATTATATATTTGTATATAAATGATAAATATTTAAATTATACTACTAGAAATTATAAACTGATTAAAAACCACTATTTTATAATAAATCATAATCATTAAAATCTATGGTTTTTTTTTTTAATATATGAAATAATTTATACATATTTATGATTTTCAGTTCAAAATGTTATATATATATGTAATATAAAGCAAGAATTTTATTGTTTCAAGGAAAATATTTTCCATAAGATATAGTAATTATGATTAAGTTTGTGAAAATAAAATAATGTGCAAAATTAACAAGGCATGAAAAGAAATGGTAAACATAGTAAAACTTTTAACTTAAAACTAATTATAGTTTCAACATAAAGAGTACTTATGTATAATGAAGTGTAATATTATGAAATATGACTTGTATTAAGTCAACAATGTTAATATTTAACTTAAAAATAATTTACAATCAGATTTAAATTATATTTTTTACAAACTGCATTATTTAATTAATTATAATTAATACCCGTTCAAAATACAGTTTCCTTCACAACCAACCATTACTTATATGTACGACAAACAATTATATTGTATCTTCTATAATATATTATAGTAACCATCATAAAAAAATACTTTGATAAATATATTTTAATTATTACACGATAAATATGAAGGACGGTAACACTAGTGCATACCTAAAAAAACTAAATTATTTTTAAGTTAAATTATATGAACATTATTTGCATTCATTTACTGACATTTTATTAAATACAATTTTGTTTTGTAAAAAAAAAATATATATATAAGTGAGTAACTTATAAACACTTTTTTATAAAACATTTTGACAAAAATAATAAACAGATGGGTTAATTTTTAATATCCCATAGGTAAGTATAGGAATTGCTTACAATACACCAAATTACGCACAGGTTAAATAAATTTTAAGTAAAAATGTTGTATTAAATATAATATATTCTAATAATTATTGTTATTACAATTTCACTTTGTTTTTTTTTATCGATTTGCGTCACATACACTGTAAACAAGGCTATTATTATTAGTGATTAAATTAATGTGTTAACATAATTTTGTACTTTACAACCTAATACTGTAGATTAACAATTATGGTAACACAGGGATATATTATTAGTAAACATACTATGCTCTTACCACAAACTGTTGAGCAAATGTGTAAAGTGACAATAGTGACTGATAATACATAAGATTGTAAGCACCAACTAAAATGTGTTCCTATACGTCATTAAACCACACTATTAGTACATAATTAAACATTTAAAAAACAATGAAGTATCAACTTGAACTATGTTAATAGTAATATAATTAAGTGATAAAAAAAATTATAACGTGTAAATTAACTTAAAATATGAACAGTAAAACCTATATTGGTTTTGACTAGTATATTTCAGACCACATAATATTTTAGCTATACAATGATATGACAAAGTTTCGGGAACTTCTGTTTCTAATAAGTAACTAGAGTACATTGAATTCTGTTTTATTACATTTATTTTCTCATAGTTATTATGTGACTTTAATTTAACTAGTTTGATCATTATGGTTAAATGGATAATGAGTATTCATAATTAAGCTTATTAGCATACTTAAGCCCTTTTTAAAATAATTAAGAAAGAAAGGAATATTATAATTTATACTTTTAGTTAAGATATTGAATTGATTGAATTCATAACTAGCATCTTTACAAAGTTATGCTCGAGAATATATAATACATAATTACATTGAAAGCTTTTAGTTTTAATGATTTAGGCATAGAAATAACTTAAATTTTGAAAAGCACCACAGCTTTTTATTTGTTAGCTGTGTAAAGCGCATAATTATCTATTTTAAGTGGACGGCCAATAAAAAAACGACTTATGCTTAAATATTATAAATAAACATATTTAAAATGAGAATAGATAGAAAGTAAAAATACACACTTTTAATGAAAATTAAATAAATCTCTAAAAAATCATTGATTTGGTAGAATAATATAAACTGAATGATAATCCCAAGAATTTTATTTTTAATAAATAATAACAAGTATGTGTGAATTAAAAAAAGGTAAAAATCAGAAAACACATCAATATTAAAAAAAAACCTAATAGAAGATATATTTTCAGCAATACAAAAATATATGAAGTATTTTTGGAGAATTTCTTATAATTTATAAATTGGTCGTAATTCAATACCATACACAAGACTACAATACATACTGTAAACATTATATATTAAGACTTATGGAAAGTAGTTTATAGTTGTATGTTTCTGGTTTAAATATTTGTTTCATATAGGTATATATGCTAGTGATTATGATTTGGGGTTGATGGATCGTAAGCAAAATGAAGGAGACGGTGATGGTGAATATACTACAGTGGGCGGCGGTGGAATTCTTTGACGCAGAGGCAATGTATTTGGAGGACTTGTCATATCATCTTTAACTTGGCGGTAATGTAGGCCGCCTAAACCATCACAGCGACTCAGCAAAGCCAGCAACAACGTTTCCAGTGCGCACAAATAACCCAATACCTGGTTAGAGGTGTAAAGATACACAAAATGGTTTTAAAAAAGTTTCAATAGTCTGATTGAAAATACTTACTGCAGCAACGAGCAATTGATGACGTGTAGTACGTGGTACCCATGTATAAAACTCATGAAATGAATATACTTGATGAAGGACTAGCGAGGAGCTTGTGAGACACAATATGGTCATCATGACGTAGAACAGTACATTCTAGTGTGGTAAATTAAACAAACGTTCAGTTGAAGTCATAAACACAGTGATGTAAATTGTAATAGTAGGTACTCAGCTAACATGCTTACCAATTTTCCCCAGTTGAACGGAAATAAGTATACGGTGTGTGTGACGTCCAAAAAAAGAATAGCTCCAGTCACTAGAAAATTGAACAATGTGACAAACAGTATGAACCGTATGCGATTAAGCATTGGCAACATGAACAACGCCAACCTGGAAGTGCCGGCAAAGCACAGGCATAACATGCACAAGACACAGGTGACCTGGAAAAAGACAATATGTTACAATAATAATTAGACTTTTCAGTATATGTATAACACGTAACTCTTATTTTCAAACGGAACAATAATAATTTGTGTAAATTGAAGGAAGGAATAATAATCAAATACTAGGGTTCGGAAGTTAAAGGAGTTGCATGTTATTCTGTATGCTCTCAATTTATAGCAGATACATACCAACCCAAAAATCCGAGCTTTACAATTTTGAGTTTGAAAATTGAAAATTAAAAATGCATATTTTGCGTATTTCGTTATAATTTTAGTGAATTAAGTTAATATATTCGTCGATTTTGATTGATCTTCGCATATATTATATTTTCTAAAAAATTAATTGATTTTAAATTATTTATTTCATATTTCAAAAATAATGAAAATATATTTGTTTAACTATTTTTTCAGTTCACTAAAAACTCAAATGCCAACCGATTACGCGCCATATTTTAGTTTTAATATAATTTTTTTAAATATAGGTTTTTAGATTTTTTTCGTGTTTATTATATAAGTGTATATAAATAAGTAATAACTTTTAGTAAATAAATAAATTTTTTTTTTTTGCATATTTCACAATGTGAAATTCGCATGTTTTCATGCATATTTTATAATTTATTCGTTTATATTATGCCTTTTTTAATAACTTCCGAATCATAGTAATGACGTACCTATAGTATAATAAATATATACAATTTAATCGTTTTAATTTTGTAAACTATTAAATTTGTACTTATCGGAATTTTCGTCTTACTGAAAAAAATGTGCTCGGTAATTTAGTGAAAGAAAAACGAGTCTGGAATTTTTGACATATACGGATGATTATGTGTAACTGACACGTGACGGTACAAGGAAACAATTGCTCACCAACAGTAGTACTCGGATGACGCCCGACGGTGTCTTCATTGGCCTCTTGTCGTAGTGCAACACCACCCCGTTGTATCTGGCCCTAGACGCCTCTTGGTGTTTGTAGTTGGCGTGCGAATCCCACGATCCCGGTGTGCCCGCCATGCTGTTGGTGACTTCCAGCCACGAGCCTCCCGTCTGGCTGCCGTTGATCTCAAACTCTTGTTCGTCGTCGATAGGAGCGATGTTGCCCTTCGGTTCCAAGTCGTGGATCTCTTCGAGCAGCACCGATATTTCGTCGCTAACGTACAGGTCTGACACGGAACTCAATTGGGCTGGGCCCCGCTGCATCACTGTTCTGCAGGCACCTGGTACACCACCTGTTATACATCACACCGCCCATCGTCCAGTATGATAAGATTCTCGTCATAATAATATTATTACAATTTTTTACTATAATAATATACTCGTGTTTCAAAGTTTCGGCAAGACGATACAAATCAAAGTGAAACATTCTTCCAACACAGAAAACGCGGTCATGCGAGGAAAAAAAAGCTAAATAAAAAAAATCGAAAACAATAACAATAGGTAACAATAAAAATAAAGAATCTTAAATACATGTATGATAAACAGCCAGACCACACTCGTCCTGTTAATATAGTTATAATACATTGTGTACGTATACCTACCATGCTCACAAAACATAAATATTATATTATTTTTACAATATAATAGGTGTGATGCTTACGGCGAAATGGAGAATGCTCAAAGTTGTACAATATTATGTCTTATTACAAAGATGGTCTGTTCCGTGGCAGAGATAGTATACATTTAAACATCGTCCCCAGAGACGACCAAGCGTGCGGTGTAATACATAATTTTATTAAAATATGTTTTATTGAAGTTTAATAGGTAAGTTGTACACGTGACGGCTACAGCCTTTTGCCGATGTCGGTCAAATGAGCCGAACACAAGCATGGCGACGGCTGTGTCATTTACGCGGAAAGGGTCGCACATGACGATGCACGCATAAACTGACTAATGGAAAACTGTACATCGTTCAAAAGCATTTCGTATGTAGAGTAATAACGAAGGGGGTTGTTAGTTCAATGACCGAACCTTTTGAATTATAAATTTCTCTGGGGAGAATGCGAATATAGATAAAAAACACGCGACTGACAAAGAGAGATGTCTATATATATATATAAAACACGACCATGGCAGCAAAAGCATTTTTAATGGAACGGTATAGTTGTTTTCGACCGATCTGTTTGATCGCATTAATTCTATTAATATACATTAAAGTTATTCAATCTACTACACAACACTCAATAATTGTTTCAAACGGTATTTTAATCAAAGTCTAAAGTTGAAACATTTTCATTTAAAAAATAATATTTGTATTTAAAAAATTAAAACACTACCTTGAATTGTTTAACCACAGTTTTTATTCCGAACGTATTATTTCTTGTACCTACAAACTGATTCCTCACATATGCACTAATTGTCACTTGTATAAAGTATAATAAATTCATAGCCGAGTTTAAGATTAGTCAACTTCTACCTAACAAGTACCATGTTAATATTAAAGTCAACATAAAATATAATGTTTCAACATTTAATATGAAGCTGTCGAGGTAATATATTTTACTTAGTAGTTTCGAAAATACCAATCGTCACAATAATTTTTTTAGAAGCATATTTATTTTTACTACCTACCTAGAGGATAGGTTGTCAATTGAGTTAATTGTTTTATTAACGTATACGAAATGGAAAGTATTGATTGTATCGACAAAAAAATTACGATAGTGTAGTATTAAAAGTATTGACTTTATTTTTAAACCAATAAAAATAATTCGCATATTAAATATTTAAATAAAACAAAGCATGTGATAACAACAAAATAAAATAAATAATGTAGATATAGGTACAATGTAAATTTGAAATACACGTAACATAAAATAAGTAGGTATAAATAGTGCTTATTTTAAATCAAATAACAATATTATAAGGACCTATGCATACAATAAACATGGGTTATTAATCATTATTATTTTATACAATAATAATACAACGGTGTTTCTTATATATATACCTACCTACTTAGGTATTAACCAACTATAAAATTAATAAAATCCCAATCAGAGTTATACGACTAAAAGACATTTTAATAATAATAGATAATAACCTAACTAACACAAAAATAACGGCAGAATATAATATTTCGGTGATCGGAATCGTCGGATAATTATAACTTAGGTAAGTAAATGACTTTTTTGTTTTAATTACTCACTGGTTTATATAAAAAAAAAAAAAAAAAAAACACGAGTCGGCCAAAACGATGATATTATGAAACTACACCGGAAATCGTTTAGCAGTGATGTAATCGCTGGTGAGTTATGTAGGTCGCCGGCAGTCTTACAGTTTGACTTTGCGTATGTCGTCTTCTCGGAAGTCAACCCGGAGTCTGAGTAACTGGCGTATGCAGTCGGGCGTCAGCTTCCACGAGAACCGCATGCCGCTGTCCGGGTTGGAGAACTCGTTGAGGTCGGACGTCCGTTCAAGGTTGAGCACGGTGATGATCTGCAACAGCCGGGCGAACTTCTCGCGTACCGGCCACGCGCTGGCCCCGCTGAAGTAGTTGATGAGCGTCCGGACCACCTTGTCTAGCGCCATGCCGCCCAGCCGGTTGAATTCGGTCTTCATCACGGCCCGTTCTAGTTGCGCGGCCGTCTCCGCGGAAACGGCCACCACCAGCATGTCATAGTTGTTGGGAGTCAGCCGGGCGCGGAACTCGGCTAGCGTGCCGTCGATGTTCTGTACCAGTGCCACCACGAAAGGGTTGTCGGCCACCGTCTGCGTGAATTCCGGTTCGTCGAGTGTAAAATTCTGTTCGTAAAACGGTTCCATCCACGCCAGAACCTTCGGCTCGACTAGCGAACTCTGCAGCTGCTTAAACCCGGACCGGTTGGCGGCAACCAGTGAGGAGTTCACCCGGCTGAAGTCGTGAAGGCAGCTGTCGAGCTTCTCCGCGTGACAGCTACGCAGCCTGGCCGGCACCTCGTCCCGGAACGCTTGCGACAGGGACTTGGAATACTCGACCGCCACCTCGGTGCTGTTCAGTGCGGCTAGGAACGTCCGCCGTACCTTGTCCAGGTCCGGCGTGAACCGGTTGAAGTAACCGGACCCCGGATAACCGGCGCTCAAAACCTGCATAAAAACCGCACACATATCCGTTTCCAGAGCGTTTACTGCGTTGTTGATGACCGCGCACAGCACGTCCAGACTGCCGGACCGCAGCGAGCGCATTACGCACTTCCGCACGATGAAAAACACGTCATCCACCATGCTGGACGTGAGCGCGGCGTCCCCGCCGTCTCCCTCGATCGTGTCCATCAACACCGCCTTCCTGATGCTCTCCTCCATGTAGTACCTCTCTAGCTCCAGGTATTTACCCATCATTTCCTGTATGCAACAACACAACCGGCTGTTGTCTAGTATCATTTTTGCTGTCCGCGTTTTCGGTTCAGCGCCGTCCGCGTTCACCGTCCGCTTGCACACAAACTGTGCGTAGAGATCGTACCGCGCCAGGATCATCACGATCTCCTCCACCAGCAGATCTATGTCCTTGGAGTCGGGTCTTGCCGCCCCGTTTGCGTCCGGTTCTTCCCACATGGTCTTCAGGAGTTCTTTGATCTTGCGCGTCTTGAGGAACGTCCGCAGCATGATGTCACCGAACGTGTCACAGTGACTTTGCAAATGGGATAAGAACTTCAACACATACTCGGGTCCGTAATGGGTCTCGATCAATGGCTGTTGAACCTCGATTGTTTTGGCTACTTCTTCAAAAATAAACGTCAACCCGTCAGCAAATTTTACACTAGCACGATTGCTCGATAATGGTATTTCTATGACGTTTTTTAAATTTTTTTCTGCCGATACTTTTAATAACCGTCCTAAGTAATCGACAAACTTTTCCAAACCCAATTCGTGCATTCCGAGTAATGGGAATATTTTGAAATACCTTTCTATTGAATTCGAGTCTTGGACCAAAGACGCGTGCTCAAATCTTTTAGACACTGTGTCTTGAAGGAGCTCTGAAGCTTCCTGCAAGTTTTTAAGAGCACTTGTAATCATTGAACAATCTTGAGCCATATCATCTGCAGTGCGTTGCAATTTTGTTTGGTCGATTGACAGATAGCGATGTATATGTCCAGCGGCTTGTTCTAATTCGTCATTTTTCATTGCAATCTGAACACCTTCGCTACAAAGTTGCAGGTCTAATAAGTCTTGAACGCGTTTTTGGCATTCTGATACACGTCCGCGTATTTTGTCTAATTGTCGAACTTTAGAGGATATGTCTTCGGCGAGTCTAGAAGAATCGTGAATTCTAGTTTGAATTTGTGATAAGTTTTCTTTAATTGACGTTAAAGTACTAAATTTTTTAGTGACAGAGTCAACTTCCTTTATAACAGTAGGCCATTGATTGGAAAACGTTGACAGACGTTTCCTTGACGCAATTTCATCTCTGTCCAGCAACTCCAGAGCATTGTTTATTTCATCCAGTGTAATATAGTCTTCGTTACTTGACATCATAACCTTTAACAAAATTATAATGTGGAAAAAACTTAACTATAATACTAATTAACTAAGTATACAATTATACTTTCCATTTTATCACCTAATTAGTTTTTTTTTAAGACTACAAAATAATAAACCTAATTTTTTATCATCTTAGATTCTGAGTTTATGTGTAGGTAATTTTATCACAGAATTTGTTCTGTGATTTTATAACCAAATTAAAGAAAATGATAAAATTTAGTACATATTTTTGGTATACCTATACTCTTTGAATAAAACATTAAAATGGTTTATTATTATTTATTAGTTGTATTGAATCAATTATTTTCAAGTCACTTATTCAATGAACATACAATGGTAAAAGAAACCGCGATTTTGAATAAGAATTACAAATATTCAACAAGTTTAATAAAAATAATAACAATAAATTTCAGTATAAAATGAGAACATACTTCAAAAAAATTATATTATAATATCTAATTAAGAACTAACTGGCTGTAGATTTTCACTAATTAAATAAAAACAAACTTTTTAAATATTGTTTAACAAAGTAAAAAATAACTATCTACCTACTTATTAAATAAATATATATACAAACAAATAAATAAATAAATAAGGAGAGCTTAAATATAATATATGATAACATGTTTATTGGCATATTAATTATTAGGTAATATTAACTAAGTAGGTTTACATTATAAATTTAGTAGATTAAAATTTATTTACTATAATATATAGATACCCTTGTCAGGTGGTGGGTTTAATAAGTATTTGGTTAAATAGTGGTAATTAATAAAAAAATGTATTAAAATACATGGATTAAATATAAATAATTATTGTTGAACAGTTATTGCTAATTGCTTTAACTGTTTTAAAACTGTTTCTAATAATTTCTTTTTATCCCTTTCACTTTTCTTTAATACTGAAAATACACTTTTTTTATCAGCTTCTTTTAATTTTTCTAAAACAATAATGGCTGTAGTTGGTTTAACATGAGAATATTTTGATGTTTCTTGACCATAATCATGAAAGTAGGTTGACCAATCCCAGCTCAGGAGTAAGTCCAAAAGTTGTCTCAATGGTGCAAAATGTTGTGAAAAATCTGGCTCATCTGTCTTCCCAACAGGCTCTGATGCAGCAAATAGTTCGCATTGTATAACATCAAGATTCAATTGATTTAAGGCACCCATAGATAATTGTTTAATATCATCACTAAGTAACAAATTTAATATTGATTTTGATATGTGTTCAAATGCTACTTGACACACATGAACAGACACTTCTTCAGTGAGATTTCTTAATGCATTAAAAACAACTCTTAGAAAGTTTATTAAATCAGTAACAAATGAGGAAGCTTGACCAGTCGGTTCTACTAACATCCAATCATAGTCTTCTAAATCTAAAAATTCATTTAATTTTAATTTCATTTTGTCATACATATGATGTTCAGCATCATTTCTGGCCACACCTAATGTTATGCCTGCATCATCACCAACAGTGCCACCAGTAGATCCAGTAGCTTCCGATACAAATTGTTGAATTGATTTTGATGATTTTTCCAAATATCCTGTGTCAACAATAATCTGTATTACTTGTAAAAGACCAAGTCGTGGTTGATGAAATGCAGATGATAAACATCCACTAAAAGTTCGAGATAGTAACAATTTGGTAGATTTCTGAACCATTTCATCTACTTCGCCTTCACTGAAATTTAGATCATTAGAAAACTTTAGACAAGCAAATATAAACTGTTTTACTTGGTCGTAAACACTAGGAACCATTGAAGAAAATGGAAATTTCCTAGGAAATGCTGAGGATTCTAATTGATCATCTTGATATGGAAAAGTTCGCACAACATTATCATATTGTTCTTGATTGTCAACCTCGAGATGACAAAAAGTTTCTCTATACAAAATATCCCTAAACACTTGAACCCATTTTTGCATAAGTATTTCGTTGTAATGTTCTTGTATTTCGTGTAACAATTCCATATAGTTTTTAACAGGATATCCGTAACTTCTTAGTGTTATGCAAAATACCATAATTAAATCTTTAATTCTTAAAAGTAAATTTGCATCTGTACAGTAGGCGGTATTTGTTCTCATTATGCTTACTACTTTATCAGAAGCCATTTTCCACAAGTCTTCTAAATAAGCTCTTGTCAATAATCCATTACCAGTGTTTAATACATGATCTTCTACAACAAAAAATCCTACAATACATTGTAAATAATAACAATAACTTGCAATAGATTCGTGCATATTGTTAGGAGGGTGTAGAGTTAAAAGTGCTTGTTCTCTTCTTTGTTGTCTATAATAAGCGTCAAAAGTATCTCGAGAAGACAATACAGTACAAATATGAAGACAACGGTATACAGGTGAAAAATCAATAAGATCTTGTGCACTTAATGAATCTTCATCATCAGAGTTATCTTCTGGTGAATCTTTTTTCTTCTTTAATTTAGTTAAGCCAAAATCAAAGTTTTGTTGTTCAACACTATGTTTCATAGCAGCTTCACCAACTTTAGAAGAAAATTTTCTTATAGTTTCTAAAAAACAATTTAAATCTGACATGGACGATTCTTTGATATTTTCTCTAAGTTTAGGAATTTTTTCAATAATTTGTCTAAAAAATTTATAATGAGATACTTGAGGCAAATACAATTGTTCAAGTTGTTCTAACGTTTTCAGTGCAGGATAATAACGTTTGTCAGCCATTTGCTTTTGTAATTTACTGTATGAAGAGAGTGCAGGCAAACATAAAGACAAGCTATTAATAGCCATTTGAATATTATTCTCCACCTGTCTGGCTTTAACCAATTCTTCACCTGCATTGGTGACTTCAGAAACAATGGTTTGTACATTTGAATTAAGCTGAACAACTTGTTTTTTTAATTTTGATGCTTGGTTTTCTACTTGCTGCAATTCTCTGATGGAATCTATGAAACCTTGGTAATAGAAATTGCACATACGTTCGATTTCTTTGTCATACTGCTTGATGCGGTTGTCCAAAGTGTCAATGAATTTGCGGCTGTCATCATCTTGGTCGTATATGGCTCGGAAAGTCGGGCCCCAGTAATCATCGATGCCCTCAATCTCTTGTAGCAAATGCTCTTGGTTCTGCATGTTTTCTACACAACAAGCTAGCACAAAAACAAAAACATAACTGGTTTCTTTTTGTAACTTACAAAAACCCTATTCCTATTAATTATTAATAAGACATATGCGCTCTAACTGTTATGAGGAACCTAATCTCGGTACTCAACACAGTCAACCCTAAATTGGTCATTGGGTACCCCAAAAATTTAAACTCTAACACAATACTACTACAAAAAAAATAAATAAATAAATAAAGCTAGCTGATATAGGAATAAACCATAGATCAAGATACTGTATAGACTTCAGGCGGTGGAGTAATCAAACCAAAAATTAATTGTTGCTAACTATAAAAAAAAACACGAATACTACCTATAAGCTACACGTTTGGTACACTTTTATATTATATTATTGTTATTACTGAATTTTGTTACTTACATTTATAAAGATACGTGGAACGAACGAGACATCAATCTCAATGGCTGGTGAACGATTCGGCGAGCAAACTGTACGATTAATATTTCTGGTAAGAAAGTGTTGAACGACACAGGAAAATTGTTATAAATTATGATATGACAAAGCTTGGACGTTCGGCGGCAGACTACAATGTACAAATCAACGACCTGAATTTAATATTAAATAATAAAAATAATATCTAAGTGGAAAGACAGCAGAGGATAGAGCTTTCAGAATTCAGAGCTTTGCGTCTCGCCTCTCGCGATCTGCTGCAGCAGAGGTGCAGAATGCAGATTAAAAAACTAGATGGAAAAAAAAATCGAATGTAAACACCAATAAGCCGTCCGTGGAGGACGCTGCGGTGGTCTACGCAGTGTGACCAACCTTCGGTGGCGGGTTATTCGAACGAGAATATTATATAATAAACATTAAATTATATTATTAGTGTGACAACAAAATCACATATTTTATTTTTAATAGAATAAACACAACAACTATTATGTTGCTTTGCAACTATTAAATAACATTTTTGAATTTTTCTTTTATCTTAGACTTTTGAATACAATTATATACGTACACCATAAAAATAATAATTATACGCGACGAAATAAATATCAAAATTATAACAAATATCTAACTAAAGACGAAATAACGTATTGTATTATGGCCGATGAAAATCCAGTAAGGTCCTTTTGAAATCTATACTATTATAACCGGGGGATGGGAGCGTTTTGTGAACAATTATTCCTATTCGTCTTATCGACGTTAATTATTATTAAATTAGGTTTATTATCATTATCCATTTCAGCTTGCAACTAGCAACTATATAGCAGCTAACTATTAACTATTCTAATCATCATATTCATTATCATTATGTAGGTTGTCGAAGAATTATGATATAATATAAATATACCTATTTTAGAAGTGATATATTATTTGCATGACGTATACAGTTACGGTATTACACAGTGTCGGAATGACAGAATTAAACACTATAACATCTGACCTATTCAAAATATGTTTCTTTAAATATATGAAATTGCCAGATATTCCTAATATACGACTTGTATATTATGCATATATAAATTTTTAGTTTTTACTCTTACGCAGAAAAACCAAAACGAAGACATGTGGTCGAACGGCGCTCAAGACGGTGTTAAATGGAAGGATTTAATGTCCACGCTCATACTGGAACGATTGGAAGCGTCGTTCAACAATAATTGGAAAGATGCATTATCACAAACGACGGCGCCAATGACGCAAAATACAAAAACCTATTGTGATGATGGACGTCCGCAGTGCACCATCATCGGGAGAGAATCGTCTAGGATTGAATATTTTGATTCAGCGTGCAACCATGATGACGACAATACCGGTCACCTGCATATGACTACCAACCGTGACTCATTCGTATAAAACATTTATATTTATATCTAAAATCTAATTAATATTGTGTTATTAATACGAATAGTTGCATAAATCATTTTCCCCTGCAAAAACCGTATGATTTAGCATCCGTACGATGCAAAACGTTGTGATGCAACGCCCTCGTGCGCACCCCTATACAGTGCATAACGAGTGACTCGCCAAATCATATTCATTGCTCACCCCTATTTTGTCATTCAGTAAAAATGTTCTAAACATGAAAGTAATAAATACTTTTTGTATGTTAATATTGTTAATATGTATCTAAATTCGAACGAGTAATTTCTGAATTATTGCGAACTGTATATTATATTATCTACTCAGGATAGTATTCTTTAATATTATTTTAAGCAAACCTAAAATATCTACAATAAAATAGATATAGGTAATATTTAGTTTATATTATTAATTATACGCAGACAATTTTTATGAATTTTAAAATGTTAGATTCATTTGGTCAATGTTAATTAAGTACCATAATGCTCAAATAATCATAACCCCGATAGCAATACCTTCCAAGTCTAAAATTCCAATCCTATAGCAAGTGGGCTGTTCTCATCACCTAATAAATTAACGCATTCATTTAAATTTCGGTTTAGATGTATTAAATTTAAGACTAAAGTTTTCAAAATATAATCTGCTTAACAATTTTCAGATATAAAATTGTCTTATTTGAAAAAAAAATTGGTATTGCCACAGAACTAATTAGATCAGATAAAAAGTGTTTAAAAGTATTCGAACTTTATTAGTTTTAAAATCACTTTGCATGTATTTATATGCCTATAAGACGCGAATATCTGGCCCTGAGATACTGCGCACGATAGAAATTGTTTTTTCCGCAATGCGCAGCTGTTAAACCATCATACACTTAGATATTACAGATACACATATTATATTATATGTGTGATATGGGGTGTGTCCTGTAAAGATTTTTTTACAAAATATGTAAGTACTTTGAAAAATGACTAATCTTCGCTATATATTGCTAATATAATGGTTAGTACATAATAAATAATCCACTATCAGCCTGACTACAGCTTCTATAAATTGTAGTAACTTACAATATTTGTTGTTTGTTTATTATGTAATAATAAATTAATAATTAAAAAATATTATAAATTAATTGCTCACATTATTATTACATTTTTAAAATGAAGCCGAAAATGTTAATACTTTAAGTTATAACAGGACATCACAACACTAAAAACAAGTTTTATTAGATTTAAAGTATGTAATGTAACTATGAAATATGTTGTGGGCCTCAAATTTTAACAATAATTATCCAAATTAATGTAGGTATGACTTTATAAAGCCGAAATCTGAACGGCTGTTTATATTTTACGTGCATAAGTGTCTTAGATTAATATAACGATTTCAGTTACTAGGTAAAGAAAGTAGTTTTTAGATCCTGCTCGACCAAAAATACACAGACACTTTATTGTATATACCTACTATATATATATGATGTTCCTATATATAAGGTGTAACTATTTAACAAATTACGGTTACAAATATTACTATATAGTATATTTGTCAAATAGTACTGTTACCAGTGGCGTGCCCAGGAATTTGGTATGGGGGGGGGGGGGTATCATAAATAAAAATGTACTATTTTCTGTTATCTTTATTATTATACAAAAAAAAAAAATTTAGAGATCCAAAATTCAGTCATATTTGAAGACTAAAAAAAAACCCATTCGCCATGCGGGGATATATATCCCCCATCATCCCCCCCTGCGCACGCCACTGACTGTCACACCCTGTATATATAGATTATATAGATATAATACAATGTATATTTTATATACACAATACGACGATATATCGCTACAGCTATATAGAATATAATATTATAATCTTAAATTCGTAATGCGTTGCGAATAACAATAAATGTATAGTTTAAGACGTATATATACCTGTACATACTGCTTTACTGTACTTAGGCGTGCAAGTCACTGATGTGCTATTGCTCTGCCGACGGATTTTTCGATGGAAACAACAAATGTTGCAGCTGCAGTATGAAAACTAAATATTCTCACTGTTTTCTGTATGTATAAAAATAAAAATAAAATATTAATCAATAGAACACATCGTAGTTAAATTTTAGTTATATTTGTGAATATAATTATTTAAAATATTTTTCATTATGGTTTTTTTATCTATAGTGAATGTACCATAGAATACCTAAATTATTATTTTCAAACTAATTGAATTTTGTTGTATTTAGTTATTATTTATATATAATATGTATTATAAGTTAGTATAATAGATCATTATCCTAACCATAATTTTTAGTACTGACAATTCGTGTAATACAGAAACTATCTCAGAGAAAATAAAAAAAAATGAAATTGAAAACATAAAACAACAAATAGAGATTTATAGAAAACGATTAGAATGCATGATGAAAATTAATTGTCAACTACAATCTGAACTTAAAAAAGCTGTATGTTTTTACTTAAAATACGAATTTGTACATTTAATTGTATCATATTTTATTATCTCACACAATTGACTTATATAAATACCTATCTATTGCAGATTCGAAAAAAATTATTATTGGAAGAATATATTACTGTAAGTTAATCTAACCTGACCTAACCTATCCTGAAATATAAAACTAATTACAAATTTTTATGTTTTTGTATGAATAGTGGCCATATGCTGTAAAGAATGGGAAGGTTGAGTTTCCTGGCAAAAATGACTTGGTAAATGTTTATTCAAATTTATGAATAGAAAATATTGTTTATTATAATGTATTATATTGTTATCAAGACTCGAGTTTGAGTATCAAACTTATAATAATATGCTCGTAATAGTGTATTACATATTTACATTTTATATTACTTTTTTACATTATATTCAGGACCAACGGTTCAATTGTTTGTTCAAAGAGTTGGAAAAAGTACAAAATGACCTGAAACCAATTCAAAACGACAATTTGATTGTCAGTAAATTGGAAAAAATACTACAAATACCATTACCGGGTTATTCAAACACTTGTAATAAATATATGAATAAACAATAGATCCTTTGTGTGAAATCTGAACGCAATTTTGCTCGATACAAAATATATAGAAAAATATAGAATATATAGAATATATAGAATATATAAATTAAAATGTATACCTACATATTATTATAATTTATATTGCACTACACTATACTATACAGTACTACACATATTAAGCATTGATTTAATTGATTTCGTATAGGATGTCTAGCTAATTTCAAAATACAATTAAGTTGGGTTTCCCACTCTCTATACTTCCTACTGAAAAAGAAATTCAGTTTTTTACAAATTTACAATGCATTAAAAAAAAAAATACAATTTTTATATTAGTAATTATTTATTTTTGATCCTAATATAAAAGAACATTACAAAATCAAGTCTTTTAGGACTTAATACGCGACAATTTATCCCGATAAATGGACATCATTGGTATTTGGTAGTCCATTATACCTTCGTTTATACAATAATAGTATAATACTATAATACAATCAAAAATTCAGTTGTGCGGTTGGGTTAGTCCAGACCCTATGGACCATACATAAATATGCCACTTGTATATAACCGTGGCTCTTACTTACTGCAGTGGTATATTACTAATTATCTTCAAGATACAAGGAGAAGAAGAGTATAGGTACGTAATAGACCTATACGGGATGATATCGTTGAATATAGGTACTTACTGTGAATTGTGATTTTAAAATTTTAAATACAATATCAAACAATTATTTAAAATAAAATGGTGATTGTAAATACACATAATCATATTATATTATATTTTATGTAGTTAATAGATAAACACAGATAAATCAGGGAATTAAATGATACTTTGTACGATTACGTATAATTTTACTGTAGTAGTGTTTACCATTACATTTGCCTTTAAGGGCTTTAGGCCATAAATATAGTGATTGAGAAATTCGTTGTTTTTTATTCAGGTAATCGTAATCACCTATTAATATTGCGATCTTAAATCCCCCTCCCCCCAAAATGTATGCCCTAAAACTATGTCTAAGTATTAGTATTAAAATCTTGTATAAAATAGTATTTTTCCTTTTATGGTTTTTTAGAAAACATTTAGAGATTTAGAGAAAATATAAATTCGGACTTAATATTTAAGAAATATAGTGGTTGAGGGTAGCGTTTGGTTTTGCGAATGTGTCGTATAATATCAATAAAAAATAATAATAATTGTTGAATTTCATGGTGAATGTAGAGTGAAGAAGTGATTCAAAGAGCGGTCGTGCGTAAAGTACGGTTTATATTCTCTTAAAACACCTAAAATATGATGCTAATATCTTCTAAAAAATCGGATAATAGTCACCTTTATTCTCTGAAAAATTAGAAAATATGAAAAAATAATATGGCTCACGTATTTTATGCAGTTCGTGATTAGAAATAAAACATGAATCTAAATCACCAGACGGACAATTAACTACCCTCTCTCTTGTTCGTGACAATAAATACGAGTATTTATTTTACGTCTAAAAGTAGTGTATATTTATAAGTTCTCGAGAGCATAGGTCATAGGTGACAGGTGTGCGCAGGCCTCTTTTTCAGGGTATGCACTATGCAGATAGACTGACAATGGTGCGCCCGGAGTGTTATTTTTAGATTGTAAAATTCTGATAATATTTATGTATACACAAATACATAAATATTGAAATATCTATACTGTTTAATTGAAAACAATTTATAACAAATACCATGACAAACTACAAAAAGTGTGTATTTCGCAAATACTTGGTAGTTGATAACTGATAACTGAATGTTTCAATTTTCCAGAGTCGATTTTCGCCCCTCAAAGAACTTTAGGATAATATATAGCTGCATATCCTGCATATTCGCCTCCCTGCGCACGCCTTTGCCTGAAAGTGTATGAAAACAAACTTAACTACCACCAACAGCGTGGAAAGGCTACAGGGCTACAGCTCTGAACTGAAAATATTGTGATTTTTAAAAAATTAAACCAAACGGAACCGAACATTTTTTTGTTTGAGTTCAATTATTTGGTTCTTGAAATTTTAAGAACGTCTATATACCGTCCTAGTTCTTCGCATCGATTGGTCATATTACCATTGACGAGAGATATTATATTTTTACATTAATATAATAAATCCACAGATTTAATAACATTTTAAGTTTTAATTTTGACTACATTCTTCGAAATCACATAAAAAAAAAAAAATGCAAATAATTGCGTAATTAAATTTTATTAAATTTTAAATTTTTACAGCCAAAGGTGAAAGGATTTAACATTTAAAATAAGGTTCCTTATAACAGTCATAATAAGTAGGTAGTTAGTAGGTAGGTATTACAGTCGACTTCGACTGGTCGTTGGAATCAACTCAATATAATCACAAATTACTCATAAAAGTATTATTAAAATGAAGTTTAGGGAAAATCCGATGATAATTTTGAGCTCAATAATAGTGTAATAAGATAATTTATAATAGTTATACCTAATTGTTTTTATTAATTAATAATATTATTAGTATAACCGGAATTATAATTTTTTTTTAGAAAATAACTTACACCGTTAGATGGCTCTAGTGCAGATATAAGGAAGTCTGAGACAAACTGACAACACAGAATCACAGATTAAGAAAGTAAAGTTTTACTTAATCTGTGACAGAATGTCGTCGTGTCGATACCTCACCCTGTTTCCGACCAACAGAATTCCGTTCTATTCTTCTTTCAGTTTATTCAGTTGTCATTTTGTCAGTTGTTCTATCAATCATAGTTCGTGCTCGACGTGCAGGACGTGGTGTCCATAGAAAATAGATAGTGGTGCCATCGTTTTTGAATGTTTTGTCTATACTGATAATTCTTATCAATTTATTTTTAATAATTTTAATTTATATGTTATCTAAGTTATCTTACTACAATAATTACAATAATGAAGTACATTGTTTTTAATTTTTATTATTTTTAACTTAATTTTAATAATTTTCAAAATATAATTATATAATACAATTATGAATTAATTATATTGGAATTGTTTTTGATTTTATTTACACGTACATGTTATGCCATTTACATAAATCACTTATTTACTTAAATTATTACTATACAAATATAAGTTAAGTTAAAAATTGGTTACTTTTAAAATGTTCTTTAATCTCTAGACAGATTTAATTTAATTAAAAATATTAACAATTATCCTTCAACTTTAATTTCTGTTTAAAGTGAAATTCTATTTATACATTGGATTAATAGATTTTAATTATGAGCATGGACCGTGATTATGCACCTCTCAGCGCTGCGTGTGTTCGGGCATTGAACGATAAAATGTATGATAAAAGAAAAGCAGCAGCGCTGGAAATTGAGAAGTAATTGTTTGACAGATATTTTTGAAAATTATTTAATTTTCTTATTAAATTATTTTATCGGCTTAGGATGGTTAAAGAATTTGCAGCCGTCAACAATTCTATGCAAATAAGACGGTTGTTAAAAGTGTTGGGACAAGATTTTTCAATGTCGAAAAATGCTAATACTAAAAAAGGAGGACTCATAGGACTTGCTGCTATGACTGTTGGACTGGGAAAAGTATACATAGTTTTTTTCATCATATGTTCAATTTAATAGTTTTTTCAATTATTTAATTCTTAGGATTCTGTAAACTATATTGATGATTTGATCATACCAATATTGGTAAATTTGAATGACGCTGATTTGAAAGTTCGATACTATGCCAGTGAATCACTATATAATGTTTCTAAAGTGGCTCGCAGTGCTGTTTTGAAACATTTTCCTGACATTTTTAAATCATTAAGTAAACTGGCCACTGATCCTGATCAAAATGTTAAAAATGCTTCTGAGCTTTTAGATCGTTTAATGAAGGTATGCATATTTATATAATACATATTAATTTATTATACAATTGAAAATGCTATACATTTATAATTTCCAATATTATATTTTTTATTATTTTTAAAGGATATTGTTACGGATAATTCAAACATTTTTGATCTTGTTGGCTTTATACCATTGCTTCGAGAGCGCATATACACAGAAAATACTTTTGCTAAGCAATTCATAATTTCATGGATTACTGTTTTAGATGATGTCCCCTCAATTGATTTAGTGATATATTTACCTGAAATTTTGGATGGATTGTTTAAAATGTTGTCTGATCCTACATTTGAAATTAAAAAAATGTAAGGAAAATTATGTTTATTTATTATTAAATCTTATCTATTATAGTGTATTAAGTTTTAATTTTATAAAAGTTGATACATGATTTTTACATGCTAATGATAGTCATTATGTAAAACTTTTCATTTCATATACTCAAATAAAATAAAAATAATTAATACAGGTGCGATGCTGTGTTGAAAAAATTTCTAGATGACTTACGTCATAGTCCTGAAAAAGTTAACTATACAGATATGATAAATACTGTTGTTATTTATTCATACTCCACTGATGAATTTGTTCAAGTAAATAAAATCATAATTTTCTCAATTATTTTTTAGTATAATAAAATTAATATAAGTTGTTCCTTTTTTTAGTATACAGCAATGTCTTGGATAAAAGAATTTATCGAGATGTATGGTTCAAACATTTTACCATTTGCATCTAATATTTTAAAAGCTTCAATGGCATCAAATTCGAATCAAGATATCGAATCTCAAATACGTAAATATTGTTACTTATCAGTAATTACCATATTATTAAATCAAAAAATTAAAATTAAAGATTTTGTCGATTTTGACTAAAAATTTGTGAATAGTTTTAGGTATTTAAAAGAGAGCTTAGGTTAGCGGGGCTCTAAATAATATTTTTATCTTTAAGAAAATGCCATACCTGTATGTGTTTTCTCCGTCTTGCAAACGTACTACATAAAATAATTAAATGAAAAATCTCATGTTATCAAACTGATAACTTTAATTGTATTTGTGTCATAAAAATAATAAATACCCAGTAGCACTGATAAAGTTCTTCCCTATGTCTTGTGGAATTTTGGTAATTTTACTATAAATACACAAAGGGAGTAAATTTGTTGTCCCACGTAAAGCAGTTTTTACTATGTTGTACATTTGTAAGATAGAATTAACACATTGGGGTGTGGCCTTATCTTAAATTTGATTATTTGACCATTCATTCTAATATTTAAAAATAAAAAAAAATAAAAAAATAATTAAGTTAAATGAATCACTCTCAACATAGAATTTGTTATGTCAAACTTTTGTAAGATAAAGAATTCAGTGTGGGTTTAACATCTTCAATGATATTTCAAATTTTTAATTTACTATTGGTTATTAACTTATATAAAAATTAATTCCTAAATTTGTGTTTTTTAATATAGGTACTAAACAAACAGCTAAATTAGTCAATTCAACATTAATGGAGTTAATTAATGGCGTAGAAGACACCATACAACATGAAAATACTGATGTCATAGAAAAAGACGAAGTAATTAATTGTATAATTTAGAAAACAGTAAAAAAAACATATTAACCAGCAATTAAAATTTAGGGGAAAAATCTAGACCTTGCATCAGTTATTACTGTGCTTCTTAAAGAATTGGGTGGATCTACAATTGAAACTAAAATTACAGTATTAAAATGGATTTACCATTTGTTTATTCATTTACCGAATAGAGTAAGTAGGTAAGCTTCTAAGTTATAAATAAACTAATCTAGTACATAATTTTGTTATGCCCTGATTTATTTCTTCAAACAGATGATTATGTATATGGAATTAATATTTCCTTTATTGTTAACAACATTATCGTATCCTAATGAAGAAGTTGTGCAAAATGATTTAAAAGTTATTGCAAAAATAATTTCTCCATCAGCAGCTCAAACAAACAATAAACAGTATTTTGACCACTTTATTTTGAATTTACTGAAACAATTCAGCTGTGATCGAACATTATTAAAAGACCGTGGACAATTTATTATAAGGTTTGTGTTCATAATATGATATTCAATACTTATAAAGATGGCTTAAATATTAGTACACTAGGTTATTGCAATAGTAATACAACTATATAATTTTATCACATAAGAAATTAAAACGACAGTGTAAGAAGACTGCCTATATTTAAGCCAAGGGTTGTATACTTATGTTGCCATTTTATTTTGTTAATACCTAATAATATAGGCCTGTGTGCAATAACCCATGTATATGCCATAGCTATAAAGACAAAGTAAAAATATTGGTCATAAAAACTAGTGTTTAATATTTTATAGTTTTATGCATTGTTTAATATTTTAGTAAGCAATCCTGAATTTATATTTTTTTATCTAGACAAATATGTGGTTTATTAAATTCAAATGATATTTACCGAGCATTATCTACATTCCTGTTAGAGGAGACAAATATGAAATTTGCGTCTGTGATGATAGGAACATTAAATACAATATTGTTGACATCTCCTGAACTTTACAATCTACGAACGCAGTTGAGAGATGTTGAAAAACAGGTAACTAATAATGTTAATGTATAAGTTAAACCTTATAGTATTATAGTACTTGGCATAAATTACAATAATTGTCAACAATCAATGGCACGGTTTAAGTTTTGTAAATTATGTTCCAAGTATTTCTTTAAAAATAACATTGAATTAATGTACATAATATTCTATTGTTGCTTCAATTATTGTAAATTTTAAAAGTCTTCTGTATTTTGTAATGTATGGCTATTGAATTATACATAACACTTAATATAAATTCAACAATTGTGATAATTCTTTTTTTTTTCAGGAAAACCGTGAAATGTTTTTGTGTTTATTTCGAACCTGGTGTCATAATCCAGTGGCTGCAGTAGCACTGTGTTTACTTACTCAAAATTATTTTCTTGTTTGCAAGCTATTACAGACATTGTATCCTTTTTTAGTAATACTCAACTGTACATTAATTATATTTTGAAAATTTCACACAATGTCCAATATTATCATTGTATTATAAATTTTAATAATCTCATTAAGTTCAAAAATTTTCCTCAGCCATTATTATTTCAGCGCATCCATGGATGTTACTATTGACTTGCTTATTGAAGTAGACAAACTAATTCAACTATTGGAATCACCAATATTTATATGTATGTTTTTATTATACAGGGTGTCCCCCAAGGATTTACCCATTGTGGTATCTCATGAAATAATGGAGATTCTGGTTTTGTAATGAGACTCACAGGGATAAAAACTATGATTATTTCATTTTAAAATGTATTTTAATGTTTTGGTAGAAAAGTAAAAAATACATTTTTTTATTTAATTATTTCCAAAAAAATTGACTGTAGCCATTTTATTTTTCTGAAAATATTGGTATTTCAAAATTTTATTTTCATTAATTTTCTGAATTTTAATTTTTTTCTAGTTTTGAAGAAATAAAATATGATTATATCTAGTCAAACTGTACGTGTTTGGCTGGTTGTATGAGAATGCATGCAGCGAGGCGCCTCACATGTTTGATAACATTACGGAGGTTAAATGATTGGAAATTTTTCTCGGACCTAAAAAAAAATTAAAATTAGAAAATTAATGAAAATAAAATTTTGAAACATCAATATTTTCAGAAAAATAAACTACCAAATAGCTATAGTCAATTTATTTTTAAATTTTGTACCAAAACATTAAAATATAAAATAATAATTGTAGTTCTTATCCCTGAGAGTCTTATTCAAAACTAGAATTTTGAGAGATATCCCAACGGGTAAATCCTCGTGGGACACCCAATGTAATGAAAATGATTTATCAATATTAATATTGCATGTTAATATTTTTAGACTTGAGAATGGAGCTCTTGGAAGAACCAGTAAATCAATATTTAATTAAAGCGCTTTATGGACTTCTGATGATAATGCCTCAATCAGATGCTTTTCATTTACTGCGACATAGGTTGAAATGTGTTCCTCATTCAATTATTGGATCTGAAATGTGTGTACTGCATATTTATAACATTTTATAGAATTGTATAATTATTTAAAATTATTATTGAACCTATAAGAAATTGTCTTCAGTTTGACTAATTGTATATTCTCTTTTTATTATTATAGGCCAGCCAGTGAAACTGTTAAAAAAGATTTCAAAGGAATGTTTGACACAATTACTATGTTAAGTCATTTTACAGCACTACAAGAAAAACATAGGAATTATCGAATAAATACAAATTCCATTCAGCAGGTTGATAAAGCTATTGCCAAAATTGATGTATGATAGTTATTATTATATTATTATCTTTCAATTTATTACATAATATATTATTAATAATTTCGCCATTATTACCTTTTAAACAAAGATCAACATCTTTTATAAGTATTTTATCTATTATTTGTGATTAAAATTTTATGGAATAGTATGTCAATATTATTGTTATCTTATATTTGTTATTTGTTTTAAAATAACAAAATATTATTAATTTAAAACTGGGTTTTTAATTTAATATAAAATTTCATACAAGTACGCATTATATTATTTTCGTATCTACAAAATATGATTTATCTATTTTACCATAAATTCATTATTTATACTGGTGTGTATTTGTATGTTATTAATTTATTATTGTATTAAAATATATTTGTGAAATTAAATATAAATAAATTATACTTTTTAACATTTTAAATTCTGAGATCGATGTGTGTGTTTTTATCAGTTTGACTTCACCTTTCAGGGCAGTACAAATTCTTTGATTTTCTATTTCAGCATATTTTCTACTAAGAGAAAGTTTATCTAATGATATTTTGGGAATTAAAAATTAAAAAATCTAAACAGTTTTAAAAATCATCGGAAAAAATACCTTTTTACAGTTTTTTTTTATGAAAAATACAAACCTTTGGCATGGGTAATGTTGGGTGTGACACCCATGATAATAATTTATAATCATCTAAGACATTTCAACATAACGGTGTAGCTATATTGCCTACACAAAGCGCCGTCCATTCAAGATTTAAAATACAATAATGTTATTAATAAACAAAAGTACTGCATATACAGTAGACGCAGACATCAAGTGTTGGCAATTCGTTACGCTTTGCATAATTTATTAATTATAATAATCATGTCTGCTTTTAGAAGGATATGAAAGGGAGATAGCGCTGGTGGATATTTTTTAGGGGCATTGTTACCTATTGCAAGTGGTTTGAAAGTAAAAATTTGTATATGCCTACCAATAGTACCATAACTTCATTGTTAACATTTATACACATTTTGTATGCCTTAATTTTATACTTTTATGTATTTGATTTAGGTACGTTGCACCCATCGTCTCTACAAACAAACATTAAAACGTTTCGATGGTGAAAAATAATGTAGAAACGCAACGGGAGGACTAGATACGGGTCTGCAGCCACGACCTGGGGCCTTGGCTCGGTGACACTCCCATTTGAATGTATGCCATAATTATTGTGGTTGCAATATTGTCATTTAATGTAATTCGAAATATGCCAACATCGCGCGTTAATCGCATATTCACCGAACCGAGTGGAATGATGAAGTAATTTATTTTGTCGTTATCGTACTAAACCACGTGTCCATCAAAAAATATGCGTTCAATTTATAGGTATATTCATCATGCGTTAATGACGTGCGAATAACACAATATAATATTACGTATAATAATCACAATCGGTCTGCAGTGCACGACGATGGTCATATAAATCATATAATAGAAACGAATAATTTTTGTTTCTGACCGTAGCGACGTATTGAGTTCACAATGATGTCTGTTTTATATTTTTGTATCTAAAGACATTTATTGAAGTGTATAAAATAATATGTCCCGATCATAAACTACAGTGGAAGTTACTTTCTACCAAGTTGGATCAAATTGGTAAAAGTAATAAATTCTCAGTATTTTTAAAAAAAATAATCGATGGTAACTGAGAAAGAAAATACAAACAATACGAAATACCTACAATACGAAATACAATCTATACGAAAATTACGCGAATTGAATATTTTAAAGAAAGTTTGCTTCAAATTTGCAAATCGACGCTTTTAAATAATTGTACCTATTTATTATATTTTATTATTTGTATTTCAACTATATTTGACGTCCAAATCAACGATTTAAAATTGTATATATAAATTATATCATTTTTTTTATAACACACATTAACGCACATTTTTAACCAAGCCTACTTTTAAGTTGACAGTCCTAAGCCTGTAGAATTGAGAAGGAAAATGTGCGTAATTAAACGGGAACCAATTCGGCTCAACTTAATAAAATACCTTTTTCAAACGAGAACCAATTGGGCATGTGGGGTTTGAGCTCGGGAACCAATTCGGTACCAGCTTTTAAATGATCACGTAAACTGTGGTGCACTTCCCGTCTTCTCTTTTCTGTCCATGGATCCGCCTAGTCCTAGTGTGTTAGCGGGTAAACACTACACTGCTATGAATGCTATGATAGTATAGTAATTTGATTGGGATTTAATGGATACAATAATATGACGTGATTGAGTGGTAAATTTTATAAAATGGTGGACAGGTGCTTATAGTCACGTGCAGAGGCAGTGTCAGACTTGTGATATTTTAGATTTTTCTCTTTTTTTTAGTAGGTTTAAATAACAAAGCAATATCATCAATTAAATTAAAACTAATCATTTCAAAGTTAAATATATAGGTACAGCAATGAAATTCAAAAGTGTAACAATTTTTACTAACTTAATAACTATTCGTAATACTTATGTCACATTATTCCGTCTTGGGATATACTGAAAAATCTTGTCTTAATAACATTTAAATATTTCAAAATATTACCCTCAGAAAATTATAATCAATGCCCCTCCCTGTGCTTTTATGTTTTAATCATACATACAATATACATCTTAAATAATTCCAGTACGCAATGGAGCAATAAAATTTTGCTATAAGATATTTCATAATAAACGGTCCCACCCCTCAGAACCTTTTTGCTAAAAATTAACGTCTCTTTCCTTCCCGAAAAATGTTTCAAGGTGTTTAAAGTGCAGCTGGTTTTACTATCTTTTTATAGTTAAAATAAATAATTATTATGTTATTATATTATAATTATAACACTAATACACAATCACTGCGTTCAAAATTGGTGATATCACCGATAGGTGGTTTCTTTCATCAAGTTTCACTCTTATGTTTTTTAACCTATTCATAGTTGCTTATTGTTCTGCTCATATATCTATAATTTATCCTTATCTACAGAATAGAATGTAAATATAATATCATATTATAGAACAAAAATTTGGTGAAGTAATTAAAATTTACATTTAATTCTTGGAAGTTATAATAATATGCATACAACAATATCCCAAGCGAATTTAAATAACTTTTAAGATTAAAAATGAGCTTTTCTATATAAAACCTAGTTTTATAATAAATACTTTGATTAAGTGCAATTCAAAAAATTCAAGCAATTGGAAATATAATATATTAAAATATTACCCGAAGTGAAGGAAGCGTAAATGCAAAATTATTGTACGCAAAGTTAATTGTGGTTTATATATTGCACCGCTTATTAGGTATACCTATATTTCATTAAATTTAATAATCCTGTTTATGTCCTAATTAATATAAGTATCTATCTTTGTTAGGTTTTTAGGTTCTAAAATTTTTTTCAAGAATTTATTTTAAAAACGAATAAAAAATATCAGGTGAACAATAAATTATGCTAAATCCAAATATGTATTTTTGATATTATTTATAAACATTCTCTCGATGTTTTTCACAACTCATAGTGTATATAGCACAATATTTTTGAATGTGTCATCTAAGATCTTTCAATCTATTGTTCGATCAATTGATAAAACCTACTTGAAAATACTTAATTGTATTTATAAAATGTATAATATCTGCTAAAATCATGTTTTTTTTATGAAATATTTATCAAATGGTTTCTTGAATCAGTTGAATCTACCTCAGCTGGCATAGGTAGGTAGGTACTCACATAAATTTAAATCACTAGCACTTATACATTGATGAGGAACACGTCACTAATTATTAGAAAATATACTATATAGTCAAATAGGAAAAAAGTATAGTATAAGCCATTATTCAGGGTGATATTCATTATTATTTGTATTGGTGTTTTTGTATATCATAATTTTTTTTTTTTTTTAGAATTTTTAGAATTTATCACGATTTGAATATTTGAGCATTAATGCTAAAAATCAAATCTTGGGAATTTGCCCAAAACTTAATAAAAAATATATACTTACCTATAATTTACGTCTTATTGGCGAAAAACATATAGTTGTACCTATAATCACACAGTGATAACTGAAGCGACTGAAGCTACAGTAATCTATGACTTATTCTCTCGATAATCAAGATCAACAAGAGCAAATCACACAGCAAGTTCAAATAATATACTATTATATAATTATCGCATTGATTTTCAGGTAGTGGGTACACAATTCGTAATACATTCGCGTGTAAGTGTGGTGATGGCTGCGAGGTGTCCGGAAAAAATTGTTTGACGCAAAAAAACATTATCACCTGCACGAAAATAACCACTGCAAACTATTGACCAAATCTGAACGAACGTTTATTTCTCCCATTAGAATACACTGATCGTATTCACTTACATCAGTCACACTGCAATACGGTTGAGTACAACCGAAATTGTTTAAAATAAAAAAAAATTATAAAATATTTTTTTGTTTCAGTTTTTGATATTTTATGTTTCACATCATATAGTTGACATCTTTCAAAAATAATAATAAACCAACGAAATTTTGAATTGTACTCTAATACTCCCGATTCACACGAAATCGACTGAACGTATATAGTAAAAAATTAAGAACAAAAATGTATATTATATAATTTATTATTTTAGCTTTTACCTCTTCTATAGCTTAAACGTTTTATTAAAAAAACAGAATTTTGAGTCTGTTGCATAGGTACTTATAGGATTACAAATAGTATTTGAGTGATGTGAAGTTAACATAAAATATTATCTATTTATAAGCATACTCCATTTGGCACTTTATACTTTATACCTACATACCTACGTCGCACACATTAATATTATTTTTTTTAAAATTAATATTCACGTAAATAGGTATTGCAGTTTCTGCTTTTTTCCATTATGATAAAAATATTAAAAACTATTGCATAATATTTGAAAGGAATGCAGCGAGAGGAAAATAAAAACAATTTTTTTTCTTTGAAAATAACAAACGAATAGTCATAATCACTAATTTTACATTTTTTTTTTTTTTGATTTTTCTTTTTACATTTTCAAAAATTCATACATAGGAACAGAATATTAAATTTTTAACAACTTACAACAGTGCGCCAACTACTAACATAAGTGCATTGACACGTATAATTTATTTGTATAATATAATATATTATTTTATTATTCGTAACTTTGAATATTATATTAGGTATGTTATTATTATGTATGATATACAATTATTATTGTATTATAGTATATTATGTATAATATATAGTACTATTATTGGTTACAGAATTTCAACTGGGGAAATATGTATGTATTTTGTATGTGTAAACTGTATAAGTACTAAAATGACTAAGCATATTGGCACATAAATATTGTTTTACAAGTATATAAGTGTGTACCTATATTAAAGTTTGCATTCAATTGAATCTGGCATGTACAACAATTCCAGTAACATTCTATTCGTTTATTATAAAATACAAAAAAAAAAGTTTTGCTTCAGCCTTTGCCAAATTGCTTGGACAAAAAAAATTACTATAATTAAAATAATATTTAAGTATAATCTAATTTTTGAGCTGGTTTTTAATGTATAGTGAAGTATACCAAATACAATCGTTTGGTATATTATTTTTATTTTTATCCAACTCATATATTTATAACAGACTAGGGAGAATTGGACGTTTATTCCGACGAATAATTAAAAAAAAAAAAATAAGAAATAAGAATAAAAATAAAATTATAATAAAACATAATTTCATAATTTTGTAGTGATTATTTTTCAATAAATTATTGGTTTCGTTTGTAATATATTGTAATTTAATGCCACAAGAAATATTATGTTGCATAGCATTTTAATAATCTGCGTGGTATCAAGCATAAGAACTATGTCACATATAAAATAGATGAAAGATTTTTTTTTGGGTAAAATTTGTACTATGTTTCAATTTGGAAAAGGTATAACAATAAATTTAAAATTAAAAGCATACCTTTGTCACGAATTTGTGAAACACACATTTGGTAGGCATGTCAATTATTTAATTAGGTAATCAAAATTTTTAATTTAACTGAAATGTAATAAATATCTTAGAATATAATAGGCTACCAATGTACTCCTGGAATTTTAATGTAAAATTCAATATCCAATACATATTTTTTATCGAAAGTCATAAATCTAAATCAGATCAAATATTTTTTATACATTTTAACTAATTATTCTTTTTACTTACTATAAAATGTCAACAATATTTTAGTTTTAAATAGGTATAGTTAAAACTATGGCCTAAAAAAAAAAAATTAAAAAATGGGAACTAAATACCAATGTACATTTTAATATTGATTAAATACTTATTATATACAAACATTAACAAATTTGTCCTTACGAACATCACGCTGAAATTGAATGTCATTAGTTTTCATATTAATCCAACTATATGAATGTAGAAAATGAAGGTTCTCACCTCGATAATTTTCAATTTGATAAGAAATATGTAATTAGATTTCAAACAATATGATCGAGAAACATAATAATAATAATAAATATAAGTTAATAATAATATATGATCGCCCAATATGTATATGAACATTATAAATAAAGTTATTATGATAAATTAATAATTGACTTACAAAAAATATTTAAAAATCAAATCTATACTCTTCAATAATGAACTATTTCGACGACTATGTCTACGTAGCGAATTTGTTTGATAAATTTATGATTCAAATTGTGTGTTTTTTTTTTTGTATAAGAGAAAAACGAATGTATATAAATATATAATATTCATTAAATGCGTGTGTACATATTATGTACACGTTTTATGCAGAATATAATTTATTGTTTGTATCCATAATAATTAGTATAGCAATTAATAAGGCTGTTTAAATTGAATTTAAATAATGCTACCTAATTATTATTTTTCCAAATCACTAATCTGTTTTCAACTGAAAAAAGAAAACGAAATTGAAGCCTATGTAACAATAATGTATGTACATATAGATATACATAATCAGACGAAAGCCAGCGATGACTAAGCCAGCTTAAATAATAAATATAGTAGTATATCATACGATTTCACTAAAATCTTTCATCATAATAAATATTACGTAAAGTATAGTAATTATAATTTATAATTAAATTAGCAATACGTACACAGCGAACATTTATGATTTATCGATTGCAATATTTTGTTCGCGTTTTGTGATTGGAGATTTTTCGATTGATTATTTGATCGGTTTAGTACACATTTTGATTTGTCCAATTTTGTTGATCTTGGCAATATGTGAATATTTTCGAGATATGTGATTGTTGTATGACATAAATATAATATTAATAATAACGTATGTGTTCCTATCATTCAGTGAACAAAATACATTAAATAACGATCTAAAAGCTATTGCAATTAATAAATCATAAAAGATACACTGCATAAATAAAACGAACACAACATATTTTGTTTCTAACAAATATTTCGTTAGTTCACACCAACTAATTAATTATATAAAAAAAAACAACATACAAGACACATTTCCAATGCCATAACTTAGTTATTTATTTAACAACATAAGGAAATCGATTACTTAACAAGTTAAGTTTTTTTTAACCAATTATTAATATTTTGTTCATTAACATTATTTTTAAACTATTGTTTATATAATAATAACAAAACAAAAACCAGTAATTTTATAGATACAATTTTTTTGTTAAAATATTCTAAAAAAAAAAACTAATATTAAACGAATAATCACAAAAAAAAAATAGTAATTAAAATAATAATGGTGTTACTTACAAGATAAATAAAAAAGAAAAAACATTGAAATAAAATTATAAACTTAAACATCTTAATATCAGTAAATATTTGTTTAAACTTTAAATAGTATATTGACAACCATAACAACAAAATGTTGTAAAACAATATTTCATTGGTACAACAGTAAATTATTGAGGATTACAAGAAGAGTTTTTGTGTTAAGGAATGTCGGCAAATAAAAGTTAAAATTTATACAACGACTCTATTAAAATAAGCTAATAACACAAGACGGCAAGGCAAATAAAAATAACGCTTGTTTAGTCGATCTTAACGGTAACCATTGCAATGTGTTCGTGTGGCGTATTTAACATGATGTTAATTAATTGGTTGTTACGCTTGAAAAACGATAAAATCTAACAAATGTAAACAAACGTATTCAGATAGTCTTATTTCATTCACAATTCACAGGTGTTACAGTTGAAATTGGCAGTGAATTTTTATGTTTTAATCATATCATAAAGTTAATCGTAATAATGTAGATAGTAGTATATTATTATAGTAATATTAGACATGTTATGATATTTGGGGTCAACGAGTTTAAGTAGAACGGCCCCGTCGGGTTTCGGTAAACCTTAAAATTTAAGTAATAGAAATACGCGATCGCAACTCAACATTGTGGCGTTAGTGCGATTTTACGGTTTTATAATGTTGAACAGCTGACCAAAATGTTATGTTCGTAAATATACTAGATAATGATCAATTTGCCTTAAATATGTACAGCGAACAAAAAAAAAAAACACAGCCTTATAAAACAATGCTACGCCCAACGCACTATTTATTTAAGTTAATAGTTACTATCAAGAAGGCGAACCACCAAATAGGACGAATAAATTCCTACGCGATTATTTTTTTTTCATTTTTTTTTTTTTTATTCGTCTAATACTAAATTAAACTAAGTATTAAAGCCGCTTTTGATAAATTGAATGTAAAAAAAGTTCGACAAATGTTGTTGGTGTCGCATTGTTTTTTAAAGGTCACATTAAATATAAACCTATGTAAATACATATAATATATTATTTATATATATATATATTATATAATTTTAAGCTTAAGTGCCTATATGAGGGCATACGAGTAAATTATAACAATAACCATAATTTTAGAAAACAGTGATAATGATTTTTATCAAATACAATGAACAATTTTATATTATGTGCAACAATTTGTTTAACGTAATAATACTAAAAAACAAACAAAACATTTGAAATAAAAAACAAAACCGTTCGATAGACGCCTGGCGTGTTGAGAAAGTTGCCGGCCAACATAAAATTAGTGTAAATAAGTATAAAAATTCGTACCTGACGGACGAGACGTGAGCTTCAGGTTACTTATGAATAAATTGTGATCACTTCGCGACCACCGCCTCTCACCATCAACACTTTGTCAAGGCCTTCGGTCATCACTTCTAAGAATTCCATGTCTATAAAACGATGAGTCAAGGATACATTTATTCTAATCCATAACTTATCTACAAATAACGTGTGATATGTTTATAATTATTTAGAAGCAAAATTATATTTTAATTTTTAATCATCCCAAAAGGACTATAGTTCAAAAAAAACAAAAAAAAACAGTAATTTAGTATATTTGACATATTAGATAAGCCATTTGGGTTCGCATTCAAAATCAATGTCTATTAGATAGGTTTTTACATTTATTGATGTTGTTTATGTAGAGATTAATTAATATGATTTTTATAATTTTGACAATACTATTAAAATGTACGTTGAAACTTCAAACGAGTTCCTCTAAATAATCTTAGAAATAGCTTCTTTTATAGCGCGTAGAATACATATTAGTATCAAAATTTTGATACTTTATACTTTCAAGTCATAACAGTCTTGTAGACATTTTGAATTTTGTCAACTCAAAAAAAAATGTATTGTCTTCCCTAAAGTAAAGTGTTTGAATTACGTTATTAATTAACGAAATAACATTTGATGATTACTGTTTATCACAATATAGTACTATAGAAATATAATATTAAATTAGGTTTTTACAAAAAGGATACAGTTTGATTCTCTCTCTAATTTGGTATCTTTAGGCGGTCCTGGTAAGTTGAATATAACCAATTGAGCGTCTCTCGATCTACTGACAATGACTTCGTTCAGTTTAACAGCTGTGTGCATTCTCCTCACATTATCTTCGTCACTGAAATAAACAGAAAGTGTTTTTAACCGCAGTGTAATACGTTACCTACCGATAACCAAGATTATTGGCACTAAGATATTTGTATACTTACGGTCGCATTGTCGATGTAGATGAATCTGTTGTCTCCTTTGGCAGCGAGTCCTTTAACACTCCAGGCTTATCACCATTACCAGTTGTTCGTTTATCTTCGACATCGAATGCACTTTCGGCCTGCATATTAAATAGTTATAGCGTTATGTATAATACTTCAACTCACGCCATACGTATCCAAGTTTGTTATACTCACAGATTTTGATTTTTTCGCTTCGTCGTCCATGCTGGTTTCTTCCTGGAAACGCACTTTAGTAGCCGATCTTCCCTCCGAAGCGTCTTTTCTATGGTGCTGGTCTATTATGGATTGTACCTATATTACCGTAAAAAACGATTTCAATAATTTGTAAAAACTAATAATTGTCTATCATTCAAGATAGTAAAACGTTTCATGGTTTGAATGCCCGTTTTAAATGCACAGCTATACTGACAAACTGAATTAAATAAAAATATGTCGAGTACAAAACACAACGCACGGTTGAAAACAATTATAATATATCAAGCTTTTTAATAAATTACTTTTATTGCATTCATAATAGCACTATGTAGGTTAGGTATACGATACAGGTAAACTATTTATAAGAAATGAGAACACTTATCACGTTGTAATGTTATTATTAATATAATGATAAGTTGATTGAAACAAATAAACGAAAATAGGAAATGCATTGATGGTTAATGAAAAAGTTGTGTTATTAATGATAACGAGCTTTAATCAAATAAAGGACCAGTTTATATATCCAGTATAAAAAGTTGTGAAAAATTAAACCTAAAATATAAGTTTATTATGAAAATAATTAAAACTACGTACGACATTTTTTTATAAAACTATAATACGAAATTGATATTATTCTTTAATTGATTTTGAGGAACATTGTATTCAGAAACAATATTAATAAGGTTAAAATCATAAAGTAACAATACGAAATCTATAAATAAAACTTCTAATACAAAAATAATGTTTTCTACACGTTGAAGCATTTAGTTTTATGCAATCATATACGTATAATATGTAAATAATTATTTGCTTATTTTCTACTCTACTTGGATACATAACTAATATTTATCTACGAATTTCCAAGTATTAACTAAGTACATAAACACTCTAAAGCGTTTCTAAAAGTTAAATAAACTGAAACAAACCAATGGTGTATTCTCTCCAGTCGATGTTTCTCGATTGAAATCTATGATATTACGCATCTTTTGTAAGCCAAAAAGATAAAACAACAAACCACAAGCCGTGTTTAAAGATAGTAAAAATGAAGGAATAATCGAAGTTGAAGTTTTATTAATTTGTTATAAAGTTTAACACAACAAAATGTAACATTTTAACTTACCATTCCAAAACTTTCTTTCTTATTAAGTCTGAGTTCCCTTAACATTTGATTTCGTTGTTCCATCATGAGTGTTCTTTCATATGTATAAGCTGATATATCGTTATTTGTCTGAAACACAAAAATTGTTTTAACACCTACGTATGCCACGTCGATTTGAATATATTTTTTCAAAACACAAATAAAGTGAAAATTATTACCATTTCAACCACTTCGACTTCTGCTGGTATTCTGAGTTGGTATAAGAACGTCTTTAGATCTTTTTTCATCTGGATGGAGTTGTCGTCGGTCTGCGCCACTGTGAATATTCTCAACTTGCAATTTTTCCAGGTTCTATGTTGTTTCAACAAGAAAGGTATGAGCATCAGAATGCCTCCGTCGTGTACGATCCACCAAATATCGATTGTGCCCGACAGCTATTATACAATTACATATGTGTGTGAAATAATTGATTTATTGACTGGTCGGTCGTTCAAGACCATTAAAATTAAAAAAAAAATGTCTATATAGTCTAAGATTTTACCTTTGTCGCCGAGTCTGGAAATGATCGTATGCCTTTGGGTACAATTAAAGCCATCTTAGCAGCTGTTACTATACGAATGGTGTGTAGAAAAACTTGCCACGATCGGTCGTTCTCAGATTGTTGCCAGCTGTTTGGCCAGCCTAAAATGACGGTGTTGGGTTTTAATCCTCCAAGTCCAGCAATTTGTATCCTGTGTAGGCCCGAGAATAAAAGATTTATATATGATCAATGACTGCACTGGAGTGTCCCTCCAAAATGAAATACAACAACTCACAAATGACTGAGTCCCTCTGATGTGTTATTGGAGACTAAAACATCAGCAAATCCTTTGACCTTTTCCTCGTCCATCAACCTCACTAGTTCTTTCTTGGTGGATTGCACGTCGTGACCGGTTTTCTTGATGAAATCACCTTCGATTACAGTTGCGCTCACTGTAAGCCCTTTGCCTGCCTTAAGTTGGGAGACCAGCGAGAATATCTTTCGGTATTTCGGTAGGTCCGCGTTGAAGTTGACCAACATGAGAATCTGTGGACGCCAGTTCTTGGTGTGTGGCGGCGCGTCTTCCAGTCGAAGCAAACTGTATCTCGCAGCTGACAAAGCTAAACCGCGCATACCGTCACCCCATTCCTTTTCCGCTCTGCGATAAAACGTGAGTATCAAAACAAATAATTATACTGCAATAATAATAATATGGTTAATCGTGCACTATGTATTGCACGTAACTATATATCATATTTTGGTTTCCATTCCGAATGAATAATTTACAAAGCCCGCGAGGAAATAATATTTAAATATTTAATATACGTTTGATTAAACACGGTTCGAAACCGATTAATAAAAAATAGCACTGTGGTATCTACATATTTTATTATGTGGGTACCTATACCTACCAAATATTGAAATCGATGAAATTAATTATCGTCGTATTTTATTTTATCCCCCGCGCGTAAGCATGATACCATAATAAAATATATACGCACCACAATGATTATTATTTCAAACTCACCCTCGATACTCGATGTATTTGTAAATTATTCCCGCCATGCCCAGAGCTAACAGCGCGAAATACCAACTTGACATAAACATGACAGCAATGCACAACACGAGTCCGGTGAACGACAGTGTCCTGTGGAACAATTCATACGAAATCGAATTACACTAAAATACACGGCATATAGGTAGGTGCTGTGGTCCACGAGTTGCACTCAGGCTCGTAACCATTGGAGGAGCCGCCTATCCGATGGCACCCTAGCAAGTGTTTTTTTAATTAAAAACCTTCATAATCCTGTGTAAAAAAACGGATAAGAGATCTTCCATAGCTGTATGTAATATTATAAAATTTCAAAAATAAATGTATAATATATTATGCACGACAAAGCTTTACCGTTATATAAGTTGTTTTTATCGACGCGGTAAATTACATCGCTTTTAATCGATTTTCTATAATATAATAATATATGAGTAGGAAATTAATTATATAAACGTAGTGGGTATAGCAACTAAAGCACTGGGAAGAATTTTTTTACTACTTTATATTAATATATACTGAGGTGTAAGCTTATAGATTAATGTATTCGATGATAAAAAAAAAATACATAGTGAGGTACTTATTTTTTATAATAACATCATCCACCCATAAATTTATGTTCTCTCCTTGCGGAGATCTGGCATGGTTCCGGCCTTCCGGGTCTGTTAACAACATTGTATCGTGCGTTGCGCGCCGTTTAATATGATCACTCGTTACATATACTTACCAGTGATAGTACTTAAACCTTGGTCTCCAGTTCGGCGTGCGCAACAACGTTTGCAAGACGCACGCCAAGTTGACGAACGCATAACACATCAACAGGAACATGGCCAAGAGCGGAGCGAGATTGTCGATGTTTCCGATCAGTATGCCACACTGACACACGGCTACGGTTATGAGAAGAGCCCGGGTGGGTTCACCGGATGCCGATGATTTGGCAAACGGTTGCAAGAACGGTATGATGTCGTCCTTGGCTATTGCCTGTGCGGGACAATACATTTCGAACGATAATATAATATTATAATATTAACGTTTGCATACAACTAATATGCAATAAAACAATTGACGGGCTCAAGACGATCGATCTAATTGTATTTCACAAGGAGATCATAAATATAATAATAATAATAATAATAATAATATGTTTTACTCGTTTTTATTATCGTAAGATTTGGAGATTTACCTGCAATAGCCTCGGCGCCCCGGTGAGACTCTGAAGTCCGGCTCCCAATGTCGATAGAGTTGCGCCCACCAAAATAACCCATTCGTTTGGCCATGCTATGTTGGCCACCACCAGACGTCCTCCAATACTCTGACCAAATCTGTTTACATTAGAACAACATATTTATAGGTACGATTTGTTATAACCGATTGACAGTTCTTATCGAAAGAGATTTGTTGTCTACAATGTGTCTCACGATATCACGAAATAGGTAAATAATATTTTAGGCAACTATAATAAACGACGAGTTCTGTCATTAAAAGCCATAATTCGAAGCGATTTTTAGACATTAATACAGCAAAGGCACGATGCATTTTACACTTGAAGAATATATAATCATTTGATTAAGTTTATTGAATATTGTACCATTCGATTGAATTCCGTGTAGGACATACATTTTTAAGAAACTCTAAAATTTTAAATAATTGAAATAACCATATTGTCTATATTCGTCGAATGTCACGATAACTTATTCGCTTGTAATGTAGAGGCGTTTTTCTTATTTCAATAAAACATTTTTTAAACGAAAATAAAATTAAGTGCAACGAAAGTGTAGCATTTTTATATAATTTTTCATCAAATATTAGTGTAAATATATATTTTTGTGGAATTTATTTATTTCGATTAATTCAAGTCAGAAGAAAAAAAAATAAACGTAAGTTCCGATTGTAATATCGTATAAAACATGGAAGAAGTATATTAAAATGATAGTTTAATACAATATAGCCATGTAGGTACCTACGTCCTACATAATAATTAATAGTTTTCATATCGACGATGTACTTAATCTAAATGTGGTTAGAGGTGCTTAAAATATTTTCTGTCTGCAACAGAGGCAATATTATCGAGCTTAGTATATTTTATTGAAAAATAATTTTATTAGACGTCGAAAAAAAAAGTTAAATCTTTAAAAAAAAATCTCGACTTTTTACATCATATTGTACTGTATTATGTATAATGTACAAAGTATGCGTCATATGTATTATCATATTCAGGCACTACCCATAGAAAACTGTTGTAACTTTATCCCTATACACAGCTACAACTAAACAATAGACGGCTGTAAATATATTAATATTTAACGTCGACGACATGCTACGTAGCGGATTTGGTTTAGTATATTAATGTTCTTCAAAGTTGACGATTTAAATTTTGCATCCATGTACGATACGATAATGTCTGATGCATTATTGAATCGGATTTGTGTGCGTGTAGTAGAAAATACAAAGTGGACGAGACGTTGTCACCGTATGTCTTACCATAAAAGTCTAATAAAATACGTGGAGTATACAATGCACGACGATGCTCGAAAATATTATTTTTTCTTTTATAAAATAAAAGATACAAATAATGTAGTGCTTTTTCAGAACAGCATATGAATAAAATTAAAAGAGAATAACGACAATCCTGTGACACAGTTAAGTCTATTTTAGGTAATTCAGCTAAAAATTATGTTCTATTGAATAAATTGACCTCATTGTCCGTTATTTTCATCAGTAAATTTGATTTTGTGCGCTCAGTTATTTGATTAATTTTGAATACACCAGCAAATAATGATTGTATGAAATGTATTTAAATTGAATGATATCAGCATCAGATTAAAATTCATTGAATTTTTTTTCTTTCATAAAAAAAAAGTGGTAAATAATAGTGTGACAACAAATTTGATCTCCGAAGTAGGAAAATTTGTTACGCTTACTTGTCTCTTAATAGTAAATTATCAACCGTAGCTCCGAATAATAAGACGGCAGACAGATAAACCGACGATGTACTCAGAATAGCCAATATTGTACCAATGGGAATTGATTTTTGTGCATCTGCTAGATCTCCAGATCTGTTAGAACCAGCCATGATTCCTAATTAAAAATAAACGAATAAATAACGATTATAGCGGTAATAATAATTATTAAAAGTAGAAAAAATACTGACCGGTTACAGACGGAAAGAATATTCCAATAAGTATGGTGAATGATGTAGTGATATCTACCATTATCATATTATAAGAATTCTGACTCGATGCCAGAATATCTTCTTGGAGATGACCTCTGGCTATGTACTGTCCTTTTTCCAAAAAGTTACCAAAGATATTTTCTGCAACATAAAAAGCATAGTTTATAATTTGCATAGATATGATAATATTGTTTTTATCTGATCCGAACAAAATAGCTGGGTATACAAAGTCTAGCGAATTAATTTGAAAACATTATATTATCATATTATATAATGCATTTGATAATTATTATGATATAAAGAACATGTTTTTTATAATTTGTTTTGAATAAGTGCATATTGTTAAGGCACAATAATAACGATAAATGAAAGATTAATTTTTAACAATTAGCTTTTAGCGTATGTTTTACTCTTTAGGTAACTACCTATACGAAAGTAAAATAACTGGAATAATCGAATTTGATTTGATTTAAGTAAACAATAAAACGCAAAAAATATGTTGATTCAGTATTTTTGCGTAGGTATAATATATAATATATAGGTACCCGTTAAAGTCGAAGCGTTTTAGTATTTAGTATTTCTTATTTCAGAATATCCATACGGGCAGTGGGACAGTAGGTATTTAGGTTAGCGTAACATAATGAATACCAAACATTTTATGACTTAGACTTGTACAAAATATTCCTCGATGGAAATTGCATAATAATATGTTATTATTATTATTATTATTGATTTTCCTATAAAAAAAACACCAACCGAAGAAAACGCCGCTGCTAATGCCCCGGATGCCTTTCACAATCGATGTATTATGTCTCACGAAGTAGTCCTCGCACGCTCCGGTTCCGTTGGAGCAGTACATGTTGTACAAGTAACCGCCAACCGCCTTGTTACAGTATTTCAAGTCCATGTCCTTCAGCAGCCGATTTCCCAGCGAACACATGCTGAAAAGTGACACGCGGTCAATAATATTATGATATTGTGGTTATAATATATTATAATGTATTGATAAAATGAAGAAAAAAAAAACGCGTGACGTGCTCAGCGTGACCGATTCGGTATATTGTATAATACTTATAGGTGCTTACTAGAGCTTATCGCTGCCATGGAAGTTATAAAAAATGCCCACGTATACGGACAATATGGACAGCAGCACGCAGGCCAGGGCCACGGACGCGAATTTGTTGACGAACTTCACGCCGACGTACACGATCGAGCTCATGACCATCAGCAATATTGTCCCGTACACGCGGAAATTGTTGTACATTATGCTGTTGTCTTTGGAGAAGTCGCCGAAAATCGATAAGCTTGGCGCCATGTATGTCTGTCGAAACATAATAAAGTTCGACGTTAGAAATAGAAGCTGTCGTAATTTTTGTACGCGTGTGACATACAACATATGATAATGGTATTATTTATATATTTTATTTTTTTCGAAAAAGCATTATTGTTTCGCAGTTTCTTTTATGCGACGCGCCAGCATCGATTTCGAATATAGTAGAAACAATAAATACAAAAATTAAAAATATCCTATCGTATATCAACATTGTTTGTTTGGTTTTATATATACCATCAATCATTAGAATGCAAGGTTTACTTAGTTATTATATTTAGTAAACCGTATGTTATTAGGTAATCAGTGGTTAAAGCGGAGTACCCAGAAAACGTACGAAGTCAAACTCCTATTTAAAACTTACATTTTACATCCCCTTTAGTCAGCTATTAGTTCTAACCTAACCACTAGTGTGAATTGTGTATTTGTTGTTACCCACGTAAAGCATTAATAGTATCTTGCAAATTATAAAAATGTTGACAATACTTATACCTTTATCCAATTCTTCTAAAAAATGTAAAGTATTCTAATAAGTATTAAGCTTTTGAAAAAAATATTTAGAATGTTATGTTTCAAAAATATATAAATTATAACGATATTTTAAATAACAAGTTAGTTATATCATTGTCATTATTCCAAAGGTAAGTGGGAAATTTATCGTATTAAATATATACTTATAAAAAAACTAATTAAACATTTTTAAAGTATAGTAATATTACCAACTATTATTATAATATCGTATAATATTAAAACAATTAAGTACTTACATAGTCTGTTTAGTTATTAATTTCATAATTAAATGTTCATAGCATAAACTCATTAAAAAGTTTATGGTGAAAAAAATGATGTTATAATAAATATCGATCATAGGTATTCGGTATTTTGTAATGAAAATAAAGTTCAAGCAAAAAGTATTCAGAGCTAATAAATTATAGCTTATCAGTTATCATGCTTATCATACGTACCCGTGTACATAATGCCTCGCGATGTTTTTCAATATTTTAACCGATTTGACCTATCGGCGAGTTACTTACGAGTATGATTTCAACAGCCCCGATGATGTACATGGATGCGGCCAGTGTGATACCGGTGTAGAAGAGCATACCGACAGCTCCTCCGCACTCGGGACCCAATGACCTGGATATCAAGAAATACGGTCCACCAGCAGGCACAACACCGTTCGTGGCTATGGCACTCATCGAAATGGCAGTCAACATTGTCTGAAAAAAAAAAAAAATTCCGTTCATTAAAATGGACTGGAGATAAATTTGATTTAAAGGGGTACATGACTGGTTGGTGGCTGGGGCAGTTTTCGCTTCGCGTAATGTATTGCAATTACGTCCGCGAGTTGACATCATCGGAGTTTAATCTCGGCGAGAGAAAAGAAAATAATCGTTAAAATCATTGTTTCGCCATGTACGTTTAAGTAATTGGACGAACATAAAAATTATGTAATACGCACACATTCAGAATACAATAATAATATATTTTAATGTATACTCGTTCGGGTGAATGGCTTAGAAAACGTGCATATATATATATATATATTATATAATATACATAATATATACATACGATATAGTGATGGGTTGCATTAAGATAATTAAACCATAAATGTTGTTGGGAGTGATATGAGCGTTATGAATAATGGCTGTAAAATGATCCCTTCATGTGTATCACGGTTGTTAGATTTCCCGTTTAACCTATAAATGTAATGGTTTGTGTAACGAAATCTGAAAAAAAAATCATAAACGTCGTTTTAATCGCCGTTTCTATGGATACGGTGCATCTAATCCGTTTTTGCATACCCATCTTCATATACTTCTTTTCAAAGCAACACGCACGTTTGAACAGGAAATTTTGAACATTATTATAGTTTTTGTACGATAATAATAATAATACATAGACATTGAAAATGGGCAATATCCTGGAGCACTGGTACAGTTTGTTATGGGGTGGCTTATCTAGTGACCCAACTAGGATTTTTTTTTATGCGAAAATGTTTCGAATATTGCTCCGAATATCCTTAAACCGAATTTTTACCCATTATTGACCATTGAAAGGGAGGGTATATATTATACTTTGTATTTTCACTTCCCCGATAAAACTTGAAACATTTGAATAATTCTACGATTTTTTTAAACAGTTGTTTCAAACACCCCCAACCCCTTCAAATCACCATGGAATTATATTTTTGTCTGAAGAGGATAGGGGAAAACACACATCGTACTTTGTTTTTTCACTTCCTCAACGATACTTTTTTTTTTAAGTTCTTTTTCCATGAGCGAAGCTAAGCTCTTCCACCAGTAGGTAGTTCATACAAATTAAAATTACATAGGAACCTACGGATTTTATATTATATTATAACTGTAAAATTATCACCCGTCAGATATTATATTGATATTTTATTGTACAGCTCGAAAATTGATAATTTGAATTTAATAAAATATTTGGGCGAGTGATAGTAACAGTTGGTTGTATATTATAAATCAATTGGCTATAGGGACATCATTTTGCTCCACCCCCCCCCCCCCCTTGGACAGTACTTGAAACTCGTATATATTATGTTTTAAACTTTTGCTATTTTATTATGATTTAACAAAAAGAGGTTACGATTTGAATCATTTTGAAACAATCGTTGTTTCGATGATATTACGCGGTTGGTCTGCACATCGTTGCATGTGTTTGATCACACGTATAGACTTTTGACCTCGGAGCAGCTTATTTCCTCGATGGAATTTATGTAAATGTATAGCGATCTGTCCTGCATTTATCATATTAAAGCGACGAAAAACTAATAGCAGAAAGTCATAAGTAATTAATAGTAGCGGCGTTTCATAATGTATAATGTATGGGAAAATATGCGTCACAGGATAAATTATTAATATTTGAAATATTCGAAAGACGCAGTGCTGTCTTAACGATGTTCAAACCTGTAATTATTCATAAAGAATAACTTTTGATTAAAATACGGAATTCTGAAGCGCATAGAGTTTATAACGGCATGACGTGACGCACATAGAGACAACACGCTTGCATGAACTTAATTCGAATTCTGTTCACCTACTGCGTAGGTATAGGTACGTTATAACAAACGAGTTTAAAGAATCCTCCACTCATTCGTTTACGAGTGACCTTTATAATTTTTTTTTAGCCATAATAATAATGCTCACGGGTAGAAAAATTTCAGTTAAAACGCGCGATTGACGATCCTCTTACAAGAGTTTGATATACGTATATAACGAGCACGCGTTGGCGGTAAGTATACTTTGTGTAAAATAACTGAAGGGGCGGCGGGATTGTAACGGATACAAAAAAAAAAGCCCGTTAATTGATCGTTAACAACAAAAAAACAGTGGTCAGACCAGCCTGCGCATTCGAATAAGCAGTGTACCAGCTGTTTTGTTAAATTATAATATTGTAACATTTAATAAACCGTTCGCCTAAAAACTTAAATGAATCGCAGACGCAGTCAAACGGGCGGGGCGAATGGAGGCAAATGAAAATAAAAAATGAATAAAGTTATGCAAATTGTGAACAATTTCGAAGTATTTTTGTTTTCCCCAAGTTTATGAAAATCCATTACTTTAATAATATCATAAAACTTTACGTGCGTTAATAATTTATAATATTAGTACCTCAATAATAATAATAATTAATTTAAAAATAAAAATATTGCTCAAGCTAAAATGGATAGATTATATAATAATAAAATCGTCATATACGATTAGGTACGAAGGTTTTGAGATTTTAACAGACTATTCATTTGTATATTATTTAATGTTTTTAAAGCGACTGTCAAATATTTGTATTACAGAATCCAAATCTAAACCATTCATAACAATGTTAATAGGTATTGTAATACGTTTTGTAATGATGATTTTTTTTGCAATGATCTAACTTTTGGCTATCCCTGCAGTTGGTATATATCAATATTTGTTCATTAGGTATAAGATAACAGGTGGTTACCTGATGAAATATCATAAAAATTACAGTTTTTTGATGAAATTGAGTGTATTAGAGGTATGTTGGTACCTATATAACAAAATCATCAAGTAATATGATATAAATATAGTTGGCCAGAATTTTAGAGGAAGATAGAGTGATATAGGAAAGACAGGAATGATTTTAGTAAAATATGTCCGTGGAATTGACAGATTTAACTGAAACTGAATAATATTATGGGCTTGTATATTCATTGATCGTGTGACTATTTATTTACTATCGTAATATTATTGTTATTGGTGTTGTATACAAATATTTTTTAATACACTACCTATATCATAACTGACTTACCACGCAGCAACAGGTGAACACGATTCCGAACCCGTAGATGACGCCCGCCGTGCCGACCACCCACGACAGCCGAATGAACAAAATGACTCCGAAGATGTTTTGCACGCAAGGCAGGTAGACGCCGACCAGCGTGCCCATCCTGGACGATCCCTGTTTGGCAGTGGTCGACTTGGTGTCGGATTCTGCCAGACTCGGGATGGTGTTCGAGTAATCAGCGATCGAGTTGAGGAAAGTAGGCACCCGCGGCCGGTCATCCATTTCATCCTGAAATCAGTCCGAAACACAATGATAAGTGCCCGTAATGTCATAAGTAGGAAATCATTATTTTTCTATTGCCACGGTTTGCATAATTTTAATTTTTAAGCGAGATACGAGCGTTATTTTATTTAAATATCTTAAATTGTCATCAGTAACTTATATAGCGAAGGAATATCATAAAAACCCGAAGTACGTACGAATTTTTATTTATAATACGCATATCTTCGTAATATTACATTTTTTAAAAGGTATATTATGAAAAAAACAAATAATATTTGATTGTAGCTAAAATATTATTATGTGACTAAAATTTAAACTACCTATCTTATTTTATTACTGAATGGACGATGGTCATTATAGCAACCATTGAAAAATGCCACCATCTATTAATGGTATTCTCAAGTCATACATTTATATTTATATGTAACAAGCCTCCTAAATTTAAAAAAGTTAGTACATACTACATACAGTTAGATTATTTCCTTATTTAGTCAGATAATTTATTAATTATGCTATTTAAAGGGTCAAGCTTAACTTTTCAATCTACTCTAACATGCAAACTGATAAATAGCTAAATAATGTGAACTGCTGAATGTTAACATGGTACATATTATCCTTATTTGTAAGTCAGAGACAACAAATACGGATGTAGCAGTGAGTCATCTTAATATACGATAATCACAAATCAGAATTGTATTGAACGTAGTAATAATCGATTATGTATAGATACGTTATTATATTCATGTATTTAAATAATGTATTATAATGGAGTCATGACATTCCGTAATAATAGGTGGAAATATGAGCGGGGTTCCTAATATCCACGGGAGATCATTTTAAAGGTTTAATTTATGTAGGTACGTAAAGTCAGACACTTTGCAGGATTTCATTTTATTTCTGATACCCATTAATCATTAAGTATAATAGGGATTATCAAATTTTATGTCACTACGATTATATAAAATGAAAATGTATTACCTAAATATTATTTAAAAAAATTAATTTGTAACTGTTGTTTGGTAATCATAAAAAACAAAATAGGATATTTCAAATTCTCAATTTCACTGTGTGTTTAGTATTTGATATAATAAATGATACTATGTAGCTAAATGTAAATATAAATTGAAAACTTATAAATAAAATAAGACGTATTAAATTCAGTGGTTTAATTTGAAATAGAAATAGAATTATTTATCATTCAGTTTAATGATTAATAAAAAACTGGATAAGTGAATTTATTTATTTGTATAAAATATTAACCTAACCTTCTTTTTAAAGAAGAACATTGTACCATTATTATTTAGTTGATTTTGTTATATAAAGAAAAATGTATTATAGTTGACGATATAACATTTGTAATACCTATGAGAGTAGGTAATATGTACTATAAGGAGATCTAGCCTATTGCATTCTATGTAAGCTGGTACAAAATATTCATAAAAATTCAACAAATAGTCTTAAAGAGTGATCTAGTTAAAATATTCGAGGTGTCATTCTTATTCTAAAAATAGAATTTAAAAATATAAAATAAAGACAATATAAAATGAGTAAAGCCTGTCCAAGTCTTGAAATATGACTACTAACAACTAAGTGTTTGGTTATTACGATTTTTGGCAATAGAAATAACTCTTTTCGTGAAATAAAATAATGTAACGATTTCTAAATATTGACGTAGCCATGTAGGTGCCTACTTTAATAAAATTGTTCAAGATTCGTAAAAAGAATTAAACATCAGTTTATCAAAGGATAACAAATAAATAATAATTAGTATTATACGTTAATTTAATAATTTACATATATATTTTAAAACACAACAAACGAGTTTAATGTGTAAAAGAATTTAGTAATTTTAATGTTGTTTAATTCTTTTAGTTAACACAATCTTACTTTATATATATATATAGTATATTTATACTATATATAAATATATAAGTATAGTAAAATTTGTGTGTACCACAAAATACGTATATGAAATGTCGTTTATTCTGTGTGCACACTATATTAATATTATTATATCTAAAAATTATTTACTTGCTAATCACGTATCTATATATTTCGTAATGTACCTATATATTATAATATAATAGATCTATAACCTTTCACTACGTGTCTACGTGTATTAAAAAGTAGATGGCTTAATAATGGTACTTCATTCAAATTTTAAAATAATAAAGTTTATAGTAAATAAAATAAGATAGCAGTACTCATAAAGAATTATTTAAATCAACATTATTTGTTTTCTGTATTTCTAAATAAATTCAAGAAAGTTTTAATAACTTTATCGATTTCGACTAGAAAAAGTTATGTTTACTCAATCTACTGCTTTATTGTATTTTTTGATATTTGTTGGGACTTATAAAATTTGGCGTTTCAGCCCAGTTTCAAACAATGTCCCTTTAAAAACTAGTTAGTATATTTTGGAAGGTTTCCAAAAATTATATTATAAGTTTTGGAATTGAATGACTACTATATTTTTTTACGTCCAATTGTTTGAAAAAAGTAGTATAATTTAAAATATACATATTTTATATTTTTACTTGAATATCTAATTTTCCACAGTGATACTTACAGAATAGAGGTATAAATTCGTTTCATATCCAGAGTTTCTGTTATTTTCGGACGAGTACGTTTCATCTTTAACATCACCTGTAAATAAAATCATTATTATAGAACATATATTTAAAAAATTGTATAATTATACATTTTTTATAAAAATTTATGTAAAATAAGTGGTTTATATTGTATCAATATGAATTTATTTTATATTTGATAAATTTAATGTATTTCTAAAATTAAAATATTTTTATACAGCTTTTAACAAATAATATTAACTACTATTCTTCTAAGAATAACATAGTAATATTATGCACAAATACTTTATAACAATGCTTTATGATGTAAACAGTTAAAATGTTGTTTTAATAATAAAGTAATGCTGAACAATTAAATGAAATAATAACACAATCACCATAATTTAATATATTATTATGGTAAACATTATGGGAAATAACAATTTTTTCTGATATTATACTAAATTCAGAGGTGCCGTTAGTGAACATCTTCCTCCACAAATTATTCATTTGAAATATTTATTTTTACCCATGTATCAAATTTAGCTATTTAAAACATAGTTAATAGATTGTCAATATCTTTATAAAAGTAATGTTGCTTTATGTATTAATATTCTAGAATTAATTCAACGATTTGTATATGAGTGTTAAATTTAATATGAGGATTTACAAAATATGTAACTAAATTGTATAAATATATACAATTTATTTATCAACTATAGTAAACAAATTACAACACCCATGGTCCATCGATTTAAGCCATTCAAGTGAGAGCTGGGAAATCTTCATTTTCGCCCTGACCCAATTTTTTTTTAATGCCCGTTATTGTGGTTATGGAGTGAAGGACAGTGGAAGCGGTTCTATTGATTTGCACTTCAATAAAAATGTAACGAACGTTTTTTTAAGCTAGAGACAAAAAAGGCTTTTTACATTTTTTATTTGTATTTATTTTTATTGCAACTTTTTCCCTACCTCAATTCCCATAAAAACATCGATTACTGTCGGCTGATTACCAAATGTATAAACAAAAAGTAATAATAAACAATTAAATAAAACAAGGAGAAAAATATTTTAAAATATCCAGGCAATAACACAATGGAGTAGGTATGTACACACTTAAATATCAGATATTCAAATGAGTGAAAATTTCAATTATATCTATAACGTGTTAAATAATTAAACAGGTATAAAAATAAAGTTTTGATTTATAGCTATAGATTGCTTTTATTGCGTAAAAGAAAAACAATATATAATTTTATTTTTATACTAAATTGATGTATTTTTGTAGAAAATGTCTAATGTAAATACAATTATTTGTTACGATTAATACTTATTGAAGCCCTCTGACTTAAAGTAATTATTAAAATTATAAGGCAAGTAAAAGTAGACTTTAGTTAAATAAAGAGTTTAGTAAGGAATATAAACACATTAAATACTCGTTACAGTTAATTAAAAAACACTATAAATTATGTAAAATCATTTAGTTTTCAAGAAATAAAAATATCTGTTTAAAAACTTACAAACAAAATAAATTGTTCTGAAAGTTTTGTCATTACGACAAATGCGTCAATAATTAATCATAAAGTCTAATTAATTCAAATATTTAATATAACTTTTCAACTAAAATTATTATATCAAAATAAGTCATGAGATATTATTTTGTCTGTAGTAGTTTAAGAATTATGTTAATGCATTTATATTTATGATGATAGAGGTTAATACAATTGAAACGATAGACTCATATGAAAGTTAAGTATAAACGATTCTTTAATTAAAGAAATAATATGGTATAGTTCCAATTGCTGCCCTTGGTAATATATCAAGTATTTCCGTTACTATATATTTTTTTTTTATGAATTATCAATTTTTTCTTAAACGCTTCATAAACAAAAATTGTATATGTTTATATATACCTACTTTAATATTAACATTGTATAGCATAGCTTTGTACTTACATTAGTACACAAAAAGTATAACATTTATCAATAATTACATCACGACTTTACGAAATATAAATATTTTTTTTACGGTTATCACAGTCGGTACAAATGCGAAGTCAACAATAGGAACTAAAACGATTTTATGGTACTGAATGTGTGTAAATATATTTCGAATGCCCTTGTTCAGTACTTCATCGAACTATGTTGATCAATTGCTAAGCATTATTGGCAATGATTTAATTAGTTTTCTTTTGTTAGCGCGATGATATATTAATTTTGAAATTATAATAATTAAACCGGAACGCTGTGATTTTGTTTTCACGTCGTCTCGTTAGGGTGAAATGCGGTCAGCATTATTTAATTGTTTCGTACACGGAGTACACGGACATGATTTTGTTGTACCTACATACATAACCACATACACTCTTGTAGTTTGCGAACTTGGAAAAAAAAATGTCAGAACCTAGCGTTTCATTCTCGTAGAGCCCGCCGTCTTGTCCTGTCTTGTCCAATTATTACACACTAAACATTTGTCACTTTTAGAACAACTACCTACGAGTATTATAATTATAAACTTAATTCAACGCGACACGCAAATAAATTAAGATGTGTATAGTATACACTGTATACCACCTAACTTTTGTTTGACTAGAGGTGCGATCGCCACTCGTAGCCTCCTCGTGTTTTGTATCTTATTAGTAACAAAAGTATTCGAAAAATCCCCAAAAAATTAATATTTTTACATCGTGCAAACTGTTCACGTTTTTTAAAAACCATCGCAACACCGCGGAGGTTTGTATAAATCATGACAACATCCAGCTCTACCAAACGTTTGATTTTCTTTCATTCGCAAAATGAGTTGATAACTTTGAAGTTTAGTGTGTCGGTTATAATGATAATAATAATAATAAACAAATCTCGACTAGGCGTGCGAAGAACTTTAATAAAGGTATGGCACAATTTTTTCTTAATAGCTGCTCAGTAGTTAGTTTAGGTAGTGGTTATTTTGTAGCAATACTGAGTTAAAATAAGCAATTAAAAAAAAAATTATTTTCAAATAAAAAAATCTGTCTCTCAAAAACACATTATAGTTATAACTTTATAAGGTTAATCGGCGATTCCCTGGAACTAATACTTTGATTTCTTCAATTATTTCTCCATAATCCAGTTTCGTACAATTCATAAGCTGTCAAGACGCTTTTGGTTCATATACTTACCCGAAGTTTAGACTTAACAATATTTAGCTTAGAAAAAATTTTCTCACAGGAAAAACTTGTGACAGGTATTATACTAAATAATTCAATTGTTTTATAGAAATTATTAAAAATATTTCCTCTATCAGATTGACCTAGCTATCGAAGCCACTGAGTAATAGTCACCGTTGATGAACCTTTGGGCATTTCTTTATTTGGAATATTTTTTAATAGTCTGATTACTCTGATTTCACATTTTAATTTATCAACACTAATATTAAATGTTTTAAACAAATAAGTATAATCATTTTCAATGCTTGTCCGATTGATTAAGTTTCCAACTGCAGAAATTAAATTTAAAGTTTCTTAATTAAAACGTAAATTTAATTGATAATAATTCAAAATCCGAATATTATCTATTGCGTTACATTTTGGCGCGAATCACCTTATCAGAATTGAGTTACCAACATAGATAATAAATAAAAAGATGGAACCGTGATTTTACAGAATATTTTGTAGAACATGTTTTCTAACATTCTCAATTCTCAGATATAATACAAAAAATTTTATAAAAAAAATAAAACATAATTGTTTAGAGAAAGTTAAGAAATCACCCTCCCTCAGGTACGGCACAGGCCGTATAGGCCGCACCCGTGCGCACGCCTATGTGACTAGGATCGAACGATCGTACTTTGTCTTTCGATTACTGCAGCACTCGGGAGTGGGCGTCATAAGTAAACTCACAACCGCAAATCGACGAAATCGTGATCAGGTATCCGTCAGACATATTTCACACCTACCCCGCCCCCTCTCTCGCGTGATAACGGATCACCGATTTTCGTCCGATTATTAGTAATCCTTCCTGTAACGAACTCCGCTTATATAAGTGGATGGGTGGGATCTATGACGTGAAATTCCCATCCGGTTGTGTGGGCAACAGTCACGAAAAATACATTAATATTAATATTGGATTTATAAATAAATATCTCGGAATAACGTGCGAAACTTGTATAAATCCCTCGGCCCGCTTATTGTAATTATATGTCCAATTGACAGAGGGTAGACACGCGGCAAGTGATAAAAATATATACCCAGAATAGTAAAAATAAAAATAAAATAAAAACTGCCCCGCTTTGGGGAATTTAGTGCGACTCCAAACAGCCAGACGACGGACGGGGTGTGGAGATGAGTGCAATACAAAGAATATATATTATTTAAAAATAAAAAGCTTCAGCGATCCCCAGTACCCTCAGTCACCCCCAATATATTATTATTATATTCACCAGTGCTCTGACGTTCGCGCGCTTTTAAAATTTATTATCGCCGTTAATGACGACGACGGTACATTCATATTTTATAGTAGTTTATATAAATTATACAATATACAATGTACATAATATATATTATATGCTCACCTATTATTAATTATTATTATTATCATTATTATTATTATTATTATCATCATTATTATTGTTGTTGTTATAATTATTATTATTATTATACCGTACCAAGCCAGAGATTGAAGTCTGTGCCGGTTTGGTTGATAATTATTACCAAGTGTGGCGGTGGCCCTTACCGAAATCGTTTGCACGGCGACTGTGTGAATTCGATATTATATTACTCTAATATAAGCACACAGGTAAACGATGTACAAATAAATTATGCAACGTTCCACGATGGTAATTCGAGAGTCCGATGTTTGTCGTGTCTTTGACTTTCGGCAACACACGAACGTACAATGTGGGTAATAATATATGTATACAAAACAAAATTAATTGGTTTGGCTTATTTTTCTCGTATACAAATAATGTTCGGAAAATAATAATGAGCGTAGGTACCTAGGTAGATTTACGTAGAGTATAAAAACAAGACTTTTCAAAAAGAATCATATACTCTATTATTTATACGCAGGCATATTATACAAGGGATGTAATAAATATTCAAAATGATTTTCACGTTTCTGGTATTTTCCTTTATCTTTCCATAGCATTATACTTGAAAAGTTGGACGTTTTATTTTTGGAGTTCTCTGCGGTCCGGGAATTCGGCAGAATAATGCCATTGACACATATTGTGTCGGTTTACACGAACTGTATATATATAGTACATCTATTTTTTTTTTTACAATTGTTTACACTCTATAATAGGCAATATGCATGTGCAAAACTGCATTATATAACTACTATTATTATTGTAGATACCTTGAAATTATATGCGCGCTAAAGATGGATTACAGATAACGCAGTCAATTAGATTATAAATTCCTGACCGAAGGTTAGAGGTTAGGCTATACTATTCACTAATCTATAGCTATATGTTATAAATCCAGAATTTTAAGCCCCCCCCATTGAGTTCGAACGGGGTGTTCACTTTCCCATTATATTATCTCTAATCTGCACGTATCTATTATACAGATTAAATTAGCTACCCAAGTTTTAAAATTTTAAATCAAGTTCAGCCCTTTATAGTAAGTAATTTGTATGTTGTATACATATCGCATTGATGAATTGTATTTCCTTTTAAAATGATTATACATTATATGGACATTCAACTTTTCAAGTTTTGTATACCTACTAGTAAAATGTATTCGAAAGTTTTTGGATTTCATAAAATATTACATTAAAATCTTTTTGAATAGGAACAGTTTTTTTTCGATAATTCTCGTGCATTAAAGGTCAAACTTTGTTGAAAGTTATTGTAACGTTAAATGTCTCGATTTAATTCTCGTCATGGCTCAAGTTTAATATAATACTTCAATACTTATAATATTAAAAAAAAAACTTTTTCTAAAACTAATCACAAAAAAACATATTTTTATTAGGGGAAGATGGGGGAATGGCGGGTAATGCTTATGTAAATAATAATGAACCAAATATTTTACTATTGCTAACATTAGAACTATAAAGTTGTTAGCTACTACATGTATAAGTTCCAAATTTTTAAAGTTAAGTATAATATTATTTTTTTTAATTAAAAAAAAAAAACACAAATGACCGGCATTACCCATATAATACCAGTCACACCAAAATACATGTAAAAACATAAATTTCTAAAAATCATAGAAATTATGATCAAAATATGATGTCATCAGTACAGAGATATTTATCAATATTAAGAATTCCTAAAATTCTCTAGAAATGTTTAATTTTTGTATTTTTTAAATTTTAAAAGTATAAAAAATATATATTAAGTACTAAAAAGTGAACAAACTTTTAATTTATTTCAATTAAAATACTTTTATGCATTGGTTTTTGTATATCGGGTTTTATATTATTATAAACAAAATATAAGTTGCCTAATATATAAAATATAGGCTATTACCATTACCATTATACCTCATCATATTTGGCCGGTAATACCCCTTTCATAGTTTTTCTAAAACACATGCATTTACTTAAAAACCATACTATTTAAGTGAATTATTATCACATAATTGCAATCCTCACAATATTTAGAGGTAAATAAAACCACTAATGCGATAGTTTAAATACAATTAATTATCACTGTTTATATTGCGGACAGTTGTACCTATATCCACAAAAACACAAAAAAAATGACTAAACATTTGACCAACAGTAATTTGTGTAAGATACCACATGAAACCAGAAATGTTTTATTAAGAGAACTTAATATATTTGACAAATCGACAAACAGGACAAAGTTTTGGTAAATATTTTACCTGTTAAATATATCATATTAATTGAAATCTGTATTGTTGTAACCTTATACATATAATGCAACTTTAAATTATTACATGCAAACTGTCATGAGTAATTCTTAGCTTAGAAGTCAAGAAATAGATTCGCCAGATGCTAACAAAATGTTAAATACTACAGAAAATACAACAGTGCCCATATTTTATGTACCTAATGAAATCATTTGTTGATAGAAAATATGACTCCTCTAAGGTGTTATGATGATAAATACCTATATAATTATATTTAAAATACTAACAATAAAAAAAAATACATAGATCAATCTATAATTTTAATGGTTATAGATTATTGATATTTACCTTTACCTTTACCTTAATTTAAATGTATGCCTAATTTGTCTGATAATTATGCACATTAAATTTAGATATTTAAATTAATCATATATTTAATTAATTGATTTACTTATTTATTGATATGCTTATAGTATGTCTGATAAATTTAGTATCTCTAGATGATTATAAATTGTTTTTTAAATTTAAATTAAATTAAATTAAAAGTGTTAAGAATAAAATATTATTATACCAAGAGAATTATTTATAAATAATATTATTTAATATTTATTTTTAGAACTTTTAATACATTGTCACTAAAAATTATATTTTACAATTTTACAGAATAAATTAGACAGATTAGTAGTTGGGTTATAATTTCATCAGGAATACCATTCTCCATTATAGAAAATCCTCTTTGGGTAAACTTTTTTCAAAAACTTAGAACATCCTATAAAATTCCCCTGTATACATAATATTATTATATAATCAATTATGTGATATTTAAGAAAATTTAATTGTAATTATTATTACCCACAAAAATTTAAAAATAATTCTCAATTAAGCTCGATTAAAAAGACGATTGCTGACGGTATTGAGGCAAGTTTTAGAAAGTTATATTTTAAAATGCCGAGTTTTAGAAATTTTGTGTTTTAGAATTTAAATGTTTACATTTTTTTTACTGTTTACTTGTATATAAAATGTTTTCTAATAATTCTTGTATAATAAAAAATAAATATAGTAATTTTTTACTGTTGACTCGCATAACATAAAATGTTTTCTAATAATAATTCTTATATGATAAAAAATTAATATAATAATTTTTTACTGTTTACTCGTATATAAAATAATATTTTTCCAAAACATAGATTTTCTAAATCTTGTCATTCTAAGACTCGGTAGGTATTCTAAAACTTGATTTTCAAAAACATGCACCCAAATCATGTTGACATATACCTTCGATATTTATGGTTGCCAATAGCTTTTCATTATGATTAGAAAAATAATTAAGAATCTATAAATATTTTTCGATCTAAAGTAGTTCTCCGCATGAAATGTTTTGAATAGCTACTCATTCTACTCGGAATTTTTAATAAAACAAGACAGTAATAGTAATAATAAACAACAATTTCCCATTAAAACAATAGTTATGTATTTGTTAGCGATCAGTCAGAATATAAAGTGTAGGTATGTAATTAATTGAATTGCATCTCCTTGAAATATATATACTATTTATTTTTTAAATATCTAATTTAACTGCAGTTGACGTTTTTTTAAAGCCTTATGGTATTATACTATAAACGATTTTTCGGCCGTGTTCACTGAATATGTATGTATCTATATTGTAGGTATATACAATATGAGCTGTATATTTTTCTATAAAGAAAGTTTTTTTTAGTTATTTTTTCCTAAGCGACCATGAAATAAAACGTTTTTTTTTTCGGGACACGATGGAAAGTCTACGGGGTTCCGGGATCGTAAATAACGGTAGCTCATACGAACGCCCTTCTCCAATCCTCCTTCGTAGTGTTTAAACATCAAGGGCTTCCCTTCAATAGATTTATTACTTTTTTGTTGTTTTTTTTTTTTTTTGTTCCATTAAACAAAAAGGTCTTATAGAAACCCGGGTAACAATCGGTATGCTGGATGAGCGCGTTGTATGTACTTGTTCAAAAATCTCGAGGTCGAATCATCGACGAAAACGTGAAGCTCGTCATCGGGAACCGGGCTTCGAGACGTAAGCATTCGTCTGAAACGGTTTAACAAGAAAAAGCAACTATCGTTCCTCGGGGATGTAAGTATACTACTCGTATGCAGATCATTCGAATGTTTGGCGGGCTGTTCCCAACGATCCGTGACGATGGCATTGACTCGTTTAGAAGAATATACCATTCTTAAGACCAAGATAAATTACTAAATATATAAATACACCTGTGTCCTATTGTGCTTAGATTTAAATTTTCAACTTGTTTGAATAACATAGTTTTATAATGTTTCGTAAAAGATAGTAACTGAACATGATAGATTTACTTAATGCACTCGGACACGTAAATTTCTATTAATTTATACAATACGGTTTAATTTATTATTATACTTACGTCACAATGTTACAGTCAACAATATTACGTCCTTAACATTTGAAAAATATATATTTCAACGGAAACAGATTCATTAAACGATTTGGTTGACATTTCCATCCGAAAGCTCTAATGTAAATTTATATACCTAAATATTCAACATATTTTTAGAACAGTATGTATGAAGACTCAGGATTTTTGTTTCAAGTAGTTTTTTTTCATTATTTGCCCACCAACTATAGCCATTAGCTATTGTACGAGTTATGGTAGGGGTTAGTACAGTTGGTACATTAAATTGGAATCGTTGATAACACATGTATATGTGACAAGGTTTTTGCCACTAAGAACCAGAGTGATCACCCATCCAAAAACTAGTAGCAGTGGGTGGGTGCGTACTCTCAATCATGTTGCGTGACTGATTTCAGCATCCACCACACACAAAGCCACCTTCAAGAACTTTATTGTATTCATAAGGATGCAATATACAATAGACTCTTATATTAAATAAAGTAGTTATATCGGATTAATGTTTTTATGATTAAGCTCGAAATTCGTCCGCGTATGTATAAAATGTATAATAAAATACAAATAGTGTCGGGGGGGGGGGGGTTCTACCGAAATTAATTTCTATATACGCCACTAAATACAAACCTCTTGACCGAGAGTAGGTCTCGTTCACACCGATGGTTATTGAGGCTCTAAAATTCGTTTATAATAGAAGACTATAAAAGAAGCAAATTAAATTTTTCTATTTTATGTGATGCGAATTACACAAGTCCTCGAGGAAAACTTTTAAATAAATACCATGCAATACGTACGGTATTTTCATTTGAAATAAAACCAAAAAATATACGATGGCAAGTAAACTAGGCTTTGTTATTTCGAAAAAGTTAACTCAGTGTTATTATTTTGTGTTCGTGATGAAAAACAAATAATAACATAACCACTGGTGGCTTGAAAATTTAACGAGATCGCCACTATAACACCAGTCTCGCTATATTATTTTTTATTTTTTTCTTCTACGCCATTTACCTGTTTCAAGTTCTTTATAGTATTTTATGGTAATTTTTTTTGTACAAATGAAACAACTATGGAAAAGAGAAATTCAAAAAAGTCCCTTAATTAATCCTTAATTCGCCAACTTTACGGCGTTGAATAATTCATTCAACGATTGTTATAGCGAGGACTGTTTGTTCGCCAAAGTGCGTTTGGTTTTCCTTCTTCAGAAAAGTTATAACTTTGTTAGTAAAAAAATTAATTATTATCCATTGTCTCGTACGTTTTTCTCATCATATGTATCTGTCACCCTTAAACCGGTAGGTATATTGCATTCACTAAAATGTTCAATTAATCAGATACAACTGTGGTGTTGGAAATGAAAACAAGCAATTAATTAGTTATTATACGCTGACAACATTTTTAATAAAGTAGGAGCATAAAATTTTTATTGTGAGAATAGATTTTTCATGTAATAAATTATTAATAATTTGTAAGCACAATATTCCAAAATTATGTATTATTAATCTATAAAAATTAATTTTATTCAAATATTTACTTTGGATTTCATATAGTCGTGTTAAATATAGTGGAATCAAAGATGGGGCATAGATCCCCATAATTTTTATTCAATTTTTAAGAGCTGAAACCATAAATTATTTTGTTAATTATCAAATAGTGCATATTAAAAAAAATCAGCATACCTCTCTTCCTACCCTTTTGACATAATCATTTGACCACCTCTTATTGAATAATGAATACCATACTACACATATTATAAACTTTATCTAAAACCCAAGATTATTTGTTCTAACTACTTCTAAGTAACCAAGTACAAAAACCGGTTTTCCATTTAATTTTATCTTAATTTAAAAAGAATAAAAGTGTAATAAATAATAATAAATTAAGTAAAATTAATTTAAAATCTAGTGCAAATAATTAAAATTAGAATACCACTGTGGAACTGGCAATTGTTATTTGATATTTTCACACATTATTTAATTGATTTCTAAAATATATAATATACCTATTGTTTTTTTTTTATTATGGAATGACATTTTTTTAATCGAATTGTTTTATAATGATAAGTGATCTAATAATGTTTTTATACGTTCTATACATGATATATATAGTCACATTTAATTATGTTTAGCCAACTTCACATTAAGGAACATAATATTATCTTATTATTAATAGAACCTTTAAACAATCCAATCAAAAAGCAACGGAAACAATTCATTAAGGTTAGTATGTAAGCACAATTAATATCGAGCTATTATTTTAATAAGATGAAAATCAAATTGTTAGACGAGCAGAAGGAAATAGTTAATTACGTTTGACAGCGATAATATGTGTAGGTTAAGTATCCATTAAAAGATATTATACAATATTACTTATTGAGCAATTATAAGATTAAGGTAAGAAAATGAAATATTATTGAAGTGGTGAATTTACCTAAGTCAAATATATATCTAAAAATAAAGAATTTTTCCTTTTAGTCACATACATTCAAATAAGAATACTTAATAATATTTGTGATTAAATATTTCATTTCAGTATGTGCTTACTACTATTATATTCTATCATAATAATTACCTTATGATGTTAAAAATAACCCAAAATTAATTATGTATAATATTAGTTGAATGTACTATGTAAGTATGAATTATGGAATTACTATTTAACATAATATTATAGACCTTAAACTACAATATTGACGTTCAAGCGTGTTAAATATAGAGATGGCCTAATATATTATTAATTGTCAGTATCTCCACACTCAACATATGCTGGCAATGTTCCGAGGTTAGAATCAAAAACAAAAGTAGAATGACACAGATTTTGCTTTAAGATTTAGTCATTATCGTTAAATAGTTAAGTAACATTATTATGTACACAAAACGTTAATCTAAATTTTAGATTATAAAAATAGCGGAAAAAAAGTATTACCTAATTGTTAAAACTAATTTTAATAAATTATTAATACATCTATATCACTTTTATGTACTTAATAACAACTATAACTTCTCAAGTTAATTTAATTTTTTTAGATACCTACCCGCAATACCACCTCACGCATATTTATTTTATAATATAGTAGTATAGTATGTACTACAAACTTAAAAATTAACATAACATGTTCAATGACACGATAGAAATAACTTAATTAGTTAGCTAGTGGCTGTTTATTTTACAGTAATAAAACACTTTTTGAATCTAAGTACATAGATATAGTAAATTATAAAACGTTTAATGCGATTTGAATTTAAATACATTTTGTCTGATGCGTGCAAACATACAAAAAATAATATTTTGCATGTAGTATGACGTATTAATTACAAATTATATTAAATTTATGGCTGTTATTTTTCTGAAAACGTTATTTAAAGATGAAAAATACTTTAATTTTCAACTTAAATATATTTTCTTATATTAAAGTAAATAAAGTTAGTACTTAAAGATAGTTAAAAGTAAACATTTATTGGTACTTTTCAATCAATATTTATATTATTTTCTATACATAATGTAATTTTTTAAAATATTTTGAACTTTTTTGAACTATTGATTATTTGATATTTTTGACTTTTATAGTATTTTTTCAATAATTATGGATAAAAAAATGTTATCAGGAAAAAGCTTAAAAAGTAATATAAAGTTTCTCATAAATTATTATCAAAGCTGTAAAAAAAATATTTAAGATTCATACTTATAGGTACATGATTTCTTTTATTGATGCTTGAAGTTAAAACTTGGACGAAATTTTATATTTAAACGAAGACTCAGAATTTTAATTAAAAATATTATTCGTGGGACTTTTACGTAAGTATGTTATATTGTTATATTTTATATACAAAATTACATTTTAAAAACATTTATATTAATTTTAATAAGCTATTGTTCACCTATTTATACCATATAATAATATGGTAAAGCGATATTTACCCAAATGGAAATACATTTTACCTACATACAAGGTTAGTATACTTCCTAATTTTTCTAAAATTTAATTGGAACATTTGTCAATAATTATTGTTGTATTATATACTATTATTGAATTGCATGATAAATATATTAATTTAATGATTCAGTACAATTTAATGGACCAATTATTATGAACCACTAAGTCATCTTAAAGGGAAAATTATAACACACTGCTATTGATTCGTTAAATATTTAATGATTGTTGCATGATTGAGCTAGAGTTTAAAATATCTAAAATATTAATGTATTAGTATATTATTGCGTGTAGTATTGAATGTTTGTTGAAGCATTTAGTACCTAGGTATATGAAATTATTGTTATAGGTAGCAATAATATCAGTAGCACTTTTTCTACCACGCAAATATTAATTATGCAACACATTTTGAATGTGGTAATTGCAATATTACAAGATATTCGTGAAACGTAACAGAATACTAAAAACTTTACCTATTATGGTAAATGATAATACAGGGGCATTAGATGATAAGAATACATTTAATTTTCTGATTAGAATGAAAATAATAATAATTGCATTAAGTTTAATAACAAGAGCTAATACAGTCGCTATGCAAATTACCATAACACGGATTTACCAAAGATACGAAAGTATAATATCCAAGCACGTGGCATAAATGACACCACTAATAATAATAATACAATACTATAATATGGTTGTAATTAAGATTATAGGACGTGACTTTTAAACTATATGTATTTAAAGAAATAATATTATAAAGATAGATAATCTAGGTAATTACCATATAGGTATATCTAAAGATACATAATATAATTTTAAAATTATTATTTATATACTTTTTTTTGTAATAGCGATTTACCCTCATAAGTGATTATTTATTTTTAATTGTTTCACTCTGGAACGAGTTGAATATATTATAAGACAATAACCTTAATACAAATTAATATAAGAGACGTTATAAATTCGCAATCACTTAGATTACAGTGTAAATATTACGTCTAGAAAATTTTTTTTTATATTAAATATATATATATATTTTTTTTGATAATCGGTTCACTCAAAACTTGTGCGTTCAATGTGGTTGATAAATCGTCCTCGTGCGATATATGATATATTACATTACATGACGGCCAGTGCGATTTATCGGAGCAGCAAAGTCCATTTAGCCAATATAAACTACAAATGTGTTTGCCTATAAAATAATATTATGTACATTGTACAGCTAGACGATTCGATTTCATAAAATAAACCTCTTTGCGGGGTTTGTACGGTGTGGTCCACGAAACGTGCAAAAACTGGAAAGCGTAAGCTCCGTGGGTTGAACGGTCGTCACGTCAACCGGGGACCAAACGAATTGTGTCGGTTTAGACATATACATAATATAAAATATAACATAAAGGTCACTCATCCTCTGTGCATTAAGAACACCATTGAAAGTGATCTGCGGTGAAAATTCACTGAAATCCGAAGAAGAATTACGTGTATAGACGAAAGACATAGCAATATAATACTATCATTTATAATAATAATAAATAGTAAATTATTATAATAATAAACCTGTTGTCCGTCTGTCGAGCTCGTGGTTCGCGAATTATCGCCACACCTATACTCTATCGATTAATAATAATAATAATAATAATAATAATATATTTTATCGACTCACGCGACGCCTGTGTGTCCGAAAAGCTTTAGGGCCCGTGTGTGACACGGTTAATTAAAAAATAACGATATAATAATAATTATTATTATTATACACAAAGAATGAGTCTTAAGTCATCACATTTTCTAGTTTTTCTGTGAACTGTGTGCAGTAAATCACGGCAGCAAGTCCCAATCATAATAATAAAATACAATATGATGTGGTACATGATTATACACACAACAATAATTTTTTTTTTTTTATAGTATTATCGCTACGTTTCCGGTTCGTTGTTTACGAGAAGGTACCTATGTATTATTATTATGACTGAAATATTATACATTTTAACACCAAAATGCACTCGTCCGAGTAATATTATACTACCTATATAATATTATATTTATACATATTATTTGTATACAATTTGTATGTCTACTTGTATTGTTTATATTTAGTTTAAGTGGTAAAATTATAGAATTTAATAAGACATTTGAAATACGTGAAATTTCAGAAACAACGTCATCGAAACGCTTTGTAGAACGCTCTATGCTATAATATAATGCAAACACCATATTTCATACATATGTTTTTGTGCCATACATATAGGTTAGCTACCTATTTATTATCAAGAAACACAAAATGGAAACGACGTATTAAAAATTGGACTAAAAATCTCAAATATTCCAATTAAAATTGTGTTCCCGCATGTAACTCAAGCAGTGTATATAATATGTATGTGCTTCAAGATAATCGTTTAGAAGTAAAATTGTTTATAATTTATATCCGTCAGTTACGCCAATATACTATCAATTCTGGAAGTGCATAAGAGGTAACTAGTTCTAAAATAATCTATATCGATTGCACAAATTTTAACTGGTGACAATGACAATTGTGGTTGCTTCTCAACTATAATAATAGATTAAAATATCAAACATAATAAATTCAACAAAATATTTTTTTAATATGTGCTAATGAAACAAAAATAATACAATTGTTAATTTCTTTACACGTTTCAAGCAAGTCATAATGACGAAATATGAAATGTAGGTTTAAATGTTTGTAAATAATTTCTCACGCCTGAATTATACATGAAGACAAGAAATAAATAAAGTGTATCAAAAATCTACAAAAATAATATTTAAAAAAATAAATAATATATTACGTATCTACAAAATAATAATTCAAGTTTTGATTGTATAAAAAATATACTAAACATTATAAATACACACAAACATTACTCATTTTATATACAATATAATTAATAATAACATATTATATTGCATATATAAATTTTTATAAATTATTTAAAAAAAAAATTGAATGATTCTCAGTTTTAATAGTTAGACATTTAAACCAATTAATCTATATACAATATACATATAATATTATAATGTCTTTGTCAATTTGAAAATTATTGATGAAATTACAATTTATAATTTTTGTTTGGAAAGTATATATTTTTATATACAGTCCTGGTCCCATTTAACTTACAATTTATGATTGACAGAATCTAATAGTTCCTTAAAGACTATACATGTACTGGTGGGAGATCGATGAATTCCTATTTTTACCTATGGTTATTCGATATCAGTTATAAAATGATAGGTGTCTGCAGGTATACCTACGTAATCCATTGCAGTTTTAACGTCGTTAATCAACTACCCTATTCGTAGAAAAGTTGAAATAAAATAAAAAAGGATGAGAGTGGTAGCCTATCTGTACTGATGTATTAACAAACGAGTTTCCGTCTGTTCACGGCAGAGAAAACGTACTTATAAAGTTATGACGCACACCCACGGGACCTATCAGATGTTTTCCGGTCACGTGGTGCTACTGTAAGTTTTTCACGTATAATGACTATGAATTATGATGTAAGCAGGTATATCAGGTGCACAGGTACAGAACAGACATTCGTTGGAACGATGGCTAAGTACAAGTACGAACTTACACTGAATTATTTTTTAAAACCTTTTATTTAACACATACAAATATTGAATCGTGTATCGCATACGCAATTTATTGTTATTATTTATAATATTATAATAATATATACATTCATATGAGTTGTGTTTTGTTTTGGGCAGTACTTATTACTCCTTAACATATGCAGATTGTAACTCGTTATCAATCCGTCTCTTCAAAAGACTCTTCGGACTCTTTGGACTCTTCTGCTTCGATATCGCCAGAAAAATAAATATTGACTTTCGGGTCTAAATAATATTCTACAGGCCTGGCAATCATCTTTTCGCAGTACTCGTGGTCAAAAAACCCTAAAATATTTGACATCGTTATTCCTTCATGAATGTTGAATAAATTGAAGAATGATGGACCATTAACAGTTTCTGTCACATTCTTTCCCTCATTCCAATGTATTTCACAGCCTGTACTCACGAAAATCATTTTGTCTTTATGAGGTAACAGAACATAATCAATACTATACAATATTTTGTGAATATATGTCTCTACATATTTAATGAACAATACGTTATTGGTAAACCACTCGTTGGGTGCGAAATAGAATTCCATAGTATAACCGATATATTTTTCCGACCTATTAACTCTGATATCTGTCAAATGACTGAGTATTGGTAGATCGTGAGGTCGTATTTCATTCGCATTCATATAAACTAATGAATTCTTTAAGAAAATAAGCCAAAAGTTTGGAATCCCCGCCACTGTATTATTTTTGATTTCATGAAACATTTTCCATCCTTCGTCATATCTAGTAACTAGTTCAGTGTCACCATTTTCCTCTGAAGATGAGCCGTATTCTTCTTTGGTAGGTTCATACTCGCCTTGAATAAGATCTCTTCGTTTATTAAAAAAGGGCTCATACTCTTTTTGAAATTTGCATTTAAGAAGATGAACTTCAGCATAAAATTTTGATTCGGTTTCAACTTGTGCTAAAATAAGATTTTTCAAAGCTCGCACCCGTCTTTTTATGAGTGGTGACATATTTTGTAATTTTTTAATCTTTTGCTTCTTCTGCAGTGAAGGAATAGAATCCATCGACAAGCTATCAAAACCATCGTCTTCTCCAATCATTTTCACACGGCGTATTTTATTGGTTTTTGTCAAAATATTATAATTAATGGCAAGGAAACTATCAATAGAGAACTATGATTTGTAAAAATATCAATATTACTTTCAAAAACATAGAAGAATCAGATCAAAAAAATCAAGAATCAAACTCGTGTAGCTAATAGGTTTATATTGTTATATTATCTAAAAATAATGCATTTTAGGTTGTCATCGTTATAATATTTGTGTATCTATCCATGGGTTTTATTAATAATTTATTAATAAATTTGATAATATTGGTATATTTTTATATGTTTTTAAACTTCGGAACTGTAAAAGAACAACATTTTAGATATCATTTGGAATAAGAAATATTGTATAAAAACAATAATTATACAATAAATAGACAATTATTTAAGATGAATATTACAATAATTATTTAGAATAGAATAAATAATTGTTATAACTTTTGACATAAAGAACTGAGGGTATTACAACATCGGAGTTGCAAATCTTAATATTGTTTAATAGGTAGATAACCAAAAGTGTAATAAATAAGAGCTATAATTTCAATTTGATATTATAAATAGTTAAATTAGAAATTATAAGTTAACTAATATAATTATTATTATTATTGAACACTGCAATGATCCAATAGCTTATTGCATTAAAAATGTATTTTTACTATATTGAATTTGATTTGTTTATATTTAATTATTTGTTAATAATTTATAACACGTGTCATGAAGTCTACCATAAATGGATGGCCGGATGGGCCTCTTCACTCAAGCCGCTGTCCGAATTTATGTAAAGAATCGTAATTGAATTTACATTTTTTGTTTTTTATATAGTTCTTAATATCACTTTTTCTTATTGTAAATAATTATTTTACAGATTGTTCAATTTTCTAGTTTAAAAATAAATTATAATTTATAAGATAATAATTTTTCTTCATTGCTTTTGTTTATATTTGATATTTAGTTAATAATGTTTTGTCTCTATTAAATTGGTTTCTCCTATTTAATAATTGTATATATATATATATAAATAATGTAACATACATATAAAATGAATATTTATTATAAGATATTTACATTTGTAAAAGAAGATATTTGTCTGTAGGAATTCACGAACAATCCCTGGGGTAATATTTCGAATATTCGGGTCCACGCAATATTTTATTTTAATCTTTCAAATCACAGGACAGACGTGCACGTTTTGTGAGATGGTTGAATAGTGTATATTGTGATTTGTGAGTGCAAGATAAGTCTGTGCTCTTGAAATTCGTAGGCGATGGTGGTGGATAGTCATCTAAGGACTAAAAAATTATGTCAAAATAATTATCCATCTTATATTTGAAATTGTGAAATCAAAATCATATGACACCTGATATCATATTACTGTATATTAGGTAGATACCTATTTGAAACATGCTAAAATCACGAAGACAATTTCATCTATAGCAGCCAACCAATTCGTAAAATAATGTTATAACTTTATAAGTGTATAATACATAATACACACAATAAAAGATATTATATGATTATATTTAATTATATAATATACGGAATTATATTTCGATAAACCTTTGATTTTTGTGAAGTTATGAGCTTTTTTATAAGTTTTCGAATAAATAGACGTATACAATCCGTGTTTATATAACTTAGGTACCTATCTGATGAATATATTTATTTAAAATTTTGATCACTTTCTTCGTGACCTTAGTGGTAGTAAATTAACGAAATTCATACTATGTTAATAATTATTATAATATTCTTCTAATTACTGGAATATTAATAATACAAACATAGGTATTGACGTTTATGACGAGATATTTATTATGTTGGATAATATACAGCTTAGAAGTTAATTAAGCCATCGATATATTAATATTAATTGACTGCCATGACAAGAGCTGCAACACTTAACTTTATAACATGATATGGTTTTAAATCACAATAATGCACTATAAATGCTAGAGTATTTTATTTCCTGACAGCAGATATTACCGCGGGTTTCTGTTTCCGGAATCCAATACTTTTCATTGTTTGTTCTACTCACTACACCTACCTACCTCTCTTTAAAGATTTTACGTGTTTTTAGTAGATGAAATCCGAGTATAATAGTACACCGAAAACGGAAACTAACTTCCATAAAGTTTCGTTGATCCTAAATGAACGGTCCAAGTTTTCGGTATCTTAAAACGTGCAACACCCATTAACAGGTGCTATTAGGGACTTGAGTCAATGTTTTGGTATACCAGCTACGATGTTGCTTCAGTGAGTGCAAAACTGTATAAGATTTATAATTAAAATTGATGCTCATTTTATGTATTTATAGTTATTATGTTTCATAAGTCAACAAAGTGGTGCATACAAATACATTGTAATAAATAAACTATTAACTATCAGAGAAACATATTTTAAGGAAAACTCACTAAGATTGATTGCCACCCACATTATATTTTTTAATTAACTCAACAACTTTAAGATAACATAAACTATTAAAATGGTTAGTAAGTATCTATGTTTATCAGTTCTAACATCTTAATATTGTATTGCTGCTTGAGGTAATTTATTAGCATATTATTTGTGATGCATTGTAATCTTAATTTTTTTTTCCGAAATTTGCCAATAAAATATTATTTACAGTAATGTTTAAAATTCAGAACAATAAAAATAAACTCTCTTATTCCTAAACACACGGTGCTGTAAATGTAAATTTTGTTTTCAAATATTATATAGAACTATGAATACATTCATATCTTCAAATTATAAAAAGGACATGTAGCGAACAAATTAGTCATAAATAATTATTAATTTTTAGAACTAAAATATTATATGTATTGTCAGTAACATTGATTTGTCGTAAAAAAATTAATAGATTTAGAGAATGTCCATGTATATATATATAATTAAAAATCATAACGATCGGAGACATGGAATACATGTGTATTATATGCTGTATAATAAACTTTACTTCGAACTGCGCGTTATCATTTAAAGCGAAACGCATTTGATAATAAATTGAAAACCGTAACTATTAAAATTTCGTATTTTATAGCTGAAATGATATATCGGTACACACTCATAATGGCGTCTATAGAGCATTTTTGATTGATCATTTTGTGTATGTGTGTGTGTGTGTGTATTGTGGTATTATAGGTATTATATTATATTATGTGTGTATACTGTAATAATATATCCGGTCTGCCTCGAGCCCTCGACCAATATATTATTATTAATATAATGTATTTATATAATACAGATAGATGGGCATCGTCATAAACGTACCTCTGTGTAAACGGATCTTTCCCCTACCACCACCACCACAACAACCACCACCACCACGACCGTTGCACTACACACATAATATAATAATAATAATATTATAGCGACATCGACCATACCGGAATATGATCGAAAACAAAATTCCCGCCGAGACTGCGGTTGTCCTATACCTATATTATTATTATATTGCGCAAGTGGCGTGGCGCGGACAGATTTTAACACGGCCGGCGGCAGTCGCGCGCGCGTATTGCGCTTTACTCGCGGCGAGGCTGTGTGGCGATGACAGTAATTTTCCGCTTTCATGTTTTTCAATGACAGTTAATTTTAGACGAGGGTAGGGGGAGTTGGAGGGGGGTGAGCGGGCAAACATAAAATATTTTGCACGCCCGTCGACCATATTATTTTATTTTTAGATCGAAATTTCGGCACGGGTGAAGTTCGACTAAGCACCCGCCGCCGACGACGGTTTGCCAAGAAAACGAGAAAAAAACAAATATTATATACATATATATATATATACATTATATACAATATGTATAAAGATAATATATAATATGCACGAAATAGTTTACAGGGCACACGAACGTAATAAAGATATATGACGCATAATATGGACGCCGAAATCACCCAACAGGTGTAACAAAATGGCCAGAACTATGTTTAAATAATGCATCTGTCCCGATGCTTGAGATAGTCTGTCCATCAGTTAGAAAACACGTAAAAGAAAAAAAATAACAGTAACAATAATAATAACAAGACTGATATGAGACATTTAATGAAAAATTATACCGAAACTAACTCGCTCTTCTCCAAAAAAATTGGCGTAACTATTTCACTTGGACTCAATAAGCTCGGTGAGTGTTTTTTTATCAAAAAATATAGACATTACATTTCGACCAATAACCGTAGCTAGTTATTTTAAAACGCACATGCAAATTCGCATATATTACATACATGCTTAAATGTATATGACAGGGTCGTAATAGTGAAAACTTTAATTTTTCCAAATGAACGACACAGGCGTAAATAATAGTAATGTTTGAGTCCCTGGAGAATTTATTTTTGATTATTTTATCTTTCAAAAAACTCATGATTGACATAATGTAAATTGTATCGAACGCTAAAGCATTTACCGTTTTACGGTTAGTTTAACATTACCTAACTATAGGGAGAAAATCCGGACAGAATTTTATTTTTAAAGGCCCACACAATTTGAAAATGTTCGATTAATTAAATGTTTTGTATTTGTTTTTATTATTATTATTATTTTTTTTTTTATATTAGTGAGTAACTTGTTTGACTTACCCAACCGTTAAATCCACCACATTAACTAGACTACTAGACTAATAGTGGATAGGTATATTTAGTCAGCTTAATATAATTATTTTTAATCTTAAAGATAATATATAAGGCCACAGTAAATTGCACGAATAAAAATGTTAGCCATAAATTCTTAGACAATCATGGCCATAAACATGTTATAAACTCTAGGAACATTATGTAAATTGAAAAAAAAATTATGTTTAAAACTACAAAGCTTAAAAATGTTTATGAATATTAAGTTTAAATTGGTTTTAAAGTGTTAACTGTTAATATTTATAGTTTATAAAATATTGAGAAAAAAAAGTGTTGGTAAGTAAAATTATAATATAATATATATGACTTGAATTCAAGTATAGTTATAAGTATTAGTTACTTAAATTATTGTTTTTTTTTTATCCTACAAATACAAAAATAATATTTTTAAAGGTAATTATTAATACTTGAATTTGAGTTATACGAATATATACTACATTAATTATACTTCTGATACATTTGATACTGAAAACCTTTTTTCATGTGATTTTTTCGTTATTTTGTATAATATTTCGAATAAAAAAAAACCCAACTTATCGTTTTATTTGAATATTTGATGGTTGTATACGATTTTCAACTTTGAGGTAGGTACTCTTCAAACGTACATAATACATAATATCTTATACTGTTATACTGTAAATAAAAAGGTATTGCGAGAATTTTAATCAAATGCTATTAACACTATGCGTATAATATATTATGTATAATGATAATATTATTTGTATACATATAGTATAAACGCGTCACTATGGCTGATTTCCTATTTGGCCGTGGGCCCAACACCTGTTCCACGCGAAAAACTCGGTCACGACAAACGGATGGCCCGCGGTTGAAATCTATGGTTCACACACGGTGTCATTTTGAAGCGTTGCGGTGCAGTACAACCAACATCACTGTCCAGATTATGATTGAATTACATGCGGCGAGCACATCGACGATTCCGTCTCGTGTCGCACTCACTGGGGTGAATACACGGGTGGGCGTGAGGGTCGGATCCCTCCGTGGCCATTTTCTTTCATAATATGTAATTATAATATTGTGGAATAAAAATACGTATTTTATTATAGAATAGCTTGGCAATGCAAAAATTTAGTTATAATAATATTATAATATACAGTCTTACATAATATTAAACGTGGCGGCATTTTAACGAACGGTGATAGTAAACTGCGATATTCCAAATATTCGGCTGAAGTAATAACAATTGACGAATCGGCAAAAGAGAAAATTGAATTTTTTCGTTTGATTATTTTAGCCATCCATTTCGGAATAAAATGCTGTAGAATATATACGTTTTATCATAATGTTTAGGTGATTTATATAACTTCATAAACATCATAGGCGTATTGCGTTACTAGGATTTTGAATTTAGGGGGCTTGAGTTTAACCTAAAATTCTTTTTTCCCTGCAACGCTAATGACCTTTTTTTGTTGTGTGTTTAGTGCATTAACTGTATAATACGATACTTAAGCGTCTATTTTTTGTTCACAGGTTATGTTTTTTCATATTTATAGTAATAACTTAATATGCATATTGTAGACCACTGCACAGCACGTATATAAAACGTGTGCCGGGACATAAGGCGATATGATAACGCGACACTTTTGCTTTCACGGTATGTTTTGTAGCGTTATCCGTAACACATCCCTATAAGCAGTAAATATGATTTTATCACGACGTGGGCAATATCACTGCCATTTTGCAAATAAATAACATTTTATCATACTGAAGTTTATATTCAGCTCTTAAACGGCTACCCTTTCAAGGAAAATGTAATAATAATAATTATGTTTCCGCTCAAAAGTTCACTGGGCGTAATAATAAATTAGCCATTCCTCCAGAATTTGTATAAATAGGTACATATTTTTTAAGCGTTTAGGAAATAACCAACTATTTAGAAACCATTATTTTTGTTCGATAATCGATACCTATAATTTTGTAAACTAGAATTAATTAATATTATATATATATATACATACAAATATATAATATACTATTTTTACTATGCATTATAAGAACCTATACGGCTATACCTGTATAAGATATATGTTATGATAAAATATTATCGTGTTATATAATATTTAAAATGACTTCCAATTGGAGTTCGTGCAGATAAATACACATGATTCGCTAAAACCTCCCTCTACGTAAGTATTATGTAGGTATACTCTACATTCAGTATGTAACACATAATATTATAATAGTATGCTTATTATATTTTGTTCGACATCGGGATTACAGCATGGTTTTTTGAAATACCCTGAGATACATAACGAACGCCGTCGTCCGAGTGAGATCGTTGTTGAGAGGAAGTGAGTGGGGTCGTGTCAGAAATGCGTATTATGTCGTATATATATACGATCGAAACGTAGTGGACCGAAAAAATACTCTGTGGCAGACGACGACCGCGTTTTCGTCTTTTCACTAAATCAAACGGATACGATAATCGGACTAACATGGGGCTTACTGCAGCTTGTACCCACACAATATGGCCGCATACAATATACTCAATAGTATAGCGTAGGGATGTATATTATTATGGTACGCGGCGTATATTTCGGGGATTCTTTACGGCAAAGTTAACGAACATCACTGCAGCTGTTCGCCAATTATGGCATTATAAGTATTATTATTACTATTATTATTATTGAAATAGTAGTTACATCAAACTCTTATAATTCTGCGTTGGTTGTCAATCGTAAATCGTTTTTCGCAAGTCAAACTAACATGTACGCCTATTTTCTTCGTATTTCCGAAAACTCGAATATTTTCTACCGACACCTCCGATTCTCGTGTCATAAATTTTTCAATCGTTATGTCACAGTGGGGATCACTACGGTCGACGGTTTCTGGTGTTCTTTTTTTTTTTTCGAAATCCGCAGAATATGATATTATAATATATTATGTGTAATAAATTGTACATTATGTTGTCGCGCTTGACTAAGAGAGACTCGAAAATTATAACGAAAAAAAATAAATATTAAAAGTATTGGGTTATATAAAAAATTGTCATCCAAACCAACAATTTAAAAACTACTCGTTCAAAATTCGATTTAGATCCGTAAAAATGTAGTGAAAATAGGGTTGGTTCTCGTTTGAAAAATATTAGTCTATATCACCACATGTTGCAGGCACTCTTTTAATTGTATAATAAAAAATCTGAGGTATTGAAAATCTAGTCCAGTAGTATATTGAAAATTGTCGAAAATTATAATTATAATTAATTAATTATTAATGAAAAGAAAACAACGGGACAGAGCATATTGTTTTGTGAATCAGTCCTATGTAGTATATTATATACGATGGATGGATTTTCGTCATTAGTCGCAGCCGTGCCACATAAACTGCACACAGTATGTCAACTGCAAAACGCAATTATCTCCGTTCGAGTGTATATACCTACACGGTCGTTGCAGAAATGTGTAATCACCTTCGAATATAGTACGTGCACAGGCAAAGATCTCCGCAGATGGATATAACTTTGTGCGTCTGTAAAGGTGTGAACGACGTTAGTCGCGTGCGTGTGTGCGTCCTTTGGATGATTAAATGTTATTATTTTGGTTCGCACTGAGTGCGCCTTCAAAGGAGTCGTCGGACGAAAACTCGAAAGCACATGAATAGGTTTAATATCATTTTCAATTCGTTTGGAGACCGTACAGAACCTACCGGAAAATACACACCACTGGGCCACTGCACTACCTACTATACATAATAATACGAGTATATAATACACGTCTCATATACGGCTTGTATGCGAGAATAAACGTTTATCGTATAATCCCCGTCCCGTGGAGTAAATTTCAACAAAATAGGTGATAGATAATTTGAAATAAACTATTAATGATGATAAAAGTAATATTTTTTATTGACGAACCGTTAAATCATGATAAACATTATTTAATCACATTTTTGAGATGACTCTACCTACTTTAATTTTCAGCTAAAAATTGATGTAAAATTTAGTTACGATGTTAATATTATGGTTGACAGATTTTAATAACTCTTTGAAAGATTTATGGTATAAAATATAAATCACACGTTTAATATGGCTTCTTCGTAGACTATTATATATACACTTTAAGTGTATATGAAGCTTCTTTTTCCTCTAAATATCGGAGTTTCAAAAATGAAAAAAAAATCTACGACGTGTATGATATTAATTTTCGAAGTTTTAGGACATAAAAAATCGGGTTCGAAGAAAATTAAACCCTAACGCCAGTGAGCCGAAACTGGGTCAGTGAATAATTAAAGGAAGGTTTCTTTTTGTGAGGTTTTCACCAACTTCTGCAGCTGGTTGGAAAATTTGGCATTTTTAAGAACCTCGTTTTTGTGTTTGGCTGTAAATATGATCGATAAGTAATTATATTTAGGAGCTTCAATCGCTCGTCATCTAGTGCCAAACTCCCCAAATTGGTCGTGACTTAAATGTTTTTGATAATTTGAAAAACAAGGTACAATAATTTTGAAATAGCCTAGATTGTTATAGTGTGTAAACATGTTGTATTATATAAAAATATATTATTATTTTGTGACAATTAAATTCCTACACGAGTGACTATGATAATCATTGTTTTGTTACAACCAACACGGTTTCTTATGGTTTTTAAAAATAGCGGAAAATGACTCACAACAAACTTATACTAAATTATCATGAGCATACACCACTTATTTAAATTTCACACAAAAAATCAATTAATATTTATATTTGACTATACATTAGGAAATTAACGTTACCAATAGTATGTGTAATAGCATATACTATAGGGTTTAAGTAACATTAACAATATTCCGCAAGTGAATAATATTATTGTCGTTACAATAATAAATAAGTAGTTTGAGGTTTTAAACAATATAGAGTATTCATGTCATTCGTTCGTTATATCCGGTCACAAAGAATTTATTTAAATCAAATACACATATTCGATCAAATTACTAATTTTAACACCTGTGTTTAAATGTTTGCATCTATGTGAACAATGTGTACATAGTAGAAAGTAAATCATTCAAAGACAACCAGATATAATGTTAAAAAGACAACAATAGATAAGATACAATCGCGTCAAATATTTACGTAAAACGATACGAATAACATTATTACGATTGAAATCTGTTGTTCATTTATATTAAAAATGTAAAATGGAATTTTTTTTCAGAACATAATAATTACAGGAATAGTTTATGAAAAATTATATTTTTTAGTAATGCACCTAAAATTTGCTGTATATATTTTATTAGGATGTTGTTATATTAGAAAACAATTAAAAAATGTTGCGTTATATTAATTTTGAGCCGAGAGTAGGTGTGTTAGAAACTAGTAAGTATCTTCTAACGTACTTATATATTTTATAAATCATTTTTGAAAAATTAATGTAATGTGATCGGGCTTAAATGTGTTGATGTGTAAGTCCTCGGGGTCCTATTTTGCAGGTTGAACATCATTATAATATAATATAATATCATATGAATTCATAATAATATATCGTAATATTTACCTTATATAGTTTATGGGGATCATTAGGAAATGCGATTGTGAACAAAAAAAAAAAAAAAATAAATACAAAATATTTATATGTATTATGTACGATGTAGGTATCTATAGTATTTTTCCACACAGTATATTATGTTTAAGCAGACTATTTTGATCATCTATAGTGTTCTGTGGCTGTAGTCTTCAACTTTGTAATATTGTTATGAAGACGTTTTTAATAAAACAATTAATGAAAAATTTAAAACTGATTGTTCAATAGCTAAATCATTTCTGTTATCAAACCGGCCCCACGATATAAACGAAGGTCGGTATTAAAACGTGTTTAAGTTGAATGAGTATTTTTAATTTACATTCGCGGATCAATGTTAATTGTACACCATCCTTTTTAGTGTTTAAAAATTAATTAAGCCAAGGGTGTGCAGTGTGCACTCTTTATAATTTAAATTCGAACAGATTGAATAGTGTTTAATGTTGATTACGACGGAGAGATAATGACAATTGTTTCGGTAATAAGGTATGGTTAATAATGCAACTTGAATTACTTAACATTAATAACTAGCTTACGTTTTTAAATCTATAATTACCTATTATAGATATCGTTTTAATTTAAGAAAAAAGAAATGTTATTAATACTAACGTAACTGCACATCAATTTTTTTACAACAACATTATCAGCTAAAAATTATTATTTTCTATATGTTTTATTTAATCTCCGAATGTAGGCGATCCTAGAACTTAGTATTTAAATTAAATACATTTTTATGTAATTATAAATTTGTTTATTTATAACACACATTTCACATGCAGTTCAAAAATCATATTTTGTTTTTGTTAATTTTTAGTCTTGTTATATTTATTTTTGAAAATATCGATGAATGATTTTAATATAATAAATCATTTAAGTCAATGCCCAGCTCATATTTTGTATTTAATTTGAGTAATTTTAGAGATTATAAAATATTTTATTAATAGATAAATTTAATATTCCGCAATATGTAACCTAAATCGAAAAATCGATTATAAATGTATATGCTCTGATATTATAAAGGTACATAATATATAAGTGAATAAATAAATTATGTTTCATGGAATTTGGAATTTTTAAAGCTAATAAGATGGTCCATAGTCTATTGAATATAATATTTGTATTAAGAATGAGCAAAAAAAAAATCAAACAAAATAATCCAACAAACATATCGAACAAATAAACGAACGAATATCACTGGACATTATAACTACGTTTAACGTCAATTATTTGCGTGTTTTAATATTATTTCGCGTTTTTATACTAAACTTGTGCGTTTTACATTTTATATTTTTATATACACCTATATATAATAAAACTCAGGTATATCTACATTTAAATACGGTTGGAGCTCTAAAATTGGGCGACGATTGTGTTGTGGATATTGACATATAGTCCTATACAGAATCGATGGAATTTATAAGTGTTAAAATTATTTAATATTATATATTCAATGTACGCACAGTGAATGTACATGACGTTGTTAGGTACCTACCTACTATTTACATAGGCCACAGCGCATTGGTGTAGCCGACTTCCACTTCGACTTCTAAGGAGTAAAATTACAAATTAAAATGATGATTCATCCGTTTAAACGATTTTCAGTGCCATTTATTATTTATGCGTACACGTTTGTACACATACGAGAAATAGAGATGAGCGAGAATATATTAATTTAAGTCTTTAATGTCCGTTTTCTCTATATTATATTATATTAAATACGTTATACTATTACACACAGTTTATGCGACAGCTCCGAAACAAACGATTGTTCGAATTTCCATGTATAATTTAATATATTATAATTATCCGGATCGATTGGCTTCCGTCCAGTTCACGCATTGTTCTCGCGGCTAAACGGCAATAAATTTAACGTTTTGATTTGCGCGGTTAACCGTTTTGGCTTCTCTCCGTAATCGAACGCCGCCACACAGTCGATGATTATTATTATTATTATATAAATAAAGCGCCACCGTCCGAGTTTTACAATTAGCGAAAACATTTCGCACTGAAATCGCCATCGCATGGACACATACTTGCCGTGCTTATTTTTATAATCTTGTAAATCTCTACGCATTTTTTTTTTTTTTTTTTGCAAAGGCACGCCCTAGTTTATCTTTTTCTCTTTTTTAGTTTTATTTTTTAAAGACGTATTCTTAGAATGCAGATTTTGCGATAGGTGTGCACACTACCATTAATTTTGATTTCTGCTCCGTAAGTACTATCTCTACGAACTTTACATATTAATCGAATTAAAAAGAATAAAATAAGTGAAGTTGAAAAATACGGCACTAGAAAAACAACCGAGAAGAAAGTTTTCGGCAGTGTGTTGTACGGACCCTGAACGGAACAAAACTAATCGTATTGCGAATGTTTTAATCCTTGAAGTTTTATCAACAAACGTGCTTTAGTATTACGCGTAACAAAAGCGTCCATAATATAATATAATATTATAGGTAGTCGTATAATATGCGATGAGAACTTTCTTGCTTCTTCATCATTCGACACTTGATAAATTTCCGTTTTTATGGTTATTAGTTATTACTATTTATGCATACCAGTGGTACAACTAGAAAATAATTTCAGGTTAGGCGGAGGTTACAACCTCCTCTCCCTGGTTGTGCTACTGACTTACACCTATTACAATATTATCATAAATCATTATTGTTATTATTATAAATGATAGAATAAAGGGGACATAATGCGAAAGCAGATCCCGCGGCGTCGTCGGTTAAAACGGAAAAAAAAAAAGAATAAAGGGGACATTATTATAGGGCCCAAAGTATACCTAACCAATTATTAGTAGGAATGCTCGTCGAGTAGAGAAAAATTTCAATTATGAATAATAGTATCATATATTGTACCAGATTTGGAATTCAGTTAAATAATTATACTGCGCAACATCTGATCGTTATTCGATTATATTAATATAATAATTAGGCAAACGTACTAGCTGCGGCAACCGAACAGTATGACGTACACTCTACATGTCGTATATTATATTATACGACGATTCTGAATCCGTGGTTTCCATACTTAATTTAATTTAAAACGAAATATACAATCATCCAATAGCTGATAATGTTTTAGTAATCACAATAATATAATGTTAATATTATGATACACTTCACTATAATATGTTCAAACTTACATTACTAAAACAGTATTATATACACATATATAAACGCATGCATACAACGCTTGATAAATAGTGATGGTTGCCGTACGAATTACAGTAGACGATTTAACTACTTTAATGACAGTAAGACAAATTATGATAATAATAATTATAATAACTGCAATTGTGGTATGATAAAGAAACTATATGACTTTGATAACCTCTTGCGTTCTCAACATAGACGTTTTAATATTATTGATCTCAAATAATAGCGGTGCAGATATGAACTCGTTTATTACTATTATAATATTTTGTTCTGTATAAAATAAACTCAAATGATGTTGGCGACCACGGCAATGCAAGTCGGCGCGTCCGTAAAAACGTTAACATAATAATCATTATTTCACTGCACGGTGGTACAAAATGTGTATAATGCGCGTAGAAAGATCCAAAACGAAATGTTATTTAACAATTAAATTACCGTTTCAGCAGGGGCATATTTAGATTTTTTCTTTTGGGGGGTGGGGGGCTGTGGTATTTTCTTCAACTGAAATTCCCAATTCAGCCTATATGAGTTAGAAAATTTACATCTGATAGGACATAAGAAGCAGACTTCATAAACAATTCATGTATTTCGGGGGGGGGGGCGGAAGCCCCCCTTAGCCCCCTCCCATAAATACGCCCCTGCGTTTCAGTATCATAATAACACTACTTATTGTTTTAAAATCATTATGATGCATTTTAATAATGCTCTTAAACAGTGTTGGTCCTGTTGTTCTTATGAATTATTTTTCTGAAACCGTTACGGTGCTAATTAATTAGTACAACTGACTTATACAATTTATAGTGAAATTGAAACTTGTCCTATTCTAATTGATTCGCCACTAGAAGGACACCGTGACGTAATTATATACGATTTTTTTCCATATCCATAACATAAGTATATAGTTAATAATAACGTGGGTGACCTTTATAGTTTATAGTGTTGAAATGTTGAAAGACCTATTAATATCATATTGATTGTTGGCAGCTATAAATGATATACAAGCAAATAACGGAATATTTAAACGAAAAGTAAAATACCAATTTATAGTTTAAATTATATTTCCAAAGAAAGATTTGAGGGCTGATTGACATTAATCTAATAAGCGCGATAAAAAAAAAAAAAAAAACCAAAAGTCATTAAAGTGAATCTGGTTGAAAATAATAATCTGCACATTTTATTATAATTACAGCCTTTAAAGATACGTTATAAATATAATATAATAAACCGAATACGATTGAAACTATATACGTCTTATCCTTACAAAATATTAAACGTTTAAAAACCTTATGCGTCGTGTAAGCTTAATAATTATTATAATTACTTCTATTAACATATATAGTCGATAAGTTATTATCGCCCAATTTCGGTATGTTGAACATAAACGTTGAGCGAATGTCCGATAAATGAAAAACACATTAAACGTATACTTGGTACACTATTTATTTTTTTATTTTTTTTCATGATCCTGTGGTTATGTTAATCGCTGGCACTTAGGTAATCCCTCGTGTGACTGTGTAGGTGGGTGGCCGGGTGGGCGAGTAGGTACGGTTTAAACGCAATTTACATTTTGCGAGGCAAAAACGAGATAAATTCCCCGGTTACACCTTTTTTTCTTTATTTTATTTTTTTTTGAGGAGGGATTGCAGGAAAGGTTTTTTTGGACCAGTGCCCGCATTTGTCAGTTTACTGCAGATTTCGCTTTCAATTTGCTTCCAAAGCGCTCATAATACGTACAACGAGAAACCGCGGTAGTATCTAACTGGCCTTTTTCTGGCCGTTAAGCACGCTGTTGTTTTCCCGGCCACCACCGGCCTATCCGTTGGCTGGTGCCCAGTAAAATCCTTCATTCCTCGACACCACCCACACCTAAAACCACCTCATCGCTGGTACCCGGTACCGTTCCACCGACACTTGCCCACTATATAGTTGTGGTAGTAGTTGTACGAGTTGTGGAGGGGTTCGAGGTTGCGCGGGGATTTCATCTCGATCGTTTTTCTCAAACGACCACGACAAAAATCAAAAATCAAAATCATTTTCGATTTCCTGCTACACGCATTGCTCGACGTTCATTGCGCATACATTGCACGCATAGAATAACATCGTTTAATATGCATATTGTTGATTTATCATCGAGCATGGGTTTGCTCGTGTGTGTATAAAACGCACGACAAGATATTATTTTGTAACGCATATCAATAGAAATTTGTGATACTTTTGTATATCTTGTTAAATTAACGGGCCTCGGCCTAATGTTTCGAGTGCTCATATATAATATATCCTAACCTAACCGTTATAACGCAGTGTGTAAACTAAAAATGACTGTACCGACTTCTGAACTGAAATAGTTATAAATTCGACGATTTCTAGTTAAAATTTCGGGATTAATTTAATTATTATCGTTGTGTGCCTATTAATTGTGTGTTTCTTGCATTCACGAACACTGTTTAATTATCCAGCAGTTCATTTTGGGTTGCTTGGTTGATAGGTATGTAACAATAGTAATATAATACTGAGCCAAAAATATAACATAGGTACGTCAAAATGATGTGGATAATTGAATCCCCAAAAGTCCATTTCCACATTTGGTAACAATACAGCAGAGGGTTGTAACATAATTTATACAGCATAGCTTTTTGAAATGTATATCGTTTGTAATGACTATTATATTGTTGAGTCATTAAATAAAGACATCTCTTGCTTGACGGTATTACTTTATTTAACTACAGTAATTATGCGTTATTAAAATTCGATCTCAATAGCAAACATTTTATTTATAACAAAATTATTAAACGTCTTTAATATTCATAAATAGTTCGATTTTTTATTTTCGTAAAATAAGATTTTTATTTTACCTATTGTAGGCGCAGATTTTGGAACGAATGTTTAACAGGATAATGCGAAGATTATGTGTTTTATCTTATAGTTAGGTATAAATATTGTATTCTTCTGTTAAAATGTATCAAATTCCATACATTTATCAATTGTTCATTATAAACATAATTTCAGTTCGATATTTTTATTTTATAAATTATTTAATAAATTGCAGATTATGAATTATACCAACTTAATATTTATAATATATTAAAAATTATATTTTATCTCATTTAAAAGGCAAAAAAAATCAACTAAGTTCAAATTTCATGTATAAAACAATTGTTATCTGAATGGTTTATACTGTTTAGAGAAATTTAAGTAACTATATTATTTTGTTCTTAAAAAAATTAAAAAAAAAAAAATGTTTTAAAAGACCTTTGCTAATATGTGTTGTAAGAAGTCACTATACCAGCGCACCTTATAGTTAATTAAATATAATAATATACTCAATTGTCTATATCATACCTAAATATTTTGTTTAGATAGGTAGTAGACTAGATTTTGGAAAGATGAGCTTGTGGTCAAGTAACCAACTCTGTAGTTGTTAATGCCACTTACTTGCTTGTTGAATAGTGAACACCTAGGTGATAGATACATAATTTACTCGGATCAACAGTGATATTGATATGAATGGTCATTACTCATTATTTATTAGTTTATTACTCATGGGAATTCAGAGTCCAACACAAATTCTAGGATGTTCATTGACTAAATATTTCACAGCTATATGAGTCTGCGATGTAAGCCGTAAGACCGTTGTAAGCTTCAGTTGTACTGTATTTAACCTATAACTACTAAAATTTATACCATCAATTTATTGTGCAACATATTAAATTGTTTATTATTTTGTGTTGATTATTATCTGTTGGTAATTAATTTTTTATAAAAAGTTTTTAAATATAAATTTAAATTAGTAAGTTAGAAATGTTTAAGTATAAAATACTATTTTTATCGTATGAGAAACAATTTACAAGTTATTATAAGCATATTATATTATGTACTAATACATGTAATATGTATTTATTAATAAATAGGTACTTATATAATGTTTATTTATTCATGTCACAATAAGATAACTGCTTATTAGGGTGCGTATTTATGACGATTCTAATAATCAATTTCCTATTCATCAACGTCAGTAGACGTCATCGTTTGAAACTATAAATAAACTATAGAGAATAAAATATAAATTATAATATTAATAATGAAGTGATGTCTCAATAACGATTAATTTATTATAATGTTGGTTAGTTAAATATATTTTATAATTTACAGGTTCTTTTGATAATCATAGAAAATTATAAATTTTCGTAAGAATTTATTGCCAAATGCTATACACAAAATAATAATAATTATCTTATTTAATAAAATAGCTAATAATATTTGAATCGAATTAAACCGAAAAATTCTTAACTACTATAAGTAGAAAACGAGCTTAGGTAAGTTACATTCCAATATTTTCAAAGATTAAAAGTAGGTTCCAGTTCAAGAACCGGTTATTTCAATTTCAGTTCTAAGTCCTAAATTCTTTTTCTATTAGAATATTATATTCGAAGAATAATAATAGTCGTTCCATTAACTAAAGTAATAACTTGACATTAATATTAAAATGAGCTCACGGATTTGTATAAAAAAATTGTATGTCTTCAAACTTATTATTTTTAATGATAGTTTAGTTTCCAGGGAATTGTAGCTTTAATCATTGAAGTAAGGTTAATAATTTACTTATAGAATATCCCAATAGCAAAGTATTGCTAGTAATTTAAAAAAAAAAATTAAATCATCTGTTTGGACATTTGACAATGATTGTGAAATCTACAATAGTTTCTGTTTAATTCAAATATATATTAATTGATCGGGCGAAGCAAAATGTATGACTTAACAATGATGTGACAATTGCCAGTTGAATTTTAAACGAATATGCGTGTCGTACAATTTTATCCACAAAAAAAGTATGAAAATATTCAATTTTTTTCATTAAAACTGTGATTGAAATTTTTGAATCTTTCCTAATTAAATATAATTGTAACTTTGTGTTGGGCTTTTGTTATATTTTATATTAACTCTACCAGCTGACATACCAATTAAATATTAATAAACTATTTCATTATTTTAGTCACTGGAATATTTTTAGCTAAGTTTGTTTTGTACTTCAAAGTAATAATATTAATAATATATTATATTCTGTATAGGTACAATATAACCTGTCATAATATATTTTTTTTAATTTTAAATTAGGCGTAAAATATAGCGAAATGTTTTTATTTTTTTATAAATTATGATTTTATTTTTTAAATATTATGACATACATTTACTTATCTGGATCCAATAAATGCTAATAAAATATGTTAACTGTGATGGTACGTCTGATAAATTTTAAACATACTACTTCAACATTTTACTTTTATAAGTATGATTATTGTTATTCATTTTCAATTTTTTTTGTGTATATGCAATTATAGAAAAGGTCACAATTGTTTTTTCGTCGATAACTATCAGTTTTGACCAACTTTTTTTGAATTTAAAAATAATAGAAGTTGTTAGAGAAATGTTTTAAAATTAAATGTATTCTGTAAACATGTTTTAATTGTATTAAACCGAGTTAGGCATGAGTGAATTGAATTATTATTGAACGTCCTTTAATCTTATTATTCTTTGAAGACCCAAACAATTTCCTTGGTTACAAATTTTAAATTTTGTTAAAATATATTTCCTGCAGTTATAATGCTACGGGAGCTTGTGTATTGATGTTACAATACGTTCAGTAATTAATTATTAATTGAATTAAAATGAGTTAATGTTTTTCGCCATAATTGAATTACATTATATGTAGACAGGTACAACAATAATAATGTACCGGGACAAAGAATAGTTTCCCGAGGTACAAATATTTAGTTGGACAAATTGGCATTTATATTTTTTATTGTTCGTTTAGACTCTAAACTTTAGAGTGTTTAGACCACGAGTGATAAGAATTTATATAATGAGTTCGATGGCGCACACAGACAAGTGCTACACATGGCATACTTGGATAAATGGGTAAGACATAAAACTTGTAATTTCCAATCAACCAATTGCGTGCGTACAATATAGAAAGGACATAGTAGTTATAATACCTTGTACCTATGATTAATTCATATTTACTTAATAACTAATAAGTATCTATATAGTAAACCATTATTTTCACACATATTATGTTTGCAAACATCAATCGCGAGGGTGTAATTGAATGATTTTAGTACAATAATCATAATTATATTGCCTGCAACAGAAAAATCATCTTCATTGTTAAGTATACGCATAAATATATCCAAAATGTCATTTGTAACGTGTGTAAATTTCTCCCTGGGAAATAACGTCGAAAATCTAGCCTATACTATAGTGCAGGGTTGGCCACTAACCTTAATTTTGAGAGTCGCAAATTTATGAAGCTATTTCGAACTGAGCCACATTGTTAAGATAGGTATACTTGTAAAATAAAAACACATTTTTAATTTTATAACAAATAAAGGAACATTTCTTTTTCACACTACACAGAGCATTATTGTTCAGGCAGGTACACATTAAGAAATAAGATTTTACTTTTGTGCTTTTTATATTATATGAATTAATTTTACTCTAAGCTCGGTGTCAAGAGCCACACGAGACTCACTCGGGAGCCATATGCGGCTCGCGAGCCTCGTTGAGGTCACCCCTGTTATAATGGCTATACGTTTTATATATAAGTGTTTGTCACTGTCATTTGTATAATTATATTACATTATAGACCAGGGGTGGCCAACTTGAGGCTCACGTTATAGTCGTATGCGGTTCACGTATTATTAAAGAAAAAATCAAAAAAACCAATATTTACTTATTATCGATAAAATACACGATACAACAATAAAATTTATTTTTTAACATTTTGGCTCTTGATGTCATTGTATTTATCCATATGACACGTGGAAATATCCATGTTGGTCACCCCTGTTATATGGACGATCGTTTTAAGACACGGTTTTCTGCCACATATCGTTAGAAAATTGCAACGATAACTTTATAAATTGGTGCTATTTTTACCTATATCGTGAATGAGTATGGTGACGGATCTACAAGGTTAACGGATGGAAAGGGTTTTGATTGGTAAAGTAGAATTTGTCTCTCTGGACAACTTTATTATCACTCTTTACCAAAGTTATGTTTTTTTTTTTATCTTTTAGTATATTTTCTTAACATCGATGGAATATTAACGAAATACTATTGGCTCTATATTTTTAAAACTGCATCGTTCATCTTGAGGATCTCGAATATCAGTTTTAAAAATTATATAGCGTCGTCGCGTCGATGTTTTTTCATTTTATAATATACTTAATAACTTTGTTATATTTTTATAGAGTTGTTGAAATTGATTCGTAACGCCATTTTCAATCCTATAACATCACGTTTGTTTATGTTATATTCTCTAATAGCACTAATGGTACATGTAATAAAATTACTATGCATAACATATTATAAGTTAACCTATATATGGACTAAATATCATCAGTGGCGTAATTTGGCCATGTTTGTGGGGGGGGGGGGATAAAATATTTTAACATTTTACCTATACGGCTATACCCCCCTCCCATAAAAAAAAATAAAAAGTATTTATTATAAGCACCTTTCAGACTTCAGAGTAATATATTTATGTACACATGAGACATGGAATAAATTCCGATTAAGTGTACAAATCGATAAGTTATTTATAGTTCAATAGGACTACAGAAAAATATTAGGATAGGATAAGATAGGACTGATATGACAATATTCTTTCGATCGTCGTCGATCCATGATAAAATAATACTTTACTGCTCGGTGGTTTATTTTTGTACCACTACACAATGCATAAACAAACTCGAAACTTACACAAAACATATTTATATTGCAATGGTGATACTTATAAACTTGCGTGGCTGCATTTAAAACGAACTGGGTATGAAGTATTCATGTACAACTAGCATAAAGGATTTTTTTTTTTTGTATTATTTCTATAAAGTATAAAATATAGGCTATTTATAATAATATTAATTCGCCGAGGTATTTGATTTCAATATATACATTTATATACAAAAAAAAAAAAAAAATAATAATATTAGATAATGAAGTACATAGGTATGTAGTTAATCAATCTTAAAAAAAAAGGTCATGGGGAGGATACGACACCCAAATCCCCCCCGTAATTACGCCACTGCATATCATAAGTAAACGTGATCTATTGATATTAAATTATCATATGAGGGTGATGATTTTTCGTCTTGACGCGCATCTCAAGAACCGTAACCGTCCGTTCTCGGAAGTCTTATGATGACATCGCAATAGGAACAGACCATACGAAATTAAAATAATATATTACATAATATAATAATAATATGTGACAGCGTGCCAACCTACGCGACGGAGGAGTATAATATGTAGGTATACATTGATATGAATAATTCGTGCAACAGCTAATATCATGACAATATTATTATCAACATAATATAGCAATTTTTTTTTTTTATTTAAATTTTAAATAATCTGCCAGCATGACGACGGCCGTGGCAATGACGTCGGTCGGATACGGAATCAATCGATAAAATATACGCATAAGGATAATATATGCGTACGGGTCCTGTGCGGAGATGATGACCGCCACGATCGCATATATTGTGACATAATATTGTAATTTTACTATATTATTGTTTCGACGGTTGTGTTATAGATAAGCCGGATTAATTATTACGATTATCAATATTATTATTATCAGCTATACCTATATAATACATGATAATGATATGTATACACGTTGTCATCTTCACGGCGTGTTTCGGCGGAAAACAATATTCATGCTGTTATATTATGATGTACAGCCGCAGTTTAGCAGCTGCAGTGTTTAATAATAATAATAATATAATATTCATATAATATATGCCAACGTTGTCGATGATCATTATTATTATTGGCCGCGTAATCCGTCTCCGTTCCAAATATTTTGCACAGTTTTATAATAATAACTTTAAAATAACGGCGTTGTACGCGTTTTCTCAAGAAAATCACATAATAAACTTTATATCAACTCTAATTCAAATTAAATAAATAGTCTCATTTCTCTCGTTTACGAACCGCCTATTGCGATTAAACCGTTCGTTTTGACGACGTTAAACACGAGATCATGACAACCGATATACCTATACATCTAATACATTTTGCGGCCTTTCTGAACCGGTTTGGTTTAGCTATGCAGTCGTAAAGTGACCATACTATTAATTACGAATTAAATTATACGTGATAAACAATTGTAGTTTAACAGTAAGGAAAAGCCTCCAAATTTTTTATGTTTTTAAAGACGTTTTAGTTAAAAAGTTTATATTTAGATCCACGCCAATTCATTATAATATACTACTTGTCTCATGCCTATTATTATTGTAAACTGCAGTTGTTCGTGTGCACTCGATGACGCTCGTTATACAAAAACCGTTATTATTTACAAGTTTATACCTATTAAATTTTTAGTATATGATTTCTCAAACGGGACGAAAACATTCTGTTTGAAGTTAAACAAGTGAACGAGGAGGGTAGATGTCGTATGGTGCCAAAAATGGTACGATGAGGATGCTATATGCCTAACAACTCAGTGTTGTCCATATCTATATATACAAATGACTTTGGCGTCGTCATCGTATTTACAATAAGTATTGCGTGCGAGACGATTCGTACCTCTCTTCCGCGGCGTGTTCGGCGACGGGACGACCGCGGCCATGGTAGCCGGCGAACCGCCATTCTGGTGCTGTCTGGCCGGTGACGATCGAGAACCCTCGTCGATCTGCTGCTGGTGCTGTACCGGCAGTGGCGGCATAGCTGCAGCACAGACCGGTTCGTCGGCACTGGCGGCGGCGGCACCGTCGGTGGCGCCCGGATTGTCGGACATGTCACGCGCGCGTACACCCTACACGACACGACTACGACGGCGGCGGATAAACGCCAGCGATTAGAACGTGAATCGCGGTAGGGGGTGGATACAAAACGTGCTCGATTCCGGTTTTATTCTATTGGTATATTATATATAATATACCATACACACACGTGGACGTATAATATGATAGGAGCACGCCTGATCGATGGTTATATTATTATCAGTGTGTCATATGGATTGCCATTAACGGCGGGTGTTTACGGTATCAATCGGCGTTTCGGCGCGCTCGGCGGTGTCTCGTCGACGAGACGACGACGGTGACGGCGGCGATGGGTCGCGGGCGTCTGTGTGTCGCGCACCGCACGGCCAGACTGCGTATTCGTTTATCATCAACACCACGCGCGGCGGCGGCGGCGGCGGCGGCGGCGGCGTCGGCGGCAGCGGACGCTGGGTAAGCGCGCAGCACACGCTCTGCCTCCGCCCCACTCCCTCGATCACGGTGGTCCCTTCGCCATCGCCCGGCGGTCCGCTCTCCACCGCTATACCCGGCCAGCGCCGCGCCGCCGTTCGACGCTCGCCGCGTTCGCTCTCTCGCGGCCCAGGCGCGCCGTAGCGAGGCTGCGGAAAGCGCGCGCTTCGCCCCCGTCATAAAGGTTTCGGGGCCGCTGTTCGATAATTCCGAGCACCCCTCAGCCACCGCCCGCCAGCCTGCCGACGCATCCCGTCCACCGCCCGGCCGCTACGCCCGCCGCCGCCACCAACACCACCACCACCACCGCCGCCGTAGTCGGAGTCGTTGTAGTCGGAGTCGGAGTCGTCGGAGCCGTAGTCGTCGTCGTCGTCGTCGTCGTTGTCGTCGTAGTCGTCGTCGTCGTCATCGTCGGTCCCCGGACGCCGTCGACCGGACTACGGCCGGGGGTGTGAGTGAATGGTCGTCGGGACGGTGCGGAGACCTTTTGCACGGGAGGTGGTGTCGGCTGCGGCGGCGGCGGCGATGGTGGCGGTACCAAAACGCACCACGCCCGCTCTCGTGCACAGCATCCGCCTCCTCACCCCCTCCCAACACACAAACCGCGGTACACACACGCATGTAGACGTATTATAGTGCATACAACCGTCCGTCGCGTGCTCAACGACGCTGCCACTACCACTACCATGGTATGTGCGCTCGCTAGTGTGTGTGTGTGCGTGGTGATTTCGGTATACATTGTCGACAATGGCCGTGGTGGTGTTAGAGGGGGGGGGGCACCACCGACTGACCCCGATGCGTGTTGTTCTTCTCGCGCGCGCTGCCGCCACCGACTAAAAGACGACGACTGGCGAGGGATCATTTTGTTTATTTTTTTTCCTCTTCGCGCGAGGCAAACGCCTACCTGGTTTTCTAGCGAGTCGAACGTAGTTGTTTTTCGTCCCACCTCCAATCGTATCGTTATTGCGGCACGTTACATGTATTATTATTGTTATAAAAATTATATACCACTTAAATTTGTATTATCATGTCCAATGAAGACGATTTAAAAAATATCATAATTTAGTGTAGACAACGTGTGCCGACGACTCGTCTACCTGCAACCCTACCCCCAAATTTCGTGATTTCTCATGAAATAATACGTGACAGCCATGCGGGAGATTTTCCCGGAAATAATTTCCCGGGATTCTGGCGGTGCTACGTATCAACGTCACGCCACTCGATAGTCATGACACGTGTCTATATAGACTACTGATCGACGAAGATTTATAATAATTGATAGTCATCTGTAATACTGTATAGATATATCGACAAACGAAAATCAAAACTTTCGATTGACATAGTTTCCCCCGAGTCGTTAACAGCAGTAATCGGTCCGATTTAAGTCTCTTTAGGTATAGGTATAGTTATTATACGACCGTTTATAAAATATATCCATTCGTTATCGACGGCAAATTGGCGATTAAAACCATATTATTCCGTCGTACCTATTTACGTATTTCATGCCAGTCTTTTCAAAACCATCATTCTCCAGTCATCAATAACTCTGCAATTTTATTTCCTCACAATATTTTTATTTCGATTCTACCTTCCAGCTTTTACAATCTCTGACACCTTATAGTGGCCAGTGGTGTTTTCCCTCGAGTTCGACGTGTATACCATTATCTTGATCGGTAATCATCGCCAGTCCATTTCAACCGTTTCATTGCTATATCGTTTCTTACAATTTTTTTTCCCAGCGCAATGGGAATCTTTCGCACTCCTCATTTATACTCCCCAGACATCTGTACCATATTAAATATATAAGTACATAAATCTAGTGCCAATACGTAAACAATGGAATCGTACCTTTTTATTTTTATTTTAAGCTTACGAAAAATTGACGGACATCTACTGTCATCGTGTACGTTTCTAATTTTGTACATTACCTATCATAAAAATAACAAACGTGTAGGATATACATAAATCTAGTGTAGTGTATAAAACTTATACTTTCGTGTAGAAGTTTAGACTGAATTATGCCTAGCTAGGTCATCGCCAAAGTTCTCCGAACGCCTTATAATCCTGTCCAGTTTGGAGCAGTTTTATAACTGCATTAAAATAGAGCTATATCTCGGAAGTCGTTAAGTCTCCTGTATGTACTTTTTCGTTTATTAAACATAACGAATTATTTTGTATTCTCATTGTGCGCAATGTCCACTCGTCACAATAGTTTCGGTTGCAATAGGTTTACTGTTTGTAAAATTAAACCGTTCATTTTGTATAATAACATAATGAAGAAAAATTATCCATTTGGTTCAGTTTAATCTCTGGAACTACTTTATATCGAGTTTAAACATTGTTTTACCATCAGAGAGCTACACTATCCCATGTATCTATTGGCTATATTTTATCTTGAAAAGTGGCTCTAATTTTTTTATTGCAAATTTTAGATTTTTTTTTGTAGAAAATAAGATAATAATAATAAATATAAATATATTTTTGCTTATTAAAGGGTTACTATTGGTTACCTATGAAATTTAGTATGGACGAATTAGAAATTAGCAATTTGTTATTAGGTAGGTACCTAACAATTTTAAAAACTGTTTCACCTTTATTATAAAACTAAAAATTCGAGAAAATGTTATGATTGAATATCATTTTAGCACTGTATTTATATAAAATATACAGTCATATAGACTGTGTTGAAAATATTTAATGGAGATTAAAATAGGGTAAATCTATCAAAATTTTTGAACATGACTAGTCGGATATTAAACGACGAATTAAAGACAAATTTTGAATCATATTATTATAGAGCTGATATTTTTAACGGGTAACGGAGTGCACGGAGTTCAGCTAGTTTTCTATAAAAGCATATGTTTTATAGCCATAGAATAGATATTTGCACGATCATATTTGTCACACACTTTCTCATATAACTTTTGTCATTGTAATAATTATAATAATATGATATAGTAGATTATTTCAATCCTGACATAATATTGTTATAAATCAATTAAATGTTCGACTTTTGTGGTAGTTCGTGCGGCATCTTTGCGACTATATTATTGCTACCTATAATATTATATTGCCATATCGCAATATAGATCAGAGATTTTATTTATCATGCGTATTGTTCAGACGTGTTTACTGTTTCAGTAACGCCAAATTTGAAAACTTATGGTATTCGATTAGGCAGCATAACATAGTTAATTACTGGAGATATTTCATTATTAATGGACACATAAATCACGTTTACAAATCGGGGACTATTATTAGCATTGGGGCTGCGTGTAATTTTTCTCGATACTCGTTTAAAATAATCTGCACTCACATGTTGTAAACATACATTACAAACTTAAGAAAAAATAATTATTTTTCGACTGTTGTTTTCCGACGTATATTACTCGACGGAATTTTATGCACGCGTTTCCGCATTTACCTATATGTATACGCGTATATTTTCCGTCCGTTTATAAATCGTTATTTTAGCAAATATGATTTCATCCGTCGAGGATTTATTGTAATACCGCGTATTTCATATTTTTTCTGAAATTCTATCTACAGAATTACGAAATTGAGATAATAATATTTTTAAATTATTGCGTTCGCTCGGACTAATGGATTACCAGAGGTTTCTGAACATTTAAATTATATTTTATTGCATTTCTGTTGTTGTTGGTTTTCGTATTTTGACGTTAACACGACTTTTTTTCTGGTAACAATATTTTATTCATTAACTAAAATTATTATACATTATAAAAACAGACAATTTATCTTATACACAGCTTTTGCAATTTCATAAAATTTCAACGCATAAATCAAACAAAGCAAATATTATGTTGGACGTTCCGTATAATATGTTATGTATGATAAATATATTATTAATTATATATATTTATTTTTCACTTATTTATATACGTCCTACGGTAACAGTTACGATTATTGGCGTTTCTAATAAATTATATACGTTTGATGTCTGACGTATAAAAATATTTTAAATATTATGATACATCACGATCTCTTATTTATGCGAATTTCATTTGATAATAAGAGCTATTTAAGGGCACCTAATGGCTAAGGAAGAACCACCCTCGTGCGAAGTCTACGGTGTCCAAATATCAGTGAAACACATCATAACAGAATGCCTAAAATATTAGCAAGAACGACAAAACACCGGATTGGATACGACCCTCGACATCGCATTGGGACCCAATGCTGTGGAGAACAATAAAATTATAGTTTTTTTTGAAGTCAACAGGCCTCTATAACTTAATTTAATAATTTGCAATTGTTTTTCTCCTTTTTTTCTTTCTTTTTTTATATAAATACTAAGAAACTATACTTTTACGCCAAATACCTCTTAAAAAAAAATGTTTAAAATCTTAAATCTTGTAATCTTGTATAATTTATTGTAATAATGGCCATGTAGCTGCCGAGTTTATTGATCAATAAAAAAAAAGAGCTATTTAAGAGTGACATAGCGCGTTGTTCGGCGTTTATTTCAGATCACAAACGTACCTATTCTGACTGCCAGTAGCTAGTTCCTTGATGGGTGACCACCCAATTTCTTGGTGGTTAATTCTTGTCACACATATATGTGTTCGAACCAACCGAATCAACAGTGCCAACCGTTCTAACCGTATGAACCATAATAATCGTAACTACTACAATAGCTAATGACCATATTTGCAGGGTTCTGAAGAATATGTCATTATATTATAATATTATTAATGGCTATTGACTAACATAAAAAGATTATAAACGTGGAACGAACAGGGGCGGCTCCAGAGACCAAGTTGGGGGGGGGCTTAATTATAGTTTTCACAAAACTTTATAACAAAAAAAAAAACTTATAGGTTCTTCTTAATATACATAATATAGATAGCAGGTACATGATAGTCGATAGTATAATACGATTAGTTTTTTTAGTAATTTTTTTTTTAACAATATAGGTACAATTTTTTAGAAATACGAGCTTCTGGTGGTCTGGGGGGGGGGGGGCTCGGCCCCTAGGCCCCCCCTGGGAACGAAGTTTGAGTATATCAAACGATTTAAAATATCTACATATTCTTTATCGCTTGATTAAAATTATTTTCCACTTGAAAAATGTTATTTTTTCTAAAAACAAACTTGATATAAAATAATATTGAATTTTTTGACATTTCCAATTTTTATTTTATTTCCTTAGACCTTCGAGATATTTAGAGTACACGAACCTTACTTGAAATTTTTTCCCACAATATTTTATAATAATTGTGCACACACGATGACTCATGAGTATTATTTAAATACTAAGGTAATGTAGTAATAGGAAGAACTTTTCTAGTAAAAATTGGAAATCATGCACGTAGATTGTTCTCTATAGAGGGCAATTTCTTGATTTTCTCGATCAAATATACATAAGAAATTGAGTCTTAATGTTTATTTTATTTGAACTCAAATGTTATACTATTTATTAATACTTTAAGATCCGGAAAATTATAATTTATAGCTCAGAGGTAAATTTGCTCATTTCTGCAATAGTGCAGCAGTTCTGTTTAATAACGATTGCCTGGCACGTATAGTATAGTATTTGTATTTTTTCCACTTTTCTCTAAAATTATTTAATGTAATGGCACCATGATGGCAGTTATAAATTTTAAAAATACAGCACGAATCTAAAACACTCGCCTAAATGGCTTAAAGTACTTAGATCCCGAAACTAGTGACCTATTTCACGTACGAAGTTTTTATTGTCTGATTTTGAACGCTTATTATTTTTTCATTGAGCTCATTGAAGGTATAGTGTTATACCTTCGAACAATAACAGTATACATCACGTTTTAAGTATAAATATACCATATATCCAAAAAAACACCGTACAATTCTATAACTTCGTTACTTATATATTACTCAGTACCCAGCATATATTTTTAAATTATGTTTTTCGGGACACGACTTTTAACTATTGGATCATAAATTTCCCAAAACTTACTTAAAATTTGTTAACTCTTGTATTTTTAACATGCGCAACTTCACTTTTTCAATGTACCATTTTTTTAGTAGACACACGGTGAACTATTTTTTTAAAATATTTTACTAGTTAGATATTAAATGCTATTTGGTTTTAAATTAAGTTACTTACTATTAAAAATGCTTTTCATGGTGTAGTAAAATTTTAAGTTGATAAAATGCAAATTGTAAAAATATGAAAGGTCTCGTGTATATTTTTAATTTTGCCATCGATCATTCTAAAGTGTGATGGGTTGTCGTACATTTCCTTTGTTAAAACCTAATAAACACGTTAATCGATCATAATCTGTTTTAAAAATTGAAATCTGTTCAACCGAAATCCTACAGTTTTGGTCTAAATATTACTTTTTTAATCTACTTGTATCTCCTTTTATATATTTTTATATTTCTAAAATGTAACTGTCGATAACTATTATATATCCATAACATTACATGTTGTCGTGGAAACCGTGTGGTTGAATAAGAAGTTTCAATGTTTTGAACATTATATAAGAAGAACAAAATATATGCGCGTAACTTAATACCAAATTTTCGGTCAGTATTTTGTTGAGTATACATGAAATACCTAAGCACAATAGACGCTATTGTATATTTAAGACGCACACTAACCCGACCAATTTTATACAGTCACCGCGGTACAGCAAATTAATTATAACTTGTATGGTATGGAGTGGATAAAATAACATAATATATATTACAATACATACATATACAATGTATGTAATATAGTGTATGCGACAGGTATTGTACTCGCGTATATTGAAAAATATATACATAGAAAAATACCAATCATTATATATTTTCATAACTATAATGTAGAGGCATACCTTCACATATTTTATACATTATATTATATTGTTGTCTCTCGTATGTATAAGACCGAGGCCATGTTATTCCGGGCCAGTCAAGTCAGGCCAATCAACGCTCTATCGCGAATCGTCAAACGCCTCTCTCGTCTATCCATCGCCATAAGATATGCCTAACCATATGCTTTCCACGTCACTATATATATTAATATATATATCCGTCAAAACCCAATACACTATACCCCACCCATAACCTTGACCATCATTTTCCAGTTCTTAACCCCGCCTGTACGGTATCAACCAACATATTATATCCCCTTTCTCTCGTATCCCTATAATTTAAATAATTTCCATTATTATATTATTTATTATCTATGTCCGTTTTCTAGGTTCCACGACGTCACGTTCATATAATGATCATAATATATATGCCAGCTGGCCATTCACTGCAGCAACTTTCTGCGCACGTCTGCAGATCCAGATTATATTTTATATCGACTTATACGGAGCACCCGTTACTCGTTCGTCGCAAGAATTCCTTTTTCCGACATCATACCTATATATATATATATATATATATATATATATATATATATAAGCAAAACTATAACTGTAACTTTGCCTTGTTCGCGTTCGTATAGGTTTTCATCTACAGCGGAGAAGTTTTTTTTTCCCAACAAACTGCAATGACGTACAATATTCTCATCCGGTATGGTTGACACGACCCCACAACAATACCACTATGCAACGCTATACGTATCCGACTAGTATATTATGGCAGAGTTGAATTTAAGTTTTTCTCGGTGATATTATTTAGACTTGTTGGATGTGACACGAACAGAAAATAGCACTTATTACCGGTTGATACACCCAATGGCCAAACCCGTGGCTATTTGTTAATAACAAAATATAATATCTTCTTGAAAGACATTGTTAAGAGTTCAATTATTATTATGGATACTGTTGAAATGTTTTTAATCGCTTTATCTTATTTTATTATTTCAAAGTTTAAATCAAAATCTTTTTACTTAATCCGCTTAGTTCAAATAATATAAGCATACTCGTATATATATATATATATATACCGGGTGATTCTTTTATCATTGAACACTCATTATTTCAAAAATTATTAATGTTTTTGAAAATATTATTTTACATAGTTTCAAGTTGTTAAAAAATCAACGTTTTTATTAAAAAAATGATTTTTTAAAAAACATTTTTCATCCTTATAATTCTTTAAGTTTTTTACTTTTTTGAATGACAACATAGAGTTTTAATTTCATATTCTAAAGCAGAATATTTTTCTAAGTATTTTGATTCATAAAAATCGAATTTAGGACGATTAGTTTATGAGTTATAAGTATTTAAAGTTTAGACAAGCGGAGTAGTGGACAAACATTTTTCGGGGTAACTCCGTACCACTCTACTCTGCCAATCTAAACTTTAAATACTTATAACTCATGAACTACTCGTCCTAAATTCAATTTTTATGAATCAAAATACTTAGAAAAATATTCTGCTTTGGAATGTGAAATTAAAATGCTATGTTGTCATTCAAAAAAGTAAAAAACTTAAAAAATGATAAGAATAAAAAATTTTTTTTAATAAAAACGTTGGTTTTTGAATAACTTGAAACTATGTAAGAAAATATTTTCAAAAACATTAATAATTTTTGAAATAATGAGTGTTCAATGATAAAAGAATCAACCGGTATATATTTGTATACAATGAATACGAAATTTATTAAATCGATTTAATTAAATATATTGCATATTCATTAGGTAGATAGGAAATTTTTTTTATACTAATTTCGTTTAAAAACATATTATTTATTATACTATAATATCAGGCATCAGTATAGATATCTATACGAACAACATAAATCAAACAACTATAATAAATTATATAGACTGTAAGTTTTATTTATCAAGGTTTACTTTAAGCTTATAAGTAATAATAACAACTTAAAAGTATTAATTAATAATTAAACAGTATGTACACGGTTTAATTTACAATAAACATAGCCATAAATATTACGAAAATTTTAAATGTTCTTTTTGTTATTCAGTTTTAATTTTAATTACATTTTTAAATGCTGCATTATGAATAACATTTTATAGCATACAATAAAAACAATTATTTGGTTAAATTTTAATTTACGACAGTAAGAAATAGTTTTCAACAGGTTAAGTAGTTTTTGAAGTAGGTTTCATGAAATAATATTACTTGAATTTGCACAACATGGCATTTCTTTCAATGAAAATTCCACTTAGCACTTTACATTATTTACAAATTTAAGTAAAATGCCAACTGAAATTTCCCTGTAATCGATAATACTTATTTTTGTGTTCTCCTAACAATTTCCTCTAACCTCTGTAACTACTTACGTTATAAGCTCGTTCACCGGTATTTAATTGGCGAATAAAATTTTTACCACCTCGTAAATTCTAACTGCCTTTGGGTCGAACGAGTTTGCGCAATCCAATTTTTATTCTTATTTTCTCGTAAATGAGTTCAACTAAGGCAAGTAAACTCATTATTCTCATTCTTATAATAATATTATATTCATCAGTCAATATTCATCGGTCGTCGAGAGAACTTCTGTCAATTTATTATACAGTGCCGAAATGGGATCTATACTAGACATCAATTATCTCAAGAGTACAAGTTTAGGCGATTTTCTACCTAAGTATTTGAAACCATACACCCATAGTTTACCTTTTTAAATAAATATCGGGCGATGATTTACTGGCGTACAAAAATGACACTGTGACAGTTCTTAGTGGTTTACAAAAAAAATTGCTTTATACGTCTATTTTATTTGATTGCACTGTTAAATATAACACATAATACATGAATTACGTCATGCTAACAATTGTAATCAATGATTACTAATCATGAATATTAACAAAACAAAAACCATCAAGTGGATGTATACACTGTATACACAGTACACAAATGGATACAAATGTTCTCACGCACTTATCATATACTATAATATCTTAAAGTTAATTTAAAGTTATGGCAAATAAGTTGGTTTCGGATGAAGTGAAATGGGTTTAAAATTACTTCGACTTATGGGTATGTGATAAATTATGGAAGGAGAACTAAATGCACATTCGTAAATTCGCTAAGTTAATAATAATAGCTATCACATAAAAACGACTACAAGGGGTGCTGTTCTGCAGACGCCGTTTTTCTTCGAGTGTGCATATCGGTGTGATGTGCGGAATATTTATGTTGCTATATTTATATTTGAGGACTTGAGTTGTAAAGTCATGAAACTTTTAAATAGCGCTTTAAAACACAATCAAAATTTAGGACGATTATATTATAACAATCAGAACACTCTTACAGAAACCTATTCAGATGAACACTTTTATTCTTTTGTTTCGAAATTCACCAACTAACTACTATTATATTGTTATTAGGGCCTCGATTTAAATGCACTTAAAATCATACAAATATACTCTAAAAATAGCCAAAAATGTCCTTAAAAAATGCATTTTACCTCAAAAAAAGACCTTAAAAATGCCATTTATACAATTTTTTATTTTTATTTGGGTTTTACTATTAAAATATATTTATAACTTAATTGAAAAAAAAAAAATTGGAAAAATTGACTTGATGCTGCTACGATGTTGACATGCATATGTTTTAAGGCAATATTATTCATTCTAAACAAAGATACTAAAATATATATTAATAAATATGCTAAATTTGTATAGTATTATATAATTTATATATTGAATTAATATGCATTAAAAACCATAAAAATGACTCAATAATGCTAAAACTACTCTTAAAACATAAAAACGATGAAATATGCAAAAAAAAGCAAAATAAAATGTTTAGCTTTGAAACATTCGTTACATGAAACGAATTTTATACTTGGAAAGCATTGTCTATGACCAATCAAAAAAAGATGCACTTTACATTGAAATCCGGGCCCTAATTATTATACATCTACTTTACTCGTAGCTTTTGTTTATTAATAATTTTATTAAAGACTTATTATAGGTATTATCTATTTATGTGGGACTTTATTAAAAATTAAAAAAAAATATGTGCTTATGAGAATCTGAAGTGAAGGTAGGCAGGTATATTATACTAGGCATGCGTTAAGTAAAATTTTACATTTTATCATGAATAAAAAATGGTGGTGGATAATCATTATTGGTTGTACTACATAGTAATATGTACATTTTTTTTTTGTCTGTAAACTTGAATCAATTTAAACATTTTAAAAATATTCCTTATAAGTAGTTTAACATTTTTGACTCAATAATATGCAGCAATATTTCATTGTTACCAAAATTATTACAATTGCAATCATTGAGAGTACGGTTAGGTAATGATCGGTCATTTATAATGCTTTTGATGTATACGATATGACCAATTATGATAATGTTGGTAATTTCGTTAACTATAGATGATGTTATCGTCATAAACATATTTTATAGACTAGGTACATCACTTATTTTTATTGATGCTCTTCAAACAACTTAAATAGTATCAGGTTGTCATAATAATAATATACCAGGTCTATTTTATGCAAATCGAGTACCTAAATATATTAGTTAAATAAGATTAAATATATTTATTGAAATTTCAAAAATATCAGTTACTCCAGAGTATATTATTACACGATATGCATAATTGGGTATATAGTAAAATAGTGTTAAGTGCAACTTTAATTTGTTTAATATTCGTGCACCATAGATAATTTTTGTGTGATCTTCTTGATGGAAATATAGGTACTAACATATATTGTAATAATAAATCACAAATAATCATTATTATAAATAATTTAGTGAGCCCCAGACTTTTAATTTTTCAAAATTTTTTTAAAATGTCAATTAATGTATAATTAGAATTAGTTATTAAGATTAATTTGTTATTAAATACTTTTTTAGGTAAGAAAGCTCGTATAAAACTCCAATAAATTCAAATTTATCAAAGTCTTGGTCATTGACATTAGATATATCATTTTCAAGTGAGATAATATTTCAGAAAAACAAGGCTTTTTCAAGGGATAGATATCTTATTAGTTATTACCATTTTTTATGCTTGAATGGTTTGATGCACACTGCTTACATTCATATAATTTAAATAAATTGTTTAGATTTTATAATTACCAGATAGTTTCTAAAATTAATGTATCAGGAAATGCATTGAGTTCACCTAAAATATTTTAGATTTTGAACAAGGAACTTTCCAATAATCCAATAATAATCCATTCGTCATTCAAAACATTGTTTGCAGAATTTTAAATGTATTAATATTTTAGATTACTATACTCAAAAAAATGTTTTTTATAGAGTGGGTGGTTCAGGTGGTTCAGCCATCAAGTATCCTATAGGTATATGATGAATAATAATTCATGCTTAAATTTGTGTTGGCTTTTTTAATTTAAAACACTATACTGTGGTATAGGAAATTAGAAAAAAATGAATAATTCAACAAAAAATAAATCAGCATACATAGTAGTGTACAAAGAACATAATCTATAAGGAATATAGGGTTGAAAATGTATTTTTTAATATTTTCCCTTACAAAATTATCAGATATGACGTATCTTATGAGTTGTAAGAGCTACATTTTTATAAATGTCAATTCTATTGTATTTTTTAAATTATCTTTTAACCGTTGAAATAAGTTATGATTAGTTTTAATTTTTGATTTATTAATTATTGGTCCAGAGTTTAGGACGTTAAGTTAGCAACATTAGTTTATAACAGTTTATAATGTAATAAATTATACAATTTCGTTTTACATAGCGTATATTCCACAACTATTGTAATAAATTTAATATTTTTTACGTGAAAAATAGCTTTTATTTTAATTTTTAATATTATAATATTGTGTATTTTCTGATCGATTTAAATAGGCAAAAAACAATGCATTTCGTATGGTATTTATAAATGCATTTTTTTATTATGATACAACTATCAAAATTATATTATGTTCGTTCCAGTATTATCGATGGTATGGATACTCGAGTCGTTCTTAAGCTGTGCATTATGTATGTATGTATGTATAATGTATAGTGTATACCCTTAAAATATATAGATGGCGGGTTTCTCTCTAAGTCCCACCAGGTCAATCGGTGAAACAAAACACACAAACACACACACACCTACACACGCTCAATTAATACTGATATTATGGATACGTCATTAGTTTATTTTTATCTGTTATTTTTAACAGTGAAGAGTTTGGGTTTGGTACTTATTGAAGATAGGGGTATAATATTCAAACAAAACAGAGGAAATCGATGCGAAGTAAAATATTCTCGGAAATTCTTTTGATTACTCGAGCAATTTTCAGAACGCATCGCATAATATACGGTTCTCGTGCGGTTGAAAAAGCACATATTTTTTCCCCTCTTTGCGGGTATTCCACTTTTACCAACGGACTTCGTCCCACTTCAACGTGCAGACCGGACGGCCTTCCGGTACCATAAACGTTTTTCTACAAACCGTTAATGACGTTCATACGATTCGGCTGGGCACCCTATTCTAATACAGTAAAGCTTGCGCAGTGTTGGGCGTTAAGTAGTCAACACAAAAAATTCGAAAAATAATAATAATAAAGAATTCATATAGGTAACCTACAACAATTTAATTTTAAACAATGACATTAATTATGTTAACGAATGTCAGTGCACTGTACACGAAAGCAAAATATGTATTGCACTGTTTAAATAGTATGTCTTTGAGATGTTTTGTTTATGAAAATAATCCTATATAATTGCTTTGTTTAATTCAAAAAGTTAGAATAAAAAGCGTTATGGACAATATACGCCAACAATAATAATGTAAGTATTTATTTATTTAAATTACATATGGACATAAGTCCAATTATATATTATAGCCTAAACAATGTAGTATTCTAATAAAGTATTTTTTGTTAAACGTTAAAATTAACAATATATATTAAAAAGTATAAGAAAGTATTGATAAAGATAATTATTTAAATATATGTCATGTATACAACATGTACAAATGTATAAATATACATTCGGGATATAAACATATATTATTATAATATTTGTATGTATATTCAATTAAAACAGTGTTTAGAACTTTAAAACAACCTTAATTAGACAAAAATGATAGACTTGCAAAATTGTATAGCTAATTTTAACAATATATTGTGCTCCGGTTCATATAATTGTACCTAATCATTTGTAATTTCGAAAAGTATTAACGTTCACATTACTCCCTTAGACCTTAGTCCGATCACCTATGCCTTAAAATCTAAACACTAAATCTTATTAATTATTACTCGTTTTAAATTAGATTCTTATCCATCGAAATTCTTATTGAAAATAAAATAAAAAAACCATGTTATTATACAAAAAAGTAAAACACTTAAAGATGGTGAAAATTAAAAAATAGTAAAAAAAATTGCTTTCTTAAAGATTTCAAACATTTTTAAAAACGTTAATACTTTTTGATATAACGAGTGTTTACTGTTGAAAGAATCACTCAGTATAAATCTAACCCACGGGTTTTGTTTAAAATAGTTTAATTAGTTTTTTGTTTGCACAATAATTTCCATAAACGATTATTAATACCGGAGATGAGTATATTTAACGCAATATCTACATAAATTTTAGTTAGTAACAATACCTCCCGAGCCATATGCTTGAATTAAATATTTATTTCTAGTCACTAGAGAGGCTATATGTAGGTAGATATAATTATACACCCAACAGATCCTTTTGGAACAATTTTTTTTCGAAAAATTATGATTATTAAAAACATGATGTTACAAGTTAAAAGTATAAAATTATATCGTAAAACATCAATACTCTGATAATAATATTATATTTTCAGATTAATTAAGTTTAGTATTACGAGTTTTCTTTAACGCGAGCTTATGAAAGTATACAGGGTGATTTTTTAAGCATGCTCGCCCCATTTTTATGCTTAAATTATGCATATATTCAAATTTTGATTTTTGGAATATTTAAGTGTAGTTAAAGGCGATATTTTTGAGTACTTAGATTTTCCACAACTTTTAAGGAGTATCCTGTAGCAATACCAACTTTGGTTTTTCAAATGACAACCTATATGTTTTAAAGCAAAATGTGATTCAGATAATTTTTCTGAAAATTTTGACATATTGCAATCAAAATTCGAACGAAAACTTCCAGAGTTATTCTACTTGAAATACTAAGGAATAAGGATAAAAGTCTAATACTTAAATGCCTACGTTGTAAATGGATACGATAATTATAATTCGGTATACAATATAAAAATAAAATATTTGTTAATAATCACTACTTATTACTAAATGGCCAAATATTGCATCTGACAATTTTCAAAAGAAAAGAAAATATGAATAAAATAATATCCTTTTTATTTTATCCATGTTACCTATACCTTATAGGCAACGTTAATATTTGTATAGCATAGGTATACCTACTTATAATAAAATACCAAACAATAGTGTACAATAGCACAAATGCGAAATATGTACGTGTATCCATTTACAACGTAGGCATTTAAGTATTAGACTTTTATCCTTATTCCTTAGTATTTCAAGTAGAATAACTCTGGAAGTTTTCGTTCGAATTTTGATTGCAATATGTCAAAATTTTCAGAAAAATTATCTGAATCACATTTTGCTTTAAAACATATAGGTTGTCATTTGAAAAACCAAAGTTGGTATTGCTACAGGATACTCCTTAAAAGTTGTGGAAAATCTAAGTACTCAAAAATATCGCCTTTAACTACACTTAAATATTCCAAAAATCAAAATTTGAATATATGCATAATTTAAGCATAAAAATGGGGCGAGCATGCTTAAAAAATCACCCTGTATAATTTAAGGTTGTTAATATTACTTATGAAATCATATTACCAGGAAAGGTAGTGGTTAATTATGTAGTTTAATATTTATTATTATGTTGTGTGTTTTGATTGTTATCATTTAGATCAAATTCAGAGTTCAACGATTTATATTCTTACGTAAATATATTTTAATATACACAACCATAATGTATTACATTTAATACATTAATTTTATTATAATATGTTTTGTTCGTTAATTATTTTTGAATGTTTTATTGATGCAAATAATTTATTTGAATATCAAAATAATGATATTAAAAGCAATCATTCAACAAGCACATCATTTTTTTACCAACTGCAACAATGAAAATGACATATTATATTATAGTATTATACAGTATACACAACGCTACAGCAATACTTAAAACTTCAAAAAGTTTAACAGTTCCATTATCGAAGTAAGTTCTTGTGGGGAATATCAAAATGTATAGGTACTTACCAAATATCTACTGAATAAAGTTTGAAAATTATTCAACACTGAATTTGATGCGTTATCGTGATATTAGATAAATTGTTTTGAGAATTGGATTAAATAACATCCAGCAAGTATAAATTTGTTTACAAACTTCTATACAATTATGATTTACTGTCTACTAGATGTATATGTATTCTGTATATTATATTACTTTTGATTTATAAGCAAAACGAGATAAGGATTATACAATTGTACGTACCTACACGAAACATTGCAACGGGTGAGTTAACGATTTATAAACACCAACAAGTTTTATCAAACTGTTAATTGATATTGTATTTTACATAAATCACTATTACTTATTTATTTATTTCATAACTATCAACCAAGGTATACGTGTGGTTATAGTAAGTTATAAGTTAATACGTTGTAACATAATTAATTGTTAGGTGGACAATTTGAATTCGTAAACGCATAAGAACGATAACGTGAGTATTATATTGAATTATATTAAAAGGTGGTTAATCATGTTGTATTTTTGATTGAAATACATTCAGATTGAAAAACATTCATTGTTCACATTGTCATCCATAAATGCACCATTTTTTTTCTTAAAGCTCATGAAGAATTGACTTGCGTTATCATCCTAAATAAGAATCCTTTAAATGATGAACGAATATAATAAATTAAAGAATTTAGTATCATTAGATTATTAGAAAGGAATATTAATAGTTTTACAATGGAAAGAAGCACTTTTAAATAATTGTAACGATGTATAAACTTTCATTCAGCATCATTAATGTACAAAAATTTAACAGAAATTAAGACTAAACTTATGTTATAATAATTCACAATAAAAGTATAATTGTATTATGCGAAAACATTGACAAACTATGGGACACTAATTATAATTGTTAGCTAAACTTGTTTTTTTTTTTTTTTTTACAACGTTTCAGTGATGTGTTTATTTAAATAAGAGGACTACTTAATACTTATTGACACACTTCAAGTATTAAGTTGTAAGTGGCGATCACTATTCTATGGGAATAACATTCTCATAAGCTTAATTTAAATAAAATATCATACCATTTGATGAAACTAACAACCTATTGAAATCTGATAATTACCTGGTATTGAAACATAGTGACAACATAAAGACAATCTATTTTAATTCCTAGTTGAATAGGTCTTTGACAAATGTGGTTCATCAAACTACTACTTTACTCGCTAGAGTGACATAATTAAAATTCGTGATCCATTGCACATACTATAATTGGATTATTATATAGTTACAATTATTAATATAAAATAGGAACAATATAATACTATTAATTTTTTTATGTCCATTGATAACAGATATTTTTTAAATAAAAAAAGTTGATAAATTATCGCTTTTTACACGTAGGTAATCAAACACTGCTAGTAATATTCAAGTACTAATCTTATAATATAGTTTCTTTCTGCTCGGTACGTTTTTCTCCTTTTTTATATGATTACCTATATAAATACCACTCGTATAGTATGCATTGTTAAAAAGTTTAAGTATACAAAAACATATTGTTGTATTGAATAACAATCTTGTGGGATATTAAACATTATATTATCTATTTATAACGTTATGATATTACCTTTTATACAGTAGAATTTTAAATTATTAAGTTCAGCAGAACACATTTTGAAATACAATATTTATAAGAACCAAAATAAGTCTAAACAATTTGAATATTTATATACTATAGTAAATAACCTCACGAAAACGTATTTAAATCATTAACTTTTTCCCATGTCCCAGCTAAAAGTATGTAGGTACTGAAGGTGTGTGCACCTATTCAAGTTATTACACATTTGATTTGAAATAGTTTCAAACATTTTTATTCAATTCGCAGCAATATTGAAATAAATGTATGTGCAATATAATAATAGACTTTACAAATATTGCTTAATGCTTATGGATTAAGAAAAAGTTTTAATGGGTTTAAACTTATATATATGATAAGTATAAAAATTAAAAGTTTAAGCATAAACGATTTGAATATATTATGATTTATTTTAGACGTAATAAATAATATTGAGATTTGACACGTTTAAAATCATTTTCATATTTAAAATTTGTACATATCAACTAACTTACTTTCATTAATTGAGTACCTACACTTACATTGTAACATATTGTAACTATTTTAAATTAATAGATATTATGTTTTGTGAATTTTATACTTTTGACAGTTGAAGTTTCATCAAGAGTAACTAAATGATAACAATAGGTTACATGTTAGTATCATAAATATATGCACACAAATAAAAAAAACTTAAATCAATATAATATTATTTGCTCAATAATATTAGCTGTTCCAGATTTAAGATTTTAATATCCATCAAATAGTAATTTTATATTGGTTTAAAATATATTTTAGTTTTTATACCGTATCTTTGTCTACATATATATATATGTATATATATAATATGAATTTAAATTAATAATTTGCGAAAAAAATGTATTATTAAACGGTAAAATTTTTTCAATTTGACAGCAATTATTTTCGTATTATAAACGGGTTTTAGTCAATTTTCAGTTTTATCTTTATTGCATATTTTTTAGGAATAACTCAAATTGAGTTTCAGTAAATAAATTTAAGTTTTAATGATTGAAAGTGACAAATATTCGTATCATTCTTAATCCATTAGCTTAATGTTTTTATAGCGAAATCTGATACTCCCTATTAAATATTATAAATTATTATTTTCAAAGAAACCGGGACGATATATACTTCGTTTCACTATTTGTATATTAATCGCGTCGTCAACTTTCAATGTCAATATTGTTTAAAAAGTCGTTTGAATACAGAAAAGATATTAAAACCATAAAACTTTGATGTCGCAATCAAAAATCTCTTACGTACATCGAAGAATATAATATATATATATTATATTCACAAAACTCTGACAGACGAAAGTTTTATTTTCATGCCATTAAAATCAGAAGTTATTAATAGAATATTATTGAAATAAAGTGAGTGGATATTTTTTATTCAAGATATTTATGCTTTGTGACATATAATAAAAATAACAGGTATATACTTTATACTATATTATGCAATATAGAGTTATGTTATACGGAGTGTTTTTACAGTTCATCTATGTTTAACAATAATTTTAGACCCACTTTGAACATTTCGTTCAATGTAAACATTTTTACAAAGTTGTGTGTAGAATATTACAGTACCAGTAATAATACAGTGATTCCAGAATTGTTTTCAATTTATTATCGATATTTAACATCTGGAACAAGTTCAGGGTAAGTTTCTTAAGTGTGCATCATTCATATTTTTTTGATTTTTCACCACATCTCTAAATTTCAATCCTTTGTCATCTGAACCTCTGGACATATGGTCATAGACAAGTGATGCTAGCCAATAAATTGGTTTTGTCAAAAATATTCGTCGATGATCGAAATTGACTCACTTGTCCTACTAGGAAGACTTAATTTTAGAATGCTGGGTATGCATTCCTGTGTTTTTTTTTTCATTTCAGATCCCTTTTTGTTCTGCGAATTATCAATAACAGTGTTTGTCTACGAGTTATAGAAATAGCAAACGAGGATTCCTTGTATTCAATATCGTGTTAATGTTTTTAATATTGAACAAATATGTAATTTAGTTAAATAAATAAATAAACAAACATGCACATAGCCATTAAAGGATACAATAAGATGCAGGTTCGTGTAGAGAATATAATATATATATTTCCTATCTATTTGCCAAATTTGTCGACAGTTCCGTCATGAGCATTGAGGTCTATCACTGACTGTTATACTGACTGTTAAAGTAAACCTAATACAATCTGACAATCGTAATAATATAGCATTATATAAAGGTCAAACGAGCGCAGGGCCTTTGGAAATGATAAAACAACGTCGAATATATGATTGAGTTTATCGAAAAAGGAACAACAGTAATGATATTAAATATTAACGATAATACCTAGTTCACGGAGATACGCATGGATAACAAGACGTTAGAGGTGATAGGGGAGATATTGTGAGATATTATATTATCGGTTTTTTGTTTAACCATTATTATTATTACTTCTTATATATTGTCCTTGTACGTGCCGACCGTTAATTGTATGTACAACTTCGTTATTTTCCCAAATTTTAAAACTTCCATAACTATTTAAATATGTAATGAGAGTAGTGGTAATATTCGACTTTTTAAATGTTTAAATTAATTGACTGCCACGAAATTTTCAACCAACAAAATCACATATTATATTCGCAGAATCATTTTACTACAAGTCTACAAGTTTAAGACGTAAATTGAAGTAAATTATTGAACTACACCGTGTTTAAGTAATTTATAACTATACGTACTTATATAAATTGTGATCATCTAATAGAGTTAGGCAAATATTATGAAAAAACGTATTAATTCAATAACTTTAATTTATACACTATAAAAAATATAATAAATCTTAAGCTCCATAAATGAGTTAAAATTTCAGTTAGTTCTATAATATTGTATCAATATATTGTACCGTATACGTACGATCTATTTCATAATATTTCCATCTATATTTATAAATTATAATGTATTGCAATCACATTCCATTTATATTTATTCACCACAGAAAAAATATTATAGTGCACCTCCATCCACTGTCACGGTGGTGTATTAACCTATCGTCTGGTCCGAGATATATGTACATACCCGATTCTAATGACTTTATAGCTAGTCGGCGCACATAACAAAAAATGTAGTAATATAATATCCTAGTTCCTCAGATCAGCGATGGTGGTGGCTTTTCGTGGCATTCGTTCGTCAGTTCGCGGATAAATGAATAAAATTAGCGGTTTCTCCGCCGTCAAACCGCAGCTATACATATATCTACGGAGAATTTAAAAGGAGACGTTAAGGGTGTCGTTTTCGAACGGGAGCTTAGGGGCCGCCAACGTCGCCAAGTAGGTAGTTTAAAAGCAGTTATTATTTTATTAATTAGACCGTGAACATCAGTATGCATCGGTTATTCACGTCATCGATCCAGCTCACGGACGCGCGTGCAAAGGCACCGCCACTGATGCCACTGATACACTTGCGGAAACGTTTCCGCTCGTGTAGACTTTTTCCCTCTCAAAACGGATGACTATAGTTGCTGCAAAACTGGAAATACTGCCCCCACCCATATTTCTTTCGCTCATTTCCACCTCGAAAGTCATTTTCCCTATACAGCCTAGCTGTCACCAAAGTATTGGCGACAAATCTCTGCTAATTGTAGGCTTTGCATTTTGTGTTCATGCTTTTCGAATTCAGTGGACAGTTTCTTTCTAACGGAAATGGATCCGTATCCTCCCACTTTTTCTCTTATTATACCACCAAACTCTTGTTAAATCCGACCACAAAACATGGGTACTTCTAAGATCACTTTAAATTAATTTTAATCGCTACAGTAAGATTCTGGGTAATTATTAAAACTTTAACTTCCGGTTAATCACACATATGAAATTTACATATTTGATTATTTGATGGTCTGTTTATACACAACTCAATGTTTTATAATATTTATGAAAATAATTTAAGGCATAAATTACTCCATTTTGTACGACAAAAAGTTTAGATTTGTTATATATTTAAATTAAAAAATAACTTTATAAAATGTGTTTTTGTTTGGTTGCGGAATACAAAATATTTATTGGGTGACAGAAAATAAAAAATAAAGAATACAAACGATACATTAAGTATCTCAATAAACTAGGAAGTTTTATATAAATGTAAAAATAATATGTTTAGTAAATGGAAATCCATTGAATGTTTTGTTTGTAAAATTATTATTTTTGATTCAAACTTGGAATGTCGGAAGCTTTCTAAAAAGATTTCTTGTCTAAGATGACGTGTAGAAAACCTTTACAAAAAACCAATGGTTGGAAAATATTTCAAAATCCATCAATTTATTCGAGAGGAAAAAAAAAGATAATAATAAATAATAATGGATTTTCATTGTGTAACCGAAATTGTATTCTGGTGTAATTTTTTTGTTCTTTATTCCATAGTTAAATTACTGGAGGACAGTAAATGTTACAATATCCAATAGTTATAGTATATAAGGCTAGAACTTATATGAAATATAAAATAGTAAAATATACATTTCATTTTGTTAAGATATGATATGTTAAAATATGTGATAAAATATAGAATTTATTTACCAACATTTTCCAATCTATAATTTATGTGAACGAATATTATGAAAAAGTATTTAAAAATTTAAATCATTTTAGTTACTTTTTAATAAATCTAAATGTCTGAGAAGAACACAATTTCTGTTTTTTTTTTTTTTTTTTTTTTTTTTTAAATTAAAATTGGGAGTGAAATAAAGTGTGACGTATATAATCTTTTACACTACTTTCGTTTGAATAATTTACCATATGACTTGAATTTTTCATGTTTATACATTGTAAAATATGTAGTTTACTTTAAATATGTGAACGTAATATGCAATGTGTAAAATAGATCATGTGGATCAATATGAAGTTATTTGTGAACATACTTACTAAATTCTTAAAAGAACGCAAAAAAAAAAAATAACAAGCCAATGTATATAAATTCTATCCCTAGGTCAAAAGTTAAAATGTTATCATTGTTTGGTGGATGAAACAGTTTTTTCAAATGAATCACGTGTGCTAAAATTATTGAAAATTATTTTTAATAATTGTTGATTAGAACTCATGATTTGTGTGATATAATGTTACATTATTAAAATCTATTTAAACATGTCGTTTGTAAAAGTTATTCTATCCATGTATGATAAAAATGTAAAAACAATGAAATAGAGACACAATAATTGGTTTCGATAACAATTGTTTTTATACATTACAAATTACAATCAATGATATATAATAAGAAATATATTCAGGTTATAATTATTATTGTTAAAAAAAGGTAAAAACGGTCAAATGATTTCATGTATTGATGAATTAAACATATAGAAATTGCATGATATTAGATTTGATGAATGATTTTTTGGTGAATTATTTGACTAGCAAATGTTTGAAATTTATTGTGGTTTGAATTTAAGAGACCGTGTATCAATAAATAAATATGGAAAATAATTTGTATACATTTAAAGTTAATATAATACCTATCATTTACGTAAATGTGATGGGAGTTTATAATTTGCTGGTGTTTTGTAATTTTTTTATACAAGCAATACATTTATTTCCACTTTACAGGATTTTAAGTCAGAAAAATTTTGTCGTGGGCCTGACTCTTAATAAACCCATCACACGTTTCTTATAATATAAGAAGTAATAATATAATTTATGATGTCGGTAAACAATTTCGAATTGCGTGAAATAAGACTATAGTAGGGGTATTACTTTTTATGACTTTATAATATATGAATTATGTTAATTTTTTATTTTGATATAACAGATATAATCCGAGGTTGAGGTTGTAGCTTTTTTTATGTGCATAAAAATTGGATAATATTGATTTTGACTAAAAGTTTAAAAATAAAGTATTTATCCGTTGTTTCATTGAATTAAATTTTGGTGGATCCATTAAAATTAAACAAATTTGCATAAACTCGTATTTTTGTGTTTTTTAATTTTCATAAAATATTAATTTTTTTATAAAACTTTAATACAGTGTTTATGTATAATATGAATACTTTTTTCCTGGAAACTGTTATTACATAATATAGCTACATAATTTAGCTTACAATTTTGATTATAAAAATAGATGAATGGAAATATTATAAAAATAAATGAAATTAGCAAAAAATTAGAGTATTCCATTTTAAGAGTAAAGGTTTCATTAAATCCGAAATTATATATGTTCATTCTCTTGATGTTTGTACACTAAAAAGACAAAATATCATATTATGTACTTTAATTTAATAATAATTTGTATAGCTTAGTTGTTGTTTATTTTCTGCATAACTTATAACAATAATAATTAGCCATATAATGTTTTTTATTCGGTTCTGACTATAGTTGTATGTATTAAGTTTGGTTAATGCCGTTAGAGAATTATTTCAGCATTTATTTATAGTACTGAAAAAGTATTTAGAAAAAAAGAAAATCACGAGAGTAAATATCTTATTAAATCATCATAAGAATTAAAAACTTAAATTATTCTATAATAAACAGTGATTACAATCGACATCACTCGAGGAATTTAGACTTGGAAAACCCTAAAATATTTTTTTTTCAAACTTTGAAAATATTTTGCACTCTAACTAACGCTCCATGGTACATGATAATTAGGGCCCGGAAGTTCATGCATCTGCATGTTTTTTTTGAACCATTAGGTTTATTGCTAAGTGAGCTAGAAATGCATTCAAAGACACTAAGAAAAACATATCAAAAGTTTATAGTGCATATTTTTGCATATTTAGTGATTTTTTAATTTTAGAGCATATTTCTTAAGTTTACAATTTTTTAGAGCATATTTTATAATTTATAAAGATACAGTATAAAAATTCGTAAATAAATAAATACATTTATATTGAGAGAACTTACTAGATATCCTTATATCGTATTTTCAAATTTCCGTTTGACATTAAAAACAATATTTTATCATTGATAATTAATGCAGTTTTATGCTATAGTTTGAAATTTAAATTCCAAAACGTTCAATTATGTTTTCAAATATAGTTTTAATTCATAGATATATACATATAAGCACACAAACAAAAATATTTCTAGATTTGTTATACAAATTTTAGTGGCTCAACTCGGTATGATAAAATTTGTAGTACCTATTTGAGAATAAAATAATATTATAAACTATTGTTTTTATGAATGCAATGGTTTCAACTATCAAGCGGTAAATAAATAGGCAAATTATTCGATAGAACCATCATTAAGTGCCATCAAGCACCACTCTCCAGTTGCAGCTTATCATTTAAGTAATAATTTAAGATTAAGATATAGATAGGACATAATCTAAAAAAATTATTAAAAAACCTGCCAAAATTAATGGTTTTAAAAACCATATCCCATACGCATACGTATGCGCTGTGCATAAGTGCATATACATATAATTATTATAGAAATATCAAAGAATTATTATATTGGCGTTAAGGCTTATATGTTTTTGTTTTGTTTATGTTATTACTGTTTATGCGATTTCCGTGATTGGAGATTATTAGTTATTGAACGTATATTTATTATTTATGACCTGTTTCTAAGAGAGCAGTTTGTTTTAAGAAGAAATGTGTACACCCTAAGTGTTTAAGGTGTTATCTACGATCAATATATTAATCGAAAACAAACTGACTGCAATATATTATTGAACAATATATCTTCGTTTAAAATCTAACTGAAGATAGTTTGGTAGATATTATAGGTGTGTCGAATATTACATAATATATATGCAACAAATGTTCTGGGATAGTAGGTCATTAATTCATAAGATATTGTCACCAAGTGCAGTAGGCAATTTTTTCGATGTATCTGTCGAAACTTTAATAGCAATTAAATTTGATGAGAATGTAGTCTATGATTTATTGTGATTCTATTTAGTTATTGAGCAAAACATAAAATAATATGTACTAAATATGAGTATACCTACAATTGGAATACTATTGAATTATAATTATATGTTATTAATTATTCATTACAGTGATCAAAGGTTAGGTTAGGTTAGTATTATATTAATTTTACATAGTAACAGATTTTCGACGAAAGTTACAACAACTGAAAAAACAATATGAAATACATTATAAAAAATCAGCCTATAAGAATGTAAAATTCTTGAAACAGATAACCCGTCCCCCTCAAAAAAAAAAAAATAAATAAAATAATTCAGCTCTAAACAATAAACGATTCCAGAGTCTATATTCTGCGCTGACATAATAATATATTATATTAAATTAATATCATTGCTATTACGCGTTGTAACTACGTTAGTATCATGGTTGAAATATACAAGGTTAATGCATATATACTCTCTCTCAATCAAATATTTGATGATAAAAACAAAAATGTCAGCGTAAATGGAACCAATAATAATCAAGTATATATGCGCGGGAACTTTTATGCCAGCCACTGAAAGCCAGCAAATGTTTCATGACAAGAAAAGTAATATATTTTGTAATTTGTGATATCCCTTTACGCAGACATTTTTTATCTAATGATAGCAATCCTTGTCGATATGCAATAACCTTGTATATTTCAACCATGGTTAGCATAATAAACCGTGATCAAAATTTAAATTTTAGAATTTTCAAATATACTTTTTTCTTTAGTTTAAATTAATATATTTATAATCAATACAAATACATAAATAAAAATAAAAATCATGTAATGGTGAGAAAGTCTGATGGAAAATTTTACAATGACGTTTATATTTAGAATATGAAGACTCGCATAGGTGCAACTCATAGAGTAATATTACTCTATGGTGCAACTAGACAAGTTTTGAAATATACTTTAAGACCATAATTGTTGATCGTAGTTTATATTCTTTGTACCATTCTTTAGACTCTCTTGTGGTGACACCAACTTCTATTTTCAGAAAAACAAATATGAGAACTCAGACATTTTCAGAGTAACCAAATATTTTGTGCCAATCTGTAGAGTAAGTTTAGAAAGCATAGTGGATAATATAATATGATTTGAAATTATGGCAATTAATATTGATCTATCAACATTTCATTATTTGTCAAAATTTAATTGTTGGAGTAGAATAAATTCTAGATTCAATATATTTTCATCTATTTTATATTTTTGTAAAACCATTTCTAAGGAATATTATCCTTATATTTTATTAACTTAGAAATAAGTCGTTGAAATTTCAATATTTTCAAAAAATTATTCACTGATTAGCTAATTTAAAAATAAAAATAAGGTGTTGTCATTCGAAAAACAGATATTTATAAAAAATCTATAGTATATATAGAGAGAGGTGAGGGTCATGCACACTACTTGGGGAATTGACCTAAAGGTACCTTTTTATATTGAAATAAAAATATATACAGCGTATAATTGTAAATATCGACATAACGAGATCCCTACGAATACTGTTCTATGTGCTTGTTGTCTGTGTTGCAGAACAATATTTATACATTGCACACAATAGCGTATCCTGGGAGTGCTTAGAGTGTTTAATCACCCCCGTCGGAAATATTTATGCAAAAAAAAATGTATACGTTATACTAATATAGGAATTATGATTCAGATTTTTACCAAATATGTTATACAACTATTCTATTTTATATTTTATATGTTATTAATATAAATATTGGCGACTACAATTAAGACATGGTTAAGATCCCCACTCTCACAGAAATATGCAATAGTATATTATATTAAATAATCATTTTTTATTAACATACATATTTACAATCTATAATACAAACATTGTATAATGATTAAGTCAAATGGAAAGTTTGACAATTACATTCATATTAAGAAAAGGAATGCACCCATCAGCCACCTGACAAGTTCATAAACATCTAAACGCATTTAAAATTTCAAACCACGCACCTGATTGCACCTATATTTACAACTATATAAACAATTTAACCGGGTATCACTCAGGCACTATGGGTACGAAAAACGTTGGATATTATGTTATAATGTCATATTGTTAAGTACTTAGGTCTATCACGACCAAAAATACTATCGCTGTTTCACATAAATCGGCGAGTTATACACGCGAACCCGGTATACCTACTAATGATATGGCATATTATAATCATATCGTAACAATACGTTCTCGTTAATTCGAGTGCGGGCGAGACAAGGATTAAAACACACTCATTGTACACAGCGAGAATACAATGACAGCTCCTTGCCTACACACATAATCATAATAATATACACTACATAGAGGTATAAGCTTAGTGTTTTCACAAAACCAACACCGCAGGTCAAACTTTTGAAGGGGCTTCTTACGCATACGCACACGCGCGCGATTGCATATTATTATTACTACGCTCGTATGTTATGCAAGTGGGAAACTAGCCGATTCGTAGCGTACAAATACAACATATTGTATAAAGTGTGTTTTTGTATGGTCGTTATGATAAACACAATACGCGGAATAGCGAGGAGTTCGATGGTGGACAAACACACACACTTTATTTACTTACACGCGAATTGAAGATAATATGTTTTTCGAACGATCGGTCACCGATGAGCGCGCAGTTTATTGTGATATATCGTAAGGGTGTAACTGTGCAAGACACATCAACTAAACATGTCGAATAGCCAAAGTAAATAATTGCGGTATTAAATAATAAGTCTGTTACAAAGTATGTATATATTTATATACATAAATATATTATATATACATACAAAAGATGATAAATATATATATTATATACGGTTAAAAATATCGCGCCTACACTATAAAAATAACCAAATTAATGAGCACGTAACTCAGTATACTAACTAACTTAAGCTGTATAAGAGGTACCTATCGTTTTATGGGAGATACATTAATGTGTTGATAGACATGGCGTAAAGGAAGAACTGATATAACATACTGTTGTAATCCAGCGGTTCCCAATCTTTTTTTCGTTCCGTACCCCTAAGTTTAATAATTTGCTAGATTTTACCAATTTTTAAGCTATTTAAATAATTAATTTTAAAATTATACACTATTATACATATTACACACTATTATATACAGTATACTAGTATATACAGTATACTACTTTATATAATCTAAATTCTATACTCCATATGTGTAAGATAAGTTTTAATTTGTGGCACAAATTTTCGTTTTTAAGGACATAATATATTGAATATTTTCAAAACGTATTGTTTAAACGCTTTAAATAAACAAATTAAACATTTTTCAGCCATAAGTCAATTATTTTTTTATGTGCCCCTTAACATCATCTACCCCAGGTTGGAAATTACAATGTAATCAACTGACTAGGTATCTATTATATATAGATTCTATATATAATAACGTTTATTTCAATAAATTTGAAAAAAAAACATTGTAATTTATGATTATTCTAAGAATCAAATCGAATATTATTATTTATTATTGACTAAAAAAATTACCAGTATGGCAGTATACCTATAAACAATTGCTTATATAATATTAGCTATAATCTCTTATCATTCCCATCTCAACTGCTATTTGTCGCTATTTTTTATTCTAAGCATTTGAATCATTATTAATTTGGCACCATTTCTGATGTTATATTATATTATTATAATAAAATATTTGAATATGAACGTTTCCTAGCTGACAATTACATTCATGAAGTATTGTTTTTGTAATTTTTTATAATGATTAAAATATGAATACAGGTCTTAACAGCAACAGGTTGTATATTATTTCATGCAAAATATGTATAATTGTTATCAATTAGTAAAACGAAATTACTAACGAATTATGACGATGGCCGAAAAAGACGAAGCCAATTTTTTCAACAGTAATTATTGTATTAGAAATAATATGCTCATAAATCGATAAACTTATATCTTCATTTTTCATTTTACATAAAATGTGAAAATAGCTTACAGATTAAAGTTACTTTAAGAGTAAAATATCAAATCAGCTTATATTATCGTATTTTATGTACATGTATTCAAAAAAAATTCAATGGTGGTTTTGAAAAAATAACGAAATTTAGCCGATTTAAGAGTTATTGTGAGTCTCCAACAAAGCTGTCTATCATCTTTCCAATTCCCAGCTCTTCTACAGATATAAATAATATAATATTGTATATACTATATATTATATATTTATATACCATTCACGTTTTTACGAGTACTTTTTTATCCATGACTTTTGTCATATGAAAACTCTGACACTTATAAGATGGATAGAATAATATTATTAAGTTATATACAATATTATCTAGACCGCGAACGTTCGGATAAAATTGACCGCCGAGAGAAAAGTTGCAGTTACTACCACAGACGCAGGTAAACGGTTTATAATCACATCCGGAGTTTTTTTTCGGATACGCCCGAATGTTTTCCGATGATGTATATTTTTTTGTGCGATTCTATATTTATTACAACGTTCAAATAAACGACGGCCAATAAAGAAACGATGGTTGGTTTTGCGTAGATAAAAAAATCAATGAGTTATAGCAGAATATTATCAACAACCATCCAGGGTACGGCTGTTGTTTTCAATTATAAAAATACAATTTTAAAAAGTTCAACAATCTCTAATATCTATGAACACTTAACAAAATGGCAAAATATTTTGAAGATTTTATGATTTAAAAAATAATATAAAATTTGCTGTTGAAGATTTAAAGTATAATAATATACAGATTTAGTTGTTGAATGCCTATCAACAAAATAACAAAAATCGATTTCATAAAAAGCAGATTTTTCTTAAATATTCATCTTTTTTTTTTAAATATTTTGTTCTAGTTGATTTAAAGGATTTTTTATTAAGGAATTTTTTTACTTTTGGCCCATAAAAGGACAGCTAGATCTAATTTTCTTTCAAAATCTATTCATATTGTTGAATATTAAAATGTTTTTATTCCTCTAAGAGGTGATGAGATGGAATAATAATGATAATAATAATAATAATAAAAATGTTAAAGTATTCTTTGTTCAATACTCACAATTCAATACTGTGATTAAAAAAATGTTACACATCACTAAATATACAGAATTACTTTATTTTTTTAAATATACTAGTTACAGAATATTAAGACAAAACGATAATATTTCAAGAAGTTTACCTCCTTCAAAATTGTAATCAAATAAAAGTCATAATATTAAATAATAAAAGTAGTCCATGTGGGTATATATTTTGATAATTCTAAATACATTTTACACCTCAAGTCTTCATACTTTTCTTGGAACATCGTATAAATATGATCGGGAAATTGAAAATGATGTCATGTCTTTCATATATTATGTTTATACGTTTTTCTTGTTTTTAATATATTTTGGAAAAAACAATGTGTTGCGATTTAAAATTTAATATAATATCTTAAAATTTCCATAGGCTATTTATTATGTTATGTAAGTATAATATACTTATGTATGTAAAATATAATATTTACGTACAAACAATTCTATTGAATATAAAATATTTTTACTTACTGAATAACCGATTGGAAAAAATATATGATCTTCAAGAATACATACCTGTAAAAACACGTTTAAACATATAATTACAATTTTATATAGGTATAGTCATGATTAAAGCCTTAAGGTAAGTTGAAATATAATTTATTTTATATTTATGATTAAAATATTTATAGGTAACATTTTTAAAATTATTTTTGTTTAAGTATTCAGAATAATGTATCTAAACTTGAATTTGACATAAAGTAGTTTGTTCAGAATATTGTTTCTTTTTTTTTATAAAGAAAGCAGTTTTTAGTCTTATTTACACTTATATAACCTCATTTCACGTCAAACTTTAAATTAAGTATTTAATATTCGCATAAAATAACTTTTTTTTTATATAAAAAAATTACTGTTGCCAAGTGAATATAAGTTTTGATACTACTCAATATGGACATTTTACTTAAATACCAAGTTTGTATTTACATAAATTATTCAAATGCTTTCTTTATTCTCGTATTAAAATTTGAATAAACATAAACTTGCAAAGTATTTGATGTCATATTTACTTTACTTTGTGTTCAATACGTTATTTTAATTTCCAGTATAATTATTAATATCACCAACATGAGGTATTTTTATATGAATGTTTTTATTATACAATCCTATTCACGAGTCAGTACGAAAAATATTTTATTCTCTTTGCTACAATAATACTTACTTATAAATTATAATATATGATAGCAAGAAAATTTGAATTAATAAAAAAATTGTTCACTAAATTTTTCAAACTAGTATAATAAGTAATAAAGTAAAAAAACTATATAATACAATTTGTACATAACTTTGAAAAGGAGCAATTTATAACTCAAGGCGAGTCAATACTTCGATAGAAATCGTTTTCATAACATATTTTTTGTCATTTAATTTCTGTAATAATTAAATCAAAGGTAAATACAAAATTTAAAGTTGATAAACAGCACGAAGTGATTGATATTATGTTGATAATTTTAGTACTTTTGTATAGAATGAGACTTCATAGTCGATAAATCGTTAAAAAAAAAAAAAACCATCAAAATTAAACGAATTTCTTTTTCGTCTAAAATTCAATTTAATGGGTGTCAACATTAAATCATTACCTAAAAATTGTTTTCTAAACGTAAAATGATTTTGATTACAAGTTATTAAATACATTCATTTGATTATACTGTTTAATTTCCATAATAATATTTAAAAATGTTGCTATTTGTTACAACTAAACTTTGCATGCACCTTATTATATGTTTAATACCAATTGTGTTTAGTTTAATAATAACTATATTATGCACTTCACAGCGCTTTGTTTTATTTCATTTTCTTAATTTAATGAAATAGTCACTAGACAATACATTTTTTAATCATATGCTAATTGCTAATCGTCTTTGTTGTTGTTAAAATAATTTCATAGAAACGTATGACACCTATATATCTTCTAATTTGAACATAAATTGGTAGCGGTTTTACTGATTTATTTTTGTTTAAAACTTGAAAATAAATAAGTAATTCATGCTGCTTTAAATATTAAATTTAAAGAATTGAGAAAAGTTTAAATTTTTAAATAGGTTTTGATTGTTATCACTTATTGCATAATGGTGTATCTTTGTAGATTTTTATGTTGATACCTATTATAAGCTAAAATTTTATGTAAATACAACTGGAGTGATGTGTTATTAAAGATTGAATTGAGATATAAATCAGAATGAGTTATTTTATTATTTAAATATCGTGACACCTTATTGTTAGAAAATTCGAGTAGAAACTAAGCTACACTTTTGACCAAAACGTTTATTTTTTTTTGTTCAATAGTTCTAATGATAGATGTTAATATATTATAGTTAAAAATAGGTCTAGATATTTATTGTTTTTCTACAAATCTTCTTTTCAGTCTAGGAATAGGTTATAAAAAAAAAAAAAAATAGGTTTATATCGATTGGCTCTGCAAGTACCTATAGGTATAACCGTTTAAGCCGTCAAAGGTTTTGGTTTTAAATTAATCTACAAACGGTTTTATTATAATATGCTGTCTGTGTTTATTAGTCACATTATGTTGACGATAACATTTATCAACTCTCCTACAATATGGTAAAGAATTTTTTTTAACTAAATTTTATAGTTAACATTCAAATGTTACTGGTCGATAGTTTGCCTATAAGGCTATAAAAATATGTTACACCGTCACCTACTGCGGTGTTTTCTCGTTGGGTGTCTAACATTATTGGGCAGAGACACACAAGTTTTTCGGCTAAGGTGTAGTGCGTTTATCGTATACGTGGCACATAACGGGGGTGGGGAGGCATTCATCCATACACTGTTTCCCGGAATTCGGTTTCCTGATCGGTTGGCACATAACCTGGATTCTAAAGACTTGATGACGATCTCACGAGAGCGAGCAGAATATTATTTCGTACGCCGTCGGTGATAATGATTTATTATTGTTGTGCCCATCTCATGTCGTGGTTATTGTGTATTGTATAGATCGCCGGGGATAGTCTGCACATTGTTGAGTGAAAGTAGGAAAATAGATCGTTTTCCGGCCAACGCTGATGCGTGATATATGGATGCGTGTAAGGGTTATACCTATTCTGTATGGTCGTGAGTCAGGGGTGAAGCGGCTTAGACATTTTGTGACTTATGGTCCGTTTCTGTTTTTTATCTGAAAGAACATTATAGGTAGGTACCCCGGAACCAGAATAAAGTGAAAATAAAATAAAAGTTATTTTTTACACTATAAATTGTAACATGAATACCGAATAATATATTCAAAACAGATAGATATATGTATCATTTTATCTAAATTATTAAGTTTCCACTCTCTTCGATCTCGAAATCAGCAATATAATAGTAGTACCTATATCTGCAAGCTGTTATACATATACTTATGAACTGTATAGATATATGTTTTCGTTATCATATTATATTCGTATACAAAAATCGACAACGGACACGATATAATATGGTACCGTCCATAAAATAATTTGAATGGGTATTGAATATAAATAAAATATTAATTTTTCTTAATACTTCGTAGAAATGTATCCCTCATGTAGAACCTCTAAGAAAAGAAAAACACCATATTGAAACGTAACGATTCTATTGAATTCGCCGTCAGCGCCCTTTTCGAATCAACTCAGAAGTGATGAGTAGTTTCATTATTCGACGACACTTTCCGTTTGAAGAATTAATACGTATAAGCTGCATCCATCTTCTACGCGCATAACGGTCAGCCCAGGTAAACTTACTTTGCAACAAGAACGGAAATTCCAACCGAATCAATAATAAGCGTTTGCCACGTTAACGAATTTGTGTGACCGACGTAAAATATACATAAGCCTCAACAAATTAACCCGTCCGTCATCGCTGTGGCGTTCTCGCTGGTATTTCACGGTTTTGCACGATTGCATTTTAGACGACCCGTCCAACTATATAATATCATACTTGGGTATTGCGTAGCTGTATTTTCGACGAGCCCCGATAGCGTGCATGTCTCGAACTCTGTCACGAATCGCCTATTATTGTGACGCATTGTTGACTTTTCGGCACCCATCGTCTCGTTTGGGCGCCAGGAAGCACTACGCGTTACGACTTGTTTCATTTTAATCATTTTCTAGTCACCACTAGATTTACTCACGATACACTATCGTCGCATCGATCGATAGCCGTGGTCTGCAGTGTACCTACCGATTTATTGTTCGTCAGCCGACTTTAGTTTCGCCCGAGAGGTTGTTTGCTGTTTTGTACCGGCAGCCGTATTAAAGGGTTGGCGTTGCAAACAGATTCAAACAGTTTGTGCTGCGTGACCTGACAGAGGAAATGCAGGGTAATAGGGTCGAACGGGTTTTGGTCGGTCGTTGAACAGCATCGGATTTTTCCCTTAATTAGTTAGCCGCGATTAATGTAAACAGATGGTGACGTTTTTCACGTACTTCGTCAAGGTCGCGATGGTTCACCGGGACTCCCGACTTAGTTTTCCTGCGCCGCCAAATTCACTATAATCGAATCTCGACGACCGGTTGACAAAATCCTGTGGTCTGTTTGGCCTTTGTTTGTAGACTCAAGTGTCTAGCTCGCCCCGAAGGTTTTTTTTCCGTTCCGATTCATCCAATTTACGGAATTTCGCCCTGCAGTATTGTGCGTGCTGCTTCGAGGGTAGTTAATAATCAGGCGCTACGTCTATAAGTCCGTCACCACGATCCAAAATAAATTGTTTTCGGTTTTTTTTTTTTTTTTTTAATATTTTATACATCGGTCTGTCGGTATAATAAATATCACCGGTCTGTAGGTCTCGGTGTCTGTTTGTTCACGATGTTCTTATATATATTTTTTTGTTTTACCCCTCCGACGACAATGATTTAATACCCGAGAAAAACGGCGTTTCGGTGAAATAATTTCACGGGCATTCCGCATAAAACTCAGTGGTGGCGGTTCAAAGTTTGCGCACGAGGTGAGCGTGGCATTGAAGCATGCGGGCCGGTGACAAAAACCGCAATCTTCCTCACGCTAATACATCGGTTCGGCTGATTGCTGCCACGGTCGGCGGGGGCGAAGGGACGTTTGCGGTGGCCGGAGAGAGATGGCAAAAGAGACCGGAATTGGTGCCGTGGTGGATGGGTGACTGGTGAGTGGTGGCGCGTGGACGACCCGGCCGTGTTGTTATTTACGATTCATCGTTTTGTCTTGCTCGTCTAGAACAGGCAAAGCCTCGTGAACCACCGTCACAGAGCCCTTCAACTTAGTCGGTGGTTCACGCTGACTATACCGTATAATTTCAACAATCAACAGACATAATTACTCGCGCACATCGATATAAGGTTCAAAAAAAAAAAATACCATCTCAATCGCCCATATAATATTGAATTAATGATAAATAATATATATATGTCGCAGAGATCTGCTGTTACCAGCAGTGGGTTTTTTTTTTTTTTTTTTGTTACCTATTGCAGCTATCGTGTATTTTTGTCGAACGTATGTAATTTCGTGTTTGAGAAGCCAATTAGTCACTATTTATTATAATAAAAATCTACAATAATAAGTGATCTTCGTTTTTAAAATGGATGCTCCACCCCTCCCCCTCCCTCCGGTGATTCTGCAATTCAATACGTTTTATATTATGGTGTTCTTTTTCGTAATTCGATTTCAACGTTCAATTCGAGTTCGTATACAATTATGTTACATTCATAATGTTGTCATGTATCGAAATGTATAACCTATATATTATTATAAGATATACCTGCACAACGGTACAGTTACAGTACGTTCCATAACAATATACACTCCTAACAATATAATGTTATATGTTGATGAACATCGTTCCGGAACAATAATATACACTCGAACGTTACAAATTCGTTATTCATCAATATGAAATGCATAAAATATAACGTTACAGATGCATTGCGTCGATAAAAAGAAATCATACATTACGCAACGGACTTTCACGTAATTAAAGTTTTATTTTGGTCACCAACCGTGTATTTTGTCTGAAAACGAAAAAAGTGTACACTTTTTCAAAACGTTAAGAACCCATAATGTCATAATGGTATAACTGTGTAAGTGTTATATTCTTTTGAAACATCATTAATTTATTGCGTTGAGCGAGGAAGGCATCAAAATACGTAACAGCAAAAAAAAAAAAATAAAATATACGTTACCCATTAAAATAAAACGTAACAAATCAAATGCGTTTCAGAGGAATTATACTACGCAAAGCAAGCGGTCCACAACATTTCGGGTTAAATGTCGGCCCCATCAATCGAAGACTAAAACGTGGTCTCCTCATGACGTCATAAATTAGATTATCTTCAATGAAAATTCTATTGTACATCGTTCATTGCTTGTAACACTATTTTAAATCTATTAATGTATATCGCTAATTTGTTTACCTAGTTATTTACTATATATTATGTTAATATCGTTTTTATAAATAGCTAAACATTTTGTACATTATACCTAAGTTAGATGACTTTGTCAGGAAAACTTTATAAATAATAATAATAAAAAAAAAGGAATTAATATGATACGCTAACAATCCCTGACTTAAACACATTTATGGAAATGTGTATGATATTATATAATTTTTAGGTTGTGTTATTGACTTATTTGTAGGGTGGAAGAAAACCGCCAATATTGTGGAATTCAATTTGAAACTTAAAAAAATAAATAATAAATATCTAATAAAAATATTGATATATCAATGATATACATCCACCGTTTACATTTTATTAAATAATAATAGCTTTTTTATTTTTCCCAGTTATATAATACATTGTATCTGGAAATATGTTATTCCTAAACGACTTAAATCAACACTTAAGTTTTTATCAAAGCATACCTCTATTGAATTATTCAACAAAATAGCAAATATTTTATTAGGCACCTTGAACCTTTTTAAACATTCTCGGAATAAATATAATATTTATACAGAAATGTATTGTATGTATTTTTTCGATTCAATCTATTATGGTTTACGCTAACAATATTTCGACTTGAAACTACCAATATATTCAATAATAATATTGAGCATATAAGTTATTTTTCCAAAAATGTCACGTACAGTGCTGAGCTATTAAAGCGACAAATTGATTTCCTCTCAGTTTTTAACTCTTTTGGCTATTACTGTGGAAATACAGGAGTACGCTTGGCTAAGTGGTTTATGTTATACTTGTGCAGTTACAATTTCTCTCCAATATATTTGAGTTTGATTGTTTTTTTTTATAGAATTATATTGACCCATCAAAAATAATTGTTATATAATCTGGTACTCTGTTGTCAAATTATGGAAGATCCTTTAAGAGTACACAAAAAGTGAAACGTAAATAATTTGGAAAACATGCGTGAAAATAACACCACGTGATACTTATGATGTTAGAGTGAGTTGGTAGACTTTAAATATATTAACGTCATTAACATTGTAATAAACTATTATAATTTAAATATTATGATTAATATTTTATATTAACAATATATTATATTAAGTACATATCACATTTACTTTTTGAACTCGAAATAATAAATCAAATGCGAAATATATTAAAGTACGTCACATTGTAGTATTGAACAAAGATTTTTTTTTTAACAATGGTTGTCAAAAATATTCATAAAAAATACAAAAATAAGCGCAGTAAAAACGTACTAAAATAGTATCTATTATTTTGGGAAACAAAATAATATGCATAATTATATTACTATAAAAACTATGTGTTAATTTAACATATCGCTTGGTTCCAGTAAAATAGTAACAGTGATAATTAATACTGATACATTTGTGACCCATTTACGTTTTGAGTATTTTGGGATCGAATAATGGAACATTAGTTTAAACAATTTTCAGTGCACAGCCTACAAGGATTATATTACATATAGTATACCAAACAAAAGCCAAATGGACATTTAGAACAAACAGCGTTTGTGTTAATATTTGGATAATCGCTAATCGATAATCGATAATGCTTCAGAATAATGTGATTTCAGAGCTGGTAGGAGATGACGGTGTTTGTACAAGATCAGCAAAGGACATTTGAAAATATATAACAATTTAAACTCGAAACTATTGATAATAGTATTGGTATCAACAAATACAAGTTTACGTGAATCAGTAACATTAAGTTTTATAAAGAGATATTGAGCAATATTAATAAACTCGACTGCAGAACACAAATTTTTTTCCAATGGATTAGTTGGTACCAAAAGAATGGATAAATGTATAATATTATAATATGTATTCAATAGTTAAAAAAAATAGCAATAGCAACAAAGAAAAAAAAATCAAATTAATTGGACTTTTAATTTTGTTGTTGTGTATTTAAATAAAAAAATTGATCAGTTATATCAGTTGATACGAATAAAATGAAAAAAATTACACTGGTATTAGATTTTTACAACCTCGGGACTAAAATAATATAACCGGATTAGTTTGGACCAATATATTTAATTTGTGTATCAGATCAGTTCAAAAATATAAAATTAAAAATATTTACAAAATCTGTTTGTATGTTTGCAAAATAAAATCTACCAATATCACAAAGTGGTTGAGTGCACCGAAAGTTCAAAAAACCATTGAAACAATAGTAAACTTTGGGTAAATTGTAAATGCTGCAAGCATTAATTGTGTAACATAAAAAACTACTCGCACATTATAATAAATGTATATGTTATCTCTGATACGAATACATATTGATATGAACAAATTTGTCGGATTTGTTGAATTAAACTAAGAAAGTAAAACATAAAATTTACTTATCTTAAATTGGCGTTAGTAATGTCCAAGATACGGGTAATATTTTTATTTTTTTACTGACAGAATTTTAAATAGATACGTCATTATTCTGTGATAGCACTAGATAACTTGAATATGTCTATGGTTTAAATTTATTTAAATATTCCCGAACTTCAAGCTACTGAATGTAACTGTACTTCATATTATTAAATATTCAGTAAATATTATATTGGAGACATATTATGATGATATTTTGCTTTTTATAAGAACAGCCTATTATGTCAGTATAAAAAACCGATAATATTTATACAAAAATTCGATCAAAGTACATACATCAACCATATATCAGCACCAAACTAAATATTTATCAATTGTTTACAATTAAATATTAATTTAATAAATCATAGCTTTTAGAAAAATATTTATTTGGGTTTGGTTTACAATGTAAAATAATTCATCGAAAGTTAATAAAATAATATAAATAATGGTTAAAATTCTATCAACTACTTTTTTTAAATAAATATCTTGATAAGTGGTTATACCTGAATTATAGTATTTCATGATATTATATACATGATATTATATATCTTAATATTATCAGCTGTATCGCATCATACAATACATATATTTCATTATTATGAAACTATCCTAACCGTTGGTCAGAATTTTATAATTTTCATAATTTTCTCGATACTAATTTATTGTACTAAATTTTACATTTTGTTCACAAAAAAAATCAAATTTATTAAACAAGATGTCATAAAATAAAATAATCAATATAATATACTTACAACAGAAAAAAATGTAATTTAAATATGATAGAAATCCAATGGTTTATGATTTATGGTTATATATACATATATATTAGTACATAGCATATACTATTAACAGGTAGGTAAGTGTATATAACACGCGAGAAACTATATTACTGTGTAGATTATAAGGTTTTGATTTTTAAGCGAAAAAAATACTTACAAAATCCAATAGCTAAAAAGGGAGTATGAATTTTGATTTATCGCCTATAGTTGTATATAATATTATGTATAAGTTAGGTGTATTTGTATAGGTATTCATGGTCTTTTCACTGGAAAAAGTCAAGTAAATTGCGTCACGTTTTTTTTTCCAAAAGGCAAGTGTTATACCCAGATTATACTGTTAAAAAATGACCGGAAACAAAGACGATAAATAAATGTCAAGAAAGGAAATAGATGATCATTCTATAGGAATATAGAGAGAAATATATAAATAGGTATAGGTATATATTATAATATATCAATAATGAAAAAGTGACAGTTATAAATAACAATAATTCGTAAGAAAATTTTAATTAGATATAGCTCACTGTTGGTGAAATATATTTGAGTTTTTTGTATTTCAAATTAGACACAAATTTTGGTATCTTGCATTAATAACTGCCATACGTTATCATCTACACGAATAAACAATGTACCTATGTCCTATACTGAATACCAATGAAATTAAAATAATTATTGATCATATTAATATGTATAACATTTGAAAACAATAATTTACTGAAAAAATTAAAATTATAAAATAAAAATGATTTTACATTGGCACGAATTGTGTATTTCTTCTTTATTGTGGGGGGATACTCGATGAGGTGTTTGGGGTAGGGGGCTGGTAGAAATCGATAAGGCGATTGTCAAAGAAATCATCGATTCCTGGTAAGACTGTACGAATATAAGTTGCACGTCACGTTATGAATCACATTTATCCAGAAAGAAACAGTCTTCAACGGTCGAGGGAAATATACCTACACACTATTATTTCCTTGTTATCTGATGTATAACTATTTTGGAATTAATATGATGAGAGTCTAATGCCTTTATATTTATTTATTTTTTTACTTAGAATAAAGGCATCGACATTAGTGGTCATTAGCCTGCAAAATGTAACATTGGTTAAGTTATGAGTAGTTCAGTAGCTTGGAAGTATTTATCCATAGTTACGTATATACAAGGGAGTATTTGCAATAATAGCTTATTCTAAGTTGGATAGTTTAGTGGCATAGAACAAATAAAGGTGTTGGTCTCCATAAGTGCTTCTTCGATATTTCTGGGGTGATTTAAAATGCTTCATTCATCATTGTATTTATTGGCACGGTGGAGTGTGAGTTGTTCAATTGTCAGTAGAACGTCACATCGCTCGCAGGTTGGTTATTCTTCATGGTTAAAAATATGAGAATTTGTTCGATATGTATGGCCGATTCTAGCTCGTGTGGTGACAATACCTATTTTCGGGCTGTGTTGATGAGGGGTCACCATTTCTGGATATATTTTTTTAATGTTTTTTAATAATAATTTGTTGTTGGAAATACAGTCCCACTAGGATTGCCAATTTTGTGTGGACATTTTATTTATTATTCTTGATAAATCTTTGTAACTTAATATATATACGTACATTAAACATATATAAGTCAGTGTCAAGTGCGCCATGAAGGAAAAAAGTTTGGAAACGCTAAGATAGTTAGATACCAACACAAAAAGGTAGAAAGAAACAGCGAGACAGAGAGACAGAGATAAAACAGTAATTCTCTGCATGAACAGTATATATTAAAAAGAATCTATGTCATATATTGCATATACATATAAATATGCGATAGGGTTTTACGTATTATAATAATTTAATATATACAGTGTATTGATTTCAGTCGAGTAGGTAACACGACTGAAACACGTATCTCTCTATACCTACCACATCAGTGACCTAAAAATAATTGTGGAAGGGAGGGGGAAGCAAAAAATCCCGGGAAGTAAACCGCGGCGTTGACGGTTGAAAAATCCGTAAATAGTGTATACACGCGCGGGCGCCAACCCACACACGCGCACACGTATATACACACGTAAAATGGGTGTGGTGACGACCGCTGAAGAGTTCGTGCATTCATGTATTATAGGTAGGTATAGTGTGTGTGAGAGAGGTTTTTATGTTGCGCGCGCGCCTTCGAACATTATTCATTCATCCTGTTACATATAGGTATATCCTTTTTAACATCTCACACACACACACACACTGCGGGGTTACGTTAATTCGGAACAAAGATACCGTCACCGTGTATGGAAGTAAACTGTATAATTATATAATCTGTACACACGCACGTACGCACTCATTTCCTTTTCCATTATATACAAGATACAATATCCCTTGCGAGAGCCTTAAAGGAAAATTGTTGTGTTTTTCTTTCGGTCGCTGCGCATACAACATCCGCAGGGCTTACGGATTTGTATATAAAAGGGTGTACACAATATTATGCGTTAAGTACCGAGGTATGTTAAATATGTAAATAAAAAAGAAAAATAATAATAATAATAATAATCACAATCGTGGTATGACGCCATATATTTTTACACTCATGCAATGATGTAGCAATGATTTTAAAACGGGGGGGGGGGGGTTAAACGCTCGAAGACCTCTGGCAATACCACTTCACTCGTGTCAGTATACGACGCGCAATTTGATTTAAAGGAATCGGTGGGTAAAAATTCACTGTGGGCTCTTTTTGCTTATGCCTTTACTTTTTGTTTGTTTTAAAATGATTAATACTACCTAACATGAAAATAATTATACATCTCATTAAAAAAAAAATGTGAGCATTAAGAAAAAACACTAGTCTCCCATTGTATTATACAGATACGCTTACCCCCCAGTGACGTTACGGAATATCAAGTGGACCGTCGGAAAAACAGTATACCTACGATTGATTTCAAAGAAACGTTCCAAAAAACTACGATGGTTTCAAATTAACTAAATAAACTCTCAAATTGGTTTTCTTGGGATTCCGATGAAGAGATAAATCCGTATAAGAATATTATACTATAACGCTAAGACGGTCGTATACATAATCATAACCGATGTGGTTTAAGTATGATATACAAAGCGTTTTTCAAAGAGCCTAATCACGGGGATGTGTATTACTGTACGACTGCGACGCATCGACGAATCCCCATCGAGACGTATTTTTAGTTTTGATTGGCTGTGTAATCGATATGTTTCAATTCCTATATCCGAACAATGAATGTTTTAAGGAATAAAAACGCTGAGAGGGCTTAGACTTTTTTTATTTATTAAAACCTAGGTAAATATTAAGACCGAAACCGTAAAAAACACTAAATCTGTATAAATTAATATTTAAAATTAATTTTATCAATAATTAATTATTAATACATAGGTAGTATTATATCATTTAAGACTATTGTATGCCTTTAAGGCGTTAAAAGACGTTTATAGTAGAAAACACAAAAGAAGGGTTTATTTTTAAAGAAAAATTTCATAACCTGTAAATTCCTATCCCAACTAAATTCATTATTATAGTCCATACCATTATAAGTAGTATGTATATCTCTATACTATATTATTATTTATTACATAGATTATTCTTCATATATATATATATATATATATATATATATGAAGATACATGTGAATAATATTGATGTACATATTTATTATACACTATAACTAATCAAATGAATAATACTTATAGTATTATAATATTATAGTATAATATGTTATAAATAGGATAATAATATATTATGTGTAAATCTATACATTGAAATATCAAATAATCATAATGTTAAATAGGTATATTAAAACGTTTGCAAAGATTTTAAATACTATTTAATTGTGCAGTGGTATTATGTTAACATTTATAATTTTTTATAAAAGTGTTTTTAATTTCCAAGTTTATGTATAGTGATTTGTATATCCTTAAACAACGTTCGTTTCGTTTAGAATGAGTCATATAATAATATAAACTTAAATTTCCAAGTTCAAGACCTCTGATTTTTAAACTAACTTAAGTGATCGTTTTACCATGTCGGTATTCTCACAGCAGTTAATATGCTTATGACAGCAACATTTAGTTTTTGGTTGAGACTTTTGTGAAGCTGATTGTTAGCTGTAGTGCGGGGATTGAGCTCACCTCGATTCATGTTAAAACCTAAAATAGAAGTGAAACCGTCGTTGGGTTGGACACGGTAACATTTGAGGATTTTGTGTGTGTAAAACAATATAGGTATTACAACGGTAAAGATTATAATATAATTATATTTTTCAATTTAGTGTTCATAGAAAGTGATCAATTTTATTTGGTATTAGTATAAATTTAATTAATAATATTTAATAAAACTAAATCGGCGTAATACAAAAAGGAGATTTCTGGTTGCGCTTTTTTCCTAATAATTAACCTTTAACATAGGTTATGACTTATGTTTTTAGTTTTGGACAGAGAATTTAATGAAACAATGTGATATGATGTTAAAAAACGTGTTCCAATCATCAGCATTTGGTGTTCGAAATATTTGACAGAACACGCATTACCTACTTACTATACTACCGTTTTTATCACTAAATGATGAAAGTGCGTAGGGTCAGAATTATTAGTTTAATTATTATGTAAGTTGTTAGTATATTGACTTTGGGTTTCAGGATTTTTAATTTTTTTTTATAAATAAGTACCTATTAGGTAAATATTATGAATGTGACAAATATTGAAAAATTAAAAATTATGATTATAAATATTTAAAAAAAGTTTCAATTCAAATTAACTTCATATATATCTCTAATAACTTATTACCTATAAGTGTGTAAGGTAGCTAATGACAAACCATTATTGGCACATTAAAAAAAAATAAAAAAATCTCGATCTTTAAAAGTAACAACATTTCATCGTAAAATATAGAGAATGAACTTTGATATTAAATTCAAACTAAGTTCCAAGAATTCTTACAACTATGAGTATCTATAAATTAGTTTGCATCAAATTATAAACCGAAAATCTATGTTAAAACTTGGATAAAGTTATCGTTAAAATTATAACTTTCATAATATGCAAGTACTTACTTATTAAATTATATAATACGTGAAATAATAAAATAAAATTATTTTCACTAGATAGGGTATTGCATTTATTCAGAGTTTTCATTTAAATAAAAAATATTTGTTGTATTTAAACATTTTCCTCGTCGTTGTTTATATCAATATTTGCTATTATTTTTGGTGAAACATTACTGTAGTTCGACGATCGTCACAATACTTATATTAACTTGCCAATACAATATATTAAATATATATTTTAAAGAAGGTGAATTATTTTTATTCAATATTTAAAAATTTTTTACCTACTGTACATAATAAAATAAGTTTAATGTTTGTATAGTTAATAAAATGCATTAGAAATATGCTATGTATTTTAAATGCGTAAATTTCAAAATTTTACGTCGTACCAAATCTATTTTTTACTACGGTTGAATAATATTTTTGTATAAAATATTGTACTCTTAGGTTTTAAGAAAATTAATTGATATGCATTTTGTGAAAATAAAGTAATTACAATTTATCTCCTCAAATTCTATTTGTAAAAAAAATTCTAATGTATTGCTATTGATGGTGTGCAAGGGCCGGTATCCTTGAGGGCTGCAATGGCAGCCCATTTTATGCGAATGTCAGTAGAGAAAAAAATTTAAAATTTAATTAACACAGAAGAAATCATGGATAAGTTTAAAAAAAATGCATTACTCAATAAAGAACTCTAATATTAAATTGATGTAACAATGTGTTTTAATTTATGTGCAAATTGTATTTTAATAAAATATAAATATCAGTGAATAAAATTATAATTTTTAAAATTTTTTTTAATGTGGGGAGGATAACATATTGCCTTAAACACACGAGTAATATTTGTTTTTATGTATATTATTAAATATTATAGTATAGAGAGTCGGTGTTAATAATTTTCCCGGGCTGAAAATGTTTGCTAATTCACCCCTGATGGCGTGATATTTTATTGAAATATTATGCATATTGAAATTTCTATTAATGTATGTATTTGCAGAATTAAAATGTTTACGTGATAGTAAAATGGTTTTTTTTAAATGTTTCTTTCTTTAAAAACAAAAACTCTTAGTATAAAAAAAAATTGTGAAGGTACTTTTAATTTATGTAGATATTGTACTGCAGTTACCACTATTTCAGCCAATTTTTTTAGCTGTAGAAATAAAAAATGAATTCCATTTTTTAAATTTTTTGTTAAAAAATATTATTGAAATATTTAGATGAAAAACATTTATAACGAATAAACAAACTAAAGTATCATTTTTAAATATTCAATGGAAATGCCAATTATAATTCTACCTATAGGTACTTATTTCTTTGATACTATTTAATTAATTAAAACTATTGAAGACTAAAAGACAAAATGAAATACAAATGTTTTCAAATACAAGAAAAGTTTAACTAGCATATATTCAGTATGTAGTAGTGGTTTCTATTATTACATTGAGATATTTTGATGATGTAACTTTTGATTTAATCTACGCTTTGGAATTGAAGTGGAATTTCACCATCGTAGATATCAACGCTGATTCCCTAGGAATTACCATGCAGGTTGATAATAAAAAACTAAAAGGCCAGCCGATAAATAAAAAAACATTGATGCATGCACAATGACATATGATTAGAGGTCAACAAAAATAAGGCTAGTCGACGAGAAAACGCCAGAGAATGATAGAATACCAAATTAAATGATAAAGACGTTTACAGAGAAGTATCCACTCAATAGACGTTTAATGCACGTTTGATACACGGTTCCTTTCAATAGGCCTGGTTCACACAACATTGATCAGAAAGGAATCAAACATCCTGAATAACCTAACTCCTTGAGGCTGCTCTGCATAATATTTAACACGACGAGTAAAGTTATCTATATGTTGATACTAAACAAATTCAATAATTAAATATTTAATAATTATTAGTGTATGGCTGAAAAATAATTTTATTTCAGAAGATGCATAGATCAAACAACTACGTGATAAGAATACCGTAATTTTTGAACACAGGATCGCTGTGGACGCAAGAACTATATGTGTGTTTGTAATACTGTCCGTATGAAATGCGTAAAACACAACAGCCTGAGAGAAGATAGACGATGGACTGCAGGTTACTAAAGTATTCTCTACTAGAAATGTCAAAGACTAGTTGAACGAATGGTTAGTATAGCCCGTTTAGTTCAGCTTAGCAATCAACAATAGTTACTATTTTTAGAAAAATAACAGTGGTTCAAAAACTCTATATTTTTTTCTCCAAAAAACATAGTTTTTCGATCACTGTTTTTTTCTGCAGAAGTCGATTTTAGACATGATAAGAACCATACGTGTGAACGTTCCGCGAATAACGAAAGAGTGAAAGTTGCCTAAAATCAGAGTAATGAATAATGATGTAATTTTGACAATACAAACCAATAAGTATATTTCATAGGTTAGGTCATAAGTGGACATTAAGAATGAGGGATAGTCACAGAATTTTATGTGGACGTGATTAAAAATAAAAGGATCGAAAACCGAAATGTCTAATAATCAGAAATACCACTCACAAACTGGATACGTTTGTGTGCTGAATTATAAAGTTAGGAGGCACTCCATTAATTAATAAAGTTGTTGTAAGGTATCAGTGCGGCGTATATGCAGTCATACACTGTACCCAATTCGATCTTAAGTTTATTATTCTATATACGACGTAGGCTGGGATAAAGTAATGGACAAACAGTCTTTTTTTTTTATATTATTAAACTTTAGAATTAAGCTATTTTATATTTTGAGTCAAGCTTATATACACGTTTTATTATTTTAGATACTTACGTTAAAATAAATTGAGTAGAGCGACAGTGAATAATTTATCCGTAAGCAAAGAGAAGAATATGGTGAGATGTTTTAGGTTCCATAACGGAAATAAGTTTTCGACTATTCATATGACATATAAATAACATCGTAGAAGTAGCGAGTATATGTAGCGTAGAGTGTAGACCGTATGTTTATAAAAAAAATGTGAATCTTATACAATGTTTAAAAATACGTTTCATTCAATACCTACATTTTAATACATGAGTTTGAATTCGAATAAATTGTAAGAATTTTTAGCTGTCTGTTTACTGCCCCAATTTATCTATATATGTTCAGTACGCAAATGGACACTTCCCAATGTGTAGAGAGATCTGTTTGGAATATTTCAATATTTACCTCTGTTAAATTAATTTTTATCTTATACATATTGCATACACTTAAGGTTTTAAATGAAAAAAATCATAAAAAAAAAAAACAATAGAAATAAATGATAGTGGAGCGAAAAATGTAATGGATGATTTGTCAGATGGTTTAGTAAGTTGGCTGAAAAATGTTGAAAATAGATGATGGAACGGTCCCTTGTTGAACATTATATTGTGTTTTTCTTTTATTTATAATTTATAAAGCTTGGAAAAAATAACAATAATTTAAAAATTGTAGGAAACTATTGATTTTTTGATACTTTAATTCAAAAAATAACGAAAACGGATAAATCTAAATTCCAATGCACAGTTTTAATTGTTTACTGAGTACCTATCATGTAATAGCTATATTATACACAACAAAGTATCAATACTTTAAAATGTATTTTATTTATCGTGAGAACTTAGCATATAATTTCGAAAAATGATATTTCATCTATATAGACATTTTTTACTTTAAAATGTTTTATTTGATTTTAAAATATATAATTTATTATTTATATATAATTAAATGATCATAAAAATTATTCAAATATTTTAATCTTCAATAAGTTATTAAGAAAATATAATATAATATATTAGTATTATATAGTTATAATATCATGTTAGAATTATTATTCAATTAGTGAGAATTATTATTGTATGTATTGTAAAATTAGTTTGAACACTAAAAAAATAAAATTAAAGTCTATAAGATAAATATAAAAATGTATGGACACTTTATAATTTAGAATTAGGACTATTAAACGTAATGATAAGTACTATGGTGTGCACTATACTTAATATATTAATTGTTACCCTTTACTTTTTATTTGAAAGTTATTTCTTATAATAATTTAGTATATTCAATTAGGTAGATTAGGCAATAGATTAATTGCAATATTCCAAAGATCAAAAATTAATATATTGTTATGCTTACTTTTTTAATTAACTATACAATACCTTTACTTATTATTATTATTATTGCTGTTGTAAACTTAAAAATATAGGGGGAAAGTTTTAAAATAAAAGTTGATAACAGTTTTAAACTATACTAACTTAGGTATGTTAAATTAAGTTGACAGCAAACTAGTTAACAAGAAAATGTGAAACATTTTAAATTCTTCAAAATATGACCAACACAGTGTTATGGAAAATATCGCCTGTTGGCTCTATAAATGTGCTATGAATTTTATTCGATTAGACATAAAACTTTTAACTTATTTCAATTCACTAACAATTATCTGTTCTTGACCAACAGCCAAGAAAATCAAATTTATGTTTATACTGGTATGACGATATATTTTTCCAACCCAAACTGTTTTTCTAAATTTAATACAATTTAATACAATATATAGTATGTGGTGTGTTATATACAGGAAAATGGCCTACCACATTTAATCGAAATTGATGGTACAACAAATATTTCCTCATAGTATGATCAATAATATTATTATCATTACTGTACACATATTTTGGTAGTTATTTGGTCAGTTTCCAGATAACGAATCTTATCGCTGTAGTATAAAGGTAATAATATTAATAGCTCAATTTTTAAAGTTACCGAAAAACTAATTATTAATATCCATTTTAGGTATTCCTTGGATCACCGTGGAAAATAACAACTCATAAAATATATTTTATCGTCCGTCATCATATAACCATACATAGCCACACAGGTGTAAAGTTATCGAGTGTTGAAATGTAGGTTCAGCAAAATAATAATACATATTATATTGGTAAGTTATTGTGGTTAGTGAGGGTCAATTTTAAAATGGAAGGATCGCCTATACAAGAAAGTAAAAACTTAATGATATAGAAAAACAAGTTTCCGTAGTAAAGTTTTACAGTGGAATATCAAACGATCAAATTACACGAAACTAAAATGGATTTATGCTCGTAGAATCAATAGATGCTTGTTTATTTTTCCCCAAGTGATGGATTTCGTAGTTGGGAGATGATTTTTTTGAAGAAACCGTTTGAAAATTCTTACCAGGAAAACATTAAACGACAATTTGGCTGTAATGGCATTTCATGGTTTAAAACACTAATGACGGAACGTCTATAAAGAAATTTAAATTGTACAATAAAGTTATTTAAATTTATTTTAGGTAATATTATCAATTTAATTAATTCTTAGCGTAGTCAATTTTATAGTTATTAAAATAATAACATAGAAATCAAACATCTAAAAATTTAACTAACATTGATTCTTTAAAAACTACAATATATTCAAATTTTAGCTGATAATATGAAAACAAAATAAATAAGTTTTAAAGCATTCACAATTTGTTTTATGTTAAGATATATTTTCAATTCTATGGAAAAAAGTAATTAATTACAGATTTCTTTGATTAAAGTAAAGTTTAGACCGAATGATTTTCGTGGAAAATGTATACATTAATGTCAAACTTTAGATATCCAAATTTATACTGCAAGTTATTGAAGCTTATGTTTTATAAGTAGTCATAAGAGCTTTTATAAAATTATAAATGTACAGTACAGATTTTTTGAACATTAAAATTAATTGCTTACGACCAACAAAATATTGGTTCAATAAAAGTATGAGAAAATTAAGACTGAAAATATAAAATTCAAAATTGTTTTTGGCGTAGCAAAATTGAAAGTTGCAACAGCAACAACTTAAAAAGAAAAAGAAAAATAAATCAGGAATATTTCCTGAGACACAGTCTGAGCGGAATTATGAAAAAAAGAGATGCGTATTGTCTGTATTATTATAGAGGACACACAACGCACAGCATGTGACTGTATTTCAAAACGACAATGATATATGTTTTTGAGTATCTGAACTATTTATTTATTCTATGATTTATACTATTTATAAATAAAAATAACACTGTGTTTATTGTTTTTTTAAACTTCTTTTTATTTTATTGAATGTTTTAATATGCCATGTTTTCTTTTAAAACTATACAGTTTTTATTGGCCCAATACTCGAAAAAACAGGATATCACCAATATTATTTATATAGATTTTCATTGTTTATACTCGTTTAATATTTAAAATTTTATTTAATGTATTCACCTATGTCCTATACGATACTCACAATACCCATTATCATATTTAGCAAGATGACAGATGACATTAAATCTTGTATAGCGGGTGATTCTTTTATCATTAAACACTCGTTATATTTCGTAAAAATTATTAATGTTTTTGAAAATATTATTTTACATAGTTTCAAGTTGTTAAAAAATCAACGTTTTTATTAAAAAAATTATTTTTTAAAAAACATTTTTCATCCTTATAATTCTTTAAGTTTTTTACTTTTTTGAATGACAACATAGAGTTTTAATTTCATATTCTAAAGCAGAATATTTTTCTAAGTATATTGATTCATAAAAATCGAATTTAGGACGAGTAGTTTATGAGTTATAAGTATTTAAAGTTTAGACAAGCGGAGTAGTGGACAAACATTTTGCGGGGTAACCCCGTACTACTTCACTCTGCCAATCTAAACTTTAAATACTTATAACTCATAAACTACTCGTCCTAAATTCGATTTTTAAGAATCAAAATACTTAGAAAAATATTCTGCTTTGGAATATTAAATTAAAACTCTATGTTGTCATTCAAAAAAGTAAAAAACTTAAAAAATGATAAGAATAAAAATTTTTTTTAAATACAATTTTTTAATAAAAACGTTGGTTTTTGAACAACTTGAAACTATGTAAAAAATATATTTTTGAAATAATGAGTGTTCAATGATAAATTGATAAAAGAATCACCCAGTTTTTACTTGTGACCGGTAAAAAAAAAAAATTCTTTAAGTTTGTTATTATTTTCAATTGGTTTGTTAGCTTGTTCAATATCAATATTTAATATCAAATAACACGAATTTTTATATAAATGTTGTGTCATATTTGTGCTGTCGTTCAATGTTTTGTCCTTAGCTTACTTCTTTGTAACGGGAAATATCAAATATAGGTATCTCAGTAGCTGATAAATAAAGAACAATATTTTATTATTTTATTATTTTATCAATGTATATAGCTATTTGAACCATTTTTGTAACAATATAAAATAACGAATAATGAAAATATTTCAATAATGTTCATAATACGTATAGGTACAAATTAAGTAAAAAAATATGTTTTATGTGTATCATTGTGTTATGCTATTAGTATTTATTTATGATCATTAACTTTTAATTATGTACAACTAAATTTACCCTTAATTTGCCTGCCTACTAAATATCAAACAATAATAAACATTATTATACATAATTCACAAATATAAACTTTTCGACTTTTTGAAAAGTAAATTTATCAATCTCTGTTAAATGTAAATGGACTCTTTTAATTTGCATTTTATTCATAGCCAATGTTCTAAAAGGCTAAAAATTTAAATTTAAATTAACCATTATAATAAAGAAATAATTATTTGCAATCAAAAAACTTTAATTTAAAAATATATAAATGTATCATTTATGTGTTATAATATGAAACTAGATAAATATAGAAAAAAAAACGATTTATTGTAATTCTTAACTATACATTTTATTATGACGCATATGCCATAAAATCAAAATAAATATCTATTGATTGATTGAATTAAATTGAAGATTTTGTGAAGTAGTTTAGGTATGAGAAAATTGCACAGTAATAGTATGTTAAATATAATGATTTTCACATTTTGTTAAAACTATGAACACATTTGGACCAAATGTTTAAAATAATATTGTGATATGTGGTAAGTTTATTGGACGTTGATCTTATAGATAGATTATACTATTATAGGTTATATTGATAACCAATATAGATAATTTAAACAGGTGTATTTAAAAAATTATTTTCCACCCATCATATTTAAATTAATAAATCATAACTTATTTGAAATGTAACTGAGTATTATAATTTTAAAATGCTATAAATTATGATAAATTTTGATACTAAGACACGAAGTTTAGACTCTTTTTGTTTACGCATGAAAATTTCAATATATATGTAGGTATATTATACAAATATAATGCAGACAATGTTTCCGTTTTCCGATAAATGGTATAAATTACAAGAAACTTTTAAAGCTCATATTTAATATAGCGATATTCAAGAGAAATATAATATACATTTATAGAACTTATCGCAACATCGTAATAACTTCACAAATTAACTTCATCATTATAATAATATGATTCACTAAGTATGACGGTATTTAATAAAGAACTATTAACTTAACATAAAATTAAATATTTAATTATATTATTGCAACATTATATGTTCAAAAATGATCATTATCTGATGCCTATTTTATTTCATAATATCCTGCATTAAAAATAATATTATATTTCGTACCTTAACCAATCGCATTACTTTTATTAGGTGCATGTAGGAGTAATTTATTATATTCAGCACTTTTAATATTATATTTGTCCAAGTGTAACAAAGAGTTAGCATATAATGCAACTAACATAAATAAATATATTTTTCCATTTTATTAGTAATATTGTTTACTGTACATCAAAATCTTTTGGAATTTATTCCTTGTTAGTAAACTGATAATATAAAGTTTTTTTTAATATAAAAATTATACCATACAATTATTCCAAATTCTCAATTTGGTTTTTGAACAAAACATTCCCTCCACTCACTTTAAAAAGAACAGAACCACTACCTGATCACTTTCAAGGTGTCTAAACTCCATTATCTCCTAATGTCAAATATCTCGGCATTACGCTTGATAAAAGATTAACTAAGTGCCTACACCTTAAACTAAATAGATAAACCCTCAACAGCCACCTTCACATATTTCATCCAATTTAAAAGTTAAAACTACCAATACACACCAAGTTTATTATTTATAAATCTCTCTTGCGACCAATATGAGCATATGCAATCCAAATTTGGGGCTGTGCTAAGCCGTCCAAAATTCGCACCATACAAGCATTCCGGTCCATTACCCTCCGTATAATAACGTCTGCATCTTGGTTTGTATCCAACTCTTCACTACATTCTGACCTAAAAATTGAGTCTGTTGACCAATTAGCCACCAAACATTACAGATCTTTCTATTTTAAACTACCTTTCCATACTAACCTATTAATATCGCAAATCTCATCTACTAAATCCATAAATCCCATCCAAAAGAAAATATCGCAGAGATTTGTTAATCTAAAATAAATTCACGCTGAGTTCTATCACTGGTTGGCCTCCCTCTTCATATTATTCAAAGTTATAGATTTATAATATTGTACATAAATTATCCTATTTGCTTATTACACAGGTTGTGAATATCAAAAAAAAAAAAATTAATATTTTGAAAGAAAATTTTTACACAATTACACATGAACGCAAATTGTCGTATAGGATACAGAAAAATGGTCTATTAATGGTTTTTATGAAATATTTCACAAACCACATTCATTTTATAATTTTTTACCATAAAAATAATAATTTATATTTTGTGGAACGAAGATTTATGTTTAAATTAATTTTTGTTTTTTTTGTTTTCAAATTTGATTTCAATTTGTTTTAAGAATTATACATTTTATTTTTCAAACTTAAATAATATTATCGAATATTTTGTTGCAAATACATGCGTTAAAATGCATATACGATAGCCACGGATAAGTAGATATTATATAAGGTTATTTATTACATCTTACTCTTCAGTAAGCCTTAATTATAAACACGAATCAGCAACGATTCAATAGGTAGATATTTTATAGAATGACTGATAATCTTAAACCAAAACGTGTTGAAAAAATGATCTATCTTGTTAGGAAACTGAAAATCAAGGTTTGTAGCTTAAGAAATAAAATAAATGTTATTTCTCAACAACAAATAATTTGGTGTCAAAAAATCGCCATATAAATTATAAATATACACGTACACACACATTAAGTTTATTTGTCCGATGCAGTACTACCTATAATACTATTACCATGCCGCTCAAGTGTTAACGTTAATTGGGAATATTATTGGTGGATTTGACAGTTACTAAATCAATTATAGTGAAAACCGTTGTCACGTGACGTGTGCAAACAGTACCTACATTGAATCAATAACTCACATTATATTGTATATTATATAGGTACATATAATAAGATAAATGATATATGATATATATATATAGGTACGATGCGCGATGGTTAAAAGCGCGTAGGACTGTCAACGATATGTCGCCAAATCGTCTATGTATTATTTATATTTCGTCCACAAAACAGAGAGAAAAATACGAATTTATTTTTTGCGCCCTGCCTCGTCTCTACCTATAGCCCCCGATATTTTTGTTATTACAAATCACACATTTTCCAAGACGACTTACAACGGTTCAGTTAAACCTAATCCAACCTAACACGATCGTCGGGTATGTGCAATGGTTGGGAGTCGATGTGGGGAGTGCGACACAATAAGGTCTACCATTGTGTTATACACACAGCATTAACTCACTCCACTACGTATTGCAGTATCGTTGACGGTCATCTGCACGCTACTACCACAATGGTTAATACCACGCGTACAATACACAGGTAGGTACGTATAAATAGGCATAGCGAATTACGGCAGAGACGTGAAGTTTTTGTTGTTCTGACATCAAAACGCGTGAGAGAAAAAAAGTTTCCGATCGAACTGATTAATGGTTAGAACTTTTAATCCTAGCTACTATACACGAGATAAAATTTCCTCTCAGAGTAAAAAAATAAATTAAAAATACGAACAAACGACAAGCACATAATTATAACCGATAAATGGAGTAATGAAAACTAGGATTGTTGTTTTAAGAGCAGTCTTTCTATGTATAATTAAAACAAATACGATTGATACCAGCCTGGTAGTGAGTAGGCGCTTTTTTTTTTTAGCAAGTCCGGAAGGAAATATATTATATTATACTATTATTACTACTACGACTTTGTTGATAGTAATTATATTGTTATGATTTTATGACCATAGACCATTTTTTACTGAATAGGTACGAGTTTCGTATATTCAATAATATTTTTATTTTTTATCATTATCGCTGTAGAAATTTAAAATAATCGTATTTTTAGATTCTGAGCTGAGCGAGGAATGTATTGGCTTTACAATGATGTTTATTTATTTTTATTTTTTATTCTGTAAACACTTTTTCTCCCTCTAAACTTTCTCAAAAGTATCAAGTGTAGCATCTTTTCTGAAAGGTTATGTTCTTGAGCTAGTACTTTAAAGAGGTAATTTTTCGATTTTCGAAACACTACTCGAAACAAAAGTGGTTAAAGGAGAAAAAACGTACGATTTCACGATTTCACGATTTTATAATATTAAATAATTACGGACGACATTTTCTATCAGAAATATTGCTTCAAATGAAAAATGACAAGAAATCTTTTTTTTTGTATTTTGGATTTTGTTCCTTACGGTTTAAAGTTAGGACAATTTTGGGAGATTTTTGTTGTGATTCGGTTAAAAACATTCGTAAAAACTTGAAATTTGGGTTGTTTACTTATATTAGTCTTACCGAGACAGGGTCAAATTTTCAAAACATTTGTGTGACTTTTTCCTTTTTTAAATCTAAGATTTGAACATTTTTAATAATCTATAATATATCCTAGATAGATAAACCGTCTCCGCTCAGAATCGTTTTTCGTATACAATGATATAATATCATTGGATTCAAATTGAATTCCATTCATAACAGTAACTCACTTATAACATACTATACGGCAGAGCAAAATCCACGACCTACCTACTTTTTTAATATATTTTTAATAAGATTTAGAATTATAAAAGTTATGATAAGAAGTGCTAACCATCAAATTGTATCTATTTAAAAGAAAAATGCTCAGGGAAGAGAATATACGTACCATAAAAAGAACTTGAGAATTTTAAATAAGGTGTAATATGGAATTTCATCAGTTGTATAAGATACCAGGTTAACCAGGTTAACCACTGAGATTTATAATAATTACGTACGATAGGAACGTTGGGAGATAAAAGGAAATAATAAAACAGATTATTAACTGGAAAGTGGAAACCTATTGGGAAGACCAAAAAAAAAACTCATGAAGGTTTTTGTGGTGGCTTCCAGTCTCTAAAATACAGGACAGAGAATCGGTAGCTCAGGATATAAAAAGATGGCCTCTATGCCTTTTGAAAACCGAAGGAGAATAAGAATCATTTAAAATGAAAAAATTCTCAAGCAATTTCCTCGTAGAATATTTCAATGTTTAAAAAGTATAATTAAACATTGCAGGTACTTAAACGTAATTTAATATAATATCAAGAGTAATTTAGTTTTTAAAACTAGATACAGATAAAAATAAAAATGAATAATTTAATGTAATTTAATAATAATTAAAAAACTACAAATATATAGATAGTTAAAAAATGTTGCATAATTTACTAAAGTTATCTTCTCATTTCTCATAATGTAATATACACGTTCCACGAATTAAATATTATCAGTACGCATAGGACTTAAAAACATAAACCATATATATATATATATATATATATACATATATACATATCCATACATAATAATATGTAGTTACATAATATTTTTATGATTTATATATTATATTATAATATATTCTATATACATGAAAATTATTGTTTATTTGTTTGGTAATCCTCTATAGATTCAAAAACTGTTGGAGAGTATTCAAAAAATGTTAAATAAATAGATTTTTTGAAATTTCGAAGGTGTATCTATCTTTTTAACCCTTATTATAGGTTGCTATTGAGTAACTCAAGCATGGATTTATTTTTGGCTCACATAAATCGAATTTTTGTACATTTAAATGATTGCCATTAGTTACATTATATTATATTATGAATATTTCAACTAAAAGTAAAAAGAAAACAACACAACGATATATGGTTGATAAGCAACGGCGGGAAATAGAGCTAAAAAAATAAAAATAAAAAAAATACAACTTTTAATCTAATGTTTTAATTTCAAACCAACGCTGACGCCTAACAAAATGTATTAATTATTTTAATGCATTTTATTTCACAACTTTACTGTATTATTTCGCAATATTTTGTGGAGTCTAAATACTTTCCGTTGTTCTCAGAGATAAATATTTTTAGTTGACAAGACGTTTAGGGCAGTGGCGTCCCTAGACCCTTTCATAGGGGGGGGGGCGAACTTCATATCACCTATATATTTATATGATAATACACCAATTACTAGGTTTTTTACCTTTTAATTAATTTTAAGAAAGAAAATAGAGGTCATGGAGGGGGCGACTGCCCATTCGCCCCCCCCCCCTGAGGACGCCCCTGGTTTAGGGAGTTTTGATATTGAATACTAAAGCCTCGGGAATGTTAAATAATAATAAAAAATAATAATATATATTTATATATATAGACACCTGTATAAAATCTTAAAATTATTTATAGATTAAAGTATAGCGTAGTATAGCACAAGATTTTGTGGGAAATGTGTTACATTTTTGCTTATATCGTTTTAATATTCAACTATCCAATACGAATCAATAACTATTATTTAAAGTTTAAACCCATCATCAACTAAAATTCAGTTTTGTATTATAGGAAATAATAAAATATTTATAATTGGATATTCTCAGAATTCATTTTTAAATAAGCTATAATTTTTATACTTAAATCGGTGTTTTTTTTTTTTTTTTTTGCAACATCCAAATACTGTTTTGGTTTATTATTTATAGGTTTTTGTATTTCACAACATACAAATCGCTTACATAACTAACAAAAAGAGTACTTGGATGTTGCAAAAAAAAAAAAATAGCGATTTAAGTATAAAAATTATAGTTTATTAAAAACGAATTCCAAGAATATTCACTTTTAAACATTTTAATATTTCCTATAATACAATAATGAATATTAGTTGATTATGGGCTTAAACTTTAAATAGTTTCTAATTGTACAATACATAATTATAATTTTTTCCTGCATATATTGAATTTATTGCTTATTATATTTGCATATTCCCCTCACAACTCATATTCTACTAGTTTATTTGTTATATTTCATATGGTGAGTAAACAATTCAAATATACATAAATATACTAATGAGTAACATACAGACACAAATCGTATTTTAATCATTTTTGCACGCTAATTGGTTATATCTAGAATGAGTAATTCGATGATAATTACTGGGTAATTGATAAGCTTAAATTTAAGTGCTTATTGTAATCTGAATATCTGATGTAGACAATTTTCAATAAATACGTAAATGTCCTTGAATGTAGTAAAACAATATTTAAATTATGAAATTAAAGGGCAAATATACGGTTATTTCCTTTAGTTCGTTTGATTGATAACGGAATACCCTTTACTTCGTAATAATACTTAACAAATCTTTTCTATGCAAATATACAATGCAGATAAATGTACTTATGCAACATACAATTTTTACTTATACTGCAGTTCTATACATATATGGTGTGTGATTTTTAACAGAAAGCGCTCAATATTTTAAAAATATTTTTATTTTTTATTTTTTTTGTTGTTTTAAATATGTACATTTCTAACAGTTTTTATTGTCCGTGTATTTTTCACTCTGATGTCGGTTGGTGAATCGACGAACAACTTTTGATTTTAAATATCAACTTATACATGGTATATTTTAGACGTTCAACAATATATTTTTTTACTTACTATGGTTACTGGTACTATGGTAATTTTTTTTACCAATAAGTATCGAATATTGAATAAATGTTTTTTATTATTTATTATTTAAATTGAATTGATCGGTGTTGTGGAAACCGATCAAAACTTAAAATATATTTATATTATGTATATTATTTATGATGTATATTAATTTATGATGCAGAGATATTTTCTAAAATAATTTATATCAGACTATAACCACGGTTTATATAATAACTGCTTAATTGCAAAGCTTATAAAATGTTTGATGTACGCAATACGGATCGCCTATCACAATATTTTTGGTTTTAATGCAAATAACCATTAAATACTAATTTATGTTACATATTATTAATAAAAACAGTATTTGTGGATATACCGTGTGTTCACTAATTTAGGGAACACTGAATTTCTCGACTGGATTACGTTGGAATAAATCGAATTTTTTTTTACAAGCTAGTGGTATATAAATACACATTTTCAGATAAATTTCAAATTTTTAACCCTCTCGGTACGCGCGTGTGCAATGTAACTTATTTTTTTTTAATAGCAACCGGTGTTTTGATGCCAAATTCGGATAAACTGAATGTTTTAAGTCATTTTGACCAATTAACTATGGCTCTAAAACCAAAATTAACTGAATGAGAGCTATTCAAATTTTAATAAATAATACATTTTTACAATTCATTATAAAATGCATAAAATTATTGGTTATTTTTTGAATATTTTTACGTATCAATTTTAATTAAATAATTTTATATCCATATTACGTTAATCTTATTTATAACACTAACACTTTTTGAAAACCAAAAAATACATAAAAATATTCAAAAAGTATAACCAATAATAAATTATTATAAATTATTTTATGCATTTTATAATAAATTGTAAAAATGTATAATTTATTAAAATTTGAATGGCTCTTATTCAGTCAATTTTGGTTTAAGAGCCATGGTTAACTGGTCAAAAAGACTTTAAAAAAATCAGTCTATCTGAATTTGATATCAAAAAATACCGGTTGCTATTAAAAAAAATCGATTTATTCCAACATAATCCGGTCGAGAAATTTAGTGTTCCCTAAATTGGTGAACACACGGTATATACTTCAAACCTATGTATATATATTAATGTAAACAATTAAGAAGCATCAAATGTTGATTCAATATAATTGGCACGAATTTCGGAAAATCGTGATCATAAATTGACATTAACTCAGTTAAGTTGACCATTTTAATTTGATTGACCAAATAAAAATAAATAATTTTCATGCATTTTTATATACGTTTTAATAATAAAAAATACAGATATACAGTTGGATGTGGTTATAACTGACCAGTGAACAAGTACATAAACCTATACCTACATTGAAGATTTTAGTACCTAGTTAACTTAGTTACTTTAAATACGTAGTCTTATACAAATGATTTGAACATTATAAACTCAAATTTTATAAAATAACTTTCAAAACAATTGTTTTAACATCATGTCATCATTTATAATATATTGTATTCTAAAATTGTCTGTGAAATATTAACACTATTTTTAATTATATTTATTCTGTACTAACTACTATTAGTTTGGACAGTTATAATTGATAGGCGATATTTTTATTTTTATTTTTTTTATTAAGAACTTTCAGTATACGCAATATATTCTTATACCATCATAAGTTTATTACAATAATCATATAATTATATCTACATAAGCTTCCGATATTATATTTTCGGATTACTGACATTTTACACGAAATCTATGTGGGTTTTAAATACATTTTAATACCTATAATAATATATTATATCGTGGCTTGGTGAGGCGCGGTCGTAACCTAACCGTCAATCTGCGGAAACGCACTGAGCGTACGTACCGGCCGCAGTTGCTAGCTCCCGGATGGGTGACCACCCGGGATTTTTAGCAACATATCCTTGCCACACATACCTACACAAACACGTGTTACAACCCTACCCACTTATAAACTTACAAACAAACATACAAAAATAACCCCTACCGTACCACCCCACACCCAATGGCCTATGTTGCCGAGGGTTCTCCTTACAAAAAAAAAAAAATATATATATATATATATTATATCGATTTCAATTGTAGTCAATCAATTGCATTCATTGTGAATACAACAAAATTGTATGACACAGTGAACAGTAAGCAGTGAATGGTATAAAATAACTAACAAGTAGGTATATTATTGATTTTTAGCAAAATTAAAGTTGAGGGAATTTTTTATTGTTTATTCTTTTATATCTACCAAGTGCAGAATACCTAACAGCATGCACCCATTGTGTTCATTTGTCATGGTATTTGCTGACAAGGGTTACCGAAACCATTGTTGATTTTACCGCATTATTTTTATTCCAAGCTCCTGCAGCACTTCAGCAGCTATTATTATTTGTAATAGTTGGTATGGTACCTGGTATATTGTTTAGTTTTCATTAAACTAATTAAACATTTTACAATTATATTTTAAAGTGAGCAACTTTACACACACATTATTTATCAAGTGCTGTTTAGACGCGTGTTCCTGTAAAGCTTTGTCAATAAGAAACATTTAAACATTAATTAATGGCTAAACATTTTAAATTGTAAATTAAAGACTCTTTATAAGTCTTTTTTTGGAAAACCAGAAAATTAGCATGCTCTTAAAGCGTGTTTTCACTTGCCTGCATTTTCATTGAGTTTAATTTTAAAGTTTCTACTGGCATTTGGTATTTACTATTAAGTAAGACAATTTAAACTCTGTAGAATAATTAATATCAACAATCTTACCTATTTACAGTAAACATTATAATTATATTATGGTTAAAAAGTTAGTAATAATTTTAGATTTTCAGTGCAACGTTGAAATATTTAGTATTATTTTTTCTTTAAAAATTGTTCGTTATAGAGCGATCAAAAAGTTAATTCTTTATCTATCAATAGAATAATATCAGCAGTGAGTAACTATTTTTATTTTATTTTTTTTACATCCCTCCAGAAATTTGTAAGCGAAAAAAATAGGAATTCTTATAAGACATTATAGAACACTTATACCATTATATATATATTGACCATCAAAACTTCAAATTGAAACTTAAAGTTTCTAAATTGGTTGTAGTTGTTATTTTAAAATTAAAATTGATTCTACATAGTAAAGTTTATGATTATATTCTGAATAGAGCAAGTTGGTATATTAATTAATTTACTAAACTATTTAGTTTGAAATATTGAAATGACTTGACTTAAGGTTTATATATAGGTGTAATAACGTTATAATAGCTTTCAAAGTTAGTTAGAAAAAAAAACTTTCGTATGATAATAATTGAAATAAAAGCTGTACATATTTATTTTCTTATACAGAGTGATCATCAAAAGTGCTCAGTTCTCACCATATATTATTATCCTTTAATAATCAATCTATTCAAAATCTAATTAAGTTTTGCAACTTTTAAATATATTTGAAGGCTATATTTTAATATTCTTGCATTTTATTTTTTTTTTTTACTACTTAGTGCCCTATGGTGATAAAAATTTTTGATTTTGTTTTTTTTTTAAACATCTCACCTTTCAATTATTTAGTTATTTTTTTTTTTAATGTTTATGTACTTAATTCAAAATTAAAATGTGTTATTTTGTCATATATAAAAAAGTAAATGATAAGGATTAAAATATAGTCATTAAGAATGATTTTACAAAAATATAATTTTGATGTAATATTGGATCTATTTTTTATTATATTTAGACCATTTTTTTTTTTTTTTTTTTATTAAAAATATATTACAATCTGTTTACACATAAAACAATAAGTAACAATGATGAGTGATTTAAAGAAGACATGTCACACATGAAGAGGGGACTGTCCAGTGACAGAACCTCAGAAAATTTGAGTTCGGGCTTTGAAATTTATTTATTATTTTTAAGACCATTTTTATAAACCATTAATGCTGATAGATTAATATTAATCTATACAACTTTTAAATCACCATAGCCCTCACCCATCATATCTCTCAAACCTATTATCACAGATTTGTTATTTAATATCAACACAAAATTAAATAATTCAAAAACAACTAATTTGAAATTTTAATTTTGATACTTGAAAATCTCAGTAAAAAATATTCACGAGCAGTATTTATCATTTGAAAAACAAAAATTTGTATAACTTTAAAAATTATACGATCTTTAAGCATTTTAAAAATTCCAAAAATCAGATTGTACATAACTGCGTTATTAAAGAGAAATAGGATGAGCATGCTTTAGGAATCACTGTGTATATTATCCTATATTTCAAATAATACACTCGTACTAATTCAATTAGCTCGCGTGTTAATCGATAAATATAGTAGGTCAATAAGTATAAGTATAATATGAGAATAATATCAAAGCATTTATAACTTATAGATATCAATTGATTTTATAATGTCACATAAATTATACAGTTGTCGAATAGTCTAATATTAGGTCATAGACATTTTAAATCACTAGGTAGAGAAATGGAGACATAATAATAATTTTATGTAGTATGATCTGTTTACGAATTCCAAATTAAAACCTAGAGAAGATAATAGGCGTTACTAAAATGTAAGGCCTTTTATAAATAACTAAAATAAAAAATTTTAATTGCAACGACTCTTTAAAATTGTCAACATTTCTAATTTATACACGTTTACTCTTCATACATAAATAATAAGTAAAAGAAAGTAATGTTTATAACCACTAACAAATATGGTTTGCAATATAAATCATTTCACTCCTTTATTACTTATGCAATTCTGAATTGAGTAGAGATAATTTTGTGAAAGAGAGAAGAATTATAATTAATTTCATTATCTTATATAATTAGATAACGGGAGAAATAATGGGGTAGTTATTATTAAGGTAAAACGTTGATAGATTTACAACAAACTTTAAAATTGAAAATAATAATATCCTTAAAATAGTATAAACTTTTCAAATAAATTTAGTTTTCAGTTATTTTTTTTTATAAAATATCTACTTCAATTAATCAACCCTTGATAGTATCTTATTATTTTTAACAGTCTAAAACTATTCGTGGTTTAATATTGTTGGGTAATTATATATTAATGTATAAAAAAAGTATACAATTTTAACCGTCATCGTATTTATAATATATGTATACAAGTATATATATATATATAATATAACTTGTACTAGTTGACTGATTCATAATCTCCAAGCTGCAGGAACGCTGAAGTTATGTATTTAGCAATGATGTGTGAATAGGGAGTTGATTAAAATAAAAACAAATCATCCAGTATGATGAGAAATAATTTATTCCATAATTGATAAGCATTTTTAAATTTTGAGTGTAAAATATTTTAAATCTTTATTCACACCAACAATATTATTTTATTACCTAAACTAACATACACCATTAAGAAGGTCTCTCGAAGCTTAAAATTAGGTGTAGTATATTATAATATTCATCTATACTAGAATAGTTTATAATATTTCGTAACAATTTTCTTTAGTTTTAAAACGATTATCTCGTAAACACTTTAATACGGACAATATAGTAATTTTAAAATAATATTGCATATTATGTTTGTGCATATTATCATACATAGGTTTAATATTTTTTAAGTACCTTTAAAAAATAATATTTGTTGTGTAGATTTATTAGACTTTTCCAACCTTAATTATAAATGATAAACTACATATTATTTAGTAATAAATTTTCATTTCTGAAATTTACTAAACATTGAAGATAAAAACTTCATAATTTATAGAGATTGAGAACAATTTTTAGGTTAAAAATGAATATTATATGTATAGTATCGTTTAAAAAGTATAATATATTATATTTTGTATATATTATAATTATATGAAATAATGTACAATGCACACTTCTATATTTGTTAAAGTTTATTTTTTTAGAATTTTAGTTACGGAGTAAGGTAATGCAATGTGAAATAAATGGCTTAAAATTTTTTTAAAAGCGAGTGAAACATCTGCTTCTAAGTAAATTTACTTGTTAAAAAAATAACGGTGTTTCAATTCAACCATACAGTAAACTTTTCGCATGTGCTAAAAAGTTTGTTGGCACAATCTGTATTATTATTTTATATTATTTTTATTTTTGTATTTTTTAAACAAAATTGTTCGTTTTGTTATGTTTCAACTACGTTTCACCCGCCTGACGGTTTTTAATTAATTCTCACTATTACCCCTACCACTTTAGCCTACTGCCCACACAATGTTTGGCAGCCAGTGCGAGTCAAGCTCCTCCCAAAATTTTCTGTTATTGTTATTTTCCTTTACCACTATTCCTCCTAACTACAATTTAACCACATTTTTAAATAATAAGTTTAAATTTTTAGGGTTTTTCCCCATGTATGTTCTCACTTATGTACCTTTTATTTATTCTTCTAAGTATACATACATACAAAATACAAGCATACGGAAAAAGATAAATAAAAGAGATAATAATAAAATAACTTGTTTGTATTCCATAGGTAGTTATAGGAACCTTTATAGGAAATCATTTTTAACTTTTATTTTGACAAAATAATATACAATACTGGGTATCAGCTGTAGTAGTTGAAAAAACAATATAGGTAAATTGACAATTCATAAATAAAAATTATTTCCTATTTTAGATAAGTTGATAAAAAAAGCTAGTATATCATATTAAGTATAAATATTGAAGATAATAAAGTCTGATATAAGTGTATAACAATCATCATCTACTTGAATTTAAATTTTAAAAACTAGATAAAATTGCTTATTAAATATTTGTAAATAGTTTAAAACTCGTCGTACGGTATGCATTAGTTATTAAAAAAGAGTATCTACCTATTGGTGTAATATACTAATATGTCTCTGACTATAAATGTTTATAAACGAATCTATTCAAATGAAATAACGTAATAAATAATGAATATTTAGAATTGTTGAAAAAGTACGTTCACAAAAACTACAACATGCTTAAGTTCTATAAAATTACGGGTACCTTTTTTTGAACACAATACCATTAGTATTACCTACCCAACTATACATCATGTCGGAAAATATAAAAATAATTTTAGTAGATCGTTATAAACCGTATAAAGCTTGTTGAACTATTCAAAAAGAACTGCTGAAGACATGTAAGTGCATCGTTAGTTGAAAAAAATAAAATGTAGTTATTTCAATAGGATTTTCTCTTACGTCACATTTCATCCATTGTCATTGCCAGTGTATCCGATATGATTTAGAATTGAATTCAAAATCAAGTATGTGTATATATTACAATATTTTAAATCCAACAGTTTTATGTATAAATTAAATGCTACATGGCATATAAATATGAAAAAGTATTCATTTTTCCAACAAAAAAAGTTATACCTACAATCTTTATACAACTTATATTATAGGTACATTATTTGTCAGGTAATTTTCAAATATGTATGTAAGTGAACCGTTTTAAAAATACCTATAATTTTATTAATACTAGTTTTGAGGTTTTTATAATATTTATGAAAAATATTTAATAATATTTTTATCGATTTTCTTTATAACAAGTATTATAATATATAGATATTGTGTATTGGTCGTCTCTGAAAATGATAAAAAATAATATGATATAATTTATTATTTATAAAATGGAATTTAAATATAAAATATAATTGACTGTAGTATCATTTATAATGTTATTATTATTTTATAAGTTATGCAGTATTGTACATGGATATTATAAATAGTGTACAATATATATATATATATATATATATATATATAGGTATACATATTGAATAAAAGAGGAGTATTGAGCTTTAAAATTCCGTGGGAAATATTATAATATTAAAATAATGAAATATTTGTGAGTTTTTTCTTTGCGACTGAACTCCGTTAAGAATACGCGTACATATTATGATTATTATTATAATTTTATTATAATACAGTGACGTTTCGAGAAATTTCCAAGCAATATAATATCGGCGGTGGTAGCAAAATTCAAATTGTTGGCAACGTTTTCCAGTTTCGCCGCCGCAATGTTATTATGTGTACCCGAGCGAAAACACAGTTCGGTGTGTGTCGTACAAAGCACAAAGTCGGTGTCTGCACGGAGACGCCACAATTATATGGCGGAAGGGTGTCGTGGTGTTGTGGTGAAGGTCGCGGGAGACGCGTCTCCGGAGTCCGGAGATACACTGATGCGTTTATCGGAATGGAATTATTATTATATGACCTTCGGAGACAGAAACCGTGTCAAATTCTTTTGGCACCCGAGAAAAACCATCGTACCTATACAGTTTTGAGCATACAATATAGTATAGAATAATAATAGTATATTATATTATTATATTGGTCGGGTTCGAGTTACGCGTGCCTATTAATAATGGCGTCGTTAATACCACAAAACCATAATATTATTATTATTGTCATTATTATGGCGTTTATAATACTATATATTATTATTATTATTATATTCAATCGCGGGAGCTCCGGAGCTTTCTCTGCCTACCTCCCCCGGGAGACTCGCAGACGATGAGATTACCCATAGGTAGGTAGGTAGGTACGCGGTATAATAATATATATTATATTATTTTATATCGAAATTTTTCAATTTTCATATACCTATACAATGTATAGTAGGTACACAATATATTATAGTCAGCGTCTGTGCACGCACGTTTGACGTATATTTTATCTTGTCATTATTATTTTATGTACGTCGGGATACCTACTCCTTTGAAATGAGTAATTTCGCCGTTTTTACCTTTCGTTCGCATGTGAGTGTCATGGAGAAGAATATTATAATAATATACAATATAATATGTAAATCAAAGTGACGTTTCGGAATCGTGATGTCTGTGCATGTCGTGTTCGATAATATACACATTATACATAGTAATTTTTGCGTATGTGTAATGTGCGTGTGTGAGTGTATGTGTACATATTATATATGTCATTGTAAGCCGACGTTCGTGTGTGTGTGTGTGTGTGTGTGGCTTGGAGGGTTTATTGATCGAGGCCAGGCCACGCGAGCTTTACTGGCGCTGCTGCCGGGGAGGGCGAAAGGGGAAGGTCGGGTAGATGAGGCACGGTGATGTAGTGGAGGGGGGGTTCACCGTAAGATAAACCGGGGGGGGTGACGGGATGGGGGTGGTGGTGGCGAAAGTTTCGGCGTCGTCGGCAGCCCCGCGAGAAGGGAGCGCGTTGGAGACGATGACGACGACGACGACGATGACGAAGGGGACTACGAGACGACGACGCGGACAGAAAGGAGTAAAAACCGACTAAAGGTTAATTGCAGGGAGGGACGTACGTGACGGTTGTATCGCGATATTATATTATTATTATTATTGTAGGTGTTCACCGTATAGGCATATAACTGTATCATATTTACAGTGGTTGCCGGACTGCACGGAGAATATTGACCTTAACCGACTCCGTGGCAGACTGCACCGACGTTGCACCGGACGTTGCACTTGTTATTCCGTGTTTCTCGTCTATGATAGACTACGATCGTCATCGTGGTCCCAAATCGGAGTTATTAAATAAAATAGGTGCCAAAGAGATTTGATGCACAACGAGTGCTTAAGTTAATGCTACAATGTCGGATCTCTCGCGCTCGTCAAAAATGTCACCCCCCGTCGCCGACCAGATCGCCGTGTATCTCTGACTCATTGCCACTGTGTACTTATACGGCTTATCCTTGTGCCGATGGTACAACCTGGTTCCGTATGGTTGCAGAGTGATATTATGAAATCCGTGTTAATGACCGCGGTGCAATAAATTGTGATGATGACGATAATATTATGTGAATAGGTCCCGATTAAAGTCATACACCTACGATATTATTATAATATTATATGATGTTACATCAGTTGTTCCGCAACAGTTCCTGTTTCGTCAAGGATATGCGAGTGGGCAGATATATGCATATGTAGATTATACATTATTATATTCCGTGTTATTTCAGAATTTACGATCGGCGGTCTAACCCCGTACGGATTACGTTTCATAGGTTGTCGTCTCAACACCTATTTAATACGCCATAAGAATATTATGTAGGCAATTTGACTATATTATTATTGATGCGCACAATACGTTGTTGCTGTGCGAGGTCGATGCAACCGCAATAACGGACGACCGTCATTTAAAGCATATTAATATATTATACAGCAGCAGAAACTATACATCATACATGTATATAAAATAATGTTACAATGCACCATGGTCAAATACCATGATAGAATATTTCGTTTTTACTGTCGTGACGTAGGTATTATAACAATTATCACAGCCATCTATTGGAAACGAAAATATCATAACATTTACCTATAAGACGTCATAGCCAAGAAAAACGTGTTCCGCGTTGTCTGTTTATCGGTATTGTTATGGACTTATGGTTAGTCACATTTATTCAACACGCTCGTCGAAAACATCATACCGCACCGACCGTACTGCTCATATTAAAATAAAATAGATAATATACAATTGGTACATAGATGTGTAGATAATCGTATCTAACATTTGAGCGAGTCGATTGGTTTTATGTGAATTATATTAATGAATAACAATTGTTTAAATAGGTATACAAAAATGTGGTTAATAACAGTACTAGGACTAGTGTTCAAACATAATTTTAGAAATTTGTATGTTTTTAGATGCCAGAGAACAAAATCGAGACTTTACACGTCATCGAACTGCAATGATTTTTGAAACACTTAAATATGTATACAAATACCAAGGTAATGGCAATGCAAAATTATGTCTTTGTAATAGTTTATTCTATTATTGTATCCCACGCGAATATGATAACATTATATTATTTAATTTGGTCGTTCAAAGTACAATTAATTTTTTTTAAACATTTCTTACTTAAATGACGAAAAATAATCAGACACACTACTTTAACGTTTTGAGATATTAACGTTATTTGTGAAAATTAAAATACCTCCTTTCTAAACGATACTATACGCTTACACAAGATTATAGCACAAACAAATCGCTAGATGCTTATAACTTATAAGTTATAAGTATGACTATGAAGTATATTTGTTTCGTAAAATGGAACTCAATATATAATTTCACAAAGTTTATCGTTTGAAGCGATTAACGAATTAAAGCGGTCACGAGCAGAATTTATTAATGAGACTTTCTCGTATTCAAGAATATTTTCTGTAACTCGTTATTTTAAATTCCACAAACATTTAGGTATAAAATTTTTTTGTTTTTCACAGAAAACAAGTCAAACAAATATTTTACGTTGCCATCAATGATGCATTTTTATAATTTTACACGTATATCTACTGTGTAACGTTGATTCTGTTAAAATTTTTGCGCCAACTTAATATTTGTCGACAACGTAGAAAAAATTATATATTTTTAAATGTACTAAAAACTATATTCCAATAAGTAGTTAAGTCATATTATACTTTCTGAGAACATATAAATACTTACAAGGATGAGACTTTTATAATTTGAACTGTTATTGTTTCAAAGTATTCTTACCTGAAACAGAAAATTAAATCACAATATAGTATGTAATGTGTTATAGCATTATTATTTTCAGTAAAAAAAAACAAAAAAAAAAAAAAAAAAATTAGAAAGAAAGACGAAAAATAGCTGCACGCCATCAGCTACCATCAGACAAATAATATTGATAGGTATATTATTAATATATGGAGACACGGCAGCGGTGGTGACCCTTTATCGTCGTAATAACCCCATCGAATAATCATGATAATAATATGTCCTTGTGGTCTCACGTAGCGACTGTATTATGCGTTATTTTATCATTTAAAAAACTTGGTCAAGAGGTTACCGGCGCGCCTGCGCATAATATATTCAATCGGATAAGTCTCCTCGCGTATTCGCGTATTCGCGTATATAATAATATATCACGCGTACAATTCGTACGTATGTAATATCATAATGACAATATAATATATGTATTATGTATGTATGATTATTTTTAAATTGTATGCGTACCCTCGACCACATGCGGACCCCGTTGGCCTTACAGCGAAAATAATAAATTATATATGTCGTGTAGTTACTAAATAAAAGTATTAACTGAATTTCGGTTCGAAAATTGGCGGCTGTAATGGATTGGATGATATTGGCTATGGATTGAGGGTGATTAATCAGTATTTCGGTTAGTGATTCGGGCAAGTTTTGGCTTGTTCAGATATCGTGGTATGTTTGGCATTCAGAGTGAGAATGTGGCTGATGGTGACTTGGACACATTGGAGATTCTTTCTTGGCCATTAGGAAACCGTTAGAGATTTGCGTGTGACCGATTCTGAGTCTAGTTAATATGACTTCGAATTTTCTGTGGATCTCGGTGGGGAATGTCCAATATTGTCTGCTGTATTATTTTTAATACGATTTAATTATGTGTAGTAAGATGTCCACTTCTGACGCCATCCAAGTTGACATTTATTCGTTATAAGCGTTCGTATGTCACTGAATGGAATGATTTGTATGCACAATGATAATGGACAGGTGATTATAGTTTTGGCTGCGAGGAATTCATAAGAGTTTAATTTTGAACTTATTATGGTACTGTAGGGTGTAGATTTTATTCTGAATATGTAGGTCAATATCTGATGAGTTATATGTGTTTTTTATATTTTTGATAGCGCTGAGGGAGTGAGTGAAGATAATTGTGTCTTGTAAAAAATATAATATTAATATATACCTATTGCTAGTGTATTTCTGTAGTTTTTCGCACGTCGTCGAAATCTTTGAGTGGAATTTCGTCGTAATAATACATTTTCCGTTGACTTGACACACTCACGATATTACGGTGTAATGTAACCAGCCACCCGATGACCCATTACGCTGTCCTCTCGGGATTAATATAGCAACACCATCGCGTACCAGTATTATTATATACGCGCAATATAGATGCAATGCGGCTCTAGTCGGTCGAACCCTACCCACTAATCAAAACGAAAAGTGTAAATTGTTTCCAACGGGTAGGTACCCGAAGCTGGCATTTCAACTTAAACGATAATTTAATCACGCACCCGCCCGATTACGTTATTATTAATTATTATAGAATACTACGGTGGCTACAGTGGATTGTTATAATGTTATAGTATTATTATTATTATTATTATTAATTATTATTATTATTATTCCGTATTTGATCCATTTCTCTCTTTTGCCCCGTTGGCACAATCTCAGGTGAATTTTTTCGGACATCGTGATGTCCCTACATAGTTTATCGTCATAATATATTTTATACATTTTATTTTATATCATACACGCACATACATAATTATTATGCTCATAAAATGTGGCAAGTTTATATGATATCGGAGCTACATTGCTATACTTGCATAATATTCGACGTGATTACGCCATAAACACGAACGTTTGAATACAGTCGGTACTAAAATATATGTTTCAATAAAATCTAACGAAATGCAAATAAAATTCGCTGTCGTGACAAAAACTATCACGCATGAAGAATAATTTGAAACATTAATATAGGAAATCAAATAATAGTTACTTTAGGTTATGTATGTATGACCAATATTTATTTTCCCTGACAATTCAAGATAAGTACTACAATGCTATTGAACATTTTAGCATTTTCATAACATTTACTAATATTTGGTTATGTCCAACGTCTATACTGTAGCTTTTATAATCTGCACACGAATATCAGATAAATATTACATTTTTGATCGAAGTGGATGAGATACAATATACATTATTTTTTAAGTAGAATTTATGTATTTTTTTACTAAACCGCTTTTTGTAGTAAGGTACCTTATGTATGTATGTATTTTAAAAAGTGCATGATTTTAATAATTTCGAAACCACGTTATAGCAGATCATAAGTTCTACTTGCATGACGCTATAACAATTTGCAATAAATGTCTATAATCTTTGCTCGACATTTTTATTTTTTATGCATTTTATGCTTATTATAATAATTTTTTTAACTATACAAAACAATAAGTAAATTGACCTAGATCAGATTAGGTTATTCGAATGTGATGATTCATTGTTGTTTTTGAGTGTACAATATTGTAATATATAATACACTATTTTACGCTACCAAAGCGAAGAAAAAAGAATCTAGTGCTCGACATCCATAGTGTTTCTATATACTGTCTGCACTTTTTTTCAACTAAAGATTCAATTTCGGATGAATATATTATTTGAATTGTTAACACTTAATTGTTTTTATGTAGATCAGACCTTCATTATTTTTGATTGCATTTGAATAGTATTAGGTATCGTTTTATTTTTCTCAGACATATAACAATGTGATAATATATATTATTATATCCTACATAGTAATATCTCTTTTTTTTAAGCTACTTTAAATTCCCTGCACGGGTTATTTCGTGCGGGATAAAATGTGTAATTATTTTGGATTTGATAAATTAAGAAACAATTCATGAATTTAAACATGAAATTGCCATTAAATGTACTTTAGTGAAACAAATTATAAGCATAAATAAACTAATCAGTGTTGTATATAAGATTTATATTATATTTATTATATTATAAGAAGCAATGAGTAAAAAACAAAATATATTTATTTTTTATGTTGGAAAAGCATCAAAAATTATTAAAGAAGCAAAATTTCAAGTAAACTTACCTACCATTGAGATTACAGATACCACTATACATTTACAATGTAACATAGATTATAGTTAGCTAGACTAAACTATAATTTATAATCTTAATTATTTTATGTGACAACATTTCAAATTTTATGTACATAATCTTAGAGTACCTATCTATTCAAGTTATATTATGATTTCATATCCATTCAGTGATGTTTATAAATAAACGATTACAATGTTGTAATTTGAAAAAAAAATAATCTAATAGAAGTTGTGTGGGGTTTAAAGGTTGTATGTATAATATAAAAGATTAATATTTCAATTAAATTAAATTAAATTCTTCTTCTCATACTCGTATAATATGTATTTTGAATTCAAGAAAATAAAAACGACGTTTACTATACTATAATTTCATTCTTTATCGTGGAAAAGGTTTAAAATTTCGTTTTATTATTTACACAGATATTTATATTCTAAAGTGCATATTTATTACAGATATATATTTTATATTGTGATACCACCAGAGATGAATTCTTTATGTTTAACTCTTTCATAAAATACGAGGACAAATCAATACCTATATATATATAACTCTCCAGAAAGTACAATCAGTGATGCTGGCGATAAACGCCTGGTTTCTGTTTAAAGGAGAAATAACAAGCACGTACCATAATATTAGGGTACGTACATAATATTTTACACGGAACTGACCTCAATAATAACAATAATAATATTACTTTGACGACAATAAACATCTCTTTTATTACGAGTGCTGTGCATATACGGTGTGCGAGTTCGCCAGCATTTTGACGATTTTTTTTTTCTATTCGTTCGGTGGACCGTATACGATAAAAGGAAGACGGAAAATGGGTAAGACATAGTGTGTCCCACTTCACATGTTTACATATAAAAGTAGGCACTATGACCTTATTATAGCCTAATATATTACATAACGCATATAATATATTTATATGTATGTGTGCTATTGATTAAGCCGTTGGCTAACGTATACAAAGTAAACATCTTAACCCATCGCGGTCCATTATAATTACTATGCACTCGACTACATTGCTAGTGCGGTGGCGGTCGCCAATTTGACTTGATGGTGTATTATATTTTACATGCTTGAGCATTATGGATGGTGGGAAGGAGAAGTGAAATAATAACAAGTTATATTATTTGCAGGCCCGTTTTTGCTAGTGGATTTCTATCCCTAAACTGCCGTCACGTCGCACAGTAACATTTCAGTGTGCGTTTAATACGTAGTGTAGAGGTGTTTCATAATTTATTTTAATGGTCATAAAAAAAGGATAGTGTTAGAAAAAAATGTTTATACAGTATGCACACTGCACAGCTGTATTGGTAGCCAAAATTCGGATTTTGGACGACGGTACGGGCTACGCAGCATTATAAATTGGAAAGAAACGGCATAAATTACTGCGTTCAAAATAATGATAAAAAAAAAAAAAAAAACTATTCCGAGAAAAGCTTGATTTGTGCAGGAAAGTAAAATAATGAAACTAATTCTACCCTATCTCCATCCATACAACGGTACAATGAAAGTATTTATACAATAAATAGTTTAATACACAGAAATTTAAATATTTCAATCTAATTTTTCAACATTATAACGTCACAATAACAGCCATCACGTGAAACACAATATCTATTATTCTTGTTTTTCTTATTGTTGTTACAGTTTAAGGTATGATGGTATATGGTATTACAGTGTTTAGATCTGGATCGCAATTGATAACCGCCTGATGGCATATTATTGTATGAGCATCATAACGTCCCTATATTTAGAAATTTGACACTAACGCAAGAATTGCAAGAGTATTTTGCATTACCGTCTAGGTACGTAAAATATAATAATATAACCCAAGGTAAAACATAATAATATTTATATCGTAAACAGCTTTTTGTATTTATACTTATAATTTCGGAAACACTTTTTATAACAGCGTATGAGTAAAGCCTACTTGCGTTTTTAAAATGTGATATACATTTTAATATTATCGTGGTATACTTATCATCCAAAATTATTGTGTTCATAATTTGCAGGTTAACTAAAAAATTTTTCGATTTTTCTTTCATTTTTTGTATCTTAATTTACACTATGTTTAACCTACCTATCAAAACAGCTATAATAGTATAAAATAATATTTTTAATGTGAGTACATAAGTTTCCATAAGGGTGGTTGTTTGAAAATATACCACCCATAAAAGTCAAAATGTTTGACATTTTACTCGATAATAATATTATTTGGTGTTCGATAAAACGATTTTAAAATATTTTTCTTATAAATATAATGCTTACATAAAATACTATAAGAGTCCGAATAATCGTCCGACCTAAGCTACGGTAGTTGGTATTTTTTAATTGTTTTTTGTATTTTAACCATTAAGTAATTTATTTTTGATTTTAAAAGCGTCACGCTAAAACGACTCGTTTTTATTCGTAAAAATAATATTCTAATGGATTTGAGTTGAATAAGAAGAAAGAACTCTTAACGTAGAAGTGATATTAAATTATATATATATATATTATACAAACAACAAGTGTGCTGATAAAAGCTTGCCTGACTGAAGTAACTGTACTATATTTTGTACAAATGACGTCAAAAGTTGGTGCAAGAGAAAAATAAGAAAAATATTTTAAGCCGGTGCACAAAGAGTCAGAGGTGCAGTGGTGATAAATATTTTTAAAGGATCACCGTGAATCTGAAAAACGACACAATGATAAAAATAACAAAGAAAAATTTTGAAATTTTAAAACGAAAAAAAAATCAGCAATAATAGTTATTGACAGTGTAGTTATAATATAATAACATAGTATTCGTTAATAACATGTCGCGCACTATTTGTTATCAAACCTTGGATCATAAGCCCAACTAAATTTCCGTTCAGCAGATTTGTTTTCGTGTTTCAACATTATTATTAAATCAAATTTTACTGTTATTAAACTTTAAGAATATTTTTACCTAAGCACCTCATGGCTTTTACTGAAATTTTAATTTGATAGTGAAAATAATTATTATACCCGTGGAAAATATTACAATTTTAAAATTCCACCAACTTGTATTAAAACATAAATAACAACAAAATTATAGGATATTTTGGTCTGGATAATATTTTTACAGTTTGATAAAATTGATAATATAGGTCAATAATTCACTTAAACCTAACAACACAAAATTGCTTCTAAACGCAAAAACGCTGTACTTATGTCGCGTGACATAGAGAGCACGTCAAATTGTGCTGACTTTTTCTTACATAAAATATGTTTTTAGGGATAATTTCAAAAATTACTTGTTAAAAATGTGTATATACATATACCTAATTCTCCTACCATTGTACGGTGACATCTCTGGGGTGGACCCAATATTACGATACCTATTTATGGTTTTCGGTCTTTGTTTTAGATCCTGAACAACAATATTACTGTGTAGACGTTTGGTTTTACGACGTTATTATTACGTTGTTCTTTTTTTATGACATTGTTTTTCCCCGATAAGCATTTATTGACGCAGAATAAAAAAAAAAAGTTTCGTGCAAAACATCTACAGTGGTCGAAAATAGATGGTTTAGAGATTTTTACTTATACAATTGTCATTTTTTTTTTTTTTTAGTATCAGAAAGTTTTTCAAAAACATAATATTCTCGTGTTAGTTTAGTAAGTAACAATTTCTAAAAAACCTTTGAATCATCCATAAAATTAAGTACTTGTAAATATATTTCATTCGAATTTAACGACGACCAACCGCATTACAGAGTATACGTAGTTAACTTAAACATTCCTGTATCACATTTTATTTATTTTTTTTTTTTTTACTTTATAGATGTTTTAGATTTTATAAACGCAACTGTTAATAAAATAGCTAAATGGAAACGACTGGAATATGTGACTCGAAATGGCTGTGTGGCTAGCAAGGCTATTCTAAAAAGCTATGTTTAGGTAGTATATATTATATCATTTACAATAAGTAATTATTACATAAAACCATATAAGACTACGTGGTTACTGATTTAATCATACAATCCTAGATATGCGTTGTATTTATTTTCAATCCGTTTAATATGAGGTTAATGATGGGGTATGATGGTTACGCCTGATTGGTTAGTTTAAAAATGCCGAACACGTTTACAAGTACATTTATACTCAAGACTCCTCAATGATTATTAAAACTAATTCTTAACCCTGTCTAAAATATTTAAAACTTTCTCTGGAAAGTTTTTATTTCGTTGCAAATGATCGTCACAGAAAAACGATTTCAAATTACTCTTAACTTATCGATTCCTTAATTTATGCGCCTGATTGTGAACTTGATGTATCTATGAGTTTGCGTTTGACATAAATAATGAATCAGAAAGTAAAATATACGTTGATTATTTACAACTATAAGTATATACACTGAAGCTTATTGTGTTTTTGAGTAATAGCTTTCAATTTAAACACCTATACATTTTTAATACCTATGTTGATATATTAATTTTATTTTTATCAACTTCAAACGTTTAGATTGTTTTCACAAGACAAACCCAAACACAGAAGTTCAAAAGAACTACCGGTTGACTGTAGATCTGAATTTTTATAAAATTAATAAGTTGACACTTGGCATTATAATATTATATGTAATGATAAATAAACAAGCAAAAGACAGGAGTACTTTTTAGACAAAATTTCACTGTATCATATTGTATATCTGACATATTATACTCGCATAATATATGTAACAGAATATGTACAATATCATCCTTTATTCAAGAAATAGAAAGATTGTTACCTATATGTTTGATGGAACTTTAGAGTGCTCAATTTATGTGTAGTATCCACATAGTGTAATCGAATTTTTCACGAAATGGATATCCATTTCAAGAACTTCGGTTGTAACGTGTAAGTCGTTTTTGGTTCATGTAATTAACACAAACCATCAATGTAATTTTACTTTATTTTTATTTACACAATAATATATTTAACTTTTTGTTTATTGATCATCAGAAAATAGCAAGTACACTACAGTTTACAATCACTCCCAGGGGAAATATTATTACAGATAAATATGAAAACAATTTTATGTTAGAAATATTTTGTAAGCTATATGGACATATGGTACGTCATATTATGAGTGATATCATAAACTCATATACTCAGCTTAAAATAAAAGTCATAGCGCTATGCAATGGCCCCTTTGAACCTCTTTTTGGATACATTGAAAAACAGCATTGTGTTGATGTAGTAGAATTATATCTAATGTACTTATATTTATTTGTATATTAATGTAATATATAAAATGACATCATACGTCTTATTCGTGAGTTACATTAAGTCGATGATGACTTATATTAATGAAATACCCACACATGTTTTATTTGTGTTGCAGCGGGTATAAAATATATGCGTATATTCATTTTAATTAAATGCCTAGATACTGATCAATAAAAGTTATTCAAATATGCGGTTAGGTACTTCTATTTTTATAGTCTTCTTTTCTAATTCAAGCTATGTTTATTATAACAGATGTTAAAAAAAATAAGCAACTATTTTTGTTTTTTAATATTATACATTATTTCTACACAATATATACAATATAATTTAACCTTGCAGTGAAATATAATTATTAAAAAAATAGCTATAGTGTTTGTATCACTCACGAATAGTATATATTATTACTGTCAGGATTGCATGACATTTATTTGTCAAATTATAAATTATTTTTGCCACAAACACCATGTATAAAATAACACGTAATATTATGCTCTACGTATATCGTCTATAATCGTAATATGATTCATAACGTTGATTAATATTAATTTTGTATATACATCTGGCTGTGAACAAAATATTCACTGGAGTGGAAAATTAAATTTAAACGTTATAATATTATACGATATAAATTGGATATATTATTTTATAATAATATGACTTAAATTTTTTTTTCTTATGAATATCGTCTTTAAGATACACAATTTTAGGGTCGTGAATAATTATAATCTCTTTTGAATCATTAAAAACTACTGTACATGGATACTCAACAATATCAAAAAATGAAGCTATTTTATACTTTTTTTTTTATCCAAAGTAGTCTGCTCAAGAGGAACCCAGTAGACTTTTTATCTTCAAAGGAATATTAGTTTCATTGTGTAAATGGCAGCTTTACACGACCTGCTGAGGCCAAAAGAAATTTTTTTCCCACAAAAAAGTGCTCGATTTTGGATACGTAGCATTTTTTTATAATAACTTAATATATGAGTACAATTAATATTGTACTTATTTAGATACAGTTATAATAAAAATAAAATTATAATCGCTCATTTTAATAATTTTGTAAACTGGTGTTTAAACATTTTTTTTTATTAATATAATAAATAGGTGTTCTCGTGAATTTTTTCCATCCACATAATAATACAGAATAACTCAATATTATGATTAACTACGACGTTTAATTATAAAACACTGATTTTGTTGTTGATCAACATACTTATATTAAAAATATAAATCTATGTACATAAAATATAAATGTTTGTCTGTATGTCTCTTATGTCTTCCTATCCTAAATCGTTCATCCGATTGCGATGAAACATTCGTGTAGGACTTTATGCACCCAAAGAAATGTTTCTGTTTTTTTATACTATACTAAAAACAAAATCATTCGATAATGTTATACATCATACACGTATGACGTATATGATGAGATTTCATGATGAGCTTTTTAATCGTCTATAGATATATTAATATATTTACGCAAATTTATGTCCGATCGCGATTAATCTTTGGAAAGTTGTTGAGTAAATTCTCGCAAAGATTTTTGGCATATATTACACCTTGGCGTATGAAAATCTGAAATGGGTTACACTAAGACCTAGGTATACCAATTATTTATAATATCAAGTCGTATTTTGTATTCATTCAAGTTGTACAGCTATATAAAACAACCGGATGGCACATTGTAATCAATGAGTCGTAGGTTGGATTAAGTGAGAACGACAAACATGACATAACTTTGAAATTTAAGAGTTAGAAATTATACAGTCTACGTGCGAACCTCACGTGGTCGCAATCCACCGCAGATGGATTGCCTACCAGTTATTTTATAATGTGCTGCTCAAATAATCACAGACGAAGTCTAATGGCATCGTTGGTGGGGATGGACATTATAATATAATAATCGAACGTGTCCAGACTGACGCACTGACTGATCGACGAAGAACTTGAACAATGGTCGAGGATTGAACTATGTAAGTATGCACTGATAAAGTATTTTCCAAAATTTGCAATTTTGAAGTGGCGCTTGTACAAGTATTACAAGATGAAAAAATTTAAGTTTTGAACATCGAATAATAAATAACTAATTAGACAATGTTTGAATCGTGTATACTCTGTTCTTGTTAAGGTACGTAGACGATGGCCGAATTATGGTATGGCGATACTACAAGACAATAGATTATTGACAGGTCGGGTGATTATAATTGATTTTGCATAATTGCGGTACGATGGAAACTGGTCACCACTGACTACGTACCTTAACCTGAACAGAATGGAGAATTAGCATTTTTAACGGGTGAAAAACTGCACGGGATCAACTATAGTGTTAAATATTATTATAGTCACATTGTACTATACAAAACTTGTGTACGTGATTAATAACTATAATACCGGATTAATAAAACTGTAAAGTTAAGATAATCAGTTAAAAACATATTTATTTTTAATATTATGCTACATTTGTGTTTTTAGTTATAATTACTTATAGTAGAGTATGAAAATTAAATTAAAATCATCGATCATAAAAAAAAACTTGATTTTAATACCAAGCAAAGTAAATAATTATCTATGTTAAATGAAATATAATTAATTTAGCAGTTATCTCGAGTCAACTATTATAATACAATTACACGTAATTTAGAATTAATCTTAGTTTTGGTTGTTTTACGACGTAAAATTTACGCAATAATCGATGCAATTAGTTTTCTATTGGACTTATCATGGTTAAATAATTAGAAATATTTATAAGAACAAAATGAATTTAAAGGCGTGGGCAGCGTTAAGGTGCTCGATTGACAGATATTTTATGGTTAAGGGTTTCGGGATCAATGTTCGCCGTCGTTAATTTGGGATAGATTGAGTGATTTGTTATAAATCTCAAAAATATTTTTTCTAAATTCATAATTCGAGTGTAGTGCTTATTGAAATCGTGTAATTTACCAATTAACTAAAACAGTGTTGTACATAATGTACTGTGCATAAAATTTCAGTCATAAATAATTATAATGGTTTAAAACTAATTGTGACACATACATTTTGCATAAGTTAATTTTTGCGTGATATTTAGAATATTATAAATTTATTTTTGCTATATAAAATTGTATCGTGATTTAAATAGTTTAAAACAAAAGTGTACAGTTTTAATCTGTGAACAAACGAGCATTATCTATTTTCGAACAATCAATTATTTACACACTACTAGAAAATAAAACCAATATGTCAATTCGGTTTTTGAAATCGCTGATCAAATACTGAGGAAATAGTATATATACTAGTATTTTTTATAGCAGTGAACACCAATTAATGGTCTACATCACTACACCAATAATAACTAATTATACACGTAACTATACCAATGTTGACACAGAAATGTACGTATTGACTGCTGCCGTTACGCATTATTGTTAAATTTATAGTATGCAAAATGATGGAATTGCGTCAGTTTACTTATGTGAATAAAAATAAATGTAAAATTAACATTTGGTCGGAAAAAACACAATGGCACATTAATTACAGTATAGGTAATTTTTTTCTTAATTTTATAGTTTCATCAAATCGAATAGTGTTATAATATAGTTGTTGGCTATTACCTACCCATTACATTATTATGGTATGGGATCTGTCACCACACATCGTACGCTCATCAAAGTATAATATTACCTATAATATTATGTTAAGTGATTGTGTAGACTTGGCTATTATTTTACAAACATCTTATTCAAAACAGTGAAGTTTCAGCAACAGACATACTATATACAGGTATATAAGGAAATGTTCTCGCAAACCTTTATGACCTACATAATTTAATATCAATATTTTTTTCGTGATAGAATATCTGAAAACAAAATTCATCATTTACGAAAATCGAAAATTTCCATCGGCTCGTATCGTATGAAACCCGTCGCCGTTAAATGCTTATAATAAGCGTCGTGTGTTTTCGACAGTTTCAGATGCCGAAATAAGGTGCTTTGTGTGCCATTTTCTAGAATCTCTGCAGTATTCTTAGTTACCCACCATCTGTAATGTGCCGAAGGCTAGCCTGCAGACTACATTAGTCTGCATCGTCTGCACAGGCAACAATTACACCGTTCGCGCTGCTCTAGAGTTTCGGCCACCAAATAAATTATATTATACGGAATTATTATGGCACTTTGCCGATTAAAATTAGGTTTATTTGACTGAAGTCAACAAATCGTTATTGTTTCAAAGTTTCCAATCTCACGTGATCCAATAACTTTCAACTTACTGTCCTAGGATAGGTACATGAGATTTCTGTCGAAGTACTGGTTTTCCGAAGAAGTTTACGTTTTATTTAGTTATCGATCTAATACGCGTTGAAAAACTGCTACATCTACGTTATTCGCACAGAAATAAAGACCGAAGAAGTCATTTTTTTTTTTAATTTGCTTGATCGTTACTTGGAGCGTAAATAAAAACTATTGTACTAAAAACCGTCCAAAACATTTTGAAGAAACGAAGCGACGTGGTTTTGTTAAAAAACGGGATTGACGGAAGTTGTATCAAAGTCATTTTTTTTTTAATGTGATGATTTATCATAGTTTGTTTACGATTTTAATATTAAACAATAAACAGTGTACACTTTTCTTATGTATATATTTATATATGTTATATATATATATACATATGTATATTACGTTGAATAGAGTGGGGAGAAACTAGAGCACAACACGCCCAGAACATATTATATTATCTCTATATCTGCATGTCCATAATTGTTTTTGTATCTCTAAATCACACCTTATTTTCTTCACTCATAATCAAGATCATCAAGTAGTTATATATAGGGACAAGTATATATATATATATTATATATATATACATATAAAGTGTACGTTTTCATTGTCCATCTCTTATACTCAAGCGAACCCGCCTCTCAAGTTAATTTTCTTTGCAAACCCTTTTGTTTCATACGCTTCTCGGTTATCTGACATATCTTTAATTAATTCTATAGTTGACGGTTTTTTTTCTACTTGAAGGCGCATTTTGCTCCAATGTATTGTTGTTTTATTCTACTTGATTTTTCATTCATTTAGGCTTAGGTTTATCTTACCTTGTTCATGAAAAAGTTAGTATAAAGTGCTCAATGAAAAAAGTGATTGAAGAATGTGACGCGATGAATACCATTTAATAAACAAATGGTAACGCAAACAACAATCAAAATCAATAATATTGTTATGATTTAATAAACTTTAAATACATTTTTCAATTAATTAGATATTTTAAACACTTGTACTGAAAATCATTTAAGCTTATATTTTATTATTAAGCTATGAGTATAACTGTGGTAATGTTGAATCATATACTTACTACCTACTATAATAACATGCACTACACTTTAACTTTATTCGAATTTTTATCATGCATTTATACACAATATAGTATTCATAGATTCTAATTAATACATTAAATTTGAATAAATCGAATTTTTCTATTCGATTATATCGAACACAATTATTGAAACGCCATGAAATAATTATCATTATAATAAAACTAGATATCTCGAACTTCATTATTCTGTTCTATACTTGAGTTTTGACTTGATTAGAGTTTATATATAAATATATACAGAGTGTTCCGTGAGGATATACCTATTAGCTGTAGAAAGGGGCTCGCCGCCTGGATGAAAACAAGATTTTTGCCGTTTTATCTATAAACTAAAAAAATTATTAAAAATCATGTGATTAATGAAAATAAAATGTTGAAAAGTCAAAGTTTTCAGCAAAATAAACTATATAAAATAGGTATATCTTTAGATTTTTCAACAATTAAAACATAAAAAAAATAATTTTTTAAACTTTTGAACAAAAAATATAATTAAATTGAAAAATAAAATACATGTAGCCCTTGTCAACGAGAGTCTAATAAAACAACAGATTTATGATATATTTATTATCTCAGGATGTATCGTAATGGGTAAATCCTCGAGGGACACCCTGTATATACCTATGTATGATGTATTATACATCATTTTATTATGCATGTGGCCCACGAGATTTAAAAAAAATAATTATTTACAGTTCAATAATACAATATAGTATAAATACTATAAATAATTTAACATATCCAAATCTTGACCGTCAAAAAACAATGTTGTTATATTTCCTAGAAAAAAAAAAAGGTGAAAACTAAATTGATGAATTCAAAACGTTACTTACGAGTTACGACACTATGAAAACAGTATTATAGACATTTTCAACACGATTGGACAAATAATTTTTATTTATTTATTTAAATAATTTTGTAAGGATCTCGATGATAATATTATTAAATCATTTAAATCAATATAGGTAGACATTACTTTCAACTTAGCTAAAGTAATAAATTGTAACAATGAATTCATGTATTGTTTTTTTCCTCTGACGATTTACCTGTATAAAAATAATATTTATAATAATAATGTAACGCGTTTAAGCTAAGGGTGACATGGCGTGGTGGATTTTCTGATATGCTTAGATTGAAGAAATTGATGTAAAAGGTTTAGAAACTCTCTAGCTATTATGTTATGCTTGTACATGATCTATTAATGGAAACGATATTGAATATTAAAGTTGGAAATCAAATCCTCCACCACTTTGCATTAATAGTAATAATAGTAATGCATCATCCATCATTTTTCAACATTCTATCGATGCCATACGAAAATTATATGGGAACCTTTTATAATTTTCACTTTTGGCTTGGCATATTTTTGTGATAAAAACAAAACATAATTTTAAAAAGAAAGGAAATTCGTTATTATTTTAACCTCATAACAACAGCACTGTCAAACTCCGTTGGGAAATCAAAATAGCTTGCTAACAAACAAACAAACAAACGAACGAACAACATACCTACTCACACACTTATACATACATACACACAATACCTCACACATATTTTATTATGACGGTTTATTTTCTACTTATAAAACAACACTTTTATGTTAAATTATTGAAACAAACAAACATAATAATGACCTAAATCACATTCAAAGTTACATTTATCAAATAAGACATATATTTATTCTTGCCGATATTGTAACTAACATATTTGTTGCTTTCGAAAAAATGTATATGCTATTGAAGTAGAAAAATTTATTATGAAATTAATATTATAATTTAATATTGTATTGATATTTAAAGGACGATTATTTAAAATACGACTATTTTATTTGTATTTTTTAACGATTCTGATTTGATATCTTAGTGAGTGATAAGTAGTTTTTCATATGAAAAGTTCAATTTGATTAATGTACCTAATCAATTGTACAATTGCCAATTTGTATATGTATATCGTGCATGAGTATGGAATGGTATATATATATATATATATATATAAAAGCGGGTAAGCCGTGGATGTCTCTCTCCTGTACAATAAGTTACAAGTGAAATACTGTAATGGATGGAATTAAATTTGAATCCATTGATATTATATTACCATTGTATACGAGAAACGATTCTTAGCGAAGACGGTTTATCTGTCTAGGATATATTATAGATTATTAAAAATGTTCAAATCTCAGATTTAAAAAGAACATTTTTTATGAATTCCTAGCTCAAAATAATTTACGAATTTTCGTTATTTTTAAGTATGTTGTCAAAATTCAAACTTTGAATGCTTGTAAAAAAAAAAAATTGTGACTATCTATTTCTTTTATTTTTCAACTGCTATTGTAAAAATATGTCAGAAGCTTTGTATTGAATTTTCAAATCTTAAATTAAAAGGAAAATTTTTTATGAATTTCTAGCATAAAATAATTTGTGAATTTTCGTGATTTTTACTTATTTTGTCAAAATTCAAACTTTGAATGCTTATATAAAAAAAAATTGTAACTATGTATTTCTTTTATTTTTCAACTGCATATTTAACAATATGTTAAGAGCCTTGTATTAAATGTTCAAGCTTTTATACTCTGCAAATAAATTGTTATCAATATTAATTTAAAAAAAACTAATTATGAATGAAAATTTCAAAATGCCTATAAATATAGTTCAATTTAAGTCGAAATTTTTAGATTCAGTATCCGATCGAACGAGGTACTGAAGTCAAAAATTGAAGCACTTTTACTGCTCCAAAACGTGTAGACAGACACACACAAAAAAAAAAAAATACAAAAAAAACACATTATTGTAAAATCAATACAGTCCTCGCTTCACTCAGAATCTAAAAATCATTTAATAACGTACTTACAGATTTGTTATATCGAAGTTATTCCAAAGTACGAAAGATAAATTATAAATAAATGTTTTGTTTTTTGTTTAATGAGACCTATATTAGTGGATATTATGATAGTAATTTATAGATCAGATTTTAGAAAATAAATGTAGGTTTAATGGCATAGTGGTTAAAACTATTTAATATGAATAAAATAAATTAAAAGAGAATACCTCACGCATAAACAACGTCACACGTTGTCTTATTTGAATACGATAAAATTTAATAAATAATAATAAAAAAAAAAAAACATAATACAAATTTAAACGTCGACCAAACGCGATAAAAACGGTATAGTAATCGCAGACTATATATGACGCATAGAATAGATAAAAGAAAATAACACAAATGAAATGAATGAAATGACTGAACTGCAGTGCCAATATAATATGGGATATTCCACCTATAAAACGTGATCTCTAGTAGGTATACATTTTGTCAGGCGATTGGAAAAGTAATATATTTGTGATAATCCTATGTATATATATTTATTTGAATTTCTATGTAGAATTCGGATTCAACAAAAGCGCATCATATGTGCTAAAATGGAGAAAAAAATCGGCTTCACAGCAGTTATGTTAAAAAATATTATTAGGTATTATGCGTTAGATCGGCACTGAGAACGTGAAACATCGGTTACCGTCAACGATAGTGCCACAAACTACGTCCGCTGACTTACGTTATATTCATGATACGCTTCCCCTCCCCTCACAATCATCACCAACTGTCTGGATAAACTGTTTATTTTTTTAACTCTAAATGATTTTCAAATTACTACATTCGAATTGAGTGTCGAAACTCAAATTTTGATCGTATTGCGTAGGTACATATTTTTTATTGTAGTGTACAACCGAGCTTATTATAAATATTATTAATATTATTATTACGCAATACAATATTGTGAAATTCTTCTTCTCTTTTTCAGACTTAGAACTGTCAGATATTAGCTAACATAATTTAACCAGTGCAGTCAAAAGTAGTACACGCTATTTATCATTTATATTTTATCGAGTATAAAATATATGGATAAAAAATGATTAATAATCCTATATTATCATTATTAATCATTGATTATAGAAGGTAAGCAGTGAAATATGATGATAATATAATACAAATACACAAAATAATAAATAATGATTTTTAAGTTACGTTTTTTTTTTCTGATAGCTTCTATATGTGTAGTATGAACTGTGTGACTTCTATATATTAATAAAGTTTTTAATTATTCTTTCGGTAAAAAAAAAATGTAAACTTATAATGATTTGTTAATAAATTTAAGCTATACTTTTTTTTTTAGAATATTTATCCATTTTGTATCATATTATGTCCAATGATTTTTGTAGTTTTTTTAAAAATACATTAAGATGGTATAATACTATAATATTATGTTGTTACTATAAAATTCAAACAAAATCTACAGATAAAGTAAATAAAGAAAAAAAATCAATGATATCATATTATGATTGTTAGTTATCATTAAAGCCACATCACACAACTATAATACGTCAAAAACAAACCTCTCTTGCAATTCAGTGGTATCATGGTTTTTAATCTTTATCTGCCACAAGCAATTATTATTATTATTATTGATATAATAACTGATGTGCCGATTCCCAAATTTAAGCTGCGTGTTCGAGTTTATCTACTTAAACCACCAGACATGAATTTTTTTATTGTAAAGATAACGTACCTGATCACCTTTGATGATTTGTTTTAGCAAATCAAACGTTGACGGTATAAAACATATTATTTTATTCGACCTGAGAAATTATGTTCGCACAGTATATTATATGTATTTTTCGTTGTCGACGTCGTGGTAAACGCATTAAGTCACTGGATTATAATAGTCAAAAATGTCTGAGTAGGGTAACAGCTGTGGGAGATAGTCGAAATGCAGTCCTTGCCTAAACCAAAATGTTCGAACTGCATTCCGGTACGGAAAAAAAACAGGTACAGTCCAAAATTGCGCTCGATCCAATTATTCTATACAACTTAATAACAGTGATTTTAGTTGACCATGTGTGTTTTATAATCGGTTTAGTGTTTTAAATAATAATAAAAAAAATTATTACATACGATGTAACTGACTTAAAAATAAACCTAAACCCATATATTTTTTAAATTGTTTTACTAAGAAATTAATTAAACTGTAAGTATCTATTTGTTTTGAAGAAAATAAAATATTTTTAAATAATTATTGTATTTATATGACATTATACGTGCGATTATTAAAGTGTAAAATAATAAACTTTACATATTAAAAATATAAACCGTTCTTTTGACTGTCGACTGATACTCGCTACTAAAAAAGGTTTTATTTATAATGACTGGAACAAGTAAAATTCGGACATTACCTTTTTATGTCCCGAGTACAATACTATTCTACTTACCATGTTACCAACCATTCTTACCAATACAACAACAATTATTACGGTGTTTTCCCTTGTCTCGTGTAACTCCCCACAATACTTTCACCGAGTGCCACAACCGCATTTTATATTGTTTTATAAACGGCTTCACGTTAAACGTTTATAACATGAACACAAGCTAACAATAGATTATGGTATACTTTATAATAGATAACAATTCACAAACTACAATAGTATGTTATAGTGTATAGGTAACACTATGGAACTAATTTGTCCAAAAAAACTAATAATGTTTGATTTAATATTTACTATAATTATATGATAGGGCTATAGAATTTCGGGCAATTTTATTATTTTGTCTGGCGTTGTAAATTGCACTTCTCGAGGAAAATATACCTTATATGATCTGCTTAATTAAGTATAATTTTTATTTTGCATTCTTGTTCAATTTTATGGTATTTTTTTTATGGGTTTTCATTGATTTTTCAAGCTCTAGAGAATTTTTCACATATTTTAATTATCTTTTAAGAACGTAAATTACCTACTAATAACGAAGTAACAAGCATACATTTTCATACAAAATGTATCGTTTTAGGAAAACCCATCTAATTGTACGGTACAAAAGGAACACAGTAGTAAACATATATTATCAGATATTTGTAACACTTGTCAATTGCCATTCTCGTGATAATTGTATACACAAATAACAATTAAAAAATCGATAAAAATATTTATGTTATATTTTTTTTTTACACACACACTAGATGTTGTACTTTAAAAAAAAATGTTATAGACATGCTTTAATAGAGTTACACCAAACTTTTTTCATGATTATTTAAGTCATTGGAAAATCTAGCACAATTGATAAATTTACCGTTTGTGTCATTATAATTATTATTAACTGCAGAATATCATAGATTGCGGTCAAATACCATTTTGACTGTAACCTGGAATCTAGGAATCACCTCTACGTACAGGTTTAGGTAACTTTAAAACTATAATACTTTAAATGTTTATGTATAACAATAATTGTTTGGATGAATTACATTCACATTATAGTGTTATAAAAATGAATAGGATTTTAATGACATTTTAAATCGTAAAAAAGCCCCATGAGAATGCTGAGTATCATAAAAATCTCAAAACTGTATTATACATATGCGTTTAAAAACATGTTTCTTACAGTTTAAAATGTATAATATAATACAGACATTTTGCATAATAGTTTTTATTTTTTAAGACAGTTTAAAATATTCTATAGGGTATAGGTATCGATGACTCTAAATTAGAAGTAAATTAAATTACCTCTTTAATAATTGTTTGTAGGTATGAAAACGAAGGTCAGCGTGTGTTTTCTATGATTATTATAATATTACCTTTTAGTATCTACCAATGTTTGTTTTTATCACTGCAATTCATTTTGTATGACAATTTACGCTACAAAAATAATTTGTGCGAAGTGTATAATTCAGTTTAACACTTTCTAAAAACATCGACTAATTTGCCAAAAATTTCGATTAAAAATAGCTTTAAAGTAATCAGTACCGTCAAAAATAAATTTTCTAATTAGAGCTCCGTGTTATATGGCATATCAAAAAAAATGTCATTTCATAAAAATCCTAGCCATAGACTATACTTATAACATAATACAGGTATCTCTTTTAGATCAGGAATTTAGTTAATGATTTCAACGCTTATATAAGGTTCTGTTGTTTACAGCATTACAGCGACCCAATCGCTATAATAATAATATTATTATAGATGGCTAATACTGTTATATTGCATATGCATCGGCCCTAATACGGTTTCGGGCATATTAATTTATCGGATCTAATATTATAATGATTTCAAGAGAGTTGTTTGGGATAGATAAGTATTGGAGTTTGACGTATATACGGTCATATATTTTAATTTAATTCCACGAATCATGGATATCCATTAACGTGCAGTGATCGTACATGATATGGGCAATGAATTGAACTAGCGAACCAGAAGAAATAAAACAATTGAGACATTATACAAAACAAAATATTTGGACGATAATAAATATATATCGAACGATGGACGTACATAATATACATATTATAATTATATTAATATCTACACAAACTGCACATAATGAGTAGCGTAATGTATACGGCCAAGGTTCCAATGATAGAAATATGAAATAAATATATATTTTTTTTTTTTTATGGATTTTATAACAACTAAAAAGAAGGTGTGTTTTATATTAATTACATTTCCTTCGGCTAATATTTTAGAAAATTAACTTCGTGGAAATGAAATGTGTAAACATGTACGATGTATAAATGTCATTTTTTGATGCACAATTTCTAGAGATTAAAAAATTAATTAATCAAGTATGATATTATGTACCGTATTCACTGTATTATATTTATTTTATAGAAAAATAATCTGAAAATTTTTTTAGGGGACTTCCGGCAGACAAGAATGTGAGCTAACTCACTGCTCCTACCTGTGTGTGCATGTGCACTATGTCTAAGGCACAATATATTGTCACCACTACCACTGTTGTGTTAACAGAAATATATCTATCAATACCTAAGTACTCGAGTACTTACACCAACTATGTAAAACACATACATCATCGATGGTAGAATATATTGTGTATTATGGTATCGCCACAACATGACACATTGACGCGCCGAGTGTTCTAGATGGACGTTATTATACGAAATAATAATATAATAACCGTCTGTATAGTGTGATGGGGAACGCAATCGAAAAATACGAATGTTTCCTTCGAGTACCTACGCCATGATAATAATAATAATAATGTCAGTGTGTAATATGGTGCCGACTTGATTTATATTAGGTATTCCGTTTTTGCATTCGGCTGAATGCACGTGTGTAGGTGTTTTGCATACACAATGCGCCGTCGTACTCAGAGTTGATAATAATAATAATATTATTTTAATAGCCAGTGTTCATCGGAGTGATAAAATAATTATTATACAGATATTAATATTTATAATAATATCACGATTATAATGTAATCGGTTTTGTGTACAAGTGGACGTTCGGAAGTTTTAAATTTATATGCAAAATAACGACACGTTTGGTAAGTATAATAATAATATACCATTAATAATTATTCATTAATCGATTGGTATCGACACTCTTGATAAATATTTCTGTCCTATATGGCGAGATCAACGTACGTCTATTTTATTTCAATTCTATTTTTTTTTTAAATTATTGCTCACATAAATTAGAGTATTAATTATGAGCAATTCGTAATTTGTTTTCCTCAGCTGGGCAAATGTGTTTGATGCTTTTGGATGGGCATAAGAATTTAAAATTATTTTTGATTTATTTGAATTGTTTGCATTTTTTTTTATAAATAAAGACAATTTTAGTAGAAAAATTATCAATCTGTAGTTTATTTCCAATACTGTGAACTTATTATCATGCCTGTACGCGTGGTTATTATAACGAATCAATGCGTATTTAATTTATAGAAATCCCATGACATGATGAGCAGAACAGAACAGTTCACAGCACCTTTTCCATGAACTACGCAGTTTTTATTCAATGTAATATGGTATAAAGATGTATAATGATTTGATAAATGTACATATTTTAATACTAATAAAATATTCTAAAATACCTATATTCTGTTATTCTGCAGATTTTAACAATTGACAAACTATAAAGCGGTTGGTTTTATTGTATTCTAAATAATTAGGTGAATTAAAATTAAACACCAGTATTGCTGAATCCCATTGATCGTGGTGAATTTATATTTCAACGGTAATCTAAAGCCAAAAATTCCACTAAAATTTAAATTAACATTAAGACTTTTTGAATGGCTGTTGAGTAGTAAGTTTTATTTTGAATACAGAACTTTTTGTCGGATAGGACTTATATAGCAATGGTTTACTGTTCATTATTATCACTTTCTCATCTACTCGAATGGGTTTTCTGAAACAATGCACACTGTACGTTGTACAATTATGTAAATTAGAAAACAAAAAAAAAATATATTCAAAATGTAAATTATACATGTAAATTCAAATAAATTGTAAGTAATTCTGTATATATAACTAATGGAGATATCGTGGAGTTATTTTTTTCGTTTGTAAATTTCGTTAGTTTCATTTAATAACAAAGTACGTTAAGTCTATTTTGTCAATGTATATACAAATCTGTGTTCTCAGTTTTATTAAAAACAAAAAATAATAATAATAAAAAAATATAAGCAAAGTTTGTTTTGGTATTGTTATTTTTTGTACTTGATACGACATTAGATTTATGTGAAGACTTTGTACCCGGATAAATGAAATGGAGAAAAATAAGTGGTTGGTACACAAACTTTTTTATGTTTATAAATATAATATTATTAACATTTTGTATTAAAAACTGATGTTATAAATATTTAGAATAATGGAATTAATCTATAAAATAAAGCAATAATAGTAAAATTGTATTCATATTTTTCTTAATATTGATTAGATATTACCATTTATATCGTAGAAATTCATCGTGCACAATATTATTATTAATGGATTTATTTCCGTAATTAGTTCATAACAATTTATCGTAATATTATATCTCTGGAACGGAAACTTGATATAAAATAAAAATCACAAAAAAAAAACCGTGTTTTTATTCATATATAATATATATCTATACACTTTATGCATCTTGCGCGAAAACGATTACATTTTTTTATTTTCGATGTGTTTACATATAATATTACATACGCCGATACACCTACTAAATTAGTTGTTGTTCCTGAGAAAATAATAACCCAACTTAAGTTACAAACAATTATTTTAAAGGTATTGAAGTGAAAATTATTTAATTAAAAAGTACTATAATAGGTTAAATTAATTTTTATCGAAAAATTGTATTTAAAATGTAATTTTATGTATGTATTAACTATGACTTTAATATACTTACTCTAACAGTTTCAAAACATTTTTTGGTTACAAGAATAATTACTTGTATTGTTTTAAATGTTAAATTCTTTACTAAAAATTGAACATTTTATACATTTTTAACTATAAAATTAGTTAATTTTTAATAGGAAAAAATTTGTCAAAATTTGAAAATAAAGTGCCTATAAAAAAAATCATGACTGTGTATTTTTAATATTTTTCAACTGCTAGGTATTAAATAAATATATGTAAATAAAACCTTTTATTTAATTTTCAAGCATTTTTAACTAACGAATAAAATTAAGCTGATATTCACTGAAAAAAATAAATTTAAAACTGAAAATGTCGCTAAACAGCTCAAAACAATTCGAAATACTTCAAAAATTATATCAAGTAGGTATAGGAATTGATATAATAGAAATCTGGTATCTATTGTTATTCGTAACGCTGTTTACATTTCTGATATTTGAAAAATAAATACGATGTTGCATAGTAAATATTCTCATCTTTATAATGTGATAATTTCGTTAGACTGTAATTCTTCTCAGTTTTTTCCCACGTGCAAAAAAGTTTTTACTATGTTATACCTTATATGTTTGTCAAACAGAAACAACACGTATATATTTTTTTTAGATTCTGAGCGGAGCAAGGAATTTATTGATTATGCCATGATATGTGTGTTTTTTTTTGTGTGTCTGTCATCACGTTTTAGGGCAGTAAAAGTGCTTTGATTTTTGACTTCAGTACCTCATTCGATCAGAAAGTGAACCTAGTTGGTACTTAGAGGGTCAAAAGTAGAAAATTCTACTTAAGTGAATATTTTTCTAAATAATCGGGATAAACAGACTAAAAATTAAGGGAAAAACGGGAAATTTTACGCACAATCCGTTTTCGACAAAATCGATTTTGGTTTTTAATATAACTTTAAAACAAATGACCATAGATTCATGAAATTTTCACCAAATATTTATATAAACATATTCTATCTACCATGCAATTTTATTATTATTTTAAGCTACAAATTCATAAAAAATTTTCTTTTGAAATCTTAGAAAATTTTTAATAATCTATAATATATCCTAGACAGATAAACCGTCTTCGTTCAGAATCATTTTTCATAAACAATGATATTATATCATTGGATTCAAATTTAATTCCATCCATTACAGTAACCCATTTGTAACCTACTGAACAGCAGAGCGACATTCACAACTTACCCGCTTTTTTTTTGGTATTTTAGAAAACTTCAAAGAATCTAAAATGTTGAGCTCCCAAATGCACCCACTAGATACACTTTGGATCCACCTAAAAAGAGATTAAAGTTGAAAATTGAAACACTATTTTGACGTTATACACAAAAAATGAATAAAAAAAACACACACACATCAATATATAAACAATACATTCATTGCTCTGCTCAGAATCTAAAAAAAATAATCATTGTAACGTTATAGTTATATTTTGTTTTAGCATTACAGTCCTCTTATAGTTCTCCGATTTAACTCTAAAATAATAATGTATGAACAAACAATTATTATTAATGACCAAATGAATAAACAAATAATTAATAGCTTATACGCCATTTCAACTTTGATTAATATAAAAGTTATGTATTGTATATCCACTACTCTGATTGTAAATACATACACCGATGTTTAATCAGACGTGTGTGTGAATTTTGACCAACTATTATATAATGTTGTAATATTGTGTGTATACATTCTATGTTATGTATTTTATGTGTCATGTATATAGATTATATAGACAACAATAACATACGCAGCGTTTTGACGAAACGTAAATTGTATATTTGACATCATATTGTAAGCACAAATGTTAATAATAATAATAATACAAATAATAACAATATATATATATATATATATATATGATATAGTATAACATATTATTCAGTGTAGACTAGATGGCTGTGTACGGTTTCCAGACAATTGTACCTACATTAAACCATATACCATCCGAGGATTACACAAATGTTCTGAATTTCAAACACGGCTCTAAACGCACATAAGAAATCATTTTGAGAACGAAGCCGGATAGATATGGTCACGAGATGGTTGTTAGGTGAGAGTGTGGATGGGAAAAAAATACTACTGAAAAATCACGAAGCCGTAGTTCTTGGGAGGAAAATATAAAATGATAGCGGTGGCTACAGAAATCATACTTTTTGGAAACCAGATTTACGCTGTTCATTTTTTCTTTTGTATTGTTGTGATATTATTTTTCATGAATTTTCTTCATAGAGTATGAATCAATTTTTTTTATCCAGTTAGCTATAATACATTTTCAAACAAATATATTAAAAACAGAACTAAGATAAAATAATAATGGTTCAAAGAATCGACTGGAAAAATATATCAAATTTATAAATTTATAAAAAATAATTTATATCATGTTGGAATAATTTATACTTAAAAGATTATACATTTTTCCACAAATGTATTTGCACATACCAATTAATAAGTCTTAAAACGATTTCCCTAAAAATAATATTTTCTTAGCATATAGAAATATTTCACCACGATACGGGTACCTAATAAACATAAAATTGTCATTTTTTATTAAATCGTAATCATAAGGTACAGAATTTTGAGTGCCAGCAATACGTTTAATAAAATAAAAAATTGCATCCATAGTTACAAATATTAATGATGTCTATAGTTAAGCACACATTATTAAAAGTGTTAAGTTTTTTTTCTTTCTCGGAAATCGTTCAACCAATAGAATTATATTTTTACAACGTTTTAAGAAGAATATTTGTGACTATAATTTAAATAGCTCACAAATCATTCCTCGAGGTTAGAGAGTGTTGTGAAAAAAAAATTTTAATATCGAATTACATAGAATGTAAGGTAAAACGGAAACAGTTTTCGACCCGCCTCGGAAAAGTTTTCAGTTTGCTAGCGACACAGACGGGCGAACTAAGTGAACTGTACCGAGAACTGAACCAACTTTTCTCGAGGTAAATTTTTACCACTGTCAAACCCTTTCCACTTTTTCCGCTCAGCCAGCAACCATTGCCGCAAAAGTTCACTCTTTCCCAACCCAAATCTAATCCTGTCCTTGATATAATATCACTATGTAGTAGGTCAAGTTAGGTTAGGTTAGGTTATATATATATATAAATATTATATATCACTGAAATAATATGTTTGCAAAAACGAATTCATCTACTTCAATATGTGCCGTCGTATGACTTTTGAACGAAAAGAGCTGTGTTCACATTAAGGTCGAAAAACAAAAATAACAAACTTTGATTCGTAAACACAACGTGTTTATAATAATATAATAAATACAATTGTATAACTATCCATGAGATAGTCATAATAAACACGAACATAATATTCTAAAATGTTGTGTACCTACCTATTACGTAAATTTTTAAAATCAATTTTTGGTCAGCAACTGTATCGCTACTATAGTAAACAATAATTATAATGCTAAAATAGAATCACGCGGTTTGAATATATACGATCCATATAATAACTATTGTTATATTTCATTATTAATTACCGTATTAACATCCTTACAAACTTTTAATAATTCAAAACAAATACTTATAACAAAGTTATTTTTTAATTATTTTTAAAGTTCATGAAAAAAATTATTAATATAACATTTATTAAGAGACCACAATATAATGTTATGTTTATTTAACATCAATTTTCACAATAACATTGTTAACAGAATAATAGTGTTGATAATATTTTTTATGGACATTAAATCTATTTTTTATCATTTAAATAATGTTGGTCTTACGAACATTTTACATAATATTTAAATGACTACTATTCAATCAATTATTTTTCAATAATAATCATAATATACAGTATTATAACAATTTACTACCATTAAACGCGAGTAAGAGACACATTAGGGGGCTGGAGGAGAAGTATTTGCAACATAGTTCCTTCTCCAGTCCTCGATACCATAGGAAAAAAAAAAAAAGAGAGAGACACTGAAAGTAATATTTCTTCGATATTTATTCCATTTTCATTATTCTCTTTTTTGTCGAATAGTTTAAATTATATAAGGTCAAAAACTCAAAACAAACTTTTCGTTAGACCGTTTATATTTGTAGGAGCTTTTGTTTATGGTTGGCAAGTGGTAACTGTTCATTATCTCGTAATATTATACCAAGACAATCCAGGCTTGTAATTCGTTGGTATATGGCTTTCGAAAGAAATGTTCATGTTTCGCATACAGTCGACCGATTTTCCAGTAGAGAAAAGGTCATGATTCACAATCAAAGTCTTGTATAATATTAACTCCTGTATTTATATATATATTTTTTTTTTAGCCCGTTCCGTAATCTACCATCTTACTTTTCCTTTTAAAACACAAAAACTTACGGAGTATTTCTTATTAGTGGTAGGTTTTCGTAGTAAAATTATATTTAATAAAATTCTATACTATAAAATATCATTAAATTCTCACTTATCAAGAATACACTATCTACATAATTTCTCAAGTAAATTTAAAAAGTAGATGCGGTATCATTTATAACTTATAACTATATAGTTGTATTAACACTTGGTGTTATAATGTAGTTAAGTACAAACGTTAACGTTTTAAATTCATAAAAAAGGAAAAATATAATAATGCGATAAACGTACTTTTATTTATATAAAATATATACTTTATATTGCCTTAATATAATATAATATCCTAGGATCTGAAAATAGGGATATAACACTTAAGGTTTTAGAAATTACAAAATAATTCATCGTTTCAAATTAGTTTTAGTAAAAACGCTTCACAAGTAGGTTACTTTAGTAAATAATCATTTACGTTAATCATTATACCATTTTTGATAGGAACCGTTGTACCTACATATTATTTGATGAGAAATTTTTTAGATGTACGCAAATTAATGTTAGTAAAAAATATGTCAACAAATCATAATTTAACAAATAAAAAAAAACTTTTTTAACATAAAAAGTATCCATATTTTGATGACACGAAAATGTATTATAAAAAAGAATATATTACATTACGCCATAGAAAAACCCTAACATTAGTAACAAATTCTTAAACATAAATGTTATAAATGTGTTTTAGTTTAAAACATTTCAAAATATTTTTATGAATAATACATTATTTCTGGAACATTTTAAATTATATTATATTGACAACACTATAATATACACCGATGTAGTTTAAAAGAAGTTTTGTACTCAAGTAATTTTGTTATAACCATTTTTAACATGGTTAAATTAAATAATAGCATATATTTAGTTTCAAAGGGAATATTAAAAGAATATTTTAGTGCGTTTTAAGAGAATATAAAAAAAAAGAATTTGGTGATCCTTTTAAGTGCACAATAACATTAAAATATTTCATTTATTCAACGAGATTCGTGATCTTTAGTATAATATAAATAATTAATATAATTTTTTTGTAACGATTTTCTAGCTGAGTAAAATAATAATATGACAAAAAAATAAATTGATAATACAACAATAATTTGCTTACTTTATAGCACGTAATAATATTCAATTTACAATGATTAAAATAATATATTATGTTTAACTATGAAGAATAGATATCCAATTACTTTAATTAACCTCTTTGTACTTTTATAGGTATTTGAAAAACAAATATCATGAAAATATTTAAATATAATTGTATAATTGTCAATTTTATTAAACTTAATAAAAAAATAAAGTAATATTGTCTAGGTATTAAAGTTATGTATAACTTAATATTTGAATGAAATACGTTTAAATATTATTCATAAACGTTTAGAAATTATTGTTATTATTTTTCTTTTAACTAAATATACTTTAAATTAATCTTGATATGGCCTACGCGAAGTAGGTTTCAAAGTTTCAACTATAATTTAACTTAATTAATAATTATATTAACGTTATATCGATTTAATAATTTGTTTAACGATCCAACCGCTCTTCAAAGTTAATTACGTTGCGTGATGTTATGGAATATTATAATATTTCTTTATTTCGCAACTTAATTTTATTTGTCTTAGGTATTTCATCTTTACCATAATTTCAACTTGTTGAATAATTTTCGGAGAGAAGAATAGTTCTTCTAATAACTAATCGTATTCCTTTTCAAATTTGATATATCATTAGATGAAATCAATGTATTAATCGCAAAAGTATTGTTTTTAATGAAAGTGATTTAATTTTTAAAACTGATAAGTTTATGTTAATTTATGTTTATTCATTTTATATTATCTGCATCGTGTTTGAAGACTACAACAGAATCAAGATTTTATTAGCATTTTTGCATAAAATATAAGTAAACAAAGTGTTATTTTTTAATCGATTTTCATCGCATTTTCATAGTAAATATTTTATGTTCATACATATAGCTCAGCTTAAAAGTATTAAAAAAAAAAAAATTTTTGCCAAATCAATAAAAAGGAAATTTTATAATATGAATTATTACCTAACATTGTGTTTAAAGTTAAATAATTAAATATGATTAACGATTTTTAGTTTGGAACGTTTAAAAAATAAAAGTGTATGCATTATCATAGTATCGCAATTACAGTGGCCAAAAGAAATATTTAAATAATAAAGGTTTAAATTACCAAATGGAAATTAATAAATAAAACTGAAAAAGTTGTATTATTTTTGATTTGTAAATAATTCTACAACGCAACTATACCTATATATACAATAACGAATAAATAGTTTATTTTGATGGTGTCCATTATGATTTATGATTTAATAGTATCATAAATACTTTATATTCACACATCTTATAAATTATAAAGTACCTATGCACAATGTATAAAAAGCCGTATTATCTGTTCAAGTCGGCTAATAATATACGTTTGCGATTACGATAATACCAATTATCAATGTTATTAATATTAAGTAGTCATAACACGATTGTATGAATCGATGACAATGCGATTTTATACAATTATTTAAAGAATAGCATAATATTTTTATGTATTTTTATGGTATTATAGAATAATAAAATTGTACAATAGTGACAATACAATTATAATATATTATTCCACAAAAAATACTACTTTTTAACGTTAAACGTACTATTGCAAGCACGTATTGTTTTGGAGGTTTAAAATAAATATAAATATTGAGTATATTATGATATGTACAAATCTATATAATATGATAATCATATTTTAACATTCAATTTGTATTCAATAAATTAATAATTTTAAACTGCCAAAATTATAGTGTACGAAAAAATTTTGCAAAATAATATGCGTTTTTGACATTTTATTTATTTGGACGCTTAGGTTCTAATGATATTTTCACGAAGACATAATATTATACATATTATATAACATTTGTGGTGTGATGGAAAGCTTTCAACCCAACCCCTCTATCTTCTACGTTTGTCTACACGCGGCATTTGATTATTGCAACGACGTCAATAACGTTTTAATATTATACAATTATTACTGCAGCCATATTCTAGTATACTAATAAATTATAAATTATAATAATAATTCGACTTTACTGTGTACGTGAATTACATACACGGAACGCCGCGTGACCGATTAAATTTCGAACCGACGGCATGAAAAACGTTTAAACGCATCGTCACACTCTCGCAGCAATGCCAGTCATTGACGTCTCATTTATTATGAATATAAGAAACGCCGACTGTAATAGTAAATATTATTATATTATACTGCATTTGTATAATAATAATGAGAAGATGAAAATAATAACGACAACAGTAACAACAAAAAATATAGATTGCGATAAAGTCATAAATAGTGTTTTTGAAATCCAATGATGGGATTGTTTCCTGGATATATTACTGTACAATTGACTGCGATATCAAAATATTGTGAACACCCAGAGGAGCCATGGGATGAAAAAGTTTTAACACCTTGGTTTTATATACTTAAAAACCCATTAGTATTCTACAATATTTATTAAAATAAAATATTGTATATTATAATTATTTTATATCATAGTTCACCATATTTGTAAATTAATTACAGTTGAATTCCACTTTCATTATTAAAAGTGATTCTAATACTGCTTAAACCATGTAAAATAACCCACCAGATGTATATTATATAATATACTATACAGATACCTTTATGATTTAAGATTTAATCTTGGACGCTAAGACCGTTGGCTTCCATCACGTCATGTAACATCACCTCTCTTTTGTACAGGAAAGTTTTGGTGTTTTTATAGGCGATTGTAAACTCTCCCGATGGAAAACTCTCCCGAATTTAGTCCAATACTACCTGACGGGAACATGTAAACTCTCCCGGGTCTACTTCAGTACTACTAAGCTAGCTGGGGAGCATGAGATATTATTCGTTTTACACAGTTAGAATTGGTTGAGCCATTATAGTCGATATCGTTTTAAATATTTAAATTAAAAATACTTTAACGGTAATTAAATATTTAAATGACAAATACAGGTTAACACAAGATAAGTACAGATTAAATACGGTAATACAATTCATTATAAAAATTATAATCACAATCTCTGCAGTGTAACTAATTCATAGGGTAGCAATAACATTTAAAATAACTAGGGAGAGTTTGCACATTTCTTTCAGGTAAACATAATATTTACCCGGGAGAGTTTACCATCGGGAGTGTTTACTAGTTTTAAAAATCGGGAGAGTTTACCATACAATCGGGAGAGTTTACCACCGCCTGTTTTTATCGCTTATATTTAGTGGTCGAGTCCAGCCTGCAAAGTTTCATTTATTACGGACGCGTTACATGAGGTCAGCCCATATATAGCTCAACTCTATAATATACCTAGTAACCTAGTCAGCGGAGCTCTATACAAATACACATATTTAATCATCATCACTGCAATAATACCTACCTACTACTTAACTTATTATTATTATCTTGAATTTAAGGTTATTAAACCATTTTTTTTTTTTTTTTTAACAACAGGTAATGTGTATTATTTGTGTAGTTGTTCAAGGCTGCACGAAAACACCTCTTAATGTTTTCGTCTTGGTCACTTGCTTCCCAGAACTGACCCCTCGCTCGTTTATTCGTGGCTATTGAAGATACTTCAATTAAAAGAACTCTATGAAAATCCTACATCATCAGCATTGTCTCGACAACGATTAAATAAACACGTATAAATGACGGAAACACACGCATGTCACAGAACGAGACAACGTAACAAACCGTTACACTGCCGTCAACGATAATACTTTTAACAATAAAGATGTAGGTACATTGAGTTGGTATTCGTTGTAATTTTATTATCCTATACAAAACTTAACACACAGCGCTCAGTACATAAATGTACACCGTCACGTCTATTATTTTCCATTTTTTTAGTAGAAAATATAATAATGATGATAAAATGATTTATATATTATTATATATTAAATAGTAGATATATAAAAGCATAATAAATAATAATAAAAATATAAAACAAGTATAATATGCGGGCAATGTGTGTAGAACTAGTTGGATTTTACACTACGTGTATGTATACAGATTGTAATTTATTGTGTCCGTCGTGGTAGATCTGCAAAGTTATTAGCAAAACTGCAAAAATTGGAATAATTGATTAGAATAACTCTACGGTATAACGATTCCAATTAAAAGTATTAAAAATATTCAATTTGTATAAAAAGTTATATTTAATTTTGGTTTTGATTAAATTATATTTTAATTATGTACTCGTTACTCACTTTACAATACTTAAAGTATTATAATATAATGATTAAATAATTGCTATTTATTTCCATATGTATTTATTTTATTTTTGGTTAGTTCGTTGCAGTTTAATACAAAATCATTTGAATATAGATATATTTATAATCTACGTGTGAGATGAATAAATGTATTACGTAATAATATGTTGACTGCGTTCCAAAGACGATTGGCGTTCTTATAAGGTCGTTCAGTAACGAGGTCAAAACTTTTTGGCGACAAATATATAGTAGAAATAAATCGTTTATCATTTTATTCGCGTAGTTAAAAGTTATTTAATCATTGTTTAGGGAGGGTCGATGGATTTTTTTTAAATATAAATTTATACGGTATGTGTAAGAATATATTTTATTTATTAATAGTGATTATAATAAGTACAAACTGGAAACTACTAAAATTCGCACGCAGTCAGTGTCAAAAACCTAAATATATGTACATTGGAAATTATACACGTTCAGCTAATGTCAATTAATTGTATGTATAATTTAAATTGTATATAGTGTATAAAAGGGACAGTAGTACTTCCGTTCTGACATCACCTGTTTCATTACATAATATAGCGTGTTCATTTGAGAGGCAATTATACAATTTACGAAATGATTTTCAATTAGAAATTCAAATTGTGGGGACGTGTCCAAATGAATCATTCGAATGAACAAAATCATCGTTTAGGACATTTGAATTTTCATGATGAATATTTCCTAAACGTGAAATATAGTTTAATAAATGTTTAACTTTATGTATTATCCGATAAAAACCATTTATTTATAATTCTCATATTTAATAATATCATGGTATTGTTATCTATGATTTTAAAATATTCTCAACAGTAATTCTAATAAAATTAACATAAATTGATCAAAATGATTTTTTATTAAGAATATCCTTTAATTGTTTACGAATTTTTGTCATCAGTGTTCAGTAAATTTTCAAGTCTACTGAACAATTTAAAATTTAAATCATATATTAAATAATTTTTGTTATTTATTTTTGTATCAAAAGATATCTCTTTTTATAAGATTACTATACCTACCTATGTAAAATTTGAAACTTGCGTGTCTAACATTTTTATTTTGGAAATATGTTGGAAAATAAAGCTCATAAAGGTACACTTTAATGTGTTATTAAGAAGATTTTATTAATTTAAAGTTTTAATAGGTTTTCCCAAAACGTTAATCTTATACTTAGTGAATAGTTTATCAGCTATTAATCTCCTAGCTATTATATCTGAATACATTTTAAAGTAGTGTGATAAATAGTGAAAATACAGTGTTAAAATTAATTCCTCTTGGCTTTCCTTATTTGTTTAAAAAAAAAAATGATCCAGACAATAGATTGTTAAGTGTTATTTAAATAAGACATGAATAGTCTTGCGTAAACGATGAAAAAATATAAATTCTATATTAAAATTCATAATAAAAGAGACCATTGAAGAAAAAACTTTGATTACCTACTGAATAGCCATCGATATGCTTACCTATAGTTTTAATTTTTAGTCTGTCGGGGCTGTTCCCAAGACTGTTAAAAATATAAGACACCAATTAATAAGTTTGTATATTTTACGATTTAATATTAAATTCTTTCAATGTATAGATAGTAAGTAAAATAATTTAATACTAAAAATTAATTAATTAAAGAATTTCATGAGTTAGCATCACTCTGTTAACTACCTATTCACAACATATCCTAATTGTGTGTAACGTTGGGGAAAAACCTATGGTAAATTCTAAAAATTCGTTTTTTGAGTTATGTATAAAAATATATAAATTGATAAAATGAAACAATGAGGCATTTGAAAATGGGTTGAAGTTTAAAAAACAAAAAAAAGAAATCTCAACTGTTCTTTCGATGAATGATTTTTGCTTCGATTGGTGTTATTCGAGTACCAACAATTGAAAGAAAAAACTTGCTTTCAAGTTGAAAAGGTCAACTGGCTTGAAATATTTCATATACATGAGATTTCGACTTACATCCTCAACGTTATTATTTTTGTACCAACGAGGAAGGTATTCATTATTCCGTTTGCGCAGAACAATCGTTGTTCCGGATAACACAGCATATTAGGAACAAGTGCCACTATCCCCCACTCTGGAACATGGCAGAAACCTACGGGTGCCCCAATAAAAATTCTGCCAAAACTCACCCACGTGTAACACACCTTACCGTTCCATAAACCTACAGTACCACCCCCTTCCCAATGGCCTAGGTTGCCGCGGGATAATTGATAAAAAAAAAAAAAAAAAAAAAAACAGCATATCAGATCATTATTATTTAATATTATAATAAAACACGAAGACAAAGTACAAATTGCCACACGACTTGTTATGTTGTATAATATTTTAATATTGCATTGTACGCGAGTCATAATATTGTTGTTTTTGTATTAATAATGTCTGGATCGAATGGTATTATATGAAAAAGGCCATGCTTGTAGACATTATATTTACAACGGTTTCGACTTACGAACACAATCGTCTTCAATGCCTTTTCGTACACACCAAGAGCTACAATACATTTTAAGTATATGTATATCGATTTAACCCGACAAATTATCGTTACTATATAGATATACACGTTACAATATTATTATAATATTAAATGATGTTTATTCATTACAACGTAGTGCACGTGCCTACGACGGATACACTGCGTAATACGATATGTGTTTCCTACACGGGACTTATACCTTTAATACAATATGTATATTACCTTTATGGGAGATCGATAAAAAAAGCGACGTCCTGCTACTCTTTTTTCTTTGGTATATATATTTTTTTTTTCGTACTCTATATCCAAACACATATATTAGCAGTTTGTTACTAAACACGCTGTGGGCACGTAATCCGCGACGGCGGGTGGGTCGGACCGGCGTGAATTCGTTGGAGTCGAACGTACGCGCGCGTATACGCGTTCGCGCACTTGTCCCGGATCCCCTCCCCGCCGTCATCCGTCCGACGGTAGTCCGTCCGGCTCACACTCTGTCAACCTCCACTCCTTTAACCCCACCCAGCCCACATACAACCACCTACCCCCGACCAACCGCACACCCACCGACACTTGCTCGTCCGTCCGCGACTGCAGTAGCGCCGTTGTTCGAGGATATAATATTGATTCATTATATACCGTCCACCTCGGCCAATGATGGGCCTAATAGCACATTCAGATAAATAGACTATGCGTGCTATCCACCAGCTGCCGACGCCTTCCGCCGGAAAGAAGACACGTCTCGTTTCGTAGGAGACCACTTTAAGTGATTAAAAAAAAAAATGGTAAAAATGAAAATAATAAAACGGAACAACGAAAAATATCCACTCGCGTACCTTCGCCGCCACACGAATCAATTGATTTGAGTCCGGTGGGATGATTTCGCCGTACTGCGAAAACCTCCTCGAAAACATTTGCGATGGAAGCAAATTTAATGATAACAATATATTATCACACCTAGGAGAGTCATCTTAGAAATATGACTTTTGGGATCACGGAGTTTTTGATCTTACCCTCTTGTTTTAGTTACTTATTTTTCTCCTTGTTTGTATTAAATCGTTATTTATTCCAACAAAAGGTACACAGGTATTGTTCTCTTCAGCATTAGTAGTTCAAAACAATGTATAGGACAAATTATTTTATGTTGTTAAAAAAGATAGGTAGTATTAAATAGAATTTCCATTACTGACTAATGAGTTACCGTGTAGTTGGAACTCAAGTTCGTTAGTATAATTTGAAATTTTCATCTCAACACTTGAAATAGTGTACCTACCTATACATATAACCATTTAGAGTTGAAAATAAGGACAAACATAATATGTGTCCAGAAAATTTGATTAATATAAATCTTTTGCTTATTTATTCTTTATTTTAAGCCATATGAAGTTGTTATAAATAAATGTTATTTTATTAGTATTGAATTCCAATTGCATTAATTAATTACGATGAGTTGATATGACAAATATGGAGAAAATTATCCTGAAAGTCAAAGATTTAAAAAAATCAAATGTGTAGGACACGTTTTAAGCTTTGTTTCATACATTTTACTGATGTACACTAACAACAATGATGGTTGTAATGAGTCATTCATTTAAGTTAATATTTTCACAATTATCAATATTATGAAATATGATTATGAACGAAACTCAGTGTGATTTTAAGTCATTGTGAAATTAATCAAAGGAAAACACTTGGGTTTATGGGAATGTCTAGATTATCCCTTGAATGTAGAAGGTCTAGGAGTTTGAAGAATTCATATGGGAAATCCGATAAATTTAGAATTTTCAATCCACAGAAATATTTTAATACTCTTAAATGATATACATCAATGCACCACCACTAAGAATATTCGAAAAAAATAAATATAAAATGATAAAATAACACATCATTGTAAAACTATACATGTCAAGGTAAACAAAATATGAAAAATGTTTTATACTTGATAACTATTATTATTACCATGTATATTATATAATGTATATAGATTTTACTGGATGATTCACCATATACTAAGCATGCTAACCTCCTCTCTTTTCTTCAATAATGTAATTATTTTAAATCTAATTTTTGGAATTTTTAAATAAACTTAATGACCATATTATATTATATTCAAATTCTTGATATTTTTTGTACTACTTAAGAAGTGTTCTGTTGAGATACAAACATCCGTTTTTCAAATGAGAACCCCCCATTTTCAACTGTAAATTTTTCAGTAAATAATTTTTGCTGGAATATATACTGACATGAAGAATTTTTAAAAGTGTCCCTCATTAGTAGAAATATTTTAAGAATTAAGAATCTACTCATTGGAATTTTGAATTAGGTAAGACAACATTTTCAATAAAAAAATATCTACTAAATAATTTACAGTTAAAATAGGAGAGGATTCTTATTTGAAAAACAGAAATTTGTATCATCACAATATACTCTTTAGTATAAAAAAAGAATTTAAAAAAACTATGTCTCAGACATATTTTAAAAATTACAAACTAAAATTTTAATTAATTTATTATTAAAGAAAAAGCTTAGTGGTGAGCTTGATGAATCGCTCTGAATATAATATAACATAACTTGTATGATATGCATATAGTAGGTAGTTCCTCGTTAACATAAACTCAACAGGACCTCAAATTATCTGTTTGAATCAAAAAAATAATTTTTTTATACAAATGTACATTAATTAATCTAAAATTTACGACAGTTTGAAAAAGTCAATGATGGGCTTTTGAAAGAATGTAGCTTGATAATTTTCTAGACACTGTTTTCTGTTGCTGTTCAACTGGTCTTTGAATTTGAAATCGACCTCTGTTCTGGATTGTGAAAATTTGACGAATCTATCAAAGGCTTTCAACACATCAGCTTGAGACAGTTTATACACTGGATGTTCAGTAGACAAGCACAATTTACTGATTCGTTGACCTTATCTTTATTTTTAATAATTGTCAATAATGATGGTGATTTTGGAATTTCTACAGTTGTTTTTAGTAAAGTTCCATTTTATACTTTTACTAAAATGAGCTGTTTAGTTTTTAAATCGATAGACATTTCCTTTTCAAACTCATTTTGGTCAATACTTAAGGTATACCAATCAACAAATCACCAACACACTCAACTTAAAACTCATCGAAAGAGCAATTAGTTTGAACGAGAGTGATATCGTTGAAATAGATTATACACATAGAAACGTACATAAAATAGAGAATATGGTGAAAGAAATAAAAGAGGGAATTGATAAAACTACTTTGAAGTAATAATGATTAAATAACTAATGACTACATGAGTAATAAAGTGAAAAAAAAAAATTACATTTTAGATTCTGAGCGGAGCGATGAATGTATTGATTTTACCATGATGTGTGTTTTTTTGTCATCACGTTTGGGGCACTAAAAATGCTTCGATTTTTGACTTCAGTACCTCGTTCGATCAGAAAGTGAATCTAGTGTGTACTTTGGGGGGTCAAAAGTGAAAAATTCTTAATACTTTTCTAAATAATCGAGAAAAACAAACTAAAACTTAAGGGAAAAACGGGAAATTTTACGCACACTCATTTTTCGACAAAATCGATTTTGGTTTTTGATGTAACTTTAAAACGAACGACCATAGATGCATGGAATTTTCACCGAATGTTTATATAAGTATATTCTATCCACCACGCAATTTTCAAAAAATTTCGACTTAAGTTGACCTATTCATAGGCATTTGAAATTTTCGATCATTATTAGTTTTTTTTAAATTAATATCGATAAAAATTTATTTGTTAGGCAGAAAAGCTTGAAAATTTAATACAAGGCTCTTAACATATTGTTACAATAGCAGTTGAAAAATAAAATAAATTCATAGTCACAATTTTTTTTATAAGCATTCAAAGTTTGAATTTTGACAAAATACGTAAAAATCACGAAAATTCACAAATTATTTTAAGCTAGAAATTCATAAAAAATTTTCTTTTTAAATCTAAGATTTCATAATTTAATAAAAGATTCCTTACAAGTTTTTCAATCTTTATCACAAATAAAAATTCCACCGGAAATTCAAATTAAATTTTTATGAGCATTTGAAATTTAAATTTTTACAACATTGGATTTTCACTTTTAGCGATTTCCTTATTTTGGTGTAACTCTAAAACAAATGACCACAGATACTTGAAATTTTAACTGAATGTTTATATAGGCATTTTATATATTTGATAAAATTTTCAAAATATTTAGATTTGTCTTGAGCTGTTTACTGACATTTTAATTTTTCAACTTTTTTAGTTTTTTTTTCTATAAATATCGATAAAAATTTATTTGTTCGGTAGAAAAGCTTGAAAATTTAATACATGGCTTCTAACACATTGTAACAATAGCAGTTAAAAAATATTAAAAATTCGTAGACACGAATTTTTTTTTATAAGCATTTAAAGTTCAAATTTTGACTAAATACGTAAAAATTTCGACAATGTTCAAATTATCTTAGATAGAAATTCATAAAAGTTTTTCTTTTTAATTCTAAGATTTGAAAATTTACTACAAGGCTCCTAACATAGTTTTACAATAGCAGTTGCAAAATAAAAGGAATACATAGTCACAATTTTTTTTTATAAGCATTCAAAGTTTGAATTTTGACAACATATATATTATGTAAAAATCACGAAAATTCGTAAATTATTTTATGCTAGAAATTCATAAAAAATTTTCCTTTTATATCTAAGATTTGAAAATTTAATACAAGGCTCATAATATATTTTTACATTAGCAATTGAAAAATAAAAGAAATATATAGTCACAATTTTTTTTTATAAGCATTTAAAGTTCAAATTTTGACTAAATACGTAAAAATTTCGACAATGTTCAAATTATCTTAGATAGAAATTCATAAAAGTTTTTCTTTTTAATTCTAAGATTTGAAAATTTAATACAAGGCGCCTAACATAGTTTTACAATAGCAGTTGCAAAATAAAAGGAATACATAGTCACAATTTTTTTTTAAGCATTCAAAGATTGAGTATTGACAACATATTACGTAAAAATCTATAATATGTTTTAAACAGATAAACCGTCTTCGCTCAGAATCGTTTTTCGTATACAATGATATAATATAATTGGATTCAATTTTAATTCCATCCATTACAGTAACCCACTTGTAACCTACTGTACAGCAGAGCGACATCCACGACTTACCCGCCTTTTTCTGTTTGTGTTAATCAAAAAACGACAGTTTGGTATTTATTTTACCCTAACATTTTTCGTGGTAGCTGAATAATTTTTAAAAATTGAGGAAATAAATAAACCTACTCTAAAGTATGAGACCTTTCTCGGTACTGGAAAACTGATTCGCGTTATCCAATAATTTGTGTTGGCCGTTTTCGTGTTAAGAAGGGAGTATTGTATTTTCAAAATTACGCTGTTTGGATTTTATACTATAAAATAACATAAATAACTTATTTATGAAAAATACCTTCCCCTCAAGCAAAGCGTCACCAGTGGATGACTCCTTAATCACGTAAATCACAATCCATTATTCCTTTTACTCATATACTTATTGTGATTTTATAAGTATAGATTGTATATCTTTACTTAATAATATATAATATTATAAAGATGAAAGATTTGATTGTTTGTATTGAATAGGCTCCGATACTACTGAACCGATTTAAATGAAATTTGGTAAATAGATAGTTAAGACACTGAGAAAAAAACATAGGTAGGTTACTTTTTAATACTAAAAAAGCTGTAAAGGGCTGTAAGAGTCTGAAATAGAGGATGGGATACATTATATCTCTGTAACCGCAAGACGTGTCCCTGGGTGTGCCGACACTAATAATTAATATATATATATATATATATATATATTTACAATCGATTGTACGAATGTTATCGGTGTCGTGGCGATGATCTATATTTATTATTAGTGACTATGAGTATCAAAATAATATTGTATATCTATTACCTATATGCTTTGAAACATTGTTAAACAAAAGACCACCTATGATTATAAAATATATAATGTTGCACATTGTTTAAGCCTCAATCATTCTGGAAAAATATATCGCCCCCCCCCCCCAAAAAAAAAATAAAAAAATAAACACCTATTTACGTGCCTAAATGGGAAAACAATATCTGAAATATTAATGCTGGTAATAAAATATTTGTAAGTAAAACTACTAATTAATATTTTTATATGTAGATTATTACTTTTTAGTATTTTAAAATATTTATTATAATTTGCAATTTATAACGTGATCAATACACAGAATGTTTATCTTATTTTTAACCTAAAATTATAACTATATAATTATCAATTTCTATAGAGTAAAAATAATATCTAAATAGCTTAAATAATAATAAAAACAAAAACTATTTAAAACAATTATAGCAACAAGTTAATTTAACTACGTTTATGTAATTATATTATAAATAAACCGTAGAAACTATTTAAATTATAAATTATAATATAACTTATAAGTATTACATCATGCAAGACGTTGAATAAAAATTAAAATGATTTTAAAAAAGATTTATTTTGTTAAACGTCTTGATGAAATCAAAAATGATTATTTTAATTACAAATGTCACACGACCTGATCGAATAATATAATCAATTGTTTAATTGTTTAAAAAATTAAATTTTCCGAAATATATGGAACAAATTGCATACTCGTGGCTTTGGTGGTTATCACTCTTATCAGTCAGCATAAGTTCATTCATATATAATATGTATATTTACGTAGATTACAATCTTAAAATTAAAATATAAATAAAAGTTTATGATATACCCTAAACAGTGGCGTATATATAAATAATTGTTGGAGTGGACTTGAATAGAAAACAACTAGCAAGTGATTTTGCACCTAGAAGCTACTATTTAATATTATATTTAACAGTTCTACTCGTAATTAATATTATGATAAGGTTACATTATTGCTGTTTGTTTATTATAAAAATAAAAAATAAATACGATTACAATAATTTACAATAGTACTTTGCATTATTTTTCGTAATAAATTGAAAATTTTTATCACCTCTCGTCATAGTAGCATATTTATTATAAAGTGTTGAAACAATATTTTTCACTTATTTTATTTATTTGATGAAATTAATATCTAAGCAACCGTATTTTTCATCTGGCAGTACATTAGACCTGGTACATTCATCACCGTAGACGATCTGAGCTAAACGAGGCTTAAACGCCGATTAAACTCCCCCTGGATGGCTAGGAAGGATAACATAGCTATAATGACATTTAGTCGTTATTATCATTTACCATATATTGTTCATAGGTCTTGTCGGATTTAATAAAAGATAAAGACTAAACTTTTAACATGGATATTTAGGTTTTTTTTTAAATTAAATATTTATATGAATTTCAATTAAATTGAATTATGACATAAATTTTATTTATGTATATACAGTTAAATTTATTTAACTTATACACAACTTCAATCTGTAACAACCGGAATAGTCGCTCTGCTGTATAGTAGCCAATAGGTGTTGAGTGTACAACTGTTGTACAACTGTCCAAAATTGAATATTCAATTTAAAATAATTTTTAATCATAGCAAAATAACGTGTGAATCGTTGTGACTTTTACAAGCATTATATAACATTGATCGTTAAATGCGTTTAATAAAAACTGAGATTATATGTATTTTCGACTTTTTTTCTTCAAATTATAGCGTGTAGAACTTATGAGGAACCTTGTATCAAAGGTACATGCTTATTAAATTAAAAATAAATAATGTATCTATTCTTCAACTTAACCCAACCGAATAACAAATCATATTTTATTGTACGCATGAATGATAACCAAATTTTTAGCTAATCAAATTGATATGTTGTACCTACTTCAAAGCCAAAATGTATGTTCAATTTTCTCAAAATATTATACCAATTGAAAAAACATAATAGGTATAATCATTCGTCAACTATGTAATTTTTAAAACAATTAAAAAAATATTAAAAATAAAAAAACATGAAATATAGCCCCTATAGTACTACAAATATTCACCCTTTTTGTGCCATATCACTGTTATATAGGTATATGAGTTAAACACTGTGTTCATAAAAATATAATAAATCTGGTGAAAAAAGGATATCCGGTCACATTTTTAATTAAATGGTCTACATATTTTTTTTCATTCAAAGCAAGTCATTTTATTAACTTTTGTAATTTTTCATAAGTACAATTCAAAGAATACATTTATATTAATTTTACACTTATACATCTAAAAACGTGACATTCTAATAAATACAATTACATTCCCTTAAAATAGTCGGTAACAGAATCTATAATAATAAAATATATAATATATAATAATTACATTCACAAAAATGATATCAGCTTAATATAATTCTCGTATTAGCTTGTATATATTATATACGTGTATACATTACAATATATATTTATACATATGTTTTAGTTTGCTGAATAACGAAAAAAAAATAATAAAATAATACCATAAACAGTCGCAAAATTATGTAATAATATGTCATTTTCGAATAATAGAAGTTAAAATATATGGTTATCATTTGATAACTTACCGACAAAAAAATAACCAGAAAACTTTTTTTGAGACAGTTTAGATTTTATGCGATTAATCTAGAAATATCTAGAAATACAAGTTCTATTAAATTCAAAAACAACAACCATTATCATCACATTTTAAAACGGATATAAAGTGGACTGAGTTTAGTTCAATTCGAAAAAAGGTTTGCATTATTTTTTTAGACTTTCAAAACTTAAAAGATACCTTATATAGTTAAAATGTAAACAATCATTTCATTTCGAAGTTAGAATGACTAAATAAAATATAAGAGTTTTATAAAAATTATCTAAAGTACGAGTATTTGTATAATGTCGTCATAAAATGAATACATTTTATTATGGCTTAAACTTTGAGTAATAAACACTTCCATACACTTTAATTTTAAAGATTTCTTAATTTTGTAAGTTTTTAAATGCGTTTAACAATTTAAATTTTACGTAGGTACCGATCATTGTAAATTCTTAATAATGTATTTAACTTCTACCTTAAACTTTTTTTTCATTATATTGTCATAAGTTTTTTTTTAACTTGACGTATTAACGTGATTATTTCTTTAACAAAACTGATGTAATTCATTTAAACTACATCATACAATTACGATTGACACATGCAGTCACAGCTGCTAAAATGCAATAAGCTGCAATACCGAACCAAAACAAATACCAATTACTAACAACATAACGATATAATTGTGATAACTAGATATTATATATACATTTTTGGCATGTGCTACAAATGATGTAAAGGTGTAGGTGTGGGTGTGTGTGTGTGAGAAAGAGCGTGTGTGTAGTTGTGCGTTTGTTGGGGATGAGGTCATGTATTTTAAACGAGACTTGTCCAATTCTAATTTATATGGGCTTAAATATATTATAGAAAAGCGGACTTACTATTATTTTAATGCTGTGATTTATCGTTGGGTCACAATTATTATTGTCATTTAAGGGACTACACTTCGATGCAGCTGGTATTCGAGTTTTTGGAAAGGACGTCCGGATTACTGTATAGTGTATTATGCAAAATACATGCCTACAATCATAGACCTATTATACTTGGTTAATATGTCTATGCCTACAATAATGTGGATACCATTATCGGTACCATTTGCTACTGAATTCACTACAATTCCAGCATGTGTTGGAGGAAACGAGTTAAGAATTTTTATATACATATATACTATATAAATCTAAGTGAAATTAAAATTAACAACAAATTTATTTCAAAAATATGATTTTATAAAATGGTTATTCCATTACATAGTAGATGTTTTATTTTTACAAAATATTAAACTCACACGGATGCTGGCTGAAATTTATGGAGGGGTTGGGACTTATACGCTGAACCAACATCCGCTCTTTCTGATACTCCAGATAACACAAACACAAACAAACACACACACACACACACACACACACACACACACACACACACACACACACACACACACACACACACACACACACACACACACACACACACACACACACACACACACACACACACACACACACACACACACACACACACACACACACACACACACACACACGCACACGCACGCACACGCATACACACGAAATAAATAAATAAACGCAACTACGTTGCAAAATCAATAGGTTCGTCGCTCCACTCGGAATCTTTGAATAAGACAAAATTAAATATGCATGTACAACAGGTACAGTGAGCGTGCGTGCGTCTAACATAGCGGCGATCCGATTGTAGTGAAAAGTCACAAGGTTAGGTGCTTATAAATAAATAAAGTACGCTTTTGGAGAAAAAAAAATCGTTTCCGAGCTAACGACGTATCCCATAATAGCTATTCCATAATTTATACATAAATATTTCCGTGTCGTTTACGACGTAATAATACGTTTTTGCCGAAAAGGACGGAACAGCTTAACCGGCAAGATGACGGCCGGCACAGCATCTGTGGCGCCGCTTCATATACTTGCAGGGTGTATAATATTGTTATGACGTGCTCGCTGCAGAGATGAATCGTCGGAAAATGTAATATATAATATACGAGGCGCCAATTAAGGGTCGATCACGCACCAACAAACACGCTCAACATTGTATGCAGGGTGGTTTTCTTTTCTAGCTAGACATGCATATAGTAGGTACCTACCTACTTACTGAAACAATTAATTAAGTATTGATTCACCAGTGGTTTCAAAACATATAATATTATGATGTTAAACATTATATTGTTCACAGATTTAAATAATAGCCGGTAATTTTTGTGGTGCCATTTTCAATGAATACCCATATAGGAATGGTTTTTTGAGCTATGCATATGTATATTGTAATTGCAACTGATGTACAAGTGTTTTTAAAAGAATATACTTTATTATTATACTATTAAATATGTTTTTTGTGAGTCTGTATTATAATTAACGATAATGAGAAACAAGAAATAAGCAATTTTTAATTTTCCTTTCTAAACCCTTGTATATGAGAATAATAATAAACTGTCTAATAACTTATAAATAGGTAACTGACTCCATGTTGACTGAAGTCCATTTTAATAAAAGAAAAACAAAATTAAGTCAAGATGTATTTGATTAAATAATCATATATTCATTAGTTTTATAATCATATCGTAGTTCAAGGAAGTAAAGAAAATTAAATTAAATAAGTACTATTAGATATGTTTGTTTAACGAAGCGGAAAATAAAAAAAGTTGTTCCTGTGAACACTGTTAGATCCAGATAATAACAACAAAAATCATTTGTTTAAAAGTTCATATAAAAGATGATCAAATAAAATTATTCATCATCAAAAATAAATAATTAAAATAAAATATACCTTTATGTTCATCGTTGTTGTATAGTACGGTTTATATAATATTTCCACTTGATATTGAATAAATAATAATGCAAACCAATGGAGCAAAATTGTTTTGTTTAAAAATAATATTTCCAAGAATACATCCTAAAATGCACTAGCAAACGCACACTATAATTTACAATATACTGAAAACATTGAACAATATGGTACAATGTGGTGTATTATTATAACAGTTGGCCATACATAATATAAGAATGGATAGGCTTCATAACCTTATAACGAGCGCATTAATTAAAAAAATAACTTAAGTGAGAAACTGCCTTTCTGTCTTATACCTACGAAAAATATCACTAAATCTACTGCGTTGAATACATTAACATGGCCTTTTCGTTTTTATATCATCTATGTAGTCGACGATACGTGATAACTAGTCACCTTTTTATATTATTCGTATTCAAATAATAAATTACACTTCATAAATATTTTGGGAGATGAGAAATCGAGGAATAATTATTTACACTGGTCTATAGAGTTTGCGACATATATAACTAACTAAAGACCATACCTGCACGTCTCTTAAGACGATTTGTTTTTTAATTTTATTAACCTTTTAAATAAAAATGGTAGCTCGACAATTTATCGTAGTATACATTAAAAACAAATTACACCATGGAAAAAGGAGAAAAACCACAATGCACTTTTTGTGGAACTGAACTCTCAGTTAATCATAAACCATGTAATTACCAAATGCCTCCAATACGCAGATGAACAAAGAAATTTCAAAATATCCAACACACTAGATGCAGCTCTCGGACCCGACACAACTACCACCACACAAATCCTTAAATTCCTAAGCAAAACAAATCTGTATGGTAAAATTTAAATCTAAAAAAAATGTATGCATAAATAACTGTACCTATAATAGCCTTTGCCGCCGATGTTTATAAGAACAATAAAAAAAATTTCACCAATAACATTGCAAGTTCTAAGATAATATCATATAAAAATGCATTCGTAGATTAATTAGTATACCTATTAATAACATATATAAATACAAATGTATAACAAGGGTTAAAGTGGGGGACTCTGACTACTACCTCTGGATTTGTGCCTAAATGGCGTCCCCGATCTTCAAGCGGTACTTTGTTATGCTGAGGCGTTGAAGCTTTAGTATGATTTTATATTTTTCGGTATTTGTAAGCACTATACAATATTATACATATTTTTTATTTAGTTAAATAAGAAAATGTTGACCTCGCAACTTATTACCAAACTACTATATATTTTACATTTTGTGAAATGATGCTCTATTCCTAAAAAAATATATACTATGAATGTTTTCTCAATATTGTTTGTTTTGTTATACATATTTAATCTTGTTCACTTGTAATAATATGCAAGTGTTAAAAAAAAATAATATATATAAAATTGAACACTAAGAGAAAAAAAAATATAATTTATGAGTCTAATTATATTTGTACCTTTTTAATTTAATTTTATAAGATGAAATATGAATGAATAACGTCTAGATACATTTATCGAGATGAGACCTGACACTGTTTGTGAGATGTCAAACAACACCATATAGGCACGTTGGCATTTTGACGTTTTGATATTATATTCGTAGTGGTATTACTTATTTGACATACGAGTAGATATAACATACAACAATATAAATTACAATATATTTTCATAGTTTCGCTACTTATACTTTTATTTTCAAAGTTTTACCTATTTCTTTTAGAATGGTCGTAAATTGCACCTTTTTAAAAAGTAGGTCAAAGGCAAAATTAAAACCGTTAAAAATTACAGACATCAAATATTCCAGTATCGGAAATATTATGAAACCTATTATTATATTGTCATTATAAGGCTAATTTAGTTGTAAAAAGTTGTATTGATCTACAATGTTTATAGGTTCTACCTCATACTTACATCATTTCGAGCTACGTAGAAAACAAAATTTCAGAACAATAATATTAATGTTTTAGTTTATAGTTATAAGAAAAATATATTAAAACATATTTAAAAATTGGAGAAAAATATTTAAAAATTAATAGTGAAAAATAGACGTTGTCATTATAATTTTCTGAATTCATGAAAAGAGTACGGAAAATAATATTGCGTGGCCTTTATATTATACTTGTATACGAATTTATCATTGTTGGCCAGGATAAATGATTCAGATTATTTATCCTCCGTATATATAATAAGATTCTCACAATTGTGTTTTTTTTTTTTTTGGAAAATTTAGATACACCTACTAAATGTATATCAAATATGTATTTTTTAGCTATTCCATTTTATACACAGAGTAATAGTAATTTATAACGGATTTAATTAAAAAGTATAAAATGTATGTGATATTTGAGTGTAGTCCCTAATTATTATATCCGAACAATATTAGAAATTATTAAATTGTAATAGATACATATTAATGATAACAATTATCACAAAAATTAACATTGTACAATAAAAAACATTGGTTTTTATTTCAAAAAAATTAATATATATATATAATATATACATATATAGCAATAGAACACTCTTTATCGTTTATCGTATAGGTACAAGATAAAATATACAATTCGTTTGTTCATAGTTTACTATTTAATTAATTTAATAATGTAGGCGAGTACTTACCTGCGTATTTCTCAAAAAATAATAATTTTAATAATAAAATTTTCTAAAAATATAAATGTTAGTTATCCAATACATAGGTATAATTATAATATCAACGTGAGCATAAGATATTCGGTGAATAAACATTTTTTATTATATAATATACTTGTCAACGTTTATGTCATCAATAAATCAATAATTTGTATATATATATATACTTAGCACACTTACACTATTTTCAACTAAAATGTAAACCAAACATTTTATACAACCTTCAAGTACCACTCGATACATTTTGTTTTAATTTCATGAAATTCACAAAATGGTTTTGATGTACCTAACTACAACAAATAAACATCACTTGCTGACATTTTTTAAAAACGTATAATTGATTGTTGTTAGCAATATTTCCTTGAATAAACGATTGATAAGATCAAAAACAATAACTTTTAAAGTTCTGCCATAGATCGATTCCTGATCTCATAAAATTTCGATTCGATAGGTAAAGAAGTATATTACACAGTCAATAAATAAATCGCTTTATTCAGATTCTAAAATAAGATTCTACTTGACTATAAAACAGACTGTTATATTTTAAATGGCATTATATTAGGTACTCATGAATTTGCCTATAAGAATCTCACTCAACTATTTATGGGATCATCTAAATTAAATCTCAATGTTGAACGAAATGTAAATAATAATAAACTAGTTAAGCTCTAGTGATACTAAAATTTTTATTTGAATTATTTTTAATAGGATAGAATTAAATATAAGTAATTTTAACACCGTCATCAGTATTTTTTATATGCCAAATCTAATAAAAAGAAAAACTCTCAAAGATAAAAGGTACTCACACTAATTTAGAACTTAACAAAAGTTTATTCTAGATGGCTGTTTTAGTGTCTTATTAATAAACTTAATAGATTTTTTGCCAAGTAAGTTTCTAAGGAAAGCATTTAGACACGATTCGCGTACTACTTATATAACTTCTTAATATGTATTCCTTCCCTGATAAAAGACTGGCAAGTTCATCAGAAAGTTAAAATTCATAAAAATAAAATCACATTAAAAAATGAATAGTATCAAACGATACTATAAATAAATAATAATGATAATCAACTATAATGTTTATGTTGTGATTGAAGGAGGTAAAACTTACACAACATAGTATATACAAATTTAAAAATATATATAATAACAATTAAGTTTATATACATAAAAAAACAAAAAACAATATAATTTTTGCATATTAATTAATTGATATGTAGTTGTAACTATTCTGGGAAAAAGCTTTGTTAGTATCATTCAAGAAAAGACTTTTATAACTACAAATTAATAATCTTTATATAAACTTAAAAATGTTTCTCAAATCGGAATTTGAATAAATTCGTGATAAAAAATTAAATGAGGATGCTTGGAAAATGACACTATAATTATAACGAGAAAATAGTTACACGTATATTACAATCAAAATTATTTTTTGTGGAAATATTGTGTATTATTTCAAAATATATATGTGCAAATAATTTTGATTTTAAACGAGAGTATTAAAAACTAAAGCTCATTAAATTTAAGATGCGGGATAATCACAACTATAGTACGTTAAGTGAGATAACATGTGATCAGCCATGGTTGTTTTTTGCGTTTTTTCTTCGCTTATTCGTTTTTGCTCAAATATTGCTTTGTATTATTGTAACTCTACAGCGAAAAAGACACACCTGTGCACCCAGTGTTTATCGATCGGCTCATGTGTACCTTTTGTTACAACGGTTGATTTAGACACATTTTCCAGATAACGCAGTATATACGAGTATATTTACAGTGCCTACCTATGCTTGACACGTATGTAGTTTTCAACACAATCATAGAGGTTAAAATTGAAAATGTAGTAATATTGTTTTTTTTTTTTTATATAAATTTATTTGTTCTATTAGAAATTTCCTACATATTCATAAAATTTTAAAATCTGTTTAGCAAAATTACATTACTTTAATTTGCTATTTAAAAACTAAGCATTGTTAGTTCAAATGGTTATATGTATATTGATTTAAAAAAAAACGTATTATTTATAATAACTATAATAACTGTATAGGTACTGAAACATATTACAAGAAAGTAACCAATACTTATAATGCATACTTATATTAATATTTTTATGACGATTCAAATATTAATGAAAGTATTTTTCCCACCGCTATTCAAAGTTCAAAGACAAAATTAAATTTAAAAAAAATATTAATTTAATTTAACACTACACTTTATTTTACTCTAACTTGCAATGACGCATGTACAAGCTTATGTGCATACACCAATTAAATTATGATATAAGAACAATTTGGAACAGTAAAGAAGACTCAAAACATATGCAGCTGCACTCGATGAAGAAATCTGTGAAACAAGTGAAGCGTTTTTTAGAGTTATCTTGCTGACAAAAAAAAATTACATATTTCTCTGTGTCATTTGCAAATACATTAATACCACTCACGAAGCTTTATACAAAATGCGTGTATAATATATTACATAATAAATATAATAATATTAAATATTTCTGTACATTATATTGTATCATTTCAACACTTTCATGAAATATTGAAAACTCGAAGTATCACATTGTGCACCCAATAATCAACTTAACACTATTTAAGTATTCATTTATTAGTTAAACTGAAAGCTAATAAAAAAAAAAAAAAAAAGTATTCATTTATGATTTACGTAAGTAAAACGAATGATATGATAATATATTATTAGAAACAACATTATACATATAACGGTTATATTAAATTAATTATATTCCATAAAATATTATGATAAACATAATCATTATTACACATCCATTTGGTTTTAACTATAATATTTTTTATAGGTATCTTGTATATACTATTGATAATTATATTATTTATCTCAATATTTAATAAAGTACTTATCCATTTAAACCCTTAAAGTAATTATAACTCCGCTATTTTTAGTTTATATATTTTATAAACACTTTAAGACAGGTTCCTAATTAATTGAATATCCATGTGAAATGGTTTTAAATTTTTGATAAGATATACATAAAACATAAGCAGCTGTCATTACTCGCTATCATATATTATATACTGTTTAGTATTAACTTATATTATTTTGAGTTTTGGCTACAACAAACTTTGTTATTAAATTTTATGGAATTCTGTGAAAAATATTTTATAATATATTATATATATATATATATATATTTTTTTTTTAAATTAACTGCACATATTGCAAAAATAAAATAAGTACAAAATACAAACAGAAAAAAGCATACAATTAGTGTGGAATTCAAATAAACTTTATAGGAAAATTGGAAAAAAACGGACAAGGTACAAAGATTGCGTGTGGTTCGTTCAAGCGTATGGTAAATAATTGAATACATTTGAATTCAATGGTAGATAATTGCATGAAAAAAAAACCATTGACCGTTTTTTTGTCGTTTTTCATTATGTATAAGGAGATTAAAAGTCTAAAAAGATAATTTTATAAAATCTGTCAAGCTTATTAATAATTAATTTCAAAAGATATTGAATCATTGAATTTTTTAATTCTGATTAAACTCATTTAGAGTTGGGAACGTTCACGTTATTAAAAATTTTAATAAGACGGTAGCCGGTAAGACAGTAAGTATTTAAATATTGCTAAAATGTGTATCTCTTCAAATAAAAAATTAATAAATAAAAGATTAGTTATTCAACTAATTTTATGTAAATATACATTATATTATGTACGTAGCATATTACCTATGTTTAACATAAATACATTATTTAAAATTAAATTAGGTTAATTTATTGCATGATTTATATTGTGCTCAAAATATAAATATGCAATTTCTATTGCAATAAATATTATTCAGAGATGTACTAAAAATAATTTGATTTTGGTGCTATTTTAACTGTGGTAATTAGAATAATTTAAAAGCTAATGTACGAATGTACTCTTGCAGTTACACAAATAAATTCAACGCATAATAATTTAACATGTTGTTTGATACAAAACAGTTTTATTGTACAAATAATATACGAAATGTGTTGCTAATGGATCAATTTGATTTTATAATGGTAAACTTTTCCCAAATTTATAGTCATTTGAATAAATTATTGAAATAATGGTTTGAAAAAATCTTGGAATAACATATTTTTGATTTATTGCAAAGAAGTTATAACGTTAATTATCGTAATTTGATAGAACGATTCCCCGAGTATTTTGAATAATAAAACTGGGAAGACCAGATAGAAAATAAATTAAAAAAATTGCTAATGATCGTATCTGCTGTGTTTCACTTATAGACAACATATAATAAGTCAACAAAATAGCCAATAGGTATGTGATGGGCCATTGACTCATTCAATTAATGTACCTATTATATAGGTGCTTATAAACAATACACTAATTCGTGGTGATAAATACATAATATACGGGTTATCAATGTTATCATAAATAAATAATCGCTGGTACAGTAACCTATATTTAAATACTGTTTCAAATCTATATTTTTTTTTGAAAAAGAGGTCGTACCTTTTATAATAATGTTGTTATTATATACTGCACGATAATATCGATTTGTATTCGACTAATTGTAATAAAACTACCTTTCGTGATATATATATTTATGATTTATTTTTATTATTATTATTATTCGAAACAGCTGGCCTTACTATATTATATTACAATATAATATTGAGTTTGGCTTTGTTCTTAAACACATATATCTGAAATTTCATTGAGTGTTTTTCAGCCGTATTTTGGCCTGTTTTTGATATACGGGTCGTGTTGTGTGGTCGGGGAAATTGATTGTTCCGCGGTGCGACCGCCACGGTGGTTTCCACCACTGTAGGAGGGATGAAATCGAACAAAGCACATATACATGTCAAGTGAAGTGAACCCTTTGTATATTCATTACTCATTAAATTAAGCACGTGTATATCTATAACGTTCTGCGACTACGTCATTCGTTCGACGTCTATTACTTAACAACCGCGAGGAGCTACTAAAGATAATTTGTTAAGGCTACAACTGTACAGACAACACAGCCTGACCTAGTGCGGTGTGTTCATTAGAGAGGGATTCATCGTCACAGAATAAATATATTTTGTTGTCAAAATAAATACATCAAGGTTTCCTGTGATTTCCACTACCGTTGTAGGGCATAATTTCCTATTTGTCTAGGTGGTACCTGTATAAATTTATATAACATAATAACGATCTGTATATTATATATTATAGGTTATTATATTATACATACTGCAATATATATTATATATAGTAATAATACTTCAAAGCCACATCACTATCACTTTATTATTCAGTACCTAATTTATTCAAAGTAACTAATTCTACTCGTTCTACAGTTATAGAAATTATTATAGTACTGCATTTCAACTGTAAGTGTATAGCACGTATATATTAAAATAGTAATTTAATAAATAGTATAACACTGTTTTGTAAACATATTTATTTTTTATAATTGTTAAATTGCTTCGTAATGTAAAAATTGTTATTTTTTGTGCATTTTAAATCCATAGTACTTACTATTATACCATTATGTGATTTGACATACAAATTTGATTCTATAAGCCTAATAAGTTTAGAAGATAGATGATGAATGTCAGGAAAACTTTGCTTAATAAATAAAAAATGAAAACTAGTATAACGATAAGTTTTCATTTTAAGTACGATTTGAAAAAAAATACATTAATATGATATTATAAATAATTAAAAATTATTATAAAAAATGCTGTATTATTATTAACTGATTTTATACAAATCAAAAACATTTAACGTATAAGATAATTAATCATCATATATATTACACGTAATGTATGATGTATTACATATATTATTAAGAATTATCATTTATACTTATCATATACTGATTGGCAAACGCATATGCAAATATTTTTTTTACAAATATTTAATTATTTGTCATGTAAAGCAGGTCAAGGACTTGAAACATTAGCGGAAATATACTTGTAATTCATCACATTAACTCATAACAGTATTTAATAAAAAAAAAAAAACGGCAAACAAACATTTTTAAATTAAGTTAGAGGTGGTATTCGCTAGGCAGCGCTGATGACTTGGATGGTTACGAATATTGTCCGTTGGTATCTATGCAAAGGGATTGAAAAGCGAGCGCGGTAATTTAAGGAACGAGAAAGCACCCTAAAGTTCTAGATAACTTAGAACATTGGAAAACATGCTTAAGGTTTTCAATATTGACAATATAATATGATCAGCATTGGAGAAAGATGGAGGAAAAACTGCGTTGTATTCCATCTAGCTCAAAATAATTGGACGCAGGTATAGGACGGAACAATATTGATCTACAACTTTATGTACCAATGAGCAATAAATATCTGTCAGAGTCGCAGTGAGTTTAAATTCAAAAGTTGTGCATTTAGCCAAACATAATACTTCTAACGCTCTACAACAGGTAGAGGTTACGAGTTAGAGAAGTTAGAGATTTACTATTATACAGATTTATCGATTCGCAGAGATCGGACAAATTGTGTGTGGCTATATTTCTAATTATTGACATGATACAAAATGTTTGTGCATTTAATACACATTTTCTTTAGTAAAAATAGAAAACATCTGAACACATCATTAATTATTAACAGAGAGACATCATTGACCTCATTATAATATATAATACTGTGAAAATTAATCAAGTACCTACCACTTTTGTAATTTTTATTTTATTATATAGGAACGTAATTTTATTGGGAATAAAGTCATTTACGAAGCTCTTTTAATTAATTTAAATTTTTTAACATATAATTTAATATTTAATAAACAATAAATTCTGGCGTAATTTTGACGACACAAAAATACATTATTTAACCCCTCAATAACAAACATTAAAATTATTGTTCAAGTAGTTTTTCACAATTAATTATTAATTATTTATAATTAATTCAAAAGTACCTATCAATGGTGTTAAAACCAATATATAGTGTAATTGAAAAAAACTATGTGTACACGTTCACAACTTTATTCATTATATTAGTTTGTTAAAAAACACAAAAAAAAAAATCTTAAAATCTTATAGTAATATTATTTTTGTTTGAGAGATTTAAATATATTGTTTTGGTTTAAAATTTGGTCATTAGGGTACAATTATTATTATTCTAAATGTTTCTCAAAATGAAATATTATTACTACTTAAGTTGACAAATCTCATTATTCAATTATGCTTACTTATTCGTGAATTTTACTTACACATTATACAGTCTAAACATATTGTTATTACTAAGAAATATAAAACATACAATTTGTCAATACGTATAAATTATTATACAATATACATACTGAATAAAATATTCAATCAATTATTAAAACAGAAAACTGTACGTATATTGCTGGCGTTTTATTTTAAGCTAACTCAATTATTTCCAATGTTTACCTTCAATTTCGATATCAGCTGGGGACAATATAAGTGGCGTAGCTCCTTGAGATTTTGATCTTTTCCCACTATTGTTGGTTGTCATTATTTAACACTGTGAGCATAAATAACACTAATTTAAGCGTTTACATAATGCGTATAATGTATAGAAAAAAAAAATTTATAATTCTATTGAGTATTTAGGAAAATTTTTAATTTTACTCGCGCAGTTTGCATTTCAAATTAACTATAATTTTATATAATTTTACTTGAAAGTCATTTAACATTTCAGATTTAAATCCTAGTCGACAGCACTTAAATATAACACTAGTAATTAAAATACAGGGTGCGGCATAAGTCGGTTCCTCAATTTACACAACAAAGAAATTACAAATAATAAATGTTTATTGTTTATAGATTTATTAGATATTATGGATTAGTTATAGATTTTATTTATATTTACAAATTACAAAGAATCACTGAGTGTGCTCGAACTGATGATCATCTTTTTCGATAACAAGATAGCTGTATTCGACTTATGCCGCACTCTGTATAAATACTAAATTAATTTATTGATATAATTCTGTTCACTTATTGATGTACCTATTTCATATCATGGATATATGGCTATTTATTTTATTTCTTTGTTTACACTATTCTTAATTTTAAATGTTTTGTTAAAATATCGCACGTATAGAATAATATTAAGAAAGTACCAAATTTAATGAATAAATTAATATTTCATTTTAAGCGTGTTATTTTAAACGTGCTTAGAAAATTTTACCAAAAACCGAACGATTTAGTGTAACTATGGTACATTTACAAAATGTAATTTACTATTAAACGTTCTGCATTGAAAATATCAATCTGCTAAATAGTGTCGTTAACAAATATATATATATATATATATATAATTATTATTAATAAGAATAATAATAAAATACCTATACGATATAGTGATAGACAGGTACCTAATTATTATTTATTTGATGGTATACAATCTATTAAGTTTTCAAGTTAGTCAACTTATTAGTTCATCAGGTTGTGTTCTGACGGTTTTAAATTAACCTGTCAATTAGTGTAAGTAAATTAGTGTCGTGCATAGTTTGACTGTTTGTCGATTCTGAACTGTAGTGTTTTAAGAATTGTAAAATTCAAGCAATCGATCCACAACGTTGTAATTATCATGAATAACAATATTAATAACAACAACAATAACAAAATTCAAAACATTATCACTTATCAATAATATTCGTTAAATTAATGTTATAGTTCATCGGTTAATCAACTTCACGCCCTGGTCACTATTAATAAAATAAAAGATTTATATTAGTGTGTCATCCTGTCGAAAAAATCCTATATATTATATGTACTAACACTATTTCTTAAAAGTGATATTTCAACGAAAAAAAGACGTGACCGGCGAAATTCTCGGAAACGCGCACCGTATATAATATATAGGCGTACGTCCTTTGCTCGCAATATATAATATAGGTAAGACCTAACCTACCCACTATCTCGTCTAAATGAAATATTTCCTTTCGTACACACTTCGTTATAATTTATGCGGTTGACGGACACTGGTAGTTCATTGCGAGACATTTCCCATTATATTATATTGCGCACATACAGTCGTGTATTCCGCATAACAAAACTGCTAAAGTATAAGACCGGCTGAGCAAAATTTTATATTATTCCGCCACCACCGCCTCCGGATACTGCGCTCAGTATTATACGTGTCTGGTATGATACCTATGTATCGTTAATAAACACATGTGCATACTATTATTATACACTACAACGCTAATGTAGTTTCTCCATTTCTCTGTTTCTATCTCTATCTGCTATCTATGTATTTACGTGTAGATGTGTTTCACATCTCTCTCTCTCTCTCTCTCTCTTTCCTTCACCCTCTCTCACACACACTTTCTCTACTTCTCTCTTAGGTTAAGTTCGCCCCCGCCCTTCACGTCTATTCCACTCTTTCCACTTGCATACCATACATGTAACGATGTAACCAATCTTCGCGTGCCATGTATATACTGAATTTTTAACCCTTTACGACGACTATTGATGTTGTTTAATACTGCAGTGGTCGACGACAAAAAAAACTTCATCCATCCTCGGCGATAAATGTGAATAACTTTAAGAATGTAAAGGAGTGATAAAAAATAAAATTGTTTTAACGAAATTATTGCAATATACTCTCCAGGCGATGTATTTCGGTGAAATTCCACGAATTCCAGGACGATAGTAGATACGTATTACCAAAATAGCTTGTTTTGAACAGTATTTACGAAACTGTCCGTAAAAGAGCACTTTAACTTGTAATTACCTATCATTCTTGTTATTTTTATTAAATTGTAAATATATTAGTATATCTATTTATATTTCATAGTGAATTAATTGTACATGAAATTAAATTATTTGATGTTTATAATATGCCGAAAAACTTTCATAATTTGCAAATGGTACAATCGCTTTTAATTTATTTGTATTTATTTGACATTGACAGCACTTTGGCACCAACTAATACCACCAAAACTTGAATACTTAATGATATACGCAATTTCTATAGTTATATACTGTGTGAAACAAAACATTTTTTTTTCTTGTAAACCATTATTTCGTATTTTGTGATCATCTTTAATATTCTGACATGATGTCAAAATGAATTTCTTTTAAATTTAAGAATTGATGTCCGTAAATATTATGATAATACATTAATAAGAACATTTATTAATTTAAAAATATTATGTAAATACTAAATACATACTACAATAGTCTCTTAATATAAGAAATGGCATCAAAGAATATATATATTTTTTTTAATATCGTTATTATAGCCAATTGGTAGTTGTATTAAAGCAGGATCATACTCGTATTATTTATACTTCGCAATTCAAAATATTTAATTTGGAATTTATATATTTCTTTTTTCTTTTTTATTGAGAATTTAAAATTTAAATAAAAAAAATAATAAAAATTCAGCATTTAGTGGCCTGGGCGCCTGGTGGTGATTGGCTTCAGTTGCTAACTTTTTTTATGGTCGAAAATCAGCCTAAGGTTATTAGATTGGGTTAAGTTAGGTTAGGTTAGGATAGGTTACCTAACCAGTCCTTGGTCCCCAGATAACTGAAACCCGAGGTTTTAGTGATGAACCTTTGCCACATATACATGTGTATCTCCCCAATACTAAAAACTGTGTAATGATCTAAAATTTTGAATTCATAACTCATAAAAAAATTAACGCATTTAATTTTACATATTTTAACAATAATTTAATTAAATGTAGAGATATATACATAATTGCCAATCTATTTTAAGTTAAGCATTGTATTAAACATGTTAATGAAATATTATATCTGTATATTATTATCCAGCAAATATAAAACTTAAAATATGCACTCTTAATCTTTTTTTAAATGTATTGTCATATATTAAATAAAACGTTTAGTTTAGATGCTTAATTTATGCAATTAAATGACTAACGTTTCCCTATAACCTATAATATATCTATACGTACAAGACGGAAATCGTTTTCGAATAAAACAAGCACACCATTTTAATAAAACAAAACGTTTAGGAAAAACAAAAACAATTATACTCATAATTAGTTCTTACATTTGTACCACTACTTGCGGAATAATAATTATACTTGAAACTCATGCGTTTTGTAAACCGTCTGACAGTAAAAGGGGAGGTGTTGTTGTCCACTTTTACTTGGGGTAGGTATTTTATATAGGTATATATATATATATATATATATACATTTATGATGTTGGCCGGGATAGTGGGAGAGGGCCGAGGTCAACAATAATAATTTTCACTATTGTACACGCAGTTTGAATGTGGAAAAAAGATAGCGCTCTCAGTCTGGGGGCATTTTGATTTATTTTTCACATTGTCCGCCAGTGATGTAAAACACACTTGGATACTAAAGCTACCCAAACCATTGTGTATACCATTTTCCGTCTACACTATTTTGAAAATGCGGTCACGCAATTTCAACCTCTTATCGATCCGCTCAGTACTTGAGCGTCATTATAGTGCTTACCACATCGAATAGCCAGTGTCGAAGAACGAATAATGAATGGGTGTATAGATAGTATAGATAGTGTATAGATAGATAGTATATAGATAGTCGGTGGTTGGGAGAATTGTTTAGCAATAATGTTGTTATTCAATAAAGATGAAACGATATGCGTTACACACATTTTTGTATAATAATAAGTCTCGGAACATTATTGACAACGATTTTAAGCTATATTTTATACGCTTAAAATATTACCTATCTCCTACGATTATAAATATGTATTTATCCGGGCAATAAATGCCTATAAGATGGGTACTAATAAATCCAACTAAAACAAAATAATAAAACGTTTACACACATTTTACATACGTACAGCTCATCTGTTGCTCATATAAACATCACGAAGTGTTCGAAATAAAGTAGGTTAGGTTAGGAAGAATAACTTGAAATAATAAAGTGAATAATTACTAACCTACGAAAGCCATTATTATTTTATTCAATAGTTTTCCGAATACCTACGAGCATTATTCACGATAAAATGTGGTTGGTCAACAATTCCGATGTGTTAATGACATTATTATATTATTAGGAAGAATTTTACCCCACAAAATTTCAGCTGTCCGGCTTGATCGCACGCGATGCTTCGTTAAGTTAATTTAAACATCCATCAGATCCCGTATCTAAATCGGCTGCTGTAAAGCGATTTTTCATTTTAGCACCCATTATCCATGGTCTCTCATGCAAACGGTTATCGAAGTATACTTTTCACCATGTTTTCTATCTATATAATGGAATTGGAAACCGTCCCTTAACTTTGTGACAATGTCCATTACTTGACAAGGGCATTTTGATAATCCTCACCACTCCCTCATTCCCATTCGAAGACATCTTAGTCGTAAATCAACAAGGCCAGCATCTCGATGATGCCTACACTAACACTGTTCCATGATAAACAACAGTGTATTTTATTCCATCGCATTAACACTACACTGTATTTCTGCAGAGCAAATGATCACCTGTCTACACTTTTGTCACCCTTAAAAATTGGTCACTTATTTGCACGTCGAAAACGGAACATTAAGACGATTAACACCATCATATAATTGTAATTATTTCAATTTAATTATTGCTGTACACCATTTTTCTCACGCATCAATTTTAGACATGTTTAAGCCTACAGATACATGTTTATGTAAATAATTTGTTTAGTAAGTTACTAAATAAATAATTCCATTCATTTTTAAAATTGATTACTGAATTAAATACGGAACTGACAATTCGTTATTACCTACGTAAACAAATCTCTTCTACATTTAACTCTTTAAAATGTATTTTACCAATTTACCATTAATTATCAACTACTGAACTAAGCAGATAAATAACACAATGTATACGACATCTACTGTTATAGTATTAAACAAAAGGCACTTTCATTTAACACATAGCTTCTAAATGTTTAATGATGATCGGGAACTTAACCAGCTAACTTAAATTAACTATCATACAAAATATAGGTAACCATATTTCCATCGAATCTGTGTATGTTAAACAAGCAAATATTATTACACTTATTCATATCTCAGATAGAAAAAAAAAGTATAAACACGGTGAATCCGATAATTTTGTAAACTTAATTTATCATTTTATAATTTTGTAAGACATATTATATTTATTTATTCGTCGTATGTAGTTCATAGAAGTTGTAAACAAATATATTTCAAATACCGAGTCGTCAATTACCATAAATTCACGATTACAATAAAAAATAACGTATTGTGCTATAAAATATCACAAAACAATCATTTCATAGGTAAATATATGCGTTTTTTTTTATTTTGCATAGTGTTGTTGTAACAATCTAAAATTATGTGAAACATTTTTATTTCAGACACACATATATAGAAATAACACTTTTGATGGTGAAAAAAAATCATTTTACATTTTTCATTGTTTTTCAGAATTTTTCAGCCACTGATTGTTTTTGAATTGTTTATACACATTAATATATGCTACAATATTTATTATTCATGTATAATAATTCATAATCCAATATAATAAAAAAACATACACTGATGATATTTTTATAGTTTAGGTTAACTTGATTAATTGTTTTTAAATTGTTAAGTCTGCGTGAACTAACGATAAATCGCATTTTTATTTTAACGCCAACATTTGTATAATATGTTTTGTATACGTTGTAAAATCTATTGTGTTATGGAAAACAACAAATTCATATTTTATGCATATTAACTATAAACTAAAAACTTCCATCAATCTATAAATAGTGAAAAGATAAACCAGCTCGTGTAGAAAAATAAATATTAATTAGTTAGGTACAGTTTAATGAAGTATAACTTATAAATCAATTATTGTATTGCCTACCATTAATGATTTTGTTTAAAAACAAACTCGCACTACAATATGTTAAACGAACTATTATGAATTATTTATTTTGAACCAGATTCATAGTGTTTTTAGTTATCACTTATCATTATTTACTTCCGAGTAATCATATTTCATTAGTTGTAAAGTATTATAAACTATATATAATGTAAATCGTTAATAATACTTACCATTAATTTTACGATTCATATAATAACATTTACCTTAATTTCAATAGACGGAATAGAAACCCGTTGAAGTGTATAAAAGGTTAGGAATACTGAATACAAAATTATTAGTGTTGCGGAGTAGACGGGAAATAACGTACGTGCATGATTTATCATAGTGCGTAATACGTCACTATGATAAATCGAGAAAAACTTAAGGGAAGAGTCTCGTAATTTAGAAAAAAGGAAATGTGTATACACACTTTGGAAAATCCCACCATTCATGTCAATCAGTATAATGGCCACATCCAATTTTGCGAGAATAATGAAATTTTAAATACACAATTAAATTCATGTTTAATATGTATTAAATATATTTAATATATCTAGTGCTAGTAATGTAAATTTTTTTAATTTTATTCTCATGATAATACGTTAGATCATGTTTACAGTTTATAAAAATGTATTGATATGTAATATGTCTTTAAATATTAACTGGGTATCTATAAATTTGCTTTATAGTTACCAGCTGGCGCATTATTTTAAACGCATTATTAATATGATAGAAAGCAATTTGACAAAAATAAAGTTTTTATACTATTTTTTTTTTTTTTTAATCTCTTTATGCTATTAATAATAGTAATTTAAAATATTATATCTATCACTAGAATACAATATTTTATTTTTAATTATAAATATTATGGATTATGTATTTTTTTTTCATTTACATTTATAATTAATACAAACGGTAGTCAGCTTACATTTTAATATTTTTCAATGTGAATTTAAAGTTTACAGGAATAGAACATTTTTAATACAGCCATTGAATAACGACTATTTGACTTCTGTATTTATTATATTTATATTTTATAACTATAATTAAAACTATAATAAAATCTTTGAACAATGTTTAATTTGTTTCGTATAAAATAAGATAGAAATATTATTTTCGTATAAAATATACATATACATCTGCTATATAGTATATTATAACACATCTAAATAAATAGAATATACATTTTATTTCATTTCTGAAATTTTTGTTGTAATTAACTATTTAAAAAGTTTAATCTGTTATATAATAACATTACATACCTATAATATACTTAATATGTAATTTTAGTATTACATATGATGTTTAGAATCCTATGCGTACTTAACAGGATAGCAACGTAATTGTATGAAGCATTCAGGTGTCCCTAAAAAAGGCCTAAATTAATATTTTTATCCTGTATTTTGGATTATTAGTCATTTGTGTATACATATTTTAAATTTATTAAAAAAATTAATTGTTTCCTATCATTTAGAATTTTTAAATTTAAATGAGGAATAATAAATGATAATAATATCTAAATAAAAACTCGTTTTTTTTTGTTTGATTTATAATTATTTCAAGTAGGATATTTAATATTGTATTTATTTATTTATTTTAAAGTGAGGAAAAAAAGGTGTTATACCGAAGCAAAATCTAATTTTAATTAACATTTTTTTTTCTTTTGCCAAGGAATGGTATAAGACATATTTCATATTATTTAATTTTGTAATATACTATAATTGAAGACCTTGGAGCAATAACCAGACATGTCCTTTTTTTATTTTTTTTCAGAAAACAAAACAAAACATTATAAATTCAAAAAAAAAAATTTAGAATTAAAAAAAAAATGGTAGATTTAAGTTCCCTTGCCCCTTGTCCCAAGGTCTTCAATTGTTCATAGGTCCTAAAATTCAATATTTCAATATTTTTCCAGGTACAAAAACACCTAATACCTATTTAAAAAGTGAAAATAAACTTTTATAAGGTGCCAGATTTTGAGGGACTTACCCTCACTTCAACTCGTTTAATTAAAATAAATATAAATTACAAGTATAGACATAATAGTTAATACCATATTTTAAATCTGGTCGATGATTAATCCCTATAATTATATTACATTCAACTTTTAATTTTTTGATTTCGGTAATTTTTTTAATTTACATTATACAATTTACAACCTAAGTAGGTTATTTTTACCAATGTTATACTATCATAGGGACAATTAAAATATAAAAAAAAAAGTGAAAAATGTATATCACAAAGGTGAATATTAAAGTTTAATGAATTCTGCTAATGATTTTAAGGGAATTCAAAAAAAAAATAATAATAATAGTTATAAATTGATTCTTTACATTATAGTATAATGAAACGATTTTTGATTTAAAAACTATCGAATACAAAATAGAACATACTGATTATAATGTAGTAGACAGTAGTTCATTGAAATTATACATATATGTTATAATATTTCAATCTATAATAATTGTTTGATATCATATACAATGTACCTACTAATAATTATTACTATTATTAATCAATTTACTGTAAAAAAAAGTGAGGAATTTTATTTTATAGTATGGTAACAATCTGCAATTTTTAAAAAAAAATAATTATAAAAAAATCTATTAACATATTTTTCTGGGAATCAAGTTTACGTATCTACTTATCTACTTAGAGTTTATTTAAAAAAAAAAACGACAATCTGTATGTTCAGAAACTATTTAATATTCACTTAACTATATTTCAATATCTTAAAATTTCAAAATACATTACATATGTACATTTAAATTCAAACAGAAATACATATTTTTTAAATGAGCATGTATCAAATAAAATACTGGCAATATTGTTTTTATCTAGACATTTTAAAGTCTAGATAATATTGATCCATTTTTCAACTTGAAACTAATTTAACATTATTAAATCCAATAAATATAATTGGAATGAATCACTCAACGGTTGTTTTTAAAATGAACAATATTTGAATATTTAAATTTAAGCTAAGATCGACAAAAATATTATATCTAATATGAAGCAATTATTAAAATGTATCTGAGTAACATCTCTTACTCTAATAATACATCATCAATTATTATGACTGACTACCGATCGAGTGCCAATATAATATTTAAATGATTTTATTATTAGTTATTATGCCTTTCAGTCGCTTACCTACTCGAAATTATGTACATAATATTATGTTTAGGTTAATATCATAGGTTGGTGCATAAAAAATAAAATAAAATACATCATTGAAAATATTAATAAACAACAAAAAGAATGGCAGAGAAAATGCACAAAGAATGAATAAAATATAAAGAATCCACATACAAATGACATAAGTACCCAAAATTTTCGGCACCGAAACGCATTTGTTGAAAACCAGTAATTAAAATTGGCAAACAGGTGTGCAATGCACGTCCCGTTATCATCCATTTGAACCATACAACACAATATCATAAACCTATAATACAAGTCGAGGAAGTCATGATTCATGATCGGTTTTATCAGCACTATCTCGTAATCAGCACCGATATTGTTATCAACCGTACCCGAGCGCCGCGTCTACAGCGACTACAACTGTTTAAATGCAAACTGCGCGATCAATAACACATTATTACTATTATTACTATTGCGAAAACGCTACGTAAATATTATAACATGGTGTGCAATGTTACGTAAATCTAATCGATAACTTACGATGTGTATATTGTGTATAATATAATATTATGTTCAAAGCCAACGTTGGTCGTTTACGCACCACGTACTACGTAGTTCTATGACGTACGCGTCCACTATGCTCGAGTTCTACGATTCATTTTTGTCGGTCACGCGCGAAAAAAAAAAATCGTCTGTAGTCAGCTTGGTTCTTAGGTTGGTAGCTTAGGCCGGCAAACAGATGGGTAGGTAAATAATATAGATACTGCTAAATAGGTAGGTATACGCACAGACGCGACGACGGTATTCAGTCGTGAGTTCGTCGTCTGGCGCTCGATCCGCGGTGGCGGGCAAACCGTATAAGTGTGGGTAGGTATTGAAATATAACGTTTTGTTGCAAACCTTGTGCACATAAAATATTAATTATTTTTAAATGAAACAATGTTTAAAAAATTTAAAAAATTCCGGGTGAAAACGTTTTTATGGTAATGACATTATATTAATATTATTTTTATTCGACGAAATCAAAACTGAACGCGACGGACCGACGGACGGAGACCGCGTGTCTCCGGGGACGGATATGCAGTGTCGGGGGACTGGCGTGCGCGTTTTAACCGTCCGGCGATTTTTGTTGGCTTCGACACGCAAATCTATAATACACAATTCAGTGGCGCCTAACCCGACTGGCGGCAACCACCCTCCCGCGCACGAAGAGTGCCTACGGAAGGACGGCTGAGGGTTTTTTTGGTGGGAAGGGAGAGGGGAGTCAGGAAAGGGGACGTGAAAAACAAACGACCGATTTGATGTGCACACACACACACACACACAATATTATGCATAAATACCTTCGTATAATATGTTAAATTGCGATAGAGCAATTAGGTAGGTACGTATTTTGTTCGTAGAACCGCAGTTGCGGCAGCCATGAGTTCGGTTGGGTGTCCGTGCGGAGTAAGTTGGGGTGGGGTGGAGGGCAAATGACTTACGATAAAGTACGATAATTATTCGGGTAGTAGGTACCTGCTTATACCTGCGCACCTGTATATCGCGCGGCAGCCTTACGCGTTTTAGGGTCGAGGCGTTTCCAGATACCATTTATGAGTACTACCTAATATTCAGTACCACCCCCTCCGTCGAGTATAAAATAACACGTGAAATAAAAGTTTACGTACAAACACGCCATCTATCGATTCGCTCAAACGACGAACACATATTATATATTTGTATGCCATATGAATAACCGATGGTTGGTTTAATAAACGTTACAATATTATTATAAAAAAACGGGAAAGTGGATATCGCTCTGCTGTACAGTAGGTTACAATTAGTGGGTTACTGTAATGGATGGAATTAAATTTGAATCCAATGATATTATATCATTGTATGCGAAAAACGATTCTGAGCGGAAACCGTTTATCTGTCTAGGATATAATATTATAGATTATTAAAAATTTTCAAATCTTAGATATAAAATGAAAATTTCTAATGAATTTCTTAGTATAAAATAATATGCGAATTTTCGTAAATTTTGAGTATGTTGTCAAAATTCAAACTTAGAATGCTTGTAAAAAAAAAATTGTGACTATATATTTATTTTATTTTTCAACTGCTATTGTAAAAATATGTCAGGAGCCTTTCATTTAATTTTCAAGCTTTTCTACCCAACAAATAAATTTTTATTGATTTTAATTTAAAAAAAAACTAATAATGATCGAAAACTGCATATATCTATAATTAGTTCAACTTAAGTCGAAAATCGCACAGTGGATAGAATACAATTATATTAACATTCGGTGAAAATTTCATAAATCTATGGTCATTTGTTTTAATGTTACATCAAAATCCAAAATCGATTTTGTCGAAAATTTGTAAAAATTCTCGTTTTTTCTTTAATTTTTATTTTTTTAACCCAAGTATTAAGAAAAATACTGAGAATTTTTTAATTTTGACCACTCAAAGTACCAACTAGATTCACTTTCTGATCGAACGAGGTACTGAAGTCGAAAATTGAAGCTCTTTTATCGCCCCAAAACGTGATGACAGACACACAAAAAAAAAACACACACATCATTGTGAAATCAATACAATTTCAAATGACAACCTATATGTTTTAAAGCAAAATGTGATTCAGATAATTTTTCTGAAAATTTTGACATATTGCAATCAAAATTCGAACGAAAACTTCCAGAGTTATTCTACTTGAAATACTAAGGAATAAGGATAAAAGTCTATAATACTTAAATGCCTACGTTGTAAATGGATACACGTACATATTTCGCATTTGTGCTATTGTACACTATTGTTCGGTATTTTATTATAAGTAGGTATACCTATGCTATACAAATATTAACGTTGCCTATAAGGTATAGGTAACATGGATAAAATAAAAAGGATATTATTTTATTCATATTTTGTTTTCTTTTGAAAATTGTCAGATGCAATATTTGGCCATTTAGTAATAAGTAGTGATTATTAACAAATATTTTATTTTTATATTGTATACCGAATTATAATTATCGTATCCATTTACAACGTAGGCATTTAAGTATTAGACTTTTATCCTTATTCCTTAGTATTTCAAGTAGAATAACTCTGGAAGTTTTCGTTCGAATTTTGATTGCAATATGTCAAAATTTTCAGAAAAATTATCTGAATCACATTTTGCTTTAAAACATATAGGTTGTCATTTGAAAAACTAAAGTTGGTATCGCTACAGGATACTCCTTAAAAGTTGTGAAAAATCTAAGTACTCAAAAATATCGCCTTTAACTACACTTAAATATTCCAAAAATCAAAATTTGAATATATGCATAATTTAAGCATAAAAATGGGGCGAGTATGCTTAAAAAAACCGGGCAAGTGCGAGTTGGACTCGCGCACCGAGGGTTCCGTACAAACCTGTAGGTATATAAGTAAAAGTTTTTTTTATTTTTATTGCAAAATAAAATTTATAACATAAAAATATGGAAAGCTGGAGGATCATAAATTAATGACAAAGGTATCTTTATCGTTCCAGTAATCCTTCATTTTATATTAACATCTATCATTTATTTTATAATATAACAAGGGCAAGCTTTTTTATCAAAGTTATTTATTTACAGTTTTTTAGTCACTATTTAGAAATCTGGTACAAAAATGTTAATTAAGAATTAAATTTGAACCAGATTTGTAAATGGTGACTGAAAAAGGTATGATTAGTACCACATTGAACATTGAAGTTCGAAAAAACGTTATCTATAGTTGTACTACTTCGTGTAGTGCTAGTGTTTATTATGAATTTTAATTTAATACCTCATCGCGTTCATGAGATAAGGAGTAGTAACTTTGAAATTTTCAAAATTGTCAAAAATATTTTTCAAAAATATTTTTTTTTTATATGATGAAACTAAAAATTTACGGTTTTCGTAATTTTTCCTATATCTGTACTATAAGACGTGACTTCGTACGAAACTTCAAGATTCTAAGTTCACAGGAAGTACCCTGTAGGTTTTGATTCCCGTGCGAGTTTCGAAAATTTGACAGACGGACGGACGATATGCGGCTTAAATTGTTATTATTTCTTTCGATTGCGTTGACATAAAAGTTTGATTTTGTTACAGTTTAAAGGTATTATAGACTTAAGTATTTAATATGAATTTTAATTTAATACCTCAACGCGTTCATGAGATAAGGAGTAGTAACTTGAAATTTTCAAAATTGTCAAAAATATTTTTCAAAAATATTTTTTTTTTATATGATGAAACTAAAAATTTACGGTTTTCGTAATTTTTCCTATATCTGTACTATATGACGTGACTTCGTACGAAATTTCAAGATTCTAAGTTCACGGGAAGTACCCTGTAGGTTTTGATTCCCGTGCGAGTTTCGAAAATTTGCGGAAATTTGCGGCCTAAATGGCTGTATCTTTTGATTGCGTTGGCTTAGAAGGTTGATTTTTCTACAGCTTCCAGGGACAGTAGACCTGAGTATCATATACAAATTTCAGTTTGATACCTCCACGCGTTCCTGAGAAAAACGCTCTTGACAGACGGACGGACGGACGGACAACAAAGTGATGTTATAAGGGTTCCGTTTTTTTCTTTTGAAGTACGGAACCCTAAAAATCACCCTGTATATAGTAAAATGCGTTATAATATTAATTTTTCCATTCTATATAATTATTAATAATTATTAATTACTAAACATCATTTCTAGATAGATAGTATATAGTATTTAATTCGCTCATGTGATTAAAGTATACAATTTGTATTTTGTATATCATCATCCCATTTTATTAATACTTTAATACTGTTTATAATATAGCTGTTGTATAATCACAAAACTGACAACATATATTATAACACTGTAAAATAATAATCTTGTATCAACTATTATTCTCCGTTATCGTATAGAAATAACAATGGTGAGTACCTATACCAACATAATTTTTAGAAAACTCCTTTGAAAATATTCTCAGGTTAGATACAACAATTTTATAATAAAATTACGATTTCCGGTCTGAAAACACGTTCAGTGCCACGTCGAATTGGCACATCAGAGCCCGCGGAGCCTGAGTTGCGGAAAATACCGAAATAATAAATTCACGAATGTGTCATCGGCATCGACACCATCATCGCCACTGTCCGTTGGTGATAATATGTAAATCGGAATATGCGTATACATGAGTACATAGGTTTATGGACACCGTCCACGACAATCGTCGGTTGCGATTAATGAGCCAACTGCCACGACACGGATTTTCCTTGTTTCACGGCGCATCGCGTGCCACCATATTACAATAATACGGACGATATTGTATTATATTATACTATTATAGGTACCATTTATTATACACATGCGAATCGTCCGTTTTATTAGCGTAGAAATCATTGCGTGTGCTTTTTACAGTGTTCGACTACGTCACACGTACCTGTTTCTCGACAATACGAACCGTTAAAATAAAAATTATTATGATTATTATTATGTGTGGCTTTTGAATTACGACTCCGTGAACGGCATGCGAAGACATAAAATATTATGCTTTACCTATAAGAATGGCTAACACTGTAGAACCTTAACAATTTTCTTCAATTTATTTTTCCAGTTTTCTAATAAAGAACTAAATACCTTACAAAGTATCAATTTAAGATAAAATAATTATGTCATTTTTTTTTTACGTTTATTTGGATTTTTTTTGCTCCTCGACGAAGTAAGCACTGCGTTTTCGTTTTCCGAATTATGTGTTGAATTAATCAAAATAAGATTGATAAAAAATAGCTTTTCTTTTTTTCGGTTACTGTAAGTGATTCATATAATTTTATATGATATAGTCTCAAAATCATTTGAATATCAATTCATATTCATCACGAGTTGCATGCTGCTCAGCGTTGTTTATGCAATATTGAAGACTTTTCAGATGAGTTTCAAATATAGTTATAGTACCACAGTTAAACGCTTTATCGATGTTTTTGACGATTCAAATGGTTGCATTTTAATTTTTTGTTCTTGTCAATTTTTCTTAATAATTTTAAAAAGATGATTAATTTTCTAGTGTGAAATTGAAATGCATTTTCCCTCACCATATCATTAACGGCGACAAAATAGAATTTTACGTGGCCATTGAACTCAATAGGTAAGCAAATCTGTGGGTGGCATATTGTGTGTATTGTAATATTGAACTGAACACTAATTATTTTCCGTTTATTTACATTGCACGCCAATTCCCATAATATTATTATGGTTCTTTCGATCAGCACTCAAACATAAATTGAATTTTCAAACTTTGATAGTAATTATTTTTCTAGAACAGTAATCATTTCCAGATGAATTCACTATTACCATTGACTATAGGATCAAGAAATGTACAGCCCAGCAATAATCAATTGTTCAAGTATAAACTTATATATTAAGTAAATACTAATAATTATTGTTGATATTTGTTTTCCAATATATTTTGAGAATCATATAACTGTGAAAATCAAAATTAATATCATCATGAAAGATTATTTTGGAGTGTTTTTAAATATCATTATCTTCTAATATTTACTAAATAATTAATCTTCAAAAATCATTTGTAAATTTTAATTAATTGACAAATAACGAGTACAACAGAGTATAATAGCTTTCTTTTGTTAAAATAATATTATAATTTTGAGATTTGAGCCATGCATTACCGATTAATTTACAATATATATTTTTTTTTGTTTAATAAAACATTATAATCATTATATTTTTTATGTATAAAATTTATAATGAAGATTCAGTAAGTACATTTTCAGAAACATAAGATGGCAACTTTCAACAACTTTTATACTCACTAATTATTTAAATAATTAAAATTTTTGTGCAGAATGCCGTATAAAAAATAATATTATATATGGCTGGCAGTATACAGAATACATATTATCTTAGGAATACCTAGAATGAAATTTGAAATATTAAATTTTTACATAATATTGAAATACATTTTTATTTTACAAATTTCTATTTACACATATTTTGACAGCAAGCTTATTTATATAATATGTATATTAAATTAATATATACAATAGAATATGATATCCAAATCAATTGTAATTATGGTACATATTATATTAATTATTGATAACCTATATAATAAAATAAATAGGGTTTTGAATTTATATCCAAGTTATTAATAGCATTGCAAAACGTAGTTTTACTAGTATATTTAGCAGACAATTTAAAGGATTAAAAAAAAAATGTATTTAATACCTACGCATTTTATGAATTATTTTAATTTACATGTTCTGTAATATAATGTATGAACATTATGCATAATAAGATCTATTTATAATATCTAAGGACATAATATATACGGCATACGCTTTTATTGAAATGCATTCTTTTAAACTTACTGTAAAACATAGTTATCTTAACAATGTTGTTGCATTCAGAAATAAATTTCTTGTTGTAAAACATTTTAATTAAATATTTTTTTTTTTTTTTAAACAGAAAGAAATGGTATAAAATAAATTTAATATTGAATATTAATTTAAAAATTGATGTAAGGAATTAATTTCTTTAATTAACAGTCTCACAGATATCTAGTACTTGTGTGCATTTTTCAGTAAAAAGAGAATAGTAACCTAAAAAGAAGCTGTTTATATTATAATATACATATCGATACCATTAATATTTGAATTAGGTAGAATACCTTATTTTTTATATTCTTAAATAAAAACGAAATTTTGTAGTTATACAATTTCTTAACGTTGTTCTGTTATCTACAGTCAGTACTCAGCGGTCACAAGTCACTAAAATAGTTCCATCGATAGTATTTAATTGACATTTAACATTGTAAGTAGATAGCAAATACTATCTAAAATTAAATTGAAATTGATGACCTCGATTTCAATATAAGATGAAATGAAAATGGTTATAAATCAAAATACGAATATACATTTGGAAGACATGTAATCACCTGGCATTAGTATATAACTAGTCTGATTAATCAAATTGGTGGTATTGTTTGTCATTGAAAAATAATCAGTTTATTACAATCACCTATTATACTGAAAATATTTAATTTCAAAAAAAAAAAGTCATGAAATATTAAGTTGGCGATTTATTTTCGAACTTCTAAATAATATATTCCTATAGCCTATAGGAATAAAACCACAGATTACATACTACATCTAAAATTTTACATTATCTTCACAAGTCACGAACTCAAAATAGAAGACAATACGATTTGCTTCTGTTCAGTAAGTACATATATAAACTCAATGTATAATATATCATACATTTTTTTATTTACATTACACAGATGCATCAATAACAGCCGATAACTTATAAACGATTAATACTAACGATCAGATATATATTATTTTTTCAAATTGAAGTCATCAACGTCTTAATCGTTATTTCTTGATATAAAACTCAATAATGGTAGTTTACTGTGCATAGGAATGAAAAGCACGTAAAACAAATAATACTGCGGTTGCGAAATTCCGAGATATGCACTGTGCACAATGTTAAGGTGTTGAGAAAGAAAAAAAAAATGGAAAAAGCCATTCACGTGTATCGAAAAATATATATGCCCACAATGAAATGTCGTGCATTATATTTCCAATATACGTTTTTATAATGCGTGATTTTTTTCTACTTATTTTCCGCACAAAAAAATACGAACACTTTCATTCTGATGATCTGCTCGTATATTGTTGGTAAGTATATATTATTAATAATATCACATCAACGCAGACGTAGATACATCATTTATCACAAGAAATAAAGTAATATTGCCTAACTCATTTGCATACTGTTTACACATATTTATATAATATCACGTTACAAATGAAGTAAGAATCCCACTGATAAATATGTCATTTTTCAGCCATAAAAAAATTATCACAGCAAAAAAAGAACATTGAAAATCCAGCCCCATGTGAGTGATACATTATAACTTTACTGTAGTATATAATATGACATACCTAAGTACTATAAATTAAATATTTTGGGTAAATAATTTATTACCAATTTACTGATACAAATGTTGACATAAATTGACCGATTTCATCAAAGTAACAGTTTTTTATTTATATTGATGGGTGCCTACTTATCTAAACATATGTATCTACGAGTTATCGCCACGCTTATCAATCTACGGTGTTTCGATAAACAATAAACTAAATAAACATTACATTTTTTTAATTTTAACTCCCGACCGGTATATAGACAAAATTAATAAATTTACGATTATTTTTTATATATTATATGATATTATATGATACGACCCATGGGGGGCATGGCCCCTTTGCATCCCCTTGGATACGTCACTGTATTTTCCTAATATATTTTTGTATTCATATCTATGCTATATTATGAAATTATGCATAATATTAAACAGAATTTTACTTACTGAGACGTAACACTTAGTAAGAATTCGGAAATTTTATTACTTGTATGATTTACTATGAGGTTTCACTGATAATTTAGTAGTAAATGCAATAGATGTCTATCAAGATTATATTTACAAGCAGTTCTGATTATCTTGCATATTATAGATAATTAATTAATTCACATTGATAAGTTCGATTGGTTAATATAATATTTAGATTTATAAAATTAATCTTGCAGCAAATAGACAGACATCACTCATTCATCTAAATTAATCAATACAGGTAATAATATTGTACCTACATTCAAAAGTGTTCTTCAGATATTCAGATATAATATCAAGAAACTTTTGAAAAGTACACGTTTAACATTATATAGTGTCTTAAAAGTTTAAATTATACCTAATGTCTAATAATATTGTACAAACCACAAGCATAAATTGTGCAGTGTGTACTTCAATACTTAAATACAAATAAAAAAAGTGACTGCAGATGTTTTATGATTGATCATTATTTTTTCTTGTTCATATTTCAAGTTATTAATGTTCAATTCGAATTCAGACACAAGAAAACGTAACAACTGATATCATAAATTCACTACCCATTTAAATCTATTGTGCTACATCTGTGAAAATAAAAAAATAATGTAATTTTCAATTTTTAATAAATAATTTTGAAAATATTAATTTTGAACCGTTCAATATCTTTATGGTTATCGTTTTGGACCATTCAACTAAAATAGTCAATTATATTCATTAATGATTTAATGAACATGGTTTATCTATAAGTAATTCAAAATATTTAACTAACGATATTTATATAAATATTTTAGATTCTGAGCGGAGCGAAGAATGTATTGGTTTTACAATGATGTTTATTTCTTTTCTTTTTCTTTTTTATTTTGTAAACACTTTTTCTCTCCCTAAACTTGCTCAAAAGTATCAAGTATCAATTCTTTTCTGAAAAGTAATGTTTTTGAGCTGGTACTTTAGAGAAGTCATTTTTCGATATTTGAAACGGTACTCGAAATAAAAACGGTTAAAGGAGAAAAAAACGTATGATTTCACGATTTTATAATATTAAATAATTACGGACGATGTCTTATTTTTTTTTTTTGAAATTATAGCAATATAATATAATTAATATAGTATAACATGTCCTATAGACTGATAAACCGTCTCCACTCATAATTGTTTTTCGTATACAATGATATTACATCATTGAATTCAAATTTAAGACCATCCATAATAGTAACCCACCTTTTTTTATTTTTTTTTTCCTATGGTATCGAGGACTGGAGAAGGAACTATGTTGCCAATACTTCTCCTGAATAGTAACCCACTTATAACCTCCTGTACTGCAGAGCGACATCCACTTACTTACCAGCTTTTGTCATACTTAAATAACTTAACGGTATAGTTTTTAGCTTAGTCTTACTGGCATAATATAAATTAAAACACTTTTTATATTTACCCTAAATATTGATACAACTTCGTAAATTCATATTCATCAATTTTGAAATACATATCCCAATACATACCTAAAAAAGAAAACACAAAAAATTAAAATGTACCAGAATATATACAATATATATAAATATCTATATTAAGTATTAACTTAATACTATCATTCAATGCCTAAGAAAATATTGATTGTATTGAAATTATAAAATTATGTTTACTTAAATATACTAATTGTATTTATAAATTGATTAATGTATTGATCATCTAACGTATAATACTACAATGCGGCGAATGAATTGAATACACAAATCAAAGATAATAATTTTTAGTTTTAATTAATTTGTATCTGATATAATATATAGTAAATAGTTAGATGATATAATGGTTTGATAAAGGATGTAATAAAAGTGGATCTGCTCGTGTAATAATAAATATGGTAAAAAAATAAATCGTCGTTCAAGGATAAGTCCAATCAATTCAACAACTTAAGACAAAGAATAAACTAAGTCAACTCTGACATCATTAAAATACTTAACAGTGATAAATAATCCCAACATAATATTATTATTTTTTTTTTTTACTTGTTTGTCAATCAATTGCTCTACATGTCAATCTGGATTACATAGACAAAGTTGTCAAATTAAAGTTCAAGTTGTTTCCCCTATTTATATCACGTTATACAGTAAATAGGTTAACCGATATCTTAAATTATCTAAAAATATCCAATAATTACAAATGATGTGTTATGCAGATGTCTTTTTTTAAATTTTGTGAATTTTCTTAAAAATGTAAAATATTCATTTTGATAATTCATTTTTGTAAAGTAAAATATTAAACTGTTATAGATAATAAGAACTTTTAATATATTCTAGTGGACACATAAAATAGATTAATATTTGGCCATTAAAAATATCACTTTTTATAACTTTTTTTTTACACAAGATTCCATACTTATTGTGTTTAGATTGCAATGCCAATATGTTTCTACGTTTAGTTTTTTAAGTTAATTTTACGTTTATGTAACTGTTTTATGTTACGACCAATATAAAAATCCGAAAAATTTATATATTTATGTCAATAATCGTTTAACAATTTTCTGTATTATATCGGAAGTGTGACAGAATGCTCTAGAAATGTACGTCTAATTTATCATGGGCAACGTGATCTTTAAAAAATATATTTATTTATGTATTATAGGTATTTGTGCGAAAAAGTTATGACATTGTTTATGTCGTGATGTAAAAAAATGTAAAACTATTAAAATTAGAGTTCATGTTTAATTTCCTATTATGATATAAAATATACAGGGTGTCCCACTAGGATTTACTCCTTGCGATATCTCTCGAAATAATCGAGATGTAATATAAGACTCACAGGGATAAGAACTAAAATTATTATTTCATATTTTAGTTTATTTTATTGTTTTGTAAAAAACTTAAAAAATATATATTTTTTTATTTAATTATTTTCAAATAAATTGACTATAATCATTTTGTAGAGTTTAATTTTCTGAAAATATTGATGTTTCAAAATTTTACTTTCATTATTTTCCTGATTTTTAATATTTCTTCTAGTTTTGAAGAAATAAATTATAATTATAATTAGGCACACTGAAAGCGTTCAGCCAGCCGTACGAGCACTCTGATACTGATAACACTGCAGTATTAAATAATTCGCAATTTTTCTCAAAACTAAAAAAAAAAAATTAAAAATTAAGTAATGTTATTTATGTCACCACACTTAACTCATTATACTTTTGTCTCATATAGATTGCAAATATATTTAAAAAAAAAAAAAGAATAATATACTTATTTAACTAATGACAACGAAATTTTAAAATGTGTTAATTTATCAATTGTTAAAATTGATTTTTCAACATGAATATTACACATCTATATTCTGTTAATAATACAAATACCGCTTAACAGTTTTTTAACATGGTAATACATTTTAAAACTAAATTAATTAAATTTAACAGAAAATGAATTAGTTTACATGTTTTAGTAATTTCAATTGTGTATAATATTTATTTCATATACTTAATAAAATATACATTATTATGGTAATATATACGTATCTATACGCATTTTGCTTTTATAAATATGTTTAAAGTTACTATATAAATCTCTAGAATTAACAACAGTCCATGGAATTTTCAGCAATATAAATATTCAAAACCAAAAATCTAGTAATTTATTTATTTTGTTTAAAGTGTGGCATATTAACATATTGTGTACTTCAGTAATAAATTATATAAATCAACAGTTTGTGTTATTTTGGAATAATCTGCAGTAACTTGCAACATTAATCTCCAATCGCTCACCACGTCCTTTATCATAAGTTTTCCGTGTCAGTGAGCCTACCTAACAAAACGGGACATTTTAATTTCTCCTATCGTCGCCAAGAATGTTAGCGATTTTCATAGGTAGTTAAAATTATATTAAAATATAAATGTTTGTAGTAAACAGGCAACGCCATCTTTGCACCCTTTAGTAGTATTTGAATGGTTTTATAAATTCCGAGAGAGATCGCTACGAAATGCTTTGAATTTGTATACGAACATCGCTAGGTGGCGTTCGTGTATAGAAGAACGAACTGGAATATTTAAAACTTTTATCATTTTTATTTGGGTAGTAAAATAAAATAAAACAACCAAATATTTAAGTGAATCTATAAAACCAATCTAAAAAATAAATACAATCTTAGATACATATAATAATATAAAAATATTATATATACCATAATACATTTGTGAAATTTTCTAGAGAATTGTAAGTAATTTATTAAAAATTAAATAACGATGTATTATGTTCACTATTTGTTATTGCCTTAACAAAACATTTAATACAATTGTAAATTCTATAGTAGGTATGTATAGTCTACCTAGATACCTCGATAAAACTGTTATTGTGCTAGTCGAGTGATTTATATTAATATATAGGTTGGTTTTTTTAACGGTAGTCTTCAGAGAGAATTGTCTAAGTAAATCATTTGATTGAAACTATTTTATTTAGTTGAAATATATTATATTATAAAAGTTATAAATTAATCGTTGAAAGTAAAAGAAATTATTAACATAAAAATAATATATTAAGTACTATTGTGTATAGGTTGGGTTAGGTTATTTTACTATACTCAAATCATTTAACATTATTATGGTTTTTATTTTAATTTAGGTGTACCTATACACGGGGTTTTGATTTTTCCTAAAGTTATATTAAAATAATAAATAAATAAATATTGGTAAACAAATTATTGTTCAATAAATTTTCACTATGGTTGAATGATTTTAATACATTCTGAAATGAGGTTATGTAATTTTTACCTTTATTCTTACTTTAGATTAATTCTGTTAAAAATATATTTTTTTAGCCATACATATATGTAATCCTATATTTTCTTGCTTAAAAATGTGAGATTTATTTCAAATACAGTTTTTAATAATAACATATCAGACTTTGGTAACACACTGTAGTATTAATGGGACATTTAAATTTTATTAAATTATTAAAATTATCTTTGGGAAAATTATATTTTGAGTAAATCAATAGTGGAAGTAGTTGGGGATCAAAGAGGTCAGATTATCCTCATCTATTCTGGAAATGCTGTATAATATTATATGCGTATTTGTTTATGAAATAAATAGTTAATTCACTTAAAATTCATGAATTTAAAATAAAAACAAAAATGATTAATATTGTCATATAATTCTATCTATATTGTTATTTATACAAGGGTCTGGGCAATCGACCGACAACCAAAATACCGACAAGACAATCGATTGACAATAATAACAGATTATTAATATAATATAATATAATCTGTGATAATATATTGTAATTTAATTTCACTTTATATTTATATTCTAGTTTTAAAATCTGTGCATAATATTGGTATATTATTGTTAATAATGTATATTACAAAGAAAACGGTTTTTTTATTAAATTAAAAATAAGCCTCAGAATAATGTGGTTTATACCGAAATTATCGGATGTTAGAACATTTTAGATATAAATATTAGTTCAGAAATGGATAAGCAGTTCCGATTCGTTTAATGTTTTTATCTAATCGAAAAATTTTATCGCACGACAACGAGAACTCAATTAACGCGCGATACCTTTTTCCAACTGTGTAAATTTAGTTGATCCGATGAAGATACACGCAGTCTCTGTGCGTATTTTATATAAGTATAATGGAGGAATATTGCAATATTGTTCCGTCACAACAAGGCCGAGAAAAATTAGTAGTAAATGGATATTTGATGGTAAAATATAAAAATAGAAACGATCTATTTTACTAGAATTGTGTGAAAAAAGTGCTTTATAAATGTAAAGGACGTGCGTCCACAATTTTAATTGATGGAAGGCAAAAGTTAAGAACCAACAACGAACATAACCATGCTCCAGAAACTAATCGAGCCCAAGTTTCTATTGCAAATTCTATATTAAAAGGTACATAACAAATTTAATTATTTTTATTTATATTTATTATTATTTATTTATATATTATAATTATTATATTATATTATATTTATATTACTTATTTATATGTATATTTTTTTAAATGCATTTTGTAATTTAAGTTTAACTTATTACTTTTAAGATACAGCCCAGTCTACAACAAATAAACCATCACAAATTATTCAATCTACACAATCCAACATTTCAGAGAATATAAAACCTTATCTTCCCAGTTATGAAGCACAACGAAAGTAAGTAAAGCGTGCACGTATGACTCACCACCATATAGAACCAAATTCAATTGATGAGCTCAATATTGAAAAAAACCTTATATGATCAACAATTTCTCATTAAAGAATCAATAATAGGTGTGTTAATTATTTTTTATGACAATATTATGGTATCGAAATTAAATTTTTTTTTAAATTTATTTTAGGTGATTATAAGATACTTGTATTTACTACTGTAAACAACATTCAAAAACTTAGCCAATTAATATTTTGGATAGTTGATGGTACTTTTAAAACAGTGCCTACTATTTTTACTCAACTGTACACAATTCACGCTCAAGTTGGCTTCGGAGACAATTCAAAGGTTTTTCCTCTAGTTTATGTACTCATGACAAGTAAAAGAGAGCAATGTTATAATCAGATGTATCAGGTAATATAACAGTATTTTAAGATTTAATTTAAATATATTTTACAACAAAATTTTTTTTTAGGATATAATTGATTTTGCTGAAGACAATAGTATTAACTTAGCCCCTGAATACATAATAAGTGATTTTGAGACGGCTGCAATAAATGCAAGCAAACATGAGTTTCCGTTGTCCAAAAGTAAAGGTTGTTTATTTCATTTACACCAAAGTGCATGGCGAAAATTGCAAGGTCTTGGTCTATCCATTAAGTATGGAAATAATGAAAATTTCAGCATCAAAATTCGTCAAATGTTGTCTCTTGCATTTTTGACCGAGGAGGAAATTCCTGATGCATTTAAGGAAGTCAAAGAAATTATGCCTGATAATGCAAGTAATTTTGTTCAGTGGTTCGAAGAAAATTATGCATTAGGCAAAACCCGTCGTATAGTGCGCAACACGGAACACAGGAAACATCCATTTTTTCCTCCATCATTGTGGTCAATTTATGAAAACATCGGTATCTATACTCTATTCAATAATCATAAATTATTTATTAAGTTTGTTTAATAACTATTTTAATAATTTTATAGATAATGGTATTCCTAGGACTTCTAACTATGCAGAGGCATGTCATCGTCGTTGGAATGAATTGGTAGGGAGGGCTCATATTGGTCTTTTTTCGCTCATTAAAGAGCTTCAAAAAGAACAATCTAAGGTTGATGCAGATATCGAATCAATTATTCGAGGAGCTCCAAAGCCACGCCCAAAAAGTATACAACAAAAGCGTGAACAGCGCTTGCAGACGGCTTTTAACAATCGTGAAGGTAAAACACGACTGGAGTATCTTCGAGGTATTGCTCACAACCTAACCATGTAATCAATATATTTTTTAAAATTTATTATATTATTTAACATTACTATACAACAACACAATACTATTATTAACTTTATTTTTACTTTATCATTAAACAATTTTTACCATATTAAACATATTATATTATTGTTAATCGATTGTCATGTCGGTATTTTGGTTGTCGGTCGATTGACCCTGTCGGTTAATAGTCTTGTCGGTATTTTGGTTGTCGGTCGAATGTCCTGTCGGTCGATTGGTTGTTGGTCGATTGTCCATCTCCCTTTATACAAGTATCTATTATGTACTACCTATATTGTAATTTAATTTTTTCTGAAAAAATGTTATCTTCCACCATTTAAAATTTCTAGATCCATGACTGAGTGTATGTTATAGTTACTGATTTTACTAATACCTATTATACAGGCATGTTGTTATTAAATTTAAGTGATGCAAAAATTTAAATTCGTAGATATACTAGTGGAATTTAGTACAGACTCCCTACAAAACATAATCAGGTTGAAAAGTTTCATATATTGTATAATATATGATATATTTACAAAAAATAATAAACAATAATGAATTATGGATTATTCCATTATGGAGAGAATATAATGGTAATGAGATATATTATATTATTATAGGTACTTATTTTTTTTTCTTATTATTATTAATTAATCCGCGGCCACATAGACTATTGGTTGGAAGTTGCTTTAAGTTGGTTTTGTTACTGGGGAAGGGTATAATGGTTAATTTGGACACCTGTTTAATAAGTGGCAAGGATTTGTCAATAAAAACTCTGGTGGTCACCCATCCGCGAAGTATTAAAACCAGTCGATGCACTTAGCACACGTTTTATGCCTAAAGATAATCAATCTGATACACCAGGTCATATAATTTGTTTATAATACAATACAAAGTCTGATGACAATTCAAAAAATTAAGTCTTTTGTTTTTATATTAAATTAAAAATTAAATTTTTCTGGATATCAGCTGATTAGAAAGTAGGTATATAAAAAGGAGATTAAACTTCCTATTGAACGTAAAAAGTGGGTGATAAAAAATATTTAGATTTACTACCTATTTGCTGGATAAATACTGTATATTTTGTCAATAATATAAGCTCAAGCACGTAACTCACTATATATATAACTACATTTATTTATAAAATGTTGAATAGCGTATAATATGAATAAATTAAAGCATTGACAGGCAATATCTTTCTCAAGAATAAGGTTTTCTATTCAATGAAAAAAAAAAAAAAAACATTTGTTTTACAGTATTATAGTGAATAACGTAATCCCTTCAATATTTTCTATAATAATATGCTCAACAGAGCGTAGGTCATATTTTCCACACGAAATACCTACTACATCGACGATATTATTATATCTAAATAAATAAACTATTATAAAAGTTAATCATATTATCGCATGCAATCCTCATTTTAGATTCAAGTTAGAGAAACGCGGAAGTGTTATCGATTTTTCAATTATTTATTTATTTTGAAAACTATTTTTATAACCATAAAAGTGCTTCAGATATTGCATACATTTTATAATATATTGTCATAATAATTGTAAAAAATTTGAAAAATGTAGTAGTTTTCAGGAAATGACGCAAGTTGCAATTTACGTATGCATTTTATCATCAAAATGCAAAAACTTTTATTTTAAAAACACATTTGTATATTGTATGTTGTATCTGTTTGATGACTATAAAAACATCATAACATATTTTAAATTTAATTAATATGTGTAGGTAATGAAATAGGTACATAATAAATAAATAATAGATAATAATTCATATTTATCAAATTATTTATTATTTATTATATGGGTCGTGGGACCTGAACGAGGTGAGCAGACGTCGCGTCGAGGCGATCTTCGTTATACATTTATATGAAGTCATATAGGCGGCCGAGTGGTCGACAATAACCATTAACGCATTATCATAATTAGTGCTGGGATTTTAATGCCCTAAAAAACTCAAAAAAATTAACTAGAGTTATAAAACGGTGTTAACGACGTCAAAACTCGTACTGAACGTCCAACGATATCATCGAACGACGATTTTACCAATTTAAGATTGTTTAACAGGAAATGTGGGTAGTGGTTACTCAAACCTTGTCCAATAATATAATACGAATTACGAGTATCTACCTACTTATAATCTATTATATTTATTAAAAACAATGTTGGTGTAAAAATCTTAAAATAAAATTTAAAATTCATACTTGGTTTCCAAAAACTCAAAAAAAAACTCCTAAAATATTAAGAAAATTATCTAAAAACTAAAAAATCCCAAAATATACAAAATAAACTTTCTTATTCTCATTCATAAGTACATAAAACAAATTTGTGACCAGACGAGCATCGCACAGTGCAAAGTGCGTCGAAATTTTAGCCCTAATCATATACTTGATCCACGGTTTTTACCTATATTCCATATTGTCTCATTATCATTTGTATAGATACGTAGCATTATAACTATGGTCTTATTATTTTATTATTATTATTATTGTTTTCGAATGATAAGTGATTGGTCCAATATTCATATTATATAGTAAGTGGGCGCCTACATCCCTATATTGTGCAAATGTGATTATTATTATTTATAATATATATTATATTCAATTCATATTCTATTGTTATGTCGTGTGAGGAAATATCATAATACAGACAATACAGTCCATTTAATATTATTATCAGCCCAAAGTTGTTGATTTATTATTATTAGTCTTGGCAACCTACTAGTCTATACATATTACTCAAATTAAACACACGACAGTCAACATTTGGTCCTTCGGGCTCGGATAGGATTAGTAATATCGTATGTAGCTAAATACGAAGGAATTTTATTTTACGCACTCATTGTAATCACATAATACGTTAGGTAGGTATTGTATGTTAGATTATTGTTATTATTTAGATTGTTCCTAACATCCAAATCAGCCTAAGCCTATCCTTTAATTATGGATCGTCCGAAATGTTGATCGGTATCTGTGGCTTCGGAGCCAAATATGTTATTACGTTCACGTGCTTCTCGCGACATAATCATACGAAAAATTCGTAATTTAGATAGGTTAGCACTGGAGGCACAAACTGAGGTTGAAAAGGAACCGCCATTTTTGTCAGCTACGTATCACTCGACAAGTACCTGGATCAATTTGAGGTACAGCAACAAGAAGTGTTGTATGTTATGTTAGTTTCCAGATTACAAGAAGACTTCAATGACACAGACATTTTTAATTGCGAACGAGGTGGAGGAATTAATTAGACGCATTCGAATAATTTTTGAAAAAATCCGACAGACGATGGGTGTAACAAATCGAATGCCGCGTTCTGAGTTTGGAGCTCTTGCAGGTACCGCAATAGAATTGCCCAAAATTGAGTTGCCAAAATTTGATGAGGATGTAGTCCAAATAGGGGCGTACCTAGGAATTTTTTATGGGGGGTCCATATAATTATTAATCTAATCAGTTCGTGCCTTCGTGGTATCAGCACAGAATAAGACAACCAGTCGTACCTGGTCGTTGGTATAAAGTAAACTCGGTTTATACATTTACATTATAATATATTATTATAAATTATAATCTATATTCTATAAGCTAGTTAAAGCCACGCTTAAAGCTTTGTATAATATTGAAGATAATAGGAAATTAAAATACACTGTAAATTGACTCTTATTATACTGTTTACTATTAAACAATTATGTAAAATGTAAATATAGAAATTTCAATGGGGGGGTCCGGACCACCCCCCCCCCCTTGAGTACGCCCCTGAGTCCAATGGTGCTTATTTCATGACATGTTCTGTTCACTTGTGCATGACAACCAGTCAATTTCGGACATTGAGCGATTTTAGTATTTTACTTTTTATAATCATTCTTATCAGGTCCAGCTTTAGCCGTTATCAAGTCAACATGGTCCTTTTGCCTTATTGACTCATTTTGTTAAAGTATTCAAATTATGTACTGGTCTTAAAGTGAGTCTAATAAGCAACGACTAAACTGTATAATACATAACATTTTAATAAATTGTGTCCTTATTTTACTAAATCCATTTATTCACTCACTTCAACGGACAATAGAAAGAATCATTAAGCTTTAATTGTAAATTTAATACATCATATAACACGAATTAGTACTTAAAATACAATTTTTTAAAACGTTTTAAATAAATCTGAACAATACAATGTGTCAATTGTTAGCTGTAAGTTCTCCCAAATTACGAGTATATGTATGGTACCTATATATTATATGGCAATTATATTAAATTTGACACGTAAGCTTGGCCCCGATTTATTTTGCTAAAATATTATTTTTAAGTATCATTTAGTATTACGTTCCATAACATCCCAACCACCATTATCTTTTGAAAAGTTTTTGTTTAGTTTAATATGAAAGTTTTTTCAAATTGTCTATAATTCTATACAAATTGAAAATTAAATTTTATATTTTAGTCACTACCTTAATTATAATATTATTCCATTAATCTATTTCCCACGAATCGCGATACCTTTTAAGAAGGGTCAATATGATGTAATATGTATAAAAAAATGAATTCTTAGAAATAATTTTCAAGACTTATAGAATTTTCAGGTTTAATTAACTATTTTTTTTTTTTTTATCTGAAAGGAGATGATTTTCTACAGGCCACATTGAACTCTGATTTCATATTTATTTCAAATAATGGCATATTATATTTTTAGAAAAATAAAACTTAAAACTCTGTTGTTTTTAAAGATATATAGGTAATAAAGTATGAGATAAAAGTATTAAAAAGCTGAGTTTAATGTGGTCTGTAGAAAATTAACTTCTAAAAGTTAAAAAAATAATATCAAATTTAGTTGATTATATAGAACAGAATAATTATTCCCGTAGAGCGTATATTTGTGAACAAAATTACATTGACAGCATAGGTGCCTCAATACAATAAATTTATTTATTTTAAATAAATTCAAATTATTAACATTTTCTATCTAAATATCAAACATGAATAATGTTATGATTATTTTATAATAATAAGCTATAGTTTATTTAATATTAATTTCTTGTTTATTATTGTTATAATATTAATTTAATTTTTTAGGGTCTTTGGCTTAGTGCAATATTTATGAGGGAATATTTAAAGAAAAATCGATAAAACAAAAAAATAATAATTGATTCAAAATTTTTAATTAGGGATTAATCATAACCGATTCAATAAATTTAAATAATCAAAACGAATTGTATTATTATTGAGCATTAGGTTTACAAAACTAAAACTAAACCTATCACATAAATACAAAATTGTATTTAAAATTTAAAACAAATTTAGTAATATATATGTAGATAGTAACAATCGCATTTATTATTAACGAAAATATTCAAAACGATGTAAAACATAAATTATCATTTCGTAGGTAATCAACATTGAATATTTAAAAATTTTTGAATTTTTAAATTTCCGCTTCGATGGTAGAATAAACGAATAATTAATAAAAAAATTGGCATATCGGTTAATCTAATTTTGGAATAATACTAGGTGCATTCATGATTTTTTGTTATAATTTTTTTTAAGTTAACCAATATTACAAGAATAAAAAAATACATGACATTGATACTTCTACCCATTTATCTAGTCTAAAATTTAAATTATTATAATAAATTCAGTTTCTTTTTAACATAATAATATACAATATAATGTATACGTGTGCTACGTTATCTGTTCAGTCACCATCCCAAATCTTATCACAGCTACTTTAATATTTTGCTCGACGGGTAACTGTAAAATATTAGTATATATTAAGAAATGAATAATTTATATTAATTAAATTATGAAACAGTTTCAGTGCAATTCAAACTGAAAATAAACATCTACCGAATAATAATAATAATAATAATTTAAAATTTCAAAACATTTCAATTCACTGGAAGTATAGCTTTTCACTCGAATACAGAAATTTTTCGCTCTCGAAATTACATAAATCCAGAGGGGGATGCCTAAAAGTTTGTATTCCACCATGATATAATTTCCTGGTATTATTCCGTTGAAGACCATAACATTGTTTTCAGCATCTTAGAACGACCCACAGTGTCACGAGAACGAGGAATACCTCGACGTAATTACCTCAAAACAAATATTACTGGCAGTTAAAAATACCAAGTTGACTTTCTCTAATTCGTGAATTTATAACTTCAGCTAGAGCTTATCATTTTTCATTAAGTTCCACGTTATATGAATTCATTCATTTGTGAACCACTAAATAAACTGTAATAATATTTTATTATCTTAACGGTTCAGAATTTTTGAACCGTAATTTTGCATTGTAAACATTTGAGTCATTTTCTACAGTTAACTTAAAATTTAAATAATAAGGCAAATGTCAATGAAAGATAGTATTTTGTGTAATAGATTCTAATAGAATAAATTGTCTTTTTTATCTTTAAAACCATTATAAATCATTATAACTAAATGAAACACACGTCATGAATTCGCCAAAAAATTAAAATAATATGTTTGATTGATATAATGCTATAATTATACCTAATTAAATTCTTATCAAGAATTGAAACCTCTCAAATCCGAGTTTTCTTGTATTCAATATAAATCTAAACCATTTATATAACTTACTTACTAACATATTTTTTTTTTTATTATTATTAAAGAAATAACCCTCGGCAATACTTGGCCATTGGGATAAGATACATTTTTTTTTTTTTTTGAAAGGTGTTACATAATAATAATAGAAAAGGTTTAATAACAATAAATGTCTAATCATTATAAGAGCATAATTATAATAAGGTTGTGTTTTTTCAAATGGTTAAATAAGTTTGTCCAGTCCTGTCTCCTGGAGGAACACGAATATATCAGGTACTAACATATATTTTATTAAATAATAAAATTGATAAAAAAATATACCACAGATTATATAAATTCATATAAATTCTATTGGTAATAGCAACTATTGAAGAATGGGAAGAATATGACTGCTGTGAGCAAATATGACGATTAATTTAAAATTGGTATGTGATTCAAAAATTAATAATTAATATGAATTGCTGTATGAAAATAAAGAAACTATACAAATATGAGTCGTTAGAATAAAATCTAATTTATCAGAATGCAAATTGTGTTTCTTAGAAATAAAAACATAGGTATAATTTTCTGTTTAGTGAAATAAAATGTATCTAAAGAAAATTTCTACCGAAAATAACAAAGCGAAATTAATTATAAAAGTTTGTATTTCAATTAAATTTGTAGAGTATGTAGGTATACGAGTTTTTAATTAAGTGCATGTTAAGACCGAAGAATATATAAAATAATTGAATGGAAAAGAATAAGTTCTACAGCGGAAATTCTTTTAAATATGTTAAAATATTTATACATATATTATTTTGGGACTTATAAGTTAAGAAGACTTATCATTAGCATGTGTTCTCACTGGTGAGTAGAGAATACCAAATTTGCATTTATAAGACCCAATTCTGTGTTGTTAGATTTAATATTAGAAAGAATTGATATATTATTAAAGGTAAGAAAGTTATATTACATATTTACAGTAAGTTGTTTTTTATGATATTTTAATTTTAAAGCTAGTTAAAAAGAATGTAAAATATTACAATTTCAGAATATTTGTACGCTGAAATAAATTTTCGTGTGTTGTAGGTTTATAAGACTGAGACAATACACGTGAGTTCGACAGTGATACTTCTTTGATATTTTTAAAATATTGTTAAATATTATCATAAATTATTGATTGTACACGATTTCAAAAAAATTAAATCAATTTTAAGATTTATAAAAATAAAAACTCCTCAGTTTAATGCATGCAAACCATAAGACATTTCACCTTTAAAACTAAATTCAAGCACAAAATTATTTTATCTGCTTATTTATTTTTTAACACGTTAGTAAACTACGATTTTTGTAACCTTTTAATATTATATGAATTTATGTCCAACCCCATTCACAGATTTAAACAATTCTTAATTTAAAAACAGGTGTAATGATTATGATTACAAAAATGTTCAAAAAATTAACCATCTAATGAGTAGATAATAAATATTTTCCATTTTATTGTAGTAAGTAGTAAACTAGTAACTTATACCAAACATAACCAAGGCTAAAAGAAACTCAAACTGATACTATAAATAACCAATTAGGTATTATAGGTAATGTATTATACGTATTGTATATGTTTAAAAACTTAAATCAGCGGTATGACTAATAAAGCCAATTCTATTATGTTAATTTATATTGATTTCAAAATTGTATCATGTATTTTTTATTTATTATAGTGTGCAAATTATGCGTTGGTAAAAATAAAAAGTTTTACCCTAAGCAATTAATGAAATAGTTGACAAATCCAATCACGACACAAAATATATTTTCAGTTTCAACAGAACATACAATGTGTGAGATTTCATCATAGGGTAACTATAGATATTTATAATTTGTGTTCATAAATGTATTTATTTAATCATTTTTAACGTGGAAATTATAATACCAGATGGTATGCAACTTAACTATTGGGTCATGTATTTTGATTATAAACTTAACAAATTTGTCAACAGAATTCATTCTACGTTAACAGAGGCCAATATTCCTGTAATATTGTTAACAATGTTACTTTATTAAATATTTACATATCTACAAACATTGCATAATGCAATCTATATTAAAGTGGATAGTAGAGAGTCAACATAATATATATAATATGACTGACAATCGAAAACTTAAATGCCGAAATATCAAAACGGTTGAATTGGAAAAGATAGATTTGAATGGTATATTGCAGGTATGTATGAAACTTGTGAAACACGATAGGTGCATTACTGATAGGCGTGTTGTTTATATTTTAACGAATATGATTATTGATTGGTAGTAATTCTTTTGCTGTACTTGTACTACCTATTAATTATTTATAAAGTACAACAGGATACTGACTATAATAGGTAACTTCCCAAATACTTTTTAGGTATTGTAATTCACATTTTTTTTTCATATAAATTTGGCTAAAAAGTTAAATTTGAGTTTAAATATGAAATCTAAATTAAACTTAATAATACTATATTGCGTAAACAGGCGAGTATAATATTATTCACATTTAATAAATAATTTTAAAATGAAAAAAAAATGGTTACTTAATTTGCATTTTTGGGTTGTGTACCATTTATAGTGGTTATCTGAGACTTATAATTATGATTTATTAACTATTACACATTTCAATTAAAATTATATGTGAAATAAACAATAACTATCCGACAAATATAGAAATAAAATTATGTTGGTTTGTTTTTTTAAATTAATTTACATACACAATTAAATTAAGCAAACTATATTTAAAATATACTATTCTAAAAAAGAAAATAGCATGATCTATAAATCATTGACAAAATAACTCCAATAGAAAATGTTCACCGGTATACGCGGATTTCAAACGAATAACAATAATACGGTCATTAGCAGATTGATAAAATAAAATGTATTCAATAGTTATCTTGTATCTATGTATAGATAGTATTAATTTAATATTATCCATACATAAATGCAAGATAACTATTGATCCAGCATTAAAAAAAATATATATTTATATATAAGTATAGTAGAATAAATGAGAAATGTAACAGAAAGTATAAATCACCATGTGATTTCGAATAATTTATTTATTCAACCAACTTATTTTACTTACCTCGTAAAAACACACAGTGGTACAAACAGATCATGTCAGAAAGGCTTAGTTTTTGAGTGATGACGATTCGTTGTATGCTATTCTACATTATACATATCCCGATAAAGGTATTGATATTTGATATACATTAAACACGCCCGTGAAAATGTGAATTTATAGAAATGTGGATTTACATGCATTTCACTTATTATATCCATATAGTACCTCCATGATAAAAAAATAAAACAATAATTATATATCAGTAAAAACTAAAAAGTGACAGAATTGTACAAATTGAAACAGAAATTATTAACAAAATATAAAATGCGTGTTTTCTATTAAAATTAATGAAGTTTAAATGTTGAAATTTGCAGACATGTTTTTCAGCATTTAACAAGAAATTATTAAGCAATATAATGAAATAAAACAGTAGCCCATCAAACTCCAATGTTGCATTTTTTATTTCTTTAATAATATTGTATTAAAGGTGCAAAAGAGATATTTTTTTTTTTTTTTTTAATATGTAATGGAATAAATAAATAATTATGTTTTTAAACCTAAAGTGTTTTTCCTTTCATCAATATTTCAATAGTCTACGAAGACAATAGTTCATTTCAATATGTACTACTAAAATTCAACTGGAGTCTTATATTAACAAAAAAACCTAACAAATTATTTTTAAAACATATAATACTAAATATATTTAATTATCATAGAATACTGCTTCTAAACCATACACTAAGAGTTTTTTTTTTTAAATGTTATATATAAATAAAAACATAATTTAAAGATTTTAGAAAACATTATCTATCCTAAAATATTTTCAAGGAAAAATAACATCATCATTCATCAACACTAATAAATTACTCGCCTATAACTTTATTTTTATAATGTTCTTGTATCAGGTGCACTTACAACTAGTTTATGGTATTATCAATAAAATTCAAATAAAATTAGGTTACTTATCTACACTACATTATTGCAAATAATATATTTTAAATTTATCTTTGATAGACTATTGAAAAATAGTATACATATTATAATAAACAGCATACAACGCATATCTATTAATTGCATTGGAAAAACAAATACCATTATTTATACATATACAACGTGAATTAATAGGTTTTTAAATTTTATACACGAATATGCTTTAGTCCGGTTTTTCACAGACAATATTTTCTAAACATCCAGCTGAAGTTTCAGCACGATTGACACCCAAAATTATATTTAAAGATGAAGTAGGCGATTTTGGTGATAATGTAAATACCTTTACCCTTCGGCCGGAAACTTTATGTAAATCGAATGACTTTTTTTGTGATGGAACACGCGTAGACTCTCTTTTTATATAGAAGTCCCTTTGGGTATTATATCGTTTTTGAGATAGGTGAGCTCAGGGTTTTATTGCTTATAGTTTTATTTTATTTTTATGTGAATCCAATCACTACTGGAATACTAACTAGAAACACAAACATTCTAAAATTACAATGTAGCATTTCCCTTGATGTGTTGTATTTCCAGTATAAAAGGAAAACTATAAGAAAATATAAATTTTGTCTGATTGTTACATAATGACTATCTATGTTTTTATTTTTCAAAGAATGTTCGGTTTATGATCTTCAAAATCCTGCAGCACGATTAATTGGAAAAATAACCAACCATATAATACATTTAAACAAAGATAATATAATACTTAATAATTGGTCAATATTTAGGTTTTTACTGTAGATATGTTTAGATTTCATAACTTAGGAAGTTTAACATTGCAAATCGACGATAATACTTAATACTTACCTAAAATAAGTGTAAGGCTACCTATTCCGCCAAATTCAAATGAGTATTTGTTATAAAAACTATTTTTTTTTTAATATTATTTATAAGACAAAAGTATATTTACATTCTGTAATATTAAAATTTTATATCAATAAGTAAATTTGCCAAAATGAATTAATTTGTAAAACAAATTTATGGCATTACTCATGGACACCCTCTGGTTTTGAGGGAGAGCAGTTTTTCAATTACTTAATACAGATCGAGATTCAGGACGTCTCGATACAAGTGTTTTTTTTTTTTTTTTTTACGAAATCATGATTATTTGGTATGAATTCAATGGTAAAGTTAGATACATATGAGTTTGTGTGATTCGCTAGTTTGGTGTAAAATTTTTCGTAACAGTTTTCGGCAGATGTAATAGAGACTGTTCAGGTTTTTAAAAATCGTGTATTTAGAAGTTTGAGACGTATCGTTGTGCAGATGTTATTTGGTGAAGAGAAATATAACACCTAAACAATAAATATTTTAAGAGTTCAGAACAAAATAAATAAATGCGATATAAATAGTGTTATGGTTATATATATATTTTTAATACATAACACAATAAATTATGGCGTTTTTGATTAATCGATATCTTTTTAGCGTTATTACTTATTAAAATATTTTAGCACTGGAGTTTAATAAACCATTGATCAGAACGAAAAACAGTAAATATAAAATTGTAATTGCATTTTTTAAGAAACCACAACGGTATTATTATTTATTAATAAAAAAATATATATAAAGGGATTGTGTAGATAACGGTTGAAGTAAAGTTGCTAAAGAAAAGTTAGATATGGGGAGTGAAGAATTCGTAGGAGAGATGACGAGACAGAAAGATATTTCTTCAAAGAGAGAAGGAAGAGCAATCAAAGAGGATTATATAGTTTCATTTTTTTCCATTCTATTATATATTTTCTTATTACACTAAAAACATAAATGAGCTTTTTAATAACTTTCAAATTATGATCACTCAGTATTGATAAATATTTACACAGCATACTATTTATATTCCTTAAAAATTTGTTTGTATCTATTACGTTTTAAACATCTTATTATTTCATAGTTTACAGATACATAATTAGCAACTGAAATCTATTTATTTTTTTTTAAATATGACATTCACAAAATATATGTGTCGAATGATACCCTCCACACGAACCTCCTCATTCCGACGATAAAAACGTCGTCAAAACTCTTTACAAACGTTTCCACCTCAAGCTTTTAAATCACCGAAACCCTCTCATCCAAAACCTCTCCTCTCGAAGAATCCCGGGTGACCTTGGATGACTTTTAAAGTGTAACTGGTGCCGTGATTTGCTAGTCGACTAGTTAACTAGTGCACTAATCTCTACTATCCCGTCATGAAGTGATATTATTGAATAGCTTCTTCATTCAAGCCAACCAAAACCTATTATGTACCCCTCCATTGTGCGTATTGTAAATTCCTCTTTCAGATTGTATAAATTAAATAAATATATTTAAAAAAAAAAAAATATATATATATCAAAATAATTTGATGAAATTAATTAATATAAATCAATAAGTAGTCTTATATTGAGTGTTAATTTAAATTAAGGTGTTTATAACATCTAAATAATAATATATAATCTACGGCATATTATCATAAAAACGTTATTTTCGTAGTTTAAATAATCTGATTTAATAAACAAATGAATAAATAATTATACTAAAATTATGGACAATACTGAGATCCATTTAAGATAATGTACAGGACGGCATACCTTAAACGTATTTATAGATGTATTTACGTATAATAAAGGAACTTAATATTGATCGTGGAACAGATTAGAATTTAGATGTTTTAGAATATTAGTCAGTCTTACTCGGGAACATTTAATCAAAAATGGTAAAGACCATCTTGACCCTTAACCTTTTGAGAGATTTATCAAGTGCCTAGCAGGTAGTCTAGTGCTACTTAATGTATTTCATAATAATAAATTTTATACGTATATTTATTACGCGATAGGTGAGTTGATTCACGAGACCTATTTTATGTATTAGTTGATCACCGGGTCATTAAGAGGTAGGTATGAGTTTATTCCTTATTGTTGTAAAATTTCATTCCCTGCAGATACCAAATTATAAAAACAATTATAGACATTATTTTTGCTAGGAAATTCGCAAATTTTTTATAAGTTTATAGATTTAATAATCATTGTTAAGAAAAATTTCTTGGTAGTTCAGATGTAGTTTGATTAAAAATTTAACTGAATAAAATAATTATCAAACAGTTAGTAATAGTATAAGTATTAGATATATTAGAATTAGAATTAGAATTATATCATTATAGATATTAAAAATGTAAAGCTACATTATACAGAACACTAAATAAATGTAGCAAACTGATGATACATTTTTTTTAACAATATTTTTTCGTATATTTAACGGTTATGTTTATGGTTATATCTTTCCTAGTGTACACTGAAAATGTCTTAAAGTCTATTCTTAGTAGTGGTGAACGGTGGTACTACTTTAAACATATTGTATTGCGAATTTAAAATAAACAGTTTCAAGTTTTAAATAGAATTTATGTGATTATTATTTTTAAATATAAAATAAATGAAACTTGACTTCATTAAAATGAATGTAGAATCATATTGTCATTTGATGTTTTATTAAAATTATATTATTATCGAAATCAGTGAATATTGATAAGTGGAGAGCAAGATTACAAGTATCTATGTTTTTGAATACACTTGGTAGCTGGAATTTCTCAAAAGTCATTTATGTTTTTAGTTAAGGAAATAACATAGACAACCTAAAAATGTCTTCTTAGTCCATAAGTCCACTTGTCTCAATTTACAAAAGTTAGGTGTGTATGAAACTTTTAAATCTGTTTTCTTAGCTCAAAAGAAATTTACAGAAAAACAAAAAGAACACAATAATATTTTAAAAACAATAGGTAATTTTTTGCTTTGCTTAAAATATAAAATAAAAAGTTTTATTTAAAAAAATCGTCTCAAGTTTTTTTAGAATGCAATAAAAGTTTATTACCTCGACGTGGTTTTTTTACCAATATTAATGTATTTCTCCTTTATTAATAATTAGCTAATACAATAAACTAAGTTATTTATTCTCTTTGTAATATAATAAATTAACTATATAAAACTAAATAACTTTAACGATTTTTGTTTTATTAAAAATAAGTTTTAAAACGTTGTATATGTATATATATAATATATATATTAATATATTATAATATTATATGGTTATTGGTTATGCACTTCTGTGATTGCAAAATTTGTTTTGTGAAATATCGTCAAATGTATTCGGCATTAAGAAAAATAACACAAAGTAAAAAATATCTAGTGTACCATTAAAGGCAACAATAGGTTTTAATGAAGACTTATAAATCTCATTTAATTTAATTTCGTGTAACCCACTAAATCGTCTTTAAATGTTAGTTTTTGTGGACAATAAGGATGTGTATTTATTACCAACCAAAGTAAACAGATAAAAGTATTTTAGTTGCCTAACCATAATATTGTTTTTATTTTTTTAATATGTTATGTATATATTAGTCTTTTAATTTAATTATCATAGATTTATTACCTAATTATAGATTAATAGCAAATAAATTAGGTTGGTCATGTTGTAATAGACAAAAATAATAGTTAAAACAACTTTATTAAATGATAACTGCACTACTCGTATTTGGGAGTTTCTGCTGATGATGAGAACATAAATATTTCAAGATGTCAATCATATTATGTCATTTTTATAATTGAACTAACATTTTTTGAGTTGCGTTTATGTATGTTATTGTTCTTAGGCAAAAACCTAATATTTTGAAAACTGTTTTTCGTTGCTTAAATTGTTTGTGAATACTATTCGTCTACACAACACACATATTCACAACGTTTACTGCTTATGGCCGTTATTATCGTTTGTACTTTGTTTTTGCCAAGTACGATTTATTATATTTTGTAATACTGTGTCATGAATGGGAATATATTCAAATTGTACCGTTTTGTTTACACTTCGTTTACTATTTTATTGACTGTCAGTAGTTGAAACGAACATTTAATAATGTGTTGTTATATGCATATAAGCTATTTCATGTTACGTTTGAGGGACAAAGTAAAAAATGGTATTTCTTATGTATGGCGTTTTAGCCTTTTATTTTTTCTAGTCTAGTGATTTTTTCCATGTATAATGTTATAGTGTCATTATTTTATTTCTGAATTAAAACATCTACATACTATTTAAAAATTATTTTAATCCTGTTTGACCGTTCGACGTCTATTCAAACATCGAGTTGACGAGTTCCATCATCGTGTATACAACTGTATAATTGTTAATTAAATGTCTAAATATTACATTATAGTTAATGTTCATATTACTTAATTTGTGATATACACTAGAAATATAGTACTACTTTAAGTGAAATTGTGAAAACAAAAATTATTTATCAAATAGATAACTTATTTTTTATTAAAACATTTATTGGAGAGATATTCAAACATAAAGGATAAAACGTGTTTAAAATGTTTTTCTGACTTTTTATCTACCCCACACTATTGTTTAAGATTTTTGAGATAATATCAAAAATTAAAACGCAATAATACGATTTTAAATTTTCGATATTTTCCAAATATTGGATTCCATGTATCAATCATTCAACTGTATTTTCAAAGTTATTTATTCCATTTATCTTAGTATATTTAGCTTGTATACCGACCGTTTCTTTAAATAATGCTCGAAAGGTCTAAAATACTAAATGAACACTCTAAGTAGTTGGTAAACTAAACTCCTTTTTAGGATCGACTTTTGAATTTTGAGAGACAAAGTCTCTAAATACATTTTTACTACCTACGATAACTAAATACCAAAGCCCGCTGTGTGTCAGTGATCTTGCGCTGTATAGTATTAAAGATGTAGATACACACACCATAGTATTGTTACATTACAAACATAAGTATGTAGTATAACTAAACTGTTCGGATACTTGCACAATATAACATATAAATTGTAAAACTAACAAAAAAATTAAATATAAGTGGATGCACATTCGTATTTCATCATTTAATTAATTAATTATGCATAATTTACAAAATATTCAAATGTGTAATGTACTAAGTTAAATCATCAATCAAAAAAATACCTAGATAGTTGACTTAAAAAAATATTTGTATTACAGAATTTAGTTATTGTTGTGTTTTAAACGTTATGGACAGTTGTAGCAACTAGTAAATTATATTATGATTAAATGAATCAAATCATCAATAATATGCAAATTATTTATGGTTTATTTTCAAAAGATTGCTAAAAAACATGCTATGTATTAAAATGTTTACGATTTATTCATTTTGGAATCGTTTGAACAAACTATTAGGTATTATTATTACTTCCACAATAACTACTGATGCATGTGATTTTTTTTCATTATAGTTGTACTTATAATCATGTTTAATATTTTTAAATGTATCATTATAAAAATAATAACAAATAGTATTAGAATGGTTGAGCATTGTAGTATTAGTAATAATATATTGTTTGAAGGCACAACGAGCCAACCCATACCATACTTATTTCTTTAAACATTGCTTACTCAAATGATGCAAAATTAAAACGTATTTGATTCTATCAACTGTTATGATGCTTACTGAACCAAAAATATTCAAATGTAAAAATATTTGAAGAGCTTTTATTTATATAAAAATAGCATTTAGTGCATAGGAATTAAATTTAAGGAACCTAAGTGATTTTAGTTTAACACGAAATAAATATAAATCATAATATTTATGTGACTCGTGTCTCGTATATTGTGTACGTAAAGTAATACCAAATACTCTTGCAACAATGATAATTCCCATAGCGATTAAAAAACATCGTTAAATCGATGAATAAACTTTACTCAGCTTGGAAATAAACATACTTCAAGCCCTCTTTACATAAATAAACTTATTTCTGAAAAAAATTAATATATTTAAAATTTGTATAATACAATGTATATAATATTCATAAATATTTTTCATTTATACAGCGTCTAGTTGAAATTAAAAACGCACTTAATGCATACATTTTTATAGATTAGTTTTGAAATATATGAGACAATATTATTATTGTTCTAGAGGAAATTCTAAATTAATTTTTTTGGCATTTTGCATACTGACAATCATTCAAAATAATTCAGGCTATAATTATTTTTTTTGACGTCTGTATGGTTTATACATATATATATCTTAGACAGTATGAAATATTTTAAAAATTTTTAAACAGAAACTGTGAAGATAAAGATTACCTATATAGTATAGAGATGTATAAAATTAATTTATCATAAAATTTTAAGTATACGCTTTAATAACACTCTCCGGTAGTTAAAACCCATTATTTAATAAAAATTTAATTTTCGTACATAATTTTATACAACTAATAATTTTAAGTAACCATAGAACTTAATGTATTTTTATATGATTAATCATTACGTCATTATATTTCAATAGATAGTTTGAAAAATACCTGTGAACAATTTATTTTTGTTGACAGTAGTAGGTCTAATGAAATATTTTTAAATATTAAATTTTAAATGTTAGATTTTTTAATTGTTTAGGCAATTAATTAACAATACTATCCAACAAAAATATAAAATGTTCTATACCAATCATTAGGTCCAAATGTATCAGCCATCAAACAGACACTAAACTTCATAAAAGAAACTGAAATTGAAAATTTATTGTAAACAAATAGTATAAAATAATATGTAAAAACTAAACTACCTATGTAAAAAATTATATAAAATCAATGTAAACAATGGCCACTACTGCCGAGGCTTATTCTAATAAAAAATATATATATATAATATATATATATAATGTTAGATAATTAATAAATTACAATAAAATCTTTATCATACGTGAACTGTATTTTTGACGATTAAAATGTACGTAGTATGATAGGTAGATTTCGGTAGGTAGTTTTTTTTAAATAATAATCATTTAAAGTTTGTTTATTTATAATACTTTAATCATAAACCAAAAGATTCAGGGGGATTAAGTATTCAAATAGGCTTACTAAGGCAACAAGAATTAAAAAAATACAAATAAGACAGTAGACTCTAGCTTAAGGTACCTACATATTATTATGTACCGTGGTAGTATCTCTGTTCTTGAAAGGTTCGACCATGGGTAAAGATCGATGAGGCGAAGTATTGAACACTCTTTTTACACCCATGTCTATCATCGTTACTGCCTATCCCCGGTGTCTTCGCATATTGGATATAAATTTATCAGCTATATGGAAATATTCTGACACGACACATTATTCAGTGGAAAATTAAACGGCTCTTTGTATGCAAAAAAAAAATACTGAAGGAAATGGTATGAACATTTTTTTATTTAAAACTTGAAAGTAGCAACAATAGATGACAATAAAATATTTGAAAAACATAATAAAAACAAATAGCAAATAATATGCCCATAGAAATTTAGTATTTATTAAAACTTTTATTTTTGTACAATAATCAAATAACACACATTTTAAATTATTAAATTATAATTGTGAAATGAGAGCTTTGAGTTTTACAAAAGAAAATTTTATTTTCATTTTTTATTTGTAACTACTATTTAAAGTAAATATAGTGAAATTTGATTCCATAAATTGTACCTACATTAGAGAATTAATTTACTGATTAATAAATTCTTAAGAAAAAGTTTAAAATTAATAGTAACCGTTAAAACATTTCAAAGAAATCTCAGAAACTGAAGTTTGTAGCTCAGTCTTTTTTTAATGCAATGATTTTTATAAAAACATACTTAAGTTGAATAAATCGCAAAAACATACTCCATTTAATAAACTATAAAAACCAAGGAAGTCACTTTCTTCTATGTAGAAGATGCGAGTGTACCTCGTGATTACTGTAAAAAACTTTTGAGGAACCTTGTATTAAATTTAAAAGCTTCTTTACTCACAAACAAAAATATTATCATATATTATTCGAAAAAAAAACTTGTAAAAAGTCAACTATTTCAAAAATGAGAAGTAACAACACACGTATCAACATAAAACCAGTGCACTTATCGATCAGTTCAAAATCTTTAAACTTAATAATTGTAATTTATTTCTAGGAATAAATTATAAAATTAAATAATCAAAATATTATATTTAAATTTTTTATCTATACTAATCAATTTTTTTTTTTTTAAATCTTATATACTACAAACCAACTAAAGTCTATACTTGTCTTTAAACAAATAAATAATAAAAATAACACTTTACCTCCATGGTTTACCTATTACTAAGATTCAAATTAAATAAAAATAAAAACATATTCTAATGTTTAAAAAAAAATCCACTATACAAAATATTTAATTTTGTTTGAAGAAAAAATATACTATCCACAATAAGTGTAATCAAATTGTCTCAGGACTTATAAAAGTGTATTGATCATCAAAAAATATTCATCATTAACTAATTAATCATAAAAATCATCTCATCTTAAACAAGCGTCAAGTAGTTACAATTGCCAAAAACACGCCCAGAATTTATACTATAGAAGAATTAAATCAGGGTTCGTTGACAAATTAAAGCTTTATTATTTTTAATGAATAATTTTGAATGTAATTACAGTACTACACACAGCATTTTCTATCCAAACTATATTGATTATTGATTATGTAATATTTAAATGTTATAAATGTTATCCAAATGACTAAATTGTCTGCACTTTATTATTTTCTGTTTATAACAAAAATAATATATGTGAATTTTCAAATAAAATACTGAACAACAGAAAACATTGGCTGTTAATTCAAATTTAATATTTCTTCTCTTTCTTATGACTAGTTACAACCTATTGTAAATCAAATATATACACGGATAACGTATGTAATAAAAATTGGAAACATTTAATTATATTTAAATATTACATAATAAATAACAATTACATTATTATTAATTTAGTTCCATTGATATAGATAATAATTATAAAATATCATATTATATCTATCATGCATTTAAAACCATATACGTTATGTATTATTAATTAATTGGATTTTTGTTTTTTGTCGATGACATGTTTAACAAATGCCTTATGATTTCGTGCAGCTAACTTATTCAATGCATAAATAATTAATTATTATTTTAAAATTCTCAGCTTCCAAAACGACTAATTTAAATGTAAATTAGTCTAAAATGTTTTTTTAACTTTAATATTTATGTTATTGACTTAGAGAATGAATTTAATATGAATACAGCTTTATATACCTATGCTTCTCACAATACACATTGCAAAGTCATATGTTATTTTGGAAATGTCGTGATATTAAAACAAGGCAATGTTATGATAAGAATAATTTTATTGGATTTTGGTAGAAAAAAAAAACACGAAATCAACAGAAATAAAGAAGAGTATAATATAAGCAATGATAAAAGTAAAAAAAAAAATTTAAAAATTAATGTAATCTGCGTTCAAAATATAGCAGAAATGTCGTTTCAGATCAGTAACATCCATCGTATAGTTTGAAAAATGATGATTTCCTCATACGAACAGCCTAAACCAAAAAAAGGAAAAAGAAAAAGAAACATGCTCGTTTGACACCTTAAAAGCAAATAAAGCGAGGTCCTAAACTAGAATTCTGTCAAACCATGTCTCGTAAAATATACGCATATTATCTGTATAGGTACGTTTTTAAACAAAAATACCTTGTTGACTGGAGATGGATTTAAATATTATGTGCTCGAAATAAATTTGTGTCAAAATTAATAACGTTTTGTTTTAATATGTAGGCTATATATTTATTGTTACTTCAAAGAATTGATAAATATAATAATTTTAAGGCAGTTTAATTTGATAGAAAATAACGAATTAATTATCAATAGTTGAAAATTTGAGTAAATTATTTATACTTTAAGATTAAACTATTATTTTCAACATGAATAAACCTATGATATTCATAACATCTTTTTTTTCAATCGCATCAAATAATTATTATTAAACAAGTAGTTAAAATGAAATATATTGTGTAAGATTTCAAAAAGATACGATACTATATTCAACATTTAATATTTTTACTAAATGTAATTACTATATCAGTAAAAAATATATTTACAAAAAAAATTGTCACACATTTTGGCGACACAAAACCAAATGCATATGTGTATGTATGATATTGTATAATATATTATGAATACTATACACAACAAACCAAATTCCTTTATTTTTAGTAGATATATATACATTGTTTACGACATATAGGTAACTGTTTTAGTAAGATTTATATAAATTATATTCGTATGCAATTTACATTTAAACAGCACATTAGGTTAGGTTACACATACTTCATAAATATAGGTGAATTCGAAACGTCACGAATCTTTAAATAAAATTGATATTAGATGATATCAAAAACTACTTTTTTATTTAATTATGGTGCGAATTTTTTTTTAAAGCAATTAGCGCATTAATAATATTGTATTGTGTTATTAATTCGTTGGTTTTATAAAATTACTCGCTTTATTGTTTTATTTTATTTTATATTCTTATCGTTAATAATGGTTACGCTCTGTGCTTAAAGGAATCCGCTACAACGTTCTATATCAAAGGAGGTATAGTGAGGAAATGCAATTTTATACACATTCAATAATATACATTTATGTGCATAATATATATATATACATTATAGGTATTGATAAACCTTTGAAGCTACTTCGTAGTGTCTGTAATGGCTCTTCTTTAAAACTACGTATATTACAAAATGAAACCTTCACCTTCACTCAATTTATAACGTTTAACTTTATTAAGAACTGATAAACAATAATAGTTATAATAGAAGTAGATATATATGTATTTATATATGGATTTAAAAAAAAAAAATGGCAAATTATTTGAGAAACTAATTGTATTGATCCTAACATGTTTATTAGGATATATTATAATAATAATATGCTTATTGTGTATATTATGATTTATTATGAATTTTTAATGAGCAAATTGATCAACGTTAAAATGTTTGAAAATAAAATTTAGATAGGTAATATAATATATAATATTATATTATTATTATATTGTATAAAATAATAGTTCATCAAATATTATTGATTTGGTTATTGCTCATGGTAATAATTATTTAAAGTATTGATTATGTATATTCTTAATAGGTCGTTATTGTATTTTAATTTTTGGTGAAATATGTAATATTGAGGACATGGAGATGTTCTATTGTTCAAAAACTTTTCTTTTTTTTTTTTATTTATTAATAGAATCAAGTCCGCGGCTACTATGGCCATTGGACGAACATTATATTTACAAAATTATACATAGTAATACATTTTTATGTAGAGATACAATATATAAAGGAGAGAAAACAATGAAACATTACGTTAACTTATTGTATTAGATTTTGTTAAGAAGTCATGTGATGCGGAGAAATTCCAGGGTAGTTGTGAGATTGCTCTGCTCGGGGCTGAGTAATTCAGAGAGCTGGTCCGGAAGGTTCAAATCTCTCCTCGCTTTTTCGTAGCATCGGCAATCCGTGAGGAGGTGTTTGACGGTAAAAGGGGAGCTCAAAAACTTTTAATATTTCTTCTTTTTTATTACTACAGTTATCTTAATGTGTATCTGATTGAAAGATTTTATACATAAAACCTTCTTATAAGCTAGGTATTAAAGAAATGTGAACAGAATTTAACTTAAAAACGTAATAATGAATCTAATGTCAAATACCTTTTAAAAAATCCAAATTATTGATTTTTCAGGTGGAGTGATTTTCTGTTTTTCAACTCTTTGAAAAAATAAAAATAAAACAAAAACAAATCATTTATAAGTACTAACGTAGCCCTTCGACGATGTCTAATACATTCAAAATCAGTGTAAATAGATTTAAAAATTAATTATTATTTGTATTTGAAATTGCATGTTAATAATTTTATTTGCGAATCTTCAAAATATTTTTTTTTACTTGTCATTATACAATTTCCTGATATAAATCAAAAAAAACCTAGCTTAAAAAAAAAAAACTATTAAAACATTTTATTTTAATCCAATCGATTTCTTTCTAATACAATGTACAAAGATGTTCGCCTTAAGTCATTAGGTTCGTTTTCAGATTTTCTAGGTTATTTATCTTTATTTTAATCACAATAATATTTTTATACTCTTTAAACAGTTTATTTTATTATTTATTATTTTAGATTAGTAATACTAACACCTATTGCTATTTTGTTTAGTTACTAGAAAAACAAAATCTAAACATTATTTTTACTCACACTACTTAATGTGAAAAATTAAGCACAGCCTTTTTGAGAAACAATGCATTACAAATACAAAATATTATCAACAATAATGTATTTAACGTAATTTTATAATAATATAATATCTTCTTAAAACATAACTGTATAAAAAAAAAGTTAATTAAAACTATTAGGTAACACACTGAAAGTTTGTCACATAAAGTTTGATAAATCGGGTTTCGTCTTATTTTTTTTTTTTTACATTAAATAGTTAATAAGTTTGAAAATAATTTTAACTCATATAATATACACATTTGAAATTGTATGTGTATTATTACAACTTTTAATTTTTATTATCTTCATTCCCTATTTCTATAGTCACTAAAATATATGAAAATGTGGGTTTATCAATAATAGTTATATGAATATAAAAAAATCTTATTTTATCAAACAAAAGAAATAGTTACCAACTGTATCATCCATTGAATTCCAGAAGGAAAAAAACCTGTTACCCAAGGGATACAAGAAACTTCTCATTATCATTTGAAAGGAATTGTTCAAGTGTGGGTATGGTATCTTTAACGTGAACACAATGTGCTTATCCTATAATATTTCATTACATTTTAGTCTCACGACTTCTAACCACTATTATTTAAAAATTTAGAATAATTTACATTTTGTTAGTATTATAATGAAACATGTACCTATATGTTTTTAACAATTCTATTTTTTACTAGAAATTATATTTAAGCTAAAATTATAGTTACTGTTGGGGTATTTTATTTTAATATGTTTGAAAAAATTAACAATAGTTTATAAACAAACTAAAAAAAAACACACGCGATTGTATTTTTTTAACCAGTAAAAATATTACTATAAAACTGTCAAAAAGAACAAATTTTAATTATTCGTATCATCTTTTTGCGATCCGATCAAGTATTATAGACCTCTACGGGTCTACCTAATAAATAATTTAGTTGAAAACTCACTCAGCTGCTTAAAAAAGACATTTTAAAACATTATGTGCCAATACTTATAACATTTTATTATTTTTTTTTAAATATATTTTATTTTATCTTATACGCTTTGCGAATTTTATTGTTTTCAACTATGCCAAAAAAAAAAATACAAAAATTGAAAAATTAGATTTTTCTTTAATGAATATAAGTAGAAATGGTTGTTAATCAATGGAACTTCGTGAAACTTTTGGTGCTGTTTTAGTTACAACCCTATAGTGCAACAACCCATACAAATTATGATTGCATTGAACTGCAATCAACAATGTACATACTGCATCGTTGAGATTTATAAAATTAAAGATGCAAGTAAAAAGTTTATAAATTACCTATATCAAGTTTAAATTTGTATTAAGTTATACTTAGACGATGGTTGGATATTGTCAAACCTATCACGGCATCATAGCTAAATGCTATTACTACGATCGTTTCTACCAATATTAGGCTTTTCATTGTTGTTTGCATGAATAATAGTAATAAAAACTTTAACTACCTATATATAGTTAGACGGGGTCGTCTTGTGTATCGGATCTATTAAAGTGACTGATACACAGTGGTTCTCCTGTTTGTCGGTCGTTCTAAAGGTAAACGGAATATACCTGTGCGGTGAGGTAGTTAGACAAGGGTGCAGGTTGTAGGTATAGTGGTAAACTTGTTCTATAAGTGTTTAAAAGGGGAATGGCATTGAATCGGCTTCACTCCAACTGGGTCACGCAATAGTGACAAGTACTGCTGCCGTTACTACTACATCAATATATAACATCGTTAGAAGAAAGATATTATGCATACAATAAACGTGCTTGGCTACTTGAACTAAATAATTTAGTGTAAAATATTAAGAAAAAAAGTTTATAAAATGTTCTAAAAATTTAGCTACTTTTTATTAGACATTTACGCATGTTTGTGAAATATAGTGTATAAGTATTGATAATTTTTAAGAAAATATGAATTGTACAATTTAATTTGAACAATATATTTATGATACTTGAAAAAAAAATGTAATCAACGTTTACGACTAATGGCCGTTGTCACCGATGTCTTTAGATCAATAATAAAAAAAAAAAAGTATTGATAAATACACAAAACTAGGAATGTTTTCAAAAAGGACTTTCGTATTTTATATTTATATTACTAATATACTAATAGTTTAAAAGTTAAATTTGGACTTAAAAATTATTTGGTTTCCTAAGAATTTATTGTTGATAGAATTTTTCCTACTGATGGTATTTTACTGTTTTAAGTAATTTATGAAGAATACATTGAATATATTATATTTTATATCTTATCAATGACATCATATTAATAATTAAATTTTACTTGAGAACAATAAACATAAGTGTACATAACGTTATATAATAAAAAATGTATTTACATCAACTTATACTGGAAGGTTTTAAAACACATTTTATATATTTTAACGTAATGGAATTTTTTCTCCCTTTTCTAAAGGAAACCTATTCTTCTCACTATAATATCATACTTATAAGTTATGGTTAAATACCAAAAAAATTATAAAAAAATCTTAGTAGAAACCCGTCTACTAACAATACAATTTGAATTCTAAAAATAAATTATGGTAATTATTTTCAAATATAAAAAAAAACTAAATTATTATACCTATCTATTAGGTAAAAAGTGCTATAGTATTTTCCAAATAATTGCTTTGAATTTGTGTATTCATTTTTATAATTTTTTAGTTTATGTAACTTTTAACAGGTTTATTAGTATTAATGATCTGTTAAATCTCAAAAAGTACCAACTTTTTAAATCTTAATTTACTTATTGATATGGTTTTCAAATTTAATTAGTAAAAACTTAAAATAATGAAAAATAAAATACCTACTGAATTCAGTTATATTCTTTTTATATGCAATTGTAATTGTTTTTCAAAAAACCATAAATAGTATGATATTTTGTTATGTCTAAAGTCTATGCAAACAGATTATATATTAAAAAATTACGTCCTTGGGCGTTATTCCAATTCAACTCTAACGAGACACTCAAAGCTATGTAATCGGGTGTGACCGACCTTACCAATTCAATCCTAATACAAAAACACCACCCTTCAATGCCTCTTTATATTTTGTATTTATTAAATTTATCATAGCAATTACCCTGCATGTTATTTAGAAATAGTTTTATCTTATTTATTTCTTATATAATTAGTATTTTTAAATAAATTAAATCAATCTTTTTGGATATTAAATTACGATTTAACTTAGATTTGTTTTGGTCTTAATCTGATTCCTGACAACCATAAGAGTTAAGTTATTTTGTGAAATTTATAAAAACTTAAGTATACTAAAATTTATTACTTTTTCTATTGATAATTAAATAGTTTGTTTAATGAAAAAATATATATTTTACCACATTAGCTTAATTAAATGTAACAACATTTAAATCAAATATAACAAAAATATTATTTTGTTCCATTTTCAAATTGTTAATACATAATTGTATATCTAAAAACAATCGAATTTTATAATATTTAAACCTCTGTAGTTGATGCTTAAACAGTAAAGAAAAACAATAATAACAATATTAATCAATAAACTGTTTACAGATGCAACTTAAATTGTTTTATAATTCAATGCATTTTTTTTAAAATCATTTATTAAGAACTTAACAATATAATTAAAAAGATAATGAAATTAAATTAATAGATTATTTTAAAATTGTGTCTATGCATTTTAATAATATATTATTCGTTTAGTAAGTTTTTTCAAATATGAATAATCTAGTTCATCAATACGTAATATAATGATATTGTTATGTTTATTGTTATTATTATTATAGTTCGATAATTAGGTTTTCCATTTAAAATAAAGCATTATTTATACGTTGGGTAGAGTCTTAAGCTTTTTGGCGGGTGCCCATCTTGGATAGTCCTCAGGGAGTTGAGAGACAGTGTTGTATTACTATTATAAATTTGAAAACAATGAAACCAAAGGAATATAAAGATATTTTTCATCGTATAAACCGAAAAACCCGAAAAATGATTGTGATAACACCCCTATTTGGTATAAAAAAATAATACTTTAAAAATAACATTTTTACATGGTTAAACAAATATAAATAAAGATTATATATATTATATTCCTAGAGAATTTAAGCTAGAAAACCTCATTAGAGCCAAATTAAATTAAATAGAGGAAAAAACACTTTGTCCACAAAATTATAAATAAATAATGAATCCACATTCTATAGTTGCGTCGGGCGGTGGTAAACTCTCCCGATTGTATGGTAAGCTTTCCCGATTTTTAAAACTAGTAAACTCTATCGATGGTAAACTCTCCCGGGTAAATATTATGTTTACCTGAAAGAAATGTGTAAACTCTCCGTGGTCAATATTATGTTTACCTGAAAGAAATGTGCAAACTCTCCCGAGTTATTTTAAATGTTATTGCTACCCTATGAATTAGTTACACTGCAGAGATTGTGATTATAATTTTTATTATGAATTGTATTACCGTATTTAATCTGTATTTATCTTGTGTTAACCTGTATTTGTCATTTAAATATTTAATTACCGTTAAAGTATTTTTAATTTAAATATTTGAAACGATATCGACTATAATGGCTCAACCAATATTCTAACTATGTAAAACGAATAATACCCCATGCTTCCCAGCTAGCTTAGTAGTATTGATGTAGACCCGGGAGAGTTTACATGTTCTCTTCAGGTAGTACTGAACTAGACCCGGGAGAGTTTACATGTTCCCGTCAGGTATTATTGGACTAAATCCGGGACAGCTTACCATCAGGAGAGTTTACATGCCATTAAAATCGGGAGAGTTTACAATCGACCGTTGCGTCAATTACATCAATTACATACAATAGGCTGTCTCAAAAATTATTTACCTTAAATCTTAATATAAAATAGACACTATTTCAATAAAATTATCATTATGTCTATAATATTTCCCAGAATTAAACTAAATTAAATATCCTAAAACCACTTTGATTCGGAATATTTAGCTTTACTGCCAATACTCAACATGCAAAATATGTTTTGATACTATTATACTATTATTTTATTTTATTTATATTCGCTTAAAGTATTTATATATTATATTTATATTAATAGCTGTTTTTTGAGGAAATATAATTTTTAACTTTGTGAGCTTTTACAATAAACAAAATAAAAGTGTCGTAACCGTTAATAAGTAATTCTAAGCTTCATAAAGGCGTCTATGAACGATTCAAATTATAACATGCAACTCTCCATGACGAATGGAACATATTATCCTAAATAAACATCATCGTGTCACAGCATAACTCTCATTATACGAATCTCCAAAACTATGTATCTAAAATGACTCGACACTTTTAATTACCATTCTAATCAGATGATATACTACAAATTCACATTGTTACTGAAAGATTAAAACAGAAATGATTTCATTGAAAATCTCCATAAATAATTAATAAATTAGATAAAGTTTAATGTTGTATTATTTTATATCTTATAATATAATTATTTATATAATGACTGGTCGCAAAAAGTATTTGTATTTTATAATACATCAAAAATAGCTACCGATAACACTAAATTAATATCTAAATAACTTATGTACAGGATTGTACTGGGAATATTTTATTTTTGAGTTCTTACCAATAATTATTCACCATTCACAAATCACAATAATGAAAAGTTTATATTGTAATTAGAATTTTAAAGTTGTTATCGTTTAAGCATTGAATAGTTTTGTGCAAAAAAAACACCATACAGGTATTTGACAAAAAACTAATGAGTTAATCTTAAAGTCCAATTATTCATGATTTAAAAAAAGCATAATATTTATTACATATTTATACATATTACATTTTTATGCACGTTTAAAGTTTAAATGTAATTTCTACAGAATATATATTGTTGAGTTCTAACCTTTTGGTACTGAACCTAAGAAATATTAGCATTCATATTTATGTAAATTTTTCGTAAGTAATATAATACTGTAATTTACAAAAGAGACGGTTTAGGAAAGAAAAATAGTTGTTTGTCTTGTTTGTTTATAGTGCTTTCAACCAACTTATTTCGAAATAGATACATAAACTATTAATAATAAAAAAATATAAAACACGTCATTGTGATACACAAAACAGCCAGTAACATAGTATACATTTTGGAAAATAAAACGTTTCCTGATAATATTTAGAATATAACTTCCGTCACTTCTGAGAAATAACGGTGATTTTTGTTTTGGTTTCGTTAAGTATTATAGGAGAAATACATAAATTCCCACATACGGCAGATTTTCTAAATAGTGTTCACAAGTAGTATTATAAAAGATAATATTTAAAAGTATTTAAACACCGATTCAAACGGATACGGATTTTCCAAGGTATTTAAAAAATGTATTGAATACAAGTATATTCACGGTACTTTTTGAAAGCATTCAAAATATATTTTCAAATACTTTTAAAAATTAACATTCTCGTATTCTTTAGGTGTAATAATAAATAAATTATCTAGTAAGGTTAAGTAAATATAACAATTTAGGGATTCACTAAAAAGCTACCATTAAAAACAGTGATTTACTGATGTGGAGAGAGATGATTGTTTTACAAGGTATACCCATAACCAAGCTACCAGAAATTTTAACTACTTAAGATTTTGATTTATATTATTTTTTTACTACAGTTTGTTACATAAATTGTTAAAGATAATTGCCGTTTTCACTTAATATTACTGTAGTTTAAATAATAGCAAAAAATTTGCATTTCAAATTTTAACTTGAAAAAAGTAATAATTATTTTACTACAATATTAGATCTAATCAATCTTGCAGATTTATATATGATACCAATTACCAATATTATTTGATATTAATAATATATTAGTATAAGATTATAAGATTAATATTAATTATAACTATCGTATATTGAAATACAAATAATTAAATATACGAGTACATAGCATAAATCTTGTCTCAATAATTAAGTTACCGCTTCTTTTCATACATTCATTCAAGTCAATTGTGAAATTTCTAACCTGTAAAACAAAGTTACGATTAATAATCAGTTATGAGGATTAAAGTTTAATTATTTTATTCAATATAAACTGTGTGTTTATTTTGTTAGGAACTTTTTATACCATAAAACAACGAGTTCAAGATATGTTTAAGGACTTGAAATATAATTATTATTTCTGCTTGAGTATAGTAATAATATATACTAATACATATATATATATATATTTGGTACATCATCATAATAATTATGATAATTAGCTTACAACAATATTAATATTAACAACGTATTAATTAGTACACTCATTTTATCGGATTGAGTAAACAAGCTAATATATTTAAGAAATAAAATAATGTTTTTCTGATGTCTTCAAAAAGGTTGTCTAGAATTCCTAAAATATTTCTGGTTTCTACGTGACTTCGATAGTATATACTAAGATGCGTTTGACTGCGAGAAGTTCCCTGCATGGTGGCACAGAATAGATTCAAGAATATTATTCAGATTAAAACTGAGTAATATCCATTTTACGAGTAATAAATCCAAAATGCTTATTTAATAAGTTACTTATTTTCGTGGTGTTTTATTATATATATATATGTTTTTAACGATTGCTACCTATACGAGTTCAGAAGGATATAAACACAACATATTACATGCATTTTCATTCTTGATTATCTGCTGATTATATTTATACTTTTATAATACAGGGTGGGGCGTGGTTACTTCCTTATCCGAAACTCTCGCAACTGAGCGGCTAGTATAGCGTTAGTTTATGGCTTGTTCGAAAGCGCGATATCTAAGGTTTTTGTTATGACTAGTTCAGCTCACACGGCAAGAAGGTCAATGGATATCTTTCGTGAAAACTTCCCCGAACGGCTCATCTCTCTTAGAGGTGATCTTCAGTGGTCAGCACGATCTCCTGCAGATTTAGCCCCATGTGATTTTTTCCTGTGGGGCTACCTAAAATCGTTGGTGTACACGTATCGTCCAAAGACCCTTGGTAATCTCAAAAACAATATTCGTGCTGCTATTGCTGACATAAGCACAGATATGCTTGAAAAAGTGGACAACAATTTCAAATTCCAACTATCTCAGTGCATTGACGAGAAGTCGAGAACGGTGGCCACCTTCGAGATGTCGTTTTTAAAACCAAATAAAATAAAACTTTAAATGTACCCCTATACACAGAACAAATAATTAAATCAATATTGCCTATACTTTTTGTGTTATGATTTTTTAAAATAAGAAAGTAACCACGCTCCACCATGTATATATATATTTTAAAAATAATGTGAAAAATAAAAATTATATTTCGATCACTGAACCTTAGGGCTTAGGATGAAAATGATAATATTTATGAAAATAAATAGGCACAAGCGTAAGGCTCATATTTATTACATTTTTTTTTTTAAATAAATATAATAATAATATATTATTTCAGCATTTTTTTTCATATAAGTGAACAGTATGAAAACTCATACTCAATACCTACATAATATGAGGTTTAGTAACTCAACTTGGTTTTTAGATTTAGATTATGCAATTCCGTTATGTAATATACCTACTAGGGTACTTAATACTAAGATATGAGATTTACTTATACTTTAATATATTTCATCTAATGAGTTTTATAATTTATTTCAAAATTTACAAGCGGAAAAAATAGTACCTTCCTATGGAAAAAACGCTATTATTTCAATTGTCAGTAACAATTATTTTCATATTTGACGGAAGATAAATTCGTCTGGTTCATAATAGTATAAATTCATATAAAAACTAATCAATAAAAGAAAACATTTACACTTTAATGGATGTCTAAAAAAAATGTTTTCATTTATAAGTAAAAAAAAAAATAAATAGAATTAAAATTAAAATTCCTAAACATCAAAAATATTGTTTAATTATATATATATATATATTTATTTAATAAATTTAGAAATCAAGATTTCACTTGGTATTTTATTTAACTAAATTAACCATTTATATAAATCAATTTAATTTACAATAAACAATTTAAAGGTATAAAAACCTTGAAAATTAAATACCATTTAATTAATTCCTTAAAATGTCCTTCAAAATATATTTCCAAAAATACATACAAAACGGCAATTCATCTTCTTTTTTAATAATATATACTGTCCAAGGTCATATTTAAATCAATTACCCACCTGGATCTTGGACATTTAAAACTATAATACTAAAATGTAATAACTACTTTATAACTACAATTTTATTGATTAATATTATATTGACATTTTTAACATATTTTTAGTTTTAATCGATTTGATGTTATTCTAATATGCAGCTTCACACAATTAACTATATAGATCATATTTATTTTTATTTTTTTATAGTTTATTTTTGTGTTAAAATAATTAAAATAAATTATACTTTCCTACATAATCCCTTGTGTTGACAACAGAACTTATAAAAATATTAATTATTAATGCACTAATGGCCAAAAAATTAAATAAAAAGTTATCAATAAAATATAATATAATATATTTAATACATTTAATAATAGGTATTACATTTTTATTTATATTCATCAAAAATATCAATAAATAAATGTCACGTCATATGTATTTAAATAAAACTAACAGTATATTCTTTGAGTACCTAGTAAAAAACGTATTTGTTTATGCATGAAAATAATATAATGTGTTGCTAAATTCCATATTACACAGCTTCAATGTTTATAATTGTAATTTTTTTTTCTTCAAAATTTGTATTTAAAGATTATTAGGTGAGTTTTAAGCGATTACACATCGACAGAACTTAATCGAACATTTTAATTTTCACTTACTAAAACCGAATAGAGAACAAGAAAAATTTTAAAAATACTGCAAGCTGTAAATCAATCGACGTCTGGTAAATCGCTGGATTAAAAAAATAGAAAACAATAAGAAAATAAGGAAAAAGCTATTTGGAAAAGGGTAAGTGATAAACGTGAAAACCCTGATAACCCTGATAAACCTTTATTTATTTTCATATATATTTTCTTTGTACACCTAAAATACTAAGTTAATAAAAAAAATATGTCTTGATACTTGATACGTACTAAAACTATTTATTGACACCCTATAGCGATTTTATAACCCAATAAATAAATAAATGTTGACATAGAATTCGGCCATATTGTATCAAGACGAAAAATAATACTTACATAATATAATTTTAATCTTCAAAAATAATAAACATATCTAATATAGATATACTAAAATAAAATATTTGATTAATTTTAAATAAATTTATAGATTTGCTGTTTGCCAGTGCTTCAGATTCAATTTTCAGATCGATTTTCCAATCAATACCTAGATGGTTATTCTACTAACACCATCTGTGTAAAAATACATATATAGTATATACGAGTATACTTATATATATTAAAATTAATAATACAAATAATTTAAAAAAATAATCTTAGACTATGGCTTATAGTAATAAATATGGTCTTCAGTATAAGTATGAAGGATAAATCATGCAAAATATTGGTTGTAGAATAAAAAAAATATTGAAAAAAATCTAAAAATTAATGTATATTACAAAGAAATCATAATAAAGCATATATATATATATATATTTATTGAAACATTTTTTATTAAACTAAAATAGTTGGCTTTAATGAAAAACATTAATTCTACGTTTTGTTTTATTAAATTATGTGATCATTCCCGATTAGACATCAATCGGCTGGGATGTGCCGGTTTCTTGTTTTTCCAAAACTGACGTAGTAACGACCGACATTTCATTCGATAAGCTTAGCCCTTAGTGCGACCTACGTAATAATTGATGTCATTCACATTGAAACGGATTTGTGATCTCCATGCACAACCATCAGTTTTCATCGCATTTCATTAGATTTAATACCTAACGAATTGTCATTCAGATCAACCAAAAGTAGTGTTTTCAATTTCAATACGTTATATTACGTTTCCATCTTATTTGCACTGGGTTGGAGAAATGCAATTTAAAACGGGAGAAGATTTTACAATAAAAGATAGTCGCCGCCAACTTGCCTTTTGCGCCAACTAATTGGGAAACCCAATAAGCTAAGGGTGTTAATAAATTTTGTTTCTTACAAATTACAAACAATTCCACTGTTTTACAGATTCTCAGAACTAAAAATATATCTGAAGATTTTCTGTTTAATATAATATTGAAGTTAACTAAGTTAAGTATTTGTACACAGTAGTCAGTAACAAGTAATTCAAAATTGTATAATGACAATTATTATGAAGACAATCTCAACCATGTGACAAATATAATTACTTCATTTACCTAGTCAAAAACCACTTGATACGACAATTCGTACAAAATGAAACGTTGTATTATATATTTATATTACTATACAGATTGGATTATAGTGTGTCCTATTATTTCGATATTAATGGTTCGTTAATTATTTGTTAAACTATGTTGAATAACGTCGATGAGTGCCTGTACACAACATATGAAGAGTTCTAACTCGACAAAAATGAGAAAAAATCGTTTAGCACAATAATGTATCATGTCTGGATAGATTTTGCATATATATTTTTTACGTCTTAAATAGGATTTTATAATAAATTATATTTCTGTTTAAATAATTATCTAAAAAATGTGAATATTAGAAGTCTTAAAACTTCTTTTACCAATATTGTAAATTGCATTTAATTTGTATAGTTTTAAATATGTTAAATCTCTAGTGTATCTACCCATCTTCAAGCACTCAAATTTGGGTTAGTCTTTGTTACACCACCATAAACATTATGTTATGGGATTAAATTTGTTTTTTTTTGTTTTTATATTACAGTCATTCAATATGAGATGTTAAAGATTCTTTAAATCAACATACTATATATAGTATATAGTATATAATATATTATACTATACTATATACTATATATTATATTATGCTATATATTACTATATAATACATAATAAATGATTTCAAACTTTAAATTAATATTCTCTTTTGTAGAATATTTGATTTCATATCAACAAACAGCTATCGATAACGCACTTCACTATGGTCACTTTGGCGTTTACTAGTACTTCTTAATTACAACCAACTTTTTGACTATTAAATAAAGTTTTGAACTTTTGAAACTTATACGGAACAATATAAGTGAAATAAAATAAACATTGAAAAAGATGTATTGATTTCATGGCGATGTGATCCCAAAGTGCTTTAGTTATTTTGGTTATTTACATGAACACATTTTATACTAAATTAATTAAAATTCAGTATTTGAAACTAAAATTAATACATTTTAACAATACATATTATGGTTGTTGGGCCAAGAATAATTTGTATAATTTGTATTATAATAATATGCGTCAGACTAACAATTCTTTGTTATACATACTCAATGTATCTAACTTGAGAATAATTTAGAAGACTTATTCTCTCATAAGCTTAATCTTTAATAATAGTGAACATTGTTGTTGTTTTTCAATAAAATATTCAAGAAGCGTATAGCGTTCATTTCCAAAAATATTATAATAAAGGCTTTAACATAATATTAAAAAATTTTTATGATAATCAATACAATATGAATTTTAACGATTTTAAAATTTTTTTCCTATGTTCAAATGTTATATTATACTTGTACATAATATCGCTATAATTAATACAACACGATATATGTGTAACGTCGTATATAGTCATAGACATACTCATAAAGCATAAAATAAAAACAAAACAATATTATAATTAAACACGAATAAACAACTGAAAATAACTAATAATCAATTATTGTCGTGGGATGAATATTTTTTATACAGTTTTTATACTCTTTAAGGAATAAAATCCAATTATTCATTAGTTATTATTGATTGATTGAAAAGTTATATAATTCAAGATTATGAAATAATAAGGATATTTTGTTTAGCGACATCCAAATCAGTTTTAAATACCTTTAAATTTTATTGATTTATAATTATAACGATATAATTTTTTTAATCTCACGAATTAGTTAGTTAATATTATGTTGTAAATTAAGTTAAATCTAAAAATTTTCTATCAATATTTTTACTTAAACTATTTTGTTGTTTTTTTTTTCATCAATATTTTAATTTTTAATCTATTTATCTGCATGTGGAAAATAAAATTAATAATATTTTGAATTAAATATAAGTATCAATAGATATTCAAGATTTTTTTTTGTTTTAATTAAAAACATATTACATACCTACATACAAAATTACTGGTAGAGGAGCAACCTGTAATAAATTTAAGTTTTCGGTCATTCATTAACGAGAAAGAACAGAAAAGATGTAAGTACTTACAGGGTAAATAAATTATGTTCAAAATGATGTAGTACATTCAAACATTTTTAGACAGTCATTAAATCTTGCTGTCTTAATAAAATTTTTATGTTTACAAATTAGATAAGTTTGATCTGAATAAAGGGAAGTTAGATAGAAAGCTGATTTTTTAGATTCTGAACGAAGTGATAAATGTATTGATTTTACAATGATGTGTTTTTGTTTTTGTGTCTGTGTACAGCATAACTAGTCGAAATAATGCTTCAACTTAAAACTTTGGGGGTGGTTTCCGATGTGAAAGTGAATATCCTTGGTGCATTATAGAGGTAAAAAGTACACATTTTCCAATAGTTTTCAAAAAAATCGAGAAAAACAAACAAAAAATGACAGAAAAACGGGAATTTTTACACAAAACCAGATTCGAACAAATCGATTTTTTTATATGGTAGTAATTCAAAAACTAATCACTGTAAATACTTGAAATTTTCACCAAATATTTATGTTAGTGTTATCTATATACAGTTTAATTTTCAAACATTTTTTGAGTTATTTATAGACCACTGAAATTTTGAATTTTTTTAGAAATTTTTTTTAGGTGCCGGTAAAAAAATGTTGGATGACAAAAAAACTTGAAAATTTAATACAAAGCTCCTTATGAGTTGTTCTTATTGTAGCTAAAAAAAATTAAAAATTGTAATTCACAATTTTTTTATAAGCGTTAATAGTGCAAATTTTTACGAAATCTGTCGAAAACGCGAAAATTTGCAAGTAATTTTGAAGTTGAAAAATCATAAAATTTGTTGTGTTTATAACTAAGGATTAAAAATACAACAATAAGTTTTTCATAAGTTTCCCTTCAAGTAGCTATAATGAAAACTCGAAGCGTCATTATAGAAAAAATTTTAAGTGCAATTTTTTTTTATTAACATTTGAAGTTCAAATATTGACTTAATACGTAAAAATTATCTTGGATAGAAATTCATAAAAGTTTTTCTTTTTAATTCTAAGATTTGAGAATTTAATACAAGGCTCCTAAAATATTTTTACAATAGCAGTTGAAAAATAAAAGAAATGCAGTCACATATTTTTTTTACAAGCATTTAAATTTTAATTTTGACAACATACATAAAAATCACGAAAATTCGCAAATTATTTTAAGGTAGAAATTCATAAAAATTTTTTTTTTAAATCTAAGATTTGAAAATTTTTAATAATCTACCTGTAATATATCCCAGACAGATAAACCGTCTCCGTTCAGAATCGTTTTTCGTATACAATGATACCTACATTGCATTCAAATTTAATCTACCCTAGTCAGAGGTCCACCCCACCACCAATGTACAGCAGAGCGATACCCACTTATCCGCTTTTTATAATTAAGGATTACTACCGACTTTAAAAACGTGAATTTAATTATTTTCAACACATAGATAAAATATCCCACATAAGTTTCACATATTATATCAGTGTGACGTTTGACATTAGTTTATATTTTGTATAACCATTAAGGTTTTTATCTCAAACCAGTCTACCACTTTAAAAAATTATATAAAATCAATCAAAGTAATTATATTCAGTGCTCTACCCATTTATATGTTATTTTCATTCATTATTTTAATTTACATACATCTATAAATATACTTATAGTATTAATGAAACTAATAAGTTTATATATTAAAATATAAATTATTGCATTAACACATATACTGAAATGAACGGTTATGCATTTTGGCCAAACTGATACGAAACACTTTAAATAATGTGTATCAATAACCAACAAATAAGATTATTTTAAAACTATTTAAATAATTATTTGTAGCTAATTTATATCTGTATATAAGTGTTTAAAATTTTAAATACTATTTTAAGTATCTATATGTAATGTACAACACTGATTTAGTTTAACAGTCACGGTGATGAAAACATTTTGATTACAAGTATTAATTTAAATTTCTCACGCTGAATATTTCATATAATCTGAAATAATTATGATTAATATTTATGTAGTACTTATCAAGTTTTTTTTAATGTAGTACAATTTATATATTTTATTAGGTAATTTTTTTATTTCTTACACAATATTATAATAATGTTATCCTATATTTTACCAGGTTTTATAAATTGGTTCATTATTTATTTTTTGCGTGTTATATTGAGTTTTTTTTTTATTTGTCGTTGTTTTGATTAATCGACATCATTTAATCTGTCGATATGTTGAGCCCGTCGATCGGTGATGTTTAGACCATCGGTGTTTAGAATAGTAAATATTTCAACTGTCAGCGTTTCTATCGTATCACATTCACATCTACAATAGTATATTCAGGTACAAGATCACTATTCATATTTTATTCTTAACAGCTAACGTGGACGTGAATTCAATGATTTTGACGTAGATATTATAAATATATTTCGGACGATATAATATTGAGAACACGGTACATTAATTTTTGACATCTACAAGTGTATTATGTATGTTGTTTTAATATCATAATAAAAAAAAACAGAGAAGTCACTTTGCTGAATCGTAGGTGTCAATTGCACCTTGTCGTTGAGTAGATCACTGTTATGAATGTATTAAAATTAAATTCAATCATTCGTATCATTATAATACGAAAAACGATCCTGAGCGAAATCTGTCATCCTATACCTACTTTTAAGATAATATATTAAGTTATATTAAAACTTTGATATCAGTTATTTATTTCTCTTTTAAATAAATACGATAGGCTGAACTAAATTTTTCTTAAACTAAATCTCGTCATATAAATCGTATATAGTAATTATAATATTGCTATGAATGATATCTGTATTATATGTAATTCTGTATAGGTTACTCATGACTAATGGCAGACAAATAATATTTTTAATTTGCAATAAAATAATTAAAATCGTTATTTATCTATTAAATATACAAATTTGTTTAAATTTCAACTTCAATTACCCATAAAAAAAATGTACATAGCGTAATAATAATCTTTTTTTTAAATTATTACAGTAAAAAATTTGAAGAATCTGGTGAACTATTTACAAGCTGTGTGTGTTTAAATTAAAAGTGATAAAATAATTTAGATGATTTTGTGATTTGTATGAATCTCGTTAGAAATTAACATGATACAACACTTATAAAAAAACTCTGCTCTTGACAAGATTAATTTATAAGAAATTGTGAATTATTGTTTACTCATAAATAATGTTAACTCTTTATAAATAGAACAATAATATCTGAAATAAATAACATTTATAATATGTATAAAGAAAAATAATATAAATATTTTGTGAAAAATGTAAACATCTACAGTTATTAATTATTGAATTACAACAACGAACATTTCTGTTGAAAACTAATTTAGTGTAAATGACAATTACAATTTGTTTGCCTGATTATTTTGACTAAGTTTTGACCAACTAAAACCAATTTGATATTGGAAACCACAATATACCTGTTCTTATTATAACAATTTTTCAATTAAATTACTTATTAATATAATTTTGTAAAAATATGTTAAAATTGATAATGAAATCTTGATTTGATTTTTATTTATTTTTCAACTGATCTTCCAGTAATTTATGTTTTGATATACATAAAAAATCACAGATGCATCACGAATATATAATAGATCTGCAATAATCAAATATAATAAATATAATAATACAGATAAATGTAAAATAGATAGATCTACCTGAATACCTGATGCATCATGAATATTTTTAGATGGTTAAACTTCGAAAATATAGTTGTGCGTAGGCTTAATTTTCTGTTGAAACATAAGGTAACACAAAATTTCAAATGTATGTATTTTTTTTTTTTATAAAGATTTTTTTAAATAATCCTTAAATAAGTAAAGGAGGGCTGAAATATTTTATTTGTGCAAATTTTAAAAACTAGCTTTTATTCCAGATCATTATCAATAAACTAATCAATAACTTCAATATTTGCAAAAAATAGCATCCAATCTACATTTCAATATTTTTTTCTTATGATTATAAAAACGGACTTTATATTTTTTCTGACGACTAAATACTAAATTTTCGTTCGAATAACTGCATACAAATTGAATACATTATTATTTTTTTTTTTTCTATCTGTATATAAATAGTAATTTATACTTTACATAATGTTTTCTTTAAAATGAAAAAATATATTTAAAATTATGAATTATAAAACTGATGCAGTACAATAAAATAATTTGAAATGTGTGTCCAACCACAAATATATAGGAATGGCTGATGACTAATTTATTTATACCTGATTGTAATTTCCCTTTTAAATAACTCTACAAACTAGAAGCAAATCTGTTTTACATTTATTCAGAATTATTTAATACCATTAGTAAATAGGTAGAATATTTGTTTAGTAATTAACTATTAATTATTGAAACTCTGTAAATACTCTTGCATTACTGTTGTTTATGCAAAATTACAAAATCAAACTCTAAATACTTACAATATTATAAATTGCAAGTTAAATGAAAAGCTAAAATATAACTATTGAATATTTATGTTTGCTTCAAACTTTGTTCTAATTGATTTATTGTAAATAGTATTTAGATTGAACACTTAAAACATAATTTGTTCATAAAAAAATGTTCTGAACACGAAATAAAACCATTGGCTGTCGCCAGTAAATTACAAATAAATATAAATAAGCTCTAATATCACCAATAATTTTTCAAATGAAACGATTTGTTATACATATTTTTAATTTTTATTTAAAAAAAAAATCAAATTTAATGAATTATCATAACACAAGAGTTCGGTTCCGATTGTGGTAATGTGCGCACGTTAGTTTATTATCAGTATGCTCGTCGATCTCTTATCTAATCGTATCCTCTTTTACGGCTTCGACCATAATAATTCATATAAATCAAGTTATTATATCACCTCAACCTAATGTAGTTTCTTCCAAAATTACGAACAAAAGAAATCTTTCTACATCTTCTCTATCGCCAAAGGCTGAAGAAAAGAAAACTAAGTTATTCACGAGTTCAAATAGGTTTTCTATTCTCGCTAACCGTGTCGAAACTTACGTGAACCCATCCGGTTCCAACGTCAAAATCCGCAATAGCGCAGAAAAACTATGCAAGGTACCGCCTGTTTACATAAAAAATGTGGGAAATATCTCCATCTTCAACTCCAGCCTCATGATCATACTCGACTCTACAGATTTTATCTGTGGGAAAGATCACAACTCGGATGCCTGTATCAAGTCACGCGACTCAACGACAAAATATGTCCTGCACTGAAGTGAGCTGAGCGAATTATTGAGGTTTTTGTACATTTCTCAACGCTAAGTTAAAAATATTCCTTTGATTTGAAAATTGCATATTTAACAGTTCTATAATATTATGTCTATTTACTGTAATTTACTGTCATTCATTTTATTTTAATACACCACTAAATAAAATAATATAATGTTTAAATTAAATCAATATAAATAAGTTTGAACCTTAAAAGATACATAAATGATATAACCAACACCAGATGGCTCAATACACGGAAACAACAAAACACCAAACTTAACAGAATTAAAAGTAGGTAGTAATTTCAGGTGGATAAACAGCTCTTTCAACAGAAAAGAAGATTCGGTACTTAACAAATTTAGAATAGGACACACGCGATTTACACACGGGCACCTAATGCCTAAGGAAGACCCCCCTCGTGCGAAGTCTGCGGTGTCCAAATATCAGTGAAATACATCACAACAGAATGCCTAAAATATCAGCAAGAACGACAAAACACCGGATTGGACACGACCCTCGACATCGCATCGGGACCCAATGCTGTGGAGAACAATAAAATGATAGTTTTTTTGAAGTCAACAGGCCTCTATAACTTAATTTAATAATTTGCAATTGTTTTCCTCCTTTTTTTTATTTTTTTTTTTTTTTTTATATAAATACTGAGAAACTATACTCTTACGCCAAAAACCTCTTAAAAAAAAAATATTGTTAAAATCTTAAATCTTGTAAACCTTTTTTTTTTTTTTCTGTTTTAACCGACGACGCCGCGGGATCTGCTTTCGCATTGCTTCCGCGGCGCCGCCATCGTTTATTGACATTATCAAATATTAATTACATTACAAGTTTTACTTGGCTTCTTCCTGTTCTTCTCGGGCTGACCGGAGTCCGCCGCCCTTGAATTCGCGTGTCTGTCATCCGATTGGCGAGCCGACCGGAGTCTACCACTCTGGATGTTTCGTTCTCCATCAGGGCGGTCGCACGTTCCCCTATGCCCTTCGCAAGGCCTCTTCCTCGCGTTCATCCTTTTCCTTGGTCGACAGAATCGTCTCGACCATGCGGATGAACTCCAGGCGATTAGTTTCGAACTGTTTAATAATTCTTCTTCGGGCTTGGGCGTCTTCTGGCAAGTCATGTGACAGGGGACCACACAGGATTTCCTCAACGTCACCCGCGTTCGGAGGTCGCCTCATAATCTCAGTCATCCGAACGCGGTCAAATCTTGTAAACCTACCATAATTTATTGTAACTAATGGACATGTAGCAGCCGGGTTTTATTTGATCAATAAAAAAAAAATAATAATAAAAAATAAGCTGAATGTACATAGATAGACATTATAAATTACGTGTAGTATATACTATATTTGATATATCTTGTTTTTAGTAAGAGTTAACATCTGGTTTAACAAGTTTAAATGTTTCGGATGGTGTCTGATCTGACTAACGAGATGGAAAATCTATAACACACAAGGGTTTGGAATTCGTAAACAACCTCCTCCTATATCTGAATTTTGGTGTTTGATGTAAAATTTTTGAACAATTTTACCAAAGCCTCATGACGAATTATCTACGTTAATGGCTTTTTAATTGGCTTTTCTATGGTTTTCCGATCAAAACGTTGGCCTCTGTTCTCTTTTATCCACCCGTGCCTCGTTCATGGAAAACCATAGTAGTGATTTATGATCCTGGTAAAACGTGACTTCCCAGATTTAGCCACACATATTTTAAATACCCTAATGAAACGATTTGATGGCTCCAATAAATAAATATACTTAAAACAATTTATAAAATATAAATAGTTTATTTATGTACTATTATTTAGTTACTCAGTAAACCATATTATGTAAATCTTTTGTTAAATAAATAATGATTTAAATGTCAAGACCTAAAAATATTTTTTTTGACAAAAAAATATAAAATGTAATTGCATTTTGTAACTATATGTCAGTGTTTTAAATGTCATAAAAAATAACAGAGAAATTATAAAAATTCTGGCACTTTTAAATTACCATCTATGCAACACATAAATTAAAAGACCACACAAAACTCTTTTATTTCAAAAAGTTTAATTCCTCATTACTTATCATACAATAAATATATATATAATATATCTTTGATCAGAATCCTAAATAAACAAAAAAATTACTTTATAACGTGTGTCGATATTGTTGAAACCGCAATTATTTAAACTATTAAAAAATAACGCTAATTAAATTAAAAATCAAACCCATTAAGTAAACTATATCTCTCCAGTAATGAATAAAAGCTTAATAGGTACATCACGTTAATTTAAGTTGAAAAGTCATTTTCTTCCTAATACAAAATGTACAAAATGTGGTAAGAATATTTTAGTACAGTTTTTCGTAACGTAATTTATTATCAATCTACTTAAGTTAATGATGGTTTAAAATATCGAAAATGGCATACATTTTTCAAAATTAAATTGTACACATTTTGAAGTGATATTTATTGATAATATAATAAAAAAAAAATTTAGAAATCTGTTAAGTTTTGAAAGAATAAAATTAATTCATTATTTTGAAAATACAGAACATACATTGTACAATTTTATGATATTCATACTTTTTAATGAATATTTACCATATTTTACATTAATTTTAATTTTAATTTTTTTCAGTTTTTTATTTTAAAATTAATGATAAAATTATATATAATATTCTGGATTACTTACGTTATAAATGGTACTGAAAAATTTAAAATATTACAAAAAATAACAAATAAGTAGTAGCTACCTATATCCACTAAAAAATTTAAAAATCATACGGATATCAATATATCCATTGCAATCAATTGCAATTTGTTCATTCATTAATGTCCAAGAGTTTTCAAAATGTATTTTATTCAATCTCTTATCAATGATTAATTCTTTAAAGCAGCTAATTTGAAATTCAAGACAAAAAAATGATATCGGATTCAGTCATTTTTATTTTATTTGTAAAATATGGTAACATGGTTTCCCCTCCCCCCCCTCCCCGACAGTCATATTATAATACGATAAAAAAACTGCACTAAAATATTCATCCTAAATGTTTAATCAGGGCTACTAGCTTTTCAATTAATTATGTTGGTAACCACAGTACCTACATATATTTATTTTAAAATATTTCGCGAGAGAAATTATTGTAAAATACTTGAGTTAAGTTTTAACTCATATATTATCGTAGTTCTTTGTGTTGTACTAAATCAGAATGAGTCGGTCTGGAGTGGTAATAAACATAGCCGTAAAAGTATAATCAGTCGATGTTACCGTCGGTATGCGTTTCCCATTAACCTCTACCGAAAAGTCAATATGTCAAAATGGTCATTTAATGTACCTACACTGTTTTCGTCGATTGCTGGTTATTTGACCCAATATCCAGGGGCTGGGTAAATTGAGTCTGAGATAAGTTTGGTACATTTTGAAAGCGTTAAATTGAGTACCGGGGAAAAATAGGTAGTAGGTAAGTTGAGTCCCGGAAAAAATAAGGCAGTAGGTAATTTGAGTCCCAGGGAAAAACGATTTATATGCATTTAAAATTTAAAAATGTGCACTATAAAATTTTTATATGTGATTTGTGGACATTCATTGAGTGCATGTATATGATTTTGAAAATAGCAACATGCATTTTTATTACATAAAAAATAATTATATACTTAATAAAAATTCAATAAAAATGCATGTTGCTATATTCAAAATCATATAGGTACAATGTACATGCAGTCAATGAATGTCTACAAATCACAAATTATAATTTTATAGTGCATATTTTTAAATTTTAAATGCATATAAATCAATTTTCCATGGGACTCAAATTACCTACTACCTACCTATTTTTCCCCGGGACTCAATTTACCGAGTTAGGGTCATTTGGGACTCAATTTACCAACCCCCAATATCCAATACTACATGTAAAAAGGACCCAGGTGTCAGGAAATCAGGTGTGTGCAGGAAACGTACGTCAACACCTCCATCGCCTACCACCCTCGTTAAATATTATATCCTTAGGAGCCTTCCATTATAAGGTCCAATTTATGCAATTGCGAGTTTATTGTTTGCGCTGATATGTTTCGTCGTGTGAGCCTTGGCCACAGAATTACAGTAGCATTTCATCTGCAATTGCAGCTGTTCATTTCAGTTACACTTTTAAGTAAATTGAATTTACTTTCCAAGTTAAGAATATTTAAGGCTTAAAAACACATAATATCATAAAAAACTGTGGGGACATTATTCAAACATTAAAAACCCAATTACTTTTGTGTATAAAAATAATTTACTGTGTGGGCCCACGACGGTCATCAAAATATTTTCACAAACGAAAATGAAAGAATAAATTGGGTTCATAATAAATTTAACGAATATCCATGATAAGCTGTAAAAGTAAACAGTGAACAATGTACTATACATAGGTATACGATTCGCTTTTGATCGAACGGTTGAATTGAAAACATTGCCTCGGTATGATTAAAGTCAACACTATACGTATAATATTGATTATAAGTCATTTGTTATTACTATACATGCTATAAGGTAAGTTAAACAAAAAATGTTAAAACTAAAATTATTTTTTTTTTTATAATTCATCATTGATATACTTATGCATGAAGTGATTTTAAATATTAATAAAACGACACATGATATAAAACCTACAACAAACTAATGTCCGATACTCCATTTGTCGTTATGAAAGCATTTTGCGATTGGATTACTTTAAAATATTACATACCAGTCCAGTAGTTCTCAATATGTGTCATGACTAAAAAAGTATGGGAACCAATGTAACCACTATAATTACCTGAATAAACCAAAACAAAAGTCCATTCTATCAATAAGCTATCCAAGTTTTAACAGAATAAAGGTTTATATTGTAATAGCATCAGTGTAAATTCCATCACTGAATAAATACAAGAGGATCTATTTAAGTGTCTACAGGTACATATATATCATACCTAAATTTTAATTTCATTCAAAATACTATTTTTACATAGTTTTTCGTCATGCAAAACAACTGTATAAGAATTTAATGCTATATATATATATATATATATTAAAACTAATTAATTATTCATTTCAAAATTTATTATAAATCAAATTACATGTATTAAAATAATATATTCAAAGAAGTTAACGTTCCGATGTGAGACTAAGAGTAAGACGCCGGAACCCAAAAGTATTTTTTAGAATTTTTTAGACATAGTTTGTTAAAATGGAAACTCTACTATAGAAGCTGTGATATTACTGAAATTCCCAATTTTTACAACATTCAGCTTGAACATTTTTTGTTCAAATTTTTTTTGCGACTTTTCTCTTTAAAGTTTAAATATTTATTGTATTTTTTAATATTTTATTGAATGTTAGTGGATTAATTTATACATTTTTTGAAAATGCTTTAGTACCGGTAACATAATCCTCTATAAACTATAAAATTTGTGATTTTACACTTATTACACGAATGTGGAGTGCCAAATTCTGTTTATCCATCGAATATTTTTGTAGTTTCATTTGGCTTAGAAGTATTTTCTTAAATGGATCACACTCTGTATATAGGAAACTAATGGTAAAAAACACATGTTTTATTAAATAATTAAATACTGTAATTAGTAATTTTAATAAAAATGTTATCAATGAATTTACAGTCAATAAGAAATATACTACTCATATGTTTTTACTATAAATACCTAAATTTTACTATTTTGCTACAAACATATCTAGAAATAAAGTGATAAATATTTTTATTTTATATTTTTTTTTAGAACACTTTTTTTGGCATAATATGTGCTCAAATGTTCAAGTTGCCCTACCTATCGATTGGAAATCGATACTAGTCAATACTTCGTATGGGTCATTTTACGATTTTCTGGGTTGTTTCCTTAGGTAAAACACTCGACAAGAGTTGAAAATTATTGAAAGAACGTCAACAAACAAATTTTAATGGGGTTTTGCGTAGCAACGTTTTTCTGCAGCGATTTGTCATTGCTTCAACATTTAATATCATAGCATATCAAAGTCATGAGTCGAGGTAATAAGAAACCTTGAAATCGATATTTTGTCTTGATTTTTAAAAATTAAGAATATAAATAAGTCACAAAACTGCATAAACCATCAACGTATAATAATTATTACACTGCATTATAATAATAGTCAGTGTACAATATAAGTTACTATATTATAATTATTATAATATTATGTATGGTTTTAAATTAATTTAAGTTAAAATAATTTGAGAAGCAAGCAGTGTATTTTTTAATTTTCAAAACATATTCAGTACTCGTATATGATATAATTTCGACGATACCTCTATTTTAATTCAAATTTAGTTAGTACAGAATTTATTACAACTATAATAAAAACACAAAACAAGAATATTAACGAATAATAATTTATTATTTTCAACAAAATGTGAACGCTGATTTTTCTTTCAGCCTTAAACGTAGATATAACTTCAAACAATTATTAAGTGATTAAATATAAAAAAGATGAAATCACTCCAATTAAGCAGTATTATCTAAGTATGGTAGACAATAATATACAATTATAAACGATAATAAATGTGCGTTTTTATAAAAGATAATTTTTTGCAATGACTGAGTGAAATGACGTTAAGTCAAATGATGTGTCAAGTATTATAAACAGTTTAACGTTAGTCTTAATTTCAATATTTTGAACTATAATTAATAAATTATAATATATTAACCAAAAGCACATATAATATCTTATAATCTTTATGCAAATATAACTGGATCAAGTTTTTAAGTAGGTATTTTTGAAGTCGTGTTTACTGAAATATATTATAACTATTATATTTTAATTACCAAATTCAAATAATTATTAGATTCTTCAAGTTAATACATTTTATTACGCATGAAATATTCTGATATTGTGCAAAATGAAATTCAGTTATACAATTTTTTTATTGATATTTATCTGAAGAATAATTTATTGATACTTTAGAACTAAACTATTCAGCTAAACCTAATATGATTATTTTTACTGAAATCACATATTTATGTTCAATGTGATATGTATACGTATACAGATGTGTGATTTTGGTGTGCAACCTACTTAAAACCTATGTGATTATTTACTATTTAAGTTATACAGAGTGTCCCGTGAGGATGTACCCATTGCGATATCTGCCGAAATAATGGAGATATTAAATTCTGGTTTTGTAATAAGATTCACGGGGATAAGAACTACAATTATTTCATATTTTAATTAATTTTAATGTTTTAATAAAAAAGTAAAAAATATTGTTTGTTTTGTTTAATTATTTCCAAAAAAAATTACTAGTCATTTTGTAGTCTATATTTTTGAAAATAATTTTCATTAATTCCCTGATTTTTATTTTATTTTTTTTATTTTCAAGAAAAATCGCGAATTATTTTACACCATAATGTTATCAAATATGTGACACACCACGCGCATTCTCGCACGGCTAGTCGAGCGATTTCAGTGTGCTTTATAAGTTAAAATAATATTTATTTTTATTTCTCAAAACTAAAATAAATATTAAAAATCAAGAAATTAACGAAACTAAAATTTTTAAACGTCAATATTTTCAGAAAAATAAACTCTAAAAAATGAGTATAGTCAATTAATTTTGGAAATAAAATAAAAATATATATTTTTAACTTTTTTATTCAAACTTTTAAATAAATTAAAAAATGAAATAATTATAATTCCTATTCCTGTAAGTCTTATTACAAAACTAGAATTTTTATATATCCATTATTTCGTGAAATATCACGATGAGAAATCCTCGCGGGACACCCTGTATAATACGAACATTAAAAAAAAATTTAATTATTTGATGGTAATTATATATTTGCCGACATTTTATAAAAGCTGTAAATCACAAACATTTATTTAATTGCTGAGTTTGAAAATTGTCATTTGAATTAAATAAATCAACATAACCTATACTGAACAGAATTTATTGATTTATTTGTTGATTTTTTTGGTAGACTACTCGTATAACTCCAGTGCATATAACCTTTTATTGATAAAATGAAAATAAATAAATAAAACATATGTATTAAAACTACATTTATTTGATAAGCATTTTACCATACATTTAAAAAATTAATTTGGTTTACAGTTAGTCATGTAGGTATGCAATTCAAGTAATTTATATTTTGTACGTTAAAATTATAAAATGGCGTACTTATTTCAGGTATTTTATAGAAAATTTACGGCTGTTATAGAAATTTGAATGAAAAATTATGTATTTTATAGGCAATAAAATAATAAGTAGTAATCACTAATATATTATTACAACGAATGAATTATGTACATTACTATTTTAATGATTTATTTATCTAGATTTTATCTATTGAAGCACAAAAATATCACACAAAATGTGGTTCATTAAGATACTATAATATTTTTAAAAAGTATACAAAACTGAAAACATAGCTATCTTTCCTTTCGTTTTCTTTGATGTCCTCCTAATAAATAATAGTGATAACAACGAGAAGATTATATTAAGGACATTTGATGAATAATTAGTAATTGTGAAAACACAAAAGTAGATAAAAATAAAACTATCATTTTTTGAAATGGATAACAGTTTAATCTATTTCTGAAACAGACGAATTCATACAAAATGGAAATGGAAATTATATAGAAAAGGTATATAATAAACAGCTGGTGAACATTTGAGGTTCACGATATAATTTTATGTTAACTTAAATTAATTTTAGATTTTTGCTTCTATTAATGAATTGGTTTCTTAACATATTAATAAAGTATTGTTGTATACATTTCAAAACAATAAAAACTATGTAAAACATTTTTTTTTTTTTTGGTAAATGCAAAAAAATTGTGATTATAGAAAAAAATAAAATCTGTATTTAGATCAATTAAAATAAAGGGAATTAGTGGAAATTATTAAATAACCTTTTTCAGCTTTTAGTAGGATATTGGTGGAAAAGGATAAGATACACTTTTGGTGGAAATGGGTATCGCCTTTTAGTAGCTATTCTTTTCTCGGTGGAAAACAATGAACCTACCTATTATGATTTTATTTACTGGTAAATTTCTTAGAATTTTCGAAACTAGTTTGACTATATAATGTAATGGAGCAAGTGAAAACCATAAAATGTAAATAAATCTGATATAGGTAAGTCAGAAATTTATGATATTCAAAACATTAGATACTTTTACACGTACAAATAACGATAAAAAAAATAAAAAACAGAGTAAATAGGTTTTTGGCGTGAATAGTTTAAAATGAATAAAAAATATTCATTTTATAAAATATATTTTCATCCCCAGTTTTCATTTCCAAAGATTAACCATTGTCGAAAAACCAATTTAATGTGTTAGGTTAATAAATTATACATATAATCTGCAAGTTTTTAATGGGATTTTTGGAATAATTAAATGATGCTTCATACTTTCATAGAATTACCACACCCATTGCCGAGTGTAAAGATAAGTCCGTCAAGTGAGGTTACTCTTATACAAAGAAGGTATATTGCCTATAAGTAGTTAAAAATATCTTATAAATTATTGATTTTCTAGTTAAATCTTGTTTTAAACTGATAAATATTTTTTATAACTTTATTAATTAATTTATTATAATTTATATATCATTCTAGAACGACATTCTCTCTCTAAATTTTAATGATTATAATTAAGATACATGACATATCTACAGGTAATGTTCAATAATAATGAATGGTAGATTTAATATCTATTAGTAATTTATTAAGATACTATATCTAAGATGTATTTTTAACAAAACCGGAGAAGTTGCTTTATACCTAATAGATTTTGAATGAATCTCATCATCATTATGACATTATTGTACTGGATGTTTCAGATAATATTAATAAAAAAAAAAAAACAAATTGACACACTTGTCAAACTTTCAAACATATTAATGTTTGTTGTTTTATCAATATGTAATACTAGGATAATTATTAAATTAGAATATTTTTATTGTTCAAAAATATAGTTAGGTATATGAAAAAATGAATAGCGATGTGATTGATGAATTATTTTTTAATCATTTGGTAACCAAATATTTAATATTTCTATGTACGCTTGTGTACTAATATTATTATTTTATTACGAGCAATAAACATAGACCTTAGAGAATAATAATACTTATTCTAAATATAAAAAGAATATGGTAATAATAATAATATATTTTATTTTTATAGCCAATATACAACAGTGTTTCAATATGGAACCCAGTGATTAGGTACGCACCACATCTGTTTTCGTCAAAATATAGAATCAACGAGCATTCAGTCTATCATATGTCATTCTGATCCGGACATGAAGTCTATAATATTATACGACCGATAAGTTACTGCTCCTATTAGATGTCTTAATAAAAGTAACCAATTATCCTCGGAAACATGGATATAAAATCAGACCGAAACCTTCTGATCGATACACTATAAGATACCTCACAAGGAACTCTTGTATATATTTTTCATCTCAATCAAAAGAACACGGGATTAGTCATATTTGTTTGCATTATAGCAAACTTTTTGTGCATGACTGTTGTTATTTGAGATTAAATACGATTTGTTCAGCTCGAAAGTTGAAAAATTGAAACCTTAAATAATTTATTTTAATAATAACAATAAAATGTAATTAACTTAATAAAAAAATGGTTTTTTTCAACAACTGGTTTTGTAAATTAATTGCTGATTTTCTCAATTATTAAGTATCATTGATTTTTACTTACACTCCCTACCCAAAGTACCAACTGGTACCAGAAAAGGTATTAAAGTTTAAAATCTAAGCACTTTTACTGCTTCTAAATGTTATGTAAGGCACACAAATTAAAATTTAAAAAAACACCACTCCAATTATCCGAAAAAATCAAAAACTAGACCAACTTACTAATCAGTATAGGTACTCATTATCTGGAAAATAGTAAAAATATCAGTTTTTAATGTCGACAATATAAGCTAGATTTAACATAATGTGGGTTTTTTTTTCTCTGAGAGAATGTATTAGCAGTTAAAAAAGGTTTCTATTATAATTTTATAATATGGTCAAGGACTCCAGTTGATAAATTATTTTTATTAAAACATTTAATTATTTCCGTAATATGTAAATCTTAAATATATATTATTAGTACTAAACTATTTATATACAAGCTTCCAATGTGATGATGTGATGCGTCTGCAGAAACATTTGTGGAATTTTTTTGTTTTAAGTAAACGTAAAGAAAGAAATTTTAAAAAAAGAAAAAAAACAGCCAACAGGGGATTGTGCTATTGCAATTTGTAGGATATAAGATTTCGAAGCTAATAACCAAGGTTTGGCAGATAAGGTATGGCATTCAAATTCACTGCATATTACACCGTCTATTTATATTATTGTAAAATTGATATGTATTCAATTGAAGACAGTGGGACATTTTTCACCGACTCCGTAATCGATCATTAAGTATATATATATATGAATTTATATTGATTGGACTATTACCGTCAGTGTCTAAAAGTAATTTGGTCTACAGTTTTGAACCGGATATATCAATCATCTTGGGTTAATTATTATACGATTCGTTTCTTCAGTCATTTCACTACGGGCCTTCTAGATAATCCTCAACTTGTGGTTCTAAAAGATCCTTAGATACTCGTGGAATACAATTCTTCTTCGTTAATTAAAACGTCAACACTGAATACAATAACAAAGATGATTGGCTATTATTGTTATTGTTTAAAAATAATTTCCATACATTTATTTTTCATAACTTGTGTAAATTTATCCATCATAATAAAAAATGAAATTTTGATAAACATTTTATACAGTGGATTAAAAAACAAAACTTAACATTGGAAGAATACCAATATTTTCAAACCCATATTGTCAGTTTTGTACAGTTCTACCGTCATCACTTTGGCATCCCATACGTTAAAATAAAAGGGTATGGTTTATAGAGTTATTTTAAGATCAGAACTAGTCAGTCGTTATACAATTTTTGTTAAAAAAAATACAGTTATACCCAATAAAAAACATATGCCGCTTATTAGCTTTTTATTCAATTCAATCCCACAATATAATTGACTAATAAATAATTGTGATCAATTTTTATTTTTTTTTGTTTGTTTATTAAATGTTTTATTCAATCTGTTACAAAAAGAACAATAAAAACAATTGAAGAAGTATTAGAAAGTAGTAGAAAAATAAAATAACAAGATAAATATAACAGAGCTATATATAACCTATATAACCTAACCTCCCAGTGGAGGCACTACATTTGTGATCAATTTAAATCATATTACTATATTATAATGATTGAGAATTTAGTAATTATACAAATCGATGAATTTCATTCTCAATTCAAAATTAGTGAATAATTACTATTATACGAATCAGGTTATTATACCATTTAAAATACAACGTTTTATTTTTAATACCTAGTTTTGGATATTTTAAACATACTGTCAAATATCATTTCTAGGGAGAAAAGAATAACGGTTTTGGCCAAATTTGATAATACCTTTTTATTTATTATTTAGTATGGAGTTTCAATATAATAATTAAATTTACATTAACTATTCAAAAATATTATTTTTTATATTTTTCAATGCTTCAATATACTTATTATTTTTTTTTTTTTAAGTAATGATTATGTACATCACTAATAGTATTGTAATAGTTCACGCATAATTTTGATTTTGATTTTATATATTATGTTTCATCATTTTTGTGTGCATATAATTTGATGATTTTTAATGCATCTATAAAGCCCTCGGTGTGTAATTATTTAAGTCTTCAAGACATGAATTGAAATATTTTAGTGAGTAAATATTATAAACTAAGTCTTAATAGTCAAGTTCAAAATAGCCTTCGTATGAAACGGCATAAATATCAAAAAATGAAATAAGTATTTAGTACAGTTTCCGATTTAACGGTCATTTAATTGACTTCTCATCTTCATATTGTTATTTAAGGAAAATCTAAATCACCTACAGCAAAAATGTATTGTAAAAAGTAGGAAGTGTCATACGATTATATCACGGCTTACAAATAAGTTTTTATTGAGGTCCCTTTCATGTTTTTCCGAATCTTGATTCTACCTTTGGTAATAGATAGGTATGATATATTGTTAGCAATCCTACAAACCTTTTCTATAGAAATTCTATATGGTAATAAGCTGATGTATTTGAAAAGTATGAAAACTCGTAAAAGTTTTTACTTCAATATTGTTGGCAAATACTTGACAATCGAAATATGAAAAATATATTATAATTCTTTTCAATTTATCATGTATTGAACAAATCTGTAAAAAAGTCGCATAATATATTTAATGTCAATATATTAAATGATACATATGCAGTACACGAGTACATAATATATTAAATGTTGACAATTGGAAAAGTATTAAAATGTATAAAATGGTAATTTAAAAATAATATTGCGAATTATTTTAAATGTAAGATTTAATTTTATTATTATTATTATTATTATTATTTTACCTTTTAGAGTTGTAAGAGTTTCATAAATTTCAACATTTTCTAAAATAAAGCAGACTAAGCTTAAGACTCATCTGATACAATGAGTTGTGACAAAAATATTGCATGTTTTGTCAATTTTAGAAAATTCTTAATTAATTAAGTACTTACTTTTATGAATTTAATATGTTATACATAAATTTAAAGTTTTATTTTATTATCTATATAATATATTTTACACTCTATTATTCAATACCGTTATACAGAATTAAATATTATATATATTATTCTTATCAATAATTCAGTTGAATTTAGTAGATAAATGCCAAGATCACTCGTCGACTTACGTAGCCACGTCAACGTTTTTAAATAGTGTAACAGCTATACATCTATATATTTAAGATGTTCTTATTAAATTATCAACTGTCATATGATAATAATCGTTGGAATTTAACAAGTATAGTATATATAAATTATTATTTTTACCCCTTATACGGCCTATAGAATATAATTATGTAACACAAAATTAGCAGCTCAACTCCATCCGATACATAGATGTAAATATTATGTTCAAAAATCTGGGGGAATGGGGTCGGTCAGATCAACTAATTAACAAGTATAAGCGGGGGCATACTCGACGTCCGTACCATAAGTTAATTTTAGTTTAAGTTATAAATAATTTTTTTCGAGAGGAGGTTACGCTACCTCCTATTTTACTCCTATATTCTGAAGGTATAAAGGTATACCCTAGAAAAAAATTACAAATACATCACTTCATAGCTGTATAATAATAAATAACCTTTGTTGTTGAGGCTCAATTTAAAAAAAAAAAAAAATAATAATAATAATAATAATATATCAATACCAAAATATGTACCTACTAATTGTTTATGCCACGATTCCGATCAACTTGTTATTAATTAAATGGTAGTCACTGAAACATTTTTAAAATGTATTTCATTTATTTATTCACCAGTATAAATTTTGTATTAAACACCAGTATTAAACACCATATCTATTCTGAAAAGGAGATGGTTCTACAATTATGAGGTTTATTTTATTTAGACATCACGTTTTGGAGCAGAAAACTACAAATTTGAAAATGGTTTCACGTTGGAAAATTTATCTACTTGAAAAGTAGGTATAAAATAAAAAATATTAATTATCTGAATAATTAAGGAAATCTAGATGGAAAATAAAAATAAAAATAAAATAAACACTACACTAGTTTTTAACTTGACCAATTTATTTTTTTTTTTTTTTGTTACCTACCTACACATTATGCTTGAGTATGAACGTTGAGATTACATATATTAATACTTTATAATAAATTGTTTATACCTACTATAAATAACTGAATGAGTCGGGTACATAATGTATCTGATTGATTAATTTGGAATTTATTTTAATAAGCAGAACTAAATCCACTTACCCGCTTTTAAATTTTAAATTAAATACATTTTGTCAAAATTTAAGCTTAAACGGTTATAAAAAAGTGCCTATGCACTTTTAATATTTAATAACTGCTATCAAATAAGCGTTGAATGAAATTTTCAAGCTTTAATACCTAAATAATAACATTTACCTATAGAAAAAAAAACTAAAAACGTTAAAATTTCAAATATCTATAAATAACTTTAAAAGTTTGAAGTATTTTGAAAATGTTATCAAGTATAGAAAATGCTAATGTAAAAATTTAGTAAAAATTGTATTTATTTTATATACCATCATTTTTTTTAGAGTTACACCAAAAACAAAAAAAAGAAGATTTTGTCAAAAACCGATTTTACGTAAAACTTCCAGTTTTTCTTTTATTTTTTTTAGATTCACATTCCCAACGGAAAAGCTATTGGAGATGAAAATTGAAGCATAATTTTGACAACTTATCGTGTACACAGACACAAAAAAACAAATCATTGTAAAATCTATAAATTTATCGCTCCACTCATAGTCTAAAATATATAAGTAATATAAAAGTGAATATACGGTTAACAAATAAGATAGAATATAAAAATTAATTTCATTGAGTGGATAACGGCAACGAAGTCATTAACCATGTGTATAATCATAATATAATGTTGCTTTAATTGATTTTTATTATGTTTCAACGACTTGACTGTACAGCTACATACTTTAATATTACTGCAATCACATATTATATTTTGTTCAGTTTTGTTTACACGATGTACTTTATAATATTGTACAATACAAGATCATTTATCCTATTGATGGATTTTCAATTTTGAATATTATTAAAACTGTGAAAATTATGGAAGGATTTTAATACTAAAGTTACACACTAATCTATATTTTATTAAATCATAATTTATTATAACAATTATATTCATTATACGTATATTATACATACCATACTATCTAATGTTATGTTTTTTTTATGTTAAAATAAATTTTTTAACTATACCTAATGTTGTTAATAAAAAAAATGGACAAAACTAAACCTTTTACATTCATTCAAGTCACGACCGCTTTTCCGTCGCTTCGTTTTCACTCATTAAAATTCCTATGCAGTCACGAAAAAATATACCACTATAATATGACATGGGTTTTGGTTTCATATACTAGTTTTACTTGAAAGTTTTATTTAGCTATTTCCACATTTAAAAAAGGTAGGTATAATATACATTGCTCAAGAAAAAAAAAAACCAATATTTTAAAAATGCAATATGAAAATGATATTCACACATCACTATCTTTTCTAACAAGATGTCAAACATGACAACGTTTTTTACAGAATTTTTCGTAACTAGTTTCATGAAAAGAGTTTAGGGATTTTCTTGTCAACACTCTCATATCCCATAGAACGTTCTTTTTGAGTTTTAGAATTGTCTGTACTTACAAAGCATATTTCTTTAGCATTCTATATGCGAGGCAGCTAATATTATAGTTGCAGGTAAGCTTGTTTTATAAATTCTAAACTATCAAATAAAATATAAAGTAGTAATTACTTCTTTGAAACGTTTAATATTTAGCCATTAAATATTTTTAATAAATTTAATATGATTTAAATAATTGGACTAAAAAGAAAAAAGATACCAATTTTCTAACATATAATATACTAAATGTCATAATATTTATTCTTACATATAAGTTATAATTGCCTATCCTAAATATAACTCAAATGCCAATAAACATTCCTAACTTTTTTGAGAAATAATACTTGAAATGCAGAAAATAAATTTTGGATAATAAGTTCAAATAAATAACAATATCCAATAATCGTAAAACGAGAGCCACTCAAGCTATTTGGATAAATATTATGAAATTATCATTGTAAAAATAATTACGTACCCATTTAATATTTATTTGAGTTTTAAATTTGTATACTCATTACTCAGTAAAATAAAAATAATATATTTAAAAAACGTATATTAGATAAAATGGTTAGTAATTCACAGTTTCCATAACATTAGGTATTAGAAATAATGGTTGATAATGAAACCATCACGTACTTGATTTATTTTTATGTGGGTTAATGCCCAAAACAAATCGGAACATTTTTATTGCTATTACAATGTGTAATTAACAACTATTACCTGTAGTTATTCAACAAATTCCAAATGTTGAGCAAATTATAAAGGTTCTATTATTTAATTACATTGATTTATTCATGATCTGTTTTTAAATATAGATGCATGATATACAGAAAAAAATTTACAACAGTTAAATTCCTATATAGCTACTAAATATTATAATTTATTCTAATATAAAGATTTGTAAAAATATACAGTGTCATTTTTAACATTTAATTCTCATTACTTTGAAAAGTTCTATTTTAAATATTATAAAACAAAATGAAAAATTTTTATTATAATAATATTTTTAAATTAATATTTTTTAAATGAATTTTAATTTCATATTCCATATTATCTTAGTTAAAATAGTTGTTATGTAATTCAACATATTACATTTATTGCAACGGTCCCCACTACGCGGCCCGCAGGTCACATGTGGCCATTTAAGAAATTTAATACAGCCCGCACAAAATTAAATTGTACATTCTAATATCCAAAATCCAAAGTTCAAGAAAAACATTTGTTTCATTCATGAAATTTTCCTACAATACCTTTTCCTAACAAAATATTCCGTCACAATCAATTATTGTTATTATCATTTTTTTTTTTACTATTATTCAACAAATTCAATAAACAGTAATATATAAGTATATTACTATAGTATTATATATTAAATTATTTTTATTAAACCATTGAATATTTTTTTCAATCAAGCTAACCAAGACCTTTTATATATAACTCTATATATTGTGCTTATTGAAAAAATGAATATTTTATACAGATTGTACAAATTAAAATATATGAGAAAAAACAATATTTACCGCCTATAAGCAATTAAAAAAAAATTATATTTGTCTCTTTCTAAAATCCTAGTGATGACCGCTGATTTATTAGGTGGAATGAAGTACATCCCTTCTATCCTTCAGTTCAACGCAATTTTGTATTGCTATCTCCTCCGAAACTACCAATCTATAAGCAACTTGAAATATATATTCTTTATTATCTGAAAGGTGCATTGATTAAGTTTGACTTCAATAGATTCTGTCATTAAATCCTTATGATTAATAAATAGTTACTCATTAACACAATAAAAAGAATATTTTTTTGACTGAGTAACCAACGTACTATCAAAACTAAGATACCTATAAATTATTTAAATATTCATGACATCTTTGTTTCAGTAATAATTTAAAATTTAAAATTTAAATTTAGGTTCATACAAACATTCGGTTTTGGCAAACGGAAATTGAATACCTATTTCTATAGGTACTTATAAATAAATGATATACCAGAAATTTAGCAGTTTTTTATTTTATAATATCACAGTATCAATATCTTTGTTACACTCCGGTCGACTGCAGATTAACTTATGAAAAGCACAGCCCCTCGTAAAATTGTACAACTATACTTTGAAGTTTAAGGTCGGAACCAATCTGACGACTATTTCTTACTAAACCAGATGCATTCTTATTTGTCTTGGAATTTCTATAGCTATGGAAACGTTATTTATTTATTTACATAAGTGAGTTTGATGAAAAATACGAGAACAAAATAAATCACGGATAGGAATATATCAATGCCGAGTAATAACCGCAATCAGGACAAAAGGGATCATCATTAATAATGAGTTACAGGATTTTTTTTTATCATGAATTTCTAATCTCTTCCATAAAATACGTATTTAAAATCAGTTTTGATTTTGTTGCATTGGCCGTATTCACAGAAAGTATTCTAATATATTTAGGAGGCTAGAACGAGGCTTAATCCAAGAATAGAGTGACCAGAATGAAATCAATTGTTTTTCAACAAAAGGAAGTATATGGTTGTGAGAAAGTCGAATAATATTTAGTAGGTGTATCTGAAATCATTTCAATTAATTTAAAGTAAAACATATGAAATACCACTGCGATGTGACGATAATCATTGGTGAAGTTATATGGATGTCCAGAGTTTAAAATTGGAATTTTAGAAATAATGTTGAATGTGAAGGAGAAAACATAAAATACTTTAATAGCTTATAAAATGAGAAATAAAAATACCAAGCAATAACATTTTTTTGAGTTCAAATAGGTAGATTTTTCAAATACCATTTGGACCTATACCAATAGATTCATCGTTTCGAAGAGTAAAGAGAATATGACTAATAAATATCAATATTATATGTCAATAAATATATAAACTTAATGTAGAAGAGTGGAGTTTAGGTATATTATAGCTGATATTATGTACAAATTACATACATTATAATTATAACTTTTTTTGAAGAAAATGTCATTCACAGTAAGAAAGTTTAAAAAAATCGTATTATTATTTTATACTTGATGAATATAATATAAATAAATGTTTAGACTATTTAAGTAAATTGAGAATTATAATTTGGAGAGTAATGTATAGTTTACTAGTTTGAACCTTCTAAACATAATATACATTATCAATAAATTAATAATATTTCAAATTATCATACAAGATTTTTGATAACATATAACAAATTACGTTTTTATTGTTTCATTCAAAAAATGCAATCTATAAGTGTTTATCTATAGGTGTTACATGAAACTTTTTAAGTTTAAATGGTATTCAGTTATATATATTTTAAGAAAACTTATTTTTGTGGATTTATTTCATCTATTATTCGATTCTCGCAGAATACAAAATATCAGTGTTAAAATGAAAAACTAAAGTTTTATTTTTTTCGGTTGTTTATTAGGTTTCAGAAGAATAATTGAAAACTTTAACCCATTGCAACTTCAAAATAATTAATAAAGCCAATAAAGTAAAATAATCGTCTATATATTTATACCTTTATTTGATTTTACATTATTCTGCAGAAACTTACACATAGTTTGTATAAATTTAATAAAGTACATGTAGGCACCTAAATAAAAAAAAGGCGGGTAAGTCGTGGATGTCGCTCTGCTGTACAGTAGGTTACTGTAATGGATGGAATTAAATTTGAATCCAATGATATTATATAATTGTATTCGAAAAACGATTCTAAGCGAAAACCGTTTATCTGTGTAGGATATACAGGGTGTAACAGTACTATTTGACAAAATATATAGTAATACTTGTAATGGAAATTTGTTAAATAGTCCTGTTACACCTTATATTATAGATTATTAAAATTTTCAAATCTTAGATTTAAAAGGAAATTTTTTTATGAATTTCTAGCATAAAATAATTTAGGAATTTTCATGGTTTTTACTTATGTTGTCAAATTTCAAAATTTTAATGCTTGTAAATAAAAATTTTGACTATATTTTCTTTTATTTTTCACCTGCTATTGTAAAAATATGCGAGGAGTCTTATATAAAATTTAAAATTCTTATATATAAAAGGAAAATTTTTATAAATTTCTATCTAAGACAATTTGAACATTGCCGTAATTTTTACATATTTAGTCAAAATTTGAACTTTAAATGCTTATAAAAAAAATTGTGATTACATATTTATTTTATTTTTCAACAGCTATTTTAAAAATATATTATGAGCCTTGTATTAAATTTTCAAATCTTAGATATAAAAGGAATATTTTTATGCATTTCTAGCATAAAATAATTTACGAATTTTCGTGATTTTTACATAATATGTTGTCAAAATTAAAACTTTGAATGCTTATAAAAAAAAATTGTGACTATGTATTTCTTTTATTTTTCAACTGATATTGTAAAAATATGTTAGGAGCCTTGTATTAAATTTTAAAATCTTAGAATTAAAAAGAAAAACTTTTATGAATTTCTATCTAAGATAATTTGAACATTGCCGTAATTTTTACGTATTTTGTCAAAATTTGAACTTTAAATGCTTATAAAAATAATCGTACCTATGTATTTTTAATATATTTTAACTGCCATTGTTACAATATGTTAGAAGCCTTGTATTAAATTTTCAAGCTTTTCTACCGAACAAATAAATTTTTATCGATATTTATAGAAAAAAACCAAAAAAGTTGAAAATTTAAAATGTCAGTAAACAGCTCAAAACAAATTTAAATATTTTGAAAATTTTATAAAATATAGAAAATGCCTATATAAACATTCAGTGAAAATTTCAAGTATCTGTGATAATTTGTTTTAGAGTTATACCAAAATAAGGAAATCGCTAAAAGTGAAAATCCAATGTTGTAAAAATTTAAATTTCAAATTCTCATAAAAATTTAATTTAAATTTCCGGTGGACTTTTTATTTGTGATAAAGATTGAAAAACTTTTAAGGAATCTTGTATTAAATTTTCAAATCTTAGATTTAAAAACAAAATTTTTATGAATTTCTAGTTTAAAATAATTTGCGAATTTTCGTGATTTTTGTGATTTTTACACATGTTGTCAAAATTCAAACTTTGAATGCTTGTAAAAATAAATTGTGCTAATATATTTCTTATATTTTTCAACTGCTATTGTAACAATATGTTAAAAGCCGTGTATTAAATTTTCAAGCTTTTCTGCCTAACAAATAAATTTTTATCGATATTAATTTTAAAAAAACTAATAATGATCGAAAATTTCAAATTCCTATGAATAGTTCAACTTAAGTCGAACATTTTTGAAAATTGCATGGTGGATAGAATATACTTATATAAACAACATTTCATGTATCTATGGTCTTTTGTTTTAAAGTTACATCAAAAACCAAAATCGATTTTGTTGAAAAATGAGTGTGCGTAAAATTTCCCGTTTTTCCCTTAATTTTTAGTTTGTTTTTCTCGATTATTTAGAAAAGTATTAAGAATTTTTTACTTTTGACCCCCCAAAGTACCAACTAGATTCACTTTCTGATCGAACGAAGTACTGAAGTCAAAAATCGAAGCACTTTTACTGCCTCAAAACGTGATGACAGACACAAAAAAAAACACACACCCATCATGGTAAAATCAATACATTCATCGCTCCGCTCAGAATCTAAAATAGAAATGGTGAAATGTAAAATATGTACAAAAAAAGTTATGGCTATATATTTTTTAGATTTTTTGATTACAGAATAAGTTATTAATAAGGAACTTTGTATTAAATATTCAAACCATGGCAATTAAAATTGAACATTTTCTAAGTTTTTAACTCTAAAATAATTTGCAAATATGAGTGATGTTAACAAATTTTGTTAAAATTTTAATAAACTTCAAATGCTTTTAAAAAAATCATTCAACTGTATCCTTAATGTTTTTAAATTGTTTTAATACCAATTTATGACAAACTTTATTTTTAATTTTAAAGTTATTTTGTTAAACAAAAAAAAACTAAATAAAAAGTCATAAAACTAAAATGGTCACTATTATAGGTATATTGTGAAATATAATAATTTTAATCTTAGTATACAATATTATATTATGCGGATAGCTATAGATATTATACTCAACGTCATATATTTATATTTATATAAATTTTTAAGTTCACCCTAGATATGTTTGTTGGAAATAAATTGAATACAATTGTGTTGTATGTTAATAAGTTATGAATATTAATAGTAAGCAATAAGCACAACCATTGTACACAAACAAAAATATTACTTTATAAGTATGTCAATTATAACATAAGAATTAACAAAATTTTTTATTTAATATTGATAGCCAATAGGAAATAAACTAACGTGTCATCGTCATTGTCATACGCGCGCGTTTGCGTGCACTTACTCACACACACAAATTGAATTGAAACGTTAAGTTCACCAATACTAAGAGAGTTTTAAGGTAAAAAATATTAAATCATTGAATTATAGTTAAATTGCATATGTGAAACCAGTTTAAAAGGGAAATTCATATCATGATATATGAATAACTAAAATAATTATAAATGTAAGCCTAACAATAAAAAACCATCAGTTTGAGCCAAAACATAAATTATTTTTTAATGTTAAATATTTTGTTAAAAACAAGTATATTGTTGTAAATTAACTTTCGTAATACTAAGTATACAAGACAAGTGATAAAAATTTTTTTTTTTTTTTTAATTGCTCATGTAAATTATTTTAATCATGAAAATTTTACAGAGTATATGTTTTGGTCGAAAAAATGACAAAATACATAATAGCTAACACATTTCTCGATTTTTTCAGAATCTAAAAGTAATTTTTTCTTCTAATATATAAGGCTAATTTAATTATGATGAAAAAATACATAGCTTGATGGTCAAATACTCAAATTCGATTAATTTAATAACTTTTTAAATTGTTTTAGCAAGAATATTTCTTAGGGCCAAATAGTGATTGACGTTAGACGAATGATTTTCCCTATGGGCTATAGTTTCTATATATATATTATATATATATATATATATAGTTCAAGTTGTCACCAATCAAGAGTAACTAAGAACAGGTTTATTGTTTAAGAGAAAAGTACTATATACTTCAACCAAATGTTTTTTTCATTGTCATCCAAACTTAATAAAAGTGAGGTTGATATAATTATTGTTGTCAACTTTAAAAAGTACAGTTTATGTCAGAATATTAATACCTATAAAATTACACACAACTAATTCTTAACCCTCTGTTCGGTTGACACTGAATATAATATATTATATGCTATCTGGTGTCACAAATAATATTTTATGACATGCATCAGTTGATTGATCACATATTAACAATGTAATAAAATGTGATAAGGTGGATAACATATTTTAGGTTAGGGGTACACAAATGAATTAAACAAATGTTTCACTTGTCATATATCACTTTCGTGCAAAATAATTAACAATCACAAAAACAACATAGTATAATTTATGACGTTCATTGACCATATAGGAAACAAAGACTTTAATAGACGTTGACGTTTTCGAATTAGGTACAGTGGACAATCTTTGTCATGTTAGCAATAAATAATGATAACTAAAGAATGATAAATAATAAATAACTGTCATCCTTATGTGTAAATGTGTAATGGACTGTATGGGTAAAATTTTACTAAATTTGGAAAATTACAGGTTTCTTCTTATATACAAATAATAATAATAAAAATTATCTGGTTGACATTTATACAAAATATAATAGGTAATACAAAATATAAAATATAAAACAAAAACGGTGGCAAGAGGGGAGATTCTGCATTAATGATACATCTCAGACATCATGTGGATAACTGTGACAGATATGTTAAATTTGAATTCAATGATATTACATCATAATATACCTACGAAAAACGATTCTGAAGAAAGATATAGTCTGTCAATCTATATTACATACTTAATATTTATTTAATATTTAATTTGTTGTATATTAAATATTTCTATTGAAGTAATTTGTAAACAGTTGGTTGAATTAAATTTCGCCAAAAACATTAATTTTTTTTTTTTTTTGTCAGATCTTTCTGAGACACCCTATATTTTGAGTACCTACTACGCACAAATTAATAATATTTTAAAACTATAAAAATCTTGGTTAAAATATCAAATATTATCCAAATTTGATCTTTAAATGTCTAAAAAAAAGTATACAGTATTAACTACTCATTAGAAACCTAATACTGAATTCTCAAACATTTTTTATCGACATTTATAGGAAAAAATTTTAATGTTTAAGTGTTAAATGTCTATAAATAGCTCTCAAACTGAAACTTAATACTTCGAACATTTTATTATATTTAAGAAATCTTAATTACATTTTCTAAAAAGCGGGTAAGTCGTGGATGTTGTTCTACTGTACAGTAGGTAACAAATGGGTTACTGTAATGTAGAGTTTCTTAAACTGTGTTCCGTGGAACCCTGGGGTTCCTCGTAAATCACTTCAAGGTTCCACGAAGCTTAAGTAATTTTTTTTAGATGTTAAAGAAAATTACTTTAAAATATCCATTATGAAAAAAAAATACTTGTATATTTAATAATAATGTATAAGTCATATGGAATAATCTATCGGCTAACTCTATATTCAATAATCTATATAGTTCTACTTAATATTATAATTTATTTGCAAATAATCCTAAAAAGCTAAAATAAAGTAGGAGTTCTACGTTAAAAGTGGACATCAAAAAGGGTTCTACGGATAAAAAAGTTTAAGAAACCCTGCTGTAATGGATGGAATTAAATTTGAATCCAATGATATTTCATCATTGTATACGAAAAATGATTCTGAGCGAAGACGGTTTATCTGTCTACGGTATATTATAGATCAATGAAAATTTTCAAATCTTAGAAAGGAAAATTTTTATGAATTTCTAGCTTAAAATAATTTGCGAATTTTCGTGATTATTACGTATGTTGTCAAAATTAAAATTTGAATGCTTGTAAAAAAAAATTGTGACTATGCATATCTTTTATAATTCAATTGTTATTATAAAAATATGCCTTGAATTAATATAAATGAATAGGCAAGTAAAATTAATTTTGGGAGTTGCAGCACAAAATCGGATAAGAATGTATGTTGCCATAATGCTATATGACAATAACGACTTCCCAAACAGTTAAAGCTAGTCAATCAAACAAACAGAAACCACTGCAATCAAACGTAATGTGCTGAATCTACGGACACATAATATCAGAATAATCTCTATCACTTGCAAAATGACAACCTCTAACTGAATAATACAAATGATAAATTCCGTTATAATACTCACTGCTACGATACTCATAACCCCTGTAGGTGTGATACATAAAATGGCATACAAAAAATTCAAAACATTTATAAAAATAAAAAAAAGTCTCGCACAATAACTGCCACCTTCAAACCTTCAACCAACTATAAGGACACATATGGAAATTCCAAGTATGATTATTTTACATAGATGAACAAAAAAAAAAAAATATTTTATATTTTACATGGTAGTTTAAGTTTAACCAATCATACAAGATCCTAATCGATCTATCATTCGCTATTACCTCAGCTATTAGCTATTAACTGATCGATAACACCGAGTAGTACTATCAGACGTTTAAATACAAAAACGCCTGCAGATATATGAACCCGGGGGGGGGGGGGGAGGGAGTAACAAAGTAAAGAATCTCCGATAATTTAGCACAAACCATGTTTTTGCTTCTACAAGTGATGAGACAATTAATAGCAGCTAAAATAGCGTGGGGCATAGCCCTTTGGCACTACCCTGCGGTCGCTTATGATTGTGAAAAAATTTGCATATAATCAACTTTATACTACCAAACTAATAAATATTGTTACCTACTTGCTAAGGTTTTAAATCAAGAGGACTCCACACCCGCATATATGGTCTCAGTCGTACAAGTGCGTAGCATGGCAAATATTACGCTCAGCAGACCGCATTTAGCTTCGTTAGGTAGTTTAAAATTTAGAGTAAATTAACCTATTATAAAAACTAAAGGCAAGATTATTATCTAAAGCATCTCATGGGTTTTTTATTATATTTTAATTTAAAAATGAGTTATGAGTATTTTAAAATTGTAAATTGTCTGTATATCTTAAAATACTTATAACTCGCTTCAAAATTAAAATATAATAAAAAGCCCATGAGATGCCTTAGATAATAATCTTGCCTTTAATTTTTATAATAGGTCAATTCATTCTACATTTTAAACTAACGGAGCTAAATGTGATCTTCTGAGCATAAAGTTTGCCATGCTACGCACATGTACGACAGAGACCACACATGTGTGGGTATGGCGTCCTCTTAGACAAATAGAATAAATAAGTAGGTACGGGTTATACAAATAATCACACCTTAATAAATAACAAAGTATACCTGATTCAAAAAGTAAACAATATACTTCACCCCCCCCCTCCTTGAGTGAGGCATGAATATTAACTTGAATAATTATAAAAATACTAAGCAAGTATAGCATGTAAATACAAAGAAGAACACTACATATTCAAGCAATGAGAGACAAATAAAACATAATTATTATAATTTTAATTGATGTTACAATCTTTCTCAACTTCAAGACGGCATGAAAATGCAATTTTTATCACTAGTTGCTTAGTCACTGAACAATCGTGTGTTTTGATAAACACATACCAAACAATAAGATAAATATCATGATGAAAATCTACCACGCAAATCATATACCACTTCATAAGGGCAATGTTATACAATTTACACGAGCTTGAAGCTGCGTGGAAAGTACTCAGTAGGTACAATTATACTCTACAACAATGCACAACTGAGCAATTCACCCACAAGGACAGACGAAAAAGGAAAATAGATAGCTTTAACATTTTACAGAGTAATCAAAGTTTAGACGATTTATCAAGCGCTATCACCGCAGTTGATTCATAGTACCAAGAGCAGCCAGACTGGAATTATAGCACCTTAATATATAACAGCCCTGAATTAAAATGCAACACATTTATTGATGTACTGAAAATAACTACTTGTAATTGAAATAAAAATTAAAGTAAAAAATACATTTATTATTAAAATTAGTAAAATTATTATTATTTAATAAAATGTGTAGTCAATTATGAGATCTCTGATAACATAAAATTAAATTTTTAAATATTGTTATAATGATATTTTTATGGATAATATAAAACTATTACTTTTTAAACAAACTAAAAGTATATATAAATAATAAATATAATCTCATATTGAATACCTACTTTCATATTGTAATTCTGGGGAGTTTGGAAAATAAAAACGTTAATTCTCTAAGACCGCCGATTACCAACATAATAACAAAACTTTTGAACACGATAAATCCGTTTGCCTGTAAATTGTCAGTTTTGTTAGAAAAAAAAAACATCAACCTAGATATACCTACAATATTACATAAAAAAAAAGTAAAATGTGTTGGTTTTAAACATTATTAAAATAATAATGGATAGCATTATTATTATCTTCTCTCAAATTTGTTTTCATCTACTCGCTATGTTGGCACAACTCTGTGTACGGTCTACCAAACCCTTTAAATAGTTAAAAACCTACATTCGGCCTTTCACGCACGAACGCTGATTAAAAACCGTACGCGATACCAAGGAATATCAAATCGGAACGTAAGGGTGAAAGTATTACATCAGCTACCACTTCCAAAGCAGTTTAAAATAAAGATTGCAGAAACCCAACCTTACACCTGATGACTACTGCTAGGAACCTGTTGATCCGAACATCGCATGACACTATGAACGAGAACGAGAAAAAGTGAGAGAGAAGACAATACTTCTAGGAAAAACTAATCATTTTAATTTTTAATTTAATTTAATTTCTTTTTATCGCACGCACGCAATCGGATACAATGTTATAATAATTATCTACAATGCGCGTTCTACGGAGGCGCCTCCACCCGCGTTGCTAGGGTAGTTCATATTATTACGTATGTTTAGTTAGATACATATATTATGTTACCTATATCCTATATGATACATATTATTATTATCATGTTCAATAAAGTGTAACATAATATCATCATTTTCTTCTGTTAGCCATCAAAAAGCACTTGAGCTTTGTGAATAATATTTCTAAGGTACGATATGACATAAAACTTAAGGATGGGCCAATACATAGAACGATATTCAATATTGATTTTTCCAAACCAGTAATTCAATCAGCATACTACAAATGCATACAATTTTTTATTCATAACGCTAAATAATTAATGTTAATACCTCATAATAAAATAGATTTTTTTTTTAAGTATACGCTTATGTATTTTTCAAAAAAAAAAAAAAAAAAAAAAAAAATGTTCTATAATGTAATTAACCTTCTTAAATCGGTTTTGTATCGGTTACACGTATCAGATATTGGTGAAAAAGTGATGGCATAATCAAACCCTGTTAAAATAAGTAAGCACATAACTATCATAATTAGGTTATCATAATAATTTATAAAAGTTTACGATACTTTAACCTACATAATAGCCGGAGATAATGTAATGACAGTCATTCAAGCAGTATCGATATCATATTATTATACTATTATGTTCTAAAATAAATCTGCAGGTATGTATATTATGTTACAGTAAGTCTATAATATAATATATAATATATACATGTAATAATAGTAAACAGCAGTGTACCTGAAGCGTTCTCGTCGATTTGCGAGCTGCCCAACACGCTCGTCATCTCCAGCAACCCGGCCGTGTTCTCCAGATCTTCGGCGGTGGCGCCATAGTACTTGTTCAGACTGTGTTTCGACCCGGAGGCTTTCATCACTTTAAAGCGTTCCATGTCGTCGGACCTCGTACGCTCGTGTGTCTGATTTGATATAAAATACGAAGTCGTGTGTAGGTGTATGCGTTGTGTGGGAGATACTGTGAGGTGATGTATTCTGCACTCGGATGCCGGAGAAGACCCGAATGGAATTATTAAAATATGATTTTTTTCGTTTTTATTTCCGCACGCAACACGAACGCGTTTTATACAACCGAGGAAAAACGACACGCTCGAAAATCAGACGACGGCGAAATCACAATAAAAAAATAATAAAAAAATAAAAACGCACACCAGTCGGCGGTACCTAAACGCCACACACGCACGAGACGGGACGGACTGACCGAACGGACGGACGGACGGACGAACAGACGAGGGACGCAACGTACGGCCGATCGGCCAATGTGCTACTGCCGGCACTCACGGCGACGCGACGGTTGTCGGGTTGTGTCAACGCGCGCGCGGCGGTTACGGCTGTGGTGTCGGCGGTGGCGGCGGGTGGAGGCGATTCGCGCGCGTTTTCCGACGCACGCCTATCCTGATGGAGGATCGTGCTGTATGGGGTGGCGGCGGGGGTGGGGGTTTTGGAAGCGGCGGAGAGGGGGCGGGGGGAGGTGACGAGTAATAACAAAACGCTTCTCTACCGCCATCTAACAACTGCCTCCACCGGCACCTCCACCGCTACTGGCCCGCGACGCACAACAATTTACTTTGCATGGTACACGTGTTATCATGATAATAGTGTAATCGTAATTTTATGCATTTTTAATACTCCTCGATTGTGGAGCAAAACCGATACGAAAACGGATTTAGTTGATGGGTATGCCATAGTAGCGCAACGAGCTAAGCTCATATTATTATTGTTATTATTGTTATTATTATTATTACATTATCACTCGAAAATGACGGAATGTGCCGCGGTTTCAAAGCGAACTGACCGAGTGAACAAAATTATTATCACTACAATAGTTAAACAATATTATTATTATCAATACAACAGTGGCAGTTCGAAACTAAATTTAATACATAATATTTTACAATATATAATGTTTTAATACTGCAAGACGTCTAGATTATGTTTATTTTAAAACTCAAAATATCGTTTAGACACAATGATAAAATCATTACGGCTTACCAAAAATGAAAAGCTAATGTTCTTTAAATGTGAAACCCTAGTATTATAAATATACATCTTGGCGATCTCGCGCAAGTCTTAAACAATCAAATAATTCTTAATGAAAACTTTATCATTTGTATATATTAGAAATTTAAAGTAGATTACCAAAGGAGGTTTTGTATGTTGGGTGCTTTAAAAGCGAAATTTTTTCAGTAATTCATTTTATTCATATTAGTAAAATATACTTATGTCTAACATAATATTATAATTCTTATTTTTGATAAAACCTCTTAAAAAAAAAAAAAAATTAGTAAGCTTTATTCAAGCCAAATGTCGAAATGAAAGTGAATACAACTCTATGTTTCAACTAATTCACATAATAATATTATTTTCACAATAATTGAATAAAAAAAACGCCAGTGATGAAATACCGCCACCGTCGCCGCCCCTGCTGTGCTATTAATTGAATATCGGTGTCTTCACAACCCCCTCCACACAACGAAACTTCATTGACTTTATAATATTATATGTCTGCTGACAAAACGCTTCGTTTATTCTTGTATAGTGATAACGTAGCCACATCGTAGGTTTACAGGGTGATTCACCGAGCATACTCATCCCTCTTTTATCCTTTGATAATGTTTTATTTAAATTCTAGTAGTATACTTTTTAATATTTAGATTTTTACACTATTTAAAATGTATCCAATATATATTTTTGAAAACCACAAGTAAATGAATTCCCTACAAGATTGCTATGATTGCTTGTGATGGGGATAGATTACAACTAAATTGAACAATGAAATATTTAAAATTATAAATAAGCGGGTAAGTCGTGGATGTCGCTCTTCTGTACAGTAGGTTACAAGTGGGTTACTGTAATGAAATTAAATTTTAATCCATTGATATTTTATCGTTGTATACGAAAAACGATTCTGAGCGGAGACGGTTTATCTGTCTATGATAAACTATAGATTATTAAAATTTTTTATGAATTTCTAGCTTAAAATAATTTGCGAATTTTCGTAATTTTTACGTATTCAGTCAAAATTCGAACTTTTAATGCTTATAAAAAAAAAATGATCTTTCTAAAGTACCAGCTCAAGAACATTACTTTTCAGAAAAGATGCTACACTTGATACTTTTGACCAATTTTAGAGGAAGAAAAAGTGTTTACAGAATAAAAAAGAAATAAACATCATTGTAAAACCAATACATTCCTCGCTCCGCTCAGAATTTAAAAGTAGGCACTATAATATTTTAAAATCATTATATCCTCAATAATATCTTTTAAACCTGTATTATAAGAACTCAAAGTTTAATAATAAATTCAGAATCTACTTTTCCAAATTTTGATTTGTATAGAACATAGGTAAAATAAAATTTTCAAAAATGTATCTATTTATCGATTTACAGTATAAAAATATATTTTTCATTTTAAAAACAATAGTTCATATTTGAAAAACTGGTACTTCACTCTTAAATAATTTTTTCCCAAAATCAGAATTTGAATTAATTAATTATTAAAGGAAAGTAAGGCAAACATTATGCTTGCTTGTTGAACAACCCTGTATAATATGTGCAATATTGGTATAATTTAATATATCTTATGTACCAAGTACCCTATGGATGAATAAATTTAAGTAAGTTTATAATAGAAGGCTTTTTCAAAGTCTTATATATTGTAATACGATTTCAATAAGATACACATGGCCAAGTACACAAGTTCACGTTATTGTATTCATTTATTTGTAGTCTATAAGTAAATTGTTATATTATGTGATCCTAGTTTGAATTTTTCTTTGCCTATCACAAGATAATTACCGTAAACCACGTACCCATTTAATAGAATACACGTTGAAAGCATTATATTATTTTAATCTTCATCACTACAATTCAATTGTAAGAACTAAATAATACTATACCTATAGTACAATTGATTTAATATTACATAGCATCTCGCAGGGTACCTATATCAAGAAGTTTGAAACCTATGTGTAAAAGTATTGTAATGTAACATTATATAGAATAAAACAAAATATTAACTTTATGACATTATTTTTGCAATAACAAAATGTTTAATTTGTTATTATTTTTTTCCGACTGTTTCTTATAACGCTATAGTTTCCATGTAACTTAAATTATACTCGAGTAATTCACATACAAACATCATGATAAATTACATTTAAGTACCCTTCTTTCACTTTAATTGTATTAATATAATATGTTTTACGTTTGAGGTTTTAAATATTATACCATGATAAGTGTTTAAGTCTCTAATACTATAATATTATAATATAATCATTTCAAGAACTATTTGTAAGCATTATAAAATGTGTGAGAATAATAAATTATAATATACCTGTTTTACATATCATTAATCGATAAAAATATTATTACATGTTTCTAACAAACAAGTATAATACGCATCGAATAAATGATAAGCTATAACATTTAAAATATACCGTTATTTTCCGTGTTTTATTGAAGATGAATTGCGTATTATATACTTATAATTTATATTTATAAAAGCTTGCATTTTAAAATTATGATTTAATTACAATACAATAATAATCCTAATATAATATTTTTATTAAATTTATAATACGATAATGAAATATGTTAATGAGAGATTGTATATGTTTCATAAATAATGAAATAAAATAATTTACGTGAAGTATACCTATAATATCTATTGCATTCGTCTATATTCAAGGTAATGGTAATGACATTTTTTTTACACTGTATTGTAAATTATATTATATGATTAAAATATTAAAAATATATAATATCATTTTTAAACCAAGATTAAATGTTATATAAAGTTTCTTGATTTCTATACTTTACAAATATATTCAAGATATTTTCTTTTAATTCATTAATAATTAATAAGCAACTTCCTTTATATACATCATAAACATTACACAACTTAAATCTTCTTAAATTATTTTAGTTTTATAAGTTGTTGTTTTTTCCAACAACAATATTATTTTAGTATATAAAAAGAATATTAAAAGAAAAAAATTCAAAATGATAAATAAATAATTTTTAAGAACATTTAATATTAGTTTAATGTATTGAAATGATAATGTTTTCTGCCATATACTCGTAGAATATACTTTTTTATGCATGAAGAATTATTTTAATTGGTAAATTTGACTGAGTTTTATTTAATACGATTGCATAAAACTTAAAACGTTCGTATAACTTATGAATCTCAAAGTATTAAAAGTTAAAAATAATAATTAAATAAATTGCATTCAAATTCATAAAACCCTTAAAATATTTACAGTAGCTGACTATATTATTTAAAATTAAAATTGAAGGAATATCATAAGACATAAAGTGTCAATATATTTTTCCACGATGCCTGGTTTAAAATATATATATTTAAAAAATCCTCTATACAGTCTATAGCATCTCTTAAAGTTTTAAACGTATTATGATTCTGAAGTAATTGCATCTTAATTTTGGATTTGATTTATAGACCAACATTTTGAAATTGTGTAGCTGTATACATACTTTAGCAGCATTAATTCATTATTACAAAGATATCGTAAGATATCAAAGATTTAACGTGTATAATTTATGTACCTTTATATTCATTTAAAACTATATTATCTATTCGTTGCATTTATCGGTTGAATATTACATGGTGCACCGGACTAGGTATAGTTAATAACTTTCATATCATTATGCATTTACTATTAAACCTGCTACCCACTGCATATTATAGAATAATGTATAATATAACAACGCATACCTTTTGCCTATAGGTAAACATCATTATATACGATCATTATTTTATACCTCGCATGCATTATTATTCTATGGAATGTAATGTATGTCAACCATCTCCGACTTTTGCATATGGGTATATTGAAGACAAAAGTAATGGTAAAAAGCGAATTTAAATCAACGAATAAACCACGAAATATTATTATACAACGTCAACGTAGAAACAGACAACAATCGTGATTCCTGCGATGAATGATGATGATTGACGAATAATGAATGTTGAAAATTAAATAAATAAATATTAACTAGTAGGTAGGTAACTAGATAGGATTTACGAGCAGTGGATAAGAATTGGAATCCGACGCATCATAAATTTCTGGCGGAGACAATCTATAATGACATAAACACAAAATATAATACAATCAGTTAGGTTTCCTTTCATGGACACAGAGTTTTCGTTGCTGTTATTGTTATAATAACGCATCATCCCTATGACCCTAAACAGCTGCTGCGGACCGTTCAGGTTGGTTCTCTCTCGTCATCGAACCAAAGCCCAAGGTCGAACGCATAGGAATGTTTAGTGGGAAATATCGTTCGCCAATAACGGAGAGTGGATACGTCGTCTCACACATATTATTATAATATTATTATTATTATTATTATTACTACGATGGCGAACAAAGGAAAAACAGTGAGAATTTGTGAGCTCGCCCGTCGTGGTCGGAATGTGTTCGGACCCTTGGACGTTACAACCCGAACCCCACCCCCCACCTGACAGACGAAAACCCTGCTTTTACGAATCGTGGAAAACGACAAATCTTCATCAGCGTTGACACACACATTGAACAGTTCCAACGGTGACTATACTAATAATATACCACACGAATAATTCTATGTTATTATTATAGACATTTATATTTAGGTTATATAGATTTTTGATCCGTGAAAAATGTAAATATTGATAAATAAAACGTCGGAACTTTTTAACTAAATGAGTAAGTACTTAATAGGTACAACGTAGGTACGATTATTATAAGCATTTGAAGTATATATTCTTTACTGAATTCCTCAAAACTACAAAAAGTTGAATCTAATTTTGAAGTAAAAATGTAAGAAATGTTAAATTGTTGTATCTAAAATTTGAAAGTGTGATATAAGTAAAGTATACAAGGTTCATAATATGATATGAATGAGTAATAAATAACTCATCAGCAGTTCATTCTAGAACCATAATCTCAAAAAATATATAAGCACATTTTTTTAACAAACGAGTTATATAAAATTTTTATAAAATAGACAACTAATAAAAAAAAAAAATAACAATTTTAATCAATGTCATTGTGACCTTTTCAAATACGTTCAGATTAATTGTATACTATTGTATTTTTGCCTTGAATCTATCCAGTATCCACTCCATTATACAATAAGTCATTAATTACTTTTCAAAAAATTTATATTAACAATATTATAAAGGCGAAATTTTCAAAAAAAAATTCTTTTAACTTACCGTATTACTATAACAACAAGATATTAATTACTATAAGAACTATATTTCTACAATTTTACATAATATCTTATTTCTAACATAGCTGGCAGATCATTCTTCGTTCGAAATCGTTATTCGTTCGCAATTATTTATCATTGAATTAAAATTTATTACAATATACATTACAGTGACTTACTCAACGACGAGCACACTCAATACCTACGAACTACTGTACAAAATATTGGTTATCTACTTTTTCCCTTTTATATTCTATTATGTTTACGTAAATAAGGGTTTGCTTGTATTTATTTGGGATTATGATATATTTTTCAACAATATATAGTTTTAGATCACTGAATTTTAAAAATCTTAATGGTTTCTGAGTTCTAAGATGTACTGAACGGGTTATATAGTTATATTTGTCAGTTTAGTTCGATGGAAATAGAGTCTCACTCGAAACAAACGTTGAGAACTTGAGAATCGCCGTCGATAAATGAGAGCATTAATATAGAACCTGCACTCCTGGGAGGCTAAAAATAACTCTTGAGAATCCACTAATGATGTTGGTATAGATATTATTGATGTTATGCTGAAACAATTTGATTTTTGTACATTAAGTTCGATTAACGGTAGTAGTGACACAGGTCACCCCCTTTAATAAATTGCCACGAAATTCTAGCCTAAAAATGGTCGTATTTTGATTTTGTTAGTTTTGTTTTATTTAAAATTAAAACTGAAGGTACAGGTTATTATTATAAATTAAATTATATGACTATACGTCCCTCCTAAAAAATATTAAACACTCTATACTATACTTAATCTTATAATATTTCGTATAGAATAATAGAAAGTCTTTTCAAAACACTAAAATAATAATTTTTTTATATAATTTTAGTATTGTTGTAGTATAAACTGTGTATAATCAGCTATAGTTGATTCGATCATTACATACAATTATTTTCCTTTGAAAATCATGTGTTCAACTAGCTGAAATGTTTATTTATTCTGAAACAATTATTCCATTTTAAATATTGCTGGGTACCTATAGACACTTACATAATTAGTTTATCATTGCGAAACAAATATGTTTTGGAATGTTTCGAGAAATTCACAAAATTGTTAGTAGATAACTTTGTACTTAGTATAAATTATAAAGGTGTTTGTAAGTGTTATCTATTATGAATATAATATAATATACTTGAATAGTTCATTAATTACTCATTTCCCAAAATTGTAGTTTATAATATAATATACACAGTTAAAATTATTTTCCACTTCTGCACATTTATATACACACATAATTTATTTCAAATTTTTCCAATCGTTTAGTATGTAATATAATATAATATAAACTCGAATAATGTTATGAATCAAAAACGTATTTATAGTGGCAAGGATGATGAGGAAGGAAGGCACGGAACCTCGTCCTTCACAAAATTACTTTTTTTCCTTATTCGTATTTCGTATGCTACGTATACGATTTAAGCAGTAAACTGTTTATAATGACTTTGGAAGGATCAAAAAACACTGCCATTATATACAATATTATACGTATACCTAAACAATTCGCCATTTAAAGCTTATTCGAATGATATATATATATACAATATACATACAGATGATTCACCAGGCATGCTCACCTAATTTTTTTTTTCTTTAATACTATAAATAATTCAAATTCTGATTTTAGATTCTGAACGAAGTGATGAATGTATTGATTTTACAATGATGTGTGTTTTTTTTTTAAGTTCAAATATTGACAAAAATTCGTCAAAACCATGAATATTTGCAAATTATTTTGAAGTTGAAAAATCATAGAAAATTGTGTGTTCATAACTAAGGATTAAAAATACAACACTAAGTTTTCCATAAGTTTTTCTTCAAGTAGGTATAGAGAAAACTCAAAGCGTCATTATAGGAAATATGTTTTGAGTGTTTGAGTTTTAAATTTTTATGAAATCAGGTATATGTATATCTATGATAATATAAGGTATTATGAATTATGATAACTACATGCAATGTTTTTGGAAAAATTGATTAACCATGCCTTATGCAAAATGCGTCCTAATTGAAAAATAAAATATTTGTTTCAAAATAGAATATACGACAATATTTAAATATAATATATCCTAGACTGACAAATCATCTCCGTTCAGAATCGTCTTTCGTATACAATGATACCTATCATCGCATTCAAATCTAACCTACCCTAGTCAGAGTTCCACCCCACCACCTAATGTACAGCAGAGCGACATCCACTTACCCGATTTTTTGAAATTTGTAAGATATATTAAAAAACTATTTACTTTAAATTCTTGAATTTGTTTGTAGTTCTTAAGGAATGTATTGTGGTGACACAAATTTAAGTTTGCTAAATGATTATTTCCTTTTTGGATGTAATTTATTTATCACATCATTTTTCTGAAAATAATGATGTATCAGAATCAAATTTCAAATAAGAAGTTTTTGATATTATTTAACTTAGTTTTATAAGGATAATAGGTCAATGATAATGGGTTCAGTAGATGTTTATACTATTGTGATTCAAACATGTCGGTGATTAATACTAATTTATCAACATAAATAATTTATAAAAATGGTCCGAGTGTAATAATACAAGATCTAATATTAAATTGGTTTTAGACGTTTTTAAACCACTTGTAAAGGCTGTTATCTTTGTAACAAACATTTTAATTACTGAGAACCCATTTGTCTGAATTTAAAATTAGGCGCATCAAAATGTTCCACAAAAATATTGAAAGTCAAAAAGTGGAATTCTCATTTGAAAAACAACAGAAGTTATTGTATCAGCTGAGAGTTACAATTATAATAAAAATTACACTAAAAAATATGAACTCCTTTCAGCATACATTTTCCATTCTATAGAAAACATAGTAACGCCGTCATTCACAAATTTCAAGTCATAACATGTGATTATTCATAATTGATTCAAAAAAGTTCTAAAAATCCGTAGTCGTTAATTCGTACCAATATGTCGTGTAGTGAACGAGATCAATAATATTCATTATAGGTACGTCGTAAAATAAAGATCGGTTTTTATTGATTTTTTACAGACGAGACTAATGAAAATGACATAGTGGGTTGGATGAGAGGCGACTATCTTCCACATACCATTATATTATGATCCCAACTTTTATTACACATTTTACTGAGCGTATAATGAAGACCTAAAAATAAAACGCAACTTTTTGGACTAAATACATCTTCAGTTCTCTAATATTCGATAGAAAACACAAATCGATCTCATAGTTATTTCTAAAAACTGAGATAAGTAGTCATGATACTATTACTATATAATCTATATGACTAGATAAAAAAATACTGAAACATCTACCTAAAACTAGGAAATCACATTTTAATTATTTATTTACCATTATTTATTGAATTGAATCATTATTATAATTTGGCTTTACAATAAAAATTTAAAATAAAAACGATAACTAATTGAATAGAATATAATACAATACCTATATCACCGACACAGATGATGATTAAAAATATATAAACGTCGTAACCAGATATATAAGGTGTGTTTGACTGTCAGACTAAACATGACAATTATTATTTACACGACATATAATTCCAAAATGCCGAATCCGCATAATATCAACCGTACCGTATTCGTATTTTAATATTTTATAACACCTTATTTATAAATTAATATTTTTTTTTTTCCCGGTATCCAATATGGTAGGTCATCTAGGTCGTAAAGTGCTAACGCGTATGTTATTTTCTACCCGTTTACTATTACTATGCTGTCATTTTGTACGATTAAAATGGTTATTTAGTGACCAGTATAAAAATATGCAATCCATAAAATACCGTATGATGTAGTGTCATATTTAGGACAGTAAAATAATATTATTGTACTCCCCACCAATTAAAATGATAATATGCAGAGATGAAATTAGGGGGTCAAAGAGAGTCTAAACATATACATAATACATATATAGGTAGGAGTATAATAAGTGTTCGTTTACACTACACGAACGTGTCGTACATACTTTACATCGCCTGTAAATTCACAATCACAAAATCTATCATGATACCTATATGTTGGTAGGTACTATTGTTGATATCACCAACGTGCAAACATATGATATTTCTAGGTAATTTCCACAGTTAATAATCCATTAAAAATGTATGCTAAGTCATCTAGTATATTAATAATGGATAAAATGTCTTAACGCGCATATATTATGTAAAACTCGATTGTTAAGAGCAGGACAGGTCTTTAATCTTGATACGCAGCAGACCTTCTTTTTTTTTAAATATCGTAGGATGCAATCATAAAACAACATAGCATTAAATTATTAAAAATGTATTAAATACACATGTTACTTATAATCTATGCTTAAATCGTGTTTATGCACTTCAAATTAAGACAACGGCGCGGCGTGAGCTATGGATCCCAGACCCTTGAAATACTTGATTTGGGAGGATGATGAGCATAAATGGAATATCCATTTCATATTTTTTGTTTTTAATATTTTACTATTTTAGCATACCCCTTGTTTTACGAATTAAGGACTAAATTCTAATTTGATTTTTTTAAGAATACCAAACCAAGTAATTAAAAATGTAATTAGTTTTATTTATAAAATCTAAAATGTATGAAAAAGTAACGTTTTTAATAAACCAATAAAAAAAATTAAATAGCGTTAAAGTCTAAATTATCGTTGATATCCTATCAAAAGTGGTCAACAGACTAGTGTAAAAAATTGGGAAAATATGGTGAAAATGAACCGTAAACATTAATAATTTATTTCAAATCTAACAATTAATAAAATACAAAAATAATTGACTATATATTATTATTATAATTGTCCTTTCTTATTTCGTAGTTCATTTAAGACCAAAGTGAACCAAGAAGTTTTTGGAGCGGAATTGTTAACAATTCTTCTATATATAAAATACAAAGTCATTTCAATGAAACGCACTGCCGCCGGTAAAAGATGCTCGTCTTGTCAAAAGGACTATGTCAACCCAGCCGACAAACAGTATCTTTATAGTGGGTAAAAAACACGTTTAGAATAATCGATAAAATATACATAGACCTATTAAAACATAACACGTTCGGACCAAATTATGATAAACACCTCAGGTCTCAAGTATAAACTACATAACCCAAAACTTACATTTTTCACACATTTTTTTCATTCTTTCATGGACGCATTTTCAAGATGGTGACTAAGTAGCAAAGATCTTACGATATTATAATGGTAAAAATTACTATGAAAACTGAGAGAAAAATTCGAAAAAAAATATGTCTACTTCGAAATCGAGATTAGAATTATATGTTACCTAATGATTTTAGTTTTTATACAATTTATATTTTTTTTAATGTTTTCTTCAAACTGAATTTTAAGCTTTGCATGGATATACATAAATAGATTATTATTTCTCGGGACAATGAATTATCCGGGCGTTATGATGTGAAACATGTAGGATAAACAAACAGAATAACCTCAGTGAGTATCCGTATGATTTTTTAATAATTTGATGATGCTCCAGGACCGATTCTACACAATGAAATAATAAATTGTGCGACTCATTTATTTGAATGGGTGTTTTAGATTCTGAACAAAGCAATGAGAGTGTTATTATTTTATAAATGATGTATTTATTTTTTTTAATGTTTTTCATAACCTATTGAAGTAGTTAAACTGTTTCAAAGCTCAACTTTGACAGCGGTATCTGGTGAAAATTGGATTAAGTTGGTACCTCAAAGGGTCATAATTCATCTCTAGCAAGTCAGTACTTTTTAAAACAACTGTATAAAACAAAATAAAAGTTAAGAAAAAACGGAGGTTTTTGCAAAACCAGTTTTTGAAACATCGATTTTTGTAGTTTTATTGTAATTAAAATAAATAGGTAACTGTAGAGACTTAAATTTTTCTAAAAACTATAAACGTTTTCTATGAAATCTTGTTTGAGATTGTTGTCATTTTGTATTCTTTTATAGGTGTATATAATGTATATTGTACAATGATTTATCATTGAATAATTAATTTAAATTTAAAATTACAGGAGAAATCGACAACTACCTGCTTTATCTATTACATACTACACAGCAGAATTAATTCACTAAATTGTTTTATATTGGACACGCTTAAAAATTATAAATTACCTATAATAGGATTATATTAAATCATAGTTCACAATCAACGTTAAAATATGTAATAGAAAAAAATTATAATTAATATATTGTTATGTATCACAGTTCATAAGTGACAACCTCAAATAACATAAATGTTTGAGTTGACATTTTGCAAATAGTTTAATTTTTAGTTTTGGTTAATAATTTATGCTAACAATAATATTATATAATTAAATCAAAGAAATATAAATTTAATAAAATAGATAATTAAAATAAATACTGAAGGGTGATAGAACGTTGTTTAAATACAAAGTGGATTAGGTAGTATGCTTAAATAAATAATTGAGTTTATAGTCCTATAACTCCTGAGTCCTAGCATGGCTGTTAAGAAAGTGATACGCATACTAACAAGCTGAATAACCTATAGTATCGGTACCGTGCTTTTACGGCTATAAAATATGTTGAAGCTGTTTCTCTGGCACCTAACCACAATCCACAAATTTACCAATTATTATTATATAGGTATGTTCGAGGCAGATCCTTTGGAATAAGGAATTAAAAAGAACACAGTAATCAAAAAAAAATAATTAATACTGGTAAAAATATAATTTTTTTTACAAAGATATTGATTTTCACTTAAAATTATGTAAAATAAATATTTTCAAAAACGCTAATAATTTTTAAAATAACGATTTATATGTCATCCTGTATATTTATAATATAATATGTATATACAGAATGAGTTCCTAACTTAATTAATAAAGAATATCAACCATATCTCTTTCGTATCCGAATGTAGTGATGCAGTTTCAGTACATTCGTTATTGAATACCTACTCGTGTAGGAAAAACTTACTAAATTGTCCAATCGCAGATTAGGTATGGGTGTAGTGTTTAGGCGTTGGTGTAGCGGTGGGGTTGGCAAGAGCGTAGTGTTTTTTCTAAACCAGACACTGATATGGGATTAAAAAATTATACAAAAAATATTATTTAAAAAATTTTAATACTTGAAACACTTACTCCGAGGTTCATTGTTTAACGCTAGACCGTTTGTTTATAACATTATTGATTTACCCTACAATACCTAATAAATTATACCTACCACTCCTATATAACATTATTACAGTGATTGCTTATGAAGGATCAATTCAAAATCCTTAACACGATCGATCGTCTGCCCTATATAATATTTGCTCGACCACGATTCTGTAATGAAACTGCCACCAGCGCGACCTCTCTGAAGTCCATAGTATAATGCATTAATTATGTTTGAAACAAATTCACACTATAGGTAGGTACATATTATATTTTATGTTGTGTCATACGTTCTTCAACAGTACATTAATCATTTTTGGGATCGCAATCACTAATAATTGTTTCCATGGGTAGAAATCCCGCGATGGGAACTCCTGACAGCTAAAGTTGATTGTACTTTTTTTAACACATACATCATTGTTACGAATGCTGTGTAATTTTTTCAATACTACTCTGTGATTTTAAACGGTATTTAAAAGTTCAATATTTTTAGGTATGACGTTTTAAATATTAAATCCCACTATATTACTCTGTAGAGAAGTTAATTATTCTTGATACCGTTAAATATTTAATAGATATTATATGAGAGCCAATCACTTTCATTAAAAATGAGCTTAAACAATTACGTGTATTACATAATATTATCATTTTCATCACTATTAATATTCACGGCAGTTCAACATGTATTAATTGTTGTGAAACTTTATTTGTCATTTACGATTCTATGGAAAAAATTAAGTTTCCATAAACTCAATAATATTATTATTTTTTTTTTAATAAATAAATACCTACCTAATAATTTAATGTGTTATTTTATTTAAGAACGTACTGTAGAAATTATTAATGGGAAAATTGCCTTTAATTTTTACAACAAATTATTATTTATAGGTTTATTTTATTTATGCAAAAACTGAAAAATAATTCTATTTATTTAAATATCTTTCAGATATTCCAAAAACACATATTATCTTTAACCATTTATTATATTGTATACATAATATACAAGCTACAGTCTATGCTATATCCACTCTGACAATAGAACAGACACCATATAGTATAATAATTAACATAATCAGCTTTAAAAAACCTTACAAGTAAAATAAAATACACAGTTTATAAAAACATCGTACTGGATTGTAAAGGATATTTTATAAAAATCCAAATAATACAACAAATTTACCATATACATATACAGGGTGAATCTTTTAAGTGGGTACACTAATTATCTCGAAAAGTATTTACTTTTTTCAAAATATTTATTTACGTGGTTTCAAGTTGTTAAAATACCAACGTTTTTATTAAAAAATTATATTTTTAAATACTTTTTATCCTTATCATTTTTAAAGTTTTTTACTTTTTTGAATGACAACATAGAGTTTTAATTTCATATTCCAAAGCAGAATATTTTTCTAAGTATTTTGATTCATAAAAATCGAATTTAAGATGACTAGTTTATGAGTTATATGTATTTAAAGTTTAGACAGCGGAGTAGTGGACAAACATTTTGCGGGGTAACCCCGTACCACTCTACTCTGCCAATCTAAACTTTAAATACTTTTAACTCAAAAACTACTAGCCCTAAATTCGATTTTTATGAATCAAAATACTTAGAAAAATATTCTGCTTTGGAATATGAAATTAAAACTCTATGTTGTCATTCAAAAAAGTAAAAAACTTTAAAAATGATAAGGATAAAAAATATTTAAAAATATAATTTTTTAATAAAAACGTTGGTTTTTTAACAACTTGAAACCATGTAAAAAAATATTTTGGAAAAAGTATATACTTTTCTAGATAATTAGTGTACCCACTTAAAAAAATCACACGTTGGTATATATAATTTCGATGTTAACATATTAAAATTGCTTTATATTTATAAATTGTCAAGAATCACTTTTTGTTTACAATGTTTACATGTTTAAAGACAATTTTAGTTAAAAATATTTTAGATACATGATTATAATAAATTATATTTACTTTACGATTTAGTTTGACATTTAAAATCTACATAAGCTTTTATGTAACATAACACACTTATCAATTGTCGTTTTTACAAAACACAATGATTACCGAAGGTATTGTATTAATTATTAATCATAAAGTATTTATGTTTCTATCTTAGAAGACTACCACCATAGATTATTTAAATTAGAATGAAATACTGACTTGAATTAGTAAACTATTAACATATGTATATTATATTGTTATAATATATTCATTATTCATACAGTAATGTAATATCAGTGAAATATTATATACTAATGATTTTACAATAATTTAAATGTTATCATCGTGTAGGTAGATATTTTTGATACTTATAGAATAATGTGTAACACAATAAGTTATCAGAACGGATAATAGTATTATTACTCTAAGAGTAAAATCAAGGATAATTATATTGTAATCGTATCAAATATCTCAACAATCCTCACTAAGGTTAAATTAGTTACAAAATCACTAATGACGTGTATTATTTTAATTTTTAATGGTTTAAAAATATGTAAATCTCATTTTTTTAAATAAAGGGTCTTTTAAAAAAAGATCAATCAGTAATCACCACTATAAATTATAATATACTATTTATTATTTTAATTTATATCTAGCAGAGAATCCGTACAAACTATATGTTACATAATATTTTTTATACCACAGAAATCAAACACAATAATACAACACACACACACACACACACACATATATATATATTGTACCTACATTTATATACACTAAGTATATAAATAAGTATATAGTTATATAGTGTATAATAAATACACTTATTATATTAGTTTAACATTATAATAAATTAATATACTATGTGTACATTATCAAATTACTATGAATTATTTTTGTTTGTTTCTTAATATGTATTTAATCAATTCAACTAAAACAAATATTACTTTATTAAAAATAAAATATATAACAATCATTAATGAAATTAGAAAATTAAATTACATAGGTAAATGAAGAATCTTTACTTATGTTTCAATATTTGTCATAATTTAGGTTTTAGGTTTAAAAAGCCTCTGTTTTAACTTTTTATCAATATTATGTTAAAATCATGATACAGCCATGAGGGGCCATCTTCTAAATGATTGCACACTTAATGTTCTTATATTCAGAATAAATTCTATATAGGGTCAAATAATTTAACTCCTCTGAACATGAGAGTCCAAACTCCAAAGTCTGTTATAAAAACTGGGGTTTTCATCTAAATACAAGCACCCGCATACAACTAATCAATTTTAAAGTAATCAAAAATTAACTTTTAAGTAGGCAGTATAATAACAATTTATAATTAACCAAAAAAATTACATTGGACCAAAATTAATGCTGAATAATTTTTATCAATACTTAATTTTTTATTAAAAATTATTAAAAAATTAATTATTTTACATGAATATTAAACTATGTGATTAGTAATTAGGTACTAACCAAACATAATGATTAAATTACATATCATAATTCATAACATTATATTGTACTCCAGGTATGGCTCCGATATGTGACATAAACTATAAAAAATTATACTTAATGAATTTTAAATTCTGAGCGGATCGATGAATGTATTGATTTTACAATGTTGAGTGTGTGTGTAGTAATGGATGGTATTACATTTGAATTCAATGATATAATTCCATTGTCTTTGTTTACGAAAAACGATTCTGAGCGGAGATGGTTTATCAGTCCAGGAAATTTTATAGTTTTATACTATATTAATTTTATTGCTATTATTTCAAAAAAAAAAAAAAAAAAAAAAATGTAAGTACCTAAAAATAAATTCCGAATTAATCAAAACCAGATTCATTTTGTACCTGACTCACTCAGTTATTCATAGTAGGTATATACAATTAATTATAAATTATTAATATAAATCATAAACTACATAAACTATTATAATTAGTATATAAAGTATACTCTATAGAAACTTTAAGTACCTACGAATAATATTTTTAAATTGTAATAATATAAGTGAAATTGTTATTCTTGGTTATTTAATATGTGATTCCATACAAATTTGAAATTAAAATAACTAGGTATAAAAAAAAAACTGTGTTTGTATAGGTTTTAGATTTTTTGCCGCCGAATTAACTACTTACGTTGAACCTTGTTTTAAATTTTCAATCCTTAGCTATAAAATTTAAATGTTTTATAAATGTTTAACAACCAAAGAATTTGTAAATTTTCAATTAAATAAATTTTGTAGAAATTTGAACTTAAAATGGTAATAAAAAAAAAACGTGCTAATATATTTTTAATATTTTCCAACTGCTATTATATCAACTTATGGGAATCTTGTGTTAAATTTTCAAGTTTAGAACACCTGGAGCTAGTGAGAATTTATCACTAGCTCTTGGTCTGTACAGTCGTCGAAAAAATAGTGAAAATTACCAATACTTTGAGTAGCTGTATCGCCTGTATCCCACAAACAAATCAACGAAAACATTTTTATAGGTTAAGAGTTTTCTTCGACCTTAGCAATATGGAATTTAAAACGAAAATTTAACAATCGTATTTGAACTGTTAACTTAACAAATATTTAAAGGGTTGTTTCAAAATGCAGGTAAAATGAAAACAAAGAAAATTTGATTTATATTTGTTGAGAATTGTTTCTTGTATGTTTTAAAGATTTGTTTAAGGAATATTAAAATTTAAATTACGGTTAGTTTCTTCATTATGGTAAAAAAAAATAAATTAATTTAAAAAAAATATGAACGTAATTAAATACCTAATGAAAACTAAGATATACAATAGTTAATATAATAATACATTATTTTTGTTCAAAGAAATTAAACTGTATATTATGATGATCATTAATTTGATTTTAATTAGCTCAAACTTAAAAAATGTTCATTTTTAAAAAAAAAATGTTATTATATTGAAATTCATATCGAAAATTATTGGAATATTTATTTTATGGGTAAGTACTAAATTTAATTTCTTTAACTATCATTAAATTCATATTTATACATAATTTATGCATTTAAAATAATAAGTTTTTTCACTACAGTACCTCTGCCTATATTGCTGTATACCTAGAAATATAAAAATGTATTCTTAAAAATCAAATTAACTTCAATAAATTCTCCAGCCCAAGCTTTGCTTTTAGGGGGTACTGCAAATGTATTCTATGGTATTTACGCATATTTTTATATTATTTATATTGTTGTTGCAATAATGTACATTATTATTATTATTCAATTTGAGAGAAACTATAATAATACAAAGATTTTAAAGTCATGGCCAAAACTAGATGCATATCTAGGTGCAATTATTTGAGAAAAAAAGACTCCTAAAGTTTTTTTTTTTTTAATTTTGATAAGATGAATAATATTATAGGTACTGGCTTGGTGTGGCTTGGTATCTGGCTTCAGTCATTAATGTGATCTTAGTGTCAGCATTGTCAGGTGCCACTAGTTAACGGATGGGTGACTAATCTGGTTCCTTCTGTTCCTAATAACAAATTCTTACCACACTGTTATTGGTTTTTGAACCAACCATAACCCCTACAATAGATAATGGCCATAGTTTTCGTTGTCAAGTTCAATTAAAAAATAAAACTTTTAATGCTTTTACGCAATATGGAATTTAATGAATGTGGTATATTATAAATGTAATATAAAACATTTGTAAAATTACAAAAGTGTTATTATATAGTTATTATTTATTGTTAATAATATGGGTTGTTATTTATAAAGGGCAAATGTCAAATATGTAAATACTAAATACTCATTGTGTACCAGAATGCATTTATACAAATAACAAAACTTAACACCATAATTTGGTTAATTAATGAATAATAGAAACCAAACTGATAACTGACAATTGTAATTAACTTGTTACTATTAAAAATATAAATTCTGAACCACAGCTATCAAAGTTGATAAATTATTCATCATCAATGGTTGCTTTTTGTAGTAACTACCTAACCAATACTAAATACTAGGTAATCATTTATGTCAGGATATGAATAAAAAAAATATTTTCATAGTTTCATTGAAATATTTCAAATTCACAAACTTATAAAAAGTGATTAGTACTTATACATTCGAACATTTATTTAGTCTTTAATATATAATTTAAAAGATAATTATATAAGTTACAAATAAAGTATAATATAGGTACTATCTACCTTATTTGATTGTTATATTATTTACAAATAATAAATAATAATATAGGTCAAACTAATTAAAAGTTATAAGCTATATGATTACAATAAAAATAATTTAAATGGGCTTGCTTAAATAATATTATTCAGTATAATTAGGGTAATATAAATATACATTACCAAAAGTTTTACAATTGCTGCGAACTGCAAAACGTTAAAACTTCGGAGACTTTTTATCAACAATAATGATAAATTTTTTATTTTGTTTCAAAATCAACGTATTCCAAAAAAAATTCTCAATTTTTTCTTTGGTAATAAATGTAATCAAATTTTAATTATATATCGTATAATGTGATCTTTGGACCTCTTATTCGAGGAACCCGTGTAATCGGCGATTATATGACCAGCTTGATGGCATCGAAAACACTTTATCTCTGGCGAGACTGGCGAACAGCTACTTGCCATATGGGCAATTCCATCGCACAGGAAACACCTGGCTTTTTTGCCCTCAAGCAGTTTAACACAGCACTTGCCCATGCCCATTAGAATGGCACTCGCGGTAAACAGTCGCAAAGCGGTGGACATAGACACCGCGATGGCCGCAACTCTACCACCTCCTGCATTATTCCTTACTAAGATTGATGCCGATTGTAGACCTTCATCCACATGCCTAATGTCATCAACCACTCTTTCTTCATCCAGCTTGTCTGCAATATTGACCACCAATATTCTGCTTGACCTTGCTGGTCTAGAGACTCTGGCTTGATCACCAACAGTCGTTCTTAGTCGCTCTGCTAGCAAGTCCACTCCAGCTTTTTCGTTCATTTCGAGCAGAATTGCTCATGATTTTGTGCGGTGCGTACGATTAACCTCCACTCCGATCTCCTGTAGGTTGACGTCGGACATAACTTTCTTCATCACCTCAACATTGGATGTACCATCCTTGAAGATTGCCTTAGTCCACCTGCGGACCAGAAGCTGGGCGGTCTTCTTGTTGCTAGTTGTCGCTAGTTTCTGTGGCCGTAGGCTTATGTTACGTCTTGAATTCTTGCCCCTGACGGACTTCCAGCCTGCCTCCTCATTTGACTCAGGAATAGATTCCTTAGCTTGTTGATGGTACTGCTGCAGCAGTCTCTGTTGCTGTTGCTGCTGTTGTTGTTTGTGCTGATAATGACTGTTTTTCTTCTGCATTTGAGGTTTTTGTTGCTGCTTTTTTTCTTTACCCTGCTTTGGTTCTAATAGTAAATGTCGCAGGTTTGCTAATATTTCCCTCTGTTGTTGCAGCGATTCTATTTGCATGGAAAATTTGCAAGTATCTTCACTTTGTTTCGCTATGAGTTCCCTTAGATTTTTTATTTCTTCAATGAGTTCTTCTTTAGAATTCTCAGAAGATGTGGCACGAGGCTCTGGGGCTGGAGATGTCTTCTTTTTTTGTTTCACGAGTACGAACTGATTTAATACCATCTTAGTGTTTTCCATGCATTCTTTTAGTTCTTGATGAACATTCTTATTGTTATTAGCAAAGAGCTAATAATTTTAATAATAACTTGTTTTCGTTCATGTCATATGGTCTGGGTGGCTTGGCGCCACTGACGATGCCAACCTCGCGCCGTCTGTCCGTATTCTGCTCCAGTGCACTGATCTGACTGGACACCGGGGGTCGATCGATCCCCCGATAATGAGCTTGTCCGCGGCCGTTTATTCTATCAATCCCGAGAGTATGGCTTATTTCGCGGTTACCCTGCATATCTGCAGAGCGTACCCCTATCCGTACAAATGATAAATTAATGTGGTCACTAACGCAGATGATACTGCAATACTTTGCACCAGTAACGACTTTAAAGAAATATTCATCCTACTATACAAACCCACATAAATGAAATCATCATCTAATCATCCAAATGGTGTATCAAAATAAATCGAAATAAATTTGTACTTATTTTGTTCCATTTACTTCAGAAACTTGATAAAATAAATAATAGTAATTTAAGTAACCACAATAAGATAAAAAAAATTTAATTCCACATTACATTTATTAATAACAATTATAAAATCTATACTCAAACTAAAATCATTGTATTTAAATCTATCCCAAGGCCTATCAGGGAATGAGATATACGACTCGAATCTCGGGCTATATACACAACTAACCGAAATTTGTACTGCTCAAGAATCCTAGTCAATCATTCTCTGTGAGATAAATCTTGAACCGTGGTCTGTATCGAACTCTACACTCCACAAATACTGCAATGCTTAAAAAATAAATCAACCAACCAATAATTAGGTATTAGCAAACCAAACACAACAATGATTTTCATTTGGAAAAATAAAGTTGTATCACCATGCGCCTTAGAACAGTTGAGTGAAATATTATAATAAACCATAATTTTAATAAATATATTATTAAATGAAAAATTTAATTGAGTATGATCGGTGAATTACCATGTATAAATACAAATATATAATTACTTACTTAATCATACCTATATCATAGACGTATTATAATTATTTTGTATTATTTATGTGTCGTAATAAATACCTAGTGTTATTTAAAGATAGCTGATATCAATAAATAATTTTACTTTGATATGTCAGCAGAAGCTTTACAATATTCTTAGTAAATTTTTTTTTTTTTTTGGTCATGGTGGAGATCAAAAAAATATTTTTGTCTAAGGTATTGTATTCAATTATTTGTCAGATTAAATTAATACTTCATAATACTGCATTACTAAAATACTACCTATAACTTTTATAAATCAATCTTTGAAATTAAGCACAGTATTACATAAAATATTATTAGATTATGAGTTACATAAACATAATAAATTGAGAGTTGTGGCTTGTAAAGTTGTAACTACAACAAGATTTACGTATAAAATGTTTATTTCTGAAATTAGAGGTATTTCAGGCCAGTAATATAGCAACGCTCCTTAAAACACTAAGCTAAAATATTAGCGATCGTGTAATAAATAATTATTACAAATTACTTTGTGGTGTTACAGTTGTAATTATTAAATTTGTTTGATTAATATTTGAGTATTTGACTATGGAAATATTATTATTGTCCCTTCTTATATAAATACTTCGTAGGTATAATTTGTTATTGTAATGAACATTAATCATTTATCAAGCAGTTTCTATTGCAACTTTGAAAATAATAATAAATATAGTTATTCTCATATATACGGTAATTTAGATGGTACTTATTTAACAATTATTTTTAATGCATTAATATTTAATACTCGTATAAACAGAATGCACTATATTATAATGTTTCCTTTTATAGTGTATTACGTTATTTATATTTCTAAAGTGTTATTAATATTTTATTACCAAGTACATATTGATATTTGTACAAAGAATAATGTAATATAATTAATTAAACAATGTCTACATTTATGTTCTTGTATAAGGTTACGCGTACATCAAACATTTATTAAATATTATATTGCAATAGAGACTCATAAACAAAAAATAAACATTGTTCAAAACATTCATTTTTTAGTTTTTTAATACTCGTATACAAAAACCAACATATTTACAATTTTAATAACTTATATTCTAGCTTATGTAAACATGGTATAGTATTAACTACCTATGTTTGTTTAATATTATGGATTTCATAACATATTACATTTTTAACTTTAATTTATACATTTTCCATCTGCGATTATGTAATTGTTTAGCCAATATAAGACAAAGAAAAAATATATGGTTACCTAAACAATTATACAATATCGTTAAATTCAAATTTAACAACATCCATTACAATGACCTCCTCGTAACCTTTTGTATTTAACCTATATATATATATATAAATATTCTAAGACTACGTATATTATATTATCTTCTTTCGATCATTTAACTCTAATACCGAAGGTACAAGGCGGACGATCGACAGTCTAGAGAGACTGTGAGTAAAATAAACTATAATAATATGCACAATCTCTCGGAAATTATTTCAGGATTTCGGTCGAATGGTTACGTGGTAGCCGTGGTTGGTAATTATTTTAAATAATCGTATTGTACATTAATTTTAACGAATTCGACGACATTTATACGACCTAGTGGGCGTGATACTTATACATATTATTATGCTCGACGGTATGCGAAGCTTTCGTCGAACCCTTAGATAGGATCCGATTGTGTGCGTTCTGCAAATTTAATGACTATACCGCAGTTGCTGAAAATAATGCATCATTACCGATACAATACGGTGCACAGCCGAGCATATTATAATATTCGAACCGAAATGTCAAATCAAAACCAAACGTTTCTACAACAGTTATCACGACTAAATAATTCATCGCCGTTACGTATATTATAGGTATTTATAGTTTCTCGCGTGTTATTATGATAACGACGAATATGGCTGGACGTGAATTCGCGTGATAGGTGTAAAATATTATAATAATAATATTACAATATTATATATTATCACGTGCGTCATATATTCATATAATAATATTATTATCATCGTTACGTTTTCGGGGCCAACTTATTGACTTATTTTTAAATGTTTGGAAGAAGATGGAATTTTAACTTACTTTTGTAAAAGAAAACTAGCAGTGATGGAGGAAAACTACATCTCATTTTTGAAAGAAAATGGATCCACCCTAATCTAATGAATGTTTATAGACTTTGTAGACAAATTAAGTAATAAAGAAGTGTGTGTCAAGGGTGAAGCTTGTAAACCCTATGTTAAAATGTAATTCTATAATTATATAGGACACAGCGTAAGCTTTAATTGATCCAGTCCACGGGTAAATAATTGATTGATAAGTGCAAATTTACACTTCATCGTGATTAGATGAACCACGATTTCCGAAAAAAACAATTTGTTACCATGGTTTATTACAGATACTACAGCTAGATTTAATTATCCAACTCGAGGCATATTTTGTTGAATAAGCTATACCAATTGTCATTCAGTTCATTAATACAAACATTTGAATCATTAATTGATCAAATTAAAAATTTAACAAAAAAAAAAAGTTGTATATTATAGGTATTTATAGTTTCTCGCGTGTTATTATGATAACGACGAATATGGCTGGACGTGAATTCGCGTGATAGGTGTAAAATATTATAATAATAATATTACAATATTATATATTATCACGTGTGTCATATATATTCATATAATAATATTATTATCATCGTTACGTTTTCGGGGCGAACTTATTGACGAGAGCGAGACGTTATCGGCGGTGGCAAACTATTGACAACCGTAACAAAATATTACAATAATATATTATAACATAACAACGTTGACGGGCGCCTATACGCGTCGTCATTATTCGCATACGCGCGGTTAGGTTATCGCGTACACTGTTCGTTGTCACCGTCCACGCGTAATTCAGCCATCATGAAGAACCTTACTCGAGCTGTCTGCGTAGCCATCGCGCTGCTAACAACATCCGCGGCCGTCGGCCGTCTACTCCCGGCCACCGGTCTCTCACCAGTGGCGTACCACCACGACGCGCTGAAAGTGATCGATGTGTGCCGGATGACCGCCGTCGACTTGGCTCAGCAGCCGTTCGCGCTGTCCGTGGTCGCGTTGGGGGAGATGCCCGCCGGGTTCCTAAAGTCGGTGCACAAACTGATTGGCATGGCTGTACTCATGCACGCGCCAGCCACGAATCTCAGCCCGGACGTGGCGCGCGCCGACGAAGGTGTCCGAGCGGTATTGGTGATCGTCGACGGCGGTGACCTCTCCGATCCAGTGGACGCCGTGCTCGGGCTAATCGTCAACAACACGGTGCGGGTAGCGTTGAACCAACTGTCGCACTACGTCATTTGGCTGACCCGGTCGGGCGTGGTCCACCTGTCGGCGATCGAGGCGGTGTTCCGGGTCGCCTGGCGACGGCGATCCGCTGGCAATGTGGTGGTCATAGCGTCCGCTGCCGCGTACACGTACAACCCGTTCCGGGACGCGGTCACCGAGTGGCCGATGGACGCGGCTGGACTGCGCGCAGTCGCCCGGCAGAGGATGACCGACCTGAACGGGCACCCGGTTCGCATATGCATGTTCCCCACCCGGCTCAAGGCGGTCAAGCAACCGGACGGCTCGTACAAGGGAATGGACGGCATCGTCGCGGCCACGCTAGCCAAGCACATGAACTTCACGCCCATCTACAGCGAGCCCAGCGACGGTGGCAAGTACGGCTGGGCCGAAGCCAACTCCGAGTCCACCGGCTCCGAATCCAATACCGCGGTTACCGCCGACAACAGTACCGACTCGAATTATACGTACACAGGCCTGCTGGGCGACTTGGTGCACAACAAAGTGGACATGGCGTTCAACGGCGTCTTCCTCGACGTAATCATTATTGCATATATCGTGCACTATACCTGCAGCATGCACTCAAGTTAATAGTACCTACGATTATACAACATTATCGCGGGTGACATATTATTTTTAAAGGCGACTTCACACTGCGCACAGTGATACGGTAAACCAGGATTTCTGTAAACAACTTTTTTTTTTTGTTAAATTTTTAATTTGATCAAACGATTCAAATGTTTGTATTAATGAACTGAATGACAATTGGTATAGCTTATTCAACAAAATATGCCTAGAGTTGGATAATTAAATCTAGCTGTAGTATCTGGAATAAACCATGGTAACAAATTGTTTTTTTCGGAAATCGTGGTTCATCTAATCACGATGAAGTGTAAATTTGCACTTATTAATCAATTATCTACCCGTGGACTGGATCAATTAAAGCTTACGCTGTGTCCTATATAATTATAGAATTACATTTTAACATAGGGTTTACAAGCTTCACCCTTGACACACACTTCTTTGTTACTTAATTTGTCTACAAAGTCTATAAACACTCATTAGATTAGGGTGGATCCATTTTCTTCTAAAAATGAGATGTAGTTTTCCTCCATCACTGCTAGTTTTCTTTTACAAAAGTAAGTTAAAATTCCATCTTCTTCCAAACATTTAAAAATAAAACTAGCTGATATTATTACACTAGTATTGTTCTATTGAAAACCCGATACCGTATTATAAGAAAGAGTTACTGTTAATAATATCGTAACGTCATCGTAACTTTATTTAAGTTAAATTATGATGTGCACCAATCTACATATTTTATTTTATTTAAAATAATTTATTGTTGATAATTCAAAAGTTTATTATTATTATTATTATCATTAGAATAATATGACTTAAGAATTAAATTATATTCTTTATTCATTGTTGGTGGAAAATTAAAAGTTGAGGGAAATAGTCTATATTTAAACTAATTTTTTATTATAAGGAAATGGCATCTCATAATTGAAAAAAAAATAAGTGGCTTTAACTTTATATACATTTTCTTTTTATACGGCATCAACAACGAGGTTATTAGCCGACGTTATAGTATTTTGAATTTACATTAATTTCTTATATACATAATTTAATTGCTACTTCTTACCTTTATTTACATATGTACCTACATTTTTACCTTAAGTTCTAATTATTTAAATCAGTTGACGCAGTTCTGCTGAGTTGACAAAATTAAAAAGTCTTTTGGCCGTCTCGGGAGTGGGTACTAACATCTCGTATAGTGTCTCGGGAAGTTTCAGTTCGATGTGCCTTTCAATGAATTGTCGACATTCTGTCAGTATATGCTTGACTGTAATTAATTATTCCTCGCGTTGGGCATGAATAAGGTGAATCTTCTTTGGCAATGAGGTATCCGTGAGTATTGTGGGTGTAGCCTATTCGTTGGTGGGTGAGAATTACCTCATCCCTTCTGACTTTATATCTTATACAACTCTTTTTGAAAAACTTTAATTTAAAACTATAACATGCATATTATACCTATTTTAGTTATAATAAGTATATAATTATTTCTTCATCAAACTTACAATTATAACAACAAGTCCAAATCAAATGTAGTATTATTAAATAATAAAGATTCTAAATTTTAAATCGTTGAAAATCATATTTCTAGATAAATACAATTTGATATAAATCTGAAGTCAGTACTAAAATTAATACGTATATTACGTATATTATTATTAGGTAATAGAATTTTAAGCATATTATATTAGATTGATTATAGGTTATAGGAGCATTGTATTGTCTCTGTCGTTAGTATGTCATACAAATTGCATACTATCATAATTAGTGCTTCAGAATAAAATTAATGTAGAAAATTCAAGAATAATACATTTTACATCAAGTTTAGGAATTTTCGAATCTACAAACTATTCTAAAGTTGTACGAGAATACCACTATTATATTCAGCGCTATTGTATGTAGGTAGATAGATAGGAAGGTACCACTTACATTTTCGAAAACTATTTAAGCATAAGTCTATAGAATAGCTAATGAAACGTTTAACTATAATACGTACTTAGTGAATTTTGATAAAGAGCGTGTTTCCAACTAATTGTAATCAAATGTTAAATTCATTTCATTCTGAAAATGTATTACTTTTAAAAGTAATAATACTCAAAACAAACGCGTATAATGATAACAATTATTATTTTATTATTCGCGTGAATAAAAGTATATATATATATATTATATATGCCTTTTAAATATTTTTTTTCAAGAACGCATCTTCATATCCGTTTGATTTATTTATTTTTTTTATTTTTATTTATTTATTCAAGGCATACGAATCTAACAACACGATCCAATATACGACACCGGTGATGTTCGATGAGCTGTGTTTCGTCGTGCCCAAAGCGCAACAAATGAGCCAATGGCGTGCTATATTTACGGCGTTCGACGTGCGGCTTTGGTACTGTTTAGCCGTCTCGTTTGTAGTGGCTCTGAGTGCGTGGACCCTAATACGACGCACCACGAACACACCGTATACCCTCACCGTTCTTTCCATAAACTTGTTCAGAGTTTTCTTAATGGTGCCCCTGAATCGTGTGCCGAACAACGTTTCCGAACGGCTAATGGTCGTCTCCACCGTTCTGTTCGGGTTCATCATGGCTACCAGTCTGCAAGCGGTCATGGTCAAGTATCTGAGCTATCCGAAATACGAGCGGGACGTGGCCACCGCGCAAGAACTATACGACACCGGCATGCCAGTGCTGTCGGCTTCCAACAATCTCATACTGCTGTTCGAGTCCGACGAAAGACCTCTGTACGTAAAGATGTCGGATCGATTTTCAATCGTCAACAACAAGTCCTTAGACATACTCGGCGAAGTGGCGAGTAAACGGGTATGGCATATCATTATTATTACCTATCAAAGCAAGTCCGCATCATAAAATTTATATAATTTTAGTTGATTTCAAATTCAATATAAAATGTAGAAATATTTTTTAAGATATACACCAAGATGATTGATCTTATGATTATATTATTTTCATTAAGTGAATCGCTAAAAAAAATTGAAATCATATAAGAATATAATAAAATGTTACAGGCTTCCTATAAATTCATTTTGAATAGTTGAGTTGGAATTATTCCAACAAAAACAAACGCATCAACCTAATACATTTTATGAAATAATAGGTAATATATTGATACAAGTTTATGTGCTTAATGAGATACAATTTTGAATATATTTATGTATCAAAGGTCAATAAGATGGCGTAGACTTTACTTGGATACCTACATCGCTTTTGAATAAAACCCATTAAATATTCTCATAGATTTTATATAAATGAATTTTTCAATAATGTGGCTTTTAAAATAATTCTGTATAATACCTATGTTATTGTATAGGTATTGAGTCAAATATATTCAAACGTTTTCGGTTGGAATATGTAAATTGTATATAATATAAAATAACAATAATAGATCCGGCCATAATGGGGGTTTGAGGGTAATTTATTATTTTTGTTTGGTGGCGATATGCAAATGAACCTTACAGTAAAACAAAACTACTAGGTCACATTATAATAAATTATTATTTATTGTTATGTGACGTATGACATTGTAACACGTGGGATGTGAAGCAGACGTATGCAATTATGTGTCACAGACAAATCGACGTGTATTATAATGTACGTAATTATTTGAAAATAAGATGTTATGAAATTTACGGTGTCTTATTTCTGAACGAATTTTATTCGATGTATTTTCACGGTTTACATGGCATATCGATGGTTTCAAGTATCTATAAAATATTGTCGTACGGAAATATTTTTTTGCAGCACGAGACCAACGTTAAAATTGATTTTATGACGTCGACCACAAAATTATAATTTCTTATAGTTATCTCTATGATATAATAATTAGGTATACCATTGCGTTTTCTTATTTTATAATAATTATGATATAGCATTACGATTGAATTTTTATTTTTATTTTTATTTATTTTTCATATCATATCATATTATCATCGTTTTGTGGCGATAATAGACATTTGCCGCAATCGGGAGGAAAAACGATCTGGTGGAAAAAATCGCCAGCTCGTACGTGAAAAACAACGAAGTTCTGTTGCACATAGTGGACGAATGTCCGAGGTCGTTCCACATCGTTTACTTGGTCCGCCGAGACGTGCCGTTCATACACGTCGTGGACCGCATAATCACCACGTTCGTGGAAAGCGGTATCGTCAACAGCTGGTTTATGCACGCGAAACCGTTCCGGCCGATATCCGATTACCATCACCGAAAGGACCCGCACAAAGTGTTCACCTTCAAGAACGTGGTGATAGCGTTCATGTGCCTCACGATAGGGCTGATCGCGAGCGGGATCGCTTTCGTGGTGGAACTCGTCTACTTCTACAAGATTGCCAGTCCGGACGTCCGCCGCCCTAACCCGAAGAGCATAATATTTTTTACGCGGCCGCAGCAGCCAAACGATTTTCAATAGGACGCCAGTGCCCAATAATAATATTATTATAATATGATTATAATAACCACATTTTTAGTATATTATTGAATACTATTAACATGCATATTATATGATATTACTATAATACTTTAACGTCGAGTCGTGGATAATGATAATATATTACTGTAGCGTTAGCCGTTAATTATTGTAGCATTCACCGTCAGATACTGTTAACAGCCCGAGTGGATTTTGTGAACAATGGTTGATGCCGTACTTGACTAATACATTTTAGTTGTTAGGTACGTAACTCTGCACATTATATAATATTACTAATAATATTATCCAAGGTCAAAGATTCTAAAATCATCTTGATATATTACATAATATACCTAGTAAAAAAGTTATATGAATTCACTGACAAAAAACTAAACCAAAGTACCCATGCATTTGACTTATTTTGTTTAACTAAGTATAATTAATGGGTAATTTGGTCTAGAATATAACATTAAATCACAATGTCACGTTTATTCAATTTTTTTATTTCAAGTTAAAAATTTGTTTGCCAAAATGTCGCCGCAGGCTATGTAGTTTTTCAATTATGAAAATAATTATCTAAACATTCTAAACGTAGGTATATTGATTATATTTATTTTATTTGGATTTTATTGTATTTTACACGTTTCTGCTATTCTTATATAATATTATATAACAATTAAAACTTATAAGTAATAACCGCTTTGGTAACCTTCTACGGCTAAACACATAAATCTAAAAAAAACTTACTCATAAGATAGGCATCGATGATACTAAATGGCAATTACTTAAACAACAATGAATTATAATATATAGTCATTTTCAGTTAAATAAAAATACAAAGTGCAATAAATACACTTATAGTTATACTTCGTTAAGTTGTATTCAATTATCTGCAACAAACCAGTTTCTTATTAATTATTATTGTGGATTTTTTGTTATTTTATGTTATTTTCTGGATAAACCACTGCGACTTAATAACTATTTATATCATAGATTGCAATGTAGTAATTGATTATTAATTATTAATTGCACATCTGCACACTACCTAGCTGTACTTAATAAATAAATAAATTGTATACCACAGGTGTTATATGCAACTATTAATAACTATAAACAATATTTAGATAACAACTGGTCACTGCAGCTGAGCTTACTTAAACCTATTTTTATTAATCTAGCTTGAAAAACTAAAATATGTAAAAAGTAAGAACTATTAAGTATAGGTGCATAATATTATTTTAATTTCAATTGAAAAAGTAATTATTAAAATGTAAATATCCGTATATTATACATATATATATGTAATGATAATGTCCTCTAGTTGTCGAAGCAGAAATTTATAATTTCAAGACAAATAAAAAAAGTAATATATAATATGTATATACCTATAATTTCGATTATCGATTAATGAAATAAAATAAATCGTATAAATGTATGACTTTATATTTATCTAATTTTCAATATTAGGTATTATTCATCAATCAATAATCATCATTATTGTTTTAGACGATGGAATATTTTAAGTCTGGTGAGAATTTTTAAAATAACAATTTCCTGTAGGCCTATATAGCTTATAAAAAATAAAAACAATTTTTTCAGTCATTGTGATTGGTGTTTTTTTTTTTGGTTTATAGTTTCATTTATAAAACAAATCTGTAAACACCTGAACACAATTTATATTCTTTTAGAAGGTATGATAAAGAAATTATGTTTTTTTGAAAAAAATAAATATTATATTTTCTTTTACTTCGCATAAAATGTTTTACTTTACTTATTGATCAAAACTTTTAGATTATAAAAAAAACATGCAAAGCTTCTTTTTATGAGCCTACGTGTTTTCAATATCACTTAAAATAAAGTTTAAAAGAAAGTGTTCACTTTGTGCAATCTGACCCCTACAGTTAGGCCTATTTAAAACACGGGTACCGCACATGATATTGCCACCAATTTATCTCCTAAAACAGTTCTGAATACCTAACGAATATTATATAATATTATGTACTTGCTTATAATCCCTCTCTGTAACTATGGTTACTAGTTAACTTTATCAACTAGCCGGCAAAGCATTTAACTTTGTCACAATATTATATACAACTTTTCAAAACTAATTGCGTACAAGTCATTAGGCACATTGAAAACAGCGATCCTGTTTTATTCCATTAATTTATGTTGGCTAAACTAAAACATAATTATTAATTAGACCATAATTTGTTATAAAATTAAACACCCTTTTAAATTATTTTATTATTATTATTATTATTATTATTAAAGAAATAACCCTCGACAACTTGGCCATTGAGATTATATTATTTTTATAGTCCTAGTTTTATATTATCGCGGACAATTAAAAATTCAAAAAAAACGATCACACAAAATAATTCTAAGCCTGATATGTTTAACGCGTGTCAAAAGTACTATACATACTAACGTATATAATATTATATAGTGCGATTGCTTATAATTTATTTAATTTATTTGATTTTGATGAACCCAAGTATCCAACGATAGAGCCATTTCGGTAATTTCATTAAAATTTATAAAGTGTATATGTTATATATGGTGCACCTATATACGTACAGAGCTTACGTATGAATTTCGATTTTACATATCGAACCCTCATCTGCAAGGGTGTTGGTAAATTGATAAATACGCAGAAACCAAATAAGATTCGTAATTTATTTTTTATTAATTTAAAATTATTATATCTACTATAAGTACTTTGAATTTCGTGAAGTAGGTACCCAACTGTACGCTTATCATAACTCGTGTATTGTGACAACCATCGTGTTATTTAATTTGAATTTTTTATCTTCACTAATGATTAACGACCGTTAAAACATAGCATAAATAAGGTTAAAATTAATAACTTTGAATTAGTAGTATAATTTTTCTTATTCTAATATACATATACTAACTGTATAATACCAAGCTCGGTAAATGATTTCAAACCCTAATTTGTTATTTAAAATTAATGTTTAAAATCCCTGCAGGCTTAAAAATTGATTAATAAATTAAAATTTCGAGTAAGAGAAAAATTAAAAATTAAAATCCAGAACGTAGATTTCACAATATAGGTATTGAACAGTTACAAAATGATAAATATTCATGAAATAACCACTCACCAGTGGTACATATATAAAATATAAATAGTATATAATTGGTAACTAATAATTTTTTAAATGGGTCATTTATTCAGTTAAACTGAAAAAAAATGTTTGATATTTTTATATTATTGTTTTTTTTTTTAAGTCCAAATACACAGTATAGATTGGCGCATATAAATATATATTTTAATCAAATGCAACCAAACGTGCAAACATATTACTGCTTAGTATATTACTTTTAAATTGAAATAATTTTGGTAGGTACCTATTGTTAATTGTTATATTAACACATGAACAGTAAACCTACACAGCACACACAAATTATAATAATGCCATGTACGTCATTGTGCAACGAGTAGTTGATTAAAAATACCGTCAGAATATCGAAATTAATTTTGCGCCACGTCTTGGACTGTTATGTGTCTCGTAACTGTTGGCAATATGGCGGTAGAGGGGAGGGTAGTCGTTGTTGGTGGTGGTCTGATAGAGAGTTTGTCGTTGGGGGGGGGGGGGCGAATCCAGTGCTCGAATTGATGTTTCGGTGAATCGTTTTTCAAAAATCCGTTTCATCTCGCCAAGGAAGCGACGGCAACAACTCGGCCGGCGAAACATGTGCACTGGAACCTATATATGAAAAACGTGTGGTGGAAGTGTACACTCACGTGCCACAGCGGTCCACGTACGATTTTTGTGTCATATGAGACTACACGCAGTTTTAATAAATACAAATATAATATATATACATATATACACAAACTTTCGTCGGCAGAGACTGCCATTAATCAACACCGCAGCCACCGCCGTTATACGTATAGAGATTACAACACTATAGTGTATACTTGCGATGACGTTTCTCTCTTAATAACGAATTCGGTTCCAACGTTAAGTAATTACTATTATATTAAACCTACACTCGGGTGTGCATGTGCACATGTGTGTGTTCGGGATGGGGGGGGGGAGGTGTAGATTGATGGGTGGTTGTGTCTTGTGTGCTGCAGTATATGCGAACCGTGACTGTTTGCTTTTGAAATGTTGCACAATGCGTTGACGTCGTCGCCGTTGTTGTCGTCGTGTGTTGTCTGCTTCTAGGCCTAGAAGATAATGGTGTACGGCGAAGAGGCTACACTTATGGCGATATATTGTGTGAGGGAGAGAAAGACAACTTATGTCCGGCGAAAAGAACCGACATTATGGCCACCACGGCACCACGCTCATAATATAATAATATTACTCTATGGTCTTTCATTGCGTATATTATTAATAGTAATTTTATGTTTAAAACTGGTGTTATTGAACACGTACACGCGAGATGCGATTGCAGTTGTTGCCATGCGGGCTAATCAAAATCCGTCGGCGAGGAGATCGATCGGCCGGATGGTCGACGGACGTGCTGTGCGGACGGAATTGGTGGTCATTTGTAAGCTCGTTTCATTTTTACTTTTTTATTTTTTTTTCACATTTTAATTGATTCATTTGCCGCAGTATCATTGTATCAATAATGATTATTATTAAGCTGGACGCAGATAGCCAATCGAATAACGGCGGTGCTGTTATTGTGACGTGTGATGCGTGGTGATTAAATCGCCGTTTAATTGAAATAGTATAAAAGTTAAATTTTTTTTTTAATTATCGATGTTTTAAAACGCGTTTTGTTTATTATTGTGATACACTATGGTATACTATATTATTTTATACTAAAAACAGGTATGCAGTGTGAGTGCTGAATAGTTTGGCCGATCGTTAACAATAAACATATATGTAATTTATATAATATACCTAGTCGTTCATTACTGATTACGGTAGCCTATTTCGTATTTCAAAATAATTTAATATACCTAAGTGAATAATACAATATATAACATATGATACGGATGTGTAAACTACGCGCAGTAGAAACAATCATAATATATTTCCGTAGCAAGCTTGTCACCACGATAAAATAATTATAATAATAATAATTGTCACTGCAACGCTTCGCATTATATACACGCATGGCTTTGTGGCCATGGAAACAGTACGTCTATCCTAGCTGGTTAATAATAGCGTTGTTCTCGCCTCCAAGCCGGAAACAAAATCAAAACAATCTTCCCGTTACTGTAGCTTATTCAATAACGGATTATGTTGCAACATTATATTATTTAGAACCGTGCAAGCTCTTTTGACTACCCATAAGCGTTTGAAAATCGCATATACGAATATACTTACGATTATGTTTGTTATTGCTATTGTTTAATGATTTGAGGGAGACGATTACCGTAACACTATTACGCAACGATCTTTATCGCTTCTTTTGTAGGTACCGAAACTACTGAACGGTTAATAACATGTACCTATTGAAAAAAACATCAAAAACGTATTCAGAATTTATAACATAATGTATAACACCATCTCCTAGTTATAGTTAATAAACGTAAATTCATACCTATAGTGATTGTATACATTTTTATCATCAAATGGACAAAAATAAACTCAATACGAACAGTCAATTGGTGCATTTAGGGTAGCCAGATAAGTTTTTTAAAAAATATTCAAATAAGTATAATAACTTATTTCTTAAATTGTATACCTTTTTATTACCTGCATATTTTTTACAAAAAATTATAGAAAATATAACCAATTAAATGTATACAACTGCCATACAGGCAATTATATAATATAATGTAATATACAAGATTATTTTTAAGTGCCTCAAGCCATTATTCTTATGCTTAAATTATGCAAGTATTTAATTTATAATTTTTTCAATTGTAAGTACCTTCTTTTAAGTCTATTGACAGTTTAATGCGTATAAATGCGTTTAACGGAACTTAAAGGCTTATAACGGTCACGCAACTACTTTATCGAGGTTTTTATGTGCAGGATTTCACAACCATACAGCATTATTTGCAACTAAAATAAATTCTAAATAAGGGCCAAAGAAGCATCCTAGCTAGTAACTAGTCCGAATCTTTAAATACTATTACATATAAATCTAGGAAAAAACGTTACATAACAATAAACAGCAATGATAAAAATGTAGACAATTTTTTAGATATAATACCGTGTTCTGCAGACCTGCAGTGTATCAGGTATTGTTGCAATAATAGATGTCTTGAATTTGAATTCAATAATATTACATTATTATAATCATGTATGTAAAACGATTCTCCCGAAGACAGTCTGTCACCCTATTTTATACTACCTAACTATATATAATATGATAAATTTATATTGACATTAAAGTTATTTAATTTTTATATGGGGGCCGGTTCGAATCTCGGTCACGGGCGGCATCGCTCTTCGGGAATTTCGCGGTGTCTAGAGAGAGGTCGCCGCAACCCAACCGGCCATTGCAGAAACCTACGGGTGCCCCTTCAAAATTCTGCCAAAAACCCACATGTTAAAACCTACAGTATCTTTCCCTACAGTTCCGCAGGCTAATGACCTCAATTGTCGAAGCCTTAACCCTAAAAACAATTTGTTTTTTCTAGAATGGTAATAGAATAAGTTGAATTCATTATTACCGAAAACATTGAATTTAAAAAGGTCATTATATCCATATTATAATCAAAATAATTATAATGTTTGAACTTTAAACATTGAAGTACCATGATTTATATATATTTAAATTACAACCATACTACTAAAACCTATACTATTTGTTAAAATATTTAAAATAATATCATCTACATTTTATCTGAAAATATCGATATAAAAATACTATGTTAATATTATTTTATTTTTATTTTTTTGGTTTCACTAACCATTTCTTGTGTGGAATCTTGTATTAAATTTTTAAGTGTTTTGACTGAGTAAAAATTATTTATTGACAATAATTAAAATAATGTAAAATGTTTAAACTTAACTCAAAAAACGTCAAGATGTTTTGAAAACATTCCCGTGTACATAAAATAAACATTCGTTGAACATTTCAAGTGTCTGCGGTTATTCGTTTTTGAGTTTCACCAAAAAAACAATTTAGATTTCATCTGATCTTGTAAAAAATTACTGTTTTTCCTTAACTTTTTTTTTCCCGATCATTGAGAAACGTACTGGAGATTTTTAATTTTGACTTCTCAAAAGTACCAACTTAATCAAAATTTCTATCAGAAACAACTCTCAAAGATTAAAATTTAAGTATTTTATTTTTACTATACTTATCATGTAGGTACAGACATTAAAAAGTATAAAGACAAACGTGATTATAAAACCAATACATTCATCAGTCTTAGTAGTCTTACATACCATTGGATTGTATTTAAATGGCATAGGTTTTAATTACACGAAACATATTAAGCGACAATGTGAAATTCTTATCTACATTTTGTCTTTAGTGGTAGAAAAAATTATGATACCACCAAATAGACATGCATGCAGTAAATGCTGCAGTAACAATCTATTAGGTATTACCGTAAAAGTATCACTGTATAATTTTAAGGGTTAAGGAATTATATGAGTTTAAATAATAATTTATCACGATAATAATAATTTAAAACAGTTTTGTGATTAAGAAACTTATTTCATAATACTAAGCGCACAGGATAAATTTTTTTTGCATATTTTGATACATTTTCATTTGTAATATTATGTTATAAATATTGCGCTAACATTTTTAAATGGCGATATTTAATATTTACTTGAATTAAAAAAAAATACAATTTAGAATCAACATCTACAGGTACTATATTTGTGCAGTATATAAAAGTACAAACTATATACTATACATACAATGTAAACGTCTTATCTATTTTTTGTTACCCATGTAATAATCAATAACGTCAATTCAACCCAGTGGTTCCCAACTGGTGGTCCGTGGACTCATCTTAAGTGGTCCGCGAATAAAACAATTTTAATTTAAATAATGAGCGAAATTATACTTGATATTTTTTATTATTAACGGCTTAGCGCCTAACAGCCAGATAACACACTATCGCGACCGATGACAATTTTTGTACGGATATAAATAACATTCGGTCATGCGGGTATAGCTGAATTGTGATAAATATTTATCTGCGTTTTTCCACTATTGACTATACTGCTATATTACGGTAACTATTACTAGTTATGTCTCATAATCTGATATCATTGAATAATACATAAGTTAATTAATATAAGTTCGTAAAATGTAAAATTTAAATTTGTATCAGCTTTTTTTTATTAAATAAAATTTTTAAATAAATACCTAAGTTAAAATATTTTTCCACGACATAAATTGTATTTCTGATTTTATTTTGTACCTAGAAATAATAAACTATATATAAAACTATAAAAAAATAAGTTGATATAAAGAGGGGGAGGGGTTGAAATCAGGGAGTGGTCCGTGACGGTGAAAAATGTATAAAAGTGGTCCGTGCCTATTGTTGAGTTGGGAACCACTGATTTAACCCGTATTTTTTTCAATACATACCAATATTTCATGTAGTCATACAGACATACCAGTGTAATAGTAGTATGTAGGTACACAAAGACTTCATATTTTGTATTTGATACCCGTATGTATAGGATGCTTTAATCTGTAGGTGTTAGCGTGTATCTATTTTTTCATATTTATTATATAATCAATTTTTATCCAATATCCATTAATTATTTTCCATTATAATTTTTTGTTATTTAAAAGTTCATCTAAATATTTTGTTTCTTTTTTTTTAAATATATATTAATCGTTTTTGTATATTATTTTTTAGGTTTTTTAATGCTTGACGTGCCTACTCATAGTAATTATATAACTATAGAAATTCCAAATATTAAGTATATTATGGCAAAGTGTGTAGAGTTGGACAATTATTCTCATACATCAATAATCTTATCAGAAGAAACGTTTACACCTGCAGCTTCTGTAAGTCTACAATACTAGATTTTAGAACACAGTGTGATACTGTGATACATAGAATTATATGAAATGAAAAACCACTGAACTGTGAGCGTTACATGATTGTATACAAAACGTTATATTTATATAAAATAACTATTATAACACTACTCAACTACTCAATGATGTAGGGATCCAGAATTCCTCTCCCTCTAATTACTTTTAAATTAAATTTTTTAACAATAAAAATTAATTTTATATGTTTCATGTAATTATAAAATGATTAAAATAAATGTAATAAAGATAAATAAACAGTTATTTTTAAAATGTCTATCGGCAAAAGTAAAACAATATCTCTAAACGTAGAAAGTAGAAATAATTAAAAATAAATAAATTCAATGTTCAATAAGAATAATATGTAGAAACACTAGAAACTATTAATTTCTAGTGATAAGCTCAGATAATAAGAGTTGAATAATAATAATATTTTGTAATATTAAAAACAGTCTCTACCTATTTGTCCTAATTTGAAGATGGCACTTGATGCCTCTGTCCACTTACAACTTTATTACCTGTGTTTATAGTATGTAATAATTAGCTAAATATTATAAAAAGAATATACATCAATAACATATATGATTCGCATAATTTAAGCAGTTATCAGTATTACAAATTATAATCTACAATTTAAAAGAATGATATTAATATCCATTTAATTGAAATGGTATTTTGTTTTAGTTTTTATTACCATCCAAACTTTAAGGTATATTTTAATCCAAGCACAAAATAATTGAAAAAATAAGGATAATATATATATACTCTTTAATTTATACATTTATGTAGTTTTTAATTTATTCAAAATAACGATTTTCCTAAACTTGTTTCAAAGTTATTAACGCAGTTGTCGCAAAAAGGAAAATATGAACTCATAAAACATAGTGGTGGCAGACATTACAACTTTTGTGTGTGCGAAAAACATTAAATATCATATGTAGTCTAAAAGAGGCACCCCACATTAAAACAAAAAATAAAATAAATGAAAAACAGTCCGCTTTTTGTGTAGAGTTATTAAAGTGCTATTACAACGCATATATTACTTATAACTATTTATGGTATAATTCGCAGTAAATTTCGATACTAAATTATCACTTTGTCTTACCTATTCATCAAATATTATCACCTCTCAATAAATGTGACTTGTTTTAAAACTTATCACATTACAGTCAATACCGTTCAGTTGATTTTATAAAACATGTATGTTATTAATATTTTCTGACAAAACATTAATAGAGCAAATAATAATTGATAACATGTAACAACAAAAAAGATCACCTTTCACGGCAGGCGATGCCCGTTCCACAAAAAGCGTACCTTTCCCTTTTCTACCAATAACCGTTTCGTCCGTTTCCACCAAAAGTGTATCTTTCCCTTTTCCACCAATATCCGTTTCCACCAAATAAAATTATTTACCACGTTTTTACAAAAGCAATTATTGTATACTACTATATTCTATACGATTGAAAAAAATATATCAACCAATTATATAATATATAAGTAGATACAATATATACATAACTAAAATATACTAATATATCATTTTTTTCAATCCAGCATTAGTATTTTAAATAAACTTATTACTGTATTAAAGATTTTAATATAAGCGTATACTATAGTATACAAATTATTTTGGTAAATTAACCGTGGTTTAATTATAGGTAGATTTCATTTAGTGGTAACGGATATTGGTGGAAAAGTGAAAAATACATCTTTGGTGGAAACGGGTATTGGTGGAAAAAGGAAAGGTCTACTTTTGGTGGAAACGTGTTGCGCTCTTCACGGCTGGTCATAATTTTTAGAGCCATTAGTTAGAATTAGATAGAACTACCTAGCTCTTTCATGATGTTTTATTTTGACAGTCAAAAGTACATTTAATGCTGTGGTTTTTAAGTAAGGCAATTGCTACCCACTCTCCTCCCTGAGAATTGTTTAATTTCTTTAAATATGGAAATATTGTTATAGTCTACAAATCGCAAAAGCCCCAAAAACAGATTTTTATAAGTTTTTAAAAATATCTAATACCTACATTAATTACCCATGTCTTATGATTAGTCTTCTGATTGTTTAACTATTATATACCGTGTGTCCCAAAAAACAGGGGCCACTTTACCACTCATTACCATGAAAATATTTTTCAATTCTGTTTGCGGGACATTAAACTAGACTAATGGATCATAAATTTCTATGACTTAAAATTTTTTTAACTCATGTATCTTGCGCATGCGCAATAAAACTTACATTTTTTTTTAATGGCAACCTGTAATTTGAATATCATATTCGGGTTTATCGATTTTTTTCAAACCATTTTGATGTATCAACTTGTGTCCTAAACCCAAAATTGACTAAACTAGAGCTATGGAGAATTTAAAAAATTAAAAAATTAAATTTATAATAACTTCCACATTATTTTTAATAGGTATAGGTAGGTAAATAACAAAAATAGAAATACCAATGCTCATTATTATTTTAATAGATACTTAATTATAGGTAATTCTGATGGAAACAAAAATACACTTCTTCTTCTTTTTTGGTCTCGGCCAATTAAGACCATAATATGCAATTTCATAATGTGTAATAATAAAATAAGATAATAATTCATAAATAGTAAATAGTTAATTAATTTAATAATAATAATTTTGATTGTTTGTTGCATGGTGTTTAAAAAAAAAAAAGTACGTACTACAGTTAGAAAAAAAAAATTAAATTAATTTAATTTTTTAAATTCTCCATAGCTATCTAGTTTAGTCAATGTTGGGTTTAAGACACAAGTTGATACATCAAAATGGCTTGAAAAAAATCGATAAACCCGAATATGATATTCAAATTACAGGTTGCCATTAAAAAAAATGTAAGTTTTATTGCGCATGCGCAAGATACATGAGTTAAAAAAATTGTAAGTCTTAGAAATTTATGATCCATTAGTCTAGTTTAATGTCCCGCAAACAGAATTGAAAAATATTTTCATGGTAATGAGTGGTAAAGTGGCCCCTGTTTTTTGGAACACACGGTATATATACATTATTTAACTAAAATCGGCTTTTTAATTTTAGGTTCTGTTTTAAAAAAATCTGATACCTATATAATTATGACCCATGAATGAATGAAATACATTGTTTTGAAATTTAATCTTAACTCTTGAAAATTGAATACAAACTCATTAATTGTAGTGATAGTATATTATAAGCGAATAGCGATAAATTGCTATATAAAGTATAATGTCGTTAAACACGTTTCATATAATTTGATGAATACTAAAAATCTATGACTCTGGGCTTTAGCAAACATGATAATGGTTTGATATTACTTATAATAGACATTTAAAATCACATGAGGAGGGATGCCTATAAAACATCTATTGATCGGATCACCCAAAAACATTATATACCTTAATATATTATTATACGGAACAATATTTCAGAACGATTTATTTTTTTTTTATCCGTGAGACGCCGCGAAGACGGTTTATTTATCTTTTCATATTTTAATTATTATACTGAAATCCATCGCTGTTGAAAGATAATTGTTGATGTAATCACCTTCTTATGGTTTTAAGAAAACTGCGTTCTGTTTAAGTTAGGAAAATTCTTAATTAGCTAGATATATTTTAATTATTTATAATATAAAGACCGTCATACCTATAATCCGGTTAGATTTGTTGAAACGACTAATTGAGATGTAGTACAATATTGCAAAACTTGTTTCGTGTGCCTGAAAAACCAGGCCGTGGCCCACAATGAAGCAGTGGCTATGTGAATGACTAAATTAGTACAATCGTGTTGGTGGGGAGGTGAGGAGTTTTCCAAAAGCATTGGTCGATGGAAATGGAATACGTCTAGACGGTACAACCTGCACGGTTGTATTATTACAATGCAATTCGGGTACAACTTCACTACTATCCATGTACAGTACAAAGAATACGTTTCGATAGGTAACTCAACAGTTAATTATTAAGTATTAATTAAATAAGATAATAGATAATTATTTTAAATGTTATCTAGATAAAACTATAGAATAGATAATACTTAAAACATTTACCTACATAAAAGATAACCAAAAATGTATCTAGATTCTAGATAAAAACAAATAATTTGTTATAAATATTATGATAAAAATATAATTGTTAGAATACCGTATGGCAATCATTTTTTTAAAATCCGCTATAGGTACGAAATATTGTGTTACCAGTTTATCTACCTTTATAAATTAAGTGATTTAATTGTTATAAAGCATTTAATTAATTTTTTAATAGTAATTGTTGCTGTTTGATGTAACACAAATAATTCTGCCGGTCCCTTATAAGTTATAATAGTGTGTTTGTGTATATATGATTAGTGGTGGCTGGAGGGAATAAAGAAATGTGTTACATGCTAAAAAAAATGGAAGTGGCTATTTTCGCGTCCTATGCTGTGATTGATCCAAATATTGATAATGTCTTATTATTTTTATCATCTGATTTTTACCGCCTTAATTTAAATTTCAGATCAATTATTATTTAATATTTATATACGATCATTTAATTATTTATATTTATTATGTTATTGTATATAATATGCATGTTCTGTTGACCTATTATTTTCTTGAAAATATAAATATATAAAAAAATTACGTCTTAAATTGGGTCATGTATAGTCTTAAATCGGATGTGCAATTTAAGATAAATAATTATTTATAAGATATACATCTTTAACCTGATATATTCCTCAATGGATAATCCCATCACAGATAAGAAAATACTCTCCTATAGTAGGTATAGACATATAGTCTGTTCTATTATATTTGAGAGAAGTGTTGTGTCAATCATATATAACCGGTATATTCCTCAGTGGATAATCCTACAGATAACACAATTATTCTCCTATTTTCAAGATAGTATAGACATATAGTCTGTTGACTGTTAATTTGGTTTGTGGATAAGGATGTGGCCAGTATTGCGGTATCTGGAAATGGATTTATAAGTGAAACATCAATTGAAAATAATCAAAATAATATACATTGTGCTGTTTTAGACAGTAACCTTGCGATTGATGATATAAAAGGTATTTTGACAGCGATGGCTGGGCTGCAATGCTCTCCGGCAAGTTGTGGAGATAAAACGGATAAATCCAACATGGATATGTAAATCTTGCAATGAGGATTCATCAAATAATTCAATTTGTTGCAATAGATGCATAGAGTAGTTTCATTTTAAGATGTCAATGTTAGGACAACATTAAAAAAAAATATATGGTTTTGCAGTATCTGTAAAGTAACTTATGATTGATAACTTTAATACATATAACTAATATTATGACTCTGTATTAAATTATACTTACATTATACTTTGTGATTTATAGAATTTTATACTTTTTGCTTTTAAATATTAATAATAATATAAGAACGACTGATTTACACTATTTGTAATATACTAATATAATACCATTGATTATAAATACCATGATAAAATAAATTTTATTTTATCATGATAAATACTATGTTAAAAAATATTATATTAAATTTGAATTTTTGGTATTTGGTAATGATAAGATATTATCAAAATTTGGATCAATCACAGCATAGGACGCGAAAATAGGTAAATACACGTCGGACGCGGAAATAGCCACTTCCAAAAAAAAATAAGGAACCAAAATATAAAAAAAACTGCAATTATAAAACTGTAGGTACCTAACGTTAAAGTATATTATTTTTATAATCTATTATAAAAATGCACTGCACGTGGATAATTATAACTTAGTATATTTTTTTCATTCTATGCAGATTTTTTTTTATAGCGGTCACTCTAAAATATCGTAATTACCTAATTTAAAAAAAAAGTTTATGTATATATTTGTATAGATCATATTCAGATAATATGATGTAGGTGTCTAGCTTTAATTGAATTTATAATTTTTATTTTTTCATCAAATTATACATTAAATAATATTTTGTGATATTATGTTGATTCTATTATATCAATCTTGCAGTATATCTACTTCATATTTTCTACTGAGTTTTTATTAGTAACATTATATCGATTTGATGGTATCTTTTTGCCTGTGTACTAATCAAAGACCGATGGAAGATTACTTTTAGTGTTACCTACCTACTTCTCCCTTAGACATCATAATTTATTGTACAAACAAGATTACAGCCAATGTTTCAATGTTTGCCCCTCAATGAAACACAAATGTGCTTTCAACATGATGCATTATAGGTACCTACATGTATTATGCTCATATAACAATTAATATTTCGTTATCAATTATAGGGTGATTTATAAATTTATAATTATAGTCAATATTCGTTCTATACATTATACACCCCCCCCCCCCCGGTGAAGCATTATTTTAGTCATCGAATATAACATTGATAAAATTATTTAATATTTTCACAAGGATAGACAGTCTATAAAGTTACATAATAGGTATTATGATTAAGTACCTATATAATTGAAGAGATGAATGCACAATTTCGGATAAATAAAATACAAGAATATTTTCGTGAAAAAACGAGAAAAACATTTGAATTTAATTTGAGTAGGTACAGTTGTAAGAGAAAAGAATTAATAATCTAAAATTCTCAACATTAAGCCAAAAATTTATCATAGACAGGCTCTTTGAAAGTGTATACCTAATATACCTATATATTATAAGAATCTCTTTATTTTCGTTCAGTTTCAACTGCAATAATGATATATATTCTTCTCATCAAATATAACAAAACTTAATATAAATATTAAATAAAATCAATCTACGTACAACTGTGAACACTCTATTTTTATTTAGATTTGATATACTTGATGAAATATAATATGATTATAATCCTTTTAATCGCAATTCCAATAAGGAACAATAGATTATAAAAAATGTTTATTCAAATACAATTCGTAAATCAAAACTGTTTATACGAGGCCAATATTTAATTGTATATACAGAGTATAGAAATTAAATCCATATAATATATGATGTTGTTTCACCTTTATGTATTTTATTTAGTACCTATAAAACATGCAGATTTCTCGAATGGGAAATGCAAAAATTATTACATTTTGATTACCCATCAAATTCCATAATATTATTTCCTGTAGATTGATGAGAATTTGTAGGTAGGAAATTTAAATTACAAATATAATATAAAATGAAAAATGACATAATATTTATAATTTATCCAACAACTGCAAATAGATATATGCTATACGAATCGATCGATCCATTTATAGCTAGATATATCTACAAACTCCTATTTGGCTGGATATATATTCTATAAAATGTAGCAAATGATAAATATGTTTTAAATTTGTGTAGTTCATGTAGAAAAACTATTCATTATAATTACATTCCAATGTCAATATTGCATTATTATATGAATATCTAGGTACGAACGTATTAAAATATAAACAGAATATTTACGTATACATTATACATATTAAATTATATAATAAATCTAATAATGTTTATTCAAAAGTATATTATTATTGCACTAACTTGTTTGACACACTTCGGTTTTAAGTGTTTTAATACGCTAACCTTATACACTCGGACAAACAATTGATGTATGAGTAAAATAAAGTAAAATAAAATACGCATGCGTATTAAAAACGAAAACTTACTTCAACGAGTTCAACGCACCTATTTGGCTATTTATAACGCCAATATTATACGAATATTTACTATATACGTCTATATGCTATGTTTTCTGAGTTATAATAACACATATTTGCTTTCATCCATATTCTTATCTTATCCTAAGATATTGCTTCTATGCCTTGTGTTCCGATTTCCATTAGATCCTTTTTGACTTTGACCATGCGTTTGTTCACATTTGTTGGTCTATAATGTTACCTATTTTAACAGTGTTCGACTCACAGTTTCAATAATATTTGTCAGTTGTTCATACAGTAGGTAGTAGTTACCTACTGTATGAACAACTGACACCTAACCTACATTTAATGACATTTAATTCAAATACCCATTTCTTATTTTTAACGAATTGAATATAAACATGACGTATTTTAGTTTATGCTACCTATGTTCATTCCGTTTATTTTATTAACAGATGTTATAAATAAGTAATTTCATACACATCAAACATAACAAATAATTCAAATAAATCAGCTACAAACAGTGTGGCGTAGTTAGGGGGGGGGGGGGGGGTGTAAGTGGTATCTCCCCCTAACCACCCAAAAAAAATTTTTATATCGGTATTTCATCTTCTGTGATACTGATTGTTTTTAAAGCAATCTTTTTTTTGCATTTTTTGATGATGGAATTAATACCAATTTGAAACAAAATAAAAATGACGTTTAGTTTAACTAATAACTTGTAATTTGTGTCATAAATATATTTTAAATTATTGAAAATCGACTCATTAAATATTTTAGAATTTCATTCTTAGAAGTTTTCTTTTTATAACTAACAAACATTTATATCAAGTGATGTTCATTTTTATATAATTTTTATGTCCCTAAGAACTAAATATTATATTCAGGCATCAGAATGCTATTATAATTTGATAATATTGTATTGTAATTCATTAACATAGACAAAGAAAATAAACTAATCAATGATTACTGAATTCTTAGTTTTAGACTAACTAAATAATAATTTTTATATTACCTACCTAATATAAGAAATAAAAATTTTATTACACAGTATTTGTTAATAAAAATGAATAGGAAATATAAAATACTATAGTGAGAACTAAATAATTTTATAAATCATTAAGAATACAAATTGAATTATTAAAATCCACGTTTTTTCATAATTTTTATCAAATAATTATTTAGTGTTGTGATACTTTAATGATGTTAAAAAGTTACTTTTTATCACAAGTCGCGTGGTGTGAGTCTTACGCAACATTTAACAAGTTGTTTTTGAATATGACAGTCACTTGGTAAGTAAAATAGGTACTACTTAATTGGTTTTCCTTATTGATCTTGAAATTTATGTACATTTTTTAAATTTTAAAATAATTTTCTATTTAATCACTCAATTTATTGTTCTTAATGTTTGAATTGTTTTTAATTGGAACGATTTTTCAAACAATTTTTAACTCGCATCATTATTACAATATAATGTTTATTTTTTAGATTTTACTAAAAACGAATTGTTAATTTTTCTTTATGTTAACAGTATTAAATCTAAGAATATAAATAAAAAAATTACTCTTTTATATAGCCATACAAGTATTTAGTGGTCAAAAATATTTTGGCGTTTATTATATTATAATTTACACGCATAACATTATTATATATACATATATATAATCTTATAATACTATTATACATTTATACCCATTATGTAATATGATATCTAACAAACAATACAGCAAAATGCATATTATTATTATCGTATACATACAGAAAACAAAGAAACAAATGGATGTTCGTAAAATATGTGGGTGCATACGATATTGTACTATTCTACATTAATAAAGGACGAATACTCTACTGACAATATGTTTAAAATAAATAATTGATTATACTACGTTTCACTTGTGTCATTTTAAATAAATGAAAAATACTTGAAATGTGCGTTATTCAGAGTATCTGATGCTTATACATTATAGTTACTATACCTATATAGGACATAGGTAATATATATATATGTATATTATAATATACAATAGATTAAAGTCTCAGACACTGAATATGTCACTATACATAATGTATTTTTTTTTTTTTTTTAATATAGTAAGTATATCAATTTTCTTTTTACATCCTGTATTTTTAATTCATGGTTGTACTAACTTTACCACATGGCATAACCCGTGCAATGATTTGTTTTGATTGATAAATATACTAGTTTATCCCATGCATTTCACTGCTTATTAGTTATAAATAATTCCAACTTATTTATATGAATCATATGTTTTATATTATACGTAATGAATTCGGTACCGATGTTACATTTATTGCTATTCATTGAAGTGCATTTAGAATGTAGATGCACAATTGTTTTTACTTTTCCTTCTGTTGCATATGCAAATAAATCATAAGGTTTTCCGACGCCTAAGCAGGCAACATATAGCGGGTCATGTGAAGAGCATGAGTTTCCAAATTCAGTCCACACACTTGTAGCGAATGTGCTTGTGGTTTGTTGATGGTCATTGCAAAGGCGAGTAGCACCGGAAACTCTGAACTTTGAATTCGAATGGCATATCTGATATCTGTTGGTATCATTGGATTACGTGATAATAACAGTTAATACATATTTATCCTTAAAATTTCTGTATAAAACTGTATTTTCGATAATGTTGTTCATCAAATTTTTCACCGAAGCCTGCAGGTACCATTGAACAATGTTTTCGATTGATGTTTAGTAGAAAAATGATGAGTGAGCCGATTTTCAATTTTAGAACGCACGGCGGCATGCCTATAGCAAATCATGTGAATTTAAGAATTCGGTTGGATAATTTACAATTTTGTTTTGATTCATTATACAGTATCGATGAACTTGTACGTGTTCATGTTACCAGGAATTCCTTTTTTATTTTAATGACATCATCATTATTTTAAACTGATAATATATAGGTACTATCCGTACACTGAGCCACTGATAATTTCTGTAATTTTTCATCGATTATCATTCTACCATTCCCAAAAACTGATAAATGTTTTGTGAAATGATCAGTGGATATATCATTTTGAACTTGTACATGCATATTGGTCTTAAAATTCGATATATGTACGTATTGCTATAAAACTAATAATTTGAGACATGCATTGAGCTCATCAGCTGATGTTAAAATAGTATAACTGGTAGAGTTGGTCAAAAATTACTAGACAATAATATAAATGTGCCACTGAAAATCTGTTAATTGCTTCAAATGCTTTTTTGTGCGTCATAGGCCTATAGTACATAATACATTCGTCCTAAATTATAATTTTATAGGTTTGGAGTTTAAACAACTTTTTCTAACAATCATAAACACACAAAAAAAAAAATAGCAAAATCAGTCTAGCCGTTCATGCGTGTACTAAATAAGGATTCAATTATATATTTAGATTATGCCATATTTCTAATAATATTGTTATACAAGTAATATCCTAATAGTCAACAAATGGAAACCTTATAGATAAATAAACAAAAAATATTCTTTTTTCGAGAGCTGAGAAAAAAATACATGTATAAGCTGCCTAGCTACCTACATGCAGGCCTTTTAGTTTAGAGATTAAATATAATATAACTATAACTTTATAAATGTGAAATCAAAATCTTTGTACGGATTAAATTCTGGAACTACTTATCAGATCTTCTTGATTTTTTTGGAACGAAAGAGTACAGTGTGGACCAAGTTTATGGCTTACATTAATTAGTCTAATGAAGTGCGGGGTTAAGAGGATGAATGTACCTACTAAAAACTACAATAGATTCACCATCTCTCCACCAAAAAATATACTAAATGTTAAATATTATTGTAAGGTAGCTAATTGCTATTGGTTTAAAATATAATATAATTTTTTGTATAATAAATAAAACAACATTTTGGTTCCCTCTACTTTGCTTATTATTAATTGTACTAGCTGTACCCGTGCACTTCGTAGCCCGTTAAAAATCTTACCTCCTATATGTCTCAAGTTGTGTGTTAAATTTCTTACCTGTGATTATCCTGCGAAATTCAATTTAGCTTATAATTATATAATTGTATTCGTTTTATCACAAGAAAGAAAACTAACCTGAAGTTAGCACCAATATAAGAAATATGAATTTAACGAACTCTACAAAGCTAGGGTTCAGCCAGTATAAATATATATTTTTTACTACAATGGCAACCAAAAGAAAAAAAAATTGAAACATATTATGTAATATCTATACTATATAATCATAATAGCAATATGCCAATATATATATATTATAACCAACAGCAATATTTTATACCTATAATTGTTAGTGTTTACAAATCTTGTCATCATAATACATGAATACCTACAATGTATTCAATAATATTTAATATGTCATATTCAAATATTGGTATAAACTTAATCGGAATAAATAAATGTAAATGAAAACTTCACATTAAATATAATATTTTTTTTTAATTAATATTGTTGACTCGATGCTATTCGTAAATTATTGACAAAAAATTGATAAATGATCATATTAATAAAAGTTATTTCCAGTACTGACTTCAGAGCAAATAAAACGCGAAACTGTTAGTTTTACATAATATTATATTATTTTGTATTCAAAGAACATTTTTAGAAGCATTGCGAAAATTGTCATTCGATTCAACATTTTGCATTATGCAAATGCAATCAATCGAAGATTGGATAAAAATTGTATTTTTATTTTTGGGTCTGAATATATATATCGAATAAGATAAATATCTTGTCTTTTATTTTGTAGTTGAATATTATAAGTGTATTACCTATTCTATTCTATCATTCCTTATGCCTATACCTATTCTTGTCACAGTCTTTAACAGGAAGAATAAATATTTTTATTATTTTTTTTTTATATATACATATAAAGATTAAAACAAATGTATTTCACTATTTCATTAGTAAGGCCATCCTATTATACCTTGATGCTAATATTATAATAAATATATAACGTAGCTATCTTTGGTTTCTCACTTATTTTGATATAATACAGAAAAATAATGCAACGATTCTAATAATTCATGATTTATATTATGATTGAACATCTGTAAATTATGTTTTTAATTATATATGATTTTTAAATCTTAATGTACAGTAAGTATTATTAAATAAATGTGTAAAAACAACAAAACATGACTTAATGTCTATAATCTATAATAATAATAAAAAACAAACCAAATTATAACTTTTCATTACTCACTAATACCTACCTAGGTCTTAAAGATAGTAGGTCATTAATAAATAAACATTAATGACCTACTAGATAACATCATGTACTACAACATTCACAAATCATATTATTAACATCTAAGTACATATTTTAAGAGCACTAGGTATGCTTAAGTCTTCAACTTTGATAATGGTTTATGGTACAAAATTGGATCAAACCACGCCTATTCTGAAAGATCAAAAAAAAAAAAAATCAAGCAGTTTTTTTCTAATAGTTGTTAAAAAAACAATTGTAAAACGGGAATATTTATGCCACAATTGCAATGCTGGACCATCAAAGAAACGTGTATGAGGGAAAGCGGATTAAGAGGATGTACGAGACCACTAATTGCTGACTCGTGCGGTCACAATATTGGAGTTTTAACTTTAGTGTTATTTTATAAATAGTAAAGGAATGATCAGAGAGACTTGACATTTCCATTTTCATCATAATTTTTATTTATGTTTTTTGTATCGATAATGTACCACTGAGTAGATACAATGTTTATGATATCTAAAAGAGGTATAGGTATTTAGAAATATCTTATTCAGGGAGGAGGTCACAATCAAAAATTTAAAATTAAACATAGTTAACTTACAAGCTTATAACTCATATTTTACATATTTTAATCCTGGTAATAAAAAAAAGTATAAATTATGGTGTGTTTAATGAATATGGGTAGTTCACAGACCACATAGTAAGCTGTTTCCCTTTAAATACATTACTGAATTACCTATTATTATATTATAACATATGGGCAATTAAAATCAAACACAAACACAATAGTTATAAGTTACATTAATTAGTTACATCTCACTATCTGAGATACGCTAGAAATAATTTGATTGGATTTTCGTGTCAGTATGTGGCCATAAACGTACCTATATTTTGTCGTAATAAAAATTAATTTCTGCTGTAACTTATTTGATAATATGGTCTGTATTATTTTGTACAAATCACAACTATATTTCGTGTGGGGTAGGTAATTATAATTTATAGTCGCGCATTACTGTGTTGCGCCTATCATCACCATAGGTAACCCTTGTTCGGTATATTTGTGTTTATTTTAACAGATATGATGTGTTTACAGTGTTGTCATACCTTATATACCTACCTATATGTATGGACATATATAATAAATAATTAAAACATAATATATTTTAAAATATAAATCGGTAAAATATAACATATATTACCTACTGGTATACTATTTTAGGTATATATAACAATTATTAACGACAATTTTGGACTATTAATGGAAGGAGGTGGATAACGCAATTTTTATTATTAAATTATATATTTATAATATAGACAATCCATATTGTTTTATAGGTCAATCAATCACATTGATCACATTTGTTTTTAAATGTTGATATAATTATTAGGAGGGATGAAAAAATAAAAAATGTACATATATTGCACTATATGATTTGATAAATGAATGTAGGTATTTACCTACCTATATATTATATTGATGATTCGTTCACCTCTAGTCTCAACGCAAGTTAATGTTTTATAATTTGTTTGTATTGTATTAATTTATGACTTAATTAACTTGTGTACCTATATGCATAAAGTTTGTAAAAAAATCATTTTTTCAAATTTTAAGCATTTATCCTAGGAAATAATCACCTTAATTTGTTTCTTTTTTTAATTTTCCCCATGCTTAATAATTTCCAACCTATATATTACGGTGGTCGCAAATATGGACTGTGTGAAATATTGGTAGGATTTGCATTCCATCTATAAACTAAAAAACGTATACTTTGAACTTTGACATATTTCCTTTATAGTGTTATGAACGATTATAAATTTGTTAATATGAATAATATATATACATATTATATGTACATTCGAATACTGTAGTTATAAACAATGTTATTAATGTATAATATATTATGCGGAAATAAATACAACAATTTCTTTTCACTGTATAACGTAGACTTTACGTAATCATGTGTAATTAAAGAGAATAAAAATGAAAACTTAATTTATTGTTTACTTGTTATCTGCAATATAGCTGCAGGTATGTAAATAAAATAGTTTGAAAATTATATGTTTTATTTTTCAACTCTTCTCGAATTTTAAATTACCTACTTCGTAACTAATCACTAATGCATAAATATACTTTCTTAAAACATGAATCAACTTAAATATATTAGGACAAGAATATTAAATACAAACTGTTATAAAAATAGGTACTTGGAGCAAATCAATCAAAAAAATATTGATCTAAGTACGTGAGAATAGATACAGAATTTAAAATATGCACCTAATGGCTAATACCTATAGTGATATAATTATATAAATATAAATTAAATAGCTACTTAATGAGGTACCATTTTATAGGTAATTAAACATGTACAATATTTTGATTTACAGCCGTTTATGTAGTTACTAGTTAGCAATCATAATATGCCTAAATCTAAAACAATTTATACATTACCTAATACCATTGAGTATAGATTAAATATATATATGTATACTATATATATTATCTATACTCAATACTAACACCTAAATGTGAAATATATATCTTTATAACTTTATCTCATCTGCTGTATCTTTTTGGACTATAATAATAATTATTATTTCTTAATTTAAACTAAGGTCGTTCTTACTCATTAAAACTCCAATAAAAATTTAAATAATGACCGTATATATATAGTATGTAATTTATGGCAATTAGAAAATGTGATTTACGCTAATCCAAAAATGATAATTTAGGTAATTTTCTCAACATAAAACTAGATGAAAGAGCAAAGAGCATTCTGTAATCTGTGTAATCTTGTACCAAAAAAATAGAAATTTGCATTATTTTTTACTTTATCAAAATTAAATAAAATAATTATTGGGTAATTATTTTTGTTTTAACATAGGTATAAAAGTATGTTACCTATGAGTCTATTGTCTCCGTCTTAGAAACACACGACATACCAAATTTTTGTTAACTGGTTTCAATAGTGTGCTGTTAATTTAAATATTAGAGTTACTGTAAGTTCATCAGGTGAATTATAAAAATTTAATTGTGTGACGTAAATTATAAAATTAAGATTTAGATCTTAAATGTGGCACAAATTACATGTTGTTTTGTATATTTCAACTCAGGTCTCAGATTACATATACACTTAAATATACTTAGGTCTTAATGGCATACATTTCTAGTAGGTACCTATAATACCTACTAAAATTGGCGCAAAACACTATCCCCAAAAAAAAAATTGATGGATGTTGTCGATGTTATAAGTACCAAATGTTTTTTATAATTTAACCAATTTATAAGTTAGTAGGTACCTATCAGTATATGTTACTGTTATGTTATGTAATCGAATCGACTAATCTTTAATCAGTAATTAATTATATCATTATCATGTATCAAGTACAAGTAACTACGTTAACTTATTATTTAATGAAAAAATTCAAACTCAAATGTCCTTGAAATACTACATTAAATCTGTGTAATGTATTGTTTTGGTGATATTACGATTAAGATATTACGAAACTTTCATTTTTATGTTGAATGTTTTTGCTTTTAATATTATTTTGAATCAGATAGGTAATCGCGTTGTGGGGTGGGTCTAAAGAGGTGTTTCCTTTTATAAAGGTGGCAATTATTTTCCCATTTCCTATATTTATGTATATTTGTATTATACGGAAACGATTTAACATTAAGGATTTCTTGGCATGGAATAAAATATGAACATACAAATGTTTTAAAATGTACCTACCAGCGACAGCACTTTATGATGCATAATATTTGTATTTCGTCACTCAAAGAAACTATAATATATGTATACCTAGCTAAAATCTACATAATATATATATATTATTTTATTATTATTATTATTGTTAAATTAACTCCACCTATTTATACATTAATACTTACCTGTATCTTGTACACTCGTATGTGTATAAATGTGTTTATAATATGATATTCGATGTTTGCTTTTGCAGCACCTAGCTAGGTCTGTTTAATATAATTAATCATAATATTTTAAAGTCGTTAAATCCATCAGTGATGATAATGTTGTCATTAATATGCAACAAATCTTATAATGTCAATAGCTCTGTCAATATTGTTCTTTCATATTTTCTTACTCTGTTCTATTCCTTCTTTTTTATAGTAATTCTATATTCGTTCGTTTATAGTGCAGTAGCCAGTAAATACTATAGTCAGGAAGTATACAAAATAATTTTTATAGGAATTGAAAAGACTATATTAATCAATATTTGTTTTACCTATTTCATTGATGTTTTGATTAAATTTTATTTCGAATATTTCAATAATACCTATACAGCAGAGAAAACAATAATTAAATTGCATATACATACTTAAAAATAGTTCGAAATACAATGATACACTTACCTATTTAAATAATAATGAAATAATTTTAGAACAAATTACCTATTAACCTATTCATAATAACTGTATCATTATTCATTATCATATAGGTAGGTAGTTCAATTTAAACGTGTATACCTACTATACCTACCCTCTTATATTAGTATATAAAGAAGTATTTTAATTTTGATTACAAATAAATATCCTTTTATTAATAAAGGTACATAGGTTTTCAAATTGTTTTACTACATAAATTAACTGATCAACATTATTTTTAGCATTGTTATGTTTTGTATAAATTTCGTAGATTATTCTACTCGATTTTTTTTTTAATACTACGTTATTAAATCGAAAATAAAAAAAATATTTTTAACTATTCAACGGAAATGAAAATGTAGGTATTTGATTATTTAAAATATTTTTTTTAGTATTTAACTAAGTATGCATATTTGAGTAGACACATGTTATCTACATAAAAAGTGTTTGAATACTTTTAATTTCTCCTCAATGTATCTTGGTAATATGGTATACTCTAGTCTATGCGATGTTGGGTGGTGACTTGTACGCAATCATATTTCGCCGTCTGTTATGAATGCACTGTAACAGCCATGATTGGAACAAATTATTATCGGAAATACTCATCGAGGTAGTGATAAACATGATAAAGAATTCAATAATATTATTTTCAATTACCAAAATTACGTTTTACTATAGCGTTCAAGTGATTTTAATGGGCTATTTAACTGACTCAATCATTGTATAGGCGTGGTTGTACAATTTAATGCTTATTGAATGATGGTATAGTATAATAGTCGAACGTGTACTCTAAAGAAATGTACCTATAACGATTCTACAAAGTAAACTAACTACTAAGCCAGTGTGATGGCAGAGTGTCCGATAGCCCAGATCAACGAAGACGACGAAGAAACCCAAGATCGAGTCAGAATTGAACTGCAAGGGTACCTGAATAAGTGGACCAACTTCTTACACGGCTGGCAAAAGCGATATTTTGTATTGAAGAACGGCACCTTACTATACTTTAAATCACAATCAGAAACTGAGTGTGGATGCCGCGGTGCAATTAGTCTATTGAAAGCTACTGTCAAGGTATGTTAATTGATGGGGAATGGTGTTTAGTATTTGTAAATTCTCTTAAGTAATTATACAGTTGTTTAATTTTATAGGTGCATGAAGTAGATGACTGCCGTTTTGACGTGTCACTAAATGATTGTGCTTGGTATTTACGAGCTGACTCATCAGCAACTAAAAATCATTGGATAGATGTCATAGATTCACTTAAAGCTGAATCCGGATACGGCAGTGAAAACAATTTGAAGCGAAATGGCAGTTCACTTTCTATATTATCCAGTAATATGTCCACCATGTCACCAGTGTTTAAGAAAAATAAAGGCTTGCAAGATAAACTCAATGAACTTGTAGCATTTAGAGGTATTTTAATTAACCAGATTGAACGACTTCAAATGTATTTCGATACATGTTTAGCAGAATTTGCCTCTTCAAATGGTAAATATATTCATACCTAATGTAAATTCTTGTAATAGGTTAAGTACCAAAACAACTTTTCTTATTGGTATCTGCTATCATATTAATAAGTATTTAAGTGTTAAATGAGATAAATAATTGACAGGACCTACCTAATCAATATTTAAATTAATTAGTCAGGTTATACTTAGTTATAACTTATAATGTTATGAAATTAATTGAGTTTGAACTCCCTTCATAAAGTAATTATAAATATTTTTTTTAATTATTAAGTGGCAATTTTAGTTAAAGTATTGTAAAACTATGATTATTTTTAAAAGGTAATTAAAAAATGTTATATCTAAATTTTTCTATGAAATTTTAAGTTGCTGAGTTAAAAAGTATACGACAACATAGTAATCACTAGGGCCTAGAAGTTCATGCATTGAACACTATCAAAATATCAAATTTAATTTTTTACATAAGGTTTAAACAAAAAGAAAAGATGTAAGGTTTGATTGATTTTAAATATATTATACCTGTACTTTAGAAATACAACTAAATACAACCTAAGAACAACATCTAAACTTTATGCTTTGATTCTCAGAGATTATAATGTTTTTATAACATAGTATCCAATACAATGTAGTGATGACACTACAATATTTTTGATGTGGAAAATATAAAATCGGTTATTCATTAGATCATATTATGAATACTTGGAATTACTGATTGTTTCCATAAGTAACCATAATAGTTCTACCTACAGGTATGGTGGCATTTTTGAAAATACTGCGAGGTAAAGACACGCAAATTCATAAATTTCTGGACCCCAGTTATCACTTATTAATATTATGGATAGAAGGTATTTGTTTCAAGAAAGGGTTCCGGATCTTAATAAACTAGGTATTATAAAGCTTATCAAATTATTTACCCATAAAACTCAAAATCAATTTATAGTAGAATGTGTATTTCTTACTCTGTTGTTATGATAATTTTTTTTTTCAGACTACTTAAAAAATATTTTTAAATTTTATAGATTTTGTATAATGTTGAGCATTTTGTAATCAATTCTACTATTAAATAGTCCACATCAAACGAACTGGGAGTTGGTAAATCAGCAAACCACAAAACCACAAGTTGTTTTTTAATTGTTACCTCACATTTATACATTTATTTGGTGTGCTTTGCTTATACCTATTATAGGAATCCAGTTTTTGTGTATGAATGTTACCTAAAATATACCACATCGATTGGACGGAGTTACCAACCGGCAGTACGCTTGATGCGAACTCTAGTTAATGTATCTATAACAACAGTGGCACAAAAGTGGTATATTTAAATCATGTGATTCATTAAATAATTTAAAAGGTGTGTGGGTGTCCTATATCAAATCACAGAAAAAACATTTTCTGTAAAACACAGTAAACACAAATACTCTGCTCTAGGGAAAAAATACCCCTACTGCAACATCCCATACAGTATTTTTCGAATAGTATTTAAAGTTATTGAATAAATGTTTTTAAAATTTTAAATAAATACAACATTTTTATTTTTTAATAAATATAGTTTACTGATAATTCATTAATATATCAAGTTAAATACTGTGGTTAATACTAGTTAGAAATACTAGTTAAAACTTAGTAAATACTAAGTTCAACAATTATTAAACAATTTAAAACTTGATGAAGAATTTAAGATACATTATTTAATGCAAATTTAACAAATCAACTACACTTACAGTGAGTTTAAAATAAACATCGAATACAATTGTATTTACTTTTATTTATTTTATTTTATCATTTTTATACATAAAAAGTATTTTGTATAATGATATGTAAAATGTTGAAACAAAAATTAATTAGTTTTTTTTTACTTCTATATAGCTCATTAAAAAATTAAAATTAAAATTAAAAATTAAAATCATTGAAAAATTTAGTACTTAGCTACTAAATATCTATACCTATTATGTTAAAATTATTATTATTTTTTAATATACTTTTTAAAATATTTGTTTTTTTTCTTCATTTTTTATTGAAGGACTTATCCATTTTTTTATCCCTTTGTTTGAGTAAGATGATAAATACAAATAATTAATTTGATATCTTCATAATATAAAAGTTATTAACAGTTGAATAAATTTAGTATTAATTTCAAAATGCTGATGATAATGTTCAATACTTGCTGTAGATAATTATAGTTTACATTGAATAAATATGAAATAGTAATTACAAATTAGTAATCACTTATTCATATGGCTAAGTTACATAATTCAATTGCTTGTTTATTTTGACAAAAGCATAATATATTAAAGTAAAAAACCTTATTTTAAAATCCAATGCTATACCTAATAATATTTTATTTTTATTTATTTTTAATGTATAAAACAAGCAAGATTATTTATTTATATTTAAGGAACTAGCCCTTGGGGGGAAAAAAAATTAGATATATACAGATTTACAATTAAATTATAGTTACAATTTTATTATAATAAAAATGCATGTTAGTTATACATATATACATAGGTATAAGCATTAACTGATGTGGGAAATGTCAACATTGACAAGAGACATTAGTCGTGTGACAGGTTCATTCGCTAAGTAATTAGAGGTGTAAGGAGGGATATAGAAAGGAGTATGATTTCTAGAAATATGTTGTGGTACCCTAAAGCTAATAAGATTTAAAAGGTAAGGAGAATCTATTAAACCAAACAAGAAACAACAATTCATTAAGAAATCTTAACCCTAAAATAAAGGGTATAAATATTGAGTAATTCGGAAACCAGTGATAGTTGTGAGGCAGATAGTGTATAATATGTAGAATAAAATACAACAAAAATTAGACATTTTCTTTGTACCATTCTAAGTTTGCGATAGTTACCTGCAGTATATTGTGTATTCCAAAGAACACCATTATATTTTCAAATAGGACAGACAAGTGAACAAAAAAGAATTTTTAAAGATAGTCCTAGCTTAAAGTCGTGAGCTAATCTTTTTATAAACCCAAGTATCTTGTAAGCTGTACAACATGTCATATTTATATGTAGTCCTGAATCTAGAGAACTGTTGAACATAAAACCTAAATCAACTATTATTTCAACACGTGAAATTTCAATATTATTTAGTCTGTAGAATGAAATAATTACAGAATGTTTCTTAGTGAATGACATGTTATGGCACTTATCAAGATTCAGCGTTAAGCCTAGCTCTTAAGACCATTTGTAAAAGATTATCTCAAACTTCTAGTATTAAATCACTATCAACTAAATGAATATAATATCATATTTTAATATATATATATATATATATCTTACAAAAAACCATGGTCTGTAGCTATAAATAACAAATAATAAAACTAAACATAGTTATATTACCTAGCATACTCTATTCAGTATAATAACTGTATGCAGTGACTAGTTTTTGTCGACGGCTATCAAGCAGTGTCAATTATGTTATCTAACAATGTCAACTATCTATTTCCTGGTTCTTGGTGTGTAGTGAAGGGGCTCAACGCACAAATTTGCCACAAAATATGTTTCTCGATCTGAATAGAAATTTATATTAATATAGGATGCCAATAAATTATCAGTATATTTGAAATTGAATTTAAGCGGTCTACTAAAAGCATACAAATATAAATACTTCTTGGCTTATTTTATTAAAAAAAAAATCCTATAGGTATCTAAAGGATATAATAATATTATATGTAATGGTATAAATACAGCTTTGCTAAATATTTTTCAAATTTTAAGTTACCAAGATATTTTTTTGTATGAATGGTTTATGATAAATATGTGAGTAGGTAATATAAGTTGGATTCGTCATTTGCCCTATTGAAACCTATTATTTATAATGTAGGGGTATTTATATAATATGCATGTAATATTAAAATAAGGCTATAAAACCATGCTGTAATATTTTACAATATTATTTGCAACAATATATTACTACTGCAGTACTGCTTCTCAAATTAGACCAAATTTAATGTTTTTAAATTTTGTTTTGTCAAATATAATAGTTACCAATAATCAGCCTTTTTAGATTTTTCAGTTTGATAATTAAACCAAGTGGAAATTAATGACATCCTAAATTATGCGAATTATAATTTGTATTATTAATATTTCTTATCGATAATTGTATTTATCTTAAATGTGTATTGTGTTACTATAAATATATTATTTTAACATTTAAAAAAATGTATTTATGCTTATTACACTACATTGCCAGTGTTTAATATGTATTGGTGATCTTATAATATATTAAAAGTTAACATTGAACCAGATAATTAGTTACAGGTTTTCAATAATCTTTAAGCAATGATATTTAAAATTATTAATCTCTTGAAACCATGGATTTTTATAGAACAAATAGTTAAACTTAAGCACCTTATAAATTTTGATGTTAGTTTTGAAATATTATGTTAAAAAATTCTTATTTGCTCAATATAGAAAAAAAAAATTGTTATCTTTTTATGGTATTAATATAAGTTATATAGATATTTCATTCATATTATAAAAACCAAAATGTAACATTTTTAAAAGTATAAAATCCTACTTACTTTTGAAATTTGATATTAGGTATCATATAATGTTCAATTTAATAAAAAAATTATTAGTCTTTGCTTTGCAGATAAATTACTGAAATCTCAAAGTTGCTTTATTATAAGATTTCTTTAATTGCATCATTTAATTTGTGTTGCATACTTGTCTGTCCAAATTTGTAGTAATAGATTGTAAAATCAATTTTAAGTACAAAAAATTAAGAAATTATTAATTATTAACATTTTATTAAGTTTATTAAACAAATTTTGAATGCCAGAAGTAATAATTAAGAAAGTACCTTTGTATTATTGGGTTCACCCATTTATGTCTACGTACAGTTGACTAATGTGATAATGTAGTACATTCTACCTGCCTGTAATCTATACTATGTTTAGTGAGATAATCGTATCACTTGTTACACTCAAACACGTGTTCTTAAACTAAAGCTGAACTACCTAAGTCCCCTACAATAGCACCATCTACTTTACTATTTGTTCTCCCACTAGTAGGAAAATATAATAGGAACTGTAATATTATCATTATGTTGTTGTCACAAATTAACATTTGTTGCGTGTTATATACTTGTTTCAAAAATATTACCATTACAGTTATATGTATTCTTATTATTCATTTTATTACTTATCTGATGTCTATCAGAACTCCAATGTCTGAACCATTGGCAATTAAAAATATGTGTAACCCATATATCCTATATATCCCACCTATCTAATTATTAGAGTTAGGAGGCTAAAATAATTTAAACTGAATAAAAATTTACCAAAAAAATACTAAACAATGATAAGTGAATGATAACCAACTTCATTTTTCTTGTTAAAATTCGGAATTCAATAGTATGAACTCAAATTAAATTATGAGTTTTAATTTGCCTATTTATTTTTTTCAATGTATACTTTATACATTTTAACTTATTTATACTCAAATGTGTATGCATATAAAATTGTTTAATTTTATCATGAAAACTAATTATGTTATTACATGTTTTTAATCCTGCCATCAAACTCAAAACTTTTATATAATACTTGTTTATATTTTGATTAGTTGAATAATAATTGTTTTTTAGATTCAAATTAATGTATTTAGAATTATAGTAATTCCTGCTAAACTACATAATATAAGTATTGTACATTTTGCCAATACATTGAGTTCCCTAAAGCTTATATATTATATATATATATGTAATAAAGTAATTTGTTAATAATAATCGAAGAATGTAGGTAATAAATAACAAAAATTCAATAATCATAAGGGAAATAAATTTGTATATACCTTATATCTATTGTTTTAGTCTTGATAATAGAGTTTAATTTTTTTTTAAATACATAAATAGGCAATATATTATACAAATTATTTTTTCTAGGTATGTACATAGATTAAATATACTAAAGTATATTTATAATAATATACTAAAGTATATTTAATCTATGGTATGTAATAAAACATTAATATCATAGTTCTTTAAATGTTGTGTTTAAATTCTGCAAACCAAATTAAAATATTGCCATTATGATTGTTGATAATTGAATTTTTTTTGTTTAAAATAGGTGTTTGTAAAATATGATGTTACAAGAAATGTAATAAAAAAAAAAAAATAAAAAAAATAATTAATAATTAAAATATATCTATAAATTGTATCTAATTAGCATGTTTAAATAAGGTAATCAAAGAATAGACTTTGTGTATCATTAATAATGATAGCCACTATATTTACTCGATATTACACCAAATAATAATATTATAAAACATCTAACCGGATGTTTATAGTAAAAAAATAAAGAATTATCTCTTGAATATATTTTATTTTTAAATAATTTAGTTATTTTTACTAATGTTAATGAGCAGTATTGACTATACAATATACAGGTTGATTCTTTTATCATGAACCACTCATTATTACCAAAAGTATCAAGGTTTTTGAAAATATTTTTTCACAAAGTTTCATGTTTTAAAAAAAAACAATTGGTTTTATTAAAAAATTATGTTTTTTAATATTTTTTATCCTTATATTTTTTTTACGTTTTTGAATGAAAACCTAGAGTTTTAATTTCATATTCCAAAGCAAAATATTTTTCTAAGTATTTTGATTCATAAAAATCTAATTTAAGGCGAGTAGTTTATGAGTTATAAGTATTTAAAGTTTAGATTGGCAGAGTGGAGTGGTACGGGGTTACCCCGCAAAATGTTTGTCCATTACTCCACTTCTCTAAACTTTAAATTCTTATAACTCATAAACTACTTGTCCAAAATTTGATTTTTACATATTAAAATAATTAGAAACATTTTCTGCTTTGGAATATGAAATTAAAACTCTAGGTTGTCATTCAAAAAAGTTAAAAAATTAGAAGGATAAAAAATATTTAAAAATATAATTTTTTAATAAAAACATTGTTTTTTTAAGTACATGAAACTTTGTAAAAATATTTTCAAAAACATTGATACTTTTTGAAATAATGAGTGGTTCATGATAAAAGAATTACCCTGTATAATGCTCAGTATATTAGATTTATTATTAATTATAATTGTTAAGTAAATTTACTAATTTTAATATTATGTTTATTTAATACTTAATACTGAAGGTAATTATAAGTATATATCTACACAATAGCATATATATGCTAATTAAATTTAAAAGTTAAAAAATGCTTGATTTTCAATCAAAATTGATAATCAACGAGGAAAATAGATAAATAACCTAAATAATTTAAAGTACTATTCATAATCCAGTGTTTATTATTTTAAAATGTTTGAGAGAATATGTTAGTGTATTTTCATCTATTCAAAAAATGGCCTATAAAATAAAATAATGCTTTGTTCAAAATTTAAAATAAGAGATTATTTAATTGTTATAAAATAAATAATAACTTACTATTGTAATTGTAAAGCCTAATACAAAGGTCACTATGATATTATATTGCATAAAATAAAATATTTTATACAATATTATTAACTGATGTATGTATTCATTGTCGTCATTGCTTAGAAGTACTTAGAAGTTATGTTTTTGTGTAGTAATACTGGTATTTAACTCCATGTTATACACTATTAAATACATCTCTATAGCAATAGTTATCATCAAACTACATATTTCAGTCACATTTATATTTATGACCTTTTTAAGTTAGAGGTGTTGAGCTCAATACAACAATAGACAATAGTATTCATCATATAGATAAATTATGCTATGTATAGTGTTAGATATGTAAATATGGTTTATTTACATGCCCATTTTTTTTTTTTTAAATGTTTAGTTACACAAATTAATTTAAATACAACTGTATTGTTGCATTGAAGTTAGATGAAAACATTTTTCTTTATGTTCAAATTAAATAGGTATGTATGTTAATTTTTTTTAATATTTTTTTTTTTTTAAGAATTCTACTGAAGCTCTAAAAAAGTCTGGTTATTCAGGTATTGAAAGCTTGTCTAATTAAATATGAACAGATTAGATAGGCTAAGCCTTAGTTGTGTAGGTAAAAACCACTAAAAACTGTTGTTAGTAATGTTCCTAAGAGATCGTTCTAGTGACAAAATTCTTAATAATATTATATTATTAACTGTTATTTTATACAAATTTAGTTGAAATAATTAATCATTCCCGTCATCGCAATCTACCTATGATTACCTAATTAATTTATAGTTAGTTTTATATTACATAAAATTTAATGACCTATTTATTGAACGTGTTAATAAGTACAATTTAAGAGTTATTAGCCTATGAAATAAACTTTTAATTTACTTGTTTTGTAATTTGACGTTTTAAAGTATAATGTGGTTTATTCTTAATTGTTTAATTTTCAAATAACAACTAATTAGCTACCAGACAATACAGTTTATAAATAATATATACATTTCAAACCTTATACCTAATTATTACCACACACATTCTGAAGAATATATTGCATTTAATTTAAAATTTCCAATATTTTGTTAACTTCATACATAGTTCAGTATCTAAATAGTAAATAATAAGTATTTGTTTTTGAGATTCTGTTTATCTTTATTATAAATATTTATTATTTTATGTATGTGGGTTTAATGTATATTATCTACATTATTTAATCATCATTTGTCACTTGTAGAATAACTTATTATATTATTGTTAAATGAAGATAAACAATAGCAAATAATAATCCTATATTAATAATAAATAAAAATAAATAAAAAGATTTAAAAAAAAACTTTAATGGAAACTTCATAATATAGGTCAATGGGTATTATTGCAATTATTGATGAGTTGTTATTATGAATCAAGTTTAAATTATATGATTTACTTAGTTAAATTTATTTATAATTGTTAAAGATGTTTTATTTTTATTCATAGAATAAAAAATAGTAAGTTTTTTGGTATCCAAACAAAATTTAAAAAAAATAATGTTAGAATATCCTTAAAATAAACAAATGTTTTGGTGATTGGTGAAACTAAGTGATGAGTGATAACTAAGTTTTATTGTAGGTACTATACATACTATAAATTGTTTTATGACACGTTTCTACTAATACACCAATTCAAACCATACTGATTAGGTATATGTATTAGATTTGGAATATTTGGCACCTATTTATTTAATCTATATGTTTAAATCTAAAACTTAGCAGGTGATAATATTCATTTGTATGATAGTAGGTACAATTATTTATATGTATATGTGTATTATGTACCAACTTTATATATTAAATTTTTTTTTTGATGTCACGAATAGCACTTATCAACTTAAATAACTATTTTAATTTTGTTTATTATCTTTTTTCTTTCTAGAAGGTGTATCAAAAAATGAATCCTATCAAAAATACACATGCGAAGCTTTAGATTTTAAAGGTGAAGCGGTAGCATTTAAAGCAACATCGTCTGGAATTTTAGAAATTTTAAAACATTGTATTGAAGTGTGTTATAAGCAGAAAATAAAATTCACTTTTTACATTTTAAATATCTAATTTTTTTCCAGGTTATGAATCAAAGAGAGACAGCTTGGGAATCTATGTTGGAGAAAGAAATAAATAATCGGAAAGATTTAGAAGAAGTAGTGCGGACATTATCTCTAGTTGATGGGCTCACAGACCAAGAAAGAGCCCAAGTACTTGCTGGAGCTGAGTTAACTGTATGTATAACTATTAATTAATCATCTGTTTAGGTTTTCCACTATTTCAATATATATAATTCTATTTCATAATAAGTAAAAGTACTCAACTCTATATTATAGTTAAAAGATATTGTTAAATTAGTTCAATAATAATATTATAAGTTCTTACGATAAATATTTAAAAAAAATTATCTATAACAACTAATGTTTATAAAAATAAATGTATTGTTAAATGTTCATGATGAACTTATGTTTTAACGAGGTCATATTTACTGAACTGGTCATAGTCCAAATATTATACTATCAATATGTATATGTTAAAAGCAGATATGAAATACTAATAAGATAAACAATTTTGAATTGCTACTTCTATAATTTAGTCAATTTCTAGTTATTACTTTTAATCAGTTCCTTACATATACTTAACATTAAATGTTATAGACTAAATTCAACCATTTTTTTTTTTTTAAGTTGCCAGTTTTAGTATTAAGTTCATAATGAGTACTATTTCTAAAAAGGTAGTATTAATGTATTTATTATGTAAAATTGTGATAAGGTTTTATTATAAAAATTTAAGCTTTCTGTTACGTTTTACTATTTATTTTTAGCTAAAATTTTTCTTCTAAACAATATCTTCAGACGATTAAAAATATATCATGTAAAACCAATACATTCGAGATCTAAAATGTATATTGAGTATATATTGTAAATAGTGCATTTTATTTATATTTCTCATTAAAATGTTTCAATATTTTGCTAAGCATTTTATATTTTTATAAAATATGTAGGTTAAAATTATATAAATATTAATGTTTTCTTCATTAGTATTAATTTAAAAATAATGTAACTATATTTTTTAAATTTTTTATACTGAATCATCTTTCTAAGAAAAAAATTATAACTCATCTATTTTAAAAAGCTTATGAAGTATGAACTATTAAGTTCAATTTGTTCAAGTCAAAAACTGTTTTTTGTGACTTGTTTTAAATTAAAATTCAACTATAGTATATGTTACCCAAATTAATTAAATAGCTTAACCTAATATTCTTTTAATATTTTTGTTTACAACTATTATTTTCTCAGCTTAATAACAAATTCTTTGTTCAATTATGCAGGAACATTCTACTTTAGCGGAAGATGAATTTTATGACGCTGTTGAATCATCCAACGATAACTCTGCCGAGGATGCTAAACAAAGGAAAGATCAGTTACTGCAGTGTACAAAAAATAATGTTCAAACGGCTCAGACAAATTGGGGTGAGCTGATAAGAGCTGCTGCAACAAATGCTTCTTTGAAACATGTATATTGGCCAGAAGTAATGTCACTGTTTGATACTATATATTGATAAATTTGTATTTTTTTTCTTAATATTAAATTAAAATTCAATCATACATTTGAGTAAATCCAGAATTTTGTGTATTAAGATTGAGCGAGTAGTTGCCGAGCAAATTAGATCAGCTCGTATGGGTCTTGGCAAAGGAGCTTGGCAATTATTTGTCGAAGATGGGGAAATGAAAATGTACCGAAGAGAAGTCGAAGAAGATGGATTAGTTGTTGATCCTCTGAAAGCAACTCATCAAGTGAAAGGAATTACAGGTCGAGAATTATGTCATTACTTTTTTTATCCTGAATACAGATATGATTGGGAAGGTAAAATAATATTCTAATTTATAAATTTTAAAACTTAAAACTAAAATATTATATCTCCAGGTACATTAGAAACAATGAATGTTGTTGATAAAATTGCCGAAGACACAATATTGTTCCATCAGATACACAAACGCATTTGGCCAGCAGCACAACGTGATGCTACGTTTTGGTCTCATCTTACACATGTTCCTGATGAAGGGAATAAGTCTGAAGACAGCCCTCACATGTGGGCAACTGTCAACAACTCAGTAGAATTACCATCACATCCTGTATGTCATTAAGATATTAAAAAAGTTCCATTTTAATTTAATTTATTTTGTTCTCAGTGTTAACTTATTATGTAACTAAATTTAATATCATATTTATGAGAAGAAAAGATATGTACATTTAATAACACAGTATACAGAAGATTATCAATAGTGTTAATAACCATGTTTTATTTATTTTCAGCCTAATGGAGGTAAACAAGTTCGTATTTATCTGACTATTATTCTCATGGGTCAAACAATTATATCTCCCGCAGCTAAAGGCCGTGAGATAAAACGAGATGATATTACATGTAAAATTACCTATTGCGCTGTTGGTAAGAATATAATAATTTTATAATATTTTTTAAATTTTTATTATTCATGGTTAAGTATCAACAACTAAGATTATTAGCTTACTACATTATAAATATTAGTTTTATAACAATAAATACTTCTTATGCACCAGCCTATAAACTCAACAGGATCAACTTGTTTCCCTTTTAAACTCTGCCTACATTCCTATTGATACTAAAAATATCTTCAAGCCAACAAAAAAATATTATATTGTACATTTTATTCTTTTTCAACCATACAGGCGTTTTAATATAGTCAAACATTTTGTTTTCTCTTTTATTTACAAGTAACTTATTTATATCTTGTATTTTATGTTACATAATTGTTGTAACTAATATTGTAACACAAAGTAAAAAAAAATAAAAATAAAATAAATACATAGAATTCACTAGATTGCATAATACATATTATCAATATAATTGAGAAATGAAATAATTCTATGATTGTTTTCATCAATGGGACACAGAGCTTCAAAGAGGCTGTCTGGAATTCCAAGGCTACTTCTTATTTCAAAAGTGCACAATGAGGTGTTTAATTGCAAATGGTTTTCCATAGGTTTGGCATAGTGTTGGTTCTTCTCTTTGTGTGGAATGTCAATGGGATATCTTTGTGTGACCTATATGTAGTCTGTTTAAAAATACTTCATCTTTACGGTCGATCGTATAAATCCTGTGTGGAAACACCACTTAGACAGATTGTTGAGGCAATCTTGAAGAAGACGAGTCATTGATTTAATATTTTTCCCTTTAAGATAGATATGAGTATCATCAGAAAATATAATTGATTTAACAGGAAATTTAATTGCATCCGATGGATTGTTAATTGCAGCTTGAAAAAGCAAAATACTTAAGTAGGAACCTTGGGGGACTCTGTTTTCAAGTATAATAATTTATATATATTATATAATACTATAAATTTCAGTAAGATTATAAATTTATAATTTACATTATTTCCGCTTAGGTTTAAAAATACAATTTCTACTAATAAGAGTTTCAGCTATAAAAAGTGTTTTGAATTTTTAAATTTCTTTCTATTATATTATCAAATCAAGCATATCTAAAAATGTTCACCTATTAAATGATATACAACTTATTTTGTAAATTTTTCATCGGTATTAGTTTTAGTAAAACCATCAAAATTAAGAAACATTATATTACTCTAATCTAATATACAACCGCACTAGGTACCTTAAGCTTAGCTTTTAAAATGTTCTGGTCTCGAGATACAGTCTTTTCTACGTTTTTAAATTAAGTAATTTTAATTTTAATATACACTCAGTCAGCGGACAACTTATGCGCTATATAGTTTTATACATGAGCTAAGATTGGTTAATTTGTATTTCTTTATTTTATGTTACATATTATATTGCATTTTTTACATGTATAATACAATATTATATACAGTGAGTGTAAAAAGTATTCGTACACTCCGTGTTTTTGAACAAATATACACTTTTCTTTATAATATTTTATTTTTTGTTTTAAACCAACATTCACATAGTAATTGATATATTACTAAATGTATTACAAAACAAAAAAAATCATGATGACAGTAATAATCATAATAATAATTATAATAATAAATATTACTACAATAAATATTCGTACACCCAATAATTTTAACTAAATAAATATTTTTAAATCATTACATAATCTTGTTTAATATTTTGTAGGGTAGCCTTTGGACTTTAATATAGCCTTCAGTCTTCTAGACATTGAATCAACCAGATGAGATGTTGTTTCTGCAGTTATTTTATTCCATTCTTCTTTTAGAGCGTTTTTTAGAGTTTCTTTGTTTGAAATATTATGCTTTCGAATTTTTTTGTCCAAATGGTCCCACAAATTCTCAATAGGATTAATGTCCAGAGATTGTGGTGGTGTAACAAGGTATTCTGTTACATTTTTAGACCACCAAGCCTTGACTTTTTTTGCAGTGTGCTTGGGATCATTATCTTGTGTAAACACAAAATCGTCCTTGATGCCCATTTTTTCAGCACTTGCTGTAAGATTTGACTTCAAAATATTTAAGTATATGTCTTGGTTCATAATGCCGTCAATAAAGTGCAAGTTTCCAACACCCTGAGCACTCATACAGCCCTAAACCATTACGAAACCTCCTCCGTATTTAACTGTATGTTGTAAATTCTTTGGTTCCATTTCTGCATTTGATTTTCTCCACACAAAACGTCTTCCATCTGAGCCGAAAATATTAAATTTACTTTTGTCTGTAAATATTACTCTATTCCAAAAATTAATAGAGCGATGTAAGTTGCCACTTGCAAAAGCAAGCCTCTTTTGTCTATTTTTCTTATTTACAAAATATTTTCAACGAGCTATTTGACCATGCTAACCACTGTTTTTCAAACAATTTCTAATTGTACTTTCACTAACATGTACTCCAGAAAAATTTGCAAGATTTTGTGCTATTTTAGGAGCGATAATTTTTGGATCCATCTTAACTGTTTGTATGACTATACGTTTGTCATGGTTCGAAAGTTTTTGTGGCCGACCAGGCCGTCGCTTATTTTTGTGACTTTTACGCTCACTGAATCGATCTATCACATCTTTTACAGTGCTATGAGCTCTATTGACAATTTTTGATACTTGACGTAATGATTGGCACTGATTATGCCATCTCAAAATCAGTTCACGTTCAGTTTTATTTGTTTCACATTTTTTTCAACCCATCTCATAATAGAATGATACTCCAACAATATTTCGAAGCAAACTGAATCGGGGAATTAGGGGTAATCATTAATAATGGGTATACGTTTATCATATCGTTTTCTAATAATATTATTCTGAGTAAATAGGCCTTTCCATCACTAAAATTGAAGTATACGAATATTTATTGCAGTTATATTTTTATTATTGTTATTATTATGATTATTACTGTCGTCATGTATTTTTTTTGTAATACATTTAGTAATACATATATAAATTACTATGTGAATGTTGGTTTATTGATAAAAATAAAATATTATAAAGAAAAGTGTATATTTATTCAAAAACACGGAGTGTACGAATACTTTTTACACTTACTGTAGTTTCCACCCATCCTTAAATAATTGAGTACTTACTATAAAATTATGCAATAATATTAAACCTTGCAACTTGATTGTGCCAAAAAGTTAAATTGGTCATTTTTAATACATAATACAGCATATTATATACAATTGAATTATATTAATAAACAGTTGTGTTATGTTTCTTTTTACAGTGAATCCAGGCGGTTGGGCACCATCTTCCGTTCTGAGGGCAGTTTATAAACGAGAATATCCAAAATTTTTAAAACGTTTCACTGCTTATGTATTAGAAAAAACAAAAAACTTGCCAATAAAACTTTGAACAATCATATCATTGAACTATTCTGTTCTGGAAATTGGTTAAATTCTTTATTTATTTATTGTTTTATTACTAGTAATTTTTTCATTCTTGCCTTCACTGTGTTATGTGTTATATTTGTGTACATATTATTCGTATACTGTGCAGTGTATATAATAATTTGTTAGAAATTAACCGGAATTCATGATTTATAATTATTAATTAACTATTATTTTTAGTAATGAATTGTTGTAAGCATATGTTATGGCTTCCAAATTATACCAAAACCAAAAAAGCTGTTTAGTTTATTTGATTTTTTTTAAATTTTTAAATTACAATTTTTATTGTAATCTGTTTTTTAATTATGTATTTACTACCTACTCAGTGTAATATTAATTTACATTTTTTTTAAACATTTATTATTTTTATATAATTATGTATAAACATAACGTCTTTGTAAATTGCTATTAACTTCATGGTGTTTGTTACCATAGAAATGCTTGGACGTGGCAATAATGCCAATGGATTAGATATAGGACTGATTATTGTTTTCTAGCTTATTAAATTAAATTTTTTGTTGTTCATTTTTATATTTATACTGCCTAAAAATGTGAATAATATGCATAGCTACGTTTTTGACTTGTGTGTCTACACCATAACTGAAGATTTATTAGTACGTAAAATGTATATTTCCATCTTTGATATATATATATATAAATGTAATTTAGATCACCTGGTATGAAAAATATAACATAATTATTGTCAGCCTGATATACCTACCTACATACAGATGTCAGATAGGTAGAGCCTACCATTGATTATAAATGGTACTAGTATATGGTCCTACTCACGTTTCAAATAATAAATTCACACTATGTGTCATCCAAAATATCACGAGCGTATGTTTGTTTTCCTCTGTATCGTTCCTTCGCCATAATATTATTTACAATATAGTATCAGGTATTATAGATTTTTATCGTCGTTTTGTGTACCTATGGCTAGGGTTGTTGATGGTGATTAATATTGTGTCGTTGCCCTAACAACCCGCACAGCCGATAATAACTGTACGTCTATGCATAGGTACCTACCTACAGTAAAAGTTGTTACCGCTCTGCAACTCGACCGCGCGTTCTCCGGGACATGGCCAATAACAATAAGCTGGATTTGGTTACTTCGGATTTGTTCAACGACCAAGTCACTTTGGGTCTGTTGACCATTCTTGGTGAGTTTCAAAAACCTATAAGTCGCACAGTGGCGTGCGCAGGGGGGGATGATGGGGAATATATCACTAAATGTGTGGGAGGTTTGGATTAAAAAAAATGCATGAATTCATGTGATTATATAAATTTCTTATTCTGATTAAAAAAATACACGAACCGTATAATAATTACTTGTGTTACCTATAAAAAAAGTATCGCTTTAGTTAGATTTTGAAAAATATTCTAAGTTCTTCGGAATCTCAGACTTTGGTAAACAAAAATTCACAAAATAAATAAAAAATAAAAACAGTTTTTGATCAAGTGATTTTTATTACATTAATTATAGGTATGAACGTTAGAACTGAGAGCGTTGCTTTTATAGATTTATGGCATAATATAGTGGTGTGGTGTAGTCTAAATAGGTACTAACTACTCTGAACAGGTCATTATTATTATAATCTTTTTTATTCAGAAGGTTGGTTTTATCATCTGATTGTTTTTGTTTTTGTACTTAAACTTTATATTTTATTGTTTTTTATGTTGATCTGTTAATATTTTAATATATTGAAATCGTTAAGCAACATTTATAAACAAAAAAATTAAAAAAAGCTAATAAAACAAAAAATTATATAATAGGTATAATGCTTTCTTATTTCCTTATTTTCGGTTTTTATTTCGATCGAATTGTTGCAGAAAACACTCCAGGGGTGAGAAACTTAACGGTCAAACAGAGTCTGCCTTGTGACAAGGCAAAAATAAGTTTGTGGGAACAGCGGAACGGATGTATGCTTCCGGACGACGTCAGGTCATTTTACGCGTCGTGCGACGGGTTCAAGTTGACTTGGTCGTACAGAGTTGAAGGTACCTATCCCTAAAATACTGTTATTAACAATGTTTTTAACATCACCTATAACATAATATTATAGTCTATAGCAGTGGTCTTCAACCTTTATGGACTCGTGACCCACATTTTTAGGCCTACATTTTTCGCGACCCACGTAAGCTTTATAAAAAATCGAAAATTGCTTAATGCTTTGCAATAGTACGACTTAATACGACTAAAATAATAACGCTACTAACATTTATTATACTTCGTCTTTAAACATAGCAACAACATCGATAATATTTGTAGATTATGGGACTCTAACGACTATAGGACTCTATAGGATGTAGACACGTAGTAGGTAGGTATAATAGGTATAGGTATGCGCTTAAATTTTTTTTAACTATAAAATAGGTACACTATTTGTAAATCACAAAATTGATCGTTGTTATTCGTTAATAATTCTAATACATTCAATTAAGAACTATTTCATAATTTTACATCCCAATTATAGACTCGCAGAGCCGACCACAAATCAACTGTTTGTTAACATTTTTATTTTTCGATTATTATAAATTGTGGTTTCATTACTATTTTTATTAGCACGTACCTAAACATTCGTAAGATAATATTAATCTTACTATGATAAGTATGTCAATCGAGCATTTCGTATCAATTCGTATTTTTATTGTGTTTGTGTTATAATTGGTATGTATTAGTATTATAGGTATAACTATTTTAATTGATTTTAATACATTATAAAATTAATGATTTTGTATACAATGTTCACACCACATTCAAGTTCAGCCAGTTCTCACCATAGTAGAGCGCAGACTATATTATGACCTATTATATTCATGGCATTTAAAGTTATTATCAAGTGTTTTAACTTCAACATTAATTTAAAAATAAAAATATTTTAGTTCTGTTGAAATTATAATTTTTAGTAGGTATGAGAAAATAGTTACTGGTTGTTAAGTTTGTACGAGTGTAAACAGTAATGTATACATTTTTTTACAACATTACCATATTTAATGATTGCTGTCAAACGATCGAGTACGATGTTTGGTCAATAGCGTAGGTACTAATAGGGGGATAACACCGCTCCACCCCAAAATGCAGGTCTAAGTACGCCATAGTATTTGGTACAATCAATAAACTACCTTCAGGGGGGTGTACTAAAAATATGCATCCAGTCAAAATATAGAATTTTTCAAGTATCAAGGTATTATTACAGTAAGTTATTATTATTATTAGTAGTAGTATAACATCATACTATTATGCTTACAATTTTTTTCTTGAGAATACTATAGTAAATTATAATTTACTATTTAAATAAAAATATAATAAATAGTGCATTATAAGTTGTATAATCAGATTAAGATATAGTGCTAACTGTCTACTAGACAGGGACGGATTGGGTCATCAGAAATCGGGAAATTCCCGACAGGGGCCTCATACCAACTATAGAGTTGATGGGGCCACTGCAGCATGCCGTTTCAAACTCAATGGCTGTAAACTAACACGTTCGCGAAGTTGCCCGGGGGGGGGGGAGGGAGGGGAAACTTAAACCCAAAAACTTCAAACCACTTTAGAAAAATTGCTACTTATTTGCTAGAATTTGCTAAGTAGTTTTTAAAATTTTTATGCCGGTGTTTTTCAACTATCATTTTTTTTCCATTTTGAAACAGTGATATTAAGAGAGGTATTCTGTCTACACCTCATCTTGTCGCATTTTCGTGACACCAATACATGCATTATTATTGTCCTTGTTGCATGCAGGCATCACGTCTGACGCGACGGTCGGTGCCATTGGAGGTACGTCCAACTTACCCATCGGAAACATAACCGTGAACCCGCTTTCCGACCTGGTTCGGCTGTGCGACGTCAAATCGGACACGGTCAATGTAAACGTGATGCGCGACCTGCAGCTACTGGACCGGCTGTCCGACAGGAACACGCCAGACTTCACGGAGAACTCGAAGATATTCGAACTGGACTCGAGCTCGGACGTGGGCCATGTATGCCTGGTGTACCTCGACGGCCGGGCGGCGGCGAACCAGCCGGACGTCCATCCACGCGACGAGCCCGGCGGCGCGTCAGTCTGGCTGCTGGACACCACGTACCGCTGGCACTTACTCGCCCCGAACTTTAGCAACTATTTCAGAAAGGCGCTGGTGCACATGGGCTTGCCGCACTGGCAACTCAAATTTACCGACATGGGACTCACGTCTATCGGCGAGGTAAATTATGTTCCTGTAGATTATTACCGACATTTTTACGACATTACGACGTTATTAACAACATCAGCACAATTGTTTTAGATTCTGTGCAGATCGATGGATGTATCGATTTCACAATGATGTGTGTTTTTATATACATATAAAGTATAGTTGTCGAAATAATGCTTAGATTTTCAACTTTAGTAACTTTTCCGGTTAGAAAGTGAATCTAATTGGTGCACTGGGGAGGTCAAAAGTTGAAATCCCCAGTAGTTTTCAAAAGCGACGAGAAAAGAAAGAAAAAAAAAGCGGGTAAGTCGTGGATGTCGCTCTGCTGTACAGTAGGTAACAAGGACATTTTTTTAGTGCAAAGATTGACAAGCTTGTAAGGAATCTTGTATCAAATTTTCAAATCTTAAAAATTAAAAATTAAAATTTTTTATGAATTTCTAGCTTAAAATAATTTGCGAATTTTTGTGATTTTTACGTATTTTGTCAAAATTCAAACTTTGAATGCTTATAAAAAAAATTGTGGCTATGAATTTCTTTTATTTTTCAACTGCTATTGTAACAATATGTTAAGAGCATTGTATTAAATTTTCAAGCTATTCTACCCAACAAATACATTTTTATTAGTTTAAAAAAAAAACTAATGGATGGATAGAATAAACTTATAAACATTCAGTCAAAATTTCATGTATCTATCGTCATTTGTTTTAAAGTTACATCAAAAACCAAAATCGATTTTGTCGAAAACTGATTGTGCGTAAAATTTCATGTTTTTCCCTTAATTTTTAGTTTGTTTATCCCTATTATTCAGAAAAATATTAAAAAATTTTACTTTTGACCCCCCAAAGTACCAGGTTAGGTTAACCCTAAGATTCATTTTCTGATCGAACGAGGTACTGAAGTCAAAATTCGAAGAACTTTTACTGCCCCAAAACGTGATTACAGACACAAAAAAAATAAAAATAAAATAAAAACACACATCATGGTAAAATCAAAAAAATCACTCCGCTCAGAATCTAAAATTAACGAAAAATTAGAATTTTTACGCAAAATCGATTGAAAACGATTTGAACAAAATACGTACAAACCACGAAAATTTGCAATTCATTTTGAGTTAGAAGTTCATAAAAATGTATCTTTTTAAATCTAAGATTTCAAAATTCTCCGTGAGTTTGTCTACTTCTCTCAAATAAAAAATGTCTATTGGAAATTCTAATTAAATTTTTATGAGCATTTGAATTAAAAAATTGGATATTTATTAATTACTATACTTGATCAAAATATTCCAAAAAATTTTAAGTTATTTATAAACATTTGAAATTTTCCGTTTTAGTTTTTTATTCTTTAAATATTAATAAAATTTTATTAATTGGGTCAAAAAACTTGAAAATTCAATACAAAGCTACACATAAGTTGATATAATTGCTGTGAGAAACAGTGGCGTATTTAAGAATTGTTATAGGGAGGGTATGACCCATTGAATATCACACATAAAAGGAACATAAAAATACTAAACACGATTTAGTGTCTAGTTATATATATAGGTAAATTCTTTAATAATAGGAAAAAAGACCAAGGGCCAAGGGGGGATTAATCTCCCCCCCCCCCCGTAAATACGCTGCTGGTTAGAAAATATTAAAAATAGATAGGAATGAATTTGATCTGATTTATTTGGAATTTTTTTTATAGTTAATATAATTTTATATAATTTTTTTATATACCTACATTTATTTTGAATAATAACAATATAATTAATATACGTAGTATAAAATATTCTTAACTGACAAACTGTCTCTGTTCAGAATCGTTTTTCGTATACAATGATATTATATCAATGAATTCAAATATAATACCATTTATTATATTATTAACCTTTTGTACAGCAGATTGACATTCATCACTTATCCGCTTTTTTAAATGATTTGCGTTAGCGGTGCTTGACAAGGGGCAAAGCGGTTTCAAATAAATATGCTTATTATTATGATAACTTATTACCTAAATACCTGAATTATAATATCATTCCAACTATAGACTAAGTCACTAAGATATAATTCATATATTGTATCTTAGTTCATGATCTCGAATACTTATAACATTTTACACTATTGAACATATAATACATAATAAAACGGTATTTGTTTGATTTTCAGTTTTTCATGAATTTGGTGGCCCCTCAATTGAACGTGACCGATCGAGTTCCTGTAATTGGCCAGTTAGATGACGATGAACAATTTACCACAGATAGTGCACCACTAAACAATTTTGATCCTAGTATTTTAAAAACCACGTTCAAAATGTCCAAAAGTAAAAAAATGCAATCAAATAAGAGTTCCGGTTTGAACTGAGTTATTTATTTATTTTAATACACAGATAATTGATATATAACAAAATAGTTGAGAAAAAAATTAATCATATTAGTTTAAAATTATAACATAAATTTACTTTTGGAATTATGTATAATATTATTATTGTAACTATTTAAAAAAAGTTGCATACACGAAATGACGAAATACAAGCTCTGACTGCCACGCGCTAAGTAGCAATTTATAGGTATATGCTTCAATTTTCAAATTAGTATCTTTTCTTGAATGGGAAAGTGAATCTAGTTGGTACCTTTGGAACGTTAAAATTTCAAATAGTTTTTAAAAGCAATGGAAAAAAATTTAAAAAAAATTAAGGTCATACGGAAAGTTTTACTCATAATAATCAGTTTTTGACAAGATCAATTATGATTTTTGGTGTAACTCCAAATCAAATGATCGTGGGTGCATAACTTTTTCATTTAATCTTTATATTACCATAACATTTTAAAAATATTTTGACTCATATGATGTTGAGCTATTTATAAGTTTATCAAATTTTAGATTTGTATTAATTATTTTTTATAAATTGATATCAGTAAATAAATTTCTGCTTAATCAAAAAAACTTGAGCTTTCTCATAGGTTAGTTTAATTTTATTAAACATAAAATATCTACTGGAAAATTAAACTACATTTTTATGAGCATTTGATGTTTAATTTTTACCACATTGAATACTCACTCCATTTCTCATGGAAACATTTTCTTATGTACTTACCTATTAATTAAAAAACGAATAACAGTAGATTAAAATTTACATAAAATATTTATTTTATCTTTTTCTACACTTCATATAAATGTCACACGTTTTGAGGTGTTTATAGACATTTGAAATTTGAAATTTGAAATGTTACTAGTTTTTTTTTTCCAGCAGAATAATATTTATCGGATCTAAGAGCTTGAAAATTGAATACAATAAGACTCATCATACGTACATTGTTACAATTGTTCAAAAGTATTAAAAATATGTTGCGTGATTTCTTTTTTTTTTATTGACCAAAATTTATCGGCGACAACGGCCATTAGTCGTAAATGTTCCATTAATTACATTTTTTTTTTAAAGTTTCTTAAGTATAATATTTTAAATTAAATTGTACAATTCATATTTTTTTTTTAAAGTCAAGATTTGAACTTTGAAGTGTGGAGTCTGCATTTGGACCGAGGGCTGCGTCTAAGGTGGTTGGGATATTCAGCTGAATGAGTACATCTGTGTATTGTCAGCATTCTGCGAAGATATGTTGGACTGTTAGTTCGGTGCCACATGTTGTGCAGATAGGTTTTTCATTTTTTGACATGAGGTAACCGTGGGTTAGTTGAGTATGTCCGATGCGGAATCTGTTCATAATTACTCTTTCTCTTCTTTTCGTGAAGAGGTTGGGCCAACTGAAAATGGAGTTTTTAATTTTACTCAATTTGGTGTTTTATTCGATCCAGTGAGTTTTCCATTTGATTTTAGTCAGTTCTTTAATTTGGTTTTTTGTGTCTGCGAATGTAGTAGGTAATATTCAATATGGGTATATCAGTGTGCTCTGCTGCTATCTTAGCTTCTTGATCTGCCTTTTCATTGCCCTCTATGTCGCTGTGCCCCGGGATCCATATTAGTGAAATTTTGATTCCTGTTTAATATGCTAGGCTAGTTTTTCGCAGTATAAGTTTTGGTATATCTGTAGTGTTGAAGGGGTTTTTGAGGCTCGTGATTGAGAAAAGTGAGTCTGACAGGAGTAGATTGCTTTTGTGGGGGTTTCCATGATCACGATTTAGTAATATGTGTTCTATTGTTTTGAGTATTGCTATGGCTTCTGCCGTGTATATAGAGCAGCTTTCAGGGAGTTTGATAGAGAGGTCATGGTTAGTAATTGCGATTCCCACTCCTTTATTAGATTTAGAGGCATCGGTGAATAACAGTTTGCATTTTTGTTTTCTTGGAGTATTTCGATTAAGTGATTCTTGTAAATCATAGGGGAAGAGAGCTCTTTTTTGAATTTAGTTAAATCCAGATTTATATCAATATTGAAGGACCATGGGGGAAAAATGAGGGGTTAAACTTTCGTTATCGCATTGAATTCTATACCATGATCTTTAGCGTACTCGGTAATTTCTGTAATGTATTTGTTTGCTGGATTGCCAGAGTTTCTTGCGATACTAGCAGCGTAGAGTAATGATTTTTCTATGTATCTAAGCTCAGATGGGGGTTCGAGTACTAGGTTTCGAATGCTTTCGGTGCGACTAGATCGAAACGCATCGATAGCGAATCTTAAGCTGGAGTTTATAGAAGTATCTATTAATTTTTGTGGTGGGATTTGGCTGATTGGTAGATTGTTGCACCGTATTTCGTTTTTGATTTGACGAGATGTCTATGAATTTTTAAAAGCGCATCTTCGTCCCCTCCCCATGTGGTATGGCTTATCGTTTTTATGATGTTGAGACTTCTTGACAATGATATTTTGAGTTGTTTAAGATGATGTAACCAGTTGATTCATTTGTCAAAATAAACTTCGAGTATTTTAATTGTGTTTACATTCGGGATGAGGTTGTAATTTAAGTGGATGTTGATGTGCTTTTGACCTCTTTTGTTGGAGAATATGATGCATTGGAATTTAAGGCTAGAGAATTTGAAACCAGTCAGTGATGACCATTTTGCGATGTTGTTAACTGTATCTTGTAAGAATGTTGTACTGTTTTTAGAATAAAACTTTTGCACCAGAAATTAAAGTCGTCTGCGAAAAAGTTGGCTTTTACAGGAAATGTTATGGTGTTAGTTATGTCGTTTATTGCTAAAAGAAAGAGGGTGACCGATAATGACGAACCTTGAGGAATTCCATTTTTTTGGGAGTAATTTTTTGATTGGGCATTTGTAAGAGAGATTGAGAATTGTCTTGAGTTAAGAAAGCATTTTATGTAGTTAAACATGTTGCCGTCTGTTAGTATTTTTGATAGTATTTGTAACACTCTGTATCTTCATACAGAATCATAGGCTTTGGAGATGTCTATGCTTATCAAACCGAGGTACTGATTTGAGTTTGGTGCGTCGTTTACTTCTGACTTAATGATCGTAAGGCTGTCGATTGTGGATCTGTGTTTTCGGAAGCCACTTTGCAGGTAAGTTAGAATATTTGCTTTTTCCAGGAACCAAATCAGTTGAGTGTTCACTATTTTTTCGATTATTTTAGCCATCGTGTTTAGGAGGATTGCTATTTTTTGCAATTGCTAATTTAATATTTCCCTTATTAGTCTTAGCTAAGTCTACAATATCATTTGCTAAACAAAAATCTATAACTGGCTATTTTTCTAAGTATTGTAAAATATAATAAATTTCTAATATAATCTTGTATGTAATATTATGTAAATAAAAATGTTCTCTATATTCTGATAATCCGACCTTTTTCGCGTTCCGACCACACCCACAGCTCCGAAGGTGACGGATTAGAGAGGTTCTGCTGTACTTGTGATGGGTTCGTTTTTCCAATGGAAAAAAAGTGCTCGACTTGGGGGGGGGGGGACGCAGGCGGACGGAGTCCCTTAACTATTTTTTCAGAAATTTTAGCGTACCCCAACTTTTATTTTTAAGGGGAACGCACGGGACGCTGCATTATTATGCATTTTTATCTAAATGCACGAATCAAATCATATTTATTTTTTTACCTTAGATGTATTATTATTATTATTATTATCTTCATATTTCATAACCAAAGTATTATATTATCATTTATCAGTTACCAGTACTTACCACTGTTATCATTATTCACTAATAATTGTTATGAATTATCATTTATCATAGATTTAAGTTTGAAAGTTTTTAATTTTATAAGTTTAAACTGTTTTATTTCATTATTACTTTGAACTTTCATTTTATTATATAAGACTACTAGAACAATTATTATTATATTATTATTTATTAACACAATGACTGAAAAAAAGAGACCACGAAGTGATTTATTTTCATATTTTAAAAAACAGATGAAAGTAAGTAGATAATCAATAATTACTCAAACACTCAGTAACAACAGTAATTTATTAAAATGTTAAACTTAGATTAAGAAGGTATAAATAGTATATACTAGTATACTTGGTCACTAGGCACAAGATACTATATTATACTTTATAATACTTATAAATGATTTAGAAAAATATATTTGAACACACCATATCTACAGATGCTTATTCTATCTCTAATTTTTTTAATATTCTATATGAGTTCTGATAATGTTGATAAAACAGAAAAGACTCAAATAATTACAAGTACTTCAAACGCAAATATTGATGTAGTAAAGCCACAACAGGTGATTAAGAATAATATATTAATTTTAATTTGTTACAATGTTAGTAAATATTTTTTTTAAATCTATTTAATTAATTATATGGTTGGTTATAGAATATAGTTTCATGTAATTAATAATTACACATTACATAATTGTACAAAACAATATAACAACCATTCACATTCAAGCAGTGAAATTATTGGGTTGATATTTAATTTGAAAAAAAAATTAAAAATTGATTTGGGTACCAAGAGAAACTAATTAGCAAAGGTTATATTATTCATATATATCATCAACATCAGGTAATATATTTAAAGAAAAATATGATGAGCTCCTTAAAGATTTGGATGTACTGAATGTACAAAATTGGCCAGATAAATATGACATTCAATATGGTGACAAGAATTTAAGAATGTAAAATTGTCACACATTCACTCATTAAGACCATTAATAGTTGCAATTAATACAGTAGCAATTTCATCTTCTGAATGCGAAAGAAGTTTTAGTACCATGAATAATACAGTCACTTGGAAAAGAAATGCATTAACGCCAAACCATATTTCATCATTGTTATTAATACAATGTGTAGGTCCACCCACTAATAGTTTTATACCTAGTAGCTATGTAAAATCTTGGATATTAAGTGGTAAAAGAGATGCAGAAGAAAACTGTTGTCCAAAAAGGATAAAATTAGAAGATAAGAAAAAAGAACAAACCTATGATAAGTTATGGAATTATTTAAATAAATAGTTAAAATTAATTGTTTTTTATTTAATCACTTTCGAATATTTTATAAGTTTTAACAAAAATATACATTATAATATTTACAGTAAATTTTTTCGAAGTTGATTATTTATAAATGTTTTCTAAATTATTTAGAGAGGAGTAATAGGGGGTGTGGGGGCGTAGCCCCCACGGCTTGTTAACATTTAATAAGTGATGGGGACGCTCTTTTTTTATAGTAAACAGAGTCCCTCTACTTTGATTTTGCCAAGTCGAGCACTGTTTTCCATTGATAGTGGATGTGTATAATATGTTCCATGATTCCTTTTTACTGTTTTTTATGAGGAATTTGCTTTTGGCTTTGAGTCTTTTGAGTTCGATAAGATTTTCGGAGGTTTTATTTTTTTTGAAATTCGTTAGTGCTTTATTTTTATTGGATATTGCTTCTTTTATTTTGTCATTCCACCAGGTACTCTGTGTTTTTTGTTTGATTAGTTGTGCCTATTGTCATTTTTTCACATTTCTTTTTTGATAATTATTTAAAGTTCAAATTTAGATAAAACACTAGATATTTGAATAAAAATTAACGATTTTAATTGGTTTTTTTTTTTAATTTAAAAATATTATCCCTGGGTAATTGTTATTTTTTTATGCAAGTTATAATACATTATATTCACAATGTCATTTTCAAATGCAATTTTTTCGACAAAATATATTTAACCTGCTATAAAATTCAACAGAACTTAGAAGTACAGTAGGTAATAACGCCTATAATATAGTAAAATAAATCACTTTAATCACAATAATATCACTAAATATACTTAGTAGTAGGCTGACAGACTGTCTTCGATAAGAATCGTTTTTTTATATTAATGAATTCAAATTTAATACATCTATTACAGTGACTCTCTCTCTAGAGTAATTTATAGCAGCAAAACGTTAACCACCTGCTCGATTTTTTTATTATGAGGTTATTAATACCTTATACATTTTTTATAATTCTATTTATATATAGCATAAATAGCCAACCAAAAATATTTAGTTGACCATAACTCATAAGTGTCAAATGTACTCGTATAATGCTTTAGACCGCTATCGGCTAGTATGACGTTTGGTGAAACATTTTGATTGAATAAATCGTATTTTAATAAAATATTTTCGTACCTAATATCGTTTATTTTAATTTTAATAGCTACACTGCAAAACTTAATTCTTTCTGTCTTTGAGTTCAATTTAAAATCGTTTAATTCATGGGTATTGAAGACGAAAAGTCTAAACAGTAAGTACTATCAAATCTTGAGAGCTAAATAGAAAATGATCAATTCGTAGTATTTCGGTCACTTAAGTGTAGATAAAGGTATCACTTGTCTTAAAAGTGCATATAATACAATTTTAATGACGACTATCAATCATAACCGTTGAATATTGAACATTCACGTTAGTACCTATTAAAATTAATTTTAGTAAACAAAAATAGTAAATTAAATTATCATAAGCCTAGGTACTACCTGTAATATATACCGAAATAATTAAAAAGCTGTAATATTTTGTTTCAACGAAATATCAATTCTATAATAAATTGAATTATTTATCATACAAAGTTGTATATTTTTGACGATTTCATTACGAACTAAGAGTTAAAAATATTTAACATATTAAATACAAGATTTATCATTTCTTTAGCGTAATAACAGCATTTTTATAAATAATAATAAAAACATTCATTCAAATTTATGATCGTAATTACGTTCATCTACTCTTCAAATTATCAATAATATCTTGTACCATTTCTTTTTTGCTCATTCCATTTGTTTCAGCCTTTTTCTTAACATCTGCAACTACATTGTAGAATATTTTTTTATCAATTAGTTTTAAAAATCTAGGATGATTATTTTTATATTGAAATTTGTATTTTTTCGACTGGTCTCCAACGAATTTTTTGAGTTGTGAAGTGTCTGTCACTTCTTTGTAATCAATATCATTGTTCGGATGCACAACAATTACACTCAACGGATGTCGTTTGTTTGGAACTTTTGTTGGTAAAGTCATATTATCTTCTAGGTCAGGTACAGCATTTAAAATATCTTCGTTTTTCTGAGCTACTTCCTGTGGATCCTCGCCATCGTTATATTTGTCATTTTCAGTGGAGCCATCTAAACCTATCAATTTTGATGTAAAACCTCGGTTATTGTTTATGATTTTTTTACCCGATTTAATTATTGCCACAGCATCTCTCAGTGCTTTCACCCTAGGATGATTATCATTCATAATTACCCTCCCAGATTTCAGAACTTTTAACGTCTCCGCTCCGATGCCTACAATAGACATGGCAGATAGTACACAGCAGTCAATATTGCTTATTGCCGTGTCCATGTGCTTTGACAGATTAATAAGTCTTCTTTGAGCTTTGGCCTTTTTCTCATTCAATGTTTTTGTATTGAAAGGTTTTTCTAAGATATTATTTATTAATTCATCCACGTCAAATTGTGGAGAAATAAGTTTTAATACATCTTTAGCTGAATCTGGAATGGTTGATTCATTTTTTAAAATATTGGATAACATTTTGTATGTTGTCTGAGGACCATTCTTGTATAAGTAACTGAGGTTTTCCACTGTTTTCCAAAAACCTTTAGCTAACCGAATCAATTTGGTAACCAAATCACGGACAGTTTGTTTCAAACCTGTTTTCAGAGAGTTACTGACTGTTCTTAAACTTTGATCAACGTCATTAAGTGTTTTGGAGACTTTCACTTTTCCTAAAGCATTTTTCACTGTTGCTAATATATTACTTCGCATATTATTCGTGTCTAAAATAATTTGATAAGCAATATCTTTGGTATTTTGTGAATGGACCTTTTTAAATCTATCGTATGCATCACGTTTGCATTGATCCGTGTTGTACTCCTTAAACTAAAACGAAAGAATAATAATTTTAAACAACTCTATAATATTATAAGGAATATAACATTTAATTTATTTTATTGATAAAAATGAATAAATAATTACCAAAAATGAAGAATAGTCGTTATTGTTCTTATTCGTATTTAGATCATCAGAGACCTCAGTTTTAATTGATTCTAATTTATTTTTTGGAGTATGTGATAACTCATCTGAAGTGGAATATGTTTGCTCGTCAACTTTAATTCTTTCATTTGTTGCTTTGTTAACCTTATATGTTATAATACGTTTTAAATGCCTCTTTTTTTTCTGGTTAATTCCAGCATAATTTTGTGGTGTCTGTAAGTTTCTTACAGATTTTTCATCGTTTTTAATTCTACCATACTCATCTAGATAATAAGGAGTAATAATATCTACTGAAGGATTTTTCTTTGTAGAAAAATTTTTTTTTCTTCTAGGATATTTTGAGTTTCTTGTAGAATGAATGTTGGAACATCTACATAAATTATTTTCGTCGTGGCAAGGACAGTTATTATTATCAAACGAATAATTGGCATTTCTATCATTAACAACTTCTGGTTCATTATAATTTTCATTAAAAGTTTTGGGGTGTCTAACTTTACGCAGTCGTGGTATTTTAGCATTCATAGGTATATCAACAACATTGGATGACAAAATTCTTGGTGTTTCAATTTCAATATCAGAATACATCGGTGATCCGATGTTGTCATAGATTTCTGGAGATTCATATTTCGGAATTACATTTGTATCATAGTCTTCAGGTAAATCATTGCCATCTTTATTGTCTTTTCGTCTTCTATGGCGTCTCCTCATCGTATTTGGATGTCTATCAACGTCATTGAGTTGATTACTATCATTTGGCTCATCCAAATCTTCGTAAGAAATTCGTTCTGGAGACTGATCCTGTGCTTGATTGTATTCTGGGGATCCTGAATCATGTTCACCGTCATTAATGTGTCTTGTATCTTGACCTGGATTTTCAATAGGAGTTTCAAAGTTATCATAGTCATCTGGAGATACATGTTCCGGGGTTTCATCAGTATTATAGACTTCAGGTAAATCATTGCCATCTTTATTGTTTTTTCGTCTTTTATAGCGTCTCTTCGTCGTTTTTGGTTGTCTATCAACGTCATTGAGTTGATTACTATCATTTGGCTCTTCCAATTCATCGTGGGATCTTGGTTCAGGAGATTGTTCCATTGAGTGAGTGTATTCTGGGGTTTCTGAATCATGTTCGCCGTCATTAATGTGTCTTGTATCTTGACCTGGATTTCTGCTAGGAGTTTCAAAGTTTTCATAGTCATCTGGAGATTCATGTTCCGGGGTTTCATCAGTATTATAGTCTTCAGGTAAATGATTTCCATCTTTATTGTTTTTTCGTCTTCTATAGCGTCTCCTCATTGGATTTGGTTGTCTATGAACGTCATTGAGTTGATAACTATTATTTGGCTCATCCAAATCTTCGTAAGAAATTCGTTCTGGAGAATGATCCTGTGCATGATTGTATTCTGGGGATCCTGAATCATGTTCACCGTCATTAATGTGTCTTGTATCTTGACCTGGATTTCCACTAGGAGTTTCAAAGTTTTCATTGTCATCTGGAGTATCATGTTCCGGGGTTTCATCAGTATTATAGTCTTCAGGTAAATCATTGCCATCTTTATTGTTTTTTCGTCTTCTATGGCGTCTCCTCATCGTATTTGGTTGTCTATCAACGTCATTGAGTTGATTACTATCATTTGGCTCATCCAAATCTTCGTAAGAAATTCGTTCTGGAGACTGATCCTGTGCTTGATTGTATTCTGGGGATCCTGAATCATGTTCACCGTCATTAATGTGTCTTGTATCTTGACCTGGATTTCCGCTAGGAGTTTCAAAGTTTTCATTGTCATCTGGAATATCATGTTCCCGGGTTTCATCAGTATTATAGTCTTCAGGTAAATCATTGCCATCTTTATTGTTTTTTCGTCTTCTATGGCGTCTCCTCATCATATTTGGTTGTCTATCAACGTCATTGAGTTGATTACTATCATTTGGCTCATCCAAATCTTCGTAAGAAATTCGTTCTGGAGAATGATCCTGTGCATGATTGTATTCTGGGGATCCTGAATCATGTTCACCGTCATTAATGTGTCTTGTATCTTGACCTGGATTTCCACTAGGAGTTTCAAAGTTTTCATTGTCATCTGGAGAATCATGTTCCGGGGTTTCATCAGTATTATAGTCTTCAGGTAAATCATTGCCATCTTTATTGTTTTTTCGTCTTCTATGGCGTCTCCTCATCGTATTTGGTTGTCTATCAACGTCATTGAGTTGATTACTATCATTTGGCTCATCCAAATCTTCGTACGAAATTCGTTCTGGAGACTGATCCTGTGCTTGATTGTATTCTGGGGATCCTGAATCATGTTCACCGTCATTGTTGTGTATTGTATCTTGACCAGGATTTTCGCTAGGAGCTTCAAAGTTTTCATAGTCATCTGGAGATTCATGTTCTGGAGTTTCATCAGTATTATAGTCTTCAGGTAAATGATTTCCATCTTTATTGTTTTTTCGTCTTCTATGGCGTCTCCTCATCGTATTTGGTTGTCTATCAACGTCATTGAGTTGATTACTATCATTTGGCTCATCCAAATCTTCGTAAGAAATTCGTTCTGGAGAATGATCCTGTGCTTGATTGTATTCTGGGGATCCTGAATCATGTTCACCGTCATTATTGTGTATTGTATCTTGACCAGGATTTTCGGTAGGAGCTTCAAAGTTTTCATAGTCATCTGGAGATTCATGTTCCGGGGTTTCATCTGTATTATAGTCTTCAGGTAAATTATTTCCATCTTTATTGTTTTTTCGTCTTCTATGGCGTCTCCTAATTGGATTTGGTTGTCTATCAACGTCATTGAGTTGATTGCTATCATTTGGCTCATCCAAATCTTCGTAAGAAATTCGTTCTGGAGACTGTTCCAGTGATTGATTGTATTCTGGGGATCCTGAATCATGTTCATCATGATTGTTGTGTATTGTTTCTTGATCTGGATTTCCGCTAGGAGTTTCAAAGTTTTCATAGTCGTCTGGAGATTCATGTTCCGGGGTTTCATCAGTATTATAGTCTTCAGGTAAATGATTTCCATCTTTATTGTTTTTTCGTCTTCTATGGCGTCTCCTAATTGGATTTGGTTGTCTATCAACGTCATTGAGTTGATTACTATCATTTGGCTCATCCAAATCTTCGTAAGAAATTCGTTCTGGAGACTGTTCCAGTGATTGATTGTATTCTGGGGATCCTGAATCATGTTCACCATAATTGTTGTGTATTGTTTCTTGATCTGGATTTCCGCTAGGAGTTTCAAATTTTTCATAGTCGTCTGGAGATTCATGTTCCGGGGTTTCATCAGTATTATAGTCTTCAGGTAATTCATTGCCATCTTTTTTGTCTTTTCGTCTTCCATGGCGTCTCTTTATCGTTTTTGGTTGTCTATCAGCGTCATTGAGTTGATTAGTATCATTTGGCTCTTCCGACTCTTCGTTGGGTAATGGTCCTGGAGCTTGTTCCATTGAGTAATAGTATTCTGGGGTTTCTGAATCATGTTCGCCGTCATTGTTGTGACTTGTATCATGATCAGGATTTTCGCTAGGAGTTTCAAAGTTATCATAATCATCTGGAGATTCATGTTCCGGGGATTCATCAGTATTATTGTCTTCAGGTAATTCATTGCCATCTTTATTGTCTTTTCGTCTTCCATGGCGTCTCTTCATCGTTTTTGGTTGTCTATCAGCGTCATTGAGGTGATTACTATCATTTGGCTCTTCCAATTCTTCGTGGGATAATGGTTCTGGAGCTTGTTCCATTGAGTAATTGTATTCTGGGGTTTCTGAATCATGTTCGCCGTCATTGTTGTGACTTGTATCATGATCAGGATTTTCGCTAGGAGTTTCAAAGTTATCATAATTATCTGGAGATTCATATTCCGGGGTTTCATCAGTTTTATTGTCTTCAGGTAATTCATTGCCATCTTTATTGTCTTTTCGTCTTTCATGGCGTCTCTTCATCGTTTTTGGTTGTCTATCAGCGTCATTGAGTTGATTACTATCATTTGGCTCTTCCAATTCTTCGTGGGGTAATGGTCCTGGAGCTTGTTCCATTGAGTGATTGTATTCTGGGGTTTCTGAATCATGTCTGACGTCATTGTTGTGACTTGTATCATGATCAGGATTTTCGCTAGGAGTTTCAAAGTTATCATAATTATCTGGAGATTCATGTTCCGGGGATTCATCAGTATTATTGTCTTCAGGTAATTCATTGCCATCTTTATTGTCTTTTCGTCTTCCATGGCGTCTCTTCATCGTTTTTGGTTGTCTATCAGCGTCATTGAGTTGATAAGTATCATTTGGCTCTTCCAATTCTTCGTGGAATAATGGTTCTGGAGCTTGTTCCATTGAGTGATTGTATTCTGGGGTTTCTGAATCATGATCGCCGTCATTGTTGTGACTTGTATCATGATCAGGATTTTCGCTAGGAGTTTCAAAGTTATCATAATTATCTGGAGATTCATGTTCCGGGGATTCATCAGTATTATTGTCTTCAGGTAATTCATTGCCATCTTTATTGTCTTTTCGTCTTCCATGGCGTCTCTTCATCGTTTTTGGTTGTCTTTCAGCGTCATTGAGTTGATTACTATCATTTGGCTCTTCCAATTCTTCGTGGGATAATGGTCCTGGAGCTTGTTCCATTGAGTGATTGTATTCTGGGGTTTCTGAATCATGTTCGCCGTCATTGTTGTGACTTGTATCATGATCAGGATTTTCGATAGGAGTTTCAAAGTTTTCATAGTCATCTGGAGATTCATGTTCCGGGGTTTCATCAGTATTATTGTCTTCTGGTAATTCATTGCCATCTTTATTGTCTTTTTGTCTTCCATGACGTCTCTTCATCGTTTTTGGTTGTCTATCAGCGTCATTGAGTTGATTACTATCATTTGGCTCTTCCAATTCTTCGTGGGATAATGGTCCTGGAGCTTGTTCCATTGAGTGATTGTATTCTGGGGTTTCTGAATCATGTTCGCCGTCATTGTTGTGACTTGTATCATGATCAGGATTTTCGATAGGAGTTTCAAAGTTTTCATAGTCATCTGGAGATTCATGTTCCGGGGTTTCATCAGTATTATTGTCTTCTGGTAATTCATTGCCATCTTTATTGTCTTTTTGTCTTCCATGACGTCTCTTCATCGTTTTTGGTTGTCTATCAGTGTCATTGAGTTGATTACTATCATTTGGCTCTTCCAATTCATCGTGGGATAATGGTTCGGGTGTTTGTTCCATTGAGTGATTGTACTCTGGGGTTTCTGAATCATGTCCGACGTCATTGTTGTGGCTTGTATCTTGACCAGGATTTTCGCTAGGAGTTTCAAAGTTTTCATAGTCATCTGGTGATTTATGTTCCGGGGATTCATCAGTATTATTGTCTTCAGGTAATTCATTGCCATCTTTATTGTCTTTTCGTCTTCCATGGCGTCTCTTCATCGTTTTTGGTTGTCTATCAGCGTCATTGAGTTGATTACTATCATTTGGCTCTTCCAATTCTTCGTGGGGTAATGGTCCTGGAGCTTGTTCCATTGAGTGATTGTACTCTGGGGTTTCTGAATCATGTCCGACGTCATTGTTGTGGCTTGTATCTTGACCAGGATTTTCGCTAGGAGTTTCAAAGTTTTCATAGTCATCTGGAGATTCATGTTCCGGGGTTTCATCAGTATAATTGTCTTCAGGTAATTCATTTCCATCTTTATTGTCTTTTCGCCTTCCATGGCGTCTCTTCATCGTTTTTGGTTGTCTATCAGCGTCATTGAGTTGATTACTATCATTTGGCTCTTCCAATTCATCGTGGGATAATGGTTCGGGTGTTTGTTCCATTGAGTGATTGTACTCTGGGGTTTCTGAATCATGTCCGACGTCATTGTTGTGGCTTGTATCTTGACCAGGATTTTCGCTAGGAGTTTCAAAGTTTTCATAGTCATCTGGTGATTCATGTTCCGGGGATTCATCAGTATTATTGTCTTCAGGTAATTCATTGCCATCTTTATTGTCTTTTCGTCTTCCATGGCGTCTCTTCATCGTTTTTGGTTGTCTATCAGCGTCATTGAGTTGATTACTATCATTTGGCTCTTCCAATTCTTCGTGGGGTAATGGTCCTGGAGCTTGTTCCATTGAGTGATTGTACTCTGGGGTTTCTGAATCATGTCCGACGTCATTGTTGTGGCTTGTATCTTGACCAGGATTTTCGCTAGGAGTTTCAAAGTTTTCATAGTCATCTGGAGATTCATGTTCCGGGGTTTCATCAGTAGAATTGTCTTCAGGTAATTCATTTCCATCTTTATTGTCTTTTCGCCTTCCATGGCGTCTCTTCATCGTTTTTGGTTGTCTATCAGCGTCATTGAGTTGATTACTATCATTTGGCTCTTCCAATTCTTCGTGGGATAATGGTCCTGGAGCTTGTTCCATTGAGTGATTGTATTCTGGGGTTTCTGAATCATGTTCGCCGTCATTGTTGTGACTTGTATCATGATCAGGATTTTCGATAGGAGTTTCAAAGTTTTCATAGTCATCTGGAGATTCATGTTCCGGGGTTTCATCAGTATTATTGTCTTCTGGTAATTCATTGCCATCTTTATTGTCTTTTTGTCTTCCATGACGTCTCTTCATCGTTTTTGGTTGTCTATCAGCGTCATTGAGTTGATTACTATCATTTGGCTCTTCCAATTCATCGTGGGATAATGGTTCGGGTGCTTGTTCCATTGAGTGATTGTACTCTGGGGTTTCTGAATCATGTCCGACGTCATTGTTGTGGCTTGTATCTTGACCAGGATTTTCGCTAGGAGTTTCAAAGTTTTCATAGTCATCTGGAGATTCATGTTCCGGGGTTTCATCAGTATAATTGTCTTCAGGTAATTCATTGCCATCTTTATTGTCTTTTCGTCTTCCATGGCGTCTCTTCATCGTTTTTGGTTGTCTATCAGCGTCATTGAGTAGATTACTATCATTTGGCTCTTCCAATTCTTCGTGGGGTAATGGTCCTGGAGCTTGTTCCATTGAGTGATTGTACTCTGGGGTTTCTGAATCATGTCCGACGTCATTGTTGTGGCTTGTATCTTGACCAGGATTTTCGCTAGGAGTTTCAAAGTTTTCATAGTCATCTGGAGATTCATGTTCCGGGGTTTCATCAGTATAATTGTCTTCAGGTAATTCATTTCCATCTTTATTGTCTTTTCGCCTTCCATGGCGTCTCTTCATCGTTTTTGGTTGTCTATCAGCGTCATTGAGTTGATTACTATCATTTGGCTCTTCCAATTCTTCGTGGGGTAATGGTCCTGGAGCTTGTTCCATTGAGTGATTGTATTCTGGGGTTTCTGAATCATGTCTGACGTCATTGTTGTGACTTGTATCATGATCAGGATTTTCGCTAGGAGTTTCAAAGTTATCATAATTATCTGGAGATTCATGTTCCGGGGATTCATCAGTATTATTGTCTTCAGGTAATTCATTGCCATCTTTATTGTCTTTTCGTCTTCCATGGCGTCTCTTCATCGTTTTTGGTTGTCTATCAGCGTCATTGAGGTGATTACTATCATTTGGCTCTTCCAATTCTTCGTGGGATAATGGTCCTGGAGCTTGTTCCATTGAGTGATTGTATTCTGGGGTTTCTGAATCATGTTCGCCGTCATTGTTGTGACTTGTATCATGATCAGGATTTTCGATAGGAGTTTCAAAGTTTTCATAGTCATCTGGAGATTCATGTTCCGGGGTTTCATCAGTATTATTGTCTTCTGGTAATTCATTGCCATCTTTATTGTCTTTTTGTCTTCCATGACGTCTCTTCATCGTTTTTGGTTGTCTATCAGCGTCATTGAGTTGATTACTATCATTTGGCTCTTCCAATTCATCGTGGGATAATGGTTCGGGTGCTTGTTCCATTGAGTGATTGTACTCTGGGGTTTCTGAATCATGTCCGACGTCATTGTTGTGGCTTGTATCTTGACCAGGATTTTCGCTAGGAGTTTCAAAGTTTTCATAGTCATCTGGAGATTCATGTTCCGGGGTTTCATCAGTATAATTGTCTTCAGGTAATTCATTTCCATCTTTATTGTCTTTTCGCCTTCCATGGCGTCTCTTCATCGTTTTTGGTTGTCTATCAGCGTCATTGAGTTGATTACTATCATTTGGCTCTTCCAATTCTTCGTGGGGTAATGGTCCTGGAGCTTGTTCCATTGAGTGATAGTATTCTGGGGTTTCTGAATCATGTCCGACGTCATTGTTTTGACTTGTATCATGATCAGGATTTTCGCTAGGAGTTTCAAAGTTTTCATAGTCATCTGGTGATTCATGTTCCGGGGATTCATCAGTATTATTGTCTTCAGGTAATTCATTGCCATCTTTATTGTCTTTTCGTCTTCCATGGCGTCTCTTCATCGTTTTTGTTTGTCTATCAGCGTCATTGAGTTGATAAGTATCATTTGGCTCTTCCAATTCTTCGTGGGATAATGGTTCTGGAGCTTGTTCCATTGAGTGATTGTATTCTGGGGTTTCTGAATCATGTTCGCCGTCATTGTTGTGACTTGTATCATGATCAGGATTTTCGCTAGGAGTTTCAAAGTTATCATAATTATCTGGAGATTCATGTTCCGGGGATTCATCAGTATTATTGTCTTCAGGTAATTCATTGCCATCTTTATTGTCTTTTCGTCTTCCATGGCGTCTCTTCATCGTTTTTGGTTGTCTATCAGAATCATTGAGTTGATTACTATCATTTGGCTCTTCCAATTCTTCGTGGGATAATAGTCCTTGAGCTTGTTCCATTGAGTGATTGTATTCTGGGGTTTCTGAATCATGTTCGCCGTCATTGTTGTGACTTGTATCATGATCAGGATTTTCGATAGGAGTTTCAAAGTTTTCATAGTCATCTGGATATCCATGTTCCGGGGTTTCATCAGTATTATTGTCTTCTGGTAATTCATTGCCATCTTTATTGTCTTTTCGTCTTCCATGGCGTCTCTTCATCGTTTTTGGTTGTCTATCAGTGTCATTGAGTTGATTACTATCATTTGGCTCTTCCAATTCTTCGTGGGATAATGGTTCTGGAGCTTGTTCCATTGAGTGATTGTATTCTGGGGTTTCTGAATCATGTTCGACGTCATTGTTGTGACTTGTATCACGATCAGGATTTTCGCTTGGAGTTTCAATGTTTTCATAGTCATCTGGATATCCATGTTCCGGGGTTTCATCAGTATTATTGTCTTCTGGTAATTCATTGCCATCTTTATTGTCTTTTCGTCTTCCATGGCCTCTCTTCATCGTTTTTGGTTGTCTATCAGCGTCATTGAGTTGATTAGTATCATTTGGCTCTTCCAATTCTTCGTGGGATAATGGTTCTGGAGCTTGTTCCATTGAGTGATTGTATTCTGGGGTTTCTGAATCATGTTCGCCGTTATTGATGTGTCTTGTATCTTGATCAGAACTTTTGTTGGGTGTTTCATTGTTTTTATAGTCATCGCGAGATTCATTTTCTAGGGGTATATCTGTATTAAGTTCTCCCGATATTTCTTGTGCATTCTTTGTTTTTTTTTGTTTTTTAAGATGTTTCGATATATTATTGGGCTGATTTGAGTTATTCTGATAAGTTTTACGTTTAGGATCGTTTTGATTTGACTCGTCGGGGTAATTTTTTTCACTTTCTACATCAATTGATTCGATTGATGATGAATCTTCTTCCATACTTTCTGCTGTTGGTAAAATATTTTCATTTTTTATACGTTTGAGTTCTGCACCTTCAACGCTATTTAGATTTTCATTGTCACCTAAATCAACTGTTTCTCCAGTCATATTTTCAGGTTCTACATCTTCTATATTGTTATCAGGGTTTTGTGTTTTCAACGTTTTAGGTCTTCTATTAATCATGTCATCATAATTTTTACCGTATTCGTTTGAATCATTTTGATCTTTGGGAACTATACTTATTTCTGGTTCATTTTCTACCATGTCATTTGCGCCATCATCGTTATGATCTGATAATTCTGGATTCAAAGCTTTATCGGAGTTATTCTCACCGACTTTATTTGATGTTTCAATATGGTTGAAATTTTTATCGGTTGACTTATTTAAATTTGTATTTCCTTTTTCGTCTGATGTTTCATATTCTTCATATTTTTCGTTACCATCTTTAGGGTCTATCATCTTCCCGATATGTTCCACTTTGGGTTTGACTAAGGTCCTTTCTTCATCAGTTTCGTCGTGAGTAATATTTTCTTCGATTGAAATAATCTTTTCATGTTCTAAATTTTCAGGACTATCTGCATCACGTTTGTTATCGGCATTATTGGATATGTCTGGATCTGAATTTTCAGCAGAATTTTCATTTGAAATTTTTTCGCTTTCGTTATTATTTTCGATTGTTTCACCATCGTCGTTAACTGCTGGTAGTTGTAGTGCATCGACTGAATCCAAGTTTACTTCAGGTTTGAATGGTTCTTTATTAGTGTCTTCATCATTTATACATTTGTTTACTTTTTCCTTATTTTCTTCTTTGTTTTTGCTGTCCTCTTCATTTTCTTTTTCAAGTAAAATATTTTTTATAAAACATGCTTTTGACGCTTTTTCCTTATTAAACTTTTTTTGTAAATCATTTACAGCTGTTTGTCCTTCATAGATCTTATTCATTGCGTACAATGCAGCATTTTCCATTTCTTGTGTTTCATGATTCAAATTATAGGCTATTACCAACATTTTATAATACGTAGTTTTTTTCATGCCGCCAATCCCATTTCCATTCTTTGCGTCACTTAAAATTTTTAGAATATACTGATTAGGATCGTATTGCTTACCTAATAAATATTTTATACGTTTAATATTTGGATCATTTTTAAATTTTGTTTCATATCTTTTATTTATTGGGGTTATATCTACACAAACATTATCTGCTGCTTCAACTAGATAATCACAAAGTTTCATATTTGTATCTACCATTTTATCATATAGTTGTTTGATGGTATCATTTTCAATCAATTGTAAATTTTTGTAATTTTTTGTTGCTTGTATTGATGTTTTAGCTGCATTTTTTATATTATCAAAGTCTGTTGTTATATTATTCAATAGATTTTTGCATTTCATTGATTGTTGACTAACCCTTGGGTTATTTAGTTGTATAAGGTTTTCCCATGATAGTATTGAAGTTTTTTCTCTACTTGTTCTTTTATCCCTAATATTATTTGTTAAGTCTTTAAATGGTTTGATAAGTTCCTCGTTATTATTAATATCAGGGCTAAATGATGCTTCTTGAATAGAAGAATCTGATTTTAATTCAACTTCATCCATAACATTTTGGTTTTTATTTGAAACTTCTGGTTGAATGATTTCTTTTTTATCTTCGTAAAATTCGTTTAATTTTCGTTCATTTTCGGGCAGACCAGGTTCTGTATCGTTGATAGAAACATTCTCGTTAGATTTATCTTGTTCATTTTCCTGGACATAAGACTGATTTTCATCAATTAAACTAGATTTCTTCTGTTCTTCACTGTAAGTTAATTCTCCAGAATCAAGATTCCATTCATCTTCAAACTTCAATTTCAACGATTTAGCTAATTCAACTGCATTTTTTAGTTTAATAATATCATCTCCTATTTTTATTTCATCCAGAGCGTTTTCTCCCAGAGTCTTAACTTTCTTTTTCACATTTTTAACAGATTTTATACCTTCGAAAAAAGTGTTCAAGGCATTTAATGCATTATCATTCATAGTTTTCGAATGATTAGATAAAGAATTCCACAATGAATTAAATTCTTTTGTAACAATTTTTTTTTTTCCATTATAATCATTTTTTAAGTGTTCATGATCAGATGATATTTCAAGAACCTTGTTGGCTAATTTATTAAGATCATACCGGTTTCCAAATGATCGAATGACACGATTTACCAATGGTTTTTTTTTATCAACTGTTGTTTTCTGAATACTTTCTAATTCCTTATTCACAAATTCATTATCTAATTCAGTAAATGATATAAGCGATTTGAATGTGTCTCTAAATCGTAAAGCAGCTTTTTGTACTAACTTTCTTACAGTAACAAGATCTGCAGATGCATTTTTTACTTGAGTTTTTATTTCACTTACTAAATTAGCTATATCTTCCGTTGTCTTATTCGGTTCAGGTAGTTTTTTGTTAGCAATATTTTTCGTATTTACTAATTTTTCATTGAAGTTATTAAGAGACAATTTACAGAGGTTTGAAATTTTTTTCAAGTCCTTTTGATCTGTTGAAGTTTCCAGTGTTGACCACTTATTATCAGTAACTTGGTGATCTATAGTGAGTGAAATCGCATTCTGAAATTATATAAATACACATTCAAAAATTATCATTAAAAAGTATTTTTATTAAAAACATAAATTTACCATGATAAACAGGGTTGAGTGTAAGAAAGAATGTACACAATTTTAGATAAACTGTATATGTTTTTCTTAATAGTTCAAAGTATAAATGTATATAAAAATAGACAAAACTTTTTTTTGTATCTGTCAAATTGTTACCATAATAAACTAAAAGAAAAGCAAATTAACTGAGTAAACTTTTTATCCTATTGATTAAAAATAAGAATTTAAATACATTTTGTTAGTTAAATTTTTTTTTTAATTGTTGTAACATTCCATAACTAATAATTCGATAAATCTATATAAATAGAATGCCCTCATCAATAACTTTTTTTTTACTTATTTACGTTGGTTAATTTTATATTTATGTTACTGATATTACTGTATTGATGTAAAATGCTTAATATGTACTTCAGGTATCAATGATATGTTCGAAGATCCCTTAACTTCTTTTTACTTTGAAACAATTCTGGTCATTGAAAATTCACACAATTTTTGCAACCCATTAAAAAGTGATAATTAACATTAAGTTATTTTACGTAGTATTTGAAAATATTCCCCCTTGGGGGGGGGGGGGGGTGATAAGCAATTAACACTACGAATTTGATGAACTCGGGGCTACAAGATCTTAATTAGTTTGCTCAGCTGGTCCTCCAGGTTGGGAGTTTGTTGGTGGGCTAACGACCCGCCCTAGAAAAAAAAATGTATGTTACGAAACCTACTACTACTAAACCTCAGCAAATAACAGATAATTTGGGAAATAGAATTGGAACTGGAACCGGAAAACCTGGAATATTTCGATTTTTAACATGGAACATAAGATCTCTGTACAAGAGAGGGGCCCTAAAATGTATGACTAGTATAGTTAAAGAATATAATGTAGAGTTAGTCGCCCTCCATGAAGTAAGATGACCAGAATCCTGACATATTAAACCAAATAACTTGACAGTTTTCTATAATGGAAACGACAATGGAAGACACGAGTTTGGAGTGGGTTTTACAATTACTAAAATTAGTAATGAAATTCGAATCAGTTGATGATCAATTATAATGCTTAATAATTCAAGATAAGCCCTTTAATTTTGCATTAATCAACTGTTATGCACCAACAAAAATGGCAGACGATGATTATAAAAACTCTTTTTACTATAATCTAGAAAGAGTATACGATTTAATACCCAAAAACTGCATAAGAATTTTAGTTGGTGACCAAAATGCCCAAGTAGGGAGTTAACACGCATTTTGACGTACTATAGGAAATTATACACAGTGAAAGATTATAGTTTGAGATAATTAAGCTTCGCCTCAATCAAAGGATTAGTAATAAGTAGCACTCAGTTTCAACGTAAAGAAACCTGAGTATCTCCAGATGGAAGAACTAAAAGCCAGATCGACCATATAATTATAGATAAACGATACAGAACTAATATTAGACAAGTCAGAAGCTATAGAGGAGCAGATGGAGACACAGACCACTACCTGGTCATAGCATAGTTTAAAATCAAACAGGCTAATATTTGGAATTAGAAAAAATTAAAAGGTAAAACACACCTGGAAATTGAGAAAACTAAAGATCAAGAGAGAGCAAAAATATACCGAGATAATCTGAATGACGAACTTACGAAAAGATTCCAAAATGCAGAGCAAAACCTTGATGAAATATGGAACATAGTTAAAAACTCGATTAACCAATCAGCTGAAATATTTAAAAAAGAATGCACATCCAACGGTAATAAATCATAGTTTAATTATCGATGTTGGGAAGCCATAGAAAAACGTACAGAAGCAGAATAATATTGATACAAGACCCATCCCTAACAATATAGAAGAATTTATCAAAAACAAAAAAAATAGCCAGTAAAATATTGAGACAAGAAAAAAGAGCAGCGAAAAAAAACTTATCCAAAAAATAGAAGAACATAGGCTCAACCCAAGAATATTCTTTAAAAAATGCAGATCGATAAAGGAAGGTTTAAAAGCTCAAACCCTTATAGCCAAGTATCATGATGTAAACTTGATTACAAATGAAGAAGGCATCATCCAAAAGTTTCAAAAACATTTTGAGAATATCCTAAATATTGATCACGAAGATACGAAGAAATGTGAAACTGTGATATATTATACAACACTGCCTCTCCTGAGGAACCAAACCGTGAAGAGGTCGAAGATCTAATCGGGATTTTGAAAAACAATAAAGCCCCCGGTGAGGATAATACTAATTCTGAGCTAATAAAGATTGGTACTCAATAACTTGTTCCAAAAATGCCAGGACTACTAAAAGAAATATGGAACACCGGCCGAATACCTGAAGATTGGAAAACAGCCATCATTTGTCGCATATTCAAGAATGGCGATCCTATGGATACAATGATTACAGGGGCATTACGCTCTTAGACTCATGCTACAAAATTCTATTCCTGACGTTATTACGACGATTGGAAGTATACTCCTAGAGATATAATTGGAGACTATCAAAGTGGATTTCTAAGAGGATTAACCACTTCTGACAATATTTTCATTAGTAGGCAAATAATGGAAAAATTTTATGAATTTGGAAAGGATGTCCTCTTGTATTTTATTGACTTCAGGCAGGCATACGACAGCATAAATCGAGATGAATTGTGGACGGCCCTAGAGGAATTTGGAACCCCTAAAAAAACTTATCCGTCTGATAAAAAGATGCAATACGCATACCTTGTGCAAGGTGAAGTTGGGCAACGGTATATCGAAGAGTTTTGAAGTTAAAACCAGATCTTAAACAGAGTGATGCGCTGGTTATTTTTAATTTAACGCTTGAAAAAGGTGGTCAGATCAATGCCAATGCGTCAAGGCATAGAGATTTTGTTCAACTGTACGCTCCTCGTCTATGCAGACGACATACTTATTATAGGCTATACGTGACAAGAACAAATTATTTAATTAAAGCGGCGAAGCTAATGGGTCTGGAAGTAAACCAAGGCAAAACAAAATATTTAGTCATGGTTAGGGGAACAAGAGATAACTCAGATTTACTGGTTAAAAAATTTGCCTTTCAACAAGATTTCAAATATCTTGGAAAAAATGGCTTGTTTTGAAAGAAAAGTACTTAGAAGAATATATGAACCTATTTTAGAAAATAAAGAGTATAGAAGAAAAACTAATAAAGAAGTACAACAACTTTACTATAAACCTGGTATTAATGCTTACCTCATGAGTAAATGAATTGAGTGGTCAGGGCGTGTATGGAGGTCAAAGGGAAACTTAAAGAAAGCTCTAGAAGGAAAGATAAATAAGAAAAGACCTAGGGGTCGCTGGACAGACAGGGTCAACGATGATCTCAACAAGGGCACCTAGGGAGTGACAATAGCAGACATCGTTGATAGAGTTAGATGGAGGAACTTAGTAGAGGCAGGGAAAGTTCTTCAAGGACTGTAAAAGCTTGAAAAGAACATTTGAAAATATTTCCTATTTTCAAAAATTAAATATCCTATATTTTTCCACTGTGCTTCTCCTTCATAATTTACAAGAAAATTGCTATCCTTTAATTTTAACTACTCCTATTATTTAGATTCTAATCTTAGTGTCATTCTTTATTTTTACAAACATAAACAAAAAAAGTTGAAAACAAATAAATGATTTAGATCATGTAGATGATGTTTTTCAATACACTTATTTAATATTTTGGTTCTAATAAATTATAAAATAAATATTGTACATGTTATATCATGGGAAACGCGTCAAATCTTCACAGATCAACTTTCATAAGTTCCTTCAACCACCATTCATTGCTATATCGATATGCACTTATTAAAACATATTTCATAAGCCTTTTTGTACACATTTTTAAAAAACCCCTTTTATTGATAATTTTTAATGTTCAACATTAACTTTTTATAGTAACTTGAACATATCTGTGTATTGAAACAATAGATATTTGAATTTAAATTCAACTGATTTTTATTTTGAAACCATTTTTTAGTATATCCTATTATTCATCTAAAAATTAGTACATACATTATAATTTTTAAAAGTTACCTACTTGAAACTATAAATGTTTTGTAAATAAAATATAAGTAGTTTCTTTTGAGAATGTTTGCATTACTGAAAATTATGGTTTAAATATTGGTTCATATCATAAGAATATGTGACTTAAGTTACCAATTATTAGAACCATATTCCGTATTTTATATAAATCTGAATAATTTTCCAATCGATCAACAATTTTACCTATCTAAGACTTTAAAATCCAGATTGATGTTACTTTTTGACCCAAAACGGGAAAAACTCATTAAATAGCGTTATTTAGTTAAAAGTTAAACATTCATTGAATTAGTTTTGGTTCTGAGGGTCTGAACTATAATATCTGGTTGATAATTTGTGTTTTAATAAATACAAAAATAATAATTCCTGGTAATATCCCTATCTATTAGATTTATTTGTTTTTAGTGGTAAACATTACGTATAGTATACGACGTATAGTTCTCTCTTAAAAAATAATATTTCACCTACCTGTATTATACAGATTAATATCACTGCTATAAGTACACTCGACGAAACTTTTAAGTACAACATTTTAAAATCGTTGACATGTACAGTATAGACTCGAAGTCTACTAAACGTCAATCAGGTGTATTATATATTATATATAGATAAGCCAACGAGTAATTGTAGTTGCCAGTTTTAACAATTATACAATTATCGGTTGTTATTAACTCTTGAAATTTTTATAACAATTTTTAGTGTAAAATAGAAACAAAAGGTTAAAAAAAAACAAAAATTGATTGCTGAATACAGCAGTTGTTTTTTGTTACATTTTGTAAAATATTTAGCAACTTTTAAAATCCTAAGCTGACGATAGAATCGAAAAATTTTCTAAATGTATTCTACTTTAACTCATTTTGGTAAAATGAAAATAAAATTACTGTTTGTTATTTAAATCTATTTTGAGTGCGTGACATTAATATAAAAAAATATATTACACTATAAAAGAAAAAAGAAAAATAAAGATTATTAGATTATTTCATTTTGTAGAACATTAAATTTTATGAAAATGTATCACAATTTTATTACATATGAAACGATAAAATAGAGTTTAAATCATATTAATAATGGCGAACCTATGCAGAGGCGAGTTACACGCGTAAAAAATTGTTAAGTAATAAGACGTGTTGCTAAAAAATATCAATATCAATTTAAAAGTAGGTACTTATGTTTTATCTATTTACAAATGAGAACTGAATACATTTGATAAAACAATTAGCACCATTGTGCTATAAAATTAAATATATTGAAAATTTTAAACAAACTGCAAACATACTCAATTTTATAACATACACTTATTTTTTAAAAAGTCACAATTTAAGTTAAAATACAAATTTCTAATTATATTTACAACTTGATACTCTTATGACCTGTAATATGTGTAAAGAATGTTGGTAGTAATATCAAATTTGTTTTAAAAAATTTATTTAATTTTTTCTTTTATTTTAAGCGTAAAATATTGTTAATTATTAATAGTTTAAATTCGAAGATCTAATGAATCATTTTTCTGTTTACTATCAATGATACAATCTTAGAGATGCATAATCTTTAACTAACTTAATTTCAATTACTTAACTTTTAGGTAATATAATAGGTATTGTTGGTATTTTTATATAACCAACATTTTTAATTAAAATGTTGATTTAAGGAGTTTTTTTTTAAATTAAAACTTGAATACATTGAACTTTAAATTATATATTTTATTTGAAATATATTATATTTTATAAGAATAAAAAAATATAAATAAAATTTGATTACATAATATCGACTTATATTTAAGTAAAATTAGGCATTACTACTGTTTTAATAAATAATAATGCATTATTATGTTCGTTGTTACGTTTTAATACTGTTAGATATTCTGCATTGTTATAGATTGTGTGTGTTTATAATGTTTATATGTCTACAACCAATTATGTTTTACTGAATTTCTATCGAATTTTTAAAGAAATCGTCAAATCCCGTACAATTGCAACAGCACGGACCAAAGTGATCGGGATCATCACGTCATCGTGTTCGACAATATTGGACTTCAAGAAACATCGTAAATCTTAGTATCCCGACCAATACCTACTTGGTCTCGTATGTAATTCAGAGATGTCAAATAAGTACAATAATATATATTGTGTCTTCGTTTGAAGGGATCGTCTGCCAATATAGATTTCGATATGATGTTGCTCTGAGTATTATACATTTATTTTAGTTGTTTGGTGCACTTGTTCGAGAGAAAAAAATATCACAAGTTTAAAATATAACGTCAGATCTCATACATTTTATTTACGACAGTGTATATATCACTTCGTTCAGAATCTAAAAATATATAGTCATAAATTTTTTTTAAGCATTCAAAGTTTGAATTTTAACAACATACGTAAAAATCACGAAAATTCACAAATTATTTTAAGCTAGAAATTCATAACAATTTTTCTTTTTAAATCTAAGATTTGAAAATTTTTAATAATCTATAGTTTATCACAGACAAATAAACAGTCTCCGCTCAGAATCGTTTTTCGTATACAATGATATAATATCATTGGATTCAAATTTAATTCCATCCATTACAGTAACCCACTTATAACCTACTGTACAGCAGAGCGACATCCACGACTTACTTGATTTTTTTAATTTATCAATAAATTGTATCGATGGTTAATTTAATTTATTTAGTACCAGGATTATTGGCATTGTACAGAATACAGATAATAATATAGAAATATTATACGTAGAATTATGAACATTTATTCTACAGATCAAAAACTTACCAGTAGATTTTAAATATTATAACCCTGACCTTAAATTATTTAACAGTATTAAAATCCTGTCCTATTTTTATGCGCACCACGACACACAATGTGCACAATTTACAACTGTACAAGTGTGCACTAAGGTCTATAAAACAAAAATTAAACAATATGTCAGATACTAGGAAATATGAGCATTTCCTGAATTGTGTTGTTTTATTTAATTGCATTGTTAAATTATTATATACATATATATAATACATTTCTAAGACAGTAGCGAGAATAATATTCCCATTTAAAGTACTAAAATAAAGTGCGCAGTCCAATATTTGACAAAATATTTAAATATAAATATAAGTGTAATATACCGCCAACCATCGAATTCTTATAAATAGATTATTGATCTCCTAATGATTATTATTAAATATATATATTATTGTATTACTTTTATTTATTACATTTATTACTTTTATATGTAAAATTTCTCGAATATTTTTCCTCCGGGTGTTTTGGATAGAATCCAGTAAACCTATATATAATATAAGTATTTATATGCTATGTAGTAATTCGTATATCTCGAAGACTCTACGTTGACACATTGTAGAGTAATAAATACTGTTGAATGTTAATTGCTTAATTAAGTATAGCCAGTATAGGTGTTGTAACTTGTTACTGGTAAAACGTAACGTCAGGTACACTTTATACACAACACGCGTTGCCTAAAGGTAATAAATACTTATAATCAGTCAACGACAACTGCTGGTATTATTGTTCAATGGCAACATTTGTATCATATTGTACAACGGTATTATGACAATGAATAAAATAAACAGACACTGGCCAATGGTCATCGTTTCGTTTTACAGTGTTTCGCTTTTGATTTTTTTTTTTTATATATATATATATTTACTCATCGTGGAGAGTTTTCAATCATTTGATCAACAAAAAATATAATATCATAGAATATTATACAACGCACTACACTCACACCAGTAATAATATGTAAATATCTGGTAATAACGGCGGCACTACTGTATTAAACTATAAGATATATAAATAATATATAAAATTGTTCGCAATGAATAAATTATAAAGGTTAGTAAATTCCGACAATTAAGGCGATGGCAAACTATTCATTGATAATCTAGTCACACACGAATAAGTTTCATGAAGTAATTATACATGATAGGTATTATAGGTAATTAAAACAAATAAATAATAATAAACTGATAGACGGAATAAGTTATATTTTTTTCAACAGTGGATGAAAAATTAGTAGTATTGATGGCGGTGGTTGAACGAGTACAACGAATATGAATGATGTGTATAATATATATTATTAAATAAGTTGTGGGATTATATACTATTATTTAACATCCGTAAGTCTAGAATTTAATGAAACACGTACCTATATTCATTGTAGTAACCTTTATCGTCTTACATCTACTACAGTTAATAAACTGCAATCATACATTATTTCATATAATTTTTTTGCAATATTACTCAGCAATAATAATTATTATCGAAATAAACCAGGCTTACAATATTTTTTTACCAATCTCTTTGAATACTTTTACATTTGTTCTACTAGCAGTTGTAAAATAATAATAAGATGATAACAATAATAAAAATATTCTTTAAAAAGATAATAATAATAATATTATTTTATAGCAATTTTACATAATATTATGAATAGGTAGCTGTTTTAACAATATTATTACATTGGCTTGGTGAGGCGCGGTCGTACGCTCAATCTGCGGAAACGCACTGAGCGTACGTACCGGCTGCAGTTGCTAGCTCCCGGATGGGTGACCACCCGGGATTTTTAGCAACATATCCTTGCCACACATACCTACACAAACACGTGTTACAATCCTACCCACTTAAAAACCTACAAACAAATATACAAAAATAACCCCTACCGTACCACCCCACACCCAATGGCCAATGTTGCCACCGGTTCTCCTTACAAAAAAAAAAAAAAAAATATTATAACAAACAAAAGACGCTCGGCCACAATAATAACATTGTGGAATAATTATCCTCGAAGAAAATACTCTCCTATGTCGAAACGTTTAGCCTAACCCAAACTAATTTATTGGCATATCGATATCACAACTTTATCGACCTTAGCAGTGGTATTTGTTACGTTTTTTTTTTTTTTTTTTTTTTTTATCGAAATGTATTATCCTGAAAATAAGTCGACAATTTATGTAAAGTTGCTAGTTATTTTTTATTTTTATTGTAGTATTTCCGAAGTGAAAATGTCTTTTGGGTTTTCCAAAAGTGCCATTTTGCTGCTGAACTACTCGCATCGCACTGTTGCATCAATTTTATTATTACCATTTAGCAAATATTTAGGTTAGATACTTAAGTATAGATCATTCTCATAACTCTAATAAAAATAAAAATACGTAGTTACATTTACTTAATAAATAAACCTTAAATATACAAAGTGAACAGATAGCACTGACTTTTGGAATAACATTTGTTCAAATTAATATTATTTTTTTTTTCATTAAGTGACCGCTACATGTATAATACATTTTTTATGTTTATTTTTTAGTACTGAAAATAAAAAAATTTAATTTAACGAAAATTGTTTGGATAAATTAAATAAAATAAATTTGATTATAAGAACAATTTTTATGGTCAAAAGATTTATCTTAATCAAGTAGTTAATTTTTTTGGTTAAATTCATTTAGAACATAATAACTTAATTAAAAATATGATTTTTGAGCATTTTCTGACATTAGTACCTATATTTCTTAAGGTATTTACTTATCATGTAATATTAACAATTTTTGTCATACGTTTAATCAGCATAATTTGTTATCAGGTCTTTCTGTTAAACTCCGTATAGTACATAATAATACTTGCAGTCGCACGCATATTATATTGTAGGTATTTAAATTAGTACTCTATACAATGTCGGTCCAGTTTATAATTAGCTCCAGTAATAAATTTACAGTGCTTATGACAACTTTAAAAAAATATATCTGCATTTTAATACTTTGCAATAAAATAATTCCATTTTTAATTAAAAAATAATTTATTACTTTAAAATAATTTGTTATTGTTATTAGCAATGTTTTACCTACCTTTTTTTAAAAATGGTACACATAAAATTGAAAATAATATTCCATATGGTAAAAAAAAATTAATTACATAAATTATAATTTAAAAAGTTTTGTTTTTTAAATATTTCTTGATGCTAATACTGATGTATCAATAATTTCATCTCTGATAAAAATTGAAAATTTAAGTTTAGTATTAAAAAATTTAAAACAATTTGTTAACAATTACCAAACTTGTTAAATGTTTACAAACTGATTTGACTATAACCCAAGTCATGACACATAAGTGATTTAAACATGATAAATAAATAATAAGAATTTTTGTTGTATTTATCCATTTGTCTATGGACTACAAGTATTAAAAAATATCCAAAGGCCCTTATTGGTGGATGACGGTTTGACTAGATCGCTATGATGTAACCAATTTCATTATTATATTTATATTAGCTATAATAACTAATAAGTAAGAACGACGAACCAATAAAAAATATATATATGTCTAATAGTACCTACCTATATAATAAATGCTGATGAAAATGGTATGCCATGTAAATGAGATTTGTGCTGTATTTATTATAATAAATACAACGCATATGCATTTAACCTAGGTAGCAAAGTATTGGTTGTAAATATTTTGAGATACCTCTAAACTCGACTTCATAATTTTTAAACTACTAATTTAAATATTATACTGTAATTGCATAATGAATTTTATTGAAACTCCCTATAAATACTTAAAACAACCTAAAAATACAATAATTTATTATTTCGAAGTACAAAATTAATTTTAATATATGAAAAGCATTATGTCTCTTCTAATTTCTAAGAAATATTAAATTAAAAATAAATCACTAACAAAACTTTGAGGTTTTAGATGTTTCTAAAAAATATATTTGAATTTTAAACTTAGAATAAAACTATCGTATAACAAAAAAATGTCATAATTATTTTTTATATTTAGAACCAACATTAATTAAAACTGTTTTGGTACTTTATATTCGATTGCTATTATTAAAATATGCGTTACAACACTGCAGATATTTAATACATATTAATGAATTATTTAGGATCAGTTGACTGTTAATTTTTTATTTGTACCTATAATATATTCTTAATTTTTAATCAGTATTGTATAATAGTTGACTATTTTCCTCTACGGTGAATTTTTACAAGTAATCTCATCATTGTTACTTTTATGATGATTATTAGTAATTACAATAAACAATAAATATACAATATAAATTAACAGTAAATAATCTACCTAATTACATCATTTTGAGATTTCGACACGTCACGATTCACATTGTGGTGTATACTGTGCCAATTGTTAACCATAATAATTGACAACCCCATGTACCACACACGTGTATAATAATAATATGAATATATAATACTATCTTTTCGGGAGAAAAATATTGTTTGTTTATACAAGCAGTTATTGCAACACTACAAGTACCCATTCGTTATTATATTATAATAAAAATATTTTATGACGAACTTTAAGTGACGAAAGTGGGTGAAAAATTTAATACGTTGGCTGTAAAAAATGTTTGAGATTTATGCTTGAATTAATTTCATTCCCGTCGAGCATTCTGTTTTGTATACGATATTATAATAATTGTATTTGTAAATTAAGAGTACATGTATAATATAATACTAAAAGAGTTATAAATTAAACTAATTGCTGTGTTGAGTTCCAATTATCCACGCTTAAATTACGCATTGTCGTTGACCGTTGTAATAAACTATTTCAGATAAATGGTAATATTATTAAAATACTGTAGCTGAAATCGGAGGTATCAAAGAATAATATACAAAAATAATTAAACATCAAAAATATGTACCGAAAGCTTTTAAAACGTCTTAATGTTTAGTACGAGAAGGTAGGTTGGTAGGTATAACAATTAAATTACATTTGTTTTTAATGTTTTGTTCTAGAATGATTAATTAAGATTGGATTTAATAAATATAAATATAGAATAATATTAAATTTAATCATATATATAGTATACATTAATCATTTGCCATTGTCTGAATATTAATTATAATTCAACATTTTTCAATTTTATATTAATAATAATAACTGTTTTCTATTTGTTTAATCTATGCCTATTCTCAACAATCTTTATAATTTATAATTTTATTTACCTTAAATATTTAAAAATATAATAAATAAACATAATGCATGCGTTATTTTTGTTCAGAAGTTCAGAAAATTGTTATACCTGACAAATTATTTAAACAATTAGGTAAATACAAAAAAAAAACTAGTAAAAAATAATTGTAATTGTATTGCTCTACATCAATGTCTGTCATACCTTTATATTTTTCTATCATTAAAATATAATTCACAGTAATTTTATTTTGTACAAATTTTAATGACAACTAACACATTTATACTTTTAATTGTATGAAAAGAAAACTAGACTATTATATAGCATTAAAAATTAATAGTAAATTAAGTTCTATGTTTCAAAAACAAAAATCTAAAACATACTGTTCCCTTTAATTACCTACCAAAATGCTGAAATATGCAAGAAATAAATGTTGAATATTTTTATTGTTATGTTAAATTATCATGCTATTATAAACTTTGACTATTCAGTAGAATAAAAGTAGCAAGATAACATGATCGGCTAACTTTTCCATTTATAAGAATAAATACCAAAAATGATTACGATTAATTGTAAATGTAAAATAGTTCTTAAAAATAACTTTATAACCACTGTACGAATTTACACCGAGTTTAACAACTATAAACTCAATTTAAAGAGTTCGTAAAATTCGCTTCTTAGCTTTGATGTGATACATAAAAATAAATGAAATATTGCATAAATAGCATTGCGTCTAATAATGACAGTTCCTACAAATACCAACCAGACCATTATTCTTCAATATCACTTTGCAGTTGGTACCTAATAGGTATTCATAATTTTAATTAATTTTTAATAGAATTATGTATCAATCCTATTGAATGTCTAAATTCTAGGATAGAAATCTAGGTGTAAAACAAAACATAACCACAGATAGTTCACCCTCGTTGCGTTTAAAATTTTAAAACAATTTTAAAACGCTGATGTTATTGTACATTTCACTTAAGGCCACAACCTTTTTTTTAAGTCTTCGTTAAAATATCATAATATTATTAAAGTATACAATATTTCTATTTTTTAATACTCGTAGAGAAAATAAGTATATTCAATTACTTATATGAATATAGTTGTTTGTTAAATCTTCAAAACGGGTTTAAAAATAACTGACATATTTATTGAATTTACAGAGAGGAGCGATGAAATAAATAATAGTATTGTATTGTATTTTTTGATTATAAAAGAAAAATATAAAATATAGGTACATTGAAATACAATTTAAATCTTAAAAATATTATTTAATACTTTAAAATGTGTAAGTAATAATAATAATAATAATAATAATATATATTATATTATATTAATAATCTTGTTCTGAATTCTAGTTATTATTGTCATGGAGATTTTTTATAAATTGGACGAAAAAAATATGGTTGTAAGTGTGAAATTCAAATTCATGACCTTGACTAAGCCGCTGTTCTTATAGGCTACCGTATATCATCTCTCATTAGATACCTATACAATGAACATAAAAGGTTTCTATGATGTTCATGTCCAATCATTCAATTATATCAAGGAGTTAGTATGCGTTGACGCGTTGCACGGTTGAGGGTTAACATGTGACTACAAAATTAATTATAGGTGTATAAATTATTTGCATAAATAATTATGATGATTATTAAAATATAATTCATAGTCACATATTGATAGAATTGTGAACCTAAATTTAATCATAGTTAATTAAATTGTTAATTATGTATTTATACCTACCTAAAGAACAAAATATTCGGGTATGGGACATTATCAATGTTATTACATATACCTACGGTTGTAAGATATATGGATTTTATAAATGTTTAAATGCCATATGAGGGAAAATAACATTTTTATGAACATTCAAAAATCAATTCTCTTTAGAAATTTTGTCATCGTTTTTTTTTCGTTTTATACAAAAAAAGAAGTATAAAGTAGTATTAACTACTAACATAAAAATATATTTTTCATGGAGTACCTAGTTATATCACCAATCGAGACATACACCTGGGACCTGGCTTTTTTTTTTATACTACGTAATTTTATTATTTTAAAATAACTTTAATTACATATTCAGGTTACACTGAAATTAAACACTGTTAATTACGTAATTTCTGTTGAATAATACAAATGTTCATGAATTTGATAACACTGTCAATAATGTAATATTATAATTTATACTGCTATTTAAAAAAATATATGTATATTAATGATAAATTAACCGTAAATTCAAAGTATTAATAATTTGTCGGGTCGCAATTCAATTGTTCCTTAATGTGCTTTGTCGTTGTTTATTGTAAAAGGGAGGATCGAAATAGCAACTTAAGATTGTAAGATCTTAAGATCTGTTGTTTAGAAATCGCGAACAATGTGATCATTCGTATAGTCATGTCAACCAATGGAATTTCACAAAACGTGTTGAATGAATCGAAAAAAATTCAGCGACATTTAAAACAGCCCGGGTCACCAATATGATTATAATAATCAGTGTAGGTAAGTTGTCGGAGCGTCGGTGCAACATTGGCCGCCGATGTCACTGCACCATCACTGAGCGTCCGGATCCGGTGACGGCCGCTGCCGGCTACGCAGACTGAACCCGTTTTCGGGTGTCATGTGTAGATACGGCTGACCTGCCGGGTTGATGGCTGGTGAAGTGGCCACGGGCGGCGAGTCTGGCGTGTCGTAGAACGCCGGGTTGTACACGACAGTGGCGGACATTGACTGTCTGCGCCTGGCCGCACGCACCGTGGCCATCAGGGTGCCCGTGTCGGCCTTCCACAGGACGCCTGCACCGTGGCCGTCACCTTCGTCTGTGGTCGGGGCCGCGGCGCAGGCGTACGACAGTTCGGATGTAGACCGGTAGATGCCATTTAGTCCGTCGGTCGGCGACCGGTCGTGGCGACCCGTTGCAGACGTCAACATCGCGGGTGTCGCGCCTCGTTGCCGCCGTCTCTCTTTGCTGATCTTTCGAATGTCGTCCAGCACCGGCCCTTGTTTGTCTTCCGGCAATACCGCACACATTTCCTGTAACACCTCCCGGCCAAACACCGTAAAACATTATTTTCATGCCACGATAAATATTAATGTTGTGACTGTTGAACAGATTAAAAATGTCCTGATATTTTTCCTAAGTCAGACCCAACTCTATTCGGGTATATCGTCAGAAAAAAAAATAAGATTTTAAAAATAAACATAAACAATTTATAGATAATAATATTATTATATTAATAAAATATATAAATTAGTAAATATTTTTGAAAAGTCATTTTAACGTCATGAATATCATTTTATTTTTATTATTTTGAATGGAGTAAGGATTCATAGCATAACAATTACCTATATTTTTTTTAAACTCTAAATGGAGCAGATGTCTTATTGATTTTACAGTCATAAATAATCATAACTTGTACTTCTTAAAACTACTACTGATATAGTACAAGATCCACTATTGGAAAGTATTGTAATAAAATTATTCAAACACTTTTTTTTATTTGAGTACTACCTTATAATATGTGCCTTTCGAAAAAAAAATATTCTAAACACGTAAAAGTATTTAAAAACAAAATTTGTTTTTCTCAAAAAAAATATTTTATTAAAAAGTGGACACATCTTTAAGTTTAAATTTATTTAAGAAACTAGTTTTTTCTCCGAATGAAATATTATGATTGACCCTCGCTAATTTCTAATCATTCAAAAACTGACAAATTTAGCGTAGAATTAGTATTCTAATGTAGGTAAGTATATTTTTCGAAGTGCATTGAAATACTTATACGAATTATTTTAATACTCATTTATCTGAATATAAAATAAAAGTTTTTTTTTTCATTTATTTATTAGAGCCGCGACAACTAAGGTTATTGGCATATTGTACAATGTAAGCATTAAATTAGGTGCTAAATAAAAAATAACTTTATGAATATTAAGTACAATGTAGATTATTTATAAAGGTATAACGTTAAAATATATAATGTACAGCATTGATAGTGAGAGAAAGATAAAAATAAAATAAAATAAAAATACAAGATAAGGTTATACAATTTGGTTATTTTAAGAAACTTTATGGTTTTGATATTGTTTTCGTGATCGGGTCCAAGTGCTTCATATAGATGCTCAGGTATACTTAAGGCTGTTCTGGTGTCTGCGTAGTTTCGACAGTATAGGAGGTTATGTTTAACAGTTAAAGTTTCCCCACAAGTTGTACATAGGTCTGGGTTTAATAAAAGTTTTATTTACAAGACTGGTAAGGTCTTTAAATCTGAATAATTTGTCACGGACTGTTACAATGAAATTTAAAATACGAATAAATGCGATACACGTACAGAAAAAAATACATTTTTAAATATAATATTCAATAAACAGTCAAATTGGGCAATCCAAAAGTATTTTTTTCCTAAACGTCGTTTTTTCATCTACAATGATTTATCATTGAATTCAAATTTACCATATACATTATAGTGATCTTCTCAATTATAATATACCGCTGTACTTCACATAGGTATACATTCTATAGATACTATTATAGTATTTATAGAATGTATATAGTATTACTAATTACTATATACATGTGTTCAATGATTAGTAACATATATTGCCTATTTCCATACTTTCACGATCATAAAAACATATGCCACTGACCTAGATTATAATTAAACTGACATGACGCAATATATAAATTAAAAAACGATTCATCCTTTGGTATATATGTAGGCTACACCTATAGATACCTAAGCATTGTTTTCTTGTACTTAAATAGTTTTAATTATTCGATATTTTTATGCTTTTAAACTGAATATAATTAAATAAGTCAAGTTTTTACTCTATGTTCTGATAAAATTCCTTCTGTTGACATTCTGTGTAACAGTAAATTTATTTAAAATATATATAATATATTCAAATGAAAACCCTAAAACGTTTTGTAAAACACTATATCACTAAAACAGTGTTCGTTAAAAGCCTATCTGTTTTGTTTATACTAATATACAGACATAAATATCTTTGTATTCATTTTTCTACATTTTATAACATTCAAATGTGTTTACTTTTTTTAGATCAAACATTGCACACAATGATTTTAAACTGTATAAAATGATAGTGATTAAAAAACCATTTGAAAAAAAATAGGTAACATCACTATACGCTTTTTATCAATCCATACGTTTTTCTCATTTTTATACATAATATGTCTGAAAGCTTTTTAAGATAGGTTGTTGTAGAAATAAGAACATTTTTTACCGGGACAAAATCTTTGGTCATTCATTCACTTTGTATAACTAGCCTATTCCTCTGTGGGCACTATTATATTTTTTAGTAAAAATTTTTAATTCTTTTCACAACAATCACTAAAATATCTATTTATTTCATAAATTAAAAATGTATAAGTTAACTATGCTTGATCGCCGTCAAATATTCAAAGTAAACCTCAAACAAAGATAAATTAAAAAAAACCATATATTAGTATAACAGTCATAACTCATACGTTGCATACTGCTATGCATTATATTATGTCATTGAATCCCCACATATTAGTCGAAAAACATTTTTCTAATTATATTGTGTATAACTGTTATATTAATTTCATAAGTAGGTAAATGGGAATAAATATTCAAACCCATTCAGATTACACCTACGAATAATTTATTAAAATATTTTTAATAAATTATAAGTACACACCTACCTATACCTAATGCAATGATTTTACGTGAAAAAAATATTACACGGGTAGTAACGAACGTGAATAGAAACATATAAATATGTTTGTACTCGAATAAATAAACATATTAAAATTGGATATAATATTATACGTACATTATAATATAATATATATAATATAGTATGCAATATATTTATACCTTACTTTCTTGCCATAATGTATAAACCTCAAACGTAAAAGTAAAATTTAAGATAGAATTTTGAATAATCATAAGAAAATATAAAATATTATTATGATTTGTGAGATGTACCTACTTCCTTCATATTAAATTAAAAACATAATTTTTTTAACCAGGCAATTGAACTTATTAATTTTTACTATTATCAATTATCACAGTAAAATAATATTCAGATGAATACGTTGTATTGTCTGTGTATTGTTAGTGTTAAATGTTACGAAACTTTATTTAATTAAATACAACTGGATTTAAATGAATACACAATAATTGCATTCCAAAACTTCTTTACTATTTGTGTAGGAATAATATTATGTGAATACTTATGTAATAAAAATGCAACTATAAATCAATAGCAACAAGTTTGAATTTGATTTATCTGTGATGATTTAAGTCAATTGAAATGTCTTGGAACACAAAACATCAGATAGTTATAATATTATATTTTTAAAATTACCCAGTAATTGGTTTTTATTTAAGTTTTTAAAAAGTTATTTAAACTATTATGTGTCTTATTGACCTTAATGACATTGACATTGAAATATTATGTTATTTAGCATGATGAAATGAATTATTGTGTTTTTCAAAGTATTTCAATATTTAAAAACAAGTGTTTTGTTTTTTTCGATATAATCACTGTACATTTTACGAGTTACGAAAAAAGTTAGAAATATGTTTTCAAACAGTAATTAAAACCATTAATTCAGTTATCGTCAATAACACTATATACTGTTATATGCAACGTTGTATGTATAGTATACAATTACCTGCATAGTTATTATAAAAATATGTACCTAATGATTGTTATCAAATTTATTGAAATTCATACAAACTATTCGTTCTTAAAAAAGTTTATTTTATTTTAAATATCATTAAAAAAACTCGTTAAGTAAGATTGCTAATACTTTACATGTTAAACCCGTCCCATTCGTGTCTGAGTGGAATATTTCCTAACGATTTTTATAAACTGCACTATTAATATTTTAATAGTTGTCGTTTTTATTACATTTTTTATTTATACTATAATATTTACTATCTATACTATTGCATACGTATTATAATAATATGTACGAACATTATCCACGAGCTCTATATTTTATGGTAATTTTTAGAATACTGCATACATACCAAACAGATGAGTTATCTATTGAGAATTTACCGAACAAAAACAAAGTATTTTACTATTTTTAGATAAAAATGGCCTTTGAATTTTTTTTTAATTATTCAGTATTTTATCCTTTAAAAATTAATAAGGCACATTCAATTTATATTATACTAAATGATCAGACATTTTTTATGAAGACATTTAAATGCCCACATTAGGACAAATTTCTGATTATGTCATTGTTTCTTGGACAGCACATGTCTGTGTTCATTTCGATCACTTATACTCACTGTGTATTTTTGTAAGTTTATCAAGGCGTTGACGATGTTTCCCAGGACCCGATGGTTGCTCCTGTATCTGTTAGACGCAATCGTCGCTGTCATGGAGCTCTGCCACTGCAGACGGACGTACGAGGTGACGTTCGTTTTTGGAGCGTTTTTATTCTCGTTCAGCGAGCTGTCAGCTTCCAAAAACGACATGCCTGTCATGACCAGACCATATTATATTATACAAACACGAGAAACAAACAAATCAAAGGACCGTATAGAGATGTTTAGAGCTATGCATCTGATATTCTGATGATATTACCGTCCACATGCTACCTATATATGATTGGGTTAATCATTTACGAGCATGTGTATGTGTGTATATATATATATATATATATATAAGACGATGATATAGGACGTATCCACTGTTTTTTTTTTTTTAATTTTATTACGGCAGAAGATGGTGGCAGTCGCTATGCCTGGTTGCTCGTCAGAGCTAATCGTGATAGTTTGGTGGGGTTATGTGTGTATATATGAGGGGGGATGAGCAGGAAGGATTATAATTTGAAATGTGAAAAACGCAATTCACCTACCTCTAACCGTTTTGAATTTATTGGATACCGTGTCAGCCCGAGCGGAATACCGTTGTCTGTCCACGGCCCGACCCAGGCTGCGGGACGTGAATGTTTCCTGTTCGGGTTCCGAGAGCGATATACTGAAACGTTGCACGTCCCCCGGACCTGGTGTGCACACTATGTCTACGCCGTCCTGGAGTTCGACGGCAGCCAACAGCAGTTTGTCGGCCCATGACCACCCTGTGGAATTAACAACGCAGTTTTATGGTCGTGTTTATAATGCAATAACTGACGTTTAATTTAATAACTACACTGTACATAATATAGGTGTATAACCACGAAAACTGTTGTGTTCAACACCAGTTCTTACTGTTCCTAGTCCATTAAAATTTCATAGACCCAATGATTCGGGTTATAGATTTAAATATTAAATTTTTACGTTGTAATAATTAATTATTCAAGTATAATTTTATAACAAATAATCGATATTAGCCATCCCAAAATAATTTTTTGAGCTACCAAGACGATATTTTAAAAATTAACTAAACAGGGTCAGGCAATCCTATAGATTTCTGTCCACTGTTCAGATTATATACACTCATATATAATCTACATATATATATATAATATATTTATTTATTTATTATAAAAGTGTAAATTCATGAATCTGATAAAAAAAAAACTTGCTTATTTCATAATAATTAGGAAAAATATTTGTACAGATTTGCATCGTTTTTATTGTTTGTTGAGAGAAATATTTAATTCATACCAAAACGTGTTTCATGACCTAAAGATTCTGTATATAAAATTGTATTTTGCATTTATACGGCAATTTTAGTATTTTATAATATACGTCATACATTATGCAGTGTTTGTACTAAAGTGCTCTTTTTTATAACTCGACAAATCATGAAATGCAAAGTAAATAATAATCGTTTAAGATTATATATTTTTGATAAAAGTTGACGTGCTAATAACTTGTGTAACACGTTTTATATACACTATACAGAGTGATAGAAGAAAATCGAGGAAAATTTCAGAAAACGTATGTGCTTGTTTTATAATTTGCTGAAAAAAAATTTACAACGTCATAATGCTATAAAATATCTAAATACAAAAAATCTCACAAATATGAACAGCCTCCTTAGTTCCACCTGGAGGTATTTCAAAATCATTCGATGTTTTGCTAATTATTATATTCAAATTATATTTCATCATTGTTATTTGTATGCTGTATATTTTTTGTATAGTAGTTGGTGAACAAAATATTATATAGTTTTCCACCCAAATTATGCAGAAAATAATACGACCAGAAAAAAGTATTCGAAAATAGAAATATCCAAAATACGACGTATAATTTTTGTACAACGTAAAATACTACATTATAATAATAGGCAATAAATAATAACTTTCGATATTTATATTTCCACCAAAAACTTTTTTTTTTCTAGACATTTTATCCGTAGACATCATATTTTGATATCTACCTATGTTTTACAAAAAAATACTAATAGGTTTATCCGGTTTTCCAGTAAACCGGTTTAATGTTAACATCTACTGGTTTTTTCAAATTTTAAAAATTTTATGCCAAACCAACAAAATTTAAAAAATATGCATCATTGCCATTATAATATTATAACATTAAATACCGCATAATTTCATGGCCACAAATCAATCTGTACTCTTAATACCTTTCTGCATGGCGTCCAAAAGCGCATCAGTAGGTCGCACTTCGTCCCTGCACAACAGTTTGGCAAACGCGCCCAGCGAACGTAGCTCTTCCCGGTCCCACCGTCGTCGCCACTCGTCCAGGTGCCAACAAGTGGTATGTGACACGTCGTACAGCTGACGTAGAAACAGCGTCAACGGCGGGCCCAATCCTATTCGACGGCGCCTACACCGCAGAGGCCGGAAGTCGGTAGACGAGCGTGCCGCAGCCACCGAGTGAAGGCGTCCGAGTACGAAGCGAACGAGGTCCGAGTCATCGGCGATATCGGCCACCGTGGCGTCCGCGTACACGTCACACAGCAATTGGCGCACCGCTTCCGGTCCACTACCGGCGGACACTGACCGTCGTCGCTGACGTCCCGCGAGATACCGACCGCGGCGTCCACCATCGATACCGCTCTTTTTGTCGGCGTCCACGGCCAAACGTAACGGCCGCCGCTTCCGACCGTCGTCCTTTTTGTCCCGAGCGGTCCCGTAAATGGACAGCGCCTGTTCCGCGACAACCGACACCAGATACGCGGCGTCCAGCCCGATCTCGTCTCCTGCTACCAACCCGGTACTACACCGCGGGATCTTTTCTTCCGTCAGAAAGTGCCACGCGGACGACGATTCCGCCGCGCCCGTCGCAACCTAAACAATTAACTTTACTATACCATTTACGAGCGCAACACTGTAAACAACCCAAATTAACTGTCTATAACAGAGGTATTCAAACTGTGCGTCGCGGCTCGCGGGGGCGTCGCGAGAGTTTGCAAACGGAGCCACGTCAAAGCACCAAAAACCAAAATCTTACCCAAGTCTTCTATAATTAATGTAAATATTATTTGCAATCATTATATAGAAATAAAAACGATACATTTTACGATGCGACCATTTGAAGTTTTATTTCTAATACTAAAGTCACTGTTATTATAACCTATTATATAAAATATTCGCCATATTGTATCCGTGCGTTTTTAAAATTTTTCATAATAATTTGGGAGCCGTTAAAATATTGTGAGCACCCAAAATAGCCGCGGGATGAAAAGTTTGAATACCTCTGGTCTATAATCTATATATTATGGATAGTGTAATATCGTTACAATGATGGTTCATCTAGATATTTTTTTTTTCCGTTAGCCTAATCTTACAAACCGAAATTTGTTCAGTGAACTTTGCTGATGTTTATAAACTAAAAGTAAATGTTTGGTATAATTAAATGTATGATATTATTATATGTCAAGAAAAGCACAACCGATTCCTTATTAGAGAAGTGACGACAAATGGTATATTAATTGAATTGAATCTAGACAGTCGCTCGAGACGTGTGCTCGTTATTAATAATATAATATTATTGCACCGTGTCTGGTGTAGGTTATTTTTTCTCAAAATACTAATTTGGCGTACGATTCAAATATACATTTCGAATTATTTAACGCATAAATTGTATTTCGATGCAGCAGCGCAATCACTAATATAAAATTGTGTATGTGTCACATTCAAAAATTGAGTATTTACACTATATTATGGTCATCGGTCACGGTTAAGGATTTGCGGTAGTGGTTCCGCCCATGCGTGACCCTCGTAATGTTATGCATAGTTAATAGAAACCGTTATACAGGGACATTGTGTGTAATTGCCATTACCCTAATAATACTTCAGTTCGATAAGCAAAACGCACACCTATATAACCATGTCACGATATACTGAAATGTAGGTTTAGGATATTAATTATTATGTACCTGGGTATCATGACTGATGTTCACCTATTATACGATTGCCTGCTGCAGTGATGGTGGCCATAAAATAATATTTTTAGATGGGCCGATAAATCCAATATCGGTAATTAAAATATATTATAGTGATTAACTGTTATAGCATGATGATTTAAATATGATGTGAAACATTTGAAAACCTTACCGCCGAACCATACGATGTAAATTCTGAAACCAATTATCGCGTTAATTTTTCGAACACACAGCCGACGAACGATGGTAAATTCTATTATGATTGTTTTTTTTTTTTTCTAAAATTATGTATTATCAGACTTGTTTCACGCAACTGGTTATAATCAAACTTTTTTGTCCGAACGCTTGAAATTAAATAGACATGTTTATGATAGACGGTTTATATGAAATATCCATATATTATATCCACTTTAATTACATTTGAACTTAAACGTACCTACATTCACATACTTTATCATAATAATAATATATAGGTATACGCATAAGTATCGGATTCGTATGTCGCAGACACTCATAGTATATGTATATGTATATCTATCATATTATATAACACCTACAACCTGCGTCGACGGTTAAACGGTCAATATTGTCATTATTTGGGTCAATGAACTACAACAGTTAGCCTTTTGACCATCGGTATGTCATGATATACAGTCTCCGTAAAAAGTAATCAACTGCAGTCAAACGGTCCAAAATATATGAACAAAACGATCGTAAAATCATGCTCACGCAGTGCCTGGTGGCCAACATCCCCTTAAACACTTCACCGATGTACTCCACTTGTTTCCTCGAGTAATCGAACCTCCGGGGCTTCGGGTCCATGGTATCCAGCACCCGGTACCACTTGTGCAACATGACCGACTCCAGGTTCTGCCAGTAATCGGCGTCCGTGTTCTGGAACGCCTGTCCGGTGACGATCGAGTCACTGCCCATGGACTTCTCGAACAGACCGTACATGTACGCCTCCACGATCTCCACGTCGTTCTGGTAATCGTCTTCGGGCACTATCGTCCGACAGGCCCGCGGTGCGTTCAGAACGACGTTGGCGTAGGGGTAAAAGTACGACCGGTGGTGCTGGGCCTTGAGCGCGGCCACCAGCGCGTCGAGCACCGACAGCACGTGCACGGCCACGCACCGGTGGTCCCAGTCCTCGACCCGGCCGCACGCCTCCAGCCGGAACCACAACAGTGTCTTGAGCATGTAACCGCTAACCACGCACACGCCGTTGTCGCCCTTCCGCAGCTTTGGCACCTTTGTCCGGAGGAAGTGATAGATGTTGCTCACCACGCTCCGCTCCGAGTAATGCGTTTGGTATAGACACTCGGCCGCCGGGAATCTCATCTGCCAAGTGGCCGCCCGTCCGTAACACCGGACCGTCGGATGTGGCGCCACCGGAACCGCGTAGTATCCCTGTAATATGTTGTACAAAATAAATAATAATATTTAAATACGCCAACGAATCGATATACAATGTGCGTATTATAATATTAATTATATTATACAGTTTTGATGGTCTTATAAGTTATTATAATATACAATTTGAAATTTGCTAGTACCTATATAAATTATAAATTATCATTAATTATCTTGTGTTCTCATACATTAGATAGTAGTTAGTACTATCTATAATAAAGGCTTTCAATCTTTTTTTTTTACGTCGGTCCTAATTTAGATTCATAAAAATTATGTCATACTTAAAATGGTTAATAGATTTTTGAAACCGTAACAACTATAGGCCTGTGTAAATTATTACATTTTAATATTACATAGATTATGTAATAATATAATAATAATATAATATATAATATTAATATAATAATATAAATGGGGGACGCCCGCCTCGTAGATATCCTCATCGTATCGTTTTTATTTGTAACTATAAATGTGTGCTTTTGAAAAAGATTGACTGGATTTCAGTTATCATGTTTATTTTTAAAATATAAGATGATCAATTAAAATATCTAATCTATGAAAATATTTTAATATTATAATTATCATGAATTCACTATACGGGGATTTCTATGATATTCAGTTCTAAAACATTGATCAGGAAATCAAATTTTAAATTTCGAGCAGAATGCATTGTCGATTTACGACTAAACGACATCGAGTCGGTAAAGAATCTAAAATATTGACTACGATGAAATAAACCATTAGTTTATGGTGACACCATTAAAATGTGTACGCTCACCATTGTCGTGGCTTGTTGGTGTATGAGGATATCTGGATGAGTGAGTGGTATTCTGGACAGGACGTCTGTGTATTTAGGCCAACCGGAAAACTCGATGGCGGGCAGAAGAACTACGGCGATGTCACCATACGTTTTAGGACCAGATATTCGCAACTTGACGCACTGCGCGTCTTCGACGACAGCGATTCTTAGATCTCTCGGGTCGGGAAACTTACTAGAACCGGTGCTACCTGCGTTTATTTATATTATTATTTATAACTATTGACCATAATAATATTGTATAGGTATGGTAAGGCTATATAAATTAATGTCTCGCACTTACCCATCCCGAAAAACACATGTTCGTCTGCGGGACTCTTTAGGATCTCATGCAGCAATCCCGCGTCGACGATCTTACCTGGACACCCACACAAGTAACTTTCGTCCACGTCTTCTGGTCGACCGACGAAGTCACTCTTGCAAGAAGCAGACTTGGCCAGCAATTCGACGAAGCGCAATTTTAATTTATCACTATAAATTTATGAGAATAAATTACAATATCTAGTAAAATTAGGGTATAATAAAAAAATATAGCAATTAGCTTAAAATAATTTCTCATTTCAAATACTTGGGATCAATAATAACACAAGAATACAAGATAATGAAAAGATGGAAAATAAATAACTAGGATACAAATAGAATACCTATGCTTCGTTCAAAAATCTTATAAAAATGACTAAACATTCAATTCTACATGATTCTGATGCCATCAATAGTTTTGAGCGCGTGAAAAATTCTCAAAAAAAAGTAATATAAGTATCTTGTGTCTTACTCTGGTACTTTGTAATGAAGAAAATGTAATAATGATGAGCTGATGAACTTATTTCCATACTGATCATAAAAGAAGAAATCACGAAAAGAAATCTTACGTCAGCCATTATATACACTTGAAGAAAAGAAGACTTATTGATAAAAATAATTATTAAAAATTAGTAGATTGGAAAAAATCTCCTTAGGTATACACCAAGCTAAGTTAGAAAAATAGAGTTAAAAAAAAAATTCCATGTAATAAAACCAGACAAACGATACGGAGACAAGTAGCAGATAGCATTGTGATGGATGGCAGAACATTTCTTTGGACGATAATACAGTCAGTCTTGATTGCTGAACCTCACAAAAAAATAATTATCATAATATTGTCACACAGCGTTAGAGATTATCGTCGTATCCATTCAATCTAGACTTTGGGTAAAGTATTTAAGTGCAAAATAAAAATAATAATAATAATTATGACGTATACTATACGATCAATGTCATTGAAAATTACATAATTTTGATTTCGTAGTCATTTTATTTAGTAATAACTAATAAGTATTGTAGATTTTTTTTCCGAAATTTGTCGCCTACAAATATGTATGTTTATTCGTGTGTGTGTGTAGAAACTATAAAATAAACTTTTATCTAGATCGACCTTGTCTTAGAGAAAGAAAAGGGTATACAAATATTTTTTTTATGTCTGTCCATATAGAATGTTTAACAAAACATGGTTATCAAATACCTGTCAGTGAAAAATCCAAATTTTGATTAATGGTGCGTATCCATACTGTAAATTACATCAAACTATCAAATCTCTGGATATGTTTAGAATTGGCACGTTTCATCAATTTGAGGTTATGCGCGTTAATCAAAACCGATCATTAAAAGCTTGACATGATACATTATAAGTGAATATTTGTGACAATGTAAACACACAAGAACAATACAAAAACATTTCGCGCGTACCTAACCCGTTTCAAACAATATAAAAATAACTATTACTATTATTATTATTATCATCGGTAGAAATTTGTGAAACGTAGTTGTAATAAGTCCCAAATGATAGTCAATCGTGGAGATTTGCGTTTCATAATCCCAAAAGCCTACCCTTTTGTTATCCTTTTTAGCTTTATGTTTTTACAGCAGCTCAAGTGAAATATAAATCACCATTGGCTGTATATTATACTCAAGCAAACGATATTATTATTATAGTTCTCGTAGCGTTTTGACTAAATATATTACGTTGAACATTTTATATTCATGTTCATTGTACATTTGTACTTATCACTTGACAACCATAATACAACTGTGCAATAAACGACTTAATATATTGCTATTGTTTTCGTGATATTAATATACATTTAATTAGGATATGTATACAATGTAATATTTATATTTATAATAATTTAGTATATTACATTTTTATTACACTAAGTTACAAAATAAACATTTTCTTTTAACAACAATAATTCATCAATAATAAAATACTCAATATATTGTCACACCGAACAAAAACTGATTTAAATATATAAACGATATCTCAATTATTCTTATTTGTTTAAAGTTCAAAGCCTATATAAATATATATTCAGAATATATTTTTGAAATTAGTACCATTATATTTTATTAAAATACAAATAAATTATACCATAAAATAAAACCTATAGACAAAAAATAAAATAAATTTAATGGTTAATATTTTTTCATGATTTTTTACTAAATTGTTAATGTATTACTATGTAGTACGTTTTGAGTAGAACTATAAAGTTGGAGCATAATATTTAAATGTAATTGCTTTTTTCCGCTTTTTGGTTAAAAATAAATTTGAATTGGCTTGGATCAACACAAATATATTTCTACCAACATAGTTAAAGCAAAACAAATTAATGCAAAGCTGTAGTTTTTCGTTTATCTTTCTTAAAAAACTTTTTATCTCCATAAATTTATAACTAAAGGTAACAACTTTTACCATTCATTCTATACAATTAAACGTATAATGTTGTTATAATTAAAATTAGTATTATTTTACCGTCTAAGATATCCATCATTGTCAATTAAATCGGCCCATTTTTCGGGTTCATTAGTGACCAGTCGGATTTTAGCAAAACCTTGGGGTACGCCGTCTTCTTCTACTACACATTTTACTTGGTAGTCAAAATTGTCTTCGTAAATTTTCGGTTCTGACAATACGTCAAGTCGTATATAGTAACTAAAACTTTTGGACAACTGAAATTATATTCATTTTATTAGAATAAATAGATTATTATTTATTGAAAATTAATTTATTGTATATAGTTTAGTAAGTATACTATTATATTTTAAATGTATAGTAGGTATATTTTTATTTTTATTACTTATGATTTACCAGACCTTTATTGATGTTGACATGGGTTCTGCAGTGATCAAAAATTTACAGGCGAATCGTTTGTCCAATTTACCGATTCCGCACAACAAACGTTGCATAATACGATTGACCATGGCTTCAACATTTAGTGATGATGAACTAGCAGGTAAGTCATCTAAAAATAATTTTTATTGCAGATTAGATTATATTTAACACAATATAAAAAATAGCTAGCAAAATACTTATAACCTATATAACTCATTATAAATTAATATAATAAATGGTTATCATATTTAATTCATTTTGAAACTTTTAAAACATTAAAAAACATACAATATCAGCTATTACTGGCTTAATATTATCACTTATTAATTAAAAGCTCAAAAGACAAATTAAATATTTTAAAAAACCATAGACCTAAAAGGTATATTATATTTTAAATATTAAAAACTTATAGTTATATTCATAACTTAAAAATATTTATACAAGTATAGGTAGGTATCTGATAATTTATGTATAATTTGCATTAATGAATGATCTCAATATTTCTAAATATTTATTAATCTTAATTAATTTTTCACTTAAATATATACATTATACGTACAATATATTTATTTATTATTAATCGTTTTAAGGCATCAACTACGTGGTTATTAGCCAGTTAAATTTTTTTTTTAGAATACATTATATATTATATTGTGGTCTATATGTGTCTAGTCTATGCATGTGTTTTATATATATTCATAATATTTGAATACAATAAAATGAACTAGATAAATTATTGTAATAAAATAATAAATACGCTAATTATTTGTGTAGCTGAAAGTAAATACCTTATACTTATTATCATTGAATTAAATTTGTTTAACATAAAAAAAATTCCTTTCTAGAATGTAACAATTGATCCAGAAACTAAATAGCGACACCTAAAAATATATATATAATATATTTGCGATTGTAAAAGTGGCAAGGTTAAATTGGTAAAAAAAGCATTGAAATACAATTTAAATTAAACATTTTATTCCAATTCTGAAACAGAATGTATACAAATAAAATATATTTAGTATAGACTATAGAGTTTAATTCACAGTTTTTTTAAACTGAATATTTAACTATCAATCTTGTTTTAAAATAATATTTAAACAGTACAATTATAGAGATAAATATAATTCATGATCGGAAAAAATGATGTGATGGCAATAACTATTGTAGGGTGGTATAATTCAGTAAAAGAAAAAAATAAGAAAAAGAAAACTCTAGAACACAGTTATTATTTGTCACAAATATTAAAAATTAAATATTTACATAAAACTAAGAATATTAATCATAAATTGAATTTTGAAAGTTCCCGCAAAGATATTATTTGTCAAAACTTTCAAGATCTTTTAGTAATAATTTAAAGTCTTAAGAACCTGAATCTTAAAATTTTAATCCAAATCATATACGAACGAAAATAAAAAAACCTAATATATTATATAATACTTCTTATTAAAAAAAAGAAAAATATTTTGTATAAAAAGATTCAAAATCATTTTTTAATGTTTTTCTTTACGTTTTAAAAACAGTAATGTAACTATCACCTTATTTACGAATCTTAAAATATATGACAAGACGTTGAGCTGAGCATTTTCCTATTAAAAAAGTAATATAAAAATTGAAATTTTTATAATAAGTGAAAAATATGTAAACATATTAAATTATTTAAGTAGTCAAAATTAATATTTCAAGATAGAAATTAATCATCCAACATTACAAGTACTACTTTCGTTTTATACATTAATTTTATACCTACAACATACATTCGTTATTAATTATTTAACACCGTTTCCTTTCAAAGGTGTATTAATGCGAGCTAGTTTTCATTTTAATATAAAGATGTGTTTTCCATTTAGTGCTTGAGTTCGTTTTTTAAAGGGAAGAATAATAATTAATGTAGTGTGCGCAAACGTCAAAGTAAAAATAAATATATAAAACATCTAAAGCGATAACATTAGTTATACGATCCTCTGAAATTTGAAAGTTTGAAAGGTATTCACTATTCACACTCTTTCCTACTACGTCTTGCACTTAATAGATTTTAAAGATTCTTTCTATATTTTTAAGCTTGTTTATTTTATTTTAACTATTTTATCGGTAATTTATTAACTAACAAGAAACAAAAAAAAAAACAAATTGTTGTAGATAGAGGAATTTCATTGATTATTTATAAATGTATAGTATTTAAACATTATGTTCCATATTATTCTATTGAAAACTCAATCCATGGACTTATTAATAAATAATCAGTAGCGATGTGTCTGGTATCTATATAAGGTTATGATTATTACTAACTTGTACGTGTTTAACAAAAATTGTTTAACACGCCAAAAAGTTTAGATTTGTACGCATACACCTACAACTATAATATTTGTATAATTACAGTTTGTTCATAGATTGTGATTTGCTGCGTTGCAGGACGATTATAATTTACAAAACACACGTAATGCACGGTCTGAGCTAACTTGTCAATCATGTAAACATTTCTTATATCTGTATCATATCGGGTGTATAATTATGTGCCTGCTATATTATATCAAGCGAACATTTTACCATATTTTATAATTGCGGAGAATCTCTTACAATCTATTACATTATTTGAAGTTTCGAATACCTATAAAACTTTTTCTATATTGCATAGTGAATATTGCATAAATACATAGTGTATGTGGTTTGGTTAGAGAAAAAACGGATAGAATTTGGTTTATGTAAACTTCACCGACGAAAAAATCAGGAAAAAGTATAATATTAATATTGCAGCTAAAAGTATAAAGTTACTTTGTATTTAACATTTTTTAGAAAATAAAAATAATAATTGTCCAAACAAATTATACAAATTGCGATGCTTGTAGTAACACTTCTTTCACTAGACATGAATTTCAAGATTTTGTTGTACTTATAATTGTTACATAACAGCAATATATTGCCTCTTTGGTCAGTATAGTTAATTGTATTTAGGGCATGTTTAGTTAGACGATAAAATATTACTGTAAGTAGATATAAACATTTGTAAAGACTGACGGAAGAACACTAAGAAGGATTATGTTTGTCTAAGTATAAGTAAGGAAAGTACTGTTTTACAATATTACGAAGATAAAATCATTTGAAATATTAATAAATCAATTTGGAGCATTATTAACTAATATAAATTGTAACAATTATGATATCATCCAAACGGATTTGACTTTTAAATGTGGGAAGGCCTTAACACTAGCGAAGTTTTCATACGGCATAGGTACACTCATTACAGAATTACGAATGTAAGAAAATAAAAGTAGCGTAATTTACATTGGATCTTTTCACTACCTTCATCGAACTGGTATTCTGGATAAGTTTAAATCACTTATTTGATGGGTGATTCGGATGTATTTTTTATTAAATTTTTTTTTTTTATCAATCGTATGGATGTGAATTATTTGGTAAAACGTACAAAATAAAATGTTTTTAAGTGGAAATGTTTTGGCATCAGTTTATCATAGACGAACTTATTTTTTCTACCTTCATCATTATTATTTATGGATGTATTGTTATTCAATTAATAATACTGAATCACTAAATAATGAAGTTACATTTTAATCACTAAGGATACGGTAAATAAAAAACGAGAAGTTTTTTTGTAATGATATCTTTCCGGTTAAGATATTTAATCCGAATTTATATGGCACTAATTATTTTTTAACGGTCTTCCTACACGATTTGGTACTCAACGTTGATGTTGAACGATGCTGCGTCGTCGTCAAAAGTCGTTGAAAGCCACCTGAGTGTACGATAAGGCATTCGAGCTACCAAGCTACGTATCGGTTACTTCATATATCACCTCTACTGGTTTAATTTGATCTATCGCAATAGGAACGCATTTTATTTATTCCGATCCTTATATGTTGTTCGATTATTTCTCAAAATAAATTTTAGGAGCCTAAAAGCCACAAACCACCATTACGCACAGCAGGCTTGGCCTAATATTGAATCTTAAAATTAAAAAAAAAAAAAATTAACAGCTCATTGTACAATTACTTTTTATTTTTAACGTATATATGGTTACAAATGCGTGGTAATACCTATTACAATAACAAATATATTATGCCTACCTAATAATAATCGTATATTTATTTATTTATTAGATTTATTAGCTATCTACTGCAGATAGATACTGTTATAAATATTGTTTATTTTCATGAATTATTCTTATATAGTGATTGTCATTTACGTTTACTTAAAAATTTAGTGACGATAGACGGAGAAAAAAATGTTCGTGTACTACGGATGGTCATTGTTGTCAACAAACAATGGAAATAATAAATTTAATATATAAAATCATTCAGTGTTCGTGTAGTCATATGGCATTATACCTTCTAGTATATTAAAACGCTACATAAAATATATATCATAAAATTCCATATAGCATGTGCACTATAGGAGAGCGCTGTGCATGTGTCCGATAAAAAAAAATCGAACACCTCGTGTGTTCGGCCACGTCAATCGCGGTGGATATAAATCAGCTCCCATATGGAACGATTTTGTTTGTTCTCGTGTTTATAATAAGACGTATTAATTACTATGAGGTACCCACTCTTAGTAGGTAAATTCATTCGCGCGGTTGGCTTAGAGACGTGTTCGTTGCAGCATAGGATTTACACGTACCCGAATTTTCGTAACCGCGCAGTAAGTTGTCGTTGAGCCGTTGCATCTGACCGGCGTTGAAATGCAGTTCCATCGACGGCAAGTATAGTTCCTTGTCGGCTCGGAGATGACCGCGGCCATTCTCAGCGCTGCTCGTTCCGCAACCCATTGTGTGCGACTTTTCACACGTGGTAACCGAAAACGGACTGACGTGGAGGCTGTTCCGTCCGACCGACAACCGGTTGCGGAAGAACACTTCCGGTCGGCGCTGCTGCCCATGGATATCGTCTCCCCGCCAACCACCGACAATCGCAGATCTCCCACCGTGTACGGTGTCACAGGAGTTCCGGTCCACGTTTTTTGCATCCGGTCCGCGCCGTATAGGTAGTGATATAATGATGATATAAATTATTTTATTATATCATCGCATAATACGAGTACCACCCACCCACATATTAATATTATTATTATTATTATATATCACATATGTATACATTTCGGGCACATGTAATAATAATATGTTTAGCGTATACGCATGGTGAGCGCGTACGTGCCACGCCGTCCAAATTCAAACACCATGACGTCAAAACGTGTATCTACGCCGTGTATGCTTTTTACGTATCATAATAATAAATAGCTGCAGCGTGTGTACAGAATACACGACCATCGGATCAAAATTGATTTTCGTACACGGAAACCGCGTGTGTATGCCTAGAAACGTTGGTTACTGCTTTTTTCCTTTTTTTTATTCGTCCGGTATAGGAAGTGATTTTAAAATAAAAAATAAAATGCTTCGGGAACCCTGAAACGATAAACCTGCAACCACGCCTATAAGTAGTTCAAACACTTTAAACATTATAAATCTGCAATAAAAGAGAAATAAAAATTTTCAAATATTTTATTATTATTATTATTCAAAGTGACGACGTGTTATTATAATTAATTAATTAAATTCATCAATTATAATGTAACGATGACACCGTTGTCGTTAATGGTTTCTAGATGTGAACGCACCCGTCTTCGGGCCTGTGCCTAGGTACTGACGCGGTTAGTTAAGCTCATAGTTAAGTCATCTGCTTCACGTCGATTAATTTTTTTATGATAAATTATTTTTTTACTGTACATGTTTTTGTTCTCCGTGCAAAGCATATCGGAAAGTCTTTGCACAGCTTTTCATTGGATTTACGTCATTAACTAACCGGTACACAATTGGAACGTATTTTAGTAAAATTTTATTTTGTAACAATTACCTATACGCCTTATTCTTATTTTTGTATGTTGGTTAATTAAACCACGTGTTATATACCAGTGCATAAGTCGGTAAGATTTACTGAAAATAGATTTTCTTAGAAGTTTACTCGACCCCCAGCTAGACTAGGTACTGCAAAACTTATCGATTATGTATTCCACGTGGACCGAAGTTCGTATTCCACTCTGACATAGTCTCGTGTATTATGTATATAGTCACACGTTCGATACGTCAAACCAGATAAAAATTATGAATCGTTAGAGTTTCCGTGGGGAAATCTTTATAAAGAAAATCAAAACGAAATAACGTGTGACGTTTAGGTTTTTGCGAATAATTTTATGGTCGAAGTTGTCCATGTGTATAATAAATAAATTAGATTAAAAAATAATCATTATTCCACCTAAAAAATGAATAAATATTTATTTTTTTAGTCGCCTTATTTTGATGTAGGGTAATCTAGTAGTATCTATATTATAAAAATGCGTATAAAAATTAATTCAACTTTTTATTTTTCTATACCTATAAGTACATTATATTTGAATTAGACGCCTTTGACACATTATTTATTATTTTGATCTTGGTAACGTCATAGTGAAAACATACATTTAATTTATAACGAAAATGTTCTAGTAAGTGAAAAAAAAATATTAACAACCAAAAAGTTCTATCTGAAAATATTTTGATTCTTATTGGAAATTTTTTTACATTGTCATGATTAAAAAAAAAAAATATTAGTGTTAACGCAAAACAATTTCGTAAATTTCTAGATGTGCTATCTTAAATAATAAGATACAGTTTAAATTTAAAAATAGTTCAAAATGAGTTTCCTGAAAAATTTGACATTTTGAGATACCTAACACTATTTTATTCTGAATTCATGCAATATCAATATTTTTAAAATGTCCATTTTCCGCCTGTATGTTAAAATAATCTTTAATATCTATGTATTTGAAACCATCCAAGAATTCATTATAAATCATATAGCCTATAGGTACGTATATTATTTATACACAAACAAGCATGGACAAATAAGATTAATAAAAACCGTAAGATTGGTAAAAGGCACAGACCATTATGCAGACTACAGTATACAATCTAACATAATAATATTATTACACCTTAAAAAATATATTTAAAAGGTAGGCACGCAGTTATTACATTTCATATTTTACTATAAAAGAATTATATACATATATAATGATTATAATGGTAGTATTAAAATTAAGAATGTTTATAGGTACCATTTGCTATTCGAAAATACTAATCAACATAGATGTTATTATTAAACATAAGAATATTATTATGCCTAGGTATTTGGTGCTATTATAATTTAAATTTATGCAGTACAGCTGTTTAGTGTATACTGTATAATGCATATGGGTAGGTTGTTGCTATTTTACCAAATATATTATTATAATGGAAATTTAAAATTAATTAAATATTGTTACTTCACAGTTTATAGTCATTTAAATGCATAATTGAATGTCGTAAAATATGATGTTTTAATAGGTAAAATAAAATAATATAATTTTATTGTTTTGTTCGTTTTTAAACCGAAAAATAAACGTTAAAATAAATCGTGATTTGATGGACGGTGCTGAGAAAAAGAGCGAGTTGAAATAAACATTGTAAATATTTACTAGTGAACTCATGCAGTGTACTATTATGCGAACAAAACCTGTACAACTGTTTTTGTAACATTCGCTGTGCATGACAACTTTAACCAATTAAATAAATTAGTGAAAACAACTTATTTGCAAAGCGCAAAACCCATTCAATTGTACAAGCTTAAATGGCCTTATGTTATACACCATAGCTAAAAACCAAACTACAAATGTGTTTATAAATTAAATTTTTTCTGGCATATGTTCAAAGATAAAATAATCATTCATTACATTGAACACTTTAAGTGTAGAATATAACAACAATATACTTAGAATAATAGCATATACATGATACTTGGACATTGAATATAGTAATTTTATCTTATTGCTCACGTAGCCTTTTTAGACTAATATATGCATAATTTTAATACAACAAGACTAACACATTTTTTATTGTAACATTAACTATTTAACTTTAGAAAATCAGTAACCACATAAATTATACTATTAAATTATTGCGAATTCAAACAATTTATTACAAATGTATAATAGAATATGAGGTGTATCTAAAATGTATATTTTATGTTAAACGAGTTTTAAAAAAATTGCTACATTATTATTAACGTACCTAAATGTTATAAATTTCGAATTAAATCAGCCTTGCCCAAGCATTTTCCATAATATATTGATTTCATCGTCCTAACTGCCAAACATAACCGTTGATGATTTTTAGAATATTTAACGGCATCGCTTATTGTTATACCTAGCTAAAATACGCTTCCATAGTAATTGAGCACTCAAGTTGTTTTTATTTTAAAATAAAATGAATCAGTGAAAACATATAACAATATATCGTAATAAAATTATTTTTAATTAAAAAGTAGATACTAGATATATAGACATATACGCATATAGAATAAGACAGTCACAACAAAGTGTGCATTTATTATAATGTTATAACTAACAAATTATACATGAGTTATACAGACTTTCAGCTTTAACTGTTATGATGTATACAGTGTAAAAATCAGTTTTTTTTTTACATTATACTTTGAATTTTATCGTTACGTCTCGTTGTGTATGATCTACTGCAAATTTAAATTCAACGAATCTAACTTTAATTGCTTAACGATATTTAGATATACATATTTATAACACTTAAAAATATTATAAATCTTAAGAATTTTACAGTTTTTTTTTTTATCTGTTGGAACAGTAGCACCGGAGTGTTTAAAATATGCTATATGACCTCGTACATCAGGGGTCCTCCATTATTCCCCCCCGTTTTTATAATTTAACCACAAGATGCAAATCAAAGCATCTACAAATAAGTAATGTAACGTTTAATAGTGTATTTTTCATTATAAACGTATATTCTGAATACAATACACGGCAGTAACTTATGGCGGTCATCCCATCTAAAAAATCTATTATGACATAATATGTCATATATAAATTGGGTGATCGGCACAACTATCTTGGGTTTAAATAAATGCTATAACTATTACCATAGCATAAACACCCAAAAATCAATTGACTAGATAAATATTACTTAAATTATTTACAAAATCGTTTCTATTATACAAAAATCATGTTAGAATTAACTTTAGAGTTAATCGACTTTTATTCCGAATAAGGCATTTTGTACATGTGTTGTGTACTATAATACAGAAAAATAATGCAGAAAATCAAACGTTAGTACAATATATGTATAATAATTTAATATCAAGTATTTAATTCTCTATTTTCCTAAGACGCAACAAACATAACATATAAATAATGTAAGCCAAGTATAAATGTGTTGTAGTAAAGACATATAGGTTATAGATTTATCTACTCACGATGAGAGTTAGAGATATCACCACTGTCACGACATGCGACTACCACAATGATACAAATAGTATAAACTTTTTTCATGTAGCGTCTCTAAAATAGAAGTAGGTACCTATTAGATTTTTCAATATTGCATTTATATGAATAAATTCTAATACAAAAATTTAACTTATAATTGAATAATGTAGAATAATATAAAAATAATGCTATTGTCTTTATTTAATTTTATTGAACAAAATTTGAAATATGAAACGATATTATTATTATATATTGTTTTTTTATGGCATATTATACTAAAAATGAACAATATTGAACACGATTATATTATAATGTTATCTAGTACCCTAAATAATTATCAACATAATATATACCTAATCATCAGAGATGTTTAACGTTAGAAGACATGGCACACTTACAGTAATCCATTAACCTTCAAACTTTGCGTAATTTTCGAATGCAACTTAAATATCGACCAATCAGCGCACGGCACCAAATAATTTACCAAGAACCCAATTTTGTATAGTTATATTGTAGCACGTAATACCTATAGTATACCGGAACCTAACCTAACCGTGGCTTTGTGTAAGGTACACATTAAAAAATTAATTAATTAATTATTGAATCTTTCAATATTTATTTGAGTAAGTAATTTTGAAATAGAATACATTTTATTCAACATATTTTGTAATGCATACATGTATGGTTTAGTTCATTGAATGCACCATGAAACAAAGCATATATTAAAATATAGGTACATCTTTTTTTATACAATTTTATAAACATTAATGCTATAAATTTTTCTCAATAGGTTCTGAAACAAAGATGTTTTTTAGTTAATAGAAAATAAACATAATTTTTTAAACATTCTCTTTTCAAAAATATATCCACGTGTGAAAATCACTGTTATTTTTATATTATTTTATGTTATACCAATATATTACACAAATATTAACAGTTGTTTTAATTTATAACTTCTATAATTGTAACACATAATAAGTATAATAAGACTCTTGTGTTATCAACACTTTAAATTTAACTTAAACAATTAGGTATCACGCTAAAAAACAAAACTTAAAAAATCTTATATCAATACGTATTTTGTATTAAGACGCTTCTATTGATCTACATAAATTTATTGATCTATTTTTTTTTTTTTTAGTGAAATAATTAATTAAAACTCTTTTTAATGGACAAAAGGATGATTTAATGGAAAAAAGTGCATTAAATACTAGAAACAAATATTCAATAATATAATCTGAAGAGTGGAAAAAAAATGATAAATTCATATAAAATAATTCTAACTACTAAATTGTAACACAAAAATATGGCAAAGGAAACGCCTTAGCGGATGTTGTGTACGTGACTAAATATTTTTACGATGGAAATACTTGTAAGCTGTAACTTCAAGTACATACTTTTTGTATTGATTTTATTTATACTCAATTTTACGAGCAATTTGGTAAATGTTCAGAAAAAAAATTGTTATCACAACACACTTTTGAATTTACTTCAAATATGCATACAAAAATATAATTTTAGCATTCCAAAAGTCATTAAAAGTAGAAAACAGCATCTAATAAAAATAGATTTATGTGACTAATATGTAAAAACTTATAAATAAAAGTGTAATTGTAAAATTGTCAAAAGCTAATGGCCTATGTTGCTGAAGATAAAATGTTCAATAAAAAAAAAATATAATTATATATATATGTATATAATTACTATTACCATACTCATGCTTATTTTAATTATTATTGCTCACACTCAAAAATACTATTAAATAGCAATACGATATAAGTGCACATTAGGAATATATTTCAATTATTAAACGTTTGATAAATACTGAACACATTATAATATATATTATATGTATGCGTGTATGCGTCCTAGGAAAACATAATAATATAGATTTTAATGATTCAACTGCATATTCTACTTGTTTTGCAAGCTCAACTTTTATCTTCGAAATAATGAATTTAATACTAGTATTTTTTGTAACCAAATAAAAATAAAAAACTTACAATTTTTTCTCTTTTGTGTAATACGTTGAAGTTACAGTAATTGTGTACTTTTTATTTGATATATTTTTGTATTGGTACAGTTTTCATGAAGTTATTTTGACTATTTAATTTACTACACCTAAGCTAAAAGCACCCAACAATTCTACAACATTGAACATTTAACAGTTCAATTTGTTAATTTCATCAAAAATCGATTAATTCATAATTGTCAGTCAAAAATGTTAGTTTTAAAATATTTTTTTTTTAACAATAGCATGTTGTTTTGTTATTTATTATTTTTGTGTCAAATTGAGCTTATATTTAAAATATGCAACATTATATGGTTTATACTTAAATGCGTAAGTTTCCGAAATATATGTTAGGTTATATATGTTATCACTGAACTGAGGTATTAAAGAAGATTAATTTGACTTATATTTTCAACGATTTATTTTCATTTCAACTTATTTGTTACAGATCAGTATAGAGACGTAGGTAGGAAATAAAACTATCTATTTTAAGTATCATTAGTTTCCTTCGACATGCTTTACAGCTTCCAATAATCTAATGAAAATAAATTACCTATTTACTATATTATATAGAACTATTAAGTTTTTTTAAATATATTTATGGTAAAATATATTAATGCCTATTTATCCCGAATCAAACTTGTATGATATGCATATAAATACAATTTTGACTTATGACTTCTGTTATGCCAACACGATGATTTTTAATAGTACAATAAATAGTTTCTTATCTATCTTCTTAAAATATTTTTTTCTTCACACATTGCATTTACTCCTGTATAAGACACGTAAATATAGTATAAGGTGAAGCAAACAAAAACTATAAAAAATGTTAAAAAATAAATCTATAAGATATAGATCCACAAATATAATATAATAATAAATAACCATTCACGGTCAAAACAAGTTTTAAATTACACAAATGTAAATCACTTCTTACTCATACTAGCTTAACCACAATTATCCACTCATTTAAAATACAAAGTAAATACATTATATGTGCTAGCAATTGCATTATGTGAACGAAATATTATTTATAAATTATAGTTTTTTTGCAAGTCTTTAACGAAAGTTAAAACACATTATACTGAAGTAGATACATGAAATTTTCACTCAATGTTTATATGAGCATTTTCTATAATCCATCAAAATATTTTGACTCATGTTGAACTATTTATAGGAATATTAACTTTTCGTTTTCTTTTAATTTTTGCCTTTTTAAAAACTTGAAAGTGTAATACCATAAGGTTCTTCATAAGTTGTTGTAAGTGGAAATTTAAAAAAAAGTTGAGCATTAATCATAATTATTTTGAGTTAGAAATTCATAAGAAAATTTCCTTTTACATCTGAGATTTAAAAGCCTAATACAAGACTTCTCAAAAACTTGGCTATCTTCATAAAAAATATATACCATAGATTCATATTAAATTTTTATGAGCATTTGAAGTTTTTTCAAATTATATGTTATGTTTTTATTATTATATCTAAATTACTAAATGTGCTTGTTTGTACAGAATGTTTAAAAAAAAAGGAGGTATTTTGTGTCATCTGAATGAAAATTATATGGGATTGTGTCACACTTCCCCCAAACTACTATTCCATATCCTATAAGAGATTGTGTTGAAGTATAATATGTATTTTTTAGCCAGTGTTTATTTAGAAAGTGTTTTGCCATATTATAAAATGTCTATAGTTTGTGTGATTATTCAAGTTAATCTCTTATATATGAAGGTTCAGTCATAAATGTTGATCAAAAGTGACGCCTAAATATTTTATAACTAAAGATTAAAAATTTAAAACAAGGCTTCATATGATCATTTAATTCTGTAAAAAAAAAAATTAAATTTATTAATTACTTAATACTCATGATTATTTTGAGCTAAATTTAAAACAAGAATAAGGCTGTTAGTTATTCTATTGTAATTTAAAAACATTACTAGTACTAGTACTTGAAACTTCTAAATTAAGTATATTATTATCTATACATATAAAATCCAAATCCCAAGTAGTCACTGATCGCTGTAACTCAAAAACTACGCAACGTACGAACTTGAAATTTGGAATAGAGGTTCTTCTCGTATTTTCACCGTGCAATAAGAAGGGATTTTCAAAAATTATGCGTTTTAGTGGATTATAATTATAATTATTCATTTCCAATACGTATTGTGCTGCACGGCACGGGCTACCTGCAACCTATCCTGTTTGTCCGAAGGTGAATAATCGGAATTGTTCCTAGAAATTTATTGATAAAAATAATTTCATGCATCGTGCATAAACCAATATAATATAATTCATATATCAATAGAATATTATGCTCAATTATATAATAATCGTCAAACGATAAAATGCGCACCGAGAACATAAACCAATACACATACAAATTAATAAAGAAGAAAAATTGTTCATTTGAATGGTTTAATCTTTGGAAGTATTTAACTGATTTTAAATTTTTTTACCATCAGAAAGCTACAAAATCCCATGAATCTATGGGCTATATTATATCTTGATAAGTTGCCCTTAATTTTTTAATGTAAATTTGAGATTTTTTTATAGAAATAATAATAATATTAAATATATTTTTATACAATTTAGAATGGAAGAATAAAAAATAAGCAATTTTAAAAATTGTTTTACTTATACAATGCTAAAAATCCGATAAAATAATATTATTGAATATACATTTAGTCTTGTATTTTAAATGACTGTGTTAAAATTCTTTAATGTAAATTAAGATAGGGTAAATCCACGGGAAGTTTTGATCATGACTAGTCTGGTATAAACAACGAATTAACCAAAAATGTTGAATCACATAGAGTCGGTATTTTTAACGGGCAACAAAGTGCACGGGAATCAGCTAGGTAGTACTTTATACACAGTACACAATGACATTTTTAATTGCAATTTTTCCAACAAAAATGAATTTAACCTACTCTATAGTAGTACGATTCTTATACATATAATCTAGTAAAATAAATTACTTAAACCACAATAATATCAAAAAAATAAAAAATAATAAAATACTTACTTAGTAATATTATGGCTAACAAGGCGTCTCTACTTCGATTTGTTTTTCGTTTCAATGATTTTATATAATTGAATTCAAATTTATCATATCCACTCCACAGATTCTCTAGAAACCTAATGTACAGCACAACGTTACCCACTTACCCGCTTTTTAAGATTAATGTACATATAAAATCAAAATTAATCAAATCACTCATCACTATCATGTAAGTTGTATATATGTATATTACATGTTTTTTTTTTTTATAACTTTTCGAATACAACCTTAAAACTTTTTTTGGTGTTTTGTAAAACCAATCTACTAGGAAAAAAATGTCCAATATGACGTTTTTAATTTAATAAATATTATATTCATATGCTGAATATAAAAGTAGGTAGTATAGTGCTTTGGAGTTTGAAATTTCGACGTTTCCGCGCGCACACAAAATATTCCAAAAATTATTGTATACAAAAGCATTCAACCAAAATCTGAAAACTACTCGACCGTTAATCAAAAGATTTTTGTTTTCAAACAGTATTATAGCTCACACAAAGATTCTTAAATACCTAACAGGGTCTATTTAATTTGTCAATTTTCCAAATTGTTGGTACCTATGTTAGGTAACCTAACAAAGATTTAACGGGTGTATTTTATTTTAATTCGTACCATGGATAACTATCCTGTACATAACTATATACAGATAATATTTAATTAAGATATATGCATTGTTCATCAATAAATATTGACCTAAACATTTATTTACCCATATCGTATAACTTACTATACCATTGTAACTGTAGTCTTAATAGTGCGATTATTACATTTATATTTATATAATATATAAGTAGTATACATAATATATTAGATCCTCATAAAATATATACCTATCTATACAGCTTGTACCGATCAAATTTTTGATCCCTTAGGATTACCAGAATACCTGTTCAAATATTATACTGCCGACAGTATTTCGCAACTTCAAAAATAATACAAAACTTCTTTAAAATTCTGGTTGATATTTTTCATCAATTTTGTGTATTATAAGAATACTTTTAAATATTTAATTATAATTAAATAGTTTTAATTTAATCATAAAATGTAGAGCAAATTACATGATCATGATTGAAAAATATTCTGTTGATTACCTTTAGTATATTAACGATCCAAGAAAAGAAAATGTGCCTTCACGATTCTTCGTTTATTAATTATACCACAAGTATTACATTTTTTTAATAAATAATAAATTGTTCGTTAACACACAAAATAATTTTGTATTAGAAAACTCATCAAAATTCCTGAATAAAATATTTTTAACCAATGTATAAATCATTATAATAAGTACTCAATTTCTTTAATATTTAACTAAGTCGTACGATTTATTTTTATTTGAAATGTAGTTGCATAATAAAATAAAATATAATATTTTTATATTACTAGAATATAATATTTTTTATAATATCTAACAATCCTTAAAGTTAAATTTATTATGATTATCTCTACTACTTTTAGGTATTATTTAACACACTCGACTAGAAAATCAAAATTTTAGTCGATTTCTGTGAAATTTTGGTAAAAACGATGTATCTATCATGTAAGATCGTTACCCGTATTAAAAACTGATTATAAAAGTAGGCTTATTTGATTAATATTTTAATAATTAAGCAATACGAAAATATGAAAAAAATTTAGCGTCTTCTCCCCTTTATATCTGGCATGGTGTCTTCGGAAATATCTAGAACCATTATTTTTGTATTTATAATTAATTATAATTAATACTCGGATGATCTATTTCTAAAATAAAAAAAGTATTTTTTACATGAAAAATGTGTATATGTATAGTCTGCAATTTTTTTACGTTGTATATGTACATTGTGTCATGTTCTCGATGTATACCCATCGAATACACAAAAAAAAAAAAAAAAAAAAATACAACGCTTATATTTAATATATACCCATATATGCGTGTAGGCGTATTGTAAATAATATATATATGTTTTTCATTTATTTATCATATTGTTTTTTGTGTGTTTTTTTTTGTTTGTTGGCATTTTTGTTTAGTGTCCAAACGTTATGTACCAAGTGGATAGTTGCGAAAACGGCGTCAAAGGGATATGTGCAGGGTGTGTGTGAGCGGCGTGGTGACGAGGAGGCGTGTGGTTGCGTGTGCTTATATATATATGGTTTTGACGAGATTCCGTCCGGAGCCGAAGTCACCCGATCAGCGACCCAGGGCGCCGACGGAGGGGCATAATCAATGAAACAGACTTTGTACCGATCTCTCGCGGTATACCCGGAACTTTTCACCTCCGTCAGATACGTCCGAATAGCACACGACCAGTAACCGTCCCTTGAAATACTACGCACAAGGTGTGTTGGCACACGATAACGTCCGAGTTTACGATTCCGTTACATTATTATATTATTATCTTCAGCTTTTTACCTCATATCGTTCGATCATATCATTTTATATTGTAATATTGTATTCGAGTGTAGTGTGATCCGCATCACTGTTATGGTGTTTACGCGACACAGACCACGTTCCAGAGGACCAACAATTACAGGTATCAATATAGTAATATTACACTGTATATAGGTACCATATGTAACATTAAAGCTGATAGCAAAAAAAAGTATATATATATATATATATCACTCATCCATATTAATTTTACTTGTACCATATACTCCACACTTCAACAATGTGTCTGCTATAAGATGTGTTAACCACGCGCGAAATAATATGGCGACATAATTTCATCATACCGTAATTGCATTTGCGTTTTGTTTTCGATTGCGGTTCGCAGCAGTTGACAAGAAAAATGAACATTACCCAAACGGCGCTTGAACACACTGAAATACCCATCGAGGCGGATTGGGCTCTAGCAGAAACTCCGAACAGCATCAACGCTACTGGACTTCTAGCTGAAGACTTGGAGGAATATGGAGGTAAGTGCTATATAATAATTAATAATAGTTATAACAATGATTATACAAATTATTATTGTTTTTAACTTCTATAGTGACCACTATCAAAAACAATATTTTTTATCTGTAATTGAATTTAGATTATCCACAAAGTGTCATTTAATTTAAAATTAATATAAGACATAAATTTACTTGTTGAGCTTAAAAATAGAAAAGTGCATAATATTTAATACCTAACGTTATAAAATACGAGTAATCGAAATGTTTCTGCCAAATTCCGCTCATTAAACATCAAGGTCACATGCCATGATAAACTAATCTCAGTTTCATATAAAGGCTTTAGTCGTTTTATCAGAGTTGTGCAATGTAGGCAGCATTGCTATTATGTTTTCTATATGTAATTAAGTAATTTCGTGACATTTATTCACTATCCTCCGGTCTTATAATATACGATAATACGATATCTCTCATTCACGGAAAATATAGAACAATATAATACCTAGTGAAAAATTAAAACAACCGTTTTCCCATTAAATAATAATAATAATAATATAACTAGCTCTTAGGCTTCGAATAACGAGCTCAATAAAAAATAATGATGGAATTGGTATGACGCATTTCATTTCACTTCGCTGCGAGATATAACGAGCATTGACCATTGAAAATATCGATCACCATCGTCGGTATAAGTTTCAACTTTGACATCTATTATAACTATGATTAGTGTAAATGATTTGTTCAAGTTATTCCAACTGAAATACCAAAAAATATGTTACATTTATATACATATATAAATATATTTATTACTATAACTAGGTTAGTCTTGAAAAAAAAAAAATAATAATAGAAAGTCAATGATAAGAAAACAATTTATAATTATAACAATGTTACAAATACCGATATGCGACCAGTCGTGTTTGAATAACATAATCGAAATTTGTAGGAAATAATAAAATATTATCAAATATCGATTAGAGAAAAATTATTATTGTTAATTTATTATTCTCGTTTTTATCATTGCTCGTGCGTGTTTTACTAAAAGTAATAACCAATACTTAACAAATTTGTTTTATCATTTTTATTACCTATACACTTATACAGGTACTATGTATATTATGTACTACCTTATTCATATGAGACTCTAAATCCTTGTATATTATCCAACATTATAAATGATTCCTTTAGGATAATTTACAAAAACTTGATTCTCTATAAATTAAAGTTCTCGTGATAATTTAACTAACTCTAAACAATGTTTATAGCGTCTGGACCATATTTCAGTCTTATTTCTAAATTTCATGAAATTAATTATTTTTTTTATATACCTTTCATACCAATCAAGGATAAAATAAATTATTCAAATTTTGAATAATAAACAGTGTGAACCACTGCTATTTTTTTCTGATTTCCTAATAAATTCATCACAATAATACGAAAATATTTAGTGGCCCATTCCATTTTTTCCAGTGTAAAGTTTAATAATAAATCGATGATAAAATTATAATTGAATAATGTAATATTATTAATAAATTAAAGGCATATTAAATTTTTAAATGTAGTAAATGCAAATAGAAATTTCTGGTCAATTAATAAATATAGTTATAGCATTACACTTTTTAAGGCGTTTTAAAGCATGTTTATACCAAACAGCATTTTTTAATTATTAATTTTTTGTTCAAATTTTTTGTTCAAATCTTTTTTATTTTTTTATTAAATACTATAAATGCATTTAGGTATACTATTATAATTATGTTACATTTTGACAATAATATATTATGTACAGATTTTGGACATAATTTAACCATTAGATCAAGTACCTCTTGATTATTTTTTAATTTTAACTGATGAAGTATCACGGAAAAGCCATTATCTCATGATTTCATATGTTGTAAAACATCACAGATCATTGCGAACTAGAAAACTTATTTTATTCGAAATTGATACAAAAACATTGATCTAGTTTATAAAACCTTTGATAAATACATCAAAAGAATGTTCGTGTGTAGACTTAGGATTGTATTATTATTGACGTAAAACATAAGTAATTGAAAAAAATAAAACGTTACTAGTCGATTTTAGCAAATTTAAAAAGGTTCGAGTGTGAAAAACTAATTTAAACTAAAAGCACACTCCTATTTTGCTGATTTGTTCCATGGTTATTCCATACGAATGATATTAATTGCATGTACGAGAGTAAATACCTCGTATACGTATGTGTGTGTATGTGTGAAATTAATTTCAATTAGGATTTCGCGTTAGAAATACTGGCAATACAGTATTGTATATCACAATTGTGTAACTCGTAAAATACCTAGGAGTTTTCCCAATGGTATTTTTTAATATATCAACATCTCTCGTTCACTTAATTTTCATATTTACAGGTCTGACTGAAATACAAACATTGATTTTAGCATGCGTAGCCACTGTAATACCCCTATTCTTGGGGCTTTTGCTCGTTCTCGGAGTGAGGTAAGTTCGTCGGCACTGTTTGTGTGTGTGTACGTGTGTATTTGCATAACATGATTGAATAAACGGTGGTCCATTAACTGCATTATTACTGTTTTATTGGCAATTCTAGAATGGTGTGGAAAAAATACAAAAATCACAATACCGACGGTGGCTATGACAACGACGGACTGCGCCGCGAAGACAGTTGCGATGCCGTCAAGAGTTCAAGCTTCATGCAGAGCGCCGAAGAGGTATGGAAATTCATAATTTATTTTATTTCTGTGTATAAATAATGAAAAAAAAATACATCACTTAAGCACATGTATTTACCAAACGTCTAGCATACTACTTTACTAATACCCCGCCTCACCATTGTATCAAGTGCGATGGTGACGAATGTGTCACACTAATAATAAATTATAATCATTTTTATTTTATTTTTGATATTTTAACGTAATATTATAATATCTCGACAGTTAATAATAAACATACATTAAAATAATAATCATATTATACGTAAATATTCCAAAGTTTGAACACGGCGCCATGTATAGGCAAAATAGGTGTTCCCGTGCATTCGGTAAAAAATGGACTGACGCAAAAACAAAACGTACGTATAATCTTTGATATTAGTAGTAAATCGAATGGGTAGGGTTCGACGGCGTTTCAGTAAATAATATTATTATTATCTATTGATATTATTCAAAATGTTTGGTAGTTCAGCTTATAAAATATACAACATTTGAGGGCTCAACTTTTTATGCATAAAAATAAAATGCAGAATAATTATAGTGTTTCAGTTTGGAAAAAAACTATAAAAGTAAGAAGTTAAAAAAAGTTTTGTGCCGTTTACAATTTTTAAAAACAAATTGTGCAGGTATTAAGATTGTATGTTAACCTATTGTAAAGTACACCATCATAGCAGTTAATTTCTTTAAAAGGACTTGCAAATTATAACATATTTTTATTACATTATCATGTTTTTAGATTCAGTAAATTTAAGACGTAACTGTCAATAAAGAAAACGCAAAGTTTTACAATATTTTAAATTTAATTACATAAAATAATAAAGTATACCCATCTTTAAAAATTTCTAACTTTTTATAAGACACATCGTTAGCTTATTTACTATCTAAACATTCTAAACTAGCCAACTTGTCGATTAAAATAAACCTTACCTATTGACTACATCATTCAATATGTCAATATGTGCCTACGTATATTTTACGAATGAATTTTTATGGTGTAGTTAGACATTTATCTTTGGGTAGGCTTAATATATTGATAGAATTTCCAATACATTTTCATCACATAAAAAAATCAACACAATACCTTATGTGGCTTGGTGAGGCGCGGTCGTAAGCTGAATCTGCGGATTATACTTAGATTGTATGCACATTATATACAATTTTAGTATGATCACATAAAAAAATGTAAATTATTTAAACCATGTTCGATTAGAAAGCAGCTATCGCTACACGAAATCGTTTTAAAAACTTAAATAACGAATACATATTTTCTTGTGATTGAATATACTACAGTTGCGAAGATTTTAATTATAAAATCTTACTGCTAATCGACAAATATTATTTTTTTTCATGGCATAAATATGCCACTTAAAAAACAGAAAACTAAAGGGAAAAACGAATTTATATAATAATTATAATAATTACAATGCAATTATATTATTAATTATTATCATAATTAACACCTATGTGGAAATTAGCACCGGATTTTGAACTCTAAGTGGACCTGAAAAAAAAGAAAATTTAGGGACCCTTAACTAAAATATATATATATATATATATATGTATATATAAAGCAACTATAGTGTAATACAACTATGACAATTCAACAGTTTAAAAACGATTACCTAAGCACAAAAATGGTAATAAAATTAATAGTTTATTCTTTATTGTTAACCACATAATACAGCCATCATCTAGTATAACAGTGATAACGTTAAACATTTTAAAATTTTATTGAGAATGATGATAATAAATGCGTGAGATTCTTGTTGAATATAAAACATTTTATTATTAATAATTATAATTTTAATATGATATACTCGTACGTCATAAAGACCATGAAATACGTGCACAAGCGAGCAAAGAGATCAAACGAATACTCAAAATGACGAAACTTACGTCCGTCTGGACACATTGTTAATAATGACATAATAATGATAATATTTATAATTCGTATTATTGTGTTTTGGACCCAGCTGAAGACCAGCGAATCGCAGTATTCCGTCCTGATGCCGGACGATGCGGCGTCGGCAGCAGTGTGTTGCTACGCTGCGGCGAACGGTGCTTCCGCGCCGCTGCCACCGCTATTGTACAATAGTCCACCCAACAATCGTTTTGGAGATACGAACAAAACGAACCTGAACGGCAGCATTATCACGCTGACGATGAAAAACAACCATCTGATCGTGGAGACCGAGGAAAGAGTGCCGGTAATTAATTATGCCGTATAACAATTTATATTATTATTATTTTATTGTTATGATAAAAGAGAGTACATTTTATAATAGTTAGCTGCGTGCATTTTAATAACGAAACAACTTTGTCATTATATTATCCAAATACGGGTGTATTATTAACATTTAATGTTGTATGTGAGTTTGTGATCAGCGTCGTAGCTGCCTGGCAACGTGTTTACTATTATGGTAAAAAAAGAAGATAAACACGAAAAATAAATAAAACTACCCCCGAGATACAAATATTACGTACGATTACGAAATGATTTTACAATGTTACAAAGTACTTTTCCCGCTGCAAATATTTAGCTATTTGAACGTTTACATTACCAACTTTATGGTATACAATATAGTATCATTTCTTTTCAAGTCCGTAATCCAAATCGATTTCGTACGGAACAGCGATTGGTCAGAATTTTTTAGTTAAAAAAAAGATACGGAAAACAATGAAATGGATATTTTGATGTTGGTCCACACAGTTTTATGTGAACATTATTAATAATAATTTCACGATGGCGGAAACCCGTCCTTGCCCACCTGCTCTGTAGTTCGGTAGTCTGTAATATTGGACAGAGGTTCCGCAGGAAGGATTCTGCTAAAAAATATTTCCGTATTTTAATGAAAAATGAATTATTTAATGCGTTTTTACAAAAACGTAATTTATGACAATTTACAGCGCACACAAACATATAGAGACCAAATTGAATTTATAATAATACTTTTTTTTATCGATATAGGTATGTCATTATTATTAAGAAAGAAACCATTTAAAAAAGATTGAGTATTGCATTTTATTAAATATTTTAAAATTACTTATAACTTATAAAGTTATAACTGTTTAAATACATGTTAAGTTAATGTAATAACAAATTTTGTTTGAATTATATATGTATGTATATTATAAATATGTTTATGGTTGAGGAAGTCTAGTAGATTTTCTGTGATTGTGGGGTCCAGGCCAAATGATTCCAGGAAAATAAGAGGAAATTGTTTAGTTGGCTTAGGCTTCTATAGATATATTCTATAACCAATCATGATATACTTAACATTAATTTTCTCGGCCACATGTAGGATACGTCAATATCTCTTAACTTGTCAGGTAAATAAGTCACCAATTCTTGTACGGTAGTATTGTTTAATATTTATTTATTTGAATGAAGGATACAACGGAAGATTGATAATTTTATCTTATGAATTTTAGTGTATTGTTTACGCCAATGTTTTTGCCATGTAAGAAAATAAATATTATTTGATTTGTTTTTTAAGTCTTGATAAGTTATGTATGGAATGAGTTTTTGAGAAAAGAGGTGAAGAAGTTTTCTTGGCGTAATAGTTAGCTTTTTAATTGCCATCTTCAGAATAATTTCCAGGGATCCACATAGATATAACCTATAGTTGCCCTTTTAATGAAGAGCAATAGGTTTTTGTTTCTGTTTAACTGAATCTAAAGTTTTATACGTTCATGTACTTTGAGGTAACTAATGTGCTTAAGGATTTACTTAGAAATTTAGGAAAGTTCCTGAAAACTTTATCTTGAACAATTTCTAGTGCTTAATGCTAATGCTTCAACTGCAAATACGAAACATTGTGAAGAGTTTTTAAATGTTGCGGTTTCTTCGTTGCAAATTATAGGTTTTCATACGTTATAGCAAATCTTCTTTTTCTGATTATATTTTGAAGTAGTATAAACATAAAGGGATAGTATAAACTAGAAGGAGCTTGCTATAATTATTGTAAAAATTTGCGAGACAGCGTCCATATTTTTTTTAAAGTGCCATGGAGGTATATAATCAACATATTTCGTAAAAATATAACGCTGTTCAAGTCGATTTTGTTATCCTAAAACAATTGGTTGAATCATTTTATTCGAAAGAGCTATACGACGTGACATATTATTTCTGACGAGTTTCGCTGCTCGATTCCATCGCGAGTGGCATTATTCCAATTTAGTTGTCAATTCATTTCATGGGACTAGTCAGTAGCTAATCTGGCATCCATATATTATAGTACCTACCTGTATATTTAATATATTTAAGGTTCATTATAATTAACCGATAGTATACACGATACGAGTTATATTCAAGTCATGAATACTTTTAATATAAAGTAGCCACTACTGACCTTTTTTTCGGCATTTATTATTATATCCACGTTGCGCAATACACGAGCTTTGATTATCGCCATTTTGTATTCACCTAATACAACACGTGGCGTATATACATGCATTGACCGACGACACAAAAAGTTTTCCAGGTTTTTGGTTTCCCGGTTGCATGTGGTGTCCGTGGTTCTGTCTATGCCTTTTACCTGATGTTTAGATACATGAATAAGGATTAGGTCAGTTAACTTAACACACAAGAGTATAATATAGCTTTTGCAGTGAAACGTGCTTTAAGACGAGTAATGACAAAGGTCAGCGGGGACGAAAAAAAAGCACGCATACGCTACGCCATTTTAGTATAATTTATTATGTACACGGCGAAAGTAAATCAGTTAAGACTTAACAGTTTTCGGCTTCAGTAGTAAACGAGACGAAAGTTATATTATCCTTTAGGCGCGTTCATTTTTTTTCTCGTTATCTATCTGATACGACTTTTTTCCGGTATAGAACGACTATGTACTTTTAACTTTAAAAGTGTAGACTGAAGAGATTAGCGTTTTGTTGTCACGGCACTCAATCTTTCGTGTGCACTAATATATATACAACTATAAGCACTTTTAAATAATAATATCCCTAATGTTTTCACGTCACCGACTTGTGGAGGAAGAAAATCGATTCGAGTGTCATCTTATTTTTTTTTATCTTCTCCTAGACATTTCTCACACGATTTAAATGTTTGACAAAGTATCTATTTCTGTTTATTTCGTTGCCTATTTTAGTGCTGTATCATTAACGTTTTTAATCCAACTCATTTTTTACATTCATTCATATTTTAATTCGATTCTAGATGATAGCACGTAAATGTATTATACATAGGTACATCATAATGAGATCTTAGATTTCAATGTTATTGCAAATATAGAAATGCTACAGTAATTATTTGAGGAGCGACTTTTTGACCATTTCTAATCTCGTCTTAGTCAACTAAGATCTAATAGTGTGTGTAAGTAGTAAACGATTATTAATATGAGTGAAATCAATGCAGATACCACTTTCGTGCACGCATGCGCATATTGCGCGGACAGTGGTACGTGTTCCCATACTTGGTCATAAAAATAAAACCGAAATTCATGATATTTCAAAACCATTAACTAATTCTATTACAACATGTTAAAGTACAAAAATAAAAAAATTCAAATAACAACTTAATATGTCTATTATTTAAAACAAGAGTATTTCATTTGTCGCGAGTGATAAGAAATTCTTTCAATCAACCATATGTGTTTTAGATTACCTAAACACATTTTTTATATTATTTTTATTATATTATAAAAAATATGATTTTTAATTATTACAATAACCATACACATAAAAATTATATTACACGATAAAAATAAAAAATATTATTATTAATAATGTGTATAAAAACAATATCTCTATAATATGTGGAGTACGTGGGCCACGTTAGACAAATACTGACAATTGAGACCTGATCTGATCTGATTGTTGACTAAAATTTTCGTCTAGATATGTACAATTATTTTTAAACTATACTAATTTTGTGTATTGATTATTGATTTTATCCCAGACAATCAACAATGGTAGGTAAAAAACTATCGATGTAGCAACAAATCTTACCAAGTTAGTTTGAACTTGAAACGCATTAATTGCAGCTTTTTTATTCGTGTCAGGCAATTTAAATAAATTGAAAATGCATTGAACTCCAAACCTTATATTATTATAATAGCATAAAAGATATTACTTTTTAAAATAACTCGTTAATTTATTTTAACACACAAAAAGTACCTAAATAAGCCGCGTTGATATAATTAAATTTAACGCGATAAAGTGATCATTAACTTCTTTATAATCTCTCACACCCATTAACTCATTTATTCAAACCCGTTACGTTTTAATCGGATCGCAATGATACATTTTTCAATTATACCTCCGCGTAAGCTATCTCATGCATTGCAATCGATAAAAACCTCATTTCTCCACATGTCAGCGAAATGTTTTTTTTTTATCAAATGCACTTTGTTGAAATTATTATACTTTTAAATAAATAAAAATTTCTCCTCGTATGAATTCATAATGAATTTGAGTGTTTTCTCCATTCAATTCTTAAATCACAACATTTTTCGATTTTAATAGTAAATTATTACAATACTTGGCCGTATACCAAAAATCAAATTTCAGCGTGTACCTACACTGTTTTGGATTTAATCTACCTTATACACTGGTTTGTATACCAAGTACTAACGTTTAGTATTCAATAAAAATAAAAAATTAACCACCATGAAGGTATAACTATTGTTTTTTGCGCTAGAAAGTTAATATTAAGCCATTCAATCAAAATTCAGGCATTAATTCAGTTTTTGCGATCATTCGCAAGAAGAAATAGAACAAGCGTTCATTAATATTACCCACTCAAACATAATGTTTCTTGATACAACCTACAACTTATTATACCTACCATAACGTGATATTTTTTTACATTTTGCGCGTGTACATAGCTATTTAATCATCATCCAAGTCACTTTTAGAGGCGTTAAATATTTTCATAATATTGATTTAATTTCAAATTTTATGTCCATTGTGGGCTACTTTTGAAAGTAAAAAGCAATTATTGCATTATGTGCTTATCTACCTATTTATTGTTAAATTTTTTTCTATTCGAATTTATCCATGCGTGACACTTATAGTTCAATAGAAATATTTTCGAATAGTTTCTTAGACACAAATATTAACTCTTTTCATAAAATATTATTATTATGATTTATGACAACTTTTAAAGTGTTGGAAATAATAATGATTTTTACCAAACGAAAAAAGTAATAAAAGTACACAATGCATATTTTATACATTTTTTAATGGTGTACACACAGGATAAAAAGTAATTAAAGTTTAATATAATATAATTTCAATATTTACAACTAAATTTAGTGAAAAATATTTCTCATTTATATTACATTATAACATACTTAATCATATTACATGATAAAAACGAAGTTTAATGTATACAAGATATTACCCATTATAATATCATAATCATTAGCTTAATTCATGTATAACTTACATTATGCAAATAGTATACTAGCTAATCAATGATAAGAAAATTTATTTATGAATAGTATCATTAATTGTGCTACACATATATTAATTTAATGTATTGATACTGTGTTTATTATGTGGGCGGTGTATTTACAGTTACCTATATACATCATCCAGGTAAAAGCGAGATGCACATATAAGATTTATTAAGTATTATATTTAGTTCCGTGAGCTTGATACAGTATTTGAGTGAGTAAACCACTTAGAAGGGAGATTTACAACTTGACAGTAAAAACAACAACCATTAGTCAGTCAATGGATTTACAAAAAATCTAATGCTAGTTCATAATATCGAATTCTTATTCATCATTCTTCTCCCGCTTATTTCTGTTTTCAATATGTCAAATTTCCACTTTACAGAAAAGCTTATGATAACTCTTGCAACACTAATTTCATTCGCTAAAAAAGGTTAATGGATGACGTACGAAAAAAGTGATGCTATTGTAAAACCTATAAAACCTTCGGTTTTCCAGTCTGCACAGATATGAGACGACACAAAATCTATATAATATACCATTACCTGATTAGGTTAGGTTAGGTTAAGGACTAACTCGTCTTTCAGTTCGCATGCTTACACTCCACACAGTATCTATATTTATTATAACAATACTATAACAGTAAACAATTTATGAATTGACGATGCATAACATTACTATATATTGATGTGCAATCGTCGACTTGAGTTGCAGGGCGTTTGCATGGCATCGGCGAGCGAAGTTGCGGCCGCGGCTGCCGCTACCGCAGCAGCTGAAGCGGCCGCCAAATCGATGGACTACGAGTACGACGACGACGAGTTTGACATGGAGGCCGAAATGTTGCGTCGCGAATTCCGGGAAGCGTCGCTGTTGGCCAACGGCGGCGGCGTCTCGGTGTGCGGACCGGCCGCCGTCAATCCGGCCGTGCTCGAACCCAGCAGCCAGACCCAGGTGGACCTGACGGTGGACCGCCGGCCGACCGCGTCCGCGGCGGCGCAACCGCCAACGCATCAGCTTCAACCGGCGGCCGCCGCCGACCACTCGAGCGGCGGCTCGTCGTCGGTCGACTCGCGCGTGGCCGAAATGGCGTACGCTTACGGCAACCAGTCCGAGTACACGGCCGAAGACGTGCCGAGCAAACACTACGGCAAACCGTTCGCCGTCGTCAAGTCGGCGTCGATAGTGTCCTCGGCTAACGCGGTAACCGTCAACAACAACAACAACAACAACAACGACGACGAGTACCTGGTCGAACAGCGGTTGTTAGGAAACGGCGCGGACGGCGGCGGGGGTGGCTGCACTGGTATCCGTAACTCGCCGGAATCGCCACCGTCGAATGCCGATAATAATTGCTCACAGGAAGATCGCGGCTTGACGCCGGCCACCGCCGCCGCCGCCACTGCCACCGTCTCCCAGTAACGAAAACGCCACTTAGTGCGTTAGTGTGTATATATGAATGTGCGTGTGTGTGTGAGTGTGTTTATATGGCTTTAGATTTACGTTTGAGTGCAGTGTTTTATTTTTTTTCCAACATCACAGAGGACCTGAGTAAATTACGATTGTTTTCTTACGATTTTTTCGGAGCGATAAACGTTACTTGAAGTGGCACGATATTATGAATAGATCGCTCCACCGAAATCAAACGAAAAAATCGACTGAAATTGCCAGCCTCTAAAAATTTGAACGATCTCAATGACGTATTTGTTATTTTTTTGTTTCTCATTCGAATCAACCGATTATATCAATATGTTCAATTGTAAGTCTTTAAACGATCAACAAAAGTATTCTGCCAATGTTATTTTTGATTGGCCTACATCTCGTATGGATGGCATTTTTTTATAAACCTTTTACTAGAGACTATTGGGAATCTGACGTTAAAACAATAGACATTTGCCGAAACCTTCAGTGGTCAATTTCAACACAGCGGGTCAGACTTTTACACGTAATGGACCATAATATTTATTTTTCGACATTTTACGCATCGGCCGGGTTAACACGTTAGCGGTCCGACCTCAGGGTATAATAGTTTTTGACGAGCATTACCGTTAATATTTGCATTGAAAACGGCATCCGAAAAATTATGAAATGTTGAGTATTAACCGTTATCTGGGTGCTGTCATTCCGCTGGAAGTGACGTGCAGAACTAGAGAGATAATATTATGGAGGTGCAATACGTATTATATGTACGTTAGCCATGTTGACATGATATGAGATCCTATATTATTATTTTTTCTCCCTAAGTGATTTGTAGTAAAAACATAACTGACATGTTAAAATAATAAAAATAAACAACCGGAAAATTGCTCTTTTCCGCGATGTGAAGGGCTGACGTTATGGCATGTGTTTCGGTCACCACCATTCCAATCAATAATTATAATATCATAAATATCCGTTGATATAAAATTTTATACAATAATGTTATCAATGTATATACCATGCAGTGTTCACCAATTGAATATTGAATTTCTCGGCCGGATTATATTGGAATAAATCGAATTTTTTTTTACAACCTAATGATATATAAATACACATTTTCAGATAAATTTCAAATTTTTTACCCTCTCGGTACACGCATGCGCAATGCAACTTAAATTTTTTTTAATAGCAACCGCGGTATTTTTGATACCAAATTCGGATAGACTGAATTTCTTAAGTCATTTTGACCAATGGTTTAACCATGGCTCTAAAACTAAAATTGACTGAATAATTTTCTATCCATATTATGTCAATCTTATTTATAAGATATATAAAAAAAAAAAAAATTACGTAAAAATATTCAAAAAAGTAACTAATGACAAATAATTATAAATGGTTTTGTGCATTTTATAATGAATTGTAAAAATGTATTATTTATTAAAATTTGAATGGCTCTCATTCAGTCAATTTTAGTTTTAGAGCCATGGTTAATCGGTCAAAATGACTTTAAAAAATTCGTTCTATCCGAATTTGGTATCAAAAATACCGGGATTGCTATTAAAAAAAAAAGTCGCGTTGCGCATGCGTGTACCGAGAGGGTCAAAAATTTAAAATTTATCTGAAAATGTGTATTTATATACCACTAGCTTGTAAAAAAAATTCGATTAATTCCAACATAATCCAGCCGAGAAATTCAATGTTCCCTAAATTGGTGAACACACGGTATTTATTAAACACCTATGGTTACCCTATATACTCGTGTGCCAGATGATTCGCAAAAAAGTTGTTTGCGTGGTTCATTGCTCAACAACATAATGATAATCGGACCTTTATAATGAATTGCATTCGCTATGCGACGATATTAACGACTGATCTAAATAATCTGCAAGTGTATATTACATAGGGTATTATGTGTGTATTGTTATGTCAACATGTTTCGCCAAAGTGTAGGTGTCTAACATGTGCAAATCGATTATGATATATAATATAAATATATATATATATGTATGTGTGTGTACCACGAACATTAATTACAAGTGGCATTTGAAGTAAGCGCATTTCACGAATAGGTAAAAATTATTACCACGATTTCCCGAAGGTTAGTTATTGCCGAAATTAGAATACTAATATGTACCAGTATTTCAAAAGTTCTGAAGTTTATCAGTCGATTGTTAAGGTAACAGAAAATACACTATAAAATCAATAGAAATTCGATGCATATTCAATTCAACGATATAATATCTTCACTACATTACAGGGGTCGAAACCGTTTCAAATGTTAACGGTTTTCTACATTTTCTGGTTTTATTTTAGGTTTTAAAATCGGGTTTTCAAATTGTTTGGTTTTTGTTTGGGCTTCAAAAAAGGTTTTTAAAATTTGTCGGTTTCGAGAACGGTTATTGAAAAATGTGGGTGACGGTTCCGGTCACGGTATACTTACTCAAATAACAATGAAAAAACCGCGGTTCTAACCGCTTGTAACCGGTTTCGAACCCTAAGTTCATTATACATAATACATAATGCGACGTAATTCGAAAATCGAGAACTGGGAAAGTCGTGGGTTAAACTTAGCATTATGCCATTAAAACGACATCGGGTTATTATAATACCTACTGACTATTGTTTGATAAAAATTGGTCAAACGCACAAATCGTAACACACCACCCGGTGCCATTATGAAGCGAAGCGTTTTGAGAAAAATATTAACGAGAAACTCTTTTATCGAAATAAAAACTTTGTTTCTTAAAGACGATTTGTGGTGCTTATTTTAAATTTAGCACAAACCGTATCAACGAAAAGTGTGGGTACACTTATTTCCTTTTGATCATTTGTTTCCGACCCGTCTTTCATAATGATCATTATTATTAATTTATAGTTACCGTCGTTTTAAATTTATGACGTGCCTGCGATTCGTAAAAGCTATTTAAGTCAGAATTATATGAATGCATAATAATATGTTGATCGTGAAATTCGTCGAGAGTCGTTCTTGGCGGATATTACAAATATCTCCGAGTACATGTACAAAACGTGTGTAAATAGATCTAAATACGTCCAAATACTCAACCGTATATAGTATAATATTTTGCTATTTACCTCGAAATTTAATTTACTTAGTTGTATTGTATGACATAAAATAATTATATACCAACATAATATTATATAAATGTATATGTCAAGCGTTCTAGTTCCTATGTAACATTATAAAACTAATAGGTAATAAGATGATTTTAAACTAAATTTGTTTGTACACCTTAGTAGTCTGGTGGCTGTTTATTTATTAATAATTCTATATAAAATTTTATATCTATAATAAAATACACATAATATGTATTAGCGATCAGCCAAAAATACGCGTATCGAGCTTGTGCGTATTGCGATTGAAGTCTCGTTTTGATCGAAAAACAGTTATATTTAAACAACAGCGACCTAATGAATTGTTAAAACTGACTCCAATCAAGTTACCTATATATCTATATATTATACGAAATCATAGCAAATAATATACGAACAGCGCCGCAATCAGTTACGGACAAAATATGAAATCGTACGTAGTACACAGTGAACAAGTTGGAGTTAGGACCCAATAGTAATTGCAATAGTAGGAAAATATATACTTTGTCGAGATATTGAGCACGACAGGAATGGTCATTGTATGTCATATTGTCATCATTGAGTCCAATAGTTATTATCGTTTTAGATGAATGCTTAACTGCATAAAGAACAGCTACCGAAAAAAAAAAAAACTAAAATAATAAAATCACGATTTCCTCCAATTCGAGTTTAGTCATACCCTTATAATTCTAAAATGAACGATTATAATTTATCTTTTAATGTGTACAGAATACGATATTTACCTAAACCTTGTATTTTAAGATTTGAACTTATTAAATATCATGTAAAAATTGCGTTGTCACGATTTTCAAATAATACCAATGTATATTGTATAAGCTCAATAGTCCAAATGTATAATTTATACTTTGTCCAAAATTTATATTTATTTTCATCACCTATTGAAATGTTATGTTTAAATCTAATAAAAAAATGATTTTGTCTACCAAATTTTCTAGATAGAAATTAGATACGTTTTTTATAATTCGATATACCTTTATCTGAAGGTGTCTAGATAAATATATAACGAACTGTAATTATTATCTGTATGTCAGCTAGATTCTATTTTTGTAATCTATTCTCAACGCTGTAATACTCATTCTATAGATAAAATAATAGAGCGGTAAAGTTGATCGTATTTGGTACCTATAATTCACATCATCGATCACCGGGTTTTCGGGCAAAGCACAATATTATGTTGGCATATCATTATATTCCACGACATAATTATTGATGTTGAGAAACAACGACATATTAGAAATATTGCAATTCACGTTGGTAAGAACATTTAGGTATTTTCGTAGTTTGTCCGTAACAGGGTGCGCCTACTCCTCTCAAACTACTTTGAAATGAAACTATGTGTGTGTATTTTAATACCATCCTTGGCATATGTGTCCCTTATTTCACACCCCTCACCAGACCCATAACCAATAACTGTTGACCAAACCCTTCTCGATCACTCTATCCGTTTTTTTACGCGTTTTTTAGGACATTGACATCATTCTCGTTTAGTCGTCAACTGCACGACCAAGGAACCGATGAATAGAACAAACTGTTTTTTCTCATGACCTGGCGTTTGTCATTTTAATATACGCTTTTTAGGAATTCGTCGACTGGCCGAAAATCGACGAATAAAACAGATTCTTCGCGGGTTTTCGTTAATGGCACAGGTGTATATCATAAAGTTTACAGAGTTTGGCGAATCGCGCAACTCTGTCAGCTACGTATAACCACGCGATCTTAAACCAAATAAATGAGCCCGGTCGTCGCTCATCCGATTAATAAGCGTTTTCCATCGATCGGATTTCTTGCGAAATCGTAAAATTTTTAATGCGGATTTCATTCTTTTTTTTTGCGCAACACAAGTAATCTAGTTTCGAAAATAGTAGCAGTAAGCGTGTATGTTCGTGTGGCCCGATCGTATCCATATGTTACGTAAATACATGATATTGAATAGTATATAATATATTATTTTTCTTTAAAAAAAAAAAAAATAAAAATATTATCATACAAAATAAACTAGCATATCACAACTTATCCTTTTTCCAGAGACCTCTCCGCCCACTCACCAGATATTAAACAATTATTACGAATTCCATCATCGTTTGATAGAATTTATATTTATAAATTTATAATAATAGCAACTGCTTAAACTTGATTTACTAAAAAAACTACTTTAAAATTAGAGTACATGACATTTTTACGAATGAAATATAATTACTTTTATATAAATGTGTAGCATAAATTAGTATTGTATATTATTATAAGTGGCGTATTATATTTTAATAAACATAATATAATGAAATGTGAATATAAAAGTACCTAATTCGTCGAGTAGCCAAAATTAATTTTGTTCATACAATTCGTGAACTTTTTACATGATATTTTTTATGTACATTATTTTTTTTTTAGAATTTTAAGAATATTAATTAAATACATTTTTACTGTATATTATATTATTATAACAGATACCTATACTTGAATCATGAATATTTGACATAACAAAGTGTATGTAGATGTGTCCTATATTTACCGTTCCAAAATCCTGCATAAGCATGCGTGTAATTTATGATAAATACAATTTGTATGGTTTTTGTAAAAAAATTTTTGTAAGTACTTAAAATTCTTCCGAAAATTTAAATCTGGATTTTTCTTAATTTATGTAAAACCCTAAAGCCAATTAAGAATAATGTTATAATACTATTGACTATTTCTACGAATGTTTTAAATTCAATTTTCGTAATTGATATTAATTTTGTAATTAATGACCGTTCGGTGATATCCCGGTTTTGAGTTTATATATTTTTTACCGTCCAATATTAGTTAAGTTTGTTATATACCAATGTATCAATGAAATGTATCGTTGTGAACTAATCGAATCTCACCTTTCAAAATGGTGTAGGTAATTTGTAAAAGTCGCATGAAAATTTTAATTTATTGTTATTTTTTTTTTTTTTTTTTGCTGAACTGTACTCTAGATTATATGAAATTTAATTTCAGTCACGTTGTTGTCATCCGTCTAAGTGTATCCGTCCAGTTGTTTATGGTACTGAAGCTTGACTGTTTAATAACATATTTTCGCCGATATTTATATTAGATACGCTGAAAATATATTACAGAATACTCTTATTGGCATTCACGTGGCCCTTGCTTTGTATTAAAATAATTATACATAGGTTGTTGGTTTATTTTTCTTTAGATCTATGTATTTCAATAAACGAAAAACTTGTGTAAAACCGTTTACGTGAAATATTTATTATAATATAATTTATCTGATTATGAATTATGTACATCTATTGTGCAGTAGCGAACATAGGATTGACGGCTTTAATTGGTTGTTAATTATTTTACACATCAAATTGTATAATATATATAGTATGATAAGTAGTATATATTTATATGTCCTGAGCACCTTTTTTACAGGGAGATTTATTTAGTTCAAGCGGACATTTCTACATGCGTCTACCGTGTAACACAAATTCTCAAAAAGTGTAAAGTATGTTCTAAGTACTTTTTTACAAAGAGATTTCTACACACGTTTACTGTGTAACACAACATCTCAACAAGTATAACACATTATAAAACTGTATACCTATATCGTCTGTTACCAAACACCTAGTTCAGATTTATAATTATAATTTTTTAATAAATTACTGTCACTTAGAATTTTCCTGAACCAAGATTGGCCTAAATGAAATTTGCAGGCCATAATTTTGTAGTTCAGGAAAACATGTCTAACAGCGTTATGAGCACTTCTTACGATATGAAAATGAAAATTTGAATGCTTTAATGTATTTTTTTATATCTATGTAAATACATTTTAAACATAACTTAATAATTGTGTGCCACATTTGTATATAAGTTTCAGTTGATTTTGAAATTAAAAAACAGTAAATTACAGGAACATAAAACCCATTTTGTAATATATGCAGTGCCGGCCTGGCCAGGGCAGCGAGGTAGCGAACGCTGCCGAGGCCCTCACCTTTTTTTTATTTTTATTCTACCAAAGGCACCTAAAAATGATAAAATAGTGATGGACGGAGACATAATAGCCCAGGGTGCTAACGCTAAGTATTGTTAAAGGCTCTTTAGGTCATTACATACATGTGCGATTGAATTTTGGTAATTGTGTCTCGCACAAAAATATACAATTAATAAGCAAAAAGAGTTTGAAGGATAAAAAAATATTAACATTGAATACTTTCAGTTTATTGAGATAATATTGTATTATTGTTGCAAGTATTCCCTGGGTGTTTTGTTGTCGTGTAACGATAAATTCTATTATCGCATCATAATGGTCATAAATACGAGTATTAATTATTTTTCGTAAATTATTTTAGTTTTATTTTTGGATACTACATGTTTATCATAATGTTATCGCTCGTACAGTATAACGATAGCCATAGGATATGGTATATACATATACAAAAGTATCCATGTATAACGTATATATTTTATATGTATTAAGATATCACAATACACGACTTTCACAATTTAAACTCAATCTTAGGTAAATTGTAATGCTATATTTATACTCATAAATAGGACCTGGAAATGTATGCATTTGCATATTTTTATTTATTAAATTAAAAATATCTAGATAAGACACGAATTTGGAATCTTAACCTAATGGGATGGTATGTAAAATTAAATGTTGCATATTTGGAAAATTTTTATTTTTTATGCATATTTTACCATTTCTCCAAAATATAATTCATATTTATGAAAAAATAGTATTAAGTTATTAATACTAGTAATGTCCTATGTAAGACCTGCGAATGTGAAAATAAAAAACATTGCTAAAAATCGACATGCATTTTAATTTGAAAATGTATCCAAGCCTTTAGTATTTGAAAGTTAATTGTAACTCTCCATGTGCTGTCCGTCTTAAAAGTGCATTATATAGTAAATTGTACGTTCGTGTAATTCCGTTTGCTTAAAAATTAGAGTGAATTTACCTCTTGTAAAATTTGAAGGTATGATTGTTATCTAGACAACCTCATATGCTTTTTATTATATTTAAATTTTAAAGCAAGTTATGAGTATTTTAAGATGCACAAAAAAATTTACAATTTTAAAATACTCATAACTCACTTTAAATTTAATATATAATAAAAAGCATATGAGGTTGTCTAGATGATAATCTTACCTTTAAATTTTATAAGACGTCAGTTCACTCTAATGTTTAAGCTAACGGAGCTACACGTGTTCTGCTGAACGTAAAATTTAGTATATAATGCACTTGTAAGATGGAGTAAACACTTGCGGGTATCACGTCCTCTTAATTATACATATTTTTATATACATTTACATGAGATACATATATACATATTGTACAATTTTTACATAGTTATTTTGACATAATATACATTAATTTTTATTTAAATTATGAACAATATTTTATACATCATATTATTTTATACAATCGTCATTTCCTCTTGCAAGGCTAACAAACCGTACCTATTTGATAATTCTAGTGGCTAAGAACATATTAGATGGTCTATGGTATAAGACATGCGGCCACGACTTCAGTCAATCAACATCTCCACGAATGGAGGTGGAGGCAAATAAAACATTGGTGACCAAGGCACTAAATTTTCAATGAGGGGTGGTGGATAGCAAAATCTTGACGCTGCCACACAGCATGGCAGCGGCGGTGGCTGCGAAGTGTGAAATAGTGCTGGTCCCACATAATACTCCGGCAGCGGTGGTGGAGGGGATGAAAAACCAGAGGCAATCACATAGTCAGCAGATGGAGGTAAAGGTTGAGAACAAAACATTGCCGGGCCCACATAATATTGGTGTGGTACTGACAAAACCGGCGTCTCCAGTGACGTTTCCGTCGGACATTCTGACGGCGTTTCAAACTGCCTTTCTGATGGCCTTTCATGCGGTCTTTCCACCTGCGTGCCAATGTCTTTCGTTTCGACCACGGGTTTTTCAACACACTACAAGGATAATCACACATTATTTTTTTTTTCACAATAAAAATTTATTATACCATATTATATTTAGTCCTGTAAAAAGTACTTTTTCAAAGTTTATAAATAATCAAATAGCTAGAACATATTTGTCCACTGTGGGCCAACGTATTTCATTAAATTTATTTTTTTACATTTAGTAATATAAATATACCGATTGAAAATGTGGTTTAATAAATGAGGTTTAGTAGTAAGCCATTACCCTCCTCCATCGAGGACTGCAGTATCATATTGTAAATATAATAATTTAATATATTATATTGTAATTTTTAGTACCAGTTTGTCGAGTGTCTCGTCCATTTGTGATTTATTTTCTATATCAACACTGGTTTCTCCGCAGCTCGTTACCGGAGTAAATATGCTGATAAGTTCTTTAATATTGAATAACGCATATAGAAGAACGATCATTTTTTGAAGTTATAAGAAGTCTGTGGTAATGAATAATGGACGTCTGCAATGTAAGCTTGTCGAATATATAATGACCAATAACTTTAGATAATTTAAGGCAAATTGTTTTAATTATACAGTTGTTAGTTGATATTCGCTGTCATGTCAACTAACTGAAGCCAGCATATTGAAAATATTATGTTTATTTTATATATCATATTTAACAACCCAGCTGTGTATCGGTGGTTTAGAGGCTCGTTTAAAATTATATATATATATGCTTTTTGAATAATATCAAAAACTTACTAGGTATCACTGAGAAAAAAATCGTATGGAGGCCCAGGGAAAGGTTATTATGACATTATTCCATGGATCCGGGCTAGCGAATATCAATTATACGAGATATATATAATATATAATTCATTATTATAATTCATATAATATTTCATATATTATATGAAATATATTTAGCACTCTATACCAGGTAGACAAACCATATGTATAAAATATAACTAAACACACGATACAATTTTACTATTATATTATAAATATATTTTTATATATTTGCAATTTATATAAATATTGTATTAAAATTATACAGGTAATATTTGAACTTTATTTTTGTTGCTTTAATTTTTACAATATATTCATCAATGATAGTTTTCTACTTTTTCTAGACTTCTAATGTTAATTTATTTATTTCGTTATACCTAGGTTAAGCTTCCACTTTTTAATATGTTCATGAATCATGATCATAATATATTATTAAATAGCAATATTTATCTGCGGATATTATGTAGCTAAATTGCCTAGCTAAGACGCCGTTTGATCGTAATATATAATTCTTTTTAATATTCTATTGAAATTCTTGGTAAAATGGTAAAAACTATCAATCTAACGGAAACACCGAAATAAATGTATGAAAATATACAACAGTAGTTAACTTGTAGTTTGTCAATTATAGTAATCGTCCACTTAGTACACCTGAGTTATTTTAACAAGAAAACAGACAAATTATTTCAGTGCTTGTGATTAGGTGTTCTCGTATTATTATAATTTATATGCACTTTCGATTTCACAATTCTTTAGTTTGATAACGCATACATTTCAATTAAAATACATTTTTAATAAACTAATAATGTCTTACCATGTGCTAACTAGACTTTGGGACTTATATATTATCGTCTCTAAAAACAATACACATTTAGAACTGTGCACCAACTATCCATTAAAAATATCAATTACTTTTTCATTAAAACAAAAAAACGTCACGGTGATTCCGTATTCCGTGAAAATCATGCAATATTGCAATATATGTCACAATATAGAAATTATAGTTTTTTTAATTCAATTGTTATAATTTATGAATAAACGTTTATATCATTGTTATTATTTTTTTTTTTTTTTTGAAAAATTCCTTATTTAAAAAAGAAAGTAAAAAAAAATAAGTACATGGTGGATTATATCCATAATTATAATATATATTATATTTTATTTATCAACGCATTAAACATTAAAAAAAAAGGCTCTGGGGGGATCTCCCCATCATCCCCCCTCCATAACTACGCCACTGGCGTCCAGCACGTCGTGATGAGACATCTCGCCGGTCAAGTATAAATCGGCGTCGACACCGCGCAATACGGACGCACCTGAACCGGCCACCGCCGCGGCTGAACCGATCGTCGACTCTGTAAATCACACAAATAATTATACATATTATTCTAATATAATACAATGTGAAAATATAATGCATTAGTGCTTCGATTTAGATGCAATTAAAAACAAGAATAAAATAGTTATTATTCTATCAATTTTGAAAACTTATTGATCTATAGAAAATGTTTAAACAAATCGTCTTAATTAAGCACTTTCACTTTGATTTTAGACATTCATCAAAATCGTTTATTTAAATCTTAAGCTAAATATAAAATATTTTGCTCACGCTGATATAAAATGAACTTTTTAAATCGTATTGTCCATTGTAAATTTCAGATGCAACTGTGGAACATGCCGTCGATTATCATATGAGAGGCAGCCCCAATCGACGTTGTTTCAAGTATATCAATTTTTTCGATAAAAAATAATCGAATGAGGTAGAGGAAGTGAGAAATGCCCATTTAACTTATACATCGGAAAATTACCTCTCTGGGTCATATATTGCATAGTTGTGTTACCATCCTACCAGTACCGGGAGAAGTATATACAGTACTCTTTCAAGTATACACTACATACAGCAATAGCCGAATAGAATTAATCGTAAACTATTTTAGTTTTATTTTGGGATACTACATGTTTTCATAATGTTATCGCTCGTACAGTATAACGATAGAATATGGTGTACACATATATATATATATACAAAAGTATCCATGGATAACGTATATATTTTATATGTATGTAAGATATCACAATACATGACTTTCACAATTTAAACTCAATCTTAGGTAAACGTTGACAAACAATTGAGGTCCTAAAAAAGAACCTGCCTAGGCCTAGTGAGAAGATCATTTTTACATTTTCTTTTTAAACGAGAACTTACAATTTGCCTATCAACAATATTTTCTGGAATCACGCCATATGTTTGCTCATTTAACATACTTAATAATTTAGTCACATCCTTGTCAACAAGTAAACTAGCAGAACAATTTTTATTTGTACAGCGATACCAAATGTTCCCACACTTTTTCATAACTTTAAATTCACTATACTAATTAAAATCATCAACTAAAATGCATGGCTTATATGAGATTGCCACAATGACGTGCGTATGTGACTGACGATTTCCACACTATACAACTCGTTATTAACGTACGGGATTAGATGACTATCAATAAAATCCGGTGCTTGCACTTATCACTTATCAGTTATTATAGTAATAAAATATTATTTACAATTGTGTATATATAAATAATATGTATATAAACACGTATACTACACTATAAGTGGGTTTCTTAAACTTATTATTTGTTAATGTCTATCATTTACGCCAAAAATATTAAATTCAATTAATTTTGTGCGCAATCGTGTGATGTTTTCTCAAATATAAAAAGGTAAAAAGTGCGCAATCGCGTTGTGTTTTTTTCAGTAAAAAGGTAAAAAGTGCGCAATCTTGTTATGGCCGTAAAATTTATAAAAATAATCACGATTTTCTCAAGATAGATAATCAAAAATGTCATGAATTATACTATACATAATGATTTACAATAGTTGTCTACCATACCTACTATACTTAATTTTAACATCGTCGTGTATGTTTTTCAATTCATTGTTTGTTAATCAACTTGGACATTTTTACTATACTCTATTTATTGTATATAGAAGATAGTTCCTACTTCATGGCATCAACTACAGAATCCAATTCACATATAATCATATAAATATTATAAACTATGAAAGTACATTTTCTTAGCACCTAAGTTATATTTTAATAATTATCTATTTATTTATAAATTATTTCAAATACCAGTATTTATACAATTACCCAATCTACTTTATACTAGCAATTTTTGATTGCAGTTAGAATAATAGTCATAATAATATACGTTTTGTAAATATTTAAATTCAAAATTTAAAACCCGTTTGAACTGTCACCTACCTGTAATTGTGTAGAGGTTGGAGCAAAAAAAAAAGAAATATAAACTAATTGATATTTTGATTACATTTTCGAATACATTTCAATAAAATTTATTTTGTTGTTTATGTTTCCATTAAAATCATTTAAAATTATAGAACGCTAAATATTATTTCTAAAATATACTTGAATGAATTTATTTCATTCTTTCGAAGCAGGATATTTTTATTATTGCAATGTTTATTGTTTTTTGTCTAAACGTTTTTTCTATAATTTCACAACTGCAATACACAACTTTACTATTAATAAGAAACTTTTTTACAAACAATATTAATTATTTTGTCTCCTAAATGTCAACATTCAAATCCAATAATTTAAGTTTTTGACAAAGACCGCATTGTGCATGCGATGGTTAATGTCACATTCCAATTATTTATTATTTTTACTGGACCTAATTATTGGCTGTCACCTTCAAACATAAACGCGAACTAAGACTCAAACGTAACAAAAAACAACATTCATAAAAAATGTTTACTTCAATAATAACCCACAAACACATTTCCATTATTAAGTATCTACAAATGTTTAGTTATTTCATTTGGACAATAATTGGTTCTAAAATAATAAAAGTAATTTTTCATTGGATTAATTAATTTAATTCAATTATTAAATTGTATTTATTTTATTATTTTTACTTTACATAAAATTTAAAATCATAAAAAAGGATAATAATTTGGATAAAAATCTTTACATTTTTCCCACTTTACCCCTTGTAGTAACTATCAATTATCCATAATTTATTACGAACCTATCATTGTCAATACAATAAACGTAATTCTACAAAACTTGTTAGTAAATTTTACCTGAAGAAGAGTCCCCTGCGACCAAAGATAAACCCCAATCCTTTGAAATTTAAAATTTAATTAGTATAATTTAAAATATTTAAGATTTTTAGAAGATAAAATGAACAAGACTTTCTGATGTGAAACATATTTTTTAATTTTCTTATAAATAGTTTTAAGTATTTATTTAATGATGATAATTAGTTATTTCTTTATTGGTTGCCTTTTAAAGTATACTATTCAGAAGAAAAAATGCATAGAATTTTGTCTATGCAATAGACATATAAGTAAATAAATAATTTCAGTTAAGTTTTTTTTTTAGTATTCAATCCGTAGATTGGTCTACAATAAATGTTCTCTCCGTGATTCTCTATCTTGTGCTTTATGTTTGAGTTGTTTGTATGAATTGACTCTTGCATCTTTTATTACTTGATTTATATAACACGTTCTTGGCCTTCCTCTTCCGCGTTTCTCTCCTATCATACCTTCCAGTATGAGGTTATGAAGTCCTTCGTTGTGTCTTAACGTATGACCTATCATGTGCCATCGTCTTGATCTTAAATTATTTAGCAATGTTCTTTTCTCTTTGGCTAAATCTAATACTTTTTCGTTTGTCTTCAATTCCGTTCATTTTATTTTCTCCATTTTACGCCAACACCACATTTCAAAAGCTTTTAGAGTGGGTTTCATCTTTTTTGTTCAAAGTCCATGTTTCACAACCATGTAATGCTGTACTCTATACGTATGTTTTAATTAAATGTTTTCTCGTTCTTAGATCTACATTTTTAGATGTTAGTAATTTACTCTTGAGTAGAAATGCCTTTTTTGCTTGACCTATTCTACTCTTTATTTCCTTTTTTGACCTTCCCTCATTATCTATTATGCTTTCCAAATATTTAAATTGATTTATTTGTTCTATTCTGTTTCCTGTCAGAAATAACTATAAAATAATAATTGTCAAAAATTGTTACATTTAAAAAATATTATACAATTATAGAAAATGATATAACATTAATAACATAATTTATATTAAAAAATATAATCTGAACCATTGGTCTTCAACCTTTTCATGCTCGCAAGCCATTCACGGACCAATTTTCATGCACGTGTATTAACTATCGTTATGTTGATTGTATTCGCATCGTAAAAATGACTATATACAATTTACAGTTTTTCTTTATAATTATTGAATCTAGCATTGTATAATTAAAATTGCATTCAGTACTTCATCTCAGTGATTCTCAAATTGGAATTCGCCAATATTTACTTCACTGTTTAATGTTATCGTAATATAGAAAGCCAGAAAGGTCGAAAAATATATTGGTAACGTAGTGGGTCAGAAATCAGAATACAAACTTTCCGGTAGCGTAGGTTAGATAATTAAACAAGGACCCATTTGGCGAGTTTCGTTAGACAAATCAACAGTGATTAAATCTAAAATATCACGACACCGCCGTCTTTTAAGGTGGCGAGGAGGGTTGCCAGTAATTGAGACAGTGTGTGCTGGTTTGCGATAAAGGATTTGGGCAAAGGAGTGATTTAGAGTGGAATTTTTGTAATGGGTTTTAACATTACTTTATTATTATACTTACATTTAACTATAATATTGCTGAAGTAATTTTTGGTTTTGAATTCTTTTAGATAGGACATAATATATATTTCGGACAGATTATGGAAAATAGTATCATCTATGAATGAAATATTTCATTTAGGTATATAGTTAATAGTCTTGCAAGATTCTAATATTTAAATAAAATTCTGATTTGCTTCTATCCATTTCCCACCAACCTTTTTTTAAGTGTTGATCCATAAATGTTACTACTACTGGGACATAACAATTGAGACCATTAAATTTTGATTTCACCTGACCACTTTTTTTCAAAGTTTATCGCCAATAGGGGGTATCCAAGTTCAAAAATGAAATTGGCGTTCGTTGCAAATCTGAAAATTATATTATCGACTATCTTATAACAATTAAATATTGAAATATAAAAACACATTTGAAAGCTTTGCCTGGTATTTTACCATCGGAGAGTAACGCATGTTTTTTTTACTCTGGTCATCCTAATCCATTTTTGCCGTGATCACATATTCCTGTGAAACTATACCGTTACGTTGAAATTATTCCAACTCGATCGATTTATGGTTACAGCGTTTATCGATACCACATGTTCCATAATGAAACAAGTAACAACTGTGACGAATATCAAGCAACATAATAAACCAAACTCAAATCACTAAGACCATAAAAAAAACTCCATACGAAAACACGTCCCCCATGACACTGTGATAGTGAAATTATAGTGCTGTAATATTGAACCTAACGTTCCTTGTAGAATTTACATTATTATTTATCACGTAATAAATATTCAAGCGCTACAAATATTAATCACATCATAACAATGTCGAATACGAGTAATTTCTTATTTATAACTTCCAACCCTTTTTTAATTGGTATTTACACCCATACGTATTTTGTAAAATTACATTTTATATGATTTCATCAAAAATAAACATCAAACAGGAAGAAAATTAACAACAGAATTAAAACAGTACCTATACACATCAAATTTTTGCCTTTCATACGTATATACTAGACATATTCAATATTTTAAAACATAAATTGGTGATTAGATTAAAAGTTCTAAAGCATCTGTCAGAAATAAGTCGTAATAACATAGCACAATATTGTATAGTTTCCGGTGACACTGAGTATAAAATCGGAAATTAAATTACTATTTCCGACTATATCGTTAATCTATTATGCTGCATATATGCTGCATATATACTGTGGAGACTAATTTTTAATAAAGCTTATACAATGAGTTATTTAGTTTGTTTAGATTTTAGTGATCCACAAGGGCCTTCGAAAAAAATAATGGTAAATAAAATGTATTCCATTCAATTCCGGCCCAACTGTAAAAACGACTACAAAGCGTATACGTGCGAAACGTCTATGGTAAATCTTTATATAGTTGTTCGCTAGACAGCGACACTGTTTCAGCAACGACGCTTGAATTAATAATATTATGTAAATTAAGGGTGTAGGTGCCCCTTTTTGTTATCGTCGAGAATTATTTGGAATATTTTATGGATAATGATTTTTGTTGCAAATTTTGATCGAATAAGTATTATAATAATATAATTAATGTCCATCATCTTTCAATCTCAATCTATAAAATGCTAACTCTTAACTTTTCGTCAGAAAAACGTATTTGTACGATTATAGCTGTATGTACCTGCGTAACTTTCGCAAATCACTATTAAATAAATAATAAAACATAATTTTTATTTTTCACAGGTTTTTTGGAAATATTCAACACTAGCTATCCAATTGTCCACTAGTACTTTGTTGTCTATTAAAAATATCAACTTTATATGATTCAAACTTTGTTTAGTTTGTTATTTAATATTCGGTGTTATGGTGTTCAAAATTTAAAACACAAATAAGTGAAATATTTTCTAACCTATGTTTTTAATTTATAATTGCCTAATAATGAATTATGTATAAATGTATTAACTGTTAGAAAAACTAAAAATGCACACTGCCCAAAAACAATTGATCGCTGCATATAATGTCCATCCAGTAAGAATATTTCTTAGTGCGTCCCGAAGCTAATTAATTAAAGATAATACTCATATATGTGTCAAAATAAAATAAGAAAACCGCCTAACAATGATTTGATTATTTTGGGATATATTATGTAAGTAACTTTAAGACAATGATTTTTATGGAAGGTCTAAACAATTAATTTTTGAAATTACCTACTGTATAATATAAGTATAGTAAATATTTGGTTTGTGTCGTAATTCAAGTAATCAATTCACTATAACTAACAGCAGGTATGACTTTTAATTTATTTATACCTTTTAGATATGTCGTATTACTCTCATATATATACAGGGTGATTCTTTTAAGTGGGTACACTAATTATCTCGAAAAGTATTTACTCTTTTCAAAACATTTTTTTACATGGTTTTAAGTTGTTAAAAAACCAACGTTTTTTTTTTTAAATTATATTTTTAATCCTTATCATTTTTTAAGTTTTTTACTTTTTTGAATGACAACATAGAGTTTTAATTTCATATTTCAAAGCAGAATATTTTTCTAAGTATTTTGATTCATAAAAATCAAATTTAGGGCTAGTAGTTTTTGAGTTATAAGTATTTAAAGTTTAGATTTGCAGAGTGGAATGGTACGGGGTTACCCCGCAAAATGTTTGTCCACTACTCCGCTTGTCTAAACTTTAAATACATGTAACTCATGAACTAATCGTCCTAAATTTATAAAAATATTCTGCTTTGGAATATGAAATTAAAACTCTATGTTGTTATTCAAAAAAGTAAAAAACTTAAAAAATGATAAGGATAAAAAATATTTAAAAATATAATTTTTTAATAAAAACGTTGGCTTTTTAACAACTTGAAATCATGTAAAAAAATATTATCTCGAAAAGTATTTACTTTTCGAGATAATTAGTGTACCCACTTAAAAAAATCACCCTGTATAATATGCATATACATATAAAATATATATACACTACTTATACATACTTCTAAATTCTTCGGTCCGGGTTTATAATATTTTAAAAAGGGGAAAAATTTAAGCTACAAAATAATTAATGTAGAAATAATAAAAATTAATCCGAAGGCTATCTAGTTTAAATTTTTAAAAACCTCATACATAAATATTATATTATATCTACAAAAACAAAAAAAATATGAGAAAAAACTCGTACTAAGCTTATTCATTTTTATACTGCAAGAAGAAAGTTCAATGAAAGTAATGCATAGTTCTTAGAACTAATGATTTCCAAAATAATTTATAAGGCAGAGTAAGTTTTTATTTAAATTTTGCATCATTAAAAACAGTTCCAGGCAAACATGGTTTCCGTTACCATAGCTACTAAAAATAATAATGCGATTGCGTTATCGCAGAACACAATTCCAAATTTTTAGTTCTTGAAGGTGACTATCTTATAATAAATCATGTTATGCGTGGAAACGAGAAAATATATAGAGTAGGCCAGTATGGTGTATGTACGGAGGAAAGTATTACACAAAGTCCATTGGACCCGACACCCGACCTCTACATCTTTGATATCCATGTTAAATTTATACAACACATTCTTACGTGATTAGTGATTACTTATTCCTGTTAACATCATTTTCTCACGTCGGACCTTATTTGTATGAATGGACCTATATTTTAAACACCTCGATACTGATATTCAACCAACCTCCAATCATGAGCATATTCACCGGTGGAGTAATATTGGAGACGGACTACTCTCCCCCCCCTCGTGACCCTTTTCTATACACAGAATATTAGTGCAAGGGTGTGGGAGCACTAACCTGTGATTTATCTTAAAAATAGTATGAACATAATTTATACCTCCAATGAAAATTCCCGTCTATCAAACCTATCAAACAACACTCATTATTTCAAAAACTATCGACTTTTTTCAAATTTTTTTTTTCTTCAAAATTGTAGATTCATCTTGTTCTAGAACTATATATTTTTTTAAATATTTTCACCCTTATATATTTATCAGGTAAACCATTATCAACTTTTGATTTTCAAATGACAACCTATACTTAAAATTTCATAAACTAAAAAGGCTATTTTTTCAATGAATTTTCGTTAATCCGTTTACAAGATATAGCCTCTCAAAGTTGGGTGGTTTTGGGTGGTGTTTGTGTGTTATAGATGTACCTATGTTAGGTGGTATTTACACACGAACACCATTTGAGTGTTGTTTGATAAAAGAATCACCCTGTATATCTATTGATATTGCTATATAAGTGTAACTTTAATGCGAATATGACATTCACATTTCTAGAACATATTATACGTAATACGTACTTATATCGGCAAATAGTGTAATAGATTTTATATTATAGGATATAGACCATTGTGCGGTATGTTTTGTAGTTGACATATCGAAATAATAATATATTAAACTCGTCGTTTACTCGTACAATATTGTTGTGAGATTTTGACGTTGTAATCAATCTTTGTTTTGACCGTGGTGGTAAATAACAGCTATAGTATTTTTTTGTTGGTCACCTTTATGAATATATTATAGTTTATCGAGTATCGGGAAAACAAAAAACGGCGACGTGAAGTAATAGTAATAACATATATAATGACTATTATCATTAAGTATATATAAGCAATACCGATATACTCAATGCTATTATGATAGTGCGTATAATAATACAAATATTTTTGTACTGTATTTCTGTATTATTATTATTATTATTATTCATCAATAATTTATAATAACTGTGGTTATACGAGCTTAATTTATTGGTTTATTGAAGATTTTCTGTTCTCGAGACCTCGAGTATTTAGTGCGGACTTCCCTCAGTAATGTCAGCGACCTTAGCTGAATCTGAAAATGACCAACAAAAATCAGGCAGACGGTTATTTTTATTTTTGGATTTTATGCTTTGTACTCCCGGAATTTCTGTTATTTTTCAACGCTTAGGGGTTCCCTATCAAAATATAGCGAATTCCTAGAAACGTTTTATGTTATTTTTAGCGTCCTAACATGATATACCAATACCAACATGGCGGACATCCTAAGTTTACCTATACAAGATTCAATAATAATTCGACACAATGATGTAAGTAGTAAGCACTAGTTCAATATTTTCTTAAAATGTACCAAATAACTAATGATAAATATTTGTATAAAGATTAAAGATTAACACCTGTGAGTATATATTATATTCATATATTATGTTTTAAACTTTAAGTCGTTTGAGATAATTTTCATATAAGACTTTGATCTTGGATGCTAGTTAGAAATTATTTATGTATTATGTACAAATCAAGTTATAACAACATCGATGTAAGTTTTTAATTATTTTTCTGATCGTTAATCTTGATTAACAATATGATATACCTACATAATACAGCTAGCAGTGTTAATTTTATTAAAACAATTCTTTCCAAAAAAATTATGTTTTGATTCAGTTTTTAGTTTTCGTTCAAAAGAATGGTTAATTTTCAATTTACCGTCTCGTCGTCAAATAGCCTAATAATTTTTATCACGTTAATATAAATACTAAAAAATTATGAACATTCCGGAGCTCCGTTTAATTATCAACTGCTGCAGTACTACCATACCCAATTGCATTTAAATTTTAGTTCTTATTTATCATCTTTTTTTTAATTTACAGACAACACGAATGTAAGTACAATGTGTATGTACCAAAATAATAATATATTTTCCATGTTCTACCACGTATTCTAACTGCGGTAGTATACAATTACAATATTATACTATTTTATCTACCTCCTGCCTGAATCTATAGACTTAATCTTAGACACCCGCGTTACTATTTGAAGTTTGAATAATTTATGTTGGAATTATTTACAATGTAGTTTTATTTTTTAAATATTTATTCAAGTTAACTCAATAGGTAGTGGATTGGCCATCTTATATATATATATATATATTTTTTTAAGAAACGCGTGGGAAAGTTCTATTTTAATTTTTTGACTTTTCACATTAGTAAACCGAAATATTCTACTGTAAATTATACCGATCGTGGCAATCTACATAGTAATATTATTACTACAGTCTTCGACATTTTCTGAAATTGTATTTAAATAAATAATAATTGGAAATAAAAGAGAAACTAGTTACTATGGTCAAGTCAGACACGATTATTCCATTGAGCATTGACAGGTGAGAGCCCGCGTATATACCTGTCGTAAAATAATGTTATTTCAGCGTCAGAGCACATTATTACGGAATTTCCGGCACAATCACAAACAAAAAAAAAACCACACAAGTACCTGTATTATGTTGTAACGACGAAGGAGAGACGAGAGCAGTAAAAGCGTCCACCACCGCGCACTCTGTAGACAACCCCGAACGGAATACATGGTGGGAACACGGGGTGGAAAAAAAACCATAGGTACGCCGTACGACATAATATATAGGTACACAAATGTAATAATCATTACGAGCTAAACGTACAATATCACATCGAAGAGGACCGTTGGGTTCCGCAACGCCGGCCACCAAATGTATAGCAATAATATGCGTATAATATTATTATTATTATGTGTACTGCAACCTTTACCGGATTAAAATATTGTTATACAATTTTAACGGCGCAGTCGATCTTCCGCAGTAGGTATACAATATGACGTTATTGTGTATAATAAACGCAACGATGATAAATATATAAAAACATCCCGCGTCTCTTTTGTAGGTGGTTTTATTTTTTTTCAACCCCAACCCTCGACTTGTATAACGCTAACAATAATAATGCAGCGGAGATGCCCAAGTATTTATACGACATAATTATTATACAATTTTTAATAATAAATATATATATATATATATATATATATATACATTATCATCGTCACGATGGAAACGGATTGGTGGGGAGAGGCTGCACCAGTAGGTGTAATATAGATCAGCATACCTACCTACCTATGTATATATGTATTATACCTATCTGTATATGTGTGTGTGTGTGTGTGTCGGTGTTACCCGGTGTCAAATATGTAAATACCGAGTCCGCATTAACATAACAAAGTGCGTACACGTCTCTGTGTATATACATAGACCAACGTGTATAATTTTTAATTCAGTCGTAATGTTTATTATTTATTTGCAGAATATTTTGCCGGGGTGAACATCAATATTTGAACGGCGAGCAGAGAACGCATTAACGTCGTCCAATCAATAAACTTAACAACGGGGTAAAAAAAAGAAAAAAGGAACATAAACAAAAATAAATTATACATACAATATTTAATATATATATATACTCCAAGTTTAAATAAATAGGAGGTAAAAACCATACTTTTTATTTTAATTCCATTTATTTGATTTTTTTTTTTGTTCCCTCCGTTTTCCGTGCGAAAAGGACGAATAAAGCGTATTGCTCGTACATGTTATACGTACCTATATACTACTTGTTATTATTATTATTACTATAATCATATTGTTATAATATACACGCGCACAAGACGGCAATTACAACAGTTTTCTCTCTTGCGGGGCACGTCGAGGTTTTGGATTAACACACCCTTAATTTGCGCTTGTTTCTTTTTATATTTATCCTCCCTTTTACATTTACGCCTTAACGTTTAGGCACATAATTTATACAGTAGAAACACGTTTTCACATGTCTTGCTCTGCTAGTTGGGTGCGTTTTATCAGATCGCAATAATACCGGACAGTCGCTGAACATAATGATTTTCTAAAAAAACGTTTTCTATATAATGTACACAATATCTATAAAAAAAAAAAGAGCTATCATGGTCATCGGGAAATATACGCATCACGATACAAACGAGTGCAGCAATAATGGTACTACCTGCAAGTTCCTGCAACAACGATATATGAACAGTGCGCACATATACGTTTGATCACAACTAGATAGATCCTCGTGAGTGTTTACCTTTGACCTAATTTAATTTTAGCACTTCAACTACATATTTAGTTCTAAAAATAATAAATGACAAAAATTATACTCGGATTTATTTGGAATGAACCAATGTCTTCGGATTATATTCCATCGATTTTAATGCTGAAATGAGTAAGCCGTTATTGTTAAATGCAGCACAGCTATTGGTTATCAATGTTATCATTAAGGAACGAATATGAATACAAATGTATTTTTTTTTCTGAATGTCCCAAAACATTGCTTTCCAAACAATAAGTTAATTAGATATAAAAAAATGTAACTTTTATTTCCTCTTTTTTTAACATTTTTATAGAAAATGTAGTCAAAATTCATTCTGAAAAAAATAAAATAAAATATTATGTTTTTACTGATCAGATTAAAAGTCGGTATTAAACAGCACCTGATTATCTAGTGCTATTTTGAAACACTATAGGTAAATGTTTAAGTTCATCAGTTTCTGCTTAGTAATAGTCGCAATACCTTAAGTGAGGATATAAGATTGAATAGATGTTTTCACGTATTACTGATTAATTATTATAATATACTGTATGATTAGGTAATAATGTCTTGATACATGGTCACGGTAAATATCACAATTGAACAAAAAAGAATATTATAAATTATATATATATATGGGACGATTACAAAATATAATATTAATACATATGAATCCCTTTTGATTATATACTTTTTGTGGTCACCACTTACCTTGGTGTGATTATGGTGATACAGATGAGTATCAGAATCTGTATATAAATGCAACAGTAATACAATGAAGATATAGTATAGTGATCCCGCACACTCACAACTCAGCCTTAGCTAACCGCTGAAATCACTAACAAACATGACATTAAAGTTGATAAACGATAAATAATAATCTCAGCGACCACATGGGCAACAGTACTTTCACAAAGAGCACTTTAAAATATATATATATATATATGTTGTGAGTACATTTAATTGTATTTTCTTGTTATTAAGAGAATTTAAATCCGTTCCCTAGTTATCGTGAATGGCTCTTATTTTATTAAGTCATAATCAATTTTGAATTTATTGTTATGAATATATGTACAGCTAAGGTAATAGCTAGGTTATTATTGTGTATTAATATGTATTATTGTTCCTCATAAATGTTTGTAAATTATTATCAAATGACAAAAATAAATAAATAAATATTGTACCAACACAAAATTTAGATGAGCTGCAGCTATTTGTCAAAAAAAAAAAAACTTTATAGCAAAAAAAATAATAATAATAAAAACTGGTTCTATAGGTACGATATACATTACATTCAATCTGTGTCCTCTAAACATTATATTACTTAGGTACATGATTTTAATAATCAAGTAGCCTTTACCTATATGTTTACAAAAAAGTTAACACGCCAAATTTTTTAATACAGTCTACATGAAAAAATTACTTAACCAATAGATACCAAAACGATGTATTAGAACCTTCTATACATTTCACCAACATGAGTTTTATTTTACAGTCTTCAGCAGACTATCGCCAATCGCCCACTTTCTTGCATACGCAAATAGTTTCTTCCGACAATAATTGTGAATTATTCAAAACAAACAATGTCACTATTGAAACGTTGCTGCGCGAATATCGTAACTATAACCGAAGGACTTTTTCGAAAAATTACCGGAAAACCTCTTTGGATATCGCACCACAACCATGTGTCTAATAGTATATATAATATTATAATACTTATACGGACATACGATGGCAAACCACGTCGTCGTTCTCCTCGAATAATATATATTATATTACTCCTCGAAATATTATCCAAGTTAATTTACTTTATATTCATACACACATATTATACCTACACGTTTATAAGGTATATTATTATAGGGTAAACGAGAGTTATTCGTATATAATATTATATTGTTCCAATTATTCGGTGCTCGTCTTATTTGTTCTCACAGCCGTTATATATAGATTCTAAGCTCTCCGGGGGATATTCGCGTACATGTTTATAATCATGATAATATGTTATGTATATTGTACACCGTGAAACATTTACCGCAAATCCGTCTTTTAACGATTTCCCGCAACTTAAGTATTTCTAAGAGACGGAATCTATAATAATATTATATGTATGCTTAGTGCGTCGTATTTGTCTAGTCGAATAATATATAACATATTAAGTACATAACGTAACGTGTATATAAATACCTAAATAAATTCACCTCGTGCGTCTTTTCCGATGGCAGTTAAATCGCGGGTTTCGTTATTCGGTTTGTTCTGCTTTTATGCAAACGGTTAAAAATTTAATAGATTTATATTATATACTCAGGCGTGATTATTATTTTAACACATAATATAATACATACGACGACATGTTTGTTTAGCACTGTACTATATATATATATAAATATATACCAAATTATGTAATGTTGCATTACAGTGGTTGTCTCTACTTAAAAAAGAAAACTTAGATTTCGTGCAACATAATTACAATCTAGTTGAACCAACAACAGGTAATACAAGACATAATGTAATGTCTAGATGTGATGTAGGTAGGTACTTTTTTTTAGGTACGTAAAAATAAATGTACGCTTACTGAAGCTCACCATAAGTATAACTATGATATAAGTAATAAATAAGGTACCCACATCGGTTACATAAATAAACTTACAGGTTCATGATACCAAGGTTAGGGTTGGACGCATACCTATGCTTCTTTATTCCCTTATGCCTCGCATCTAAAATCCTAATTCTATCACACTTTAATGTTTTTAACTAAACCAATTCATTGTTTGTCATTCATTGTTTCAACTGTACCTATAGTTGCTTAGCTTAAGTTTAGTGATTAAAAAGTGAATATTTTTAAACTAAACTATTTCATTACATTAAAAACAATTTGAAGAGTTTGGTGGGTCACAACTCACAGAGATGTCTTTTTAATTTGAAAACATTGACAAACAGATTTTGTTTACATCAAAAGTTATTAAGATTTTGTTAAAAACAGGTGTTATTCGAAAACTTCTATATAATTTTAACAATGGTTTAGTAAAAATATTTATCAAATTTCAAATCTGTGCAGTCTGTTTAGATTGTATGGACTGCTTAAAACTTTTTTAGATTTTAATTGCAACTAAAAGTTTTTATAAAATTAAAGTTCCGCAATAAAATGTATACAAATTGATCACTATCTACTACAAATTTGAAAAATATAATACATTTAACTATTTTTTCGCACATAAATAAAAAAATGATGTTTATATAAATATGTGTGTGTTTGTGTGTGTGTGAGTGAGTGTATTATACGTTCACATTTATACCACTCTTATATTAGACAAAAATGTATAGTAACATTTTAAATATATTAGGATTAGATACTGCATGGTCAGACAATTTTAAATACACTTGGACAGTTTATTAAATTGTTTTCATACACAAAAATATCTTTGTAAATCGTGAATAATTAAAAAAATATTTACGTAACATAATATAAAAAAGAGGACAAATATTATGTTTTAATTAAAAACACAAAATGTTCGAGAAAATTAAATATATAGTATAACAAATAAAATCAATCTAATAGTTCAAATCGTTGGCTTAAGTAATTTTTCGGGTCCATTTAAATTAAAAAGAATAATTAACAAAAATTAAGATTATTATTATTTTTGTACAAATTAAATATCTTATCCTTAGTTAACATAACTACTAACTACACTATTCATCAAAGATTAATGTCGATGTATTAATAAATTCAAGTTCAAAAAAAAAAAAATCAAAATCAAATGCCGATTGAAGATTTTTAATCTATATCGATTCTATTTGCAAATTCCTCTATGAACGGAATTAAAATATAATCAAGCGTACGTGGACAAAAAGTTATCTTCTACACTCTACAGCACTAAACTGGGACGAGCAAGTATTTAAATATGTAAACTAAAATACCAAATAGTAAATAATATTTATTATTAATAAATATTTCCATTATTTTATATCCTTATTGAGTTTTCTATAGGTAAATGCGTTACCTATCGTAAATACTTAATTTTAAATTCAGCAAGTTTATTGTGTGCACTGTAATGATATACAGTGTGTCTCGCGAGGATTTACCGATTGCGATATCTGACAAAATAATGAAGATATCAAAATTCTGATTTTATAATAAAATTCACAGGGATAAGAACTACAATTATCTCTTTTTTAAATTTATTTTAATGTTTTTGTAAAAAAATTAAAAAATACATTTTTTATTTAATTATTTCAAAAAAAAATTAAAGATAACCATTTTGTAGAGTTTATTTTTCTGAAAATATTGACGTTTCAAAATTTTATTTTCATTAATTTCCTGATTTTTAATATTCTTTCTAGTTCTGAAGAAGTAAAGTATGATTATAACTAAAAGGAACTCGGAAAGTATTCGGCCAGTCGTATGGGAATGCGCGCGGCGCGGCGGGTCACATGTTTGATAACATTGCGGTGTTAAATAATTCGCAATTTTTTTCGAAACTAAAAAAAATATTAAAAATCGGGCAATTAATGAAAATAAAATTTTGAAACATCAATATTTTCAGAAAAATAAACTCTACAAAATTACTATGGTCAATTTTTTTGGAAATGATTAAATTAAAAAATATATTTTTTAACTTTTTTACCAAAACATTAAAATAAATTAAAATATGAAATAATTGTGGTTCTTATCCCTGTGAGTCTTATTAAAAAACCAGAATTTCGATATCACCATTATTTCGGGAGATATCACATTGGGTAAATCCTCACGAGACACCCTGTATATATGTAGGTGATATTCCGTTCAAAATATAAAATATCAGGCGTAAAATATTCACTTTTTTTTTTTGTGTAGACGGTCTGACGTTTTAAATTATTCGGTCCGATATATTACTGAATAAATCAAGTACGTTCGTTGATTATTATTTATAAATTATATTATTTATAATAATAACAGGACGGGACGGTTTGGTTTTCAATAAAATTTTATCATTCCACGCGTAGGTGAGTACTACTGCAGACGGTTGATACCTAATCGGCGTAGTAGGTATACCATAATATTATACACGAAGTGACATCATTTTAATCCATCGTGGAATAAAACTCGTTTTTTATATATTATTAAACGTACTACATAGACATTATGTTTTTTTACTGTGTGTATAAATTATATATTAATATATATACAATATATTACACAGAAAAAAAGAGAGAGAGAAACATAGATCCCCTTGACTTGCTGGTTATTTAATTCCAAAGATGGTTTCGACCGAAAACTTTTGACACTCCTCGCACCCCCGAAAAATCACCGGCTCCGTCCATTGCGAATACAAATCAGTTTGGTTCGTGTTCCGAACCCTGGTATGCGTGAAGTTCATTATTGTTCAAAAAATAAAAATTCTTTGGCGACGCTTTTGCGTCGAAAAATTCAAATCATTCGATTTCTCATGCAGCAGTACATTGTAGTGGAATTATTTTAAACGATTTCATACTGATGAACTAGCATATAAGTGTGCGCCAATTAATATTTTAGAAGGACCACATTAGAAATCTGTAAATTGTTCCGGAGCCAACAACATATTTTTTTCTGAAGTCAGTTACAACCAATGAATAAAAATGATATATTATAACACTAAAATGTATAATATTATAATAATAGTTCTTACTTTTTTTTGTCCGCTGGCTGCCATTTGATGACCCCTGCGTTATAGTTTAGGTACAGTTTAGTGTATACCGGATGTTTCCTTTGTCATTGTACGCGATGTCTTTTAACGAACATGGATCAATGATATGGAATTTAAAAAAATGAAAATATATGTGTTTCTTTATTTTGTACAATTTCAAAAATTTTAAGCACGCATTAGTACGAATAACAAAATATACTTTATTTTTCAAATAATAATAACTATCTTTATTTATGGTCCTCTTAAGTCAAGTAAATGCAATGGACTAAGATATAAATGTAAATATAAATGTATACTATATATATATTATAAGAAAAAATTTATATCTTAGTTTATGGTAAATGCATTGATAATTTGAATTGAAATAATTTATTAATTATATAATATATAAATTTAATTTACAAGAGCTGAATAATTTTTTCTATTAACTATCTTTTTATGCACTTCAATCATTAATCTAATGGTACGCTCCAAAAAAAATTCTGTGATTAATGCCAACTAAATTATTGGAAAACATAGTTAATTATTTTTATTTTACAATAAAGTTATATCAAAATAAGTATTATTATTGTAATTTATCATTATCATCGTAATAAATTCCATTACTGTTACATTTCTTCCAATACCATACATTTAGATTCTTTATATTATGTGACTAAGATAATAATGGTATGTTGGTATTCAATAATTGACATTAATATGTCTTATGTACGGTTGCTCTTCCCATGGTGGTATTAACTTGAAATTTAAACCATACCTTCCTTATAATGATCACGCATGCAAATTATGGATTTAAAAGTAGAAATACATCCCCTTTCATTACTTTTTGACATTTAAAATATGAAATTTTATTTCATACTTTTCCTATCATAAACCATTGATTACAATAATATTACTTGTTGGAGTAGATCGTTTGTGCACCGTTTGTTCGTCGTCTGTGTGTGAATGTGTCTTCGCGCAACCACCCCGTTTTATATTTTGCTGTCGACCATCACGTGGTACCGAGCATTATTAATTTTTGAATCTCACGTGAAACGGCTTAAACAACAATATTATCACCTATAATGTGATTTGGATTAATTTTTTTCCCCATCGGTGCAATCATAATCACTACAACCAATTGCATGCATTATATTATATTATTTTTTTTATAGTACGTAATATCAATATATCATAATGTGCGTGTTGAATATACAAAGATAATGATCTATATTTAGACATCAAGTAAAATAGAGTTTTTTTTTGGTCTCGTGAATAAGTTACTTTTGAATTTTTTCAAGTAACACAATTATTTCACCGCCGTATTACTTACGTACGTGGACAAAATGCAATGGTATTTCTTTTTCATTAATCGGATAAAATTGTAACGAAATTACTCTACTTTTCAATAAAAAAAATAAACGAAATTAAAAGTGGTAAAAAAACGTCGATACATAGTATACATTATACAATAATAGTTATAGGTATATCAGTGCATACCTATAATGTTACTGCAGTTTATTAACTTCAATAGAAAAATTATTCGTTTCAAGTGTATAATATATACCTACAATATATGTGTAATGTAGGTACCTAAGGACCTCTCGAGTCTCAGATTAGCCTTAGACGGTCTTTATACTATAGTTTAAGCAATATAGGTATAAAAATATATTGCTATCCGTATAAAATAAAGTAGGCATATGCAATTTTCGTTTAACCTTTATTCTTATAATGCAATCAAATAATTCTGCTGAAGGCACCTTAGTACCACTTTTACTCCTAACAAGTCTTTCTATCAAGTATTATGATATTTATACCATAATATCTTGAATCACTGTTCTTGATAACAACATTAAGCCGATTGATTTTAGAGTCATGCTAATATGCTATAATATCACATTTTGAAACAGCATATTAACACGAGTTAAAAGCTTAAGACTTAAGTTTATAACTTTATAAACCTATTATATTACAATTAAAAATATTAACTAGTAAAATAATTTTGATTAAATGTACATTTTTGAGCCTTTTCTCAGATATTTTTGTAATATGCTCAATGCTCATGATGTAGATGAAGCTTATACATAAACCTTAACGTAGGCATAATTATTTAAATATCAAGTGTAAAAAAAAATACCTTTTTACTAACTTTATTAATAGCAATATAATATAAACGATCAACGATTTCAATTTCATATAATTTTGTTGTTTATACTAAAGATTGTGGCCATTTAAGAGGATAGAAAAAGGATGATAATTTTCTTCAAATAATTGTGTATGATTTTTATGTATCAATTTAAAATATGTTCTCATTACCTAATAAGCATTAAAATTTATATAATTCATGTTATCAGAGAAATAATACAATACGATTGGTGGTTTCACAATATTGAAAAAAACAGTAGGTGAGAAATCCATTAATTAATTTTAATTTGTTTCAAAAATATATAACACAAGTTTGAAAACTGTATAAAAATAGAAAATATATTTACCATAGCATTATGTTTTATGGTGTAGGTACACTGATAGGGTTTTTAAAAACTCTATCCTCTACTTTCCTATCATAAATAAATTATAATTGTGTATACTTTGAACAAATGGCTTATAGTTCAAATATATTAAGCTTCGTGTCAAACATTATAACACTATATGAAAAATAATGAGCAAACCTTCTGGAAAATCTTTTTACCGTACTTCACATATTCATTGTCTAAATTTATGGTAAACATATAATATAGTGCGCTGAGTAAATAATACATAAAACTATACAACTGAATAACACGAAACACCTCCTAGACACATGCACTTCACTAACAAGTCGAGCAACAATAGGCACAGTGCACACCTAGCCAAGTGTTATAAAAGGTGACGATTATATAGACAAAAAAAATAATAATAACAATAACGACGATAAAGGCGTTCTTTTAATGTCAATTTCATCTCTATTGTCGTTCGCATTAAAAATAAATAAATAAAACACGAACAGATGCAAAAATAATTTTGCAAATTAAAGAACTCAAGCAATATTATACTATTTTTATTATAACAAACGAATAGAACCTCGACTCTAATGAGTTTATTTAAATGAAAACTTATACCTAACAATAAACCCAAATTGATTAAAGATAATTTAATGTAATTCACCTGCCATAATTCCGTGTAAAAATATTCCATGGGCACATCGCACGTATACTTCAATAGATACGCATTATTGAACTCGATATCGCTCAGTAAAACAACATATCAGACACTAAATAATATACATAGCAGTGACGTATATAAGGGGAGCCTAGTAGTTTGCAGCCACCTCCCCCCAACAAAAATACAGAATTCACTTTTATATTCTTTTTTACGTTAATATTAGGTACTGCCCTACCCCTCACAACCGCATAACCACATCGGCGTCTGACTGACGATTAGAACAGGCGAAATCGTGAATACAATGAATACCTACATAGTAACATCTAAGTGCTGGATCACATACTCTTTGCCATCTATTAAGCCTACCACAAAAATTATTTCAATAGGTATACGCCACAGTGGTGAATATCAGGGGGGGAAGAGTAATTGGCGGACCATCTACCCTTGGGATTTTCACCATCAATATACATAATCGCAATATTGACCACAACCAATGATTTTAAATAATATTTATATTAGTGTTATCTTCTGATTGATGTACTGATTGGAGAATGCCGACGCAGTTTTTCACGTTTGTTCAATATTATTATTTGTACACTCATCGATGTGTTACTGTTTTTAACGTTTATTAACTGCTCACGTCTTAATTCTTAAACAGGCTTGAACGTCTTGAACGTCTAGTGTGAAACATAGACGTGTCTTCTGTTCTATACCTAAATAAATCTGTTGTCTGATAGCACGATTAAGGATAGTACTATCTAAAGCCGTGTCTGATAGGCATAACTGTTATTGTTCTATAGTATAGTATTTTAGTTCTTGCATCTTCTATTCGTGTATTACAAGCTACATGCTGTCTTTTAAACTATAACGTTAAATATGTCGAATCGTGAAATTTCATCTTACTTTAGTTTAGATGATAAGCATTTTTCATTAAGTTTTGCGTATCATACGCTCACTCTTAATCAGTGTAGCATCTGTTGAGCGCACCTTTCTACACTCAGAAGATAAAAATATAAAAAAAAAAAAAACATATTATGTATTATTGGGCTGATAATATTAACATATAGCTTGGCTTAACTCTTTGCTTTTAAAACTATAATATGAATATGATAATACTTGATAGTATGTTTATGCATGAATTGTATGTATCTAATAGGTACTTGTATCAGGAAATAACAATCAAATACACTTGTCACTTAAGCCAAGCCACGTCATCTACAAATCAAACTACACATATAAGACGACGATGAAAATATACTCGCGGTCGACTTTAAGACTTTACGTGTGTGAACATTTTACAGGCAAGGAGACGGACGCAGTGGGATGTGACGGCGATACAAATATTTTAATTTATATTATGTACAATGTGCTATACAAACAGATGTATAAATATACACCGTGCACCCACGCACGTACAATTGTAACGGATGAACTGAAAATGCCTTATAAGTATCCTAAGGAATTATGCATGAAACTTATCTTGGCGCCACCGAGTTACGCTCGTTTTAATTATACCAGGTGTCGGAATACATTATTGCTTTCGGTGATATTACCTATATCCTTTCTTAAAGGAGCATAATATGTTAAACTCTCAGATATTATATCATATAATAATATACAATAGTTGGTTCGTTGAAGTAACTTTGTACAGACGGTGGAGCTAAAGTGACACCGAGATCAGCCAAATAAAATAAAAATGAAATGAAACCGTTGCCCTGATCAATAGTCACCGAAATGATATATGATTCGGAGAGTGAAAAATATCAAGTTTTGTGTAGAAATGTAGAGTATTCAACAAGAATATTGTGAAGGCGGTGATAGGAGGACAAAGTCGGTGAATTCAGCGAAATCAAAAAACTGAGTTGGAAATAGGACGGAAACGTGATACGTATCAACGTTGTAATCAACAGAACTAACCATATCATTTCTCTTCGCATATGAATAAAATATCGTCTACAATATATGAACTGGTATAGTTCAAACCCTAACCACCAACCACTAATTATTATCCGAGTACTCGTATCGCCCACACATAAACCGGTTCCCAGTAATAATGAAAATCCGATTAGCCAACAGATTGTATTTTAGCAAAAAACAATTATAAGTTTAATTTGAAAATCTATACATATTATAGAGTATAATAAATTCTACAGTCAATATTTCAATACAACCGTACACTATGATATTAGAACTTGTCAATTATTAAACATCGAAATCGTTAGTTTTTCGAGTGTCTTTTAGTGTTAAAAAATCATCTGAGAGATGAACGGATGACAAGTCTTCAAAATTTAATATTCAATAACTCATGAGAAATGATTTTGCTTTCAGCTAAACTATTATTTTTTTTTTTAATTTCATTAAAACAGATAAACAATTTAAAAATCGATAATGTGACATAACATATCACACGTTTTCAAAAAGCTTTGACTTACTACAAAATGTCTAACACCTCGAGAAATAGATAGGTAATTATATTTTAAATATTTTATTTTTATTCAAGATATAAATACTTTTACAGGTTATATTGGACTTCAATTTGAAACATTTTTATTGTGTTTAATTTGTATTTTAAAATGTTGAACACAGTTTAAACATTCAAGAAATCGTCAATATTTTTAAACATATTTTTTTAGAATTATTTAATTAATTTAAAAATCAGAGTCTAAATAATTGCAGTCTTGAATACTATAATTGAATTTGTGTTGCACGTAGTGTGACACATGGGGGGTTTGCCATCAAAAAAAGATGAAAATTGCTCTTTAAACAATAAAATAATAAGTCAATCATTTCTATTTGCTATGAATATTATTATTATTTTAATTGCTCAGTAAACAAATTGTTAATTAATAGTATAATTTATTTAATATTTGTATCTGCCATCAATTAAAAGCTTTTTCCCAATGTCACTAAATATTACATTTTGCACTTCTATTGTGAGCTTTATATCTAATTATGGAAAAAGAAGAAGATGTACTTTTCTAACGATACGGTTGAAATGTTAAATGTTTAAGGACCTTGAACCCGAATTAACCAATAGCGGCAATAGCACTGTTAAGAACTCTAAAAATCCCATCATCTGAAACTCATACCTAACTAAAATGAACCGAGATACAAGAAAATTGTATTTTACAAATTATTGTATGTAATAAAGTATGTATGTTTTTCTAAAATATAACTGAAATATTACACAAAACGAGAAATATTGAAATTTTTTAATGCAATGATAAATTAATGTTATTATAATTATAATTATTAATTGTATATTCAATTAGAGCTAAATTTAATCTTTATGCAATGCGTGTAGTGGTTTCGACCATTCATATCAAATCTTGGTTTTATTACCGCAGGAAAAGGCTTATTATTGACGGCGATTCAATATTGGTTCTATTTATGACAATTATACGTAAAAATAAAACTTATTTTAAAAAAAAATATTGAAATACTGAAATATTTCACAATTTTAAATTTCATGAAATGTTTAAGCATTATTTATAATATTTAAGGTAATCTAGTAAACAATATTCATATCTTTAACATGCATAACAACTCTAAAAAATTCCTTGTTCTTTAAAATATAGTTAAGTTCTATGAAGAGTACCTACTATAGGTCCACGAATCATGATGCGAGTATTTTTAGGCGTTAACTAATTTACTTCAGTATTATGTTATCAGCATTGAGCTTGTATTGAGGATAAGATCCGTAAAATAAGTCAGTTCTTACAATTTTGTTAATTTTGTTCGGTTTTATGCTATTTTTTTATTAAAATGTTAAACAAATTATTTAAATGATTTATCGTCTATGGGGTTTTAACATATTATACTCTGTTAAAATAATAATACAGTATGATGATTTTTTTAATGATAAAGACCTTTTAAATAATATTTATAAAAATACGAAAAAATGTCGAGTTTAATAAGTAAATACAAATAATACCAATGTGTCTACGTTCACAAGTATTAATGTTAATCGCAGTCTGGTAAAAGTACCCATAAAACGGTAGGTTGCACAAAAAATAAAAAATATTTTATATTAAGATCACTAATACGCGTGTATTTCCACGATCGATGATAATCGTAAAAATGATGATTTATTACATCATTGTTGATAAGTGTTTGAATATAATATTTAAAAAAAGAGATGAAATTAATCTTAAAGTAAGCTTGTGAAGAATTTGTAAGGTACTTATGTTACAAAATATACAAATATAACGTATAGTATTATATTATATTAACGTCGAAATGAACTCGAAAAAAGGAATAAGAACTGTCTAGATTATTGTATATTTAATGTTAAGTAGGTGATTTTACAATAATTTTAGTTATTTTTTTGATGAATGAAAACATTTTTAAATACAAATACTCCTTATAATACTTTACTTACGAAATCCTGCTACCTTTAAATCTGCTCAGTCATTCCCAACAGCTGTATGAGAAAAATATAATAATTTCTGTGATGCTAATAATAACCTACTAATATAATTCGTTGCAACCAAATGGCAATTAATTTCTATTGAAAATTGTACCCTTATTCTATCAAATTTTAATATTATTACATTATATTACATGAGCTTCATTTTATATTTATTTCAGTATTTTTAATACTCCATTTTCTACCTACAGTTTAGTTAAAAATATGCAAATAATAAATATTAAATTGAAATTCGTTGTATTAAAACATTTTGATTTTATTCATTTTTCTCTAACTCTCTTTCTCTCTCCCTCTCATAAATTTAAAAATGTTCCAAAAATCAGGAATGTTGCGTCGAAACATTCCAAATCGAGAAACCATATAACCAAATATTACAAAATACTAAATAAAAAACATTAATATTAAAGATTTTTCCAAAAAAATTTATAACTCTCTTCACAATAAGTAAATAAATCTGATTTTTTCATAATATAGTTGATATTTGAAAGATAACATTTGAATAGGTACGCCCTTTAACTTAGACTAATATCAATATTTTTCACCAACATTAGGAGAAATTAAGTAATAATAAAAGCATTGGTGACTTTTTTGTCACCTACACACAATCACATATCATCTAACAATACCGTTAACATATACCCTAGGTCCAAAGAGTATTATGTGACTTCAATAACAGCCAACAGGACAAATATATATATATAATATATATTATATATATAGTCTAACTGATGACAAAAATTCTGAAGTTGAATTTAAGTCAAAATTACCAATAATTTAGATGCCTATTCAAATCATACAAAAACTTGGAGGATATTGTAGGCAATTAAAATACGAAACAATACTGCCAACATAATCATATTACATAAAATACCATTTGGTATTGTCATAGAACAATTATTATTTATTTATTTTTTATTCATTAATGTTCGCATTCATTTCACATTCATTGCATGAACACTTCTGACGTGGGCTGCATCCGAGTTGGGTCCCAAATTTAAAATTACTACACTAGTTGGGTTCCAAATTATGTTAAGTACTACACTAGCTGGGTCCCGGATTTTTGTAGGTACTATACTAGTTGGGTCTCGGATTTTTATATGTACTACACTAGTTCGGTCTTAAATTATTTTAGCTACAACATTAGTTCTTGAATATTTTTTGGTAAGTACTACACTATATTAACATTTTCCTTCCCATTTTAACAGACATAGGACTGTCTATAATCTATTTAGACCACAGGTATGGTTAAAAATGTTTTTTAAAGTTTTTTTTTTTTTGTTTTGTTTTGTTTCTTTTCCATTAAAATATAAGGTATTAGAATTTTATAAAAAATCGACTTCACAAAATCACTTTTGTGTTGGTAAAAATATTTAAAATGTTAAAAACCAAATATAAAAATACATATTATATAATATAAATATAGCCATACAGGTTTAAGTGAAAAAATATTTAAAATGTTAAAATAATTATATAATATAAATACAAATAAAAAAAATATTTTTTGAAAATCACATGTGTGTTGGTAAAAATGTATACGACATTAATTTTACAAAATCAAATCGTTTGATTATTCCTGCAATTTTTTTATTATATATTATATTATATATTTTAATATTTAAAAAAAAACTAATCAAAAAATATTCAAGAACTAATGTTGTAGCTAAAATAATTCAGGACCATACTAGTGTAGAACCTTTAAAAATCCGGGACCCAACTAGTATAGTAACTTTAAAAATCTGGGACCCAACTAGTATAGTACCTGCGATTAGCCCCTAGTACTCGGAACCCAATTCGGATGCGCCGCTGACATGAGACTAAGATAATCTCCTAATATACTCTTCACTCAACCAAAATGAGCCGTATTCCGACATAGCTTAAAACGTTTACAATAATACATACTTCATTCATGACAGTAAACGTATTTTTGTATTGTACCTACTTTATTACATCTTCCAGAACAATATCGTCTTTCCTTATACTACTCATAACATATTTTTGAATCAGACACAAATATATATTATTCTTACTAATATATTCTAAACTTTAGAGAGGTGCCTCCAACCCAAAATAGCTAAATCAAAAAAATAAATAAAAATGGCTGATTTATACATTAGGTAAGTAACCGTTTTAATTTTTTTTTTTATTCAAACGATAATACAATTATTATGTTGAAAATATTTAAATATATATAACAACCCACGTTATTAAAAAAAATATGTATTACAAAAATATACATATTGATTTATTATGTAAGGAACTTAATAGTTTCTATAGTTCTTATAAGAAAATAATAAGTATTCAAAACGTATCATTGTTGTTCTACAAGTATAATTATTGCATAATAATATGATGTGTATAAAAGGTATAATAGGTATATATACAAGTGTAGGTTTTGAAAACAATGTTTTTTTTTTTTTAATTCTTAGAATAATGAATTTAATTTACAATATTATTAATCAAGTAACATTGTAACAAAATATAAGTTACTTTATAAACACGTCAATTCATATTCTATACGAAGCGCAATACAATTCCTTCAATATTAAACTACGTCTTAAGCTTTTTTAATTAATTAATTAAAATATTCCACGTAATAAATGTTTTGTTTAATAAATAGATTGTTCAATTTATTTTCTTGTATAAAAAAATAAATGGATTACATGAAATTATATTTTATTTATTTAAGCTGGTACATGAATACTTTTTATAGATCAAATACAGTGAAAACTCTCTATGACGAATCTGAAGGGACCCTGTGATTGCTTTCGTTATTGAGAGTTTTCGTAATAGAGAGTAATTAATAGGTTTTAAATCAAACCAACCATTATAAGTTAACTTAATGTTATTTACGTAATATAGAGTTATTCGTTGTACCGAATTTCGTTATAAAGAGTTTTCACCGTATAATTAATAGTTACGTCTATCTAACTATCTGGCTATAGATATAAATAATGTATTATTCGATATTACTTTAATGATATAGGCATTGGCACAACTAGGGAGGTTGCTTTGGATCTTTAGCACCGCCCAAGTCAAAATAAACAACCTAAAAAATTGTTTTAAAAGTTAATTTACAAAATATTTATATCCAGAATACCCGAGGATTTAGTTCAAGAAATAAATCCGAATAATGAATATGCAGGTGTCACACAATAGGATACGCTGAAAAACTACAATTCTTTATCTCGTTTCTTAGATGGACAGTAGATTATAAAAATGGATTTAAAATAGTTAGACTAGACATACCTACGGATTTTAGAGTCAAATCTGATGGATTCTGTGAGACTTTATACAAAAAAGTACACAATTAAATTTATTGTGAAACGGTAATTTTGAAACTACAATGCAAATAATACAAGTGTTAACCACGCTCATTCAATTGATAAACTATTAAGATGTATATATTTGTTTACATGTAAAGTGATTCTATACAAGCATGATTACCCGGAATGGTTGAAAGGGAGGGACATCATCAGCCATTTATTCCTTTAAAAGTGAATTAATTCAAAATCTGATCTTTGGAACTTTTTAAGTCCATAATTTAAAATACTTAAATTTTTAATGCCTCTTAGTGAATTTTCAGTAGCGATATCTACAAACTTCTTTTGTTCGAAAAATAATCGGTTTTTACTGTAAATTGTTAAGCAGATGATTTTTGTTTTCAAAAATATTGATGTATAAAAAAGAAAGAGTTTTTCTGAATTATTTAACTTAATGTACTTAAAATGATGATTTACACAATAGTAGGATTAAATAAATGAAGGCTAAGATGGATGTGATACTATAATAAATAAATTAATTAATTAGTGTTAACATTTTATAATTTGTTAGTTCTATCTGAGTATAAAAACACCAGCCAAAATATTACATCTATTTTATAAAACTTAATAGCTCAGAAACAGTCAGTTCAAATTTAGTTGCATACGATTTTTCAAAAAAAAATCTGCTGGATAATTTACAGTAGGTACATAAGGTTAACTTAAAAGGTTTGAAATATTGGCTTTAAATAAATTTTAATTTTCAAAACTCAGAAATAGTGTGTCTAACTAAATGCATTATTTAGGAATACAATTTTACTGTCATACCAGGTGAATAATCCTTTATTATACTACTGTATACCTGCATTGAATAGAACATAATAAAATAAGAATTGATATTGCAGCTGGCATCATTAGATTTTTTTCGATGCCAAAAAATTTTATGGTATATATGCTTTGCTTTGAACCTAATTTTAAAACTATTTTTTGATGCATTTTATGACTATCACATGCACATGCGTAGTTATTGCTGAAAATGACGTCCACAGTACCTACTTACTTGTTACAATTATTTACTTTGATAGCTGACACGTAATTTATGCCACAGTTAAGATTTCAAGACTTAAATACATTTGAAGTTCTAAAAAAAAATTGTATATTATTTTTGGTATTTTGTGAAGTTTCTACAAAAGACATTATACACGTACCTAGTAAATAGTTATTTTAGCTTTTAAATAAATATCAATTTTATAGCTGAACTGTTATAGCCTCAATCCATTATCAAGTTATTATGTTGAATCCATTTCAAGTATGTAAAACTTATCTATCTAAGTATATAAAATAATATATTATTTTATGCTCATCTTCAGTCGATACGCATAGTATTCTTCATATGTATTTTTTCGTCAAGAAAATCACTTGTGAATTGAAATGAATGATTTCTATGATCGATTCAATTATTAATGGTCACTAGAGCTGTATTGGGTGTTATATATAATATATATGTGAAACATGGAAAAAATGTTTGCCCTCAGAAAAAAACTTACTCAAGTATAATGTCATTCATTTCATTCGCTAGCTCTATATAAAACTAAATTATTACTTTTCGTTCACGGTTTACCTACGATATTTCTACAGCAGCTTTTGTAGAGGTATGAGTTTGACATTATACACAACTTTATACTTTATCCCAATTTACATACCGTGTAGGTACTTCGTTTTACCTTACATAGATACTCTGGCCAGTAGCGCCCAACTCTATTATTAGGTGTAGCGGTTGCTACACCTTGAAAATAAGGGTGGGTGGGTATAATAACATAAATTAATTGACTTGAAATATGTTCATTATTAATTATCAATTATCATATTGGTTGGTACCTATTTACTAATATTATCAGTTAAAATATGATAAAATGTATAAAATAATATAATTTTGAGTTTGTGAAGGTGTGGGTGGGTGAGTAAAATTATTTCTTGCTACACCTGAAAAATATATCTTGAGCGCCACTGACTCTGGCACCTAGCCGCATGCTGGGCGTACATACACAATTAATAAAAAGCTAATAGGTAGTTGCACTTTCGTTTATGGCTAAGATTGAATTAATTAATAAACACTAACAATAAATATTATTGAAATAAAAAATCTGTTTGTTTAAATATAATATACTCTATAGACCCAATCTACACACCGTGTTGTATAATACTCGTGTTAGGTTCATATGAATTTCTTGTTAATTAATGAGATATTTTTGTATGGGTTTTATTATTTTACACTTTGTGATATGTAGGAGTGGGCTGGCAAAACGTACTCGAATATATATTATAAATACTATTAAATAGGTTCAGTGAATACGTATATATTATGGATCAATTATTATTGAAAAGAGTCATTTCACTCCGCCATTGCGTACCCTCGACCATCGCGGAGTTGAGTGTTTACGCTAATATTCATTACAACATCGTCAGTTTGGTTATTTATGTGTCACTGTGAGTTAGTAGGAGTGATGAGCATTGTTACGTATACAGGCGAGAGCATGTTTATTTTTCACAAACGATTTTTAACCGTCAATCGCACAGAAAAGACACTATACAGTATATATGTTATTAAACGCATAATATATTTCATTATTATGTAAGACCATCTCCCAATATTATGTGTTCTACTGACATTTCGTGTACAACCTAGCAATTAATATGTGTAGGTAGGTAGGTATATAAGTATGTGGTCCAACAATGTTTGGTGCTCTAAAATTATTATTTATCATATTATGCTCATTAATCATAGTTCATTATATTATAGCTTCATATTCGAACATTAAATATTAAATAATATACCGAATTTACGCGCTGTATATATAAATTATTTACCTGGCCATCATCGAACATCGGTTGACAAGTGCCACGCCGTGTGGGTTGGTATATATCACATACACCATTCGAGTGGTGTATGTGCTACAAAATATAATATTATACTCAAATTATATGCAAATAAATAACAATACATATTGATATATTATTACCGTTTATAATACGAGTTTTGTATAATACTCGTATTAACACGTGTTATGTGGTAAAATATTGTTTCATCGATAATAAAATCGTAGCATTAATTGATTGCTGATATGAGTATATACATAATATTATACTGTTCAGCTGATAAGACTTTGAAATAATTCGGCTTCGATGCAAAAATGTGATGTAATATTGTAATCCATTATGATTACAAATACAAAATTACTAATCGCGAATTCGGAAAAGTAAAATATGTTGATTCAGATAAGACAATTAGTCTTCAAACTGAAGATTAAAAATGTGTTCGTTTTCGAATTTTAAAATACTGCTTATCTCCAAGAAAGCCTCGCCATCACAACTGTTAAAATAAGTCGACGTTTTTTGATCTCTTTGTAATAAAATGTAGATATCTTAGAAACAATTATTGCATTTACAAGAAAAAATAAAAAAGATCATTTTTACCGTGCTAATTTGATCGTCATCGTGCACGGGCTGCTATTTCAACAACCACCACCACTATACATATACCCTGCTGTGTGTTAAAGGGCAAGAGAAAAAAAAAAGTGAAAACTACCAAGCGACGGTTAACCACTGTCATTATTATAAAAAATAATAAAATTCGTTCGATGAAGTTTTCAGCCATTCGTAAACTAGTGTAACATATTTTACTAAATAGTGTACATATTATGTACTATTTATTTACTTGCGATTAATACCGATTACGACCGTATAGCTATACTGCTAAAGTCTCGGTAAATTATCTTCTGACTTTCGTGTTTTTAATCATTAAACCAAAAAAATATTATTATAAATATTATATAATATCATATACAAATATAATTGGAGACTTCTTAGTGAACATAATGAATTATATGCTTTTGTTGATCAACATCTTAAAAAATTAATATTATTTTTATTTATTGTTATAAGTCATATATTTGAAATTATAGCTGTAATTATGTGATTTACTTGCGTAGTTTTAGTGCATGTCTAGTTTATAATATAAAGGGGGTAAAGGAGGTATACTGCAGGACATGGAAACATTAGAATATACACTACACATATTTGTTATTTCTAATATTTTTTTCCATTGACATAGTTATGTCGTTATGATATTATATACATAATTCTATAAAACAAATACTTGACTGATTTTCAGTGAATAATATCGTGTTCTAACTAATGTATAAATTAATCAATTATAACGAATGATAGTTACACACAGAAAATAAAAAATAATTTTAATTTTTAAAGTATCAAACACAAAGAAAGTAATCTAATATTTATAGTGATCAGAAAACAACTCGATGTGAAAGACTATCTTTCAAAGACGATACCTATTATGAGTGTACAATAAATTGAATAGTTTTTTGAGTATTATAGTTTAAACAATAAATAATAATAATATAAATAACAATTTATAAATAAATGAGACTATAGACAATGATTTATATTATAATTAACAAGATATTGCATCCGACTTATCGTAAAACACTAGTGGTTACTAAATACACAGTAAATACCTACTTAACAATAATTAGTATTAATTTAAAACAACTTACTTTTGGGATTTGTTCAGATATTTCAGGAATTATATTTCCAAGGATATATATATTTTTATTTATCATATTTTATTTCATGTATAATTTGAAAATTATTTATATTTTTAATTTTAATTTTTGATGTAGGCTAAAAAGGCAGTGGAGATCTGCTCAATGCCTGGTAAAAAATAAAATTAAAAAAAAAATTAACTAAGGTGAAAATACTAAAAAATTAAAACCCTAAGTTCTTGTCAGGTGGCACTGCTGGGAGCCTTATATGTTGCTTTGTCATCAAATTTACTTATTATACCATATTGTATAGATTGTAAATATTACACTATTTTTAGTAATAAAAAAAAAAAATTTGATGTGAAATTGAAAACCCTTGCAAATAAAAAAAGAAACAATAATAAATGATTTCATTCCGAATATTAATGCAAGGATTAATATTGTTATGATGTTAAAATCTCAGAAGTTCAGTTATCACATAATAAAAAAAGCATATAAAATAACTATTATAATTGATATCAAACTGCATTACTGTGTAGGTATATTAACATTGGTATTACCTCCATGTGTGTGTGTGTGTGTGTGTGTGGGTGGGTGGGTATGTGTGTATTTGTATACTGTAAAACGAACATAATTTTTGATTTCGTGAATTCGAATTATCATCCTATATTTGGTAAGAGTTGTATTTCAGGAAGTTCCGTTTCTCCATTATAGTTGTATAGTGTAAAGCGATAAAACTCCGAAGTTTCATGTAACCGTTCGTAAATGTTTTAGACCTTTAATTATTGATCGTTACAGTTTTGTGAAAGTGCTTCGTCCCGCTGTACCGTTATCTGTTCCCTCCCCCCATAAATAGTCATATTCATATTATTCAACAGCGAACTCTGCGTTTTTAATTTATAGTCGGCTGTTTACCATAATTAATTTCACTGTGCATTCAAAATGGCATTGCTTAAAATACATATTTTAATACTCCACATTCAAATATTTCTGCAAAAAGCCTACTCTATTCTCCTTGTACAATACATGTCAAAAAAACTAAATTAAATTATTTTGGAATCGCAACTATACTACTTAAACATGCATATTCCCTACTATACATGTATAATATATATGGCTATTTAGGGGAGGCTGGGTCTGAGCCAATAGCGAAATTACAGGACGTTCGATTTAAACATTGTATGCATATTGCATAACCATACCCCGTGACCGGCATGTACTTACGATGCCATACCGAAGGTTTTTTGTTTTTTGATAGTCTAAAATCTAAATGAATTATGGAAATTGGAGTTTAAATTGTACAGTTACTGATCAGTGATAAAATCAATGATTGAGGTTTATGATTAGATACGTCGATGGCGCGTTCTATTTTTTAGAAACTGATTTCTATATTTCACTGTTGTATATACATTGATTACAGAAATTGTTCAACACTAGGTTGATTTTTATTGTTTATGTTATAAATATAATCACTCAGATACCTACAAAAATGTCTAGTTAAGTATGGCTAAAGCTAATATTAGTGCCATGCTTGATTAGTAGTGAATTGGCCCATACTAAAATAATTCCAATATACGCCGCTGTTACTATATATTTTATATTTATAATTATAGCAACATTTATCCTAATTTTTAACATCTTAGCAAAAAGCTAGGTAATTTACTGTGGAAATCACTTTTAACATAAAATACGAATGATCTATATTGCAATGACGAACTAAAAATATTAACTATTATTTATAGACTTAAATTTTTTTGTTTTTATACAAAAAAACGTATATTTTTCATTTAGAAAAATAAATTATGTATGAGCATAATGATTATTAATCACTTTAAAAGGAAAGACAACAAAATATTTCCAGTACCAGTTTCATTTGTATTTTTAATAACAACTTAAAAATATTCTTTTCATTTAAAATTTAAAATATTTTATTAATTTATACAAATTATTAGTGTAAAACAGCATTTAATCGTTTGAAATTCAAAATCTTTAACTACAACAAATCTGAAAAGATAAAAAGTCTTTAAATATACAAAATATATTAATTCATACATTACATGAAATGTACCTAATACTCATACAATGTAATGTAAGCATGTATGTGGTGAACTTAACATTAAAATCTATATGAAATATTCACTGTTCACTAATAATTTATATACATTTCCGATTTTTGGCTCTGGGCGGAAAGATGAATGTATTGGTGGCAAGTTGTTTTTATTTTTTATTTTTTCGTCAAGTTTGCCATCATTTTTTAGAACAGTAAAATTACTCCAATCTTCAAATACGAGGGAGATATCTAATAAAAACAAAATAAAGTCGGGTTAGTCATTTTTCACTTAATATCTTTTTTTTAGCATTATAATAATGTACTCAAATATTTTATTACATATTTTTATTTATGCGATACCTACCTACTGGCGTACATATTATACAACATATAATGGAGAATTTGATACTTTGTCACTTTAAGTACACGCTATAATATATTATAATACATATCAACATATCTAGTCATATTTTAAATGCCCATATGCAATAATAGAATATTTTACACATCTCGGTTGTAATAATAGGCCTATTCATTCATAGGTAGTACCAACTTCCATAAGAATTATATTTCACTCTGTATCAAAAGGGAATTGATATTTTAATATGTACCTATCATAATCGACATAACCTATATCTCGCAAATCAATCAACGAAAAATAAAAATGTTAATGCATAAATTCGTGAAAAAAATGGTTTATTAATTCATGATATTATGTTTATTATATATGTTACCATATGAGTATCAAAAGTTGATAAAGATTTCACCAATAACTTATAAGGCTGAAAAAAACAAAGTATTATGCTATTTTAGAAAAAACGTAAACCTAGAAGCTTACAACAGCAAGAAAAATTTAAAAAAGTTATTCTTTTCGAGATAACTAGTGTACCCACTTAAATGGATCTCCCTGTATATTTGAGTAGATATATTTTTGCTCTAGTAAAAAAAATATTTTAACACAAAGATCGGATTGAGCAAAATTCAGAAAAAATATTATAATATTATACTACCTATGTGTCTATATAAATTTAAGAATACCACTACTTGACACTTACTATAGTTATATTCAATAATAAAAAGGAATGAAGAAAATGTCAACATCGTTAAACACTTCGTTGAACATTTATGGAATTATATTTTTTTTTTTTTTTAATTGGCACCAGGACTTGAGTTCAGGACACGAAAATCTAATATCAAGAAACACCCTCCTGCCCACCAGACAACGCGTGGCGTACGCGGAAGAGTCGATTTCGCTGTAAAAAAAAATTAAACCACCTAAGACTCGTGATGATATCCATCACTGAGCTTTCAGTGATATATAAACGTGAAGGGGGAAGAGTATGGCGAAAGGAATACGAAACCGTATAATATCCTTTTGATTCGGACTCTCACCTACCGCGCACGGAATATTTTCGCATATTGTTTTCGTAACGGTGACGGTGACATCAGGAGGGGATGACTTTGATGGGTAGGGTTGCCGTGGCACGGTACGGGCAAAGCGATAATCGGAGAAACTATACGCGCTGCCTATGGTTTGAAGTGAAAGCGTATGGTGTGCTCGGTGTTGGTGGTGGTAGTGGCGGTGACAAAGAGAGAGGGTGGTAGTGAACGAGTACAAAAATAAGGATAGAGAGAGAGAGAGAGAAAGGGAAAACGGGAAAGTGGTTGATAGTGGGAGAGAGTTTGTGAGTAAGAACAAGGTAAGGGAGGTGGTGGTGGTGGTGGTGGGACGACGATGTCGCCGTGTCAAAAAGCGTCAGCAGTCGTCATGTCATGTAAAAAAGGGGTGGAAGCACACACGCGCGTTATGCGCGTATATAGAGACGATAGATGGATCACGAGTGGCGGCGGGGAATGGATGAGAGAGATGAAATCACCCTCTCGTATTGCGCGAGGCTGCGCGTATTTTTACCCCCCGCCAATCCCTGTTCACCCCACCGTTCCGTTCGCAATTAAAACCTTGGCGGTGGCGACGACGATGACGACGACGACGGCAATGATGATGGTAGTGGTATCAGGTATGGTAGTAGTAGTAAGTAGTAGTAATATTAGTAGTAGTAGTAGTAAAATATAGAAGTAGTAGTAGCAGTAGAAGTAGTAGTGGTGGAATTATCATTGTAGTAGTGGTGGTGGCTGGAATACGAACGAGTGGAGGGTGTAGGGTAGAGTATTTTTTAGGGTGGGCAGAGAGGGCGCTCATAGTTCAGCAGCCTCTTTCGGCATCACCCCATTGGTCGCTTCTGTGAAAAAATATATATGTATATATATATATTTAAAAAAAAACAAACCCGATCGATACATTATTCCTCACTACGCCTACGGTTTTTACTTTTATATTTATATTTTTTTTTTTTTATACTTTATACGCATATTTTTAATGATTCACTACCCCCTTCTCCGTCCGATCCGCGACCCGCGATCATATCGCATTCGTTTGGCGCGCGCGTACAGCACTTCCGTGCGTGTGTGCTCGTGGGAGGGGAGGTAAATTTTAAGAGCACGACGAGATTCGCGTGTACACGCGCGCACATCACACACACTCACACTCGCACACCCGCGACTAGGTATTTGTACCCTCTCCCGGCGCCGGCACAAACGTCGCCCACCCCGTGCATAAGTGCACCCTCCTCAGCATCGCGCCCTCCCCTCGTCGCCATAATCACCACGACGTAATATATCTATACAAGCATTTACAATTTATACGTATATATACAAACTAGTTCGAACCTTTCTCCTCCACTTTCTCCGAGTTCTTTTGTACGTGCGCGCCTGTGTGTTTACAACACAAGTATTACACATCCCTTCCTCAAGCGCCGGTCCCATATAATACACACGTATAATATATGTATACAGATAAACAGTGCACGGGGGGGGCACTTTTTGTTCTAAAACACACGCGCCACCCGCTTCCGCCACCGCCAACCGTCATCGACACCCCCTCGACGACGACTTTAACCCCACCCCCCACTCCAAAGTCAATGTCGCAAATGTATAATATGTGTGTGTGTGTGTGTGTGTGTATATTATGCCCCGCGGCAAAACGCACTAATATAATAAAATATAATATATAGATATACTTTTATATTTATATTATGTAGTATTATTACCTATATATATTATTATTATGGTGCGCGTATGACGTGCGCATAAATTTCTTCCGATGTACATTCTCATTAATGTGCTCGTCAATAATACGAAAAATTCGGTAACGAATTAAAACGAGGTGGCGGCGGTGGTGTTTTCTGCGTGCGGAAAAACCGATGAAACGGCACCGCTGCCGCCCGCGTAGAAAGTCCCGACGCTGCGGAGAGTTGTATGCGCGGGATTTGCAGCCGTGCGCGGATTGCATAAGTCATAACATACCTAATAATACCTACCCGTATACCTAATATTATTATTACAATAATTATTCCCATTGTGCGCGTATTCCAGCGTATTCGTTACAAAAAGAAAACCAAAAAAAAAAAAAAAAGGAAAAAACGCTTAAATCGAACAAATTAAACGCAATAATACTATATTATTACAATACACGATCGGACGGATAATATTTATTTTCCTCTCTCTTTTTATTTTATTTTTTTGCTTCTGACGACTACTTTTTTTTTACATGTTTTACACTAGGGACGGCTTTTATTTTTTACATCTCTCGCGTTCGATTCACTCTGAAATACTCTCTAATAAAGTAATAATACGCCTATATATACATATTATAATATTCAGAAACATCGTCGTAGCATTATCTAGAATCTAGACAGCATTTTTTTTATTTATTTTTTTTTTATCAATATACGGACAGAAGTATATAGCTCTATTAGAAAAAATAATATTTAGATAATATTATCTAGAGATTTTTTTTTCTTCTGTTTCAAAAAAATTCTCACGCATGAAAAATAACCAAATCGACGATTTGAATGCAAAAATATTATTCAGAGCACCGGGTACATTATTGAACAATCATTTCCGTTTAAGCAGTGTTAATATACGACTGAACACCAAAGTAATATCATACTAGCAATAAATACTAAATAGTGTAAAGTTCATTTAAGCGAATATAGTTGTTTTATGAGAAAAATAAAATATTACGAAAAGACTTTCACTATGAACACCAAACTATAATCAATTGTTCGCTATGATAGTGAAAAGCTCCCGTATTCAAGGTCAACGGCAAAACTTTATATTTTCCTATGTATGAAATTGTTCATGAAAAAGTTTTTAGTTAAGTAGGTAGTATGTACCTAACATTTTTAACATTATAAAATATTGTACGACTGACTTGATCATTTTATTTTTCATAGAAATGGATAATATTCATACTACACAACACAATAATATATTGTTTATCTTTATAACAAATGTCTAACACACGGTACGAATCAGCAAAATAGAAAGATTCAACCACTATATATAAATAAAATGTACAATAGTAGAATACAACACTAAACACGTCATGATCAATAAATATATTGGTATTACCACATGTTTTTTTAAATTTTTTTTTTTTTTTTGATTAGGTGTATCCATTAGTAGCAAAACATTTTTCAATCTTCTTCAAATTTGAGAGTGATTGTGATTACTGATTTCCTATTGAAAGTTGGACCTATTTTTTATTTGTTACTTAGGGAGGTCAAGACTAAATGATTCTCCATTTTTCTTAACAATCAGGAAAACTAAAAGAATATGATTGCAAAATAAAATAAAAATGTTAACTTATTTTTTTTTTTTTTGTGTGTGTATCTTTTGTTCAAAATATGTTGACAAATTCAATATTCAAATGAAAAATCAAGGTTTTTGTTGCATATTTTTTCAAAAAGTATTTAAAACATTTTTGTAAATTTTACAAAAAAACCACTGCTTTACTCCCTCCGTGTATACGTTCCTAATATCTGCATATGCATCAAATTTTTTGAGTCGTTTTACTTAAAGAAGTAATCAGAGTCCAACTCAACATCTATCGTAATTAATATATTTTATTAGTTATTATACTATCACCACATAACTTATATATAAAGAAAAATAAATTATTAAGATTTCTGTCGTCTTCATAAAATTACAGATTTAATAAGCAATGTAAATAACCAGTTTGTGTGCTTGTCGTGTGTTTCTCCATTTGAGCTAATAAATTGTTTTTTGTGATTATACATATAAGACGTATTGAATTATGTGTATTGAAATTAATTTAGTAACATTCATACGTAAAGAAATATTTATTGTTCTACATTTTAATAGCTAAATGTCAACATTGACAATTTTATTGATTTTAAATTAACCGAATGTTTATTTATTTCTGAGGATGTAATATTATAATGTTCATTAAATTTTAAAATTATTCAAACAATTTATAATATAGATATTATTTACAGTATAATTTATTATGCATGGTATACAAAAACAAACGCACACAAATTAAAATGTTTTATTTCATAAATAATAACAATGACATTTTAAATCAACTTTTTATGTAGGTACCTATATTTAAATATTGTGCATAACGTAAATTATTATAAAATCAAAATAACGAAAGGATTTTTAGGATTTTAACACTATATTTGAAACCTAAATGTATTAATGAACAATGTATCTATAGTTGAATAATATATTGCAATAGTCGAATGTGGTGTAAAGTAATATTTGAACCCTTGTATTTTAAAGGTAAATTAATATTTATCTAATATTACAATAATAATGTTTACAACCAAATTAATTTAAATAATTCTGTATAGAGAATTATAAATTATAACATCTTATGTTAAAATACCTTTTGAAAATATTTTAAAACAGTGATCCTGAGGTTAAATAATTTTTTTTTTATAATTATTTGAAAACCAAACTAATCTAAAAGTGTTAAATACATAGGAGTTTATTAGGTATTCAGCCATATTTCCTAACAATGTTTTATTAATGTATAGTATAATCTTCTTATTATATAAATAAAGGAATTTGTCCTCCGGAGGGATCACCGTAAAGCCCAAACCACTAGGCAAATCTGCTTGAAATTTTCAGGATGGATTAATATTATAATTTCACAGTGCTCTAAGAAAGGATTTTTGGAAATTTGACCCCAAAAGGTAAAGTTAAATAGTTTATTATTATTATTGATTAGAGGTTGTAATTGGCAATATAATATGGGCATAAAATATTATTTATTATTCAGTTATTTTTTTAACTTTCATTTACAAAAAATGTCATCAATTGAAGAAATACCCGAATGGAATGTTGACATCTCAAATAGTTGTACTAATTATCGGTGATGGTGCCTGCCTTTTCCGTTCAATTTCCTTTCATTTATATAAGATTCAAGAAAGATGCCAGAAGATCCGAAGTACAATTGTTGCGTATGTCTCTGCTAATTGGAATACTTTCGTTAAAATGTCTTACAATTCATATGGTGACAACTTTTCCACTGCTAAGGATTATGTTCGTGATATGGAAAATTCTACTGTCTACGGTGGTTACTGCGAATTGTTCGCAGTTGGCAATATTTTCCCATATGTATTTGAAATTTATTATAATAATAATCCTTATGCCAAATTTGGTGTAAATACATTCACAGAAAAAAGATTGCGTCTAACCGGAAATATTAATAGTGGACATTTTGATGTTTATTCATCTATTTCTAATATTCCTAATTTTACAGAAAACGTAATTTTTACTCAGAGAGCGATTTGTCTATTTGTAATAATGTTAATGTCACAGACAATTTAATCAATAAAAATAAGAAGCGTTGCCGTGCTAAATGAACAGATAAACCTCGAAGCAACCAAGTCAAGGAAGCTAAAACAACAAAAAAGACGAAAAAACCATTTTTCAGTCTGAAAATCCATTGTGAAAATAAACAATTATTAAATTTACTGGTCTTGCATATGATCCCACAGGCCACAATTGATAATAAAAATTACATTGGCACTATGAACCAAAATTGTAAATTTTGTAACGCTCTCAAATAGAAAGACGAAACATCTGGCATGTTCTGTAATTTAGGTAAAACAAAACTCGATATCTTGTTACAGCCACCAGAACCGTTACGTAGTTTATTCATCATGGGTGACTAACCTGATCACGATTACTTTATTAATCATACAAGGAAATATAATGGTTGTTTTCAAATGATGACATCGTTTGGTGCTAAAAAAGTTGTTGAAGAAGGTTTTATGCCATTTTTTAAAGTTCAAGGTCAAGTATCAATACCATTTGTATGGTAGTTTGATTCAAAACACTCAGGAATCAAAACATTTTTACAAATATATTTTATTGGTGAAGATGAAGAAGTTCAACTAAGATGTTCTCTTTATCTAGAAGTTGAACAAGCATTAGTCAAACAGCTACAAAATATGCTGCATACTGAAAATAAGTGTATTAGAGAATTTAAAACCACAGTAGAGAATGCAAGTCAACATTCTACTTTCTACTAATTTTAAGGTTATGATTAACGCAGATAGAAAATCTGCTAATGGACACAAAGGCTGTTACAATGCAGCGGCGGCTAATAAAGAAACTTTAGTAATAGTTGGACAGCAATTTGAAAAAAGATATATATATATATATATGTATATTATCATTCAAAGCCACCATAATCGATTACAAAGGATAAATGAATTTCACAGATCCTACGACGCACTTCAATACCTTCTAATGTTTTGTTATGGAGAAGATGGATACTCGATAGATGTTTTACAGAATAATACTCGGAAGGATGCAAATAAAAAATTTCACCTTAAGGATAAAACTGTATCAGCTTCTAACTTTTATTCATACAGAATTATGATTAGAAAAGAACTATATAATCATTTACTTCGTTATTGACCATTGTTAAACCAATATTTAGTAGATAAGTACGCAAAAAAAGCTTAAAGCAGATAAATATATTCAATTAAAAGATGTCGTTAGAAGACAAGATGTTGAAGCAGATCAACTTGGAACATTAGTTGTGTTGACATCATCTTTTATAGGAGGTCCACGATGTATGCATGAACGATCCCAAGATGCACTGACGTACGTTCGACACCATGGCAGCTCAGATTTTTTCATAACTTTTACGCGTAATCCAAAATAGCAAGAAATCCAAGAAGCAATTCTACTAAGACAAAAACATTATCATCGGCCAGACATCATTGCAAGAGTTTTTAATTTAAAAGTTAAGAAGTTAATGGATTTGCTAAAAAAAGGTGATTTGTTTGGGAAATTGAGGTGCCATATATATTCCATTGAATGTCAGAAGCGAAATCTACCTCACGTACACATATTGCTATGGTAGGAAAATCGAATATCATCAGATTTGATAGATAAATTCGTGTGTGCTGAGATTCCGAATCCAGTTATAGATCGATCTTCAAGCTTTTTTTCTGATATGTCAAACCAATGATTTTGCAAGAACATTGGTTTATCCATAAGTATTATGTGTGGATTAATAAGAAATTTGTTAGACGTAAATATGGCCAGAATGTCGTGGGTTGGTCAGGAGTTAAGAAAGACACAGCTTTGGTAAGAGTTTATACAATCCACCCAAAGAATGTTGAATGTTAGCGTCTTCGTCTTCTTCATCATCACGTAAAAGGCTCAACATCGTGTTCATTTTTGAAAACTGTGAACAACACCGAATATCCGACATTACAAGCAATATGTAGAGCCCTTGGATTATTAGGAAATGACAATCAGTGGAATTTAGCTTTAGAATAAGCAACAGTTTGTCGTTCACCTAATAAAATGAGAGAACTGTTCGGCGTAATATTAATATTTTGCAATCCGTCAGACGTTTCAAGGCTTTGAAATAAGTATAAAAACGATTTTTCGGACGATATCCGGTGACAATACCATAGACAACACATGGAAAATAATATAACAGACGATGAACTTTATAATAAATGTTTGGTATTAATTGAAGATTTTTTTTTTTTTGAATCTTGGGATGATTATAATATTGACCAAATTATCCAAATTATAGTTCTTATATTACATACGTTGTACGTACGTTCTTTTTTTTTAATATTGCTGTTGAAACAAATATGTTAAGACTTTTTATAGCAACGAGGTTGAACTCTTATGCACATAAAAGGACTCAATAGTTTGTGACAACTTATACGATCTTATCAACCACTGATTTGCATTTAAAAATTCTTATTTTCATAATAATAACATGTAAGTATATTATAAATAAATGATCAAAGATGATTTTTCAATGTTTTTTCTAAAATCATTACCTTTTCCAGTTATCCTATATTCTTAACGTCATAATTCATTCGAATATATATGTCATATGATACGTTAAAATTCAAATTAGGTATTAATATTAACCTGGTCTTCATAACACTAATTTCAATGCTATATTATATTCAAGTATTCAATACGTCATCTTTATATTCAAATATTATAATAATTACCTAACATAAATTGTTGTTATTATTTATTTATACGGTATGTGAAAAATTAACTATACCAATAAATTATTCTTTCATAGATAACTGCAAAAGTGTACATTTTTAAAAAAACATTAAAACTGTAATGTTCATTTTTTAATGTTTATCGAACGTATTTCAAACATATTCTCGCTTTGTATAATACCTTTGTTTTGGTTAGTTGTATACGATGTATAGTAATCAAGTTTGAAGCCACTAGATAGCGGTAAATCAGTGCTTATAAATTTTAATATTTTAATAAAATATGATTAATATGCCATAAAACCAACGAAAACCTTAACGTCATGATGCTTAAATGAAATAACTAATATATAATAAATGCTTAAATTGAAAGATTCGTGAAAGAAACGGAGTCCCACTTCTTTTTTTGAAATAGTTTAGCGAGCCGTTTCTAATGATATCCTAATCAATAAGACATTAAAACTCCAGGTATACGTAGACTTTTTTTACACTTTTCAACCCCTCCTAGTTTTTTTTACAGTTCATACATGAAAGTAAAAATCATACTTTATATGGAGTTTGTCTATAATATTTTACTAATTATATTTAAATTTACGAAAAAAATTATTATGAATTTGCTTAGCTCTACCTAAGTAGGTACTTACTATATTGTCTATATTTATTTACCTCTCGTCTTTGATAATTTTAATTGATAAAATAGTGAAATGATAGCAATAGTAATGCTAATTAATAATAATAATACTTCAAAAGAAAGCACACAAATAAAAGAAAATACGTATATTACTTTAATGTGAAATTATTCGAGTTGAGTTGAATTTGATATACATAAATAATATTATATATTTACTACTAAACCTTATTAAATTTCAGTTTAATAAATAATACATAACTTCAATATTATGAACTAATGGTATTTTGTTAATTTAAATTTCTACACTTAAGTGCCTCCAATGAGCTGCTTCTTTTCTCCTGACACTCAAGCCATATATCACCTCCATCACATACGCTTATTGTAAAATAATATTTACAGATTGTGTATTTAATAATATATGATAAAAAAAAAATTTCTACTAACTAGTGATATTTTACTATTTTAGTCGCCTTCACTAACATGTTTACACTTGAACAAAGTAACTTATTTTCATTTTGTTTATCATATTTCGATATTATCGTTTAATTTTTAAAGAACCTATATTAATATTCATAAAGTAATACCTAAGGGCTAAGATATTGTATTTATTCGATACAGAGAATATAAAACACATTTTTTTACATAAACTGTATAATACATTAATTTCAATATTCTTGATTATTGCCCGTACTCAAGAAACACCTCTTTCGTATAATACGAGTAAATACTTATTCTTCAACAATAAAAAACCAATGTCAAAAATTAAGCTCGTAATAATTATTATGCAGCAATTATAATCTATTATATTTGAAAATAAACGTTATTGTACACCACGAGGACTGAAGCATTTCATCAAACATGCTTACGTTAACTTAATATATGTTTCATTGAAATAGACTACCTTCTTTTATGTATTATGCTTGTCTATAATATAAAACTTTGATAGAATCATACTTAAATTTAAAAAATCTGAATTCCTCCACATCATATAATTTTATATACTATGATTAACAACGATAATATTTATCATTATCAGTTAAATTATACATTGAAATAGCGTTACTACTGTTACTAGTCCAAAACTTTGGAAAAAATTCAAATATCACTACTATTATAACACATAATAACATTTTTTTTTTTTCAAAGTAAAATTGAGAGCATAATATTAATATATTATATACTTATCTATTTGAACACAATATCCATCAAATAATTTTATATTAATATATGTAATTAATACATGATTGTATGCGCAAGTAAAACTACTTTAATTTTTAATCATCATTATTATTATCTTGCATGATCATAACACAAAAATAATACGTTTGGTAATGAAAACATTATACATTGTAAGTTTCATTAATCTAATAATAATAGAAATGACGTCGATGTGTTATAGTTGGGTAAAATGCGTCAGATAATGTATTTCAAAAATTAATGATTGTAATCACATTTTGATTAATGTTTGATTTTAAATTTAACTTTACATTATGTTTGTAAACAAAAATTTTATTTGTACTTTTATAATTTCGCGATGGACGTATTAATAATTAGGATTAAGTTTTTGTTGGCCATTAATTTCTGCAGTGGCGGCGCTAGGCGTGGGCGGTGTGGGCCATTGCCCACGGCCTCACACCTCAAAGGGCCTCGCGTTCCATAGGGCTTTATAATTAACCATAGAGAAATATGACAGAAGTTAAAAAATTTTTTAAAAGGGCCTCTTTAAGTCTACTTCGCCCACATGTAACTTTTACCTCGCCACGCCACTGAATTTCTGCCTACTACAAGTAATATCATGTACAGAATGATGTGATTCACCAAGCTTGCTTACGTTCGTCTTATGTTTTTATTTTTAAAAGTAACAAAATTTAATTTCTTAAATATCTATCAATTTATAATACATAATAATAAATAATAATATACTTCTCAATTCTCATATCAATATCACAAATATTATTTCACTCATAAGTCATAAAAAATTATATTTAGATATTCGATTAATATTAATATTAATATTCGTTTATTTTTTACCTTACGGGATGAAACATGATGAACTAGTTTGAATGTCAATGTTAAAGCGATAAATGGTTCGTATATAATAATCTTGAAGGTTTTTTGTAAAGCAAAAGGAATCTGTTTGTTTTTTGTACTCTGTAAACTATTTTTTGCGTTCTCTTAAAGCGATCCTTTTATGTACCTAGTGCCTATCCACTATCTAAAAGTACGGAATTTTCTTTAGCTCATACTTTTAAGTTTAGATATGTCAACACGACAGTTTTCAAAAGTATTTTTACATAAAAAAAAAGTTGATAAAAACATGGTAATGGAAGTTACTTGGTAATAATTTTTATTTTTAGTAATATAAAAATAGAGTTTAACGTCAAGTATAAAGTATACACGGTATCTGGCATGGTGCAACATCGAGTTTAAGGTTTATAATTATTAGGTATGATGACTTAACATTTCAAAAATAATAATTTATAACTAATAAATAAAAATGTTATATTTTCAACTATTTATATGAAAATCAATCTCGAATGTAGTTATACGTGTTTCGTTGGTATATTATAATATCTTAAATAAGACAACAAAACATTTCGTGAATACTTAGAATGTATAGAGGTATAATAATTTTTAAAACAACATAGCGCCTTACTATTGATCACGGTATGCTTCTTTTTATACACCCCGTCATATTACATTATTTATATAAATATAATAGTTAACTATTGTACAAAATGTACAATACTTCGTGAAATTACTTCCCACACTCCGACTTTCTTTAAAAAGTTCTATAAGTAGGTATACGCAAACAAAAATAATCATAATCGGTAATTTTAATACCGTCTATATCATGTTCAATGTGAAAATCACGTTACATACAGCTTTGAATAAAGTAAAGTAAGTTGTAAAAAGTAGAGTATTATTTTCAATGTGCGAGTTAAACTTTACTAATCTAAACACTCTGCTAAGGTATAATAACTAATAAGACTTAAAAACTGTTTATAATTATTTTTTGAGTTATTCACTTTACTCACCGTGCAGTGACCGTTTAATTCGCTTACGTGGTAGTTGCATTTTATATTTATATATTACTTATTATACAGGGTAATTCATTCAACGGTAAACGCTTATTATCTCGAACAGTAAATGTGAACGTTTTTCAAAATATTTTTACAAAAAACAACATTTAAAATTGTACTAACCTTTTAACTGTTAGAACTCGGGAAATTATCCCGAATTCTTGTATTTTAGATTTTTACAATGACAACATACATTTTTAGTTCAATAATCAGAGGCAGATTAAATAATTGTGATATGTTTAATTGGATATATAAAAATCTAATTTCGAATGAATATAGTTAGTTGAATCTTTTGTCAAAATATTGGTTCACTCAATATTTTATTTTTACTCATCGTAATTCTAAGAAAAATATTCTAATTTAGAATATGAAATTAAAAATATATATATTTTATCATTCAAAAAAGTAAAAGAATGATAGAGAAAGGAAGAAAAAATACTTTTTTTCCAAATGTTGTTTTGTAATCAATTCAAACTATGTAAAAAATAAATATTCGTAAACATTTTAATAGTCTTCGAGATAATTCGGATAACTTAAAATATTATAGACGAATATTTTAAAACGGGTAATAATAATAATACGGTCTAACGTAGGTAAATACAGCTACTTACAAACATTTATTTGGAATTTCTTATGCGAGTTAGTGGTATATTTATGTGTTATATGAACGTGTTTCGAACATAAACAGTAAACACGTCGGTACTTACACCTTTTTTTCTTGTAATTGTACGAGAAAAAATGCTGTCCAAAACATAATCGGATCATGCATTACTGTAATGCAAAATGCGAATGTGCGATACTGTTTTTTAGCAAACGAAAAAACTTCGAACATGTTGAAGGTCGAAACGATTTAGACCGTTAACAAAAACATTCAATTACATATTATTTATTATAGAAAAAAATTATTGTTTTTTAGTTGTTTGTATAACCACTATATAGTATATAATATTGCTATGTATATTGTATAATATGGTCTTAATTATTATTACTATTACTTGTACGTGGCGGTTGAAAGTGACTTGAAATACAACTCGTGCTCTAAACTTGCCGTGTACCTAAGAATTATGCAAACAATATTCCGTTTAGTGCAATTCGGTGCCGACTTCAGTCTGCAGTCAATTATAATTAGAAATATATTTACAATGCAGAGGTGAAAGATATTCGAATGAGAATGTCGAACAATTTTAAATAATGATCATTGTGATGGTTAACGTATTTAAAGCACTGGTATAACGCAGTAGTCACAATATTTAAAACGGAAAGTAAAAAAAAGAATAATAATAGTAAAGGTGGACATTAACTAGTTAAAAAGTTATTTTTTTTAACTATTTAGTTTATTTTCTAATCAACTTGTGAACTTAGCTAGTTTAATTGACAGTTGAAATTACTTATCTTTTCTCAGTAGATTTATAAATAATCCATCAAGTTAAAAACATTTAGAAAACGTTCGTTTATACCTACATAAATATTAATATAAAATAAAAATAAACCAATACCTTAACAAAACAAACATTTCTGTTATTTTGTATAGTGATATGTTTTATTAGATTAGATAGATACAGTGACACTTTATGTGATTCACATGCTATACCTATATCATTTTTTTAAATAGATGACTTTTTTTAAGTTAATATTTTTTCCATATCGACTTTTAACTTATCCGAGTTAAATTTATTATTTGTGAACTATTAACTTTTAACTTAACGACCATGTATTATATTAGAATTTATTATAATATGCATAATAACAATGTATGATATTGAATAACAGCACTAACTGAACATAGGAGTTCTGGAATTTAAAAACTTGTTTTATTCCAAGACAAAGCCGAAACTATAGTTTTATTTTGTATATTATTGTCAAAGTAATGTTTGTTTTTTTTTTTTGGAGATATATTTACTATTTAGATTTATTGATGTTTTTTAAGGAATATTTAATTTAATTTGTTAAGGATATTTTTCACATTAAAAAAAAAAAAAACAAATACCTATATTGGTTATCAAAAAGACAATCGGCAGTTGTTTGAAAGCTCCCAAGCATTGCTGCAATGGTTGTGTACCTGATTGAGTATTTGACTATTTGAGTAACGATTATTTTTATTTTTATTTTAAATTCTATTTTGATTTATTTTTACGCATAAAACAAGCCGCTGGAAAACATTTTAGCGCTGCTTATTTTAGGTTTTTAAAGTGGTTTCATATTATGTGCTTTTTTCTGGGCCATATTTCTTCTACCCTATTATAGTCATAACATAATTTTATCATATCGTTATTATTGCAGCGCGCTAAGGCCGTAATAGCGATTATTAAAACGCCTGTGCAGATTCCGATTAATTCAAAACAATGTAATAACTACAATACTACTGCATGTGCGTCTATCACACGACAATCAACGTGTGAAACGTAATCAATGTGTTATCTACGCCAAATGGGATTTTTTTTTGTGCATATATATTATTTTTATTTTCAATGTTTTACGGATGATCCTAAAACGTTACAATAATATTATAATCCATTTCACGTCAATATAATATCTCATATTGACGAGGGGTCGTATATGGTATATATGCTGTGGCGTCTGTCATATGAGAATTAATTTTACTTGTTGTAGATAGGTAACATATTATGTATGCAGATCACTACAACACACACAAACACTTTCACTGCTGCGGGGACGTATTACTGTGATAAAAAAAAAAAAAGAAAAAACAATTTTTTTTCGAACCGAGTAATAACAATAATAATAAAAGCGCGATATGAAAACAAACAACGGTTCGGGAAATTCTTGAGTATTTTCGTTTTAATTAAAATTTTACCAGTGTCGGGTCGGCGGCTGTCGGTGACCGAATAATAATACTAAATACAATGCGCGAAAATCGGCCAGAACAAACAATACAAAACGTATTGATATTATTTACGTTGTTTAATATAACGACATAATTATTATAATAGGTAGGAGATAGTATAGTGATTATGGCCGAGCGTTCCGACCCAGGTGGAGATGACCACCGCCGCCGTTGAATCATAACACATAATACGAGTAATATTCTCCGTCCTTGAGCCGGATTGTTATTGATGGCATAAACACAGACGCACACGTTGGACGATAGTGTCTGGGACACGACGAAGTACTTAAGCCACGGCCGTCGTCGTATACATACCGTGTCTAGCACATTAGAGATTGATAATTTATTATTTGCGTATATATTATAATATATATATATATAGGTATCTGTGAGTGTATATTTAATATGTATATGTGCACATATTATATGATACGGACGCATATAGTTATCTAAAACGTGTGTACATTAATCGCGTGCGTCCGCGGTGTATACATATACATATATACATATTATAATATATTATGTACACGACGATTATACCTATAAACTATAAACGATATTAAACGTATAAATGTATAATATAATATTATATATATTATGTATATACGGAACACATATATATTATATATATTTTATTAATCGTCCGCCCTATAGAGTAATTATAATCGTTCATTCGTTCGATACGTCATTATATATAATATATATATAATATACATGCACGTGTAAATAATATACGATAGTATATACATAGTGTATACACTATACATATATATAGGCGCGAACCGGGTAGATATCATATTATTGTTTTATCGTCCTTCGGATGTACCTATTTGCGTATATAATAATAATAATATGATATATAGTGCTGAAGTGGTGTAGGGTGTACCATCAAGATCGAATGCCACCGCTGCCGTTGCCACACTCGGACAATAATATAATATAATAATGTGCATCGAGTCCATCGAGAGGTGGGTAATATTGTAATATTATGCACTCGGCGGTGGCGCGAGTCAATTTCTCATGTAGGTACATTATAGGTAAAATATATTATACGAGTATAATATATTAATTATTTAATATACAGTGTGATTATTAACAACGCAAAACAAAAATGTCAAAGTACCAACATCGAAAATAAGTAAAGTCATAACAATTATTTAAAATGATTAATGAGTGTTAATAACTGTTAAGTAAACAAAAAAATCATTAAATATTTCTGTTTTTTTTTTTTTTTTAATTATCCCGTTTACGGTGTTTTAATAGAACGCCGTTGTGCGATCGTAATAAAAACGAAGCTGAAAATATAATAACGTTTCGCAAATTATTGGACTTTTGGGGTTGGTTTAGACCGTTTAGGGTCAGCAATATCTCCTAAAATCGCATAATATAATATTGTTATATTTATATGAACATCGTTGTAGTTTTCAAAACAGTGTTTATATCATGATGTGTAATTTCCATATATTTACATTTGCAACAAATTAAATTACTTTGTTTGACTATCGTACGGAAGCAAAATGCAAAACTGCGATGTATTATTGAATCTCAATCAGCAAACCAATTGTATTGTATATTTTTTTTAGTCCTGAATAAAAACCAAATAGGTACCTGGTGGTTGTAAAATAAATACCTACGATAAACAAATAATAAATAAGCCAACAATTATGTCGACATGAAACATAATTCTATACATTATTATATTATTAATTTTTCACAAACATCAAACAAAAAATATTTTTTTCTCAACAGTTTCGCTGTAAAGCCAACTTTGTCTACTTGCATAGTATGAACATCAAAAGAATAATATTATTTAAATCGTAAAATGAATCAGGTTTTTGAATGAAATAAAATGAATAATATTCATTTCAGAAGACATAAAAAACAGTACATGTTTAGTGATTTACGTTAAAAACCGGATTAAAATGAATGCAGAGGAGCTTTTTACTGAAAATTCTGAAAATTCCGACTTTTTTCAAGATGTTATTTTACATTAATTGATATGTTTTCTATAGTGATGGTACAACCGACGTATAACAACGGTTTACTAGTTACGTTGTAAGGATTAAAAAATATATTGCCCCATTGGTGGCAATCGCCTTATATAAAATACAAGGCTCGGTCTTAATATTTTATGATAGAAGGCTTATAGCAAAATTAATGTTTGTGTTTCATATCATTACTTACGATTATTTTTCATGTTTTTGCAGTATTTAAATTTAACAGTTCTTATTCGTCTTTATTTATGTTCGAAAAGTATACAAACTACTTTCATACATACATTTTGTTTCAAATATTCTTCAAAAGTATAGCATTCCTTAAACTTGATTTTATAAATATATCTAGTATATATCTAATAATTGTGCATAATTAAATTAAACAAACAGTATGTCGTATACTCGTATCATTTCTATCGAGTGACAGACAACTATAGGCTTACCGTCATACGCTCTAAGCCATAATGCCTCTCTCAAAAATCATTTGGGTCAGCACTGTTAGCTTTAGTGAGTTAAAATAGAATACGTTTGTCCGTTATACGTTCATTTCTTCAAATACAGAATGACTCAAGGTTCTGTATCTGTATACCGCATCGCAATTCAGTTTAAGAAAAACTTCATCGACTCAAAGTATAGATATATAGTAAACACCTTAGCGCTTTTCAGTCTAAAAGATAAGAACGATTACAATAAAAATTTACACAGCTTTTGGTCAGGAACGACAGGAACACTTTTATAATCGATTTAAAAAACTTTAAAATCATTCACTTGCATGTGTTACAATCTCTATTTGTCCAGTTGTTCACATATGACCCTCACACATAACCCTGCAAGATCAGGACTCACAGTTATTCGTCCCGATGGTGGCGTTTAAATTTACAATGTACAGGGCGATTCCTAAGGCATGTCCACCCTCATTTTTTCCTTTAATAATGAATTTATTCAAACTCTGACTTTTGAATTTTTAAAATGTATTCTCGAAGACCATCATTTTAAATTTCTGAAAATTACTTTGTACTACTTATAAACTATACTGTGGTGATATAAACTCATGTTTTGCAATTAAAAACCCCCATTTTTACAATAAATTATTTAGTAGATCTTTTTTTTTTTTTTTTTGAAAATTTAGATGCATTTTATTTAAAATTCAAACTCTTAGTTATTAAAATGTTTGTTCTAATAGTCCTTAAAAATTTTTTAAAAAATATATAAAATAGACGTAATATTGGAACTAGTATTTATTACACTTGGGCCATTTTTATAAATTATTAATGTTGATAAATTAATATGAATGACTAAAATATTCAAATTATCATATCCCCCATATCTTATAAACCCATCAACATTAATCTTTTACCTTTGAATGAGTTAGAATCACCTTGCATATATTTTATTACCAATAATTTGATGTTGGTAAGTTTGGTGTCTGAGCCGTTTTCAATCCCTTGATAAATATTTAAAAAAACATACCTAAATAAATGTCATTATATTATTATGATAGTCTCGCGTATTATATGTAATGAAAGGCTTTTAATGTGCAAAACAAAGGCCAGAAACGTAAACATTATATTAAAATGGTATGTCAAAAATAACTAAAAAATATGATATTATTAAATCAGTGCAAATACAAAATTATAATCACATCCGACCGATGAAATTCAACGGCCAAGGTAAGGTAGCATTTCTATCTTCTTAAAAAAAAAATTATTTCACACCACTGCGTAGTCAACAGGTTAAATTCCATACTAAATTCCACCTTTAGATAATAGTTAATCGAAAGTTTGAGACATTTTCCAAAATAATTAAACTTTAGTATACTATTAAAAAAATTATTTTAACTAAACTAGGATACCTAGGTTAAAATTATTTCAGATAAACAGAAAATTCGTTTTATTATCGAGGTAAGTATTATAAATGAAGAAAGTCGTGTACATTATGCTGGCCATGTTGTAAATTTATCTCCAAACCTTCGCCAATATATTATTGCAAACGAGTTGTATAATTTGTAAATTCTTTTTTAAAAGATGAATTAAAAATAATAGGTAATCGATAAAATTAGTATCACTTTTTATGTCATATAGGTACCTATAGATAATTCGATGCCACTTTCTAATGATAGTTATTTAAAAATCTTTCATTGCAAGTCATGCAATTTAAAAATAGTTAGTAAAATATGAAAAAATTAACTGCTGTTACAACACTTCTATATAATTCATTTTTATTTTTGTTCATTCTTCAAGAAGATAATGATTCTTACTGAACATGTTTATGTGCGGGCCCATTGGGTTCAAATAAGTTCACATAATATCTAATTATCAGTATTTATGTTAAGAAATCACGAGAAATCATACTGTTTAACATGATTGACATCCCAGGGTTATTGTCTAGGTATTCATAAAGTAGAATAAGTGGTCTCAATTGTAACGATAATAGAAATAATTACTTTTTCAATTCACAATTAAGTATTGACAGTATGTAGTTCTGTAATTCTGATGTTGAAATTTATATTGCGAATTATGATGGAGCCATATTCACATTTTACTAAAATAACAGCAACTATACAAAGACGACATTGATAAAAATTCCACGAGCTCGGGTTTAAGAATACTAAAAAAAGGAAACCAGAAAACCATTTTTAAGGGAGTGCTCAGTACAGCATTTTCAAATGTACCACAGCCGTCAAGTCCTAATCAAGCACCTTCACTTCAAGCATGACTTCTACAAATACATTTTAAACTTGTATAAAAATTAAATTCAGAAAAGAATGTGAAATACCAGACAATCTATACCAAGCTATATGACCCCATGCTGAGATACAACAAATTATCACATTTAAAAAAAAAAAATTGAAATGTACAACTTAATTTAACTTAATTTTTTTTTTTAAGCATTGTAAAAAACCCTTATGTACATAACTATATGGTCTAATTGTAAGCTAATAACCTTGATGTTGATGCTGTAACAACAAAAAAATTAAATTGTAAAAAAACATTTTACATTTACTGTTGGAAATTATCTTATTAGATTAATTACTAAATACTTCGCCGCCTAAATTGCTGGCAGAGTACAATTATAGTACACATTACAATTATATTTTATTTTATACCTATAGGTAAAGTATATTATATTGTATTACGCATTGACATAACATGTAATTACATATTTTATTATTATTATTTATAATATTATATTACACGCTCCTATAATATACACATCACGTTTATTACGCACCAATCATATTTCAAATCTAACCTATTTATTGAGATTTTTACATCCCTCGGGATATGCGCGTTTTTACGTATAGGCGAATACGCCAAAAAAAGCGAACGAGCCGTTATTTTTTTTCCGGAAAAATCATCGTAAACCATGACACGAGGAGTGTGCCGACTTCACACGGTGTGCAAACTATAAAATCTGACAATGTGCAAACCGTATACATGCACCTATGAGGGGAAAAAATACAGTAGGTATGACACAAGCCGGGAAAAACCTATAAACTTAAGACAGCTCTATCGGCTGTTTGTGAACAGCATTTACATAAATATTACTTTTCCTGATCGATTAATATACATGGATGATTGTTCGATATTGTTATTTTGATTCGCCTAAAACCATCATAAACACAAAAAATCGTAATTATTTTGAGACTATAATATGTACACATTTAATTATTCAATGAAATGCAAATCAATAAAAGTTAAATTGTTGTTTAAATGTAAGTTAATTTATATGTTTGATAAATTTTTTAACTAATAAATAAATAGACCACCTCAAACACGCCACTTTGAATAAAAATTTCAGTAATATAATAATTATTTTACAATATATAGGTACACCTACCTGCTAAAATAATCAAAGAAATATTTATTGGAACAGTCTTATTATCAAATATAAAATTGGATGAAATTTATAAAATGAAGGTATATAGCTATCAACAATAATATACTTTTATGTGATTTGTTTAAAAATTGTTTTATAAAATTCCTTATGAAAACATAATATCTGACCAAAACAAACAAATCTACAAATCAATTTTACTTCTTTGTAAGTAAATATGTACATTATTAACCTAGGAAAACTAATACTTCAAATAATAATATAAAAAAATTAATCAAAAAGTTTTTTTGCGAAGTACTGCACGAGCAATATCATTTCTGAGAAAATTAAAATATAAAACGGCTATTATATATTGTACCTAGTATATAATATAGCGGGTAACATACTTATGTGCTTTTAAAATCTATTAAACTAATATTTAAAACTGTAGAAAAAATGATATACTTGTTTGAAAAAATAAAAAATAAATTTTATAACATAAATATATTTTTTATTAGTATTTTATCAATAAGAAAAAGGCAGGTAAGTCGTGGATGTCGCTCTGCTATATACAGTAGGTTACAAGTGGGTTACTGTAATGGATGGAATTAAATTTGAATGCAATGATAATATATCATTGTATACGAAAAACGATTCTGATCGAAGACGGTTTATCTGTCTAGGATATATTATAGATTATTAAAAATTTTCAAATCTTAGATTTAAAAAGAAAATTTTTTATGAATTTCTAGTTTGAAATAATTTGCGAATTTTCGTGATTTTTACATAAGTTGTCAAAATTCAAACTTTGAATGCTTGTAAATAAAAATTGTGACTACGCATTTCTTTTATTTTTCAATTGCTATTATAAAAATATGATAGGAGCTATGTATTAAATTTTCAAATCTTAGATATAAAAGGAAAATTTTTTATGAATTTCTAGCATAAAATAATTTATGAATTTTCGTGATTTTTACGTATGTTGTCAAAATTCAAACTTTGAATCCTTGTAAAAAAAAATTGTGACCATGAATTTATTTTATTTTTCAACTGCTATTGTTAAAATGTGTTAGAAGCCTTGTACTAAATTTTCAAGCTTTTCTACCGAACAAATACATTTTTATCGATATTTATAGAAAAAAAAAAACAAAAAAAGTTGAAAAATTAAAATGTCAGTAAACAGCTCAAAACAAATTTAAATATTTCGAAAATGTTATCAAATATAGAAAATGTCTATATAAACATTCAGTGAAAATTTCAAGTATCTGCGGTCATTTGTTTTAGACTTTAAGAGTTACACCAAAATAAGAAAATCACTAAATGTGAAATCCAGTGGAAATCCAATATTGTAAAAATTTAAATTTCAAATGCTCATAAAAATTTAATTTGAATTTCCGGTGGACTTTTTATTTGTGATAAAGATTGAAAAACTTGTAAGGAATCTTGTATTAAATTTTCAAATCTTAGATATAAAAGGAAAATTTTTTATGAATTTCTATCTTAAAATAATTTGTGAATTTTCGTGATTTTTACGTATTTTGTCAAAATTCAATCTTTGAATGCTTATAAAAAATAATTGTGACTATGAATTTCTTTTATTTTTCAACTGCTATTGTATCAATATGTTAAGAGCCTTGTATTAAATTTTCAAACTTTTCTGGCTAACAAATAAATTTGTATCAATATAAATTTTAAAAAAACTAATAATGATCGAAAATTTCAAATGCCTATGAATAGTTCAACTTAAGTCGAAAATTTTTGAAAATTGCATGGTCGATAGAATATACTTATATAAAGATTCGGTGAAAATTTCATGTATCTATGGTGATTTGTTTTAAAATTACATCAAAAACCAAAATCGATTTTGTCGAAAAATGAGTGTGCGTAAAATTTCCCGTTTTTCCCTTAATTTTTAGTTTGTTTTTGTCGATTATTTAGAAAAGTATTAAGAATTTTTTACTTTTGACCCCCCAAAGTACCAACTAGATTCACTTTCTGATCGAACGAAGTACTGAAGTCAAAAATCGAAGCACTTTTACTGCCTCAAAACGTGATGACAGACACAAAAAAAAACACACACCCATCATGGTAAAATCAATACATTCATCGCTCCGCTCAGAATCTAAAATTCCAAGAAATATTAAATTCAACGACAAAATTTTCTTGAAATCTATACTATGATGAAAAAAAGTTTAAACTGTTTTCAAATGTATTTTATAAAATTATTGCATAATACAGTTGCGTTCCTACCAACTACACATAAAATAATCTCTGTACAATATAGTTTATAGTTTATAATTTTAATACATTCAATTAGTTAAGATCCATGTTAAAAATTTAATTTATTGCAACTTAACTGCTCATTGTGATCATTCAAGTGACGACTCCTAACTTCATTAAAATTAATTCTGGAAAAAACATTTCAACCAAATATGTTATCATTCTATCTATGTATTTAGAATCCATTTTGATATAAAACTCGTTTTGCAAATGAATCAAATAACATTTGTGTTATAATTCATTATTCACTGTACCTCTCTACTGCACACAAACGTTCGTTTAATTATCTATAAAACATTTGCATCATTTTTTATAATTTAATATATTTATTGTTTTATTGCCAGCCACTGCAGTAGCCTATATTTTCACATGGAAATTAAATTAGATAGTTTGGTTATTCAATAATTTGTTTTAAAAATCGACACCTCCATAGGCTTAAGCTTTTTTCTTATAAAACCACAATCAAACTGGTAAAAACTAAAATCACCTACCTCTTCTTCACTATATTATATAGGTAACACAAATATCATATATATTAATAATTACCACGTGGTATAAACACGACACGGTTGTCGATTACTTAGCAGTCGGGTTTGTCGTCACATATTTATGGCATACACAAACAATATAATACACCTGCAGTATACACACAAACTTCACACTTACAACTCACGCACACACAAACATATAAGGGTGTCGAACGCAACTCCACGGGACCGAGAAAAATATCTTCCACGTTTGTGGTTGATTTTAAGTTTTTCACAATTATATCCAATAAGCAGAAGATAGTAACCGCCGAACCCGGCCAAAGAGTTGTTCATTACTCGCCTATATTCGAACGATATTTGTGCATGGTGTATTGTATTAAACGTCTATATTATTAAGATCTTAAATATTGCTCAACGTGCATCATACACCAGTTGGTACAAACTTTAACGCAACAATAATACTAAATATTACATATTAATACATAATCCCACTTACAAACTTTTAGGAGTTAACCAAACGAATTGCGTTGTTCTCGCATTATATAGACATTGATATATACTATTATTATAATCTTCAAACAGCCTCACTCAATTGTTACGGAATTCATTGAAACAATACGTGTACATTGTATTCTGCAGTAGCGCATCTTAAATAGATACATTATATAAACATATGCGAACAACGACCAAAACTAGAAATGCGCGTCGATTTCTGTGGTGATACTTATAATGGCTACGTAAAAAACGGCGAAGAAGAAAAATCGCATAGCGAAAAAAATTGTGAAAGAAAAATAAGTCTGCAAAAAAAAAAAATTATCTGTTGTGATTTTCATAAAATATCATAAAAAATTATTGTTTATATTTATTTATTTATTACAATAATGCACAATGATAATGTAATAAAATATTAAAACAATTTGCCATACTTTGTATATTGTGTTGAATAATACGTTCATTTAATCTTAATATAATCAATATAGGAAAACCAATGTAGAATAATATGTTTTGATATCTACTACCTTAGTCGATGAAACTGTATGAATATAAAATATATATATGTATATATAATTATATTAAAGTCTATATTTAAATAAAATTTATAGTTATAAAATATAGTTATATAACTTATGTAACTTTTTTAAAGAACAATATCTTTTTATGCAATCGTATTTTGTAATTTCGTTACGTTATTGACATTCTAAACTTATGGAGAATCTAGCGCAGGGATTCATCTATATGTATTGAGTAGGTATCTTGCAGTTGGGCAGTTTTTCCAAATACACGTGTCGTATACTTAAAGTTATTTTAGATACTTAACGGAGGAAACTATTGATTTTACAATGAGGCGTTATTTTTGTGTCATTTGTATTATTTTTTTTAGTTTTGTACGTTATCTATATCATTTGGTAAAGAAAACATATACTACACTACACAAATTTAATTTGGATTTGGCTATATAATTATATTCTCAAACTCTAAAAATATAACACCAACTATACTACAATAGTACATATTTTTAAACAGACAGAATATTATAAAAAATTCCCCAGTAAATTAACATGAAAATTGCATAACAGAATTAGTACGTTTGATTTTAAACACCCATAGAAAATAAATATCCATGAACCTGGCACTTCGGTAAACAATTTCGACTCAAACTTTTTTAGAAAATTACTACTTAAATAAAAACAATTTATAATATAAGTATTTTCCCATATTATAAGAACATTAACTTCTGGATGAGACTTGATGGTTTACATATATAAAATTTAATATTAATTATTAATTGAGTAATTACCTAATATCTATAATGAAAGTAGGTACCTACCTCTAAAAAAGTGTTTGTTAAAAATAATAATTTCGAGGTGCTGACGTCCTCCGCAGAAGTGGTGTTGAACAATATAATATAAGGACAATTGAAATTGTATAAGTCATATTCCCCAACGTTCCTGAAGGCATTAAATGGAATCCACTTATACAACTAAAAGTGGTAAATAAAAACTTTTTCGAGACATTATTACGAATTAAACTGAAAGATTTAAGTCGAAGAATACAATGCTGACAATTCACAGTATTAATGTCTAACTGGTGACATTATCTTATGTTTTTTTGATATTAAAGTACTCTTCTAAACATCAATAACAAAATACGACCGACTATAAACTTATACAGCTGTCGTCTAGGAGCAAACAGGTAGGTATGATATAGGAGTGCGAGTTTAGAAGAAAAAGAAATATTTAATAATATAATTGTAATGGAGACGTTTCGACCCAGAAAAGGTAAATACTGCGTCGTAAAACCACCTAGTGGACTTACGTGGGTTAAAAAACACGTTTATGCACGTTTATCTGCTGAAAAGCTATATTGGATTACTGAAACTTCATATCCATCGTTGTGGTTATTATTTGACTTTTTAAATTGTAATCCCAAAAATACCTCATACAACGTGAAAAATCACATTATATTTAGTTTTCAGCACATCCATTTCTGTAATTTGTGGAATCAAAATTACCTACTGCTGTAATGCTGCATCAAAATCATGATCACCGTAATGAAATGTCATAAAAACACTATGCTTGTTTTAAAAAAAAATAATACTTTTTCCTTATACCTACCACCCACTGTTACTATTAGTATGAGTATACTAAAATTCAAAACAACGATATACGTATAATAATATAATATATTGTTTCTCAAAATCCTAACGTAATGCTGTGTTATCCACAATAATATGATAATATATGTAGGTAGGTACTTGTAAAATAATATTGTTGCCTATCTTTTCACTCTTAGTACCTAACAATAATATTATCAGCAAATTTCTTATTTCATTACTTATAATTTATAAATTAAAACGTCTCCCATATACCCTTAAGCATTTACAACAAACGTATTATTTACATTTACGTTTTTAAATCTTATATTTATCGTAACCGGTATAACATTGTGAGTGTAGTATAATTGTCATTACTAATTTATAACTAGGTACCAACAGATAATGTAAGTATATATGAAAATAAATAACTATATATAATATACATCTTGTTTAATACAGCAAAGAAAATATATTAAGTAATTAGCATTGAATACTTATAAAAAATAAGTTGGTAAGGTACTTATAATGCATAAAAATTAATTTTAATAATTTTAATTGTTATTAATATGATACAAGAATTTTTGATATTACTTTTTATACCAGTAACAATGTTTAAAATAATTAGATTAATTGGCTTAACAAATGTTGCTTATTAGTAATAATCGTATTCGTAGTCAAATCTTAAATAATATCTTCTTAATTTTAACTTTTCAAAACAATACATAAAAATGGATATTTATAAAAGTGTAAAAGTGTAACTTATAAAGAAATAAACTTAACTATGAATACAAAAATAAAGCTTAAATAAGCATAAAAAATTATTGCTTAATTATTTCTGATTGAATATAAGTTTAATAACTTAGTTCATTATCAATATAACACATTATATTTTGGTTATAAACTTATTTTTTACTAGTCAATCATGCTGACTACCAAAGTAACTAATTAACATTTTTACAAGGGTAGTAAAAATAAATATGAAGAAAACAATGTTTTATACTTATAAAGTTATAAACTTTATTAATTTAAAAAAAATAATTAATTGAAAATACGAAATATACATACGTAACTTCATACATAAATATAATATTAGTAATATTATATTAGCATATTAATTTACTGTAATGAATAAAATTAACTGTGAGGTAGGTATAGTAGTATAAACTTATAATTACTTATTAGGTATCTCTATTTTAATTAAAATCGATAACTGATAATTTCGTAATACAGAAAATTCAAAATCCTACTTTTACGAACATACTAGTATTACCAGTTAACAATTTAACATAACTAGAAATTTCACTAATGAAATAATAAAAATAAGGTTCTGTGTTACTGAATAGATTATGAGTGCCGAGTGGAGCGATGAATGTATAAATTTTACACTAAAGTGTGAGTGTGTTTTTGTGTGTGTCTGTCTAATTTACACGATAATCAGTTGAAAAAGTGATTTGATTTTCAATTTTGATATATTTTCAGATAAGAATGAGAATCTTGCAGGTGCATTCTGTACATCAAAACTTAAAATTCCCTGTAGTTTCAAAAATGTTGGGAAAAACAGTTTTTGACAAATTTAATCATGGTTTTTGGCGTAACTCTAAAATAAAATTAATATAGTTACATGACATTTTCACTGAGTATTTATATTTGCATTTTCTATAAACCATTAAATTTTCAAAATATTTTGTCTCATGTTGAACTATTTAAAGGCATATAGAATTTTCGATTGTAATTAGTTTTTTCTGATAAATGTCGATAAAACTATTTTTTCTCGATTAAAAAGCTTGAAAATATAATACAATAAAGTTCTTCAACAATCTTCGTTAGATTTTGTTACTTAATGAAATTTAAAAAAACATTGAGTCTAAGTACATAATATTTTTTTATGAACGTTTGAATCTAGGATTTTCACAAAATTTGTAAAAACCACAACATTTTTTGGCATTATTTTGAGTTAGAAATTCATTATGAATTTTATTTTTGTAGGTATCTAAAATTTGAAACTTTAATACAAGATTCCCCTTCAGTTTTTATACATTTAAAGATTAAAAAAGTTTACCGTGAAATCAGATTCATTTTTTTCAATTTCTTAAAGTTTAACACTGGTTATTCACACGAAAATTAATAACTCTCATGCAAGGTTTTTTCTTATTTTGTTGTTACTCAACAGATAATAACTATAGATAATTTAAATTTAAATTGAATGTTTACCTATACAGTACATATTTTGGTACCTATACGTTAACAACGTCTACATGCTTAGATAAATAATCTTTAATCAGTGCTCAAATTTTGAAAAATTTAGTAGGTAGAAGAACTTAATCCAATGATTTAAAAGAAAGCGTTTCAAATGCATAATTATTTAACATAGACCCTTGGGAGACTTTGCATCACTATTTTTTTGAATACTACATATAATTATCTACTTTATATTTATGAATTAAAAATAAAATTCATGTTTGTGAACATGGATATTTGATCATCTAAATATTCGTCTATTATACTAAGCTATCACTTTAAAAAAGCAATTTTATTATGAATGGAAGAAATAAAAAAATTAAAATAGCCTCCCTTTTGTTGAATATTATAATATTATGTAAACATAATAACGAGCTTTAAAAGAGAAACAAATGAAAATCAATTAGGTATAAAATCCTTAGTTTTTATTTTAGTGGTTGTATAATAATAGTAATAAAATTAAGCTAATAACTTTGCCAGTGAACCCACTATATTTTATAGTTTATTTTATATATTATTATTTTACAAGCTATGTCAAAACTCTAAAACGTAATTAAATAATACGACTTCTTTTTGAAAAGGTAAAAAGAAAAAGAAATGTAAAAAGTACCAACGTTTTACACAATATTATTTCGTACTGTGTGTTATAGTAAATTTTTCAAATCGTTGAATAATGAGAATTCACCAATTTCATTGACTTATAAGATGGTTTATAATAAACCTATTATCGCTTTTGGCGATGGCGCTCACCCACCCAAAATCCCAAACTGCTATTTTATGCTATTTCCGTGAAAAATATTTTAAGATTTAACAAGTGGCAACCAGCTCTCTCTCTCTTTCTCCGGTACAAAACAACTGTTTGTTTTTTACAAATTCGTTTATTCGAAATTTTGTCTCACACGTGCTCAATTGGCTTTAGAAATGATTTTTAGATACTAAAATAACTTCATTATTTTTCGATTATTTAGATACTTTTGGAGAAATGCTAGCTATTATACTGCTATTCCTATTTTCTATTATAATAGTCGTCTCCTCTTAAAGTTTACGGTTGATCAAATTAAATGTATTCGATTAGTATAGAATTATATAATTAATATAAATTTCATAAATTTCCTTATATTATTTATTTTTTTAAATACTTAAATTAATATAAATACATTAATTGTGAACTCGCGGGCCCCCCACATGAACTTTTAGTGTGGAGCCCATCATTTTTTTGAAAAATAAATAGTAATAATAATAATAGTATTATCGATATCAATGAAAAATGTTGATGCATTTATAATATTATGAATGTGCTGGTGTTATTGCATAGATAATTTAAGTATTTGTTTCTGTTTTCGTAAATCGTATTATAAGCATTTTAAAAAAAGGTCGAATTGGTAAACTTCATTAATGTAAATAATAAATGAACTAAATTTATATTTAAAATTATTTATTTAGTTTATTTTTTACATTGATTGATTACAATTTAAAATTTTTGAATCAAAAGTACACTTGATACACTCGTTAATATCACACTCCACATGCTTATACTTAATTAAGTTGATTGCACTACAATGAGCACAATTTATTCATATTATATCATACGACATTGATATCTCCGTCATATTAAATCAATCGGTAATTTGAGCTCTGTTCGATAGAGTTTAAATTTCATCAAATCATTTTATACATTTTTTTCAGATTGAGTCAGATAACATCAAACATGGTAGTATCGGATCAATAATACATATGCAATTTTATAGCAACTTTTCGTATATTCCCAAGAGTTTAAGATTTTAATTTTGACATAAATTATATCATGAAAAAATAACAACATAAAATAGCTCATCAATCAGTTAAAAGCCTATTGGTTATAAATTATAATATAATATTTAAGATTTTGTACAATATATTTAACAGTGTACTAAATTACTAAAATAATATTATTTAACATTGCATGGAACCGGTGATGACACACGCGTTAGGAATTAGCCATACGATCTTACGTCTACGGATTTCTTTTCAGCATAAGCTAAATAAATATTCACGTCTGAAATTTATGCTCAGTGATTTATCTCAATATAAATTATATATTTCTTTCTGCGATCTTTCCATTTCTATTATTATTATTGAAATAATTAAACTGATTACCCGATTAAAATAAAAACTAATAATTAAACCAGTTTAATAAAATAAATTTATACATATTTATTCAATACACTTACAAACAAGCAAAAGTTTCCTTCAGGAGACAGAACTGGACAAACTTATTTAACCATTTGAAAAAACAACCTCGTTATAATATTAAACTCATATAATTTAGACAATTATTGTTATTAAACCTTTTCTATTATTATTATGTAATACCTTTCAAAAAAAAAAAAAAATGTATCTTATCCAAATGGCCAAGTTGCCGAGGGTCATTTCTTTAATAAAAAAAAAAAGTAAAAGATTAAAACTATACAATTTCTAAATTGTATTATTGTATTATTATTTTTACAATTGAGTTAATTAAGTTCTATGCAGTTACCTCCCTATGAACATTAGTTAATGAGATTCAATGACGGTAAATAAAAAAATCTCCTTACACCTGTGTATTTAATTTCTGCAATATGCTACTTTTGTTTTTTAAACATGCAGATGCACAATAAAAATAAATCTTTGTTAGCCTTTACTGTATGTTTGTATTGTACACCTTAACATCAGGATTGTATTTTATAAAACACATTTGAACAACCACAGATTGTACTTCTATTGAGAAGTACAAAATCATAATTTATGAGAACTTTAATCAATTACTATTTTTATTGTCTTGATAACTATAGCACAATAAATAGGCAGGTATACGTTTTAAAATACTAAAAGCAATTTTTGGAACCACTAGTATTGTAGAATTATTCGTTAGCATTGCTATTAAAATTTATTACAATCAGTAGACTGTCCTCGAAGTTTTAATATTTATAATGTTTTTTTTTTTTTTTTACAAATGTACTATTCAACACAAAACTGTCACACATTTGAAGTTGTATAATTTTATTTTTTAAACTACTATTTTTAGTACATGGTGTCTTGGTATACAGTATTTAATATTTATACTTACTTCAAGGTATTACTGTATCTGGTTACGATTTAAAAAACCTTCTGAAGATATCTGTTAATAATTTTAAACTGAATAACGTTATATTGAGTACACAAATAAATTAATAATATTGATGATTATTACTTTATTAAAAAAATAAACTAAATTATACGAATTTTGATTTATTTATAAATATGAGATTATTTTCCTCAAATAAAAATCATATTATTAAAAGGGCATAGCCCATTCGGCTCCCGATTTTCCTAAACGGCTCCCGTTTTCAAAAAGGTCAATTCCCAAACGCTCCTGTCGAAAAAGGTTTTACGAACAGGTCAATACCCAAACGGCTCCCATCGGAAAAAGTTTTACTATCAGGTAAAATCCGGGTAGTAATCCTGTTTTTTACAACACAAATTCCTTTCCACTTCATACAGACTTAGGACTATCTCTAAAGAGAACATACACACAACGGCGGCGGATATCGTGAACAGACTGTAGTTCAAACAAACTGCACAAGCTGACACAATTGTGTGCCAAATCCATTATCCATTTAATGGATTCCATTATCGCATAATCGGTGGATATTTCCAATTAGTCATGAACACACAATATGCTATAGATTAGACATCGTTGATATACGAGTCATATGTACACGACGAAATAATACACACAAGCTTTGGCGATTATGATACTCGCAGAGTACGAGTACGTATAATATTATATATGTATATATATATAATTAATTTCGGTATACAAAAACTGTATACAGTTACAAAATCTAAAAAAAAAATATAAAAATATTGTAAAATCGTGTGTCTTAAACAGGGGCGTCCTCAAGAGGGGGCGAATGGGGCAGTCGCCCCCTCCATGACCTCTATTTTCTTTCTTAAAATTAATTAAAATGTAAAAAACCTAGTAATTGGTGTATTTTCATATAAATATATAGGTGATGTATGAAGTTCGCCCCCCCCCCCCTATGAAAGGGTCTAGGGACGCCACTGGTCTTAAAATGTGCGATTCCGTACGCTGACCAGGACCGTACGGAATCGTGTTCTACCCCTTTTTTCGACGGGAGCCGTTTGGGAATTTACCTGTTCGTAAAACCTTTTTCGACGGGAGCCGTTTGGGTATTGACCTGTTCGTAAAACCTTTTTTTATGGGAGCCGTTTGGGAAAAATTAACAATAGACGGGAGCCGTTTGGGTATTGACGTTTTAAAAGTATTAAAAAAATATTGGTTTGAATTTGAACTTCTCGTTTGATTACAACAATTTTTTTTTATATTTTTAATTTAATTATATGTATATCATATTATATAATTGTAGTTTCGTAGAAAACTATACTTTGTATATGCAGTTTCCTTTTATTTTTCCATGGAAAATCATCAAAGATAATTTTACAGAGTATTTCTTTGTAAAATGTTTAAAACAATTTAATGTGTACAAAATATATTTAATTTTTAAATTTTGATTTATGAATTTATAATTATTGGATTTCTCTTTGGAGTCATTTTGGCTGATTTGAAATTAAGGTATACTAACACTCGATTAATATTTAATATTAAAATAAAAATGTATTTACTATTTAGTACAATTCTGAACAGTAAAGTTTACCCATGCCCAGCAGTAGCCAGTGGCTGGTCGCGATTGGTTTTGCTCTCTTGCCTCTTGTCTGAATTAGTCTCGTGAGAATAAAATATACATGCGTAGTTCACTCGGACATTTGGAAGGGTTTGATAAATAGGGTCATGCTTTCTTATTGAATCTGAAAGCGATTAATCATCATTCAAAAAACGATTTTACGTGGACCCTGCATGTGTGTTATGCATGACCTTATGGGTATTGATATTAATATTGGATAGTTTATTTTATATTGTACATTTCACTGTTAATAATTTTCAGATTTTTTTTAATTGTCATATTACAGACGGGTAAATACAAATTATAATCAGTTTTAAATTCACTATCTATTTAAAGTTTAAGTACCTACAATAAATCCAAAATATGACTAAAATAATTAATGTGAAATATTGGTAGGTGCGTATAGCGTATGGATATATTGGACATATTGGTAATTTTATTTAGATTGAAAGTGTTAAAGAAACAAATTGTCACTCAAAAAATGATGTGACCTTACTGGTTTACTAACAGTGTCAAACCGTACCTATAATGAACAATTTCGAAAAGGTAGTTGTTTATATTATTAGAAAAATTAGGTTTTAGAGAATGTTTTATGTACTTATATGATGAGATAAGAATATATAACCAAGTTTATTTGTTGCATAAATATTTTTTGATAAAGTAAATAATAAATTCGAAGGATAGTTCATGGTTTTTGTAATCTTTATATAAATAACATTAACATAGGTGAAAAGTTATGTAAATATAATCATAAGAAAATGTACTAATTCAAAGTGGAAGGATTATGTAAATTCTATTATCCGGCCATTTTAAATTGTTAAATCTTCATGAAACACCCTATCTAAGTGTATATAGTTATACAGGGTGGTTCTTTAATCAAACAACACTTATATGGTGTTTGTATGTGTAAATACCACCTAATATACAACCTATAACACACAAACACCACACAAAACTACCCAACTTAGGGAGGCTATATTTTGTAAACGGATTAACGAAAAATTCATTGAAAAAATAAAGCCATTTTAGTTTATGAAATTTTTAGGGTGTCATTTGAAAATCAAAAGTTGAAAAAACTCAATAGTTTTTGAAATAATGAGTGTTGTTTGATAAAAGAATCACCCTGTGTACATTTTATTGAAGGGCCTAAGTTGGGAACAAGTTTATTTATATAGCATTTTTTTTTTTTTTTTAATAATAGCTGAAAAAAATTAAAACTATATATGTGGTACTATCATTATATATATAAATGTATTATCAAGACTTCAAATACATAGTCTATTAGCCTACAGTTGGTACATACATTCTTTTTTTTTAATTATAACTTTGTTGTAGTCGCGGGGAGTTATCGTTTATCCGTGGTCTATATTTGATGAGAGCTCAGCAGATACGTATGTAACAATTGTAGGTGTGTTTGTTGCAAGTGTTTAAATAATTCCCTGCCAAAAATCCACAAATCTTTGGCTAAAGCCACAGCTACCACGAGACATTTTACTTGGAACAGTTGAAGCTCAAGAGGAAGACTATCCAGACTCATAATCAAGCTAAAATGTATCAGTAAACTTATTTGTAAACCTTAATTAATTAATTTTATAATATTGTAAAAATTGTAAAACCGTTGTAAAAATGCTTGGTGTATTGAAACAAATATATTAATAAATAAAATAATCACCATTTTATCAAAATTATAGTATAATACTTATGCAGAGATTTTTCTAACTTGTGATCCGCGTTTAAATTTTAGAAGTACGATTTTTAAGCTATATATTTTATCACGATGTATATTGTATATATGTAGTCTAACGAGTAATGCGACTGTGATAATATGTTGCTGATTCCTATTTGTAAACGAACGTATATTGAATGAAATAATAATACATCGTGGTCCACGTCCACCTGAAACGAAATAAATATGTTTTGTATAGTGTCGAGCAGCGAGCGAAAAAAAAACGTGTACCTACCTTAACGCATTTTATTGTCATTTTCATTTCGTGGAAAAGAAACGCGACCGAAACGACGGGGATAATATTATGTATATGTAATATATTATGTACATACAATATTTCTACCCCCTGGTTGAAATCTCAAGGGCGACTAGAGAAAAAGTAGTGGAGCGCCGCATACCGCCAACACGCACGCACACACACACACATACCCATACACGCGTTGTAACGTTTTAAAACCAAGAATTTTTTTTTAAAAAGGATAAATATCATAAAAACAATGGTAACAGTTCATTATTTGTATATATATATATAGAAATTAATTTTATCCCAATAATTTTTAAAAATAAGAAATTATAACATACAATGAATGCAAGAGTTTCCTTATTTTTATTTTGTTGAGAAATCAATTTAAAGAAATTTTTCTTTGAACTTAATACCGTATGACTTTTTATCTTTGAATTAATACACATAATTTTCCATTAAGTCAATCCAAGAGTAATTAAATATAGGTACGGATTATTGAATTATAATCAACGAAATAAGACATTGGTACAACGAAATTTATTTAGCTTTAATATAATATACATAATATATAATGATATATTTCTTTGATTCGATATCATGGGCTGCAAATCATACCCGTTTTTCCTTAGTTTTATATACTTTTTTCATTGATATTGGTAAGTACTTTTCTGGTACTGATATATGTACGCGTATCGCCCATATATATGTATATTAATTATAATATGTATGTACAGGATATAATAAGTGTGTACAATAATATTATAGACATACACCTATGCCGGGCTATGCGAGCATAATATTATGTATGCGCATATTGTGCACGAAATCAACCCCACTGAGATGAAACATACCTGAAACACGTATATAGGTAAACCTTGTGTTGGTACTGCGGCCGAACTCTGCGGCATCGGCTATATATATATATACGCGACGGCGTCTGCTGGTTGTTTCCCAACAAAAACCACCGGCGTCATATATACAATATATTATACATATTATTATTATATAGTAGCCGTAGTGCAACCAACGGCAGCAACACAAATGATAATGCTGTCCGGTCCCTTATAATAGTGCGCTTGTGTGTGTGTGTGTGTGTGTGTGTGTTATATGAATGTATTAGGTATATTATATTATAATATTATATATATATATTTATTTAGACGACGGACGAGACGAGACTTGTAGTATTGTACGAAGACGACTACCCGAGTAGTGTTATATATTATTATTTCCCTTTTACAAAAACTAGTTATTCGTTTCCACCCCGTGAGGAGCGCGCGCTCGTTTATCGTATATATAGCCGTCAACTATTTTACGTCTAGCCCGCCGCGGCCGACCTCACCCGGAATTCCATCGACCGATTTGCAGCTGCCCCTTCGCCGCGGCGCACCACAACAAGAGATTTTTATTTTTCGTCCCATTGTATTGCACTATGCACCACCACCACCACCACCACCACCAACACTGCCTCCACCACCACAGTCACTATATATACTACCACCTCGATTTCCACCACCACGGCCGACATCATCACCACCACCACCACCACCACCACCGGGGCACTATAGGTATGCGACAACCACCGTATAGCCATCTCGGATGATCTCAGCCCGACACTGTGTACAAGAACAGCGTGCTAGTGAGTAGTCATAGTTGTGCAGATAAAGTGGTAGTGACCGTTTTCATTGTGGTGTGTAAATCGCGAACGCCGTTCACTTGCTGACCCTTCCCACGCAACGCTCACGGATATTTGATTCGCCATATTCTGCGTGTATACCAGGTAATGATAACTTACGAGTTACAGATGTACTTAAATTTTACATTATTACATGATATAGAAGTAGTTTATGAGATATCGTCGTAAGTCAGTCGATATCAGCCACCATCAGGTATCGTCCCCCAATTTTTGCTTTTTCGTCATTATTACCAAATAATATACGTTAGCAATAAGACGGACATTTTTCGTATTATAATACAATATTATTGTCTTCGACTCGTTTCGCGGTAGATTGTTCGAATACCGATGATAATATTATTATAATACTCGTTTTTATCATCATACGCACACTATGATGATTATGCAGTGCCCACTCTAATGTTCATCCGTTATCGTCGTGATAAAAAAAATCCCTTAGACCAGCGCTGAAATACTTATTTCTCCTCCAATCATTCATAACCCTATTCCATCCGGATATTCAAATCTGATACTTTAACCTGTATTAATTATATGACTGTATAATTTTGTTTAGAATAAACGTGGTCATCAAATATCCACTTTTTCAGCTTCTCTATATACGTGAAAGTTTAATTCGCATTTTATTGTAATTGATTCATACAGTCGTACGGGGTATATGATGTATTACTATAGTTACTACACTATATGTAGTTATTGCCATGGTCGACTATCGAAGTCTTTGAAAAACCGCGTAGTTCTGATAAATGTTGTTATATTTTAAGAAACAAATGATATAAGCTTTTAAATTAATTTTTTTTTCAAGTGAATATTATGTTGATATTTTTCACTTTTATTTTCAACTTGGATCCCTGCTTGTGGCATTAAAACACGTTAAGTCTATATAATTGCAAAACACCTACATGTTATCGAAGCGAATATAAATTAGTTTCAATCATTAATACGTCATATAAACATCAAACCCCATGCCAATTTTTCGCAATATAAAATAGGAGTGGTCTGCAGAAGAAAAAAAAAACAGTTTTCTCGTGAATATTTTACGATTTTTTTCAACCACTAATTTATTAATGTATTATTAATTTATAATCTTGTTTAAAATACTTTTAATATATTATAGAACATGAAAAAACTTAATATTACACTGATATCAGCTATATCAAATATGTATATATATTTACACCTGTCTATCTTTCTGTCTCCTCGGTTGTAATCCCCAATCGTATAAACTATTCGCCATAGTAAAATAAGTCTGGCTTTATATCAATACTTATAATTTAATCCGAGCAAAGATTTTTAATATAAAAACATTGATTCAAAACATAATACAAAGTGACTAATTATAAAGGTATCGTATATGGATTATAAACGAAAATAATATGTTTGTTAAACTTTTCATTTAAACTTATTACACAAATGAACCTAATAAACGTGAATAAAAGTTGGTGTTATAGTGAATTGAGAATTTATACTTTACTTAAAGATAGTTTTGATTTAAACCCATTGGGTTTGCTAACCAAGACTTAAGGTTTTGAATTGTCATCGCATTATTTTTCGTCTGTCGGATTATATATCGTTCAACTGCGCATTTCTCGTATAATCATGAGATACATTCGAATTTTCAGACATTTGAAACTCATCATATTAATGTAAACATTAATTTTGTATAATAAAATATATTATATACAATAAATGGAAGAAATCTAAAATAAATTATTTCGTCACATTCATTAGGTATAATAATTGTATTTTGTTTGATTTAGATAATTGTTATATTATTAATTTGGGATAAGTATTTTATTATGATGATGACTGTAAATATTAGTTGATAGTATAATTGTGTGTGTTATCTTATTGTATTTGAGACCATAACCCGTTTTTTTTTTACATTACAACTTGTTTGGTAATGCAGACAAGAATGTGCCGTAAAACCTATCGACTACATTAATGTAGTCTGTGACTTATACCAAGCAGTCGTCTACATTGCTATCTTAAGTCTGTGATTTAACGGTTTTTCATAATGATATATAGGTACGTTCATTATATACATTTGTGTTCCTTGGATGAATCATATTATATGTATTAATTAAAATTTAGAGTTATACAGGATAAACGATTATCAGTGAACAGCATAAATTTCGCTTATAAATTTTCATTATTATTCAAATTTAAATTTGCAAATAATAGAACACTGTGGAGACTCAATTCAAAGTCCAAACATTGTTCATTTAAAAATATATGTTATATAATATATATATATATAGCCATATAAGTAATGCTTACAAAAAATACTCTCTGTATTTTTAAATAATCGAATCGTATAGGCTACAAAGAACCTACCAAATGCATTTATTGACGATTTATTTATTTAACCCCGTGTATGGCTACATAAAAAAGGTAAAATCTAATTATTATGTATATAAACGGTACAGGATGATTATATTATAGGTTTATAATAATAATGTTACTACCATTATTAAAGAAAATTATAATAATTTTCAATTCGCTCGATGAAAAATAAATATTATAAACTAACAAACAGTTTATGGCTCGTAATAATTGTATTCATATCGTGAAATGCTGAAATAAATTCCAAATCAAATTATATCGTATATATACTGTTTTACATAACAATTAGTATGCATCGTATTTTTTTATCAATAAAAATGGAACACTTATGCGCATTTATTAAAAATATGTACACGCACGTATATTATGTGCACACGTCTGCGGGGTGATCCTCGTAATGAACAAAATTAATTATAATATAATATACACTCTGTTGCGTGCCGAAACGGCGAATTAGCGCCTTCGGGCGACCTTGAGATGCTATATAATATGCGAGCACACACCAACAGGTGCACGAAGTCGGATGATTGTGACCGACACTGCACTGGGGGGAGGGCACACGTAAGGTATGTACCTGCAGTGCATAATTAGTGCAACAGCGGATTATTGCATCGTGGAATTTGTTCACGAGTCGTGATGCAGGCGCACGTGTGTGTGTGTGTGATGCGATGCGATGTAATATAATTATTATCGGACGTCTCGTGATCATAACGAAAGATTACACACCGTGAACGATCGGTTGGATACGGTAGGGGGGGGGGCACAAATTCATGTGCTCGGACGAAATATTCACCGGAAAAACGTACCTATATTATAGTAACGCGCGGTGTTTAGTCTCGGGATAATTGAGTTATGGCGCGTAGTCGTCGTCGGCAGCCGTTTCGGATGGGTGACCGCCTCGCCGGACGGTGAATCACCGTCGTCGGACAAATACACGTCGCGATGGGGTAAAAAACTGCGTTGCGACCATCATCATTACCATAACATAAATATAATTTGCGTCAAAACATGTTTTAGATTATGCATAATATTATGGAAACAAAATTATTATTAGGTTTAACGAAAACGCTTGACTATAATAATATATACACTGTCCGTCTGCAGCCTGCGTAGTGTGGCGGCGCGAAGGCGAACGGACCGACTCGGTTGTTTACAATACGTACAAATGGTGTATATTATAACACGTATTTATATATACGTATATGACGACGGTTTTGGTGTATCGTATGTACCAGACACAGCCGCCGGCCGTTTCAGAGATCCCTAGACTAGTGTAATATTTACGCGCGCGCGTCGTCGATGTCGGGCACGGTCTCCTCCTCGCCGCTTCCGACCTCCATAGCCGCCGGTCCGGCCGGCAGTCGTATAAATTACCGCTAAAACGGGGAGCGAGCGCTTGCCCGGACTAGTGTGGCTCGTGAACCACGCACACGCATTAAAAACAATGAATGCGCGAGTGTGTGTGTGTGTGTGTGTACGCACGCCGCCGACACCCGCGCCTATAATGATGATAATAATAATAATACTATTACAATAGCTTGTGTAGAACGGATTGTACACGCGTCCGTCCGAAGAGTCTCCGTTTTTACCATAATGCACCAATATCTAATAGGTTTTATGTTATTGTTTTTTTTTTCCGATCTCGCTGTTAGTTCGATGTAGTATATCCAATTATAATGGGTTTCGGTGAAAAAATTCCTCCACACACAATATACGAGTTACACTCCGGTGGATATTATCATTGAATTTTGTACATCATGCAGTAGTCGCGTTTTAGGTACCACTAACTTGACTTATGCACATATTATTATGATTATTAGTGTTATTATTATTATTACTATTATAGTTGTACGTCTGGCGACGACCGAGACGACTGCGTTGCGACTATGACGGCTTCGGCGTGGGGGAAACCAGTCCCGATAAGCCGTAGTTCCTAATGCCGCGTGTTCTCCTATATGCATATAATATAATACATATATATGTGTGCGCGCGCGTGTGTGTGTTATATATTTGGCCGTCGACCAATTTTCGATGTCTGGCCCCCTCTAATTCCCCGTCTATCGTTCTCGCTCAACCCTTTTCCCCCCATCGCACCGGGTCAAGTCTGTGACCGACCGCCTCACACAGACACACATGCAACACGCTGCACCGATTGTCTGTGTCCGTGTGTGTACCGAGAGACGAGAGCGATCTACGACACAGAATGTATAATAGCACGTTTTCTAAGGCCGCCGCCGCCGTTTGTGCATAATAATAATAGTAATAGTAATAATAACAACACAGTCAAAGTGTGCAAGTCCCACGCGATCGTTCGCGAAATGTACGTAAATAGACATATGGAAATGAACGAGACTGCAGCACAGGAACGGTGGAGGGGAAAATTATAATAATATTATACGCGATTTACCCTAGGTCGTCGCCGCCGTCGTTGTGCAGCATATCAGATAAGACATCCGCCGAAAATTCGACAACGGTCGTTCAAATCGAATCGCTCACGCCGATCACAAAACGCGGTGCATTGTGCAAAATGTGTATGCATATTTTATTGGAATTATTATAATGGCTGGCGTACGTTATAATACACGCGTCAATGCTGCACATCGACTTTCTCGGCGACATGCGACGGAAACGTTCACAACTCGACCGCCGTGATGCTGAATTATACGTATCTAGAAATATAATCCGTGCACTATACAATATTATTGTGAACTTTATTTCAAACAATCCGAACACCGTCGTTGAACTCGACCTCCGGTGCGAAAATTCCTAAAATAAAAGTAACGGATGATCGAATTTGTATACTAAAAGTGTCAATGACAGTACACATCGTCACACGGCCCACAGTCGATATTCGCATTTAATGTATACCTACGACATGAGTATATTATATTATTTATACTTATTATTATAATAATATATCCGTTCCATTAAATGTACTTGGAAAAATGATTTTTTTTTGTTTTTAAACGCTTTCATATAAAATCGTAAAATCTTTATTGCATCACGGATTGTACCACGAGTTGTAAAACGTATACCGTTATGTGTTAAGGCCTTAAGGGGATGTCTGCCTTACGACAACCCTCTCGATGAATTTAATTTAAGTCGGCTACTACGCATGTATATTGCATGTGCGCGTATAAAATATTGTGTCTGTACATAGTTTTACTACCGTTTTTATGCCCAAAGACAACGGAATTCGCATACGGCTAAATGGGTATTACTTTGAAATTAATTTCTGTCGTTTTAAATAATATACAACTATAGACTATATTTTCTCATCGTCGTGCTTACAACGCTTTCAAACAAATCAGAATTAATATGACGAAAATAATTTGTAAACCCTGAACACTTTAGTTCCGAGTAAACACTTTATTTACACACATCATGCTAGTAATAATGTGTATAAAATATTAACATTTATAATGTATACGTGTTTGGTGTAACTCAAACGATGATATGATAATATTATAATGTATAGCTACAGCTAGCATAATTTATATCCGCGGTGTATAACGTATATTACTTTTTGTTCGATATACAGTAGTTATCATTTAACGTATTTAACATTCGATCTCGCTATCTTGGAATCTACTTGTAAATAATTTTCACGTTTAATTCGATAAAGTGTCCCCGGGGCACTCGCGAGTTTAAAGGTTTATTTGAATCGGTAAGACTTTTCGAATGAAGATTCTGTAATATTCGCGCTGCAAACCGACATAAAAGGGTAGGCACGCTGAAAACGTAGACTCCCGCGTTCTTTAAACGAACGTTGCTTTAATCTAATATATATTTGTTCGCCGCGGAGTTACATATACCCAGCGGAATCGTAGTCGTCTCCCCCTATATAATATGTGTATCACGTGATGCAAGGGTGCATGTCCCGCGGAGCGAAAAGAGGGGTGCAATGACTATAGTCGTCGAATTATAAATGCATATATTAAAAAAAAAAATTGGCCAACTCTGTATTTATATGCAGACAATGAAGTATTCGACCAAATGTTCTTCAGCATTTTTAGGACACAGCGTAACACGTACGCGCGTATGCTACGCTGTATTGTTCAACGAAACTAAATTTTTAATTCTCTATATGATAAATGCCCGTCTGGGTTGAGATTTTGTTGCTTATTTTCTGGCCGTAAGTGTAACGTAACAACAACAACAGTGTTATGCTCTCGATCACGATATACTCATACTCCTATCTATGACCAAAATTGTTCACACGGATGCTTATCAATACGAATAATATGTTCGATGAATACGCAACTATGTTAAATTGCACTAAAAATTTGTGTACCTACGAGATTTTCTCATGTATTTTTTTTTTTCAATAATTATTATCGTAAGCCTTACGTAGAAAAATAATTGCGGACTGATTAAATGTACAGCACAATATTATGTTTGTTTATTATTATTATTAAACAATCTGATGACTTTTTATAATTTTGAATGTAACAACACGCAGTCTGCGTGGTAATACAATAATGTGCCTAGAAATGGTGTTTGATAAACATGTTCAAAATCGTATTCTTCGCAAGACTCTTATGTGAACCATTGATAAGTAGAATCATATTTCTAATAACGCCAATATTAGTCTTTACAAAAAAACTACATAATACTAATTACATAACGTAAAAATATGGTTTACATAAATCAGTAGGTACAATAAATATATTATGATTTATATTTCTTTCATGCATATTTATACGTAAATACATAATATTGAATACCTATCATATTATTGGTCATGATTATGATTTAATCGAAAACAAAAACCCGTTTTTTTTTCTTTTCAGAGAATGTTGTACCCATGCCCCATAGGGTGATAGAACTTTGGTTAAATTTTGAAATTGTTTAATTTAATGGTTTTGTTTATTTTTAAATCTGTTTGTTTTTTATAAATATTATGAATTTGATACTAATTTAGTAATTACTTAGAGTATTAAAAATAATTGTTCGTAATAAACATTCATTGTTTATTTTTATTTTTTACACTTCTATCTTTTATTCTAAGTCTATATAATAATGTATAAATCGTCTTTATCCAAAATATAAAATAAACGTATCAATACAAATACAATAGTACATTATTGTAATTAATGATTATTGGTTGTTTGTTTTCATATCAACATTAGATTAATTCGTTTAGAAGAATCTACCAATATTATACTAATATAGTTTATATATCAAACCTTTATCGATAAAATATTAACTTCTCAAAGTGTAATACACAACTCAAAACCAATATAAAATTTAATATTTTCTGCGTTTTAATCCCGTTCATAGGTACAGTAATTAACTATAAATTAAAACTAAATTAAATTAAATTCAAAATGGTGTAAAATTTATATCTGCATGTTTGGATGAATAACTACCAAGTTATATATTATTATTTATTAGTATATTAATTTTGCAATTATTGTATTTGTTTCAAAATAAGTATGCAATCTGCAATGTGTTGATTTTCTAACACATGTGAATGTATTTTTCAGTCTTTTTAAAAATAAAAATAAAATAAACAAGAGGTTAAATGTTAAGCAAATACAATTATAAATAAAATATAAATAGATACTTATGATGATTTTAAAAATTAGTTACGTGGATAAATAATATAGTCATCATATTGTATTGATGTTTTTAAAAATTGAAAATGTAAAATATCTGATTATTTTATATTTCGGTTCGTTAGGTTGTGATTCAAATTTGTACAGATCTTCCGAGATCTTCAATTATTTAACAACTATTCATAATTTACTATATTACATTAATACGGTTAACTGAATTCGCTATAAAAATGTGTATGTATTTATTTTTTAAATTCAATTAAAAATTATTACTAACTCTAAAAAAATGTTAAATTTTTGTTTTCAATGCCGTAACATTTTTAAATTTTTTCACAAGATCTTCAATCATCACTATTCACTAGTTATAAATTCAAAATTGTAATTAATATATACACATAAAGGCGTTGCAAGTGTTCCGGTAATAATTTAATAAATAGTTTGTTGCCAATATACCGTCCAACATATTAATATACTATTTTTCGTTTGTAAACCTAACTTGAAAATTATACCTTTTTATATTTTATAAAACACTCAATGCCGAACCTAAAGGTTGTAAGTGCAAACGCTCACTTGTAATTATACCTCGGTTGAATGCACTTTAATGCAACATTTCTGTGGATAATAAAATTAAATCCAACTGCACCGTGTTCGACAAAAAATTGTCCATTGAAAAAGGTCAAAAAGTCTTCAGGAATCGATTTTTAAATGACTGAACAGTTTTTAGTAAGTTTATTTTGTTCAGAATTTTCATTAACTGAATAATATTTTATTTTAACCTTTAGTTTCAATTTTTTAACTCGACCTTTTTATTTAATTTCTTTCAACTATAAATCAGTTCAATCGTATGGCAGTTTTAATTATACTACCTAACTAAATACAATCTTAAAATGGGAATAATTTTTCATGTATGAAATTAAAAAATAAATAAAGTCCAAGAAGTATTAAACACGATTAATATAAGGAACAAAAACAGTATGACACAACAATGAATAAAAATAACTTGTTCTTAATGACGTAAAAGCGTTATAAACATTACAATTTTAACTAATTAATTAACTTCTCATCTGTATAGTCTCTGTCCTTGTTTTCTACTTTGAACGTTGGATTTTTATCATATTTTTTTTGTATTTGACATGTAGTTTAAGTTATATTTATTTTTTAAAATGCGTTCAAATATTTTTAAATCAAAATTATCAGAATAATAATATGTGTACGTCTTGTAAGTTATAATAACAATATAATATTTTTTTTTAAACGCTTCTTAATAATAAAAATTTGTTCGTTAATTTGATACCCTAAACCGGATATACATTTATATATTAAGAGTTAAAGTCATATAAAAGGTATTCAAATTTATCTTTAGTTCACAATTTAAAATAAAAAATAATAACAATATTGACACACATACAATAATAATAAGACCGCGAAACACAATTTATTAAGAGTAACACAGTATACGTTTTTACAACTACGCTTTAACCTGTTTTGTAGCTTAAGAAAATATCTTACAAAACATAAGCATAAATTAGCAATAAATAATAATTTCCCCTGTTATTATTACAATATATTTCCTTTGTTGAAAATTACCTAACAAAGAAAATGTTACGTCAAAGAACGAATATATATTTATATAATCAAAAATATTAATATAACTTTAGCATACCTACTGCAAACATTACAATAAAATATAAAATAAAATTCACTTAACAAAATAAAGACAACATTTTATTTAAATACATTATAAACGAATATTTCAAAAGTGTTTTAGTTCATATTATATTGTCATTTAGTAGACATAAATCTACGGGTTTGAAGGAGCTCCCCCCCCGCCAAAAAAAAAAAAAAAAAATAATATATTGCATCAAAAAAATATATTTCGTTTACTTTACATACCTTTAATTTCGCAAGTCCAGTATAATCTGAGGGGGAGGTATTATTTTAAAATTATATTTTACGATTCCTCTTTAAAAATATTGTTTATTGTGCAGGAATGCTTTGAGTATTATACGGAGCTTCCGAATCCACTTAGATTTATACTACGAATTTACGATGACATAAATAATACTAAGATTAATTTAATATATATTATTTAAAAACTGAAACTCGTAATTTAAGATCATTATAATTTTTTAAATCTATTAACAGCCAATTAAATATGCAATGTGTGGATACAAGAAAATACACAATTATATACTGTATTTTCTTTTAATCTCAAGAGCTATAATATATTACAATAGAAAATCAAGACTACTTTATTTCTTGATGAGATTCTTTAATACACAAATAAATTATAATTTATGAGTACCTACATTTTTTCACAATAGCAAAAATTAAAATTTGAAGCAATAATTTCTTATTATAATATACAACTATCAAAATATCAATGTATTTAATAATTTACTCTTTTACATTACATGAAACCCATTAGAGATTTCGGTTATATTTAAAAAAAAAAAATTATTCCTTCTAGCATTGCAAAACCGTACGTATGTAAATGATTTACGACGCATGTTCGAGACACAGGATGTTATTTCAGTATAGCTTTGAATAAATCGTTGTTTCATTTTATTACTATTTGTCGTCTTTGAGGTCGTAATATAATCGCCAAAAGACTGTTCGTTCATACATTATGTATATAATATTATATATCGCGCCTACACGTCTGATGATCGGTCCAACCGTATTACCACCGTACACAGTCGTCCACTGTGTGCTGCTACAGTAGAAATATGCACACGACTGCCGAACGACATTTTTTTTTTCTCTTTATTATTATTACTATTATTTTTATTATTATTATTATTGTATTTTGCACATGCCGCTCATTGGTTTCCCTTCTATTCAATACGCGACGCGGCGGGGCTCATACATACATGTATATCATATTATATATACATTTATACATTATATAGGTATGTATAGGTACGAAAGTAAAAGAGAACATTTAACAACATTTCGACCAGTGTTGTAATTTCTGAGCAACAACCCGTCTCCTGCTGACCCTGCAGTACATACCTATGTCTATATATATAAAATATATATATTAATGCACATAATAGAATTTAATGCCTGAATTTTACCTGAAAATCCTCCAAACACCTGTACCGTCGTTGGTGGCTTACACTCCACATGCATGTGCATTATGACCGGCATTCCGTCTCTCGGGGATTCAATCCCATTTATCTTCTATTTACCAATATTCCGAGTCGATCTTTTACATAGGTACTCTGCAGTAGGTATAACACTATTAGGGATCACGGCGGCATTTCACAGTGTGGCGACTTGATAGAGCATAAAAATATAATAGTATTATTACTATTATTATTATTATTATTATTATTATATAGAACGAGCCTTCATGCTGAGATGAAAATTCATTCATTTAAAATGATATACATATATATAATATAATACATTACGTTTGCCACTAGTTACGGTGCCGATAAATGTGTAGGTATTATATGTACAATATATTGTGAATCGAAAAGTGAATTCTATAATATGATATTACAAAAAAAATGCCTATCTAATGCAGTTTAACTTCGCACATCGGTATTTAATTTAAAAGGACATTATTAACACGATGCAAATAAAATGTATAATTGCTTAGAACAATATACTTTCGTACTGTGTAATATAATATACATTTATACATTATAACCTCGGTCAAACAGATCCCAAATATAGATCTGCGTAATAATAATTTGCATATAATAGATCGGTGAAGAGGTTTTCAACTTGTTATAGTTATTTTACTTTGAATGAATTGAACGTAGGCTGCACTACCGTGCAGTATATGTATATTATACACAGGATGTCCCGCGAGGATTTACCCATTGCGATATCTCACGAAATAATCGAGATATCGAAATTCTGGATTATAATAACATTCACAGGGATAAGAACTACAATTATTTCATTTTTTAATTTATTTTAATGTTTTTGTAAAAAATGTAAAAAATATATTTTTTTTATTTAATTTTTTCCAAAAATATTAAAAATAACCATTGTATAGAAAGTATTTTTCTGAAAATATTGACGTTTCAAAATTTTATATGATTATAATTTATAATTATTAGGAACACGAAAGGTATAATTCAGCCGGTTGTATGGGAATGCGCGTGGCGTGGCGGGTCACATGTTTGATAACATTACGGTGTTAAATAATTCGCAATTTTTCTCCAAACTAAAAAAAATATTAAAAATCAGGAAATTAATGAAAATAAAATGTTCAATATCTTCAGAAAAATAAACTCTACAAAATGGCTATCTTTATTTATTTATTTTTTTTTTTGAAATAATTAAATAAAAAAATATATTTTTTAACTTTTTTACCAAAACATTAAAATCAATTAAAATATGAAATAATTGTAATCCTTATCCCTGTGAGTCTTATAACAAAACCAGGATTTCGATATCACCATTATTTCGGGAGATATTGCAATGGGTAAATCCTCACGGGACACCCTGTATATATAAATTATACTTGATAGGTATTCCCGCATAATGTAAATTACAGATTATTGAAGTATAGATATTTCAACCACTAAGAAAATACAGATTCATAAAATGTTTACTAGAACACCGAGAATTGTTGAGTACTTTCAAAAAGAAAACCGCTAGACCACCCCTTTCTCTGCCTTATCATTTTTTTTTAAAAGAAAAGAATTCTCGGTATATATAGTTGCTGGCAATACACTCATTGCACGTTTACATTACATTACTTTGTACATAAACGAGTGTAATATTACACGATAACAATAAAAACGCATAATTACGTATGATTCAGCATTATGTCATAATAATGTAAGCACCTACATAAACTGAACAAATTGAAATTTTTTTTTTATCGGTCAATGAATAACAATTATTATGTATATTGTGATTTAAATTTTTCCTTTTCGGTAAAACAAAACTGTTTTAAAATTACAATCGTTAAACTCAAAGTGATTAGGTATATTATATTATTTAGGGTGAATGGTGATAATATTTTTTAACGATTCAGTTTTAATAACAACAATTAAAAACGTTTAGTAAGTTCCGTTTACGAAAGTGTAACGAATTGTGTGTATTTTTTTAAATCATTATTTTTTTGACAATATACTAAACAATATTATAAACAACAGAATAATAAAAAGAGATTTGGAGCGGAATCTTAAATATATGTATGACATAATAATAATAATAATAACAATTAGTTTTAAAATGTCTTCCGGAATTTCGAAAGAATGTCGAAAAAAAGATTTTATACATTTGACTGACGTACACAGAATGTACGTCGTCATTTGTGTCGTGCAGAAGATAAAGTAAAATAATAATAATACGACGAATGGATAATCCCTTGTCCTACACCGTCGTCCGAATCAGCGCGGCAGCCAGCGTATTACAAACATTCAACTCGTCCCGCCTACTCAAATTCAATCGAAATCGAACCAGACCGTGATTAGATCTTATAGCATTCGTCGGCATTATCGTATTATAATATTACACAAGAGAGTACAAGACACACCACGTGTGGTTCGTACGAGCACTTGTTCTCGAAAGAAAATGTTTTTTTTATACATAATAATAATACAAATATTATATGGATAGTACATATTTTAAAAATTTACATTTTATTCATTCAATAAACGCTGCTACAATGCTAAGCGTTCGTAACATTTTTTTATCATCAGCAAAATCTATAGTCAGTAATCCAGTAAAGGTTTGAGAAAAATAATAATTTATACTGACCTATATGGTATGTATTAGATGTTGAACTATTTAAAATATTCTAAATCATCTTATAACATTAAGTGTATACTGTATATACAATATACATATATATATATAATCCGTATGTAATATAATATACAATTTATAATGTATATAAAATATTATATATGTATTATATAAAAATATCAATGTATAACATTCTTTGATACGAAATTACGAAAATATTTGAAATGTTAACATCATGTATAAACCTACTTACTTGTATTTTTAATCTAACCCATGGTGGATCTATCCTTAGTCTTGCTTATATAATATATATATATATGTGTGATACAAATACAGAATTATCTTTAAACCAGTGTACTACCCATCCCCAGTGTTTAGTCTACCAATAATATACATATATATTTTTTACTTAAATATTCATGGCTGAATAATTTTTAATTTCCTACAAAATAAACGTATATGTCTACCAACAGTTATAGCAAACAACTATATTTTTATTTTAAACTCTTGATTTTTTCCACATATTACGCTGTAGGTACATATTTTTTTCATTATAAAATATAAATTCAAATTCTGGCTCGATTCCAAACAACTTCTTCAATAATTCTATTCTATTCCAGTATTTATTTCTAAATCCTTTTCCCACACCTTCGGAGTCTCAGACGTGTGATTTATACATGTTATACTTCAACAATATTATTCACACTTTTGCAAATTATATTATTATTTTGAAAACACAAACATTTGTCTTCTTCGAATTTATATTCTATTTTTGTCATGCTAGGTTTTGGTATAGGTATACCTAGTACTTTTAATATTCAACGATTTGAAGGTTTTTATTTCGACAAATTGTTATCATTTTTAACGAGGTCTCCGATTGCAACTGTTCAATAAATCAATTGAGAATGTAATAGGGTGACGTATATTACATACGAGATATGTGTGGTGTAGTTAACATTATTTACCGTTAATAATAGTGTACAAATTAACTGCCATGTGTCTATAAATATATATCAATTATATATAATGTAATATTAATTATATTTTAAAAATACATAAAAATTGTGCATTGCATTATTGTATACAGGGAAAGTTATCAAGCATATTCACGTTACTCATACATTATATTTACCCAAATTAAAATTTCGATTTTTAAAATGTTGAAAGGTAGTAAGATACTAATAAGGACCATATTTTTAAGTACATAGATTATGTACACCATTTAAGGTGAGTATTGAGCTTTGAGGCGATGAAAATTACTTTTTCATATAACAACAGCATTTTTTTCACTGTAAATAATGAAGTTGATGATTTTTTTTGCAAACATTAATGCATCCAAATAAGTAATTTCTGAGTTATTAAACTTTGTACTATTGTATTAAATTAATCTCATATAGTTCTTAAAAATGGTTTTACTTAAAATATAAAACATAATATATAATATTTATTATATTTACTCTAGGTATTTATTATATCACAAACATCATACAATTTTTTATACATCATGAAATGTTAATGGACTAATATTAATCAGTAATAATACCAATATAAATTTTGAAAATCGTAGTTTCTAAACCAAGGTATTATTATGGATTTATGAATAGCTTATTATCATATCATACATTTTAATAACTGAGGCTACTCGTTCAAATTAAGATATATTATAATATTATATACTTCAATATTAAAAAAAAAACCATCAATTTGTCAGTAAAAAAGTATGGTTCTCGAAAAAAAAGATATGTTTGTTTATCAGTACCTCACCTAAATGACATAGAGGATAATAATGTTTAAAAATATTAGTTTTATGTATTCTTAATAACTTAAATCGATGCATGAAATGAGGCTATATTGACGACTTATTAACTTGAATATTATTATTATCTTTTGGTCCATTTTAAAAACTATTATAATAATTATGACTTTGATTATAAAATTATCTAAAATTAGTAAATTATAGTTGGTATAACTTGTATACAATATGTGTTTGTTGTATAAACATACAGTATGTATTTTTTTCGTTGTTTAAGCGACAGCAAAGGAAGCTCTGTCATACAACATGTATTGTGTATGTTTACTGACTTACTGCAGTATAGGTATTACATTCATAACGCATATGGCTGAGAACACTGTGTTATCGAAAATAGTTGATCACGAACTGATGTTGTTCTAGTTTAAATCAATATTACTATAATGTAACGATACCCATGAGATTATCTATCACAAGTAACTGCTACAGTTATAGTTCTACGTACTAGTGACTCACTTTACGCATAATTTATTATAATTTTTGAAATGATTGTATCATTATAAAAAACCAATAATCCTGGTCAAAAAGATATTATTTATTAATAAAATTCTGATATTTCTGACGTATACCGAACCACAATATGGGGTAAAAATAACCGACCACAGAGAGATGTAAAGCGAGGGTAGGTTATATATATATGAAGTAGGAAAAGGATCCTCATTCTAGTTTAATTAGGTTAGTCCGACTTGGCACAAGACAATTATTAGTGTTCACATGAGCAACGGGGACTCCCGCAGTGATCATAGAATCGTCGACCGTATAGTATGATTTAATACACGTGCTGTGTGAATATTAAATTAGTAAATATTTTAAGCAACCCTGTAAATCTATGAATACAGCTGCAAATTAACGATTTCGCATGTGCGAGCGTAGGTAGAAAACTGTAAAACTGCACTTACCGTGTGGGAGCAACAATACTCTGTAAGGAACTGCAGGAGAAACAGAGAGGAAGTGTCCCGAACTTCCCATATTCATACGTGATTTACTAGAACTGCTACGACTAGCACCTTCACGTTGTCAGTCGATATATTGAAATATTTAATTGAAATATTTAATTGAACTTTGAATAACTTTGATCAGCTATATTTTGTGATTTAGATAATAAACGAGTTGAATCGTGTAATTCCTAGAAATTTAAAAATGCTCATTGAACCGAATATTTTGATATTTATAATCATAAATAGTTTAAATTGTCGACACTTGTACCTATTTAAAGCATTTAAAATAAAAATTTATTTAAATATTCAAATCCACGCAGTTAATTTACAACTTTACCTCATCATGTTCCACTAACGTTACGTAACACGGGAGAACGTTGCAATATTATACAAGTGCGTTGATATTAAAATTAAAAAAAAATTGTTTTGTCTTATGATAATAATCATATAAAATTTAATAATATAATTATATTCCTAATCACATATTAGGGGGATAAAAACATTTTATCCATAAAATCAAATATTGAAGGTTACACACACGAACAATTAAAACTTTTCTACGAATAATTTTTTTTTATTCAAAAATCAAATATTTTTATATTATTTTACAATATCAACATTAATGAAATATATATTATATTAATTTTTTTTTTAATGTCTTTATTACTTATAAAATATAAGTTATAACTTGTAACGGCTATAACTTCTAATAGTATCAATACACTACACATAATAGGTACGACTATTGTCTATATATAGGTAAGCAATATAATATTACATTACTTCGGTAAGACGGAACTTTTGTAACGCCGATATACGAACAATTTCTTTGGTCTCAATTCAGATACATAATGAATATTATGTGAACCTCCCATCAAACCGGAAACTCCGTTAAGACAGAAGAGTTGGACGATCCTATGCGATTCCGTCTTCGCGAGATTTTACTGTATTTCATCAGTTCCCCTATTACGTATATGGCTCATGCTCATGCATAATATGCAGAATACACCATGTTTTGTTATCCGTTAGCTGAATCCAAGTGTAAATAATTACTTAATTCAATAATGACGGATAAACGATATACAAATATTATCACCCTACAGTCCCTACGTATACTGACAAAATTTTCACCCACCTAGAAATGTTCGGGGCATAATTGCGTCAAAAAAGTATTTTCGTTACGGTGACTCCACTGGCCACTGGTTGCACTGTTCAGAAACCGTTTGAGAATTTCGTCTGACGACCTAGAAAAAACGTATTAGTATACTCAGACGATTGAATCCCGTTGACCTTGTTGTCTATGCACAATAGTCCCGTTTCGTTTGAATTGCAGCGACCGCCCGAATTCTCTAGTTTCGTTTCGAACAATAGTGCATAACCATTTAGGTCTTTTTTTCATAATAATAATACTCTTTGTTTCTTTTTTTATTTTTTTTCGTACTATCACCGTTTCTAATCTATCGACAATGGATTCTCCTGTGCGTGTATGTGTATTTTATCTATATGTTTTTTTTTTCGTCACGTGACAGCAGGCTATGCCAACCGATGATGAGTCTGACCCGGTGCAATATACGAACAAGAAAAAAAAAATTTCACTTCCAGTCCATACGTGGAAAAAAACATAACGAACCCGAAAACCCGTCTAGCATTTCGCCTATCCAACATTTATATTGTTATTACCCAACCACACGACGGTCAACGCGTGTGTGCGTGTGTGTGCAAGCGGGCAGGTCATCTCGTGCATTTCTCGTATTATAATATACCTGTATAACATCCATGATGTGGACAACCAGTCGAATACAATGGACACGCGAAAATGTATATTATGCGGCCGGCGCATTCGACCTGGGCCAAGGATATTATTATTATAATTCGGCGGGACAGGGCGGACGGACGAGCGCGTTTATTATTTCATGTTGTATATAGCCCCTCGACTTGTGCTATGGTTTATTTATTATTATACGGCCGCACGCACGCAACTCGGTCGTCGTCTTGGTCGTAACCGTCGCCACCACCACCACTCGCGTCACACATACGAAATTGTGCGCATCCAAACCTACTCGCGTGTGTGTGAGTGTGTGTGTATGTATTGTAACCTTGTAACAGCGTCTGCTGTAGAGTGCACATCATACACGCGCGCGCGGGCGTTCGTCTGGACCGCCGAAATATGCAGTTCTCCTCCGCCTCCGGCTGCCGCTGCTGCTCCTCCTTCTCCCCCTCCTCATCCTCCTCCTCCACCCCGTTGTTTTTGGCTAGACTCCGGGAGGTTAAGTCCGGTCACGGCGTGTATTATATTATATAGCGTCGAAGCTCAACGCACACATACGTATACACGTACGATTTATATATTTTATTATCGTTGTTATTATTATTATTGTGTGTGTGCCGTCTGCAGACGCTAGGAAATTTAGTGGTTCCCAAAAAACGGGCAGATGGTGGTCACGACGACTTGCCGAGATCTAACCGCTTGAACTCGCATCACATACTATGGTCGCGAAGGCTGTCGAAAAAAAAAGCACCGCGCGCGGATATTCCTCATCCAAAGCTCGTGAGCGTATCGCACCTACGACTGCGTGTCATAGGCGTAACGTGATGAATTCATATGGGGGTTATAGACGTTTTTAAAATAAAAAAATGTTTCAATATTCTTCGTATACATTGACAGAATTCTGGGGGAGGGCTAAAACTCCCTAAACCCCCCTCCCACCATTCTTCGCCTATGCTGCGTGTGGCATCGCGTGTGTGGGAACGTAGTTGGTACTATTGTTTTTTTAAACTATCGCTTTTATTAGCCGATTATCACTGTATAACTTAAATACTATTATTGTTATTAAATTATATTGATATCATCAAATTGAACCGGTTTTATCCCTCGCGTGGGATCGTCTTATTTGATGTCTCACGTGGGGTGAGTTGAAAAATCGACGACGAGGTTTCTCTTCGTAGGTACACATACATACTACATAGATACTATAGATATCAGCTATACGGTTGTGATGGATATGGTGCTTGTGGTGCAGGTCAGGAGAAAAAAAACGACGTTTTATTGACGTTTAACATTTATAATAAATACCGACACGGCGTATCGTCAATAATATTATAAATTTATAACATAATAATGTTATTATTATAGAAGTCTTTTTCAAATATCGAAAAACCGCGTTAAATAGATATAATTTGATATCTTTTTGATTGGGCATCAACCAAATAATAGAATCGCATTATGAAATAATTATCACATCTCTGTTTGATTCAGACCGTATAGTAGGCGTTCTACAGTAGGCGTCTTATTAAAGATATAATATTCATACATTATTAGCTAGGTATATCATGTAACTGTGTAAGTATCTAACGAGAATAAAATAATATCGTACTATTATCAATTATTATTATTAATTAGTAACGTACCAATAAGTGTGGTATAACGTAGGTACGATATAATTATATTAAAATGTAAAACGCGAAGCACGAAGACAAGGATAAAAGTCCCCATATTATCTATTTAGGTAGATTAACCGGCCCGGCGATGTAAGTAATAAGCAAATGTTTACCAGAATATTATAATTTTCAAATGATTAAATGATTATGCATAGTATTCCGTATGGTGAAAAATGTTTCGGGATATTATTTTATAACATAATAACAATATAACTTTATTGTCTTTATTGTACATATTACATTAATAATTAATTATTGTATGTAAATCATCCAAAATGTTAAAATTTCTAATGGTGTTTATTAGACATTATATTATAGGCATTTTTCTCTTCTAAATCTAAATAAGGACAATTAAATTAATTAATATAAGTCACATATTTTGTTCTATATATACTCCAATAACTATTCGTTTGACAATAATGAAAATAATAAACAGTAAATAGTAATAAGATAACGTGTTTATTTAATAATATAAATTTTTGTATGTAATAGATAAAATCAAATGCCTTTTCTCTTCATTCCCGGTAACGCGGAATCTTATATATTGGGTTTTGTTTTTCCTTTTATGCGCTTTAATTTGAGACAATTATAATTACATATTAGTTATTTAAATTTAAATAAATGGAGTAGGTTGGTATACTTCAACAGCAAAGCTTACAAGTTACAGGTATATTTTGTATCACTTTTGAACCACTGGAGATTGCTATATTTTCGTTCTTTTATACACCTATACTTATATATGGCTATTTAATATTTTATTTAAAGTTATTACTTGGTTATCAAAACAATATAATATTCAAAAATACAATGTCCGAGGTAGGAACAAATTAGGTGGTGCCTAATATGAGCTTAATCATGCAATGACACCCTGCGACCGTATCTGCGAACAATAGTATCCAAATGAAATTAATGAAGTAACTGAATAATAAATTATTATGATTCAAAATAGAATAGGTACCTATAATTAATCAGTTATTTATAACTAACTAGCATAAAAGTGAGCAATCAATGATCATGATGTATGGTGTATCTATCTATATATGGATATATATATATATATATATATATATATATATGATAATGTTATAATATAACGTAGTATGGCGTATGATAAATAAAAGAATAAAAGGTGTATCAGTATAATATATTGTATCAGTTTCCAAATATTATCTTTAATAAAATAGGTATTGATCATAAATAATGATTTTAAAAGCAATCCACTTTTAACAGTAAAAGTTATTATATATTATGTGTTACTACTTATTAGTTGGTATTATTTATTTATTTTTATACACGCAACTAGCATGTTGCAAATTCTACATTTTGGTATTTACTCATAAAACAAGACATTTGAATAGATAGATTGATATTCAATCAAATATGCATATACGACTGGGAGATTTTAAAAGATAATTAGATTTTTTATATCTTATATAATATTGAGATTTTACGACGATAAGTATTTTTTTCATTTTAGTGCGTTATCTTTAGTACCCTTATTATTTAGACTGAATCTTACTATTTCAATAATTTCGGGATTTTATTAAAACATAAGAATATATAATCGGATATTTTTATCATTGAAAATTTAATAAATTATATTTTCTGTATAAAAAGTATATAAATATATAGTCTTCTTCGATTTTCTACGTTAAAATAAAAGGTTTAGAAATTTCATCTGTTGATTAATTACACTCAACACAGTAGTATTTAAATCCGAATTTTTATGCATAATTATTACAGCCTACTAAATGCCTACAGGTTATTTAGAAAATTACTTACTCATTATATAAAACAAGTATAGACAGTATAGTGCAAAAATTGATTAACCATCATCCAAACATATTATTTTATATTTAAAGTATTAAAAATACATAATTCCTTATACCTATATAATATATGTATATATGTAGGCAGGTATTATAATTATATTCATAAATTGTCTGTACCCCTTACTGGATGCAATAACAACTACCTGTACGTATGCTATAAGTGTATTTTAGGTGTAAATACTTGTACGCAAAAAAAAAAAAAAATAACAATAATAATAAAATAACCATCGTCGCCAGACGTAGTTCGCGCCACCCGTTAGCGGTGCCTCACCTGTCCACGTTTTTAGAATTTATCATACATATATTAATTTTGCCCGGCAGACTAGTAAAGTATCCCAAGGTCAACAGCCCGTATAGTGTCTGTCTACTGTCTAGCTTACATAATTTACAAAATGCAACTCCCATGGCCATACTATATAAACACGTATATATGTATTATATATATATGTATATGTATGATGTATTTACAACAGTCCGATATATATAATATATTATGGTTCGCGGAAATGGCGATGGTGGCGGCAGCATTTAAATATCGTTTCGTGTATTCGTGTGCGTGTTTAGTGTGTGGATTTGCCTGTTGATCTCCAAATTTTGTATAATATTATTTACGCCACCCCTACACTGCACCATGCCGCGGCCGCTGTCGCCACCGTTGTGTTGCAGGCAACCCAGTGAAAAAAAAAATGAGGAAACAGCTCGTAAATTTAACCGTTTAGGGGGAAAAAAAGAAAACGACCTGTTTACCGAAAAGGGTTGGTGTAAAATAAAACGGTTTTGCAGCCCCATATAAGTTTTATATATGTACCGTAAAGCGACTATGTGTCTACGCCACGTCTTCTCAATTATACGCTTTCTTCTATTTTTTTTTCTTATATCATACATTTTATCAATTCTATCAAAAGTTCTTCTACATCCTGGAAAAAAAACTGTTTTCTCCCGCGACTCAAATATATTTTAATATAGACGTAGTATTTATTGTTACGTACAAAAATAAGTATAGCCGTATATGTGGGTAATCGCATGGAGTGTTAATCAAACAAGGCAGAGTAGGAATTATTATCATTATGGAAGAAGAAAAAATATGCAGTTTTGGATGCAGTTTTATGCAAGAATAAAATTATAATATAATATGCATAAAAGTGCAGTGGAATATTATCATACGTGCCACATGAATTACACGCGAGTTAGGGGCAAGGTAATTATGTGGGAACACTGTGTTGGCCGCCGCAGGGACTCGATACGAAAACACTTCTTGGCTTGTAATTGGATAATGTTTATTAATGCCATATAATTTTGAGTCCTTTAATATTTTCTTCCTCGTCTTTCACAATCTACATCTCTTTCTCTCCCTCCCTGGAAAATCTGTCTGCATACGTTTTTCTCGCTAGGAATAGTAGGACTGTAGGAGTATAATAATATAATGAATATAATGTAATATTATATACGTTCATACATATTATTATGAACCTGGTACGAATCATTTCAAATGCATGCATTATGCAGCAGACGAAAAACTGCATGTACATAATATTTTATATATAATGTAGCATAAAATAGTGGTATATACCTAATACCTATATATATATAATATATATACACATGGAAAGCAGCGCATTTGTCACCGATTCGTTGTTCTCCCGAAAATGTAAAACCGGTTTATTTTTGCATTATACTATGCACGTTGATATATATATATATAATATGTTTGCATAAAATGAATAAATGACCTTTAGTGCAGAGACCAAACGCCGGCAGGTTATAATATTATAATAGGCCACATATTATACTACGTATATCTATGTAGTATACCTATATCAAATGTTCGTTGTTATATATATATATATATATATATATACATATATCGACGTTGCATTCTTAATGATTGTGATCTGCAGTATAAAAAGACATTTTTATCGCAATTTATGTAGGTACTAGAAAATTGTTGCAAATCGCAGTTAGTTTCGAATTTTGTTTATAGTATGCGGGTGGTGACTTGCCGTAGACTGGAGATCAGAAATTCAAAAATTGTGCACCTCTGGGCTTTAAAATATTGTTGTTACGTCGCAACTATATTTTATATGAAATAAGGTCGGCGGAATTATATGTTTAGGTTCCTATATATTCGACCACATAATATTTACATACCAGTATACATGACTATTCGATTTATTTGAACGTTTTTAACATTCGTCAATCGTTTATTTAGATTATAGTCAATGATTATTAAGTCGTACAATTGAACAATTATAAAAAAAAATGTATTAACACATTACATTGTGTTTTTAAAATATGTATATTATATCATTATATTGTGCACAGCAAAGCTACAAGTCACTCGAGAGACTAGGTTTATAGTTAACATTTCAATTCACATTAATGTCAAATTTTATTTTTTTACTTTTATTATTTACTGTCTACACTTCTTTCACATGAATTATTCGTATTAGGTATAAAAAAAATATTTATGGTTTCTAAGATACACGTTGGCACATTGTATAAGCTCATAATACTATATTGGCAATTGGCACATGATGTGCATAAACTCAAATCTGTATCAATATAATATTATATGCTTATTACTTGTTCATAATATTATAAAATAGTGGCATTAAAGTCTGATTCAATAGTTATCATTTATTAGCTTAAATAACACGTACACTGTTTTAACGGATCAACAATAATTTTTTAAGGATGTATTTACTTCCAAAATACATCATCGACCGAGATTTCGATATATACATCACATGCGTACGACTTGTTAGTTTTGATCATTTGTTGTACATACTTTTGTTATATACATACAAATCCGCGGAATCTATACTCTTAAGGTTTAAGGCACTATTCTATAAAAGACAAAAGTTGTTGTGTATCGTATCTGCATATATCTATATTATATAGGGCTAGAATAAATAATTGTGACTCGGCCATAATATGATATACTGATGGATAGGCTATGTATCAGATTTTAAGTGCATATACATGTACTGCAGGTGATAATATAATGGACATGACATAACGTTTCGTTCGTATATTATGATGCGAACGTACTCGTACCATAAAAATAATTTTTTTATATAGGAAATAAATTGATACTTAATATAGGAAGAAACGATGAAAATATAAAGTAGTTTATTATTTAGTTTTATATAATATATATATATGTATTGTATAACTATTAGTATTGTAACTATACAGTATTATGTTGTAACCACGTTAGTATAAGATGTCCTTATATTAATACAACGTATAGGTACTTACCAAAAATTATTTATTATAGGCAGCATTTATTCTTAACTTATTATCTTATTCTATAGTTGTGACGTTTGATTAAACATAATAATAATATGATACTTAGTAATACTTAGTAATACTAAGTAATACTAAGTTAGTATTACGTTTACGTGAACATAATATTTGGATAGTAAATTTACAGTTATCATACCAATATTAAAATAAAGATACTGCCAAAAGACTACCGCCAATTTATGTTTCAAATAATGAATAACTATTTTTAAAATCCATGATTTAATAAAAAAAATTGGTAACTAATTTCATTAAATGTAAATGCATCATAATAAGATTCTAAAAGTATTAAAAATTAAAATTGAATTTTTCAATGTATAATACGTACAAAACTATACCTATAACTGCAGTATAATATTGCTGTATGCACAATATCATATACGTATATATATAGAGTATAGTGAGTATACAGTAAACTGTGAAGGTGTAAATATATTTACATATAATGGCGATAGGTATCCATAACAAAATTGACTTACTATCAATCAGTAATCAATTGTCGGCCGTTTGTGTAGTTAATCGTAACTGATGAGTGATGACCTTCAAGTGATTGACACGTATTTGCCTATACATACCAGATATTACATATCTATAGGCATATCGAATATTTGTGTGTATGTTTTTAATAATGTCGACTGTTAAGTAAAAAAATCCATTAAAACCAAAACATTAAATTACCTAGTGGAATACATTTTTATGTTTTACATTAAGTACGCCGCCTGTAAACGATTATCAACACGAATGCATTATAATAATAATAATAATATTATAGTGATTATTGTAGTTGGACGGTTTGCTTTTGCTGTATATATTTTTGTATCATAATAATATATACCCACGCGTGCGTTATTGTTGTTCAATCACGCTCCTTAATATTTTATATAAAAATTCATTCCCTCTTAATCGGACATTTTTTGCACATTTCAGATCGTAGTTCGATGAGAAACTATCAAAGGAAAAGGAAAAAAATGTTGATATAATTGTATACATAAAATCACTTAATTATAATGTTTATCGAATTAAAAATAAGTATTAGCATAATATAAACTATATTATTATATATTACCTATATAGTACATTGATCGGGTGCAGTTATTATGCCGATTTGATAGCCATCGCTTATTAAACATATTTTTAACTTCTATAAATTAAATAAACATAGATTTTAGATAATAAGTGTCTAGACGCTGAAAGGTCAATGCTAGCTTTTTATCATCGTCCGAATATTATGTGTTGGCTTAACCCTTTCCTATGCGCAAACTATAAAATATAATATTATATACTTAAGTGCGCAGTGTACAACGCAGCTACTACAATATGTATAATGCTAACGGTTTGAACTTATAATATATTATATTTGTATTTAACACAGCAGAAATTTAAAGCACAAAGTTTAACTTTATACCGACGATTGCGCTTTACTGCGTATAGTTTAATCCGTTTTACGGCCACGTATAAAATATATTATTTTGTATTTTTTTTTCCCCCCCGAATAGGGGACGGAAAGTAGAAACACGTAAAAAGTTTATCATTTCCCAACAACGTGAGATCAATTTGTGAAAATAAACAAATGAAATAGGAACCGTAGTTGTTTTTGATGATGGTAGCCGCGGAGGTGTACGCGGATATAATATATTGTTATATATAGAGAGAAAACATTTCTGGATGCTGTTGAATCGCGCCGACGACGATGGTGTACACAATATAATATATTATTATAATGATAGTAAAACGCATTCCGAAATGGATATAAATTACAGGGGTTTTTCATTCCCTCCGCCCTACATACCGCTGCCGCCGGACGGATTTCGAGGACCTTTTGAGCATTTTGATGTACGAGCCGAATTTGTCAAACCGGAAGGCGGTGGCGAATATTTTAACCCTCGTAAAAAAAAAAGAACACAACCATACGCGAAATACTTTATTGTATATATACATATATATATATATATATATATTATATATTATACGCGAGACCACTTGAGAGTTCTTTTCCTTTCGTTTTTTCCCATTTTTTTTTTTTTTTTTATCTTTTTGTTCAAGCGATGTAAAACGATAGGAAACACGAAAAACGTAATTTGGAATTAGCGGTTTCGCGAAGTACTTCATGAAATATATTGATTTTCCTTTTTAGGCTTACCACCATTCCGCCAAATCTTTATTTTACTACGCGCTACATACAACACACAACGGCGTATAGTTTTGTGCCGTTATTTGTTTACTGCAGCAACCAGCTGGGCTCTTCGTCTCCAAAGTTATTCACCCTTTAATTTTTTCAACAATATTGTTGTATACAAAATATGCTCACACGGCGCGGCGTCCATTCCTTTACCATGACGTTTTTTCAATTGACATTAAATTAAAAATATTTAGGTATAAAAGGTGTAAAAGGAGGACCTGATAAATGAATGTTTTTTTTTTTTTTTTTTTTTTTGTTTAAATAAGGCTTCAACTCCTGAGGTTATTAGCCTGCAGTAAATACAAAATACAGAATAGTAGTCATAGAGATCAAATGAATGTTTTGTTTTATAATTTATTGAAATTTGCGCTACATATTTTATATGACATTGTTTAAAAAAAATATAATTTCAATTTTTCAATACTGATAATAAATGATTCAAATATAATATATATTTTTTTTTTGAAAAGTTAAAAAAATTGTAAATCTGGTTTTTAGAAAAATGGTCTTCCTGTTACACACTGCAGTGTATTATGCATATTGAACAATTAACTATATAATAATATGCCTATATAGCCTACATATACCTTAACGTATATACCGTTTTTTTTATCGCTGACTTCCCGTTTCCGAATTTCTGATTTCAGATGTAAAACAAAACAAAATAGGTGGCTAATGATTTTAATTTTTTTTTATAAAGGTTTTTCCATCACAAATTCACAAATAGTTTATATTGGTATGTATATTAGAACATACATTTTAATTTATGTTATAACTATATGTAGCAAGAAAATAGTAGGTACCTATAGAGTATTGAAGTATAGACGATATTGTTTATATATATATAGTAAAGTAACTACTATGCTATTATTAAAAGATGATAACCATTTAAATAAAATATTCCTTAAAATGTACCTAATTTATTCATTCAATAATTGGTAATAAAATATATAATCAAACTCAATGACAAATTACTGAATTACATTTTTTTTTTTTATAATAACATTAAAATAGTTAAAACTATTTTAAAAAAAAATTATAAGTTTTAAGTAAAAAATTAAACTAGAAATAAAATCTTCTTGAAGAATTATTATTCCCAAATCCTTATAGTAGAATAATTAATTTACATGTTGAATTTACGTACTGAAATCCACAATAAAAACTATAATTATACAATAACCTTAAGAAACATCCTTCAGAATATGTAAAAATGTACTTTCAATGTTTTAATATCTACTGAGACAAACGAAAGATTTAGAATATTTAATTGTTGTTTAATAAACATGTTCTAAATTTGTTAATATCATCATTTAAACATTTTAAACTGATTAATTAATAATCATTTTTATAGGATATTACAATAAAACTATATTTTTTATTAAAACCAAGAAATTTTCATTTAATTTATTCATTGAAAATTGAAAAATGGTGATCTGTGTATTTTTAAAATTATAATAGGTAGGTATCAACAACTAGCTAGTAAAAATAGATTTGAAAACATATATCATTTAAAAAAAAAGTTTAAAAATGTATAAACTACAGAATTTGTGTATGGAAAATGGCAATGTGGCCAATTTTTTGATTTCCTGTAGGTATATTAATAGATATTATATAATGGCAGACAATTAAAATTCTATTCGTTGTACGGTAGACGCGGGATAGTTGAATATATAATATTGTCGAACAAAAATAATGACCTCGAAAATAAAAATCAAAACGACAACGCCGTGTCGCTCTCGGGAAGAGGACGTATCTCCGAGACGAAATTAAAAATAAAATTTTTGCTCCATCGTGGGCGGGGAAAAAATTGGCCATTTTCTTAGTGTGCGTGCGCGTGTGTGTATGCATATTTTGAGAACTGCTTAATGCCGGCAGCGGCGGCGATGCAACTGTGCCGCATTCACTTTCGAGAGCCGGAACCCACACCATTATATTATTATTATTATTATTTTTTTTACTAGAACGCCAGACGTCTAGGTTTTATATGTGTGTGTGTGTGTGTGTGTACGTGTGTACGTGTGTATGAGTGTATGCAGTCTATTGGTGGTGTGTATGTGTGTACTCAGACGGAGGAGAATGAATAGCGTAATAACAAATAATAATAATAATAATAATAAAAAAAACCAGAACTAGTTTCTCGGCCCGCGTCTATGCCGGCTAGACGTCTGTGCAGCGGTCGTCTCCTGCAGCTCGGCGCAAACACACACACACAAACGCGTACCTCGAACACACACACAAAAATACACACCCATACAAGCGCACAACTCCAAAACAGACACACATACACACACACACACACACACACACACACACACAATTACACAAACACTAGCACCCAGGTACGTATAAGTTGAATACTCGCGGTCGCGTGCACGCGTTTACGGGAAAGAGAAAAAAAACCGCACGTAAACGTGTAAATCGAGTTCCCCCGATAATACTCGTCGGCTTTTAACGACAGAAATGGACAAATAATAATAATATTAATAAAATAAATAGTGTTGCAAATAATTATTCTTTTTGTAGTAACGAAAGTTCGGTTTTCGATTAGTCCGGGTCGTAGTTATTTAAATTTCGCCGCCGTCAGTCCCGTAATTCACATCGGACGCTTTGGATTTTCAACGGACGCCAATGGTCTTGACGTATTCGGTAAGTGCACGTGATAATAATAATATGAAGTATAGTATTGCCAGCTGTTTGGTGGTGGTAGTGGGAGAGCAGCTAATACCTACAATATTCTATTTGTCGTGTAGGTATTGAACATTATTATTCGTGTGCTGTTACACATTATTTAAAAAAAAAAAAACTGTAACCCAGGTAAAATATATTTACAAAAATTATTGATTTAATAATTGCGTTTAAATAATATTAATTTTAATTTCATTAATTTCAATAATGATAAATAATACATGTCGAACGTTTGATGATAGTTATCATTTTTATGATTCAATAGTTTTTATAATTCTTAATTAAGTGCAACTCGGTAGCCGCATTTGCCAATCGAATCAATTCTGAAATAACAGATATTTCCGGAATCGTAGCTATCTAAACAATATTGATAAACCCAACAATAATTATTTTAATTGTGTCTATAAACTTCCCTAGACGAATGTCTATTAATAATTATTAAAGTATTTTGATTATTTTTAATAACTCGCGCAATTGACCGAATGCGTCTGAAATAATAATATTAGCTAATAGCCATATACAACGCGATCTATAGTAATTGTATCGTTAAATAATAAATAATAATACAATGACCTGATGTTTGCAATCGCATTTTAAAAATATACGTTTTTTGATAAGATTGGATATGTGAAGGTCACCAAGTTCGCCGTTATTATTTTCCCCTAGGTCTTGAATAAATTCTAATCTACTAGTTATGGTGTCTAGAAAAATAAACTCGTTCGGTGGATACTAACATAATATCAAGCTAGGTTAGTCAGGCTTACACACGTCCTTTTTGCGGAAGTAGTACCCACGGCGTCGTCAATTCAAACAGAAAAAAAGGCACCTACAAAATGATATAATACTATAAAAATTATAATAATAATAATGTACGTTGTATATTCTTAGAAATTTCGAAATCTAGTCGCGTGTACGATTTTGTGCAATTTGTTGTACGACCAGTGGCGATGACGGTCAGAGTGGTGTGGACGGTGTGGTGCGTTTCGTTCGAGAATGTTTGAGACGTGAGACTGGCTGCACCTTTATTCTTTAATAGGTTTACTTACCTTAGACAAGAGTTTCTGGATGGATGCCCGTCAAAATAAATTATGAAAAAAAACCTACGAATTGTAACTAAAATAAATATAAAAAAAATAATAAAAATAAATAATTATATTGTAATGTGTACAAATGTACAAATGTGCAGGTTACGATCTATTTAAAATATTGGCGTTATTTATTATTAAATAAGACGCATATTAAGAACTTTGGTCGAGTAAAATAAATTGCAAGGGTGATCGTACGAGTCTCGGACATGCATATTTTAATGGTTTGCGATGACAGTAAAATCTCAACTGCCTGGGGTGGAGGGGCTTTAGTACTTTAATGACCTTCGACCCGACTTGGCCCGGGCACCGGTTGGGTTAGGTATGTTGGACCGAGTGCTGTATACTGTTGGCGGGCCAGCGTTGCAAATCGCTGCAATACTGCATTTTTTCACAGTGCACCGCAGTCATTACGTTTGCGACAAAACGTCGTCCTTATATTAATCGCTAAATGCGTTTAATCGTTTCAATATTTTATTTCAAATTTCTTTATTTTTCAATTCGTCACGTTTCAATGCCGCGCACAACCGTTGTTTTGAAAACGATATTATTATTATATAAGTGTAGTAATAATTAAAAGATTGACTCTGAGGCCATTCAAGCCGATTTGACGATTTTTTTCTTAATACGTTTTAAACGTCTGCGTCGATTAAAATGTTCAACGGTGTTAAGTTGTTAACCGATAAACGGTGGTGTCGGAGATATTGTAGCATGTCGAACAATAAAAAAAAATACCCACCTCTTTCGCAATTTATGTTTTTATTTAAGTAACCCTCCGGTATACACGTCTTGCATTACACCCGGGTCAAGGAGTTTATTTATGGAAACTATTTCACTTTGGATCGCCGACAATCATGGTGTAAAAAAACAAAAATTGCTAGGAATTTTATTAAAATGAAAATGTTTGAAACCACTAAATTAAAACGCCTCGAGCAGTCATTGATAACGGCGTCGAATATCACGAATATCTATTACCTATACATGTTATATATTATAACCATAACGCTGCAATACATAATTTAAATGTTTACACATCTGAAAATCTACACATTTTATTTTTAATTTATACGTTATAATATTATTGTTAATGTTTTTCTGGAATCGTTTTCAGTCTATTCTAGGCAAATGTCTAAATGTTGTCCATGTTAAATTGGCCCATAAAAACTATCTGTATATACAATAACTGTTATCTCGTCCTCTCTTCCGTGGTGACCAAACTGTTGTTATTTTAGATTAAAAAATGTATTTACGTCTTAAATTTATTCAACTAATTTTATAATTAAATATATGATTTAATCAGATAAAAATTCACATTTTAATCATCACATTTGATTATAACAACTTAGTACTTTTTTAAATTATGTTTCGCCAGTAATAATTAATTCGTGTATTTTTTTTCAAATTAAACGATTTCTATAGTTATGAATTTATTATACATTATAATTATTAATCATTTATATAAATAAGTTTTAGGACTTAAATTAAAAATTACAACTTCAAAAATAAAATACATTATTTCATTTTATTGAATGAAAAAAATTGGATTCAAATCGATCAGCATTTTATGTGGATAACTTCGATAACAAAAATATCAATTGAAGAAAGATGGCTTGTATAATAATAATATGGTCTATATAAAATAATATTCTTAAATGGTTGGCGATAACTATTATTGTTAAAATATCTACTCGTACGGTTAGGTAACAATCAAATTCGTAATTATGCAAGGTGAATGACAGTTTCCTGTTGAAATAAAATCGTAAAACATGATTTTTGATATAAAACAAATTTTATTCAAATCGGTATAAACGAAAAAACGGACCGAAAATTACACCTTTTTTTTGTCGGATACGAAGAAAACGGGTTTTTCGATTATTATTATCATTATTATTACCATTATTATTATTATTATTATTTCATTGTGTATATAGTGTATATAGATAATACATATTCGGTGCGTGTGTGTACATTTTTCCCTTTATATGGTATGCGTGGCTGTTTACACGCGGACCTGTGCTTTTTAATCGTAAATATATTTTTCACCCGTTTGAAATGCGCGTACGCACAGAGGGATGGCAAATGTATATTGTAAAATATATATATACCGGGGAAAGGATGTCGGTAATATTTGGGCAAACATCGCGGGCATGCGGCATTCATTTACATCCTCTCCGGTGGTTTTTTATTGCCAGTATTGATTTTATTTCCCGCATGACTAATCAGAATTAGAAGGATAAATTGAACTCCTCCCTCAATGCAATGTTACAAATCCCTTGAGTTAAACTGCGAATTTAAAGTTTCGATCCGGCACACATCCCTTCGTTCTGCCAGCCACTCGTACCAACCGATTTAGTTTTAAAAAATATTCATAATACGACCGCCGCTGCGCCGCGGCGTGTATTATTGCGATGTAATATTATTTTTTTGTACGTATCGAACTAAAAATTAAGTTTTTTTTTTTGTTTCCCGAACGATTAAAGTGATTTTTTTAACCAAAAAACGGTAGGTACGCAGTTGTATTCGGTGATATTGTCGTCGGGATTCCGATTTCCGGGTGTTTTGACCTTTCGTGAAATGCCAAAGTCAAACCGACGAATAATTTACTTATAACTTTCTTTTTTTTTGTTGCCCCGATCGGATATATAGTCATCAAACATAAAAGAGTCTTTCAGAAGAAAGGTGCACATTTGCACCGAATAAATTCTGGTTGTGTTCTAAATGTGAATTATTTGATTAGAATCGAATCAGTATATAAGTACTATAATTTATACATTTAAACACTACAGCGTACAGCATAATACAAATCACAAGTACCTGCCTAATTTTATAACATAATATACACATTTTATCGTAAAACGAAAGAAAATAATAATTTTTTAAACATTATTATTTTTAGTTTCTAGTGTAACTATGATAGCTCAACAACCACAATTTATTATCAAAATATAACAAAGAAAATAATAATTGTAATCATACGATTTCGTCTAATATTGCAAAAGTCTAATAAAATATTATATGAATACGATTTCCGTGCGCATAATATTATTATAAATATCTTCACCGATATTATAACACACGTCGGGTCTTATTTTTCTAGAACGTTGATTACAGTTTTCACGAATCGTTCCTCGTAAGCAGATTTATACACATTACATATATATATATATATTATATTAGTCATAATTTAATACTGCTCGAGACAACGCGCGCGGAGGGGGCTTTAACCCTTAATATCCCCCCGGGCTCGTATATATACTATATATAGTCATACAATATGTCGGTGACATTATAACAAGAGGAGGGTCGTCAGTTGGTCTGTCTCTCTCTCTCTCGATACATGTACATATACGAAAATCCCGAGTCATCGTATATATAAATGCGTGTGTAATATGTATATATGACCTATTATAAAAGTGAAGGATTGGTATGGTAATAATATTGATCGTCGTTATACATTTGGAAAAGAGAAAGATGTCGCTTCGATTCCGCGCGGTCGTGTACAAACCCACATAAATAATTCCAACTGCGCCAAAACATTTTTTTTTTTTTTTTTTTTTAATCATAAAACTAGGTAGGTATAATATGTTACAATATTATACACTTTCAAACACACTTACCAAAGTATATATTATTAAAAATTTGTATCTATTTCGTTGTAAAAAATGTATTTTGTGTTTAATCTCTCACCGACATACATGAAGTGTTGACAGGAGTTTATATTTTATAACCTTATTTGTATTATACTGAGTTTGTGTGTCGGGTGAAAACGTTATATATTATCATAATGTATGATGAAAACCCCGATTTTTGGCTGTATGGTAGTTCGAGTATTTCAAATTCAATTGTGGGCTAAATAATATTGTTATTATTATTATTATTATTATCATCATCGTTATCGCTATCGTTTTGCTTAAAATAATACATTAATTATAATATAATTGATGGTTAATTTGGGTAGGATTGTATAGTGTACATATTATATTATATACTGCACTACTGAACAAAAATCGATGATTAAGAGTTGTATATTGTTATTATAATATTTGAATCGCGATGGAAAAACATGGCCGGTGATTTTCAAGCACTCGTTTTTAATTATCGAATTCGCTTTCTCACACATTCACACACATACACACACGAACACACACGCGCGCACACACACACACACACACACACACACACACACACACACACACACACACACACACACACACACACTCGCAATCGCAAAGGACTAATCGTTATTGGCAACCTTTCAGAAAACCACCGCGAAAACCTTTCAAAAAATGCACGCACACTCACACATCCGTACAGCATACAACATATATAATAATAATAATATACAAAACCAAACAAAAATGGCCGCTCATTACTCTGGTGCGTAACAGCTAGTGCTGCTGCAAGTGCGCGCGGGCCGCCGCCGTTTGTATAAACCGCGAAATAATTTTTGAATGTATACGGAGGATTTTAATAACGAACAAGGTGTAACGGGAGACCATTTTAGATTTTAATGCGATTATCCCTATGGCAACACAGCCGACGATATTCGCTCTGCATGAAACTTTTAATGCTGCGTAAAAGGGTGGCGGCCCAGGACGGAGTGGCGGCGGCAGCGGTGGAGGTGACGGTGTGGAGGTGGACGAACGACGGTGTATATACGGTGCAGTAATCACATATATATATATATATATATATATATATATATATATATATATATATATATATAAAGCACAGTGGCGCGGTGGCGGTGAATATAATAATAATATATACAATATACATAGGCTCCTCCGGTTTGATTCCTATCCCTGCGCGCGCTTTCGGCAATTCTCTCAAAAATATACCTATAATAATAATTCTTGCGGTGTATCGGAAAGAGGAAGGAGTAGAACGAGGAGGAGTGGCCGTGCCCGCCACAGCCGTCGCCGACTTTTCATCTCGCGAAAATACGTATAAATATATAATATGTGTATAATTCACGCGTCGGGCGTTACACCATAAATATATATATATATATATATATATATATATATATATATGTATTGTTATTATAATACTTAGGTAAGTAACGAGCGTGTATACTCCGGTCGGCACGTTCCAGTGTGTATATGTTAATTGTTTAGATGCGGATCAAACGGTCTCCACTTATATACCTATATACATAATAAAGCGCGGGCAGTGTGAGGAGGCGGTGCCCTCGGTTTTTAATCCCCGATGTCGACGACGAAAACCTAAAATAAATACCCCTGTACGCACTTCCAATATACTTAGAGTTCGGTATCGTCGTACTTATCACGAAAAAGGGCCGACTACAACCGTTGCGCAGTAAAGCACTACATTATTATTATACACATTTTATACACTCATTGATCGCACCAAATCGTTAATATATATTTATATATATATATATATATTATGTTGGTATGTGTATGTTAGTTTTGCAAACACCAATAAGAAACGAATAATTTCGCTTTCGGTCTTAGCCATATTCTTATAGGACATGGGTATATGGTTGAAACCAAGTTAGGTAGTTGATTTATTTTGTTAAATAAACTTAAAGGCTTTATATTGTATAGTTTCAACTGTATAAGATATATGTATATAAATATTATTATGCGCTGCAATGCAATCCTTTAAGCTTTTAGAAAATGCTACCATCAAATCTTATGAGAATTTATGAATATACCTATAATCATGATCTAGCTGAGAGACTAAAAATCATTCCCAAAAATTACGCCGTGACGTATACCTACAGAAACCAGAATTCTTGTTAATTTGTTATACAATTTGGTCCCGGACAGTTAAATTTTTGTTTCGTAAATAAAGGCGTGAATCGATTACTGTTTTTCGACCTATTTTCCTACAATTCGATATCTAATCAATTCGGCCGAACTCTGTTTGATAACGAAAATCGTTAAAAAAAACTCGGCGTTATATTATCGCTATGTGTATGTGATTGTTTATTATTTTGTCGATTTCCGTACACATATATACCACCGTGCATATATAGTTGCATATACGCTCAGTTCCTAAAATAGTTGTCGACTTTCATTTTACAGGAATCATATTTGTATTTTCCAACGATTATCTAACTTTTTATATACTATGATATGCTTGGCGATCGACAGGTAACAATAATTATTGGAGTCGGGGACTTCGCCCACTACCGGGTAGTATAAGTTTCGTTTGTCATGTGCTCGACAAATTCATGTTAGGCCGATATATGTATTTTATAAACTATAATTTTGCTGTATAGTATCTCGATACAAGCGAGCCACGAACATTTCCGGTAAGTCTCGTCGTCGTTTTGCCCAGAAAAACTTTATCTACGCTCACGACGCGTCGAATAATTTTCCGGAAAACTGAATTGTAGTAATCGAGCATATAATCGCATGAATACATCATACTTGACCTTTGGACTAATCGAACAGTTTTTGTGTTCGTATAAGTAAAGTATTGTTTTGTTTTAAAAAAAATGTTTCACCTTACCGACGCGACGTTGATCGTTTTATAATTTTTTTTTAAAATTATTTAATCATTTTCTATTTAAATAACATGCGCCGCTATTCGTGGAATGTTTTCTGTCCAATGTACACGTATTCTAAAAATAGGACAAAGTACCTAATCTTACTGGATGAAAAATTAAATTATTTACATACCCAAGTATATGCACATATTCCGTTGATTATTATTATTTATTGGAATGGATTATTTTCATCTAATTTTATCTTCAGCTCGCTGCTTGATAAATGAGACCGGTAAAACACATTTTGTATTTACTCTTGGTGTTCTATCTTCGATACTCACGTATAACTTAAATTTTTGTTGCCCAAGTAGTATGTAGTTCGTTAAGCAGTGTGTTGTATAACCTCTATTAATTATACATACAATGTTATAACGTTTTAACTAACTCTTCAATTGATTCGACGAGCAACTTTTTTTTTCTCTCTCTCACAAACAAGATCTTTAACGTGTGATTTGTGTGAGGAGATTTGTAGATGTTTAAAAATAATATTTTAAAATGAAATCTTTTAAAAAATTCAAAAATAAATTTAAAACCAAACTTGTTTGGAAAATTACTAGGCTATAATATTCCAATTAAAAAAAAAATTATATGCAACATTCTTTAATGCATTTCGTTTTTAATGGATGAATAATATTTATAGAATTGTTTGGCATTTGTTCAAATTATGCTCAATAAATGAAATATTGATAAGACCTATTTAAACATATTTTGTACTTACGGATTAACAAGTTTTATTAAGTACATTGCATTCTAAATTCTCAGTTATTCACAGAGAAACGTGGTTTCTCTTACAATTTTTTTCTTGGCACTATTGGAGTATTGTCTTTTAAGCATTTAAACTAATCATGCATCTTCGCAACATTTAATTTCACCATGAAATTTATATCGGTATAATATTATTGCAAAAATTGCGTAGCCTGTATGATATAATATGAGTAATATGACGCATAACTAAGGTGTAATATTACTAATTTAAAGTTCCGCAACACAGAATAAAGTGAAAAGGTAACACCATTTTTAGGTACCTACCTATGTTTAAAATTTGAATTTATTGTGTAAAAAAAAAAAAAAGAATTTTGATAAAATATAATTACCTACAATTACTGTTGGTTCTTCCGCATTGAAAATGTACATAAAATGTTGGAAATACTGAAAAATAATTAATATATTTTATTTTTATGGTTTCTAATAGAAAAAAAATAGTGAAACGAAATTCGAGAATATAGTGAGTTAAAAACCAAGAGTGAAATCTGAAATATGATAAATCTTCGTTTCGGAAAATGATCGGAAAAATTTTTAATAATCACACTGTTCACATAAAACATTGAATCGGAAATACGACTAAATTTACTACAGTAGTCGTAATGCAACGTTACAATAATTATTATTAAATCGTTACAATGTTCAGCGTTGTATTTACCGTCATTTTATCAACACTCCCGGAGACCCGGACTCGACCGCACATATAATAACCACAAGTTAATGTTACAAATTACTTGATCAATTAATTTGTGTTGTATATGTATATTATTTATTACAGACTATACATATTATGCATGATATTATTATGTAGATGATATGGTGGCAATTTGTTCCACGAAAACAGTTGTGAAGAGAACACTGTTAAGTTCGCTAAAAATTATGTTTTTTTCGAGAAAACTATAAATCTTGAGACGAAATCCCGTGCGAGTAGTTATAAATAACGATCGTAATAGAGATTTTGTGGAATTTTCCTTAATTTATTCTTAAGAGCATTTTGCCATATTTTTAAATCGTCGACGATGCGTTTGTTAATATATTAGACAGACATTTGAGCTCAGCTTAAACTGTACATGCATGTGTATTTTGTGCCGTGTATTTTCGCATTATTTATTTGTGGTTTTAAAAAAAAAACACGTTTCATCTCATTAAATATCAAAGAATTTCAAAACCAAATTCAACAATTTCTATTATTACATAATCTATATACTATAGTTTGTGAATTCGTGATATTATGTTACATTCAGTAAAATCACATAATATAATAACGTCGTATTAATGGTTTATTTTCGGGTTAATAATAAATTGCGTTTGACTTCACCATTAATTCATAATAACTAATCAATATAGATTCAAATTTTAACATATTAATCATAATTCATAATATTACTAACGGTCAATATAATAAATATTGGTCGACGGTGAAAAATGAAAAAATAACATTTTATTATTTTTCAGAAATCACAATAGAAACCACGCCAATTAAACGATTAATAAAATAGTGTGAGCTTACTGTAATTTATACAATTAATTATATTATAATGTCAATGATATTACGGGAGCACATTACTCACATATTTTTTCGAGAGTCCAATGTTGAAAATTAGTCGGAATTTAAAGTAAAACTTCCGTTGTCCGATACGCGTTTACAATAAGTGTTCTCCTTGAAAATAAAATAATAAAAAGTAATAATAATATTAAAATACTTGTGTGGTGTAATGTACCTATATTATCGTTAGGCGCAAATGGCTAAAAAACGGGTGCAGAGATACTGTATCGCCGCGTTCGGAATGGTCCGCGGAGGGCATTTTGTCACCCGATTGCTGTTGAGTTACAAAGAGTGCGTTTGCGAATCTTATAAGTTAATAATACCTAACTTATAAATGCAAATCATAAGCCATATCATTTAGGTTATAGGCGTAACACGATTTTTTCCGAGAAACGGTAAATAATAATAATATGCAATACTACATTCATAATAGTATGTTGCGTTGTGTTCAGCCGTTTTAGGTATATTGTACCTTTCAGTCGAATGATCTTGAAATGAGATTTGCTATGATGACTAAGGCCGTCCTGGGGGGTACCGAAATTTGCATTTCGGAGGAAATTCCACATTTAACCCTGTCAATAAAACATCCCTCAAAACGAGTGTGTTAAAACCAAATTATTTTAAATCTAAAATAGCTGTGTACCTCGGTTAATCTTAAGTTTTAGACCGTGGTCAAGCTTAAAAAATTCTTGAAAATCCAGGTACGTCTACGCGCAATAAAAATTTAATAATGAAAAACTTTCTCAAAATATGTAACTTGGCATCGTCTAGTTATCACAGCAAACCGTATTTTAATTTTACTTAATAATAACATTTAATTTAATAGCATTAGGCTAAGATATTTAGTGGTAGGATATAAATAAAGACGCGCTATGTATATAATATTGTACAGGACGTGTTTATTATTAGTTAGGTTAGTCGATGGTTTAAAAAATCATGGGCAATTACTACTGTACAATAATATGTTTGCTATACATTTGAAACGTCTGTAAACAAAATAAAATAATATCATGTCCACATAAATTTACATAAATTACGCCCAAGTCTTAATGATTGTAATCAGATAAACTTTTATCTTTTTATAAAAATATTAGCTTATTTTAAATTTTATACAAAGGTTTTTGTTCTTAATAAAATACGGGCTTTAAACTGGGGGCTACTTGTTTGGACACGAAACAAAATCATACACAGTGTGTTATTTACACGTCGACAATCGTGCACTGTGCTGCCGTGTTTTTCATAATAACAGCCCTGAGCAGTATAGTTTCTTATCTAATACAATATATTTTTTATTATTATTATGAATAATCTAAAATTACCAACATTATTCAGTCTTCTTTTTCGGTGTTGTGTTTTTTAACGAATATAACAGTCCCAAAATTTGTCGAGATTTAATATTTTTATTAGTCGTTTATAATATTTATTAATGTATATTATTATAACTTAGAAGTCATGACTATTTTATTATTATTATCATCATGAAATGCACGGTCGTGGCGCAAGACTGCACTTGCAAAAAATGTTGATAATCATAATAAAAAATTGAATAGATTATTTATTTGAATTATATTAAATAAAATATTTACGTCCAAAACAGAGATGAGTACAGTTTTAATACGTTTATGTTATCGGTCCGCGCATATGAAATATTTGGGAAACACAGATTTGATACGATGTATCTTTTAGTAAAAGACTTTTACAACTAATAACTTAAAAATATTATCAGTTCTTGTATTCATCTTTGAAGCTTAAAAATTAATTTTACTCAATAATTCAGGACGCGCTATTTTCTGTTGAGTAATATTTATGTGGAGATATAGTCTATATTATAATATGTGATCCCACCGGAGAGACAAATAAGAAAGGTGTTATACTATTGTGGGTAAATCTCTTTTTAGTAATATTGATCTAATATTTTATATTATATTATATCGGTTTGACTGATAAAGTTAATTCGAAAGCTGCAGTTGTACGCATAATACAACGATGAGTATAATATGTGTTGTTATTTTAAGCATACCTACGCGGACAGCCGTAACTGGGATGCTCATAATAATATATATATATAACATGCACAAAAAGAATTTATGAGATTAACAAAAAAAAAAAGGAAACGGTCGTGGAGGGGAGGGTGAGATGCGTACGTATTACGGCCAACCGCATATGTAATATACACTTATCGAAATATTCAAATATATAATGTCGGGCGGCGGCGGGGTGCAACGACGGGAAGAAGTTAGCGAAAAAACCAAATGCGCGAGACAATAGCATAAAATATATTATAATAGTGAGAGAGTGTGGCGAGAGAGAGAGAGAGAGAGAGAGAGATGAGAGAGGAAAAAAATAATCTCCCAACCGTGGTTAAGTCTGGTCCTGTCGCGCTCCGGAGTCTGGCGAGTGTATAAATAAATAAATAAATATAAGTACAGAGTCTTACGTGTGTGTGTGTGTGTGTTGCATGTGTGCGCGCTTCGGTTATATTATATTATTATCGGGAGTGAGACCGGCCGGCCGTCTGGGGAGGAGTGGCGCGCGCGCGATCTGCGAGAAGAACTGGTTCAAGATTCGTTGCACCGACGAAAAAAATATAAACACCGTCTACATGACAGTTTGCGTTTCGATGCAACGCAAGTACAACCAGTTCGCAAATATTACTATTATTATTATTATTTTCGGTCAGATCTTCGCACGCGCGCGCGAGTGTGTGCGTGTGTCGTTTGTGTGCAGTGCGCGCGCGATCGCGTGTGTGTCTCTATATAATATTGTCTGCGCCCATTAATAGTCATAGATAGTAATAGGCCCGTCGCCGTTGATATAGTATCAAATCAAATTTTATCTGACGGTATTAAATTTTTGTTTTACCAACCGTCGTCGTCGCAAGTGCCCGCAGTGCGTCTCCCGGTGCAAGGTGTCCCGTTTTTTGGCATACTGCTCGCGTTAGGTTAGGTTATTCGTTCCGACGGCCGGCGATTTTTTTATTCCTTTTTTTTATAATCTTTTTTTAAATTAAATTTTTTTAACCACCGGTGACCAATTATCGGTTGGTCCACGATTTCGGGCAGCCCATGGTGACGACCGTCGTATACGACCGACCGACGAGTATTATCGTGAGACGCACCCCTGACCGATCGACCGACCGACCACTACTATCACGACGGCGGCAGTCGCGTGTCCCCGTGCCATGACCTGCCAGTTTCCGGTCCGGCCTCATCCACTACCGTTGCAGGGTAAGCTATATAATATAAGCCACGAGATTGAGTCAATTATTTCGTGCCGGTTCAAACCGATTTTTCTTTAGTTTTTATCGTTATTTGGCCTAAACAGCGATCATAAGAATGGATGCTATTGGACAACCTAAAAAAAATATGCAAAATCATAAACTTCCTAACCCAAGTAATAACACTTCTCCATTATATCGAGACTTTTTTCTTCTCTAATTTGGCGTCTTGTGTCCTGCGATATTATAAAGCATATTTAAAAAAATTATTGTGACGATTATACCGTCCCATCGACGACGTGCTACGCGACGCCGGCGCTATTTATATGCAACCATATAAGTTAGGCCATATTATTATTATTATTTTATACATTGTATTAACGTGCGCCTCTCTATGATAAAAATTCAACACGAGTTGTACAAATTCTTAAACTATACAATATTATTATTACGTACTAGTTTTATTTTTTGTATGACGTGCATTTATTATATTTTTTTTCTCGTGAAATTTTAGTGTACATCTCTGTGAATACCGTGTAAGCGACATCGCCATCGCTATTATAGTGCATTACAATCATTATATTATGCCGATAAGGATTTCTTAGCACGTTATTTACAAAATATATTCTCACAGTCGGTAATATGTAAGCTAAACCTGTGTACAATCGATAAAAAAAAAATAATTAAAACCTCTGCATTTCTAAAAAAAATATTTAAAATCATTTAAACCTAATTATTGTTTTGACTATAATAGTGAACAGTGAAGAATTTTTTTTTCTAATACATCAAAATAAAACACACCATTATGGCATTATATGGTATTCAATATACAATCAAACATTTGTTACTGAATACATATTTAGATGCATGCATATTTTTATCGTGGTTCGAAACGATTATACGCTCATTGACGTATCGATTGCAAATATACGATAACATAAACCCCATGCACATCCTACCTACATCATATTTGTATGCAGTAGTTTTGGTCACGAATTTTTTTTATTTTCGAATTTTTCTATGTTATTGATTTACATCGAAAATAGTAGTAAAACTAGTTATACTAGTCAAAATAACGGTACTCTAAGTAGTTCGTGAGCTAAGAAATAAATTCAATCTTCGGATCGTTGTTAGAAACAATTTTATAGATTTATTTTTTTATGAAAGCAAAAACATAACACTCGGCATTGTGATCATTGGGTGTTGTTTTATTTTTTTTCATTTTTTAAATTTTTAGTAGATTTATTTTTTTTTGCGTGAATAGGAAATATTATGATGTGTACATACCGAAAATATCATTAATGCCATATTCAAAAAAATGTTATTGTCATTTGTTTCAAATTGAAATAGATTTATGATGTCTCAAAATATCCGAATAATATTATAAAATATCGTGTTGTGGTACCTGTAAAGCGATTTCTCATACAAAGGTTTATACTACCAACTCTAAATCACATGGGTCACTGAAATCGAGAGTTGGTAGTATAAAGCAATGAAAGTTCTACAAAAAAAAAAAAAAAATACAAAACACTCAATATCAACGAATCCATGCAGCGTTTAAAATAAAGATAAAAAATAACAAAATAAAGTCGTGCTTTTGTATACAATTCGTATAAATTCGTTGGCTTTGAATTTTAAAATACCTCTATATATATATATATATATATGTATATAGTATGTATAACGCCCAAGTACCTATAAATGAAAATAATATAATTTCGACGCAAAAATGAATATTATTTGTTCATCGATTTCGCCACAACCGTATATAATATAATAGCGCGTTGTTTGCTCTTGTTCTATAAAACGGCCATCTCTGAGCTTAAAACCAAAACGTATTATCCGTAAAATCCGTAAAATCACGCATGCATTGTATATACACTTCGTGTACTCCACCCTCTCCTAGTCCTCTGACGCCACCACTAATAACAATATATAGGTATGAGAGGATTTATATATATATCGTATCGAGTTACGCGTCGTTTGCATATAATATGTCCTTAACGATTTTGTCAGTCTGGCGGGGACTTGAAGGTTCATCCGGAAAATGGCGATACTCTTTTATGCGTATATACATATAGTAATGTATAATATATAATATATATATAGTAGCAGCCTTTTTCCCGGGGGAATTCCTTAAAAACAACCGACGAAATTAAACTACCCCGCCACCGTAAAAGGCGGCGCGAACGTCGTTCGGTAGGAATTTTAAATCATCATCGGTCTGGATAAATGTATATACTGCACGTCGTGATACTATTGTTCCATTTACACTATTAGTGAGTTACATAATATATACCTATATAATTTCCTTAGGACTGTGCAAGGGTATATTGTGTACGTAAAAATCATCAACGTTATAAAAATTCCGTATGATGTATGTGAGGTGTGTATATATTATTATACTATATTATCAGTGCGAAGTCTGTTATGGATTTTTATCGGGTTTATCGGGTTCACAACTTGTTCGCCCGGACCTAGGTATATGCCATATGGCTATAATATACCTACATAATATTATTTTGTTTTGCAATACGTTGTGCACCTTAACCATTTTAGTTATTCCGATCTAAGCTCTTCAATAGTTCGAAGAGTATTTACTGTATAGATCGTCATTATTTTACCGTAAACTATTGTATCGACCGATCGATCTCAATAGATCTTGACAATAGTTTGATAACAAGTTATTATGCTATACCAGCCATATTATAATATATTTTGAATTTTGTCGAGGTTTTATGTTCGGAGACAGACTCACTTTATTATTTTGAAATTATTAAAACACCCAATCTCGAGAACTAAAACGTCGGCTCTCGTATACTTCAAACGACAAGGGCTCGTTGATAATTCGATTTTCTGATGGTAATAATTATCGTAGGTATGTGTATGTATAGTATATTATGCTATATTATAATGCATACCTACCTATAATATAAGTGTTGACGGCTCTTCAATTTTTCGACATCAGCGTTTTCGCATCGGTATTAGTATAGCATTTTCTCAATATAGTCGGTTGAATACATTACAATTTATTGTTTTGCGTGTAGAATAATATAGTCAAAAATTATTATATGTGTATTTTATTGTATTCTACGCATATCTAATGGATTATAATATGTACAACGATATTATCATGTAATATTCTTATTACTGCTATATCGCGTGTATTGTATTTATGATATACTATTATCACATCGTTTTCTATATCCAGAAAATAGGTCTGTTTTTTTTCATTAAAATGTGGCTGTGGCTCGTATATTATTTTCGTAACTTTCCTGTATATTCTATACGACTTTAAAAATATCAAAAAATTATCGCTAAAAAGTGAATTTGCAATCAATACAACATTATGTTATGTACAAATGTACAATGTACGCAATATATTGTATATACATATATTATGTGCTGCATTCTAATGCTTAAGATTTTTGATTCGTTCAGAAATGAATAATAAAAAAAATTGAAAACAAACAATATAAGTAAACACTCTGCGTGTCGCGGCCATAACTGCACATATCCCGATGGTAGATAACAAGCAAATTATGCATATCTGCAGTTAGAGTTGTGTATGAAATCTGAAACTTTGACACGATAACTTTACTTATATAAACCGTATACACACACCGCGTGCGGCATATTGATTCACATCGGAGTGCATCGAGGTTAAATTATTTTGAGCACGGTGGCTCAATTTATTGCAGTGAGTGTGGGTTCAAATACCACACCGAGTATTATATACGAGTACTATTTAGTGTATGTAATATTATTGTCATTTAATTCTCGGTTAATTTCCTAGCATTACATCCTCCTTCGCCCCACAGTTCAAAATAGAATTTGTTCTCACAAGATCCCCATTAGTGATTGGGATGTCTCGACTTGCTCAGATTCGGGTATAAACGAATAGTCAAGCTTAACATTTGAAACGTATTTGGGTCTCTGTCGTCCAAAAATATTATCATCCATATACCAAATCCGCCCACGATGTTCTCCGATGTTCCGAATCCGACGACGACCGCGAACTCTTGCAGTGCAAATATATTTCTCATGTCGAACTATATATAGTCCGCAAAGGTCTCAAGGACAGTAATGGTTATTCAATAAATCGTATATTCCCAGACACCGTGTGTTTGTCCGCTGCCGGCTGAGGTTCTTTGCAAATAAGATGTACTGATTATATAACTACTGACGTGGGTGGGTCACGTTAGTAGATTGTGGGTAGTTTGTCACCGTATTCGTCGATTTCGGTATATGTATTATATATATATGTGTGTGTGTGTGTGTGTGTGTGTGTGTGTGTGTGTGTGTGTGTGTGTGTGTGTGTGTGTGTGTGTGTGTGTGTGTGTGTGTGTGTGTGTGTGTGTGTGTGTGTGTGTGTGTGTGTGTGTGTGTGTGTGTGTGTGTGTGTGTGTGTGTGTGTGTGTGTGTGTGTGTGTGTGTGTGTGTGTGTGTGTGTGTGTGTGTGTGTGTGTGTGTGTGTGTGTGTGTGTGTGTATATATACAGCACTTGTTGCTGTGTGGAGTCGGTGTTCATAATAATAATTAGCAGACCGCGTATCCCGATGACGTCAAAGTCGATTAGACGCGGGCACGCGAGCGTGACGTTTAATATACATAGCAGGTACAGTCGTACAGATACAGCTCGAAATAACGGGTGATTTTTTAAACATGCCCACCTAACTTTTAATTTTAATAGAATAATTAATCGAATTCTGATTTTAAGTATAATACCTAAAGACTATATTTTTAAATGTATTTGTTGTACTTACTTTTTTACTACCTAAAGAGTGCCTTGAGGAGCTATACTAGCTTTTATTTAGCAAATAATAATTCCCCTTTCTACTGAACATTTTTTAATGGACGAATTTGTTCAAAATTTTGTTGTAGGTATCTGATTCAAAATTTAAATGAGTAGTTTCTGAGTTATTAAAAGTAATTTATATTAAGGTTATAAAGTTGATACTTAAAACTGGTTTTATAAAAATAAAATCTATATATGTAATATGTTGTTTATTAAATGTAGAATTTATTATACTTTGATCGTTTTTACAAACTATTTGTATTGATAAATAATAGTAATAAGTAATTAATAACGTTTTAAGATCGTCTAAGCTCCCTACTACTTAACTGTATACTGAATAGGACCGGAAATTATGTTTAAGGACATAAGGTACATATTATGGGTAGCAGTTGCCTACACGGAGTTTATTGTGATGATTTGAGTTTATTTATATAATAATAATAATATAAAAATCTATGAGTTAAAAAAATAAACTATAATTTTTTAACCGAGCCTCGTGTTCAAAGCCTCTAAGTTATTATAGCGAAGTATATACTCGTACGTTGTGCCCCCTGAACGACCTGTACTACATAGTATGTTGGAACATTTTTACAAGCGAATATGTTTGTGGATTTACCTTTCGTGTTTATTAAAATATACACTCTGATTTGTCCCGATTAGATTAATAACATATTTTACCAATTTCTTAAGATGTGATGTCGACACAGTTCAAGCATAATATAATTACACGTTAGGTAACAAAACAAACACATTTCGTATACTATATTTTAATAATAATAATAGTATTAATAATAAACATCAGTACCTACCTAAAACATTTTTTTGTTACTATTATTCTTTTTAGTGTTTCGTACAAATTACAGTTTCATCCTAATGTATAAGCATACTCTTAAAAATAATTTTATTTAATCATAATATTATTTTAATCGATTCACAACATATTTTACACTCCTATGATAAAAAGTATTTAAGTAATCGATTTTTCCATGTTTAACTTTTCAACCGACCTCAAATAAATATCCAACAGCATAACGTTTCCGGATATCAAAATTCAAAATATAAATATAAAAATTATTATAGATAGGTATATAGATGATATCAGAGTGGTGTTTATTTTCTCTCTCCAACCTACGTGCAAGTGCCTAACATAGAAACAATTTGTGTTTAATAAAATCAATTTGTGTGTTGTTAGCTTTTAATTTTAATATTAGAGGGATTAAATAAACTCAAAGGTAGTAATATTATCTGTGGCATGTCAACTGACAACTAGCCTGCCAAAGCCTTTTGTTCATCAAATTTCACTCAAAACTCCCAAGACAGATTTTTTAACATTATCATATTCTTCACACTAACATTTTAATTTCAATTCTATTCTTGAGGTTAATGCAGCACCAGATTTTGTTTTAGATTAATATTAGGTATTTAGGTATTTTAGATGTTCTTATTTTGGTTATCTAATGTTATAACAACATAATTTAGTTATACCGTTGTGATAACATAATATGTTTAGTTTTTAACTACTAATATCTACTCAACTTAATTAAAAGTTGAATAATAGAACACTATTTTAATGATTTTTCTTACCAAAAAAAGACACTCATTAAATTGAAGCTTGATATCTGTTGTGAATAAATGATATTATTACTTATAAGTTTAATTATAAGTCAACCAGCTCTAACATTTAAGGATAATTCTAACAACAGAAAATCTGCTGAACGTAAAATTGATAGGTTGCGTAGAGGTCAAATACTAAATACAGAAAATAAATATAGTGTGCTGCGTTGACATCCTATTTTGTGCAATTTTATTTTTATCTTGTTTTAAAAAAATTCAAATTTTTATTCATTTTTTTTTTTTTTTTTGAGCATATAAAGATCTGCGTGTTATTTTAATCTTTCTATATAATAGTTATTGTACCTATATTATACATTGACAGATGATAATCCTTTTTACACAACGATGTACAAACCTGTGTGCACAAATAATCTATTTTAATTCATTTAATATTATTATTATTATTCAGGATACAATACCGTATATCCAGGGAGTCTATTGTAGGATTGTTTTTTTTTTTTTTAGCGTGAATGAATGAATTTATATTATTATTTTAACGTTAATATTATTATACAGTGAATAGTAAAATACATGATAATAATAAACATGTACAATCAGATGGGATATTTTTTATACAATTTTCAAATATTTATTCATTATTCGTTATATTAAGCCTGACTAAAATAAGTTACAATTTTATATGCTGCACTGTCGGTGTATTCATTTCTATAGGTATTTCGTTGCAGTTCGTATCAATATTTATTTAGGTACATGAATTATTATTATTATTATTATTATATACTTATAATAATCATTTGTTAAATAATTCATTTCACTTTATACTTTTTCTTTTTCTCCGTAATGAGTATTTCAATATTCTTTCTACCTTTATTTTAATTATTTATGATTATTTTTATCTTACAGCACTACGGTCTTAGCTAAAACCTATTTATAAAATAAATTGCTTTTATAATTTTCCAATCTTACCTATAATATAGGTATTCTATTTTTTCATATGTTTTGAAGTGTCTTCTAGTGTTAAAAATACCTATATATACGCACGTTCCAGAGACTATTATTTTTGTATACCAACACGGCTACACAGTAATAACACACATAAGTTTAAATATATTTTTCGTAAAATATTGTTCACAAAAATCTACACAAATTATGTATTTACACATTAATACATGAATTGTTTGGATACAATTTTAAAAAAAGAAGTAATTAACTAGATTTCCATGACAACATTGAATTATGAAGGTATTTTATATATTTTTTTTGTTCGGAACGTATGCAGTAAATAATAAATATCATGGCAGAAATTGTTCAATTCTCAGGCACAAAATCAATTAAGAAATGTATACCAAATAAATAATAAAAAAACATTTAAATTATCAATATTAAAAAAAAAAAAAAAAAAATGTTATCAAGGTATGCCGACGTATAAAATAAATGAATAATATTGTATAAGCAAAAATAGAACCGATGAAGTCGACACGTTCACAAAATAAATGTTATATATATATATATTATATAGGTATCTAGTTAGTAGGTATATATTATGCGGTATCCGTATCCTGTGTGTATTGTAAAAACGGCGGTGACTACCGAGTACATGATGTGATGTATTATATGCGTATTTAAGCGACACGACAACTGGTGTAAACGGGACAGTGATTTTCCCCGGGGCATTTCACCCTTTATTTTTGCCTTTTTTCGTACCGGACACCTTAAAGATGCCCGCGGGGGTGTTTTCCCGGAAAACACAAACAAATCTTGACCTGTTGTACCGAAACCCGTCGACAGCAGACGCCTCTCCGCTTTCCCAGTGTTTTTATTATTTCTCCGTCAATGTGCATTTTTATTATTATTATTCTTATGATTTTCTTTTTTTTTTCACATTTCTTCTCCACACCTTCCTTCTCAATTTCACAGAAATAAACCGATGACGAGCGATTGATACGTGGTATGAGCGGCAATAATAATATAAACACCAAGGTACCTAATTATTATAATACATATTTTATTATATAATTATGTCATTAATTGTTATCATTATAAATAATGTTGTCTTTGTTTTCGTGCGCGTCGTCTGCCGCGTCACGCACGGAATCGTTTAACAATAAAACATCTCATCCGATGTTGAATTTCATTGGTGGACAAAGACTACGATATAAAAAAAAAATACCTTCGCCCAAATAGTATTATACCCCCGTAGATATAATAAATATTTAATATTGTACTTTATACGTCCGAACAACGAAAACGTTCCGACACACGATTTTTGGTATTACAGTCGTCGCTGAATATATGTTATGCGTTTATATTTTTCGAATTAAATATGAGGTTTCACGATTTACATCCGCATATATATATATATATATATATAACATAATAATAATAATAATAGATTTTAAATCCGTATAAACACGCGTGAGACTGGTATGGAAATTGTAACGCCAATCGGGCGGTACATGTCGCGCCGAGAATATTATTATTATTATATTTTATGTTTGTCTATATTTGCGTAGAGCGTGTACGGTTATTACACTACTACCTATATACATGTATACATATATAATATAATATGATAGTCATTTTGTTCGCCATTCTTCCTAGTGAATGCTATTTAAACGCGAATAGATCGTATGCATACATAGAGGTGCTGCTAATAAAAATCACCGCTGACCTGTTTAAAAACAAATTTTTTCACGTTATTTTTTCTGCAACTCTCTAAACTTGTGAATTTCCAGTTTTAACTCACCGTCATATGGACAATCTAATTTATGTGTGTGTGAGTTTATATATATTATTATTATAATATACGCAATCAGCGGTTAAAACTTTTAACATAACAAACGTTTAAGACTAACCACCACCGCGTGTTGTTATTCGCACAACAAGTGCAGTCGGTGTGGTATAATAATAATATAATAACAGTACCTAGATTATAATATTATAATTATAATTTTAATGTTGTTACACCGTGTATTTTGGGTTGGCTTTAGTTATGAACTTACACGTGTTAATGTGTGAAGTGAAGTCGATATATCATAATATTGTATCATACAATATCACTGTAGCTATACAGAACCGATCACGTTCAATCCGAAAGATGGACGTAAAGAAAAAACAGCAACAAAATTATGCGAAAGAATACAATGGCTTCATGAAATGCTTTTCCGTTTATACGAAAAAATACCCTCTCGTGAATTTTGCGTGTTGATCGTTTGCAGTGAAAGCATTTTATTTTTTTTTTCTACTCTTATAAACAAGCCACCTCGAGCGTCGTTCGCTCGCACGCGATCATTTCGGACAGGTCAAAAGTCACGTCGAAAATCTCACGGAGGCCCGCTCCTTTATTATACTTTCGGGAGCAGATTCTGTCGGTTTTCTTTAACCATTTCAAAACCCCAAATTATAGTGTTTTATTTACGTAATAATGATACGATGGCCACGTAGTAGGTATTCTATTATTATAAAGTAAACTAAATGCTTATATTGTGATATTGTGTACCTACTGAAGTACTTCTCACCCTTGTAGAAGGTAAGCTATTATGAATAAAATAGCTATATTGGGTGGAGTTACAATGTTAAGTACAAAATGTGAAAATCCTTTATTTAATAGTATTTTTTTTTTCAAGCGGTATCTCTCTGCCTTATTACTTATCACGAAAGGAAAACTTTTAATTGTTTTTTTTTCTCTAAGCCCGTTTTTAAAGTTAGAGTTTTCCAAAATTCAGCTTTCGCGTTAAATAAAAATTAGGTCTGGATAAGCCCTTTAAATTAACACTTTACAATCTTATTAAGAAATATATTTAATTAAAAAATTAATATCACCTGTAGGTATTGTAACCTAGGTACCTATACTATCATTTTAACATATCATTGCTGTTACATTAAATACTAACTATTGATCTTATACATGATACTTCCGTGAATAAAAAATTTCGGACTCCTTGAAAACCAAGATAGGTGTTAAATGATTCTATAATTATTGTTTGAAAAATGTTTAATGATTAGCTTGTTAATTATAAAAAATTTTTAATTTAATAGGTGGCTCATTAATAAATTAGAAATAGTCAAGAATGTGTTACTGCGTAATAATGTTTTGATGCAATATAAAGAACAAAAATGAAAATTTATTTATCTGCGTTTTAGAACGAGTCACACAACGCCGAACGTTTTTCTCTAATTATTGATTTTTCTACACCCTCCTTTACAATTTTGTAACGTATAAACCGGAAGAACTGATTTTGAATATTTATTACGTCCCTGTATTCTTTTGACGAATTCTGTTAAACATAGTTTTGTTTTTTAATCAAAAGTAAGAATTTTAATTTAAAAACGTGGAAACATATTTAAACGTAGATAACTATACAGTTTTGTATATGTATATATATATGTATTAAGCAATACCTACTTCATCAACACTGCTATATAAAGTTTTTTTGTAATTAAATAAATACCGACTACGGGGTATACTAAGAGTTGAGTACCGAATTATTTCAAACTAATATTAATTCTTGCTGTTTCGATTATAGTGTCGCTTAAAAAAAATTAATAATAATTACAACAACAACGTGGTCCCGGCGGCGGCGCTCGCACTAATCGTTTCTCAATATACCTATCGAGTGTAAAGAGTATTGCCATTTGCCACGCGCGACCGAAATGTCAGATGGCGATTATTCTCCGTTGTATTTTGGTCAAAGTCTTGGCCCAACGGATCGTATATAAATTATGTAACACGTAGTTTTATTGTCCAACAATTATTTTCAGTTGTTATTAATATAGGCAAATAATAACTTTATATTTTATATAATAGTACCTATGATCGATATCCAGTATTCCAATATGTACGCATAATAATAATAATTTATAGGTAAGTGACGCCCTGTAAATTATTAGTACCTTATCGTCTTCCGGATGTCTCACAACATGCGTCGTGTGATTTTTTGCTTTCGTGAAAAAAAAACTTTCGAGTCGCACGCGTATGTATACTTGTGCGTGTATATATATATATGCATGTGTACCGAGTTTAACGGTTGCGGTAAGTTTTTACTTTCATCCTGACAGGGTCAGGTGTTGGAGCGGCGCCGCGCCGCGGGGATGTATCCTCTGCCGCCGTCGTCGCCTTCGCCTGCATCTCCGTCAGTCGCCGTTTAATGTTGACCGCTTTTAACGGGTCATTAAAATCTGCAAAATTTAAACGTCTAATGGTTCGTGCACCGTTTTTAAATCGCCCTTTAATCGGGTGACGAAACGTCCGCGTGTTTCTGAAGTTCACGTGCAGAATATTGGCCGTGACGTAGTGCACAATTCACTCGCGCGCCAATTTAGCGCAACGCAATTTATGTAATATTAAAAAGTTTGACCGCTTAAAGGCATTCCGCCGTGTTGTATCGCGGTGTTTTCGCTTTCGTCCAAATGGTTTCCGCGTTCGTGTTATTTATTTGTTTACCGTTTTCGTTTTGTACATTATTACAGTAATATATTTGTAATATTTTGTGATCCGAGGTGAAGTATTTGCCGATTATATAGGTGACATATCACGTAAATTATAAATACGTGTCTATATATAGATGATACGAACGAATCGTCGCTGCATCAGTGTGTTGTGGCCTTACGCCAATGCACACGAGCGTACCTACCTGAGACCTTTATAATATGATATATAGGTACTCGTGAATATATATGTTTTATATATATAACAATACGAGACGTGGCAATAAATCATCGTACGGGCGGCGGTTACCGATCAAGGATTTACGGAATAATATTTTAAGCGTCGCGGGAGAAGAGAGAAAAACGGCAGCATAAAAGGCTTTTTACCCGCCGCGCCACCACCACCACCACACCGCCACCACCATCCCTATATACATATTATATATACCTGCCAACGTCGACGACGACGACGACGACGACGACGAGGCTTGGGCCGCTCGCGCTACATATAATATAGGCCGGAGCGCTGCCGATCCGCGGCGTCGGTGGTGGCGGTTTTTCTAGAGAAAATCTGGGTAGGTTTACATTTTTTTTTACAGCCTCCCTACCCGCCGCCGACTCTTTTCTCTTCCGCCGCCACCGTTACCACTCGCTCTGATCACGGCGCGCGTGGGCCCTCAGCTTCCGACCCGCGTTCGGTATTGATTCGGCGCTCATAAATTACATTTGCCTAGTAAAATGAGAGAACGACACCGCCGCCACCACCGCTCTGTCATTGGTCGTGTGTAGGAAGCGGGGTGAGACGGCGGTGCGAGCGCGGTGGCGACGACGACGAAGAAGGAAGCGGTGGCAGTGCCGTATATATATATATGTATAGGCCCGGCGGACGGGAACGAATAACCGTATTCCTCCGCCGCCGCCCGTACACAGTACAAACACACAGACACACACACAGACACACACGTGCATATAAATTATAAACGCGCGCGGGCGAAAACGAGCGGTGGCGTATATATACGCACGCGGTGCGTGTGCGAAGGGGACGAAAAACGCCGAAGTGCTCGATACCCCGGGGGTAGTAAGGTGCGCGGATGAACGAGAACGGTGGCTAGGTGGATGGTGTGAGTTGTGGGTGGGCGGGGAGCGGGGGGGGGGGTGGAGCGGTCGGAGGGATTCCCGGGGATCCTGTGCGAGTGGGGACCAAAACGGAATGAAAGTTGAATAACAATGTTCACTATTTATAGTAGTGTGTTAAAACGAATTAAATTTTTTAGCGGCGGCACATGCGCGACGGCCTAAGCGGGGTGGTGGCGGCGGCACGGGGGGCGGCCGCTTTCGCGTATAGGGCGCGCGGACGAATTTAATGATTTTTTTCTCTTTTGCTTTTATCCCCCCACGCCCGCCGTTACACTCTCTCACTCGAGCGCGCGGCGCACTCCCACTCCGTCGTCGCTCCGTCGTCGGCGCGCTCTGCTCCCTTATCAAGGGGTTGCCGCCTACTCCCCCGCGCCCGAGCCACTGGATGGACGATGTGGAGGGCGGGCGCGGTGCGAATTCCGGTTACAAACGCCCGCCGTGGCGCGCGGAGTGCCGTGCTGCGGCGGAGGGGCGGGTGGGCGGACCGGGCCGGGTAGGCCGGGTGGGTGGGGGACCCACTCTCTCTCATTAAACTGTACGAATATGCAATTTTACTTTCTCGGTTTTTACCCCCTAGTAGTTTATTGCTAGTCATGTTTTTGAGTTGTCTATAGTTCCGCCGCGCGGGCTCTCGTCAACCGCATCATCTCCGTCGCAACCGCCGCGGGCACGCACGCGATTCGCACGCACTACCATATATTACACACAACTCGCGACATCGACGATCACCATCATAATTATTATCACCGACGACAATTATTATTATTGTTTTATTATTATTATTATTATTATTTTACACTTTAAAAGAAAAAAAAAACAAATTACACGCGACAATCACGAAGTTATACACACGCGTAATTAAAAAATACTTACTAATTTATCTATTAATTAATTAATTAATTAATTAATTACCGGTGATGGAAAAAAATTAATTTACTCATTTACCGTACGGATAATTTTTTTTTCTCTCCTCGTAAGTCAATAGTGCACCATCGAAATTATATACCTATCAAATAAGTTATCCACACAAATCGCACACATGTCGTATATTCTCCGCATGCCTGCGGCGGCCGTGTACCGGTCACCGATGACGAGATCTCATTCGACCACCGGACAATAATATAGGTAAGTCATCTCGGTAGATCGATAACAGAGTATTGCAGTAATTTACGTCGAATATTAATTATTATATTATATTATTGAAAAAACCGTTTACTCGACATTAAATATCAGACATTTTTCGTATGATTAAATAATATTATTATAATAATACGATGATCGAAGTCAGCACAAACAATCGTAGTCGTAGTCGCAGTAATTGCATTATCGTGGCATAAGTAGACACCCGCGGGCGTGCTACAATATTATTACGAAGATATTACGAGATATTCTATTATGTGCAACGTATGGCGGCAAAAGTCCGCGTGTTTATCAGCGCACTTATCGCTTACCGACGCGAATTTCGTCGCCGTCTTCGCAGTCGCGGACGTGTAGTGGCCGTCGGACGTGGTGTGTATCGGGCGAGAGCGCGGCGCGCGGCGTCGGCGGTGGCACGCGTGTACACGCCGCGTGTGTGTGGCCGAACACCGGCCGCCGGTTGTATGAATGGGCGCCCCTGTCCTGTGCCGCCGCCACCGCCACCCCACCCGTACGCACAACGTGTACACACTCACACGCGTTCGTTCGTTCGCGCGCCCGCCCGCTCGTCCACTCGCGCGGACCACACGGTGTCGCCGCCTGCCCACCTGTTCGCGGTACGGCACGGTATATTGTACGGTCGGCGACGGACGAAACGCGCGCGAAAAGAGGGTGAACCCCCTCCGACCTCCAGCCCCCCTAAGGACGGCCTCGTGACCGCCAACGCTCCTCCACGCGCGTGAGATGATGACGACCGTCTCGGAGATGACCCCCCCCCACACCACACGCTCAGCGATCCGTCACCGTTTTCGACGCGCCATTCTGACGGCACGCGTGCTCAGCGTTTTTCTTTGGAAATGCGCGCGTGTATTTTACCCAACGCCACTGTCGACGGGCTTGTTTTTGTTATTGTTGTTGTTATTGTTGCCGTTGTTGTGGCTGTTGTTGCTGTTATCACCGCATTTCGCTCTCATCGCGCGTGTCCTCGCGCCCCGACCGGCGAGTAGGAAAACACGCGGGAAAATATTTGCTCCATAGCAGTACGGCGTCGCAGTTCTCTTGGCGCACACCGAAAAGTATTACTCAATAAAGTATAATAATATCAGACGCCCAATAATAATTGGCCTTAGATATCATGTCGATTTTTACATCGCCGTCACCGGTAAATTATAATTTAGCAGTTTACAACTATAATATTACGTAATAATAGGTTTAATAGAATTAATATAATAGTTATTAAGTATTAAAAATTTATATGCGCAGGGACGTTTAATTATTAAAAACGGTTATTATACGTTGGCTAGGTTTTAGTTTTACAGTTTTCTTGTCGTCGACATGTTCGTTATTAATTGCCACGCCTATGCGCATAATATAATATGCGGTGAATGGATGATGGGTCAGAGTTGTATTTGAAAAACGCGTATACTATAATATGACATTCATAAATATGTATTATACGTAATAATTTGTATTTTATTAATAGAATTCGCGTGACCCCGAGTTACGATGAGAAAACGTCGCGCGCTTGGCATATTATTTTAGCGCGGGTCGTGTATTTTGAACTGTCTATAACGTCGTCTCGTTTTTTGCGTTTGTTTTGAACATGAAAACAGGCGGGACAGTGTCGACCGAAGCCCACCGCGTGATGGGCGACCTGCAGCATTTCTGTCTGCGCTGGAACAACTACCAGAACAGCATCACCACAGCGTTCGAGAATCTGAGGGACGACGAGGACTTCATCGACGTGACGCTGGCATGCGACGGCAAGAGCCTAAAGGCCCACCGGGTGGTCCTGTCCGCGTGCAGCCCATATTTTCGGGAACTGTTGAAAGTGAGTATAATGTGCAAGCTCCAAACATTAATATTTTTGGGGGGTCTATTCACGAAACCGAAAAGTTTTCATCAACATTTTATGTACCGGATATAGGTTTAATGTACATATTATTATTATTGTTAATTCGAAGAAAGTTAAAACTTTCATTTAATCCAATTTCAAAACAAACGATTTTAAAAGTAAATTTTTCGTCTTCGAGCTATAGATAAATTTCGTCAGCGTGCCTTCATTTCCCCCTATATATAGCTGATAAATATCAATCAATAAATAATAATAAAAAAAGTGTGATCACGTGGTTAAGACTGCAGTAGATTATGATTTATGTTTGACCCTTTTTTGTTGCTCAGAGTACGCCGTGCAAACACCCCGTGATCGTGTTGCAAGACGTCGTTTTCGATGACTTGCAAGCGCTCGTCGAGTTCATCTACCACGGCGAAGTAAACGTCCACCAGAGGAACTTGAGCTCGTTCCTGAAGACCGCCGAAGTTCTCAGGGTCAGTGGCCTCACCCAACCGTCCGATTCCGCAACCACCAATGACGTGAGTATAATACACGACAGTATAATATTATATATTATTTATTTAGCTTAGTATGATCTTAATATGTATTAGAAATTAGAGTAGCATTTTATCGATGTTAGGTACCCATTTAAACGGATTTTATGCACTCGAATTTTCGGAGACGTTTTTAGGATTTTCCGTTCTAGATTCAATTTATTGTTTGTCTGCCATGACGCACGTTTTAAAACTATCTTAACAATATTATATCACAGGGCCGCGTATAGTCTTCTGAAATATTTTTTTTTCTCGACGTTTGAAGTCCTGTTTTTCAAGATAGCAGCCCATTTATATGTATATTATGTTTACATTATTAATCATCATTCCAATATTATAACGATAATAATATGTAAACGGGTCCGCTTGTTTTTAGCATTCCGCGAGGCAGTCTTCCGAGACACCACCCGCGGAAAACTCGTTCCTGCAGTCGTTCGCCACACAAGCGTCCGAGGGCAGAGTGTCACCACAGGTCAGACAGAGGAAAGGTTTTCCGCAACAATCGCCGTCGTCCATACCTTCACCGCGGTCAAAGGTAAGTCCATTTCCGTTTTCACGTTTATTTTTTAATACTTTAAAAGGATAGAGAGTAGTGTTTCCGATTATATAAATTGTCCGCGGACAATATATTATATAAGATAGATATAGATGAACGCATAATAGGTAACAACACGTTATATTATATACAGCTAAGAGATGTCTATTAACTCTATTACGTCATGGTGATCGTTGTCTATATACCTACGCTATATCCACCTATCGTCTAAATTCACTTAACTATATTTTTCGAAGTTATATTCAATTAATATGCGAGTCTATTTAATTTGAATACTGCAGTACTGCAATAAAATATTATAATAATTATTGGCCATCGTCTCGGATTTTTAAGTAACTCGAAAACAAGAGATTAAATGTTTTTTATGTCGAGGACCAAAAATCACTATAAATTCAGGTATTATGTATTTAATTATTATTAGAGAATTCTATGTATAAGACAGCGATATTCTCAGTGTCAATTTTGATAAGGTATTAAATTCGCATCAAATATCACGTCATACTCACACATTATTGGCGACGATTATCTACAAAATGAGACTTTACAACGATAAATGCGTCTCTTTTCGAGTTTACCTTGTATAAACTCCACAATGATTATATCTATTACATATAACATAATAAATAATAATATATTCATATTATTCGTATTCCGTATCATATAGATAACACATACGTAATAATATGTGCGTCTTGACGAATATTTCATTATTTCTATGACGATATATTATAATATTAAAAAATCAATATTCAATAATATCTCATAATATGGTTTTCTGCTCGGTGCTACGCGGTTTTTCATTCATAATAATAAACAATAATAAATTATTGTGAATGTGTTGGCGTTTATATTATTATTGTCCTTGTCGGTGCTGCCAAGATAATTATAATATAGGACGTGCAGAAAACAAACATTATCATCGTAATACTACGCGACGTACCTCGTGTGTTGCATATTTGTTAAATCTTTAGAAACTATTGTATATATACGATGTTCCCATTGGCAAAATGCATTTCCGCGTACCCTACTTGGTATATATTTATAAAACAAACAATGAGACGTGTTTTTCTTTTCGTTTGAGGATTTTTCTTACCCGTACGTTTGTTTTGAATAAATAATGCTTCGGCCGTGACCCTGTAGTATGTAGGTGGTAGGATCTACAATATAACTTAAACTCAATAATATAATATGCACAATGCACATACACATGCATGCATGTACGACATGACAGAAACTTCCGCAACGCTGCAGCAGCTAAAGCCAACAGTTGTTTATTTAATATAACATTTTCTCTATGGTTTTAAAATTATATTCCTTTGATGATGACATTTTTTTTTTTGTCAAACCGATAGTATCACAATTGCATATTATTTTGAGGTGAACGATATATAATATTATATTCATTATTTATAAGATAAATCACACGGTAGTGCCCCCCCCCCCCCCATTCATATCGAACTACTTTGATTTATATAAAAAAAACTAATGGTAAAGGGATTCACCCCCTACATCCCTTCGGATAAGTTTCCGATGCGATTTAATACAATATGATATGATATATAATAAATGATATATAGAGTATACGTCAGCTATTAATAATTATTTATAATAATAACACACAAATTACTATACCGGATGACAAACTATATATGTCGAACGCTCTTAGCCCATATTGATACATATACCTATATATATGGTCTGTGCGTCACCTATATACTAATATAGGTACTCTACCTTCATTTATGTTGCCAAGTATCAATCTTACTATAGAAAGAGATGGCTAATACCTGTCCATAATATGATAGGACAAAAAACATAATGTGTATGCTATTTGTTTTTTAAATAGGTTTTAGAACTTTTTAACTTATCGTTTTCTTTCTCTTGCTATTTTAATGTGTATAAATGGATTAACTTGTATGCTATTTCGATATTTTTATCTTCCAATGTGGCCTCGGGATCCTTCTCTATCTGCTTTTAGTCCATTTCTTTATAGGTTAATGAATTACCCCAACCATCCCGAATATTCCAGCAACATCATAAATATAATTTAGGCACATGATAGCTCGTTGTAATTACAGCCTAAGTTCCATCTTACAGAGGCTAATAAGTAGAGTAAGTAACAAAAACAAAAATCGTTAAATAGAATTACATAAATTCGGTTATGGATTTCCATAATATTTCGTTAAAATTCGTATAGTGCCAAAGTTACACTGAAAATTGTTTTTATTTATAGGTACGAATAGGTAAAATATAATATAAAATAAACTACTTATAAATAGCGACCGAATTGAGTGAAGATATTATATAGTAAATTGCTTCCATAATATCTTAGTGACCTTATATTTATCGATATCTATTTTATATTTAAATAATGTTATTCATATTTATTGGTGGAAAAGCCGAAAGTTTATCGCTATAATCTTTATGATATTGATGGGATATCGATGACTATACGCGTATATTACGACTTTCATGCGTAATATTTTAGTAATTCGTTTGCGTGCTACATGTTTATACAAACTGGATTAATATATATATGATAAAATAACATTTAATATTATTATTATTATTATTATTATTTACTCTATTTATAGTTAAAAAAATAAAATATTTTTCATTATTCTTTATAAATTAACCTAACGAAAAATATTTTTAACAACTTAATGCACTTAATTATAATATACCCACCCATATTATTCATTCAATTGAAAACTATCATTTTTGGAGTACGGTGATTGTCGCCTCCTTGTGATGGCCCTTTGGGTATAATGCTAAATATCTATCATAAGCATAACAATAATAAATCTACTGGGCTTAATTAACTACAAAAAAATTGATACTTAAAATGTATTGGGCGCAATTTACAATTTGTTCCCTTCGTGGGGCGAAATTTACGTTTGCCCATAAAATACTACGTTCAAATCCAGTGGTGAATAAGGTGACCTTTTGTTATTTACGACTTTAAATGATATTTAGATATACATATAATTTTATGCTATACAGTTGTATTAAAGCGTATAAGAAAGAGTGATTTCGTAGCAGTCTGCAGTTTACGATTTCAAAGGGTCGTCGTCGTCGGAACAAAACTACTGTTTCGATATGTCACGACAAGGCCTGCGTGTATAACAAGAGGTCTGCGGTGGGGAAAGAGTTTGAGGAGTCTTTAAATGGTGCATTATCAAATGCCCACTACCGGAAGCGTTGGCGATATTTGTACTAGGATTTAAATGTCACTTGAATATCGCGTTTACTACGACGTGTTAAAGTCAACCCCACGCGATCTGCTGGAGCGAATAGGCGTTCTAAATGCGCGTAAATAATACCCTAGGGGGGATATTATTACAATAAAATAATATTCATGTCATATGATCTCCATAATGCTTTTAGTTGACTTTCGACCAGCAAAAGCGAAAATGCGCGGCGACGTGATTGTATTTGTAAGCGTTTGCCCATTTTTGTACGACGACGGAAACAACGGTTTAACCGTTGAAAGACAAATATTAAATCGCGAGAAAAAAACTCGAGCAATAAAAATAAACATTGCGAGTAAAACTCGTTGCGGGTTGCTTGCTGTAGCGGTGGGATGGCGTTCCGCAAAAAAACGAAAATATATACTACATTATATGTATACACACACACACACACACGTGTTGATGTATGAAAAGAGACGATATTCGCGTAAAGCGAACGAAACGGTTAACAAAAGCGGTGGTGCGCGTCGGAGGAGAATATTATGGAAAAAAAACTAATGTGTGAAAAGAAGAAAAAAAATCCGAGAGAATATTTTCTGGCCGACGAAACGTTCAAAAGTCTGTAGAGTTCGTGTAAACAGTTAACAGTGCCTGCCGTTTTCTTTTGTTATTTTACGACTCTTTAGTGGAATCTCAGTAAACAAAAACAAACTTCTCATAATAATTATTATTTTCCTCCATCGTTATTTGTATTATAGGTACCTATACCAATGACCGGATAAAATGAGTGAAACAAGACATAAGATGATGTTACGGAATTTCTCGTTTATTACGCCGTAGTCGTCGTGTTTATTTATTTAATTTATTTTGCGCCCTCTAAACTGTGAATGATCAGATTCGGCAGACGGTAATAAAATATTTGTTAGACAATGTCCCAAAGTTCGCTGTACATACAATCATTATTTCCATTGTCCCGGTTGATGTGCGAAACTGGTCGACTTTCGATTTTCATTTACGACCGAACTTAAATTCGTCATTTTAATATATATGTATAATATTATTACCGTTTATAAAATGTACGTATATATACGTCGTGGCCTGTTTCATTTCGTATTTCAATATTGACGGACTATGCAAAGTTTTAGCGAACGTAGCGCGTGAAGTGTTGTTCCGGCATTGCAAGCAAAGTAAATCACCGGATTTTCTCGGACGCGGAAATGGCGCCAGAATAAATAAAAACAAACGCGTATTATATAATGTCTAAATATCTTTTAGGATTTACTGCGCATTAGCTGTGCGCCATTATCCGTTCACAAAAGTTTAACACAAATTATAGTTTATAATCATAATCCGTACATAAACACGCGCGTATTATAGGTACAAAACAAAAAACGCCGGTAACGGATACGATGATGAGGGGGTGTGGAGGTGATAAAGCGATGAGGCCGTGTTTTTTTATTTTTTACGTAATAATTCTAATATTCTATATAATGTATATATTATATTATTATAATACATTTTATTGCGCTTACAACATTATAACATAACCTATAAGCTTGTTATTCATGTTATCCGGCAATAGAACGTCACGCACGATATAATATATAAACCTCTCATACATTTATTATAATATATATTATTATTACTGATATTGGGTTCAACATACAAACATTTTTTTTTGAAAATCATCCCTCCTCCCTATTGAACAACCCTTGAATCCACAACCCTCCTGCATTGGTCGTACGTATGTGAATTATCGATTCCAGTAAAAACCTGTATTGGCAACGATTATTTTAAAGATCACAAGAGTATATACCTGGCACCTGCATAATGAATTATCTACCATTAAAACATTCAAGTATGACATAAAATTGGCAACGGCGAAGCCGCATGAATCATGACTTACCTAACCTAACCTCTGCGGGCACGCTTTCGATGGCGAAAGTCAAGAACATTAAATTACAATGGCTACATCGACATCCGCACTCAGAGGGGACCAGCACCCCTCTCCTATCATATACAGTTACTATTTAATAGATAGGATAGGTTCACTCTATATAAGTATAATATTAATAAACTATTAAGTAGTAGGTAATTATATTAGCGATGCTGAAAATCCGTTATATATTATTATCGAAAAATATATTATTAACAATCAAAATTTTAGAGCCCTTGCAGCTACGTGTTTATCACTACGTTTTCAGCCGTTTAGAACGCGCATTAAGTATAAGTAAAGTATAGTTAACAGACCAATTTGGAGTGATGATTTATAAAATAATAAAACGTTCAAAACGTTGTGTGGATAATACTATGATAGTATTATTATACGAAAGAAACTTATACCCTCAACCACATGCATGTATATTGTATAAATAGCCAATAGGCGATGGGAGGTAAAGCGGTGCAGATATTTTATCATATCATTATTCATGAATAATTGTATTTTTCGTGTACGAAATTTGTTTGATGTATTATTTATAATATGACATATTATTACATCGCTCCATGCTGCAGAGTTAAAGAGAGTACGGTGGCGTTTTTTTCTCTTTGGTGTGCATCACACACATATCCTATAAAATATATCGACCTCTGTCATCAGGACTATTGCAATGTTCAATATAATATGACTTTAGGCAAAGTATACGTTAGCAAATTATCATGGAATAGTGCCCATCACAGACTTAAAATTTTGAACTTACCTAACCTAACCTCTCCTACTTGAAATATTGAACTTCAAGGTCCCTTCACCATCCTATACGACGAGTTACGATATCACGTTCCCTCTGCAGTTCCATCCTGCAATACCTAGTACGTATCAGTAGTTCATGGTATGATGCTCGTCTTTCTAATAAATATAACAACTCTCTATAGCGCTTTGTGGAAATACTTTTGCTCTTCTCATTAAACTTATTCCTATAATTATTGAGCTTTGTGCTGGTTTGTAGTAATAAATAATAATAATAAAATACAATTAGGTAACAAAATATTGTGTTTGGTTTGTCGCAGGAAAACTCTCCGATACCGTTAAAACGCAACAACAAGACTTCGTCGAATCCGGCCTCGGGCGGGGGTGGCGGTGGCGCCATGCCCACTGGCGGCGGAGGCATGGACCTGTCCGAGAGGACGTCTCAACACAGTCCCAGCTCCGCGGGCAGCCGGCCCAACTGCATCGACGACGACGACGCGGGTGAACGTTCGGACGGTGGCCTCAGCGGTGTCGTCGGCAGCAACGGCCACAGCAACGGACATCAACCGCACAACCACCACCTCCACCACCAACAGCAGCAACAGCTCCACGACGAACCTCCGATGGACTATTCGCGGACGCACCAACACCACCAACAGCAGCAACAGCAACAGCTGCCACCCAACGCCCTGCAACAGCTGCAGGACACGGCGCAGAACCTGATGATGTCCCGTCGGTCGCCCACCGAAGTCAAGACCGAGCCGATGGACACCGCGTCCGCGGCTGCCGTCAACAATAGCGGCAGCGCGTACGCGGACGATAGTAACGACTCGGCGGCTGACTTTACGGGTGTCCACCCGGCCATCGGCATGTCCGAACCGGACGACACGTCCTACCAAAGCCACCACTCGTATCTGGACAGCAAGTTCTTTGCGGCCGCTGGCGCCTCGTTCAACTTCAGTATGGCTGCCGCCATGGCCGCAGATTCGTTAGCGGGCAAGTACAACACACGATTGTTTATAGAACTATATTATTATATTGAACCGACTCGGACGCGCCGTTATGGGTTTATCTGTAATGGGTTCACAAAATGTTGGCTCATCGTTTTTAAATAATTATCCGATGATAACATTTAAACGACTATATATATATAAATGCAATTCGTCAGACTCTTTTGATTTTTCACAATCATTTGGTACTAATTTGAATATCGATTTCTGCGATTTCTTACTGACATAATTTTATCGATTAGGATGAAATTAATAGTTATTGATACATAATAATATGTCCCGTAATCAGTTCAAACGACAACATTGTGTCATGCAAAAAAATCTGTTTAATGATAATTTGTTCTATATACAATATAATACAGTTTTCGATTTTCACTTAACCGGTTATTAATACCAACCATATTATACTTATATAAAGTTTAATATTAATGGTAGTTGGACCAAGGTGAAAATGTATTTGTAAAGTAAAAAAGCTCACTCTTCTTCTCCCTAATACCTACTAGGTATTTATTTTTATTGTTATAATTATTGTGCGCATTAGTAATTTCAATTTTCGTCTCTCTATTGCTTTGTCTCCATTCGTATCTCTATATATAGATATATCTATTATTAGATCGTTGCCAATTTTTGCACAAAATTTCGGGACGTCAGACGCCTGTGTACTATTTTTATATCTCGTGGAGCACACGAACCGCCGCCGAGACCGGTTTCCAGAAATTCCGTAGGTGAAAATTTGCCAGTGTACAATGAGACGACGTGTACTTACGGCAGTGTGTTTAATACATATAATATATTAATATATATATATATATGTGCACTGGTAGGAGGTGGTAATCTCCGCCGCCGCCGAATATAAAATTTATCCTACTAAACTCTTCTAGCGGCGCGCGTGTACGTCTACGTATTAGACGAGTTACACCTATATTTCCATGTACATTCGTGTGGGCCACGACGTGGTCAACCTTATGTATACTAAGCATACGTCTGCAGTCATATATACGTATACATATTATTATATTTATAATATTTCATAGGTAGGTTAAGTGTCTATAACCTACGATTGGGCCATAAATACGTTTTTATTTTTTATTTTTTAAAAACCGGATTAGTATTTTTCTCCATCGGTTCATAAGCGTATACGCGGGTTGTGGGTAAGACTATATTATACTTACTATTATATAGATATAATATATACCTATACCCGCGAGCGCACCTATTTGTAACGAATATATTATGTTCATACGTCACTTGCGAATAATATCATATTTTAATAATATAATATATGTCGCTGCTGTGACTGACTCTCTCGTGTATTATGCTAATAAACGCATAATAGGTATCTCCTATTGTATCGTAGGATGGTGTTTATAATATGGGTACACACTACGATTATACTAGAATATATATCACTGAAACGCGAATATCGATATAGTACAATATTGGTATATATAATAATAATCATCGTAAATAATTTCAATGATCATTATTTGTATACATACATTACGCGGTATGGCCGACTATCGCCAAACACGCTGTCGTTTGATTTATCACAATCGGTCGATGATGCGTTTTTTTTTTTACATGGCACATGCAACATGCATGTAGGTATATAACAAATCTCCGAGAAAGAAATTCGAGTGTATTACTTAAATATCCCCGAGTGTTCAAGAAGTCGCATGACGTTCGATCAAAAAGTACCGACCAGTATTGGACTCGTAGTAGTTATAAGTACCAATCGATATACGCATCGAATTTTTATTCTCAAAATCTTGAATACTTCACTAAATTACGACACATTCGATTGGTCGGCCACAGTAGTTGAGCAATAATTAGTATGGTCCGTGACAACGTCAGACACTAAATATCTATAAAATGATCACTATAAACATCGATGGTATCCGCCCCCGATCACCGATGTTTTGCGTACATTCGATCTTCTTGTTAAATATATTAAACACAGATACGTATTCACCGGATACGAAATCAAAGTCACTTCTCTTTGGCCCTGAGAGGAACATGTGACGAGATGATGATTTTCATACACTTTAGAAGTATAGACTATATATAGATTGTTGTATGGTAGGTATAGGTAGTTAAATTAGAATTAATAAATAAATTAAGAAAAGACAAATGCTTAAATTAATCACTTGTTGTCCTTAGTATTTTTTATTTTAATTTGTTAGGCTTGATATTAATGTACCTGTTTTGTTTCTGTCTATCACAGGTCTCAACAATCACAACCATACTAACGTGATGGAGGCTCTAGGAGGCTCCAGTTCTCAAGGTAAGAATAATAATATTTATATACATATATATAATATATACCTAAATAAATAAATTTATTTTCGATTAGTTACAAATATACTTACTGTAATGATTCGTTTTAATAATAATAATATTATATACACGTCCGTCGGACGTTTCGCGATAGACTGAGTATTGTATTTACGAATATTTACTTTACTAATATATATAGGTAGGCTATAGCAATCGAGTTATTATAAGTTTGTGTCGAGTGCATATTTTTATTTTCAGTATAACGCTTGTCTGCTTCTCATCAACCCCTCACCCTCGTGAAATTGTGTATGATCAATTATACGTATAACTAAAAATTTAGAAAAAGAGACACACTATTCTGCAATAATATAATATATATTATTTTAAAATAGTCCGTCTGATTCGCGTTAATTACATCAAGTGTGCGAAAAGAAAAATAACACGATATAATATAATTGCTGCTGATAAAACAGCGGCATGTTTGCGAGTGATACGGCTGCAAAGTGTCGTCGAATTTATTGTTTTTCTAACAAAAAATATTAATAAGAACGAAACGATATTATAGATCGATGCACCAATTCTACTACCTTCAATTATTATTATTATTTTAAGCGCGCACATCAGAATAATATACGGCGAAGATGTTTTACAATGTAATATTGTTTGTAATATTATTTACTTACATATAAAATCGCTTAAATATATATTATTAAATAAGTTAAAGCCGTTTAGATCCCGTCGGATTTTATAACTTTTTTGCGACAAACTTAGCGGGTAGTATCGTTTTTTATCGTCGGATTTATATCATACAATCCTCTCGTGAAAACTCACAGTCAACAATATTATGTTAGATGCGTGATACGCGTGGGTATCTTAAATGTATTTTGAAAATAATTTATGTTTATGTATATTCATTATGCCAAGACGGAATGCATTTCTTGCGGACATCTAAAAACAAATCGTCCAAGAAATATCAATTAGATTTACAATATTTCCATAACGATTTGGACATTGAGACGCCAATAGACATTTATCAATTCTAAATGTCACGCGACTACTGCATTGTCTACCTATAGGCTATACGTATAATACTATAATGTATGGCCTGAAACATTTATACTTCGAAACACGTCAGACTTAAGGGAACAAACGCATTAAGATTTTCGATGTATGTTTTAAAATAAATGAGAATTATTTCGACTTAATACATGAATTCGTTCACCGCATAAATATCTCTCAAATCCCGAATTCAGTTCCACAGTATAGTTTTATGACGAATTGATGTCCATGTTTTACATAGTCAACTCGAGAAAAACTTTAAACTTTGAGCAAAATTTTCCCGTGCATGCGAATATCGTTGTGACAATAATTATTACATCGGATAAGTTTGACAATCATATTTTAATGCGTCTATAGTTTCATATACAAACATAAGCATCGATCATTATTCATTGTATACATCACTTTTAAATGATATAATAAAATTGTGAGGTGAATTTGTTTTTAATTATCGAACAGTTGTAGTTCTTCTTTTGAAACTCGCAACAAACATACGTGTGGTGATATAAAGGTGCGTTTTGCTCGTTAAAATATTTTAATTATAGTTTCTAAAATTTCTTTTTATATGTAGTATAACTGTTGACGATGGCGGCGAGGACATTACTCAAGTGTATAGTCGTTGTTGTATTCAAAATAGTACTCGAGCGGTGAAATAAAATTTAATTTTTAAAACGTCTTCGTCTGTTTTGTCATATGAAAATTGGAAACCTGTTTGCGCGAGTCTAAGTATAATATTAGTTTTTACACTTTAGCCAAAATAAAAAAAAAAAAAAAAAGTGGAAAGGTGAACCCGGCTCGACGTACTTATATATTTTATACGACCATTATATACATATGTATATGATATACGGTAGACTTGTTGGGCAAACTATATAGTGGCAATTCCGGTATTATATTTTTGTTTATTTCGAACTGCTGTTGGCGGCGCACACGCGCGTATTAGAAAAAGATCGTTGACCTATACGGCGCGACTCTAAAAAAATCGACGGAAATTTACGAAAACAAAAAATATATACTACCTAAATCCCGCCACGCGTCTACACAACTTACCGTCGCGCGTCGTGTGATTAACTAACGTTCGGCGAATCTTCTCGCAAACAGTAAATTATTCACATTTAGTGCGCTCGGTTAATTTCCCGCATCATATTATAATGCTGCTGCTGCGATGATATTTTAGATAAAGTGTCGACAGCGACGACAATATTATTATTTTATGTACCTATAATACACTGTGCGCATTCGTCAGATTCTCGCGTGCAATCAAATGCGTTTTGTCGTATAAATTTTAATTGTTTTGTTTAAGAAAAATACGTACGTGCCCGATGTGTATAATAATATTATGATGATGACGATTTCTGCTGATGGTCGTGTACTTTTGTGCATAATATATTATATTATTATTGCCGAGCCTACATATTTTTTTTTTTTTTTTTTTGTACGACATTGTTACCTGTATGCAGTTATACTTATGGATCGACATATATAAAACGGCAATAATAATCGGGCGAGTGTCTTAATTTAATCTTGTGTATAGTGTGTCCAAAATACATTCATACGCGTAGATCGCCACTGATCCGTCGTCGTATATATTTATAATATATATTTATTTATTTATACCAGCAGTTGATGTAATAATAATTATTATTATAATACTATGTTTACTACTGTGATCTGTTAAAAAAAACGTATACCTATATTTGTTGTTGTTTTTTTTTATCCAAACTATATTTATGTATGCGTTAAAAAGAAAACTACCCTCTGTCTCACCCTTCACTCCATCTATAACACTCTATCTATCAGTTTGTCCCTCTTGGAACGATAAAACGAAGCGAATAACGAAAGAAAATTTTATGTACACTCCATACGACAATGACGAAACTCTTAGTTTTTAAAAAAAAATTTTTTCACGTTTATCTATATATAGATCTAAATATTAAATAATATATATATAAACCAAAATATTATAATACCAATCATTTTATAAAAATCATTATTTATCTCTTGTATAATAATCATGATACAATGCATGTATTTATGTAACACATATACATATATAATATAATACACATACTTATAAATACACGCGATACATAATAAATATAAATGGGTTCTTTTAGCGAAGAACATTTATTGTTTCAAAAGCTATCAACATTTTTGAATATCATATTTTACATAATTGTAGGTAGTTACAAAAAATGGTTTTCGAAAGTAAAACGATGGGTTCCGCCTTGTTTTTAATTTCTTTTTCACGACAACATACATTTTTTAATTTTTTTTTTCAATGTGAAATATTTTTTGAAGTAGGTATTTCGAAGTATAAAATCAAATTTTGGATGAATAATTTGTGATTTAATTGTCAGTATTAAAGTTTAGATGAGCGTGGCGGAGTGACATGGTGATTCTCCGCAGCATGTCAGTCCAACTCTGCACTTATCTAAACATTAAATACATTTAAAGAATACCTATTAAATTTACTCGCACAAAATTTGATTTTTATATAAAAATTATAATATTATACATATACATATAATATATGACGTGTATACTGTATATATATATATATGTATTGAAGTAACCCGAAAATTGTTCGTAGGAATACGAAATTAAAAATGTATGTCGTTTTTAAAAAGGGCAAAATCTAAAAATTTTCCAAAAATGTTTTGTGAACGACCTGAAATTATGTAAAAAAAAAAAAACTTTCGAAAACGTCAATTGTTTTTTGAAATAATGAGCGTTGTTCGATTAAAGAATCGCCCGGTATGCAGTACCTACCTATCTATATATTATGATATACTTAGTACCTATAAATAGTAATACATAATATAATATAATATATAAATGGAGAAAACAAAAGGAGTGACCGGCTGTTATTATTGTGCTGCAGACTGGTCAGAGGCTGGTGGCGGAGGAGTTGGCGGCGGGGGCGCGGAGACGCTGTCCTGTTTCGTATGCGGCAAGCGCCTGAGCACCAGGTTGACGTTGAAGCGGCACATCGAACAGCAGCACAACCAGCCTCTGCACTCGGCCGTCTGCAACGTGTGCAACAAAGTGTTCCGCACGCTCAACAGTCTCAACAACCACAAGAGCATTTACCACCGGAAACCCAAAGCATACAAGTCGGCGGGCGGGGGCGGTAACGTAGGTGCGGGGGCGGTGGCGGTGGCGGCGGCGGCGGTAGCGGCTTTGACCGCGGCCACGACCGCCCCGACGACGACTACTACTTCCGCGGCGGCGGTCACGTCGTCGTCCGCGTCGCCGGACGGTAACGGCGGCGTATCCGGATGCGCCAACACCGCCGCCGCCGATGCCGCCGCCTCGTCCGTGAAAAACTTACCGCCGCTGACCATGTGGTACAACAACAACATAAACAACAACAACAACAACAACAACAGCAACTGACATAAGCTGCAGCGGAGCGCCTGAACGGGCTCCGACGTCGTCTCTGTCGTCCGAACTATACGTCGGCGGAAGAGGAAGAGGATGACGACGATGAAGGCCGGACAGAGGAACGATGACAGGACAGAGTGACGACGGCAACGACGACGACAGTATTACGAACGATGTGGACGAGAATGAACGATAATAATAATTAATAACGATATCATTACGATATCATTACGACGCCCCTCGTAGCCAACGACTGTAAAGTGCAATAAGAATAATTTATGTTATTATATAACGATACATTATAACATTTATAACAGTAGAAATCGTTTCGATTATATGATTGTAAGTTCTGTAGGTTTCGTGTTTTATATTTATTTATTATTTTGTCGTTTTCTGACGCGACTGTGAACAAATTGTATTATAAAATACCATCGACGAATTATATCGGAATCATTATTTTTTCTCGTGTTTGTTTAGGTATTATTATTATTATTATTATTATTTGATTAAGCGAATGATGGTTCGCTATAGGATTAGTGTTGTACTGCTGTAAACGTTTAGGTATATAATAATATCATATAATATTGTGTAGGTACATTATTGAATATGTATTATTTTTTTTTTGACGTTTAGACTGTGTTCGTACAAGGTTTAGTGAAACGAAAAAATTAATAATAATACAACCGTATTATATAATAAAATATGTATAAATAAAATATATAGTACTGTACGCACACAAATTATTATATTATACTATCGTGTATTTTAGAATGTATAATAATACGATATAAATACAAAAATGTATCATTTACTGTAAATTAAACAATGATAATAATTAAATGAATAAAAATCAAAAGAAAAGTAAAGTAATAATATTGGCATTGTAATGACATTTAACATACATATCTCGTAGGTCGTGATATTGTTACCTATCTTCGTTTTCCCGACATAAATCGGTCATTTTATCGTTTAGGTGTATATTACAATATGCATTTACGCTTGTCCGCTGCAACTGAACGATAATTCGCGATTTGTATAGCAAAATGTATGCCTGTACCTTCTTCCGATCGCCATACACAGTGACACATCTTACGCTTTTCGCGCTGCCAATTTATTACTGATAATATCGTGCAGGCCGAGTGACGATGACGATCTATCCAATTGATTTTTCGTTCCATCCAATACGTAAACGATTTATATTATTATTATCATTATTATTATTATCTCGCCGAGTCGATCGGACTCGGTATAAACTTACGAGATGAATCTATAATAATAATAATAATGATAATATGATGCGGTTATTATAAATCATGCAATAGCGCCCACAATATGGGGCCACACGTCTATAAACGTGACGTCTCTATGGGCGAAAGAATGGCGTCGAAAAGAAAATATAGCTATAAACATCGACTACCAACATACCTACGTAGGTACATTTATTTGGGGGCCGATTCCCGATTGCGACACGATGATATAATATCGTTACACTTAAATGTCCTGGTATGATAATGACGTAGATAAATTTATGAAGAAATGGAAAACATACAAACCCGAGTCCCAATAACGCGAAAGTCCTAGGTTGTTATTGTTATTACTATATTTTTCCGCCTTCGGTCGTCGTCTCGTACATGGACATTATTGAAAGTTTGCGTGCTTAAACATGACGTACCATATATATTTAATAATATAATATTGCAGTGTTTATGGGTTTGGTAAAAGAAAAAAAAAACACCCTATTAAATTTGGATTACACCGTTACGACGTTTGTTTATATATACGGTTTGTATGGGGCGCCTAACTCAAAATAAACACAGGTACCTATCTACATTGTACGGGAAGTAGAGTCGGCAATGGCTTTGTTGTCAGCCGCCAATGGTTCCACCCACCGCCACCCGCACAACACGACCACCCCTCAACCCTCAACCCCGTCGAACGACGGTAAACAACGCTGTTTGCTGTTTTTTTTTTTTTTTTTTTTTTTAACATTGCACATAAGCGCGTCTACTGTTTATCGGCAAAAGCGCGCGGTATAGGTACACATATTATACTTAATTATAACGCAAACGTAAACATATCACATTATTATTATTATATTAATATATACATATTATATTATATAACGCGCATGTAAAATGTTATGATTTCATTTTATTTTTATTTTTTCGGGGGGAGGGGAGGTTGTCTTTGCCCTCTAAAGTCGATTCTCGAGTGTACAATTGATAAATAAAAACCGCGTCATCCATCACGCGTGTTTGACATAAAATCTGTTTTAAATTAATCTCTCCGTTTTCATGCGGATAAAGCCATGTAACTACCCAAATCGGACTACTACGTATACAGCGCTATATATGTATACTGCTTCAGAGTGTATAGTGCAAGTACAAGCTACATTATAACATATTCTACAGCACAGTGCACACTTCTGAAGTCGGTTTGTTCTACACTAGTGAACATTGCAGTGTTAATTAATTGGAAAGTCATAATATTTAGTCGCCCTAGTTCTCGAGACGCAGTACGAATATTTCGTCGCATTTTTTTTTTTTTATTGTAATATATTATTACCTATATATATTATTAATTATTATGAATAATAATGTCCTTTTCACCATTATATATTATGTTAAAAAAAAAAAAAAAACCGCACATTTTAAATTCGCACTTCGTCGTGAACTATAGGATTACCTACTTTCCAATTTATTAACATAATATAATAAATAAATAATTAAATATACGATTAATCGCGATGAATTATTTCTAAAAATGTATACCGAACCAACTGGTAATCACATTGATAATGATCTATTCGTATGCGGTGCAACTTTTCATCGTAACTAATCTATATAATATTGACACGATTTATTTTTTATAACATCACTGATGTATTATAGATATACTTGTTCAAATCGTTGGTGTATTATCGTATTATTCTTATTTCTTATTTTTTACGCACCAAAAACGATCCGATTAATATGTGTTTCATTATATTAGCTATTTCCGGGGCGGATGTATATTGTCTACTTATTTTGAGTTCGACTCAGCTCCGTACAGTGACGTAAGAACCTCGATCGATTTTAAAAATTCGATATCGTAATCGTAAACGGTATTATATTTTTTATGTTCGAAAGGACATCCGTTAGGCAAAACTAAATATCTAGAAAGTAGAAATACTAGATTTGTATACATATTTTGTACCCATAATATATTTGGTATATTTTTACAATAATATGTATATATTTGAAAATCATCACTGAAATGGTGGTGGTATAATAATATTTGTAATTAGTGCCTTCCAACCACTGTTAATTACAAAACATACGCATATTAAATATATTTGGTGCACGGAAATGTTGTGAATTATTGATAAGTATAATATAATAACATGGCACCGATGCGTATAATTTTCATACTGCGAGATTGCCATAATACCTACGTATAGCAAAATGTTGGTCTCAGTAATGCCTTATGATAATATTTACATACTAAATTAATGGTGTTTGCGATAGTCGATCATCTGCTGTGGTGTTTGTATCGTCGAAATCGATAAACGAATTTTCTATCGCATAACACATCGTCATACCCTCAATGAGATGATTATATCGTGCATATAGAGTGTATTATTATTTATTATTATAATATCTACAGCATTTCGACACCGTCCCGCGGGAATAACTTCCAGTGATTCGTTTCGAACCATGTAATGTAGTATCATATTATTTTATAAACCAAGGGTGGATTTTCAAGTTATTAAAAGTTTAAAATATGAGCTAAAAAAAGTTAATAACATGCACTGCAAAAATCTCAAAATATTTTTTGAATATTCGATTAAAAACTGGTAAAGCATGTTTCAAATATGCACTCATATGTTTTTTTTTTTTAATTGAGTCTATTAATTTAGTTACATACTTTAATAAAGTATATTATATATTATATCGTTAACGTTTAGTTTGTATGTACATTAATCTTGGGCTGAACCTAATTTGAATACTAAGAAATAAAATTATTTTTACTTCAATCAGTCTATTCAACATTAAAATGCTAAATGTATATTGATGCACTTTTTCTACTATTTTTTTATCCTGCAGTTGTTGCAGTTGCGATAAGTCAGTAAAATAGGACGTACTTATTGTAGGTATAGGTATAAGTCATATAAGTGTACATAATAAACCGTTTGATGTTATAATAATAGTAATAATACATTAATTTTGTGATTTCTCGCGTTCTGCGTGTTTGTGTGTCAGAAACGCAGCTAGTAGTTGCCAAGAAGTTTTTTGTTCGTAAAAATAAAAGCAAAAACAAAATAAGTAAGCAATTATTATTTTCGGTTTTATATTTTTTCAAACACGAGTTGTAACCGGTTTTGATTTTTGTCGTCGGATTGCTAAACTATCGTTTCGACTACCAGTAATTGTTAAACTAGAAAATCGTTTGGATAGGTATACATATATGTTTTTTTTTTTGTTTATAATTAGAATGTGCACCTATAACCTTCTAATGGCTAATCGTACTTTTTATTCGCATATTTTCGCTTAATTTTTAATACACACACTTACACTGAGTTACACAATGACGCCAACGGCATTTGAAGTAAAAATAACCGTCGAAAAAATCGAATCGGTATGGAGTCGGTGTCTGTTGATTTAATAAACAGTCGTTGTCGCACTGTATTTTGTCTGTTCATCGAAACGTTTCGTAAAAGAGCTAATTCTTTGTGGTTCTAACTTCGAGTAAACAACAATTACAAAAAAAAAAAAATCAAATCAAATCGTTGAACTACAAACATGTGCTACTTGACGACGCCTTTCCAAAATGAGAAAACAGAAAAACAAGTAGGTACTGAAAGTTTTCGTTTTTTCGGTAGAATTTTTTCAATGTGCAGTACATGTATATAATACTTATATAAATACATAATATGACGATCTAATTGTGTACGAGTATATAATTATAAATCATGTGGTTTGGGTTTAAACAAGCACCAATTGCATGTATCGCCTTTTTTTGTCACTCACAATGGAGAAAAAACGTTGCTGAAAATCATAGATTTTTATACCATACTATACAGGGTGATTCTTTTATCAAACAACACTAATTATTTCAAAAACTATTGACTTTTTTCAATTTTTTTTTCTTCAACATTTTAGATCCATCTTGTTCTAGAACTATATATTTTTTTTAAATATTTTCACCTTTATATTTATCTGGTAAACCATTATCAACTTTTGATTTTCAAATGACAACCTATACTTAAAATGCCATAAACTAAAAAGGCTATTTTTTCAATGAATTTTCACGTTTAAATTTTCAATTTTCGTTAATCCGTTTACGAGATATAGCTTCCCAAAGTTAGGTGGTTTTGGGTGGTGTTTAAGTGTTATAGGTGTATGTTAGGTGGTATTTACACACGAACACCATATAAGTGTTGTTTGATAAAAGAATCACCCTGTATGTATGTTATTAGGAAATATAAACAAAATTAATACAAAATTACTAAAGCCCGTCTATACTGTGTTTTGAGCTGTGAAAAATGTCCATAAATATAAAAATGTCAAATAATTTAGGTCATGTATTGAAATACCAAAAATATTGTTCACGTACCTATCCAAAATGGCGAAACAATATTCATTTGATTACTCGAGTTAAGTATCTAGTTGAAATAATAGAATTTGCTGAAAATGTATTATGTTGCAACTTGCAAGGTGTATTCGTAGTGTAGGTAGGTACAATAGATATAATAATGTTTATTTATAAAAGTCAACGAGATAATAGCACGAGTTGACAGCAATACAGACATACAACATATTTTAGAACTTATTATCGATACACATATTATTTACAATTATTTATTTATAATTATAAAATATAGTATGTTTACATAGATATGATATGTTATACTGAGATTCATGAAATGAATATATTTTTTGCTCTCGCGGTTATTATTTCAAAATCTATGAGGCAACTATAGAGACGAGATGATATTGGGTATGGGATATTTATTGGACAATTCTCATCTATACATTGTCGTGTCGTTTCTACGTGCATATTTCAAAATTTAAAACCACTTTGGCCTGCAAGAATCTTGTATTTATAATGTATAGCACCTAAAAACACCTTCCGATCGGTATATATGTATAGCAATTTACGAGAAACTCGATGGATGATCTTAGCTTGCATCTTATCGACACGCAAAAATTCAAAACTCTGAACCACGGCCGTGTAAGGCTTATAATGTATAGGTATAGTTATGTTATGACGCAGTCACGCGTCACTTGCAGGAGTTGGTGGGCTTTGGGCAGCCACTTTATTACATTTTATGACAAAAAAGTAATATAATATTTTGATGCATATACTTTTACGTTTTTATTATACTCATGACATATTGTACGTTACGCAGAAACGTGAGTTTTAGTTTTGATTTTTTTTTTTTTAACGTATTGTTCCTTGTTCACGCAGGACTGAAAAAAGTGTTCCCGTGCCTGGCCTGCGGCAAAGTATTGTGCTCGAAAGCGAGCCTGAAGAGGCACGTGGCCGACAAGCACGCGTCCAGACAGGAGGAGTACCGGTGTGCTATATGCGAACGGGTGTACTGTTCACGTAATTCGTTGATGACGCACATTTACACGTACCACAAGACGCGGCCCACGATGTTGTTGCCGCCACCACCGCACCACGCGCCCCCGCCACCAGCCACCCACTCCGACGTTAAGTTCTAGTATTCGATATTCAAAGGTGAGTAAATAATTCGCATTTAGTGACCGCGGTGCATCGCGCACCACCGCCCACCATATCACAGACGCCAACAATCCACCCCGTCCCCGTGATGGGTAGGGTAGACCGTAGGAATGGGGATTCCGCCATTAAAGTTTTCGAAATTGAAAAAAAGAAACTCATCTGACGATTAAAGTTTATTGAGATGATAACGTAATTTTATAATTTAAAATCATTACGCACATACATCAATTAAATTAGTCAACGCTAGAGGATTAAGATAAGCTTATATAAACAAATTAAATTAAATTACAAATTTTAGAATAAAAAAAATTGGATAGAAAAAAAATGAAGTGTAGGCGTTGAATGGAAACTTCAAGGAAAAAGACCACGAGATAGGCTAAGAAAAATATTAAAAGATGTAGTAGAAGGATCGAGGTCTGAGAGCGTCACGTATAAATTAAAATTGAGAGAAAATTCTGAAAGATGGAAGGAGAGATATAGTATGAGCGTGGCCAAAGCTTTTGAAAACTAAAAACATTTAGTTATTTTAAATGTATCATATTATAACATTACAACTATAAGAAGTTTTGTAGATACAAGTTATTTCTCATGAATATTGATTATTATATACCTACAACGGCCAAAGTCACATAGACGTTTAAGATTTGCGTTAATATTTTTTCATAACACAATCCTCGCGCTTTTTCTTTAGTACGAGAAAAATCTAAATCTTTTATCATATTCAAATGTTTCATATATGTGTATAGGTTAAACGCTAATTACATATAAGTATACTATAAGTCTAAAACTATGACTATAAATTATGGAACAAAAAAAATGAACATAGACTCCTCACTAAATAAACATCATCATAATCAATTAATTTTTTTCATAGCTCCCAAGCAAGGTTTCATAACCTAATAATTAATTATTATAGGTGTAAACAAATTTGTTTATGATAATTACGTGCGTTAAATGAAATCCGAAATGTAAATCTCAAACTCGATGTTTATGTGAAGAGTAGTATATAACCTTAAAAGTTCTAAATAAAATCCATTTAAATATGTATGTCCTTAAAAACAATCAGATTTGGTAAAATAAAATGCATAAAATAATTGTATTATTCGTCATTCAATCAAAATATTTCATACGTTTTTAATAGATTATCATTAGAATACGTTTTCGCGTTCGTATGAGTTGTGTGATACCATTACAACATCAATATAATACCTATACACCTAAGAGGAGTATTGCCTACAGATGTGTGCTTGCGAAACCATACATGACTCGCGCTGTGTACCGTGAACAATCTCCTGATACACCCAATAAATCTAATAATGATAAAAAAATATATTTTTAAATAAAAAATTTAAAATCTATAATTTAAGAAAAATAACCTACAATGCATTCAGTTTTACAAAAAAAGACAGATTATATAGTAAAAAGATTTTATAAAAGTATTCAAATCAAAATATACGTTTCGGTAAATAGCTATATAAGAATACAAAATACTAAAACTAGTATAAAAACTAGGTATACAATGCAATATGATTGTAGTATAAATTATCAAGAGAGTGCACTACTAGGTATAAAAGGAAAAAAAATCATATTTAAAAATCATAAATATAATATTATCCTAACCCTAATCATGTTATTAATTCATCTGAACGTTCAAAATTATTCCGAATACACACTTGTGACATAATATAATATGATTATATGTGTATAATATAATGATGGTGAACGGCGTGTGCGACGAAGGGCAATTTCGAGCGAAACGTACGATTAAGATCGGCGGCCGTTTAGTATTTTTTTTTTTTTATCACGAGCACAAAAAATGTGATCGCGCGCATGTATATAGTAGGCAATAAACAAATCGTTTCGCCGGCGTTACACACGGTTGACAGCGCCGGTAAAAAGACCGAATTCTGTCCCGTCGGCGATGCATAAAGCAATAAAATCTACATTATATAGTGTTGTGCATTATAATATATTGGTAGCTTATAGTAAAATGTTTATTTGTTTGTTTTTGTTTCACCGTAATGCTTCGAGTTCTGACACAAATCGTCAGAACCTATTTACGAGTACATTTTATATGGAAATAGAGAACACACAACAGGGTAACGTGTATAATAGTATACATACATAGACGTTAAATTGTCAAGTTTTTATACGATACAAAACAATTATTATACAGGTTAATGTTTTCACACACCATTATCCCTTTCGGTAGGTACTCAATAATATATAATATAATATTATATTTTATATCGGTCATTCGGTCAAAACCGAACATTATATAACCGAATTCATCGCGGGACACGTGATGGTCGATTTTTAAACAGTTTTGAACCTATTTTTTGGACCATCGCCTCTCTTCCCACTGCAATCTGATTGTTCAAACGTCAACCATATACCCGATCCCGGAGAGCATAAATATAACCATGGTTCAGGTAATTCCTGACACAGTTTTTCGAGAGTAGGTCGTAATTGTATCTACGCGCAATATTTTAAAAACACACTATTTATTGTAATATATTTTATGCATCTTGCGAGAACGGTACAACTTGTACAATGGTCTTTACTGTGGAGTTTTTAATCAACTAACACGTGTTTAATGTTATAATTGTTAAATAATTGTGGGTTAAAAATTATAATTAATAATAACGATATTATTATGACAGCGAAAATTATCGCTGGAACAACACAATGTGGCTACAAACAACACCATTATGTGATATTGCGCAGCCTTCGCTCTTAAGGAATGGCAAATTTTTAGTAGAGAACCAATTGTTAACATTACAGTGTAATAATTATTGTTCAATCGACATTGTGTTCATTCAGGAGTCAACTGCTCTCGATCTATAGAGAAAAAAAATGTTACTAATTTAATGCATCCGCTATATTTATGTTCGTGTGCGTAAAAAAATTATAAAAATTAAATTAATTGAACAATAAATGGTTAAATGTGACGATTAAATGTCGATCTGAAAACATTTCGTTAAGCGCTGAAATTATAATAACAATAAATTGTTACATATTTTCAAAGAAATTGAATTATTTCGACCATATTTGCACCTTATAGCTTTGTATGTATGACATTTTGAATCAGTATAGTATGGTAAATCAATCATCAATCAATACAGTATTTAATGAATTATTAAAGATGAACCACTGAACGACTTTTTTGTTTATTTGTTCATTATATACTCAATACATTTCCAAAATAATAAACTGAACAGTTAGGTATAGTAGGTTAGGTAGGTAGGTGCTCTAAATTTTCAAATTTTTCGAAGAACTGTTTAACAGAGTTAATTCAAAATGTATAGCGCATATTATAATTTTTCAACTTGTGATCTAGTAAAATGCCATGTGAAATGATTTGTGTTCTATTCACTAAATAATCTAATACAATTGCTATAAATCCACATAATAATAATTAATCGATCTTACTCGAAATTTAAAAGCAATTATTCAGACCTTTAAAATCAGCAAACATTACATCCGTAAATAGATCCATAGATTATCTTTTGCGTAATAGTAGTGGTTTAGATAAAATATACTGCAGAAGATGAATTGAAAGATACAATAAAAATTGATGCAAAAAAATTGTTACCATTTTCTTTCCTAAGACTGTCCAAACATGTATGTTTTATTACCGTTAAATTTTAAAACTTTTATAACATTTACAGCTGTTCATATAATAAGTGGTATACATTTTTATTTTTACATCTATTTACAATTTACATAAAGAAAAGAAACCGACCAAGTCCCAAAAGAGAAGGAGGATTGCGTTCGTACTCGTCACCCCCCCCCCCCTCAAAATCACCGGCACTGATGTACAGGGTGTCATGCCACGTGTTTTTATCACACAGCCGCTCACTAATTATGAGTATATATTATTTATAATATATTTTAATATTTTAATAATAACGCTCCTCGCTACCGTTTCTCGCCTAAACTTTAAGACTTGGGTAACTATTTGAATACTCGATGGGAATTAATAATTCAACTTTAAGAATATTTACATAAATTAGTTTTATATAAATAGGGTAACTCCGTTGCTTTTTTTTTTTTAAGTAACGCTGAAACAAAAATTTTAATTTTAAATTTACATTTTAGATACTATATAATAATAACAATATAATAAATGCGTCTCTCGTATACAACATTGATGATGATAGTAATGATACATCACTCCCGGACGATTACTTTCGTATAATACATATTACATAATACAATGATTATATTAAAATGTTATCATCATGTTATAAGTAAAATAATATTTTATACGATCGAAATTTTTTTGTTTTTTTTGTTCGTCTCCGACAGGGTATCAGATACTACCACCGCCAGCCAACGGCGGCATCAACGAACCACAAGACTGTCCGCACTGCCGCCGGACGTTCAGCTGCTACTACTCTCTGAAAAGACACTTCCAGGACAAGCACGAGCGGTCCGACACTCTGTACGTGTGCGAGTTCTGCCGACGGCGGTACCGCACCAAGAACAGCCTGACAACGCACAAGAGCCTGCAACACAGGGGCTCGGCGGTGGCGTTAAAACGTCTGATGAAAACCTTTGCCGCCACTGTAGCAGCGACGCCATCGCCGTCCGAGTCTCCACTCCCGTCGAAACCACGGTCGCGGTCATCAGCACCGGTCGTCTGTAACGGTTACCAGTCGTCATCGTCATCGTCGTCGTCGTCGTCGCCGTCGCCTGCCCCGTCACCGTCACCGTCACCGTCGCCGACAGTTACCGCAAACACGGTATATAGGCGAATAACATAATATTATTATAATAATATAATCTCTGATCAATCCGGTCAATCGCTTATACTATGCTGTTGTCGTCGTATTGTGCTGCAACAGGTGTAATACCTGATGTACGTGACGTGACGAGCGAGCAGCATACAATATTATGTATATATAATATTATTAAATATATATTTATATATATATATATAATATACATACATACATATATGTGTGTAAATAATATTACGATAGCTTAGCGTATATATATATACATACATATTATAATATTATATCATTATCATTATTATCAAACACCGTTGTTGTTGTTGTTGTTGTTTTTGATGTTGTTGTTGCTGTTTTTATTGTGTCGAAGCTACCGCGTGCCGTTGCACTGGAAACGACCGGAAATGCACACGGAGAATACGCGCGTTCCATTCGTCTATCCGCTCGTTTCCAGTGCACCTGGGGTCGAGTGTCATCCGAGTAGTACTCAGTAGTCTTAGTGGTAGCTGTTAGCATTATTTAATAACTGCATTATAGCCACGTTGAGCGTGGGGGTGGTTTGAACTTTTTCGGTTTTATTTTCAAACTATTTTTTTTTTCGTATAAGTAATTTTTCTGACTCGTGGAGAAAAACACGGGTTTTTCCCGCCAAAAAAATGGCACTTTGATGTATAAAATAATTGTATTGGTATGATAATTCTTGGTAAAACACGAAAAAAACAACAAAAAAACGTCGTTATCTTATATATTTACTTTTTGCGTACTTGCAATTTGACTGACATAATTGATCTACATAATTTTTTTTTAATTTTAATTTTAAATTTAATGAATCTATGTAATTATTATACTTATAAGGACATATCATTATAAAATCAACAAACATTATTATTATTATTTCATGTGCACTCGTAATGAGTTATTACTTGCCCGTGTGCGGGGGAACAACACGTACATAATCGGAGAGTAAAATATAATACATAATATACGATTTTCCCCTCTGTGTATACAAACTCTAACGACACACATAGTGTGAATGTATGTTTGTTTATTATTATTTATTTAAATATTGATGGTATACTAGTCTTCGTTTTTTTGAATTTAAGTTTTTTTTAATATTATTAGTGTTGGATGGGTATGAAATACTTCTTTTAGGCAAAACTATCAACAAAAAAAATAAAAAAAATAATAATAATAACAAAAGTTGAATATACTTGAACAACCAACAACAACTGACTATCATTTAATTATTCTATTCACACAAAAATGTGTCTCTTTTGAAATATTTTATTATTATATTATCATTAAATATGTGATCGGTTATATATTATTATCATAAACAATATAATATGTATTATATATTATAATAACGAAGGGCCTTAACTTACTACTTAGGAACCTGAAATGATATATATTATTATTATTTGAATCGCATTATAATATTACTCTATTTACACACACATTTTCTACTGTTATAACTGCGTATGTAATAGTTTTCGTTCGTTTTTTTTCCTTTTATTTTTTACAGTTGATGATATTTGTTGTTACACACTACATATAATATATATAATAGGCTCTAACAAATAATATATAATATATACAGACTGACTGCAGAAACATTGGGTATTATAATTCATTATTTAGTTGTAAAAAAACAATAATAATAAAACACACATTCTGTTTAAATATTATATTATCAATTATATATTTGCATTGTTGATCCGTTGAAATAATTATTACTATTATTATTATTATTATTATTATTATTATACTATATTAAATATAAACTCAAAGTAATAGTACATTTCTCACAATAACCGCTGCCATATGTGATCAGGTTTTATGTTTTTTTTATTGTATTTTTTTTTCATTTTATATATATTATATATAATACGATATGCAAATATTATTTTTATTTTATCAATGTACATTCCGATACCACTAACATGTTATTTATTTTGTACAATTAAATACCCGTGTAAATATACTATATTATTAAGTTATTTGAAAGAAAATGTAAAACAGAAAAGAAAAAAAAATTGAATATTGTGTTTGTCCATTATCTATTTGTTACGATGACACTTGTTAGTTCAATGGTAACTTTCACGGCATTTAAAAAGCACAACGTTTTTTTTTTTAATATTTAAAGTTTATTTTATTGACCTATGTTTTATTTTATTATTATTATTTTTTTTTTACCTTGTATTACCGTCATTATATAATTATTGATAACAATTTATGATTACATAAACTTAGTACAAGTTCAGTGTAAAAGGGTTGATATTGTGCCAATTTACAAAGATATTTTTTTTCTATAATAAGCGTATATAAAAAGATTTTCGAATAATGTAATATATAGTTTTGACTTTTGTCTGTATAGTGATTTTGATTATTAGCATTATATAATGCGATCAATTATTCTTATGTTCTGTAGATATGATTAAGATTTATTATGATTACAGTATTATATACATATACATATTTATTATATATATGTATAATTTAAGTATGTATTCGTATATGATGTATAAGGACATAGCGCACACACGATTTATATAAAGAATTTTAGTGGCATTTTTTTCGTTTGGCCTGGACAAAGCCCGCGAGATTTACGTGTGAAATAGTAAATAAGAATCGAAATCCAGTACAAAATAACTAGAAATTTTCAAAAAATAGTTAAACTTATTGCTCAATAATGTTTAGAGACGGTGTTTAACAGCAGTTTACAACAAATCTGTAGTCTCAAAAACTTATATAGTTTTTTTTTCAGATTAATATTGTTTCAGTTTTTGGTTTTCTTTATTTATTTTTTACATATTATATATATATAAATATTCAACGATTTATTACAATAGTTTTAATTTACAGAGTAAATGGGCATTAGACAATTGACATCCATTTTCATCAATATGATATTTAATATTAGTTCTGTTTCTCATCACCTGCAGCAGATAAATATTATTATTTATTATGTCACATGTTTACTATTATTATTATTACTCCAACAACAACCTTTACTTCTTTACATAGTATCAATTTTTTATCAGGGTGAATACTTAAAAAGAAAAAAATAGAACATAATATTATATATAAAATAACGATTTTATTTTATTGTGCTACACAGTACCAATTATTAATTTTTAAACATTAATAATTACAATATAATTATTATTATTATTGTACCTGTTTTGCAATATACGAATATACATATATATAAACCAAAACGCCAGACAAAGTGTTTAACATTATTATTGTATACATTACCATAGACCATAAAATATATACATATTTTGTAAGAGCAATACTTTTCTTCAATGTTTCTTTCCACTTCCTAAAACTTGTAAAAAAATTACTGTTTTTCTACCACGAATATTTTTTTTGCCGGATTGGTTATGGTTTACCTGCTATAGCTAAATTGTTTAATAGCTATAAGTAATAAGTAGTTATTTTGGTGAATCATCATAATGATTCACTGTTATGTTAATTTTTTATACACGCGTACGCACACAAACAAAACATAGATTTTACTTACCAAATAATGTTTAATACGAATATTATATTGTAACTATTTAGTACCTATATATAATATAAATAAACATTTTATTTTTTATTTTTCTGCGAAAAAAAAATCCGAATAGTCAAAATATCATGTTTGGGGTATTTATATTATACACAACAAAAATAAGTACAATCATAATTTTTATGTGATTCATTTTTATTTACCTTTTATTTTCTTCAATAAATATTAATCCAGCTACCTCAATAGCAATTGATTCTGCAATAATTAACGATTTCGTTTAAGTTACAAATTAATTATTAAAATGATTAAAAAAAATTATAATATTGTGTTATTATTAAACATAAACATTGTAGCCACTATATATTGTATGTATGACAAAATTGTAAAATTAATTAAGACGTAAAATAATATAATGTTTAATTGCTGTAATTTAAATATTTTAGGCATACATAATATTATGTATATATTATATATATATATAATATATAAGTAATAAGAAAACCAAAACCAACAAAAATAATATATATTTTTAAATAATTATAACTATGTTTTTATTAGTCAAAATTATTGGATGTGTTGACGAATTTTTCAATGTGCAATGTATATTTCATAAAAATTATGTACAATTCGAAAATGAATATACTGTGTTATAATATGTAAGCATATATGTACGATGTTGTTTTTGATTTATTTGCGCACCACTTCCGGTGCGTCGTCTTCGCACTGATACAACTCTCCACAGTTAGATCCACTCCGGCCGTTCCTCTCAGCCGTTTCCAAACGTTTCTTGAACTCTTCAGGAATTTGATCGTTTCCTACGACTTGTGTAATGGTTCTGTTAAAAAAAAAAAAAAACCAATAACGGAAATAAAATTCACCAGATATATGCTGTTGACACAATAACATCACTGAACATTTATAATGAAAACTCGTAGCAGTGTACGGTGCGATCACCTATAATTATACAATTCTTAAGACTATTAATGGTAAGAATTATGAGGAGCCCGAATCGATTTTCGCACCAACTCGTTTTTTCGATACAATTGTCTATTTTAGTTTTTTTTTTTTTTTTTTAAGTTTAAATAGATATACAAGTATAACGATTAAGTGTATGAGCGTGGTTAGACATTATCGGCAAGGTAGTCTAAAATAATAATTTAGCACTGCAAAAAATGTTTAGGTATTTTCCTAAGTTCTGTTTCAGCAACTATTTAGGAGTGATAATATTTTTCAACCACTAACCACTATTAAGAAGATACAATCAAACGTGCAGTTTATCAATCACATATACTCACTGAGGCTGCACTATCACGTAAAATAAAATGATGATGTTTATTAGAAAGCAGTATAGCAGGAGTAGCCAGCAATAAGAGTGTCACGAGCCTCAAGTACTATACATAATTAAAAAATAATCCGAAGAGCAGGATAAGGAATAATACTTACCTACTATAATATTATGTTAGTAAAATTTTAAGACGCTAGAAGTGGTTTGGCCACCCCACCCCTGTGTCTACATGTGAACAGTCACTATTGGTTTTTATAGTTTAGTCACTCTCATTTCTATGATCCGTACGGAATAATATAGGTACCTTTATTGTGATAATTTATAACTGGTTTGTTTTTGTTCAAATCGAATTACGTCATTTTTGTTTTGAATTCGTACAGTTAACACCTAAGTACCTGTTCCTAATAACTATCGTGAGTGTAATCTTGTACTCCTTAGAACAAAAAAAATTACAAAAAAATAGTAGTCAACTACCTATACTGCCTATAACGACTACCCCGAGCGCATTCTTACGATTTCCTGAATTCAAAATGCAATGGTAAATTTCCAATCGAGATACCTATGCAAATAGATTGAAAAAAGTAGTCGTTCTTTTTCAGTTTTTTTTCTTTTTCCAAAAGAAAAATTAAAACACGATACACCGTAATAGACATTGCTCCACTATTAAGTACAGTTGAACTTTTTTAACTCGAAGTTGAAAAGACCGAAAAAAAGTTTGAGTTATGCAAAAAACCAAACATACAAAATTAGGTCTAAAGACCGGGGGAAAAGTACGATATATCGATGATTCCGAGTTAACATCGTTCGACCGTATTAGTGTTTAAAATATTATATACCTAGTAACACAAATCGATAAGGAATAGAACTTGTAAGAATATTGATAGATTTTTTTTAAGACAGGATCGGACTAAAACATAAACTACGGGGTTGAACACTCCACTGCTAGTCGCATAGAAAATATAGTGATACATTCGTTATATCAACGCGCTCTGGCTGTATACTCGAAACCTTTTGGAACAATGTGTAATGTTATATTACACCGATACGAGTCGAAAATCATTTTTAAGAAAAATAATGTTTTGAACACCGATAGTTCTTAATAGGTCCGTGGGCTATAACCTTGCACAGACACTAATGCCAGGATAGTTTTAAATAATAAATAAGCATTCAAATGTGTACTCTTAAATTCTGTCCCAACAACTATTCAGTGGAGGTAACATTATTTCTACCACTACTATAATACCATATTTACATAATAAATAATAGTCACTAGTTTAATTACACTCTTATTCACATTATAGTCTATACGGAATGCCAAGGATATAAAAAATTGTTATATTATTTAAATTTATAACTGGTATAATTGTTTCAAATTGAATTACGTAGATAACAAATATTTTACGTATCAACAATAAGTTAACACCTAGTATCTATAATCCCATAGTCTTGTAATCCTAAAAATTACAAAATATAATTCCTTTAAAAAAAAAGTCTACTACATAACTGCCCACACAAATTACTTAATTACTTCGTGCGCACGCTTATGAAAAAGTACAAGAATTGGTACGGAGGTGGAAATCTTTTTGGTAATACTTTAGGTAGAAATACGTATAATAAATGCATCATCTTGGCGTTGTATTCTTCGGAACATGCTTGAAAATTAAAAACTGACTTGTTTGAATTAAAAATTCCGTTGTCTATTCTTACTTCCCTGCCAGAATACATGGATTGCAAGGAGTGCGACATTTTATTCTTTTTAAGTTTAGTACAAGTGCACTACAACTTACAAGTAACTAGTAGTCGCAAATTTAGTCAAATTCCCAATTCCGTTGTCTATCATGTTGGCTAAAGATAGAATAAGACAAGTATATTAGAATAATTTATAACTAGTTTATATTTATCCAAATGAAATTAATTTAATATACCTTATTGAACAACTTTTATTTTATGTTTCAACAATTATTATATCTTTTTTTCTTTTTTTTTTTTACAATAAAGTGTTCCTGACATACATGGTTATGAAACTTATTGATAAGATAATTCCACAGAATAAATGAGATAATTTAATATATTTAATATATTCTGTGATAATACTGTAATATCTCTTGTACAACAAAACAAAAATGTTCTAAATATTTTCTGAACATCAACTGTCTATCCAGACTATTCCGTGTACACGTAAATGCCGTGGCTTAATAGTTAGTACTTATTAGTTATTAGATTCCGAGCGTTCATAAAATATATTATGTTTGTTTTACAATAATTGTTGTGTGTGGTTTGTGTTTTTTCAGTATCTGATATACTTAACGTAGGTAGTAGTAAAAATGTTATAACCTATGAAAAAAACAATGACCATGTTCAACTATTTGTATATTGTAATAAGTTGTTTATCCTGGAATCCTCAAAATCAATTGAGTAGATCTAGTATTTATAATGAAGTACTAAATTAGTTGCTATCTACATCAGAAAATAAACAACATTCAGTTCTTAAAAAAACAATTTTTAAAAAAATTATGGAAAAACGAGAATATTAACGAACTACTTATTAACATAACAAGTTTTCAACAAAATCAGTTCTGTTATTTTGTAGTAATTTAGAAATAAATATCTATAGATACTAGAAATTTTCAAAAAATATTTATAGTAACTTGACAATTGGACATAATTTAATTTTCAAAAGATTTTTTCAGTCTTTGAGCTGTTTATGTACATTTTAAATGTTCAACTTAATTTTTATTTATTTAAATAAACATTTTTTTATAATTCAAAAAGTTTAAAATCTAATACAAGATTCCTCAATATGTTGCCCAGTGTTTATATAGAAGTTAAGAAATATATATATTATAGTCACAATTTTTTAAAAAAGTATTTTGAATTATTTGTACATTGATAACATTTGTAAGTAGGTACCTACATTCAAAATTCTTAACCTTAAATAACAATTTATTTCAACGTTTATTTTGTTATTTTGCATTCATTCATAATCATAAAAACTTAAGTTATTCAATTTTTATTTTTATTATTATATGTATACATTTTTTTTAAAAATATTTTGACTAATTTATAGTCACTTAATGCTACGTACTTTTTTCACACCATTCTAAGATATGTTGATATTGACCTATAAAAGTTAATAACAATAAATAATAATATAATTATATTATATGATCTTGCACGGCGTTGTGTGTAACAAAATTAATTCCCGCGGATTTGCTCATTCCTCAACTCTGTTAATTGTAAATAACACAGATTTTTTACACATCTAAAATGTTCACAGTTATTTGAGTAGTTTTATCTAAATATAAAATTCTGTTCTAAATCCAATGTATGTGTGTATCCAATATAATAACTATTAATTTTCTATAACCAATGGCAACAATATGTAAATAAATAAAAATGATAGTTTTTCGTCAGTAACCTAACCCTAACCAATCCCAGCGGAAGTCCTTCTTTAAAATACAACATTTAAAAATAAGGTTTTGAGGTGTTTATTCTTGGATATATGATTATTGATTACCTATCTAACAAACTTCAAAACTACGGGTGTGATAAATACTTCTGTGGATTGTTTAAACACATACCTGTTGCTTCGTATTTATATAGACAGAAAATATTAAAATAATAATTTTTTTTTTTATTGATCTTGAGCTATTGTAGGACAGGAACGGATTGTTTGGAATACGTGTATGAGTGGCAAAGATTTATCACTATAAGAACCCGGGTGGTTGATAGAGCTAAACAGATCTGGTAATTGGAAACATTTGTGACTGAAACCAGACACAGCGTCACACCAAGACACTAAAATAACTATTATATAGTATATAATGTTTATGGAGAAACTATGTCAACATGATATGACCCGTAATATTCATAAACAAATAAATTATTAACTACCTATAGTAATATTATTAATAAATTATAAATTTTCCACTCCGCTCGTCACCACTCAGAATAATAATAATCTTGTATTCAATGATTAATCTTAAATTTAAATTTAAAACATTCAGTATAGTTATAACGTTATAAGTGTCCACCGTCCAGTGAACTACTAAAATACAAAATGATAAAGTACACACCCTGCACAATGCCAGTAAAGCCAGTATAGATATAGCAGAGCACAGCAACACTCATAACGTATATCACCTTAAAATTTTCAATTATCTAATCTAAAGGTGGACGTGTAGATACATATTGTAATAATACGAAAAAACTGTAAAATACAATTTAATAAACCCCCCACTATGGAGCCATAAATTACCATACACGTAAAATAAACATTTGGAACTTACGCGGTCAACAATCGTTTGTCCGTTTCTGACCCACCTGGTCCATCCCGAGACATTACTTCACAGATGGATTTCTCGATGCAAGTGGACTTTCGATGGTAAATATTCGCAACAATGTTGCACACCAGGCACGTTTGTTGATCCATCCCTCGTTGTTTCTTGTCGTTGAACTATGCGTAAAAAACAAATTAATTTAATGCCGTAACCGAATATTGATATAAGTAATATGTATTATATATCTCGCAAAAATTATCTCGTAATTATTAAATTTACTTTGGAAATGCTTGACAGTATTCTAATTTTGATAATTCGATTTCTTATATTGCATAAAAATTAATTTGATGAATGATTAATGCCTTTTTTTTTCAAAATACGAGAATATCTCATCATTTATCAGATCAATAGGTCATTTTCCGCTGTAAAGGATGTATTTAATTTGACCCCGTTAAAGTTAGCAGCACAATTATGACAGACACTCATGAAACACATCTAACAAACTTGTTGGACCTTGTTGGATTAATCTCACAATTTGTTGGACATTAGTTTCATCGGTAGAGCTTTCGACCCTTTTGTGCTGCCAAATATTAAAAAAAAAATTGTAAGGTTGGTCCAAAAATGTACAACAAATCACGCTTGAAATTTTTTATAGAAGTGCAATTTTTCTGACAGAAAGTAGGGTAGGTACCTTAAAAGATTTAAAATATCAAAGAATAACTCTCGCCGATCTTCTAAGATACACCTATTTTATCAATCGATCATTTATATCCAAATTATAATGAATAACTGAAGTATACACTGAATGTTGATTCAAAGATAACGTATGCATTGGTTGGTATACACGAAATGTATTTACAACTTTACAAATGTCAAGCGTGTCTTCTAGAAAAGACGGCCCACTGGGAATATTAACTTCCATTGTCCAACGTAATTAAATTTATTTTTGCAAATGTATGTATAGTGATCAGACAATTTCATCGACATGTTGATTATTCTATACTACATGGGAATTTGGGATTATCTAATTCATTAAACAGTAAGTCTGTTACAGCTCGAGATACTCAAGCAAACAATGGTGTTATGGACATCGATCGACCCTACTCTTTTACGGAAAAATGTATGCCTATGAATTTTATGATATCACAACTTAAACTATTATAGTTTTAAAGTACTCTGTAGAATTATTTATGGGGTTGAATTTTATTGAATATTTTGGGTGATGAAAAAATTTAAAAGCATGGAAATTGATTTTCATCGTGGCCATCTTAAAATGTGTCAGTATAATCAGTATATGTTATATTATATATTTAGAAATGCGTCAATAATTCGTCACCTCGCTTTAAATCATGGTTTGTAAAATATTGTAAAAAATATATACTTATTATAGTTCCTAGTCATCTTTGGTAAAAACGCAATTTTCACTTTGAATCATCCGCAATAGCCTTACCCACGTCGTGCGATAACATGCTTGTATAATGTGAGTGATGATAAAAAAAAAGTTCATGATCTAACGGAGTCTTACTGAACCAATGCAAAACAATGAATAGAAGTGATAGAACCATTATTGATGACGTAAAACGTGTATGAATGCGTGATTCACTAAAGAAGTCACGCCTGCATTCTACAACTTTCTTGATAATGAATTTAATACGTTATAAATTATAACTTATAATATTTCTATGTTAAATGACTGGATGCGAGTGCATTCTATTTTCTCGAAACACATGTAGATGCTATTAGATAATATTATGTTTTTGATCGATACTAACAATAAATAATGTACATCATGATTTTTATTAATATTATTTACATATTAATATTCATGGATCCAATCTTAACATTCAGATCCAGGAGGAAACGATCGATGTCGAACGTCTTCAGTGAAACAATGTGATCTCGTTGAATATAGCAAAGGTGAGATGAAAACTGTGAGTCGTCACATAAACATGAAAACGGACTTAAGAAAAGGTTTTGTGCAATGTTAATGTGTTTTATATAATATAACTTGCAAGTGCAAATTCGTATTGTATATTTGTATATTGTCGAGTATTTTTACCTGTCTTTAATCAGAAATTATTTAAATTTGTTACTCCTTGTAGAATTTACTGATTCTGATTTCCAGGTATATTAGAATGCAATATTTTATAATATTATATTAAAATGATTGTGCCACGTATACAGTTGACCACTGCACATGGAAAGAATTATTCAAAAACCTGTATAGATTTTTTATAATAGACACTGGTGGATTCAAAGACTGCTATTTATAATGTATGGAACTTATTAGTTATTACCTACGTATATATTATGGTTAATTAAATCGAAAATACTGCGAACCAATCAGTTGGATACTTGGATAGATAAAATCCAAATAGACACTCCTCTAGGCTCCGACAAGATCATTGAATCGTGCGCAGATCGTATGAGATCTACCGGATAGTAATAATGCCATAAATCTTTTTTTTTTCGGAACTACAAATAGAAAAAAATAGGTCATCTACACGCCGGTCTAATAAACGTTGCATATGTACGCTGTGTCCCGCGAGGCGGAATAGTAATATTTTTCATAACGGAATTGTTAACACATGAATTCTCAATGTCGTATCTCGTTCCTACATACCCACTCATATATTATACAGGGTGATTTTAATACATGCAGGGTCCGACAGAATAAACGCATGTTTTTCGAAATAATACTACGCTAAAAGTAATTTCTATAAAATAATTTTTATTACATCAAAAAATGTAGAAAAATATGCAGTTTTTTTATCTATAACAAAATTTAGGTTTTGAAAATAATGTCAGTCATATTATGGCGCCCTTGAGCCGCAATGCAGGAGTGCTGCAGGCGCTTCCGAAACGAGTCCATCGCGTCGGTCATCATCTGTCCCGGAACTTCACCCGCAACTCGTGTGATCTCGTCCTTAAATTTATCTAAGGTTTGTGGCTTGTATTGATGGACTTTTGATTTTAAGGAACCCCACAAAAAACATCACACAACGACAAGTCAAGGGAGCGAGGGGGCCACGAAACTTTGAAGCATGAAATGAGACGTCCAGGGAATTTTTGGCAAAGAACCTCCATTGAGGCACGAGCTGTGTGTGATGTTACCCCGTCTTGTTGAAACTACACTTTTCTAATACTGAAACGTTGTCGTTGAAGCTCAGGAAAAAAATTTGGGTCAGCATTTCGATGCAACGTTCTGAATTTACAGTGGTCGTTTGTCCATTGTCCTCGAAAAAATAAGGGCCAATAATTTACGTTGCGCCTATTGCACACCAAACTGTGACTTTTGAAATATGCAGACGTTTCTCATGCAACTGTTGTGAATTTACTGTGGACCAATATAGTCAATTTTGCTTATTGACATAACCATTAAGTGGAAATGAGCCTCGTCACTCTTAAACAAAACCATGTTGTCGTTATTGTCAATAATTTCAATCATGAGCTGAGCAAAATTAATACGCTGTTGGTGGCAATAATTGATGGCAAATTATAGGCATGAAACGCTAAATTAATTTTTTAAATCCGACGTACAGTTGATTTGTTGGTCTTAAGAGCAACGGCGCGCAAACGGAAAGAACGGTTGGGGCTCCGCAATGTATCCAACCTTAATCTGTCCACGTTTTCGGGTGTTCTAATAGCCCAATTTCGTCCGTTAGTTCTTTTCATCAACACCGTACCTGTTGTGTTGAACGCTGTGACTCATCACAAAATGGTATTACAGTCAGGAATTGTTCCATGAGGCAGAATATCAAAGTTAGTTCGAAAATCTCGCTGTATTTGAACGATAGATTTACCATTTTCGAAGTAATTGCCGTACTGCGAACAGTCTTTGTTGCACACTCCACACCGTGATGACAACTAAAACTGCACGTTATCACTTCATCAGCTTTACATCGAGCCGTCTCTCACACTGATTGGATTTCCCCTCTTGAAGTATTAATAAGTTTTAAAAACACGCGTTTTTTCTGACGGACCCTTATTATATGGTTTCGCGAAAGAGAAACACTTTTCAGTTAATTTAAGAATATTTTATTGTGTATAGTTTGATGAAGAGTTGTCTTATTTAAAATACTGCTTCAGAGTTCAGATAGCTAAATAAAATAAAATATATTATATTGTTTTTAAAGTTGTAACAAGGTAAAAAACCAGTTAAATCAAATTTAAAAAAATTCACAGGTACTTGGAAGTTGAAGGTTAAATTTTATGAGCACCTATAAGTTATTTTTTTTTTTTACGTGTTTATATTATTTGATTAAACCTATGAATTTAGACTTTTCTAATTAATATTAAATTTATATAAATTATTATTATAATAATATTTGAATAAATAATAATATTATTTATACATATTATGTATTATCTCTAATTCATTTTATTGTATCAAGCATTCAAGTTTTCTTATACTTATCAAAAACAAAAAATTTAAACATTGTAGATTTGTATAAATCCGTACTAAGATCACTAAAAATTGTAATTAAATGTTTTTAGTATTAAATACCTAATATAAAATTTAAAAATTAAATGTTTCCAATACTGAATGGTAACTCTACAATAGCCTTAACACTATGAGAATACACTATACGTATCATTTTGTAAACATTAATGCCTAATGGTTATCTAATCAGGAATTTCAAAATAAAAAATATAATCATTAATTAATAAAGTATTTAATAAAATAATTTTTATCTCAATTTACATTAAAAATGTTTAAAAAAGCATTAATATTTTTTTTAAATCTTGAATTTATCAATCTGAAACTAAAGCCAGTGTAAATATTATTAAATCTTTACTATTTCTTACTTGATTTTTAGTTACATAAATTATATTAGCTTATTAATTAAAATAGACACTTTTAATTTAAATTTTAAACAAGACTTTAAAATTGAATCTAGTGATTGGTATACGAAAATGACGAGTATTGGGTTAATGTAGCTATAAATAATATAGTACTTATCATATGCAATAATTTTAACGTTTAACATTTCGATTAGAACAAAAAAATGTTTAACATTTTTTTAAAATAATATTCCATTTACTGTTCTTTACAGAATAAATGTATAGTAAATTTGTGAACATTATAAACAAGAAACTGTGAGCAGGGCCATATTTACGCAAAGGCAAAACAGACATTTTTCCTGTGCCCGCGTGTCCAAGAGGCCCATCGGTGACTAACACCGACTAAAAAATGTATTATACATGTGTATATGGCCCAATTTTTTATTTTGTCTTTGGCCATATATTTGGTAAATCAGGCTCTGGCTGTGGGGTTGATAATTATCTAATATTATTATATTTATAATTATTATTATATAATATAATTATAGTTTAAGTACTGTTTGATGCATAATACAAATTAAAAATGCGAAGGTTGTCACAGGAAATCATGTATTAAAGACTGAAAAAAAACAATATTTTTAAAAATCTAAAATCAGACATAAAAAGGTCGGAGGAAGTAATTAACTACACAGCTGTATACTAGGAGGCAAGTGTACCGCGTCATTGAGTATTTCTCTGCAGTAATGTAGTATATATTAAATTTAAATTCAATGATAAATCATTGCATACAAAAAACGATTCTAAGTGAAAAACTGAAAACTGTCGTCAGACTATTCATTAATAAGTATATTTCACGGAATGCCGGAAAAAAAGTCCCCGGAAAAAAGGTCGATATACTTATACTGCTATTATAGTAATTTATTTTGTCATTAGTAGAGGTAGTACGGTGAGGTGAATTAATGTTTGTCAAAAACATTTATTAATATTTAATTACTTTAAAAATATATGGATATTAGAATAAAATAAATTTAAATATTTTTATAAAGTGTAATAATAGTAATCATGAAAGTTTCAAATCCTCAAGAACAACATTTTTGAATTACAACAAAATAACTAAAATCGTAATTCTCTTTGTTTAAACATCTAACTTCTTCCAAATATTTGAACTTAAAATATCTAATATCTGTGTGAAAAAAATTGATTATATATTTTTTATTTCATCAGTATGAAAATTTATGAGATAACTTTTGTTCAATTACCTAGATTTTTACCAAGCAAAAAATATTGCATTCATAATAATAAAATCAATCCTAACTAAAAAGAAAAATCGTTAATATAAAATTTTTATAAACAGCTCAAAAAGTCAACATTTTACTCTATGCAAAAAATGCTAATATTAACATATGGTGAAAGTGTTGGGTATCAACATGTATTCGTTTTAAATTGTTTTTTCTAAATTATTAAGAATAGTGTAGGGAGTTTTTAAGTTTGAACCAGTGGCGGCGCCAGAATTTTAATACCAGGTGGGCCAGGCTGGGGCCCAAATTTTTTGGGAAGTGCCAAATTGTTGACTTGATATAATTATATGAATAATAGTGATGACAGGCAATTGCCCAGAGGGGGGGGGGAGGGTCAACTTTCAATTTTTCAATTTTTTTTACACTTCATCGTGATAACTTACTAAAACAATGATTTATAAACATGTATTAATAGTATTTATTTCCTAACAAAATATATATTCATGTAAAAGTATATTCATCAAAAGTATATAAAAATATAATGCTTTCCCTTTCTATTTTCTTCATCATAGTTGGTTAATAATCTAATCCCGTTGTTCGTGGAATTTTCAACAAAATTATTAATAACATTGATTAATATTTAATAAAAACTAGTAAGTATAACTTATTATTTTCGTATTCAGCCGCTGGAAAATACACGTTATTTACGAGGTTTGAAAGCATAGTGCATAGTTTTCAACCCATTCAAAATGTGGTTCACGCCAACTATTAAGACTTAACATTTTCATATTTTGATTTATTCGTGAGATATTTTTTAGTATTCTAGTATGATTAAATTTAATTTTTGGGGTGGGCCACAGGGGGGGCCCGAGACTTTTTAAGGTGGGCACGGGCCCACCCCTGGCGCCGCCACTGGTTTGAACTTTCTTAAGTTCCAACTATTATAGTCACTTTCCTACTAGATAAAATATTGAAGTTTAAAATCTAATAATTTTTTCTACTATAAATAGTGTATACTGCATAAGTCCACAAAAATACACGCTGCATTGTAAAATCAATACATTCATCACACCGCTCAGTATCTAAAAAAACACATTGACCGTGAAATTAATAGGTAACCAATCACCTTGTATATTATATATAGGTCACGCGTGTACAAATACCTATACCTACCTAAACACGATGTGTAAAAATTAAATGGCTCATTATAATTAGTATTATTAAATGTAATAGGCGATGTGGACACGGCTCATAGATATTCCACTATAAAATAGTTAGTTCCTACTTTCCTAGATATAGCTTGATGTATTAAATACATACGACTATAGTTATAGTGTGAATGTTTGGAAACACTAAAATCACTTAAATTTTTATGAGATTTGGACTATATACCTAATTTGATTACTTGATTACACGCAACGATTTAAAATCAATAATTTTATTTTTTTATACTGCAAATTATAATAAAAATGTATATGATACTAACATATTGTCAAGCGTAACCATATTGTATTATTACTATACCATTATAAATTTAGGTATTTCAATTTGTTTACGCACACGTGTGCACACTCTCACACACCCACTCGCATTCGCACATAGAATATGAATAATATGACCAATAAGAGTCTAAGTTTCTGAGACTTCAATAACGGCTGGATAATAATATTGTATAATTGACCGATAAACAAAATTTGTTCGTATAAAGGTCAACAATTATTATACTATTTTATGTGTCTGGCTATCGTATTCATGACGTTGCTATTTAGGTGACTGTAAGTATAATATTAATTTGTTAATGTTTATGACGTCCAATGGGAAAATCATTTTTGATGATGTTTTACATAGGTACGTCGTAATCCGACGAATACATTAAAAATTATAAATATAGACGCCACTGAAATTATTAGTTATCGTCTGTCGTGCGAGTGCGTGACTGGTGACGATAAAAAATATATACATATGTAATATATATTGGTATATATTATTTATAAAATGTAATTCGTTCAATGGCTGGTTTAATTTTCACGTACCAACGAATTCACGATTGTAGAACCTTCTCAGTGTAGTATAATATTATTTTAATATCGAAGTCAACCGATACAATTTCTATTCCATAGTCAATAGTTATTAATTTTACAGCGATTTGTTTTTTTTTTTTTTTTTACGTAAAAGTATAAAGTATATTTCTTATATTAGAAATCACATTTCGTATATTAATATATTTAATTTACAAAAATATTGCCTGTCTCACCAAGTAATATCAAAATCAGTTTCGTTTTACCAAATTTAAGAATTTTTATAAAACATGTATGAATTTATTTACAAACAATTATAACTTAATTTACTATAATGCATTTTTTCATGATAAAACAATTGTTTAAGAATATATTCGAAAATTGTTATGTTATTAAATTAATTGTTTTCTGAGCATCGACTACGAATGCTACGTTAATCATAAATTATAATATAAATAATCTAAATAATAAATCGGTGGTGTTAAAAAGCTGAATTTATGGTATTACTAGATTAGGTTATGATCACTTTCTTTTTAAATCAATGTATGAGAAATGTTCGTAAAACCATTAGCTCTAGTATTATATGAATACTTGTGATTGTATTCTTGTTTGAAAAATGGAATCAGGGGCGCCGAAATATAAAAATATATGTAGGGCAAATCATAATTGACAACCCACCCACCCACCCACCATACCTAAATACCTAGCATGCTGTTGGGTGTATTTTAAATCTAAGTGTTTTTTTTGAGCTTCTCTAAATGTTGCTGCTCTTTTTTTTGAACACCATAACAAGACATATAGACTTTCCAAGTTTCCAAACAAGTCTCTTGAATTTTCGTTTTACGTTGCCTACAATTGTCCAGGTGTCTTCTCCAATTTGTATTATTCATGTTTTCTCGTTTTTTACCGCATACACACATCAATTTTTCAGATTCCGACATAATAAATTTTTAATTAATAACGCGTAATAATTATAAAACTAAATAATTACGAATAATGTATTAATGTAGAATCAACACTATAATAATTAAATGATGCACAGTTTACACAAGAGTTAAATAAATAAATGGTAACACAGCACACGACTGACGGACTGAATGAAGAATTATGTGAAAATTAATGATGTTTTCATCGTATTAAGATAAAATAATAATTATATATAATAATATATTATACTTTTATTCTTTTATAATAAAACCATAAAATCTAAAAATATTTTGATATTATACTGGCCATCTGGCATACTACCACTTTACGGGTATTCCATGTGATTACGATAATCCGCAATAATTTTAGATTTTTGTTACAATTTTATTATTGTACCAACCATCATTACATGTGTTGACGTATTTCCTATTGCAAATTATTCGATATTTTATGAAAAATACCCAGTATTCACTAACTACAATCTGTATAATATGACGTTCAACAGTTTACGCAGTACAAAATAATAATTCAATTCAACGGCCCAATGCTAGGTATACAAGTTACGAATATTGTACATCATTACATATAAGCTGTTAAAATAGCTATACTATCGTTATACCTGTAATATTCCAAACTATTCTTATACTATTGTATTAGTTACCCAACTATTATAGGTATTATATTATAGTGTATTACGTATAATAATTTTAAATCTTTCTTACAGTTAACATCTATCAGGCATCAGCTACTGCCCACTCGGCACCCACCCACCCACCCATTTCAATATGTAGGGCAGTCGCCCTACATCAATATAGGTCTCGGCGCCCCTGAATGGAATGGCATGTCAACATTGTTGTAGTAAAGAAGAACTTATACTGTTCGCCGCTCGGCAGTCGTTTCCGGCGATTTAAGAAGACCATTTTCTCCTAATACACGATCAAAATGTCAGAAGGCTATAATTGTGTGGGTGTGTTTACAGTCGAGACTGACACGACGATATGGCTATATTATACTGCTGATTCGGATGACGAGTCTCCGCAACAGCTGTATATAATATATACTACCTAAATATATATATATTATATATATATATATATAGCTATTTATGCAGGAAGTGGCTTGGTATTGCAAGAATTTCCGAGTGACGTGAAATAAACCCATAACTTAGCCTTCGTGGCCATAATCAATAGTAATATAACTCGGTACTTATACATTTATTTTCTGCAGTCGTAAACACGATATGGTCGATATATCATAATAATATTGTACAATATATTATTATACTCAATGATAATATTCACATGTGGTTGTGAATGGAATTTTCCCTACTTTTTGAATTACTTTGCGTTCCACAAATGTCACTACCGAGTACCGATAATGCGAGTACAGTACACATAACAAATAATTCAATGTGCAACTATGGCGTTAGGTCTGAGTATGTATGCATCCCTAGGGTATGTTTACCTTTTCTAAAAGCGATTTAATCATTTCTGCGGAAATTCCTCCGTTGTCATCGTCAACGTCTCTCCGGCGGCGACCTATGTGGCCCAACTGCAACAGCAAAGGGGCTTTGACGAGGGCTGATAACACTCCGAGCAGCGCGATTCCGGCCAAAGGCCACAACAATGGCTGTACGTTCAACTCTCCCGAGTTATGGACCTCTCCACCACCGTGATGATGATGTTGTAGGTGAGGGTTGGGACGCTGATGATAAATCACTTCTGGCGGTGGTCCGTTGCTCTGCAGGTTGTGACTGGCCTGATCGTAAGGGCTGAAGTACTCGGGTCGTTCGTCGTAGTAGTATTCTCTGGGCGGACCATAAGTGTTTTCCACCGGACGATAACCGCCAACCGAACCACCACCGTAATCTGTATAAAAACATGGCATCTCAATGTTTGTACAAGGTGTATGATAAGCATGAGTTAGTTTTGAGCAGAACTGGTAAAAAAAAAGGCTTTATATGCAAAATCCGAACGCGTTTAAACGTTTTCGAGAGTCTATGAACTCTCTTCCAAATTTACATGCCTTAAATTTGTTATAACACACAGATTGTTTACTGGTTGAATAATGAATACGCATGCCTGCTTCTTTTATACATTTATTTAAAGTCTTATTTTTAAAGCGTTGAAATATAATTTACCATATTTTCAAATACTTGGATTATTTTCATGCCATTTAAGATCTTGTGACAAACTTATTTTTTGACGAAAATCAACCTTTTAATGTAAGTACTAAATTATTAATCACTAGATTTTTTACATATCGTTATGGATCTAAAATCTAAATTAAATCCAAACTGACCTCTACCTATTTATAAAATAAGTATGGAACATAATAACGGTTAATAGTTGTTTTACATAAAAATATTGTAATATTCAGACTAGCATCTACACTTATTGCCGAGACAATTTTACTGACATAAAATTCTAATGTATTAATATTAATTATTATAATTTTCAAATCATCACATTATATACCTTTCATATCGTTAAACGTATTATCATAGACTATTATCCTTATATTAGGCATTAAAAGTTTAATAATTCAGAAACTACTCTTTCGAATTTGAATTTATGTGCCAATATATGAACATTGAACATTTTGTAAAAAGTAATTGGCTTAAAAGAAAGAGAAGAAGAAAGTTTCTATCGACATAAGAGGACAATAAATGGCATATAAAACCTAAACATCTGAAAAATGGTAGGTATTCCAAAACTTAGAATTTAAATAAATGAGTTATTAAAGGAAAAAATTGGATGAGCGTGGTTGGTGAATCACCTTGTATTATATGCTTCATAGTTTATTGTATAGGTAAAATGAGATTAATAGACCAGCAGACATGGTCATTAAAATAAATTTTTTTTAGGAAGTCTCGTCACTTGTATTTATATGACCGCGCCACCGCAATGATCACAACCGCCCCGAGGGAGTGTCTGCTAGTTTTTTATTATTATTATGGTACAATCGGGTCCATAGGTTAGGTTATTTATACCAATGTTATTGACTATACATATACCCGTCATCGTTTACTATTTTATGTATATTATATACATAGACAAGTATGTACAAATACAAGTATGCGCAAACATGTTCGGTACACACGCAGACACTTAAGGGGTATTTTAATCGAATCGTTGCTGAATTTATGGTGATTAAACCGGTTAAACGTGCTTTGTGATTTCTAATATTTTACACATACATATTTATTGTCACAGTTCATTGCGAAATTCCACACTAATTAGGAGGTACTTACAACACTAGATTAAAATTAATAAACTCTGTTAAAAATGTATTTTTTCTAAAACCCTTTCTATTAAATAACAATATTATTAAGTTTATTATAAAATTATTCATCATCTTTCGATAACAGTATATTAGTATTATAATAATAGGTGTTATTGGCGGCACTTTCTATCAACCAATCGAAAATCTCGAAACTGGTTTTTTCTCTACAGCCACGGTGCACTGTAATACCGAGTGCATGCATACTATTGTATAATAATTACCTATTATAAATAATAAAGTAATAAACTGCAGTTGATAAATACGACCGTCGACGATTAAAACGCCCGACACTACTTGCCTTTTCCTGATACGTGGTTGTCCGAACCCGAACCCGTAACCCGGTAACCGTCCACTTGGTTGACTCGCGTCTGGCTGGTTTCCAAGCCGTCGACACTGTTCCTCAGATTCGCCGGCGACGAACCGTTTGTGGATTTGGCAACGACGGCGCTCGCGAACGATCCGTAAATTCCGCAAAGTCCAAAGGCCAAGGCACGGCGCAATACGATTGGTCGGACCATTTTGACTACGTATAAATTGTATGATAGATTAAATGACTCCGTTCGATAACTATAGAGGATGCTGCGAAGACTATGGTAGACACGGTAGTGTGACAGACGACGAAAGTTGAAAAATCAAGTGTACGTGATGCATCGTTCGCCGTTACGATTCGGTAACTTATCTTATGAATATAATATATTATAATTGTTCAGGAATGTCGCCGAATTTCGTAACGTCGGCTGACGGAAATTATCATCAAATCTCATTGTTTTTAATCACAATTGTATTCAATGACAACAAATAACAACTATATCGTATCATCGTGTTTAAATAGAGTCCACTTTCCCCAATTACAGTTTTTTTTTTCAATTGACGACGATATTACGTACATTTAATACGGATATGTAATCTTGACATAACGCTGAGTTTTCGTGATTTCGTCTCAACCTTCAAAACATTTATTCTATAATAATACAATTTCGTTATGGTCTCGTCGTCGCGTTTATTTTCCCATATGTGTACATTAAACATTATACATCACGATTAAATAGTTATTGTTATTCTCTTTTTTTTAGTTTTCAAAAATGATTTTTTGAATTTTCGTATACGTTCACGACATAATATACAATACGGTCGGAATGTATGTATGTTGTACATGACGATTCGTGCTAACCAAAATTGCTTTTAAAAAACGTACAACAACAGTATGATCGACATACATATTACAGGTACACAATATAAGCGCGTGAGATATTGATTGTGAGTGAAAATTCGGATAAATTTTTACTGTAAATACAATATAATATTTATACCTATCTGCAGTACCATTCATAGGATTTGCGAGGTCTATGGTAAAAATAATTTCGAGACATGGTAAAGCAATTCCTAAGTCCAACATTTATTTATCAAATCAAAATCAAAATATACAACTATAAATCAGTTCAACAAAAAAAACTAGTTTTTTACCCCAGTTGCTTGTATTGGGGAAAAAGAGCTACGATAGAAAATTTAAATAAAAATATAAAAATATTAAAGTAAAATAAACTTATAGATTAAAACTAAAAATTCTTTTAATTTATATTTAACATATAGATACTTACATTAGTTCATTTAATTACCAAATTTTCACCAAATTTTTTGAATTTTAATAATTATGAAAGGCAAAAAAATGGACCTAGGTGATCGACGAATTTCTTATCAATTTTTTTATTTGTATACCGTACAGCTGTGTTATTTGCTATAAAATCTCTCTTATTTACTTGCTTGGTTAAATTTTTTTTTATGTAAACTATTAAAATAGCAGATAAGTTGTCAAGATCTATAATTGTTAGAACTATAAGAAATTTGTAATTTAATGATTTTGGTCCATATATTTCTTTTTTATCCAAATATATTTTTACCACCCGGTTATGTTGCACTATTAATAGTTTTATTGCGTTTTATGTACACTTACCCCAAACTATTAAAGTGCTCATTACCGTGTTTTTAATATGTATATTCCATCTAAAATTTCAGTAAATAATTAAACCTGAGTATTTTGTACGTGTTAACCTAATTATTTTCTTACAGTTACAAGAAGCAGAGTCTAAACAATTACAAGAATGAACAATTATATTGTTGATCGGTATAAGTGTGTCATTAATAAAGAAAGCTATATAATTGTTTTTTTAATATTTAATGTTAGTTAACTGCTATATACAAATTTTTTGAATTCTATACTTAAGCATAAGCATTGAATTACTACTTTTTTATGTACCGAATCCCAAATTATATCGGAAAAAAAGACAGATCACAGATGTCATCGGCATTCATAAACACCTACATTTAAATCACAAATACAATTTATATTCATTTTGAATAAAATTGGTCTTAATACGCTGCCTTGTGGGCTCACTACAACCGATTCATTTTTCACTACTGACAGAGTATTATTTAATGATATCATTTGAGTCCTATTCTGTAGATGGCTAGTAAACTAATTAAGTTTATTCCAAAAGCTGGTAAAATATTACTTGAAATGTTGTGGTCTAACGTATCGAACGTTTTTAATAAATCTAGAAATATTAAAATAATTTTTTCGCTATTATATAATTTTTCGTTTATGAATTTAGTTGTTGAGTAAAGATTATTTATACTATTTATAGTACATCTACCTGGTCGAAAATCATACCAATTGTTGGATAATAAATTATTATTTTCTATATAACTAAGTCTAAATTTAAATAATTTTGAAATTGCATTCCGTAGAAATTGGTTTATAATTTGAAAAAAAATCTTTATTCCTTAATTTATATAATGATTAGTTAAGCCATATTCTTAATAGAGGTTTACAATTCATTTGGAAAAAAACATTGTTTTAAATATACATTGAATTATAAACGTTAAAGATTCTACGACATGATTTTGAATTTTTTAAATATTCTAACTGATATTCGATCAAAGCCCGAAGCTAATTCATTTTTAAGTTTTTTATTATATTTAACACTTCATTCGTCTCAATAGCTATTGGAAATATCAAATAATTCATTAAATAAATAATAGTTATGTTATATTACCTTATTCTAATGGCGTTTGTTTAAATTTAAACATAAATGTTTATTTACATATGTTTTTAAAATTTCCATTTTTCATAATTTTTCATCAATAAATTGATTATAACCTAACGAACTTCAAAAGTATTTTCTGTCTTTTGGTAGAACCAGATAATTTGTGTAATCCTTGAAATTCACCAAAAAGTCAAAGTAGCTAGTTTATTGACAATACCATAACTCCAAAAAGCGAATTAAGGAAATAACCAGTGCATAGAACAAAGAATTCAAAAAATAATGTAACGGATAGTGTTTCATAATATCATTAAATCATAATATCATTAATTATCATTATCATCATAATTCCTCATTATCATATGCCCGACCATGACAGTTAATTACTTATTACGTGATATTAATTATATCTTTGCATTATTTCTAAGAAATGCATATGTATTTTAATATATATAAATATATAATATATAATAAATAAATACATTTTTATTTTACTTCAAACCAAATGTTTTTTTTTTAAACCTAAATGTAAGTCTGTTGTTTCAAGAATTTTGGAAATTTTCTAGATGGTCTTGAACAAATGTCTTAAGATTGTAGAAGACATTTTACAATTATTCGAATGAGAATAAATACTAGATAGTATTTTACATAGGTACATTAAAAAAATTAATTTTGAATTCTGAAATGGGTAGCTCTCCATAGTACTCCAAGTCGAAAGTTAAAAGACAAAAACAAAAACACTAAAACTAAACACAAGATAGCTACAGTACATTAATAGTAGCTTCTGATATGACGGTAACTTTACTGTATGACTGCATATTCTATTGCCTATATGCATATATTTAAAGGAGTTTTAATAAACCTATTTATTTTTCAAATATAATTCAAGATTAAAGATGAATAAATAATAATCATTATTATTGAGATAATAATTTATACATTAAATATTATAATAGTGATATTAATACAAGTTATTAAATTATTTAATAATTATCCATCATGTATAATATTATTCGCCTACTTAATTTCAAAAATAGTTATTAACATCCGACATCCCAGCAATATTAGTTAAAATATTTCTTTATCTATCATCCGTTATTTGTACATCACTTTATCATGCCCTTGGTATGATAAAATAATATAGTAATGCTATGTTTATTATTAGTATTAACCAATTAAAAACTGGTTGCCATCTGACTATATCTGAGGTTACTCTTAGTCTTATTTGATACAGAAACATGGATTACAGAATTTCGCAGAACTCAATCATATAATATTTTACTGTTAAGCCATTTAAGTACATTTTCGAAAAATTCACCCCTCCCCCTTGAAAAACCATTGACCCTAGAGAGTTACCTCGTAATTTAATAGCTTCAAGTATTGCAGTATGTAAAATCGTATTTACTACACGTTTACGCACCATGTGTAGCGAATTTTCAATATTATGTAGCTGTATCATACACGGATGCACTTGTCTGCGGGGAAAACTAATTTGTCAATTAAATCCAACGTTCCTCGTAAGTTTTTTTTAAAGCAATTAAGAAATATAGGGAAATAAATTCTCATCTTCCATTTAAACCGGTCGTAATAAGACAGGTCTAATAAGACATTATAAAATTTTATTACAAATCCTCTTTTGGCCTCATATAGTCATGTATATAAATGTCATAATTAAGGCTCGGATTTATATGTAAATACATAACCTTAAACCTCTATCATACAAAGAAATAATCCGGATTAAAAACGCGTTAAATAAAATGGCATATTTATGATGTATTGGAAAAATGAGGCGATCAATACGTTCGTATCTATGTTATTATCGAGTATTTAGGTTATATATATAGACGACCGCGATGTGCATTTAATAACGTAACCTCTAATAACGACGGGATAGGGCTAGTGTACTTATTACACACGTATACACAGTAAATAAATTAATAATTTACACGTACACGTCGTTATAATGAATATAATGGACAATTATTAGATATACCTCAAAAATCAGACGTTTTATTTATTAGTTTATTACTATCAAATTCGTATACGAAACCTAACGAAATATTAATTAATAATTCAAGTTATAATTCTGTTTAGTTCGATACAAGCAGTAACGGAAAAAAATGATTGACGTTTTCGGTATTAGGGCCGTATTTAGGAATTTGACACCAAGGGGCAACAAAAAAATACGTCTCATTAATCATTATACAAAATACAAATTTAAATTATAAAAAAATTAGCCACCCCCCTCTCCTACTCAGCCGCCCGGGGCAACAGTACCTTGTAGCTTCCCCCTAAATACGGCTCTGTTCGGTATGATATTATACAATATTGGTATAGAATATACCTACTCGTACATTATAAATATACACACCAATTTACTTATCCATTAAATAGATTATATTTGATATAATATTTATACAATACCAATATTTAGTGTTATTATTTATTAAATTTAATGTGACATTCTTTATTATAATTATGTTCAACGGAAAAAAATTTCGTTTGACGTCATTCGACGAAGAAAACTAAAAATTGATTATACATTTATAGCCCTTTTATACAAGTGGTCTATAGTACACTGCTTAGAAATGTATAGCTAACATCAAATTAAATATAAATTATAAAATACAGTAATTACACACAAACTTTTCGAGTATTTGTTGAATTTTTCAATGTTAAGCGCACGCACGTAATATTATTCGTTTATAATATATTATTACATAGTACAGTATATATTATGACAGTATAGGGTGGTTCTTCGGAAGTGCTTAACCAATTAATTAAAAAAGTGTGAGTTCATATATTGTGATTTGTGTTAAAATCATATTTTAAACCTCAAAAGTCCATAATTTTAATAATCAATTATTTTGAATGTAATTTGAATCTATACAAATATAATATCCCAAAAAATGAATATTTACCTATGCTACTACATTGATAAATTATTTTAATACTAATTTAAGTAACCCGTTTGCGAGAACACACTATATATAACTAAATAATATACGAGTATATGGTATACTGGTATACTATTCATATAATGTCACTGTGTCGGACAGGGTCGTTGGAATTTTTATATCGCATATTCCCATATATAATATCGTCGGTTCAATACTTGAATGAGTGAGCTACATCGACCATAAAATAATACATTTCATAGTTTATTGTCGAAACTCGTATATATCCTGCTTACACAAAATAAGCCTTTTATTAATTTGTTCGTCAGTCTTCTAATTAACATTTGATAGATGTACATTTATAATTTAATCACCGAATATATATCATAATAATTATGATCTGTAAATTAACCATATAAATACCTTAAGCAAATAAATGAAAGGAAAACTAGTAAACCAAATAGAATTACAAATACGAACAAAAGAAATATTTTTTAATTACTGCAATAGTAGATACTTCAAATAATAAAGGAAATATACATAAAACTTAAAAAATAAAATTATTTTATAATTATTATTATAATATAGAATTGTGCAAAATATCTATTGTAAATAAAATATGTATATTAATTACAACCTATTCTTAAGAGGACGCCACACCCGTATGTGTTGTCTCCGTCTTACAAACGTATAACATAGCAAAATCTGTTAGCGCGGGACAACTGTTCTCCCTCAATATTTATAATTGAATTTTCAAAATTTCACAATGCATAGGTAAGAACTTTATCTGTGTCATAGCGTCGTTATTTTTTTGATAGCACAAACCAATAATTTGTAGTAATTTAATGAAAAAATAAAAAATAAATGTATTTTCTTAAGCTTATAACATTAATTATATTTATGTTATCAAAAAAATAACGGCGCTATGACACAGTTAAAGTTCTTACCTATGTGTTGTGAAATTTTGAAAATTATATTATAAATATTGAGGGAGAACAGCTGTCCCGCGCTAAACAGATTTTGCCATGTTATACGTTTGTAAGACGGAGACAACACATGCGGGTGTGGCGTCCTCTTAATACATAAATACCTAATGCGTGGTACCTACCTATGAGTAAATGCGATAGTTTTTAATTTGGACTAATCGGTCAATCTTGGAGCTGAAATGTACGTAATTCTGTCTACTAATTTTTAGTTTTTACTATATTTACAATTTCGGATAAATTACTGTTAAATTTTTGTTAAGATAGATACTATTATCTTAAAAAAAAAAATAAAATTATACAATCTCCACCTTGAGTCTAGGGGCAAGAGGTACAATAAGAATATGTGATAAATAATAACTCATAATATTGAAGGAATTGCTTGATGAAAGATAATAGTAAAGTCACAAAATTATTATACATCATGCCTAGCCACCTAGGGTTAGGTTATCGTGTATAATGATGTAATAATTCCGTGTTTGTAACGAAATAATAAATTCTACCAGAACTTATGTGTTTATTAATGTTGTATCATAATTTTAACGATGTACAAAAAGGTTGAAAATTATGAATTATCGCTTTTCAATTTCAACACAATCGACTGTATTATTTATGCTTTCATAACATGTACTTATTATTTTTTTATAGATAGGGTACAATACACCCCTACCATGACTTTTTAATGACTTTGACAATGTGCGTATATAAGAAAAAGGTCACGTTTAATAATATACTTAATTTATTATCTATATATAACTAAGGCCTTTAATATAGCATACCCTTTATAATAATCATATATTTTATATCTGTATAGGTATTACGTAATATCACATTTTATAGTATATTGTTAGTATGCGATGCATAATCGCTATAGACTTTAAAATCCTCGGGTTGGATTTTTATGCATGAGTCTTGCAATTAAGTAACGACGATATAAATGAAGGATATTACAAAAATACATTGTCAATTACTATACCAACACACAAAGTGATCAATATGGTACATATATGTCATATGTGAGAGTGTGTGTCTGTAAGAGAGTCATAGTGTGATTGAGCTCAATCTTAGGCAAAATTGCTAAATATACACAGCAAGGATAGGCATATAACATTCGTATTTACGTTTAATTTAAAAAGCCATTATATAGTATAAATAATGTATAAAACATTAAAATTGGACCCAGATCAGTACTTCAAGGCCCTGAAAAACTATTTGTACATTTACCGCTAACATTCTGTCTAGTCAAACTTAATCGAAAATAAAAGATTTAATCAAATTTAGACGATTACTTTTTATGCCACAAAATTAGAGTTTTTTAATTAGTCATTTTATACACAGGTAAATTCTTTTTTTAAATTAAGAAAGATGCATAGCACCTAAAGTTTCTTATCCAAATAATATAATCTTCATCCAAATAAAGTGAGAATTTATAACTAAAGGGTCTATAGTAGACAAATTTGATACAACATTACCTATTTTTAATACATTTTAGATTCTGAGCGCTCCGATGAATGTATTGATTTTACCATGATGTGTGTTTTTATTTTTTATTATTTTTTTTTTTTTTTTGTGTCTTTCATCACGTTTTGGGGCAGTAAAAGTGCTTCGATTTTTGACTTCAGTACCACGTTCGATCAGAAAGTGAATCTAGTTGGCACTTTAGAGGATGAAAAGTAAAAATTCTTAATACTTTTCTAAATAATCGAAAAAACAAACTAAAAATTAAGGGAAAAACGGGAAATTTGCGCACAATTAGTTTTCGACAAAGTCGGTTTTTGATGTAACTTTAAAACAAATGACAATAGACAAATGACATTTTCACCGAATGTTTATATAAGTATATTATATCCACCATGTAATTTTCAAAATTTTCGACTTAAGTTGAACTATTCATAGGTATTTGCAATTTTCGATAATTATTAGTTTTTTTTAAATTAATATCGATAAAAATTTATTTGTTAGGCAGAAAAGCTTAAAAATTTAATACAAGGCTCTTAACATATTGTTACAATAGAAGTTGAAAAATAAAAGAAATTCATAGTCACAATTTTTTTTTATAAGCATTCAAAGTTTGAATTTTGACAACATATTATGTAAAAATCACGAAAATTCGTAAATTATTTTATGCAAGAAATTCATAAAAAATTTTCCTTTTATATCTAAGATTTAAAATTCAATACAAGGCTCATAATATATATTTACAATAGCAATTGAAAAATAAAAGAAATACGTAGTCACAGTTTTTTTTATAAGCATTTAAAGTTCAAATTTTGACTAAATACGTAAAAATTACGGCAATGTTCAAATTATCTTAGATAAAAATTCATAAAAGTTTTCTTTTTAATTCTATGATTTGAAAATCCAATACAAGGCTCATAATATATTTTTACAATAGCAATTGAAAAATAAAAGAAATGCGTAGTCACAATTTTTTTTACAAGCATTCAAAGTTTGAATTTTGACAACATGTGTAAAAATCACGAAAATCACGAAAATTCGAAAATTATTTCAAACTAGAAATTCATAAAAAAATTTCTTTTTAAATCTAAGATTTGAAAATTTTTAATAATTATAATATATCCTAGACAGATAAACCGTCTTCGCTCAGAATCGTTTTTCGTATACAATGATATAATATCATTGGATTTAAATTTAATTCCATCCATTACAGAAACCCACTTGTAACCTACTGTACAGCAGAGCGACATCCACGACTTACCTGCCTTTTTTTAGATAGTTAATGTCAAAGCGATGGCCTATAGTTACAACATATTAAGTTTCTGTCATCTGATATTAAAAGAGCAAAATAATAGTATTTTTACATGTAGAAGGGCATTTATAGAAAAAATTGCTGTGCTAAAAATAATTGAAAGTGGTTTAGAAATTGTGTCATCAATTTAAAAAAAATATACTTATCAAATCATTTATATAGTATAAGGATTTATCAGGAATTCTCCGAATTAAATTAAAAATGTCTAAAGAGTTTATAGGTTCAAGAAAAATAGAGTTATTTATATAGAAAATTTTATTTAAATCATTCCAGCTGAATTTATTATAATTATTAGTTTTTACTTCATCAAAAATAGTTTTACCAACATTAGTATAATAATATTTTTAGAACCTATTGTATAACCATATTTTACTATGTACTAAATACTAATTTTGTTACAAGCTAATAACCTTAGCAGTTGAAGTTGTACCATGAATAAAAAAAAAATAAAAATATTGTTAGCTAGTTTAATATTTCATGATGTTTGTCAGTTATTGGAATATTCAAATCATTTCTATTCAGGCTGTATGTGTGTAGGGGATTCTATTTTTTAGTACATGAAGCTTCATTTATTAAACTCTTTATAGTTTTTATATTGTTATACAACAAAGAAACTAGATTTCTATTATATAAGCATCGAGCTTTTTTTTATCAAAAGGTTGTAAAGATTTCTGTACATTGTGTAATTTTGATTTATCTTTAACTCAAAAGGTGCTTTAAAGTTTTTATTTATAAAATGTATTTCTATTTTTAATAGAAATAAGAAGACCGTTATAGTTATCCAAATTTTAATTTTTTTTTATATTATTCTTAAAATTCCTATTAGAAATAGGAGGTAGTTTACTAGCACTAGTATAATTATAAATTAGATCAGTTAAATTATGTTAAATTTCTCTATAAATATGTCTATATTATTATCAATAAATCACATTTTGCTAATTATATGAGTAAATTAATTATTTCAAAAATGTTAGTTAATAATTTGTATCGTATTTTTCTCATTATTAAATTCGATGTTTTTTCTTCATAAATAATATCTTTTATCACAAATTAAGTTGCATAGAAATGTTAATATTTCTAATACAAATATAATAAATACAAGACTTATAGAAATATCAGAGAGACAGATACCCTAGTGTAACAGAAGGTAAATAGGCGAAAAAAAAATTATAAGATGCAAGAATAATTAAATAATTAGAGCCATTAGAGGTATCACATATTAATTTTAATGACATCACAAATAATAACTTTATCATTATTAGTAAGGTTATAGCTAAACAATTGTCAGTGACTAATAAAAAATCATAAATAAAAAACTAGGTTATCTATAAATTCTAATTATTTTAAAATTATTTAAATTTAATTTAAATAAAAAATTACTATAAAATTGCAACCTGATAATTGGCTGATATAATATTAGTTCTAAAAACCGTGATTATTATATCATCTCTAATAAAAACTGTTACACCATCAGCTTTATTAATAATCCGTAAGATTTATGTCTTATATCCATTAATCTTAAAATTTAAATTAATATTTAACCCGGTTTCTGTTAAAATAATTATATCAATTTTTTACAGAATTGCATTTAGATAAATCAAAATTTCTTTTAAATGTGTTTATTATTACAAATATTACAGTGAAAAACCAATTAATCATTTATATTAAAAACAATATCAGTTAAACTATCGTATATCAATTTCTTTAAGTATATCTGATTGAAAATAACATTAATAATAATAAAATACATTAAAATAAGTTTGTTCAATTTAAACTTTAAACGTTTGAATAAATAACAAATAATGGTAAATTTAATAATATAGTAATAATTAATATAGCTATATTGGTACAAAATAATATATATATAAACTTTTAATAATCATTATGTCGATCGCTTTAAAAATTCAACATAAACATTTAAACCATTGGGAAATATTATAATACTATTTAATACTATATATAGATACTGCAGAATATAGCCAATATAGGTAGTAGGTATGCAATAATATGCATAGTAAGGAATTAATTTAATTTTGACAATTAAAACAGATAAATATATTATATATTAATGTCATATTACCTACTATATTAATATTATCAATTTTATATACACCAGTTGTTTTTTTATTGATTTATTGATCTGTATAGGTAATACAGAGTGATTCCCCGATCATGCTCATTCCGTGTTTTCTTAATAAATGTGAATATTGAATGTATTATAATAATTTATAAATCTAAATAATATAAGTAGATAAACGACAACTAAAAAATATAAAATAATTATTTTTATTTTTTATACAATGCACCTGTACATATAAATATAATATTATATAATTTGTTCTTTAAATATTTAAAATTATGTTGATACATGCGATGAAATAAAAATATGTGTGTTATTAATAATTATACTCTAAAAACACAAAACATAAGGTTTACTAATACATTATAATATTATACTTTACCTGTAAAGTTTAATTTATGACTGCTCAGTATAAAACTGTGTAGTTATAAAAATGGTCTCTACAGCATATCTGTATAGGTAGATATGATCTATATTGCATAAAACGTATATGATCAACTATGAATGTATGACTCTAAGCAAAAAAATCTAAAATTATAAAATCGATGGATAAAAAAACTTCATTTATTGACAAATCCAATTAGTCATTTTTAAGAACCGTGGTGTATGATGACGATGATAAAAGATATTAAATCCTAAACATTCGTTTTTTTTTACATGTACTTATATTTTGAGAAACTTTTTATAGACAAGAAAGTAACTGCAATTGTTGTTATATGCGTATAATGCACGATGACATGTCACGTCATATTATTTCAACTAATTGCAAATAATAAAATAGTTAATAAGTAGGTATGAATAGTATGACACTTTTATATTATTAACTGTAAAAGTATATATTATTAGTTCATGCATTATGTTTAATACAGCTTAAAGGGAAAAAAAATGTTTTCTTTTTTGTATAATTAATTTAATAGTCAATTAATATAGAGTATTAATTATTTTTGTTGTAATTTGCTGTTTTTAATTTTGTTTGCCGTAGTATACAACGACCCGTTAAACAATTTGTATGATTATTGTTGCTAAAAAAAATTATAATTATCAACTAGGATCTATAGAAAACGTAAAATGATCGTATAACCAGTGTCTATTGTTATATTTTATTGCATACTTCCTGTGTATAATATAGCCATAACCGTTTTTTTATGAACACTTCTACACGGTCTAAAAGAGCAGCCCCTCTGCAATCGTATTCCTCTACCGATGACCGCTCCAGCTAGTAATATGAATGTAATATTGCAATAGCATAAATTTTTATTTCATACATGAACATTACCAACAACTTACTGTTTGCGTGTAAATTCCATAATTCGCAATGAACTCGAAAAGCAAACCACAAATTTTAATTATTTTAACTTTTAAATCATATTAATTAAACGAACACGCGTTTTTATAATAATATATTACAATACAAAATGATGTATATACTACGGAGTATACCTACATTGTATTAACGGCGTACTTTACCGAAATCAATATTAAATACATTTTTTAAATATTTATTTAAAATACAAATTATTTATTTCTTTAAATAATATATATTGTATGTAGGTTTTGAAAGAAATTCCATAAGATATTATACTTACCTATACATTGAACTTATTATTTTAGATATTACTTATAGTCTATAGATATAATATTTTCCAAGCTTTTAATTACACGAATTTTGTTAATGATAATATGATTTTTGCAAATTAAAAATGTAATTTTCAGATAATGGTGAATATAACACTGCGTAGATGTAATAACTTAGACAGTTTCGTAATATCTTAATTACCTATTTGATTACCTATAAATAATAAATCTACACATTCAATGTACACAATATTAAAATATTCTATGAAAGATTACGTTCATACAATAAGTGAACAAAGAAATCGTTTGTTCTTAAAATGTTTAACGACCAACCTAGTAAAATTAAAATAAATATTCAGGAATTAATAGCTGCGGGTGGGCCGCTCAACCTTGTGAAACCTAGTCAGTTATTAGGGCCACAGTAGCATGACCCCTCGACCTCGACTACTTCATTAATCTGCACTTGGAATTTGAACAACCAGCTATATTTATTCTTCCCCTTGACATAACTTGGAAATATATTAAAAATAATATTTCATATAAAACATTATGGTTGGTCTTATAGTTTAGTATTGTACTAATCATATTATTGGGTTTTGTTAGTCGGCACATAAAAATGCTTTCCAAAAAGCTATAGATGTACAGATTTTTGAAATACAATAGCAAAAATATTATTATTAATGGAGTTTCTAAGGAAAAAATGGTTGTGATTTAATAGCAGACAGGTCAGTATATAGTGTACTTAACCTAGTGTATACCATATATGGACTATGGACGTATGGTACAAATACAGCATTAAGAACTGAAATCATATAATAAGTTAGTAAAATAAAACAATATTTAAAAATACTCCAAGAGAATACATATAATGTTGGCAATAAAGGTGACAATAATTCTGTCTTAAAAAGTAAAAATATATAAGTATATAACTAAACGTGAACGTAACATGAACTGTCAAAATGCTGGAAATACTAAATTTGAAATGTTAGATACACGCCGAATGCGACGACAACCGCGAATGTAGCATCCAAAAAATTCTAATATTTTTTTCAATAATTCGTCATTAAATACTTGAAGAAATTCCTAGCAATACAATTATTAATTGTTTTTCAGTGCTCCGATTTACTTACTGGCTAGTGGCTACTGTTAGATCCAATTGATCCAATTTTATTTATCATTATTCATTTATAAAAGGGCTTTTAAATTTAAATCAAAATGCTTGTATTTTGTACTATATATCAATAATAAAATTGTACTTCAGTGCCTGTAAAGAACAAAATTTATAATGATTCATTTGAAGAAGCAAATACTCGTATTTATTTTGTTTTGATTAAGGAATCTATAATTTGATTTAAGTAAATATATATTTTTTTAATACTACTAAGTACTAACTGTATGAGTACAAATAGTTTTACTTCAGACTTATCCACTTATCATTATGTACGATGCACCTTACACATTCTTATAACAAATTGTGAATATTTAAATGCACCATTATACCATGTAAATATATTCCTGTATATATAGATAGTTTGTAATATAAAATAGTCAAGTATATACATTTTAATCATAGACTTAAATTTGAAAAACATATTATTCAGTATGTAATTTAATGAGAGAATTTTATTTTATAATTATAAAATACTTCCGCTTAATATCTTAAATAAAAAAAACTGGTAAGTTTTTTAGCTTTAGCACAATCAGTTTATTTATATTGTTATATTATTATTTATTACCATTCAAAATGACTAGGGAATAGATTATATTGTGAATACATAATTTTATTGAAATGAGATATTCTTATTCTGATAAAAATGTATTCGATTGAGGTCATTCTGATTAAAATAAACCAACATTTATTTTAGATAATTTTATGTATTTTACAAAGAAATACATTTTTCATAAATATTTTTTCAATTTTTCCAATTTTTCATGGATTTTCGACGACGAAATTATCTGTTTTATCTAAACGGCATCCACGTATGGATTATATGACGCTCTTAAATGCGCCGTCGATAAGTTTAATGAAAATGTTTTACATCTTCTTTTGGGTGTAACAGTTCGTCAACATTTTAACTGTATTAAAAGATTTTTTAAAACAATATTCCGGCAAAACAATTCTTGATGAAATTACTCTAAATATATATACAATATATATAATATATATATATATTTAAGTAATTGACGAGGAAACGTTAACATCGATTAGACAAAAAATACACAATGGCCCAATTTGAGGTTACTTTTCACGTGTTTAGCAGTTTAGCACATGGTTTAAATCGGGTGGTAGAAAAAATAATCAGATCAAATTATCTTGACGTTGATCAATTAATAGCAACAGTTGAAAAAATATTTCTTAATGCGCCAAGTCAAGTTTTAAAATTTTAAGAATTATATCCAATACCCAGACCTCATTTTGTTCCCAAAGCTTATTTTGACGAGATAGGGCACGTGGTTAGAAGGCAATTTATATAATTGTGAGCATTTAGAAAACATTTTACAAATAATTTTAAATCTAGAAATTACTGAAACTGAAACTACCAACGTTAGGGGCAATTAATAAAGATAACAATTTTATGGGAAATTTTAAAAATGTTAAAAAAATTTATTTGATTTAAATTGCTGTGAATTTTCGTTTTTTTGATACATAGGGTAAAACCCAATTGGAATTGGAACCCAAAAAGACATTAATGTTTTATATGGAAAACTTATATAAGTATATAGTTATATGCATTGTTGAAGAAGCACATAATTAATAAATTAGAAAAACCACAAGAACACATATACAGAGTGATTCTTTTAAGTGGGTACACTAATTATCTCGAAAAGTAAATACTTTTCGAGATAATATTTTTTTGCATGGTTTCAAGTTGTTAAAAAACCAACGTTTTTATTAAAAAATTATATTTTTAAATATTTTTTATCCTTATCATTTTTTAAGTTTTTTACTTTTTTGAATGACAACATAGTTTTAATTTCATATTCCAAAGCAGAATATTTTTCTAAGTATTTTGATATATAAAAATCGAATTTGGGGCTAGTAGTTTATGAGTTATAGGTATTTAAAGTTTAGACTTTCAGAGTGGTGTGGTACGGGGTTACCCCGCAAAATATTTGTCCACTACTCCGCTTGTCTAAACTTTAAATACTTATAACAGTTATAACTCATAAAATACTAGCCCCAAATTCGATTTCTATGTATCAAAATACTTAGAAAAATATTCTGCTTTGAATATGAAATTAAAACTCAATGTTGTCATTCAAAAAAGTAAAAAACTTAAAAAATGATAAGGATAAAAAATATTTAAAAATATAATTTTTTAATAAAAACGTTGGTTTTTTAACAACTTGAAACCATGTAAAAAATATTTTGAAAAAATTAAATACTTGTCGAGATAATTAGTGTACCCACTTAAAAGAATCACCCTGTATGTAGGTAGGAAATTAAGTTGAAAAAAAATTTGCATAAGAATCCGGGTAAAAATCATGCACTAAAAATATGAAAATAATTAGAAATTATAATATATAAATGTAAGACATTGAACTCCCATTACCTTATATGTAGTTAACCTAACCTATGTATATCACCCCCCCCCCCCCCAAATTTTGTTACACATTTTTAATTGTTTTTCTACATATTTTGATAAAATAAGTAAGTACATAATATTTATGTATATCTTTTGATTTTTATATTACTTATTTCCTTTTCCTAATGATGAAACACGTGTGTTATTATAATTATCAGATAGGTTCTATAAAATTGTATGGTACCCTCACCTATATCACAAAAATGTATGGTTTGGATAAATAAAAAAAATTTTAGAGGGAAAAGAAAAAGGTTGTAGCAGCCCCAGGTTTGAGATTAAGCCACTGGTAGTAAGGGATGGTGGGGCTGGTGGGGGCAAGTTTCTTTGTGACTACTTTTCAATTTCCTAAATTTCTTAACGCAAGACGAATAATCTGCGGGTGATGAGGAAGAAATATAGTCAATACTCGTTCCCCAAACTGACGCCACTGAAAAGATAATCGCCAATCGGGGAGACTATAATTCCACAGTCTAGTCTGGACATGGACGGCGCCACGATAACAATTCTGAGCAATAATAATAATATGTTACCGGTTACCGGGTATTGTGCCTCAGCGTCGTCATGTTTACGTTTACATAATAATATTATTATTATTATCCACGGTCACGCGACACGACCCCAGCGCAAGGTTGTCGACCCCTTCCTATTGTGTAACATAACCGTGGTTAGGCGCGACAACCACCCGCACTCTACCATCTACGCATGCGCATGATCGCACGCACGCGACGTTGACCACCCGGACGGGGAATAACAACACAGTACACACCTCAGTCACCGCCGCCGCCACCTGGCGCCGACGATTCCGACTTCCGAGCCCTAGTCCAATCATTTCAGTGGGACAGTGACTCAGTGTGTTCATAACGTTATCGAGACATGTCATTTGTACGGCGTTCTGGTTCTGTTTCTTTCGTACGAAATTTCGCGCGCCATTTTTCTTGAACTATTTTATTTCTCAATGAGACCCACGCCATAAAATCAATTACATTATGGGCACTCTGGACAAACACTGCACTGGCTACAAAATCGATGACGTGTTCAAGTCTAACGCCTTAGTAGACATCAGGGCTTGCAACAAGCCCGTGATCAAGGTAAAAATTCACAAATGACTATTTTATAAAGGCCAGTACCTATTAGTTTTTTTTAGTTCGCAATTTGTGGTTTTGCTCTCCGAATTTAGATTGTTTTCTTTTGACAAACAAAACGAAGACGACGATAGAAGCAAGCTCCTTAGTAGATACCTATCTGGCTGTTTCGTTAGTATCTAGGTGTATAGTCGTTAATGTAACGCGCACTTAGCAGCTACTCGGAAGATTAACTCGTCTCAGTTTCTGCACGATCGACCGATGACAATTATATCGTCGTATTTGCTAAAATGCTATTTGAGATCGAAAAATAATTTATTCTTATGGAAACCACTGCCTGATATTGTCTCGACGTATAGGTTCATATTTCATTATAAACTGTATAGTATTTAATAGATGATAGTAGGTAAAACGTAAAAAGTATGTTTCTTGTGTGTATGGTATTTAGTTGGTTGTAAAATGCATTTTATAATGTATAATTTATCTAGTGAGAGAGAAAGGGCAGTAGTTATGTGCATTCAATTACGTTATTGCATTATTCATGAATATATTTTCATGCTTTGAGTACCTACCATTATTTTTTATCTTACATCGAATGTTCTTTACTGTTACATATTATCGTCATAATAATTTTAATTCATTCAAAAAGTTAGAAGATAGTGTTAGCTTAGATTTTTTTATTTTTCTCCATAGGAATAGTGTGATTACATATAGTAGGTAATCCTTAGTCGTAGAATATAGAAGTTATATCATTATTTTTTTTTTGTTTTTTTTTTTTCAGTTTTGTGTGCTTAAATTTTTCATAGTATTTTGTTTTTGAAATGCATGAATTCCAAATATTATTTTAACAGCAAACTATCAACATGACAAATAATACGGTACAATTTATTATAATTTATAATATTTTCTTTCATATATTTTATCAAGTACAAAAATGTTAATATACCTATAATATTTAATAGGCATTATTCCGTGGAGTGCGTAGTTCAAAGTTTCGTCATGTATATGGATCCCCGTCCAGGCGAGAAGAATTGTATGACAATATTCCAATCACTCGCAACGCTCATGATTCTAATTTTTGTGCTGCCAACCCAAAATTTGTTGCCATTGTAACTGAAGTAGCTGGTGGTGGAGCATTTGTAGTATTACCAATCAATAAGGTATAAGCTATTATTAATTGGAATAATGTCAAATTAGTAATTTCTACTACTTGTTTGATTTTAGACTGGTCGTTTAGATTTAAATACCAGCAAAGTTACTGGCCATAGAGGTCCAGTTTTGGATGTAAAATGGAATCCATTCAATGATAACATAATTGCTTCTTGTTCTGATGATTGTACTGTAAGTCATATGTATTGTGTATCATACTATTTGTTTTTATTTATTCAAAATGTAAAATTCTAATTTTCAAATTTCAATTTTTTTTTTTATTGATATTTTATAGATTAAATTATGGTATATCCCAGACAGTGGTCTAAGTTGCAACTTGAATGAATGGCTTATAGAGTTACGTGGACACCGCCGCAGGGTGGGCTACATTGAATGGCATCCAACTGCAGAAAATGTCATAGCTAGCTCTGGTTTTGATTATATGGTAAGAATAAATGTTAAAAAAATTTATAAAAAAAAAGAATTATTTAGTATTATAAAAGATACAGTTCTACTATAGTATAGTTGATACTCAAAAACAGGAGTGGCCAAACCATGGTGTGCGAGCTTATGCAACTTCTATCATAGGCTCATGCGAATCGTATCTTAACATTTTTACTAATATAATAATAGGTAGTATTCCTTTTCCTAATCATATTTGTCTTGCAATACCATGGCTCGTGATTTATTATTGGTTACTACTGTTATAATACATTATTACTACGGTTGGATTTTATATGTATTTATATAACCAAAGTATGTATTTATACAAAAAAAATATGTGCTATAAAATTCATAATATGTATCATATAAAAATAAAAAAAAAAATGATAATAGATAATATAATGAAATATAATTTTACAAAATATGTAACCAACTATCTAGTTATCTTGATTACTATTAATAATAATATACATTTTTAATTTGTCGAGTACAAAAGACTACCAATTATATTTATCACATAAATTATTGTTATTATAGGTACTTAAATATTTTGTAAATTTTCACTGTTTTTTGTGTATTTATCATTTAAAAGATAAAAACTATAAAAATGAAAATTAATGAAAATCTAAAAAACTTATATATCAATAGTCTGAAAAATTGTTTTAGTATACAAAAATGATTTTTTTAATCTTAACTTTACTATTCCTTTTTGTGTATTAGGTTATGTTATGGGATGCGGGGACGGGTCAAATTTTAAATACAATTGATTACCATCCAGATATTGTGTATTCATTAACATTTAATAGAGATGGTACTAGACTAGCAACAACTTGCAAAGACAAAAAAATTAGATCAATTGATCCTAGATCTGGATTAGTAGTTTCAGTAAGTAAAATATAAATTATAATATTCTTAAAATTACAATTTATATGTATAATAATGTTTATATAAAATAGTCATTTTACTTACCTGATTAATTTTTATTATTTAGGAGGGAATTTGTCATGAAGGATCACGTTCATGCAAGGTAATTTATTTAGATAATGAACGGATATTGACCACAGGTTTTTCAACATATTCAGACAGGCAGATAGCTATTTGGAATCATACTGATTTATCAGAACCTTTGCATCGTGTCAATATTGACTCATCATCAGGAATCTTATTCCCATACTATGACTATGACACAAGGATGGTTTACTTAGCTGGAAAAGTTAGTTTGGATATATATTTATTTCAATACAATTTTTTTTTTTTTTTATTGATATATTAATTGATCAAAATATGTGATATTTTTAGGGTGATGGCAATATAAGATATTATGAAATAGTTGATGAATCACCGTATATACATTTTTTAAATCAATTTATATCCGGTTGCCCACAGGTTGGTTGCATTTTAATTTTTAAATATATTAACCATGGCATTTTATACTTATTTTAAAATTAATTTATTTTTAGAAAGGATTTGGAATGATGGTTAAACGTGGTTGTAATGTGAGTCGTTGTGAAATTATGCGATTTTATAAACTACATACTACTCGTAATGTCTGTGAACCAATTTCAATGATTGTTCCAAGAAAGGTAAGATAATAACATAAGTATAAATTTTTTTTTAAATACTTAATGTTTGAGATGTCTAATATATTATGTCTTATCTATATTTATTATTTTATAATAAATCCTTTAAAACCCTCTCAAGCTCCATAACCACATAATTGTACAAAATTGTTAATTCTAAGTGTTACTTGTTTTTATATTCAATTATAAATTATATTTACTATATCCTATGTAATTATAACATAATATATTTCTTCTTATCAGTATTATTAACAATATCTAATTTATTATTTAGTATCATTTGTTTTTTCTGCAATTTTCAGACAAATATATTAATATTAAAAATTGAAAGAATGTAAATAACATTATTTTACTATTTTTTTTTTAAAAATATGATTTGTTTTAGAGTGACCAGTATCAACATGACTTGTATCCTGATACTGCTGCTCCGGTACCAGCATTGAGTGCCCAAGAATGGTTTAATGGAATTAGCAAACCGCCAGTTTTAATGTCAATGAAAACAGGTATATAATTGTTTTCTTGTATAAAACAAAACAATCATTAAAATATTATTAATCAATCTTAAATATAATATATAAATAGGGATTTCAGTAAAAACACATAAGCCCCAAGCATTTGTTTCCAATGAAGCCACTCGCAATGACACTAATTATCGTATGAAATTTGCTTTCCTCTCCAAGGAAACAGTGCCTGATTATCGACCACTAGATGTAAATATAACCAATTTAATTTTGTTGATTTACAATTTGTTTACCAAGCGTTATAACTTATTTTTAATTGTCAGATGTTGCCGGAGATTGAAAAGATCCAAAAGACTCAAGTTAATCAAAACACGAGATTTCAACAAATACAACAGAAATTGAGTAATTCATTAGTAGGAAAATTCACTAACACTGTAAGCTTAATAATAAATATATATTATAATTGTATGTTTAACAGTGATATAAAGTATTATTGGATATTTTCTGAATAAAGTTAATATGTTGAACTCAATTTATACATTGTGATTTTCGAGTTAATATTTAATTTTGATATTAATTAATTTTAGACTGATGGAGATGAAGAATGCAATAATATAAAGGAAAACTCAAATTACAACGATAATATGAAAAATGAATATCAAGTATGTGTTAAGATTAAATATATATTTGGGGAACAAATGTAGTTACTAAATTCCCAAGCAATATTTAGAATTTCAAATCATTGTATAGAATGTGTTTCTCTATAAAACAAAAAATAGTATTATGAAATTATTTTTCTAGTTATAAGTACTTACCATTAATTCCGATTACTTGCTATCAAATACAAGTATTTGCTATGTTGTTGTTGTTACTAATATTTCATTAAATTTTAAAGCATGAATATTTCAAGGTTTTAGTGGATAATTACAAAATTTTATCTAAACTTGGTTAAGAACATGAAAGTAGAATTGAACTATGAAAAAGATGTTTTATATAAAAAGTATTTTATAGTTTTGTAGAAAACATATTTTTAATAACATCAAATATATAAAAATGTAAAGGTTTAGTAATCAATTAACTTTTTTAACCAAAGCAAAAATTACAGTTTCTTTTATTTATTATACACCTATCATGACATAATTATGGAAATGGCCGAGTGCAATCATTGAGAATTTATTTGGATTTATTACCCATTTTTAATAAGTGATGAAAAAAATAAAAAAAATATTAATTACAAAATTGTTATTTTAGATGAAAAAAGCTTTCACTCGTCAATGTGAAGAACTAAACATGTTGAGAAAGCAATTGGCTCACAGAGATCGGCGCATTCAAGACCTCGAAGATCTTGTTTCTACACTTCAATCGCAGCTTAAGGTTCAAAGATTACAGTAATCAATAGATTATTACCTGGTGCAATTTCTTCTCTATATATATTTTATAATACTTTTGAGCTTATGCCTTTTGGTTAAAATATGACCCAAAGATTATGCTACCTACTTGAGTAATAATCAATCAAATAAGCATTGAAGCTTTAAGCTGCTACTGTTTTTAAACTAAGAATCAAATTCAGGGTGAGACTAAATGTCTGAAGCAAAAAATAAAATTCTGTGTTGCACCCTATTCTGTGATCAAACAATAATTTGTTGCATTAATATTTTCATAACCTATAATTTTTTTTTTAATTAGGTTACCATTCTCTTATTCTTTTGAGCGCTATATGTTTTTGCTAGTAATTGAATGCAGTTATTTTTTATTATAAGTTATATTTCAAAGAAATTGAAATGGCATATCAAATAATTTAAAGCATTTCTTATAAATTAAAGATATGTAAGAGATAATGTTATAGTGAAATCTGATTAATTGTATATTTGAAGTCTTAAAAAAACAGTCAATATTATAAATTTAGTTTTATAATTAAGTTATTTTAAAAGACTATTTGGATAAACTTTAAGGACAAATAATAATTTACTAGTATTGTCATGGCTGTTAGCTAAAATTAAATTATCATTTCATATGTAACATTTATTTTGTTTTGTTTTGTTTTATAATATTGTTTGAAGAATAAACAATAATTTTAACTTACTTTGACGTTGAACGTAAAATGTATTTTCTTTGATTATATGCAAGTTTAACGTCCTCTACTCCTCTTAATCATTTTGATTTATATTCAAATACAATTATTTGTTATCAATTTAACCAAAAAATTGATTATCTAATATAGACTGAACAAATAAAAATATATGCTCCAATATTAATTACAATAATATTACTGTACTAAAATCTACTAATAGGTAAATACTAAATAGTTTAACTAATGTAATTAAGTTTGGCTTAAGGTATTACAAAATTAATAAGGCTTATTCTATATCGCTTTAATGAGATTATACTGCTTGACATATCTTGTGTAAGACATTTTTTTTTTTTTTAATTATACAGTGATTAATTTTAGATTCACAATTTGGCTGACAATTTTGTATTAATGAAATATTTTATTCACATTTTATATTATGTTGCTTGAATTGTAATTAGTACACATACAAAATTATATAACATGCATAGTCAGGTTAGGCAAAATAAATAACAATAAAAAAATGTATATTTTACAAAAACATGAAACTTTGTTCCACCTGACGTGCTATTAAAATGTTGTTTTATGTCATTATTTATTTTTGTGAAATTTATTGTAACTGTTACATGAGTTAAGTACAGTGAATTGATTATGTATACCTGAGTTTAATACAATATTGTGCTTTATATTATTTTATTGCGGTTTTAGATGTTTATAAATAGATACATCATAAAAAATCATCTATTGATACAATTTGTATGAAAGTTTATTGGTTATTAAAATTCTAATTGTTCACATTTTTTATGAATTGTTTGATGACTGATATAGTCAATTCTGTTGATAAGTCACCTCTAAAACCGCATAGAAATGACTGATGGGGATGTGCATATTTTATTTTTTTATGATTAAATTATTAAGTTTTTTTGTTTGACAGTTATTAAGTATTATTTTTTATTATTTTTCCTACATAAGACGAAGAAATTCACTTTTTTTCCATTACACCGTGTTCATACAGTCATTTATTATGTTTTCTTGCATAATAATATGATTTGATGTATGATCCATTTTTATATATTGTGCTTTACAAAACAGCTAGTATCTGAGGATGTTAATTAACTATATAGATAAGTTTTAGTTTTAATTGTTTTTAATCTTTATATTATGCTAAAATATGTTCAATGTTGTACTCACATTCCCATCAATTTAATATTATACGCTTTGAATAAATATATAAATAGAGTTTGGACCTGTTTTGATGTTTTGCTACAATAAGTTATAATTTTTTTTTTACATTTATATTATAATATTAAATGAAACATTGATATATATTTTTCAGTTTTGCTTATATAGTAATATATATATATATATATAATATCTATATACCGGGTGATTCTTTTATCATTGAACACTCCTTATTTCAATAAGTATCAATGTTTTTGAAAATATTTTTTTACAGAGTTTCATGTTGTTAAAAAAACAACATTTTTATTAAAAAATTATGTTTTTTAATATTTTTTATCCTTATAATTTTTTAAGTTTTTTACTTTTTTGAATGACAACATAGAGTTGTCTACTACTAACTACTCGTCCAAAATTCGATTTTTACGTATCAAAATAATTAGAAAAATATTCTGCTTTGGAATATGATATTAAAACTCTTGTCATTCAAAAAAATAAAAAACTTAAAAAATGATAAGGATAAAAAATATAATTTTTTAATAAAAACGTTGGTTTTTTAACAACTTGAAACTATGTAAAAAAATATTTTGAAAAAAGTAAATACTTTTTTAAATAATGAGTGTTCAATGATAAAAGAATCACCCTGTATATATAACATTAATGTTTATTGTGTAACATATTGTTTACCACTGCAAATTAAATTCCTTTAATATCAAACATACCGAAAAAGAGGTCGTGAAAAATTCAAGAATCCTTCCTTCCTAAACAAAAAACCTAATTATTTTTCACCTCTTTGGCTACATGTAAAAATTATCTATGAAATGTGAATATAATAAATATGATCATTTTTTTGAACTCAATATTAAATTTTAAGTTAATTATTATAGTTTTTCATTTTAAAACACATAAACAAGTTAACATGAAACTATATTCAAATGTTCTCGTTTACCTTTTAAATTGCTATACAAATAAGGAATAAAAATATAAAACTAATGTAAATTAACAACTTAATACTATACATAAACGTTGAATTTCAAGAGTTTGGTATAGACGTAACACAATCAATTTAAATCAGCTGTAATCTTGACCAATAAATTGGCCCTGATAAACTTTAATCCACTTCACAAGCACCGCCATAAATTCAAAACCCAGCATTTAATGATCTTAATTTTACACACATTTTGGCGTAATACATCTTTAATATTATAATTAGACTGGAATTACTTTCGGCATTTGTAAGTTCATCGAATCATGATGGTTAGAAATGTGGGTATTTCAAATCGTGCTATGATAAATAAATGAACCATTTCAATTTTTCCAAATCCAAATATTATTAAAAATGAAAATTAATTAAGAATTATCATGGGAAAATTGTGGGCATGTGAAGATAAAATATCTCGAAAAAAATATTTTCATATAAGTCCATCTTAAAAACACTTTATGTCTGTGCAGCATATTAATAATTATATAAAACAGGGATCACCAGCATGTGGCCTACATGAGACTGGTGGACAAATTTAATCCACCTAACAAGAGAAGAAATGGAAAAACCATTTTTATATTATGTTCTAGTGGTGTAATTTATCATTTTTTCCCCTTGGTTTTCACCAATATCTGCAATTTACATATAAGTGCGAAACATTTTGAATATTTCTGTGCATATTTGTAATTTTACTACAAGTTGGCATTATACTTAGCACTTCTTTACATAATTTATTTCGGTTTGATTTTAGTATTATAATTAGTTTAACACCTTATTTATAGAAGGTACAAGAATCAAAGAAATCGAGGTTATAAAATATTCTTAAATAAAAAACAAAATCGTGACGTAACAAATGTTTTGCAATAATGAACTATAAATAAAATTTAAATTAAAAATTATATCAGGCTAGAATATTTACTAAAGTAACTAGGTTACTAGTGCAAAACAATAAACAGAATCATTGATTGTAAATATTATTTTTAATCAATGAGAGAATTAACACCAAAATACAATTTTAAATACTTTTGAAAAATTTATTTGATTACATTTTCAAAGTATTCTTTACAATACTGGGCAATGAAGAGGATTTGAAACAATAAATTAACATCAAATACTTTAATACTGAATTAATTTTCAGACAGAAATGTATTTATTGTTATTACATTATAAAGTTCACAAAATTGACATTTCTGCATTTGAGGTATACATAAATAATAATGTTGAACTGATAATAAATTGTGTGGGTTAAACGCTAAAAGTCTAAAACGTAAAAAATAAGAGGGAAATAGAAATTTTAAACTATTGTACAAAAGAGAATTCTTAATGAATAAATGAATTCTTTTTATTTTAAACTTAGGGTTTTAGTAAGAAAACAGTTTTGAACAGAAATGATATATAAAAACACTGAGTGTTAATATTAAGGTTAATTTAAAGTTAAGCCATATAGCAATATATGACAAACAGATGTTAATGTTATGTAGTAAATTAATTAAACACTAATCATAAATATTAAAAAAATATATCACTTGTTTTGAGAGGCGTATTTGTTCATACATAAATATGATGGTGATGACAATGATAATGATAATGAAAAACAGTGTAAATCGCCAATGTACTTATATATAAAAGTACAAGTGATAAGTTGTTTAAAATGTAAATTAAAATCAAAATACAAACAAAATATTGCAATCTGTACGAGTTATTAGATATTAGTCTAAATAAGATACTTATTTTGAAATTGCTTTTTTCGAAAATGAAAAACATATTATACTTAAAAGTGCAAATTCAAGGAAGATCATTTTCTATTTTTTTCTTTTGTTTTTAGTGCGTTGCCGAGGAATGTCAGTTGTGGTTCCAAATTCACCATTGGTTGCAGAACCCGGCACTGGATGTTGATAAAATGAACTCAAGAATTCATCTAGATGTGGTTGATGAAAACTGCAAGCAAAAAAAAAAAATGGTTTTGTCATGAATTATTCTACTCTTCAATAGTTTATTTTATGATACATACTCAAATAAGGGCGTTGAAGGTGGTGGCGGTGCTTGTGTTCTGGGTTGTGAGGGTGGCGATGGGGAAACCGTTGGCTCTGGAGTTTGTTGTTTGCCACCAAATATTATCCTGTACTGTACAGAATGAGTATCTGCTCGCATGTGCTTCAAACTACCGTGCTGACAAGTGGCCCATTCAGTGATGTCATATACTCCACCATCCATACATCCAAAGTACTTCCAGCGCAAACCAAACAAACTACTTTCTGACCATATGTCACCATCACGAGCGGAATGATGTACATTGCACAATGCACAAAAGCGTGCAGCGTACATTGGCCGACACAATACCAGTTTCCTTTTGTGCCGTTTACCACAGCTAGTACACCTGAAAAAACATAATTAATCAGATAACATAAATATAATATATAAATTATAATAAAAAATATTTAATCTGATAAACCTTAATAAATGTTACTAATCTAGTAATAAATAAATTAAAATTAAGGAAATTTACTTTTACACTATGATAGAACTTAAGTTTAATGAATTTTGAATGTCTTCTACCAAAAATTAATTTTCAAATGTAATTATTTTTTAAATACCTAATTGTATTTGCAACTTGTGCCATTTTTTCATGAAGATTTTTCAACAATTTGTTTAGTTCGTCGTAGTTTTCTTTAATATGCTCAATACCACTATCATAGAGTTTACGTTTCTCCTATAAATATAAAAGAATAAAATATGATTAATAAAAGCACAAAATAAAAACATTATTTTTTTCAGTGTATTCCATAAATAAAAACAACTCACTGGATCACCAATCATGTTGAAAGCATGAATTAAAATTTTAAAAGCTTCTTCAGCTCCCGACTGATTGTTTTTGTCTGGGTGAACAAGGACAGCTTGTCTTTTGTAATACTTCTTTATATCATCTTCTGATGAATCAACAGTCACACCCAAAATACTAAAGTACATATTATGTTAAATGTAGATTATATTTTAAATGCTTGAGTTGGGTTATCACATGATATACTGAAATAATTCATTCTAGATTACTGTAATTACCTGTATGGATCTTTTCCTTTGCAAGCAAGTAGCCTTTTAAGTGCTTCTTCACCAGTAGTAGGTAGTGGAATATTTGTTTGCAGAGTGTTACCTGAATTCTGATCTTTCCATTTGACTCGAGCCCAATGTGATGCACCTGTAAACGGAGAGCTCAATCCAATCCAAAAATGCTTCCAACAATTTTTACTAAAATCGGCTAGTTGAGTAATACCTGATGCAGATCTAAATAATAATTTAAAACATATAATATTGGTTATTAGATATTAAATAAATGTATTTTATGGTCAACAGTCACTTATAGATAACCTATGCCTAATGCCTACTATAAAAATTTAGAATACAGACACTTAGTTTAGCAAGCTAAAAATATAGACTGCAAAACTAAAATTCTTTAACTTAATTTTGTTTTTATTTATCGAAATAATCTCATATTTATGGATTTTCTAAAAAAAAATAAGAAGAAAAGCAAGTACTGAAATTCTGACAGTAGTTATCAAGTATATCATTGTAATGGAAGAGTTAGATTTGAATTCTATGGAAAATCATTGCATATGAAAAACAATTGTGAGCAGCGGCTATGTGGCATCCTAGCAAAATGTAAAAACCAAATTTAATACAATTAAAAACCGTTGAAAATCAAATTTTCTAAAAAAATTTAAATCAATATATAATTTTCCCATAAAAATTATATAAAGTTTGTTGTTTCTGCTTACTAAAGCAACCCTATTTATGAATGAGCAAACATGTAATCCATACAATTTAATTTCAAATTACTGAGTTTAATATTTTTTAACTACCTACCTACTATATTAAATTAGTACAAACTGTCCCATAACAGGTATGTAGTGTTCTTTAGTTTATTTTTTACTATGTTCTACAAGTCAAATTACTTGCATTGGTCATATTTTTCATAGATCATATAAAAGTGACTTAGAACTTGATTTTAGAGCTAAATAGTAGTTTACTCACAAATGTAAAAGTAAATGTAAACTCATGGTAATAACATCCCATAATAGATGAACAAACCAGAAGACCATTAATGGAGCATATTGAACAAGCTGAGTTTTTAAAAAGTTCAAATGTTTAGTTACTGAAAATATCAACATGATTAGTTTTAAATACAGCCAAACATCGTTGTATTTAATTTAACATACTCATTGTATTGATGGCAGAGCTACGTGGTCGCTTCTTAGTTACACGTTGATATCTTGCTTTAAATGGTAGTGCTGTGAATGTGGCAGTACTACGAGAACCCTGATTTTTACTAGTTGCTGCAGTCTGTTGTGATTGGGATACATTTGAAGACATTTTGGTTGAAGGTTTTTCATTTTCATCAAATTTTGTTGTTGTATTAACATCTATGGGGAATTATTTTTTAAATACAATTTTATAATCGAAAATAACTTTAAAAAATATTAACATACTATTTGATTCATTATGTTTCTTTGAGTCATAATTTAACTTGTCTTTTTTAATAACACCATTCGCACAACTTGGTTGAATAATTTTCTTGGACTTGAGTTTTTCAACATCATCTTTAAGAGGCTTTACAGTATGACCTACAAAAAATAACAATTTTACAAGATCTGATATGATTTACCATACATTTTTATTTTACCTAAACTGCTTTTTGTCAGTGGAATAGTTGCCACTTTAGGTTTAACTTTCGTTTTATCTTTTTTATTATTTTCTTTAGACTTTGGAACCAAAATATTACTATATGCATTCTCATCAGCTTCAAAATATTCTGATCCGTTCAAGTCTTCTGATGATGTCCAAACCTTTTCATTTCCGTTGATTATTATTTCAGACTTTTTATCTTCTTTATATTCAACTGTAGGAGTGTTGCGCTCTTCACTACTCGCAGATGAATTTTGTCTTCTTAACCCAGATTCTCCTTGACCTACCTTAGCAGAATTCTTTTTTTTCTTGATAGTGGTTTTTACTTTTGACGAAGTTTTAACATCTGAAGAAGTTTCTACTTGTGTACTAGCTGCCGTCTTTTTTACTGGTCCTATAGCAGGAGACTTAGCTAAAACATCAGAATAACTTGGTCGCATTGGACGCACTTCTGCTACCATTCTAACCTTTCTAACTGGTGTGGCAATATTTTTGTGGTTAGGTATTGTGTTGTGGTTAAGAACATTAATATCTTGTTCAGGCACAATTTCTCTCGATGTCTGGAATGCTTGATCTCCAAAAGGGCTAAATACCCCACCATTGCTTTGAGTTTGGCTCCAACTTTGAACAAGGTTTTCAATTAGTGCATCATTACAAGGTCCATCAAAAAGACCATATGTAGGAGTCTGGTATGACATGGGATGAGAAGTATATTGTGACTGTTGATAGTATGTATAGTTCATTTGTTGCTGCTGCTGAGAGGTTTGTTGATGTTGTGGTCGCTGTTGTTGTTGTTGTTGTTGTTGTAGTTGTTGCTGCTGCTGCTGCTGCTGTTGATGTTGTTGCTGTTGATGTTGTTGATGTTGTTGCTGTTGCTGATGGTGCTGAAGATGATGAGGATGATGCTGTTGTGGATATACTTGATGATCATAGTTAACATATCCTGGTATTGAATTCTGAGGTTGCATAAATGGAGTATACTGATTATTATTTAATATGTACGGGTTGCTATTAGTCAAATTCATTGGTTCTTGGTTATAAATATTATGTTGTGGCTGAGGAGGATTTGCATAGTTATTCACTTGTTGCCACATCATATCAGTCGATTGTCTCGGGTTACCCAACACCATATAACGACCTTCATAACTTTGAAGATCTGATGTTATGTTGTTTATGATATCGTCAATGGAACGTTTTTTCACTGAAGATTGATGATGGTTTTGATTATCCATATTCTTCATTCATAAAACAATAATACCGTAATGATAGAAATGGTTTATAATAAAATTAGTAGTATATCATACCTACCCATTAATTAGTTACTACAAAAATATTTATTCATGGTAGATTAATAAATCTATAGCTAAATTAAAATGTAATCGATAAAATTCTGTACCTGTGGTACTTAATGATAATAAAACATGAATATCCATTAAGTAAACATGAAATGTGATTGACAGGTTTATCTCAAAAATATAGATAGCTTGCTTAAGTCAAGCTTCTTACAATTATACTTTAATTTATACCTACTATTTTGTTGATCATGTTAAAATATAATAACTGAAATTAAACATTCAAAATCAACCAATTAATAGATTACTATGGTTTCATAAAGAATTTGTATTAGAGTTTGAGCCAAGTCAAAAATAGTACAGATGTCATTGCATTAATATCATTAACATATTTTTTTATTTCAGATATAAAAACTAAAATGGAAAATATTATTTTTATCCAAATTAAATCTGAAGAGTAAAGAAATAAAAATAAACAAATTCAAGAATTCGAGAACTCAAACAAATAGGTATATGAACTTTTTTATATAATATTGTTATTAGGTTATTTGTTTGGGAAAACTAATTATTAATGAAACATGAAAAACATTTATTGTTCAAAGTTCAAATTTAATAATAATGATACCAATAGATATCTAGGTTCAATCTATTTCACAATAATAATCAAGAATGTTTTTGAACTATAAAACAATCAAAGTAGGTAAAATAATAATTCTACAATAATACCTAATACATTTCAATTACTGAATAGGTTTAATAACCTACTTTTAAGACTAATTTTTTTTTAGCTCTCTTTTTAGAATTATCATAATAATATATAAGTGAAATGACAAAAACAGAGTAGGAATTATTATTTAACTATGAAACTAAACTCATACTGCGATGAACCATTAAAAATTGAAATGCAATGATGTAAACAATTTTAGATAAGGTATCTAATCTAATCCAATTGGTTAAAAACATTATAGGTATTGGTAAATATCTGCTTCAGATATATAGAAGAATTATACCATGTTCTAATGATAGGTACTCGCTTAACCTAACCTAACACATCTTAAGACAGTGGAACATAAGTTTTATATACATATAAAACAGCACAAAATAATGGTACCTATCATAGGCATGTGTGGGCCTCTTTGTCAGGGTATGCAAAAAACTGCCACTGGCGTACCCAGAAAGTTATTCAAAGCATGTAAAATTTTGATAATTTATACACCTACACAATACACAAATATTGAAAAGTCTTACTGTTTAATTAACAAAATATTGTAACAAATATCATGACAAAATACAAAGAGAATGTATTTCGCCAATACTTGGTAGTTAACAACTAGTAATTAGATGTTTCAATTTGCTAATAGCACCAGGCCATAGCCCATAGGTATATCTAAACGTCGGATGATGGTTAGCAGATTAATCATCTTATTATGATTTTTTACGTGAATCAAACATTGTCATTGTCGTAAGTCTGATGTCATTTCTGTTATTTTAAATCATTTGTTATCGTAATAAATATTTTAATACACACACTAATTATTTTTCTTGCCCAAAAAAAGGTTTTTTTCTAGTACAGATTTTCGCCCCTCGAAGAGCTTCTATTCTCAGCTGCATACCCTGCATATACCTGCGCACGCCTATGGTACCTATAACATTGGATAGAATCTACAAAATACTAGTGGAATTAAAATCAGACGGTCAAATTGAGGACTTATATACTACTGTTGCGTGGCAGACTGGCCGGAATTACACAACAACCATTAAAAGAAGACCTTTCACAGTAACTTCATTGGCAGGGGGCAATAGACGAAAATAAGATGAAATTCGAAAAAAAATATAATCTACACGAACTGACGATGATGAACAGAACAACACAAATGATCGACCGCGGGCTGACCACGGACTAGAATGAACATACACTCTTAGCGACAGTCCGATTTTTTTCATATATCCTTTACACTTCCGTTATTGATAAGAAGAAAAGAACGGATGTGACGGTCATCAAACGGACTACCAATTGTTACTATTTGGGTATTACTCACTAGGATTGTTCTCGGCTGTGGCTGTCGGTATGTATTAAAGGGGTTGCAGCTGGCCGGTCGAGTATTTACATTTTCGGCGGAAACGAAACGCGGACTAACGGAAAAGCGTATAATATTATGTCGGAATTATAGAAATCGACGGGAAACGGACGGCGAGCGGGAATCGACCAGCCGGCGCATCACACTGGCCGAGTGAAAATCGTTGGAAGAAATTAATTCGTGTGTGTAAAAAACGAGTAAAAAAATTACAGACGCACACACGAGCGTGCGCGCACACACACGCAATTAGTGTGGTAAAATCAAAACAATGGTGTCGGCCATGTTTGCGATTTCGCACGGGTCATGTGCACGGCGAGTCATCGATGAGATCCCCCCACTACGGACGCGCGACGGTGAAGAACGCGCCGACCCGAGAACGGGCAGCTGCTGCTGCGGCGCGCGCGACGGCCGTTCCGAAAGCGCGCCCGGTATTACCGTACGGCGCGCACCATAATTATCGTACGCAACTCGTTGCGATGACGTCCTTTCCGTCGCGCGTCCAAGGTCCAACGACAATAATTTTATGCTATGATGATATAATATTATTGTTTTTAAAAAATATTAACGAGGCGATGTAGTCCTTAACACCCGGCGCAAATCGAGATTTGAATGAGGCACTCGTCAACTACAATAATTATAATTATAATAACGCTATTGTGGTTTTTACAATTGTTTTTACATTTAAACGTCCACCGATATACTTGTTACCTGTGTTGCGGTTGAAACGTTGGCGGTTGGCTACCGGTCGGTCGTATTCTCATTATAATATTATCGTACCTACGTCGTCTATAATTCTTTCCGCAGGTACCTGTTTAGAGGTTATGGTTTTCCGCGCGCTTATAACACGGCGACGGCTAAGCACGTTTTGTCACCTAATCTAGTCGATTTAAGGGAGATAATATTTTATTCAGCACAAGTCTACGATTATATTAGTAATTAAAAACCCCATTCCGGAGATTTTTTTAACTCGTAAAAAAATCATCTTTGTTCTTAGGTAAAATAATTAAGTGCAAGTACATTTTATCTGATAAAAAATATGTGTTCAATTCGGATTTTTTATTTTTTATTTTTATATTACTGGGCGCTGAACAAGTGGACATTTCGATACTGAAAAGTCATCGTCAATACCTAAGTGTTTAGTTAGATAACCATCTTAGCAGACCCTTAACCCCCCCCCCCAAAAAAAAAAAAAAAAAACCCACGGAAAAAAAAAGCCCAAGAAAATAAAAGTGCAATCATTGCAAATTGTAATATTTTATAAAATATGGTTGATTGTTGATTATACAATGGATTTACAATCATATAATATTTTTATTTCTGTGATAGAATAATACATTTTTAACAAAACGTAAGAACAAAATATTAAAAATACAAAATATTCACGTTTCTGGACTTGTGGTAACATAATAATATAGATTGTATTGTTAACTATCACACGTACAAATCTAGTGTTGAATTAACAACAAAACACTTATTAAGGGTTAGTTAATAATCATTTACTTGGATTAATTTAACTCATTTATTAATACAATTATTAGAATCAATATTTAATACAAAATTATTTTGACATTATAGCTATTTTTAATGTAACTTATTTAGGTTGAACTATAAAGTTAATTCAGCTACACGCTGGTGTTACCTTTAACTACCCAAATCACATGATTTACTTGTAAATTAACTTAACTGTACAATAATGATAATTAACTATAAAAAGCTAAGTTAAAACAATACAAAATTTAACTGAAGTTAAAAAGTTTAAAAAAAATTAATTAAATACTATGTATATTATTTAAAATATGTATCTATAAATAAATGTAAATATATATATATATATATGTAATATATTTTTTTGTACTTTTTTTCCGGGGTGTATTTTTTAGTTTGGGTTTATGGGACTATGGGAGTTACGACTAATAAAATGACAAGCATTAATCGTTATGTGTTTATCGTTTATGCATATGATTAATGATTATAGGTAGAAATCAATTATTTAGATTTTAAAACGAGAAGTGTTTCGTTGAATGAATTGATTTATTTAGTATTTTCGAGTTAATAAATTTATTTTATACTACAGTCATAACTAAACGGCTAAACATGTTTCTATAGTAATTTTTGTGTAGTGTTCATATACTTGCCAAGTAATTAAGTAATAATATATTATGCATTTATGCTGCACTCGGACGGCAGTGCGAAATTTGAAACATTTTATACGTTATTCAGATCCGTATAATTTCACAACAGCTAATACGGCGTTATTATTTTATCAGGATTTTTGTAATCTTTACAATACGTATCAAAAATTCTTTTTTTCTATATTATATATATATATGTTATCATTTTCGAGCTATAATAATTGTTTACTGAAAGTTAATAGTGAAAACATATAAACATACCGTGATGTAAGGATTATTATTTATTATTGTAGCATTATAATGTCTATTGCTTATAAGACGGAAATCCGAGACAGGAAACTTCCTGTTTTCTGTTTAATACGAATTCGCCTTTTATTCTATTGATACAATTGCATTCAATTTATTATTTACCGTGATTTTTTAATAGTCATTGTTTAAAAATTTTCGTTACTATACTTCTATCAAGGTGAACATTTTATTTTATTTTATTGAATATTTATATTATTATATGATACTTTACGTTAGGTTATGGTGTTAATAGCGTTAACGAGATTTGCGTTTGATTTCCACGGGTTTCCTATTTATTTTTTCCTGAAGTCAACGGAATTGTTGTGACTTAAATAAATAAATTATACTAACAATTGATATTATAATAATTATACTATATAGTACTTTAGAGTTTGGAATCAATAATTTCCTACAGTATTTTATTTTCGACGTGAATTAAGAAACTGCAATAACATAGGTAGGTAATAATGGTAATATTATAATCCTTTACGCATTTACTTCGCTTTCGGAAAATCTCAGATCTCGTTAGCCATATTACTGTGTACCTACATTTGTAAACAGCGATTAATATTTAACGAAAATAATAAAAGGTGCAAATAATAGAAAGAACAAACAACAGTCTATGAGTATGCTAACTTTCTGGTCCTAATACCTAACGTAATTTATAAATAATTATTATCGCATCAAATATTCAAATCACAAGTACAACCAATAGTAAATGATGCAAATAATTTTGGTATTATTGCCTGATCAGATTATAAGCATGTGCATTGATAATGTATTGATGTTACTTAAACGATTAACACATCGAGTAAAAACATGATAAAATGTAGGTAATAGTTGTTATTTTAAGTACATGTATTATAATTGCATAAACAAAATATATGTTGATACATATATAAGACAAGGTAGTTGGGAAATTATTTATAATGATTTTGGTATAGAATTAAATATAAGTCTAATGGTAGATTATATGTTTTGAATATCTAAAAATATTAATTATTAAATCAACAATAGTATATAATAATTATTATGGTGAATTGGTAAGCACTGAGGTACTAAGGAAAGTCTCAGCGATATAAAATTATACTATAACATGAATATTATTGGTACTTATAACTATATAACAAATATTTGTAGAATGTGAAAATTATTGCTCATTATAACATTGGTTTCTAAATTTTTAACTCTTCGGGAATACCAACTATAAGGATAGATACAAAAATTAACATTTCTAATCATCACATCTTCATCTAGCAAATAATCATCACTATGTATTCTGGATGAACCGTTTGCTATATTTATTCCATTCATTAGTATGTTACATGTACGATGGCGTACCATACCTAAGTAAGATATATCTGTAAATAATAGTTTGTATTTTTGTAATTTTACGATATTATACTAGAAAGTTCTCATTTTATATCGCACTATCACAGAGACAATAAACATAAGAATAGGTAAACAAGAGAATAAACATAATATTATAATCTATAATCATGTACTGAGAAAAATCCCACAAGGTATACAGAGCCAAGAAATTATTTGTTTTACAAAATACGTTAAATTAATATTAATTAATTTAATGTTGGATACTTATTACTTATGTGTATAAAATGGTATTACTATAATATTATAATATATGTTTATACTCAGAGTAACTATATATAGGTCATTAAAAGTATAAATAAAACGTAATTCTGCGGGAACAGTTTAATACCACGCATTTAGTTGTTCATTTCAAGACTCGAATAAACAAAGTTATTTTTTTTATCACTCAATATTTGAAAGGGATTAAATTGCACATCTATTCTTAGAGTAATTACCTAGTTGGTGTTGTTTTACCATATTTGCTCTAATAATCAGAACATTAAACTTTAAAACTGATAAACCATAAATCAGATATTAGTTGAACTAAAATCATATTAAATATTTAAATATATAGTTGAAACATATAAAATACACGAGCATAAGTAATATCCTAAGCCTTAAACATTATTTCAGAAAGTTCGATTAACTTTTCTATGTTTAATTGATTCAGCGACTAAATTTTAGCATTATCCAAAATATTAAATTTTAAAGTAGTAACTATAATAAATATTTTTAGTATTTACTGTAATTTTCAACATAATTTTTTTTTTATGCAAGCTTGGCGTGGTGCGATTGCTGTAATCAGACACGTAATGTGATTGAGACTACGTACTGTTCGCTGCCACTAAATTCCGGATGGGTGACCAGCCGGGTTCTTAGTGGCAAAAATCTTGTCACTAATAATATACCTGGTGTTGCCAACCTACCGCACCAACCGTATTAACCTCTACCATAACACCTATAAAAGCTAATGGCCATAGTTGCTTAAAGCCAATAAAATAAAATAAAATGAATAAGTACATTTATTAAAATTAAGAATTGTGTTTTTTTACATTTTGATTCTGAGAATATTGACGATATCGATAGTTTTGAAAAATAAAATACAAGAATATATAAGTGGAATCACCGATGGAAGTCACGACGTTTGAATTTAGATTTTATATAAAGCTATAAAATAACTTATAATAGATTCGCTTTAATATCAAAATGAATAGGCAACAATAAAAAAACAGCTAGTATTGTTTATAAATTAATACAGTGAAATCGTTTTTATTTAAGTGAAATTATGAATATGAATAAAAAATGTAAATATTTAATCAATATTACTTCTTCAATGGCTCGTGGTTTCCACTTCCAATGTGTGTAGCAGGTATATGTAATCAATTTTTTATGGCCATGTATTTTATAATTGATCTTACTATTCTATCCAACTTACACCTGTATACATAGTATTATCATACAACCAATGAACTAAATAACTGTAAAGCTGTATACCTACTATTATTATAATAATAATTGCCGTATCACCTGTTGTATAGAGAGGTAACCGTAGGTAGGTATATTAGTCATATATATAATAACGGGCGTTAATCTTAATGTATAAATTTAAAGATAATATTATTATAATAGTATTATTACCATTGAGACAGATTTCTATAATCTAAACATATTATACATTTATATATATATCATATAAATACAATATTTGGCAGGATCGCTTCATCATAGACCGTTGAAAGGAACACTAGTTGTTTTTAAGATATAGCTATAGGACTACCTACACTTTTTTCTCACGAAGTATAAGAATTCGACTTTTCTAGGTCAATCAGATCGTATACACTATATATAGACACATAATATTATAATAAATACCTACCAAGGCACTTACTTAAATCGTGACTTTCTTTTTGAACTTTTAACCTCAAGAGCGTATTCAATTTTAAATAGTGGCATGTTTACGATATATTTTACATGCCTATAAAATATATGTTTAACGATAAAATACGAAATTATCCGCACGTAAATATAATTATTGTGTATTGTATAAATGTGTGCTTTACTTGTACTTGTAATCATATCTCTATGTTATAGGGTATATCGAGTCATCGTGCATGTATAATGTAGTTATACACTATAATATAATATGATTGTATGATTCATAACAGGTATACGCAAAAGTGATACTAATTTAAAGTGTTATAGATTCAATAATGCGTGTATATGAAGTTGCCATATTAGATTATATTATAGATTAAAATTTTTTTGCACGCATATAGGTATATACACATTATGTGGTGTAATAAAATGATGAAACTATGAAACAGAATAAATATTTAAACATATGATAATATGTAGGTAAGCTATCTGTATACAAATTCAACTACTCGACAACGTGCAATTCTACCTAATCGATAGAATAATAATAGTGTTTATGTCAATTTTCAATAACATTGTTTCAAAGTGGTTTCACGATTATTAATACAACATGAAATAGATAAACACAAACTATCACTCTACGTCTCTACCAGTTTATAAAATACATTATATTGTATACAGTTTACTAATTTACTATATTCATATCGTATTCGTAACTACGACAGCGACAGTGGATAGAACTAAAAGAATAATCAATAAATTTAACAGTTTTATATGGAAAACAATAAATTTATAAAATATATGTATTTTCTACATTATTAAATATATTATACATAATAATACTATATGTATAATCGATATCGTTTAATTATGTGTTTGTACCACCACTATACCACTATTATAATGTACCACGCGCATAGGCGCAAATAGGGGGCTTATAGGGGGTATTAGCAGTTAGCACACCCAATTTTTAAAGTTAGCACTCTCAAATAATGTTCGTCTTTATTGTTTATGTATCAAAAACTTGTTCTTACAAATAAAAAAAAAAGTTATTTTTATTGAAATTGCGCCTATGATCACGCGATACCTGGTATAGAATGTAGGAGTATACAAATTCTTACTTTAGTTAAGTAACTTATTTGCTTAGTTTTCAAATTTATATATTTGTTATAGTCTGTTATAGATTACATAATAATGTATTATAGGTATACAGTATTCTGATTTGTACCAATTATTAATATAGAATATCCTAATAATTTAAACGTATAAAAAATATATTATTTGTATTGTATTAGAATACATATTTTATTTTATATATTATTTTATGTACACTTATTTCGAATTCGAAGTATGTAAAATATTTTTAACCTGGAATATAAAATATACAAGTAGTATAAAATTACTATCATATTTATGTAATCAATAATAATTACTTAATGTACAATTTATTAATAAATTTCTTTTTAAATATTTATTTGAAAACAATAGACGAATTTACTTGTAATTGTTTGTTCGTATGGTTTAGGAAATTATTAAAAAAAAAAAGTGCAAGTTCAAATTAAACTTTAAGAATAGCACGTTTAACAGATCAGTCTAATTATTGGCATTGGCAACAATTGAGCCCGAGAAGTCGTTCGTCTTGCTGTAACCGGATACGACAGTAGTATTATCAGTAGTGCTATTTCCGGATACATCCACCTCCTCTTCGGACGATAGGTTGTCCAAATCGTGACTCTGCGAGTTTGACTCGGCCACATCTACGAAAGTCGCACTCAATTCACCCGACAATTTGTTGACCTGATTGTGCGTCACGTCATACATGTAAATTTCCTTACCGTTTTCCTTACCATTTGGCCTGAAAAAAAATATTGTTAATAATTATTAGCTGAACATCAAAAATAACAAAAATACGATACATTGTAGGTATGTTACTATTTAACCAGTTTGTATTTTATTGAGTTGAAATAAAAATAATAAAGCGTAAATTTTATGTTCACTACTTGACTATACATTTTGTTTATTGGAGTACTATTTATATACGCCATACTTTTTGTAATTCGTATAAACATTATAACATATTATATTAGCGATATTTGACATATTATGTTGTATATTTGGTACAAAAGATAATGAGATATTAATTAAATGTAAGAACAATAAATTATTATTGTTTGGCGTTTATATGTTTGTACTTAAGACATTTGATAAAAATCTGTGTACCTATTTAAAGCCATTTTTATCACTTATTTTTATATGTTTTTTGTAAATAAATATTTAAAAAAGGATTTTAAATGAAAATGTTATTTAAAAAATGATGATAATTAGTTATATAATAGTAATTTAATCATTATACTCACTTGGTAACCAAAAGTACCACTGACTGTTCTTCAGAAGGTGTACTTTTTTCTTTCTCCAACCAGATTTTGAAATTTTCTCTATTTGGATCTTTAACAAGATTTTTCACAATATCACCAACAACAAAATGGACTCCTTTCACTTTAACCGCGGCATTTCTAGATGTTCTGGACTGGTCATCTGACAAATCGTAGGTCACTGGTGATAATATAACTACACTTCCGATGGCTCTGTTTTTCAATAACGGAGAGTCGGGTATTGGGAAATGAGTACCATTAATGTTCAATGGTAAAAAACGATTATATCCGGTGTCATTTAAGACGACTGGATCAAGAGTTTGAGATTTGGGTCTATCGATGTACGTGTTTTCGATTTTTCTTCCTTCTTCGGTCGATGGGTCATACTTGACAACTTTCATTTGGACATTAGATTTATTCGGAGGTAGGACTACCGATGGTATTGGAGCGCTGCCTTGGCCGTATAAATTTTCCAAAGCTTCGGGTGGTAAATTTTCAATTGGTATATCACCCACTTTATCGTAGTCTAATATTTGAATGTCAGCGTTGCTAAGGATTCCCGAAGAAAGAAGCTGCTCTCTTAATTCATCAGGAACTTCGTCCGGAAGCGAAGCTATGTTTTTCGAATCTGGTTTTTTGGTTTCATTTTTAGTTGCTTCAGTAGAAGTTGATTTGGGAGTCGCCACTGTAACAGTTGGTGTACTGCGTTCTTTGTACTGTGTAGTTACAAACGATGCCGGTTTTTCAGTTGTTTTTAAGGTTGATTTACTTGTCGTGTCAATGGTATTTTTTATTGTACTTGGACTTAACTGTTCTTTGTACTCTTGCTGCTGTTGAACTTTAAATGAACTTTGTTGTTGGTTTGATACTTGCCAGGGACTATTGTCAGGACGAAAATAATTTTTTTCTGTTTGTGTTTCTGGTTGATATCTATTATATGTTTCGATAAATTGTCCAGATTGTGCTGGTTGCTGATTTGGTTCGAGTTCAAAACTATTTGACTGGGTAATTTGAAGTTGTGGAATTTCTGATGGTTTTAATTCGGGAATAAATTGCTGTTGTTTTAGTGTTTGGTATTGTGAAATTTGAGAAGTTTTCACTTCTGGTGAAAATTGCTGTTGCTTAATTAATGGCTGTTGCTGGAACGATGTTGGATTATTGTTGACTAGTGGTCGCGTCTCGGCAGGCCTAAACTGTTGTTGTTGGTGCAACTGCTGTTGTTGAAATTGTTGTTGTTGAAATTGTTGGTGCTGCTGCTGTTGCAGTTGTGGAGAAAAAGCCAAATCAACTGAATGTTTCGTGCCTGTTGGGTGAGTGTTAAAATTGGACGGATGCGGTGGTAATGGATTAGTCGGCCGTTTATCTATCGGTACAAATGATGGATTAGGATTTAAAGGTATATTATGTGGCGTCGGAGGCTTGCTTGGTCTGTAATTAACTGTACCTTGATTTTGTCTATTATCGAATGGTCTATTTTGAATAGGCCGATTCTCAAAAGGCCTGTCAAATATCGGCCGATTATCAAAATGATTATCTAGGATCGGACGACTCTCAAACGGCTTGCTATCAAAAGGTCGATCTTGTATTGGTCGGCTTTCAAATGGTTTGCTTTGAGCTGGACGATTTTCAAAAGGCTTGCTTATAAATGGTCGTTCATTATTCGTTTTGATTTGAACAGGTCTTTCTTGGAAATTACCTTGATTTCTAAGAGGGGGATTCGATTGGAAATCTGTTGGTTGTCTCAGTTGATTGATGAACTGTTGATGATTTTGTTGATTGTTAAATTGTTGATTAATTAATTGTGGTCGATTTTGTTGATTAATTAATTGTTGGTGGTGTTGATGATTTTGTTGGTTTGTAAATTGTTGATTGTTTTGAGGGTTACTTAATTGTTGATGATGTTGTGGATTATTTAATTGTTGATGATATTGTGGGTTATTTGGGTGTTGATGATTTGGTGGATTATTTAATTGTTGATGATTTTGTTGAACAGTATATTGCTGATTAATTGGTGGATTTGTCAACTGTTGGAAATTCGGCTGGTTATTTGATTGCTGGTAATTTTGTTGATTCCGAAAATTATCTTTGAACTCTATAGGCCTTTGTTCAACAATTCCTTCAAAATTATTTTGTTGAGGTTTAAATTGTTGATTTATGATAGGTATTTGACCTTGGAAGTTTGGATGAGGACTATCCTCACGGAAGTAATTTTGTACCTGCTGACTAGGTTTTTTCAATTGGTGTTGCGGATGGTCAATATTTGGCTTTGGAATATTAAATCCATTAAATTGAGGTTGATTTGTAAAATGTGGAGTTTCAAAATTATTGTTACTTCGTTGATAGTCTGTATGCTGCGTGGGTTGAACAAAGCTCCTTTTAAACTCATGATCAGTCGATTTTTTAACTTTATTTTGAATTTCACTTGCATCACTAATGGAGTCTCTCTTTTGTGCTTCATTTATTGACGGGCTCCAATCTGATTCAGTCTTTCCAAATGTTACCTTAAGACCCGTTCCGTGATAAATTTCAGAATCTGGTTTTATAATTGTTCTATACGTAGTACTAGGAGCCGGAGGTCCCGTAACGTAATTATAAAGAGGAGACGATTCAGTAGAGATTACCGTTTCACTTTCACTGACGGCCTCGGTACTAGGCGTTATTGCAGGCACAGGTGCTTCATATATGAGATCTTCTTTATCACCATATGAATTCGGATTTTTTTTATATTTTACATAAAAAACTTGAACTGGTTCTTTCTGTGGTTTTGTTACAGTAACAGGTGGCGGTGTTGGTGGCGCTGGAAGTGACTCATTAGATTCTTTTATAATAATTTCAATAATTGGTTCCGGTTCCTTGTAATAGTCTGGTTGATACGGTGCACCATACACTGGGTTAGGTGGACCGTAATTTGACGATATTCCAAATTCGGACCCACTTGCGTGACTATCAAAGTCAATTTTCGCTGTGGCCGAATGATTTGCATTTGAATATAGTGGATCCTGTTGCGAGTAATGCACCATAGGCTCCATTTTTACGGCATATGGTGGAACAGAACCTTGTTTATTTTTCCATAAATTTGAGTTTTTATCCCACGGTGAAGGCTGCTGGTGTTTAGGCCTGTCTGCTATAAGTCTTGTCTGGTCGACATTTCTCAAACACAGTGCGCTTGCCGTTAACGTGATCAGCAAGCAGACCTAAAAATGTGTTATATAATTACGTTATTAGTAGGTAAAACAATAAGTAAGAGAAACGATTCGAGACTGACGCGTTAATTACATAACAGATATTTTAACGGTCGTTCCATCGTTTAAACGACCGATTAAGATTATCCGGTGCAGTAACTACTATAACAAGGGAAGACTACGAACAATGGTGATCTATAGTGTGAATGATGAAAAAAAATCCTAAAAAAAGTGAGCAAAAAGACAATGAGAGAAAACCGTGCGAATTCTTTACAACTCAAATTAACAATGGTCAAATTGTTGAAATCCTGGAAAATATCTCTGACATCACTTGAAATAGTATTTCCCGTGTTGTCATGATGTTGTAATTTTGATGATGTTACATTTACCAAAAACTGGACATAAACAATCAAATAAAAATAAAAACAATAGAAAAAGTATTAGTACTTTTTTTTTTTTTAGTGTTTGGAGTCGAAATATTTAAATAAAACTAATTGTAAGTATTCATTACGTAAGTGAAAAATTTTGAGAATAATTGCAATAGGAAATTTGTAAATACACGTTTTTATTTAAAATCAATATTTTAGTCATGTTCCGTAAACTTACAAAAAAAACAACTGTTTTTAGGTACTTTTGTTATCCAACGGCTATAGTTTATAACACAAGATAATACTTAATTAAATTTAATATTAATTTCACACATTTTCTGAACAAACATATAAACTAAAACTTGTATGCCAGTATAATATTATTTAAAGTGAAATAAATAAAGTTACATTTTTTTACGTATAAAATTAGTTATGACTTATAGTAATTAAGTATATTAAATTTATCGTGACTTTAGGTAAAATTCATAATTACTAACTATCCCTACTATCTTTTATTTTTATTTATCCTATATAATATATACAATACAATTTTTAGTTAGTTATGTTTATGAGTTATGATAAACAATTAGTTAGGTAGATAGTCAGTATTTATTATTTATGATAATAATAATTTTATTACTAATTATAAAGAAGTTTCTTTTTATTATAAAATGTTATCTTATGAAACCATCAACTTCAAAAGTAATTTATTATTTATTAAATATATCATATTATTTTTAGGAATGTTGAGACTATACCATATGCAAAGTGTATAGTACATATTATTCTTAGTATAAATTAATTTTCTATTTTTGATTCAGTTTTTTATTTTATTCTTAAACGTAATTTGTTTTATCATACTAATATACAAATTTTAAAAGTTATAACATAACATATTATAAATTATATATTATTTAATTAAAAAAATTGAAAATTGAAAATGCCTGCATTCAATTAAAATATTTCGAGAACGTCGGTTAAAAACATCACTGTACAATAAATATCTATTATATGCACCACAAATTTTCATAAAATGTTTTTATAGTTATTTTACAGTAGTACTTACTTGCAGGAGTAGTTTTGGCCCAGCCATGATTAATTCCAATGAATTGTCAAACTGATTTTAGATATTCCTTAAATGCATTATTTTCAAAAATATATTATATTATGAAAAAAAAAATGTTTAAGGCTCAAAGCAAAGAGAACATCGCACGAATCGCAACCGTTTATCCCAGTATTTGGAAAGTGCAGTATACGTAAAACAAAAACACTGTTGTACGTTTATTCAATAACACCGGTAACACAATATGTTCACGGAAGGAGTTTTGACCTGTGCAGTCGACTGTCGAAAACTGGCCACTTTCTTCTTGGACGCGATGTTCACACCCGCTACTATGAGAGATGTCCATGGTCCCCTACCTAAACGACCTACACCATTATTTTGATTTTTTTTCACATAGGATACTTTCGTTCGGAATGTTCGTGGCTAATCCTCGATATTGTTTTCCTCTTCCTCTTCCTCCTCTTCTTCTTTTTCCCCTTCAACATCTGGTATTATCCGTGTCGCTGCGTCGGCGGAATCGGTGGTTGTGATGGTGGCGGTGGTGGTGGTAGTAAGTAGTGGTCGTAGGTGGTGGATCTTTACATGGGGAGCTAATAACACATGAATGTGAATCTTTTTTTTTTTTTGAAAGGCGAAGGGTTTGATTACTTTGTATTATTGCACCCGATTGTTTCACTAACATCATCATGTCGTCGCCGCTGTCGTAAACGATGCATTAATGGTCTTTCACTTTTTGTTCGGAACGACAATGCCATTCGAATCTTTCAATCATTTATCTTCTGTCTAAAAGAAATCTTCTTAACGTTTGGTATTCAGTTGATTTATTATATTAATTCTTTGGCCAGCGCCCGTTCGTAGGGAGAAGACAATAATAAGTCGACAGAATTCACTGATGTCAGTCGCGAGCAGCTGCTTTCAGACACTATATAGAAAAAGTTATTAAGATACAAGATCGTATCGTCGTATCCGTTAAATGGGCTTCGAGTTAATTAGAAACATAGATCAAAATAATACCGAGGTACACTTTCTTCATAGTATCACCATTGTAGCAACACTAGCAACATATAGGTATACAATATATTCACTATCCGATATATGTTTAATAATATGTATTTCATTTGTTGTTGCTGTTATAGATAGGTACCTATACTACGTATCATAGGTATTAACCATATTGGTTTTCGGTTTGAATGTTCATTATAGTTATATTATCTACTTGTAGGTACGTTTAATTAATACTTTTATATTGTAGATGTATAACATATAGGTATCTACAATAAACATGCAATTTATTAAATAATCCTTATATTGAATGCAACGAGTTGCTGAAATGCTGAACAATCGCGACAAAAATAAATAAATAAATACAATATATACTATATAGGTATAAGTACCGATAATATGATAACTTTCAAATCACATTTGTATAAAATATATATATATATATATATTTATATAACATTGATGTACGGAATCTTACGTAACAATTATTACGTTTTAGTAATAGAATAAACAGTAATAAAAAGTTTGTTTAAATTATTGACAGTAAAAATAATTATATACCCGCCGAGATTTGTATATTTAGTACTCTTTGATTATTTCAAAACATACTAAATATTAATTATTAAAAATCATAATTTTATTGAAATCTACGGCACAAAAAATATCTTCATTTACAATTATTAACAATGAAAATTTATAATCGAAATTACTATCTTTCCTAATAAAACCACGATTATAAAATGCGCACAAAAATAATATGGATATAACAACGACAAATACGACATATGGCTAAGTACAAACATATAGTTATATGTCTTCCTATATGTCGTTATAGTGGTGAAGACTGAAATGTTGAAAGCGAGTAAACACAAATACGCTGCACAATAAAGCCACATCGTAAATTTTCAAATTACCGTCTGCTAGTATATTACACTGTCTACCAATATAATAATAATATTAATGCATTAATGTATGTCTGCATTAAAACATGCAATAGCTTGGCATGTATACATAACGTATATAATATATTATACACACGGGACACGGACAGAAATATATATAAGAAGTGATCAGCCATAGTATATTATATGCCAATAATACTTATCTATTGAACAGCGAGGGATAATATTAAAGTATTATATCTATATGGTGTAGGCGCGTATACATTATCATTGTTATTATTATGAAACAATCTATTTGTGTCAAATTTTTTTATTACCGCCAAACGAGCACACAAATTACATCATTATAATATAATATTATAATAATGTTTAAATTATGATTATGGCATCAGACTCTTATTATTATCTAGATATTACGTATGGCCTATTCTGTATTCAATTATTTTGTTTATTAGTACCTACCTATATTATTATGATCATAATATATATATATATATATATATATATATATATATATATATTTATATTTATATTAATATGACATATGTAGTTCGATAGGTAGGTACAACACTACAACAAAATCCACATTACGCAGTTGCGCCACGCATCATATACACGATACAGGTTGTAGTGAGATTTGGATGGTATATAAACACCCCTTCTGTCGACCGTGTCTCATTTTAAAATATATTCTGAGGCTTAAGGGAGCGTTGAGAGAGCTCAGCACGGAATGCCATCACGACCACCCACCATCAAAACTGTTTAAATTTCGAAATAATAGTTTTTTTTAATCATAATTCAAAATTTAAATATATATGTATATGTAAATTAAGATACCAACTACCCAGCTATATTTTATGCAAGTTAAAAAGTTGACAATGAAATTTATTTGTATGGTTTTATTTTCATCGTGGACCAACAGTTTTTAGTTTCCATAATATTGTTGTCTGCAGTTAGGAATACGTGACTACAATTAATATTATTGAATCATTGCCGTCATTTACTCATTCCATACTATTGATTATATTTTGATTAAAAAATTTAACAGCTTGTTGGTTTTCTTGTGTTTTGCTTTTTGTAATTTTTTTTTTTAATTAGTAGGTACTTATATAATGTGACAAATTAAACCTTTATATATTAAGTTAACAATTTTTTAAAATATACATAGAATATTATCTGTATACACATATCTATTGAAAGAATATATTATATTATATTAAATAATTATCTTCATATTTTGAATATATTTACTGAACTGGAATGGAAACTGTACCTACATAACCATCACCAGTACATCACTAAAGCCATCATTGCATCGGTCATAATTGCTATAAGTTGTTACTATTATTTTTTTTATAACTCGACATAATGTACTTATATGCACTTATAATTATAATACATAATTAAAATATGTATTATGTATATTTATGTTAATTAATTATAATTTATGGTGCAATTTTGAAAGGTTTCGTGGTTCTTTGGGTCATTCCCTATATAACCATTACCTGGTTACACAACGCTATGCTTTTTTATGAAAAGCAATAAAAGTGATGAAAAAATATTTTATTGATGTATTGGTTATCGAACACACTATAGATCATATCTCTAATAAAAGAATGTAGTGTTTTTTTAATTTGTCTAATATAATTTAAAAACCACATGTGCAGAAAACATGTACATTTACGGTACACTACTTATGGACCATTAATGTATAATATTTTTGCAAAACGTAATACGCATATATTAAATTATGATATTATGTAAGTACCTATTGGGTGTACATATCATACAGAATATGTTATATTTTGATGATTATTGTTATTTTATATATTAAAAATCAAAAGAAAATCATTAAATCTTAAACTTCACAAATTTAGGAATATTCTTAGTTCTTAGATTAAACATTACACTAGGAAACAAACTGCTTATGTGCAAACAAACTATTCGTACCATATGGTATTCAACTTTGGGATTCTGTCAAGACTTTAAGTCTAAATATTTTTTAATCATTTCAGTCAATTTACTTAAGGCTTAAACTTGCGCTATACAATGACCTTAATATCTTCACTATACTAACTCTTGACCGCATTTATTATTCAAACTTCCACTCACACACTCACAACCACCCCAACCCATTAATGTCCAATCTATTACCTGTCCTGCAGTCTCTACTATGCTCGATAATTCCGCTCTTCGTCTAAAGTTTAAACGAAACTTGCCTAGAGATTTACTTTCTTAGCTAGCCACAATAAAATTATTAAATAAGTAAATAAATAAATAAATAATTAATTAATAAAGTTAATAAAGTTGCGATTAAAGAAAATATAAAGAATTATTATTTTCAATGGATGCCTCTTTCTATATTGTCACCACGCCTAGTACCAACATTATATTTCAAATGTACCTATTTATTATATAATTTTGTATACAAATTGTAAATATTTTATTCTTATAAAAAATTTTTTAAAAAACTATATTATTATAGTCATCTATAATCTATAATATATAATATATTGTATAATATTCTTGTACAATGATGCCTGTCATTGTATTCAAATTTAACACGTCCATTAAATAGTGACCAACTCTCCATATCTACTATACAGCAGAGCGATACCCACTTGCCTGATTTTTTTTTTCTAATAAAATTAAGAATTTATTTATTAAATATGGTATAAGTATGATTTGAAAATACGTGATGTGTATGTTAATAAATTAAGGATTATTAGGAATGTTATAGAACAGCTTGGAGATTTATTTAAGTTAAAAATGTTGACCAAAATTAACTTTTTAACTAATTAATATAGCTCATGCACCAATGGTAATATTATTCATAGATAGTGTAGCTGCAGTTCGAATATATTTAAAACCACGCACGAAATCCCCATATGTATTATGACTCATGAACAATATCGTATGCATCTAAATATAATATAATATAATATAGCAATAAGTACATTATTGCGATGACTATAATAATGGTATATGTGTTATAAACTTCGGTTCACATACGAGACGTATATAATTATTCACCGGTCACCACACACACTTCGTAACTATTATTATAATTTAAATGTACAATTTCTCACTATTACATTCCTGTGGTAGACTAGCTGTAGACTACAGCCTGTAGTATATTTGCTGCTAAATTATATCATCAACGGAATACCCGGGATGTTTCAAAATCTTTTTTCTTCCCGGACAAGCTTATTGACTATTATTTAATTTCTGGTCGTCCCGTATTTCAATATATTTAATTATTATTTATCACACAGCTTATATTATATTATTACGTATTCGAGCATTACGTGCTTTCATTATGCCGAAGATACGCGCATTATCCGATTCGTAGGATTTGCGTTAGGAATAAATTCCGTACAAGGTGAGTTCCGTGTACTGTGTAGTATATTAAAAAAATATATGTAATACAGAACATAATATAACGACCGTCTAGAAACAAAAAACATAGCCATTACGTTTGTGTATGGAAACAATCGAAAACGAAACTTATGAAACCTTAATGACAATTAAATTAACGAGGACACGGAGGTCGTATACGTAAACAGTTAAATGAATAATTAAGGGTAACTGTCCTGTATAACGGCTATAGCTATATATATATATACATATATATATAGATATATATATATTAATGGCGATGTGGATGGTATCTATAATATGTAATATTCATTTTGTACCGTTTATTCACCACTCGCGGTGTTTCGCAACACTCGATTTAGTTTTTTTTTTTTTACTGTTTTTTTAGGACAATAATGTGACGTTTCTAATAATAGGACACGACTAAAATCTACGATTATGACCGCAGCGGGTAATTCGTAACTGCAGTTACGATGCAATGAGTATAAGTACTTACAAATACATACAGCATAGTATAGCGATATCCGAATTTGTTCTTATGTTTTCTGCACGTCTATATTATTTGCCACTTAATTTATAAACTGCAGAAATATGCAATATCTTAGATTCGTAATAATACATTCGTGCATAGTTTATCTATATCTTGTATCTTTCGTATTTTTTGATTGTACATATCTAGAAACTTGTTTGTTTTACTATGCATTCTACTATCCTGTATCTATTTCATTTTTTACGCGTTTAGATAAGGTACGATTATAGTGATGAAAATATGATCATTCTTTTTCAGAATCACAAAATTAATCGCAAGACTTTGAAGCTAAAGTGAACTAAAAATTATGTCTGAATTCAAAATAAAAAAATTAAATCATTATTGAACACAATAAACACATGATACACTGTTGCAGGAATAATATATGTGTAGGCCGTTGAGGTATATATAAATATATATATTATAAATTATATAATTATTAATATATATATATATTAATATTATATACTTTATAGATAAAGATAGGTAATTGTTTTAATTATTTAATTGGAGTTTCTAGAAAGATGTATTAATATCTTCACTTCACACTTGTATTGTTGAAGTACTATAGAGGTAAGTATAAGCATTTAACTAATACCAATATTTTAATATTTTAAATCGTATTATTACAATTACTATTTCCTTTTAAAATTCTAATTTTTTTAATTCAATAAAAATATTTTTGTACATTTCTGGGTTCATTGTGTATGCCTAATATGTTAGTTGATACTATAGCACAATAAAATAGGTTTAAAATAAAAAAATATACCATAAAAGATGAAAAGTTATGAAAATACATTAGCAAATCTATGACAAGTTCGGTTGTGTTAAAAAGTTTTATTGCCCATAATTTAAATAAAAAAGTTATCCAACCTCTTAAAAAAGGGTACTATTATATGATGCCGCCATGCCGGTCGGCAGTCAGTCATTTCATCACGAGACACATTGCGTTAGGTATTTTTTTTAAATAATATTGAATGTAGGTATATTGTATATTATTATTTATTATTAATATTATCTATAAATAGATTTTGTCAAGTATATCTTGCCCGTTCCTACTGCCTACACCTATACAGATCTACAACCTACGTTTTCTTAGCGTACTTCATATAATTACATTCACTTCGTCACTTATATACAGTGTGGGTACACTATATTATACATATATACATGAGGTTGTGGTACAATCTTACCTGCAGCAGACTACCTAAATAGTATATACAAGGTGTAACAAATAGAACTGACTTTTGGAATAACTTTTGTTAAAATTTATATTTTTTATTTATTTATTTATTTTTTGTTTATAAAGTGACCCTATCACTCCATGTATAATACATTTTTTTATGATTATTTTTTAGTACTGAAAATAAAAAAAAATTTAATTTAATAAAAAATGTTTTGAATAAATTCAAAATAGCCTATTTGTGAATCTGATTATAAGAACAATTTTGACGGTAAAAGGATTTATCTAAATCAAGTAGTTTATTTTTAGGATTTTTTTAAATTTCAAAATATTTTTGGTTAAAGTCATTTGGAACGTAATAACTTTTTTAAAAATATGATTTTTGAGAATTTGGTAACATGAGTATACTTCTTAAATTATTTATATTTATCATATAATATTAACTATTTTTGTCATACATTTAATTAGCATAATTTTTTTTTTTGGTCAGATCTTTCTGTTACACTGTATATATATATAAAATATTGTTGCGAAATAAACGTCGAGAGGACATTATCGCAGATCGATATCGACGAAGCTATATTATATGACAGCTATTTTTATCACTGTCAAGACGATTACGTGGACGTATAGACGACGTACATTTAGGTGTACGTTCGCAGATGTTGTGACGTAAAATATAATAATGTGCGATAAATGCGTTTTACGATCGCTGTCGCGGACGGATAAAATACGCGAAGCAGCGGTATAGCCGACAGTGGTGAAAGGGGAAATAACATCATAACTCACAATACGTGCCAGCCGCAAGTGTAAAGAAGAGCTCCAGGATTCTGGGGAAAAAAAACCCATGTACGATTGTGTGTGTGTGTGTGTACGCGCGCGTGCGGTGCGTGTCTTTTAATAATATCATCGCGAGTCGATTAAATGGTCGTCGTGTATATAATATATAATGTACAAAAGGAGAAATGAAAGTATTAAGGTCGTCGGGGTCAGCCGTCAGTGATGTGCATTTCGTACGGTCGTTCGGCGTGGGTACATACAGGACACAGGTATATATGTATATGTATGTATGTACTATATTATTTATGAAAACACCAACAGTCACCACTGCTGCCGACGGAAACCTCGGAATACGATAAGAAAATTGTGCATGGTTCCGTGTATAATACAATAATATAATATGATTATTATGTATACACTATACACCACGAAAAACGGGAGATTCTGCACGCGTTAAGACGAAAAAACGACTCGGCCAACCGCGTTACAGTGTTATATATTTCACGACTATTATATTATTATTATGATATATTATTATCATTCGCAAAACTGGAGGACGTCACGTCCGCGATCTGGTTGTCCGATAATGCGTATACCACCTCGTGCATGTAGACATAATATAATATTTATTATATGTTATAATGTGTAAGTACCAAATGTACACCGTTTACCTCATCGTAGTTTTTCGTGCACAAATAATACGAGTTGGCAGTAGATAACAGCTTGCTGCAGTCGTACCTACTGTAGCAGATAATAATATAATATGTACATTATGTATAATGGGTGGGCGGGTATAAGAGACCCACGCGTAGATAATGTATGAAATCCGATTAAACACTATATCGTCGAAAAAAGCGCTGTTGCGAATATTTGTTACACCGTCGCGTAATAATAAATGATCGCGAGTCTACCGTGGGACTATGACCGGTGAACGCGACGAAATGGAAAGAAAAAAACAACGACCTCTGCGGGTCACGCGGTGCTTCCGATGTAATAATAATAATAATAATATGTACATAAACGGTATATGTGCACGAGTCGCAATGACGAGCTACAAAACATGAAATATTAAAATGTAAAAAAAAACGTTGACTTTCACTCGTAAAACTGTACGTGTACCTATATAATATACAATACTAACGAATCGATTAGTCCCGATGTCCAGTGCCGTCGTATATAACTATACACATATAACTCATAAATAGGTACGCACCGCACTATACGCATGATGTACATAATATAATGTTATTGCAATGGCTACTATACACGTACAGACGTACAGTATATATATATATATAGGTATATTTAAATATAAAATGATGTGTGCGTAAACGCGAGTTGCATCGTCACCGGACCGGCAACAGGTGGACGTCGCAGAGATCTTCGTCGCAGTGATGCTGTAATAATAATTATTATTGAACGAAAACTATGAGTAAACGGCATATAATTTATTATAATATTATGCAGCATTTCGAATTTTGCATGTCTAAACGGTACCTATGTATATATATATATATATATATATATATATACCTATATTATTATTTACGCATACGATATTACAACGTCCACTCTCAGATACTGCTGCTGCTGCAGTATTTTATAATTCTGGGAAAATATATTCACTTTATTTACTTTCAAAGTAAAAAAAAATGTATTGACATAACTATTTTTTATTGAAGACAGAAATTAAATTATACACCAATGTCGTTTAGAGACCAAAGGTTAAAAATCTCACGTCTTAAAATTAAGGTCTGTAATACATTCCTACATTATATAAATTTCTGAAATTGAATGCTGACATAATGATATTGTGCATATAGCTCTTTCCGTCATCTCTTTGGGAATATTTTTTGTAACTTATTTTTGAATATTAAACTCTTTAATATTATTGTAGGATCAGTATTGAATGGTATGTCCTTAAGAACCTATACCTCGGGAAAATATTTTGAAATTTTTTTTTGATGGATGTTCTATGGCGATACCAATCAAATTTAAATTTCTAAAAATTTCAGTTAGGATCGTTCTTTTTTTTACTGATTTTTGTATGCAGACACTTTTATGAAAACTAGTTTATATTTTAAAATTCAAACATGTATATATAGGTAGTTTGTTATTTAACTTTGCGTTGGAATAATAGGTTCATATGGTAATAAACTTGAAATATATAGGGTCTAGATATTTTATTACATTTTAATATTTATAAAAATTGTAATGTTTGTAAAAATTAAGTTTACCTAGATACTTGCCTATACCTAATAAATACTAGGTACTGTACTATATGTACTAAATTAAATATTTCATACATTTTATACTTTTTTAAAACCATTTTTAACGACTAATACGACTATTGTTCTTTGTATGAACATTTTAATAGCTCAAAAACTACTTGTTCGAAATTTAACTTAAATGCAGTAGCGTAGCTACTGGGTGGCTAAGCAGTCTATAGCCCCCCCCCCCCCCTATTTGACTGTATTTATTTTAGCCAATATAGCCATATATTTTAATTTATAATTAAAAATATAAAAATATTGTCTTTTGTCTAGTAAATATATATTATAATATACATATACGGATACCACGTCCTCTAAATTGTGAATTAATTATCAGCCTCGGTCAATCAATTTATAGTACGGTACTTCGATAATATGATGAGTCTGGGACTTATACCATATAGTTGTACCAATAACTACTATCACACCTCACTCAAGAAGGATGCAGTTAAAATGTTGGAGTCGTAATAAATGAAAAAAAAATTTTATATATACCTATATAATTTGTTACAAACATTTTAGGTACAAAAAGTGTAATTAAAAGGAATATTGTATTAAGACTATTAGCCTCCCCCGTACAAAATTCCTGGCTATGCCACTGCTTAGATGCTTACATCAAAATTTTCAAAAAAATTGACTTGTCTGTTTTACAATATTTGTAGTAAAGTCGCACACTCCTAATATACATAAAAATTCCAGAAATAAGGATTTGAATAAATTTACAATATCTAGGCGTATAATGTAAAAACGAGGGTGAGCATGTTGTATTATATGGTGAATCATCATTCATCACCATCGTCCTGTACAGCGTTCATCAGAAAATATAACACTGCAATGATAATATATCATGCAGTATAGCCAGTTTATATATAATAGGTATTAGGTACATATATATTTATCGGTCGTCAACTGCAGCTGCACAATATATACGATTGACGATATATATGCACGAATTTTATCCGTATCTGGGATACTATATACCTACGTGAAATCTCTGCGAGAAAATTTCGTTTCGGTCGTTTTTCATATATATATATATATATATATATATATATATATATGTTATACATCACAATAAATTGCGCCGCTCGATCGATATAGGACACATATAGGTATATAATATAGTATGTATATCATGTAGTCATAGTCGATTTCGGGCGTTTGGGAGTGCCGGGCTACAACTGCAGCCACTGTTTGTTGTCTAGTAGCCAATCTATAGAAAACAATAACGTATAGGAGTATACGTCATTATGTGTGTGTAATATAAATGCGATTTTTATTTTTTCACTTTTACGCGGCGGCGGCGGCGGCTGACCAGACCGTCATTGCCACATGCGTTCTTTTGATGACAAGTGTGACATATCGGACGAAGCCATTGTTGCGCCGTGATGTTGTTGAACAGCGTTTTGAAAATTAATAATTCATTCACGTGCACACACATTTTGCATCGAGCACGCATACACATATCGCGCGGGCAGGCGGCGAACAAGAGAGAAACAGCGAGCCAGCAGAAAACGAATAACTGCGATGATGCGTTATTATTTTTTTTTTTTTTTATATATATACATTTATTTTATTTTTGCTCTCTTGCAAAACAATCGTTTTCACTTTCAAAACGATGGCCACTTCGCGCCCGCGTCAAGCGCGGAAGTGAAAACCGAATGCCGAGTGCGCGTTCTCGGAGACTATATTAGACGCGAAAAGTTCGATGCGACTTACACGCACGCATAACACCTACGTGGTTTTATCGGAAACTCAGAGAGAAGAGAAAGGATTTCGGATAAATAGCCGCTAAAAATGCGGCACATACGTATACCTAATAACTATTATATTATACCTATACGTTGATGGCGGGCGACCGGCTATATAATATTATGGGTACCCATCACGGTGGAAATTGGCGTATTAAACTTGCTGCAGCAGAGGTATGACCCGGGTCATCAGCTTCACTGTAATTATATCATTAAAACCTGTGCCGTGACAGAGCAAATGAAGAAGAACGATTTTCGTAATTGTTACTATTATGGTCAACGCGAGTACCGACCACTATAATATGTCTATATATAGTATATTATATTATAATACGATCGGTATTTCAGTACAACGATAATAATAATACGCCCGATGAATTCCATGTATTTATCATTTCAATCGTAACGAAACAAAAACAACAGAAATCAAATTGATTTAAGTGAAAGTCAAAATTACCAATTATTATTATTTTGTGTTTTATAGATCGCGGTGGTATTTTTCCTTTTTTTCCATGTCTTCCATCACACGTTATTCTTCACGCGCATCGTACCTACCCATCATATTACCCCTTTACCCATCATCGTCTTACTTCACATAATAATATTATACGCAATAATAATGGTATATAAAATCGTTCGTTTATACGCATGGAAGGGCCCGGAACGCGCTAACCGAATAATGAGCTTCACACAAACGACTATAATACGTAATTTCTTTTTCATTAGAATAAAAACGAAAACAGAATTTATCATAATCCATGCACTAAACATTGCCAATTTTTTTTAAAAAAAAACGGTATCTTTGACTAACTTTTTAAACAGTAACTGGTGGAAATAATTTATGTACATTCCATTATGTTGCTCAGTGCTCACTATGTTTAATTTAATATTTTTCTAAACATTTCTATTATGACTGGTGTTTTCATATTATCTATTATTATGTAGCATATACTTAATAACGGACGCTTTTCAATTAAAACGGTTTCGTAGTTTGCTTGTTCGATGTCGAGTCATAATATAATGACTACTATATTATATACGATACGGACGTACATGCACATCATTTTGTGAGTAAAAACGTGAGTATAGTGACGGTTTATTAAAAAAATTATTTTGGATTTTGGCATACGTCAATCGTAAATTGATAATCATACATTCATTGGTCGTAATGTATATTATTTTTCAGCAATGATTAAATAATATATCCGTTGATCATTATTATTTGAATTTCGAAGTAAATGAAAGTTTTCAAACACAAATCACTATCACTTCTCGTCTTTAATCTCCGTAAATACATTCCCGGTGTAGAAATTATTTACACATCATAATGCATATTAATATATTATTAGTTTATTACATATTTAATATTTCATAGTTCGGTTTCGGTTAACGTGAAATGCTAATCTTGCTAATTGTTAGATCGTATTATGTTATCATCATATTAAAGGATAGCTTTTTTTATACATAAATATTACAACCAGCAAGTAATTACACGCGATTGCTGCAGCAATAATATAATAATTAAGTACTTAGTACATTCAAATGCGTCACAGAAAAAAAGTCTAACGTTATATGTTCACTTTAGCATGTTTGTTTTAAATTATTATAATACTATGACGTAGGTACCTATTCCATTTTATTTTTGATCGAACAAAATATTATTTAGTTACTAATTAACGTTCGCTGATATTGAATTGACTTTTATTATTAATAAAGATGTATATTATAGTAGTTAATATTATTATTTCAACATTTTATTATGCACGTGAGTATAAAAACAACATATACATTATACAATCCGATGATTGGTAATCGTTAACGTCTATAAAGAACCGGATGTAGAATGATAAAAAAAAAAATCCAAATGGGAATAAAGACATTTTTCCAACGTATTTTAAAATCAAAAACATATTCAGTTTTATTGACGTAATTTTGCTGACCGTATTATTTTCTTTTATTGTTGTTATTATTATTAACATTATGCAAATGCCATTTGTATTATATAAATTTATTATAAGTACGTATTTTGTCCTTCAAATATTTGGGAAATATTTGTCGTTGTACGCACGTACCTATAAAATGCAATATGTCCAATAATAATCTCTAACTTTAATATAAATTATATTACTTTCTAAAATGATTACTATCCATTTTCATTAATCCAATTATTTATTATATCATGATATTTTCTTTGTTCAATGTTTTTTTTTCAGTTCTTTTTTTCTGCCTAGCCTATTTTAATTTAAAAACACATTTTTGTTGCCTATCGGTAATAGTATTGAACAATATACCTAACTAATGCAAAAAATAATAATATATATTATTCACCGAATAATGTGAGTTATATGGCAAAATGTTATAAAAATAAAAATAATAACTATCATTTTATCATTGAGAACATACGAATTCATGTATAGTTGAATATACGACCACAATACATATATATTTGGTTTCTTTACAACGTGCATTATAATTAATTTTCTGAACGGATAAGTTGAAAGCTGAGAAAGCTGATGCTTTGGTGATTGTACAAACATGGACATTATGACGTGTACTTAATTTCTAAAGAGTGGAGACATCTTTTTTTTCTAAACGTTTGGAGCCTATATTATGTCTAGTGTACACGTGCTCCGACCTCACGCGTTGACCCGAAATTAATTAAAACGAAATATTACGAGCGGTAGTATACTACTATTACTTATAATAGCTGGATTGTTATCGAAACATTCGCATCGATTTCAAACGAAATTACAGCAAACGATGTTGTTAGAGTGCTATTAGATATTCTATTCGATAACAATTCCATCCAACGCTGGTTATTTTCCGCTTGTATAATTTTTGCCAGTGTATTTTAAAGAATATAGTAACGTCAGCGCCCAATCGCCAAACACTCTAACAATTGTTTATAAACGGCGAGCGTGTGTACACGGTCTACGATATAGTAACGCGTTGATGGTGCGAATTCCCGAAGATTTTAATTGTTTTTAAATGTTACACTGCAGGGCACGATAAATTGAATGGATCATTTTTGGATCTCGAATCTCGACACATGCAGAACGAGAGATCATCCGCGATACGGTGCAGTTTAAAACAAATCTAGAAAACCGTGAGAAAACGTATTTTTCGCAGACATAAGTATCATACGAACACGGCATAAATAATAGAGTTTTAGCCTCCGTATTATAATAACGAACATGATGGGTACTGTACACTTACTGCATATATAGTTGTATAATATAATAATATAATATGGGATTCTCCCAGAATATATACAAGATTTGGGTTGATTATGAGTGTTGTAAAATAATTGTTCCAGCAACACGTAACGAAACAAAATATAACAATGTATACCTAACGAACGTTTATTATAAATTTATTTTCCGTTTGGCTCTACAGAATTGATTTTCGCTAGCGGGTCGTCAGACGCAAATTTCACTGCAACTCAAACGCTGTCCGTGTGTCTACCTTCTAAACACGCACACTTGCAGTCATCAGCGCGTAAGTCACTCACCCCATAAATCGGTGGCAAGTGCACGATCAATATTGAAACTTGTTAAGTTCGCACGTCACATAAAAACATGAATAAAACGAGCAAATTGCATAGGAATAATTGGTTTTTATATAACGTTGTAACGTCGTTTATTAGTATATTACATCACGCATAAATACACGATCCTGTGACGTACATTTCCCAAGCTCCCCCTAACAATTTTCTAAAAATTTTTTCATAGTTATTTTGTATGGAATTTGTACAGATTTATTTTAAAAGGAATAACTATAAAACGTATGGGGGCTATAGAAACGTTTCTCCAACCCTCCCATAATGTTTTGTGCTTCAATACTTAAATATTACATGGACACAAATTCTAATAAATATGTCACCGATTTCTCCGGGACGTAATATTATAATAAATTGCCAGGGATTTTTGATTTCAAAAGGTATAGCATATTATACAACTCAATGACATGTGCATACGTGGATTACATATTTTTTATGCATTCTTTTAAAATATTTCTTCCATATTTTACCGAATGGTTCTTATGATTCTATTATTGATATTATTAGCACATTTTCGTAAACAACATTTTTTTTTTTTAAATCGAAAATCTGTCATTTGGTTTTAAAGTAAACAGTGTATTATTATCTATTCTAATCGTACATCAGTTATAATTATAAATGTTTAGTCCTAATATACTTATAATAATTAGCAATTAAACACGTGTAATATAATTTGTAATTGTATAATAAATATAATTTAATGATTTCACTGAATGAATTAAATAGAATTTCTATTTTTATTTTAGCAATTTAACTAGTAACCTGCAGTAAGAGGTACCTAATCATTAAATTATTGCTATAAATTTCTAATTTATATTCAATATTCTTAATTCTTATATACTCCGGTACATATTAAAGGCTTTTTAACATTTTAAATAAAATCAGTGAAATAAAACGGTCATTACATGAATTCAAATGTACCTACTGTTTAAAAAGTATAGAATAATTTATGGTCAATTACAAGTCAATATACACAGAGTTAATATTGTTCCAATAAATAAATTTCTCTTCACGCAAAAAAATAAATATCATACAAATAATGGGTAATAATAGTTCATGCCTACTTAATAGAATAGACATCAAAATATTTTATGATACGGGCTTAAATATATCTGTTGTTTCTATACTTCTATTTTAATTTCCTAATAATTGATTACCTATATTTTTCTTAAAAATTACAAGATTATTAAAATGTGATTTTTAAATATATCTGAAAAATATTATCATCATTATTTTTTCTTGAAAATGATTTGCATTGTGTATTGTGATTTGGTTGATTAAAATTATAATATAATAACATATAATGTTCAATATAATATGAACATTAAAATTTGGGTACAAATATAATATATTATAATAGTTAAGAACATACCAAGCAAAGCATTAGTTTTGTTCCTATGAAAATAATTAACCTTCTGAAAATGTTCACCATAATAAAGCAATTTTCTTGTACGACTTGTGCACAAAAAATGTCAAATTTTAATAGAATATTTTTTACTGTTCCTAACCAAAATAAAAATTTTGTTTTATTTTCGTAAGAACGATAATGGTTAGGGTGCTAAAGCTAAGTATTGATTAAAAGGAGTTTTATAATTGCAAAGTTGTATCATCACAAATTAAACGGGTACAATGGGTACATATTATAAAAATGTAATTAATTCTAAAAACATTTGGTAGTAAATAGTATAGAATTATCTTTAAATTATTTTTTAATATTAACTATTTGGCATTTTAACTTAGTTTTTATGTACAAAAATATGCGGTAGGTAATCTTTAGTCCAACAGTTGTACAATAAAAACAAATTAACACCACACCGAAAAATATTATAAATGTATCTTGTACTCCCTCGCCTATTAATATTAATAATTAGGTATACGTATACCTACCTACATTGTTGAATCCTTGCCTCATCGCCTCACCGCTTCATATAAAATGTTCAGTATGTGAATGTGAATAATTTAATTTTAGATAGTATATAGCAACTAACTATGATATAAACTAAGTAGTTTCTATGATGAGAATATTTTAGTAAATTTTAAATTTGATAGGTTGATTTTTGTACATTTTAACTAAGTCCTTACATGCTATATTTTCATATAAATGTATTAGAACCTACTAATACTTTCACAGTTTTAAAAAAGATTCAGCGTAGTATCGAGATGAAAAAGTAAAAAGTAATTTAAACTTCATAAACAGACAATTTTATTTAAGTAATAGGTATATTAATATGTTCAATCAAAATCCTAGTTTTAAACTTTCTAAAGATGTATAAAAATAAAAAATAAAAGTTAATTATGTGATTTATTGCATATAATATTTAGTTGGTATTATCTTAATTATTATCTTTCACGTATTTGATTAAGTAACAAAATTAAATTATACATACATATTATATAATTTTAATTTTAAAAGATGTACCAGCTCTTCTATTTATAATACACGGTGTTTAAAATATACGCCGCCGCCGGTCACATCTAAATATGTAATAAAAAAATTATATCTACACGTTTCGGTAATTTTACAGCATTCAAGTTGACAGCGCCGAAATAACACAGAATAACAACTTTAATAACATACCTACATAATACGGTTAGTAATTTCGTACCTCCTACCTAAGGCGGCCACAGTTACATGTAATTTATAAAATTAGAATAGGTCACAAAAAAATATAATAAACAGCTCTAAGTACTATAATTTATGATACGATACATATATTTACGATAATCCGTTCTATATATAATATATAAGTATAGGTATCTGCGATATATTACACAAACGCAGCACGCCCAAGCTTGTAATAAATTCAAGTTATTGGCGTTTAATTGTCTTGATTTGTTAATAATGTGTGGGCGTCTATGGAGGATTCATATTTCTTTAGCGAAAATAAAAGGCATAGGATACGAAGTCCTACCAGGGGCCCAGGGATTCGGCCCGATTCGAAATCGGATATTGTGATGGTTTAGACTGGAAATTCAGACCACTGTTTGTGCTGTCGGAATTAATTCAAAATTATTACTGGAGTCAGGTCATAAATTGTGCGACCAGTAAAATAATTTTGCACCTGATTGGGATATTACACGAAATTCGATATCGGGTTGAATAAAATCTGGGCTTCTCGTAAATCAAGAAATGAACAATTGTTTTTCTTTAAAACGCCAATGTTACTTGGTAAATAAACCATTTTTACTTTCAATCCAACACGTAATCTAAAAAGACATGTTATTGATAAAATATATGCTGTAGGTAATAAATATACAGGGGTGGTGGACTGGCCAGGTGTGCTTGTGAATCGGGTCAATATATGAGGCGCACGGGAGGGGGGCCTTGAATGGCTGTGCAATTGACGATAATACTAATACATATTTTATTTTAAATACCAAACAATTTAAAACCATGAATATTTTGAACTAATAAGCATAAGTAATATACGATAATTTCATTATCGAACCAAACAGTTTATAATATTACAATATAAACATTAAACAGGGTCGGCTTAAACGAAAATAGTGTAATAGGCAAAATCAAATTTGGATACCATTCAGTAAAAGAAATTTTTACAGTGTATTAATATAAATAACATGGGTAATTTTCTAATAAATAATTATTAATCACCATATAGGTATAGGATACAACATAAATAAATAAAAAAATTTAAAAATTTAAAATACTTAGGTATAATAGCATAAAATGGTCAAAATATTTTGAAAAATATCTCATGTTTATTATGTTTATTAATTTCTAATATTAATTCTTGGTGCAGTAAATTGTGAAAGTTTTCACGGTTTGATATTCATTTTTAAATTAATAAAAAAAAAATTGGTTTAGCGTAGAAATTCTAGCTTTTAATTATTTCATTGATTTTTCAGGTTTTTCAAATTATTATTGAATTTTAGTATTTTAGATTCTGAGCGAGGCGATGAATGTATTGATTTTACAATGAAGTGTGGATTTTTTTTTTGTGTCTATCATCACGATTTGTGGACATTATAAATGCTTTGATTTTTTAACAGCATCTTTTCTGTCTGGAAAATAAATCTAGTTTTTTTGGTCTATATATACTATTAATGATATTATATGATGACAGACCGTCTTCCCTCAGGATCATCTTTCGTATACAATAAATGTATACCATCGAATTCAAATTTAACAAATCCATTACCTACAGTGACTCTCGTCTCTCTACCCAATGTACAGCAGAACGTTACCCACTTACCAATTTTTTATTGTTGTTTTTTTTTTTTTTAATAGCCCAAGTTTCCAATTAAAGATTCAATTTGCTACAAGTATAACTACCCTCCAAATAGAAGTTCAACAATTATTTCTATTGAGAGTGTCTGACAAATTGTATTAAATATTTAGACAAATTACAATTCGACACACACAAAAATAATCAAAAAAATTAATAAAAATTGGAATTATACATGCGACCCTCTAATTGATTAATAATTGTTTTGAGGTACTTAATGGATAGCATCAGAGCTTGCGCTAATGTGCAGTTCATAAAATTTTGTTTTCCGGAATTATTAAGTGGGGTGTACATTTTAATATTTTATTACCTATCATGGTCGGGCGCTCCTTATCTTACCGACCATGGTAAGTTATTTCAATGGTGTGTTTCCAGATGCTACAAACAAACATCACTAATTTGAGCATAGACTCAGGGGCGCCGATGTATTTGGAAACACCTATGACAATTTTATTTTGAGTCAATAAACCCACACATCACTAGACCCGCTTACAAAACAAAAATAATACTCTTCAAAACAATATAGAATAGTTAAGGATCTATTATTCTATTCTGCATGTGGTCCCTATTTTTCTTAACATTATAGCATAACCCACCCATTTCTTTACATATGACAAATGTCATAGGCAAAACCTACTTTCGGCGTCCCCGTGATTAGTGATAGTAGTGATACTGATGATGAAGAGGTTGTCGCAATAAAATCGAAAAAAAATAATAATTTTAAAATTAGATTAAAGGAATTTTTTATTTAAATTATTAATATCTTTATGCATTATGAGTTATGACGTATAATATAATATAATTTAATATTTATGATAGTACCTATGTATTGTTTATTATATGCGAGCGAAATGAGCATCAAATTTTTTCACTTCTATAAAACAAACAAGATGTGCAGCTCTAAATGCTCTAATAATATTTCCTTAGCGCAAGCTCTGGATAACATAGTGATGATTTTTTATCCAGTGACCAGCTTTTATATTTTCAATTAAATACAACCATAATTTATTTCATATTATTTTGAGGATAAGGCACGCGCTGATCAATATTCAATACTATGAGGAATATTTTATTATACATACACATATTATACAATATGTATATGCCTCTAATTAGAGATTTACGCATGATGAGCTTAGTGTGGATTGGTATTGGGAATTGGGATTTAAGTGCCGGCTTCAAATATCTAGAATAACATTTTAATGTGAATCCGAAGTGTTTTATTATTATGTGCTCGACCTTGCATCAACAGCATTTAATTTGATTATTATTATTATTTAAAACAAACAAAAAATTAGTTCACTCAGGAGTTTGTTAAATCTCACCTTCTATACATTTTCTGATCGCACGTGTTTAACCGATAATTTCAGATCACAACTCGGTAAAAATTAGAGATAAACGAACAAAATATAATCATTCTATATGTATAGTAACAGTTCGACGTAACTGCAGAATAAATTATGTTGGTCAGATAAAAATTAAAAATAATTAGACGATTGCCAAAGAAATGCTAATTATGTGCTCACTAATAATTGGCCACAGTAATTTTTAAAATCTAGGTATATATAAGAACTTGTCTAACATGTCTACTAAGATAATATTTTGTTGTAAACATTATAAACATTGCGGTTGGTGAGAAATTAGAATATTTTCGTCAAAGCTATTTTTCGTATGATATAACAAATGGATTCTGCAAGAGGCGTACGATAATGTGTTCCCATGAAGTAGAAATAATTATTTTTTGAGTTTTGCACTAACGAACATTAAATACATGACATTGGCTTAGAACGGAAAAAGGGGAATTGGGCGATGGCCGGTATCATTAATTTTTTTGTCGCAATTAATAGAGAATAATAGGAATTGTACTATATATTTACAATAATTCCGATAAATGCCTACTATTATTTTATATTTGAACATTTTAATATAATGTTAATAAATTTTCTTAGATTTAGGTAACAGTTTAATTTATTACCGTTGAGCAATACTATTCTTATAACACCAACGCGTAGGTATTGTTGTGAATTTATAATGTATTCACGTGGTCCTTTTTGTTACTTCTACTTGCTAACAGTGAAAGAATAATTTTGTTCAAATTAATTATGTTTTGTGGTCCTAGTTACTATATAATGTATTGTGTTATGTATGTACAGAAATGTGTTTACCTAGCGTAATTGAGGTTTTACATGTTTTTTTTTATCAAATATCTTTGATTATAGTGTAATTGACAATCTGGAAATTAAAAATAATAATTTTAATAATCAATAATACCAATAAATTTGACTTTTGGTTTGAAAATAACATTTTTAAGTTGTTGTTTTTTGTATTATTTGTTGGTGAGTTTAATGTAATAAATAGTACCAATAAGTATACATATATGGCAATACAACGATAGTAAAAAATAAGATTTATAAATAACTGTTATCTTGACAAATATTTTATTAAAAAATCTTTTTATCCACATTTTATTATTGCGACTCTTAAGAAAAAAATTTATATTGTTATCTTCATTTTGGCTTGTTTTTTATGTATAAAAAATTGAATATAAATTTAAGTTTTTAGCGCATTCAACTCATAGAACGTATATTCACTGTTTATAACCAACCTATATGAGAAGCGAATTAGTAGTGTATAAGTTAAAAAGTATAATTAGCGTAGTAAACACTTTTAAAGGTTTCAAGTTATTATTAGAGTTAACATTATTTTTGTTTATCTCGACTGTCGAGGCCAACTTGTTTATTAAAAATAAATAATAATATTAACGCTTTCACAGCATTAAATTAATATCGTAAATATTTCTTTTATAAATTTCTTATAGTTGATTCATAAAAAATATGTGTTGATTGTATTACTATTATTAGATATACATGAAATAATTTTTTCATTCGAAAACTTATGATTTTCCACATATTCAGAAGCCATATTAAAATACTTAAGTGCATATTCATGAATACATAATAATATGTTATTTGTTCATTCGAATTTTATTAACAAAACACTAAACTTTTTATAATATAAACATAATAAATCAATAATTCTACTTAAAGAATATCTACAGCAAAAATTAATTGTTCATTCGTACAAAGTTATTGTTGATTTAAATGATTTAATTATTGTATATCATCATTGGAAACTCTGCTGTACTTAAGAATAATACTTCCCATAATTTATTACTACGGTGGTTTCCAAAACTTGATAATCATCAATATATATTATATACGACATCGATTTGTTATCAAGCATACAAACATTTTATGACTAATTAAACAAAACTGAAAGGTGAAAGTTAATAATTCACTTGAATCATTTCTTAAAATGTTTACCCTGAATTTGAAAATCATTATTCTTTAATACATAAAATAAATAACTTCGTTGTGCATAGCAATACAACCATTAAACGTATAAAAAATATTCGTTTTAATTTTCGATATATTAAAAACAATCGGTTATAAAAATATATTACATAATATTAGGTACCTATAAGTATTACTCAATAGTATCATTCTAAAAAATACATTCGCGGATGAAAAACACAAATAATTTTTACTAACAAGTTTACACCTATAAACTTTATAGTCAACACAGTTGGACGCAATTTTATTAAACGTTTTAGAGGAGTCCAAGTATAACAGCCTCTTCCACGAATTGTGCCTACGTTAGATAATCGTGAATACTTGTCCTCGTTTTATGTATATGATAATGATAATAATAAAAATAATAGTAGTAATAAAATATAATATTATGTAAATCATTCGTACACGATAATTAAATATAAAAAATTACGTTCAAAGTCACATTTACGACAAAAATAATAGATTCAGTCTTATATAAATAATTAAAAGTTCACTAAATTACATCAAACAATAGAGATTTTGAGTGCTAATGAGTGGAATGGAATTGTTGTGAAGATCGTTAGTTCTTGAATGATGGTTGATTCCTGTAGGATTGCAAGAATTTCATGGGTTTTTCTTTTCCAGACAATGCTTTGGCCACTTTAGATTCCGTACTTTTTCCCAGCTCTTCGCAAATATACCTGCCAGCACCCAATAACAAGTCCATGTCTACGCCAGTTTCGATGCCCATTCCTTGCAACATGTACACCAGATCTTCGGTGGCCACGTTACCAGATGCACCTCTGGCATACGGACAGCCACCAAGACCGGCCACTGAAGAGTCGAATACTGAAATTCCCATCTGGAACAAAAAAATAAAAAATAATGTTGTATTACATTGAATGATAGGATGTGTAATTATAATATTGCTACTGTCGTTCCCGATCTGTGTGTGTCCTAAACTTATTTCTTGCTTGCTTTAATGACAAGAATCTGCCCCCCTCAAAAAAAAAAAATCTGCGGATTAAAAATCTCTGAAGTAATAATAATAGATTGAGATTATAATCAAATTGAAAGCAATAGATAATCATAAAATATCAAATAAAAATTTCAAAACATGCTAAATTAAATGTCGTTCTTGAAAAATTAAAATAGTACCTACCTATATTATATTCATTCTATTGAATCAAATTTATGTCTCATTTAATTTGTATTTAAAATTCAATTTACCGATAGGAATATTCATTAGGTTCATAGCCCTATTGAAAATATATATGATTCAGTAGTATTATTTCAATTGTACAAAATTAAATTTTCTTAGAAATTGAAAAACCACTTATGAGTTTATGCGACGCATGGTTATAGTAAATAGAATTTAAAATAGTTTGATAAATAATATAATTTTCTCATTTGAGAGTAGTAATAAAATATATAATATAATATATTAAAGTGTATCCCAAAAGTGTAAATGTCAGGATAAGTCAAGGCATTGGAGTCAAGCTTTTAACTAATTTCACCAATTCGAGAAAACGGGGTTTATTGTGCGTACCTCCAGAGCAGTAAGTATGTTAGACAATGCCTGTCCATAAGTGTCATGACAATGAAGAGCCAAATTTTCAGCCGGCACCATTTCCATGACTTCTTGTAACATTGCCCTAATTGTGCCCGGTGTACCGATACCGATTGTGTCTCCGAGAGAAATCTCATAACAGCCCATTTTGAAAAACGCGTCAGACATCTAAATATTTAGAAAAACACAGTTTTATTAGTCAGATATTTTGATTTATAAAAATAATAATTTTACACATTAAATTAAATAATAATAGGGTAAGACTTAGTGTTAAAAATGATCAGTCCATTATTCAATTTTGAAATTGTCATTAAGTGCTTGTTATAAGATAAATTTAATTTTGAAAGTGTATGAAAATCTTTCGAAAATCGTATAAACAATTTGTATTAATAGACTGCAGTTTAATGAAACATATCAGTTAAAATATTCTTCTATCTAAGGAATGTTTAATTCATTATTGTGTGTACTTATAATAGCTGGTATGTATATATATATGTATGATGTGTAAACTACCTTAGCGACATCTTGGGGCGACACGGCACCGTCGTACGGACATCCGCACACACAGGAAATATATCCGCGGACTTTGATGCCGTGGTCCAAAGCTGTGGACACAACGTCTTCGAACCTCTCCAGGCTCTCGGCAATGCTGCAGCCAATGTTCTTTTGGCTAAACCCTTCGGAAGCGGACCCAAAAACGGCGATTTCTTTTACGTCGTGTTGCATCTGAAAACGACCAACCAGGATAAACAAAATATATCATGCATCGAGTAGGTCAGTATATTAGTATACGTACAGCTGTGAGTAGACCTCGCATGTTCGGAACCAGCACCGGATACGACACACCGTCCACTTTGTTGATCTTGCTGTACACGTCTGAGTGGTCGGCCATCTGCGGCACCCATTTCGGCGAAACGAAACTAAAACCAAAAAGAACAACCGTTAGGTTAGGTATTTTTTTTTTTTTAACGCGATAGTCAATAAACAGTACTACGCCGTATATATTATTCGATGAATTATAATAATACGGATAGTGCCATTTATGGTTACTATAGATTACACAAAAAAATTCACGTTATACGGTCTAAATGATGACTATAATTGGTATTAAACACTCACCTAGTAGCTTCAACGTTTTTAAGACCTGTCGCAGACAGTCTGTTTATGAACTCCACTTTAACGTCTGTCGGTATGTTTTTCGGTTCGTTCTGTAGACCGTCTCTCGGTCCTACTTCAACAACTCGAACTTTTGTTGGATACTTATGAGCGCAATTCACCGCATAGCTCTATAAATCAAAGAACGTATATTTTTAGTTTAAACTCATATTTTTTTGCTCCGAGCATAATGATATGTAGCGCGTAAAACCAAAAAGGAATTTTATCAAGAAATTTATATTTATATTATTGACACATAGGTCAATTTAATATCTATCGCCAAATGTTTAAATTCCACGTAATTGATATTAAATATTATTTCTACATATAGGCGGTTAGTTGAACATGATATCAAAACCAATTATTTAACAGTCATTGACACATAAATCAATTGTGGAGTGATATTACTTGCAAGACGCACAATGCACAAATAAAGTAACAGTATTTATGCATTCTCGCAATATTATTGCCAAACACGAGGAACAAACGACTATTTTTCATACTTATATTAGAAGTAAAAATCAGTATTTTTTGTTAAAGTGAAAAAGTCATGAACCTGATCAAGGTCAATAGAACCTTAAAAAACATATTAAGCTATATTTTGGAGGTCACATCTCACATGATGGTTTTGTTTGTTGTTGTAAACTAACTGCGTATTAAGATTAACAGTATAAAATATTTTACTTTAGATGCAGGAATTTAAAAATACCTATATAGTATGTATACTATACTATATCTCGTTTGCTTGTACCTGTTCAACGAATGTCGCACATCGACATTGGTAATTATGAGTGAAATAAAAATATAACTACAGTTGCTTCCATGGTCGCATATAAATAAATAGTTCCAATAGTAATATTAGCCTATACAAATACTGGTTTTTTTTTTAAATATATATATATATATAATATATAGGTTCATAATCCATTTTTTGGTAGATTTACAGGGGTTAGTGGGTTACTTAACGATATTGAATTTGATTTAATCGATCGAGACAATAATATAAGTCAATCGTTCCGTATAAAACTAGTATATTAGGTATATATATGTATAACTTTATTGGAGAATTATTGTATATTAAAAGCGTACTGCATGTAAATATTAAATACGTATGATAATTAATCGAAAGTCAGATTTTTATGACTTTTATTTTTTTATACCTCCAAGGTACGAGGTAAATACTGAATAATATGTCTACGCATAGCTGAGTAAAGCGTTATTCAGGGTAAACGAGATGTGTTTCGTGGTTTGTTCATCAACAAAATGTATAGATATTTTTATTTTTAATCCATTAAAATTATGTGGTATACTTAATTCTATAATTTGAAGAAAATATTATTATTATGATTTTATGAAACATGAAACAGTTGTACCTACAGCCGCGTTTTATATTACAGGTATGTCCTGGTAGTTACAACAAAAGACACAAACCGACTAGACGCAATACGGTCACGTTTTTCAAGTCAGCAATGCTAGATGAATGAAGTTAAGTAACGTGCGTGTCCGAAAATCGATTTTATATTTTTACATTATTAAACAGGTTGTATGTATATAATATTATCATGATTATGTTGTGCGCATAATGTCGTAACTAATGTTGCATTTTTTTATCATAACAAATAAAAATATTAACGACACGCTTTGAAAACATTTTATTAAAAGGACACAAAATCATTATAAGTTTTAGTAGTTTTACTAAAATGAGTTCGTCATTTAGTCATTTTACCAAACACGAAATTATTATTCAATATTATAATATGATAAATTATATAGATATACGATGATTCAATTTGTTCAATATTCATTTTTGCGAAACCTTATAATGGACATTCTTGAAAATATTTATTTAATCGTTCAGGATCAAATATGACTTGTGTAAAAAGTATGATAAAAAAATTAATCGTTTAAAAGTTTTATCACTTGAAAGTTCAAAGAATTGTTAATTCATAATAAACGTTCATTTTTTACAAGGAAGTCGAAAAGGTTATCTTGAAAAGCATAGTTTAGATACAAGAACTTCTGCTTAACTTATTAATAATATTAGCCATTAGATACTCATATAATCACGTGAAAAGATGACACTTCAACGCTTTTACGCTGAGCGCAGTGCACAAACAGATTTCAAGAATACTAATGATAATTTTATTACCTATATCCTCAAAAGCAGTTGTGTAATGGTAATTTACACACGATGACTTCAGACTTGTTAATTACATCGAATGTCTTAAGAGAGCTCTCGTTACGAGCACATTAGCAAATACTAAAAATTGTATACGAAAAACTTATGACGGTTAATTCTAAATATAATTTATAAGGATATGATTTCAAAGAACATGACAACGACATAATTATTTTAATACCCAAAAAGTCGACAAGAGCTTGTTGATTGCCATTGCAGTCACTATTATTCTTAGTATGTAAATTATTACTATCAACTACCAAGTATTTTATGCTATATAATATGTGTAATTAATAATTATACATAATTCATAATAATTACAAATTCGTAAACTAAAGCAACACAACATCCAAATTGGTACTGTCTACTACAATTCAAAATTAGACGAAATAAGTATTATTTTCTATAAATGCATCACTATGTCTAGAAAGTTAATAAGTAAAAGGACCACAATATACAACATTACAACATTTGACGTTTCAGGACAAATTTAATGCATAATATTGACTGTTGAGTGTTGACGGTTATTGGTATCAATATTCAATAATTATTAAATGTTTTCATAATATTGTATTATATCATAGTCTACTATAATATATAATTGTATCATAATCCTATTATAGTCTCCATTAATACTATAGACTACATTTTTAAAGTTTTTGAAATCTAACTTAATCTGTCTAACTTTCTACTTTTTAGACACACTATTTATAAATACTAGATTTTATTTCCACGTTCAATTATTATCATTTTATCGATATCGAAATGAACAAATGATTCGCATGATTAAAATAAGGTTATCTGTACAGACATTGACCACGTGTCTCTGGATCTTTATCAATCACTGATATCAGTTTCAGTATTCTTTAGAATTAAACATAAAATATATTTTTTAAAATATTAATATTGTCTAACATATTGTATTAAACTTATGAAAATATTTAACAAATTTCAAATGCATGAAATAATAATCATTATTTATGATCCATAAAATATAATAAATATTTTTGAAGAAGAAATGTTAAATAGTTTCTGTCTGATCTACACATAGACTAGTTTTTATTTTTATTTTGTATTTAAAAACTATTTAGATTGTATGACTATGTTAGGATGAGTTAAAATTATGTTTTGTTTTCTTGTCCTGTAAAACTTAGCTGAATGAAAGAAGAAACGAAGATACAGTATATTATTATGTAGTATATGAAGTATTCATTATAGTATAGTTAAGATTACTTGTCTCAGTGGACTAATCTTGATGAAATTCAAATGAATTTGAAACATTTCCAAAATTATGAACATATTATTTGCTTTTAGATAGTAAGAACTTAGTATATTATGTATATGTAAGTGTACGTGAATAGTGCACGAAATATTATTTTGTTGGACAATCTTGTGTATAAATAGCCAATAGAGGTATAAACAATAATTACAGTATGCCAATTGGCCATTATAATATGTAAATATACTATATTATAGTATGTTGATTAGATATGTAAACCATGTACCTAGTATCTATGTTATCTTATTGACAGTACACATAACAATAAGTGAAAATGTTTACACGACAAATTATTATATTTGTTATACTTGTACAGTTGTACATATAATTAGTTACCTGCATAGAATATGAGCATAGGTCGAAGTTCATGATACTGTGAACAGTGTGAACCAAACTACTGTCTAAACATATAAAGAAGGACGAATATTGTGCACATATATTTGAAATGTATGTGATAATATTATAATAGGTACTATGTGTTATACTAATGTTCAGCTATACATTTAAAAAGAACAATAATAGCAACATGAGCTTTTGTTTGATATCGATCTGTCAAGGTCCGAATAAATTCTGAATAATTGAATCGTATTCACCGGTGGCCACGGCCCACCACGATACCTGTATAATTAGTAATTACTATTATACCCATATTATTATCTTACGCTATTTCCCAAGGATTTAGAGATACATCACACACACACACACACACACAACAAGTCCATCGTTAATACGACCAATGATTACGAGTCATATTATGATATTGGGATAATATTTTGAGACGTATTCACGTGAAGGAGATTCAGATACGCGACCTGCATCTATGTCGAGTTCAAAACCCAAGGATGGTAGACATACGGCGATAGGCTTGATAATCATAATAATATACCATAATGGCATAATATAATATGTTATATCATTTTATATTATAATGGGATATATACAATCTAACCAGAGCAATCTAACATTGGGTTCTATAACCAGGGAATAATAATATTATTCTCCGATCGCGCCAACCTTGCCGATCGTACGTTGTATGCCCGACGCCCGTACACAACTCGTATCTCACACACACACACACACACATACACACATCACGTTTTGTGCATTATAGCGTTGGCGGTTCGCGTTGGACGGAATGAATAATTATTATTATTTCTACTGATGCATAATTTATAGGCACAACGGTTTGTGGCTTTGCGCACTGTGAAATGTAAATAGCGGAAAAACAGTAAGCACCGAGACAGTTGTCGTCGGCTTAACGAGAGGCTTACAATTATTATAATATCATATTATCTGTATAAGCACATTGACTGGCAATAATATACTTGTGTACCAGCAAATAGCCCCGTAAATGGAGGCCTTCAAGTTTCAGACAAACTAGTAACTACCCAGCAGTTTTGTTATTTCGAATACGATTGGGCGTGCTGTTTTTAACCAATATACAAACAAAAAGAAAGCCAATTCAAAAGTGGGCTGTAGTGACTACAGTGTTCATAAATCGTATGAGTATACACTGGAAATCAAATCGTGCCGCGTATCGTCTCGTAGTGATAATAATTCCTATTGGTGGACGAGTCGCGAGACGAGAATACGTACCCTAAGCCTGCTCGATTCGTTTTTGAGACTGCTGTAGATGAACTTGGATACGTCGTTGACGAAATGCATCGCGGTGTGTACGCTGTTTGTTTTCTCGCACCGGGTGAGCAAACTATTCTGGTTCGACGACGATCTTTGTAAGTATATATAATATTATCTATATATATAATGCAGGTGTATTCAAATATAAACCGACAATAATGATATTTTACTATGATTTTATATTATTTACTGTCTTATAATATAATATAATAATATTATGTTTAACACGCCCGCACGCAGTTAATTACAACCACACCGGTGGAATAAAACAATAATGAACTGTTGCAAATAATAACAATAACAGCTAGGCAAATCGGGAACGGGGCCGTGCTCGAGCAGCGCCCAACAAATCTCAACTAAGCGAATACTGTTACTGACTGCCGGTCGGCCGGCTGTTGGGTCTTTAACGACGTGCGCCGGTACGACGGAGGTGGGCGAGGGCCGAAGGGGACGCGACGTCATCGCGGAGAAGGGGTCTCGGCGCCATCGACAAGTTTCCGCGGAAACGTAAATACTTTATGAAAATTAATGTATTATACGTACGGGTAGGTACGAATAGGTAGGTATTGAAGAGCCATGGCCGAACAGACAGATAACGTAATATTATATTTATTGTTGTTGTTATTATTATTATTATCATTATTATAAATTCGTATTGTGTGCGTTTTGTGTACAGTGTACGACGAGTGGCGATGGTATATACTATATAGTAATAAAATGTCGTTGAACGGTACATGCGAACTCTGTTAGAGCTCGTAGCAAACACCGTTCAAGGTCGACCGATCTCGACGAATCGACGAGAATAATATAATAAATAATAATATATTATAAACAACAACAGTAATAATAAAACACTAAGGCGTATTATTAAATTATAATATTTCTGCGATGACTAGAGTCTAGACTAAGGAAACCAAAAAAGTATTAGCGAGTGTTAAGTGGTTTGGGAGACTAGGTGACAGATTTAGGAGGTTCCATGTTTCAAACCCTCGCCTTTAAAAGTCTTCTCGTCATGTTATGAGACATTTTGATATAGGTAAATATAAGGATGGTCATCCGTTTCCATCAAAACAATATTATATTATATTATTCTATTCTATTAAACCCTGTGATATAGTAAGTTTATTTAAAATTTAGGTAAGTAGGCACCTATTCAATATTGATAAATAGTGAATTACACATTGTAATTAAATGATTTCATAAAAATAATCAAGCAAAAATTATAACTATGTATCGGTTACGAAGTCTTCAGTAAGTCGAATACTTCATATAAAAATAAAAATGTTATTATATTATGTATAGTAAAGTATTAATTATGTTAATTATACTATTATTAAGTAATAATTACGCAATGTTAATTTTTTTTTCAATAAATAAACATATGTATGTAGTTCTATAACTTTTTAATCTTTTTTTTAACTGCTACATATAGGCATTTTTAACCATTTTTTTTAATACAGGTTTTTTATTTTGTAACAGTAATACCAATAACAATAATAATTCTATAAATAAATTTGTGTTATATAAGTAAATATATTATTGATAGAAACGTATCGAACACACTCACGACTTTGGTACAACAGTACAAGTACAGAGTTATAATATTATGATTGTTAAATAAATTATTTTATTAAGGTATACAATATTATATTGTTATTCTATATTTTATGGTATTTTAAATAAGTTTATTGTATTAGCTTTTGATATTATATAATCTGTTTTGATAGAAGTGAGTATTGGTGAAAAAGTGTTTATATTAAAATTTAAAGTGTAAACTGAAGACTTACCTATATTAATTTTTAGTATAATTAATGTAATTTCTTTACGTTGCAATTTAAATAAATATAAAAAAATATATTTTTTTTTTTTATTAGTTTTTAGAGCATTGGCAATTATGGCTATTTGAATTTTGTGGAGAGATACGGTTGGTTTTAAGCAACACCTATGTGGGACGAGGATTCGTCACTAAAATCTCGGGTGGTCACCCATCTGGAAGTTAATGACGCCGGACTGTGGTAGCGACTTATGCCAACTGCCACACCACACGATATAACCTTTATAAATTACTATAAGCTAAGAAACATCCTTATATGAACTTGGTTTTTTAAAATAATATTCAAGGGTTCAAGACGTTTTCCATTCTATATTAAAAATAACATGTTGCATGTTTTTGTATATTTTAGACACAGGCATATAACTAAAAAATATGAATTTATATACTGATATAATATAAATTAAAAAGTATGGCATTTCAGTAAAAAATTAATTTTCATAAATTCGCATTATATAAATATATTTTAAACACTGAGCATAAAATTATTTATTGAAAACTTTCAAACCATAGATATCATTGTGAATTTATTGTATAAATTTATTTTAGATAATCTCGCATGTTTCAGAAGTGCAGATATTATAAAGTGCATATTTTTCAGCTCATGTATTTGAACACAGTTTTGAGTTTTAATTGATGTCATACGTGTATGTTGTTTTCCAGTGCATTCAATTCACAGCCATGGGCGCAACTAGGGGGGGGGGGAGCTTGGGAGTGCTTAGCACTCCCGAAATCAAAATTAGCACTCCCAAATTTTCTGTACCGATTTTTTACATTATCGGTGACATTAACACTTCTGATTTTAAAACAAGGGGGGGGGGGTTCTCGTATTGTGCTTTAGATTTTAGCACTCCCATAAATTTTACCCTAGTTGCGCCCATGTTCACAGCCCCGTTTATAACTAATATTGGGTTATATTTTAGATCATCCAGCTAAGACAGCAAAAGTGCAAGACCTACTGAAGCATACACATACGTAGAGATTTGAATAATTATTAGACCTAGAAGGAAAATTAAGTTCATCGTAAAATGTTAATACATTAGTACATATATTATAACATTAAAAAGCTACAAGGTAGCTAGCTACCCATCTTCGAATATCCTCTTTGCAATATATACGCTTATAAATGTATTGTACAATAATAAATTTCTTGTATATAATCGAGTGCCAAACATGACGTGATGTGTTTATCAACTGAATGAACAAAAACAAGAAGAAAATGGGTTGCTTGTGCAGTTGTGCGTATTGACTTGCGCCCTGCGGGCATTATTATAACACGTTGCCAGGTTGTCTCGTAAAATGTAAACCTTATACAGAGTGATTCAACAAGCATGCTCATTCCCATTTTTTCTTTATAATTTAATTTATTCAAATTCTGATTGTTAGTGTTTTTTACTTCCTTAAAGACTTTTATTTGTCCAACCATTTAAAATATCTTACGAGTTATGACAATACAAACTTATTATTTTTCAATTGAGTACCAACCGTTTTTACTGGCAATTATGAAACGGATAATTGTTTTGAAAACGCAGTTTATATATCTTGATTACAGGTAAAAATAATCAGATTTTGAGTTATTAAAATATTTATACTCAAAAATTCACAAATTATGATACTCCTTAAAAATTATTAACACAACAATCAAATAGCCTGTGTGCATTTGCCTCCTCTCGTAGGTACCTCCAACCAATAAATGAATTTTTATAATATTGCTTCTACTTCTGCGTGGCTATTTGATAGTTTTAAGTCAAGCACTGAATCTTCGACGTCGTCGTCAACTTCTTCGTCAACGGTAGTGACATTAAAAATAATTTGATCGTCATTTAAAATTTAAAATCCTCCATATCATGTTTATCACTTTCTAACTAATCCGTTACTTGTTTCGTTGGTAATATTTCACTATTCAGTACATTACAAGTTGCACAATTTCTTCTACACTAACAGTATTAGATTCTTCAGATTCGAACGGTGTTATTTCAGGCCATAGTTTATTCCACCCATTCTTTAGGTTTGGTACAGTTAGATCAGCCCATGCACTCGCGACATTGAAAATAGTTTATTGCGTTGATATTATATAAACTATTTTTATACGCATGACAGTCACTGCCGTTTAGGTACCGCGACGATTTTATCGCGATCGCATCATTAACTTTTTTTTGACGGTGACCGATGACGGATAACAGAAACTGACGATAAATCGAGTGACGGTTAATCGAGTTTCTAATGCACTTTATAGTATATTTTATTCGATCAACCAAATAGGTTATCGTACAAGTGATAATTGAAAATCTATTATTTGTCAACTTTATTACTATAAAGTATAATATATTATATTGCTCACTGCTCAGTGTCGACTAAAATAAAATAAAAATGCTCTTTTACCCTATATGCGTACATAATATAATTATTATAGCCATATTATATCCGTAGTTGTCTTAAATTTAGTACTTGCTCCACTTCACTTTTGACAGAGATATATTTACAGTATAATATTATTCGTAAAGATTAGCCGACTCGGTTTTTCGAGAAGCTGCGAATAAGGAATAGTTATATAGGCAACCACGTAGTTAACTTTATAATAAATATCTGACGTAAAATAAAATAGTTATAATTTTTCAAAATCATACTTTGAAAATATTGCGTTAGAACAGTTAATAACTTATTGGCGAACGGCGGCCAACTGCAGGGAACCTACGTGACAACTGACAAGACGGTAGCTACATAGGTGTAATGATATTACGGTGTACACGTCCCCTAGCGATCGATCGACGCGTCTCGGTTCAGTTGCACGCGTTACATGATATTTTGCGGTCCAGACGGATCGACTACAAGCCTACAATGTTCGGGACAACTAAATAATATGGTATTTTCCCGGCATTGCGACAGTGGCCGTCGACCGAGACTAAATTCACGCGGCGTTGTATGTAGTTTTAAAATGTGAGTTTTCACCAGTATTTTTATTTATTTTTCTACAACAGTTTTAAAATTCAACCGTAAGCCTATATATCTTATAAAATTGGTACATAATATACTTTTTTGATTATTCCTTTTATCCAAAAAAACGGAGATGTTCATATTTATCAGAAATTTGAACCCCTCCCCCCCCACACACACACACACAACGCAAGGGTACCTAACTATACTATCAGACCAGAATCTAACTAACCACACCCAAGTTGCAGGTTTTAAGATCCAAAAATGTGATGAAAAATACAAAAATATAACAATAACACGTCGTCATTGTTATATAAACTAATAATACAAAATTGTCAAAATCTCTATTTAGGATACATAATATACTAAACATTTAATGTATAACTCACTTATATAGTTATATGACCTAAATGGTATGGATAAACATCAAGTTAAAATGTTTTTGTGGCTTTAATCAAGAATATAAATAGAAACAAAAGTTATATTAACCTAATCACATGATATGTAAATTACTGCCATTGCATATTCACCATTAACCGAATTAATATTGGAATAATGATTATATTATTACTACAAATTATAATATTGTCTTAAATGTATTAAGCATGCATTGCTTTAAGTAAAATTCACAGTTTGTTGAATAATTTCGTCGTACATATTATACTGTTATGCAAATCTGGAATGGTGGTATTGCTATATAATATGATATAAATTTTTCAGACTACAGTGGGTTCGAATTGATGAATATTTTTCATTTATACCTACTCAAATGTACCTGATGTTCGTTCACTGTCGTTTATTGACTCTTAAAGTCTGAACCACAAAATCATAATCACTATGAATACGAAGATCACTTATATTATCGTATGACTAAAATATTCATTGTCAATGATTTATGGATGCAAGCCTGCCTATAATATATTATACTTTTTGTTTAGCGTTTTAAATTTTTCATCAAATAGGACTTAAATATTGTAAGTATCTAGTTAATAGATTCATACAACTACTACATAACTCTATATTGATCAGGTTTATTTTGACAAGATATCCATAAATCAGTCAATGGTAATTTTTTTGTTATTGGGTTAATAAGTCTTCAACTTCTAAAGTCATTAGCCTGTAATAACTACAAAATATTGGACTATGATACATTATGTTTAATAGTAGATGGACTTAGTGAATTTTGTTAAACCTGTTTTGGTAAAAAAATTGTATAGATTTTTGAAATTTTCCTCGGCAACTGATTGTTGTATTGTCACTGGATTTCCGAGAATTTGTCTGGAACTGTTGAAATTGGAACATTCTAGAGTGATGTGTTTGATAGTCGATTCTTTCACTTGTAATTATATGCGTATAAATTGTGGTAAAAATTAGCGCGTAACCTACATACTAGCTCAAGTAAATTAATATGTTTACCAAATATGTTTGATAGTTTGGTACCTATATAAGTACGTTGTTATTTCAAAATATATTTTTTCTGAGTTCTTAACTGTAAGATAAGTTATTGTTGTTAACATTTTTGTAATAGTCAACAACAAGATCGTCTGCTGTTAAGAATTAATTGGAGGAAATTATCAAGTAAAACGTTTTGTTTACAGCATAAAGTATAATATAATGTAAAATCTCAAACATTATAATTAATAATAATTGATCCGTATGTATGCCGAATTATCGTTTTACAATAATATTTTAATATACAGTATAAGTAATAAAAAAATTAAAAATTAAAAACAATTCTATGGACAACAATATTATTTATTATTGATTATTTAATAGTACCTATAGGCTATAATCAACATATACATTTACGTAAAATGATTTCTAAATTATCAAACAATATTTATACACCAATATCATCGTAAATAATAACCAGCTCTGTTAAAGTACCTGCATCACATCAAAGACATTATTACCTATTTAATAAACATAATTTAACAGATTACGTACAAAAAAAATATAAGAATATTATAAAAGTATAAATTATCACGTCACAAGGTTAAGATATCTTCCGTTATAGGTTATACTTTGTTTACATAAAATCAATATTGTTCATCGAATAAATGTTAAATAGAATTTGTTGGTTTTATTACACAATAAATTACTATGTAGAGTATAAAATTTTGATGTATTAAATATTTTCAGCTATTCCTGAATATGATATCATCGAATCTAAATTCTATCTATTTATTTTAGAATTTTATACAATACCAACGAAAAATATGTTTTGGTGTCTGGTAAACCGGAAAGCGTTCTAACTACAAGTGTCAGGGCTAGTTCGCAAACATGTTTAAAACGGGTTTTTTAAACTTACAATAAACATTATTTTCAATAACCCTGATATATCACAGTCTTATAAGTTATAATAGTATTTACTGCAATTAAATCATACTATATATCTGAAATGTGTGTGAATTAAAATTATGCTTTCTTAAAGTTACAACGCAACATTTACAACCCGCAGATCGTCTAGAAATATTATGAGCAAAGAACACGTCATATACAATTTAAAAGTTCATGTAAACTTTAAGGGTATCATTTGTTAAATTATAGTCATTATCATTTATTACCAATGTAAAATTCAGTTAGGCAATGATAATATTGCATTATTGCCTAGACATTACGGTCATTATGTATACCAATTAACAAGTCTAAAATTGGAAACCATCCATGTTGGCGCAATATTATTTTATTTATTAGTACCTATATCCATAGAATTTAAATATAATATTGTATACATTTATAAATATTAACTATTTTGCATATTAAATCTATGACAGATTTTTTTTATCCAATAAGTAACTTGAATCCATGCAATACGTTACGCATACTTCTATCATAAACCTAACATGGCATTACAAAAAGCTTTCACTATAAATAACTAGGACAATTCAGATATGATGGTTACAAACTAATAACTACTATAATAGCTATATATAGTAGGAACATTTGATTTCAAGAATTCTTGACAATAGGGTGTGGGGATACTGGGGATAGTAATGTTATATTATTATAATTTTATAAAAATAAAAATAATGTAGGTACTTCTTGTCTTTTTATTTCTCTCATTCAGGAACATCATATTGAAAATGATTTTAATTTCCTCTCGTGTATATTATTTATATTTCATTCAATGAAATTCATTGAGTGGTGCATTAATGAATATCATATATTGTTATATACTTTTTCAATATGAATAAATATATTGAAGTGACTATAGAAAAAAAGTCAATTTACACATTTTAAATTATTCATGCCGAATACAATAACTTAGGTACACGGTTATTTTTTTCTTGCAGTTTGAAGTATAAGACCTAATACACTTCTTCTGTCATATGAAAATTAATATAATTATGATAGTCCCTCGCCTACACTATGCTATATTAACTTGTACTGACTGCTATATTTACCTTCTATCATATTCTATATAGCCACAGTAGATATGCGAACATTTAGATTGCTGACCTCAATGGGGGACTATATATAGATTATAAGTTATAAATTAATTTATACTGATTACAAATTTAATAATATTAATTTTATTTACAAACAGTAAAAGTAAAAATAAACGAAGATGATAACAGTAATTTGCGTTGTATAATATAGTAGTACCTATCTACCTATATATGAGGTATATATTAGTATATTACAGTTTCCAAGTCGTCTTATACATCCATTTATTAAGTTACGTCAAGTATTTTTTTTTTAACCTCTACGTGAAGTAGGTATTTTTATACTATTTTTAAGCGTTTTGTTTATTACCAAGTTATGTTCTCTATTTAACCTTAATCTTATAACTGTAATCAAAACTACTTGACATTGACATATTCCTAGAATAACACGGTGCCGGTAAAAAAGAATATCGTGGACATTAGGTGAAGATGAAAAAATAACCAAATGGATACTCTTCGCGTCGCGTTTCATTGCAATCGACGAATTAAAGTAAACATTTATAGTTGAATAAATATTTATGGAGAGGTTTAAACCTTAGACAATCGACGAAACTCCATTATTGAAAACTACTTTAGATAGGTATCTCGTTAGTTATTGCTTACTAGGTAGTTTTTACTATAAAAAAATATTACTTTAAAGTTTAAACATACTTTACAGAAATGCTCTTACCATTGTGTCGTTTTTTCAGGTTTGTTATAAGTTCAATGGATGATAATATTTATCGAATTGCTCTAGTTGTAGCCTATAGGGAAACTTAATATGGTCTGACAAAGTTGGTTTAAGTTAGCAAATCCAAGAGGATTAAGAAACTTAAAAACACTTACGTTTGTATCTGGGTCAACCAGATAATTAATTGATCATGTAATAGATTGTTTCGTCATAAAACAAAATATTATTTTTAGTGAACTACACTGCCTAAAAATTGCGTTTATAATAAAGTATATACGAAATTCAATTAAAGCATTAAAAAAATATTTAAGTACTTACCTAATTCTATTCCTATCTACTTTAGTGGATTGTATATTACCTACCAATAGATCATACTAATAATTAAACTGTAATAGTTTAATTTTATTAATTGAACCACCAACCTACGCCATGGAAAAGTTACTCTTCGAAGAGAACAAGACCTATACCTAAATGTTGGTTTACAGCTTCCTCAAAAGCTTTCATTTGACTTAGAAAAAGTTTTAAAGTTTTTGTTTAATTATTTATCATAATATATAAGGTGTAACAGAACTATTTAACAAATTTCCATTACAAATATTTCTATATTTGTCAAATAGTATTGTTACACCCTGTAGTTACACTATGCAAAGAACTAAATATTTACGAATATTTTATTTTTTAGTGCAATTTTGTAATAAACTATGATTTGTATGTGAAATGTATTTGTTAAAATGATATAATACCAAAAAATATTGATTTTGATTGTTTTATCATAATTTATATAATAGTAGGTAATATATGGTAGATATCACAAAAATGTACAGACATTTTAAACGACGCATTCAACTATATGTCTTCATGGTTAAATATACGTATAGATATTAAAATAAGTATACCTGCAAGATCAACATATAAATAACAGAATTTAAGATTTTTGATGTATCTTATACCTTTTTAGCTATGATATTATAATTAGATATATTATATAAAAGATGATGATAAATCACAAATATTTTTTTAACAATGTCATATAATGTTGATAACAGTTAAAATTTAAGTTAATTTTCCAAAAAAATAAACCATTTAATTAGCGATATACATATATACATACCTAATACCTATTATAAATTCACACTTTTAGTATTTATATTTTTAAGTATTATAATATAAGTATTTCAGGGTATTCTCATGTGTAAATTAAAATTCTCAGATAATTATTCAATGTATTAAGAAGTCCAGGAAGTAGCTGATACGACTATCAATGATATATAAAAATGTAATTCAAGTTAATTTTACGCATATTTCATATAATATAATATATAAGTATAGATAGTATTGTAGTAAATATGATCATAGATAATATAGTTATCGAATCTGAATCACCTACAATTTTGGGTACGATGATGTAATAAATAAAGTAATGAGGTCTATAAGAGATCATTATTTTGATTCATTTGTTACAGAGAAAATGTCACGACATATTAATAATTACTTTAAATATTAAAGTGTTCATTTACGTTTATTAATATAGTATAGATTATATATTATGTGTATGCCTGTGAACAAAATATCTTTGTTTATACTACAGGCATAAGTTATTATGTAAATATGTATAAAAAGTTAAAATAAATATTAAACACAAGTGTTATCATTTATCCTTTATTAAAATGAAAAATACAATATTAATATAACTGTAGATTAGAATTTAATATATGTAAAAAAAAGAACCTTTTAAGTCTGATGAAAATCTGTTTTAATCGAATTTACATAAGTAATTATACTTTGTTTAATTTATAAAATATAAATGTTACTTTGGTGTTATATTATTTATATACCTACCAAAACAAATGTACAGACAAGATGACTGGGAGGTTTTAAAATGCGCGAGATTATGGTACATTATTATAATTGTTTTGTATTATATGTGTGCATTGATAGATTATTAACGCATTCGGCATTCGAAAAACAAAATTCAGAATAGATTGTTTTTTATAATGCTTAATACTTCGATGGACGATAAATTAATTTATATATGAAAACATTTTGAAAGTTTCTCGCTCATAAGCCATATAAGTATAAAATATTTAAAAGAGTTATTTATTACTGTCACTATACGACATTACGACACAAATACACATTTGCAATAATATAAACTAAAATCTCAAACATTTTCATAAGTAACAAACCCTTTAAAAAAAACCTATTACCTATTAATAATTCCATTAATTTTGAAAATATTTGTTCGTTATTTTGAATGTATTTTGATAAAATATTTATTATGCAAACAGATTGACAAAGTTCCATTCGGAATCGATTTTTGAGTGCAAATAATTATTTTATTTACCATTGCATTCTTACAATATAAGAGAATTATAATATGCCAATAATAGTATATACATAAGCACTAATATGAATTATAAGACTAAACTGGCCAAGTGTCTATATCTTGAATTAGGTGTTTCCGAATTGCATGCGAAAATCATTATCTAAGTCAAATTTCGTGCGTGATTTTTTCGCGATAGAATCAAGTTAAACGTGTGCAGCTGTTCTTTTCACGACATACCACATACACATAACTCATAAACCAAAATACGAGCGAGATAGTATATTATTCAGTACAATTTACCAGATGTGTAAAATATAAATACCGACAATTTTCAAATTCAAGATAAATGATGATACAAATAGATCTAAAAAATAGATTTATAAATAATCGTGTGTAATTAGTTAAATACAAAAGTCAGTTTCGTTATACGTTTGATAAAAATTATGGTTCACTTTGTACAAATCAAAATCAAAAATCAGTGAAATTTCATATTAAAGTAAATTATCATTATCATATCATAATAAATTGATTTCTAAATAATTTATTGTGTATTCATTTTATACATATCGTATAGTGAATCTGGATGCTACATTTTATAATATGTTATTTAATATTTATTTAAAGTTTTATATATTTTTATCAAATCATTAACACATATAATATTTACTAATCTAGTCTCATTGGGGAACCTCATATTACAGTATCTTTATTATAATATAAATATAAATCATATGTGCTCAGTTCTGCTATAACCGGTCATTTATTATAACTTTTAAAAGTTCGAATCGTCATATAAAATAAGCATGAACTACTCGATTCAGTCATAAAAAAAATCGAATATGCAATTTGGTTGTCGACTAAAATCAATTTTTTTTTGGCTCGTATTCAGACATTTTTATAGTACCTATATAATAAATACTTATGTATATATTCATACCTGTTTTACATAGGTTGTTTTCATTTATGTTTAATTTATAATAATTTAAAAAATACATTCCTGCATATATTATTTAAAAAAGCATTAATAATTATTAGATAATTTCAAATAAAATGTATTTAATACATTTAGTCAGGACTACAGATGATAAATATTAATCTAAAATGTTCAACTCTGAGTAGGACATTAATCTATATGACTGTATAGTTCAATAATAAACCTTATTTGTTCTATATATTATGAGAAATTGCGATATTTTAGTTTTAAGTTATATGTTTGTCTAATTTTATAATAATTGCTGAAATTAGTAATCCATAACTACTAATTACAATTACCTATGCAATTTCACTAACGGGCAATGTACAATTATTACAACAGCCATTAAAGTATAAAATAGTTACTATAATAGCAGTATGTTCGTACCGGTATCGATAAACGCACTATGTCAATCCGAGAGATTATTCAAACAAAAAAAGATCAAATATTTCCGTATTAATAATTATTAAATAGATCTATTTTAGATTTTAAACATTAAACATGAAGTCGTCGGCTCTAGAAAAATTGTATGCTTATATATTATGTGTCAATGATGTACCCGTATTTATTATTTCTGTTCATCTGCAATGTCGAATGGTTAGCCGCCTAAATGGTTATATTACATATTTTAAAAATGTTAATACGATTTAAGATATTATGTTAAATATATTGCATTGAGTTAGGAATGAGAATTGGCATAAATATTTATACTTCAAAACTGCGTACGTTATACTTAAGTTATATTTGTTATTGTTCATGTATTTATAATAAGTATACTGTTACACGCTTATGCGTGCATATAATTATAATATTTGAGGCGTCATACCTTTATATTATTTTAGATTACTACAGGTTAACCTAAAAGTATTTAACGATTGATCTATTATCTAATTAAATTTAAGCTGTTGAGTAATGACGTCAAAAGCGGTGCATATATAAACTATAAGCTACTTATAAATATATTTGTACTAAACTACAATAAAGTATTTAAAATTTAGTAATAATCATATTTTGATAATTATATGGAACACGTAAATAAGTTAATTAGGATTTGATAATCTCTTTGAACTAAAATCATTTTATTCTTTGAAGATTTTAATTTACAAATTATGAGTAAGCCTATAAGCTATTTTAATCAAAATATATAATTAAATATATATTTTTTTAGTGGTAGTAGTTAGCTCTTTATTTTTATTTATTAAAATAAAACACACTTTCCAGTTTGCGGTTTTCTTTATTTAATTATTACCATACTGTATATAAAAATTCAATATAACTATGATAAATCAGATACCAAAGAACTTATTGGATCGAAAAATATACGATCTTACATATCACATATATATACATTTTACATATGTATATATATATGGCCTGTTTTCGTTTGGTTCTGTTTTAAATCATAAATATATATTCGGCGCAACACGAAAGTACTACACTTAATATAGTTTTCTAATCAATTGTAAGCTGATCAATTGAATACACTAAACTATTAACTATAGTAAACACATTCTAAAGAATTTGATCAATTAAAAATGGATGAAAGTAAATTTGTATAATTAAAAATGTCTTACCTGTTTTTTACTCAAACGCACCATATGTTCGTATAAATCGTTCACAACAAGCTTTGTAAGACGTTAAGTATATCAAGTTAAATGACTTAAAGTTGTAATGCATTTTCATCTTTATATAGATAGATAAAAAAAATTTTATTTTTTATTTTTGTAATTAAAAAAAAAAAATAAAGATGTGCGTAATTTAATACCTTGAATAATCAATAAAAAAAATACCTAGGGAAAAAGAAAGAAATAATAATGATTCGACTATTAACGTTATCGTTGATTATATCAGTTATTTTGTGAATAAAACGTGCAAATATGTTTTGTTTAATTAAATTTAAATAATTTTGTTGTATTATTATAAATAACATTTGGCTTAGACATACGCGTTTTATGCGATATAGCTTGTATACCTACGTCACTAAATAAATGCAGGTCAGTTAGTGATCTTTCCGACACGTGTAATAATAACCAATAAATATAATTTATAAAATATAAATGCACAAGTATGTAACATATTGTTTAGTATGGACAATGAAGAGGTTAAATACTGACGGTGACCTAGTTTTAATGAGAAAATATGTACATATATTGTTATTTAAGAACATTAACTGGAATATCTAATAAAAAAAAAAAATCAGTGATTACATAAATATTCCATGAATAAGAAACATAATATATTGCCACATTGCCATATGTGACACAAACAACGTATGTAATATGTATTATAGTTATAGGTTTCGATAATAGAGAAACAAATTATTGTAATAACTAATAAACTAATAAATGGTGATATGACAAAAATGACCTAAACAGACGTTTTTATCCGATAATTATATTCGGTACAACGTCGAAACATTACGTGTATAGTTAAGGGTACTAGGTATAAAAAGACAGGTCTCACATATTAATTGTTAGGCTTTTCGTTTTAAAACGAACTTTTTACTTTTTATACTTGTTTAGTTGCTTATGATTAATTTGCGACTTCAACAATTAAAGTTATTACTATAACGTAATTGTGAAATTACAGGTATTTTATCACAAAAGAATGTTAATATTTAAAATGTTTGATCTTCTAATGTTTACAATATTCAGAGGACATTGCACCCATATGTGTTGTCTCTGTTTTACACTGCGCGCTACATAGAAAATGTTCGTTCTAAGTTGACTATGTAAAATTCATTTTGAAATAAAAAGAATAATTTGTGTGCCTTAGTTAAATTTTTTATTTAAATGTTGATACCTATTTTTTTTTTATAAGAATCTTAAATAATTTATTTTTCAAAACTATTATATTTTAGATTCTGAACAAAACAATGAATGTTTTGGTTTTAAAATATTTGTTAGTTTTGTATTTTATGTCACCTTTAGAATCATTAAAAACTTAGAACTATTTACCTTCGGTATCCAATCTTCAATCTTTAGCTTAGAAAATTGTTTCTGTTTAAAAATTGGAACAAGACAGTACTTTGATCAAAAGTAAAAAATTCTAGTATTTTTAAAATAATAGGGACAAACAAATGACAGGAATAGAATATTAGAAAAGAAATCTATTAGCTTAAATGTTCAACAAATATTTGTATCAGAATTTTCTAGACATGTGATATTTTCAAAATATACCTAATATTTAATAATAATAACAAATCAAATATTGAATGGTGGATTATTATATTGTCCCAGCTTCATAAATTTACGATAAGGGTTATTATTTTATAAATAACGCATTGAATACTATGTCTACCTATCCAATAGGATTAATAGGAATTGAAAAATGATAGGAGTAGCGAAAGTTCCAAAAAGCCCAGCGAGGGACAGGCAAATCCACTCAGACATGCACTCATTACGGTATATCGATAATACATTGTTGTTCATATTTACTGTTCCTAACTGCGTCTGTTACTCTGTTGATAGCTTGAGTTAAAGTTATTTTTAGTAAAAATAATGTACACAAATTACCATTATATAACAATTATTCTTAAACATAAACATTTAAAGTTTACTAATTAAAATTTCTCATCTATGTTGAATCATGTGTTAGTTTTTCGACATCCAGGATATACATTTCTTCACGGCTCAATTGAAGAAATTCTATTGACTTGTTATCGTAATTTTTTTCACAACTATTATGTTGCAAGGATCTTTTATAAAATCCCAAACAAAGCATGTTGGCTGCTGAACTGACTACACATTCTCACTATTTAAAAACGTTGAATTTAAATTAACCATGTGACTATTGTGAATAATTATAATATTCAATGCCTTCAGTATGTCATTAAGTGTAAAATTTATAATGATTAAAATTTATTGATATAACTTTTATTTTATCCATCTTTTAAATCATATATTTTATACATTGGCTAGGCAGGGTCGTCTCCAGGCTTTGGTTATGGAAATATGAAATAATAAAAAAATTAATATTTAATTACACAGAAAGCACAATTGAGTATATACCTTTGTAGCAATAAACGATTGAGCAATGAGCATAGAATATTTTATTATAAATTGATATATATTATGAATCAATAATAATTACAAATTTTAATATTATATAAAATTCTCTAAAAATACTACGAGTCTGTGTTTGTGGTAACAAATATGAAAAAATTTGATACAATATTATGATTTCATGTAATAAAAAAAAATTTCAAGCACTTTAAAATAAATTTAAAATTCACCAATAATTACTATGTAAGTCGGTCCACCTTAGGGGGGTCGTCGTCCATTTTACTCCCCCACAGGGGTGCCTATGTGGCTAAGCAATAAGCTGAATAAGCACGTCAATTGCTAACCGAATAATAATAGGCAATATAATATAATACATTATTTTATTCAACATAGAAGATAATCTGGAAGAAGCTCTAAGTCCCCAGCCAAGCAACATTGAAAAATTAATCAGTTATCTAAAACAAACTAAACTATACCAAATTATTTAACCTAGATATATCTCAATCTTTTTTTGTTCATATTATTACCTTTGTTTTGTATATATTATTGTTAATGACTTATTCTTGTTAAAAAAAAATATTTATGTTAAAGGCCAATAACCTTTGTTGTTGAGGCTCATTTAAAAAAAAAAAAAAAAAAAAATTATTTTATTGAAGAAACCACCCAGCGACAGCACTTCAGCAGATGTTAGTATTATTTATGTTTTATATTAAGTACCTTTCCTATGGTAACTGAGAAAATCTCTTAGTCACTGGCGCTTAAATCTTGTAGAATTCCAGGGAGTGAGTGACAGGATAGATTTTTATAAGTAGATTAGAGTGATTGTGTGTGCATTGTTGGTTGTAAATTTTTGCCATTTATTTTATCGTGAGTATGATGAGTAGATCAGTATGTTGGAATTAGGCAATTGTCTTAGATATTGGTACTACAGAGAATTCGGTGATTCAACGAAGTATTTTTTATTGGATGATTGAAATCTTTATAATATTTGATATTTTGGCTGATATCTACATTTAAATTATTTGATTTATACTTGAAACCTACAATTAACATGAATAATTTATATAATTTACTTAGCAATAGCATCTTGTGTATATTAAATTCGTCATCGCATTCAAATATTTTTATGATTGTTCACGAATTTCTAATTGTACAATTATATAATATTCATTAGAACTATAATTTTTAACATTTCTATTTTGTGCTTACAAATGCACTTGACTTCAGTTTAATTATAGAGTATTCATTAATCAAATTGAATAGTAAAATATTTATATTAGTCATTATTATCTATTATTATGCTAACATATTACAAATAATGACTATTATATCTGTTAACTCATTTGAGAATGATTATTACTTAAATTAAATTACCAATCGTTAAGCTAATTGTAAACATATAAAATATATTCATATTACAATAAATTGTACGTAAATACTAAAGCAAATATAGCACTCAAAAGCTTCTATTTTGATTTTCATCAATTTATTATTACTTGTATAATGATTAATAAATCATTTTTTTCGCACAACACTATATTGTCTATATCAGTTAATTCTTTATTTGCTTTGTTCTTATTAATATATTATTATTAGTTATATCATCATAATATTTATAAACAAATCTCCGATATCTATCCACTATTTATAACTAACTATACAAATTTAATTATTTTACCCAACTTCACCCAAAACTATAATAATTAGATGACTCAATTAACAACTCAATTAATTATACATAAACCACTAACCAATGGTATGATGAAAAAAATTTTAAAAAATTCTGAATTTTAGTTAAACGAATTATTTTAAGCGAATGATTTTAAATCTAACCTAAAAACGGTGCTGTCGTATAGATAACTCCTAGAGAACGAAATCTTCAAGCAAATACATTTCGATGTAATAACTACCTATTCATTAACTATTGCGACAATGACACAAAGCGCTATTATATGTATTTCGTAAACAGACATGTCATGGACCATGGTATGACAATATTTAGAAAGTCTTTTCTACTGTAAAATCTAAAATCGGAACAAGTAAAAATAAATAAAACAGGTGTATGCAAGTATACTACGTGTTTATGTTAGACTGTTAGAGACATACAAAATAATTAATTAATGAATACGATGCTCCCGAGTTAGACTCGCCGGAGTCGTCGGACTATAGGCAAACATTCGTACTTGGATGCAAAACTCATCGAACAACAATCGTAGTACGGCACGTAGGCACGCAAAAATAATGTAGTGTGAAATGTGTTTAGGGTTGCCATAAGTTTTGTATTTAAGCAGTCAATTTTATTATTGTCGTCACGAATTAAAATGAAAAAAATGTGACGTTAATTGCACAGGGTTAAACGTGAAACGACAATGATATATTATCGGTCCGGATGATTCGTCGACCGGAACCATTATCGGTCATTAAATATTATTATTTGTAATATATATATATTATGTCCTAAATGATGAGTATAAAACCACGGTCCAAATTCCACCACCTAAAATTCCTGGAATAGTCAAATCTACAGACCGCAGAACTTAACGGTCGAGATACGATATCATTATACACTATTTTTACTCGTCTTTTAGATTTCAATGACCTTCTTTTTAGTTTTTCATCACTATGACTTCTGGATCGTATACGACAATGTTATGGTTGCACTGTTGGTTTTACGATGGTGCTTTCGATATTCAGGGGCCGTGAAAACAAAATAAATAATAATGGTTGACTTGGGGGTGAACAGGATATACAGATATATCAGCCTTCCCACCTGTTTTCGATAAAAATATCTGTTTTTACCAAATATACTGAAGTCCAGGCTTCTTGAATAAAAAAAAAAAAAACATAAATGTAGATTAAAAAGTCTGCAGATTTATCAGAATTAATTTAGTAAGTATTATCTCATATATAAGCTCATATATTTTTATCCTGAATCATCCACTCGGTGGAATTCAGTAAACTTTTTGATATAAAATAAATAAATATAAAGAAATGGAATATTATAACACTTAAAAATCGTACCTATAGGCTAAACTTCTAAATCCAATTTGAAAATTTAATCTCAAATACAGTAAATGAAAACTACAGTAAGTCAGTAAGAAATGCGATTTAGTGAAGTACTAATTTTATATGTGCGTTTACAAATGTTATAAATAAATTATAGATTATAGTTTTATTGAATTATGATCAGATGAGACGAGTTTAAAAAAAGACACACAGTTATCATTCACCATACCTTTTTTTCCTGTTCAAAAACCAGGAACGGGCGGGAACTGTTCTAAGGTATCATACCTGCATATTATCTTGATTCGTGATGTTTTAATTCGATAAAAAAGTGGCAATTCAAAATTAAATTTTAATATCTAATTTAAAAAAACAGCATATTTAATTCAAAAGCCAATAATATGATAATGACAAGTCAATTGAGCTCAAACAATATTACTATAATTGAATGCAACAAATAAAAACGGTTCGATAGCGATTCCCTGGTCTTGATTAAGATCGATGTAGGTACACTAAAAATATCAAAAAAATAATAATAATATGCTTTTAATTCAAAAATATTCATATATCTTAACCACTAACAGTGATTGTGGATCATATTATATAGACAGCGATTTCTGCAATCTATAATAGTCAATCAACTCTCTTACTCTTAATAACGGTTTGGAAAACTGAAGTATTATTTTATAATACTATATTACTTCTCCAATTCGAAATTATTATACAATTGAGCTTCGTACAACAACGAATTGTGTAACTGTTTACGGCCGCATTGGCCATCGGGTAAACAAACAGACAAAGCCTCCCCGAGTAAACTCAGTGTATGATATTACGGCGGTTTGTGTGCGGTACGACACATATTTATTGTGCTGTATCATAATATTTGTAGATATTCTCTGGGCCCTCGCCTTTGAGTAGCCGAGTGCATCGCTAACACCAAAAAATGTCCATTTTTCGTCGACATTCGCGTTCGACACAAGGAGAGGACGGCGGCGACTCCATCGCGTCCCATGGACGTCCGGTCCAGCCGCCCGACGTCCGTTTACGTGCGTGTGATACTCAAGGCCGTCCGACGACAGAAATAATGCACACGGCTACACAACGCGGCGCACATCGGACGGGAGACCGAGTGACAAGGACGCGATTTATTTCCAATTACTTACAATGCAACGACGTTTCCGTTCGAATAAGGAGAAGAAGAAATATCGACTATATATAGTTAGGCGCGTCGACTGCTGTTTCGGCCGCCGCCGACGCCGTTCACTTTGTGCGTCGACGAAATACTGTTGAGATAACGATGTCACGATACTGTAAGTGGTAAGTCTGTGAGACCCTCGAAAGAAAATTGACGATCCGCATAGTCGTTATCGGATCGAGTATGACGTACTTAAATTCGTCGTGTAATACGGATATAATATTACCTGCTTAATATACATTTACATCATACAATAACATAAGATTATATAATATATTGTAGGTAATTAAATCAGAGGCATAATTAAGTGGCTCGGGGGGGGGGGGGGGGTAAAGTGGCACCGACGATTAAAGTACCTAATACGGATGAAGAACTAATTTTTTTTCTATACGTTACGTATAACCTAAATGTAAGAAGAAATTGCTAATTAGTAGCTGGTCAGTGTTTTGAGGAGCTTATAAGTTCTGAAAAAAAAATGTACGTTAAAACTCATTGTTTTTTGGCGTTAGTATTTTACCAATTCTAAAAAACTATACGTCACCTACTCATCTATGTTGTTAAATATTAATGAAAATGAGCCGATACTTAATTGTGTATCTGGGGCAGTGGGGCGCCATATTTGTAAAAATACTTTACAAAGATGAATATAGAAATTGTGTTGTTTATTACGTATACGTATAATATACAATATACACTACAGCAATATGTTTACAAACGTTTGACCCTATAGGCCGAGTAGGCGAAGGAGTCTACTAAGCTAGGAGGTATCATTCCACTACAGAAAAAAATCCAAAAAACTTTTGGAAAATTGCATTTAGGCACCCACCTCATGCGAAGTATATCATGTAAGCGCGCCAAGAACAGTAAAGTATACGACTGATTAGTTTGCATCTATATGCAATTGATGCTATTCGACGGCACAAAAGGAACATTAATTCGATTAAGACACTTAAAATACGTGTGCCAATAATATGATAATCGAACGTCGATTTATAATTAATATTGTAATCGGTCAATTAAAAATACAATAAATATTAACAAATATCACAATTTGATATTAGCGTTGAATATTTATTTGATGTCTCACAATGAATATTCTTAATCGAGGCTCACGTTGTTATGATATCGTAATGTAAATAAAATAAATATGACAAATAAATATACGCTTCCACGAAACGTACCTAATAATAAATAACGCTCGAACGGTATGCGTCACGCAAAATGTAAGAAATAATCAAATAACGTTCGGATAAAATAACGAGTTTGACTGATTTACCCGATATTCCATATTAACGGTATTACACAATAACAGGTCCAAATATGAATAAATTCTCAGTAGGGGGTGTGTGTTCAGACGCCAGTCACCTGATTTTTTTTAAAGTTAAGCCCTGCAAGAAATGTTATTAACTGAAAATCAATAATCCTGTTTTGAGTATAGTATGCATATAGCTCGTGTATAGTTAGTGTCTAGTTGGGGCATGTCTGATTTTGGGAGGATTAGAGTGCACCCAAAATACCCAAGCATCAAATATAACATTAGGATCAAATATCCAAATGTTTAAATTAAACGTGGGAGTGGATAACTAATTACGCATAATTTGTGATATTAATTTGACTTTTGTCTGTGGTGTTAATTAGAGATGGATTTAAACGGATTTGATTGGAGTCTCATTATTTGGGTGCTCAAGGAGATGTAACGTACACGAAGTAGCACGTCGTTGTTTTTACCTAAAAATACATGGACCGCGCTCAAAATAGTCGGTAATATAGGTTAGTTTACAAAAATTAAGCCAGAAATACATTTTAATTAAAAATTAAGAGTTGATTAAAGTAGAAATGTAAAATATAGGCGGCCTAAAACAGTGAAACAAACATTATTAGGTATAAAAATAAAATTAAGAACGTTTATATTTATTTTTATTCGCTGCAGTGTCATTAATTCATTTACTTTCATTAACTTATCACTTTTTCAGTTCAGACGAATAAACGATACAATTAATCAATTTTCGAAAAGTCTAAAAATTAATAAATCAATAAATATATTAAATGTATACCTATAGTCTGTAGGGCAATGTTCTATATAATTTTATGTTAATACTACGCAGACCTAATACGTTTACTCATTGCATTTTTGAAATATTTATATTAATCAATTGTTTAATTAAATGATCAATGAATATTATTTATTCACTTATTTGTTTTCGTAACATTCGTATTTGACTACTTCTTATTAAAATAGTGGTTTTTGTTTTTATTTTTAAGTATTCATAGAACCTCGTTAAAGAGGACGCTACACCCGTATGTGTTGTCTCCGTATTACAAGTGCGCAACATGGTAAATTTTACGCTCAGCAGTCAGCAGATCGTGTTTAGCTCCGTTGGTTTAAAATTTAGAGTGAATTAACCTTTTATAAAAAATTAAATGTAACATTATCATCGAGGGCTTCTCATAGGCTTTTTATTATATTTTAATTTTTAAGCGAGTTATAAGTATTTTAAAGTTTTAAATTGTTTGTATATCTTAAGATATTCATAACTCGCTTAAAAATTGAAATATAATAAAAATCCTATGAGAAGCCTTCGATAATAATGTTACCTTTAATTTTTATAAAAGATTAATTAACTTATAATTATAAACTAACGGATCTGAACTGCTAAACGTGATCTGCTGAGCGTAAAATTTGCCATGTTTACGCACTTGTAAGACGAAGTCAACACATGCAGCGTCCTCTCAATGTGTTTTATTATGACATATAATTTAAAAAAAAAAATCAATCTGATTTTATTTAATCCAATCGAAATTTAAACGATTATAAAATGCATGAGGATGACCTTTTTATGGGAGAGGGAAGCAGTGGACTCGTTGTAAAATATATTTGTCGCGGTCGAATCGTGAAATAAGCGCTTTTGACCGGTCGCGGATAAAACTCACGAAATACTAACACTGTCCACCGAATCCGGATATAAATAAACGCGGGCACTCGAATACTCATCGAGTTCCTTTTTTCGCTCCGCGCCGCCGTCGTAGAATCGCATAATTTACATATACAATTTATTATTTTTAGTCAACTCGAACCTCGTCACTGTAAACGTCGAATTACGTGTGTTCACGTTTGTTTGTCGAACACGTCATTATTATTACGATATAATAAAAGTACCCACAGCATTGTATTATCATATTATAATTATTATTATTATTATTATTATTGTGTGCGCGAATAATCATCGCGGGCGCACCATTTTCGACGGCGGCGGCGGCGGCGGCGGTGGTTTCGCGACTTTTTCCGTGACTCAGCAGACTGACGTGTGCGTACTATACGCAGTGTTCAAAAATAAACCGATACGTCCGTCGTTTTTACACACATTTTCATGGCAGTTTATTCTTCTGTGTAATATTTAATATTATGTCATAATATTAGAAATATTGCCATCATAATATACGTGCAGCGACTGACGACTGAAAACAGTGAAAACCATCGGAGCATATCGTTATTAATATATCGTTATAAAAACGCGTACACCGCTGAACGCGTGTATGAGTATAATATTATTTTTACATAATAATTTAATATTGTTATGAAGCAGATCCCGTGCTCGAGGTGGACTCGGGTGATCATAATAATATTATTATTCTGTAGGTACCCACAATAGTGAAATGTCACAGTCCGTCTTATCTCCGCACTGGCAAACAATTATTCGCGGTCACCGGAAAAATATTTTTACTGCGTTTCGACATACATTATAATATTAAATAATAATAATATGCGACATTATAGGTAGTATTTTTTGTCGGTCAACTGTTCTCGTTTACTTGTTGTGGCCCTTCTGTCGGAAACATTGCAAGTGCCGCACTCTGTTCAATATTATTTTTGATACTTTATTATGTTATTATATTATGTGTCGTCTTTGTGATAATGTGTATCTTAATTTTAAACGCGTACACAATAAGGGCTACAACAAAGCGTTTGACATACATTGATAATTTGATTGTCAACTGGACAGACCTAGTCTATATACAGGATCATGCTCTCCCGCATTTTTTCTTTATTAATAAATTTATTCAAATTTTGACGTAGAATTTTTTATTATACTTCAGTACCACATCATCAATTATATAGATTTTTAATACCATTTAAGGAATGTTCTGCAGCGACACAAACTTATTTTTTTTTTCAAATGAATGCAGACATTATATTATCTGTAATAACCGATCTATATGCTATATACTATATATTTTATTGTACTCGAATCATTTGTACAAATTATAATATTGATAGATTAATATTAATTACTAAAATGTTCAAATCATCATTAACCCCCATATCTTACAAACGAATTATCACGTGAACTAATATTCTTAGTACTCAAAATTAATAACTCAATAACGAATACTTTAGATACCTACGTCAACATTTTCAAAAATGTCGTCCGATTAAAAATTTAAAGGAAAAGAAGGAAAAGGGGGTAATTTTATTTGAAAAAAATAAGTTATTACTTATTAGTATATCACCGTTCACTCTACGGTACAACCCTAGAACGTTAAAAAATATAATATAATCACTTAAGTATATTTCAGAGTTAAAAAAATAAAAATTTATATAAATTAATTGTTAAAGAAATACATGCGTTGAGCATGCTCGATGAATCGTCCTGTATTATATATAATGAATAATGATAGTTGTTATTTATTGCGGCGGAAAAATAACTAGGTAACTAACAAATTACAAATGAAACACATTGATAATGTGGCATACGCGTATCTACATCGTGCGTGTTTAAAGCACACGATTATTTATTTTCAGTTAATTGATATTATTTTTACACGGACCTATAACAATAGGTAATCTTAAAATTATTTACAGTGTTACGCACGCCGGGCGCGGGGCTCCCTGAACATTTCAAATTTTTTTTTTTTATCATTGCTAAATGACTATTAAGTCATACATGGTTTTGATGTTTCGACATTATAACAGTCATACGTATACTTACCTAAATTATTTAGGCTAAATGCAAAGAAAACAGAGACATACTTATCGAGATAACAGCACAAGGAAATAAGTCATTGTTATATTATTATATTGTACAAATATCAACTGTATAATACGATTGTTTTGCTAGAGCAAACAATTCCCAGTGGACGTCACTCAATAAAGCAGTATTTTGAGCTAGTGTCACACGATTTACGAGACCAAAACTGGGATTCTGTCCAAAATTATATAACTGTGGATTGGTCAGTCGAAAGACCGAAAACATTTAATAGCGACTGCGGAGAGAAAACGCCGGAAAAGAGACGTTTATATAATAATAAAAAAAAAATATTATAATATATCACGGATACTTACATATAATACGAGTATATATTGTAATAATATTGTTTTATAGTAGTAACATTTTTTTTTCAAATAAAAGTAACTTGTATTGTCTTTTGTTTGAACATTTATCTGTAGAAAAAAAATTATCTATAACAATAAATACCTATACATAATCTGTTTTTTCGGGACTATTATATAATATTATACTATCGTTAAAATGTTTATTGTCTAACGAATTAACGTCATTAATAATTAAATTAATAATTATTTTAGTAAATTAATATAATATATACTATATTTTCGTAATAATTATCCACTGAACATAATCGCTTTTATAGTAATATTTATAAAAGTGCAGTCTGTGACCTTCGACTTAATGACATAACTGATAGTATGGCATAATAAATGTATTTCCCGTTTGTTATATTACCTATTATACATATATACCTATGAATTATATGTGTTAGATATACCATATACGATGCGTATACAATCCGTCGAAAAAGTAATATTTGTTCGCAAATCGCAATATGTATATAATTAAAATATAGAAGAGCTTTGTTTCGATTATTGTGTAGTTGAATTCATGGTTTTAGCTTAAATTCGAATTATATTATTTTCCTCAATATTATTTAATTAAATAAGAGCACGAGTATAATACATATATATTATATACATGCGTATATATTGTATATATTATATGCATATGTAGATGAGGCATAATAGAATTATTGGCGGCGAGTTGTTTTAATGTACCTATGATACGATTATTTTGTCAATTGTACCAGTACCTTTGTACCTATAATATTGTTTGGCAACTCTAAATCATTATTTTTATGAATAAAATATTTACAGTTATTAATCGCATCCGCGTGTAAACAGGATATCGCTGAATACGTTCGTGCTTATAATATATAATATAGGTACCTACATCGATTTTATAATTTATAAACGTGCATGATAAAAGTATATAGGTATAAATATAATTTAATTACAGTATAATTTTACAATTTTAAATACACAATCTATACAACATAGCACAATAAGTATATATGATATTATAATAGTAACATGAATATCTTGAATTAAGAAATCACCCATTGGTGACACTTGGCTGGGAATTAACGCTGTCTAGATTCTTAAATAAAAAATAAAAACCCATGTATAGGTAATATTATACCTAAACATCGATGACTGATCTGTGGGAATGATTGAATGGTACGATATTATAATAAAACATAATGATTGACAAAATGATAACAATGGTTAGGCCGTATTAACAGAGAAATCTCTGTTCCAGTACCTAAAAGCAATATTCTAAATAAATAAATCGAACCGCGTTTAATAAAATCAAAGATCCTAATGACGTTATTTCTCGTAGCTATTTATCGCATATATTTCAAGGTTTAGTAACGAATATTTATTATATAGGTATATAGATTTTCAGTCTTTCTGATTAATCATCGACTGCTCTCCGTTTAATCTCAAACAATATCACTGTAAATTCGATTTGATTATCGTAAGAGATGAACGATGATGATACAATACGTTCAACGAGCACCGTTTATGAGAAAATTTAGAAAATATTGACTACAAATATGATAGGTATAAAATAGTTATTATACTTATTTCAAGAATCTGTACTGATTTGAGTCGATTATTATGCGTGTCTCGCTCTAATGATATAGAATAAAACCTAAATATTCACTTGTATATAAAGTATTAGGTAAGTATACAATTATATATAGGCATAGAGCCCCGGATCCCACACAGGTTATCAGCCAAATAAGTACTACACACACAGAAAATATAAAATTATAATTATACATTAAGACGTCTGGACGATCGAAACCCATAAATTAATTTTAAGACCCAATAATTCAATTTGTCGGCTTGAATATTAGCAAATGAAGCACATACAATTAAGTGATTTACGTATGTACTATATGCAATACGAAATAACTAATAAGCGAAAAAAGTTGGCATTCATATATACAATGAAATCTACCCACGACAAGTCGGACGGTGATCTCTTTTTATGCAAACATATTTAATAACTTCGGTTTGTTACTTAAAATATACCGTAAATACAATATAATATTATGATTCCAAACCAACCCACACAACTTTAGAGTTAATATTTATTTTTTGATTTTTAAAATTCATTTACCTGTGGCGCGCAACATGTCGCATTGTGGCCTATAGATCGCAAATGCATTTCAAGAAAAATGCAAACTCATTTTTAAATGATTAAAATAAAATATTATTATGAATTAAGAGTTGATAAAATATAGTAAAATAGTAACCTCGATAATAATAATAATTTTCGAAGTAAAAACTAAAAATCTATAAATATATTATATTATTATAATAATCTATCATTATTCATGAGTGATAAGTAGATACTATGTTAATTTAAATAAATGTATAGGGATATCAAAAAAATGCATATTATAATTTATACATTAACACTGTCGAGACAAGTATTTCTCATCGGGTAGAGTGTCATTACTATGTATAGGTACATACAAATAAATAAAAACGTTAATGCATTTAGTGGTTTTTAGGGAATGAAGTCGCTATTAATATCGTCTATATATGAAAACGTATATAGATACATATAACAAATATGAAATAACAACTAATATTACTATTTTGCGCAGAGAATCACACGCTATGTCCAAATGAATGCTTCCCTATACAAAAACCTATTTCAAGTTTTCGTAAAATGGCCTGAGCGTTTTTGTTAAGGTATTTAAAAAAGAGTTCTCGTTTGTCTATAACCATGGATATGTTCAGTTAAACATAGACGGGCTTAAAATATATGGTAGTTGAATAACCATGTTCTGCAAAATTATTATGTCTTAACAGGTACACAATTTAAGCAAAAACAAGTAGGTACTTATCTATTTTAAAAACAAAAAATAAAACATCGCAGTAAATTTAAAAGTAACAGCTGTCGAGTGTAAGGACTTACCTATATAATTATTATAACATATAAGTACTAATAATAAAGAAATAATAAAACGTTGGACGGGTATAATAGCATTTATTCAGAATTCAGAAAGTCTGAACGCGTTTCTTTATTCTTTTCTCTAAACATCATGTTAATAATCTTTACGCCAATCTCTCAGTTTTATGAATATGAAATATGCGTTTTAGCACAATTATACCTGTACCTGAATTTACAGGTGCATACAAAACTATAAATATTTAATAAACCTAAAAAAGAAACATTACCTATAATACGCATTTAAGTCTTGAGCGCATATATGGATACGTTTGTATTCGAATGACGCAGCTGTGATCGAATAATATTAAGCGTTTAATTCATATAACAATAGATAAATAGACAATGATTACAATTAAAGAAGATTAGTAAATTGAACAGTAGTATGCGTACTTCAACGTAACATATCGGCACAAGTATACGATTTCACAGGTGACTTATACAGCTTTTGTCAATGAGTAATATCGTTTAAAATAAACAACGACGCATGAGGCATTTTGACCGCACGCACCGCCACACACCGGTTGTATATATATTTATCATTTTGATACTGTAGAAAAGGCTATTATTTTCAACCGCACGTTTTATTCTCAACAATCCAAGGTCAATCGAAGAAGCTCTCAATCAACATAACTCCGACAACATTCTTAAATTTTTCAAACAAATAGATATAGACAAAAAACTGTAAATATTAGAATATTTTACATTGTATAATAATAATAATAAGATAATCTATAAAGACAATGTCAACTTTTATATTGTATAACTATCATTTTGTAATTATAGGCTAATAATCCTAGTAATTATTGAAGCCTTTATGTTAATAAAAAAAAAAAAAAAAAAGGCTATTATGACAGTCGCTCTTTAAATTAAATTACGTTATTTCAAAACGTTCACAACAATATTATATACCCGTACACTTCTTCTGATGCTATTAAAGTAGAGTGATTTGCATTAGTATACAAAACTACAAAAGTAGGTATCTAAAAATTAAATTTGACCTAGTCACACCAAAATATTATATTATACAGAGTATATATCCGTTGTACAATATAATATATTTAATGTTGTCGTTTATTTTGATATTATAGAGCTATAATATTTTATTAATTAATTTTATGCACCAAGTAAGAGCGACTGCAGAGATGTGCCATGTGCGCTATTATTGTCGATTATAATTTTAGATTTTTAACGGAGTGATACAATTATGTTCTTTTTCTTTTTTTAGTCAGAGTACACGATACGTACTCGAAATAATGATTCGATTTTCAACAACATGCGTGATCTTTTAGTGGAAAAGTGAATCTTGTTGGTCCATTCGAGAGATAAAAATAGGAAATTTTCAATAGGTTTTAAAAATGACTCTCTTCCCCCAAAAAATATATGTAAAAACAGAGATTTTTACACAAAACCAGTTATATAAATCAATTTTATTTTTCGGCGAATCTTTAAAAAAAAAATTACCATAACTACATTAAATATCCATTGAATGGTTATATATTAATTATTTGTGTTATTAACTAAACAATTATAAACCTACTCTCTTTATTATACACAATCCGATATTACTTTAATGTTTTTATTTTCATAGATCAACAAAATCCAAACTGTTCTCGAATTTATTCTATTGTAATGTAGGTATACGTGATGGTTCAGATCACGGTTTCGAGACTTTTAACTTTATTTACGACCATGTTTGGTAATAGTTTATAAAAATGTATTTAGAAGTTAATACTTACCGACTACTTTGATCCGTTGCTACACGCAAACAAAACACCGAAATAATAATATTGTTGTATAGGTATACTTTGGAAACTTTAATTATTTCAATTTGTGAACCTATATAGATACCTACCTAAAATTGAGTAACGAAGACCCTAAATTCAGCTGTAAGTTCATAACTAGTACTTTACTTACAGCTGGAATACAATAACTTTTCAAACACTTTTAATGGCATTATATGTTTGTGTGTGTGGGCTAGGGGGCGGTGTTAAGAGAACTATTATTGTCCCTTTGTTGAAATTCATTTTTTAATTTTTCAGTCTTAAATTCTATTGTTTTCTATAAGTAGTACCACGGGCAAATGTAAACTCCCCTAAAAAATAAAATAGTGAATTCCCCTAAAACATTTTGCTACCGGTATTACACTTACGTAAACTCCCTTAAAAATATTTTGCTACTGTATTACACTTATGTAAACTCCCCTAAAAACATTACCGTATTACGTTTGTTAATTCTCCTGAAGAAGGTAATAAAGATAGACTGTTGTCAACTTTTTAATTTATTATTATTATTATTTTTTTTTAAAAATTAATAAACTATTCGCATATACATTACATATATATAGATAGATAGATAAGAGTGAGTTTACGTATAGGTAATTTATTATTAAGGCAACTAATTTGTACACTTTATGGGAAAATACAGTATATTATCTAGAATCTAGATTGTACTCTTATAAAACTAATAATAAATAGTAATAAAGGTAACTGGGTCTAACTATTTTCCCTACTCAGTCAGTCACACACCATAGACCTTAGTAGTTGATCTATATTCTATAATACATTTTTAACATCGTTTTAGTTTCGTGTGATATTTTTCATTTATTTATTAATTAGTAGTTATGTCAGAAATCCAATTTATTACGTAATTTTAGGGGAGTTTACATGTGCCCAGTACCACGTATACGTAGTACCGATTAGTAGGTTTAATAAAATCTGTTTAGACGGTAACGCAAAAACTGTGGTGGTAAAATACCGTTTCGACTCTACGGAAAAAATACTTCGGTGATGTGACCAAGCTTTAGAGTACAGATAATGATCCCCATATAGTGTGCAAGTACTTAGTCAAACTGGATGCCAGTGCTAGTTTTCCAGAACTTATATGACGTAGTATACTGGCTAACATTTCAGCTAATACTACGCCTAAGAATATGTTTGAAATTAGCTCTCCGAAGCGTGCGTAGCAAGTACTTAATCACGGTATCGATTCATTTTTAGTGTAAAACAATATAGTATTATGTGTTCAAACTCTGTTTACAATCTTCCGCGTGAGTTACCTTCCGATAAATCGTAGTCAAAAATCCTTGCTGCGACACCACGAAATGAATAATACAGTTTGTAAGAGAATACGGTGTGTACGTCACGAAATAGTAAAAATAAGCGAAATAGGACGTGTAAAATCTACGATCGGGACTACAACAATCAAAATGGATGAAACTATAATAGCAAGTACGAATGACGAGGAGAGCATAAAGAGGGAGAGAAGGACGCGACGCGCTGCAAACGGAAAAAATCAATACGATATTACGCGGCGGTCCATCCAAGGCGACAGCCGCCGCAGTAGCTTTCACCGGTTTTTTTCATTTTTTTTTTTTATCCCATTATTAATATTGTTTTAAATTTTTTTTTTTTGTCACAACGCGTGTCGCCGGTGCTGCACTCGTCTCCAAAAATACTGAAATATTGTTTCGATGAAAATAAAAACACAATTGGCGAACTGGCAGAGAGCGAAGTCCGAAACTGCCGGCCGCCGTGTTTAGTTTCGTAGCAACCAACCATCATAATATTAATGTTTCGAGGATGATTCATTTGGCGGTCCCCTCCTTCGTGCGCACGATATTTTTATTATTATCTCCCCCTTTACGAGCGTACGCGTTTATCGGCCCTTTTGCGCGCGTGCATTTTATATTTATAAACGAGATTTTCTCCGCGTAGGCCCGTCCGAATATAATAATATTAATATATTTTAGTTGCTGTTTCTGAGGAAATAAAAACCAATAGTTATCCTAGAGACCTAGACACACGACGATATCATCGTCGCGACAACGATCGGTTGATATTATCAAATTAGTCTACACCCATTTGTCGTATTTCATACACCACTTCGACGGTGTTGTTGTTTTCGCTCATCTGAAACGCATCTCGCGATGCGGTCGTTCGCGGCGCGTGTGGGAAGAGTGCTCTTATTTTAGATTCAGAAATACATTTAATTTGAGACTACGACGGCGGCGCGGTTGGTCTCGTCGTTCCATTTAAAGGCTCCGTCGGACCGGCACCGCCGTTTGAGTTGGTACCACTGCCGGAGCCGCCACCGTATCAGTTCTAGTGGCATAGCGTTATCTACGCGTCTGTTCAGCCGCCGCGTCCATCCTCAATCAATTCACTACGGCGGTAGTTTTCTCTCACTCTATCTCTTTCTCTTCCACCCGCCGACTAACGAGAAGAGACGGCGGAGCGGACGAGAACGGAGAAAAAAACCAAATAAAATTAGCCAACCGTATATATATATATATGTGTATGTGTGTGTTGTGCATAGGTTGGATGAGTAAACGCCGATAATAGACTAAGAAATAGGAGTAAGAAAAAATAAACTTTAGAAACAGAACCGTCCAGACTCCAAAGTTCAAATTCGACACACAAAAGGAAAGAAACAACACAGCACAAAAATAATTAATAATGTTTATGCGTGGTGAACTTGTGATGAGATATTTTATTCTCAAATCATACACACATGCACGCGCGTATCGTGGAAAATGATACGAAATAAATAATGGAATTAAAATATTAAAAAACCAACAAAATAAAGTAGAGAGCATCAAGTTTGAAATACGTATAATTTGTCGATGAGAAATTAAACACGCATGCATTAAAATACTTAAAATAATATATAGGTATAAAATAAATGCTCCTACGGGAACATATCGCTTTATAACAATGTATAATATGATTATTAGATTTTTTTTTTTTTGAAATGTTAGTATTATATGTTTTTGAATTTATAAATATTTTTGTTTTGTTTTGTAATAATAAAGATTACGTTGTGGAAGTACTAATATTATATATATATTTTTTTTTGTTTATTTTATTTAATACCAAAACGTAAAAGACGAAAACTTTGCTTTATAAATATACATAAATATCATATGCGTATTGTTGTATATAAGTTTTTTGTTGAATTATTTTTACTGTCTGTCGGTGGACCTGAGCTTCTCCTCGATGACTTCTTGGGAAGCTTCCGAATGGTCAGTGGCCTGGAACGCCTTGTGTACGCCAACCAGTGACTTCTTGAGCGCGTCGTAGCTGGACGAGTAGACCATCTTCTTCTTAACTTTGGCTGTGTCCGGGCACCAGCAAAGCAAGAAGAGCTTTTGCTTCTTTGAGCTCTCCGATGTCCCCTGACACTGGTGTGTGTACTCGAAGTCAAACAGACCGTAACGGCATTCTTGCGGACCGGCCTTTTGTAGGTCTTCTAGGAACTGGTCGTAAGTAGAGTTGCGCTCACCAATCACTTCAATGTCGATCTGCTTCTCATCCTTAATGTGAAACACCACGTACCTGTGTTTCTTGTCCTTTTTGATCTCTTCGTAGACCTTTTTGCACGCATCAGCTACTGTTACTCCAGATGCCATGTCGGAACAATTTACGGTTTCGATTAGATTGTGCGTGTGTGCAATAAACGTTAATCGCTTCGACGGGCGAAAAACGGAACGGGGTGCGGGTTTTTTTTTCGGTTAACTTGCTCACACACAAGACCGGAGAGAATATTATGAATAAAACGCCCGACGTCCGTGCAGGAAAACACTAACAAATTGTTGTACTGTACGGCACAGTGTTGTACTACTACGGGCATTGGATTCTTACAATATGACTCAGCTCGACTCCGATTTAAACACACCCCAAGGAGTGTGTATGTTCCGTTATCATGGAACAGAAACCGAACGCGAAGCGTTACCGCACGGTACCGTGGCTGTGCACGCACTGCTAATGCACAGCTCCGACATCCCGCCCATTATGGTCAGCTGGCCATAATCAGATGCCGGTGAATCGCGAATTGTGATAGGAATTATTCTGCCGAAGTGCCGAACCCCGATACGAATTATGAATTTATGAATACTGAAATTCAAGTAACTGAATAGCGCGTGCAGCCGCGTAGGGGACAGACATGGAGTAACACTTAGATATATACTTAGTACATATTAGCAAATACTATAAATTTATAGTATTTGATCAGAGTTAATGAGCACATGTTAGTATATTACAATAAGAATTATTTAATTCTTATAAGCTCTGCCGCAATTCAGTGACTTCTCCCTTCATCCAGCTCTTTATTTCAATTTTTTACGCTTATCTCTTGGATACGTACTTATTCAAATATTTATTTATTTATTAAGATAAAATAAATTTGCCACCTGCTTGGGGTAGACGATTTTAATAGTTACAAAATACGATTATTTATTATTTTTTCTTCAGTAAGGCAACTATTCAAAATCTGATTTCTGGCAATTTAGATTCGGAGAGGAGCGATGAATGTACTGATTTATTTATTTGATGTATATCTGTCATCAACTTTCGGAGCAGTATAAACGCTTTTTATTTTTTACTTGAAAATATATTCTGTTGGGGAACTGAATCTGGGTTGGGCGGTTGAAAAAAAAATCCCAATAGTTTTCTTAAGCGTCTGGGAAAACAAAATTAAAATTAAGGAATATCAAATTTTTACGTAAAACCAATATTCGAAAAAATCGATTTTATTTTTAGTAGAACTCTTTAAAGTGGAAAATTTAACTGCAGATTCATGACATTTTTTTTCACCTATAAAAAGGGAAAAAGTATAGAAGTATTAAAGTTTTTATAATGGCTTTTTAAATACACTATAATATTTTCAAAATATCTTTTCAACACTTATCAAGTCATTTATAAGTTATGAAAATTCAATTTTTATAAGTTTTTTTAAAAATTATTGTTGATATTTCGTAAGAAAAACTTCAAATTTTCATACAAACTTCCTCATAAGTTGTTAGTATGAATTAAATAGTAATGTTGAAGATAAATACTAATTATGATATACATTTAATAGATAATATCATTGAGATTGAGTGTCTATCACGATTGTTTATTTGTATGAATTGTATAATAGCTATCTACAACTACAACTAAGGTATACTGGTATACCTAAAATAAATAGTAAGTATATCGTATTAAACATATTATACCCATCGTAATGTGTAATATTCTACTTTGTGGTTGTATATAAGTAATGTCAGGCAAAATAAGTATAATATTTTAGTCCGTGATCGTGACATGAAATTATTATGAAATTATGAAATTACAATTTTTGTCGTAGTCGTTAAAGAGATGGGCAAAAGTTTCGAAGGGAATATTTCATAAATCCTTAGCGGTCACACTGATTGGTAGCGAACACGTTGTGCATAGTTGGTGACCTAAGTGCCAAGCGGTGATACGTAAACATAACTGTAACACAAAATTCTTACACGTTTCACCTCTCACAATGATTTGTACAGCTCTTGTTGTATACTAGTCAGTGAGACAGAGAATCAGAGAACGTTAATTTTTAGTACATTCAAATTACATTAAACTTATCATCGTACGAGATAAATTAATTTCTCAAAAATGGTAAAAAAAGAAAAATTCGAACCTTTGTTCACCAAAGAAGAAGAACAACTGTTGTCTGATTTTAGCAGAAATGTTTCCACCAAGTCTTCAGCATTGTTCTACGGCAGCGCGTTTATGGTGTCTGCATTGCCCATATGTAAGTTCTTTCAATGTGCCTATAGTTACTAGGTGGCTTGCTATTCATTCGATTATGTCATCTAATTCAAACTACTTATATGATTAGGGCTTTATTGGAGAATACATATGATTGAAATGATGCCAGCCCTTGTTTGGTTCATTCTTGTCACTTTGGGCAGCACATACCTCATTTCATTTGCCTACAAAAATACCAAGTTCATATTAAAACACAAGGTATGTGTGTTGGGCTTAATGTTTTTTTTTTAAATTCTATCTGTTGTGTTTACATTATGTCTTTTTATATAGATTGCGATCAAAAGGGAAGAAGCAGTAACCAGGGAAATCACTAGAAAATATGCTGATGACAAAAAAATCAGCAAGAAAGAAAAGGACGAAAAGTACATAATATTTGATTTCTTAATTTCATAAAATTGCTTTTAATTAGTTTTTTTCTTAAAATTATTTAATACTCATATTGCAATAAATATCATAAAAAATAATTTTGTTAAACAACTGATTCATAACAAATTATTGTTCATTGAGTTTTGAAGAGTTAAATAATAGATAGTTATTGGACATCAAAATGATTTGTTGTACTAATATGGAATTATATATCTAATTAATCTAAGATTTTTATATAAATAAATATTTTTTATATAATTTAGAATGTTCTTAATGTTTTGGGCTTCTTTTAAATTGTAGTATTTGATAATTGATCTATAGGTTTTTAATTCACGCAAATTAATTAAACTGGATTTATTTTGTTGCTACATGATATAGCAGCTTGTTTAAAAATGCTACACCTGCGAATTGCAGAAATTGCCTTGATAATATGATAAATAAATGTCTATTATAATATTAAATTTGTCAAGTGTTTTAAATATAGATTGGCTGCGTTGAAAAATTATAAGTAAGATGATTATTGGATTTCTTTTAACTAAATAATGAAAATAATTAAAATTAAGTGTATAAAAATATGAGATTTTATTATTGGTTTTTGAGGTCAATAAAAATGTATATAATATTAGATACTACCTACATTGTCTTTTGTAAGTGTAAAATAATTCAGATTTTTCTAATGGTATTATTTTATTGTATGATTTTAGGGCTCTATTCCAAAAAAACGATGTAGCTGATTATGAAGCAACAGCATTTTCAATTTTCTACAACAATGCATTATTTTTGGTCATTGTAGTTTTGCTCAGCTTCTATCTCCTGAAGGGATTCTCAACAACAGCGTATCCTTTTGAAATATATTTCATATTTGAGAAACTAAATACTTAAATTAGAAATGGTATTTGCCTTAAAAGTATCTAATTGTCGGTAATATATATATTGAATATCATAGATATTAAATATTTATTACTTATTAATATATAAAATATTATTTTGCTTTTGTTCTTAAGAGGACGTTTCACCCGCATGTGTTGTCTCCGTCTTACAAGTGCGTAACATTGCAAAAACTGTTTCGCGCGGGAAAGAACCGAGAATGATACAGTTATAACTAAGAAATGAAATTTTCATCACATAAAAAGGAGAATTTTGTCTGTGCAATATCGTTTTTATTTTTTCGATATCAGAACTACAAAAAAAGTTATTCGTGCTTAAAAAACGCAAAATTAATGTATTATAAAACAATAAGAATTTTTTTTGTATAAGTGATATCGAAAAAATAAAAACGATATTGCACAGAAAAAAATCTCCTTTTTATGTGGTGAAAATTTCGTTTCTTAGTTATAACTGTATCTTTCTCGGTTCTTTCCCGCGCAAAACAGTTTTTGCAATGTTACGCACTTGTAAGACGGAGACAACACATGCGGGTGAAACGTCCTCTTAAATTGTTACAAAACAAAATAGAAATAGAATTCTATTTTGTTTTGTTTTTAGGTATTTGATAAAACTTCAATTGGAACAAAATAATTTAAATATTTACTGAAATATCCATTTTATTTTTTTATCCTGAATACAGTTTCTTGCTTAGGATGTCATATATCATAGATATTAAATATTTATTACTTATTAATATATAAAATATTATTTTGCTTTTGTTCTTAAATTGTTACAAAATAAAATAGAAATAGAATTCTATTTTGTTTTGTTTTTAGGTATTTGATAAAACTTCAATTGGAACAAAATAATTTAAATATTTACTGAAATATCCATTTTATTTTTTTATCCTGAATACAGTTTCTTGCTTAGGATGTTTCACATTTCCTTATTTAATACAGTCTTTCACCTTGCTGTGTGTGAGAGAAATTAATGTCTTTTAATGTTAACCGAATCGTTTAAAAACATAATATATATTAACTTATCTTAAGTAGTTAAGTGTTGAATAACAGTTATTGTTTTCTGTTAACATAAAATTACCTTAACTAAGATATTTATAGAAATTACATATTTTCTGTTGGAATTGCAAGTGGATTAATTGCTTTGTTTTCGACTGGAACTCAGTAAAAACATTGTTCATGGCCTGCCTCTTCAACATCTCAAAATCCGTGAGTTCTATGAACTTTTGAAGTTATTCTGAAAGAAGTATATGGACTAAAAACAATTGTGTACGCAATTTGTAAAAATAATATATTAGATCCTAATATATAAAAAAAAAAATGTTAAAATATATTATTATTTTTTACTATTGTTTGAAAATGCTATTTACTTGAAATAGCATAAATATTGCAAATATTGCAAGAGTTGAATCACTCTGTACATGCTAACAATAATATAGTTTATCTTTGTTCATTTTTATTTTTAAGAAGATCAATATGTATTAAAATAAAATAAAAAAATTTGATAAATTATCACATCTATATTATATTATTTTTGATTTCTCATTAATATATGTCAAAAGTTAGTTTTATAAGTAACCAAATAATGCTACCTATTAGAGTAATTAAATTAAATTAATTAAATGTAATACTAATATATAGTAGAAAAGATTGTGTGGACTTTTTTCTCAGTGATGTACATCGTTGGAAAATAAAAACTATGTAATATTGATGTGGAATTTTATGCATAAAACACTCAATATAATTTAAACAACCTAAAATATGCATGATTTATAATAATAAATTGATTGTGTAGTTCAAATCATTTGTTTTAAAGTAAGAGCAAGATGGTTCTAAACATCAATATTATGTTCAAAATGATATTGATTATTATTTATTGAGAATTAATAAGTTATTGGAATCTACTATCATATCTGATGTATTTTTATAAAATTATATAACCTCTGACTAGTTATGAGAAGCATTAGTTTGATATATTATCCTAAATTATCTATAACTTTAATTAGTAATTACTAAGACTTGTATTAGTGCTGAGTATTATTTCGACAATCTGGATGACAGATTACAATTTAATCCGAATTTTGTATCAATCTGTTTTATTCAGATTCACGGATTTAATCTGTTGTCCTGAATTTCAGATTCAATCCGCTGATTTGGATTTTGGAACTAATCCATTGGTTCAGATTTTGGATCCAATCCGGCTTCATTGTTTTTGAGATAATTAACTATTTTTATTTTTTTGTAAAATACATATTTTGTGAGTATTTTAAAAATTATAGTTATATATTTATGTAAATGAAAAATAATTATTGTTTTCAAAATGTTAAATAATCCGGGATAAACGAATTGTAACTTGTTTCATTTCGAATATGGATTGATCTGGATTTGGTGCTCAGTACTAACTTGTATATTAATGCTTTTTCAATGTGTATACGTTTTTTTTATGTAAGTGATGTAATTTTTTTGAAGTTTTTAGGTCGTACAATGCTATAATTCTATATTTTTAGGAAATTGAAAACCGGGCACAACTAATTATTAATTAATCAAATAATTGGTTTCGTTTAAGGTAAGCTTTATATTTCCAATGAAATGAATGATGTCACTAATATTAGGATAATTTGTTTCAAAGTAATATTACAGAGACGAGTTAAAAATTATTATGAATTAGTGTTATGTAAACTATTTATATTATTTTTCCCTTGGTATTTGAATTTCATGCCTTAATACTATAATACTTCAAAGTAGATTTTACATTAGCACATGATAATATGTATACAGTGAAAGTTAATATTTAAAGAAATTTAGTTATTGCATGAAATTAATTTTAAGTTTTTATCAATATTTCATTTAATAACATTCAATATAGGGAGTTGATAGAGGTAATTGTATGTGATTGGGACAAAGGAAAACGTTAATATGGATACATGGTTCGTTATAAATAATATGTATAATATTTTGTATTCTCCAGTAATATGTATTTATCACACATTGTGATTTTAGTAAAACTTTAAACAACAACTATAAGTCTATAAATCAAGGATTCATGATTGAGAAGTGAAGTTAAGTTCTTTTTGTAGTGAATCATTGAGTGTACACAGTTTAATACGCATGTACATTGTACACATTTATACCGTATTCGTGCATTTTAATGGTAATTATGAAATAATATTCTGATCGAACGTCGAACTTTTGACATTATATTTTACGTCGTTCTAATGAGTATCAACCAATTTGCAACCGATCTTATTAGTATAAAATAAATACCAAAAAAATGTACAGTGCTATGTCCAAATTCTGTAGAATGATTAGTTATACATAATTATGTCTATACTGCTACAATGATTGACCTCAATAACATTATGTATTTATGTCGTAATCTATACTATTATTTAATAAACTTTTTACGTCATTATAATTTTTAGGACCATTTTATGTACTAATTCCGAATTCGACTAGTTCAAAAACTTTCGAGTTTTTCCAGAATATAAGTAACGACGACTGACGAAGTGACGAGTGGCGCAGTCCAGCACTCCACGTAGCAGAAACGCCAGAAACACTATAAAAAAAAAAAATAGAAACTAGAATACAATATACAATACCCCGGGCGTTCGAGTGTTCAAAATGTAGAAAAACTGGTTGCGACAGAATCACCACTTACTATAATTTTCTCAGAGTTGGTAGCGTTGGCTGGCATTATCACACCGATTTCGAACAATGATTTCTGTGGCCTGTGCCCCTGTGGTCAAAGGACGTGTGATACTGTGAAAAATACAAATACACAATACGACAAAATAGTAAATACGTAACAAAATAGTTAATTATTTTAGTTTATTTTCTTTTAGGTATAATTTATGTACTAGTCATTTCGAATTTCTACGATTTTAAATCTCACCTGCCAGACGTCCGAGTTCACCATGTACGGTCATGGGAATTAATAGTGTGTTCGATGAAATTCTAAGGTTCGCGTTTTACCTGGGGTTTGTGCTAAAAAAATCGGTCATGAACGAAGAACAAGAAAACCTTGACTTTTCCGAAGTCAGAAAGTCTTGCAGGACGTTTATTGATTATACTCGTCCAAATATGGATCGTAAGGAAGCCGGGAGGATCAAAAATCAGAATCCTTCGATGGAAAACTTCTTGTTCCAGTTTTCTTCGGATGTGGTGGACTTTAGCTCTCAATATGGCAGTGACATTAGCATATCTTACACAGCCAGTAATGTCACTGGCAGGCCAAGCAAGTTTCCAAGCTATGGAGACTTTCCCCAGTCTTATGTTATGGTGAGTTTTCAGTGATCTAATTTATTAGTACTTTTGTGTTTATCATCCACAACACACACTTATTATGATATAAAAGTCTATAAGTTACTACAATGTTATTCTAACAAACAAATTAAATTACCTAACTATTGAATTTGAAGTCTTTAATTTCAATCCTGGATTCTGGACCAAACTGTTTTGTGTGATCAGTTATTTTAAATGTTTTATTTCTATAACTTATTTAAATTTATTGTAGTAACCCTTTCATTTTTTGAAATTCAACTATTCAAAGAATTATTATTCTGTTTAATATCAACTGTTTTAAATGAGTTTTAGATTTTTATTTTTATGTTCATAGAATAAACTATATAAAAAATATATCACAATGACTTGAAAATAAGCAGGTGTGTTCCTCAACGTAGCTCAAGTGTTAGACCATGTCTGATACAAAGGCCTCCTTTATAAAATTTGTTTTCTAACTGTTCCCTTATTTTTAATAATAAAATTCTTATCAAGTTCTTGCTGTTTGTTTAAAGGACGAACAAATTCATTTTATAAAAGCAAGCATATCTCAAGGAAGTATTTTAGCTCCCACTATTTATAATACATTTATATCCGATATTTCACATTCTAATAATAATATCTAATAACACCACATTTGCAACATTCGACATAACTATAATCTCTAATAATATTGACCTAAACATAGTCTCTACTGCCTTCTAAAAACATCTTACTGAATTTCAAAATTGGTTTAATTTATGGAGAATTAAAATCAACCCGAAAAAACAACTCACATGATGTTTTTCCTTTGTTCAAGTCTCTGCTCCCTCTTGTTTCTCAATTATGACATTATTTCTCTAACTGAAATCACCTGTTACCTTAGAGTCTACCTTGACAACAAACTCACTTAGGCCAATCATATAAAAACAAAACAAAAATTCCTTAATTTAAAACTTCGCAAAATTAAATTCTTTCTTAAATCAAATCTCAATCAACACTAAACCCCTAATATGTATAAAAATTGAATAATTTGCCCTACATAAACCTACGAAACACAACTATGGGGAATGATAAAAAAATCCAACATACAAGTATTTTAATTTTTCCAACAATTTGTCTTTGCCTCATTACTAAGGCCCTGGGTTCACCAGCAACCTTACCTTTCACACAGACCCCAAAATCTAAAATATTCACACACTTTCCTCCCAATAATATAAATTATTTCATAAAAACATGTGTAACCATTGCAATCCTCTAATATCCAACCTATCCTCTATAACACTTTCATATAACACACCGCATCGTGATAAGGGAAATTTTCCCAGAGACCTCCTCAACATTTAAAAAATAAGTTTAAAAATTTTTTAAAAAAGTCTGTCTAGAATTGTGAAGTAGTGTCGCTTGGACATACTCTTAAATTAAGCGTCCAACCTAGTTATCTAACCACTATATTACCTAATGTATGAATTTAATACAGATTGTAAATATTCTTGTTATTTTTTACTTAGAGGAGTTATGGACCATGGAGAGATCTTGCACCATCTAGAAAATGTCCAATCATGCCACAAAATGCAGGAAAAATAATTAGTGAAGATTATATAAGTAAGATCAACTTAAAATAAAATAAATAAAATAATTAAAATATTTTAATTTTATTATTAATCTGTGTGTTGTAGTATTATCATTTGATAAACCAGTTGTGCCTATGGTCATCTCCATATTTGAAACATTCACTCCAGGCTCTGTAGTGCGGATATCGGGCAAAGTTATTGACCTTCCTGATACGATTGCATGGCGATTACTTTGGGAAGGGCTGCCCCAGAACTGTAATGGAACAAGACATTCTCGTTTATTTTCTCCAAAATTAAAATACATAAAGGAAATGGTCAAGTAAGACAAAAATAATTGTGTTCTATATTATATTGATTTTATTGATATCAATATTATTTAATTTTTTCTACAGAGAAATATGCATAGAATTTAATCATTCCCAATTGGATTATTATACCGAGTTAGATGCTGTATCTATGGGTGGTATTTTAAAGTATCCAGACAGCGGTGAGCCAGACATTGTATCAGTACCTCTGATTATTCATACAGTCTCAGGATACGTTTATGATAATAATGATAAAAGAGGCCAGGAGTTATTCTCAGAAATTAAAATGCCAACAATGGTTTCGGAAGTATATAGTTTTTAACCCTGTTTTTAATTTTTTTTGTTACGAACATTTAATGACTTTAATGTGGCAATTTTTAGATATCTACTTCTACAAGTTATGATCCATTTCTCACAATGATGAAGCATAATAATCCTCTCCCAAAGTGTCATGACCATGAGGTACCTGTACATGAGGTACCTGCACATGAAGTACCTGTACATAAAGTACCTGTATGTGAAGTACCTGCCATTGATTACACATTGAAATTGCCGGTACTCTTATTTTTTATCCTAATATCCTATTATATTACATTATTATTATTAAATTTTTAACCAATTCCTAAAATTGTATTTATGTAAGTGTAGAACGAATCGTTGATGCAAATATTTTCATACTTGGATTTAAAATCATTGCGACTTTGTATGAGGGTGTGCAAGCGCTTCTATAACATTTGTACAGATGGATATTTTTACAGAGAATTAAATTTAAAAGTGAGTAAAAATGTTTAAAAATTACATATTTGAAGGAAAAAAAATTCATAACAATATGTTTTTAGCCTTATTGGTGCTCATTTTCCTATTCAATGCTCATTTCATTAGAGCCATATTGTAACCGAATGACAAAGTTGGATTTATCCTGGTGTGGTATTACAAAAGGAATATTGAGCACATCATTCAACTTGTATGTCATTTATGCTACACAATACTTATCATTTATAATTATATGTTTTAATTGTTTATTAAATATTAAGATTTATAGAGAAATGTGGTACTAATTTAACTAACATACGACTAGACTGTTGTGGATTTGTCAATGATTCCACATTAATTGCAATCAACTTATTTTGTAAATATCTGAAAGGTATTTTAATATATAATATATTTTCCTCATTTTATTTTCACTGAAATGTATATGCAACTTACGGTTTTTCAGAATTGAGTTTAAGAAGTTGCACTTCAATTGATTTTGAGTTGATATGTCCACCACAGAGTTTCCCAAAAATGGAACGTATAGATTTTTATAGAACAAACATCACTACAGACTGTTTAATTTTTTATATAACTTGTATGCCTAATTTGAAGCATATCAATCTTGGTAATTAGTTAACACTTATTTTATTTATTTATATAGTTTATTCTGTTGTGTTCTCTCATTTTAATGATTGTTTTACCTATGTTAGGTTCTTGTAAAAAAATCGATTGTATGGACCGTGTTGCGTATAATTTGTCAATATCCAACAAGCAACTTGTGTCTGTAGATTTTTGGAAAAGTTATTCACTGTCTCCTACTGGACTACGTCATTTAACTGTTCTCAAACATCTTGAAGAAATTGATCTCGGATGGTGGTTGGTATAAATTTAAATAAATAAAATACAATACAACCAGGAATATTGATTTAGCTAACATCATTCCTTTGTTTTTAGTTTAGCTTTGAGTATTCCTGGCAATAGTCTCGTAGACTTAGTCAAATCTTGTCCAAGATTAAAAAAAATCATTCTTGTATCATTACGTGGTGTGTGCGATCATGATCTACTAGCGTTTGCTAACTACTGCCCACTGCTGGAGCAAATTGATTTGGTTGGCCTCAGAGCAATTACGGTTGATGCTTGCTCCAAGTTCCTACAGAAATGTAAAAACCTAAAATTAATAGATGTTAATTTTTGTGAAAACATCAAAGAAGAGAATGTAAAAGATTGGCGATTAAAATATCCTAATGTATGCATCCAATTTACTAATTCTGATCATTCAAATGTATATCATTACTAGATCATCACAGTAAGTTATATTTTGTTATTTTGTTTTTTAAGCCTTTTAATTAATTGTATGTGTATGCTAACAAATGCTGTAAGTTCCTCAAAATAATGTTTTGTGGAGTACTTAACAATACTTATAAACATTTAATAACTTATGTTATGAAATATGATAATCTAAAATGTGAAATGTTTGCTTTTAAAATCAAATTGTTTTTATATTATTTAAGTTCAAAATAATACATTTTTATTATTTGTTAATAGTGAGAATCAAAATTTGTGTAATTGTTTTTAATTATTCTATGAAAAAATAATATATAGGAATAGATATAGGATAATATTTAGTCTATATTATGTTCAAACTCAAGTAATATTATTATTTGTTAATGTTTTTAAAATTTTAAAAGACTTCAGTGAAATAAATATTATTAATTAATATTATAAGTAGAGTTATCGTTTTTTCATAGCTATTTCTTTTTTGTTGTCAAATTTGGGATTTTATTAGTGGTATACTTTATAGACAAGTGATCATATTTTAAGTTTAAAATTCACACTAACAGTTTACTATAGTATCTAATACTTAATATTATACAAACAGACAAACTTTTGATAGCTGTTTTTTTTAATATTTATTTTTTTTTTATTGATCTTAAGTCCGGTGACTAAGGTCATTAGCTGTTTGTAGGGGTTATGAACTGTGGTAGGGGTAAGGTAGGTTGTTACGGTAGGTAGCAAACACGTGTATGTGTGGCAAGGTTTTTAAATACTATGAATCCGGGAAGTCACCCATCCGGGAGCTAGTAGCTGTGGCTGTTGCTTCCATTCGCATTCTGCGATTGGTAACAACCAAAGGGCCACGCCAAGCTACATAATATTTATTATATGAACAATTTGAGCAAATGGAAATAAGTATTAAGTATATTATATGAATATACATTTACTGTGTTGTGTAGTTTTTCTATATCATTAATATTGTAATTCAGAAAAAATATATATCATAACTCATAATGTATTATATCAAAGAAAAAACACAAAATTACATACAAAATGTGCTCAACAACATTTAATTAATATGACTAATACACATTTGTTATACATTTTGTATAATAATTCAACAATGCAATCAATAAATTATTCATTTTTTATTATATATTGTATTAATAAAAGTAATAGTAATAATAATAATAATAATAATAATAATAATAATAATAATAATAAAATCATTAAACAAACATAAAATGTATACTCTTAAAATAATCAGGAGCATTAAAGTCGGATTGAATACCATACAACCAACTCTATTTTAGTACACCAATCACCAGTACCGCATTTCGGGTTTTATTTCAATTGGGAGAGAGCTTAAATATACAAAATTAAAGTAAATAAATAATATATATTTTGGTATATCAATGTGTTTATGTGTACCTATTTATCTAATAAGAAAAACATGAGGTTTTGAGTTGTAATAGCCATTCAATTTGGCTATGGCACTCAAAAGTACTCTGCTACTTAAATATAAATAGTAAAATATTAAAAAAAAATTAAATTTTATAAGTACCAATTTATATATTATGCAAATGACGTTTTAGGGATGTCTTTGATGGATGAATGCACGGTAATGGCTGGGCAGCTAACTATGCAGTTATTCGTTTAAAATATATTTAAATTATATTACATTGTTTTCTATCTTAGATCTTATGTAGAATAATATATGTACAACCTTAAGCGATCTTATTCTGTATATTATATATTAATGTATATAATTTTATTTTTTCTCTAAATTCAAAGTAGTGTATAGCCTGTAGTGTTGGTTTACACTTAATATGTATGTTGCAGCAGTGATGCATTTTTAGGATCGTTCAAAATATTACTGCGTTTGTGTTATTTTCTTGTCGTTCTGGCTAGGAGTGACAAGTACGCCATGAACCGAAAGACTATGATTAACAAAAATAATGAAACTATGTCCATGGGGAGGTTTGACTGGAAAAAAAAAAATAAAAACAAAAATTGATTAGATACGTTCAAACTCGGTACACAATAAAATATGGCTGAAGCTAAAGATTTCTTGTAATAATAATTGTATTATTGGATTCCAGTATAGCAGCCGTTATGTTTACGTTTAATTCAAAAACCAATAATAACCAATAACGTTGTTGTCTTTTTACCTCTAGAAAACTATTTGACTCCAAGACAGCGTGACCAGAACGGGGACAAGTCGTATTCATTCTGTTGCACTGGATGCTGTCGATGTCTGTCCACTGATTGATTTGCAACCCTTCGTTGGCATACTTGAACCACGAGAAGACGCTCAGCCACCGGAAATAGATCGGTATTGATCTTGACATAGAACAATTTTAATATATTATTATACTTGACGATTACTGTTATTAGGTATATAATATCTGTTATATTTGATACAAACGTGTTGTATAGAATCATTAATTATTTTTATATTTATTTATTTATATATAACTTTATTTTAATACACGATATTGTGATATAAACGTGCGTGATAATAATATATAAATGCACTGTGTTTTGTGTACATCGAAACTTACCCAACGTTCAAAAAGTAACCTCCAAACAGCAAGAAAGGTATGACGATCGTGGGCCCCACAGAAAGTGCAACCGATATGGAACCACTGGCGCACGATACGAAGTAACCTGAGAAAACCAAACAAATCGTATATAGTAGCACAGCGCAGTGTTAATATAATTAAATTTTAATGGCATCGGAGCAAAAAATAAAAAAATTGCTAGATATTTATTAAAAGACCAAGTTTAGGTCATTTCTATGGTTGCGCAATGTCGCGCTGTACGGAAAAAACCAGTAAGTACAATAACGACCGAAAACCATTTTACAGGAAAACTGATCAGAGAATTTACAATTTTAAATATTACAATAGATCAATAGGATCTCGCAGAATAGTTATTGTTATTTCTTTTATTCGAAATGAGTATTTTTTTCAGGTCACTTTTGAATTAACTTAAAAAATTGTCAGAATAATTTTAGACCGTTTATTTAGACTTAGAATCCTTACAATTGTGTAGTTTTTAACGGCGCATCCGAATTGGGTCCCGAGTACTAAGGGCTAATCGCAGGTACTATACTAGTTGGGCCCCAAATTATTTTAGGTATTCCACTAGTTCCTGAATACTTTTTGGTAAGTACTACACTATACTTAAATTTTCATTCCCATTTTAATAGACTATCTATGATCTATTTAGACCAAAGGTATGGTTAAAAATGTATTTTAAAGTTTTTTTTTAAATATTAAAATATATAATATAAAATATAATTAAAAAAATTGCAGGAATAATCAATCGATTGGATTTTGTAAAATTAATGTCGTATACATTTTTACCAACACACATGTAATTTTTCAAAAAAATATTATTTTATTTGTATTTATATTATATAATTATTTTAACATTTTTAATATTTTTACCAACATAAAAGTCATTTTGTGAAGTTGATTTTTTATAAAATTCTAATAATTTATATTTTAATGGAAAAGAAACAAAACCAAAAAAAAAACTGTAAAAAACATTTTTAACCATACCTGTGGTCTAAATAGATTATAGACAGTCCTAAGTCTGTTAAAATCGGAAGGAAAATGTTAATGTAGTGTAGTACTTACCAAAAACTATTCAAGAACTTATGTTGTAGCTAAAATAATTCAGGACCGAACTAGTGTAGTACATATAAAAATCCGGGACCCAACTAGTGTAGTACCTAAAATAATTCGGGACCCAACTCGGATGCAGCCGTTTTTCAAATCTAACTTTAATCTTTAGTGTCGACCTGTATAAAAAGTCTATAAAAATGTTATCTGAATGTCGGTAGTTAGGGGTTATTGAGCGAATAGAAAAAGTTATATCCCTGATCAAGTTACCTATAATTTTCTCATGTGAACATTTGTTTATACATTTGTATATATGTATTTACTGAATACGTTTTTGGTTTGCACCAGTCGCTAATTTCGTAATCGTTTCTGCATAAAAACCAATTGTATAACGCATACTTTAATATCTTTAAAATCGCTCATTTAAAACCTTTTAAAAAGCGGTCTTACACGTCTACTGACTGAAACTGATTGAACGGCACAGAAGTGTAGACTTGTTGACAGTACCTTCTATAGTTCTATCTATGTACCTATTATATATAGCCTATATTGTCCATATATATATATATACCTTACTGCATAGATATTCAAGTGGTTCACTTACCGAACGACACAGCGACTAGACTGACTAGCGTTATGAGTAGGACAGCCGTGAGGAAGTGTATCAGCTTCGGGTTTAGGCCCACAATGTAGTATATGATAGATGTGAACAGTATGGGTATTACCAAGAATATCGGTATCTCGGCGAGGGTCTTGCTCAGGAAGTACACGTCCGTCCGGTACATGCCGTTGTGGTGTTCGCGCATGAACACCGGAAGTTCGGAACAAAATACCTGTGGGTAGTGGAAATAATAATTGAACGAATCTTGCATTTTTCTAATATACACGTTGAAGTAATTATTTATATACCCCCCCCCCTACCCTCGTAGGCCACCTGGGTGTAGGTACTTACGTTGATAACTGCCAATACATTCTGGAACGTCATGTTAGATATACACATGAACAGTGCTCCGTTGATGTTCATCACGCCGTCTTGGTCCAAGTGCTGGTTGAAGAATATGAAACTTATCAGAGCGGCTACCAACTGAAATGATGAAAACGTTTATGGATAAGATTGGGTCGGTCACTGCCGTGGTTTTGCCGGTTTACCATGGTTTGGACGAGCCTAATTTTGGTGAGGGCTGGTTCTTTTTTGATACTGAGCCACGACCGCCAGAAGACCGCCGAAAACTGTTCCATCCACGTTGCTTTGTACGGCGACGAGACGTTCTCCAGAACGTTCGAGCCCCAACTGTCCATCGTGCTCTGGAAAAAGCGAAAAACCATCGTTACTTATATAGTTTGTTTGAGTAAGAGTCGGGTGATGTTTAATCCGATTATTAACCTATTATTGTATTGCGCTGCAAACACCCATAATCACACCAATAAACAACGGTTGCCATAAATTATAAGAACGCACGTAAGTTGAAAAATATACCTCACGGTGGAGGTAGGCCGTGCGCCGGTACAAATGTAATGTATAGTAATGTATACAGGGTGATTCACCAAGCATGCTTACCCCCATTTTTCCTTTAATACCTATAATTTATTCAAATTCTAATTTTTGGAATTTTCTGCAATATCCATACTCAAAGACCATATTTTCAAATTTTTGAGATTTTTGTACTACTTAAGGAGTGTCGTGTGGAGATATAAACTTCTGTCAAATGAGAACCTCCCCTTTTTACTGTAAACTATTTAGTAAATATTTTTTTTAAATTTTGACGTACCTAATTAAAAATTCGAATGAGTAGATTCTTAGTAATTAAAATGTCTGTATTAAGGATAATAGTCCTTAAAAATCATTTTACGAAAGTAAAAATACACCTACTATTGGAACTAGTATTTATGATACATAGGTCGTTTAAAAAAATTATTTATGTTGATAGATTAATATTAATGAATATTATTTCAAATCCACCATAAGCCACATATTCTTATAAACCTAAACAATGGACCTTTTATCCTTAGAACACAAAGTTACATAACTCAAAAACTACTCATTATAAATTTGATTTCAATACATCAAAATTCTTAAAAAAATATCCACTAAATAATTTACAATACAAATTGAGGGGTTTTTATTTAAAAAACAAAAGTTTGTATCGCCACAGGACACACCTTAAGTGGTACAAAAATCTCAAGAATTTGAAAGTATGGCCTTCTTAAGTATATTTGAAAATTCTAAAAATTAGAATTTGAATAAATTCATTTTTAAAGGAAAAAAATGTGGGTGAGCATGATTGGTTAATCATTCAGTTCAGAACTTTCGGAAACCCAAATTGTAAATGAAAATCCCTTGCGTATAACAACTAACAAGTCATTGATAAATTTATTAGTTTGACTCTTGCATATACCTACTATATTAGTTAGGTACAGGGCCGGCTAAATGTGGTAGCAAAATAGGTAGCCGCCTAGGGCGGCACTAGTGCGGGGGCGGCAAATTTCAAATGAACCAAAGTGATTTAATTATTATAATATATAAAATATAATATAGTGTGCTGAATTGTATGTTCATTGTTCAAAATATACCAAACAATGGTTCATAGATAAAAATTAATGTCCTTATTTTATTCAACCCCCTCCTCTACAAAAAATTAACTATTGCATAGGGCAGCGTAAATTAGATTTATTAATTTTAAAAATAAATGAAAATGTTTTTATACATTTTATTTATAGTAAATTATTATGTTTTGTCATTACCTATTACAATTATGAATTAAAACATTACAATTAGGTAGGTATTATTATTACAATTAAAACATTAAAAACATTATTATACCAGCATTTTACCAATTGCTGTAGAAATAACATTATTCCAGGGGGGGGGCAAGTGCCCCGTCTTTCCCCCCCCCCCCCTGGGGACGGCCATGAATTATATACTGTATATAGGTGTTTATTCAGTCGAGTTTTATCCAATATACAATATGTACATTGTACACACACTTACTTTGCTGGCAATAGACAACTGTTTTTGGTGTTCCATCATGTCGCTCTTGTAGCTTGAGCTCTCGTAAGCCTCGCAAACTGTATCAATAGTTTCGTATGAGCACACCTCTTGGGACGGGACGATGGCCAACAGTTGAATGAAAAAGTCCGCCGGGTTGTGGTTTTTCGGGCAGCTGACGCCGAGCCTATACGAAATTATGGACCGGATATAATATTAGGTACTATATTAGGTGTGTACCTAAAAAGGTGGGCAAACTAACGACTAATGACAATAATATTAAAATAATCAAAACTTGAGTTGATATAAATAGTCAAGTCGACATTATAACGTAAGTAATAACGTTGTAAGTTAATCGTTAATAAGCAATACTTCCAATAATTACACAGAGTTAACACGGGGGATGGGGGAATAATATTATGTAGTGTTAACTAAACTTATTAAAGTTAATAATTTAGAGTTATTTAAATCTTTTTTTTTCCCCAATCACCGGACTCCGGTTGACGGTTGTATTTTGTTATCGATATAGTGGTTAGTAAGTATACAATGGTGGTATAATTATATTTAAATTTATGATTCGATTTACACACAATGTATATACATCCATCTGGCTGTGCTAAACCTTACTCGGGGCTGGGCTTACTTTAACGGTATATCAAACCAACAGGTATAATAGGTAGGTGCAATGAACTTGGTTAATACATTATTCTTATATTTACTCACCCAGTCCCTGCCTACCCACTCAAATTGAACTGGCTGTAAATAGTACGGTGCCACTCTGGGTGGTATATGTATACATCCGAGTTTCCCAAAGGCTGTCCCGTGAAAATTTAAACATTTTATTTGGACCCATAAAATTAATTATTGAAAAAAATATTTTCTCAACAAATATAAAAATTAATACTCGGTATGAAACTTTTTTTATAAAATAACTATAAATACAAATACAAATAGGTTGGTAATTTAGTATTTTATTGTAAATATTCGAATGTTAGTTTGGTCTATGGTGGTTTTTTCTGGATCTTAAAGAACTTGTGAATGAGATATATGAAATGTGTATTGAAACTTGGAGGTATGCCGTAACTTTCAGTAGGAATAATCATGTATAACGAGAAAATTAATTTGACAACGACTGATCTATACATAATTTCATTTTTGACTTATTATGTAACTACCATTATTGTTTTATCAAGAAATTCTAATGAATAATTGTTTGGCTTAATTTAATTTAAAACCAGATCATATACAGGTAATGTTATAGGTAGAGTGATCAAAAAGTATAAAATACATTTTCACATTAAATGGAAAAAAACAATATTATTATTTATTATAGGTACAAAATATATTAATTAAATTTGTATGTGTATCATATGTACATGTATCATTTGTGTGTATCATAATGCATTAATTTAATTAGAAAATTAGTCAAGTATAAAAGTTTAAACAAGTTATTCTTTTAATTATCTAGTTTAGTAGGTTGATAATTTAATCTTGGATTTTTTTTTTTTAAATTTTGGTGTTCAGTTGAAATGACGGAGAGTCGGAAACAATATTTCTCAATACACCGAGTACTTATAAATTCTTGCATAGTTGCATGTAAGCTTATCGCTTGTATTAAAATATAATATACAGACCAATATATTTATATCGAAATCACCGAGTCCGAAACAGCGATAGTGAATCCTATCATTAAACATATTATAATCAATATAGTTGATATCTATTTACTTCGTCAGAAATTAAATATAATAGATAATATCTATTTTATCTACTTTTTTTATTGCAATTGATGTGTTAATTATTTTGTTTTGAATAGGTAATTTATGTTTTTGGCATTTAGATATTTAATTTAGAAATGTTTAATCTGTATATAAAATAGGTACCTTCATTAGTTTGAACACTTGAGATTAAAATATTCAAAAATATATTAATATCAGGATGTGATTTTTTAGATTTGGAATGAGCATGGAATGATTATCAAATTATAACTATTTGCGATTCTGCATAAACTATCACTGAACTTTAACCACATTGTGGGCAGAATAAACGTAAGTACTATTTTATGAGATATTATTTTCAGAATGCTATAAAATAATAACAACGTAGAAACAGAATTAAGATAGGTATTAGTAGTTTTATAATGAAAAATTATTTAACGAAAACGAAGGTCAAACCTTTTTACATTTTAGTAGAAACAAAAATTCAATATTTTGGCGGAAACGATACACGCCCCCAGTATGGGAGAAGATATTTGTACTTAAAAATCTGTCTATTGTTTAGTATATTATCCTGAATTCCTGCAGGATCAGTCTTCCTTTTGATAAGGTTCAACATTTCGTGTTAGTGAGAGGTGGCTAAGCATTTAGTACAAGTGAATATTTTTTTAATGATTATTTTGGATCACAGTTATCTGTAACTGTGTTCTAGACATATAGACCCGCGTGTTAAACATTACTAGAGAAGTGGTTATTACGTTTTGAAAAACTCGATGGCATCGTTGGGAGTGCCCAGGAAAGCCGTTCGGCCGCTGGCCAGCAATAGTATCTTGTCGAACATGGAGTAAACTTCGGATGACGGCTGGTGAATTGTGCAAATGATTGTCTTGCCTTTAGACGCCATCGACTTTAGCACACTTATCACGTTTTGCGCCATGTACGAGTCCAGTCCCGAAGTCGGTTCGTCGCAAAACATCAATGGAGGGTCTGTCAACACCTGATGAGGGACGCAGTCGAAAAACAAACGGTATATATTATGTGAAAAAATATATATTAATAACGAGATTATAATGGCAATACATTTATTATTTATAAATTCAGCATGCCATAATCGTATTATATTTACAGATGAAGTAAAAATAATAATAATTATAATAATAATAACAATATAATTTAGATATTGTACTCAAATAAATTTGAAAAAATAAGTTGATCTTCGTTATATTTTAATAGTTATAATTATTATTGGCTTACCTCGGAAGCAAACGACAAACGTTTCATCTCACCACCGGATAAACCTTTTATTCTGCCAGCCACACCAATGATAGTGTTTTGACATTTACTTAACGACAACTGAATAGGGAAAAAATAAAAAATAAAATTGTTTTATGTATAGGTAAATTGTATACATATTATATAAACATTAAACATTATTGAAACTTACCTCTTGTATGACATCTTCGACTCGGGCCATTCGTTTTTCGTACGGAATGTGTCGGTCCATCCTCACCATCGCCTGTCAAACAATTTTAAAACGTGGCGTTAGACAAAGTGATACAAAGTTGAAACCCGATTATAGGAACTAATCTCGTGTAAGTAAATCATAATTCATAGGAGTATTTATGCATTTCGTTTTAGATATTTATTTAAAATAAAACCGTTTATCTGTTATTGTATAGGTATAGAGTTATTAGATTATCATATTTTTGGTCCTGGTGCAGAACTAAATTTGGGCCTAGAATATTTTTCTAATATATATTGATGTAGTTTTGAAATGATTATTTGCATGAACGCCGGCCCCTTGAAAGTCTGGGCCCTAGTAACATGGGTCCTTCTGCCATCCCCCTCCTTGTGGGGGCCCTGGTATTATAATTGCTAAATTTTTGCTGTATACTATAGTGTACACTGTGCAGTGTAGTGACCAGTGGGAGAGAATGGTAAACACGATCTCGACATTTCTGTTTTAAAATAAAAAACTATCATACTAAATTTAATAACAAAATATAGTGCCACCGAAATCCTCTAATTTCTCATTTATAAACGCACTCATACCTATCGGCCGATAACCTTCGATATCGTAGTCTCAAAAGGAGCGTTGAAGGCGTTGAGATCTCTTAAACTAATACAGCTCAAATTAATTGTACAATATTAATTGATAGTGAAGGGTTCTATTAACGAATAGTCTCACCCATCGAGTCATTAGTGTACGCAGGAATTTAAAAAAGTGTTTTACCTAATATTAATCGCAGATCCGTGGTTATTATTTTTTGTTAAACATTTTTTATATAAATTTAGACTATTCGTTGATAGAACCCTTCACTATCAATTAATATTTTATAATTAATTTGATCTGTATTAGGTGAAGAGATCTCGACGCCTTCTATTATAATATTAGTCTCGAATTCCGTATTTTAGTTTACGGTTAGAGAATTTAAATTGACCGTCTACCGAGCGTATCTAGGCCATAATACACGTGTTTATAATCGATGATAATCGATGATATGACGATTATAGTAGACGTTTAAATATGTTCTTAATCAGTTGAAAAAAAAACTAAAATTATGATGATGGTTATCGATGTTATTGCCATTTTACAGTTTAATTTATATCTATTAAAAATGACTAACAATTAATCTACCCTGTGGATTGATTATGGTGGTAAATAAGATTTTTTCATAGAAGAAATAAATTTCAAGGAGGCTTAGAACCCTAGAGCTAGAGCCCTACGCCTACCTCTTTTATTATTATACCTACATTCGTGTTTCATCGTGTTCAATTGTTGTGTGGCTAAATAAGTGTTCTAATTATTTAAAACTACAGGAAAACCGGAAGTAGTTTTTTTAAATTAAAATACTGGAATGTTTGCAGAAATTTGATTTCTAACTGAAGCAGCTAAATCGTAGAAATAGACGTTTGCCATTGGTTATCGTCGCGTTGGTAAGCCGCGGTCGCCGACCTCCACCTCGTCGGAATGGGTACGACAAGATTACGAGAGTTAATAAACCGGACAGGTAAGATCCACCACGTGTACACCTAACCGAACCAAGCACCATCATAACCTAACCTAATATACACGGTATACTGCAGTGATCGAACATTCTCCTAGTTACCTATATCATATTAATACGGGTACATATTATGTGGTTGTGGTTTAAGTCGGGTTCATATGGATAAATCTGTCGAATGGTGTTATTTTTATCATATTTTATGATCGGTTATTGTTATCATGGACTCATGGTATCTTCGCATTGCATACCTCCATCCGAATGTTGTGCGTAACACCCATATTTCTAATTTCTAGTGAAAATTCTAACCTGGAATATTAAGTGCTCCCGGACGGTGAGCGTCCCGATGAACAGGTCGTTTTGTTGGACGTACGCAGAAACGGCCGTCAATAGTTTGCTGTTGACCGGTATGCCGTTGATGGATCTAAGTCCAGACTCAATCACGTTGTTGTTGCTCCTAAATGTCAACGAGTTCAACAAGGTCGTTTTTCCGGCGCCACTGGATCCCATCAGAGCCAATAGTTCGCCCGGTCGCGCCGAACCGCTCACTAAAATATCATACACATCAATACACTATAATATCATATTTAATTTTATAATAATAAATAACGAAAAAAATAAAATAATTAATATAACAGCATAAATGTATAATATGGATTTGGTGGTTGTATGTGATCTGTTATAGAGAGAGAAAGAGAGAGAGAGAGAAAGAGAGAAAGAAAGAGAGATAATGAGAGATGTCTCCCTGAACCAATTTTATATCGCATGATATAGTAATAATATGTTGACACTGGCCGACCATAAAACCTGCATCGTTAGATAGGTGTGATGTATATAGAGCGATGAGTATAATTCGTTATAATTATCATGGTTAGTATCGGCCGGCGGGTATCTCGTGAGTTACAAGACGTTTCGATGTTATCATAAAACAGTAATTGACTGTTAACTGTGTCGTTAAATTATAGTCATAATCATAAAAATAAATACCGAAAGCGTACGGATAACTATATTCTTGCCTACCCGATGCGGATAATATTATTTCAGTGAAGTTTTATATGTATAACTTATAAAGTTATAACTTACCATTGTTTAATAGTTGTTTTCTTTCAGTCTTGTTTTTCTGACGCCCCGTACAGCATGACGTAAGTGTATTGTAAAAGTTTTTGCTTTTGCCGTTTTTCGTGTGCACGTTAATGTTAGTCCACGTGTATGTGATGCTTTGTTGCTTGCTGGTACCCGTTCCGTTGGAATGTTCCTGAAAAAGACAGTTTTATTATAATTTATATTTTATCCAGATGTAAAAATAATCTCAGCTTAAAAAAATTTAAATATCGTGGTCTTATGGTTGCATACTAGTTGCGGACGAAATTCGACAGGTTATTATTATCTGTGACATCTCTAATAGTTTCAGGACACGTGTCTTGAATTAGTTAAATAATATTAATAATTTGTGTATATTTGCTTGAGGCCCTAAACGAAGTACGCGTTCTGGTCGTTGTAACTACCTTCATAAAACTGAATGCTTTGCTGCTGTACGAAATTCAAAACGATCAATTACCAAATGTCACATATTTTTGTGAGTAGTGAAATTATATTTGATAGCTATGAATCTATTCAGGCTGATTCTCGAACATTGTTGAAACAAAAATTTTAACTTAAATGAAACTATTATCGATTTTTATTGTGATGGAATTTATCATAATGTATATCCATTTAAAATCAGCAATACAATATTATTTCATCATCATATTACGATACACCATTCTTTTTATATATTTCAAGTATATATTTCATCTAAATATTAATTAGATTAAAAAGCAATCTTTATATCTAATAGAATTATGTATTCATTATTTAGTGTTACATTACATTAAAATTAAACGGCTAAATTGCTTTTAAGAAAAATGATTATTAATAGCACTATTAGCACTATATTAATATTATAGCATATTTGATTTTTTTATTGGGAAGCCACGCACCCACTGATTTTTCGCAAGACGCGGTAACGATTTAAATCCAACCAATGTACTTGTCGATTAAGTATAATAAATTTGAGTACTCTAATTAGTAATCCAAGCAATTTCCATGTCACCACGACTCGCATGGTTTTTAATTACCTTGTCCGCAACTAAACACCGTTGCCGGCGTTACCTACCTAAATAATATCTCCATATATAGCGTGGAATCGAATCGAGTATTATCGATTAATTCTCTGGTATATCTCTCAGGACTTATACTAAAGTCCCGAAATACACTAACTTATACACATAGTTATTTAGTACTTATATCACAATATGATATACCATATACTATATAGGTACTAACTTTGTGGCTGTGTGTAGTGGTTACCTATATACAATAATAATTGTGACTAATTAGTAATTTCATAGTCCCGAGCCACTCCTGAAGCACACTTACACGTATGTACATTTAGGTACTTAGTATTTATATTATGATATACCGAATACCAACTTTATTGCTACCAACGATTTAACGATTTTTCTGTAGTCAAAATTGCTAACGGGCATTACTTTTTGAATAATTCTCGTTCATTATAATAATACTTGATGATTATTAAATACACGCATTTATTTTTCAACTGTCTTAATATGTTCAACATATAATTGATATTCAAGAAAGAATTTAAAAAGAAAATTCGTTACGTGTCGATACGAATCGCTGGTATACCGCACGGCGCACGTTAAATTTTTTTGAACGTTTATTAAAACACTTAATTGAACTACGAGGTACCGAATATGCGTATCAATACACTCCAATATATTTCTTAAGAGGACGCCACACGCAGAGCCTGATTCACCAAATATGTGGTCCAGGAAAAAATAAGCGATTGGACCATTGGACCATATACATATACATATGTAATATATAAATTGGCTCATGTGTAATATTACATAGTCAGTGTTAGTCACCGGTGGGCCTCTTGACCACTTGGGCCCAGAACAAAAGTCTATTTTGTACGTTCGTAAATATGGCCCTGGCCACACGGGATTTCGTTTTCTCCATCTTACAAACGTATAACTTGGAAAATTTTAAGCAAACAATAGTTCGTTTTACTCTATAATAATACCTACTAAAATTAGAGTGAATTTACCTCTTATAAGATTTAAAGGCAAGAATATAACTTTGGTGGATTTTATTGGTGTTATTATTTTTAAGAGAGCTATGATTGTTTTAAAATGTATAAAAAACAAAAACAGTTTAAAAATAGTCATAACTTACTTCAAAATAATAACATCAACACAATCCTCTGAGATGCTCTAGGTAACATTTTTGCCTTTAAATTTTATAAGAGATAAATTCAATTCAATTTATACAATTTTAAAAATTACAGTGTAAAATATATTATGGTGAACAAAATTTTACATGTTGTACGTTTCTAAGATGGAAACAACAAATTCTGCGTGGCGTCCTCTTAAAGCCTTTCGACAAACGTTCGACTTAGATTTTAGTCTATTAATTAATATTTAACATTAATTTGTCCACAGACCTCAATTCATGTAGTATTATATCGGTCGACGGCTATCGGAGATTGGACAATTATTTGGAATTTTGGACCATACGTTATTGTTCATATTATTAAGGAAGTGGTATAAGAAAAATAATTATAATAGGTATATTATAATAATCATCATTATAAACCAAATTTTTAATATTTTATTAAATTGCTTTTAGATTTTAATGGTTTTGATGTGATTAAGATGTACATGTTAATTCGGTACATACACGTCATGTAATGATGATAACCTTAAAGTATCTATAATTATAATTATATATAAACGCATACGAAGTTATGCAACATCGGATCGGTTAACAAACACTGAAAATAATTACCATAACGCAACCGTTAAATGAACCTGATGATTCGTCTTTGGAAAGATATTTATAATCACATTCAGATTAATGTTTACATTTCGGTCAGTGGTCTGTGGTCACATATAATATTGTGTATATTATAAATTATAATATATTATACATTGTATAGATATTTTAAAATGTTCATTAGTAACGATTAGTATAGGTATTGACTTTAAAAAAAATATATTTTTAATTACAAACCTATATGTTATGTTACCAGGAACTATATTCAAGCAATCAGGTTATATTTCAAATATCTTCCTTCGTGATAAGTGAAAATCAATTTATATCTTTTATGTCGTTTCACCTTTCACAATAGAAATTAAATTTGCGATAGGCATTTATAGTGAATAATTATATGATAAATTTATTAAAATACAATCAATAAGGGTGTCTGCAAGAATTTTTAAGGGGGATGCGGTGCTGGGGTTGGAGTTATTATGGTAGCAACACATTTTTCATCTATTAGCAATCATATTACTGTACTGAAATTCATTCGACTCGTTTGACTATTTTTAAAAGGACGCTACACGGTATTTATTGTCTTCGTCTCACAAGTGCGTAACATGGCGCATTTACATTCAGCAGATCACGTTTAGCTTCGTTAACTTAAAAATTAGATTGAATCTACCTATTATGAAATTTGATGGTCATAATATCTGTGTTAGCATAAGGGCGTTAACAATGATAACTCAATTTCTTTGCAAGTTTTGCGTGTATAATATATTGAAAATTAAAAAGATTATACAGTTCATTTAAAAACTGTTTTATCGTAAAAATCCACATGTTAACCTGATAATTTTCTTACCATCTAGTTTCATAGATTGATTCACTTAAATTTTTAAACTAGTTTACCTCAAAAGTGATCTACTGATCATAAATTTGTGATGTTATACGCACTTGTAAAACGGAGAATAGTTTCATTACATAACACATATATTAATTTTCAACAATACTTAACATCCTTGTTTTTTTAATTATTGTTATTTAAAAATGTTTCAGCGCATCAGGTACTATTAAAAATACCTACATTTACAATTACAATTAAATGTTTACATTTACATTGATAATATTAATGATATTAGTTCATAGTTATATAAGTTTAATATTAATAGTACTTATTGGTTATTATAAAATCTTTGCTAAAAACCGTAATACTAATTAGAGCTTAAAAATAAAAACTTTAAGGATTCTAACACGATGAACTAATATACATACAATCTATATTGCCTAGTTTTTGCATAGTTTTATAATAAAGAAAATATTTGTGCATTTAATATTGATTTGGATACGATTTATATCGTAAATAGTAACAATGTTCTATTATTAATACCATTGAGCTATAACTTTAAGCAGTGAAAATTGCTGAGAAAAATCTAAGAGGGTAGGAAAGAGGGGTATTCACAGGTGCCCATGAACATAATATTCTGTAAATTAGTTATTACGTAGTATAGTGACGTAATTTGGAATTTGTACATGTTGCAGGTGGTGGGGGTGTTCATTTTCTTACCGTGCGCATATCTATTTTCAATATTAAGGAAATCCTATTTAAATATATTTTGTCGTGATGTCAGTACATCACTGATGTGGAATTCCTACAAGTTTCAATTAATAACTAAATAGGTATGTATACATTAATATTAAAAATACTTTGGTGGTCTATCCCCTAAATCCGTCTCATAATTACCACACTCCTGGGCCCTGAGTACGTAAATAATTTTTTAACAGTGAAATTTACATCATATTTTTTTTTCCATATTAATAAAACGAATTTTAAACGACTGCCGAAAAAACCTAATTCAACTGAATAAAATATGTTACTTAACATTTTTAAATGAATATGAACAAAACAAAAACGGCTTTTTTAATTCTGATATTTAAATTTGCTGCTCCCATTAAGTAATCAAATCTAAATATTTAGAAAAAAATTTTAATGGATTAATGCACCGTAATAATAATAATTTAGAAGGTAACTATTTATGGGTATTGCTATCAGACCAAGGTTAGTATAGGTTTGTAAAATTATTAATTATTATAAAACTACCTAGTAAAATTATTTATAATTTATACCATAATATAATATTATTTTTATTAATTATCGTTAAAAAAATTGTTTTATAGGTGTCTATACTGTCTAGGTATCGTGAAAACTTCGTTCTTTTTATTCTGTGAATAGAAATATTTAAACGGTAAAATATTATTGCGATATGAATATTCACATTTTACATTGCGGTAGATTGTTTAACACAATATTATCGCATTAAAAATAAAGGCTGTGAAAAAAATCTTGCACAACATACGTACATCTAAAACCGGTTTGAGGAAGAATTTATTTCCAGTTTCAACTACAGTACTATATTATAATGTATATATATTTACCTATAATCCTATATACATAGATATTATAAAATGCATATAATGATACAATATATAATATTTTATATTATGGCACAAGCTTCGAGTATGAAATTTTCGTGATTAAAGTGTATTACATAGGCACTGAAAGATGTTTATTCATTTGTAGAACAAGTTAAGGTTTATATTATGAAAATGTTCGTTAACTGCCAGTAACACGCACACGTATAAATTCTTAACTCACGATTTTTTTAAAATTCACGTGTGTTTATTTTTAATAACAATTATCAGTTATTAAAGTTAGATTTAATTGATCTGTACTTACAAATAATATTAAAGACGAATGTATAGTTCTGTAAAAATGTGTAATGTATGTTTTTATTATATTGTATTGTAGCTACTTATTTTGGAAAATATACTTTTTTCAAATATTTGTTTAAAATGTGCAGTCGTTTTTAAATGCTTTACTTTATTGTCTCGTTTATTGTGTATAGGACATAGGTACTGTATGTAGTCGTTAGAATTTTCATAGAAACTATTCATGATTGTATATTTGTACCTTAAAATAATGTATTACGTACGTAATATTTGAATAAACCCGATTTTGATACCGATTAAAAATTAAGTAAGACGCTTCAAAGATAAGAAAATGTTAAAGCGTTTGATTTCTAATATTATTGGTATACTCGTACAAGGTGTCTTGCAAAAAATTATTAATTTTAACAATTTTAACAAATTGTACGTTTTACCTGTTACCTAATTTAGAAGTAAGAATACTATCTATTGGGTAACATAGGTTTTTTATGTTTTAAATTTAAGGCGAGTTATGTGTATTTTAAAATTTGGTCATACTCTAAACTCTAATTCCAGTATCAACAACTTTTGAAGAAGTATGTATAATAGTTTTAAGCTTTTTACCGAACTTACTCGTAGGTATATATTGTTATCAGTATGTATAGAAAAAAAAACTAAAAAAATTGAAGCATTTCAAAAAAAAATTTACTTCGTCTAGAAAATATAAATATAATTATTGGGTGAAATTGTCGAGGGTTGTTTTAATTACAACGTGTCTTTCTGTGTCTAGAGTAGTATTCATCCAACCATGTGAAGAAAGTCATAAAATATGACTATGGATTGTTTTTTTTTGTCAAAGATATATTGACTTATAGGTATGAGTATACTTATATACGAATTCTTGCAGTTGGTTGTGTAATCAAACAATTATTGATCTTTTCACACGTGGTTTTCCTACATGTGTATACACTATTGTAAAATGTAATTAACCAGTTATCAGTTATCAATATTATAGGATTAAGATTTAAGAACTTCAAGGTGATTAAATCAGCTTGATTTTTAATTTTAGTTGAACGTTGCAGTATTCTGTATTTCAAAAACTCAATAGTCAAATTTAATTGTTTGTAACAAATAAATATTTGCACAATTTTTGGAAATAGTTTGTATGAATGCGATGTGTAATAGTAGTATTGTGAATTTGTGAATATAAATGGATAAATGTATTATACATAAATATTAGTATATTACAGTATAGGTACCTAATGAAGAATTAATTAAAGTGAGAAATTCGTATCTTTATAGGCATATATGTTACATGTATATTGTATATATGTAAAGTAGCACAGGGCATTGTTATTTTTATTGTTTTATGTTATGTTTTTCCGCACAACAATTTATTAATTTTCCGGACCAAAAGAAGTATTAAAGAATATTAGAAATATTAATCGCTTTTGTTTATAGGTAGAAAAAATATCCATATTATAAATATATATAATGTCTATATATTAAATTTAATTAAATTGATACAATTAAGTTAAGCACATACATTTTTCTATTTTCATAGGTCAGACGACGATACGGTTCACGTCTATTATTGGATATTATTGTTAGATTTCAGATTTGTAATTTGTATAGCTAGGTGGTGTAATCCAGGGCTTTAGATGAATAATACTTTTGTGGTTAAATTCAAACTTTTAAGGTACTGTAGTTACTGTAGATTATTACTTGTAAATAGATAATTCAGACATTTTTCGCTGTAGATGAAGACAAGTAAAACCTATAAATTTAGTTTATAATTGCCTGATGATAACTAGAGGAAATAATTTAATCTAATGCAATATTACATCATAATTTAATATCGATTTTTTCCTGCGTTAACTTTCCGGCTATACAATAACGTATATTCGGATATGTTCCGTCGTCTTCCATGTTATTGAAGATTTCAACAATTTACCGACCGAATTTATAAGTTATATTTTTATAGAAACGTCTGCGTCATGTGAAATAAGTGCTTAGATTTCGTCTATTGTAATGATAAAAAAAAAATAATTATTAAGTAACCATAGAAAGTGTCATCAAGGTGGCTACTTTTATCAAATTATTTTCCTGTGAATGTACTCTTTGCACATATCTTATTGTATTAATGATACAGATTATATATTACTATAGTAAAAAGAAAAGAAGATTCCATTTAAATAACAACTTCTGGTTCATTACTAAGTACTTGATGATTTCGCAAAGTTCACTAATGAAAAAAATTCCAAATTATTGATGCTTTAGTGCATCAACTCGATAAATAATTATTCTATTACCTATTCTATTTTATATTATTATATTTTAACACTCTAGAGGGTACAGTGGTGAACTCAAGATTTTTCTATGGGGAGGGGCTTGAAAATAAAAATCACTAAGTTGTTTCAAGATAAGGTTTGAAAAATAAAGTAGATACTTTCTTTGTCATATATATATATATTATAGATTATGGTTGTAATAGTTAGGTAAACACACGATTTAAGATACCATATTAAATTATGGATAAATATAAAAACAAATAATAATATATAATAAGGTTAATAAGGCTTCAACCCATAAGTCCCATTCTGCGTACATCACTGCTGGAGTGGCAAGAAAAATAAAAAGCAACGTCCGTATAGAAATAGATTCTTTAGTCGTTTACCAAACAAGTTCCTAACCAATAAATGGATGCAAGGAAGATCCAACGGGTTTTTTTTATCGAGTTGAACGCTCAACATATAACATAATTTGTATAATCAACAACAATTTAATCAGTTATTATGATACACTCGAATAATAGTCGATCTGTGAGAATAAAAGAATAAAATAAGATGATTTTGTATTATTTATCTAATACTATATTAACCATGCATAGGTATCACCAGAATAATATTTTAAATATTTTAAATCACTCCTGTGTCACGAATTTGACTTTTTAAAATTAATATAAGAATAATTTATAATATAGGGCTTTGTATTCATTGTTCAAATTTTTGATCCAGCGAAAAAAGTTCAAAAGTCGTTAGATAGCTTAAAATTAGTTTCTATATTTTGAAAATGTATTTATGTATAAAAATTGAAATTTGTGTTGTCTCTTATAGTAATATCGATACATTCAATGTCCATTAGAAACCACTCGCGATGATAAGTTTGAAGCATTGTTTCTATTGTAAATCTATAAGACTACAAAGTATCTCTCTCTCACACACACACATTGTAAAACTATTAAGTTACAACTATTAACAATGGCTTAACAAAATTAACTCATAAATTATTATTATTTTTTTAACATTCCCACTTTGCGTATAAAACTGCAACGATAACGTTCATAGTTTTGCGCACTTTTAATACAAACACACACTATATTTGTCGATCGATAAATAAAAATGAGAAATTACGTGATCGTTGAAACCGTAGCAAAGCATTACGGGTCCTTGTAAACCAATACACGCTGTATCTCAATATAAAAATGGTTTGCTTGAACGATCGCAACCACAAAAGGGAAATAATGTCCATCAAGCTTTTGGCTATATTTAAAAAGTATCGATTGTCATTGGATCAGAAATGTCAAATGATGGGAACTCATAACTCGGTCGACTTCGTATTAGATTACTATGCACGCATTTTCTTCGAGCGATTTAAGCATATCATTATCATAATATATGTATAAGATTGAAAAGAGTAAAAACATGAAAGAATATGAATATACATATTTATTTAATAATAATGTGAATGTGAAATTCAGAAATTATCATTCATCTGACGCAAGTCTCCGCCCACATATACAGTCATCATACTCATAATTCAAGTTTTCGACACGATTAAAGAATAAATAATATATTATCCCTAATCGTGGAGTTGGATGTGCGTTGCGCTTGTCCAAGTGGCGGTGCGTCTGATATCGATAATATTAGAAAACATAAAATAGGCTTCCAGAAATTAGAAAATAAAAAACCTTTTGATTTAAATAAATTAGCAATTTTTAAATAATAAACACCGAGCTCAGTTCACATTGGTCGGTTTTAAATTCAAAACAATCGGAAAGTACTGTAGAATATGTGTCGAGAGTACCTCGTCATTGAATATACCACTGTAGACTGTTATGAATATATTAAATTTGAATTAACACCTCATTGTCCACTGTCGAAACTACGTGGAAACCAGAAGTAGTCTTGGAATTCCTGATAGCCTCTTCGAAGCTCTGCACCCCATTGACGACATCAGCCATAGAAGTATTTAATTTCTCAAACATATTTATATGTATAACGCAATATAGTAAATTATATGTATTTATTGTTATTTAACTGATATTTATATCGTTGTAAGCTAATAACCATAGTTGCTGATGCTATTCATGAATAATAATAATTATAATTATAATAATAATAAAAATATTATAATAAAATGATATGATAATTAATTTCATTGTATACATTGAAAAACGATTCTGAGCGTAGACAGTATTCAATGAAATGCTATTTAAATATTAAATTCCTATTTATATTGATATTAGTGATTTATTTCTTTATACATGCGTTATGCGGTTAATACCATTTGTTCTAATTTTTTCAATAACATTTATTAATTATTATGAGCGAAATACTGATGTATCGTAAAACGGTGTGAATTGCTTGTGGTACGTTGCTAAAAACTAATATAAATTTTTTGAAAATTTAATCATTTTGTGATATTAATACATGTAAAAAAGATAAGTTCACATCCTTTATAATGTCTGAAAAATAACGATTTTAATTATTTTGTTGTTAAAAATATCGAATTTCGTAAAAACAAACTGAATGTTTACAAAATATAGTCGAGTTACTAAGATAATTTAAGATTTCTATATCAATAAATCATTAACGACAATAACTTATGATGAAACTGTATTGAATGCTCAAGGTTGAGCTATAAAAATTTAAGTGTATTAATTTTTGAATAAAAAACCGGTAAATTTTCATGATTTTGATAAATCCTGAGATTTTGAGATTCAAATTTTTATACAATACATTTGTAATTGCTGTATGAACAAATGTACAATAACTTATTTGCATATGAATAATATCGTATTAGATGTTGCCATGTCTAGAAAATGCTGCAAGTATAAAAATGAAGTGAACAATTTTCTAAATTTTGAATTGCAACAAAAAAACAAAAGTCAATTTTGTCGAAAACTAGTTTTGCGTTAACATTCAAGTGTTTTCGTATTTTATTTTTTATGATTCCTGATTATTTTGAAAAAAAAACTAAGCATTTTTTACTGTGGACGGGAGTGGGGGACCTCTTTCAAACAATCACCATGACTAGATATGATTAGATACCAAAAACTTCTTTTGAACTTGAAAATTGGAACCTACGATAAAAAGAGTTACAAAACCACAAAAATAATCACATCGAATAATAACATTGATTTGCTTAGAATATGGTACATGGATATTAGCTAATATATTTCACTTCAATCCTACAAAATCCATCGCTCACTCTGCAGCCTGCAAGAATCGACAACTGAACAATTCATTTTTAAAGTATATGAGTTATGTGTATGAGTTAAAATTATATTGCATATTCGATATTTGCATTTAGTAGTACTTTTATTTGTTTTTGTTTATATTACGATAAATCATACATTTAACATATTATAATCATGTACGCTATTGCAATAGGTACCTATTGAGCTATAATAACGGTGAAATTATCTGTTTAGTTGTGAAAACTGAAAAGTGTGTTAATTATATTATATTTAATCAACACATTCAGGAACTAGAAACGACAACAAAATTATCATATCCATTTATAGACCATGCCTATATAGTATCATATAATATTATAACACATAATTATTATAATAATATAAGGTATACAACGTTCGCGCTATTAATATTGTATATTATTTACTCGATTATTTATTAGTATAGGACGATAAAAGTAAGTAGACTGTTTACGAGCATATTTAAGTCGTAACTTATATTATTGCATTCATTATAATATATTATAATTACTCGTATAACGGATAGACTAAATGCATTGCTTAACACGTCATTTGTAAATTAGTCACTTCATTACGCATTTTTAATTTAAGAATAAATGCATCGACGTAAGGTTAAGTTAGGCTAATACAATATTATGAGATTTTAAAAAAATTATTAATTTCGATTATTATTTATTAACCTTTAGGCAAAACAAGAAACTACTGTAATAATATTATATAATAGTAATCATAATATATTTAAAGAGACTTAACAATCATATTTCTACTACGAAACTGAAAAAAACTATAGATAAACAAACAAAAACATAATTACTACCGCCTAACAATGTTGTCTTGTTCAGCACTATAAGGTTCCAAAGGTTCCAAAGAGATTATTAAACAATTATCAATCGATTGCAAACAACGCTTAGAAAAAGTAATTTTTTGATTGCCTTAGAAATTTATGCTAGTGTAAGAAAAACTATCTATATATTCGGCAATAGCAAATTGAATATAATATTAAATTATGTGAAAATCAATTGAAGGAATGTCAGCAAGTGCAGTTTTAAGTGTTTTAACTGACATTTAAACGGGAATTAAATAACATCAAAGTAAATTATATCAAGTCTTGCTGAGTACAGTGGTTCCTGCAGTTTAGAAGCACCTACACATATTATTGATTATGGTTAATGGTTCTGAATTTGGTCGACCAGTGTATGTTTTGATAAGATCAAATTTTGAATTATAGCTTTTTAGCAAAATATTTTCTTTTGATGTAATAATAACGTACAAATACGGTCTGCGGAGGCAAATGGTAATGCAATTTACGTGTATGCTTACTTGAATTAAATAAAATGATTTACTACCACTGATATAAAAATGGTAATATACTTAATTAATCATAATTTATCAATCATGACTTTTTCCTATATTCGACCCTATAATTAGATTCTTCTGTATCATTGTTAATGGATAAGATAACCCCTTCTCTTTTCCAAACTGAATGATTAGCCGCTCTTAGGTAAAATTTAAAACATCATATAGCATGGAACATGAATAATATAACAATATGATTATAATTAGGTCATTTAAATTCGATTCAAAAGAATACTTATCATCTAAATTAAGCAAAAGTAAACTTTATATAGTTTATAATCTGAAGTATAGAACGTACAAATACTCTTTTTTTAAATTTCATAAATGAAGTATGGTAAATTTGAGTATTTACTTATATCTCTATGGTAGATGTTATTAGATCTATTTCAATTTCTCGATTTTTTTTTCAACATTGTTAAGTGTATGAAAATATCTATCGTTAAATTTAAAAAATATATTTTCCCCCAGACCTAAGAACTTGTTTTGCTACACACATATCATGTGCTTGTACATAATTAATATTTACACAGTTACCTATACCAAAAAGTTAAATTTCTATTTGAAATACATTTTGGATAATTGAAAAATATATTTATTGAACTAGGACTAGGAATATTGCACCATATAAATTGTAATGCATATACTATGTTATGTGATAAATCTAAACATTAGTTTAATTTCTTATCAAGTTATTTATGCCGGCTAAATATTATATTTAACATAACGTTATACCTAGGTAGTACCTATATAATGTATATTATTAAAGAATATTGAACCAATTTCATATTTAATTGAAATAACTTAATCTAACCTAATCCTCATAAGACCACAGAAAATGAATATTTTAAGTTCTATAATCATTCGACAGCTGCGACCACTATGTATTTGTTTATTCTTTTATATATTTGTAATATTATATATATATATATACCTATTGGTACAATTGTATTACCTATGTTGGGTTTAACCGTTAAATAAAATAATTACAATATAATATTAAATATTGGTTTACGTCTTCATCGTGTATTATTCATTTTTTTCTCACTAAATTCAAACGATAATATAGAGACACTGCGAATTAAGTTCTATATTGCGATAATGAAGTGTATGCAATATTTAGCAGTAAGTTACCCCTGTATCCTGTAACCTATCCGACTATCCAAGTATAAATTATAAACATAACATTTTTCAAAAAGGAAAATAACAATAATATTGTACTGAAAGAGTCCACCGCAAACTAGAAACACGTATTTGTCAGCACTGTAAGTAGTATTCACTATCCACCTATATATTATAATTTATAGATACATTAGATCATTAGAGTATTAAATTTTATGAACGTTCTGCAGAAATACTGTACAATGTACATTTATGATACGATTTTATAGCATACAATGACATGATTAACTTATATTAACCCCCTCTCCTGCAATATGTTTATGTGCCCTATACGTTTTATTGAAATCTCCGAAACGGTTCTGTACTCAAAGGAAAATTACCGACATTTTTCGACGGGATTTGGTGTTTTATAATAGACGCGGTATATTACTAATATGTTAACCGAGTTATTTACTATACATAATATTATGTTAATATCGTTTTTATAAATAGCTAAAAATATTGTACATTATATCTAAGTTTAGATGACTTTGCCAGGAAAACTTTATAAATAATAATAATAAATACATAATAACTAATAGACGAGGGTCGAGAGTTGTAGTGTATTTGACGTCGAATTATACACCGAAGACAATATCTACGTATAGAATCTAGACACTATTGAACGTATAACCACAATTATTGTCTTTTTTTAAAAGATAATCATTTATCGATGTCGCGAGGACCGTTAAAAACTGTGTAGTTCGCAGGTACTCACCAGACTCCGGTACCGGGTGACATTATGTTCTTTTTCTGGTCGCAAATCGTCGGCGTTGCTGTTGGCCAATAACGGTTTCTTCTCATCTTTGTGGCCCATGGCGAAAACACAAGGTCGAAAAGCGCACGCCAAATTGGGAATGGGGTTTCTTTTCTCTCTGTTCTTCGACACGTTCGGTGTATATTCTACTTTATCGTATAACACATACAGCAAACATTTTTTAGGTCTGTCGAGCGCGCCACATTCCGCGTGGTACGAACCGATGTAATATAAATAATAATAATATAATACAAGATATAATACAAGCTATGTCAGAGATCATCGACCGTTCATCGTAGACTGATCTTAAGCACGGGAAAGGGAACGTCCGTCAGCCGGGCACCCACCGCCGCCGCCGACGCTGCCATCATCGGCGTAGAAGGGGAAGACGACTAGCTGTAGCGGTTACATAACACGTCGAGACTGTAAAAATGTAAAAACACGTAAAAGAGGTACGACATCGATGTATATACCCACAGATCATAGGTGACTCGTTAACACGCTCATTTCGACTTGCATGTAGGTATCGATTATTAGTTGAATTCCTATACTTGGGTCACTTACTTCTGGAAAATTGCCATCACATTCTACTCTGTTGAATACAATATATTATGCCTATGTTTCTAGTTTTGATCATAATAAACATGTTAACGCTAATAAAATATATAAAGTAAACATTGCATACAATGCTGATTATAATTATTCTAATATCTATCAGGTATTAGGTATAGGTACTTTTCTCTAATTTAAATATTGAAATATTCACCTTGCCACCTTGGTGCAACTATTAAGTAATTTATTTTTTCCTAACTAACTTAAAAGGACGTCGCATAATCTGTGTGTTGTCTCCGTCTTATTAACACATCAATTAGCTCATAGTACGGGAAAATAATCATTTTAAATCTGTTATTTGGAGTACAAGAAAGTGAAATTTTAAATTGATCATAATTTAATTTTAAAATAGACAAAAACAAATCCTACGAAGTGCCCTAAATAATATTTTTAAACCTTTATACATTTAATAATGTGTGTCAATTTTTTCTTAGATTGAAAGTTATTGAGTTCAACGGAATTTTTTTACCATACAATTTGTTAAGTTATAAGTAAGATGAGGTCAGCATAATATTATACAGGAAATATGGTCTTCTTACTGGGAGTGTTACTCTGAGTACGTTTTACTGAGAGGTACAAATCGTTTTCCAAAGTAATTTTGAAAAACGTATTATTAACAAAAAATGTTTATAAGCCAAACAATTAATAATTGGTATAAACCCAACGTAGGTAATACAATTATTGCACTAATAGGTATATATTACAAATATATAAATGAATAAATAAATACATAGTTGTCGGCGTTTGTCACAGCTGTCGAATGATTATAAAACTTAAAATGTTCATTTTATGTGGTCTTATGATACGGTATGGGAATATTGGGAATATATTAACACAACATTTATTATTTTCAAGTACTTGAAATTTACCATGTTAATAATTTAGCTGAATAAATCATAACAGGGGGCGGCTCCAGAGCCTTGGTTTGGAGAGAGGGCAAGTTATAGTTTCACAAAACTCTTATAACAAAAATTATTATTAGTATAATATATTCCCGTTGTCCATACAAAAATGTGTGCTACATAATAAAATAATAATATCATAGTATTATACCATAATATATTTTATATTAATTTAGTATATTTATAGCCATATATAGGTTCTTAATAATATAGATAGCAGCCAGCAGGTTACATAGTGTCATACCTCTATGGCTCTATCTACTTATAGGTACTTGTGCATCATGTCGTATATAATAGTTGATATATTATACCTAATGTGTTTTTTTTTTTTTGTTAATTTTTTTTTAATAATACACATTTTTGTAAATGTGGTCTTGGGGGGAGCTAGGGCACCCTCCCTGGAATTACCCTTGAATCACAACTTTAATTCAATAATTAGTTTAGAAATTAAATGTCGTAAATGCTACTGTAATGATGCCGATGCGGAATGAACGGTATGAATACCGCATTGATTGATGTTTGCAATTGTACGGTTGACTCATACCTACGACCTACCTACACAATTATTAAGTTACTTACCTATTATATAGTATATGTATATAAAAAAAAAAAATATCTTATAAATAATTGCTTGGCCTGTGTGTACATGTACATATCAAATGCATTATTTATCGTATTTAATGGTAATATACTAATATATCATAATGCTTCATGACAACATATAATATATATGCCATATATAAATGGTGACGTATGTCCACAGCAACTAATGAAATTATTATTATTCCTTGATTACTCTGAATTGTAAGTATTTATTGAACTCAAAGTTCAAACCATCATAGGTATTCTGTTAAAATTTAAAATTCAAAATTATAGATGTCGTCTAAGAATGTCAACACGAAGTCCAGGATAATTTCTGAGATTATCTGTTGGTAAAAACTCATTCATATTTCATGGTACATGGATTCAAAAAAAAGTTTATCTAATATGGTACTTATTGGATATAAGTAGTATGAAATATTGTAAATAGGTATTTATTAGGACTCAAAAAAAGGTTTTTTGGCGTAGATTCTGAGCGGAGCGATTCGACGACATTGTGACTAAGTAGTCGAAATAATGCTTCGATTTACAACTTCAATAACGCTAGATGTTGAATTATTCGGAAAGTCAAAATTATAAGTTTTCAAAAGCGAGTGGAAAAGAAAAAATTTATTTTTTTAAATTTGGTTTTCAACAAAATCAATTTTGGATTTTGGTGTGACTCTAAAAACCCTATTTTAGATAGGTACATACAATTATCACTAAAAATTTATATTATATAATAGATTAGTATTTTCTACACATCATAACATTTAAAAAATACTTAAGCTCGTGTTGAATTATTTAAAGGTATTTAAAATTTTCCTAAAACTTGGAATTGTAATACGAGGTTTCATATAAATTGTTGTAAAGTAGCAGGCAGAAATTAAAAAAAAGTTGAGCGTAAATTCACAATATTTAGCAGTGGAAAATTGTAATCAAAAACCAAGTCATATATTCATTCAAAATTACAAAATGTTAATAATCACATTTAATTTTTCGGTGTGTATTTAATTTTTAAAATTAGTAAATGTTTATAATTAGAACATGTTAGATAAAAAAATCTAAAATAAATACTTACATTATTTTTAAAATATATATCCAAAAATTAAAAATATTTGAAAAAATCTTAGAAAAGATAATGCTAAATTAAAAATTAAAAATTAAAAAATATATATTGATAGTAGTAGAAAATGTTCGATAAAAAATCAAAATTAAAAAAAAATCTTTAATAAAATCATTATTTTTTAAATATATATTAACGAATTGATAAAAAAAAAGCCGAGAATAAAAAAACTAAATTAATAAAATTAAGCCTTGAAGAAAAAAATAAATCTCACGTGAATAAAAAATCTAAATTTATAAAAAATTCTAATTTTAATAAAAATCATCTAAAATTTAAAAAAAAATAATATGAAGAAAAATCTAAATTTATAACACAACCCATATTGAGTAAAAAAATTTAAAATCTAAATTCTAATTTTAATAAAAATATCTATATTTAAAATTAATATGAAGAAAAATCTAATTTAATACAACAAAACCATGTTGAATACAAAAACTAGTTTTATCAAAATTTGATTTATTTTGAATTTTGATTTTTTTTACAACAAGGTTTCGTTTTATCAATTTAGATTTTCATTAATTTTAGATTTTTTTATTAAAATCAAATTCTTTTTTATTAATTTAGATTTTTTCATTTTAGATTTTTTGATATTTTTTTTATAGAGTTAGTTTTTAATTTTGGATTTTGTATTCAATATATGTTTATTTTACAATTTAGTTTTTTATATCATATTTTCATATTTTTAAATTTTGATTTCTTATCATTTCTATTTTTTTCACATGAGAATTATTTTTTTTACTTCAAAGCTAAAGGCTTTAATTTTATAAATTTAGTTTTTTTTTTATTCTATTAAGTTTTGTTTTAATAGTTCATTAATATATATATTAAAAACAAATATTTTTATTTTTTTAATTTTAGATATTTTATCCAACATATTTTTATTTTTTTATTTTTCATCATTTTAGATTTTTTTTCAACACGTTTTTGTATTATCAACATATATTTTTTAATTTATGATATTTTTAATTTTGATTATTAACTCAACATGTTTTTTTTATCAATTTAGATTTTATTCATAATATATTGTTAATTTTGGATTTTTTAATTTAAGATATTTTTAACAAAATTTTAATGAATTCAAATTTATTTGAATATGGTCTAGTTTTGATGATGATTTTTTATGGATAAAATAGCTTGAAAATGTTATGCAAGGTTCCTCATAAGTTTTTCTTACAGAAATAAAATTTGATCAGTGCCTACCTAGTCACAATTATTTTTTTAGAATTGAAATTTTAGGCTATAAATATTAAATTATGGTCCATGTAAGTCTACCACTGATAATTCATTAGGTAGATTTAATAATTATAAAAATAAAAAAACTTATAATATCGTTTGAATTATTAGTCATACTTCAATACTTATATTTTTTTCTATACTACGTTGACATCAAATTTTTTGAATTTACAAAATTCTTAAATTTTCAACCAGGGAAAAATCGATTTTCCGAGAAATCTATCAAAGCAGGAATTATAAAAAGCTGTTTAGGAATTTACAGAAATTGAGTACTAATAATTGGCGCCAAAAAATTTCAAAATTCAGATTTGGGGGGGGGGTAATGTACGTCTTGTATAGAATACAATCACAACACTAATTTAGAGCAAGCTCTTCCAAACATTCTACAATGTAACACTTAATTTTTAGGTAATATAATATGTAAAATTCAATGAGTAGCAAATAATTCACGATGTCGAAGCCTTAATCTTCAATTAAAAAGAAAAAAGAATGTACATTGTTTTTTTGTTGTGTATAACATTATTATAAAGCCTGGAAGCTCTGTGTAATTATACATATCAATACGCTCCAATTTGTTTATAATGGCGAACGTTTTGAAAATGTATTCATTGATGAAAATCGTAAATAGCAATCTGAAATCTGTATTTGTATTGACGACGGAATCCGTAAGCCAATTGCCAGTATCGCGCAAATCTCAAAGATTTATACAGGAACTATTTATTTTGATATTAAACCAAAAGTTTTTTTTTTTTAAAACAAATTATACACACCACACATGCAGTAAGTACCTACATTAGTATTTTAATATAATATATTACTATTTGTCTACACATATTTTGTATAGATTATAATAATTAACCAACGTACTAATGGACATTATTTTAATCTATGTTATAATAATATGTAATATAATATAATATCCAACATAATCGGTCTATTACGGCTATAAATTCATAGTAATAATTATATATTAATTACATTTACATAATATTAATAATCATGTCAGGTAAGTGAAATAAAATAAATAAATAAAAAACCCACAACAAATTAATCAATAGTCTTCAATTAATATTATTATTTATATAAATTCATGATAGGTAACTTATTATAATACACTGATGTGCCTATTACACACATAACTTAAATCCCGAATTGAGTAACTTGCATGATTGTATAAAATTATATTGATTGAAAAATACGGAAGTAAGCAAAGAAAATTTCATTGACCTAAACAACAAAATCATATAATGTATATAAATATAATATAAATTATGGTATTTTAAGCTATATATTATTATCAAGATGAGTATGATTATTTCATATTATTATTATTATTATTATTATTTTTATTTTGTTTTAAGTATTTTTTATTATAGGTAAGATCCATAGAATAAACAACTGAAATAAATTGGAAATACGCACGATTATTCGTTTAATGCATATAATATTAAATTCCTTTATTTATTTTAATTTTTAATGAGTGATGGAAAAATAAATTGAATATAATTAACAAATTCACATAAACTAATATAATTGATTATAAATACTATTATAGTAATATAGTATTTATAATCAATGCTAATATATATTGAGTATAATAGAGTATAGTTTTGAAAATTATTTGATTACTATTTTTATAAAATGCATTAAGTAAATAAAAAACGAATTTTGAATAAGTTGATTTGTGTACTTGTTATTAGGAATCAGTTCTATCTAATTATAATTCCTAATATTTCTTTAATATATAGATAAAAATGATTTTAACGGATATATACCTTAAAATAATATTAAAAAGGGTAAAATACACAACCAATAGTTGAGTAATATTACCAGCACCTATTCGAAAGAAGGTAGAACAAAATCATCCAGGCTATGACTTAGAATTAGAATGGATAAGACAAACACTATGGTAATAATAAATAAAATATTAATTTGCATGATTGCTATAACTTTAAAAACATACTATTTATAACATAATAAATATATTTTATAATTATCCATTAGTTGGGATAAATAGTTAGTTAGTATTAATAAATGTATTATAATGCAAAAACTAAATGAGAACTAAGTGAGAACCATAATTTTTTTGTATGGTATGAATGCTCTCTACAAAGCATCCGTCACCTGGAGGATTAATTTGATTTGTTTCTCAGCTTTGCAGGAATCCAGTTACCCATTACTATGCGTCCGTTGTGAAGAATCTTTTTCAATTGAATAAATGAGTATTGAGTAGTTAAGAGTTTTGGAACACTCTTTATTAGGGGACTACTAAAAAGTTGAATAGATACTTTACTCCTTCTAGAACGATTCAGTATTTGGGAACTTAATAAAACCAGATTACAGGGAATTTTTTATTTGTCTTCATGTTAGAATAACTTATCGAAAAATGCACCTTTGACCTGGATGATGAGAGATTACATTGATTTTCTTTAGTTCTTCCTTCTTTTTTGTTTTAATTATGTCTTTGTTCCTATTTGTAATTGTTAATAGTATAAATCCATAGCCATTAGCAAGGCCGTATTTAGGGGGGAGCTACATGGTACTGTTGCCCCGAGCGGCTAATTTTTTTATAATTTAAATTTGTATTTTGTATAATGATTAATGATGCGTATTTTATTTTTGTTGCCCCTTGGTGCCAAATTCCTAAATATGGCCCTGGCCATTAGGCGATTATTGTGTAAATTAAAATTAAAATAAGAACATAAGATAATGGAAATATCAATAAACCACGTATTTTAATGTTTTAATCAATTGCGTATAAATGTATACCTAGTTAATAATAATAATAAAAAAAAATCCTACCTCATCTCAGTGGCAAAATGGGCAATCTCGATAAGAATATAAATTTATATTTATATGTAATCTAAAAAGACTTTTGAATGTCATGATCATATTAAGGAATCGACCAACTGGCTAGTCTTAAGGTAAACTTCAAGATTTAGCATGCATTCAAAAAATTTAACGAAGTAGTTAATGTTTTTTTGAAATCAATAGGCAGTTAATAATATAACTTGTCGAACAAAATATAGTTATTTAGATCAAATAATTATTTTATATAGTTTAATTTATATACATTTTGATGGTACCTACTAGGGTCACAAGGCTAATTAATATATTAATGCAATATATTATATAGCAATCTGATAATTATTTTTAACTAGTTTAATTTTTTTTTAGGAATAGTATCTAATAGTTATAATAATAAAAGCTATTATGATTGTGATAATATTTTATAAAATAAATAAATTAAAAGCGTTTAATCATTTAAAATTGTTCACAAAAAAGATAGCATACAAATGATTACAAATGAAAATCATTCATAACTATATTATCATATAAAATGTATAGACAATCAAATTGTTTGCGTATGCAGTTCATAATTAAAATTATTTTTGTGATAACTTATTATAGGTAGCTTTTATAATTATTTTGATTAATTTAATGATCCATTGAAATTATTTCTTAGTAAAATTGGTATTACAGTATTTAAATATTTAAATATTTATTTAATTATGAATTGATTAAGTTTAATTACATTATTATTTGTTTAACACTTAAGAAAAATTGATACTGCATTTAAAATAACGTTCTTGTATTGTAATTTGCCTATGTTAAACGTTGCTCAGGCATAGCCGTTAGTAAATAATGATAATCAAACAAGGAAAATTATTAGCTATAGTTGTAAGATAACGCTTAGCAATATTTAAACATTTTACTTTAACGATTGCGTTATATATTTGTACGTTACGACTATGTCATTTTTATTCAAAAAATCTTTAATACTCAATTTTGATTTCATTGCGAAGCTGTTGGAAACTGGCTATTTTTTAATGCACAATAATTTAGGTTATTTCTAGTTATATGACACAGTGCAGTACAATACACTATATGGATAAATCAAACAAACCAATTTAAAAATCTAAATTTACTTTACAGGAAGAAAGATCACTTCTCACTTAATAAAATAGCAAGATTTTGTGAATTTTTTTTATCTGAACGAGGAAAACTTTATTCATGTGGCATTGAGTTCTGAACTTGAATTAACTATTTAAATATAATGTAAAGAAAACACTTAAAAAATTCTAATAGTTTTTTAATTATTTAGATTTAGAATTTTACTTGAATAAAATCAATGGAAATAGAGTTTTTAAAATCAGAGTTCAATGCGACCTGTATAAAGTCTTTTTAGTTATCAGTTTATCACTTATCACTTATCAATAAATATAAATTCCGAGTAATTACTTATTAGGTGTACATAATGTTTTGTAGTAATCGTAATTTATAATTACTATTTAAGTTTGAGAACTGTGAAAAAGTGCTAATAAATATTAGACATAATTATATGATATTAATATTTATGAGAAAAATAATATTGTTTAAAGTATAAAACATATCTAAATTGAATAGAGGTATTGAGGTATAAATTACACACAAATCATTATGGTGGTAGTACTATATTACATACAATAATTATTATCACTGTATAAAGGAATATAATTATTATAAATTTGATTATAACAATACGTCAGGACCCAAAAGATAGAACCGATGTTAAATCGTATTCGAACTCAGAGTTGATATAAAACAGAAATATAACATTAATAATAATAACTCGACGAGTTTTAAATAAGGTTGTGTAAATTTGAGATGAGTTTTTAATTTTTATAATATACCAACCTACATTTCATAATTTTGATTATCGTTAATCGTGTATTTTTTTGTTGTACTTTAATAAAAATAAAATTATTCATACAACATAATTATTTACAATAATTTTGGTTTTAGATTAAATACAAACACGCGACTTGTCTCATTGGTCCGTGTCACAATAATACGTATTTTAAGATTGTTTGCTATAACGAAACGGACTAAGGACACAGGTCACGGAGGGGCAGCACGTAGAGTTTAATTGTATAGTGTACTGAAATTAGACTTAGGTTTAATATCATAATAATCGTCGTATTTCAAATCGTAAACCTAAATTAACCGATGTGTGCTAGTTCGAGATTCGTCAATGTAATAGTCGCAGCTGTCTGTGAGAAGATGAAACACGCTTGTTTTGGGTGCAGTTAACGTTCTCGGGCCAATCGCACAACATGTTCATCTGAAAGTGATTCACCGATTTAACAGAGCCTTAATTATAAACATTTTTTTTCTTTACCTTGTTAAAGTACAGATTGGACGGACAAGACTGTTCGAGCAACGATCCAAATTCACAAATCACGTATTTGTTACAGTCCGTCCCGTGCCCTTTCAAAAGTGGTTCTGTGCACTGTCCTCTGCCCTGTTCCTCTTCGTATCCGATGTCACTGTTATCGATGACGATCCCGTCCAAGTCATTTCGTTCTTGGTCCAAATAGCAGTCTGGTCCCGGACCCGGTAACCTACCTAGCACTCTGTTGATGGTCTTCAGCATTGGATACGTTTCACAGCCACAGACGTTTCTAAAATCAATCCGTTGTGTCACACAATATACACCAACAAATTGGTCGTTGCCTATACACGCGTACTATTTCCGGACGGAAATGTCTTTTTCACTCACTTGAAATCGTCCAAGTCCAAAGCCCATATCATTGCGCCGCCGAGATCATTGCGTACGACGAATTCGGATTTGAATCTGATCATGTCCTGGTCGTCGAACGACACCCATTGGTTGCCACTGAAGGCGTACGGGCCCATCCTGCCCAGCGGGTCTTGGACCAGTTGCCAATCGCGTTTCAACACTTTGTGGCAGATCTGAAAACCCGACGGACGTGTGAAAACTCAAGTCCCCCGTGAAGGTAATGCACCTCGTAATCTGCATAATTATGGCCGAGCACTTACTTCGTAGTAGGACAAAAATCCTCGAGATCTGGTCGCGTCACCAGCCTCACCTCCACCGTAGGCCGGTGCATTCAATCCGTTGTTTTTACTGGAAGCCAACGAGAACGACTGACCGTAAGTGGGCATACCCATTATTAGTTTACGAGGATCAGCGCCTTGATCCACCCAATAGTACAACGTGAAGTTCTGGAAAAAAAGTTTTATAATATATATTGCATATATATGGTGTGTTATGGGCTGTTAAATTAATGAATTCGAATATTTGGTGAATAGTTTTTTCGCTACTTTTCATATAGCTAAGAAGATTTGATTTGATTTAATAACATTATACATCATAGGCCAAAGTGCATATAATACGAAATTCTGAATTTTTGAGGCTAAGAGCGTAAAACTGCAAAATATATTATCTTCATATGCAATTAATCGTTATTCGGTACCAACTATATTTAGAATTGTTTAATATTTTTTATAGAAGTCGTATTTTTATATTCGTAACGGTACGCAGAGCCCTAAATCAAATGCATGACAATTGTATAATTACGGCGTTGTAGGTCATGTCAAAATCGTCGGGGTGAGAATACATAGGCGCCACGTGCCCAGTCTTTTTATCCCATTGCCCGTGGTAGTCGTACGCCATCACAGATATCCAGTCCAACGTCGCCGAGAGTAGTGGCACATCGTAACCTAATTATATGAAAACAAACGAATAAGACACCAAGACAAGTCACGTGGGTATTGTACACATTTGCGATATCGCTATTGTTCACTTACCCGCGTCTATTACAACTTTGTTGGGCGACACGGCCGCCGACAATAGGAAACCTTCTTTGTTGAACGCTTCTCGCAGTTCCAACAATAGTCTCGAGAACCCTACCTTGTCACTTTTCGGGCCCCTCTTGCAGTCGACCTGTTCATATTTATTATAATAGGACATTACGGTGCACATCAACGATAAAAGTTAATAGTGATAATATATTAGGTATATTATTATGAACCCTGCGGACAAACCACGACTGGCCATAATGCGTCTAATATTGTCTATATTATGGGCCTCGTCGATTTATATCATTACCTGCCAGCACTTTGGATACTCCCAATCGAAATCTAGTCCGTCGAAATCATTTTGCTTCAAATAGCCGACTACGTGTTCCACAAACTTGCGTCTCGCCGACGGGTTGTTGACCAGCGCGCTGTATTTGCTGCCGGCCGAATCGTTCCAACCTCCGATCGCCAACAGCACCTTGACGCCGAATTTCTTGAGCGCTGTCACTTTGCGGTAAAAAACTGCAAACGCACGTGAAAACAAATAAATAATAATCAATCGCATCGCCGCAACCTCCCGCGCCCCTGTCACGACGCGGTCGCGGCCGAAAACGTACAGTTGTCGAAATCCGCCCAAGTGTCGTGCGCCCTGATGACCAAATCTTCGTTGTCCAACACTGCGAACCCGTAGATGATGTGTGTGCAGAGCGACGGGTCGATATCGCTGGGTAAATATTTTCCACCGCTATGCCTGAAATTCCAAACGAAATCGATCAACGGACATATCACAACTGTTAAGCGTTTCAATAATCATCACGAACCTGTACCACGCCCAATTGGTGAAATAACAAACGACTTTAAAGTATCCCTCAGACGGAGGTTTCTCGGTGGTCGTCGTTGGTTTCTGTGTTGTAGTTGTCGTAGTAGTAGTAGTCGTCGTCGTCGGCTTTGTCGTCGTTGGCTTCGTGTACGACGGTTTTGTAGGTCTAGTCGGTAAAAGTGTAGTCGTAGACACTTCGGTGGTAGAAATGTTGTAGTGCGGTGCTAATGTCGTGGTCACGGATGTCGTTGGTTTACTTGTCACAGGTATCATCGGAGTTGTTTGCGGGTGACCTGTTTATGAACAAAGAAAAAAGTTTTCATAATAAAAATCATTGTTTCATCGCTGTATTATTTTAAATGTTAAGAACATATTATATATTATTATGACGTGAACCTACCGTGGAAATCGACATCGGATTTTATCGGGTGTAAAAAATACGGTTAAATATGACATTGTCGTAACCCTACGACGACAATATTAATATATAATACCCATATTGATTGGAAACTCAGAACAACTTAAATAATGCTGTTGATTTGTATTATACTTACATAGTATAAATTTCATTTAAAATTATTTAATAAGCAAGTATTTAAATTTAATTCTAAATACTTATAAATTATTATCAATGGTATTGAATATTAAATGTTATTTTTAAGTTGTTCATTGTTGTACCGACTGTCCGACTATATTTCTTTAGTATTAGTTTTGTGAATTGCGATTTCAACTTTCATCGAGCATAATAGTATGATCGTGTTAAGTGTTATTTATTATGTAAAAATAACAAGACGTAACTCCATATAGTTAAATAAATACATATATATTGTATGCACAGATGATTGATGAATATTCCGAATAAATAGTGTTACTGAAGTTATAAAATGTTATAATGACTTGTTTAAAAAAGTAATGTAGCTTATATAGTTTATTATTATCCTACCTGAAGTTGAAATTTATTTTTTTAGTAATCTTTACAATACTATAGAGTATTATTAAATGCACACATTTATTACTATGCTACAATTAATATGCTCAAAAAAATATATAAAAAATTGTTTTTATACAATACCGTTTTCTAATACTTCTAGTACTATCAAAATATTAAATAATTCATATACTCTTACCGTGTTTTTGACCTAATGTTTTCATGATAGTGCTGAGTAGTGGATAATTTCCCTGGCCACATAAGTTTCGATAATCATCCAAATCTAAAGCCCAAATCATAGCGCCTCCCAAATTCATAGATTTCACATACTCTGCCTAAAATTAGACATATATATTATATATAAAACGTTATTGGGTATTCAATCTTTGTGAATTAATCATTTACCTTTTGTGCTACTGTTTTTACATCATCGAATCCTACCCATTGGTTACCCTTATATGCATATGGGCCCATTCTATTTTGTGGGTCTTGAACAATAGTCCATTGCTCGGAGGCAAGTTTACGACAAATCTACATCACAATATCATTTTATAAACAATTTATTTAAAACTTCAAAGTTTAAAGGGCATACTTCATAGTAAGCAATGAACCCAGCAGATCGGGTGAATGGACCTGCTTCTCCTGCGCCAGACGAAGGTGCGTTTAAACCGTGCACCTTTGGATTAGATAAAGTGAACGATTGGCCGTACAATGGAAACCCAAGAACAATTTTCCTACTGCTTGCGCCCTTCTCGATCCAATAATGGATAGTATAGTTCTTAAAAAAATAATTTATTTATATAAGATAATTTATTTTTACTATAAAATTATATTGTTTAACTTACCAAGTTGAAATACTCAATGTCGTCTTCTGGATGATGATATATTGGTGCAACATGACCAGTTTTCTTATCCCATTGTCCATGATAATCATAAGTCATTACACCAATCCAATCTAAGTATTGGTTTAATATGGGCACATCATAACCTAAAATAATTGTATGTTTAATACAATGATTTAAGAAAAAAAAAACAAATAAATTTATTTACCCGAATCTATTACAACTTTACTAGGAGAAACAGCAGCAGATAATAAGTATCCATGTGGTTTAAAAGCTTGTTTGAGCTCAATCAAAAAATTGGAGAATGCGTTTTTGTCAGAATCTGGGCCTTGGTCACAATTGGTCTGTATTTAATTAGTTCCAGTTATTATTAATAAAAAGAAAAATAACTTAAAAACACATAATATAATAGTATTATATATTTATTACCTGCCAACATTTGGGATATTCCCAATCTACATCAAGACCTTCAAAGCCATATTTGTACATAAAATCGAGTACATTGTTAATAAACTTTTTGCGACTGGAACGATTATTAACCAAACGACTGTATTTATCACCCGCCGAATCATTCCATCCGCCTAAACCAATAGATACTTTGACTCCACGTCGTTTGAGTGCCACTACTCGTTCATAAAAACCTAAAAAACGGAATTGCTGTTAAACATTTTTTGATTTAATCAATCCTTAACTTCACGCGTACCATTATCAATGTCTGCCCACGAATCGAATACTCTAATAACAAGATCTGTGTAATCTAGAGTTGCAAAACCATATACTACATGAGTGCAGAGATTTGGATCCGTGTCTTCTGGGAAAAATTTACCTGGTGAAGGTCGGTACCATGCCCAGTTGGTGAAATAACATACAACTTTATATTGTCCTACAAGGTTAAATAAAATTGTGTCATAAGCGTTAAAAGGTTTAATTTTTGCCTTATTAAGTTACCCGTCAAATGATAGTTCGATTGGGTTGTTGGGAGAGTTGCGGCAGTTGTAGTGGTAGGTTTCCATGCCCACGGATCTTCTGTAGTAGGAGCTACAGTTGTTGGCTTCCATGGAATATAGTTCTCTTCTGTAGTTGATTCTGTAGTAGTAGTTGTAGAAGTAGTTGGCTTTTGTGTGGTTGGTTTCAAAGTGGTTGGCTTATGTGTGGTTGGTTTCAAAGTGGCTGGTTTATGTGTGGTTGGTTTCAAAGTCGTTGGCTTTGTTATTATTGGTTTCGAAGTAGTTGGCTTCGTGATTGGTACAGTACTCGACGGTTGACTGGGCGATGATGGAATTTCTGGCCCTTCGGTCGGGTAAGTGTTAATTTCTTGAGAAGGCATACACCCAGAATTCATTGGCCAGTCACAAAGCCTAAACCTCTGTACACAAAATAAAATTATTAAAATGTAAGCATGATTATTATTTAATTTAAATCTCACATTATTCCAATAGAGACCAGCAGGACATGAGTTAACTTTAAACTTCCCCCATAAACATTGTAAATATTTATTGCAATCTCCTGGATGAGGTGCGAATTCACCTTCTTGACATTCCACCGGAGATTTTACTAACATACCTAGAGTAACGGAAAATAAAAAAAAACTTAATGATTATTCTGTAGTTATAAAACTAATACAATTATAATTTTTGGTATTATTACTGGTGAACGTAAATATGCTATTTGAACGTTGGTAGTTGCAATAGACATTGTATTTCCAGTCACATATTTTCTTTTGATCGTTCCAAGCTAATCCAGCTGAACAAAACTGTCTCACGAAATAACCGTAGGAACACACAAAGTATGAAGTACAGTCACCAATAGCGGCGACATATTCGCCTTCAATGCAATTCCTATATTTTTTTGTCTTTAATATACACAAAACAAAATCAGTATTTTGGAAATCAAAATTTTAAAATTCTTTCTATGTTATGAATTACAGTTGTTGTTGGTCTCCATGTAGTCATCGGTCTTACTGTTGTTGTCGTTGGTCGCCACGTAGGGGTTGGTCGAACTGTTGTAGGTCTTGATGCAGTGACAGGTTTTCGTGTCGTAGTTGTTGTTGTAGTTACTTCGGAAATTTGAGAATTGGCTGTAAATTATTTTAATATTTATTTTAACATATTTTAGTAATAGCTATGAAAGCTAAAAACTCACTGGGTTCATTGCAGTCAACATTTCTTAACGAATCGCATTTATTGGCATTTCTATTCCACAGAAACCCTTCTTTACAAGCATATTTCCTATAACGTCCGTTTTTACATTGATAATAGTTCTGACAACTATCTTTAGAAGATTGGTACGTTCCTGGTTTGCACAATTCTTGTTGTTCTGGTCTTTGAGTATGGTACTCGGACCACCATGGACGATTTACAGATGGTTTATGAGTTGTCTGTTGTTCAATTGCGATTACTTCATCAATAGTAGGTTCAGTCGTGGTTGTAGTAGAGGTGGTCGGAGGGGTTGTTGTTGTTGTTGTTGTTGAAGGTCGGGTTTGTGGTTTAGTTGTATATTGCGTTGTTGGTCTAGTAGGTTGTTGTGTTGTCGATATGGTTGTCGGTCTAGTAGGTTGTGTTGTTGATACTGTTGATGAAGATTGTTCTTCCCAATAACCTATAGGTAATCATAACATATATCATTATTAATAGGAATTAATTGTAGTTATAAATTATTGAATTTTAAACAAATTATATAATATATACTGCTTACTAATAAATAATAAACCCATACCATGATTTTCGATATTTTATAAATAATTGTGCAGACTGACATTAATCTGTATATTGTTTTAAATTAATTAAGCTATATAATATTTAAAACTATACGTATTTAAATGATTAGTTTATAGGAGTATAATTATATTTTTATTTTTATTCATTGTGTATGACGTATGTTAATATTTAAATATTATATAATATTATAGTAGAAGCTGTCGATAGTGACATTGAAGTGGCACCATTAAAAAAACGTATTTGTATCATTCATCATTCGGTATATTTTAACAGGAAAAGCTTATTATTTATAGCTACATAATACGGATTATAGATTTCTATCGGGACTATAATATTTTATTTCGTTCTAATTTCAAATATAAAATACAAACCTTGCCCTTCTTCGGTAGTTGTAGGAATTTGATAAATTGGTGTATTTGGATAATCTGGTTTATTACATATCAAATTTGACGATTTAGTTGGAATTCTTTTAAATACTTCGTTAACTTTTGTAAGTAGTGGATAAGAACCTTTACAGCATATATTGTTAAAGTCATCTAAATCAATAGTCCAAACCATAGCTCCTCCAAGTTCTTGATTCACTATATATTCGGACTAAAATCAAATGATTTATAATAAAATTATACAATTTTCTTACTTAAAAGATAAAATATTTTATCATTTTAATTGTGTTGTAGGTACCTTTAATTTAATTGATATCTCGTCATCGTAGCTGACCCATTGATTTCCACTATACGCATATGGATCAAATCCTTTTTTATCTCTTGATACTTGCCATTTTTCGTTAGCAACTAAAATATACATTTAGAATACTAAATAATATATTGATAAATATATCAATATATAATATGATACAAACTACTGAATAACCATTTGTTTTTTTTTACCAAAAATACAACTAATTTATAGTAAAATTAATAATATTATAAATTTCAAATTTTGTATTAATAAAGATTTTATATTAATAACATTAATAATTAATTGAGTTAAAAAAATAATATTCATAAATATGATTTTAAATTAGCCTAAGAAATTCTTAGTAAGAATAAGTTGTACATTGAACATAATATACCCTTATTTAAACATTTAATTTAAGTATCATCAATGAAATAAATCAATCACATGGTATGTGATATAAAAAATGTTGTATAAGTCTAATTTGAAAAGATTGTACCTCTATTACAAATTTCGTAGTACGCCAACATTCCAGGTTGCTGTGTATATTCACCAGGATATCCTGATCCTTTGGCTGGGTCACCAAGCCCGTGTTCTGAATTCGATGACAATGTATACGTCTGACCATAAAATGGGAGACCAACTACGATCTTTGACGGATCTGCGCCCAATTTCCGTACTAATTCAATGGTGGAATCCTATATGTATGAAAAAAAATTGTTAATTGAAACTATGAAAATTTATGTTATTTTTCTATTAACATACCATATTGTACTTAGGGAATTCGTCACTGTCTTTATAATAAGCCGGACTCACGTGTCCAGTGACATTTTCCCAGGAGCCATGATAATCATATGTCATTATAGACATAAAATCTAAGTATTCACTTAAACTTGGGAAATCATAAGCTTCTTTAATAATTTCTTCGTAACCAGAGATTGCAGCTGATAATTCAAACGGTGGGTCTTGTTTATTGAATTCAGATTTAAGTTCCTATAACATCAAAATCGATTAAATATTGACCTAGGTATTTTATTTTATATAAGCAACGACAGTACTTGTATTAGTTTAACAAAATTTGTTTTGTCCGAAGATGGACCTTGCGTGCAATCGGCTTGCCAACACACAGGATAATTCCAGTCTAGATGAAGACCGTTAAAATTATATTTTCTTAAAAATGCAACAGCAGAATTTACAAAACTGTAATAAAATAAATTAGTTTTTATCTTTTTTACCATACGTTTCTGAAAATTTACCTTCTCCTGGTAGTTCCACTGCTAATTAATTTTGAATACTTATCACCGGCTGAGTCGGTCCATCCTCCCATTGAGATCATAACTTTGATATCTCCAGACTTTGAATTGGACACCAATCTTTCGTAAAACTCTAAAAGTTTAAAATATTTATAACTTTATACTTAACATAATTTTTTATTATTAATCGATTATTACTGTTCTCAAAATCTTCCCATTCATTGCCCGATGTTATTGTTAAATCATTGGGGTCTAGAGAAGCAAATGCATAAACTACATGTGTACATAGACCTTTGTCTATATACTCCGGAGCAAATTTTCCTTCTCCATAACGATACCATGACCAGCTAGCAAAGTAACATACCACTCTTTTGTTTAAATCTAAAAATAAATTATCTATTACATACTAAAATCAAAAATATTTTAGTCTGATAATGATTATACTTACCAAATTGTAACGGTGTTTCTCGTAGACTGTTTGCCATTGAATTTTTTTTATTAACTTTAAAAATATTACAAAAAAAACAATTAAATTTGATAGTAAGTATACAAATATTTTTACAGTATTCAAACTTACTATTACTTATATATGTCTTAACTGTGGTTACAAGTGGCCAAGGAGTGCCACAAAGTCCATTATAATCATCTGAATCTAATGACCATAACATTATGCCTCCTAATGATAACTTTTCTATATATTCAAGCTAAAATACAATAATTATATTATTAAATTAAACTTTAAACATTTAATTTAATTTACTTTTCTTGTTAAACTATGATGGTTCTCATAACTGATCCATTGATCTTTTCTAACAACAAATGGGGAACCAGATTTGTCCGAATACTGTCTCCAATCGTCCTTTTTTGTACGATCGCATACTTCATAATACGATAGGAATCCAGACGTTTTAGTCCATCTACCAGCATATCCATCACCGTTGGTCCGAGAACCCGGTTGGAAATTTTTAGGGTCAGCTAATCTAAAACTTCTACCGAATAATGCTACACCAACTATAATCTGATTTGGATCTGCACCATTATGTATCCATTGCTTCACCATATGATCCTAGAAAATTCAAATTTATATTACATGTTGTTCAAATAAATAAAAAATTTCAAAATGTTAAAAATATTTACCACATTGCGATACTTTGATGATGGATCCCTATCTACTGCACTGTATAGTGGAGCGTGATGACCAATAATTTTTTCATCGTCTTGTCGAAAATCAAAACTCTTGAGAATAATAAAATCTAAATTTAGAATAATTCTTTTAGTGTCAAAATGTCTTGACGTTTGATCTAGTGGTGGTACAATTAGTGATAATGACCATCCTCTTGGTTTTAGCACACTAGCCAATTCTTCAATCAACAGTGGAAATTCTTCTTTAGTGTTTTCATCTTCACCAAACTCGTCTAAAAATGTATTCAATAATAAAACTGAAAACTTAAAATTATTATAAAAATTTATTACTATAAGTTGTTGGTGTAATATCAGATAAAACTAGTCCATCAAATCCACTAGTTTTCAAAACTTCCGAGACCGAAATGATAAAATCTCTCTTCGAAAACAATACACTTTCGGGTAAAATTTCGTTGATTAGTAATAATATTTTTGTCGAAGGGTTTTTCTTTTTTAAATGTGCGATTGAAGCAAACGTGCCTGAAAATTAGTAAAATATTAATCGATAAAAATTGAACAATATGTACAGAATTTTCATTTCAATGTTTATACCATTTGATTGACTGGAATACCAATTGTTAGCAATAGTGTCAAAATTTGTGTCTGCAGAACTGAACAATATATGGGTACATGAAGACAAAATGATTTTTTCCAAGTTTTGTGGAATTTGGTTTTTATGGTATTGTGTAGAGTCAAGATGACAAAAAACATTTGCAGCTAGAAATTTCATTTATGATAAAAAAAAAAAACAAAAAACTATAAAACTATTTTTATATTTAAAAATAAAACATTACTTCCAGACGCTAATCTATATTTTGAGGGTGATGGATCTTTTTTTGATGGTAGTTTTTCAACAGCATCACGAACAGGAACGTGGATTTTGTATCTGAGGACACATACAATATTAATTTATTGCATTATTTTAATGGTTATAATTTCAGTTGAAAATAGAACTATATTCTGAAATATAATTTGTATTCGTATATGAATATGTAAATTGAGATGTTAAATAAATACATTTTAGAATCAAATTAAAATATGTATAATATTATGTATTTTAATTATGAGTAATCAATTTGAATTTCTATTATGTTGAACATAAGAAACTTTTAAAATAACGTCACGAAATTGGTTTTTAGAGTAATTAAAATATAGATATTATATATAATAATGAACAAGTTTTGATTATTTGGTTTTATAAACATTACCTTTCGAACTGATGAGGCACTCGTTCAATAGCCGCCCTGCTTGGTAAAATATTGAATTCCCTGTTGCGATTATCGGATGATTCATCTTTATCTATATACGTCAAACCTCGTGTTTGTACGATAAAAAGGATAACGGTAAACAAAACACCGATGATCCTCATGGCTGAAAATATTAATTTAAATAGACGTCATTGCACGTGCTTGCATATATGTTTTATGAACAAAACGCATCACGTTGCATCATTTTTAAATTTTACCGTAATACAAACAAAATATAATAATAATATGTTCTATATAGACCTTCGTTCAAAAAGTCTAATAATTATAAAAAAAAAAAAAATAATGTCTGTATTCTATAAAAAATCACTATTTATCTATAAAAAAAAAAAAAAAAACAGCAATAACACATTAGTGACGGTCTTATTGTTCAATATTCGTGCAGAGTATGTAAATACGTTGACCCATAGAATTAAGGATTATTCGATTCTTCATTAGAAAAAGTGGTTTCACGACCCTCACGAACTCTTACGTTACAAATCGATTCCATTAGTTTAATACTTTTAATATGTTATGTAATTTTTGCGCGCTACCTGTCTAAAATTAAGTAATCAAATTTTTCACCCCAAATTAATGACTTAAGTAAGACACCATTAGGCCTGATCGTCGCTAATGAAAATTAGTTTTACCTAATTTTATTTTTATTAGAACAAAAGTTTAAAATCACGATATATTATTTTATTCTCGATCCGAATTCCAAATACATAACGATTTAGTTGTATTTTTTTTTTTTCTAGACTGCGCAAAGTGATTTCAAGGTCGTGGCGATAAATAATGTTTATTTCATATACATAAATATATCATATTATAATGTATATATCATATACCAGAGATACAATTATATATATATCATTGTATCTCTGGTCGATCAATTTTTTTTACGAATGTTACCGAAGTCGTTTTTACCGCCGACGACCGTTGGTAAATACCTTTTTGTCGTGTAATCTGTCAACACTTCCTACACTGCACACGATATTGTCCATAGACGTCCCATATACCGATATGTATCAAACGCTGAGACGCGTATATTAATGCATATGGACAACAGGTTAGTTACTGCGAGAGGTCAAGTGCAATAAAGCACGCAAGGCAACGCAACGTTCGGACGGTGACTATTACAATAATATAATATATTATACCTACACCAGATAAACACAATATTATGCTGCTACTACCGTATGACTCGGGGGCATTTTCCGTAATCATCTCGTATTAGACCCGATGTGTTGGTTTAATTTGAGTGCCGACAAATCTACATAACCGCACAGAGACGCGCCCGTATAGTATAATATTACAACTGGACCATTAAATTACAGATGTGCCGCTGATATTTGTCCCCGGGGCGATGTAATACCCAATCGCTCAGTGTGCGCCAATAATAATGGCTGGCGGGCCACCGTCATCACCAGCTAGATGAGTAACCGCCACCGCTACTATGCGCAAAACAATCGAACCCAATCAGATACCCAAGAGATTTTTTCACGTACCTTTCTACATAGTGTAAGAACAATACCAAAAATTTGTTTATATTCTTGTATAACTTGGTATATAACATAGCAAATAAAAGGGCACCACTCCTCAATATATTATAATTTTGAACGTTGAATAGTTCTTATTCCTATGATGATGATTTTAGTGTTTTGTTTATTCATGTATTTTTTTTTTTAACTCGATCATAATGTTTTCAAGTTTTAACGATACCCGTATTTCGGTGACAATAATAATATTATTTTTATTTTCAACTCAAGCAGTTTATAAAGTGAGAAATTAATAAAAAAATATATTTATACCAATATAGGTATCTACGTGCGTTTAAACTTCCGGTCTATTATCGTAGAACCCGTTCGAACAAAAAAAAAACATTTAAATTAAATCTACCATATACTTTATGTGACGAGACACAAAATTAAATTGAACACATTTAAGTATATTTAACAATGAAATTATAAAAAGTAAAACATTTTTTAATTTTAATTGAAAATTGATCTTCTGAAAACAAATATATATTTTAAATTATCTCAAAATAAGTTATTAACTAAATACATAATATTAAATCTACTTACATCATATATAATTAAAAGTGTATTATTAAATTTAATAATTTAATATTAATATTGAACTAGTTAATAATTATGCTAAATGTAAATCTGTAAATAAGTAAAAATTTAAATCTTAAATATATTAAGGGAGTATAAAGTCATAGGTTAATAGTTAAATTTACTGCTTAACGCCTAAACATTTATAAGAAATTCATCAAAAGTATGTAATCTCACATTGCCTTAATCTTCTTTGTGTTGTTATCAAAATATGATAAACTAATGTAAGTTGTTACACAAATAAACGTAACTATAGTTTTAAAAATAATTTTTACTTTGCACGAAATTGTTTAATTCTAATATGGGTAATTGACCGTTAGCAAAAGATATTAGATAGTACATAAACTATTAAAGTTATAATAAATAACCAGTGTTACGTACGAAGTACAAATTGGTGAATTAATTTTTTACATGGAATGCGTATAGTATGTATGAAATCTTCCAAAACAAAATAAGTATTAATAAAATAAACATTTTAAAAATAATATATGAATGAAGACAGCGAGATGACAAATAATGAACATTGAATTATTACTTCACAAAATAATATTTTATTAATAAAAAACGCAATTTGATTACTTATTAAACTTCGTGGAAAAAACGAGAAAAATTTTCTTATGAAGGGTAAAAAAGCATACTAATCTAGAAACAGTAAAAATGTAAAAAAAAAATTTGAAGACACTAAGATGACAAATGACGATAATTGCAAATAAATACGTGAGGATATATTTTATGATTGCATTTTATAGCTTATATATAGAGTGAGGTAAGGATTTAATAATATCATTACGAGTTGCTATTTAAGGTGTTGAACAAAATTTTATTTTTATCCAACAACGAAACAATATAAGTGTGTATGAAAAAAATCTGCGAAGACATTAAGACGACAAATGACAAACAAGAAACATGCAAATTAATTTCAAGACATCAATTTTATGTATACCTATATTCAATAGTTTAAAAATTATATGTATGCGATTTAAATCGATAGTAATTATGTTACGTACCTCTATTCAAAATAGCATCGGATGACAGAAAGACCTGACCGAGTGGCTCTGGTGGTCGTGTCGTGTAAAGCTCAAGATTATAGTTATTAATATCTTACAGGTCAGGCATCTACCTAAGTCGAAGTCGCTGACTCGTCTGACTCCCGAAATGGATTAAATCCCGAACGGATTAAAAATACAATATATAGTATAATAATATATTTAATATACATCACCGTGGATGAACCGCGGGCGATCTGGATGGGAGTAAACAAAACGATTTGAGCTGTGAGCCTTGAGTGAGCACGTCTAACACGAGGCTCCACAGATCCTGTAGTACGTGTTTATATAATTGTTAAACGGCAAACGAATGCATTAATATTATTATTATACGAGCGACGATCGTTTCGCGGGAAACATCGATTTTAAACGATACTTGCATAGGAAAAAAAACTCCAGAAATGGTGTGACAGTTGAAGAGACGAAAACGTCGTTATTTCTATTAATCCTTACGATTGTGATCCTACTCTGTTCAGTGATGTGTTTTCGTGACGACGGCGACAACGACCGCGTCCTGCGTGCACGGGTCGATCACTGCGGTCACTCGCGCGGGTTTTCCGATCAGCGAACGTATAGGATTTATTTCTCTAAAATTGTATTAATAATATGTTTTAGGATTCACGTCGCGTGCCTGTATGGCCTGTATGACGTCGCGTCATCACTATAGATTACTAATCAACGGTATACAATACCACCTTACGATACGACGACGACGATTATTATTGATTATACTAATAATATTTCGAATACGATTTTATTATACTAATAATAATATTATATTTAATCGAAACTATACGCTATGGGACGGTATACATTAATATTCAATCTTATGATGTGTTATACCTGAGGCGGTGCTGCTGATGGCTGACCGACCGTGGTTGCTTGGGCGGTTGACGACACAACGAGGCATGATAATAATATGTCCGGTGGACGGCGCGGACCGCGATAGAATGATGCCGGCAATCCTCCGCGATGACGGCGGCAGCGACGTCTCCACCCCGTGCCGGAGCGATCATCCGGAGGGGAGTGTGACCACCGACCGGTTCAAGGTCGTCCGGAAAGGGTATACGTTCTCGGCCGGGTTGGCGGGCGCACGACCGAAACCTCAGCGGCTGATCGCGAAGGCTTTGGAAAGGGCCTGTGCAGTTCGCGATCAGTTTGCAGTCCGACGACCGCCGACAATGCCCGGGGACTTCTTCGGCGGAATCTCACAACGCGCTCTAATTTTTCCCAAACGATCGATGCGTTGATTCCGCTTAACGATTGTCTCCTTCCGAAAAAATATTTTGTTTAACTGCCTGGTGTCGCGGAAGACCGCGCGAAACTATTACAATATTGGTAGGTACATTCGACATATTATAATACCTACTACAGTCGTCACACAAATCGCCTATATAGGCTCTATATCATACTTTCGGTCCATAAATCGTATAGGTACACTAAGTAGCCTAATCATAATTATATACAATCAATTTTATTGTAGGTACATATAATAATGAAATCAATAACCGCTGCAATTATGTATTATGTTCCATAAATTAAAATCCAAGGATATTAATAATACATTTATCTGTTTTTATGTTTAAAATCAACGTCGGTAATTTATTTATTATGCATTAAAAATATATATATGTATATCTATGTACTTGTTTTGAACCAAACATATTACATTTGACAACGTGCAGGCTATTATTATGTAGCTTTAAATGTGATTATAATAATATAGTTTAAATATTATAATAAATAATTGTGCGAACATTTTTTTTTCCATTTCAAACGTTTCGAAAATAATGAAGTGTTCTATAATATCTCCACACACACACCTTAAATTCATATTTTTCAGTGCAAATACATATTTTAGCAACTATTTTGGTGTATTTTAAATGGTAAGACTAAGCCCCAAGACTTTAAGTTTTGTCTGGTGACAACATTATGACGACAGTTCTTAGTTATGACTTATAATATATGCTGTTCAGTTTATTCGGTAGGTGTTAAATTATAATATTTAACAATGAAAAATGTATTTGGATTTTGCGGATGTTAAGTCATGAAAAAAATCTTGGCACTTTAATCGAATGTTTTATTATTCAATAGAATAGACATACCTATTCAAATCAGATAAATGGTATGTATCTAAGCTAATTTTGGCAGATATTATTAAAAAGTAATGTACCTATTTATTTATACGATCATAGGTGAGGAATTTCAACACTGACTTAAATACATTATAATTTATAATATCGTTTTATTGTTACTTATTGCTTGTATAATATTGAGATATTTATTTAATTTTTTACAATATTATTATTCGTCACATTATTTTACTTTTCAATTTTAAATATTTTCTATCGATTCAATCGAAACACAAATATTTATCGAGTGTCCGTTATTTTTTAGGCATTACACTATACTGCATAATACCTTCATGTCTAAATATGCTTATAATGTTGAAAGGAATTATGCATCGGGTTGATGGCATTAGGCACGTATTATAAAAACCGTATTATATACGTTTTAGATTTATATTATTTAGATTTAAACGAGACTTGTACAATATGATATAAACTGAATGAACTGACTAATATATTTTCATTCATTATTCTATGTGTATCAAATTGAGTGTGGCTCATGGGTTTAAATTGTATTGGGTACTTACTCGCAATCGAACACGTCGAATCTGAGTTCTCAGGAAACTATTCACCCATTACTTTTTTTCAAAATTATTAGCGTGACCAAATCCTAGACCTTGAAAGAATTATGATCAAATAGGAGATGGATGTGGATGTTTAAAAAAGATCATGATACAAATAAGTCTGGAGTTATTTTAAATATTACAGTGGAATAATTGTGCGTTTCTTTCGATAATAGGAACCTAATTATCAAGGCCAATTAAATCTTTAAAAGTAAAAGTTGTTAAAAATAAAAAAATAAATTAATATATATATACATAACATATCAATTTCAATCAAATTATAATATATTTATACATCATACGGATATTAAATTAAAACAATAGGTAAAAATTGTATCGTTCCGTCACGCATAAATTGTACTGGGCTATATATATTATAAAATATTTACGCATATTTATACTTATAAAACATTCATTGATAAACTTTTATTAATGAGATAAAATAAAAATATATTTCATGACATATCTTTTTATACATACATAAATATATACAATTTGCAAATTCCAACAAATATATATTTTATTTAATATTAATTTATCAGTTAAAAAAGTGATTGATTTTAGTACTTAACGCTAAATAGTAATAGCTTTTGTATTCGATGTTATCTAATAACGATCTATAAAAATATAAATATCTAAGCAGTATTCTACACAAAAAATACGTAGTAGGTAACATTTTTATTAAATATTCAAAAGTTGATCATAATATAAAAGATCTGAAATGTAATTATAATTTATAATAGTGACTAAGTATCATTCAGTTATATGAGTAAATGTAAATAATGATCAAGTGAATTTTTAATAATGGCTTATAAGTTATAAGTAAGATTTTTTATCCAGTTTACCATTTTATAGTAATTTTAAGATATTAGCTATCTATTTTGAGGTATTAATTATATCAGCGTATTATATGTATATTTTCTTGTAATTTGTAGACATAATCAATTATTTTAAAATTATTGTTTCGAAATAGTTTATACACGTGTGACGTGTATTAGAGGAGCTCTAATAATAATGGTTTTTATATGCACGTTTGAATTTATTATTTTCAAATAAACTAATATTTAATGACATAGGTACACATATAATGTCACCCACTACCATTAGAAATAAAATATTACTCATTAAGAGGACGTAACACATCGTAATTTGACTATACAAAAACACGTTTTGCGTGGACCACCATCAACTACCAAGCATTCAAGTTACATCAATAGCACCGAAAATAACCAAATTTCAACACTATCTTATATTATTATTATTGAGTAGAACTTGATCTTTGATTTATTATGTATAATATACATATTATGTTTCCGGTTACAATGTTCATTTTATAATGATATATTTACCGTGTACAATCATGTTACACTATAATAATAAACTGTTAAGTAAATAACTGGAATTATTGACCAATAATTATTATTTGATGTGGATCAATGTCCGTAAAAAAAAAAAAAAATAATAATAATAGTTAAGATTCAATTTTAAGTAACGCTGTTTACAGTGTTTACACTGTATCTAAAATATCGTTTAGCTTGTTGAGGTCTGTTTGTTTGTTTCATTTGTCGTTGCCAGATTCGTGGGGCAAAATTAATTATGAGAAAAGTATGTAATCACTAGAGTTAGGATGTTGATGACTTTTGCATTTTTTTCCTTTTATTCTGTACAATGCTATCCTAGCTAAAAATTTGTTCCATGCTCCCTTGATGCAAAATATTCTAATTTTATTTTGCATTTTTTGCATTTTTTGAATTTTTAACGTCATTTTCAACATTATTAAGTCATTTTTTCATCTTTTAGGGCGTCCGTTGATGTCGAGAGAAGTTTTTCATCATACAAATATTTATTAACTGATCGACGTCGTCTTCTTTTTTTTGATAACATCAGAGACATATTAATTGTAGAGTGCAACAATGCGATATGAATATTATTATAACATCAACATCCAAACACTAATAATGAAAATATTTTTTATATAATTTTTTTTTTATTTATATTTTACTTTTTAATTTATTTTTAATATTGAAATTTATTTATACCCATATCTCTAATAAAAATTATTATTTATAAATAAGTTTTTTCACTTACTTAATTAGTATTTCAGATAATTTTTTGAAGTTTTTAGGGCACTTTTGCACTTTTTTTAGGGCTTTTTTGCATTTTTTTTTAGGGCATTTTTGTGTGTTTTTTAGGTCATCAACATCCTAACTCTAGTAATCACTATTAAGCACTCAATAAAATAAAATAAATAAAAAGATTCGTAAATATCTACTGTATTATAAACGAATTATTGTATTAGGTGTACCTACATATATCTATTATATATTTGTTTTATACAATGTCCGGAATGGTACATTTCGCAATCTGTACAGTCATTTTTGTACACATCGCGAATTGTACAATGTTGCTGTACAAAGTAACTAAATTGTACAAGTTTCATTATACAATTCGGGATGTGTACAATAATCACTGTACAAATTGCGAAATGTATCTTCATTGTACAAATAACAAAATTTAAAAACATAAATGACAATATAATAATAAATAACTTGTATGTTTTAAAAGCATTTTCTTAGCAATTATTACATATTAGTTTATCATATATAATTAGATGCTCCTGGTCTTTACGTAATAGTATACTACAATCATCAAACAAATCACAAAATTTAAAAACATTATAAAAATTACAAATCGAATAAAACTACATATTACTGTATACAGTGTACACAGTACACATTGTGATATGGAATAAAATACGTGAATCATATATGAGCTGTTTTCCCACGTTATTTTGAATCTAACATATTAGTAAAGGTATAATGCAATAAAAATGATAAAGTTTATCTAAACGACTTTACGATAAGTACTGTCGTTGATTCGTTCATAAATATAATTTAAACAGATTTTAATACGGACTAGTGCATTGTAATCGGAACTGCTGCAATATTTCAACTTAAATTAGTGTGATTATAGTATTATACAATCGGGTAAAATGTTAAATGAGTGAAGTTGAAAATAATATTAATTTAAAAAAAAATTTTTATATGATATACTAATATGTAATATTTGTTAAGAAAATACTTTTACAACATAACACTTATTATTAAATTGTAATTTATATAACTTTATATTAAAATATCCAGTATTTCTATTTATTTGTTAATAATAATTAAGACTTTAAAACTAGCAGTAATCTTGTGATTTTGAACAATGAAGATACATTTCGCAATTTGTACAGTGATTATTGTACACATCGCGAATTGTATAATGAAACTTGTACAATCTAGTTACTTTGTACAGCAACATTGTACAATTCGCGACGTGTACTAAAATCACTGTACAAATTGCGAAATGTACAATTCCGGACATTGTATGTAACATATACATCCTATTAGGATGATCCTAAGGATGTTTAGACGTGCCTGTATATTATACTTTATGGACTGCATCTGTAATGACGTTATGTAGGTACTACGGTTAGTACGATTCCAGGAGAATGATCTTGTAGATCGATCTTGTGCACATTAAACGACGCGATCTAAATTCTTTATTTCTCTATTTGGTTAACTCTCGGAGAAAAATGATTCACATATAAGTAAAAAAAAAAGCGTAAACAGAAAAAATAATGAAATGTTTATATTTATAACTTGCAGCATTTTTAAATACACCTATCAAAGAGTTCATTATATACCCATATATAGAAATAACAACCAGATAAATAAGGTAAATATTTTATAGGTATACACACACACACACACACACACACACACACACACACACACACACACACACACACACACACACACACACACACACACACACACACACACACACACACACACACACACACACACACACACACACACACACACACACACACACACACACACACACACACACACACACACACACACACACACACACACACACACACACACACACACACACACACACACACACACACACACACACACACACACACACACACACACACACACACACACACACACACACACACACACACACACACACACACACACACACACACACACACACACACACACACACACACACACACACACACACACACACACACACACACACACACACACACACACACACACACACACACACACACACACACACACACACACATATATATATATAATATAAACACATTGTACCTAAAAGTAAACAACTTATAAAACAGTCAAAAAAAAAATAAAAGCTTTAATATTGAAAAATGGAACAATTCCCACTTATATTTAATTAAAATGTGATTGTAATATATATAATATAATACTTCTATACCTATGTATTTTACCCTTTAAAGTATTATTATTGTTAAATTTACAGAAAAAAATTATTAAAACAGTTTATATCAATTTAACTTGTTATATACATTTGAACCATTTCACCCTTGATTTGTCCCAATTTATTGTAATAGGCATATCAAAAATATTATAATATATATATTTGTATATTACAAATAGAAAAGGAACTAAATTTTACTTGACCTAGAATATTACTATTGTAAGTGATCTTTCTAAAATTTGTAATTTATTTTATTGAAAATAAAACTAAATTTATACTTAGTTGTTATTGTATGAATAATATCATGTATATGTATAAAACTTTTTAATACACATAATGTGCTCATCGTATACGTGATATGCATTTTGGCGAACATGTTTAAAAGTTAATAATTTACACCGATAAAAGGCGTTAGTGTTGATGTAATGGTTTTTAGGCTACGATAAGAATTAAAATAAAGTGATGTAATGCGAAACTAATATTCAAAAATATCTTTTAAATTAACCACTCCAAAAGAGACTCTATCCGCCCGACGAGTGTTTTTAGAATGGTATGGTATTTCGCTTTGGATAGTATTTAATCCGTATATGTATATGAAAAAAAAAATAAAAGGTCTAATTTACACAGTTTCGAGTTTGTTGAGATGTTCTAGCCGATTGCTAGTTGTCAGTTGAGGGAGGGAAATATTGGTTTTCGATCAACTGGCATTTAAAAGAAACCGGTCGTTAACGCCTATAATATGTAGTGCACACGTTTACATCACTTACGTCTTATACTGAATATATATGACGTCGATAAGCATGAGCGTTATTACACGAATCGGTAGAGAATTTTTTCCACTAAATAATAACGATTTATTCATTGGAATAAGAATAAGTTGATTTTTCGAACCGGTAAGTTAAATTCCTGGTGAGCAATTGTATGTGATGTGTAGACGTCCCTTTTTGCAGTCTGTAAAATAAAAAATAACACAAATCTAAAATATAGCTTATTCAGTATTTAAAGTGGTATACTTTACGCGATATCTAAGCTTGTTAGAAAAAAAAAAACTTTAAATAGAAAAATAAATACTGTGCATTTGCCATTTACTGAATTTTAAGATGTTTATCAATATTAAAATATATTAATTTCTTTAAATTTTGACAATAAATCATTGGCATTACTGATATTACCTTCTTGGTTATTGCAACATTATTTTGTAAAATTTATTTGAGTAATTTTGTATACCTTCGTATAATTATATACAATTACTATTATTTTAGATTTGCTGACGTTTAAAAAATTAACTGAAATCGAAAAAATGGTATACAGGTGTCCCGTGAGGATTTACCCATTGCGATGTCTCCCGAAATAATGGTGATATCGAAATTCTAATTTTGCAATAAGACTCACATGGATAAGAACTACAATTATATCATATTTTAATTGATTTTAATGTTTTGGTAAAAAAGTTAAAAAATATATTTTTTTATTTAATTATATCCAAAAAAACTAAGGATAGCTATTTTGTAGAGTTTATTTTTATGAAGATATTGACGTTTCAAAATGTTATTTTCATTAATTTCCCGATTTTTAATATTTTTTTTAGTTTCGAGAAAAATTGCGAATTATTTAACACCATAATGTTATCAAACATGTGACGTCCGCGCCCCGCGCATTCCCATATTTCGTGAGATATCACAATGGGTAAATCCTCGCGGGACATTCTGTATATATAAATAAAATAATAGCTCTTACGCAGCAGTTGTCCCAATACAGGTGAGATAGCCGTCAGTGTGTATAAACACCTATATGGCTATATAATGGGTATACCAAATTAGAAGTTATGGATTTTTTCCCATACGAAATCTAATAGGTACGGTTAAAAATAATATTCACTAAAATGTAATTAATCTAATTATAATCGTACACTTGTGGGGTAATATAGACGTATAACTCATACATTTATAATGATACATAACGTCAATATTAATAGGTGTTTAAGTCTTAAACAATATAAACACGGATATTTATTGGCAAATTAAATTTCGTCGATCGCCGGAAGGCAAGAATTCCGGAAAAAAAACTGGATATTCGGCATTATAATAATACATAGGAATATTAATAATAACAATATTACGCGAGTTTTGGGAGATAGATCGTGACCAGAGATCTATATTACGTGTCAAAGCAGTGTCTTGTAGATGGCGTGAAATCACCACCATACCGCGGAGACCACCGCGGGCACGACGACAACGACGGTTGTAGGTCGTATGTATGTACCTATATATTGTCGTATGTATGTATGTTTGTATGTATGTATGTATGTATGTATGTATGTATGTATGTATGTATGTATGTATGTATGTATGTATGTATGTACGTATGTATGTATGTATGTATGTATGTGTAGTGTGTGTGAATATATGATATTTTAATATCGTATCGTATATATCGTGTGCTCGCTGATCGTCATAAATTTAAACGCCGACGGTATGACGGTTATGCTCTCTTATAATATTATTCTGTGTGCATAAACCCGACAGACGTATCAATATTGCGCATAAGCACGTGTACCTATATATGTATAATATGTATGTATAAATAATAATGTCGAGTCTCGCAATATATGTAACATATAGGCACCAGTGACATATATATATATATATATACACACAGCCTGTATATTATGTACGTTCCGTGTTGTTATTATTATTATGCGTTGGCATACGCGACGAGACGCGTTTATCGGGTCCAGATGACAATTGAATAGGCCCCAAATGGAAAAAGACAATAGCGGCGGCGACTTTTGCACACGAATATCCACATAAATTGCAGTTGCTACGGGTAAGGATGATGGTGTCCGCCGCTTCGATCTCGGAATCCCGTGATGTGGCTGCGACAGCGTTTCGGTTCTCACGACTTGAGCTTTATTAGGTCGGCAAAAAATAACATTATTATTATTATTATTATATTATACCAATGCAATATGTATACCGTCCGGCAAAACGTCACGTCATCCAAACTGTTGCAGAGCTCCGTTTCGGATGTGATCATAACAGTGTAGGTACTAGGTATACATACTTACACTTTGTTCGCCGTCGCCTCGTCTTCGGTGTTGAAAGAAATCATACGTTTAGGTGTATTCATATCGTTATATCCGGTGGCGCCACACATTTGCGGCGGCAGAGGCTGAACGGTTATTACAATAATAATGTTATTATCGTTCCGCACCGATCTCGATGACGGATTAATCTCGAACATCGGAAACGATCGGATAATATAATTATTGTAATATGATATATTTAGCTTTTTTGTGCAATAGGATATTTTTAATCGAGTGTTTCGTTATTCGTGTCTTCGACGTGAGCTATTTTTCTTGAATATATTTTTATATTACTGACTTTAAAAATTAATTCTGTGATCCACGTAACTACAGCTGCCCCTGCTGCAACACCGTGAAACTGAAAATAAAACAACTAAAGTATATTATAATAACACGTTTTATACTACCTATTTGTATGGATTATGTAGTACCTATATATATACCTTTTATTATTTTTCTCGTAATAAAGCTGTCGAATATACTGATCGATGGTTGGATAATACTAATGACATCGGTTTTTTGTTTTAGATTGCTTGAGTGTCAAAAAAAACATTTTATTCTTAACGTTACATTTTTTATTCAAAGTGTCAATCATTAAAAAAATGGTTCATACTTCAAACACAAAATACAAGTAATAATTGAATATATAAATTAATAATATACTTTTAACACATAAAATGTTAATTTCAGTACATGATTTGCCACGACGTTAGGAGTTCTTGACTTATTATGATCAGTATATTACCAAGATCTAGGATTGTTTATCTCAAATATAAAAAAAAAAAAAAAATTTTAGTTAATACTTAACTGGATTACAATAAAAAATACAATATACCTATAAATTAAAATATAATTCAATATGCCCGAAGACTGAATTAGTGAACTGTTAAGTTAAGAATAATAAAGTTTTGATAAAAACCAAGGATAATTGAATTTATATTTAATACTATCACTAATATGTTTCTGACGCAAGCAAGAAGGAACATATTGAAAAAAATTTTTTAGTCTAAGGATGTTAAAAAAATTATATAACACAGGCAATGAAAACATTTTGATTTGATTTGATTTTTTAGAGCAAAACTAGGTGGCCATGAAATGGATACCCTCGTGAATGTATTGCATCCATTTAATAATAATGATCCTACCTACCTACTAATGTATAACAGCAACAATACTGTTCAAAATTAAGGTGACAATGTATTTACGTGACACGTATTGAAAATCAAATTTTAATTCAACCTAAATAGTAATGTTAATGAATTCAGTTATATTATGTATTATAATTTATAGCCTACAGGCGCCTTATAGGTATCTTTTATTATTGCTTAATAGTTGTGCGTGTATGTTTATCTTTATTTCAAAGCTATATGGTTTGAATGTGAGCACTATGATTTTTATTTCGTATACAGTGAACTCTATAATAATTGAATTATTAAGTACATGCATGCAATTTAATTGTAATTGTATATCTGCTGACAACAACTATGTATAAGTGGTTTATCATGTTTGGTTTATTACATTATATAACTGTATTTAAATTTTTGAACTTACTTTTGGATCAAACGGGAATATGAAATAATTATAATGATAATTATAAATATATTAATGTGTGTATAATATGTTTAATATTAGGTAAAGGTATCTTAATGTAGTAGATAGGTATTTTAAAAGCACACGTTATGAGATAACCAATAATTAACATCATTTATTTTCAATCACACGTAATTGCTTTAACGTAAAATAAATGTAAACAGGGTATAAATAATTTATTATTTAAACCAATTGTTTCAGTTCAGTGTTGTGTATAGTCGGCAAAAGCAAAAAAAAAAATATATGTATAGAAAACTGACGAGTCGTGTAAAAAGTTGTTTTATCATTACACATTTTTAACATTACTATGCACATAAAACTCATAAGTCATGAATCAATAATTAAAGATAATACTATAAACTTATGTTATTACTTATTATCAATATTTAAAGAAAAGTAGCCTTTCTATATCGTGAATATAATATTATGATATCGAATGTATTACTAAAAATTACAATTATATCCAAATAGGTATCTGTGTAGCATGGACTTGTGGGTATGGTGTAATATCTTTTATTCTCCAAGTATACGTGTATATAACGGCTAAGATTAATGTCAAACATAAAAATGCAAGAAAAATACAAGCATTTTGATAAAATAATATTTCTTAAGGTTTTATTCTTTTATACAATTCTAAGCAATTAGTGATTAATTAATGCACTATTCCGATTTCACATAATATACTACATATCAATTAAAACGTCAAATGTTATTCGTATATAACTCTGAACCTGACAGATTATTAATTATTCCTTTTTTCTGATTTCGGATACTTACATATATGTTAATATTCCATATAGTTGATTTTTATGTAGATTTGTAATCGCTAATTTCCTTCCCATCGTCTACACTTCTGCAGTGTGTAATGCGTTATTATTATGCCGACGTGTTAATTAAATAACACATTTTCTTTTGTAAGCCCTAGACAAAAGGGTTCCCAAGTAAAAGAAATTTTTAATTCAAAGGCGTGTAACTTATATTACAGATATTAGTTTTTTCATTCGGGCCTTGCTAGAGGTAATCTTATATTTTAAATTACTATTTTTTATAGCAGTGCATGTTTTTTTATCACATAATTTTTAATAGAAATATTACATTTTTGACACATCCATGTCGGCGATATTCACTCACAATAACTTTTGGGAATCTCGTTATTTCCCTCCCATGCCATTATAACAGGTCGTTGTATCGTCGTCCTATTATTAAACATGCGTAATAATATATTAAAAAGATCACTGGTTTCATCTTGTCCGGACGAATATTTGTATTAAAAATAAATGGTATGCATAAGCGACGGATAATTCAATTGTCATGGTCTTGGCCAGTGAACCTGGGCCGTGTTATTATGTATTCGAAAACTCATCCAACGATATTTAAACAGATCCTACGCGACACGGCATAATATTACACGTTTATAATTTCCGACGGTTGGTCGGTGTCCAACAACGACCACTTAACTGCTATACATCATAACATTACAATAATATAATTCAGTAATTGTTGTTTATATCACGTTATCTAGTGTTTACAATGAGCCTCGCCCTTCTCATCAAATAAGTCACTAAAGTAGTTGTGTGTGATCAGAACGATAGAGAAATATTTAAAATCGGTCAATATTAAAAAATATATATGCGTTTGAATTTGCATAATATATTACGTGTATGTTCATTTTTTAAATAAGAAAAATTGCAATAGAAAATGGTTTACCGCGTTGACGATAAAATATCATTTATTTATGGGTTTCGGTCGTTTAAGTCTTCAAGACAACAATTTCTGATATGCATCTGGTAAAAAGTATTAAAGAAAATCAACTACGGAGACAATTGTATTTACATAAGTATAAATACACATTACATTATGTTATAAGTCTGAGAAACGTGTTCGACATGTCGTTGGGCGAGATAGCGAGAAAAAAATAAATACGAGTTAGCACAGAAAAATAATATATTACCTTCCTAAGGAAAAAAAAAATATTAATGTAACAATTTGTAACTTGTAAATTATTAGGTATAGGTACATTGTAACGTTATAATTAAGCTCGTGTTAATAAATTATGAAAATAAAATTAATTTTAAAACTTGAATAAAAATAAAAATCGATACCTATGGATAAAAAGTGACAATGATTATATTATGTATTTATGTTTAAAAATGAACTTTGTAAACTTTATAGAGGTAACTATGCCCTTAAGTGTATATAAGTAATAATAGTAATAAATCTGAGCTATTATTATAACCTTTTTTCACAATTAATTATTATCTTAGATTAAAAATTTAAATAAATTTATATACTTTAAAATACTTAGGTATTACAAAAATATTACTACTTAATAAATACCTACATAATATTATTAAATATCCACATATTTGAAGATCCTATAGTACTTAACTAATATTGGTAAAACAAAAAAAAAAACAAAACTGGCATTGGAAAATCTGTGTGGAACAGCTAGTAAGTTTATATATAGTTTTTATCCTCTACCTCAATCATTCCTAGAAGATTAAAAAGGCAATGGCCAAGGGATCTGCTCAATACCTAATTTAAAAAAAAAAAAAATTTAAAACCCTAATTATAAAAAATAAAATAAATAAACTCAAACCCTAATTTCTTGTCAGGTGGCACTGCTGGGAGCCTTCCTTTTCTGTAATTAATGTTTTTTTTCTTTTTCTTTTTAAGTCACCACACTTACTTATTATACACTGTATGTATAGATTGTAAATACACTTTTACCTTCAATAAAAAAAAAAAAGTTTATATATATACATATATTAAAAAATATATAATTATGTGTGATTTGATTATTTTAATCATCATTTATAAATCATTTGATTAAATGGTTTGATATAATAGTATAATATATTATACAAGTAAAATATCAGTATTTTACTATTTTCAATAGATCTAAAAATATTTAAAATTGTTTTACTATATAGGTACGGTTCTTGATGATATTCATTTATATACACCATAAATCACAAGATTAAATACCAAACACTTAACATTTTTTTTTTCAATTTAATTTAAAATCAACTCAGTGATTATTCAATTTTTCTAATCCCGCATTAGGTTTTGAATAATATTTACTTAAGATCCAAGTCCAAACTCCGATCATCGTATTATATTCATCCAAGGGAACCCGTTAAATTTATCGTTAAGTTTGACGCATATGCGTCCATTAGCACAATATTTCACAATTTGAATAATGTAGAAACTTGAATTTGGCACGGATAGAAATCATACATTTAGTTTCCATTAAGTATCGACGGTTTTCTTCCATAAAATAATAATCGTAAAGAATAAATACTTACTATAGGTGAAGTTTGACAGTTAATACAATATTATTATTTTAAATTTCGTTTTTCTCTCTCTTATTTTATCATACAAAGGAACACAAGTAAATTTATTTTTATATCTAACCTTTAATTAGCTTATTTAATTGTTAATTCGTAATTATAAATACAGCTAAAAAATTATTTAAATCCCAATAGCGCGATGTTTATTGCCACAAATGAATATAATTATATGATATTATGGTTAAATATTTAAAACTGGATCTTAGATGGTCATTACTCATTACTAATGACTAATGAGTCATCATTAATATTACTACTATCGAATGATACCCATTTACCGCAATAAATTCTGTTCGGTACTCTGAATCTAATAATAAAATATTACGTAAGCTGCAGAATTTTAATTTATGTTTGTTTTTTATTATTGGATACGCGTGGAACTGCTGAAGTGCAGTTGTATACGTATTATATACGTTCGGTGTTTGATAAACAATTCCATCAAGGTAATAAATGGTGCTCCGTGTATGCAAACATTGCAAACATTATAATAATAGTTACCTACCTATATAAAATCGGTATAGCGCGCCTTAGACGATTGTCTAGGTCGTGACACTGTGGAAGAACATAATAATTTAATAAATAGAATAATTCATACGGTCAAACCGAATAATTGTGTAAAAACATTGGCACGGGCGTCCGAAGACCTTGATACCGCGTGTGCCGTACTTAACTCACCGATTAGGAATGCCCGTCAACAATAACAATAAAATATGCCTTTGGTCCGGACGACTGGTTTGGAATATTATTGCTTGCGGTTTTTTGATTCCATTAATTTATTACTAATACCACTAAAGCCATTAAAGTTGCGAATACAAGTGAATGCGTATATACTGTACAGTGTACACACTCCGGGTCACACGGTAAAATGTATATAGTAAGTACTTCTTATACCTGTATTATTGTATAGACAGATTTTGACACCATCGTTATCGCAGATAAATAATTGCACTAGGTTTTTATTCATTTTTTATTTTTTTATTTTCATCTCTCAATCACTAAAGTGCTATGAGTACATGGGACCTGCTATTATTATTATTTCGGATCCTATCTTATTTATTGCACGTATTTACTGTACCATAATTGAATATTTCGCGAACGGATTAAAATACTCCTTGTGTGTTCTTTGTATATATTTAGTTTTAGCTACTAAGTAGATGTCACCTGCAGGGGGCGTTAAACATAATTATAAAAATATTCAATTATACCGACGATATAATATTATCCATATGATAAATTTTATTAGTTTTCCTAGAAAAATTATGCAGTACGACATTCCTCGTTGTTATACATTTTTACATATAGCGTTTACTCACAAAATAACTCCTTTCCTGCCGAAACGATACTAAAATTAAAAATTGGTGCATTTTTTGTATTATAAAAGGTTTATAAACCTAAAAAACAAACACAATCGTAAAATCAATACATCCAATCCTCTTCTAGAATCTTAAACATGAAAAATTAATAGTTTTAATGTGCAAATTCTAAAGGGGTCTGTATATTAATATTGTATAAAATTGACCAATTATAAAATTATTATTACAATAAGTCAATATAATAGGTATACAATCTATATTTATATCGTTATTTTATAGAATATTAAGGAATAAGGTAGCTATTTTAGTAATAATCTGTAAGATTATATTCAGTTATTTAAAAATTACGAACAAGTAAGATCTAAGTAGTACGTTTTTCTTAAAATAAAAATGGAAACGTATCTTTAAGTCTATTTCTCTTCAGCCAATAACAATTGAAACATGGTACGTCTCAAACTTCTCATTATACAGAGATTTAAAAATTCCATATCTACCTCAGCTAAAAATTGTTACACATCAAATCAGCTAACCATCAAGTCATCATGAATATTGAATCTTGATTTGTATTAAGTAATTAAAAAATTCTCTCCCCCAAAGTCAGAAGGATTCCATACTGGTAGGTCTCCCTCCACGCGTCATGTTATGTTGTAATATTATTACATTAGTATAGCAAATTTAATCATTGTTTATAAATATTAAAAATTGTAAATATACTTTTGTTTAAAAATAAAAATAAATGTATTTAGGTACCCGGCCAACTAATAAAGGTATGGTTAAATAGTTTGATAGACTTTTTTTTAATGACAATAGTATTGCATTATAGTATTATGCATATGAATTATTTACATATAGCATTTCATTTTGAATTTTCTTTGTTATATTTTCTTAAGCAAAAAAAAAAACATAGCTAGAAAAATATAATTTAAATTAGTTAGTAATATTATTTCCTTCTTTGTATTTATGTCCATCATAACTGAAAATGTAAATGTAAATATTACTATCTAATATGCATGCACATAATATATATTGATTACAAATTTAAAATAATCTTATTTAAAAACAACTGTAAATAAATTAATTTAGTTTGTTATAAAAAGCAATTAATATAATACCTATATATTAATAATGTTTTATTTTCATTTAAAATAAAACAAAACCGGTTTGAAATTTCAATTTATGTGGATGTACCTTACATCATGTAAGTAGTCTCTAAGCGTCTATGTTTAAACGCATTTGTCAAAAGGATTATAAAAACTTTACTTTAGTTGCCAAACAGGCAAAAAATATTTTCAATTTAGATTAAAGTTAATACTCAGTTACTCTATTTCAAAACTATTTGACTCGAAAGTATTATTTAATTATTTAATATATATGTACATAAATACAAGACGTATTGGTATTCATTATATCTTTACTTCTAACTCATCTAAGGACTAGAAATCTAACTTTCTCTGCAAAGTTTATAAAGATCCAATATGGTGATGACATTATACCTTAATATATCAGTTCGATTACCTATTTATTAGTAAAATAAATGCTGGTCTTCACTATAACCATGAGAAAATAAATTACTAGTTATTATGTTTAATGTATATTTAATATGTAATAGGTAGTAAATAAATATATTTAAATATTACAATGTTCCTTAGATATTATGTATAATAATTTTACAATATACAAGATGTTATGTTTTAAAATATATAAATTTTATTGGTTTTAATAAACAATATTCTGTATGGATTTCAAATTATATAATTATTCAAATTTCATTGTATCCAAAAATCCAATACACCTCAACACCTGATTGAATTGATAATATTCATATATCTAAAGTCAGAAAATTAGGAAACACAATGTAATTATAAAAATATAATTTAATTATTTAGTGTAATAAAGTGTTTCATATAATAATTTGAAAAATAAAAACCTCTTTTTAGTACCTACCTATATAATTATTTCAATTTTATATTTTTATCGTAGCGAAAAAAAAACTATGGTATGATTTATTAGTATAATAAAATATAAATTTATATTAAAATTCATATTACATTTTAAAATCAGTATAGAGCGATGTATAAGTTTCAGTGAGTTCCGCCAATGATTCTTAAATTTTTTTTTCTTGTGTTCTTGTGTTTGTTTACTGTCATCACGTTTTGGAGCAGAAACGCATAATAAAACACAGCATTCTTCTTTAAGGGTGGTCTATAATGATTAACACAAATAAATGAAATACTTTAACATTAAAATCATCGAAAAAAGAATATAATCTTTTTTGTCTGTTTTCTTTTTTTATACAAAATTATTTTACAATTGCTTTGCTATAATTATTTTTTAATAAAAGGCAAATTAAAAAAAAAAAAAAAAAAAGAATATAATAAACAAATATGATATAATAGGTATAGGTAATTTACAATGACGTATGTATATTTTCGTGGTTTATTGAACTCCACAATTTATCTCAAATACAATTTATTATGCCTATTACAATTAGATCTAACAGTTTCCATAAACGTATAATTCATAAATTGCATAAATTCCAACAATATCCAGTATTTTTGATTTATTAGTGAAATTATATGCTCCTAGAATTCTGAACGTTGCGTAATTGCGTTAACAATAACTTACCACAAATTAATAGCTAAAAATTAAAAAAAAAATGTATATTGCCTTCTCAAACTAAAAAACATATTATAGAAATAACTCAAATAAGATATATATCTGAATTAGCAATTACTTTTAATAAAATCTAACGAGTTATCTAAAATGGTTTCAAACACACTTAAATTAAGTGTTAATTTTAATTTACTTTACGAAAGAATTATTACAAGATAACAAATATCAGATTTGATTATTTTTTTACCAAAGTAAATTAATATATTATAGGTTCGTCTCTTGGAGTAACTGTGAAGATTTTGTTAATACAAGTACAATAACCTATTAGCATAGATCGTACTAGATAATTTTTATGAAGTTTTTTTTTTTTCATAAACAAAAAATAAAATAACATTGTTAATTGAGTTTTAACTGCAGTTATATTAGTAAATTAGTATACATTTGATATGTTATTGAATTGTCGTATTTTTGGAGTACGAAAAATAGGAATTCTTTATACCTCGTACCTACTTAAACTATGAAAAACGTCGGACTCTAACACTGACAAACTTCACAAATGTGGAGTCGTCGTAAACCAATGGATTATTAGAATAACAAACTTTTGACCAACGGAGTCGACTAAAAACGAGGGACTCGCAGAATGACAAACTTGTTACATGCTGTTCACATATCTCACTTCATTCCTAGCTGGTCTATTATATTATATGTATATGGTATTACTGTATTAGTGGTATTACTCCTTAGTTATGTCATTCTTTACTTAACTTTATGTCGATGTTTTTAAATAGGTTAGGTTTTGTATAGAACCACGAAGGATATATTTTATGGTGGATGATTCTTTTTCATAAGCAAATTTGTACTTAGTAAAGTAGTTTAAACATTAAACTTCACTGAACCCTAAATAATTTGGTAAAATTCAATCAATAGTGCGAATAAATACAAAAGTACCTACCTACTGATCATTTACGTTTTTTAAAGTTTTATTCGCATTATCCGTTTACTGCATGAATAATGTAAATCGTATAATATATTTGAAGGTTTTTTAAAATCAAAACAATTGAGACCCTGATGTATCGTGCATAACTGCATATATACACTATATTTGAATCTTGAATTACTTATTTGGATATTTATTAAAAACACGTATCGGATAAATCACTAATATACGAATTCGTAAACACAAAGAACCTAGTTAATTATTTAATTTGGGTTAAGGTTGAATTGCCATCCACTGAAACGAAGCTATATTACAGAAATCAATAATCCAAAAACGTTTAATTTTTCATTCGATTGGTTGAGATTATATCATTGTTATTCAAACCATAAACATTTAACAGAACATAATCATCCTTGTCATGTCCTTTATAATAGTACTTATTTTATGATAACGTAAAATATTCATTTAATTAAACTATACCTAATATTGGTTGCGTGGTCATGGTCCATGTTAGCTGCCTTTATTATTAATACTACCGGGTACCAAGAATTTATTAAAACCCTCTACAGCAATCTAATAAGTAGGGATGAAAATATTTAATTCCGAATTTAATGTTAAACACGCAATTCTTATACACACTCATACATCAGTCGTATTTTAAAATACAGTTAGAAAACTTTTATCATCAAGTTATGTACATACACGCCGTACACGGACTAATGGAGTACATAAACTGGTTCATTTATTATTGACACTAACAATTTTGTGATTTTACATTTTATTATACACAATGTTTTCCAGTAACAATTTTATCATTCCTTTCATAATGCAAGTATTATAATTCATGTACAAAATTTGATTCTTAAATACATTGGTTAAAATAACTGGAAGCAAAAATTTAATAAATGATGCTAAATCTTATATTGATAAATATAATTCAAATGTGAACATTGTAACTGGTAGAAAAATACTAATAATTTTAATCATTGGATTTATGTACTCACACTCTACACATTATACAGAGTATAGGTATATCGTATATATTGAATAAATGTATAATATAACCTGCACACACTAACCGTACAGGAACATATTAAATAAAATATGTAAATTTAATACAATCGTAAAAACAAATTGTTGTAAATTTTTTTCTTTTTATTAAAGTTTTCTTGGGATTAATTATCAAAATTTAGGTATACATATATATATATATTTAAAATATTTGACATTTTTAGATTGCAAAATTACTAGGAAATATAGCTTAACAGAGTGCAATACAGGGTATTTACACTATTAGAACATTTGGTATTTATATTATTTACATATGATTAATATAATTTAGTTTAATTTAAAGCATCATGGGGACGACCTGGTTGGAGTCTGCGACTATTAGGATGGACATTCAACCCGAAATTTAATGAGCTGCTTATTGTGTAAAGGCGATTGAAGAAGCTTATCGATAAGTCTTTGATGTAGTTTTTGATTTTTGTTACATAATTTGAAGTCTATGTGCAGTGCATCATTTCGGATGACCACGAGATATTTGAAATTAATACACCGGCCCATACGTTCGTAGGACTTTGGATTTTAGAACTTGTATTTTATTTATGTGAGTTATACCTAGCACATAGTGACCCCAAATCATAGCGTTGTAAATACGACTTTGTGTTAGGTTTATTAGTTTTTAATAATTTATCGGATACAGTAAATTGTAGTATTTTGATTAATTGTAGAAGTAATTAAGTGCTTTTGCGTATGTTTTTATTGAAATATAGTTAATGGTATGTGCGTTATCTAATAGTCTATATAGGTCCAAAAATCAACAAAAAGTTGAATTTATTCGATAATACCTATACCATTTGAGTATTGAAATGTTTGGTAAACGATAATAATTTTTATGAATTAAGTTTAAATGTGTTATTGGATAGGTGTTGTAAAAAGTATGAACATCCACCTTTTGAATTAAAAATATAAATTAGGTAAAATTAATAGAAAACTCATATTAATTGTTATTATTTTAATAAAATTAAAATTTATGTATTTCAAATTACGACTCAAATAAAAGGAATTCAAAGAAATATTTGATATCGTCTGACAATGCAAACAATTTTAAATGTATTTAGATTACGTCACAATTCATCAAAATAAAAAAAAACCCCTTTTGATATAGAGTGTTTGACAGGAGAGAATAATAATAAGGTAACTGAGGCGATGGATCGTCGAAAATACTGGTTTTATTGCACGGCTAATGACCGGACCAACCTATGGCACGACCTTGCCAAAAGGAAAATAATGTATATAAGACATAAGTACAGTATTTCAGCGTTGTGTTTTGTTCAATATAGATAGGCCATCGTAATGTTTGAGAATATGAAACGAATTCAAAGTGATACAACAGACATTTATAAGTTAAATTAATAATATTAACATTATATAATGATTGTGTTGAAAGTTGAACCATCCTAAAATAATAAATATATTAGGAATACTCGAATGTATTTTACCCGATATCATTATGTATTCAAAAGCTTCAGTTCATGACAAATCGATTCGGTTAATGGACAATTATAATTGATATATAAATTCATATGAAATCCACCCATATGAATCATTAAGCTGTGGTCATCTTATCGAAAGAACCAGAAATGGACAAAATTTGTTAACATAATTTTATAAATACACCAGCTAGGTAAGTGGTTCTGATGACCAACATAATATATAGTTAGGATATTGTCGTTTTCTAGTCTACAACAATAACTCTTGGAAAACAGGAATTGTGATGATGTTCTGATTTACCTACAGAAGTCATCCTAATGTAAGTAACATTTATTTGAATTATTTACTGTTGAGCGATAATTACATGTTAGTCCATTAAAAATTTACTTTATTTTACGATGAATTTTATTTTATAAACATTTATAAGAAGGAATCAACCAACGAATTAAAGCCTGCTAGTTCAAACACCAATACAATTTTTCCATTATAAACAAATTTGATAAAAATTTATAAAATAAAATACAATTTTTTATTTGATAAAACAACACCAGTTCGAGTATGATTTACTACATAGGTACTATCACTAATAACAATGCTTAAATTGAATTTCTTAAAAGCGAACAGTAGCTATTATTCGTCGTTGAATTATACATTTATTTAGATATTAATTCTTACTATATAAATAAATGTATAAGTGGTGGAATTTTTTAGTAGGTAAGCAAATTATACTTACTTAGTTACTTCTATGTTTTAAGGCGTTAAAGTGGTTTAACTGCTCACTAGGGATGAATTGTTCGGTATTATGAAAAATAAATAGATGCAAGATAGTGATATGCATTAGACATACATTGGAAGTAACTATATTGGACAGTATAGTTCAGGCCCTCACATGATATTTTTAGCCCTGGTGCTGAACTAAATCCAGGCCCCGAAAATTGTTCTAATATATTATATAGAATTAATTTTGAAGTAATTATTTGCATGAACGGCGGGCCCATCGAAAGGGATGATACCGTATAGGCTCCCGCCGGACGTTAATGAGCCCGTATGCGAAATTTTAAAACATGTCACGGCGCATTTACCATCCGACTATCTTATCACATACAAGATATATGATAACAAGTTGACATTGATAACAAATTTGAATTTTGTTAATTACAGTGCTAATTATTGTTAATTAATAATTTTATTTTCCCTTTACAATTATTAGTTATTACAATACTTATCATTAACCTATTAATTTCAATTAAGAATGGAAGGTTTAAATTCTAAGGTACCTGTCGTAACATAATAATTAATATGTATAATATTTATTTATAACAGTTATTGCAAATAGTTAGCACAAATTTTACATGTCAACATTTCGGTGGTTTGTCACTAACATTAGTACATTTTTGTTTTTTAATATTTATAGTGCCTTGTATGGCTGTATTTAAGTGTGCATTTTACTCATATGCATATTGATGTAGAGACTGCACAACATTCTCATATCTCACCTTCAACATTATGTTTTCTAACAACATTCAATTATAGCATATATCAAAAGAGTGCAAGACGTAAGAGTGTATGTGGAATAAATTATTTGTTTAATATAATTAGGTATAGGCAATAGCTCAATCAACAATAAATTAATAACGATTATAAGCTTTAAGTATAGTTCCAAATATACATAACCAATACTAAAACTATGTAATGTGATTCAAAATAGGAAAATACTAAAATACACTATTATGGATAACACACTACACTATTTAATCTATTCTGTGACACTACTACACAATAATTTATTATTTAAAAATCGCTTATCGCACTAAACTTAACCATCTTCAGAACGTGGAGATTATTCGAGCGAAATAAAATACGTTTAAATTCGAAATCTAATCAATGTGTGTGGCTGCATAAATAATTTAATAAATTATTAAAATTAACATGCAACATATTATTAAATTCACAATAAATTTATTTTTTTAGCGTCCCCCCAGACTTTGGAGACTTAAATTAAAGGGGACGCATAATCTAACCGTAAATAAGAAGGGGTACTCAGTCCTCCTTCGTCCCCCCTCAGTTTAACCACTGATTAGCACTGTAATTAACAAAATTCAAATTTGTTATCAATGTCAACTTGTTATCATATATCTTGTATGTGATAAGATAGTCGGATGGTAAATGCGCCGTGACATGTTTTAAAATTTCGCAGCCCGTATCGGCTCCGGGTCGTTATTCCTTGCCGTCCGTTGAATGGCCGTATTGCGTCCGGTTTCGATAACAATTTTTTTGATAGCTAGTTAATCACATATATACAGTTATATGAAATTACAAAATATTGTTTAATGTTAGTTCTCGTTTTATTGCGAAGTGTAGTGCATCCAAGTTCAAAACCACAATTTTTTTAATTTTTTACCTTACCTAAGTTTTTTTTTTTATTAAGAAAGACAATTTACAATCTGTACACCTAACCTAACCTAACCTAAGTTAACATTATTTAAAAAAAAAAAAAAAAAATTAAGACCACAATTTTTTAAGTCTATTAAACTCTTTTTTAAAAGACCACAAATTTTTATTTTAAACGCCAACAACATTTTTAACCATGCCTACAGAGAATTTCTTCTCGCCGTAGCCAGTCCTCAGCTTGTAAATGGGAAGGAAAATGTTATTGATTGGGAGTCGATACGTCCATACCACTGACATCGGGTCGGAGCCGATACGGTCACCTTCAAATTAAAGGAGGGAGCCGAAAGGGACGAACGGGAGCCGATGCGGATACTTCCATCGAAAGTCCAGGCCTCAGTACCATGGGTCCTTCTGACCCCTTTGTGGGGGGGGGGGGGTCTTATATCGATTCCGCCGATTTTATATCGACTTCGCCGACTACTGTTTATAATATCTACATATCGACTCGCTGGCTACTATTCATAATATCTACACATCGATTCCGCCGGACACTGTTCATCCCCCTTTCCCCATTGTGTATGTATTTTAAAACGTTTAGTCAATTTAGAAAGTTTTTAAGTTCACTTATTTAAAACACGTGTCCAAATATTATCAAAAGTAGTTACTTATTCCTATACATTTTAATTGTATACCTACATACAATTATTACTATCAGTTTATTCAATTTAGACATGTGACCAAATTTGATCAAAAGTAGTAACATTTATGTATTTTTATTTTGAACTATATAATTATATATAATTATTATCATTTTATAAAATTTAGATTATACATTTTATAATATATTCACATATTAATTAGATTATGCATTTTCATTTTGAATTATATAATTATTATAGTTTTATTCAATTTGCAACATGTAATCAAATATGATCAAATATAGTTACATTTATACAATATAATTTTGAATTATATAATTACCATCATTTTATAAAATTTAGATATGTGTCCAAATATTATCAAAAGTAGTTACATTTAAACATTTTTATTTTATATCTACATAGGTACAATTATTATCATTTTAAACAATATTTAGCCATGTGACCAAATTTTATGAAAATATGATAAAATTTGATCAAAAGTAGTTATATTTATACATTTTAAAATAGACATACAATTGGTGGTGGGGGGATGAACAGTGTCCGGCTGAATCAATGTGTAGATATTATAAACAGTAGACAGCGGAATCAATATGTATAGATTTTATATACAGTAGCTGGTGGAATCAGTATAAACCTTTTTCCTAAGCAGGTAATTTCGGCGGAATCAATAAATCACTTTGTGGGGGATCTTGGTATAAGTGAATGTCAAGACCATGGGCGCCCATAAGTAAAATTTTAAGGTTTCTCAAAAAAGTCTCAAATGTAAGATAGTAAAGATTTAATGTTATTTTCACATATGAATGTAAATATGCATGTTATATTTGTATTGTCATATACAGTGGCGTAACTAACATCAAATATTTGGGGTAACGAACACTTTTAAATACTTCACCTTCTCCAATAAGCATAATGAGTGATGAGTACCACTTATAAGCATAATTTCCTCCTAAATTATTTTAAAATAATCATTATACTTATATATTATTATTATATTATACTTATCATTATACTATTATTATACAGTTTTATAACACGAAAATTCCGGTAAAACACGATTGCGTACGATTTTTGTCTGCAGCTTTGAAGCACTGTTGCCATTTGCTTTGAACTTATAGAACAGGGGTTACTTCCATAATTTTTTTTTTTATTATTATTGAATAACTATTTTTTATTATATTATTTTAACATTTAATTATTTTATTTTGTGTACTATATTATTATAACATAGGTATTTATCGAAAATTGAGATTTTAAGTGGTACCATAACTTAAGTCATTTTTCCAAAATTTAAATTTTACTGATCAAAAATAAAAACATTAATTTAGCAACGATGCACAGTAAATCGTAGCAATCGTGTAACGTACGCAATCGTGTTTTCAAAAAGAAACATCGTACGCAATCGTGTGGTACCCCGAAAATTCACAAATAACGTATTTTTTTCTTGATAACTATTTAAAGATAAATAAATAGTAAATACACACTGACGCGGATTTTTTTTACTAAATTATATAAATAATTTTGGGGTAACAAAATGATACTCTTGCCACCCCATAAAAATGTTTGGGGTCACGACCGCTACCCCTCGCTACCCCATAGTTACGCCACTGGTCATATATATATATATATAGGAAGGTAGGTACAGTTGATTCATATTATTTCTTGTCCAGGGGGGCAAGTGCCCTATCTTGCCCCCTCTCCCAATGGACGCCCATGGTCAAGACATCAATCACGTAAAAGCATTTTAATTTGACAATTTTAACATTTTGACTTGTCGTGACTGGTAAAGGAATATTAATAATATAATATTCGTAAGGACCGTAAGGTATAAAACCAGTAAGTTCTTGAATAAAATATTTAAAATAAAAACTAACACATAATAACTAGGTAAGTAAGACAAAAATTAAGCGGGTTATTTTGGCTATAAAAAATATCTGCAGCAACTGTAGGTAATACCTAACTAAAAACACAGATCGTAAGAATATTTTTAAACATTATACTGCTTACATCATGTAAGTTACATGTTATTTCAGAGGTGGTATAATATTCGTCGGTGAAAATGGTTCAACTGGGAATGAAATATCGTATCTATTTAGCAGTGTGAAAATGTGCTAACTTGACAGTATTTTGAAGATTAAGTTTTATAGCTGATTATGATTTGAACATAGGGTATAAAAAAATTTTAAGAAAATAAGCATTAATATGGAGAAACGATGAAAACATGCAATTATATGCCCTAACCCGAAAATATGCAAAAATATTTCGTATTTAAACTATGAAAAAAACGTTCTTTCCATAGAACCCACCAAGTAAACAGGAGGTAGGTACTGTTAATGGATGGTCTTGTCCCTTCAAGCCAATCAATTCATCTTTTTATTACTATTATTATTCAATTTACTTATTGAGCTTTATGTATACATTGTAGATATAGCTTTTTAAAATAAAAAACATAAAAATGAAAAAAACTACGAAGAAGTCAAAACTAATTTTGGTGAATCGTGAATCCATATTATTTATTTATACACAAATACGCAGTGTAGCAAAAAAAAATATGCAAATGCAACTAATTCATAGCAATGACAAGTCCAGTTTTTAGTGAATATCTACTGCGTGTCCACTCCTCTCTTATAAATTCTCACTAGTAAAAAACCCATTTCCCTTAACTTAGTGACCTATTCAGTCAGTGGCGTTCTAACCGTGGGGGGGGGGGGGTACTATCACCCTAACCCAACATTTAGAATGAATTTTTTATCATGAGAAAACTAAAATGTAGAGCGACGTGTCAACTATAAATAATAAGACAAATACAAATTAGTAGTCCATTAAAACTTACGATATGCTTTGTTATGTTCAAGTGCCAGATCATCAAATATGAAAACATTTAAAAATTAAAGGTCTAAGTATGGCACTGTATTCAGTTACTCCTTTTTACAAACGAAGCAACGGAGCGCTGGATATTTACTTAGAAGTTAGAATATAATATAAGAAGAAGAATCTAAAAAATAATAATTATATAAATATATTATAGTTATTAGAAGGGCTAGTGACTTACAGGAGTTTACATGTATTTGATTTTAGTTCCTGGTTTTGGTATAGTAACAGTTCAAATAAAATCAACCTCGAGGATAGGTTCACATTCTCAAACATTCATTATTAAATTTATATGCCTAAGGTCTAAGAACTTATGGGGAAAAAAAATTAATTAATAACTAAATTATTTAGTAGGTGCCTTACTTTTAAAAATATTGGAAATTAATTACTACAGAAAGTATAAATTGGTGAATTAATAGAGCTAAATGTTCACACATATTTCTGTTGCAAGTTCAGAAATCCTAAAATATATGTTTATTGTATTACTTTTAAAAGTTTTTGACCTAAAAAATATAAATAAAATTACTTTAAATATTGTAATAAGTTATAATATTATAATGGACCAAACCCCCTTAATTTCCAGCATAATAATCCAAGCACGGACTGAGAGAAAATATTTTGGTGGGGTGAGCCAAACATTTTTTTACAACACAATAACATTTTAAACTTTATTCTAAATTTGAATTTTTTCCTAATATTAGTATAATTTTAATGTAATAAAAAATTGTATTGATTATCTATTAAAAAACAAAATTTAATATCCAGGATCTACAGAATTAAAAAAAAAGGAGGAATGATATGTTTGGAGGGGGGCTGGGCCTTTGACTGTCGCTGAGATGATCATAATATGGTTAAGTAGGGTTTAGATTTATAAAAATTTCATATAAATTTCACAGTGTTTTATGGGAATGAGAAGTATAAACAATCTATGTAGAAGAGAATACATAGAAGGTTTATAATGCATAACCTCAATTTTGGTAAATTATTTTATTTTTTCACTGTAGGTTATATCAAATATCAATATCCAGTTGTTAATTTATCAAAGAAAAGAGTAAAAAAGGTGGTATTATACACAATTATTTGTTTTATAGTTAACTATATACATATATAAGTAATTTAGTTGTTTAATTATATTTGTGAATAATTTTTTTTCTTCTAATTTTGTAGGTACTTTAATCAAAACATTTGGAAATGAAAATGTTTTAGAAATATTTTTATTTTCAAATGCCATATGCATATAATTGTTTATTTGATACCTATTTTCTATAATCATTAAAAACAGTTTTTTTCTAAATCTAATAAAAAACTAATGTTTAATTATTCTTTTTTGTTTATATAATTATTTTTCTTGTTATATTAATTTATAGCTATAACATCAATGCATTCATTTCAAAAATTGTACAAAAAGAAAGAAAAATTATTTCAAAAATAGTACAAAAAGAAAGACAAATTATTACATGACAAAGAGTGAATCATTATCTTTTTAAAATTGAAAGTAAAAAATATGAATACAATTTTAAGAAAATGTTGGATATATTTAAAATTAAATTGAATAATCTCATTTAAAAATAGACCTAAGGATGTATCAAATGCATGTCGAGGTCCTCTTAAATACATATTGTTTTAAGTTTCTCGAGTACCTTCAAATCCACAACTTCATTATAAGACTTAATGTAATATAAGTTAATGGCTGAGGACATGTAGCATTTGTAAATTTGTTTTACACAATCACAAAAATAGCAGAGTAAGAAACAATTAACAAAATATGCTAAATCAAATAAGCTAGTTTTGTAATTTTATTTTACATTGAGTTTTTTATTTTACTTTTAGGGCATATTCTTTCATTTTATACTGTTTGATACATATTAGAAATAATTTGGTATAATTAGGTAATACTACAAACAAATCTTACCAAAATTAATTTTGAAATAAAAATAATTACAATTAATTTTTATATCATTATATTATTATGAACATGTTTTTTAGAAGCTTTTAAGATTGGCCTGTTAGATTCATTTTCAATTTATTAATTTTATTTATAATTAGGTAATTGCCAAGGTACAGAAATAAAACCAATTCACTTATACCCAAGATGGCAATAATATATGTTCATATTTTATAAAATACAATGTGTTCCTTAACGATCGACTATGCGTTCTGTTATTTTTGTAGTTTATTCAATAAGTAATTGTTTTATTAAGACAAAAACTTTTTTAATATAAAATTAAATTTTGAATATAATTGTTATTCTTATCTTGGGTATTTTTTAAACTATTATTATTAAATCAATCGCTAGAAAAAAAGTTTAGTACATATTCTAAGTGCATAAGTGCTTCCATATTTAGTTCTTTTTAGAGCAACAATTTATCTACCCTAAATAAAAAACATAACAATTTAGAAAAAATAAAAAAAAATATCACTTAATTCATAAAAACTAATATTTTAATTTAAGACACAACTCTATGTATAAACTAATGATGAAAATAGAACAATATCATTGAGAATGTTTGTAATTTTATAATTATTGTAAATAAATAAACAATGATCATATAATAAATATAAGTATTTATCTTGATAAATTAACAATAATTTTAATGTGATGTAAATTAACAAATTTGATCATTTAAGTCAATAATAGTCTTTATGTGTGACTTCGGAGCACACTTTAAAATGCAACCAAACAAGCTTGGTGATCTTAATATACATTATATATGAATATAATATACATATAATTTGTAATCATAATTAAATTAAATAGATTAAGTAAACTTAATAAGTGTTTGTGTGTAGCATTTGTGTGATCATTAAGGTCAAGCATTTGATTTAAGCTTTGAGGCCAATTTCTTCAACAAGCTTATCGACAATTTCAATATATTTTGTTTTAGCCTCATCATTGCTTATGCCCTTTTTTGAGTTCCATGCTTCCCATTTGGCCTTTGCTTTGAAGTCCAAAAACCCAGGTTTAGCTATGTAAAATAAAAATAACTGTTACATCAATGCACATAATATATTGTATTACATAATTATATCCTCTTATTACCAGTATTTACATCACCGACAGTTGCTTGCTTGTAGTAAGCATAGAGCTCCAACAAACTGGTGTCACTGGGAGTATTTTTCAAGTTTTTCACCTTATCAACTGCTTCTTCGAAAGACTGCAAACACAACATATTATAAATGTGCACGTAAGTCAGACATTATGATTCTTGGATTTTAGAGTTGTGTCACACTTATTGACACAAACCATTTCACAAGTGGTTGTGTACACATACTCAAAAACGAGGGCATGATCATTCGCTTTGCAAACGTAATCGGGGTTGGCCAAGCCGTGTATGCAGTGCATTTTCACTGTACGGAAATTTCAAACGTATAATTAGGAGCGGCATTTCAAGCTTGGATGTTATTATGGAAAATGTCCAAAATGCCTAGGGCCGGCCATGGATGTAAACAATGGCAAATCTATGGTAAAACTTTGGAGATTTAGCAACAGCCGAAAATCAACAGGTAAAAATTGACGCTTGTAAACAAAAGACCTTACAAACACGTTGTTTTTATATTATACATTAATCGATACTATAGTAATATTATGGTTGCAAAATAAAAGAATATTACTACCTATGGTTTAATGCGGTCTATCGTAAATAGTACTTACCATGGTGCGTGTTTCTGAGATCGGATCGAAGTGAGCGATGGCGCGAAAGTGTGCACGTCAGCAAAACGTCGAACGAGGTACAAATCTGTGGAGACTGCGAGAGGACGAGCGAAGAGTTTAAACGTCGGCCAACGAGTGTTGAGTAAACGAGCGAATGTGTGATGACGCGAGTGCGAACGTGTTTGCCGTTTGGACTGTTTAGTGATAACGGGTTGATAACGGTCGCAGTACGATCGGTGGCGGCGGTGGCGGCGGCATCGTACGGTCGTTTATACAGAGTGAATATCATTATAATATTATTGCGTGTATAATACGTGTACGGGTTATTAAATTTGTGGAGTGGTGGTCGGCGACGCTGTGTTCTGACATTGGAACGAGAAAGGTCACACGCAGACGCTGGTTTGAACTCATTGGTAACAATATTATTTAGGTATTAGATGGTTGACCGGATAGGATGATAATATAATATTTAAACATCAGTAAGTTGCACACACCACGTTCTACGACGTGTGCACGTCGATTTGACATTATTTCAATATCATTTACACAATAATTTTTTGCGATTCGTTCACTTTCATCAATTTACCTGTTGTCGTAGTTTCATCTACACCGAAAAATATAATAAATAATAATACCTACTCGTATATTAATAATTACATACTACTTACTAGGTACCTATATAGATGTTGATGATCATAGATTCTACTTCTATATAGACATATAGTGCAATGTATACCATGGTATATAGAAAGATTTAAGATTTGACATGTTCACCAATATTATTCAAGTACCATATTATTATACATTTTGGACGTGTCATATTTTCGAAAAACATTTGTTTAACTGTTCCGGGAAAAATTAATTAAATCGAAAAACCTCTGAACAATTGGTTGAATAAAATATGAAATTAGGTTTAGGTACCAGTAGAGTATATTATATAATAATGTAAATAACCATATGTTGATCAACAAACAAGATAACTATCTGCCAAATAGGAAATCCGGTGTAAAAATATATAGTTTTAAATCATATTCAATTTTTTTTTAGACCATGGCATGATTTAAATAAATCTAGTTATTCGAGCTTAAATAAAATATGTTGTATACAAATATTTAACTATGAAAAAAATGATATTTTGAATGATACGTTGAATTTTGGACGGTAGGTCGTAGCCTACCACAAGCCAGTAGCGTATACATACGTTTTGTTTAAGGAGTTTGATGAACTGATGAGTAAAGAAAAGTAGAAAAGCCTAACCTTTATTTTAAAATCAATGTCATTAGTACATGAAGGATAATTTTAGGTGAAACTGCTCAGTCAAGTTACGCAGAGACCCAATTTACACCAAGTCTTGAGCTATCAATAATAATCTACATTTAGTATTTTTAGTCAGATCCAATCTACAACATCAACTCTAGACTTCACAATTATCACTTTAATTCTACGGCCTGTATTTATAGGTATTTAAACTATTAATTTAATATTTCATCATTAACTAAATATTTATTTTATGAAACTGAAAATGTTTTAATAATATTGTACTAACAATATAGCCGCAACAAATTGCTTTACTAAGTCACCGCCATTCAAATATTTGAAAAGGAGCTTTAAGCGGTTACGACAGTTACTGGTATATAAAATTATGTAACCATTTATATAAAATCTAAAAAAATTTAAAACTACAATATGGAAAATCGTCATGAATTTGAGTAAAATGAAATCAACCATGAAAAAATAATTAAAAAATTAACCTCATCAATTTTAATTTTAACTTATTTAAAACAATCTTGACGTGTTAAATTTAAACATAAAAAAATTGTGTCAATATACATTTTATTAAAATTGCAATATTGTATTTGGGTACCGTTGAATTCTGTTACATCAATATCAAAGTTTAGTATGACCTGTATGGCTGTATAACACGCATAACTCTTATAATAATAATTTTGATTATTGATGAATAAGTATAATATTGACAAAAGGTGTGATTTTTAATATCCTTTATAATTTACATACATGATCGAGTGATTTATACTTCCAATATGAATATTGATAAAACAATATGATATATTGTATTTAAAATGGTGTTATTCTATCGATAATGTATTGATTATACGATCAAAAATCATGTGTTTGATTTAAATGCAGTTTCAAAAATAAACCTGCTTATTAAAATCAGTTGAAATTTATCAGAATATAAGTACAGAATAAGATCAACGACGTTTGTGTAAGTCAGAGTTTCACTTATAGCGGTGTAATGGAGATTCCGTAATCCATCACAGAATAGACCGAAAAAACGAATACTTTAAGTCTATAAAGTATTAATCCGTGGATGATAGTGTCAATCGTGCAATATTAAAAAATGAAAATGTAGTAAGGTAAGTCTAAACCACATGATCATATTATTAAAAACATTATATTTATTTTATAAATAACATATTTTTTTACGAACTTACATAAATAAAAAATAAATTATTTTATTAGTTTTATTAAAATGATCTATTTATTGATTGTCGGTGAATTAAGTGTCGGACATTGCAAATAATATTATTATCTACAGTTGTATAATATTATAATCATGGTTTCGGTGAACTGAGATATCACAACCTATAATGTTATTGTTTTTTTAAATTTTTATTTCATTACTGTGATGATGCATCACACTACCTATATCTCAGTATTAATAACATTAAAAGGAAAAATCATTAGGTACTATTAAAAGGTTAAGTTTTCTTAATAAAACAAATATGAAAATGCAAATATTAAAATGTCTGCACTAGATTTAAATAATAAATATTAAATAATTTAGTATTGTTGATAAAACGTTGGTATACTTCAGTAAATTGGTAAATATTATTAAAAATGCTTATTTAAAAATAAATAAATTACTAAAATTGAATACGCACATCGTCGAGTATTATTAATCGGGTTTATTCTACTTTGTAATATGTCAATAATACCTTTACCTATAACCATAATAAAATTTAAATCTGAATTAAATAATATTTATTCCACGGCTTGGATTATAATTTAAATTAAAATGTTTTCATAAACTGTTTTGTTTAAATACCTAACTAATAAGTAAAATGTGTACATTGTACCTATTACCTGCGTCCTACGCTTACTTTTTAAAAAATATGCATTTTTTTACGTCAAGTTACAGATAAAAAAAATTGATTAAACTCACCTATAGCCTATAGGCTATATCGCTTTATGTAAACTATACATCTATAAGTTAATTTATAAATTAATGTTAGTATCATCATATTGGGATTAGGTATATTTAATGTTAACGTACTATAATAGTTACCAGCTGATATGGCACTTTGTCAGATATACGCGCTGTATGCGAAAGTATTAAAAAAATAATTAACAAATAAAAACATTAGGTACAGCTGTATATTAGTATTGTTTTATCTATATTTTACGATATATGCGTATATTGAAAATTGGTTATTAATATGGTATATTATTTTGTAAACGTATAAATATTCATAAAATCAATATAATATGAAAGATTGCACAATGGTGAGAAAATCAATTTCTGTATATATTTTTTTAATTATACTACTATGACTACTATAGGGAGTGATTAAATTTGCAATTATTGGTGTTTAGTCAAAAATCGAGAAAGTAGTAGGTATACGTACTGCATACAGTCGGCTACAGATAATAATTGCGAAGCTGTGCGTGAATGGAAATAACTGTATGATTATGATATTGACAGGGCTGGGAAAAAGCCATAAACGGTTGATTATCAAAATCCTAGACTACTATTATATTAAAGATTTCCAAAATCCTATAAAAAGCACACTTCCGAAATATCCAAAAATGTGTTATATTCAACTTTATATTTTTAATACTGTTGTTTTGAAATAGAATTATACCTCCACATTAGTATGTTTTTTATATAAATAAAAAAAAATTCAAAATCTGCAAAATCTGCTTGTGAATTTACGTGTCTTACAATTCTAATCGTATTTAAATAGTATTACGCACAAATACGTGAATTATGTTAAAAATTTAAGGCTGAACCGTTAGATCGAATGGACGATAAGGGATGGTGTGTGATGGTTAAGCGGATTTGCTGTAACTTCAACGGTTGAAAGAACAACATTTTTTCATAATTTATAAATCATAATATTGTATCATATAATTATAATATTAAAATAGGCAGTTCATGTGACATACCTGTAACCTGTATAACAATAGTTACTTTTCAACTGAACAGTGCATTGTTGTACACGCACATTTGTTATTCCGTGCACCACACAATTATACATAAAAATACATATAATGTGTATGCTATTTAATTATATTTAATCTTATAAATTTACGTTATTTATTCGTATATTATATCACTAGACAGCATCAAATATAACATTCCTGCATAGCAGAATCAACAATTTCTACTATTATACTATTAGTACTATTACGTTTCACAGCATAATATATTTGACGAAACACGTTTTATATTTCAACAATAATAAGAGTAACCACTTACCAATATAATTTACATAACACAGCAATTAGGGTCGCTAAGTGAGTGCATGACAACAATTTATACTAATAATAACGTTACCTACATGGCTACATAGGATCTGATTGATCGCATTAATAATGACAATTATTATAAACTTATGATATCATCATAATATGTAACAGATTCACGTATACTATAGTACGATGCACTGTACGTCTGAAACCTTATTAGTTATTTTAATACTATATATATATATATAATATTGCACTGTAATTGGAAGACAAGAAGACACAGATCTAAAACCGTTAATTCAATACCAAGGTAGTGGACTAGTGTGTTTTAGTATTTTAAGCCACAGCCTGGTTCTGCTTAATATTAACTCAATTAAATGTGTTACAATAATGTCAGTCTTAAAAAAATACTAGACGATGATCCTCGTGTATCCTCATATTCCAATGTAATTATAAAACTAAGCAATATAATGGAACAAAAAATAAGACTCAATAAGTACCTTGGTGTTTTCTAGTCGAATCACTTATTACCTGGAAAATCCAAAGCAACAAAAAATTCACTCAAGGCAATATCAAAATGAAAAATCTCTACCCATTAGTAAACTAGAAATCAACACTACAAATAAAATCTTTTCTCTAAAAGTCTAAACTACCTAAATAATATATCTACGATTCACATATAGGTACTGTCACAAAACGTAATCTTATCGGAAGACTCTAAAAAGTATGCATTGCGCATAAATCCCTCAACGACAAATAATTACACAACAAAGCCTAGTATATTCTAAAGTTAAAAATGTTTATTTTTAATTAAATTAATACTTAATATAACATTATAGTAAATCTATACAATAGTGCCAACTGCCAAGGTGTATTGATAGTGCATTTGCATTGTGGTAATTCATAAGAGTTAAATAATTAAACAGAATAGAGACAAATAAATTCCAATCATTTTAATTAAGTGTTAACATTTTTCAAACTTGTAGTAATATGTTATATTTTGAAATATTAAAAAAAAAATGTTCTATAGCATTTTACTTGACTAAGGAATGTACTTCCAAGTTAATTGGACAGTCACAGTTATATCACTTTAATAATATAGTTCATTCTTACTGTCAACTGAGCTTTACACCAGTTCTTTCCATTAAAATCGATATTTCCATTTTCCGCTGCGAAAAATTTCATTTTTAGATTTTGGTTACCCCTGTTATTGCAAGAATTAATATATTACATAGATAATATTTTCAATATCTGTTCCTTTTCCTCATTAACCTCATTAATAGGAAATATAAGATTACGTAATACGTTAGCAATACATGTGAGTATGTCGCATTTAAGATAAAGTGTTGTTATGATTTTACAAATATTATAATATTTATTGCTACTACTTTATTATTTTATCAAATTTCCACATAAAATATATGGACGTTTTATATGTGAATGAAAAATAAATTATTTCAGGAACGCTCTGAGTGTACGTACGACCCGGTACAGGTTGCTAGCTCCAGCTCCCGGATGGTTTAACAGCCGGGTATATGTAAAGTAACGGGCGTCACTGTTTTCGGCCAAAATGTACCCTTCCGTTTTCGGCCAGTGTCACTTTTCGGCCAACATTTACCCTACTCTTTTCGGCCACTGTCACTTCTTTTCGGCCAAAACTTAACGTTTACTTTTCGGCCAAGACAGTTTTCTTTAAAATTTACAATTTTAACAACTTATGAGTTATGATTGTATCAAAAAAAATGATTAAAAAAAAAAAAAAAAAAATATTACATAATACTTTGTGAAAAAATAATAAAATAAAATTTTATAATATAATACATCAGTCGAATAAAAATATAATAATAATTAAATATGCACAAAAATTAATTTTTATTTAACAAATGTAATAATTTGTTCAGTTGTTAAAATTGTAAATTTTAAAGAAAACTGTGCTGGCCGAAAATGAACAGTGGCCGAAAAGTAAACGGTAAGTTTTGGCCGAAAAGGGAAGGGTACATTTTGGTCGAAAAGGGGCCGCCCATAATAACAAATCTAAAATCCTTACCACACAAAAAAAAAACGTGTGCCAAACAATCATACCCTCACTTACAGTTGAAAAACTTACTAAAAATAACCACCTAATAGTCTATGTGACTGCGAGTTAATAAAGTAAAAAAAAATAAATTTTTATTTATTTTATATGAATGTATATAATATGTTGATATACCTATATATACACTTTTGTAATAGCTGTTAACTAATAATATGATGATCAGATACTCTTTATTTATTATATTAGCAATAGGGGTTACCAAAATTTAAAAAAACCATTTATTGTGGCTGAAAATTTAAATATTATATAATATTATTATACTAGTGGACAGCGGTAAACGGTGGAAAACGGAAAGGTCGATTTTAGCGGAAAAGTGGAGCACTGGAGCTCCTTGTCACTGTGTTAGTGTCTATAGTTCTATACTGACACGTTGATAACACCTGGCTAATGCCCCATTTTTCACCATCATACGTATATAATTTATAAAATAACATTTTATTATTACCTAACTACGTAAACGTATGTAGGTAAATGTTTGAGGTCATAAATATAGTTAATTAACATGTGGTTTGTGATTTAATCAGGCTATTTTATGCATGTGTGAAACGGGTTTGGGGTTTTCATATATAATAGGTACCTACAACTAAAAACTAGAATTTTAAGTACAAGTAAAATTTATTTAATATTTTTAGTTATATATAATATATATTAAACTAGTGTAAAGATACAAATATTCCAGTATTCCACACAAGTAAGGTGTACTTCTACTTTGTCTTCAAAATGTTTTGATGCAAAATATATTCTACCAGAAATTAGATCGTAAAATATTTACCCAAGATCCAACCTATAATATTATTTTAATAATTATTCTAGTTACATATGTCTAGCTATCTTTAACAACAAGAAAACTATATTTACCTACATCAAGAAGCAAGAGTCCAAAAACAAGAAAAAATCTATTAAAGTCTTTTATGTATGGAGCATCGCCCTATACGGGTGTGAAGCCTGGACAATAACAATGAAAGAAAGAAGACTTGAGGCGTTTGAAATGTGGTGCTATAGAAGGATGCTAAGGATAAGTTAGATGGACAGAGTAGCCAATGTGAAAGTACTGGAAAGAATATCAGATGGAAAGTTACTTTGGAATAGCATAGTCAGAAGACGGAACAAATGGATAAGTCATATCATGAGACACGAAGGATTGTTAAAATTGACTATAAAGGGAAAAAACCGTAGGGGTAGACCAAGATTAGAATTCATTCAACACATAATAAAAGACCAAGGATGTGAGTTATATGTGAAAATGGAATGGAAGGCGGATAAGAGTGAAGAATGGAAGATGGCTGCAAACCAATCTACGGATTGAAACCATAGAGAGAGAGTTTAGCCGTCTAAGATCGTGCAAGGAGAAGATTTCTAAAAAATAAAACATGTTTATATAACATTTCAAGTGTCTGAAATCTGAATTTCTAGTTCCTTCTTATTAACTATGTAAAAGTTGGTTTAACTGTCACATACTTCATGTTTAGAGTGTTTAGACAGTATAAAATACTAGGAGAATAAAAAAACTTAACTAATGAGTCATTCAGACATTATTTGTCAATATTAATAATAAGAAAAATTCGAGCATCCACGTCATGAGTCGATAAAATATATTGTACCTTATATAGGAATCTGCAGAGCTTATTTATATACAACTATTTATACAGAACTGGGTATAAGATAACAAAAAATATCTCACGAACATATTAAGTTACATTTGTTTCAGTATAAACATTCTTCATATTAAATACCAAAAACCTTAGAATTAGAGCTATTTATATGTTTAAAGATTTATAAAAATAGATCATAATGGTTATACATTAAATTGATCAATTATAAATATTTATAATACACTGGTTTAATGATCAAACAAAATATAATAATAATATATATTTATGTATATACTCACTTTTTTGTTCAGAATTCTCATAAGTCATAGATTAATCTAAATACTTAATTTGTATACATTTAATACTAAACATTATAATTATAACTATTCTAAATCAAAATTTAACAAACATGTTAATGTATAATTTGAATTTTGAAGTACATAGTAGTAACATAACGTTTTATATTCTGAGCGTAGCGAGGAATGTATTGATTTTACCATGATGTGTGTTTTTTGTTTTGGGACAGTAAAAGTGCTTCGATTTTTGACTTCAGTACCTCGTTCGATCAGAAAGTGAATCTAATTGGTACTTTAGGGGTTCAAAAGTAAAAAAATTTTCTAAATAATCGGGAATAACAAACTAAAAATTAAGGAAAAAACGGGAAATTTTGCGCACAATCAGTTTTCGACAAAATCGATTTTGGTTTTTGATGTAACTTCAAAACAAATGACCATAGATATATGACATTTGAACAAATTTTTATATAATAATATTCTATCCACCATGCAATTTTCAAAAATTTTCGACTCAAGTTGAACTATTCATAAGTATTTGAAATTTTCGATCATTATTAGTTTTTTTTAAATTAATATCGATAAAAATTTATTTGTTTGGTAAAAAAATTTGAAAATTTAATACAAGGCTCTTAACATATTGTTACAATAGCAGTTGAAAAATAAAAGAAATTCATGGTCACAATTTTTTCTTATAGGCATTCAAATTTTGAATTTTGACAAAATACGTAAGAATCACAAAAATTCACAAATTATTTTAAGTTAGAAATTTATAAAAAATGTTCTTTTTAAATCTAAGATTTGAAAATTAAATACAAGGCTCCTAATATATTTTTACAATAGCAGTTAGTTGAAAAATAAAAGAAATGCATAGTCACAATTTTTTTTTACAAGCATTCAAATTTTAATTTTGACAACATCCGTAAAAATCACGGAAATTCACAAATTATTTTAAGCTAGAAATTCATAAAAATTTTCCTTTTTAAATCTAAGATTTAAAAATTTTTTTGAACATTTTTAATAATCTATAATATATCCTAGACAGATAAACCGTCTTCGCTCAGAATCGTTTTTCGTATACAATGATATAATATCATTGGATTCAAATTTAATTCCATCCATTACAGTAACCCACTTGTAACCTACTGTACAGCAGAGCGACATCTACAACTTACCTGCTTTTTTAAAATTTATTTTAGTATTATAGCTATATTATTTTTAATACTTAATAAATAGTCAAATACAAATAACAAGTAATATAAAATAAAAAATATAAAAGTTCACTTAAAAATGATCCTTCAAAATTTTAATAATGAAATCATTCTTTACCTACCTTTTGTATGAAGGATAGCATCGTGTTCTCTAAAGAAGAAAAGGTGGAGACTCGTTTGCGCACATTTTAATATATTTTTTTAATTTACGACAACTCGTTTGCGCACAAAATAGTAAAAAATGAAAACCAGCTTTTAGGTACAGTTTTGGGTGTACAGGGTGTCTTAAGCTGCCCAACACGATCAATATTATTGATATCAATGATCACCCGTTAAAAAAAATTGTAGTACCTTCAATACAGCCAATACATGGTCAATATTGATGGTGTATGGGCCGCTTTATAAGACAGGAGTAGTACCGTAATTTATTGTAATTTGACAAAACTGTGAATAATGTTTCTAAGGAAGCTATTCTAAAATAAATAGCTAAAACAACATTTTTAAACCCACCAGTCTATAACATCAGAATATGATGATACTGAAAGTCCTAAGCCTTTTAAAGGGCGAAGGAAAATATTGTTTGACTATAATAATTATTGTCCACTATCAGTGTTGACCAAATTGAAAATATGGAGGTACGCGCAGATTATGTACACCTTATACGTGGATACATTTCTTGGAAAAAAGGTTTGTATTTTTCGTAAATTGTGCGCAAATGAGTTATTTTTTTGTGCGCAAATGAGTTGTAAAAAAGGTAAATGTGCGCAAATGAGATATACCCATCCACTTAAAAGTTAAGTTTGTTAATCATTAGTTTTTAATATTGACTGTTGATGTTATTACATATTAAAAATGAAAATATAGAAATGAAAACATTTTATTTATTTAAATTATATTGATTTTTGAATACAAGTGAACAAATAAAGCAAAAAAAAAAAACAAAAACTTACAATAAATGGTAAATTATAAATGTATAAATATCTAAGTATATTTTTAGAAATCAATCCCTATATTTAGCAACGAGCTCTTCCATTTTTGCAATATATTTTTCTTGGCAGTCTTCTTTGGAAGTGCCTTTTAAATTGGTCCAAAACTCCCACTTTTTTTTGCCTTTCAAATCAAACATGCCGGGTTTACCTACAATATTAATAAAAATGTATTATATATTGTGTAAGACGTAAGGTATGACATATACGTATATATACATACATAAATAAATAAATCACATAATTTGACAAAGAATAAAACGTTTTACTTATTTTAGATTAATTTCGATTTTAATGGTCAGTTAGAATACAAATTATATTATAATAGTGTTTTATTTTCTAAGCATGCACACCTGATTTTGTATAGAGTTCATTTTTTTTTAAGTTGGAAAACATTTCGGAATATGAACATCTACTAATTATGAATATAGAATATTTTAATCTTAATTGGTTGCCAATCATGCAAAAATATGCACCCTTACTAGTTACTAAACACGAGTTAATTTTTCGTTTGTACGAGTTTCGTGAAATGTCAAAAGTCACATAAAGCGTAAACGAATGCATACTAATAACTATATAATAATAAGTATGATGAATAACAACGTTGTGCATTGGTAGCGGTCCCCATAGATTTTATTTAAATTAAGCATTTTGCTATACATATTTAAACGAGAAGTATTATATTGCAATATACAGTTGAAATCACTATAACGAGCATTGCTTAGAACGAGATAGGTATTGCTCACAACATGCAAAACGTCAGGTCCCAGCACGAGCTCATATTATGATTGATGTTAAAATAAACGTCTACAACGATTATGATTATTAAGAGTTATTGGCTATTGCGAGTAAAATAAAACGAATTTGATTACTACCTTTCGGTTACTACAAACAGTACCTGCAAGATAAGAACTTTTGGCTATTATTTGGGTCGACTTATCATTGACATACATTATCTTTAGTTGTGTTGATATGGATTATTTATCAATAATAAACATTATTCCTACAAATTCTGGTGTTTTCAAGTTAATACAAATTTCAAATACCGTCGGTTGTGTTGTTGTGTAAAGACGTTTTTCCATGTCACGTCGACAGTTTACGTTGTACGAAAAAATCGGAATAATCGGGCGTTTAGAAAATGGAGAGAAAAACAGCGTAATCGCAAAAGAATTTGACACCTCTTCGTCGAAAATTTCATATGGAAGACTCGGGATACGTTGGAAAATATGTTTCAAACAACGTCACTTAATGCAAAACAACTGTACACTGCACAGCATAAGGACCTTGAAGAAGCTGTTCTAGTATGGTTCAAACAACAAAGGTTATTGAATGTATTATAATAATTAAGATGAAATATTATGAAGGTCTGTTTTTTCATGATGCCGAAAATATAATTTACAGTTTTGTTTCAATTATAATATCCAATTCATTGATTTATAAATAATCCCTGTTGGACTGTTCCGAATTTATTACCCTAATATCTAATATTTTCTCCTCGCATATCTGATTACCCACTGCACAGTTTAACAACGCTTATGAAAGCTCTCGGGCTACTTACTATTTTTTTAGTCACCTTTAAAATTGTATTTAATATTTTTCCATATTCAAGTAAAATATTTCGAATAGTACAATAAATATACACTGATGTAGCTAGGATTTTATGGAACCCGACAGGCACGTATCCAGGGGGGGGGGGTGTCCATTGGATCTGGACTATATTTTGATTCAGAAATTGTATGTCCACGCATTATAAAAAACCAAAAACACAGAGATAATTATGATTGTAACACACCGGAAGAATACTATAGAACATCGATATTTGTACCATCGATAGACGGTTTCATTTTAAATTTGGAAAACCGTTTTAAACAAAACAATGTTGTTTTATCATCAATTGAAATCTTATTGCCAAAATTTGCCTTAAACGAAAATGTTTCAAAACTTCAAAATGTAAATATATTTTACGAAGATCGTATATCGGAAAAAGTGGTTTGTTCTGAATTTTTATTATGGTGTGAAAAATGGGTAAATGTAGAAAAAAAACCCACTGAAATGATGGATATTTTGGATGCATGTGATGCAAAGTTTTACCCAAACATACATTTCTTATTGAAAATCTTTGCAACACTATACCAGTTTCAACAACAGCAGTTGAACGCTCATTTTCAACACTAAAACGCTTAAAAACATTGCTTCGTAACAAAACTGGAAATGAGCGTTTAACGGGACTTGCTCTTCTGTCAATACATTGGGAAGTGTCTATCTTCTCTACAGACGAAGTGCTGGATGTAATGGCTCAAAAAAACGGAAAATTAATATTATAGACATCACTACATCAGTGGAAAATTTTAAATAATAATATTGAAATTAATAATATTTAAATGAATGATTCAGAAACTGTATCATACAATGTATCGAATCAAAGTTGCCAAGTGCTTAACCAAACAACAATAATTTATGATTATGAACGTCTTAAGAATACATTGAATATTTATAAGCCAAGTATATAGATACTATAAACAGGTATGTTGACGTTATTATTTTATTTTCAAGCTTCTTGACGGCTTTCTCAATCGATAGTAATTGCACTTAACATATTCTATAACGACAGTTCTATCTTAACCATCATATAGACATATTATAAAGACATTTAAATTTTCTCTGAATAAGCAATATACAACTCACACAACACACATTTATAATTTTAGATTCTGAGCGGAGCGAGGAATGTGTATTGATTTTACCATGATGTGTTTTTTTTTGTGTCTGTCATTTTGGGGCAGTAAAAGTGCTTCGATTTTCGACTTCAGTACCTCGTTCGATCAGAAAGTGAAGCTAGTTGGTACTTTGGGGGATCAAAAGTAAAATTTTTTTTATAAATAACCGGAATAAAATCTAAAAATTAAGGGAAAAGTGAGAAATTTTATACGCACAATCAGTTTTCGATTTTGGTTTTTGATAGGCACATGACATTTTCACAAAATATTTATATAAGTATATTCTATCCACCATGCAATTTTCAAAAAATTTAAGTTTTACTATTTATAGACATATGCAATTTTCATGAACATTTTTAATAATATATAATATATCCTAGACAGATAAACCGTCTCCGCTCAAAATCGTTTTTCGTATACAATGATATAATATCATTGGATTCAAATTTAATTACATTTATTACAGTAACCCACTTGTAACCTACTGTACAGCAGAGCGACATCCACGACTTAACCGCTTTTTTTTTCGTTTCTCCAATACTGAAATAGGTTTAAGTACATAATAATCCATATTGTACCGTGCGATAGAAATTTATTGTCATGTAATTATTCATATTTAATTTAATTTGCACTGTGTATATGCATTCGCATTATACTATTTTAATTTGTGATACTAAAAATATGTTCTACTCTACTTCTTCGTAATTTATTTTTCACGTTTGAGCATATATAAACAATAAAACAAAAATTAAATAATACACAAATACACAACTTCACATTGAACACACACACACATAATAATAATAAAATATAGTATATTGTACTAACTGGTGTCGTTGTCTCCGACCGTGGCTTGTTTGAAGAGGGCGTACAGTTCTAACAGTTCGACGTCAGTCGGTCTCTTCGTAAGAGTTTTCACTTCTTCGGTGGCCGCTTCGAAACGCTGTGAAAAAAAAAAATAACAATCATAACGAGATTTCGAGATGTACACACACGTACATACGTAACACCAAAATATATTGGATTAATAATAACAACAAACAATAATATCATACACCTATATATTATTTAGGTTTATACATCTTCCAGCCTGCAACGATAATAATATTATTATTGCCTGAACACGTTTTTTTTTCTTACCTCAAACGCACGAACACATATAATAATATTATTATTTTTATTATTGAACGTACATAGTGAACGTACAAAGTTATGTTATGTGATGATCAATAGGATTATACAGCATGTACGTTTTGTTTACGTTTTGCTATACTACACAAGTGCTGCACACGGAAGCGGAAGAAATCTCTCGGTTATAAGGCTGTAAATACGCGTATATGTATATCAGGTACACCACTTACAACATATTATATTATACTATTATAAAGGCAGACGCGATGTTTCTTCGTTACATATCATATACAGTTTATTATACGTACGCATAGGTATTATACCGAAAATAATTATTTTTATATTTCTCAGAGTTGTTGACCTCTGCAGGGGACTCTATATAATACAGGACGTAATATGTACTTGGAGGTATACGACTTCACGAACCCATCGTACACCGCTGTGTTATTGTTGAAAATATCATTATAAACATACACCAATATTTACTGTCTTATGTCTGTATATACGTTGATATAGGCACATCGACGTGTAAAAATAGACGTCTATAGTTATTGTGGTGACAGGTTTTTGACTTTTAGTCGGCAAAGATCTTTACACCAAATAACATATTTTGAAGCTATATCAATATAGATATGCACAGTCGTGGTAATAAGGTCATATACCTAATAATATTACATGACGTATACTTCACGTCCACGAAAACAGTTTTATTTGATCGTTTTGAAATCATTGTGATACGTTTTGCACGTTGATTCGCGTATTATAGCATGTCGTAGCATTTAAATTATTGTATATAACGTTCCGCGCGGTCTTTTTATTCTTCAAATAAATTATGACGTATTAGGACATTTATTATAGGTATACGCGTAATGCGTACACGTCAACGGTCTGCTGGATTTCAAAAACGTACCTACTGTAATTTTCTGGCTTTCGACAATTATTGCTATACTATTTTGTAACCCTGCGGTCCACAGTTCATATACCTATATATAGTGTTATATAAACGCGTGTTTCCACGATTCTCTGCTCAAAGAGAAAATAACAACAATTGTGATAAAATTTAGTAATGCACTAATGCATATGGTTATGAATGTTATGATGAAACAACGTATCTAATACCTAAACACCTAGGTAAAAAATATGTTATTTTAATATAATATCAAGTAAATGGACGTAACGTAACGCTAAGACTTTCACGAAATGAAACGTTAAAGATTAAAATTAAATCGGTAACTATTTAACAGTTTGGTTATTTACACTACCGACAAACTCAAGTTTAAATTTTATCCATTATAAACTTACAATTTATTCCATGTTGTACATTGTACTATATATTATTAATTTGTTATGCATTATTCGGTCATAGGTAAAACTGTAACTGACATTGATTGAAGTAAAAAAAAAAATGTTTTATGCAAAACATATAATAATTTGAATACATTATGTATAATACAAGTAGGGTTTACACCAGCGTTTTAATTTAAAAGTTTCAGTGGTTACAAAATGTTTGAAAACAGTTAGCTTCAAAAATAAAATATGGCGTATAATTAAAATCTCATTTGATTGTAAAATAAAATATTATCTTATAGAAATCGATAAGTGTACAGCCCACCAAGTGTTAACACACTTACACACAATCTTATATCGAAATGTTCACAAGATTGTTATCACCTCAATGTTAGTATAAATGTAATGTCATTATACCACACATTTACAAATGCATTCAAATTGTATAAAACCGATTAATAAAGATTGCATACTTTAAATACGTTGTATTAAAAATAATTGACATTATGGCGACGTATTGTTTAAACGTGTTGTACAATTATTATTTGAAATCTTTATTATAGTTATTAAAGCGTCGTTTAGAAAAAGGTAAACATATTATTTTAAATTACAAATTTGAAAATTGAAAATGAACGAGCAAACTTTTTTTTCCAAATCACCGATGACAAGAATGATATTATATTTCAATATCAATATTAATAATGTGTCGACTGACTATACATTAAAACATACGTTATAATGTTCTAATATTTTATAGTTACAGCGGTGGTGTACCCATAAATAAAAACTCGAGATATTAATATATTATGGACCTTCATCATCAAGGCATAGTGAATTACATAGAATTTTACGAAGAGTTAATTTAATTGATGTGAAATTGCTTGATGCAGTATAATTAATAATAATATTAGAGAGAGTTAAGTCGTTTCTCGTTCACGGTGTGTAAAAAAATCTTTGATTACTAAAAAAAATTATAATAATTTAATTGTTGGTGCATACGATGGGAAAACGATTATATTATATACGAAAAAATTTTATATTATAACGCGTGCCGTTAATTATTAACTTGGTTTTAAAAATAATACTTTAGACAACAAAATTAATAAAATGACAATTATTTTTCAACACGCAATGTTATTGTATTATTTATCGTTAAAATTAGGTATTTACCTCTTGTAATGTGGCCATGATAATTTAGTGATATTGAATTGTTGTAGAAATAATGCTCTATATTTGAATGGAAGTACGGACGAAAACGCACTACGTCAAGCTTCTAAGATCTACTGGTCGGTCGATCGTTACAGACTGAAATGAAAACTGGTTTGGAAATGAAATTGTTTTTACCCGTACTACTTAGTTTACTATTGTCTACACTAGTACATGGTACCTATAAGTACACACGCACCGGCAACCGTGGGTAGCGTTTGAGTAAGTACGTCATGACCTGAGCATTATGTTAAAATAACAACGAAATATTAAATGCATACAATAAAAACTGCGTAAAGACTCATTAATTATACATATCATATACAGTACATGTTCATAAAAGTTACAGTAAAATAAATAAAATAAAATAAAATCTGCAATACTGGTCAAAGAATTTTTATAAATTTTAATACCGGATAATCAAAAATGTTCTATTTTAATCACATTTTAGTACTTTAAATGTATTTTTTAATTGTAGACACGATGACTTATAATATGCAGACATACTTATTATATTTATTATATACCTGTAAAAACTATAAATGGAAAGAATTTCTGAGGAAAATATTATCCATGTAAATAAACCATTTTAAATATATTTTACCCGTTGAAAAAAAATGGTACAAACTGCAGCCAACTATAGGTACTTATTATAAGGATATAACTCATACTTGATGAGTAAAACTGTAAAAGCAATCTCTAAATCATAGGTGAAACGTGAAACAATACAAGGCGATCCATTTAAATGGGTACACTAATCATCTCGAAAAGTATTATTTTTTTTTTAGGTTTATGTTTTTCTAAACCCGTATAATATTTAAGTTTTTTTCACCTTTATATTTATTAATGAAACCACTGTCAACTCTTGATTTTCAAATGGTAACAAATAATTAAGATACGATGAATTAATAAAACCATTTTTTTCGTGAATTGTCGTGTTAACATTTTAATTTTTCGTTGGTTGGTTTGTGAGATACAGCTCCTCAAAGTATTGGTGTTTTTTACTATTTCTCCAATAATTGTAAAAACCAGAAGCTAGTGATAAATTTAATATCGTTGAATCCAAGGTAACAAAATAAAACCAATAAGTCCAATTAATCGATAAGTTGATAAATGATTAAGGTTCAAAGAACAATAGTATTAATAGTAATCTTTAATTAATTGTTGTTTATTTTTGATAAAAGTAGACAAACTTATAACGAATCTTGAATTAAATTTTCAAATCTTAGATTTAAAAATAAAAACTTTTATAATTTCTATCTAAGATAATTTGAACATTGTTGTAATTTTTATGTATTTAGTCAAAATGTGAACTTTAAATGCTTATAAAAAAAAATTGTACCGATGTATTTTTAATATTTTTCAACTGCTATTGTTACAATATGTTAGGAGTCTTGTATTAAATTTTCAAGCTTTTCTACCCAACAAATAAATTTTTATCGATATGAATTTAAAAAAAAACTAATGATGATCGAAAATTGCATATGCCTATTAATAGATCAACTTAAGTCGAAATTTCTTGAAAATTGCATGATGGATAGAATATACTTATATAAACATTTGGTGAAAATTGCATGTATCTATGGACATTTGTTTTAAAGTTACATAAAAAACCAAAATTGATTTTGTCAAAAACTGATTGTGCGTAAAATTTCCCGTTTTCCCCTTAATTTTTAGTTTGCTTATCCCGATTATTTAGAAAAATATTAAGACTTTTTTACTTTTGACCACCCCCAAAGTACCAACTAGATTCATTTTCAGATCAAACGAGTTACTGAAGTCAAAAATCGAAGCACCTTTACTGCCACAAAACGTGATGACAGATACAAAAAAATAAAAAACACACATCATGCCATCATGGTAAAATCAATACATTCCTAGCTCCTCTCAGAATCCAAAATTCAAAAAAAGTTAATACTTTTCAAGATAATTAGTGTACCCACTTAAATAAGCCACTATCTGTATAAGAAAAAATGAATGTAGGTATATATCAGAACCTTTACGTTTAAAAATAAAATATCAAAACTAAAACTAAAAAAACAATATCCGATAATATAATAAATAATGTTGTATACAGGGTGATTCTTTTATCAAACAACACTCATTATTTTAAAAAGTATTGACTTTTTTCAAATTTTTTTTTTCAAAATTGTAGATTTACACTCTTCTTGAATTTTTTATTTTATATTTTTGATATTTTTCACCCTTATATTTATTAGATAAACCACTATCAACTTTTGATTTTCAAATGGTAACCTATACTTAAAATTTCATAAATTAATAAAGCTATTTATTATTATTATTATTATTATTATTATTATTTTTTTTTTTTGTTTATAAATGTTTTTATTCAATCTGTTACAAAAAGAACAATAAGAACAATTGATGAAATTGGAAAGTAGAAAAAAAAAAATAAAATAAAATTTTATTATTATTACGTTAAAATTTCGAATTTAGCGCTAGTAGTTTATGAGTTATAGGTATTTAAAGTTTAGATTGGCACAGTGGAGTGGTACGTGGTTACCCGGCAAAATGTTTGTCCACTACTCCGCTTGTCTAAACTTTAAATACTTATAACAATATAACTCATAAACTACTCGTTCTAAATTCGATTTTCATGTATCAAAATTTTTAGAAAAATATTCTGCTTTGGAATATGAAATTAAAAAACTATGTTGCCATTTAAAAAAGTAAAAACTTAAAAAATGATAAAGATAAAAAATATTTTAAAATATAATTTAATCTTATAAAGCGTTGGTTTTTTAACAACTTGAAACTATGTAAAAAAATATTTTTAAAAAAGTCAATACGCTCTGGATATTTTTAATTATTATGCAAAACATCGAAAATCTCAGAGCACAGTAAGTTAGTAAGAAATGTTTACCACTGGAAACTGGACGAAACTAAAGCCAACTATTATACCTATAGCCTTGATCACTCATCATCCTCGAAAATCCCTCTACTCGGCCAAGAAAATCCAGTCTAAATATCGCGGTATATCCGTTTCGAAGATTAACCTGGACAAAACCAATATAAATAATTTAGGTATTGTATGAAATGTAGGTTATTTATATAAATAAAATAATATAATATCACATAAAATATTTCAATGCATCAAAAATGAAAAAGATTTGCAATATTTTAACGACGCCGGTTATACCGTATGTAATATATCAAAGACGATTTATGACAGTCAACTAAACTTGTTAAATGCTGGTTTTAAATTGCTAGCATATTATTCATACAGTAATTCGAGGTTGGCGAGTATCGTATTATATCAATTGTCTGTACTATATAGGCATGCACAAAGTTTTTGAAAGATATGACTTATTAAATATATCTCATTTCCGTGTAAAATAAACAAAACCTCTCCGACTATTATATATACCCGCTATGATATGCAATTGAACTTTTTTTTTTAAAAATAATTCGTTATGAATTAATATTTATATCATGTACAATTCTCAATGCCATTACTACATTGGTTTACAAATGTATTTCTAGATCTTATAAAAATAGTTTAATCGCTTTATGGGTATATAGCAGGTTCTGAATTGAGTTGATTCATCCGAAATTTTAATTTTAAAAAGATTAAAATCTTCAATAATTGTCAATAGCATTGCTTTTTTATAATGAAATAGAATTCTGTAATGGTTATAATAAATCTTACACTGCTACATTAAATCAATTTAAAATTAATAGAGTAATCAAAAGTTTGATATTTGTTTGATGTTTTTTAAACTTTTTACAAAATATTAAACAGAACATTTTAGGTTGACAAAACTTCACCCATTTCTTCAGCTCTTATTTTAAAATGCTGATGACTTTTTAGTTTTCTTTAGAGATTAAAATTTTGGTTTTAAAAATCTTTAAAAACGATTTTCTTGTAATTTCTAAAAATTTTTTATTTTTAATATTAAATAATCCATTCAGCGTCATAGTTTGTAAATCTGCAGTATGTTTAAAATATTAGGATTTCTGTATTATTATTTAAATTCGTGAAAAAATTACATTTAATAAATACATTAATTTAACACAATACAATCGTTATATTTTGTATACAGATTATCATTTGTTTTATACATAATAAATTATACATAATACATATTTTTTTTAAATATCCAAAATATTAATGTGTCATCAAAATGTAAATACAATTATCATACTGCATCATAGTATATATTATGTATACAGTCTTTAATATGGTAGTTCTAGACAATAATTTAGTATAAAAATGTGAAAATAGCTAGGAAAATGTACGTCCATATGTCTCGTAATCCAGTTTAATAAATACTTCAGCGAACTCCTTTCGTTCCTTGATCAGAACACTGGGCAAATATTTTTGACCGTATATGATTTTTGCGATTGAATACACTAAATTATTTTTTTCTTCGTCTTTATCGTGAGGCAAAATGTTCGACATAACGTACACCATGACTTTACCGCTAATATCAGACACGCACAAATGCTTACCATCTGACGTAAATTCTAATCCGGTACATTTTTGATTAGGGTTCGGCATTTTTTGCACAAATATCGGATCATATTTCGTCACACTTAAGTCCCAAACTGTTATACAGTTGTCTGAAAGACCCAAAATATTGCCAAATAATTATTAATTAAATATTGTATGTTAACATTGTTAACCAATAAAAGTTCATGAGATAATATGTTTCATACATTTTATATACATCGTGACTAAAGAAGAACCGGACTGAATTCAAATTAACCACTTAGAAAAAATGTCCTAAATAAAAATTCTCTTGTTCTTGTCCTAAATAATAATATGTGAGGTTAATTTAAATTCGTTTCATAATCACAATATCACATTATATACTGGGATATTGTGGTAGTTAACAATATTTTTCTTAACTGATACATCAAATCGTAGTATATAAAATACGCACTCGAAACCAAGGTGGATATTATTATAATATTAGTTTTTTCAAACGAATACAACGGTGTGAAGTCTATAATAATACAGTAGTTTAAACTTAGAAGTTAGAACAATATTTAGAAATACATAAACAGCTAGTGTACAAATTACATATTTATATACAATGCATAACAATAACATTGTTTGGCATACCTAGGATTAGCTAAATAGCATTATTTATATGAGTGATTGATATTTCAACTTCGGAATTTGAATAAGCTCATTATTAAATGAAAAATTAGGGATAAGCATACTTATTGAATCAACCAGTATAATATATAATACTGTTTAAAATATTACTATTATCCTATTTATTTGGTTAATTATATCTTACGTTACCAATAATAGATGCTATAACTGTCGAACATGACCGGCTCCAAATAGCTTTTTCAATTTGTTTGCCAGCACTTAAAGTTATTACTGGTTCAAGAAAAATATCACCAATCCAAATGTTAATGTTACAGTCACAACCAGTTGTCAAATATACATCCTGAGAGAAAGGCGATTTTTCCAACGATTTGATAATTCCGAAGTGAGAAACAATTTGTTTTGGACGAGTCATCAAATCGTCGTATGAAAATGAGTAAACGAGGCCGTCCGCAGTGCCCACTAAATCCGCATTTTGGTTAAGTTCGATAAATTTAGTTACGTGAAAAACCGATTTATTCGTTTTATTTTTGTCTAATTTATTTTCTGGCAGTTCTTCTTGTATCAAACTATTAGATAGTTTCGTGATTAATTTTTCGTGAAACTTTCCCAGTGAAAAACAATAACGTGAAATATAACCACTCGTATTGCACGCCATCTACATACAAGTCAAGAATATTCGATTGAAATCTTGTGGCTAATGCTATAATATACACCCACACAACTAAATTATTATTATTATCCATTATACTAACTAGACATTCTGATCTGACTTCATGGGGTATTTTATTTTCGATGTTTGTGGTCCAGAAAACATCCGAAATGCTGGTAGTTTCTAACGATAACATCGTGGACGTTTGAAACACAATTGTTAGGGATTTTTCAGAGATATCGATAATTAGTATTTTCCCGCAATCGAATCCAACGGCAAGATTATTCGGTGTTTGGTTGGAGAACTTTATGCACGTAATAGCCGATGTGTTGAACTCGTAGAATCTAAAACCGATTAAACGACGCAGAATAATCAAAGTCGAAAATTCCAAACTGTCTGGTAGATAATTGGGGCTCGATGTGAAGAGAGGGCGACTGAGAGCAGTATAAGATTAAGTTTAAGTACCTTGATTTATTTTACAGACATTTTAGAGCACCCGTTTATTTTGTTTTAAGTGTGGCGTATATATATATATTTAATGGTTGCCGCTTATAGTGATCACATTCGTTCAAGAGTACTTTGATCACTATAACCGGAAATCACTATAAGCGGTGACTCGAAAAACAGATAGAAAATAACGTAAAAATTATATTTATGTAGTATTATTTTTTTTTATTTTTAATAATTTTAATATTTTTATTTTTTATACTATACATACTGCAGTACACTGGACGACAGATGAAAACAAACTGCGTATTAAGTGTAAAATATCGGTGCTTGTGAGAACGAAAACGGTTTTAAACATGTATGAATGTACGATATTATGAAGTATCGCTCATCACGTGGGTGACATTAGATAAGATTAACTCGATTAAAGTTGAAGATTAAGATAATAAAATTGTCATTCGTAGTAGTTTTCATTTTTCTCTGTACACAAAAAGAGGTGATATTATTGTTAATTATATTTATATTTTATATTTCTGATCACAATAACCGAAAACCTGAACACTGTACGCGACGAAAAATACACTTATAACAGCCGTTTGTTCCGTTCCTGGCATTTTTGATCACTATAAGCGGCAGATTCTTATAACCAGCGAACACTATAAGCGGCGACCACTGTATTAATAATAGGTATGGCATGCAAATTTGTCAAATGAAGAAGTAATTTATTAATAAAATAAGAAGTGTGATAAAATATTGAAAAAGTCAAAATAATGAATTGTTTTTTAATTCATCACTCATCACACTTCATCGGGTACTTTTTTTCAAGATCAAGAACTGGGTTTAAAAATATCGTTTTAATAACCTCGTAAAAGAAGCACGTGATACGCGTTACATATTTCTTACCTTTCTGGAGTATTATGGTTTTTCGTACTCCACACGGCCACGGATGCGTATTGTTTGTCGGTGTAATCGGTGTACATCAACTTGCTGTAGACAACAGCCAACAAGTGTTTCTCAGTCTCGTTCCAGTGCATACACCTGACGGCTATGCCCTTATCTGCGTCACCAAGCAATGTCAGTGTAAGACAGTAGGTAAGACCGAAAACTTTTTGGTCTAGAATCGATTCATCGTCGGGATTTTTCATTTCTACCTCGTTCGACCAAAATAGTTTTACATCCAACGAGTTTTGGGCCAATATCCGTTCCAAAAACATTGTCGTATCGAGATGGCAGTCTTCTGAAGCTGCAACGTCATCCATAGTTTCAGTCTGCAGTTTGTGCTCAGTAAATATGTTATTATGCTGAATTTTCACGTCACTTGACCTTCCAGCAATTGTCAGTGGTGAGATTAAATTTTTTTTCACGTCCATCTCGTCTATTATGTTGAAATTGTGGACTTGAGTACCGGCCGTACATGTGTTGACATTTGAGGTTTGACATTCCGTGTCTTCGCGTTCCATGAGAGAATTTATTGTTTGTGATATATTGTCGATTTTAATGTGCGACTTTGCTAGGTTATTTAAATAAACTTTTTTCGACTTTTGTAATCTTTCATAATCCTCTTGTCTGAAATAACGAAATTCGATCATAATTTTTTTTTTTGTCATAAATAAGCATTCATTGATAAGTGTTAAGGAACAATTTAATTAAATCTTATAAACCATATAGGTAGTAGGCAATTAGGATAAATTACCTTAATCAATTGACAAGTGCTTCAATGCCTAATAATTAACATTAGTTATAATTATACATAATATAATAACATAAGTTCTTAGTTAGTGCACACAATAATTGCTTACAAACGATAAACGATAAACGATTCATAATTGTATTTATAGTATATTTCACTTAACTCAATCAGGTAATTATGATAATCAATATTTATAATTGATAAATTTTCTATATATTTTTAATTAAAGCATAAATATTGAAAAGCGAGTCTTGTGTTTTTGTGAGATAATAAAACACTTTCTAGATAATTATAGATCAATGAAATTTTCTGAAATCTTTATTAAATTGAATTGTCGTATAATATTTTCAGATGATCAATCAACAGCCAATAAAGGCTCGATTTTTATAATAGTCTTACCCTTTTACGATAACACTGCTCGGTACGTTTAAAATGTTAAACGTCGGACTCTCGGTAAGTTCAATTTCATAATTGTCATCATTGAAATTATTTTTGAGCGAGAGAATGTTTGAACCAACATCGTATTTGTTTTCATTCAGACCTTCTTCATTTTGATATTGTCGTTCAGTAAATATATTGTCAAGTAAATTGTCAAGGGATTTAATATTGAGGTGACGAAAAGTATTGAGATGATTTTCTTGTTCTTGTTCCATATGAGGAGTTGTCCATATTTTTGATAAAATTTGTTGATCCAACGAGTTTTCATTGGAACTTATAGCTTCATATTTAATATTAGTCGGTTTCTGAGGTGTGACATTAATGCCTCCTAGATAAAACTCGTATAGATTAAGCTGCTGATTTTCAACCCAAGAACTTTTATTTGAATCACGTTGACTGACTTTAATTGGTGTCACCACTAATTTTAGGGACATTTCATTGCTAGGTTTATTATGTCTTGATTTTTTCTTATCCATCTACCAGTAATGCACTATTTAAAAGGGTTAATTATACCAATTATAAAAGTGAGCAAATACAATTTATAAGTTATTATCCGGTGCGATCAAAGTTTCTTTTAGTACTACTTAATTATTGTTTAGCTCATTGATGATTGATGTTATGTTTGAAATCGTCATAATAAACAATACCTACCAATACATTATTTTTATTTAATGATATTAAATACACTTAGTTATTATAAATTACATAGATACTCATACACTTGAAGTATCGTAGCAATTAATCATTCAATACCTACTCAATATATTATATCAAAATTTTGTAGTCTGTAAATTACAACACAAACTCAAATCTATAAACGATAAAAAAATCTAAAAAGTAAAGGTAGTATTATTCATAATATTATCATAATACGATTCCGCGAACCTATTAAAAAAAAAAAGGTAACTCGTAGACCATTGAATTTAAATTATTTAATAGTTGCATTACCATTATCATTTTATGATATTATGATAAACGTTTTGCATACCATGTTTTTGTATTAGATTACAAAACAGTTAATTATAAATAAGTTAAATACTACTGTCTGATACACTATAATGAAAAGGATACAAAGGTATAAAAGAAAACAAGTTTTCTTAGTAAATTGTTTACTTCTAGTTCAATAGTTTTCTAGAACTTTTTTTTATTATTATTATGACGATTTATTTTATCATGTATTTGCTATTTATAGATGTTATCATTGATAGATTCGACTGATGTGATGACGCAAGTCGCAAGTCGTTAAACATCGAAAATTTTGTTTGATGCGAACAAAAGTTAGGTCACAGACATACATTTAACTATTTAAGAGAGTTCGAGTCGACACGTTTTTAGTACAAAATTAGTATTAAAAAAAACGCACAAACTTCGTAAAATAATAAGATTTCGATTTTTTTTTTAATGGTATACTGCCATTATACATCACGTTTGACTCCGATCTTACAAAGTCAAATGTCAAAAATTTTGATTGCATTTAAATAATCAAAAAATATATTTTAGTGTTTTGAAATCGAAATGTTTAATATCTCCTGCCGTATTTTAAAGTTAATTCAAAAATCTGAGCCTAATGTTACTTAAATAAAATTGTCTTATTACATTTAATAAAATAAAAATAGCGTTTTAAGAATAAATGTTATTTAAATAAGACAAATATTATATTTTATTATTTTTTGAACATCGGTTGATATTATTTTACAGGGTATACAGGTATTTGATTCGAGTGACACAATATTATTGTTTCTTAGGTTCACCACAAGCTCCACCACTGTTTTTAATATAATACTAAACATTCTATGTGTGAATATAAACAGAAACGTATTTTTATGAAGGGTAATGAATGTGGATTACATTTATATTTTGATAGTGTGTGTTTACCAACTTCTATCATCTGTGTATGTTTTTTTCACGGTAGTGTAAGATAAAAAATAAAAATTATAACTTATTTACGTAACTATATAGCATATATATATTAATTTAGTTGCTATACAATCAAAATAAAACATATAATATAGTACACGTATCCCTCAGAATTGTATGACAATAAGTTTATGGTTATACGATGTTTCTTAGTTGGTACTCGGGATTGAAACACGAATATAGTAATATTATTATACTATTTTAAATATTACGGATTGGTTCAATAAATGTTGTAATAATAATAAATAATATTCGCCTCACACAGGCGAGCGAACTCAACACGTGTACATATCTGTCTATATGGTAGCCGACCACTAAAAAGTCAGGCTCGAGTCATTGGTAAAAATAATTTGCGTATGGTCAATTATCCGTGGTAACATTTTCGAGGGAAATTTTCTAAGCAATGTCATTTTTTTCAATGTTTTTTTCTTGCCGTACAGCCGATTAATTAAATGGACGTAATATACAGTTTTAGCTGTGGTTACTGGTGGTCAATTATTATCGTTCGAGTGTAAAGTGAACTATAACAAAATGATAGTAATTCAAATTGTTTATTAGTATTTTATTGTACACGACAATCTCAACTGTTGCACTATTATATTGTTTTAGATTCACACCGTGGTGTGATGAATATTCGCGTGTTCAACATTAAGTTCAGTGATGGTTATTATATTTTATAATGACACATCGGAGTATTGCACTATTTCATATATATTTTCGACGATAAAAATATTGTTAAATTTGATCGTCGGTAAAAAGAAATTCGATGTAGGACATTTGTGCATCATTATTGTTACGAACAACCTTTTTTTTTATTGGCCGTTGACACATCGCTATTGTTATGAAAAATATTGAAGAATGTCAAGAATTTAATCAATCTAGTTTTACTAATTCGTTAATAAATTACAATTTATTTATTTATGGTTATCATTTTCAATATAATTTTTGGTCGACGAATTCGAATCACATGCAGTAGTAGTCAATAAGAAAAAATTAAAATTCATAACAACTGAATTGCATGGGAGATTTATTATTAATTGTGTATTAGACGTTAATGATAATTATGTGTACAAAATAACAAAGATTCGATTTTCTTCATTGAAGATATCTTGATTCTTAATGAAATTCTATTCTTAATGTTTCAAAACAAATCTCTATAAGCAGTAGACGTAGAAAATTGCATAAAAGACATGAATAAGTTATACATATGAAAATAACCAATTAACAGGGCTCGAATTCGTTGAAAAATAACCATACGTATTTTTATTGAAAATATTATGAATTTATTTATTTTTTCATTAGTTAAATAACGTCAGATTCGTTGAAAATATGTTTGAAACTATACATTACAAGACTTCAAGTAACCGTGGTTGAATCTCTGGTATGGTCTATTCTAAATCTATTTATGATTTTTTAATTTTTACTTTTTTTGCGAATGGTTGTTCGGCTAACGGAAAACACTTTATTGAACCTGAGTATACTCGTATTATAGTTATTTGTATAATATCTTGTTATGACACATTATACTGTCTGACGCCTGTTATATTGTATGTTATTAAAATGTGTGACATGCAAAAGGCTAACAAAATATTTTGCCATTTAGTTTAATGATGCGCAAAAGACAATTTCAGAAAAAAATGATGTAACTGTTAAAAGAAAAAAACATAATTGCAGGACATATTGATTTAATCATATGACTGGGTGATATGGTTATAATGATTTTAACAAATATAAATAACTGTGGAGTATTATGATTTGATACTTATCGATTTAGTGTCTGGGTATGCTAAGGTGTGTTATTAATTAGCATCCTAAATCCACCAACGTGTTTCTGCTGTTAAATGATTTCAATAATTTCAAAAAAATAAAAATAAAATAAAATATGAAGACTTCTTCTAATGCAGTAATGCATATTGTGTCACCAATGTTTACAGGACACACTGCCATAGAAATATGGTTTAGCATTTTAAATGCCTATTCATAATACCACGTTTCTCAGGCTCTAGAGCAGGGATTCCCAAGTCTTAATCTTTTTAGACTCACGGCACCCTTAGTAATTTACTAAAAATTATCCTATAGCCTACTTCGGTTTTATTTAGCAGAGCATACGCGCCATAAGTACATAAACAAAAGTAGTAAGATGTAGAAATATTGTATATACACAATGTATTTTATTTTATACAACAAATTATTACATTAGAAGATTAACTACATATTTTTATTTTTTTATTTGACGGAATCCTAAAACCTCTATACTCTAGAGTTTAGAGTAATAGGTATCTTTCTCGACGATTCTAGGCCTCACCCTTGTACATTGTTATAACTTCTTAAAGGAGTGATAGCTGCTCGCCGACCACTTAAATTATAGTTTCGTCATAGATGATATACTTCGTCTCGATAGCATTATAGCAATATATAGTATACCTGTAGATTTGACAATATTCAAATAATTAATCCATCTAATACAAATTATAATCATATTATGTCATATTATTATGATTTCTGTGTATACCACGCCTCTTCGTTTATTTTTAAAGAAATATTAAACAACGTACGTAGTGTACTTGTATTTGTAGTTTATATTGCAGGAGTGTGTGTATAGAGTTTATGATATTATATAATATGGGCGCAACCTGCTGCGGCGTAATAATAATCCAGCCCACTATCTATAATGATTAATTCTTATCTCCGCAGACTGAGTTGTTTGTTTTATCGTTATTTTTTATTTTTAAATCAATCATATGTACTTCATAGTTCTCTTTGTCATTTCGAGAGACGATCTTAATACCATAATAGGTAGGTAATATAATCTCCATCCTTAACATATTTGTCTCTGTACCTATATTATCCACCTTAACACTCTTCTATTTGTTTATATTGATCATATTATCACATTGATAATAAAATTATAAAAATTTATATATTATTTGATGCTCATGTATAGTGTGGCATCTTTTATACCTATTGTATTTGTTGGAGCATAATAATTATGCAATAATTATTGTTTTCTATTAAAATTTGAAGCTGAATATAATTACTTATTTAAATGATTAGTTCCTTCAATGTATGTATTGTTATATCTTCATGACTATTATAAAAATAAGCAATATGCATTGATTAAGTTTATGTGCTTCACCGTCTACCACTGAAGTGTGATGGTATAATATTGTGGATAAACCTATTCGATTACATTAAGAAATACTTTTAATTAAACTAGATTTTACCTCATTAAAGACGATTTTAACACTGTTTTTTTTTTAAATATTTACCTAAAAACTCATACAAGTCAGTAGTCCGTGGTTCGGAACATAAGTCAGCGTCTGCAGTCTCCACCACTTAATCGCTCATTCGCTGCACCTTCAGAATATTATATGTCAAACAAGCGAAAATAACTGGGCGAGCCCTATATATCATCACGCAGGATCGTGAGAATACGATAAATGCTGACACCAATATAATTATGTAGTTATGTACCACAGACTTTAATGTCTTAGTATGGGGGGTACACCAATGTTTTAATAAACAAAATAAAAATAATTATTCAAAAATTAAATAATATCATAATCACGAAGAAACGCAATCCGATGTGATTATTAAATAATTATCAACGCAGGCTAAAAATAATAATATAATATTAGATACCTGTTATCTATATATTACGTGAAATATATTTTTATGTTTTAGTTTCTAAACTAATCCTTGAACATGTCAGAAGTTCATTTTAGTAATATGTTTGGAATTGAAACTAACTATAACCATTCATTGAAACGTACCTCAACTCATCGGTGAATTAAAAGGCGATTGTTTTTATATTTCATTAAAACGTATAATAATTAAGTCTTAATTGTTTATAGGTACACGGAAGAATGTCTCGAATATTTTCCTGTGGGTACCAGCTACTACATTATGTACAAAGTACAAATGTAGACTGTAGTCTATAGTATAATGCAACGATAAATAGATAGACGTTTTGAAAGCACCTCCATAAATAACAAATCAATAATAATTAAAATATTCTTTGTACTCGTGATTAATATTACTATGAAGTTTTTTTTTTTTTAATAAGAGAGAATTATAATGTATTCATTATAATATACATAAATATATATGTCGGGCATGATAGCAAAATGCACAATAGCAGAAGGTAGTGTGGTAAATAATACATTATCTACCTACATTAATACATCATAATAAAAATTAATAACTTTTGAAATTCCAATGCGCATTGATATATTTTTTTCGTGTATATAACAACTGTATAAAAACAATTAGAGTTTTAAAAAAACATATAGTTTTATGGTTCAAAGAAACTATTTAATTTGATTTAAATTATATGTTTAGCATATTCTGTACTCTACAGGTACGGTTGTATTGTGTCGCACCTACATAATATATTTAGGTTCACTTAAACTATCAAAATGTCCAAGGTAAATTTTGTACCAAATATTCTATTTCATATACCATGTAATATGAATATATTACCAATTTATTGATCTAAAAATGCGTTTTATAAACACCATAATTTATATTATTCATATTGTATAAACAAATTAAAGTTAAAATTGTATCATAATATATGTTATTAATTATTGTGTAGAACTTATTTCATCTGCCCTGCGGTATGTCATAAACACAAAATAATCATAAAATAGGTATACGTATATTTCATTCTATTCAAATACTAAATATTTTAATACATTTCACTCATATAAGCATTGAAAGATAATGATAAATAATATGTCATATATATGTACTATGTATGTATACGTATAATATAAATCAAATTAAAATACCATTTGATAATCCGTCATTAATCCGACCATGACTCTATTCTGTTTTTGGATATTCTAAATTCTTAGATTCAAAAATATGTATTGTTGTATATTATCTAACATGGCATTTTTTTCTAAGAAATGTATTCATATATGGAATCAGCGTATATGGCTTATATTCACGATAGGTACGTAATTAAAATAATATAATATTATTTTTAATGAAATGTTACACTGACATAACATTATGGATCATAATATGTCATACATCACTGATAATAAAAATATTATAAAGTAATAAACAATCTTAAGTTTAGTGATTGATGAATACAAAATTATACTTATAGATTATTTGTATAGTGGTCTTTTTGATCGATCAACGAAGTATGTAGTGTGACCCGCAATAAACTAGATGCTACCTAGTACCTACCTACTGGTTACTATACTATATTACCTAACCTAACCTAACCGACCACACTGAAATGCGAACCATAATATATATGGTATATATATAGATAATGTAGGTTCGATGACTGTCGTGTTAACGATATAGTAAACATCTCTCCCTCTCTATCGGTAAGGTTATATATATCTAATATAATGTTTGTGCCAGAGTACATTGTCGCTACAGCGTCGAAAATTATGACTTGTACCTACACATAATAATATTCGCAGACAATTTTAATCCAATGTCGCAGGTCTACGGTATTCAGTATTGGTAGGAGAGAGCTGTAGGTACTGCGCAGTAGGTATTTCTGCAGTTATACTCTACTGCGCGGAACGGAATCGTGTAATTTTTTGCCTTCGTCAATACATTTACACCGAAAAGTTATCTTGCCCGAGGTTATTATTATTACTATATAATACTGTCATCATCATTCGGTATAGGTATTTTGATATTCACTCATAATTATTACCTATTTATTATATTATGTACTGGTGTATATAATTTATATATCAACTATAAGTAATAATTATTAAGTTACTTTAGAAAATATACCTATATATACATACGTGTAGAAAATAATTATTGGAATCTGCTGTGACGAATTCTGAATTGAGACCTTTAGGGGTTCAGGGACAGATACTTGGTTGTAGGCCAGCATGAATGGAAAATAAAATATAGCTCTGTTCCTATTGGGTAAATATCTTAGGTCGCCACTACACTAAGTTAGAGAACCGCTGATGTACACCATACACGAATATTTTAAAGTAGCTTGGTCCAAGAAAGGTCAATGTCACAATCGGGCGAATTTATAATTTTTTGAACAAGTTCATTAATATTTGATCATGTTTCTTGTGTTAGAATGTCTTTTTGATATTAATCAATAAAAGTATATCTACTGCAGTATATTATGTATATTATAGGCTTATCTGCCTAGCTGGACATTAACCACTATTATATTATATAGCCGCGACATCAATCGATTAAGTTAATAAATTTAAGTTTTCAACATTATGTGGAATCGAATATTATTACAAATTTTAATAAAAAAGTTAAGTTATTTAATTATTAAATAAAGTGTTTATTTTATATTTTAGTTTTTGGCTGATGCCAGACATGAATAATATCAGTTATTAGCCATGAAGAAGGCCTGCAATGTTAAAATAAAATTAAGTGTTTGCTTTCTCTCTCTGGTCTACAGGCAATATAGACAAATCGAATTTACACAGAATCATTTTTCATATTATTATTAATTTTAGTAAAAAATATAATTTAAAAGTAAAAAAAAAAAATGTGCAAATTTAGAAATTTCAAAAAACCCGATAAATCCACCATTAACGGAAATTTTAAAATTGTGTTCACATTTTCCTACCTTTTCTCTTCTCATCTGTTTCCTCGAGATGCTTTTTTGTTTCAGGCTTCAGACATTATTATGGGTCAGATATATATTTTTTATTCATAGAAATTATAATTGATGTTATCATCGTCGATGATCCAGATGGTTATTTCCCGGGAAATAAATAATGAAAATTCCAGAAAAACACCACAATTGAAAATAGTGTCCCTGCAGGTAACGATAAAAAACCATAAATGGCGGTTACTGGTACATAGATACTATTTAATATTTCCATACCTATTATAATATTTGTTTTTCTTTGGTTTACCTTAAATATAATTGTTTTTTACAAAAAAAAAGTACATATTATGAATTTATGACCGCCACCGTTGATTGAAATGTGTTAAGCTGACGACACTACATGGGCCCTGGGGACGTGTTCCCCTATCCACCATCCCCTCCATCAATTCGTACATGACCGTAACTAATAGTTATTAATATTATTACATACCAGCAAGCTATCGACGACGGCTTGATTGCGTTCGGTGCGGACCGTTCCCACCAATGATCGTTTATGGGGGGTGGGGGGAAACCGTTGTTTGTGGTGAACGCGCGGATTCGCATGTGCTCGCGCGACGTCGACGACAGTGCCAGTGCTTCTGCTTCAGCGCAACGTGTTCAACGACGCGTCCGTCCGGCAAACAGTTGTTGGTCCGTCGCGCGTGTGCGTCCGTCCCTATCCGGTTTCGGCGTTTGGATCGCGACGTCGTGCCCAAAACGAAAACACGCGATTTTTGGTTTGAATATCGTTCGGATCCACCGATAAAAACATTATACCGTGCGAGTGAAATCGAAAACCGCGCCGCTTGTGACCGTCAAAGAACTGCCTACGATGGGCCGTGACACCGTCGACACGTCATGACCGGGGGACACGACGATTGATGCCATCGAGCTATAATACACCAGAGGTATGCGGACGAATATTAGTTAATAAATAGTAGTTAGTAGGTACCCAAGTCATGGTCGTGGAACAGTCGTGTCGTAGTGGCAGACAACGGGTTCGCAGTAATCACTGTACGCATACCATATACCTTTCAGATATCATTGATAGGTATCAACAATATTATTATGTACAATAGAATATAGCCCGGTAATTATATTTTGTACCCGAGTGTATCACTACGAGGTTGGGATTAGAAACGTAGAATTTTTTTCGCCAAATAATCGTGTACCAGTTTAATGCCTGGACACTGTGCGGTTGTACTTCTTTTTTTTACTGCCGTCGAAAAAAATATTGTTATGTAGTAGATAGGTACCGGGTTTTTTCATGAGGCGTTTGCGAAATATCAACGTCTCACTTGCGCACGATGCGAACAATACCATATTAATATAACAGTATTAATCCAACCAAATGCTTTGCACTCAACTGTCTGTGGACATCGTCGTTGTACTGTTTACTTCGAGTCGTAAAATCATTCGACACAAATTTTTTCATAGATAAGGTAAAAACCAGTTTTTTTTTACCAGGAAACTACCTATTCACCTGTACGTTTTATTTTTGTTACTCAACATTCTCAATAATTCATACTTATCTTTCAACACAATATTCTTTAGATACCCTATTGGTAATGTTATGATATTTATATTAAATAATTATATATAAATTACTTAATAAATGTTAATAGCACAGATACCCTTAGTATACAAATCGCCGATTTTGGGTGGCTTATTCTCCAATCTAATAGTCTCCTCCCACCTATATCGCAAATGTTCGTGAACACTGAATATTTTAACTCGTAAGATAGTTGAGACTGATAAATGACTGGACAAGTATCGTCAACAATTTACAAGTGTGTCATCTGGTACCTACTTAACGAGGAATAATTAATGAACATAGAATAACTACACATGCTTAGGAGACATCACGTTTTTAAAAACACTTAAAGATCCATTGATCTATCGGTCATTATTTGTCGCTCATTGAAAATATACAAGTTACAACAACAGTGCACTTACTTGAAATTACAATATATTGTAAGCACTCGTTTTCTCAAACCAGAATTATTTTTAATTAAAGTGTTCGTAATCTGTTTAGTGATGCGAGTATTATGTGGTTGCACACGGACTATGATTTTTAGCATTTTAACCCCTATTTTAATTTAAATTTAAAAAGGTATATGACGGTATATGATATAATATATAGTTATATTATATACTCCGAGTATAATACTCGTCAAGCTAAATGTTTTATACACCGGCAGCATATATAATAAGCACACACCATGATATCGTTTGTATTGGGTCTAATCAATTAATTAACTAAATACAATATAGGTACCCACTATATTAAAATATATATGTTATGTAAAAAAACTAATTATATCTCGAATTACGTTATCTATTCGTATACATCATTCATTAGTACATATTATTTAAAACGGTTATGAAGTGATACAATAATTATTAAGGAACTAATAAATAGGGTAGTAAATAGATGGTGATTGAATTTTATATCATCAATTATTTTGATAATTTTAATTAATTACTTAATATTCAAATAAAATGTAGTTAGGTATATATTATATAGGTTACCTATTTGTGGTGTATTGAGACCTCTAATAATTAATAAATCGCGTCCCGTTGTAACTGAATTGCATATTGTATGATAGCCGATAGGTTGCTATAAATTGATAATATTTTTATGATAATTAAAAAATTTGACCTTCATTTTATACCAAAAATGTTATGAGTTGATGGACAGTAAAGCGTAGACAAAATAAGAAACCTTGACAATTTTAAATATTATTTGAAAAATATAAAAACATTTTTTTTTATAAAATTTACAATTTTATAGATTTTTTGTAGGCAATTCATTATTCAATTATTATTCAAGTTGATACATCGATGATAAAAGTTGAACATGTAGATTATTTAAATCATTTACTCTACGCGTTAATAATTGTGTGCTATAAATGCGCAATGGTACATTTTAATACTTAACTCAACTAGTTTAATTTACATATTAAATAAAGTAGATAATATGTAGCTTATATGTTATAGGTACGTCGTATTGTTTGAATAAAGAAATATCGACAGTGATAAGCAATAAGTGTTAATGATAACTCGATATCGTTACCAAATAGTGAATAATATTATGCTAGAAGTACCGGAAGTACATAAGTGTATTATTATTACTACCTAAATATTAAATAGTAATCACATTATGAATGGAGTTTAAATTAATACAATTATACGTATAGTAATTCTTGTTAATCATTTTATCAGTCAATTTTATCGTTAGGTATATTGACAAATCATAACTCTTATTCGATGACTAACACCTGACATAATATGAAACAAAAATGTTTAAAAAATTACTAAAAAGTCTATTTAAAAACGATTGCGTTATTGCATAGCCATGTCGAAAAAATATTTGGTACTATTTTTTAATGTTGAATTATATGTACATCAAGTTAATTTTTGAATATTAGATATTTTAATACCTAATATAAAAATATAGTACATACCTATTTCTATACCGTACAAACTGATGGATTAAAGTAATTTTTTATAATAAATATATTCCGCAAACCGTTAAAAAATAAAAAATAAATTACTTATCTTTAGTAATTTGTAATCGATATTTACATTTAAAGCTTATGCGCAGTAAATTTAGTAAATTCGACCACGAATAATCGTGTACTGACTATAAAATCTATGGTATTATTATTATTTGGTGGTCTAGTTATTCATTTCGAAAATTCAATGAATAATAATAATAATAATAATAACAACAGTGTTATATTCATAGAAAAATGCACCGAGTAGCCGGTAGGTATTTAATTCTTTATTATATATGAACAGACGTACAGACGAAACCATAAATGTCAAGAGTTAAAACTGTTATTTTTAAGTCCAACTTGTTTACGACTTGTACGAGTTCGATCACACGAGTGTGTTGACCCTCAAACAATGTTAAGTTCGGTGTGTATAGTTTTCAGGATGGCCACATAATACATTATATATTATACTTGATCTACGGTTATGGGCGCGTGTACTTAATTTAATGTTTTGCTCTTGAACAGCGTCACGTGCAGGTTACGGTTTCTAAAGAGTAACCGCCAGCATATGGTGTATGCCGATACGATCTGGAAGTCTCGAAGCCCATGGATAATATTATATTATTTTGTCTCCATTAATTATTGATACCAGCCCGCTTGCTACGAAAATATAGTCGACCAACACCGTAAGTGCTAAATAATAATATAATAGAACAGAAATATTTTACTAGGTTGCGACCCGGCATATTGTAAACCAACAATCAGGATCGTCGAAATACCGTTTCACTTCGAGGTGATTCGTGGTTCAATAGTTCGAGTATTTCGTTCGAGTGAATGGTAATCAGGAGTATATGCATTCAACCTTTATAGTTTTATTTTAAATTCTGAATGGAGCGATTTAAAATGGGTAAAAAGTTAGAAAAAAGTTACGGAAATATTTATACAACACGTTAACACCGGTTGTTGACAAAATCAAGTTTTTTATTTTGTTATAATTCAAAACTTATAAACATTTTTATCAGTAGTCTCTATTTTAAACGATTTTAATATTTAAAAAAATTTTAATTGTTTTTCTATAAACATATTATTCTTGCAAAAAAATTTAAAATTGCATATAAGGTGACTTATATAAGTTGAACATAAATTGACATTTATTTTTTTAAGCGTTTGAGGTTCACACATTTTGACTTAATGTTTGAACTTATGATAACGATTTGTCCTTAAACGTTTACCTCAGTTTATACTGTACACATGATTATCAAATGATATCGATAATATTTTTTTGTATCAGAAACATTTTCCATGTTGAAAAAAATAGTTGACACATAAAAATTAATATAAATTATACACTTTCAGAATATAAAATAAATGCAAATTGGACAGTACTTAGAAAATTTCAACATCCAACACTAATTACTTACGGGTATATTTATAATTAGAATTTAAATGTATAGTAATTAATAAGCTAAAATTATTATTATAACGTATTTTGTATCTATTCAATTTTAATATATAATAAATAGATTGTTTTAGGTACCCTCCGGCAATGAATCTATACTAATTTTGGTAGTTGTTTCTGAGGCCTGAGAATTGTAGTACCCCATAGGTCATAACTGAATTTTACTATTGTTCATTGATTGCGTTTTTTTTTTTTTGTTTTAGAAATATTAACTGTAGTTTTTAATACGCCCATACTTGAAATCTGATAAGAATCTTAAGCAACAATGAAATATATTGATAGCGTCGAGACAACCTGCAATGAGTAAAAATGCTAAACAATTAATCTCATAAAAAATATTTATAAATTTTTCATATCGTTATCATTTTGTTTTCAAGAAATTAATAAACAAAAGCCCAAATACGACGAACAACAATAATATCATCTGTTTTTTTTGTATACCAATAGTAGTAATAAACATTTTGATTAAAAAGTCGGGTTGTCCAGACCAAGAGATATTAGTGCCTAATTTCATTCGTCGAAAAATTATTCATTAATCGTCAATAAATATTAACTTTAAAATAATCGACTTAGTCAAAACAAATAAAACAAATTTCAATATTAGTTATAGGTATAGATTCTATTATACTATTTTCTTGATTGAAAAAAAAAAATAAATACTAGTATAGAACGTACTTCTATAATATTATACCCATAAATGCTGAAACTGTATTTGTTCGATGTTACTGACCTTCGAGTTATACCGGAATCTGAGGGTTGTTAGATTGAAATCACTTTCATCCTTAGGGCCGTCAGATGAGTCATACAACTTAGGCGTTTTTGCCTGATCGATAGCGGTTGAGTCATCTGTGGTTAAACGGGATGTTTTTTTTCCGCGGGAATTACCGCATTAAACATTTTAATTTAACCATTGAACGTATCAATATTTAACATAAAATATTGTTTGATCGTCTATTATATTTTTTAAATGACAATAATTCGTAAACTAGTCCACGTGATTCATTTATTTATTATTACATAATATCGCATCATCATTATAATCATACAATAATAATATGAAAGCCGAAAGCGTATTTAAATCTCGAAATCCTGCAGTGGTTTGGCACTTGGCACAAGGCACACACTCGTAATGGTGCCAAATGGTGTACGAAAATCTGAATGTAAGTCACGTAAATGCGCCGGGCCAGTGTTGTTTTTGCTTTTTTTTTTTTAATTCCAAATATTAAATAGTGTATATAGTTTTATAAGTTATCACTTATCATTACGTTAAACCATCACGTACATGCAAAATGACAACCTCTGTTCAAATGGTATGTTTCCCACCCGATGATATTGTGATAGCCGTACGTGTTATTGAAGATTCGATGGCGACTTAATACAAGAAAATATATAGATATGTTGAACAATTGTTTAATAAAATGGTCGATTCAGTTATAATTATTAAAATATTTAGATGACATTGATGATTTAACAAAAAAATCACCTAGTGCTTGCTAATATTCTTAACCTATGTATTACGTTATGTTTATTTTTGTTTGTGATATTGATAGACGATACAAAATGAAGAATATTATACCAACATAGTTTCTTTGTTTTGAAAATTTATTATATTGCAATACTATTAAAGAATATGTGTTTAGTTATTAAGATAAAATAACTATACGAAAAAACATTTTGGGCTGTAACATTTATAAATAATGCTATAACATTATATAGTAACAATTATAAAGAAAAAAAAAATACAACTAGTATTTAATTGAAAATTTAATACTAGTATCGTTATTCGTGATATAGTCATAGTCATTACCTATACTCATTACTGTGGACAGTTACAATGCCTTGATTAAGGCTGTCGAAAGTCCTGATGCCTTTTTTTACATTATAAAACTGATTACCATATTCAGAAGTGTACCAACATTATTTTTGTGCGGTGAAGGAAAGATGATGATTATCGTTAAAAATTTAATGTAAAAAAGACTCAAAATTAACCTATATTCGTGTGATAATGTTTAATGAGTAAACATTACATAAACAATAATATTATATACTAACACTAGCTATTTTTATAATATTATGTAGGTATCATCACTAAATGCGATAAATAAAACATAATAGTATAATATTATATATTTATAAGACAAATAAGTACGATTTTAATATTTTATTCAGATTAATTTCGTAAACAGTGATGTTACTCTGCTGCAATATGTATAATAGGTTACAAGTTATGACTATATATTATCATTGAGTGCTATTATGGATGTGTTAAATATTAATTCAATGATAAATCATATCTACCATACCTATAAGAAATATGGTTCTGATCAGAGATGATGAGTTAGACACTATTTCTAAGGATATTTTATATTTTATTTATATTCATTTAATTTATTTTTGGTAGGTTTAATTACATTTTTGACAAAAATACACAAATCACTTATATGATTATTATTCTTATAATATTTTATTACGTACTAATAGTTTTATTAATGATGTACATGCTAATATTGACGTCCCGTAGAATACTAGAATAGTGTGAATGGATACGTGATATAAATAACTAAACCTCACAAAAAATTAGAAGATGTGAAAATTTAGTACTTTTAGTTAACATTTTAAATGTAAGTATAGAATCGATTGAATTGTCGGTGTTAATTGCGGAAATGGTTGGAATAAAGACTTTCCTGATAACTACGGTCATAAACTTGGGCCAGACACGATTTGACTAAGTGAAAACTTGGTATTATCCGAGTATTGCATCATTGCTGAATATATGTGAGTGTTTCATGAGTGTAATATTTATGTTATAATTGTACATTTGTACCTATACCTATCTATTATTTAAAAAAAAAATTACTGTCTCAACCTAAGTGGATGAAAGGTCGAAACCGTTGTGTTCCGGATGTAAAAACCAATGGACCGCCATCATTATTGATGTTTTTTCCCCGAAAGTGAAGTAATACGTACTTATAATTTGTAACTAACAAGTTCCGAGACGAATGTGCAACTTACTGCAATTTGTGTTTAACAAAAAAAATATATACATATATATATCAGTTAGAAATTGTTAACTACATAATACAGGCATCGCGGTATATTATGTTTTCTCTTAGCACGCGTACCTACGTGTAAACAATCACTGATGATACATGATAAATATTATAATAATGAAATGCAAATATTTTTAGGAAGCTAATTAAAACGAACAAAAAAAACCGTTGTTCACACGCCGTATTTTAGCTGTAAATATTATGTGTTCATCGTATCCTTAGCGTCGGCTTCTGCAATTTATAACTTTAACCTATAATAACATGAACAGTGACTTAGAGTCGTCATAGCATGACTAAAATAATAATAATAATAATATAATATATTATTGACAATGTTTCCGATGTAGATTGCATTTATAGTCCGGTTTTGTCGTTGTCGTGAAAGTTCAAAATGTATTATTAACATAACATATAGGTTTATATCATTTTAGTACTTTCATAACAGTTTCACTGTATAATACGCTACATTTGATAATTTGTTGATACTCGTCAATCGAATGCAAATTTTAAAAAACCTTCTAAAAACGTCTCATTTTAGTGTTATTTTTTTATGCGACATCTTATGCTTAATGAGTAAAAGTAAAAAGCTGATTGATAAAGTTGTTGATTACTTCTTTATATGCGTACAATTTGAATGAAATATATATATATATTTTAAGTATCTATACTTTTTTAATTATTAGAAGTATACCACGACCCATTTCCGAAGTTTTTGTGAATCGAAATTGGGTCGTAACTTCGTAAGTCGTGATCCACTGGTTGAAGAAGACCGGTGTGATAATGTATTATTATTTGAAAATATTACTCATGATATATGTATATAATTTAACACAATTGACGTAAGTCCCGTGTAGAAATAAGTTGATAACTAATTCCAATAAAATTAATCTTAGTTTTTAAACAATTTGAATTTAAAAACAATATAGATTTCATAAGTCTGTAAAAAAATAAAATATAAATGAAGGAATTTCTTTTTTTTGATTTTCGTTTCATAAACATGACATTTTTTGGTCATAGTCTGGCATACACTCATGGTTGATAATAATTAATAAATTTAAATAACATTTTTAAGAATGTTATTAGGCATTATATAAACATGTCAAATGAGGTGACATATTTAAAAACAATATCAATAATACTACTACCAACGAAATTGTTTCATTGAAATTATAGACGATATATTATGAATATATGGTTGAAAATAAATATAGTATAGATAATAGACATGCATATCAATATACTACCTTGATAGTACAATCTGTAAAAAATATCACAACTTGTTGTTCATTTTGACATACATTCAAATAATTATTTAATATGGCGTCTCTGAGTAAATATTTATATTATAAAAATAAATCTTTGACCTAAAATATTTTGCTTCGTTAGCAAATTGTATTGCAAATACACATTTACACTGTACAATTCTTCAATGTGTGATTTACATAAAATATACTCATATTATAAATCTAATAACATTTTAATGTAACATGGTATTGATAATAATGTGCTTTAAAAACTTCGATAATTGGATAGTGTAAAAGGTCACTTAAATATATTATAGGTGCCACTAAATAAGTACTCGAGATTCAATTAGAAAAAATAATTGTCATACATTTTTTTGGGGCAGGTAAAATGAATACTTACGCTAATTCAGCTATCATGCACTACCTATCTAATGAAAATTATAACATATTATATTAATAATGTTATAGGTAGTAGGTACCTATTTGTTTTTACATTTTTTAGTCGATTTATATTTTTGAGATTGCTTATAAAAATAATAAATAAAAACTACATAAATCATTTATGTCACGAAAAATACAGAAAATTAATCATAATGCATAGGTATTATAAGTTTAATATCTATAAAAAAAATAATATAGAACGATAGTTTTTTTTTTCATTTAAAATAACCAATAAGGGTTGAAGAAGTTAGGACAATGTATATAGAGTCTATTTGTGCATAAAACCAATAAGTAAAAAAACAAATATATATTTACATTGACTTTTACTCGAAGTATGTTGGATTATTCTGCATACGAATATAATATAATACAGCTTACATATACATATTTTACACGCACTATTTGCGTTGTATTACATATTAACATTATGTTTCGTTCAACATTGATGTGCGTTTTCGTTTTGTAAAAATGAACTATCCAATATTATATGCTTCTGAGTATTATCACAGAAGAAAACATAATTTTTTTTATAGTTTTCCCATGCGTTCCTTAAAACTAATAAACCGAATAGGTATAGTTAATACCTGCTTATCAACCGACCCACGACCGTTCTCCTAAATAATATTACATTTAACTGAAGTCTTGAACATCGGGAAATAAAAATTTAATCCGACCACTAAATATAAATAGTTAGGTATATAATGTAGTTATGGTAGGTATATGCCAAGTGAAAGAGAAAATTTGATCATTGGATTTTAATTTATGTTTCACCAGTGCAATACATGTACCAGCAGAATATTAAATTAATATGAGATTGGATTTTCAATGACATTCAGCTAGTCCTACTTAACCACAAGTAAAGTATAGGTGCGTTACTTCTGAAGACTCTCTCATAACATAACAACGACGCATAACTGGTATCTATTAATCGGTAAACGGTAATAAAAAATATTTGGTTCTTGCGCAACAACTATGAGTTTCCATATTATACTCTTTATTATTATTTCATCGCCATAGTCCAAAGTTAATAATTTTGTTTAGTGAAAATAGTTCTTTTTTAATCTATAAATGTACCACAACTCCTCTTTGCCTATTTTCAGATGAGTAGGATATTTTCCGCAATATATTTTTTAAGGCAGATATTGCCCCTGAAATTCATACGTACCTATAGTAAAAATCCAGATAAAAATCAATAGCTAATGTTTAAATTTATATATTTATGTTTATATAATTATATCATTAAATTATCTTAGTTTTCTGCGTAGTAAATTTATAGTTATGAATTATTGTAAGTTCACTGCAGTAGGTGTTTGACTTAATATTTTTAATATAGACGTTTTGAAAAATATTGAACTATTTGAACTAGACATTAAAAAAATATTTTCAATTTAATAGTTTAAAAAATTTTTAAACAAATCATGGTTAAATATTTTACGTCTATAATACTGTGTAGTTGGTATTGAAATATTTCAGAATTATTATTTTTAATTTTAAACTATGGAATCAAAAAATACACAAACACATATATATGTATTAAATACACAACCATGTTGTTTTATCAAAACCATGTTCAATTATTGCTATAATAATAATAATAATAATAATAAAACAAGACTTGTACATTTTAATCATTAAAACATAGTTTTAGTAAGTTTATATTGTTGAGGTAATTGTTTTTAATCATTTTTTCTGGTGCATTTGATCTATTACAACCTATGTTGTTGAATAATTTAAATTTATTATTATTGTAAGTACTCTGAATTATTTATTTAACGACCAGTTTTTTAAAGTTATTTTCTGTTGCCCATGACGTGTACGTATATATATATAATATTATAAATTCAATTTGTGTGCACATTCACGATTCCGGATTCACATTTACTATATAGTTAAAACACGTTGAAACACGTGTACATAGTACACATCGGTATAAGTGAAAATAAAAAAAATATATACATATACTATTATTATCATTATTGTTATTGATTATTGTGTAATATTCATATTATAGATATGTACCTATATATAAATTTAAAATTATGCGATATGTGAATAATAGAGTTTCTTTTCTTGCAAGTTCGAGCTATATAATGACGTGCTACAATATAAACCTGCATATATGTAAACATCTCGTTATCACTTTAACTTATACGTATAGATATTAATCATAATAAAAATGTTTAAAACGCCAAAGGGGACTTTCTCAAAGTTAAGTAAATTCAATTTTACGCAATTTATGCCGTCATTCATTCATTCATTCATTCGCAATCGGGCAACCGGATTTCCTCGTGGACAAACGTAACTAAATTCTAAAATGTCCATTGCAAAATTCTTATCGGCAAATGAGTCATGCCAACAAAAAGAAGTACCCAGGCACTAAAATATAGTATACTATACCGTAATGCTGCAGTGTAGTAACCATATTATAAAACTAGTTCAATGAGTAAAACGAACGCTATTCAGACGTATAAGACATTGGACATTTCTCGCTCAACCGGTTGGAATATTTTTTTCGGAACATATAATATAATAGTTCAAACAAAAGTTTTCATTACCGGTCCCCGCGATTCAAGTTCAACGTCACCGCCTCGGGACGTTCTCCTCATCGCGCTCATCAGTCGTGACTCACGTTCCGGTTATTTTTTTCCGTCTCTATTTCGCTGCTGTCTCTTACAATCTACCTACCCATTAGCCTGTATGACTATTACCATTACGTGCAATAATTGTTTCCGAATCATCGGCGGCGGATATTGGCGTAATGAACGTTTAATTTTTTGTCGAAAAGTATTAAAAAAATTGAATCATTAAACCGCTCGGTAGATACACTATAATGATACGTTATCGGGTTCAACTCTCGTTTGGCATGAACCGCTTCTGACCTAGGGGGAAATGCCGGGTGCGAATCGTGCCTAGAATGTTATGTGTGGTTATATTATAATAATATGTGTAGGTACGTGCTGTGTGTGTGCGTCGTACGTCGCTTGGCGGGCCTTAAATTAGAACCTCGGCGGTAAACCTATATCATACAGTAAATATAACGGGATGACGTGATATTATCGAATGATATACAGTCGCTTGGTGATGGGAGGAGAGAAAGTACAAGGTCAACTGATTATAACTACAAATAACAAATATTTCGATGAAAGAATTTTGGTTTTGGTTTTTTTTCTGTTTACTTCGTAAACTGCAAAAGTTTCAGGTTTTAATTGGGACATTGGATAATTTTACAAATTCCATATTTTTAATTGCTAAAATTGCATGGTTTTCGCCGGCGAATGATTCGACCAAAAAAATTAAACTTATATTTGAATAATTTACGAATTTCCGATTAAAGTTATGTCATCTTAAACATCAACAAATAATACGGTGTTCATATTAATTGTCCTTGGGAAAATAATATTAATACCCCAAATACAGATTTGTTAAATAAATTATATCGATACTTTGATAACAGTTAAAACTATAAATCTGGTACAAACCGTACGTACGTTTATATAATATCATGTACTCGTACAGGTGTGTCTTCGAACATGCGTATCTACGCATTTTCCTTTTTATGATACATTAATTTAAATTCTAATTTTTTGAATTTTTAAATGTGTATACTTAAAGACAATATTTTAAAAATGTTAAGATTTTTTATGCTACTTAAAGGAGTGTCTTATTGTAATATAAACTTTTATTTGACCTCTACTTTTTTAACTGTAAATAATATAGTGGATGTTTTATAAAGTTATGATGGATCTAATTCAAAATTAAAACGAGTAGTTTCTCAATTTTTAAAAATTTTAAACTAAGAAATAAGGATAAGAGTCCTTAAATATAGTTTAAAAAAAATAGAAAATAAATGTAATGCTGGTTCTAAAGCGTTTATCATGCTTTTACCAATTTTACAAATCATAAATGTTGATGGATTAGTATTAATCATAAAACTGCTGTTCAATGCCCCATGTTTTCCAATTATAGGAATTTTTGTTCTTATAGACTCAAAGTTAAATAATTTAAAAAGTTTGGATTTTGCTTTTGGTACGTCAATATTTTCAGAAAAATTATCCTCTCAATAAATTTTAAATAGAAAAGGGGAGTTCGCATTTGAAAAAAAATTTGTATCCCTGCAGTACACTTTTTAAAATAGATCAAAATATTCTGAAGAATTTGAAAGCATGATTCTTGAATATATTTGACGATTTCTAAATCCAGCTTTTGAATAATTTAATTATTTAAGAAAAAACGAGATTGAATAAATTTTGCGAATCACTCATCTGTATATAAAATTTAGTACACTCAAGTATTATTAAAAATTATCGTTATAAACTACTGAACTTTTAAATAAATCAATAATTTTAATAAACTCAATAAATATTTTATTCTCAGATTAATAAAGCGTACTGATAATTGAAATATACAACCTTATATATTTTATTATTATCGTTTTTCGTCGTATTATTTTTTTTATTTAACTGAGCTCGAACTTTTTTATGATTGTTGATTTCGGTGTATAGTTTTGTTTGGATATTCGATATTTATAGTGATTATTATATTGTTGGCGGCATAGTACACGCAAATATTATGTCATATTTATTTGAATACAAAGAAATTATAGAATTAACTTATATTTGCAATAATAATTGATACTCTTATACCTACACATTGAAAACTTTTTTTTACCGATGATACTATATCAACATAAATATGACGTACCTACTACCTATACGGCTATACATATAATGGTTTCGTAGAAGAATATAAAACTAGTTATTAATACCGATACTCATTGCCTCTTATAACGATACGTTTGGCACGAGTTAACTTGGCAGTGTTTATTGAATTAAGTTAACCATAACATTTCGCGCTGCACCACTGGCTAGTTAAAAACTAATGAAAGATCGCAATGCTATATTGTCAAAGTATTATCTTTTTCACAAGCCAGTCCTTACTGCATTTATAATATCTCCCTTCCTATCACGTACTGCCTTCTACCTACTTCTTTTTACTAATTTTTTTCCAATTTTGTTAGTAGTTACCTATATGCTTCCTATTATAATACATTCTTACATTTATTTTCCAAATAACAATACATACACTAGTCTATTGTATCACACAATACGTGAATCTATAATAATTTTACTACGGTGCAATTTAATTTTCACTTTTACAATCTGAAATATCTCATCGAACCTATTATCTCGATAATCAAATAAGTATAATAATAAAAGAATGAAAAATAAACCACTTCGTGAGAAATGTAAGGCACGCCCTATCGTTTTACACCGCATATAGTGAAATAAAGTGAAGCAAAAATACATTAGACCCTGAAGTGAAAGGTCTAGGACAACGAGACTTGGTATATTATGTTTGTTTCTCTTCTTTCAAATTTCCTCTGACTATACATGCTCCAAAAATTGCTTCCACGGCAGAATCAGCATCCAATATAACACATTATATATATATATATATATATACTTAGTGATTTATGATTTATGATTACCCTAGTTTTATAATCAGTGTTCTCTGTTCATTGAAAACTGCAACAGTTGTTATTGCCAAGATTGGTCCTATACACGATACACCTACCTACCTCTCTAACGAGATTTCTTCTTAAATTAGTGAAATTCTAATACACCCAAATACACAATATAGAATTACAATAATGTGTATCAAAACGTCTATTACAATGCCTAATTCTGATACTAATAATGCATGTGACCTATAGCCTAAAAATCTGGGGATCTATTGTCGGAGGAAAAAAATAACAACGAGTAAAAATATAACGGCTTGTAGTTCAGTTCAATGTTCAAATATGATTCTATGAAATCAAATTATAATATAAATAGTTTCATTTCCAGAACTGTAAAATAAAAAAAGCATGACAATAAATTTCTTAGAAAATAAATGACAATAATAGTATAAACAATAATATATGCTTATAGTTTAAGAGAATGATTTTAAATATTTACCATTATTTTATATTACTGCAAAAAGATTATTTACAATTTCATCTTTATCTTTAATATAATTTTGAAATAAAATATAATCATTGTTGGAACTAGAAAATAATAGAAAACTTATTATTATAATATAAGTAACATATACACTATAATATATAATATATATTAGCCATAATAGAATTTTTAATATAATACCATTCAGAGATATGAGTTCAATAGTTTTGTGATGTTAGACGAATATAATTTAAAACTAATGTAATTAAATTAAATTACACAACGCATTAAGCGGATAAAGTATTACGACAGAATCGGAAGTAAGGAAGTAAATTGAATCATATGATAATATATGGTAAGAGGAAATATTCGTTTAAATAAGTGTTATTAATATAAAAGATAAGTGGTAACATGAGAATAATTAAAACAATTGATCCATATAATTAACATTTTTATGTATGTTTGCAAAATGTTTTAACAATGGGTTTTAATTTTATAAATAACAGTGTTAAAAAGAAGATGTATTTCTTTTACTTCTGGCTGAGAACATTTTTATCAATTTGCTTCATATATGTAGATGAACAGATGTGAAAAGACTTAAGCAATTGAAAAATTCTGTCGGTACATTTTAAATGCGGCTTAAAAATATGTTTATACGTATTTTATATGAAAAAAAAAATAATTTTTATACACGAATATTATACAGCCAATATAGGTACTTGAGTGTGATAAAAATTCAAATGTAAGGACCAAAAAAAAACCATATTTTAAGCTGCATCATTATAGCTTATTATAAATTTTATATTATATTTTTTCAGAAATAATAACGAATCGAGAATTACGCTTACGAAACAATGAGTTTTTCCAAAATGTACCATTAGGGATAATATAGTAAGCACATGTATAATAGATATAGCATTCGTTAGAATTCATAAAAATTTAAATTACATTATTACCGTTAATTAAAATAAATTCAGTGATATCAGCTAAGCTACTAATATTGAATTTAAATATATTAAGGTACATTATTTATACTAAAAAAATAGATTTAAATCTTTATACTATAATTTTAATGATGTTTTTAAGTTGATAACTCGTTTTTTAGTATTGCGGTAGTTATAAAAACCCAAAGGTATAAAATATTTTTTCTTGTAATCATGTCTTGTAAGATATCATGTTTTTTTCTATGATACGTCCTATTTAGTTATATTTTTAACTATTACTGTGATAATATACGTCAAAATATTAATTAAATAATAACATATTTCTAGTAGAACATGATAAATTATTATTTATTATCGTGTGAGAAATGTTGAAATAAAATTGTCATTGTTTCCAATTTCAATGTTTGTACTACTGAATAATAACTCACATTAGCAAAGTAATAAATAATACAATAACACTTACTGAATGTATAACATAATACCTATATATAATCTACGTATGCACGTTTTTGGACTATTTTTCTATTTCCATTTATGTAATTCTATATTCTATTATCGCTTAATGTGTTAATAATGAATATAGAAAATAACAACATTATACTACCTTAGACCTTAGTTGGGAACATTATATATTAAATAAAACATCGAGGCACCATTAGGATCATATCTCATTTCCTATTAACAATACATTTGTCTTTAAGTCATGAGAGATGTTTGTTCAATTATAAAAGGAGTACTTTATAATAAACAGCACACATTAAACACTACCATTATATATACTATTTACTGTTCGCAGAGACTAAAATATCTAAATGTTAACACTGTACACTTTTTATGAGATTTTTATTGCCGAGGGAGGAGTGAACCGCCACAAATTGTAGGCAATTGTAAACAAATTCTAAACGGCTTAAACCGATATCGATGTCTTAAGTCGTTCTTATTATTACTTCCACCAAAGGACACGATAGTTAAAATTAATATAATAGCATTTGAATATTTGTTTTAAGATTAATAAAAAATAAGTTTGCAGAATATGCTAAACATCATGAAAATGATACAGATAGAAGTAGAATTAATTTTTTTTTTAGGTTTTTAAACTTTAAAAATATTATTGCGTTTTCTCTTGTTGTCTTGAGTTAAAATGTTCATGGTTTTTGAATAAACTAATAAAAAAATATTTTTAAATTATTATCAATTGCATATTATTAATAATTTATTTCAATTTTTTTTAAAGTCAAAATTATTACTCCACTGGTTTTGATTGATAAATTGATTTTTATAGCTTTTGAAAATTCCTATCATGCACCATAAATGACGTGTATAAATGGTTTACTATGATTTCTTGCATATTAATTATTTTGTCATATTTTGTTGGATATATTTTAAAGCACACAATTTTAATTGTTGTATACATTTCTATCTCCAACTATAATAATTAGACAGTCTTATATTATTTACTTATTCCATGCGAAATCGAAGTTTTATAATGAATTAAAGTTATCGTGTAGAGATGGGATGATGGTATAATGATTCCCATATGGCCATATATCTTCGCCATATATCGAAATAGTCAATTATATATTTTGTTCTTTTGTAAACAGAAATGCATACAAACAACAAAATAAAATAACATTATATAAATACATGTTGATTGTAAAATTTCTGTTAAGTAATCGTCTTCTCAATTAACCGTAAAATCCCGGCCCCGACAGTGACGCGGACGGTTAAACAAAGTTTTACTGTGTTAAGAGTACAATAGTGTTATGTTTCGAAACTACGGACATTGCAGTAGGTATATTAGACAATAATTGATTATGATTAGCACAAAAAAGATTATTCAATTTCAAAAACAATATTATACATATTATTATTATTATTTGTTAAATTATTACATTGTTATAAATATATTCCTACCTCATTTTAACACAATTAACACTTTATAATTAATTATATAGTAGTACAAATTATGTACCTAGGTCTGCTATTTTTTATTTTTCATAACACTCTTAACAATTTGTCACGTTAAGTGTGTCATACTACACAATATTTTAATCTCTGATTGTATGCAAGAAGGTACGCCACTCTATAAATAAATGATAAATATATACTGTATTATATATATATATATATATATATACGTTTTTAATTTAAATCGGACAACCAATAATAATACTCTATTGATTTTGTTATTTTACGAAAAATGAAGTTTTATTTAATTAGTAATTAATTTTCTGTATTATGTTAAAAATAATGTAGTATTTAAAACGTTTAAGCTAATTTCAACAAATTCTTTAACCAACTGGCAGGGAACATTTTAAGCCAAGTTATGGACGTTCACTAATTAAATTTAAAATAATTTCCATGTAACTAGCACTAATTTTTAACAATATTGATTGGTTTTTTATTTTAGTTTTATGAACCTGTACAATTAGTTTATAGAATTAGCTCAATAATAATGTAGATATTTTGGAGTATGATTTGTTTGTTGTTAAGAATATATATTTTTAACTGTTTTAGTGGATGTACTGCTATTTAATTAAATTTAAAAACATAAGTGGTACTATTTATTTACCGCTTTAGATAGAATATCAAATTTTAAGTGAATTTAATCGATACATTTGGATCATTTACAACGGAAAGTAAAATAGAATCAATGAAGAGCAGTGTCGCGTAGAAACCATAAGAATTGTAGATAGAAGCAGTATTTTTTTTTTTTTAAGAATATACACCTGTAACACGATAACTAAAGAATTACCGGTGCGTGTCTTAAACGACACAGGCTGTTTAGCAATGAAATTTAACCTACACGATAAAGGCTTCGGCGGTTTTCCGGTGTTTACGCACATGGAAAGATCTCGGAGCACACCATACTGGAAATAAGACCATCAAGTATATGTAATGATATGCGAAAATATTGTTTTATAGTCGGACGTGACGTGCCACGCACGTTTGATGGTATAATATTATTATGTTATTAGTTATAACTATATTTATGATCAAATTAGGTATACATTCGAATGACAACGGTCCAGAGAAAGGTTCCGTTAAGATAAAAGTGACGGCGATGATCGTAATAATGTTATTGAAATAACCGCAGGATGGTACTAAACAAAATATTATAGGTACTCAAATACATTATCAGAAAGCTTTCACTACTTAGGAGTTAGGATTAGCCTGTAATAATGAATGAATGCAATGTACACGACGTAAGAATTTATATAGTATGTATAGGTATCACGAGAGTCCATTAGTAATAACTTATACACATACAAAATTCGTTGTTTAAACGGAATAAAAAAAAATAAAAAAATAAACTATATGATAATAACACACACCCAACCACATGTTGTTCAACTAATGTTTATTTCTTTCAGGTTACTTGAATAGAATATTCTAAATGATTATTGATTTGTTTGTCAAAAACTTCCTGCTTATACTTTCTGCTTAATTCTATGAAATTATATTGTGTTGTGTGCATAATACAATTATTTGTATTATAATATGTATAATCCAAGATGGGAATACAATGGTTGTGTAACTTATACATAAATGTAGCCTACTGTGGTCGACACAAAAGGTATTTACAAGTATTTATGAACTGTTGAAAAGATATAAAAAAGAAATTAGGCTATAGATTATAACATATTGTAATATAATTTAGGCAGGTAAGAATAACACCTAATATTCAAAACTCGCACAACAATCATAATTCGATTTTAGATTTTGAGGAGAGCGACGAAAGAATCGATTTTACAATGTGTATGTATGTGTGCGTGTGTTTATTTTTTGAGTATGTGTAGTGTGTACACTATTTATAATAGACAAAATGCTTTGATTTTTAATTTCTAAATATTTTCTGGTAGAAAAATTAATCTAGTTAGTACGTCTGGTGCAAAAGTATGACATTTTATCAGGGTCCTCATGTTATTGATGAAAATATAAAAAAAGTTGAGTGTAAATCCACAGTTTTTTTATGATCATTTGTAGTTAAAATTTTACTACTCAAAATCGTTTTAATGAAATTATATTTTTCAGAGAATTCAAATAAACTCATACTTTACAATTTACCTAATAATGAGGTAAATACACTCAACACCTATTGTATATTAGAACTGTTACCTAATTTCATCTTTTTAATAAACCTATAATATCATTATTAGATAAAACATAAAATTTTAATGTGTACCTTTTTTTCATGTGACATCTCTAGATGGAAGCCAAACTGTTTTCATATGACTTAATCCCCGTACTTTATCATCGTTTATTAAAAAACAATAGTATACATAACTTAGGTAAGCTCTAGTAAGGTTGAAGTTAACTTTCCACAGCGTGCGTTAAGGTAAGAGTGGACAACGAGCATCATGAGAGCTATAAATCAATTACATTGATAGGTAGCATGGAGATAGACGGGGTATGTCCCCCTATCTTATCTCCCCACAAGAATTTTTATTTTTAAAATGTGTATTTTGTTCGGTTTAACACAAAAGTCTTCTCGGACCAACCTAAGTCTACCGCCCTGGACGTTGCATTAAAGTAGGTCCTTTTCTCAGATCGATTTAAGCCAGCCACTCTCGTAGCCCGTGCTTGACGTAGTCCTCAGCAGCTTCTGCTGTTTGGCGAGCCCTTTCTTCGCTCTCCACGAGAGTCAGGATCTTCTCCATCATTTTGAAGAAGAACTTGAAAGTTTCCTCTATTTTCTTGTTAATGTATACTGTATACCTATGTAAACAGTTATCAACCAATGACCCAGCTTCCGGGGCTTTTCTAACTAATAATAATTAAAAAAAAAAAAAAAATGCAAATAATAATTGTATAGTTTATGTGATATGGATTAAAAAATGTTTTTATTTTACTGCGCAGTAGAATGAAACATTTAAACACATACAAAAAAATATTGAAAATGGAAGTAGAACCACAAAATAAGTAATTATCTGAATTGAATGTAATAATTAATATTCAATATACATTGGAAACTTCCCATTTAGGTGACTTTATGATGTTTCGATAAAGTTGCAGAAAGTACATTGTTTATGTTCAAGCACCGTTTAAATCGCTATTGAACTTTGGCTTAAGTGTAAGTTAAATGTTTTTATTCCACTTTACTACACGTTCAATACGAGAACGATGAATTCAATGTTTCAATGTTTTATTGATTATATAATAAATTAAAAACTTAAACTTATTAATTAAAAAGTAGAAATTGTGAGACAAAATATTTATAAACATGCACATGGAAAATGTACACGAGTATCTACGATATAATTATAACGGTAACGTATAATGAGCAAAGATTTTATACTAGTATTATTGTAGGTATAGGCCAGTAGGCATATGATAGTTATTACTTACTAATAAGTACCAACGCGTAATAACTCTGATAATAGCCTGTACTGATGTAATTATTAAAGATATGGTTGGAAATAAATTAGATATTTTTCATATACTATACTTATTATTATTTTATAAGTAAGGCTGGGTACTAAAAACTAAATTATTCGATATTTACAGAGTTTGTAATTTTTTTACTTAATTAACTGTATAGGTAAATCCATCATAAATTAAAAATAATAACATACTGTATTGTAAATTTATATATTCATAAAATAAATATAAAACACTTTTAATTATTATATATTAAATTATATAGCTTCATAAATCTGATAGGTATTTTAGGAATTTCGAGTACCTACATTTTATGGGATATTTTTAATGCATTTTATAGGTTTTATTGTGCATTACATTTGATACAGTCCTAATAAATTAATTTGTTTTATTTAAAAATTATTTTGCAAATTCACTATTTTTTTAATAACCTTAAAAAGTATGTTTAATCATTTATCTAAGTAATGTAGATAATAGTTAAAATTAACTGAAATTCGTGAAAAAAATGAATACCTGTTTATACATATATTTGTTATAAATATAAGTGATTTTTAACTTTGTAATCGGGTTTTCTCTAACATGTTTTGTATAAGAAGAGAATCATTATAAATATATCAATATCTGTCTTTCTATGTAGTTATCTGTTTTTTACACTGATATTATATTTCGCATTTCCTTTATAAAAATGTTTTATAGAAAACGAACAAAATATTAATAAAATGAACAAAGAAAGAATACTGTTCAAGGTTAAATTTATTTCATAACAATATGTTATAGGAACGTTCTCTTTAGATCCTATTCAACAGTAGGTATAATACCCATCAAATGTTAAATGTATAAGCTTCTTTTCCCAAATTTGATTGATCGGTGCCATATTATTAATGGCTTAAAATATACGTGACAAACATTAAAACTATTGTTGAAAAGTTCAATATTTTATTGTGTTTAAATTTAAACGTAGTAAGATTATTTATATGTGAAGACTTAATTGTTTTATGAACCTATTATTACTTAATAGTATTTTACTAAAAATTAAACAGCAGCATTTTAATTTAAAATGTTTACTTATACCTTATCATGGTGTTTTTTTAAAAATGGCTAAATGGCTAAATGGATTTAAATATTGTTTGTTATGAATAAAATTCGTATTATTATTTATAAATTTACCATAACAGTACTCAATATAATTATCAGACATACGAACAGGTATATCATTATATAATTTTAAATTTCAAAATAATCATCATAACAATTAAAATACATTAATTAATTAAAATTAATAATCTACCAGACACATCAAGTTTGAAGTAGTTTCACTGGGCATCTTCTTCGGTCACGCCACCACGCCTTGTAAAAAATATAATAAGCTACCAAAATTACCTATTGTATATTTTAACAGCAAAAAATATTACCCTTAAAAAAATCGCTAACGCTCCCTTTTACGTCTCTAACTTAACTCTTCGCCAAGATCTAGGTATTCTACCTGTTGTAACCGAAGTGAACTATTTTATAAACATTTTTTCGACAGACTTGAAAATCACCCTAACCCACTAATAAAAGAGCTACATACCTTCTCACTTCCTGGAAATCCACCACGTAGTCTCAAAAATAAATGGTGTCGTGACCATTTAAATTAAATATCCCGCAATTACCCTAAATATAACGTCAAGTAAGTAAGTGCCACTGATGGGTGGCTTCTTCTTCAAGCAATCTATGTTTATTTTTTAACTCTTATCTTAACGCTTATTGTGCAAAATGTATAGATTGTGTATGTGCATTTGTAAAATAAAAAAAAAAAAAATCATAATCGTTCCTTTGTATTAATATTATACGAGACCGATTTCGTTTATTATTCACCTATTCCAAAATTAGCCTATCCAATATCCTTCAATTTTAAACTGTTTTTTTTTTATTATTGATTAATTTGATGAATTCTCTTACTGACTAATGACTAACATTTTCTGCATGAATTCTGTGTAGGTACGTATAAGCTCATTATTATAATATGTGTATTGCAATTTGAAGTTTTCAAATTAAAAATTTAACCGTGATAATTATACTTGAAAACTACCTTTACTATGGAATTGATAGTATTAAGTATGGTTGAATGTTGAATGCCGACTTGGAGTAAATTGCAGCACGACCAGCACGTTGTCTATTATACATAATTATTTAATATTCCTATGTAAAAAGTGTATTACGTTCGGTCAGACGATAATAATTTGTTATTTAATCAACTATTGTAGTATTGAATACCACATAAAATGTATAGTATGTAAACATTTTTATCATATTTTATTTAGCTACTTGGATTGCAAAAATTAACCATAAATGGTAAATACATATGTATGTGAACATAAAAAAGTAGGAAGATGTAATAGTTACAACTTTATAAGTAATGAAAAATTTTAAGTCGAGAGAGTTATATTTTATTATATAATGCAAAATGCATGCATACGAAGCGTCAAAACATATTGCCAATAAGTATATGTATAAAACACGCAATTATGAATTAATTATAATGAGTAATATATTATAATATTATATTGAGTATACGAGATGAATAATTATGATAAATGAAAACGTATATAAAATTAGGAAATACAAATATATAAATATGGTTTAAAACCGTATGTCATATATAGCTATTATAGCTATGTATAATATTATGTTTTATCCGATTTATTCGTTTTCTATAATACTTTTAATAAACTTTAAGAATAAAATGCATTGTATATTAATAATTAAAAATCAACATTAAATATTTAAACCCGATTTATGAATGATAAACTGATCAAATAAAACAAGCATTTATTCGAAAAACTAAGCATCTTTAGGTTTATTTATAATTTATTTATTTATATTATAAATGGTTATATTGTTTTTTTTTCACTTATATGATGAAAGCGCGTAATAACTAAGTATTAGTAAAGTTAGTGACTATTTGGTGATTATTTTTATTCATCATTGTTTTTTTTTTATATATATTAATCACTAGTTAGCGATTAATAAATCACAATTAAAAACATTTTACAAAATTACACAGTTACTTCAACTTTCAAGAATGATTTTTATGACATTAATTTAATGTTAAATTACATAATTTTATACCATAATTTAAAGTTTTTGTTTCTCATACAAAGATGTAATTCTGGCGGGACAAAAGATACATAGATTTTTAATTTCTTACAACGCATTACACGTAACATGACGTAAATCGATATAACTCTTGGTCTTAAAAATAGTGTACCAAAATGTATACCCAGAAGTATATTATAGTGACTATAATATAAGTTAAAACTTAAAACCCACGCGTCACACGCTTCACTGCAGCTCGGCTGCAGTGACGTTTCAAATGCTGTAAAACGTTAAAAATGTGTGTTTGACTCGATGTAGGTGTTGTGATAGATATAATTTTACATCATCGTAGGTCAGTTTGAAGTTTAAGACGTGACTGATATCGAATCGCAATAAATAAGCATATGAATAAATAAAAAAAACATATTTTGTGTTCTCTGGTGGTTTGGATGCTGTACCGATACGACCGTGTGTCTTAATTTTCGGAGGGAGACCGAATGTCATAAAGAGTTGATATTCGCGCACGTAGAGTTCGATGACTCTGCTCCCGTCGCCATCATCATAATATTATACAAAAATATTGGCTTGAGGTCTTTGCCGCACATAGCGAGGCCTTCGAAAGGTTATCTCACCGGCGCCGCCCTCATCACTCCTACGCCCGACGAACACGTGTCTATATTATATGTATATATATATATATATCTAAAGATGAAGTCGAGTATGGTTCAATAATAACCATATATAATATAAGCCGTGTGTGTGCGTGTGCGCATGTGTGTATTTGTAGGTATGTGTGTGTGTGTGTCAGTGGCACAACGAAGGGGTGGACTCTGAATCCAGCCCCACCACCTCCCTAACCTAACCATAACTCTGTTAGTACTTATTATGATCATTCAAATTGAATTTTTTTTTATTTTATTTTACTGACCTAGTTTATAACTATTCCTATAAATTGTAATTAATATGTGTTATAATAATAGTTTGTCATAATATTATGATAATATTTAAATACAAGTAAATTGTATAAAACAATGTAATGGAAATATATTTCTTGATTGATAACTTATAATATTATATAACTCCTTACCTCCCACTAAAAACATGTACCTAGAAATCCTAGTTAGTAGTTACGCCACTGGAGTATGTGTGCGCATATTAATTTATTTATTATTACCTGTTTATGTAAGCAATAATACGTACATACAACCCCATTTTCTGTGTCGCCGTTGTCAGTAGCATTATGCACGCGGTCACACGGAAAACTAATTTATACGGGTGCAAAATACATTAATTAAATCACAATCATAATTATATTATGTTAGCCACAATTAAATATTTATTGATATAATTCAGAGTTTGGATGAAAAACACTTTGAAAAAAAAAACCATTTATCTGCTTTTTGAATTAGATAACTCGATAAGTAGGTAGGTACCTTTGATATTCTACCTATTATATTATTCAATATTAGAAATCAGAAAATATAACAAATGATCAAATAATCATAAATATTTGATATTTAAAAAATGTATAATTTTTAGTAATTACCGTTGTAGACCAACATAAGATAAGTCATCTGATGTGGTTCTTCAGATGAGTTGGATTCCTTAACATAGTGATATAATGCTTACGCCACAACGTAAAATGTATTATAGGGCGCTTGTTTGCGTGTGTGAGTTGATGAGTGTTGTTGCGACAGTGTCTACGCACCATATTATGCTTTTATCACCAGTCCGTTAACGATAACGACGACAACAACAACATCTAGAGTTGGTTCAGTCGTCAAGGTGTGTCGACAATATAAATATCGCTTTATCATCGTACACGGACATACTACATGACTTGTGTTTAACTACGACGTGCAATAACACAATTTTTAAGGTCCGGTTCGAAAATAGACGACCTCGCGACACGCGTACAAGTTTATAAATATTAAAGCCTAAACGGTACTACTTATAAACCTGTTCTAAATAATGGGCAAAAACCTTTTTTTTTTTTAATTTTCGGGATCATCGAGTAACAGTGTATTTACATCATGTAAATATTACGCATATGTTTTAATATTTTTTTATAATGTGATATTCTGATTTTTCACAACTAATGAATTAATTTAATTTATACAACTTTATTTTGTTGTATAAAAAACATTTTGGTATATTAATAGAACGTTTCGATTAAATATATTATACTTTTAAAAAGGTGTATTTTAACCCATGGATGGTAAGATATTAGGTTGGGTACGACATAAACATATTATACACGTAAACATGTCATAAACCACTATTTCGAAAACAAAGAAACCTTTCATCGACCTTAATATATGTGTAATAATTATAAAGTGTTATGTAACATAATATGAGTGAAGAACTGCATTTTTCCAGAATACCTAAATTATGATGTGTACATAAATAAATACGCCGTTTAGTTGTTTTTACACAAAATACATAATGTGACATTATAATATATATTATTACATAAAACATATGTATTATGTATGTATATATAGAATATAGATATAGTATTTTTTAACAAGTAACTGTTTGAATTTTTTATAAAAAAATTATAGGTTAAACTATCTTTTTTTTTCTAATCGTCCATGAGATTAAATTATGTCGGCACTTATTGATATGAATATTTTAGTTATTTATAATTTTTATAAACCACAGCCAGGGCCGCGTTAAAGAGTGTGTGTGTGTGTGTGTGTGGGGGGGGGGGTGTTACACCCCCCCCCCCCCACCACTCGGAAAATTTGATTGGATCGCATTGGCAAAATTACGATTTAAATAGAGGTCGTCGAAAAAAAATAAAATAGTTTTTCGTAAATGATAAGTCCAAAAACATTGTTGTAATATTTGCTAAAAAATTTGATGTTGATTCTAATGCAGATTTTAATAGGTTTTACAAACAACGAAGTTAACAAAAAAAAAAAAAAATAACTGATTCTTCTACAAAATCAATATTTAATTTAAAAACATTTTACAGGAAAGAATTTAAATAGGCATTGGACACGATAATTAATGAATTTGCTAATAACTTAAGCGACTGTTTAAAAATAGTTGAACTAATATTTAAAATATCTAGCATACCAATAAAAAGTGATATTACAACTGAAGATGTCGAAAAAGCTTGTGGATTATTTCCACCTTCATATGAAGCTTCATTGATAAGTGATAACTGATTATGATGCTATATATTATGTCAAATTAATATACCTCATCATAAAATGGACCATAAAAAATACATTAGAGAAGGTTTTGAATGTTTCTGAATCGTTGAAAACTCTTGTTTCTTTAGCAAATTCACTTTTTCGATTAGTATTTACAGTCCCTGTAACAACAGCCTCTAACGAACGTTCGTTTAGTAAATTAGAAATTATTAAAAATCATCTTCGTACAACAATTACATCAAATAGACTGAATGACCTCATGATTTTAAACTCAGCCAAAGATATCGTGGATAACTTAAATTTGGAAGATCTTATAACCAATTAGGCAGCATTAAAAGAATGTCGAATCAAAATTTAATTTTTTTTTATATATCTATATAGAAGTGAATTATAAATTTAAATACGTTTATTAAGTACTTACAAATTTTAATTTTAATAGGATTTTTTCGTTAACTAGGAAAGTTACTTTTGAATAAATTTAATTTTTTTTTTTGTCATAAATATTAGTTTGAAAAAAGTATTTCAATAAAAATTTGTATTAACTTACTATATTATATTGTTTTAATATTAGCTATTAATCTGTACATAACGTTTTTACAAAAATGTCCCATTAAACTCATGTTGGTGAAATAAATATTTAAGTCAGCATTTTATTACTTTGACACCCCCTCCCCCCCATCCTTCACGAAAAATTATTCACGCCGGCCATGACCACAGTATCTGTGATTGTAATTAAATTATTAAGTTGTTTACTGTAGCCTGTAGTATATACTTAAATTAATTAAAGTCTTAAAGATTATAAAAAGCATTGCATAATTATTAAACAAGACAAATATTCTAAGAAATAAATATATGCAAATAAATGTCTTAGAATTTAATATTATTTGTTTGTTGAAATAAAAAAATGCATTCTTAAGAGTTAATGACGTATGAAATGTGTTATCGGTATGGTTTGAACCTCCAAAACATTTACTCTTTCCCACCTCTCGAATAGGCTAAGTTAGTGCGATGCCTTAGAGTATAATATTGAGTATCGTTTATGAATCTTTCGAATCGTAATAAATTGAATTTTCTTCTGTTGCGCAGGAATAATGATCCTCGTTCACGTGAGCTGCAAAAACAGGATCTACGTTTGATTTAAGAAGTCCGACGCGATGATCACAGAAATGACGACCAGCTCCGTACTGCCTACTGGGGGCGGCAAGATAAAACGTTCGAGTTTCAAGTCACGCTGCGGTGCCGGGACGCACGTCAACCGAACAGGGAGTTTCAAGGGCTACCAGACGATCCGAGTGTCGGTGCCGTCCTCTATGGTCGCAGAGCTGGCGTCAAAGTTCAACGCGGTGGTGGTGGACGCCAACCAGGGCGACTCGATGCAGGACATCATGAAAAAGGTGAACAAAACGCTAGCCAAAGGCTCTTCGGTCAGGACGACAAAGGTCCGGGAAAAAGGCGTCGTGGTACGGGCCACGGTCGAAAAGTTTGAGTCGACCTCGCAAAAGAAGCGTTGTATCAACCAGATGGTCGTAGTGCGGACCAACTCGAACCAGCGGACTGTTTCGGAACGGCCGGCTGTCGTGGAACGCCCTACTGCCATACAACAGAAGACTGCCATGGAACAACGGAAAGCAGCTGATCATCTGACTGCCGTGGAACATTCCATTTCCATAGAACAGCCGGCTGTCGTAGAACAAAAGATGGAGGACGCAGATCGTCTGACTGGCGTGGAACAGCAAATCACCACGCTACACCACCCCACTGCCACGAACAATTTCACATCCGAACAGCGGAATACTATCAACCAGTTCACTTCGTCGTCTGTAGTGAAAAAGCTCTTGGTGCAGTTTGAAAATGGTAAGAAACCGTCGAAACCCAGTGTCCTGGGACCGAAACCAACCGTGGTTACGTCTCGCAGCATTAGACGCAATGAACGGAGACCACCTCTTCAAAAGGACACGATTGGCACGGGGGACAGACATTTGTTGAACAAGGATAAACGTTTATCGATTGCCAGAGATCCTGATGCTCAGTTAGAGAGCGTTTTAAACGTGATGCCTCCGCTGAAAAACCTGCAGGAGCCAATGAAAAGGGAGCAATCGCCTCCACGAGAAGACTCGAAGCAGCAGCAACCAATTGAAACGGAGCGATCACCAATACGAGAAGACTCGAAGCAGCAACAACCAACAGAAACAGCTTCGGTCAGGTCACCGCCGCCGCTACCGCTGAAACCGAACTGTTCCTTTTTGCATGGTTGGAAACGACCGACCACGTTGACGACAACTACCACCGCTTCCATTACCCCCAATACATCTACTCCCTCTACAACCGCCCCCATTACAACCACCCTCACTACAATTATTCCCGTTACAACAACCTCCACTACAACTACCCTTGCACCAATCACCCCTCCTTACAGTAAAGGCGAACGACATACCGTCGGCGAGGTACAATCGTTGCAGCTACTGTCGTCTCCCATTGGTTCCGTGATCACGTCCCTAGCTGATGCTACCCTCACCGCTACTGGCTTCGGCACGGACACCACTGCTTTCACTGCCGACACTACTACCGAAACCTGTTCACACAACTACAATTACATAGTCGGTGACGAATCCATCTACGAAGAACTGGGCTACATACGACTAATGTCATCCGACTCTGGTACCCATACCACAGAAGCGCTGTTGCCAAAAATTGAGTTGGAGAGCCCATACATCGTTTTGGAGAGTCCGTACGATCACTATTCAACGATTGATGGTGGCGAACAAAACATATACGACGTCGTTACGACCGCCACCACTGCCTACGAAGACACCAGCTACGAGACAGTTCAACCCCCGTTGCCTCCAATTCCGATTCCGACGATCGTCCCTGTCGCAGAAGTTGACACGTCACCGCCGCAAATTCCGGTCGATAGCGATGCCGATGAAAACAGCCGCCATGAGAAAAAAGAGATGTTTGATCATTCGGTAGAAATCGACAACAGTATTTATGGAATCAATCCGCCGTCGGAATCCACTTCATCTGGTAATAAAATCAATAATTCTTCTTTATACCTACAAAGTTTCAAAACATGTAACGTAACTTTTATACAGGTATTTAGTCCGTAGTTAAGTTCTATGATCCAATAATTTTTATTTATGAACTTAATACAAAAATCCTAATCATTTATTCTTTCCATATTAGAATGCATAGTCATAATTTGTTGTAGAAGTGGTTAAAATTCCAACTTTTATCAAATTTATTGAAATCACGAAAAATTGCAGTTGTTTCAGAAATAAAAATTCGTCAAATTTTAAATTTCAGCACCTAAGATATCAAAACAGATATGAGATTTCTATAAATTCATTAATAGAAATTAGAAAAAAAAAATTAGTGTATCTAACGTCTCTAAACATTTTTATGAGTGACCTAATGGCCCTTAGAGAATTTAAATTCTAAAAATATAAAAGCAAAATATCCTTTAAACTTTAAAGACAATTTAAGTTCAAATTTTAACGGAATTGGTTGTGTTAATGAAGAAAAACGATTTTATTTATTTCATTCTAATTTAAAAATATTATTCGTGTGTAACTTTTGCATAAGATATAACTATATTTTACTGTAGAATATCATCTTAAAAAATATAATGTAATATAACTTATAACTTATAAGTACATACTGTTATAATATTTGATAGGTATCATAAATTCTATGTTTTGAGAAAAATTAATTCAACTTATTTTAATATTGAAAATAAAATAAATTTCCATTAAAAGGAATATAAATACATAATAAAATGTAATTAGTAGTATAGGCTTACCTATTGCCACTGCTCAGAATCATTTTTTGTATTTATTTTTTGTCAATATTATGCAAAGATTTATTGTTGAACTTAAATTGAATCCATCTGTAATATACATGTGACTAAATCACACGATATACACTTAATACATAATATACTGCGGCAGAGTGGTCGCGCACTTGTCCACTTTTTTAATAGATAATTATATTGTTTCAAAGGTGTTACATCTGACAGCGCCAGCGTGGACAGAAACAGTAAATTTGACGAGGATGATGGTTGGGTGGATGTTCCTTCCTCTGAAGAAATTATTTTAATACCGTATCCGTGAGTATATTAAATACATTAATATATTTTAAATTATTATTTATATTACACTTAAATATTAAATATAGCTTGTATTTTTTATAAACTTTTATAATATTGTCTTATGGACTTAATTTAAATTAAAAGTCATCTAAATATTATTCTACGTACACAATATATAATTTTAATGACAGTGAGGGGTACTTTAAAAACTAGATATACTCCGTCTCCGTGCCACGAGAGAAGTACTACCTATTATACTAAAAATTAAACATCTAACTATGTATCTATAAATCTCATGTATTTTCAGTTCCAATAGATTTCGTCAAAAGCCAAAGACAAAGAAACCAAATTCAAAACCATTTTCAAAACTAATTCAAGGGCTTTTGTATAAAGATCAAAGTAAGTCATTATAGTATCAAAGATACCTCTTATACAAAATAAAAACATACAACGTCTTAATACGTCATAAAACGCCTTAAAACATACAATACTAGCAACATATTATGCTCGTAAATATAGATTAGGTATTAGTTATTTAGTTATTTCAGTGGTTATTTTATGGCTAATGCTAATTATATGTATGATAAATGAATAATTTACAATATAATTAAGACATGTCAGGAATACAATAATGTACAACAAAATTATTCATCAAATTTGTTGATGGATGGAAAAAATTCAGTAAAAATTGTACCTTTTAAATTCATACGATTAAGTAATTAATAATTTGTTACGGATAACTTGTGCGTTTTGTAAATTAATAAAAATATGGAAAACATATTTCAATTAATCATAATTAATTATTACAGAGGTAATGATTATATAAAATACTTGCATGGTAAAGTGTAGCTTTCACAGTATTGCTATTTTATAACACCAATATTAATTTAAATAATATAATATATTAATATCATTTTTTTTCTTGAAAATTTTCTACATACTTCATTAACATGTCTGAATTTTTGTTTCATCATACTAGTTTCGTTAAAAAATAAAAATAAAAATAATGTGTCAAATTTGAATTATGTAATATGATGATTATTATTCTATATTTGAATAGATACACTATAAACAATAATTCCGAGTCAGCCTATATTACTATTAGGTTATTTTATAATTTATTTAAATTAATATTTATCATTTATTTTTTCATTACCGTATATGGTATTTTAAACGTAAATGTTATCAATAACATCGTAATTTATTATAACTATGTATGATTATAATGATGTATTTATATCATAATATTACAATATTGTTACTATAACTTGTAACTCAACATAGAATGGTTGAATAAATTCGTAATAAAAATAACTTAATTTTAGACTAATTACTTTGAACATATTGTATTGAATTTATTGTATAATATAGAAAGTAATATCATAGGTACGTCAGGGGCGTACATAGAAATTTTTATAAGGAGGGGAGGATGGTCTTAATTTTTTTAGCATATTAAAATTATAAAAAAAAATTATGTCATTAAAAAAAATCAAACACTTTAATTCATAAACTCTCTAATTATCAAAAGAAATAGGTTAGGTTTGTGGTTTGCACATTAAAAATTATTTGAAATTTTGTCAATCAATGGGGTAGGGTAGACCTAACCCCCTTTTTGTAAGCACCTGTCATACGTAATGGAAAAATGTTTTAAGTCCTTACGATGTACGATGCTTTTTAAAAATATTTTAATCGAAAAATAGCGTTACATAAATATTACCGTTTCACCGTAAATTTTTTTCGATTACTTTAAAAAGTTCTTATCACTCTCAAAAGTCAAAATACCAACCATATTCAATTTATTGTCAAAAACCACCATAAAACTTGTTTGTTCATGCATTTTTTCTGCTATAAAATATGATAAAAACGACAGATCTTGGTAAAAAATACATTCATCGTTTCTCTCTGATTCTAAAATACAAATACAAATTGTATTTTTATAAAGTAAAGATATATTTTTGTTATTGAAATAATTTAACCAAACTAGGTTGGTAAATTTTAGTAGAATTTTTTCAACAAAAAAAAAAAACCGGTTTTATGTTGCATAGCTTTTATTTCCAAGGCCAAGATCAGATTGTATAATCTAGAGGGACTTGCAATACGTTACAAAAATCTGTTTTAATGTCATTTTACCACTTTAATCTCAGGTTGTCAAAACCAAATGAGTTAAGAATAATTTGTATTAAACAACCTACTTCTGTTTTTATTTTATTTATTAGTTAAATATGCACATTAAACAGGGTTATGCCAATTTCGAAAATAAATAAAAAATACACATCAAAGAGTTAAATGTACAATGATTAACATTAGCAAATATTAAATCCTGTACAAGGTTGATAGCAAAAAAATGTAGTCGTTTTTAGTTTTCACTTATTGTATTGTGATGTAGCTAAATCTATTTATTGCATGCTATTGCTTAATTATTTTAATCGTTCAAAAGTCAAAACTGTATTAAATTGCACTCTAGTGCACATCAATACAATACCTATACAATATACACACACAGTTAAAATAATGGTAAGGGGTAGTGGAATCAATGGAAAATCAAATAGCTCACAAAACAATGCAAATATGTGAGGTTAAGCGATGACCATCATAATTAAATAGGTAGGTTTTAAGTTCAGCCTTGCGACAAACGAATTTCTTTTCGTTGGGAGAGTATGGTTGTATGTTGTAATTCGATTCACATAGCATAAATAGTTCAGTCGGATTTTTTTTTATTGTTCACTTTAATAATTTAACAACCACGTGTGCTATAACGATGCTGTTATAATAGTTCAGCAATACCTCCACCGCTGCCTATAGGGAACATGCCCACGATAGTGATTCGTTAAACAGCGCGCGGGTTTGGACAAATGTTTATGTAATTCGTTGCCCGGAAGATTATGTTGATTGTTGTGTGTCCGTGTGTGCGTGGGTTGTGACGAGATAAAAATAAGAATAAAAAAAATGAACAAATTAAAAGGAGAAATAAAAAACCTGTTTACCCTCCCAACCATGTAAAGTATTCCTTTTCTGCTCGAGAATAACACCATGTATTTCTCCTACTCGGACAACACTCCCACTTCCATAACAGTCCAAGGTCTGAACCGTCTTATCCGTCTCCTCGTCGACCGTCGTAAGACACGGGTAATCGAAAAGTGAAAGTGCGGTGTACTAGACGTGTAATCACCAACGACAGCAGTGTTTGATGCAACGTTGTTGCCAAAGTACGAATCCATCGTCGCGTTTGTTATTAAGTTAACCATTTAATTTTGATCAGTGACAAAAATGAGTGATTTGTACCATAAGGAAACCATTTGCCGAGCAACCATCTGTCATGCCATCTTCTTATTATTGTAACTCTCAAACGCCACCACCTTTACCACCAGCCAGAACTCAAAGGCGCAGGAAGTCACTGTTTATTGATAAAGGTTTGAGCTCACCCCCGCAGCGGTTATAAAAGCACACGACTCGAATACGTAAAGGATCTTAAATTAAATTAAAGCATCTCATATAAAAGTATTGTAGTATAACAGTAAATTATTATTTCAACGTTTCAATATAATCTTTAAGGTGATCTTTCGTCGACTATAGCGATATCAAAGCATACACGTTTGTTATTTGCTAATGTTTTTGGTTTTGTTTGTTCTGACATCACAGATATTTAATAATTTCAATTAAGAAAAGCATTAATAATTCAAAGTAAACGATAATTACATTATACAAAATACCTCTTAAGACTTATTTTGGAAAAAAATATGTATCAAATTAAAAGCTAAGAGAACTATAAATTATTAGTTATTGTTTAAAATTATGACTGTATAGTGGGTTATAACGTGAAAATGATAAATGATAAATAATTAATGATAATTATTAAATATTTTTGAGGATGACACAATATGATAGTACACGTTTGAAGGTCGTATCGTGGGAAGAAAACATATTATTACAAATAATCATAACCTAATAATATTTTTTGATTGTTGAACTACAGTGCTATTTACTAGTAATTGATAATATTTTAAAAAGTTATAAATTATAATTGAATTTTATTTGTTGATAATTAGTTTTTTAAATATTTATATGAATAAAATAGGATCTTAGTTTTTTTTTTTTTTTTGTGAAAGGAAAGAACATACTCATTAGTTACACAAATATTGTTATCTAGATGAAAATATATTTATGAGTGCCGTAATCTTTCCGAAACAATTAGCCAACTGTAAATAATCGAGCGTGTGTTTTAACTAACCATACAATTTCGCATTTGTGAAGACATGCCTTTTTAACACATTCAATTTATTGATGCTTTCTTTAGTTTCTATATCTTCGCAATCCGTAATTAGTTTCATAAAGGATGTCCCCGAACAGATTAACTACAAAAAAAATCCATGTGACTTTTTAAGTGAACAACTGTTAAGTGTAGTATTGAAAACAGTTTTCCTCGAAGGGAAATTCGAGTCACAAGAGCTATCTTTATTTTTTGATAATGGTAAGTTGTATGCTTACTACTAATAAACTGTTTGTTGACGTACTATAAATAAACATTTTATTTTAAAACAATTTACCTATTTAAATTTACACTTGTACAATTTATATAATTTGTAATACGGCATTGTAATTGTCTTATCAATTATAATCTGGTATGAATCTAACGTTTTAATAATAATAAAAAATTATATAAAACATTTATTTCTACATCTAGGTACCTAATATTTTATAAAAACAATTTTGTTCATTAGACATTGGGAATGCAGTAAAACAAGAAATACCGGAGAATATCTATGTGTTCGATTCATTTAGCTCAGATAACTCTTCTGATGATGACGGAGAAAATGTCAAAAGGGTCCCTGAATATCCATGCAAAGATCGAATTTTGCCTGCCCCGCCAAGTGGTCAACGAAACTATGGACTTGGCCCACTGGTTAATAAAGCCAGGAAACGATTTAAAAAAGGCTGGTCATTTGGATCACTTAAATCACTTGGTAAAAACCGGATAGGAAAATTAAGTCAAGGGAATTTAACAAGTGAATTTGGTGAGTGAGGATTTTAAAATTTGGATAATATTATTATTTATATTATTTACAATGAACAATGTTGTGGTCTGCAGACAATAGAACATATGAGAGTACATCAGATAAAAGTATTGACAAAAGTTTCAATTCATTGGCGAATAGTAATAGCCCGTCTTCGTCGGTTTTCTATATTCCTATGTATAAACATATAATGTAAGTATTTAAATTTAAAATAACATAATATGTATGACATATCTAATATATTATATCATCATATGTAATATAATAAGATGTTAATTTACAGAGATAATGGTACGATTCGGCCTATTAAGGTTAGAAACAAACCTCCATCGTCTATTGATTCGAGACGTTTAAGTGTAGCTGTAGCAAGACCTAGTTCACCACCACCTCCTCCACCAGTAAAACGGCATTCAACTGGTAAAATTATATTATTATATTTATTTTTATACATAAGCTGTATTTGGACTGATATTTTAGTTTGGCAGCGGAAATCACTAGGTGATGTAACTCACATCAACAACAATATAGTGATTTAAACTGATAATTATAAAGAAATAATAAATACTAATTTCCAATAAGTGTCCGGGGCTTCGCGGCGAATACGTGCCCACACGGGCATATGATATCACATTTGTTTTTTGATTATCACGAAAAATGATTAAAAAATTGTAAATTAAATACTAAAATATTGTACCACGTGGTTGGTTTTGCCAAAAATATACGTGCTCGCAACATAACCGAGAGGCTTTCTTTTGATGCAAACTGTAGATCACCTGCTACTAGGCCGATGAAAATTTCAAAATGCTGCCATACGGCATCCAAAAACAGCCTGGAGAACATAAGTCAAATATCTGAAAGCGTCTCAAAGAACTTCAATCATTTTTCAAAATTATTAATATTTTAGTCTTTTTTGAACATATTTACATCACTTGCATTTCCATGAACAATAACATACACGCATATTTTTCTTAAGTGATAACCATAAAATAATTTTCTGGGTGACAGTGTTAATAAACAAATTTAGCGTTCCCTACATACTTTTTACTAAATCATTGACATTTTATACTATCCTGAAAAATTTCAGTTTTGTGGGTTACATCGATTGGCTTTACTGTCATTATGTGTAAATAACTGTTGTAGTGTTGTGTATAACGTTTTAGGTAACACCACTTATGGTTCATTGCCTCGTTCAATTTACAATTCTAAAGGAAGGCCAGGCAATTCGTTGGACAAGAGTAGCACTGAATCAACATCCGAGAATGGTAGTATTTTAAATTAAATCATCGCCTTTAGCGTGATTTAATATTTATATAATAACTAAATTAATTTTACAGGTTCCAATCATGGTTCTGATTTGTACATGCGATTTGCTGATGAACCATTGTATCAGTTTTATGCAGCTGATTTATCCGAAGTATGTTTTATTTTAAAATTATTAGTCAATTAATATTAATCTTGAGTTTTAATTGTTTTTATAGAGGACAAAAAGTGTTTTTGCTGGTGACATTATGGAAGACTGTGATGGTTATGAAGAAATTAGTTCAATTACAAGTAGACCATCAGCTCTAGAGCTTATAACACCTTGTACGACTGGTCATGGGCAACATAGATCTTTATGGTGTGAAGTTCCAGAAGTAAAAAATAGTGGCATTATAGGTAAATTATTTAATAAATATTAGCAATGAAGAAAAAATAGTAATATTATTTATGTTATCGATTTCAATAGACTCGTTAACACCAAGAGAGCGAAAGTTACAAGAAGCAAAGTTTGAATTAATAACTTCTGAAGCATCTTATTTTAAGTCTTTAACTATCCTTGAGAAACATTTCATAAATAGTCATTCTATGAATGATGATACAATATTAAGCAAAAACGATCAAAAGATTCTATTTGGAAATGTTAATCCAGGTAATTATTTCACATTATCACAATACGTTTATTGTGCATTAAAATGATTTTAGATCGTAAATTTAAATACATACATTTTTTACTTTTAGTACGAAAATGTTCTGAAAAATTACTCGCAGCATTAGAAAAATGTTGGCAGGACAATATACTGCTAAGTGGACTAAGTGAAATTTTGTATACACATTCTAAAGAAAACTTTGATATTTTTGTAAAATATTGCTCAAATCAAATTTATATAGATCGTACTTTAAAGTCATTAAGGTAAAATGTTTTATATTAAAAACATATTAGAGCAAACATTTAAGAACGCTTTACTTTTTTTAGAGAAAATCAAAAATTCAATGAAGCTTTACAAAGACTGGAATCAGACCCAAAGTGCCAATCGCTCTCTCTTCATTCGTTCCTAATGTTACCTATGCAAAGAATCACTAGATTACCTCTACTCGTTGATGCTATTTTGTCACAAATGGACTCAAAAGAAAATTCTTTGGAATATCAAATGTGTGAATTGACTTTAGCTTCTTTAAATGCAGTATGTATATTAATATAGATTAGCTTCAACTTAGGTTTTAACAAACATTTATTCTATTGTCAATAACTTTTAATATTTTTACTTTATTTTAGATTGTACAAAACTGTAATGAAAGTACTAGAAAATTAGAACGTTATGAAGAAATGTTGTTACTTAGTCAACAGTTAGAATTTTCTAGTAAAAAAGAAATGAAAGCTATGTCAGTAGCTTCTAGTTCACGTTGGTTAGTTCGATCTGGTTCTATGTTGCATTTGACTGTTCCTGATGGAAAATTAACATTTAGTCGAAAAATGATAAGACCAACTAAACTTTACTTCTTCCTATTCAATGATATGTTTTTCATAGCTAAACGTAAAAGGTATTTCATTGTACAATATAAATATAATAAAAATAATAAAAATATTCACACCTATATTTTTACAGTGACGGAAACTATACAGTGGTAGATTACTGTGCAAGAAACTTTGTAGAAATGGAACATACCGCTGAATCAGTTATTACCTCATCCTATAAGAATCTTTTAAAACTAACAATTTTAGAAAATCATGAAGCAAAGACTATTGAAATGGTATTTGAGATTTTATATTTTAAATCTAAGTTTAAGAAATGTTTGTTTTAAATTTTTAATTAACTTTACAGTTATTAAGTTGTGATTCTGAATCTTCAAAAAAACGTTGGATTGAAGCAATGTCACCTCCTATCAGTTCCAATCCTGAGGAAACATTATACAATGAATGGGACTGTCCACAAGTGTATTCAGAACACCCGTATATTGCTGTTCAACCCGATGAACTGTCATTACAAAGTGGAGACATCGTAAAAGTGTTGACTAAAATGAATGATGGTAATATTTTTTTGCAAATTAAAAACAATTTTTAAATGGGAATACTGAAAATATATTTTTGAAACTATTAATTTATTATAGGATGGTACCATGGGGAGCGGATTCGTGATGGCGAGAAAGGTTGGTTTCCTGGTAATTACACATCTGAAATAGCCTCACAACATGCTAGAGCAAAAAATCTTAAACAACGTTACCGTTTGTTAGCCATGTCTGAAAGTTACCTGCAGTCTCGACAAGATAAAATTAAAAAAAAAAAAATTAGTCAAATTATTTAAACAAAATTATGGTATAAAAAAAAAATTCTACATTTTAAAAATCCCAACAAGTAAAGCAATTATAATAAAATTGATATTTATTGTTAATAATCTGTTCTGCTTTTGATTTAAACTTGTTATAATATACTATTAATATTTAATAAACATCGAAATTCATTCCAATAAACTATTTATACCTAAGTGCATTAAAAATAAAATAAAATAGAACAATTAATTTAAGCTTGGTAAGATTAATGTTGACAAATACTTGTAGAAAACAAAAAGATGCATTATATTTGACTATTTTGAATTATGTTATTATGTTATGTTTAATTTACCAGTTAATTTATTTTGTTTTATGAAAAACTATTTATCCTTTTTGTACTTACCTTGACAAGGTTAAATACTTAACCTCGCTCATTTAATTATAATTAAATAAATGTAAATAATTATTGTTTATGATTTTATTTTTTTAATGTATTATTGTTACTGTTATTTACAATTATTATACTTTTTATGGTTTTTACTTCAAAATAAAGTATATAGAAAATAATATTATGCTTATCATATTATATTTTTAAATGTGTATTTAATATTTTAGGTTTGAATATGTTTTGGGAATACTCTTTAAGGTTATGAAGTTATTATGACATGTACTATTTAGTAATTGTTGGAAATTTGATCAAAATGTAATCTGTTAGATCTTATTTGATGTTCATGACTATTACAAATATTCAAAACTCAAAATTATGAAAATATTTTTGAGTGACATCTAACCATTTTAATATTAATTATGATATAACAGACAAAACCATTTATTGACATAGTTTTTGGCCTATAGTCATCATTCTTAAGAGGACGTCACTCTTGCATGTGTTGTCTCCATCTTACAAACTTACCTATTTTATTGGTAGCACTAATTAATAATTTTTAATTTTTAATTTAAAAAAAAAAACCAAAAAATTTAATTTTCTTAAACTGATAACTTAAATTGTATTTGTGTTATCCAAATAATAAAAACACTACGACACTTTTTCTCTTAAGTAAATATAAAATAATAATATTTGTGTGTTTGTAAATTTGTATATTATGGATAAGGTGAATGGAAAAGTACAACAATTGAACTATTTATACAGGAAAGTGATTGTTTTTATATAAATTGTTAAATTGTGAATTTGTAATAGTTAATTATTAGATGATAATTTATTTTAAAGACACTTAATTCTTACTATAAATTATAAAATATTACTGTTATATAGTGGGTTGAGTGTAGTAAAACACAAACCCTAAATTATTTAAATACAACAGTACTTGCATAATTAAAAAGAAAAAACCAACAATTTCGACAGTCATGTTGTTGTTTGGTAAGTTTCGAGTGTAGTCACCTCGTTATTAAGTAAGTAACTTTAATGAAAGTGTTAAACTTGAAATCAGTTCATGAGTCAAAAAATACGATTCTATGTTCAGACGACTTCAGAGTGGAAACAGTGAAGAGTTAGTCTTTATTTCTAACAATATTTTAAAATTTTTGACGAAGAACTTACACATTTTCTTCAAGTAGATATAATGTTGATTCGAGAGAGTTAAGATATTTCCTTCAAGTAAACATAATTTTGATCCGGGAAAGTTTACCTTCTGGAGAATTTATTAGTTTAGAAAAGCGGGAGAGTTTATCACCGCTCTTCATGCTATACAAAGGTGAAATTACGATCAAATAATTCCAAAATATGAAGCATGGGTTTCCCAACCCCCAGGCGATACCTACACACTATTTTTTTTATTAAATCATAAAACAGATTCAATAAAATGAAATCATAGATAGTGCATTATCCATAATATATTGTAGACTACCTATATAGTAAATTTATTATAATTTACATAAGGCTGGTAACAGTGGTAACATAATACATTTTTATCGTAAAATTATTGCTCGTTTTTAATATATAACACTATATGTTATTGTGAATATAGCACAATTCACGAGTGTCGAAACATTTTCTTAACATTTAAAGCGGGAAAAAATTAATATTTCAGAAACTTAAAATCAGACTGAATTAAAGGAAATTAAATTGTTTACCTAATACCTATATAAAATTATTATGTCGTAATAAATTGATTATGTAATAGCCAATAGGTACCTATTTGGCTATTTAGGAGTATTTCAAGTACCTGAAGATGAAGGTATTTATGGTTTATTTTATTATGAATATTACAAAATAATAAAAATTGTTATCTTTTTGGATGTACGCTTAAATTGTCTGCAAACTCCAGAAAGTACTTATGATGAATTTGTTTTAAAGTCTCAAGCCTGAAGTATAAAACTTAAATGTTTCAAACTAAATATAAAAAACATGAACGTGTTTTATATATTATTTAATTAGCTCTTATTTTTATGGTTTAAATACGACGTGCGAGTGTGTGACTCCAACATAAAACCCAATTCTATTAACATTATATACATATATATAGAAATCGTAAAAATATAATTAGGAAACACTTATTTTACTTATTAAGTATAATTACTAACAGTATTATTTTTCATTTAAATAAACAAAATGTTTTATACTATTGCTCACTTTATAAATTTTTTGCATAATAGTTCCGAAAAAGAGATAAAGTTTAATGTGGTTAGCATTAAGATTGTATAATATAACGAGCTCACGTTTTGGATTGACATAAACGGTTTTTTTTATTGAACGAGTAAATAGAAAACGTGACACACGTGACGATGATCGCCTAAGTTGATTTATTTTTATCAGGAAAATGATTATTATAGTTCAAATTTTGAAGGGATTTCTAAAGGATTAACAGTCAAACGATATCTAATATCTATGACTAAATGGGATAAATAATGACCATTGAATAGTAGCATTAACAGTAAAAATAAACCACTTTCATTGAGAACGTCTGTTATTTTTATGTGACACTTACCTAGTTTATTGTTTTTAACTCACGTTTTTTTTAACGTAACAATAGATTAAAATTAATTCGATTTAATGATGTATGTATTTTATAATAATATTTAATGAATTATTCATTAAGAATAATTTATTAAAATTGATTTGTGCATCACATTTAACTATATAGGTAACTGCCTTCTTTTAATAAACCAATACGATTATTTTATACTGTATACATATTGCTTTAAACTAAAATTATTTAATATTATTTAATCTTAAGAATAGTAAAATTATAAATAAATATTTTATAAGTTATTTCCAACGTGAATCATACCTAACAGAGTAAATAATCCCATATCCAGTGACTCTGTGTCAAATATAATTACTTATAAAGTAATAACTGTTTGTAATTAATGTGTTAAACAAATATTTTACCACCCACGACCAATCTATTATACATGTAGGTATAATCAATCTAAACTCTAAATTATAGCTTACTTATAATTTATATTGTTATACTTCACGACTGTGTGGATTTAGATAATAATGTTGGTACTTGGTATCGATTAAAATATAAATTTAACCTATTCAGTGAACACACCCACATACATAAAATGTTATATGACATCAGTATAATATATTAATTAATAATATAAAATATGCAATCAAAATTTTGCAGGTTATTATCGTTGAACTTTAACGTAATATCGTTAATGGACAAATTGCATATTTATATTATATTATCATGTACCTATATCTAGTCATGACAGAAGCGAAATTAGGAAACAAAAACCTTTCGCCTAGGTAATAATGATATTTTGTTCGTACGATAAAATCTATTAATAATTCACTGTTTTTAAATTGAAATTCGACGATAGTAATCTGTATTGTAATTGTTCTACTAGGCACTGGGATCATTAAACAAATATGGACCAATGTTTCAGGAAAAAATATCTAAATTTTGATACCGCCAGCCCTACCGTAAGTATAGATATGTAAAGGGCGATTCTTTCAGACTTAAAAACTAATTTTCTTGAAGAGTTTAAACGCTTTTATTTGTCGTGTTTTTAATACCTAATTGAATTCATTTGGTAGTTAATTATAACTAACTACTAGTTAGAAATTATTTTTTAATATATTTAAATTATCGGAAAAAATTGTGATTCGTATTATAAAATTAAGATATATAATATTATAATGTCATTCAATAGTTGAATACTCAAGATATAATGTTAAAAATTAAACTTTTTTCAAAAATGTCAGTTAATATGAATATGAAATAGGCTTATAAAATATTACCAAACATAAAGTAATCCATTAATAAAATATAATTTAAGTTTTTTTATTTGAATTATAAGAAAATGTATTTGTATTTATATTTATATCTATCTAATTCAGTTATACATATTAATACAATAATTTAACACCCAAGTATATATAAAGTAGGTCTCTAACGAAAACAGAAAAAATTGTTTTAAGATTCTTTGTAGTAATCACATAAATTAAAATCCCAGTAGTAGGTACTATCGATTTATACAAATATACCTATATATAATAAGTAATTACAAAGTAAATGTCATAAAGCCTTAAACGTGATGGACCGAGAATGACAAAAAAGTCATGTGGTGCATAAGACGTGTCCGATACACAAGAAAGATTTAAAAATGTATTTGTTCTACAGTTCTACAATTCTACAAATACAAAATTTAATAATTCGTATATATAAAAAAAGTTTCAACTATTAATATTTGTTATTATGTTTCAACGAAAAATGTATCTTAAATATTTTGTTTTTATGATTTTATTATGGAGTGTTCAGTGTAAGGGGTATAAGCCCGTTACAGCATTCCAGTGAACAATTTAATTTTCTAGTACTCCGTTCTAAAATGTTGTACAAATCGTTATCACATAATTCTATTCTAATCGCTACGACATTAAAGTAAAATTAGCGGCTATACAGAGTGTGTCCCACAGAGATCTGACATTCTAACAAATGAAATAACTTTTGTTCTACCTAATCAATATTTTTTAAAAATTTCTTTTAAATATAATCCATAGACACTTGCGCTACATTTTTAGAATACATTTTTTATTTTTTAATACTGAAAATAAAAAACATAAAAAATGATAAATTTTTTCTCTCGAAATATTCAATATAGCCAATTTGTAAATTTGATTTTCAGAAAAATTTATATGGTAAAAACACTTATTTAAGTCAAAAGTCTGATTTTTTAAAAAAATTTTAAATATCAATATTTTCGTTTAAATTATAGTAATTTATAGTAGTTTATACATCAAATATTATTAAAATAAATACGATAAAAAAAGTAATTAGATTTTAACATGCACTTATATTTAAAAATGTTCTTATAAAATATTTTTAAAAAACTTTATTATTATTTGAAATTACAAGGTTTCTAACATAAACTAGATCGTAATTTACTTAACGAAAATATTGATATTTAAAAAAATTGTAAAAAATCAGCCATTTGACTTAAATAAGTGTTTTTACCATATACATTTTTCTAAAAATCAGTTTACAAATTGGCTATATTGAATATTTCGAAAAAAATTTTTATCAGTTTTTAAGTTTTTTATTTTCAGTATTAAAAAATAAAAAATAAAAAATGTATTCTAAAAATGTAGCGCAAGTGTCTATGAATTATATTTAAAAGAAATTTTTTAAAAATATTGATTAAAACAAAAGTTATTACTTATTTCATTTGTCAGAATGTCAGATCTCTGTGGGACACCCTGTACTGTGACTATAATCTATTATTTTAGTGGATGGGTATTATTGAAGCTATATAATATATCCCAGGTAGGTTTAGACTTTGAACATATAAAAAAATAGTTAATATGAATTTAAGAGAATTTTATGAAAAAATTTAAGTCTATCAACGTGTAAAATGCACTAAAAATAAAAAGAACAACTTCAACACCAATAATTCTAAACAACACAAAATATAAATTGGTGTATCCATTTCACAAAATATGAAACAGATATATGTAGCTACCAAAATGAGCGTCGTAGAACTACTTTTAAGTCTAAAGGAATCCAATTTAAGTTGAAATCCCAGTTCTATATACTATTCAGTTATCATAAGATTGATTTTTCTTGAGTTCTCCCTCCTTGAAATCTTGCCCGTGGGTGCCATTGCCAGCAGTTTTAGGATAAATCGTTAGCGTGCGGTACACAAAAGTTCCACGTGATGTACAATTTAATAATTACATTAGTTACCTAACCATTGTTGGAAACGTGCTCAATACATATATATATATACAAAATATTATTTTTTTATATCTCCCTATAATATTAAAGACATTTGCCAGGCTAACTAAAATATTTCTGTGACAAATAAGTAAAGCGTTAATAATATATTTACCCACTGAGATTCTTTCAAGAATTTGGTTATGATGTTTTTCTTCTGGTTATACGGAGTGTTCCATTTAATGTAAGATACTCATTATTGTTTCCTAAAACATCAACATTTGTCAACATATCTTTTGCCTAATTTTAAGTAGCCACACTCAACATTTTTGAAAAACAATTATATTTTTACTTTTTACTATCGGTATATAATTTTTCATTATTTTGCTCTTTTGAACGACAAAATTGATTTCAAATTCCACATAATCTTGAAGCAGAATATTATTGAGAGTATTTTGATCTATAAAATTTAAATTCCGAACAGTATAGTGTATTAGTTATAGAGCTTTGATTACTCGTCAAAAATTCAATTTTTATTATTATCGTATGACCTTTATTGAATGCAATATAATTATAAAGTACTATTACACTATTAATACTATTAGCTAACGGGCAAATTAGAATAAACAAATAAATATATAAAGAAAAAACTGTATATAGCAAATATAAACCATGGAATATAAAATACTAATAAATAAATAGACTGGTAAATATGTGAGTGCAGTACGGTGGCATATACATTGCGTTATCTTTGGTAGTGGATTACGTTAGATTTCGATGTCTAATGAGTCTAGCCATTTAATTGCCTTGTCCGTAACCGAATGTATCTCAGATAAGGTTCCAGTAAATTTCCTCTTTGCACACTCACTTACTATGTGTTCCATTGTTTGTTTATCTGCGCCACAGTCATATTTAGGGTCTGTCTTGGTTTTCCACCTATGTTATAAATAATTACACCGACCTTGGCCTGTGCGTATGCGATTCAGCCTTGTCCAGAGTTTTCGGGAGAGGTCTGACCGTGGAGGTTTACTATGTACATTATCTACTAAAGAACCGTTAATTGGGATGTCATTTTCCCATTCTTCCTTCCACGGGTCGGGCTGAAGACTTCTATGGTTCTTTATTGCTTCTAATCTCGCGATAAAGGGACGCCTGGACTTGAGTCTTGGCATTGCAACTCCATATTCAAGAATTGGCAATACTGGGTTATTTTTTATTTTGTCCGCAATTTGCAATACAGTATTTTGTCGGCGAATATGTGGGGGTTCGATGTTGACTAAGACCACGGTTTAAGATAGTGCGGTTGCGTAACGAAACGAGAAAAAGTGTGTTGTGAATGTTCTTACCAAATACCTAAAATCACAGAGCGCTCCCAGGGATTTATATACAAACCAAATGGCAAATAATCATTAAGTTAACAACCTTTTTTTTTTCTACATTAAATACACAATCTATACGCAATCGGCACAATAAGAGTATGAGCTAATGACAATGACAATATAATGAAATTTTGAATGAAGAAGCCACTCACCGATGACACTTACGTCTTTAATTATTTTTTTTAACTTTAATATTATTATTATTTTTTTTTTATTGTGTTAGGGATTAAGTAGGTCTCTGCACCATTTACGCTTAAGGTGACGAGGAGGGTTAACAGGAATGGTTAATGAAGGTAGATTTTTTATAAGTTCGTTTGGATGAGAGTTAAGGCGTAGGTGGAATCGTTTATAATAATTTTTTGCCTCTTCCTGAATTGTTATGTTAACAAAATAGATAACAATATTGAATATATTTTTAAAAATGAGAGTTATTAATTATTACGAATTACAATATTACCTAAGATAATCTAAACTCAAAGCCGTGATTATTACTGTGTTATTAGTTAATAATTATTAATTATTACTTATTTTTTTTATTCACTAATATCAGTATTTATAGCTCAGTTAATAGCACGACTATCTATAAGTACCTACGTCCTACATTGATATTATATATGAATTATGATTTATGGAAATGTTTTTCTTTTTAGCGGCATCTTTTGAATATCAAATAATTATAATATAATATATTTATATAAAATATTCAAATATTGATAGTATAAAACCTATTATGATAAAACCATGGCTTAAATTAAATTAAATTAAATTAAATTAAATTAAGCCATGGATAAAACTATAAGGTTTTATAAATTAACTGATAGATGGCGCTGCAGAGTCTTAGGTAAAATCAGCTGATTTCATAAGAACATTTGTGCTACATAAACGTCTTGCCGTAAGTAATACACCGTACTGCAACCATACTATCTTAAACCGTGGCTAAGACTGATAACCACTGTACTTTTGTGGATTTGACTGTACCTGTAATAATGCGGAGACCTTTTAATAGTTCGGTATCTATTAGTCTACAGTGGGTACTTCCTTCCCAAACCAGAGAACAATACTCAGCCACTGAGTAAAGTAAGGCCAAGGTTGATGTTCGCAGGACCTGAGTATTGGCTCACCAAGTGGTCCCGGTAAGTTTGGAAATTAATGCAGTTCTCGTTTTCAGTTTGGATGCTATTTTCTCCAGGTGATGTTTGTAAGTTAAAGTACGGTCTAGCGTAATGCCTAAATAGAATGGGAGTTTGTCATGTTTTACTCGATGGCCGCAAAAGTTCACTGCGAGCTCTTGATTTGCCGCTCTGTTGTTAAGATGAAACAAAGATACTGCGGTTTTCAAAGGATTTGGTTTTAATCGCCACTTTTTAAAGTAATTTTCAAGTACATTAAGATCTTCTTCTAGGGTTTGTTCTATTACTTCAGTGTCTTTGGATTGCGTTGCTATGCATATATCGTCAGCATATACAAATTTATTAGATAATGTACTTGGGGCATCATGGGTATAGATGTTAAAGAGCGTCGGAGCTAGAACTGACCCCTGTGGTAGACCATTGTTAAGTACGCAGAACTTGCTGACTCTATTACCCAATAGTACTCTAATGTTTATATTGCCCAGGCTGTTTCCTAAGTACCTTAGTAAGAATTGGCAGGGTAAAATTCTTGCTAGCTTGAGTAATAGGCCATGTTTCCAAACAGTGTCATAGGCAGCTGAAAGATCAATAAATGCAGCGCTGGTTTTAGTATTTATATTATAGCCTTTTTCCAGGTAGGATGTTATAGCAAGGACTTGATCACACAACAGCCTCTATTTGGTCGGAATCCTGCTTGGAATATTGGAATAGTCTTTTCAACAATTGGTTCAATGCGCTTTAAAATTATTCTTTCCATTAATTTTGACATTACGGAAATGAGTGAAATGGGGCGATAGCTCTTTGTGTCGTTGTCTGGTTTGCCTGGTTTTTGGATTGCAATTACATCGGCTTCTTTCCAGATTTTTGGGACTTTCCCAGTTTGAAAAATGTCAGAGTATACGCTCGCCAGCCATTGTAACGCTTTAGGGCCAAGATTATGTAAAAATTCAGGATGGATGCTATCTCTACCTAGGGCTTTCCCTGTTTTGATATCGCTAATGGCAGCTATCAACTCCTGAACACTGAAGCATTCTTTGGAGATAGGATGCGGTTTAGAAGTAGCTAGGATGTTCCGTAACTTATGTTTAACTGATCTATTTTGCTCTTTTGATACAGTTCCTCGAGAATTTTTGATTAGGTTCGAGGCTATTGCCTGTGGCTTGATCTTAGTTTGTGCGTTTTTAAATCTATTTTTTCTAGTCTTTTTAGTAATGTCCATGCCTCGTGACTACTTCTTTTCATGTCAAGATTTTCAACCGTTTCGATCCATCTCTGACGTCTGGCGTCATCCAATGAGGCAAGTAGTTTTTTCCCTTTCTCCGCAGTTTGATGTGTATTATAATCATCATTGTATAGTTCTTCAGATTCAGCAGTCCACCCAGGTATGTAGTTTTTTCTGAAACCTCTTGGAATATTTATTTTGGATGCTTTGAATAATAATTTTTGGAAGCGTGGCAGTCATTCATACATCTGTGTATGCGATTTATATATTTTTCTATATAAACCTTAAACTGTTCCCAATTAGCTTTACGGAAGTTCCACCTAGAGATTGGCTGTGAACTATTCAGTTGGAAACTAAGCTCAATTTTGATCATAATTACCCCGTGTTGGCTATTGGGAAAAGAACCGATGATAGATCTTTCTGCTGGGAAGGGAATACCATAATCATCGAGCGTTATCATAGACAAATCCGGGTTATAACCTGAATTCCACCTAGCTGACCAGAAAGTATGTGGGCCTTTAAGATCCTGAAGTATATAGAGGTCAGATGCAGAGATCCAATCTAGGAGAACTTCTCCATCCTCATTACTACTATCATAGCCCCAAGTGATGTTGTGACTATTGAAGTCCTCTGTAATCAAGGCAGGCTTGGCGATTTCTACAAGTGCATTTTCTTCCCATTTTACGTTTGGTGGTTTTTAAGAGTTATAAATGTTGAAACCATTTATGTTCACTGCTATAGTGACTGTATCCCTTATAATTATAGGAGGGGCTGCGCAAAATTGTAAGATATTTGACTTGATGTAAATAGGTAAACCATATTTATTGTGTTGGTGTTGGCAGGCAAGATTGAATCCACTGATAATGAACTTGGATATATTGGTATTCGAAACAACATGGGTTTCTTGTAACGACAGTATGGAGGCTCCATATTCTTCAGCTAGCTTTTGTAAATATTCGCATTTTGCCTTTGTTAGCCCTTCGACATTTATTTGGAGAACAATTAATTCATAGCTGTTTTCGTCAATATGACTTAAAACATTGTCAGAGCCCTTACAAGGGCTATTTTCAGTAAAGTGTGGGATTGAATTCATTGTCGTGTGATCACTTGAGTGATGGATGATGGTCTGAGTACTGGCTATCGGTCGGCTTATCTACATGGAATGTAGAGCGAGTGGCAGGGGTGGCCTCGTGCAGGCAGCCAGTATACACCCCCTCAATTTTTATTTAGGTACTGTAGTGAACTTCTGCTTCAGAATAATATATTTAAAACATATGTTATCATTGAAAATAAATTGAATGTTTATTTTTAAGTTATAACTTCCTATTTTCCTACTAAAAAAAAAAAATATTTTTGAAAATGGTAGGAGTTTTTGAGGTTACGAGTGTACAACAATACCTTACGTTATATAATGTGCAATTTTACTTTCAGTTTGTTAGATAGGTTACCTACCTACAAAATTATAAATTATAAATAAATTAAATTACACATAGATTACTATTATGTAATACAATCAAAGTTGTCATCGCCTATAGTGCCTATTCAAATACTTCAAGTGTATTTCGTTCATAACTATTACGCAATCACTGAAACATCAATGCATTAATAATTTCTCTTTTCTTCACAAATTTAGTGACATATATTTAAGAGTTAATTTTTAATTTACTTACAAATTCCTCCCAAACTATCAAAATAAAAAAAATATTTGTAAACTTTGTAAACTCTTAAATATGTCCGTATTATATTTTGATTTTGATTTTTAATATATAATATTCAAACATATTTAATATTTATACTAAAGAAAAATTTATACACCTATAATCTATATATATATTCATATATTTTACACTTTGATCTTAGTCGACAGGCTGAGAAGCGATAATTACTATATTTCATTTAATATAAAATAATGTTATATTTCTTTAAAAAAAATTAAAAATACATTTCAGAGTTGTCATTCACAAAATGTAAATATTCACTTTAGGCACGTATTCTTATATACCTATAGTGCTAATATTATAAAGTTAGATTTGTAAACAAAAATTGTATGTATCAACAATCCAAGTAATTTGATATTTTTATTTTTATACACTTTTTAATTTTTACTTCTATAATTGAAATTGACTTATAAAAAATCAATAGTTGAAGTTTACATGTAATTTTTTTATTGAAAAATGTAGATGTTTAAAATAATATTTTTTCAATTATCTTTATATTGTTAAGATATTTAAGTTACCTTTTTTATATTCATATTTCTATACACGAATAACCAAATATCGCAGTAATAAAATAATGAGTATTATATCATTATATAATATAATATAATATTATTATATTATATTATATTATTGTATATATTTTTTGATTTTTTAATTTATGATGTAATCCTTGATGAAAACTTTTCATTGAAAAGTTAAAAAATAATAGCTTGTGTTGTTAAAATGGTATCGTCGACCACTGAAGTCTATAAACATGCAAATTACTTACTTAAAATATGGTTATTTATTTAATATTTATTTATAGTTTTACCCCATCGAAATAGTAATCTGGTAAAATAACTCGAAATCCGTTAAATATGTTATTATAAATATTTTCCTTTATTCATCGTAAATAGAAAGTTAATTTAAACACTTATCAAATTCGTACTCGAGAAAAAAAATCCGCTCAAATGAAATAATGTAGATTCATAATTAATTTTAATTTTATCTGAATCGTAATCAGGTATCATTTCAATAATTTGTGAATCAAAAAGCAACTAAGCATATAATTAATTATATTCAAATCTAACCGTAGATTTCGGATTTATTGGTATGGAAAATAATTCACAAATTTCGTACAAAAATTCAAGCCTGATACATTTATAATAAAATAACCTTTTAATTCGTATAAATATTTAAAATATTACTTTAATTAATTTTATCAACATTACGATTTTTTTTATTATAACGACATATGATATTATTCACAGCTAATAATAGGTATCCCATATGCTGGAATCAAGTATTAATGTAATAATTCAACTGTAAATTGATGGATAATTGCTACACTAGCGTAAATGTAAAATATAACAGGTACCTATATATTTAATAAATAAAATATCAAAAATACATCTTATAACTAAGTTTCATTGCTATATTTAAGAGTGCCTACCTAGCAAATTATTGATGTTATTTAAATTTTAAATAACTAGTTATACATGTATGTTATTTTTTTTAACCTTATTTATATTATTAAATATTTACATTTACACTGTCTTGTGAACAAATTAAGTAAAACTCACATAATATTTTATTTTAAAACTTTTTAATTTTTAAACAGTTTAGATATGATTTTGAAATTATTTTTATATATATTATACATATTTATAGATATTCACTGTATTACATCTATATTTTATTATAAGTTATAAGGTTCATTATTTTACTTCATAGAAATAAATATCTTTAAAATAAAATTTTATCACTTAGCGTTAGTATCAATTGATAGTTGATATTTAACATTTTTTTTTAAAAATATTTTTATATTAATAACAATTACTTATTAAATATCTTACTTAAAAGCTATATTACTATGTAGTAGTTGATCTGTTAATCTACTGTAATTTAATAAACCTATTATTTCAAAAGAAATTCCTCAGTAAGGATTCTGTTCTAAAGATAATTTTACTTAAATAAATAAAAATTAAATAAGCCTATTTCATTTTAAACCGTTAATTAAGTTTTTAATATATTTTTCAATGAACATTCATATTTTGGACATTTCGTATACCTATAGGGCCATATTTCCTTTCTCTTTATATTATACATACAAATATTTCATTAGTATTTTTTTGATTTAATGCAGAGGTTTTCAATTTTTTATTCAAGATCGCATAAAATATCAAAAGCTCTTAGTGGACCAAAAATGTATACACACACATCATTTTTTATTTTTTATAAATATATAATATATATAGTATATATAGGTACTTAAAACAAAAATAATTTTTATACGTTATATAATTATACATTTATGATACAGGTGATAATTGATACGTGTGCGTGATAGCGATTTCATATATTACACATATTTTTAGATTATTTACTGTCCTGACTAGGTATCTTCTTTGTACGCTCCAGAGGACTGAATATCGTTTTTATTAAACATTAATAAACGATGGCAGCAGAGGAGTAGTAGTGTTCATACAGATCCTCCTCTGCTGTCGGTTTAAACGGAAAAAAAAGGACTGAATATAATATGTTAACATGTAATATTCTCCAACTCATTGATTGCATTTATTTATCATCAAAATTTAATATACAGGGTGTAACAGGTCTATTTGACTTATATTATAACTCTTTTGCTATTAAATATTTTTAAGTAGTTATTTTTTTGTAATGATTTCTAGAGCCTATTTGTATATGTTATATTTTATTTTTATTTTTACAACTTAAGTTAAATAATTAAAATTTTTTTCTTATAATCCAAGATAGATATTTTATAAATACGTGTTTGAAAACAGTTTTGGTGCTTAAAACTTTTAGTTTAATTACATCATTGATTTTTTAACAATTTTTAAAGTTTGTCGATATTTAAATTTATTTATTGCTAATCAGTGTTCTGAAAGGTAAGTAATCAATAACAAATACTTATATTTTATCACTATTTAACATGACCACGTGATACCACCACCATTAGTCAAATAGACCTGTTACATCCTGTATAACTTTCTGCTGTACTTAAATCTGAATATTGGATGATAGTCCATATACCCTGCATAAATCTTATCCAATCATAATAATTTTAAATATTTAGATTTTTTTTATTTCTGTTCTAATCCAGTTGTATTTTCAATAATAATCAAGTATAGATGGGTACATTTAAAGAAAATCATAATATTATCTTAGGGTATAAAATCATAATATTATCAAATTAAGCAGGTACTTTAAGAGTAATGTGACAACAATTGTGTTATTATTCTAAATTTTTCATTACTTTGACTTACGTGATATCGTTATTAATAAAAAGTATTTTTCCAAATATGCTTACTAAATTAATAGGTATAGCCGTATAGGTAAGCGTTTTACGAACATACATATCGTAATATTAAAAAACTATCAACATTTCTTTTCACATCGTTGGTAGAATGCTCCTCTAATCCGTTAATTTATAGACAATATTTTTTACAAAAATAGTTCAAGAAACAATGACAAAAAATTATTAACAGATGTATAAAAAAAATCAGGAAGAAGAAGCGCTACATAATTTTTCGGTTATTAATATGCAAGTAGTACATCTTATACACAGAAATATAAATAAAGGGATTAAAATAAATCTATGATGGATACGAGATCATTGTGAAATCAAAGACAATCAAAAATCGCATCTTGTAGTAAGTAGGTACTTTAAAACGTAATAATACCTTAAATATCCAAGTTTCAATACTATTCAAAAGTGATCTATTCACCATTATAAAATCAATATTTTCTCCCGTGTAATGTATTTATACCTTATTACCAAAGAAGACTGTCTGACCTGTGAACTATGCGACAAACAATTGACAATAAAATATATTACTCTTGAATACCCCAAATTTAACACCTCCAGAAAAATACTCGGAAATCCATCATCAATGAATCAAGCACTGGGAGAAGAGAACTGCAAAAATATTTATACATTTTTCACAAATATAGGTTTATCAAAATGTTATTAAAAAAAAAAATTTTACATAACATATTTTACATCCCCCTTTATAGAAATGTCTCCCCATAAAATTATTAACTTATAAATACATTTTAGACTAATGGCCTGTGATGTTGAAGCCTTTTATTCCAATAAAAAGAAAAATCAATATTAAATAGCGACTTCCGGTTAATTGAAAATCACAAGACAAAAAATAAAACAAGATGTCAGACGCCACACAGTGGGAAAATCCCCAAAAAATTCCAAAAAATCACAGAAGTTATAACAAGATTGTACGATGCGTGCATATCCATCTCAAATACATAGTTTATTCACGGATAATAAAAATCAACAATATGCATTGTGCATATCATGCAGTGAAGTCCATATTACAATAATACACATTACCTACTTATTTTCAATTTCCAAACATTAATATATTAAAGATAACATTTAATTTATAAGCTATCAGTTGGATAATTCGTGAAAATCAATATTATTGTTGTAGGTATACCTACCAAAAAAAAATTATGTTTATCTTACTTAAACGGCTTTACTTGTATTTTCACAGTGTACATTTCTCAGAGTTTAATAGAGGAATAATATTAATAACAATAGCAGTTATGATTTCAACAATTAAGTTAAAGTTTGAAAAATAAGTTCGAAAAAAAATCAATATGCAAATAATTATGCCAAATTACTCGGTAGAAGATGTATTACATTCAAGGTATACCTATTCAACTGATTTATTGATTTGTGAATTTTTGAAGGATGGTTGGCTCTAGCCGTATTGTTAACAAAGCCAATCATAAGGCTGAAGCATTATGAAAAAAAACCGGCTTCCCCTTCACAAATTTAAAAGTTTTATAAGACCGAAGAAAACTTTATATTGTTTTGTATTTTAGTAAATTGTTCATTACTACTTCATAAATATCGCAATAAAAAATATAAGTATATATAAAATTGACTGTAGATAAAAATAGTTTTATAGAGCAATAGATTTAGATATTATAGGTACTGCATACACTATACAGATGTTATTTGTTTAACTTATTTATTTATATGTGCGAGACACGTTTGATTTCTAATATTTTAGGTACCTGCAATTTACTTTATATGGGTAATTCAAATAACAAAATCGCTTTAATACATTTAATACATTTATCTACACAGAAAAAATATGCGAATTTAATTTATTTTTATTTAAGTGATCTAATTTTTCTCAATAATGTAAGCATACAATATTTATTTGTTAAAACTACGTATACACTTTAAAATTTAATTAACAGAACTGTGTAAGTATCAAAAATAAATAAGTAACATTGATGAATTATTGTGCTGCATATTTAACATATTTTAAATATACTCGATGAAGGTGACATGTAGGTAGTATAAGATAACTTGAAAGTAATACCATAAATTATGAGTACCTACTATCTATGTATATCGTTAAAAATTAATTGTTGTCAACAAGTAGTTTATAGTAATGTATATGACTACCACTATTAATTATAATTTTTATAATAACCAACTAGGTGTTTTGTTACAGCTAGCGTAGTAGCGTGGTTAACAAAGTTTGTTATAAATTGCAATAGGACCAATAGGTACATAGGTAATCATATAGGATGTATAATATTGTAGATGACATGCTTTTGTTTTGTTCTTCAATTTTCAAAGGTTATAAATAGCCAATAAATTCAAAAGTAATAATGCATAATATTATATGAAAATTCAAAAACAATTTATTACCAATATTGCAACTAAAAACAATTTATTAGAGAATCAACGATAATTGAGTAAGTACTATCCACTCGGGGCTTACAGAATAACTAAAATGTCACAAGAAACATTAAGTTGTAAAATGAATAGCAAATTATTTATATCCATAAAAAAGCAAAAAATATGAATGTGAATGGAATTATAGAAGAATATTGGGATAAAGATTTTTAATTTATTCAATAGAAAATCGTATAAATATAAAATAATATTCTATAATAGAAAAAAAATGTTATTTTTGATTCAATATAAAAGACAAATTATAAAACTATAACTGAAAGCTTTGTTAATTTTGTATACAATAAATTTACCTATACAAAAGTATAAATGAAACTTAATTTGGGCTAAGAATATATAAAATTCAGTTTTTATTTTACCATTTATAAAAAAAAAACTTTATCAGGATAGATGGGTAAGTAATTGAATAGGGTGTATTACAATATTTTTGTTACCTACATTATATTTGAAAGAAAATACGAGTTTAATATAAATTAATTTTTATTATACTGTATTTGTTAGAATATATCAAAAAAATATTTTAACTAATACATTTTTGACTTCACTCTTCATCAACCTAAATATTGTGAAAAAACTTTATAAATTCATTTTTAATTTTGTTTAGTACCACATAATGAGTGATTTCTAGAACTAAAATTATACAATTAATATGATGTTAATTTTGTGTGATTTCCACTAACATTAATATTTTTATTTTATTTTTTTTTTTATTGGTTAAGCATCAACTACATAGGTTATTAGCTTACATGTGTTAATTTCTACATTAAATGATTATATGCTATTGTACAATTCTATTTTTTTAAAGTATAAAATTATGCTATGAAAGTTTGAAAATGGACCAATTGCTTCGTACAGGTTGTCTGGGATGTTGAAATCTTTTCTAGCTTCGTTGAAGTTTGGGCAGTGGATGATGATATGTTTGATGGAGTAGTTTGTATTGCATGTTGGGCAAAGGGGTGGATCTGTCTTTGCCATAAGATGTCCGTGTGTCAGTTTCGTGTGACCGATTCTGAGTCGATTAAGAATCACTTCATTTTTTCTGTTTAACATTAATATTATAGTTATCGTTAGCAGAAGTTTTAAATTGTACTGTATAGGTACTAGGTAGGTTTTTCTTAGGAAAGGTAACATATTTGCAATGTTTTCGATGCTTGGTCCTAATGCATCATTCATGTTGATTAGAATGTTAATTTTTTGAGTTCATCGGAATATCGGTAGCATTCTGTTATTATATGTTTTACAGTTAGGGTAACTCCATAGACTGTGCATTGAAGGGGCTCCTCTTTGGTCATAAACTCATAAGAAACTCATAAGTTAGCTTTGTGTGGCCTATTCGGAGACGATTGATTATAATTTTTTCTCTCCTGTTGAGACTTGGGTCTTGCCAGTTTAAAATTGTGTTTTTTATTTCCCTGAGTTTGGTCAGTTGTATCAACCAGTGTATTTGTCATTTTATTTGAAATTTGTTTTTAATATGAGTTTTGATGTCATAAGTTACAATATCTATACGTTGTATATAGTTGTTTGGTTGTGCTGCTTCCTTTGCTGCTTGGTCCACCAGTTCGTTCAATTTTATTTTTGTGTGACCCGGAACCGAAATGAAAGTGATATTTCTTTTCCAAAGTTTTGATTCGTTGGTTTTTTCTTGTATGATATTAACAATATCTGATGGATTTGTAGTATTTTCTAAACTTCGTAATGTGCTCAATGAGTCAGTGAGTATCAGGTTGTTTGTTAACTTTCTATCTTGTTTTTTGAGTATTCTGTTGTTTTGATGATAGCTATTGCTTCAGCGGAAACTATGGAGCATTCATTTGGCAATCTGTATTTAATTGTTTTATCAGTGTGTACAATTGCAATTGCCGATTACTTTTTATGTTTTTGAAGCATCTGCGAAGAACATATTCCAATTTTGGTAGTTGTTTAGTACTTTTCTTAAATGCTCACGGTATATTATTGGGTTCGCATTTTATTTTTTATTTTGAGCTAGTTTCATATTTATCAACAATTTGGTAGACCATGATGAAAAGCTGTAAGGTTTTGCTTAGACTATAGATCCCAGATGGATTTTATCTTCAATGGCATATTAATTGATGATTTCAACTACATGTTTGTTGGCAGGGTTATCTGTATTTCTAGTGATACTAGCTGCGTAGAGTAGTGTTTTTTCTGATCTTCTTAACTCAGTAGGTGCTTCATGGACTATGTTTCTTTTGCTTTTTATAGGGCTAGATTTGAAAGCACCAATGCATAATCTTATGCTAGAGTTTAATACACTGTCTATTATTTTTAGATGTGAGTGATTGGTTGTTTGGTCTAACCTAACCGTAGTCTATATTTTCCCTGATAAGTTGTTTATGTATACCGATTATAATATAAATAATTATGTTGTACAATTTTTAAAATTTTTAAATACATAATTATAATTAAATAGGTGCCTGTTTGTGTTTTTGATGTCTTAAATGTCCAAATCCTAAATATCTATAATTTGATATAATTTATGTTGACAATATTTGTTAAAAGTAGTTAATTGGTTGTAGTTAATTTATGAATATACTATTAATATATCACATGATATATTTAATAATAAGACCAAATTATATGTTAATTACTTAAAAAATATATTTGTTTCAATAAAATATTTTAAAATACATAGTATAATAAGTTTAAAAAATGCATAACAAAATGGTTATTAAATAAATTACATTATGAATAGTTTTTAGTGTAACATTTCTTTCGCCAGTTAAAAAATTGGCTCAGAACTTAATCATAAGGTTTTTAAAAATGCAATAAAAAAACTTTTTTGTGTACTTAAGGTTATTTATAATAAAACATTGGTATTTTTATAAGTGCAGTTTGTTTATGTATGAATTATATACCGAGATTTGTTATCTGCTTTTTTTTTTTTTTAATTTCACTTCGAAACGAATGAAAAAACTATAAAATTCTTATTTTTATTTCCTTTGAGTAATAATTAGACAAATATATTTTTTTAAATCAAGTTATATACTTATTCAGTATAACATTATATTATAAGCCTTTCACGGCATAATTGATACTGATAAAACATCAACCCGATGTCATGATTGTTATCAATACAAATATACAATATAGTGATTAAAGTTTCGTAAACCTGTCGACGTTATTTTTTAAGACTTTTATTGAATGTGATTTTGAATAAAATATTGAAATAAATAATAGCTACTTCAATAATGTTTTTTAAAAATCTTTTATCAATATATTAAATAATAAACCATTTGAAAGTTAAATGTATAATAACGTGTGTGAATGAAATAATAAGCTGCTTATTCAATATGGAAGTTAATATGTTTTTATTTTATTTTTATCGCGAACAAATATATTGCAAGTTTCAAACAATGATTTTTTTTTGTTACTTTTTTCTGTGAACACTTTTGAGTAGGAGTGATAAAAAAGTCTTGTGTAGGTAGCAACTTTATAAACAGGAAATCAAGTCTGGATAATATACTTTAAGAACACGTCATAGATTATTTTTCCTTTGTACGGAATAGAAAATAGTATTCGATGTACGAGTAGGTACATAAGGTACATTCATTAAAAATCTGTATACTTATTATAGTGAAAACTCACTGGAAAATCAGTGGAATAGGTATGTAATGATATATTGTTAATATTTCAATCATTTTATATATATATATATATATATATATATATATAACCAAGATGAATTGCATTATATTACGATATTGTTTCTATTTTTTGAATAAATATTATTTAAATTAATATTAATTTTTACCAGATATAAATAAATGAAAATTTATAACAAAATTGAAATTGTTATTTGAATAAAAGGTTAATAATTATAAGAAAATGAAATTGTGTTAGTAATACATATTTTATATAATTTACAAAATAAAGAGGTAATATTACTCCCTACTATGCATTCTAAAATATATTTTTTTATATATAAATAATGCATTTTAATGATTTAGAATAGTTAGAATACTATAAATTATAAAGATTCTATTAGCTTTTTGACTAAATATAAAATAATACATTTATTTATTTTTTATTTAATTCTGCCAATATCAAAATATTACAGCTTAACAATTACAAATAAATTATACATTAAATTTAACAAATAATTTTAAGAAAAAAAATGAAAGTAATTTAATTGTTTAGTACGTAATAATGATAAGGTATAAAAATAAAAAACCTATATTAACGAAAAAAAGTACTTTAAAAAAATCTTAAAAACATTTCTTAGATATACTGATATTGTATGAATAAAAAATCACTATATTGTCTGCAAGCACAATATTAAATTCTGAACGAATTGGGGAATGTATTTTTTACTTTTTTGTCTACAGTTCATTCAGCAGTTACCGGGATAAGCGTTTAAAGCTTTTTAAAATCTCTTTGATTTAATTGTCACGATAAACTTGATGTGTAGTGTTTTTTACGGATGACGTAGGATATAAACTGGAAATTGATCACATTTCTCATATCAAATAGATAAGAGTTGTGTGGATAACCCTGGACTGCAAATTTAGACTTACTAATTATGTTTTTTTATCTATGTAAGTACATATATAACATGAGATAAGGAATAAATTAAAGTAAATGATAAAAGATAAATTGTTTTCTGAGATAATAATTCGACGTTTATTATATAATTAAAAATATTGTTATCAACTCAATGCGCATTCTCTCGATCGTCTTATAAACATTTGTTTTATTTTTATGAGAATCAGGCATTGAAGTTATACAATATTCAATATTGTATAGTTTTTATTTTACTCGTTTAACATATTTTAACAATTTAACACTGCAATAGTACACCACTATTATTGTGAGAACTACCAATTTTACGAAAATTGGCCATAGACGTAATAATTAAAGATTCTGAATATGATATTTTTCTTTATTTTTTTATAGATAAATAAATAAACGAGTCAAGAAATCTCACTCAGTGACGTGAAAAAAATTTACGTCACTTTGTGAGTGTGCTAAAATTCCAAGTTTGTAAACGCATTTTATAAGACACTGCAATAAATTATAATTTCCATGTACAATTTATGTAAAATGACCATGGAAATAAATAAATACAAATCAACAATGTATTTTATTAACAATCTTAACTGTGTACTGGTAACTTACGGACACAACGGATATATATATATATATATATATATATATATATACTGTTCTAAAAATATGTTTGGGAATTGAAAATAATTTATTATTTTAAATTCAAGTTAAAATTAAAAAAAAAAAATATCTCAAGTGTCATTGAGAGTCAAGTTTATATAATATTATTTTTTTTTGTGAGCGTTAAAAGTTTTAAATGCACGGATATGTATTCATCTGCAGATAACGAGCACCGTTCAAAATTAGTTTTGAATGCTGAGCAGAAACATGAATATTGAATGTATTGCTTTTACAAAGATATGATTTTCAAAAACTTTTTTATTTAATATAATAAGCAACTTTTTTTAGTGCCTGAAGACACTTTTTATAGTTTAAAAATTTATCTTCAATAATAAGACTTTAAGAACGGTTACTAGTAGTAAATTTAGACTAATTAAAAATAGAAATAAAATAATTTGCTATTCACTATAATATATTAACCATTTGAATTTCCGGCATTACGAATACTTATTTTTATTTTTTATTTACACAATCAAATTTTCAAAATATTCGGATTAACTTTTAACCTTTTTCCCCATTCCATCGTATGTCAGTATTGATCTACAATAATTTTAAATCAATATCAATATCATAATAATAACTTGTACCTATAATATTGAAATAATTATTATACAATAGGTATTATATGATATGTTTTTTGCAAAAAATAAATTAATCTCATGCGTATTATCTTGATGAAAAAATTAATTTCTTGTAGCATTTTAAATAACTTTAAAGATATTTATAAAAATAGAGCTATATTTTTAAGTCTGATTAGAATTGTTTTTCTTATGCAATGATTTTACACGTCGATTATAGTTGTTTAATTAATGACATGTTACACTCAAGACCAATCAACAGAGCAACTTCATTGGTATTTTTTTTTTAAATATAATTGATCATTGATTTTAAATTTAAATTTTTAAACTTTTAATACATATACTTCGATGGGAGAGTACAACTTATTCTCATCAATCAGTGGCTCAGATTTATCTGACATAATGTTGTGAACATTTATACCTATTATCTTTCATGTGTAAATTGTATCCGACTTTTTTTTGTTCACGAAAAAACATCTTTATTTCCATCGAAAAAACATTGTGTTTGTAACAAATATCAAAACTCAATAGATCCAATATTATGGCAAAATAGCAAAATTAAAATAATAATAATAACAATTAACAACAATAAATAAAAACATAGTCATTAATCAATAATAATAATATTATTGCGTTCACTTTATGAACGTTCGTATGTACAGTAAATAATATTAGTTATATTGTTGTTTTGTAATTTTCGTTTTCGTATGCAAACTTATAACATTTATATTATTATTACAAACGCCTTTGCGAAACTCACGTGAATATATCATTATTATTATTATTATTATTACTATTATTATATAAACACAATAAATGTCAGAGAGTCGGACAAAATATTCTGTCAAAAGCAATTCCGGAATCAAAATCCAATTTTCCCGGTAACGGTTCCAGACGCTTTCCGTCCCCATGGAAACTAGTCATGCGTTTTATACATTGATGCAACAAAAAAAGTATTTTCGGAAACAACAGGCGTTTTTGGCACGCGCCACCAGCTACGCCACTCTCGGCAACGGACAGGACGCGCCGTAACTAGTGAAACGACAACTGCGTTCGCGTCTACTTGTTGATTTTGTCTACCACCTGCAGCACAACATAATTCTAATTTTTTTTACTTCTTTTCTCTCTCTCTCTCTCTCTCTCTCTCTCTACATCACTTTCTACTAGCTCAAAAATCCACGCAATTCAAACTAGAGAAGTGCGTCCCGTCGACACTGTTTCGATTACCGAAACACACGAATACTATTATACGACAGGTAACTCAAATACCAACAACAATAATAACAAATAATAATATTTGCGTTTAATTTATTGGTCGGCCGATTTCGTTGAAATACATTTTTTGACGACCAGACGTCTAATTCAGACACAATAATGCATGTTAGAGTGATATTGTAATTATTTAAACATTTTTGTATTATTATTATTAATTATTGAATATTATTACTGTATGTTTATTTGATTCCGTTTCCTATTTCCAAAATACATACTGAATGTTATAATATAACAACAGGTATTTCGCAATATGTTTTTAGACCGTTTATTTAATTTTATTATATTACGAGGAAATTTATTTTTCGTACTGATCACTGATAAGCATCTATGAAACAAAATACGTAATCAGTTCAACATGTGATATCGGTGAATTGATAATATTGTAGAATTTACTTAACTCATATTAATGTAATAATAAATTATATATGCATGCGCATTTTGTGAAAATCAATTTATTTTTACCATTTATAGTGAATATGTTATTATCATAATGATGTATATTGATAATATATTATGCATAAATATGAACTTAAAATGATTCTAATATATAATTTAGTATGAATGTTTTTTGTTTAGTAAAAAAAAGATTTTTTATATTATTTATGCACAAAAGTTTAATTAAAACTACATATTATTATATCAAATAAAACGAACGATAATTTTTAAGTTAACTCAATAATATAATATATAATAAATAGTAATAGTAATAGAACATTTAATAAAAAACAGGAGATGGTTATTTTGGAACATCTTCATTACCCCATAAATCTATCATGGTCAAGTTTAAAAAAAATATAATATTTTTGAATATTGTTCAGATAAAAAAAAATAATAGTTTGATACATAAGATAAATTTCTATATTTTTCTTAATAACTAATAAAAAAAAATTTTAATATAACATTTTTGGAAATTTTTTCTTAACAAAACAATTTGAAATGAATTACCTAGTTGAACAATTTATAAAGTAACAATTTTCATAAATTCAATTTGTTAGATTAATTTAATATAAAAAATAACTAAATAGGTTTTTATTTAAAATATAGGATATAAGTTGGTTACTGGATTAGAATAATTATTATGGTTAATTTTGTATATTTAACTTTACATCTACATTATCAAAGCAAAAAATCAACAATATAATCAATTTAATATTAAAAACACTCAAATGCATGAAATTAGTAATCAATACGTAAGCAATTTAAAATTGATAATAACATATCAAATTTGGGGAACTTTGCTTTGTCGTGTAATAGGTTTCATGTGCCTCGTCATTAAATTATAGTGGTTAGTGAGCTCAATATAATGTATGCATTAAAACTAAAATTGTAATTCAATGAACAAATGAGCGGAGGAGTGAATAAATTCACATCAAATTATATGGATAGTTTATGATGTTATGTTATATTATTATTGACTATTGTTAGGCATAGTGTTTTTAACCGGGTAGGCTAAACGAATGTTTGTCAGAAATATCGCGTATATATATACGTTTATACAATACCAGTGTACCAAAGAATGGTACGAATATAGATACTTAAGTACTTGGTAGCATATACCGCTTAAACTTAGTCTAAATGTTTTGAATATTTCATTGTTAATTTAAAATTATAATGAACGTTATGATGAAAATTTTCAAATCTCAATCCTCAATGATTAATATGTTTTGAATTACAACGAAAAATCGTTAACTTTTCTTGTAACGATAGGATTTGCAATTTTGAATATCGAACTTCTGAACTTTGAATGTTTATAAAAAAATAAGAATATTTTAATTTTTTTAACTAACTCCTGCTAGAAAAGTTATAAGAAAGTTTTTATTGCACTTTCAAGCTTTTAGATTAAGGAATAAAAACAAGATGAGCATAATTCAATAAAAAATTAAAAACAAACATTTTTGTATTATGAACATTTTGCTATTAAGTGAATTGTTTAAGTATGATAATTTACACAAAATGAACCGTTTTCCTACTTGTTACTTGTAGTTTGTACTTCCTAGTTATTAAGAAAAGTAGTAGAATAGTTTTATTTATTCCAGATTTTTTCCTAATAGAGCATTTTTCAAACGTAGATGATGAACAAAAAAATACATTGAAAAGTCTCCTATTGATACATCTCGTCATTTTGCAATATTTACGTTTGTATTAATTATTTTAAAATAAATTATTACAGTGTTATAGTTTTTATTTGTATTTGTTTCCTCAAAACTTTATAAGCAGTTTTAAATTTACTCAGAACTATATTTTGTTTGTGGTGTACATAAATTAATTAATGAATATTTGGTTATCTACTAATATATTGTAGTAAGTAGGTACATAGTTTATTTAATCTGTTCGGATTAATTATATCGTAGACATCATATACAGATAATGTTTATTAGTAAACGTCTGAGTGGTGTTCTTTCCCGGGCATCATGATACATAACGGATATTGATAATACCTATGTCTAACTATGTAAACAGCACTAGCTTCAAAGGGTTTCAGACATTCATCGCCCACTGATCAAAAATGATTGTGAAGATAATATTAAGATAATATTTCATATAATTAATTAGTTTCTGGTATTAATAATAGGTACATTTAAATAAAATATTATTTCCTTTAATAAATAATATAATCAAAATATATGTTAGACATAAAATAATAACTATAATTTTATAATCGTAATCAATAATTACAATAATTTTATGTAAAATATAAAGTATAGAAGATCTATGTAATATAATATAGGTGCATATTAATACATATCTATAGTAAAAGTATTTCATGTATAAATGTATACAGTGACATCATTAAATTTAATTTCCTATAACCTTAAATCTTAATGCGTTATATCAAAATTACCAAAAATTGACTTGACACTTCTCACATCAACCATCCAATTTTAATTAACGTTTTAGTCCTTTGACATTTTGTTAAAACACATTTGAACTCAACAGTAAACACAATCGATACATTACGGATGAAGAAAAAATAATAAAATAATCTGTTACACTTATATTTGGCTTAAATCCCTGAAGCATTATCAAATATTATATCATTAATTTTTATTATTATTTCTCTCATATTATGTATTAATTTTCCTTATCGTAATTATTGTTACCAGTTCGCATATACTATCGAATGTATCTACCATTCACCTATATTGCTTAATGTTTTTTAATCTATATTCATAATACCTCTAACATACATTACAATTAATAAGTTATTATTAATAATACAGGTATAATATAATGTCAATATAATATAATCACTTACCAATAGAGTTAAAAATTTAAAAAAAAATGTAAATACTCAAAATACTAAATATGTAACCAAAAAATTTTTTTTTACAAATGGCCTAGTTGTCGATGTATTTTGATTAAGAAAAAAAAAATATTAATGCAATTTTACTATTCAGTATTTTGCAATCTATTATACTTATGAATTATGTTTTCTGATACCATAATAATACTATATTTGAAGTACAAACAAAATTATGAAAACATTTTCTTTTTTCTTTATACATTGTATATTATATATAAAATAATATAATCAGTTTAAAGTTAATCATTTTGCGTGCGCATAACTGACGTATTAATGGAAAACAGTCAATAAGAAAAAATAGATAAAAAAATAAACATGAAATATATATAACGTAAAATGTAATGCAATTTCTGTCATAGTTTTCATTTTTCATTTTTTATAATGTATAGGTGTATATATTGTATTTATTTTTTACATCAAACTGAAGTATAGTTAGCTAAAATATTTGTCAAAGGCTACAGGTGAAATATGTTAAAGAAATAAAGTCAAAGAGAAAAATATATCGAAACGTACCCTACAAAGGTCTGTCAATTATGTTTCAAATTAATGGAATACCTTTTGAGAAAGGGTAAACGGGGATGGGAATCTAGTACCTATAGTACTTACTGTATAGTTAGTTTTGGTTATTTATTCATATTTTTCTTCAAGATTTTATTTTTAAGTCAATATTATTTGTGTCTTAATGACATTTCTGGATGTCAACTAGGTATAATGTAATGTGCATTTATAAATTAAATTTTTTCCTATAAATTATTTTAAAATCATTATTTTGCAATTTTGCAATATATATTTGTATAAGCTATATAAATAACTCTTTTCCTTAATTTAAAAAATACTTTAAATATAATATAGTGTTTTATCATTTTGTTGTTTTGCTTAACATATCGAATTAATATTTTTCTTTTGATGTTTTTTGAACACTCGTGAAAGTGAGGAATATATATCATTTAAAGGTCTATATATGGTTGATATTTACATTCTGACAACAACAAAAAATTTTAATATACAGATAACAATTATAATTATGACAATAAACAAAAGACTATTATAAAATTTATGTATTATATCATGTTGTTAATTGAGAATCGTGATATTGCCTATTAACATTGCTTTTATCTACCTATACAATCACATTTTTAATTACTGCACCAATAGACATAATGTAACATAATGTGACGTATCTGAATATAATTTTTTTTTAAGTACTTATCTTGACCAGTTTCAATTATTTTATACCTTAAAATAATTTATGCTATTGCATATTATTAAGTATTATTAAATATTCATACATATCAAACAATGTAACTATTAAATACGTCGGTTATACAATTATTATCATGAAAAATTTAACGTTTTACTCTATAAAATAATGTAAATTTTTTCACAACTTAAGTTTTATTATTGGAGTACCTATTTCATTTGTCAAGTCTGATAAATTATCTGAAAAATAGCTGTTATAAGTCACATACGTTTGAAAAAAAAATAAACAACAACTCAAATCATTATTAATTTTATTATTATTATTATTATTATTATTATTATTACCTTTAAGTTTCCTTGAGCTTATTGGTTATAAAACCAAGAAACTTTGTAACTGTATTAATGGCGGGTGATAAGTAATCCTCCAAAATATCTAAAATCATTGATAATTGAGTTGTATTAATAATAGTTAAAACTTAAAACCAATCAAATAATTTATTTAAACCAATATATAACACGCAGATGTAGTATTAATTATATTATTATCTATATGGATATGAATAATTTAAGCTAAATATTACCATGCATTATTAAATCTTTAGTAAGTATTATACTATGTATACTATGATTTCAGTTATTTTTAATTTCACATTTCATGATTTCTTTCTGGTTTAATATGAATTATATATTGGCAATTTTAAATGCACGAAATTATAATGAATATACGTGTATGAATCCAATATCGGCAATATCTATGCACATTTTACCGTATAGATAATAATATAAATAAAACTCATAGCTTACAAATGTTTAATGTTTAATTTTTAAAATTGAAAATTTTATTTGCACTGTAAATTTATATAAAGCATCTATAAGAAATTTTTCATTTATAGTATTTTAAGTGAATTTAAAATTCAAAATTGCAAACTCCTAAAATACTGGTATAAATAAAAACATAAAATATAATTGTTTTATCTTTTTATTCTATTAATTTGGGTATATAAACCTAAATTATTAAATATTTAATTATTTTATAGTCTAAGCAGAATTTGAGAACTAAAAGGGTTAGGTTAGGGTTTTGTTTGCAAATCAAATCAATAAAAAGTATTGGATTTACAATTAAATGCTTTTATATACTTTAGAAAAACGCATATTAGAATAGAAAAAAAACTTTATGCATTTGAATAGCTTTTTATCAGTTTTATTGAATTAACAATGAACCTATTATTGATAACCAATTTTCCAATAATATTAAAATTAGTAGAAAATAGAAGAAAAATAATAATGATTTTTAGTTAACAATAATATTACAATACATTTATTAACTATATAAATTACATGTTTATTATTATATTTTAGAGCAGGTAGTCGTTAAATCGAAAACATTCAGACATTTCGTTAATTACTCAAAAAATAATTATATTTTCAATTTATTATATCATAATTGCAATATTCATGTTACTCACTTTTTCCTTAAATTAATAAATATAATTTTAATACTAAAATGCAAGTGATATCATAAGTTAAAATGTTGAAAGTTTTCTGCCATAGTAAAGTTTGTTCTACAGAAATGCATAGAATGGATTAAAGTCACATTGGAAACTTTATTCAGATAGAAGGTAATAAACGTATCTAATACATGACTGATTTGAGAAAATTTTAGTCTTTCAATTTGCGTGAAAGATATGTCTGTTAATACGTACGTTAATTATTTTTGACTTGCAAAAAATATATGAAGTAACTCTTAACTTTTAATTTTTTTTTTCAATACAAATTTATTTATTCTGATATTTATTAACTCTTTTTAAACTTATGTAATAACATTATAAATCATGATTGATTAATGTAATACCAAACATACTATAATTGATATAAGGTATAGATAGGTACATATATCATTTGAAAATAATGTTATACATTTTGAAATATTATTTTAATTTATGATTTATTGATTTATTTTGTGATTTAATTTCTAAAAAAACTATAAATGAGTAATAATATCCATATTGTGCTAATCATTAAATTATGAGAGCTAAGTTCCGAGTTCAGTTTGAATAAAAGAGCTATACATGTAATAAAAATACCTGGAGAGTTTGAGCATTCATTTTGTTTCGCTTATATCTTGGCACAGGATAGTGATGATAAGATTTTTGTTAGTATATTCATTAAATTAAAACGTGTCCACAAAATGTATCTTTTTACATTGTTACAGTAAAAATATTACAAATAAAACATAGAAAAAAAATCTTTTTTATTAACTGTCTGGTACCAACAGTTTCGTGGTCGTCTAGGAAGACATTTTGTGTTAAGCGTTTTCACTTTTATATAGTCTATCGTGAATGTTTTTAAATTGATTTGTTATCCACGTTGATAGGTTGGGTAATCCTTTTCCGTGATGTCTTTTTCACACAATCTGAGAAATTTTTAATGTCATTCTCAAGAATTCGTTTTGGAGAGTTTTTAATTTTTTAATTTTGTTTGGAATGCAGCATCCTATAATAGACACGTGTATATTATGTGTGGTCATATTACTTTAAAATAAAGCAATAGAGAACATTTTATGTGAAGAGTTAAGTTCTGATTTAATAAGGGGTACCTATATGATTTTCTTCCTTTTATATAATCCTTATAGTTAATGTCTTTGTCTAGGTATATTATTTATTTATGTATTTTTGAAGGTAAACATAGTTGTTTCAATATTTTTACATTATTATTAAACCTTAGAACTCCTTATGGTACAATTTAAAAATTGTATTAGTAGGTAAGAAAAAAATCAGAATTTTAAAAATGTTATGCCTTACATTCACAAAGTTTAACATTAAATATGTTTATAGAATCGCTAAATAAACTGATTATAGTTTCCATTTGAAACAAGAATAAACTACCTACCTACATACCTGTCCCAAATTTTTCACTTGTGAATCAAGAGTTCACAAATTATTCTGAAAATAAGCTTACTAATACCGATATTATAAATATGCAGTTATTATTTGCTAATAATAGGTATGGCTGTATACGAGTAACAATGTTTAGTGCCATATTTCTTGGAATTTTTTTTTGTTTTTAATAATGACAAATCTTTGAGAATGGAATTTTTCTTTTTATTAATAATGCATTTTGTTAAACTATCAAATTATAACAATAGCATTTTTATGATAATTTTACCTTTATTAAATATCGAATGAAAAAGATCTATGGACTATTTTAATATAGTATATTATAATATTCATAAGTATGGTATAATTGGTTTTTATTATGTCTGCAAAATTGAATATTGAACGGTTATTCATTTAAAATTTTAACAAATATTCATAATATTTATTTTATTTTGTTTTTAGTTTACATTTTCATATAATTTGTGTATGAAAACATTTACATAGAAATGAAAATATGAAAATAAGGTTGAAATTAATTAAATGTTGTGTGTTTAATCGAATAACAACCAAAACTCAATTATTTTCAAGTAGTTCCTACCTGTCCTATATCTATTAGCTATATTTCAATTTTATTCATACACACACTTAAAATGTATTATAAAAGAATTCATAAAAATACGATTTCTTATTCTAATATCTATTTAAAATTAGTACCTATAAATTATAATAGTACCTATATAAACTTAAAAACGTTACACGTTATATGATATTGCACACAATATAGGTTCTTATATATATATAACCTATGGGAAGTAATCCTAACGCAGTCCCTCCTCAGTTGCAATACCCCACTGAACAAAAGACATGGTTATTTTATAGACTTAGACAATACATTCTATCAGTTATTTTTAATCTCGTATTTTTAATACAAGTTTATTCATTAATGTTAATAATTGCTTTAATACATCTGTATGTATATTTAGAAAATATAAATCTATTATTTACCCGTATTTATTCCTGTATATTAAAAAACTATAGGTATGTATAATGTATATGGTACTATATACATTTTTAAAACTGTTATTAAAAAACATATTAAAACTGAAAATCGTATAGGTACGTACATATTATAATATAAGTATCACGTATAAGAAGTTCTCCTTTAGTCGTATATTAATTGTTTCCATAAAACTATTACTACTTAGTACCTACTTATTGCAATACTTCTTAAGTCATACAATGTTTTAACTTTTGATTATAGCAGATTAATGATCAAAATCAGTCATTTAAATGTGAAGGAATACTGATGAGAACATTTGAGAATATTTCAATACTCTAATAGTTTGTGTTAGAGTGTGTTGATTGCATAATTCATACATATAAATATAGTTACATAGATTTTAATGAAATGTAAATAGAAATTATTTAAAATTTCAACCAAGTAATTTAAAACCAAAAATGAAAATACATTAATTTACAGTTAAAATGTTACTCATAATATGAATACGCAGAGGCTAGAAACTATAGATCCATTATTATAATAAATGCGAACTGCAGAGACCAATTGGCAAGTTATGACAGTTTTAAAAACAAATTTTTAAAAATGAATTCGAAATTTATTAATATAGGTTAATATACCAATAGAAAATCGGATTTCGGTTGTAAACAATAAATTGTTGTTATTTGAGTTTATAGATTCACTTGCTTCAAAAGCGTATACGTCATCAAAGGAAATTAATTGAGTCTAATGTTCAAATCTTGGATTCAAATTTCAATCAACTGTAGTAGACAAAACAGATTATAGTGTAAAATTATCACTACCTAGTCTTAATATGGAGTAGGCTTATAGCGTAACGCGTAAATAGGCCCTATATTATTTTAGAATTAGGGTCTTGTCGTTATTAAATTACCTAAAATATTTAAGATATATGTTTGTTTTAAATATATTTATATAATTGTATAGGTGGGTACTTATATTATACAAAGATAAAATGGGGATTAGAGTATATTCAACACTTATTGGTATGTTAATTAAAGGGCACCAGAAACTAATATTTCACTCATGTAGGTACTTATAGATAAAATATTAGCAATACAATAGGTATCTAATAAAAATAAAACTAATGATGAATATTATTCATTTCATTATCTTTATTATTGTTATTTTATAAATTAGGCTGGTTATTCAGCTCCTGTATAAGAAGTACTAATAAATGATTTTATTAAAAAATATTTATATATCGTGATGATGGAAATATAATAACAGATGGGTAAATGGATGCATATATGACCTTATATAATCAATTATCCACAATAATTATAAACGGAATTTCTAAAAATCCATTTTGAATTTCACAAAATACTTACTAGGCTACAATAAATTATATAATCTTTAGACATTTAATAATGTAATCTCGTTAAATTATTTGAGGTTTTATTATGTAAGTATTAATATATTATAAAGTAATAAATAAAAAATAACTACATTATACTAAAAAGATCTATAACATTCAAAATCCAAGATAATCGCACTAAAAAATTTTTTTTAATAATATCAATGGGAATTATACTATTATAAATTAATAAAATTTCCAATAAATGTAGTCTTTTTATTTTTATATTTATACATAATAAATTAATATTATTATATTGTTGTATTTAAGTTAATATATAACAACAATTATTAAAATATATAATTAGCCATTTTGTTTTTAACTTTTAAGTATTTATAGAGTTTAAAAGCTTTGGGAATTCAAACCTTTTTTTTTTAATAAATTGCTATTTTTTGTATAACTCATATATTTAAAAATCAATATTTTGTTTTTAAAAGAAACTTTTAGCAAAAACAAAATAATTATAGGTATACTTATAATATGTGCATTTAAATTTAATGTTAAATGTACTTACTGAGTGTCTTAATATTAATTAAAGAAAAATATTTCAAAAAAATTATGAAAAGCATATCTTTTAATTTTTGAAGTGAAACTTCTTTAAGCGCGATAGCGTAAGTCGGATTAATGGGCTTAGCTGTTGCAACCAAAAAGCGTCATGGGCATGGTTTACTCAACACTAATGGTCCAATACTCCAATCAGACAGTTAGATTTTGCCGGCCGGTCGCAGTGTTCCTTTTAGGACAATAAATAATATGCCAAAGTTGGTGAACTGGGCAAAGTGATCGGCCGAAAAAAAGTCACTGTCTGTTTATTTTAATCTGACTTTAACGTTTGTACATAAAAATAACGATAATCTGTTTGGACCTTATAGGGTTTATAAGGTTTGTATTGTAGCAATTAATAATTATCGATTTGTTTTATCTTTGTGTAATAGTAATGAACTAATTTCAATTGAAAAATTTATTTTTTTACTTTTTTATTAAATCTTAAGATTTTAACGCGATGAAACTTTTTCATACCCCCTGTAAAGAAATTTCACTTCATCCAAGAGTGCTATAGCAACACACACAATTTTTATTTCAAATATCCGTTAAAATTAAAAAAATAAAATAAAAAATTGGTATATTTTTATGGATTTGATATAAATTAGGTACATTTTACAACTAATGTAATTTTATATACGTTTCAATAATATTTAAAAAACGCTGAACTAATGTTCACATATTATTAGTACTTATATTACTAACTATATTTTTTATAAATGAAAACGTTATAGTTATTACTTATATTATACATTATTATCAGTTATATCAATAACAAATCAGTGTTGGTGAGTTGCGACCCAATCCCTAAATCACGTACGAGTTGCGGCCCGGGTTTATGAGGGGTACGTATGAATTATAGCCATACAATAACGTATATAATACAAATACATATATATATATATATATATATTATATATTATATGATTATATGATTATAATATGTAGTATATAAACATCATAATATTACGTATTTTCTAGTTTACATTTTCGTACTTATATTAATATTTGTCTTGAAAAAAACAAAAGTATTGGTTTGTTACCTAATAATATTGTTGAACTATATTCATTATATTCAAATACGAATAATATATTATATAAACGAAACAACGATTGATTTCGGACTGAATACGCATTGACAATTTTGGCAGGTACATAAGTAATACTATATATTATAGGTAAGGCGCATAGGTAATGATAATTACTTGGGCCGCAACTAACCTATATCTAAAATATAATCGGGCCGGAATTCACCGGTCTTTAACACCGGTAAAACAAGTCGAGCCGCAACTCACTCACAGCAAATATGACATATGTATATCTATTTGGGAAAATTTGAAGCGTAAAACAAAGTTTATTTCAGGTATCAGAGAACAGTCAATAACAATTTGCAAAAATGCACAATTTAGCTCATAATGTTCCAGTTTTGAACACACCATCATCGTTTGTGTATAATCAATTTGGAACTTATGGAACAACTTATAATCAAGTTTGTCAGGTATACGCTTTGAAATATGTAATTATTTTTAAAATAATAAAATGTATTCTATTCGACATTGTACAACTATGTATATATATCCTGGGTATTCAATATTATACTGTTTTCTCACTACTCAGTTAATATACTTTATAGTGTATAGGATGAGTATGTTTTTGTTAAAGTTGTTAATGTTTATATTTACGTTGGATACTATTTCAGTATTGGTTGTAAGTTTTGAATAACTATTACTTGATAAACATATATTTATCATTCTACATGTTTCTATGTACATATTTTTTTAGTATTTCTATACTCTTATTATGAAATTATAAGGTATCGATGTGCCAAAGATAAAATGTTTAAAATCAATGATTACTGTATGAAATAATATTCATTGTAGTCAGATATATCTGTATGAAAATATTTTGTAATTGATTGTTTAAAACACAATTATTTATTGTTACTTGTTAAGCGTTATTAAATTTAGATAAATCAAATTAAATTTTCATTTTCATAAAAAATAGGTGGCTATTTTCAAATTTAATTTCTAAATCAAAAACACTTTTAAAGAAGAATATATAAAATCTATAGTTTATAACTTCAATCAAGACTAAAATTGTAAAATCAGTTGCCAATTTTCGTATTTTATGGAGTGTGATTACATGGTTAAAATTATTACAATATAATAATTAATCCTGGTATAAAAATTATTAAGAACAGCATAAAATGCAATTTTTCAACAATTATTTTTAATAATTAAATTTCAAGAAGGTAATTAAAGTTGGAAAAAAAGTAATTTATAACTATTTAATATTTTTAATTTATTTTTAATATACTTTAAAAATCCTCTTATTTAGTAAAAATATAATATTTATTATTGTGTTAATATTATACCTTAACATTAGTCGTGTAATCACAATATCCTTGAAATATACGAAAAACGATGATTTATTATAAAAACTGTAGGTACTGTAGTTGAGACGGAGTCAACTCGTACTATTATTGTTGTGTCCACATCTTAACTCCCGAGTAATAGAGTTCGATATAATTATCATTTATCAATATAAGATAAAATGTATTATGGCATAAGACAGTTAAACATTGAAAATAAAATTGAATCACTTAACGATATAATTTTTTTTATAAACAGTCTTCAATGATAGCGACGGTCCAACCTCCGCCGTCTGTATCCACTTATATTAATTCGATGGTTACTGCTCAAACAATTACAACACCAGTCGTTTCCTCAATCAACAGTAAGAATTCACGTTCAACATTTCATTATGACATAATACTGATGATTGCCATTTTTTATTACCATTACAGCTCAAATTGTGGATAGTCGCAATGTCTTGTCTAGTATACCGTCACCGACGATGCCGATGTTCTCAATTAACAGTCGTCCTAACTCATCGACCAGAGAACAGCATTCAAATACTAGAACCACCAATCCAATCCTGTTTAATAATTCATCTATGCAACAGCAGTCATTTTCCACGAGTAAATATTAATTATAATATATTCGTTGTTTTTTTTTTTCAAACCATTTCCAAATTTTCAAAATTTAACCTTCTTTTGGTTTTTTAGTAACCTAATCAACTTTTCTTAAGAAATACTTTTAATAAAAGTTAAAAGTATAAAACATGATCGATAACCATATAAAAAGTAATATCATATTATAGTAAATCGAGGTTGCTTATAGAGATATAAGATAAAGTTGCTGTTTTTAATTAATTATTACCGATGTCTTATGTTTTAATGTTTTAATGTGTAGTCTATGAAAGGAATAGAAGCCTATGAAATATTTAGAGCACTAGTATTTAAAAATAAATATGTATATATGAAACCATTATAAACCGAAAAAGTTATGCTGGCGCTTGGTTAGTTCAATAGGATTACTCATACATAATGTATTTTAATCATTTAATATGCCTTTCATCCTACATCGTTGTTTTACTGTAGAGCGTATGATTATGATATTATATTAAAGGCGATATTGATATTTGATAATCACTTTACGATAGCATTTTAAAATACATTTATTATTTATGTATTCCTAAAATATGTAATGATTTATTTTGAAAAACTGACACAAATTATATTTGTCACAAAATGACAAAATATCCAGTTAAAACTGTAAAATGTATTTTATTTTATACTTACATTGCCATATTATTTTATTATGGCTATATGTCTAAATTTTAGTACTATGTATTTTTCCAAAACGTTTTTAATTATTTCTATGATTATTTAATAACATAGCAACATTGTCATCAGATCAATGCATGGCTCTGTAAGGTATTATAATAAAATATTGGACATTTGAGTTTTAATATTCTATCATAACACGTTAATACCATAATTTGATAAATTCTAAGAAATATATTATAATTATTCAATTTTTGTTATCTTGTTTTGTAGAAACTGATTTATAAATACAAGAAAATTCTAAAATAGTTCATTCGTTTGGTAAACCACTATATTTTGCCTTTGGGTGAGTCTTTCAAATGTCACAATGTATTGTGGAGATATATCACACATATTGTAATACTTTATACAATTTAAGCCATTTTTTCTTAATTCATTATATTTGAAAATAGTTATATATGGAGTTATTTTTGACATTGTTGGATTTTCTTGAAAAAAATAATAAGGCAAAAACTAAATATTGTGATTTTTTTTAAGTTTATTTTATTTTACTTATTTGGATTATATATAATATAAATCTTCTATAATTTTTAGAAACATTAGCTATTTAGTTATTACTCGTAAACTTGTCATAAGTCATAACAATATAAAATGCTAGATGGATATGTACAAAATCTTATTTCCAAGTCAGAACAAAAATTTAGCTTCCACCCTCCGAGTCTATAATTTTTACTAATAATTTAAAACAAAAGTTGATTGACAAATAAATCTAGCAATTCTAAAAACGAGTAAATTCCGATTTATTGGATGATTAAACATTTTGAGTTTTGACATTTCTCGATTTACTTTTTCATTAGTTCTGTATCTAGAATATCTGACGTGTTAAGCAAGCATTTAAAATCCACTCTTTTCGTTGACATACACAAAATAATAATTGAAAGTGAAATAAAATATACTCACAGATTCTGCTGCCAAAAGACGATATTATGTAATTTGATTATAGTGCAATGATGGTTCTGAATTATACTTATGTTGCCGTATATTTCGTTTTCTCTAATTCTTTTTCATTTAGTCAATTCCAATCTTTGCCAATTTATATCACACACGAGTGGTCGCCTTGTAGATTGTATCAATGGTTATCATATGATATATTTATCTAGAGTATATAATATTTATGAGGCGTAAATAAAACAAAATAAATTAAATATGTCTGTAGAAAAAAAATAATAATAATTAATAACGCAAATATGATTTCAAATAGATCACGCTATATTAGCAGAGTCTCTTCAATTATCAATACCAGTGCATCAAAACAGAATAATTTCATCAAACCGAGATCCAACAACGTTCAATAATGTTTCCACACTACAACGTATAGGTATAGTAATTATTTATCGTATTATTATTATTATCATTATTATTTGGAAATTATTCAATCGCACGATGTATCGAAAAATAATTCTGTATACTAATATTATAATCGCTACCTACCCAATGCTACATAATATTTTATAATTATTACAGTCCCTTACCAAGCGGTATTCAATCAATTTTCAGCTGCGATGCCAAATACTCCTCGTAAGTTTTCTTTTCTAAATCATATTTTAATACAATTTTAGATTTTAATACGTTTTTTTCTTCACTTTTTTCAGGACCCAATATAACTTTTGGACCCGAAGGCAGTAATTTGTTTATATACCATTTACCACAAGAATTTAGTGACAACGAACTCACTCATATGTTTATGCCATTTGGTCAGGTGCTGAGCTCAAAAGTGTACATAGATAGAGAAACAAACCAAAGCAAATGTTTCGGTAAGTACATTTCTTTTCAATTATTTTATGAAGTAGATCAGTTAGTAAAGTTATTGAACATGCGTTTAATTATTACTAAAGTTAAATGGAAAGATTTAACAAACAAAAATTTAATTTGAAAAAAGATTTAAACCTGCAGATAACGAACATTTAAAACAATGCGTAATTGTTTATTTGTTAGCTCAAATGTATAATAATAACTTATTATATTAAAAACAAAATTATCATTTACTTAACTTTGAACATGAAATTATTCACAAATTTTTTAACATGTTATATGAATATGAATTTTTTTAAATTTACAGTTGATATTGAATAACACAGTTGTTTTAAAAAATTGTTCGTAACAGGTTTTGTATCATTCGATAATCCAACAAGTGCACAAACTGCCATTCAAGTAATGAATGGTTTTCAGATATGCCAGAAGAGATTAAAAGTTCAATTAAAGCGCCCAAAGGAAAAAAATTCTACTAGAATTTATTTTTAAAAACTATTGATTTATCAAATTTGAACGTTTTTACGTACCTATTTAATTTAATGTATGAAATCAGTCAGTATACCACGAAATGAATATAATAATATTAATACATTTTTCAAAGTAAACAATTTATTATTCTGAGTTAAAAACAAGCTAAATAAAAAATGTACTAATAAATAAAATATAGATTTTAGATTTCATCGCGACTATTTATATAAACTGTTTCAAAATATGAACTTGATATACGATGTCAAATAGGTATAATACAACAAGTAACTTAATTTTAATCAAGCCATTTTTATGGTTTTATACAATTATTGTAAGTGGTGGGTATTGATTCAATTTGTATAGAAACAGAGAAAATTGTTTGTAATTATAATATTATTTCTGACGCACTTGGCTTATTTTGAAACACACGGCAACGAATTTTGTTTCTTTATTTTCAAAATGTTATCACATAGACTATAACAGTGTAACCTATATTAATAGATACCAAAATAAAAATTAATTCATAAAATAATTACATAGCCATATACCTAGATACTTATCTATTATACATTTTCATGTTAAACTTTAGAATTACTTACATTATTCTGTAATATGGGTAGTATCTATAATGTTAGAATACGATAAAAATAAAAAACTCATTTACTGACGAAACATGATCGTATCATTAGCTAATTTTCTATGATAAACCTATTCCAAATCTGACAATAAAATACCGGGATACAACGAAAATTACTTAATTTAAATTAAACCTAAAAAAGTAAAAAAATATGTTAAAGTTAATATAATATGATTTACTGTTTGGGATATTTGGATATTTAATCGTAGAATGTCTTTATGTAGTCAAAGGAAAATTAACTAATTTACCAACCTAAAAATAATCATTATACAATATTTACATATTTATTTTTATTTCATGTTAATGATTATTTTTACGGGTATGCGCATGAAATTATTAAAATTAAAGCTTAATTCTGAATAAAAATGGGGTTTTTTAAGGTATTAAAACTTTTAGATTAGATGTTTAGTGGGATATTTAGATTAAAATAATGACTTAATATCTAAGATAATTTTTGTTTTGTTTAATCAATGTGACTTATACGACTTAAATAAAACCCATTTAGTACCTAGCAATTCAATTGTAATGAAATAATAATAATTATGTATATTTTTCATTTAAATTTACTCATTATTTTCATAAGTTTTATAAGATGTGTTTAAAATAATATTTTATTATTTTACTTTGTGCGCACCAAACTAATTTTAGACCAAATATTGAAAAATAATAATACATTTAAAAAACAATTTAATAACATTTTTAATATATAATCAATTACCTATGCTTATAAATTAATTTAAATACCCATACCTACTCAATAAAATATTACCATGAATAAGACATAAAAAAAACATATAATATTTTTATAATTGTATATAAAATTGAACTTGGTAAACATTAATAATTTAACCGTACTTTAAACTGAAAATGAAATACATAAATGTTAAACTGAATTAAAATTAAAAGGTGTTCGATTTTAAAATTTATATATTAAGTACTTTTACTTAAAATAAAATTACATTATGTTTATTGATTTAAGTTCTTTCTTTCAAAAAATGCTTATCAATTATCGAATGTCAATATTTATAGATTGTAATTTGCATTAAATAATATCTACAGCGCACACCCAAATTTACGTGCTTGGTAACTACCTATACTTTTTAGAAGGCAAACACAATTTGAAATGTATTTTAATTTTCAATTATATTTCTTTTACAATGTTATTAACTTCTAATACTGTAATCCTATTTATGTATTATGTAACACGTTAAAATAGATATAGATATTTGGTACATTAAAATTAGAATAAGATTGTGAATATCTCCTGATGATGTAGGTTGACATTAATAAACATAATTACCTATAAACCTAGATATGCCCAAAATATCTCAAATCTGTAAAAATATTGATAAACTAATATTGAAGATTTTAAATCACAGTGTTTCAAACAATTAAATGTGTCCAACTAATATTGTCGCATTTGTTTTAATATATTTCATGTTATTTTATTATGATTATTAAATAAACCTATCACGATAACCCATAATTTTTACTGCAGTAAACAGAATTTATTGTCTTTAATAACTACATTTAAATAAATTTAGTTATTTCTTCGACTCGCTTAACTCATATAAATAACTTCAGTTAAAAATACATGAAGTACTTTCACTATTAACTGCATCCCTCACCATTCATTTAGTTGAGGTTCCAAAACGTTAAACAGTCACACTCTCACACATGAAATAATTGTATGACATATTGTAAAACTCATATTAATTACTTATACCTAAAAAAGTATGCCAATTTTACTAGATAGTTGATAATATTAAACAATGCTACACATTTATAAATGCATGCAACCCGTTTTAAATTATCATGCTTATAATATTATGAATACGTATGTCGTATATACGATACTATAATATAAACACGATTAATATATCAATGTAATATTATTAAATTGAATCATATATGTGTAAGGGTATTGGTATAATATATAAAACTGTTGATAACAATTTTATAATATCTACCAAGTACCTACATCTATAGGTCGCTAAAGTAAATTCAAATTCAATGGTTTTAAAAAAAAAATGTGTGACTTTAACTACTATCACAATTCTAAAAATGCCTATAATCAAACAAAATCTATGTCGTGATATTCATTAAATTGTACCTACACTTAACTAACATATTTGCATTTTAAAGAAAAGAACATTTAACATGATTTAATTTTTCATTCCAAGAGAGATATTTTTATTTATTAAGTCTTATATAAATTAAATAAATATAAATGCTTAAGTACGATATATCTATTATTAAGGCGTTAGAAATAAAAATAATCATAAAACACACAAAAAAAATGTTCTTTTTAATAGTTCATTGTACTCTAATAATAGTTTTGATTATATTATTTTCATCTATTGAGCATGATTTTAATTTTCTAAAACCATGTAAAAGCTAGAATAATAACAAATATTCTCTGCAATCTTTTTAGCATTCAATAAAATATAATTTATTAATTTATAAAAAGGATAGATAATAACATTTATGTAAAAGAACAGTAAGAGTGTAATATAAGAAAATAATATACCTACATATTCAATATTTATGTACACGATAAATACTAAAATGAATGAATTAAACACAAAAAATGAAGTAATGACAAAATTGGCTATTAAAAGTTGTTTTAAAGTTTAAAATATACTGATCAATGATCAAACTATACTAAACATCATTAACCGACATGTTTTTAAGCATTATTCAATTAATATAATATTCGTTCACTGACCTAACTAAAAGTTAGCTTAACGTTATGTACCTATATAATACATTTATAGCAAATCAAAAAGTCTAAAAAAAATAATATTTATACTATAAATTATGTATATATTATTTGTTGTTCAGTGGATTAAATTATTATAAATAAGAAAATAATACTTTTGGGATTTAAAATATTTTTCTTTTTAAACGAAGGAGTATTATATATTGTAAACACTAAATATGTATAATGTTTCTGCTGTTTTTCTCGTTAAAAACTATTCAATTATCGATTAGAAATAATTAATTTGCCAGTTTCATTAAATGGCAAAAATATTTTTATGCAAATATACCTATGAATATTTTAATCATTTTAACTTACTGATAATATTGAAATTTTATGATTGGAAAATGAAAAATAAATAAATATACTATCGTTTACTGAGAAGTCGTTTAACCATAAATGATACTCCTATACTTCTTAATTTTTAATTTTTCTAATTTTATTGGAAATTGTTTAAGCCTAGACACTCTAAAATTTTGTTTCTATTTTAATCATTCCTTGAAGATTCAATTGTGCCGAAAGGGTTAAAAACAGTCAGTATCTATTATCTAGTGGTGGAAATTAGTTAACCCAGGACATTGGACTCTATATTTTAACTAATTATGGCATAAATCTATACATTATATATTATATTATTATTTTTTTCATTTTTAAATTAAATGTATAGGTATGCATTTACTGTTTTGACGACTATTTATTTTTGGTGCGGAACTTGTTTTAGTTCTTCTCTATGGGAGACTCATTATTCGCTATTCTACATAAATATTTCTATAAAATATAACAATAATATTATTATACATTTTTTAAATTTATGTTTATAATAAATAACCAATTATTTTAAAGTGTGGATATTTTTCAATTCAATATTTAAGATGTATGTGCTTCAAAATAAACTATAATTTTGGTGAAATATGTAATATAATTTACAAATTTTTAAATTATTTTTCACTTATTATATCGTCTTCAATAGTTATGTAATATCAACAATTTGAACTCGATATTTTCCTGTAGCTATTTAAAATTATCAACAAAACATCAGGGTTATAACTTGAGTTTTTTAAACTTCATTCCATCAATTAAAAAAAAAAAAACAGTGATTTCTAGTTACCAATATTCGATGTCACAGAGTTCAATGTGTTGGAATAAAAAACCACAATTTTTAAATTTTACTATTAAAGAATTTAAATCAACAAATAAGTGTTTGTTAAAAGCATTGTAAAATAAATGATGGGTTAAACTTGGTCAATTAGTTATGAATTTATGAATATGGTCAATAACTTAATAATCAATTAATTAAATTAAGATTTTATGTACAAGAGACCTATGGTTGCATTATTTTTGTCATGGAAACTAAATAATACTCAACTAGGTTATATTATTCTCAAATAAAAAATATAACAATAATATTAATATTCAATTAGAGATGTAATCAATTTAACTTGGTTTCTATACTTATTCGTGGTGTATATATAAGTCAATATAAAAAACATATACGAACCATGACATAAAATACAACCCTTATTTCTGATGTGCTGTAAATTAAATTTTAAGTGAAGATAATAAAACTGTTTTTTGTTATTTTTTTTTATAACTAGATAGTGTCTTCTATAAAATTATAGTTTGTATAAAAAATGTTTACATGCTCAAAACATTTATCGTTAGATTATGCATTCTTATTTATAAATCTAAATAGTACAGCCAGTATAATGATAAATCTGGATATTATATAGATTAGTTATTAGTTAGTAAAATACCACAATATACAAGACATATGTAGCTGCTTATGTATTATTATTGTTAAATGTGTGTAAGATAATATTTTTATTCTATTCTAATTAGTAATTACTAAAATTTTACATTATATAATTAAGCATTATTAATCGTATTCCATTCAATAATAAATGTTATTTTAGTTCATCGGTTTGTACTAAAGCATTATTAGTAACCTAAAAAGTTATGTTTCATTTCCATTGTTTTAATTCGGAAATTACAAAATTATGCATTTTTTATTATTGTTTTTATTTTCTTTAAAGAATTTTAACGTAGTTATTTTTTTATGAAATAATTTTAAAATGTTAAAAAGTGTATAATAAAGACGCGCGTCCCTACTGGATTTGGCTTTGCTAATCGGTGTAATATGAAACTTTTTGATAATTATTAATAAATACCAAAGATTCGATGTTCATGTGAAAGCTAGCTAAACGTGCCGCTAATAATTCATTCATCCATAAATTGCCCTTGAGAAGAATGGACAAGGGGGAAAATATTCAGATGAAGATGAGGAATAAAAATCAATTGGCTGTCCCTATAATAACTAGATCAATATTGGTAAAGCCGATCCAACTTTATGGAGATGCGTCTTTATATCTATTGTCAATATTTAATCACGAATACGTTTTGTTTGTATAATAAAAAAATATATTTTGAGAGAATGTAAATTAAAAAGGATCCCATACAAACGCATTAGAAAAAACACGTCTTGATTATAGTTATATAGTGGATTTGAAATAAAACTGAATGTGTAAAAAATATGTTAAAGCTCATTTATGTTTGTTTTAATATTAAAATAAATTTAACCATTGTGTTATTAAAATGGTTGTGTTGTGAACATACAGATTTGCTTTAAATACAATTATTTATTATTACAGTACGCTGCAGTTTTTTATCCATAATATTTCACCCAAAAATAATTGAACAACTGAATATATAATATACGTACGTGCCATCAAACGTAAATTTATTTTGTTGACATTATAGCAAGTGTTTATTAACTTTGATCGGTATAAAAAGACAGAACAACCAAATATTGCCATTTCATTGTAATTGGTTTTCGTTGCAATAAATCATCATACTATAAAATATAAATTGAATTTCTTCCATATATATAAACATACATATATATTATACTATTAAAGGTATATACAATTAAGCTTAATAAACCATAATGTACAACATGAAATTAATTGTGTTTTATTTAATCGTTATTATGTCCATTGCCATCATTCAAGTAAGTATTAATAATTCCTATAATTCTATTTGATAACAAAATAAATTATAATTTGTTTTATTAGGCATGCAAAGTGCCTGTTTCTGTAACAAACGATTATTGTGGCTGTGAAAATGACAATTGTGGATGTGGAGGTGTTGGCGGATGGGGTGGATTGGGTAGACTAGGAAGTAGATTAGGAAGCATATTCCAATAATTAACGTATTATGATATTTTATGTACAAAATTAATACACTGTGACATTAAAAAATACAAAAGTATGCTTACTTGAAAAATTATTTTATCAAACAAGTGATGTAACCTATTCTCTAAAACGTAAATTGTGTATGAATTTCAATAATTCCACAAAATAAATAAAATAACTAGTTATTTTATAGAATTACGGGTACATTCAGTTAATGTATTAAATGAATCCATAACTACATACATCAACTAGGTATTCTACATACTAACTAGATATTTTATAAATTAACAATAACGGTTTAGTTAATGTATCTAAAACTATTATTGAATCTACCATACCATATGTCCCAAGAAACAGGGTACACTTTATTACTCATCGTCATCACCCATCATCCTATAAATATCTTTCAATTAGGTTTGCGTTAGGGTATAATTTAAAAATCTTATTAAATTTGAATATTTATTTTTATTTTTATTAATATTTTACTGTTCGTATTATTTCCTTCTAATCACTATGATGTAATCAAAATTATTATTATTAAATTATAAATTATTTACTATTTATAAATTATGATTTCATTTGATTGTTACACATTATGAAATAACATAATGTAAGCAAGTATTTTTAGGAAACAAAATACAAAATTTCTATTTTTTTTTTTTAACAATAGGTGCTATAGATTTTTATTTACAATTTAATTCACATAAATTACAAACACAAACTTACAATTCTACACAACGAAAAGACTTATCTAATTCAGTCCCTGCAGTCATCTACCAAACAATATAAATTTTATGCATTAGTGAAAACCCAAATGGTATTCTATATATTAACTAGTAAAACTGTGTACCTAGTTTATATATTGACGAGCATAACTATATAGTAGTTATTCTATAAAATAACAACGTATTACCTATATACATTACCACTAACATATATAATTAAAACAAATGTTTAAACATTTTTGTTCTTTCGATATATATACTTGTGAATAATTATCTATGTAGTAAATAATAACGATAAAATATAAATAAAAATAGATTAATACCGCTCTACAATAGGTTACAAGTGGGTTACTCTAATGGATAGTGTTAAATATGAATTCATTGATATAATATAATTTAATACGGAAAACGATTACGAGCGGATATGGTCTGACAGACTAGTCAGTTAGCCTAAATTATAAAAATATTTTTAAATCCCAACAAATTAACAAAGATAAAGATAATTATTCTCTGTCTCAATATATAATTTCATCTAAATTTGAACTTATAAATTTTTTTTTGTATTTATGTTTTTTTAGCCGACTTTTTAGGTGACAGTATTAAATAATTTGTGAAGTAGCAAATTTTGGAGATTCTGATGAATTTTTTCAAATTTTAAACTTCAATGTTAAAAAAATGACCATATATCATTACTTTTTTAAGCTGTTATTGTAGCATCGTATGAGAAATCTTTAGTTAAAATTCTAAAATAAAAAAAAAAAAAATGAAAAAAAAATGTCTATAAATACTAATCAAAATATTTTGAAAATTATTTATCATGTACATAAAATAATAAAACAAATTCATCAAATAAAAATTAATCAATTTGTCAAAAACTAATAATAACACATTACACATACATATTATACATACCTAATAAGTCTATTAGATTTTAATAATATTCTTATATCCGTAATAAATAATAACATAATAATATGTAATGTGTAATAACAAGTCGATAATATACAATAATAATTCCATAATAATTTTACAATTAATGCTTATTTTTTAACTTCTATTTTCCGAAATTTCACCTATTCGAACTCTGTGTGTTCTCAATTAGTTCGGATAATCGAGATTCTACTATAATTAAAAATTCCAGATATCTTTTGTTATTCTTTTTTTAATTTTCAACAAAATAAGAAAATCTTTTAATGGAAATTTGTTAATTAACGGCTGAAAACCCAATGCCGAAATAATTTAAACTTCAAACGCTCAAAATAAAAAAAATTAGTTACTTTATAGTATTTTTTTTTTTTAAGAGTAGAAAAATGTACGAGTAACCTTTTAATAAATTTTTAAATCTTAAATATAAATGGAACATTTTTATGAACTTCTCACGAAAAATAATTTGCAAAATCAGACGCACAAATTATTGTGAATTTACGTTCAACTTTATTTTGAATTCTTGATAAAAAAATCTTATGTGGAACCTTGTATTAAATTTTTAAGTATTTTGATACAGCGACATTTTTTATTGGCATAATTTTAATAAAAATCGAAATATATTTATGCCTATAAATATCTCAAAAAGAGTTGAAATTTCGGAAAATTAAACAGTGTACTTATAGAAAATGGTAATATTAACATGTGGAGAAAATAATTAAAGTATCTACGGTTGATAAAACTAGTTACATTAAAAAAAACTAAAACTTTTAATAATTTTTTTCCTGATGCTTTTTAAAACTACTATGTATTTTTCGATACCCAAAAGGTACCAACAACCTTCACTTTCTTATCAGAAAATGTACTATGGTCGAAAATTGGAGAATTATTTCTATTTAAGAAAATGTTAACAGACTGAAAAATACACACAATCCATACATTCATCACTCCGATTAGAATCTAAAAGGACAATACTACATAATATTATACATGTATAAAAATGTAATTAATTAACTTATTTTTATTTTTGTTAAATATATAAATAATAATTATTATAATTAGCTTCTAATACAATTTAAAAATCATCAAGAATATTTAAAAGTTAGGAAAATTATTAAACAGGAACAAACTAATATCGGCATTAAGTATGGTGGTAGTAGAAATTAATTTTTACTTTTCGATCGGATGGGCAGAAATAGTAAGCCTCGTAAAATTATTGCACAAGCGTAATAAAAATAGTATTAGTTATTATGTATTATGTGTTCTAAAATCAATAAAATCGAACTTCAAAGAAAACCAAAGTTTATCCAAGATTTCTTATGATCTTAAAAAATAATGCATTATTTATCTTCTACTAAAATGATTAAAATGCCCAAGCAGTTTTGTACTTGATACTTTGATAGTGTATTATATTATTAGCATTTTATTTTATTTTCTTTGTAGAGATAATTTAGTTAACTATAGCCTTTAATAAAACATTAAATAGGTATTTCAGGTATTTGAAGGATAAAGCACCCACATATTTTTATCAAACGTTAACATTTTTCCTCAGCTTAGTTGTTGCTTATGAAAAAAAGTAAATAACTAATAGGTAGATATTAAATGATTCAACTTTATTTTTTTGGAAGTCGACTCGAGAGTGTAAAGTAGTGATAATGATACCTAATAATATATTTTATTATCTTAAGGTACATCTAGTGTTAAATATTAAACATTTTACTTGGAGTTTTAAATAGACGGCCAGAATAATTATTATATCAACTATTTTTTTCATTTTCAAAAGCCAGTGATAGACTACATAATTTCTTATCTAATAAGCTATGATTTATTATAATGTTATGACTTACGAATAATTTAAATGATATTGTAGAAATGTTAGATAAGCGACTTAACAAATACTTTAAGCGTAAGCAATATGGATGAGAAAAAGTAAGTGGGGTTTTTTTTTCAAACGAAGAATGCGTTGGCTTTATCAAGATTTAAATTAACATCAAAGTCAATTTTTCATTGAACGTTCCATACATTGGATATTATTTTATATTATTTACATGCTAGTTTTTGGTTTCCTTTTTAAAAATATTAATTCCATATGAGAATGAATAAAGTTTAAGGCCAAACGTTATTATGACAAACGTGTTAGACGTGTTAGTATAAATTGCATATTATATCGTACAAATAGTCAAAACGTGTCATGACCAGATATACTGAGTCAATGAATGAGTCAACAAAGTTTTGTAAACAATATAAAATAAAGAACCACTAGACTAAATAACAACTCCAATAAAAAAAATAAAAAAAAAAACATCAAAATTGGCAATAAGTAGAATACTAAACATCATCATTTTTCCTAATTATATAAATAAATACCTCTAAACGTACTAACTACTGGTATATTATTGGTGGACTGGACGACCGGGATACCGGGAAATTTCCCATTAGGTCGCTGCTGGTATAAATATATACCAATATATAATATATTATATTTATTAATATTAGAATGGTGAAATTATAAATTAAAATATTATCTAATAAGTAATAACTACTAATAAGTATGTAATATAAAATATTATTAAACATAATAACATAGATTTCTGATTAGGTATTTTAAAATGCATGCGGGATTGGCCTGTGTTCGGCCAAATCAGGCTTGTTCACAACTTTGTTATGTTTAAAAAGTGGATGTCATTCTGATGTATAGTGAGGTAAGTACAATGAGGTCACTGTAATGGATGGTATTAAATTTGAATTCAATGCTATAATATTATTGTATACAAAAAACGATTGTGTATCTATGGTCATTTGTTTTAGAGTTACATCAAAAAATAAAATCGATTTTGCATAAAAATTCCATTTATCCATAATTTTTCTTTTATTTTTCACGGCACTTTTGAAAACTACTGGGAAAACTACCAACTAGATTCATTTTCTTATCAGAAAATATACTGTTGAAAAAAATCTAAGCATTTTTACTATTCTAAAAGGTGATGACAGACACAAAAATAAAAAAACACACATCATTGTAAAAACAATATATTCATCGCTCTGCTCAGAATCTAAAATAGTTATTAGGTACATACTACATAGGCCGTTATAGCATCCACTTGACGTATAAAAAATATATTATATATTTAAAAGGCCGTTAGTATATTGAGGGCCTCTACAATTATGATTTTCCCAGGCTGTGTTTATTTCCCAGTCCACAACTGTAATATATAGTACACTATATATAATACCTACGTAGCCACACAGATAAATATTAATATGAATAAATCATAAAATAGATAATTCAATCAATCACCTCATTACCTACAATTAACTAAATTATTACAAGTAATAAAGTACACTAGTCCATGTCTAATATCTGCTGAAAATAATGACGATTCCCAACTGACAATCAAATCAGTTTCATTGTTTATTTGTTTTATTAAGCAGGGTGTTAATGCTTATAATAGTATAGACACTGTTGGTCTTTAGTTTTTAACAATAAACATGTTTTTTAACTGTATAATTTTCTTATATTAAACTGATAAAAAGCTTTATGTGGTTTTTACTAAAAATAATAAGACAAAATGATAGATTTTAAAATAATAATTTATAAAATTCAGTTTCTTTTAAATTTAAAATAAAATAATTTTCATCACAGACCTAACCTAATTCGTTTTCAGAACTCTTATTGCTTCACTTAAATTTAAAAATTACTAATGAGTAATAATTATACTAACACACTGCGTAACATAGACTAGACACCCTCACACATATCAGTTATGAGTGTTATGACTTAAAAACATATATCTAAAGTACTAATTTATACATGGTGAAGTGATACCCAATAATTTTAAAAACGAACACAATTAGGTCCATTTAAAAAAAACTTAGAAAAATAATTTGAAGAGTACATATAGTTATTGTTCTAACTACTTCAAATCTTATTATAAATACAACAAAACGATTGGTCGCAAAGCTCTTTGCTAAAACATTTTGATATATATTTGGCACCGTCGAATACTTGAATACTCTGAGTCTAAGTCTTAGACTGTTATCGATTAATACAAGAACAGTACACAGCTCAAAACAAATCTAAATATTTTAAAAACTGAATCAAATACATAAAATGCTTATATAAACATTCGGTGAAAATTTCAAGTATCTGCGGTCATTTGTTTTAGAGTTACATCAAAATAAGAAAATCGCTAAATGTGAAATCCAGTGAAAATCCAATGTTGTAAAAATTTAAATTTAAAATGCTCATAAAAATTTAATTTGAATTTCCGGTGGACATTTTTTTTTTGTGAAAACTTTATCGAATCTTTTATTAAATTTTCAAATCTTAGATTTAAGAAGATCATTTTTTGTGAATTTCTAGCAATTTCTAATAATTTGCGAATTTTCGTGATTTTTACGTATTTTGTCGAAATTCAAACTTTGAATTCATTTTATTTTTTAACTGCTATTGTAACAATATGTTTAAAACCTTGTATTAAATATTCAAGATCTTATACCCAAAAAATATATTTTAATCGATATTAGTTTAAAAAAAACTAATAATGATCGAAAATTGCATATCCCTATGAATAGTTCAACTTAAGTCGAAAATGTTTGAAAATTTTATGGTGGATATAATATATTTATATAAACATTTGGTAAAAATTGCATGTATCTATGGTCATTTGTTTTTCAAAATTACATCAAAAATCAAAATTGATTTTTTCGAAAATTGATTGTGCGTAAAATTTCCCTTTTTCCCTTAATTTTTAGTTTGTTTATCCCGATTATTTAGAAAAATATTAAGAATTTTTTACTTTTGACCCCTCAAAGTACCAACTAGATTCACTTTCTGATCGAACGATGTACAGAAGTCAAAAATCGAAGCACTTTTACTGGCCCAAAACGTGATGACAGACACAAAAAAAAACACACATCATGATAAAATCATTACATTCATCGCTTCGCTCAGAATCTAATATTAAAATTTATAAAACTCACTGTCAATGTTACTATTACAACAGCTTAATTTTAACAAACATACTTTAATCATTTCACATATTATATGATATGATATTTCGAACGAACTTGATAAAATAGTATTTAACTAATTAAAAATGTCTCAACACTATAAAAACCAGTAATAATTTATACGTTAATTTAATGTTATTATTAACTATGCTCATTTGTGAATAAGTTTTAAGCTATAGTTATTTTTCATAGACAAAGACAAAAATTCTAAAAAATATATGTTTATTTATTTGTATGGATTTTGTTTACTTATTAGTAAATTGATTATTTTAAATTTCTTTGTAAATTATATATTCTGATTAAATTTTACCAAAAAATAAAAAATAAAAATAAATAAATAGCCCAATTAATACCAATATTTACTAAACGTATTTTATAAAGATATTAAGTGCTTAATTTATAATAGCCCTGATTGGTTATAATAATTTATGATACTACAATATACGTATACACCACAATTACATCTAAGAAATACAATTTAAAAATATTTTAGAAATAATCATAATTTAGTTTAAAGATTTATCAATCCAATCCAATAATATATTATTTTATATAGATATTATATTTTGTGTTTATAACAATGTTAAACCTTAGAATAAATCAAATTTCGTTTATACATTTTTTACAATCTTTTGAAGTTTAGAATATAATATAAATTTCTGTTTTTTCCATAACGTACACCTTTGTACTGCAGATAACCTGCTGTGGATATAGAATATTTTTTAAATCTCAAATACCTACTTCTCTTTTTCTTTATTTTATTTTTGATTCTAAGCGGAGCAATGAATGTATTGATTTTACAATGAAGTGCGTTGTTTGGGTCCGTCATCCTCTTTTGAAGGGCATTTTTTATCTTATATTATATATGTTTTATTTGTTTCTGATAAGAAAATAAATTTAGATGTTCTCTCTTGGAGGTAAAAAATAAAAATTACCTGTAATTTTCCTATTAATTGGGAAATACAAAAATAATTGAAGAAAAATGTGAATTTTTATATACCTACACAAAAACCAGTTTTCAACAAAATAGGTTTTTTTTATTTGGTTGTAATTAATAAATAAATAACTGTGATAATTGACATTTTCTCCTACCTTTTATTCTAAAATTGTCTATACATTTTATTATTTTTCTCTTTTTAAACTATTTATAGACAATAATGACGGTTTTGATTTTTTTTTTTAAATAGGTAGATATTGAAAAAAAATCTAATCAATCAAAAAGTTTGTAAATGTAATGCATGGTTCTTCATTAGTAGTTCACACTGAAACCAGAAATAATGATTAAAAACAAAATTAAGCAAAAAAGAACGATTTTAGTTATTTTGTTGTAGTTAAAGAATATTATTGGCGTGATCTAAAATATTGTTATGCGAATTACTATTATATAATTATTATGCGAAGGTATATTATTATATGATATTTAAAATGTAGATTACTTTTATGTAGTCGCCTAAATATCTTGAACACATTCACGTGGTACTACCTACGGTAAGTCGGTATTGACTCAAAATCTAATAATAATATTATATGATAGATATCTATTATTATAATAATTGGATATTAATAATATGATGGTAGATGAAATTTAATATTCTTGGAAAAAAATAATTAAATTAACCTTATTAGTAATAGTAAAATAATCTATTAAAGTACCAAAATAACATATCATAGAATATACCTACTTATAGTAAGTACCTATAATATTATATAATATTCTGGTAGACCCTTTCGCTCAGAAATGTTTTCCGTTTGCAATTTTGCATCATTAAATCCAAACTGAACACCGACATAACACTTTTACGGTGACTTGCTCAATGACGAGGTACACTCGACACTATTATACTGTACAGCAGAGTGGTCACTTAATGTCCCTTTTTTTACCCTTAAACAGCTTAGAGTTTATTCACCAGTTTCAGTTTGAGGCAATTTATTGTGCCTAAAGTTCTTATTTAAAAAAATCCACATTGCATATTAATGGCACGCACTCTTCCATTACTCGTATTTTATAAACATTCTTAAACACGCTTTTATTTCAATCTCTAATTCCATAGCGATGGCGTAAAAGCCTTAAAGCAGAGTCGATAAAATAGTATTTTTGATTTATAATACATCAAGTATTATGAATGAAAATACTTGTTTTAAACACACCTAATATATATTGGCAGCGAGTAGACATCAGTATATAATACTGATATTATTATTATCATTATATTACTATTTTTTTTTTTTTTTTTAGGGTTAGGGCTTCGACAACTGATTTCATTAGCCTGGGGAACTGTAGGGGAAAGTACTGTAAGGGAAGGTACTGTAGGGGAAGATACTGTAGGTTTTAACACGTGGGTTTTTGGCAGAATTTTGAATGGGTACCCGTAGGTTTCTCTGCCATGCCCGGTTGGGGGGCGTCGCCGCGGCCTCTCTCTCCAGACACCGCGAAATGCCCAAAGAGCGATTCCGCCCGTGACCAAGATTCGAACCGGTGACTGCATGCGTCGCAACCGACGCCTTAGTCCGCTCGGCCACTCCACCCCCATTATATTATTATTATTATTATTATTATTATTATTATTATTGTTGTTGTTGTTATTATATCAAATTGAAAATAACATTCTGAGATGCGTACAACTAGTTGCGTGTTAATGTTTTGTGTATAGTACTGCAGCAGCTAGGTACTACAGTGAGGATAAAATTGATAGCAAACACAAATCGTTTTAAAAATAAAAAAACACTCGAGTAGTAAGCTCAACGCTCATATGCACTTGTGTCGTATGACCTCGTGTATACCAAATGCCTCGCCATACATGATGATATACCTATCTACATCATAGGTACGTGTATAATACGGGTATAAAAAAACATACAACCCACTCATCCGTGATACGTATAAAAAGCGTAATAAACGCGATCAATCTATGTGAGATATAAAAATGTATAAACACATTATGCGTACACATCATTGGTGTGATGTACACGGTGTATATATTTAAAGTGCATCCATATACTATACTTGAGTTTTATCGAAATCGCGTCAAAGCAAATACGTTCTTAACACACACACCTATCTATCTGTATGTCATATAAATGTATAATATTCCACTATATAGTATATGGCCGGAGGAATAAACATCGTCGTAGACAGAAAAATAATAAATCCATTAAATCCAAAAGCGTAATGGTATCATTATATCAGAAGAGTAATATAGTAAGTGCCTACCTACGAAACATTACGCAGGCGCGACTCTAAAAAACAACGAAGTTTGCAACAGTTTAGTGAATAGTGACATCACGACTACCCTGCAGTGAATGTTGTTTCCGTACATACAATAATAATAATGACATACATTATCTATAAGATTTTAAGAAGTTGAAGAATACGGTTCAAAATATGGACACCCGTGGTCTATGGCACTAGATTTTCAGCCGTGCCGTTCATGTTAGTTTTCGATTTTCAATCATTTCAATATACATATAGCTTATGATATATATTATATTATACAATATAACAATTCTATGTTGATGGAACTCGATTGAAATTTTTTTCATATTTAAGAGAAGGCTTAAAAGAAGGAAAGCGCAATCGATATACTAACCGTAAAATAAAAGAAGTGCAATTATTGGTACATTGATCCTAAGATACAAATTGTGTTTTAGGCGTAACTCGTTTTAGATTCAATAACTAGCGTACTGTCTTGGACAATTGAACGAATAGATATACATGATGACTGGAAAAATAAATTTTGCAAATAAAGAAATAACAAATAAATTATATGACAAATAACCTACTATCGTTATATTAGAAATGTATAGATATAACTATATTAGGATCCTACAGACTACAAAACATTACACGAGCCACTCTAGAAAACGATATTTGCAACACTACCTATAATGACATCATTTAGTATATTATACCTAGTGAATGTTGTGTACATGCATAATAAATAATAATAATAATAGTATATTATGTATTATGCGTTTCCTATACAAGCTCACTGCAGGAGTACTTACCTACCCATATAACAATGTGACCTAGAAAGAGCAAATTTCGCGCGTTCGTTCACGTCGTCGTCGCTACTTCCTATATTATCCGAAACTCACATACTGTATAGAATGGTGGGAGAGGGGACAATCCTATTCATAATGGGAACTTGTTCATAATAATATGATATTATGAGTTGGACTATACCTGTACTAGTGTACTACCTTTACCACTGTCCACTGCCCTACTGCTATACAATATAAACTACTATCGTCTATCTACAACAGCTAATCTACACCGGTGAGCGAAGGGTATATTATAATATCAGGTAGGTAATACATTCACGGAGGAGAAAAAAATTGGCCGTAATAATGAATCGGTGACATATATTGGACATAATACGTCCGTGTGGAATGAAGGAGAAAGTTGAACTCGACCTCGGACCGGTATGTTACTTAATCGCGGTAAAGTATTACGTACTGACGCATCAGTAATAGGTGGGTTTCCTACAGGTATTCAATACACGCGGCGTCGTTCAGTGTATGATGTATACGCAGTCGCACCGCCGCAGTCCGTCCAACGATATAACATTTTAGGAAAATAGTTATTAGAACTTTTGCGCAAATTTATTCGGTGCACACTCGTTATGTAAAAATCAAAATCAAATCGTTTTCAAAATATAGAAAACACGCCACGATAAGGTCATTTATAATAATTTTGACGTACCCATACGTCAATATATTCCGTTTCAAGACATTTATATTTCACCGTAATATAGGTATAACCTATACCAACCTACGATATAACATAAAGCATAATTTTTGATTTAAAATAACTGAAAATACTATATTATAATAGTTAAATTTTGGTAACATATAGTGATAATTTTTTTTTTATATAAATACCAGCAATATTGATTGAATTGTTTGAATTGTTTTCAATTAAATATCACAATCACCCATAATCAAAAATACAGTTCAACTATACGATCGCAGTGATTTTCTAGCGATTCTAAATATGATTTCAAAGTGTTTTTATATTTCGAAAGTGTAACAAATATTGCAAACAGCCAAAAAAATTTTTGTTTTAAGTAAATATGTTCATTACAAAACCAAAATGGATCGAAAAGGTCACCGTAGAACCAATGCTGTTTTTATATTTTGTAACATTAGCCATCTCGGCTTTGGTAAGTACTAATATGGTTTATAATATATGTAGGTATCTAGGCTTGCATTTGAAAAAAAAAAATGTTTTACGTTAACTTGAACTAAAAAGTTATAAAGCTTTTGAGTATGAATTTCTTTAGATTTAATGCGTTTTAAATTTTTACATTTGATGGACGTTATCTGTTGTCTTCGTCTTACTAACAAATACATTAAAAAATTGTACGTAAAGAAAATTTGTTTCACTCTGTTATATTTAATATTTGAGAAGATTTAAAGTGAAGACTAGGTCACCTCACCTTGTAAAGGTTTACTTGATATTTCAATTTTGAAAAGCTATGAGTATTTTAAAATTGTAAATTGTCTATAAATGCTTGTCATTTATTTTAAGTTTTAATTTATAAAAAAAAGTCTACTGCGCAATATGATGTAGAGCCACAATGGGAACAAGAGACAGGGTGTAACGTTAAATGTTAATTCATTATAAATACAATTACCAATAATATTCAAAATGTAACATTAACATTTATGTAATTGGTAATGACGTAATGATCAGGATACGGGGAAAAATGCTTAGATTTTTCTCTTGTTTAAAAATAAACCATGTGGAAATATAGGGTAATCAAAATGTTTACCTTAGTTTTTTAATTTAATGATGATTTTATTATTTAAACTCAAAAATTAGACTTTTTAAATATACTCAGACTAAATATTCAAATTCTTACATTTTTTTTTATAAAATGATGTTCTGTAGCAGTACAGAATTATCATTTTTTAATGAGAACTCCACTTTTTACTGTAAATTATATATTGCATAATTTTTTTGATAATGTTGATGTACTTAACTCAAAATTTGAGTGAGTAGATTCTTAGTTATTAAAATGTTTGCTGTTTGTACTATAGATATAGTTCTTAAAAAATGTTTTAAGAAAATAAAAAATAGACATAAAATTGAATCTTGTATTTATTATACTTGAGCTGTTTTTACACATTTTTAGTATTGATAGATTATAACTAATACTGTCAAATCGCCATAACTCTAACGGATCTTATAAATCCACTACCATTCACTTTTTATTCTTAGAGCATAAAGTTATATGACTCAAAAACTACTAGTATGCTCAGAAAAAATATCCACTGTATAATTTACAGTTGAAAATGGGTATCCTCATTTTAAAAACAAAAGTTATTAATTCCGCAGGATACTTCTTTTCTTAAGTAGGAAAAAAATCTCAAAAATTTGAATAATGGTTTGAAAGTATATTTAAAAATTCCAAAAATGAGACCTGCATTATAGAAGAAAAAGGGGTGAGCATGCTTGGTGAACTACTCTATATATTTATATTTCCTCGAAATCAATAGTATAGGTTTTAAATTTTTGTGTTAAAAATATAAAATATTTTTAATTCAATTTTTATCGTTTATCGTTTTAATTATATATAATAATTACAATCGTTTTTTATTTCAACGTTATTATGACGTTTGAATGTCCTGATAGGTATCCATTATATAAATGGAAAATTTCACGATTATTTTGTCTTCAAAAAATAAAAAATAATTGTTTATACGTTTTTTTTATGATTTTATTATTACTATTATTATTATTATTAGTAGTAGTATTTATTGATGAATTCAACACACTGAAGAGTGGAAATAGTCATCATGACTCATGAAAATTTTTAAGTTTTGTCACGTGTATGTTATTGCTTAAGGTTTTAATGAAATTCCATATTATCTTAGTAGGTTGATATAAATTATAACATCCAACCATAGTAAACTCAAAATGGTAATTAATTGTATTCTAAGGAAAAAATACGTGAAACTGAACTTTAACACTTGATAATCTGTGCCCTGTGGGTACAAAATAGTAGTAACACAAAAAAAGTTGATCTTCCTGTTAAAAGTTTCCTATTATTTCTTGCAATCCTCGTCATGGTTTCGATTTTTTAAATTTTTTAATTTATTTTAGGAATAAACCTAATTAATTGCTTTGTATCATAACAATAATAATTTTTATTTGATTACATACAGACTAAATTTAAAAAATAGTTATTTTGTTTACAACTCTTTTCGTTCTTCTCAAAAATTATATTTCCATCATATTGATATTTTATCATATCCCCAATTATACATAGGTACATATAATTAAAAACAAACTATTATTTAAAAATTAAATACAATCATTATATTGTATTTAATTATCTACAATAGATGTTGTGTCCATCTGATCATAGGTAGTACCTTTGTAAGTCTTATGAGAACTAAAAATATCAATATATATCTATCTTCTAGAAGTACTGCTGTGCATTGCATAGTATTCAAAACAATTACCTGTCTTATTCAAACTTTTGATCCGTCTGTGTCTTGCAATATATTTTATAAAGATAGATACTTTTAGGGTAATTCATCAATCATTTTCATTTCCATTTTCTTTTTTCATTGTAAATTAGTAGGTAGAATTTTTTTAAAAATTTAAAAAAAATTGTTAATGTACAATGTACCTATAATCTATATAAATCGAAATTTCAACGAATAGTTCCTAAACTAGTAGCCTATATAGATAATATGTATTAAGAATAAAAACTAGTTAATATTTAGTTATCTTTTATGCTATCTAAATAAATAAATGCAAGTATCTAATTAATAATTTAAGATATAGTCTAATGACCTTTGCTGTCGAAGCCTCAACCCCCCACCACACAAAAAAAAAATAAAATAAAATAAAAATAATTTAAGAAAACGTAATTCACCCATATCTAAATTTATTTGTATAAATAATTATATTTTTATATTATAAATGATTCATATTAAACATAAATAATAACAATAATATTCAACATCAAACAAAATGTTCTTTAATTTAATATTATGTCGTTCTAAGAATTAAATATTTAACTCATAAAAATGTATTATTGATTTATACTTTTAATTGATTATAATGTCAATTACAAACTTTCATTTAAACTTAATATTATCTGTGTTTAAACCATAATCAAGTAGTAGCAAGACGTACTAATAAAAAGTTAAAATTAAGCATATTAAAAAAAAATATTATTTTTTATTTATACGTAAAAGTATTTATAATTTATTTTTATCTATATAAAAAAAGTATTTATCTAATCCCAATACTGGTCAAAAAAGAAGGTATAGTTATAGATTGAAAAATACAAATTAGTAACTTCTCAGGATAATTTCTAAATGGTATAAATAATTTATGTATTTAAAAGTTTATATTTTTTATTTAAAGAAGCTTTAGTTCCAGATTTGGGCAATGTAGTTAAATTAATTCGACTGCTGACCGCATTTTAGCTTTCGCAAATTAATAAGCATAGACACACTCCACAGTGTTATAATTATGTCATTATTTATTACCATCTTCTACCCTAAGTACAAAAATATCATCCCTACAGCATCATACTTATTCCGTCGTCAAGGTAAAATTAAAAGTACACAAACGCATATTATATTGAGTTAAAAGTAGAGCACCGGAGATCGTCTGATTTTTTTTCTCAACGGTTGAAATCAAATTAAGTATAATATAAACAAACTCAAAAAATCGATGGCAAAAATATTTAAAATTCCCACGCACACGACACATAATTTGATAAAGGGAAACGTTTACTCTCGCGAACGGGGAAGAGGAAGGGTCCGGTAACCCCATTTTCGTAGTATTTATTCGTCCTTCTCACTTGTTCAAACACAACTTCTATAAGGGTATGGTATCATTATTTTATACAATATAGAAAAATACTCTGCAGGATTCGCGTAGGTCGCATAACAATGTTTACGGTTCAGCGATCCTGTTCTCGGAATAGGAATCCATAGGTATTGGTAATCAAAAAATGATATTCGATCGTTAACCAAACGAAAACGGCGCCGTATGCTTTGAAGATTAACAAAATGCAATACGCCGTTCATAAACTGTTTTAAATTGTGCCGTTTATGGTACACCTAAAACGTGATCGACCGATAAATGCCGGCTGCTGCGACTGTTGACTAATTCCACGGCACTTTTAAAGCGTTTAAATCTCGAGGGAGGTAAGTTTTTTGAGGTGCCCGCAGTATTCTCGAAAAACCGTTCTTGACGTAAACCACGCGTACAAAAAACAACTAATTGAACTGTCGTTATGGCTATACGTATAGGTACTGTATTATTATTATTCTATTATAGTACACTGCACGCTACACGCCATATCGCATCACCGTGATGCAACCACCTGAGGCTTCGATTTTACCACGAAAAACGGCAGAAATGGGTGGATTGCGTAGGTGTTATAATAATTCCCCTTTACCTGCAAAATTCTAAAATATTACAACGCGTGATGGAACGACATTTTATGGTTATCTTGTTATTGAGAGTACGATGCACTGGCATTATCGCGGTCGTTTCATTATTTCCAGCGCGTAACATTACAAATTATTTACGTATATTCAGCATTTCGTGTTTAGTTTCTTTTGATTTTAATACAAGGGCGGATATTGATTCAATATGAAATTATATCTATGATTGTAGGCATATAATATCTATGCACAAGTTTTGTCAGACATATTAATATATTATATGTATATAAGTTATAAGTTTGAGCTAGAGATGAAACATTTGTATCTGTACTGGCTTTAAGATCAAGTTACAGGTTCCTATTCTAATAAGTATTATATAATTGTATACATCCACTAATTGAGATGTATTTGTAATTCGCTATGGGAATTGGTCGTTTTGATGAGAACACAAAACACTTATGTTTATAAGTCATACCTACATAAATGGATTTTAAATCTAATTCAATGATTGAGTGTTAACAGTGGTCGTAGCCATGATTTTTGTTAAGAGAGGGGGGGGGGTGATAAACGTTGACTTTTAAATATTGATATATCATAGGTTAGGTTAGGTACTCACTTGTATAAGACGAGGAAAACAAATTTGGGTGAAAATTACGCTAATGAAACTAAAAAATATACACGATGTGCACAGTCAAATTACAAACTCTATTCGTAAAATTTTTTATAGGTATAAATTTATTTTTCGTTTAATTATTTTATACCAATTTGGTTATTATTGAAATACCTACCGAATATAATATACTGCCCAATTCACCAGCTTAGCGTAAATGGTATGTTTGCAACTGGAGCTACAAATTATAAATAAAAACAGCTTATGTAATCAGAACTCGTAGGTTCACGAATTTCAACGTCAATTGTGCTAAATAATATTGCTGTGTAAATACAAAGCGCATAGATAACCTAGGATTTTGCCTCAAGATCACAGCTTTCAATATATTATGAAATTTAATTTTGCATGTGTTTATATATTTTGGAATGTTATGTATTTTGGTATAATTACGCATTTATTTATTTTTTTATTTTTATTTTTGTGTATTGTTAATAGATTTAAGTTTATAGTAGGTACAATTTATTTAATGATAATCAAAAACAACATATATTTGAAAGCATGAATGCATGAATAAAAAAAATATCGTTTAACTCTGTAAGATTGAAAATAATAAACGTATTATGAGTTAAGACGTAGTTGAATTTTGTTTATATAAATTTAAAAAAAAAACGTGGATTTTCATATTTATGGCGTTGCATAATACCTATTATAATAATTTACGTAAATAACTGCTGAAAATGTTTCTCTGCTCATCTGAACATAATTTATTTGCAGTGCACGAACCTTAGACCTCAGGCCTAACCTCCATTGGTAAACCATATAAGACATACAATTAACGGATATGTGTGTGCGCACGCGTGATTTCAGGTGGGTACGAACTTGATACTGCGGAAGGGATGCGACGTGACGGCCGCCGAGCAGCCGGCTGACTTGAGGGAAAAGTGCCTGAACGAGAGCTACGCGCAAGAGTTGGTGGCCAAAATCCAGACGTGGAAGCTGACCATCCAGTACTCGGTGCCGCTGGTGTTCATACTGTTCGCGGGCTCGTGGAGCGACACGCACGGCCGCCGCCGCCGGCCACTCATGTTCATACCGATCGCCGGCCAGCTGCTGACGGACGCGTTCAACGTGCTCAACGTGTACAATTGGCACTGGTCGCCCGCCGTGGCCGCCGTGTCCGAGTGCCTGGTGCCGGCGCTCACCGGGTCCCGGATATGCTGCGTGGTGGGCGTCGCGTCCTATGTGGCCGACATCACGCGTGTCCAGGATCGGACCAAGCGCATCGGCATGCTCATGTCGCTGTACTTCATCGCCACGCCGGTGGGCGCGTGCACGGCCGGCTTCCTCAACGTCAACATCGGCTTCTACGGCACGTTCGGCGTGTGCATAGCGATGAACGTGGCGGCGCTCGTGCTGGGCGCGGCCCTGGTCAAGGACACGTCCGTGCCCTACGACAAGGGCGCGTCAATATGGCAGACGGTCAACCCGAAGGTGATCGCCGACTCGGTGCGCGTACTGGTCAAGAAACGGCCCAGTCGGTCGCTGCTCATTTACATGACCATCGTGTCGCCGCTCACTATCGGACCCATGCAAGGTACGTTGCAACAGGCATAATATTATAATATAGTTATAACTAGGGCTGGGATTTTAGTGCACTAAAAAAAAACCCAAAAAATGCCCTTAAAAAATGCTTTTATGACCTAAAAACCCTAAATAATGCCCTAAAAACCCCCAAAAATATTAACTAGAGTCTTAAAACGGTGTTTACGACGACAAAACTCGTACTGAACGTCGAACGATATCATCGGACGTCGATTTTACCGACTTAAGGTTATTTAACAGGAAATACGGATAGTGTTTACTCAAACCTTGTTCAATAATATAATACGAATTACGAGTACCTACCTACTTATAATATATTTTATTATAATTACTATTGTAATCTCTTATATTTATATAAAAAACATGTTGGTGTAAAACTCTTAAAATAAAATTTCAAATTCATACTTGGTTTCAAAAAACTCAAAACATGCTTCAATAACTCTAAAATGCCATAATAATTAAGAAAATGACCCAAAAACTAAAAAATCCCAAAAAATGCAAAATAAACTTTCTTATTCTCATTCATAAGTACATAAAACAAATTTGTGACCAGACGAACATCGCACAGTAAGCTTTGGAAAACAATGCAAAGTGCATCGAAATCCCAACCCTAGTTATAACGATATTACAAGTATTTGGGTATTACTCGGGGTTTTATAATAAACACTTATGATGATGGGGGGAGGGGGAGTAGGCGTGTTAGAAGTGGTTGGTCCACCTTCATTATCTGTATACCAATTGAATACAACTCATTACGTTGAAATAATAAAATAGATTTTGTTAAAGTCGCTAAAATTATTAAGAATTCAAAAAACATGATTTAAATAAAAGATTTATTGATATAGTAAAGTTACACAAGTCCACAATGACTTTTTTATCTTAATAGTATTTTTATTTTTATTTTTTAACTATTTTATTTCAAGACATGCAGAATCCGCACATATCCATATTAATTAGTTATCAATACTAATTACCTTTACCTATATTTATCTACTATATTTTACTATTAGTATACAATCAACGAAAAAAAACAACAACAGTTATAAAGCAAAATACCAATAACGTAGATTAAGACGATTGAGTAGATTGGCACTGAAGGGTTTGGGTGAAATGATGACATTACCAGAAATTTTTTTTTATAATTTATCAAAATTTTATATTATTATTATTATTTAATAATAATTCTTCAATAAGATTCTCGCACATCATATGAACGTAGCGAAAGAATTATTTTTTGAAGAAAAATGAATGCTAGACGATTATAATTACTATTTATAATTTAAATTTGTATGAATTGACGATCATAAGGCAAACAGCAATTAAGTCAAGGGTATACAACCAATAAATTCAAAATTGTTATACATAATAATATGTATTATGGTTATAATAATATATTGAAATATATAATATCATAATAATATTATGAATCTAGTTATGTGCATAAAAATAACCATACTATGATGATATACATATTTTAAAATTCATACTGAATACAATTTAGGTTTGAATGCCCAACTGACTATAGTATACATTAATTATGTCTGATACATTATTTTATACTAACACATGCGTTAAAACAATAATTTTTATTGCACTTATATATTATTATAAAATATATTTTCATGTAACTAAATAGTATATAGTATTTACTGAAGTCATTGATTTATTCAATTATACTATTAAGTATTTTTATATGACCAAAACTCTTAGTAAAATTTTACATAACGAATTTGAAATTCGATTTGGTAAAACATGTTTTAATTTAATGTTTCGATACATTTTTTAAATTTATTTAACTAGTATATATTTTTTTTTTTTTTTTTTTTTTTTTATTTAGAAATACGCCTCAACTACCAGGGTTATTGGCGTTTAAGATATACATGTTACAGTTTAATTATATTTACATAATGATACTAGAGTATAAAGAAGAAAAGTATATAAGATAAATAATATGATAACAATAAATATATAGTTATATTTTTTGTAGAAGGTTCTTTTCTTTGAGAAGTTCTAGGAGTGAAGATGTTCTTTCCGTGTTTGGTGCTAGTATTTCGCATAGGTTGTTGGGGAGCATGAGTTTTTCTCTGGCATCTTTTGTGAGGAGGCATTCTGTTAGAAGGTGTTTGACAGTAGTCACGGTGTTGCATGAGGTGCATATAGGTTGTTCTTTTTTGCTCATTAGATGTTCATGAGTGTAACGTGTGTGGCCAATTCGTAATCTGTTGAGTACGATTTGATGTCTACGCGGGAGTGATGTGTTAGGCAACCAAGGGAGGGTGGATGATTTTATTTCTCTTAGCTTGTTGTTTCGTACTGATCTCCATTCTTGAAGGCAGTAGTATATATTTTGTTTGATGGTATTGTACTTAAATTTATGCTTCCTATGGGTGGAATCGTATTGAAAATAATCATGTTGAGCCCAGTGAGACAATTTTTTTCAGTTATTCTTCATCGAGTTAAACTCATAATTTTCACTAAATTCAAGTCATATATCATTGCAATATGAAATGTACCATTTTGTAGATACAAATTTCATATAAAAATGTATGCATGTATGGCGTATATTTATTGTATAGGTGAATAAATATGTGAATTTGAAACTCATTTTGTGTTTAGAGATGCGGCCTGTGAGGCACTTAATACATCTATTCAGCGCTTGAAATAGCTCGCATTTTTAACGAAACTCAAAATGCACTGTTCAAGAATGCTGAAAAAATTTTTCTTCGAAAAATGTAAGCTTACTCTTTCATTTCAAATATTCTATTTTAAATTATTTTAAATAAATAATAAAAATAAAATTGAAATACCGACGATTTCACGAATAATATTGCCTCAATTGTATTTGAAAAATGTACGTTTTCTTAAACTGTATAAAACAAAGATATACATTTCTACAACTCCACGTATTAGTAAATATCTGAATTCCAATTAAATATACAGTACAAACGTTTTTCGATATTTTTATTAATTTATTCATCCAGTGCCTATATTTATAATAATATTATTATTCAAAATGGTAACTCAAGACGTGTTCAACAATATATAATATAATATTATGAACACTATTTTTGCATTCTACATGAGAGTATATCTGATTTCTATAACATAATCGCCCGTATGCAATATAGCAAAGAACTATAATTAAAGAAGTATACGAAAATAATATCAAACATTATTATTATATGCGTAGGAGGAACAAATGTGTAATTTTCGACTGAGCACGTTATAAAATAACCATGCAATGGCAACCCTAACAGTGTCATATAAAATCTTAAACGTCATTGTTATTAATAATTATTGTTTGTACCAATAATATAATAATAAGTTTTATAAACGTAAAACGACAACACATTTAGTTTATTGATTGGGTACTACTTCCTACTGTCTCGCCATTCACGATTAACCTGTAAGAATATTATAACAATATTATATTGTTTTCATTTGGGTTAGAATTATATTTTTGAAATTTGAAGGCAAAAAATTAAATTTCCTGCATAATTTGTGACATGCGTTTAGTACTGATCAAATATTTCAAACAGAATATTTTTTAAGAGAAAATTCTCTCTGCTATAGTTGAAGTATGTACCTACGGTACTGTTTATAATACAAACGTTTAATTTTGTGTACATTCACAAGGGTGACCTATAGGTTACATTTTAAAGTGAGGGAGAGAGAGAGAACAAAAAAATGTTCTTAAACCTAAATAAACCTTTAATGTTTTGTCAACACAATATGAGTTCAAATATCTTATTATATTAAATATTAATAATTAATATATATATATATTTTTTTTTTATTGATCCTAAGTTAAGCAACTATGATAGCCTTTAGCTGTTTGTAGGGAAAACAGTTAGTTTGAAATATAGTCAAATTTATTACTCAATGTCGGTAAATAAGAACTGCTCATAATATCTTTGTTTTATTATAAATATAATACTTAATATTTGTTTTGAATAAAACAGTCCACGTTCACTGGTTCATTCTTTTACTTTTTCACAGCGACTGATCATTAAGTTATAAGTTCATAATATTTTTTTTCAAGGGGAGTAGAAAGTGCTCCACATTGCTTCTCCCAATCAGTGCTCATCACATTTTTCTATTTAGTTATGTCTATTTTAATTGTTTGATAAATAATATCACATATTTAAATATAACTATAGATAGAAAACGTATCGTTTAGAAATTAGCATTTCAATGAAGTTTAACAACAAATAAACAATTCTATAATGTGTGTGTGGAAAGCCTTTTTTTACTAATTGTCAGCTAGCTGTTATTACTTAATGTGCTATACGTAATGGCCGTGTAATTTTTTATATGTTATACATAATATTATTATTTATTATAACAAATTTAGATATGAGTATCCTTACTATCTTGAAAATGATATAATATAATTTATATAAATTATATATTGTAGAATGTAGAACTATGGTGTGGCTTAAATTTGTATTGAAGGAATTATACGTCTGTAACGAAATTAATTAATATTTTCCTTGAACGAAACATCAAAGTAATATTCATGATTCTTAATTAACGCGAGACTTTGTTTTGCAAAATAGTATTAACAAATATTATTATTATTATTCATTTGTAATTTATAAATTGATTATTTGAGATATAAATAATATTTTACTGAGAAATTAAATTATATTGGACAGTTTTAAATATTATAGTCTGTTTTGTTACAATTCGATTTCTGTATATTAGATTACAATGAAACCTCTATATAGTGGACAGCCATGGGGAATTTAAAAATGTCTACTATAGGACGACGTTATAAAGAATTGGTTATACACTAACATAACATATATAGTACCTACATATATTGAATTTGGTACATATTAATTTATTATTTATTATATACATAATATGATGGATGCATTTAAAGGTGGATATAAAAATGTATGATGTTTATATTAATTAAAAATTTATAATGAACGTTAACGTAAATTAATTTCTTTTTTAAAGGGACTTTACAAGCACTGCCTAGTTTCTACGTATAATTCTGTACTTACGAGTTACGAGTCGCGATGCAATATGTTAGATGTTAGACACAGATGAATATTAACTATTAAAATATAATGTTATTTAGATTTGTTACTTTGCTATGATATTATTTGTTTTGGTATATCCGAGATACAATAAAAAGTCTTGTTAATTATTATTATCATTATTATTATTTTGTCGGTTCTATGATTTAACTACAATTGGTACATAAATTTACATTATTGCAATATTTGCAATTATATATTATATCTCAATTGTTTCCAGTTTATTATCATCTGTAATTCTATTCAAATTTTCTTTGTAATATTATAACAAAATTATTATGTTCTGATTTTGTGAAATATTCTAAACACACGTGAAAGCGACAGGCGGCGATTTTAATCGAAATTACACGGGTAATTAAAATAGATGAATAGGAAAATATAATATAGTTTATCTGCATTTGGATGTATTACGCGATTACGCCATAAGTACGCAAAATTAAAAACTGCTCAGTTCATAAACATACAAGTATATAATATAATATCATATGTAACATGATATACATATTATCAACATCGCCTACTTCGTGCGTATAGCCTAAGGGTACCATAGAAATTCTAAATTAAACTGTAGATTGGTAGTAATAATATTTGGAACTTACCAATTATTACTACGATGGATAAACGTGACAGGTAAAGCTGATTACCTGTGGCATACGATTGTGCCAAACAAAATATATTATATATTATGTATTTGAATAATTATACAACAACACGTGAATCGTGTGAATTGCGCAGTCATAACAGAAAAGTTATTGTTGGTCTAGGTTTTAACAGTCGCTCTGAAACTACATAAGTATATTTAACTAAAATCTGTATATATTATTGTAGGTCAAAAAATATTGAATGACACCCATTCGACATCCATTCTTACTATCACCAATTAATTTACTGACATTAGAAATATTTCGCTGAAAACTCTCTCTCTCTCTCTCTCTCTCTCTACATTTCTACAATATATATTCACCATTTTTTACATAATATAAATTTCTCAAGAACTTAACACGGTACTTAATATTTACCTATATTATGGGTACATCGCAAGCATTTATTACGTTAAGAAAATTCTCTGCTCTGAAAATATGTTACAATTTAATCTTTAGGTACATAACATGTAGCATAACATAGAACACAAACATTAACACCTTCACGCTATACCAAATTCGAAGCATCAAAAGTATTACCAAAGTATTAGAAATTAAGCTGAGAATATATTATAATAACTCAATTTCTTCTATTAAAACTCTTTTATGTTAATTTAATAAATTCTTAAGAGTTTATTTAAATAATAAAATTACCTAAGATACGTCGTTGTGAGTGCACAAAATAATTTTTTACCTACCTAACCTTTAGTCTTTACGTGTTTATATTAATTAGGATTAGGTATTTACCAAAATAGTGCCTGGCACTCACAAACAGATAATAAAAGGTTTGCTTGTATAGAAATATTGGTACTTAAAAGTGAAACTATATATTTTTTTAAATATATTTTTCATGATAAAGGATAGACATTTTTAGATGAAAAAAAATAGTTGACAATCTTATTAACAAATATAGATAAAATTACTATTACAAAAAAATATATCAATATAAATAAATTATTGTATCTACAACTAAACAAATATGAACAATTTACACAATATATATCAAATTAATTGAATATTTATTACATAATAACATGGTAATAATTTAGCTTGTGTTTAAAAATAACCGAAATCCCTACTACAGCATCCTTAATTCGTATAATCGTATCTATAATACCTACATGTCTACAGTATATCTAGTGATCATTTGGAAATTTTAATTTTATTTACACATCTTTACGTTTAATTGTTGTCCTTTATTAATTTATTCTAATGTTGTTGTTTTTTAAAAATTAATTTTTCATATACAAATAATTTAAAATATAATTAACGAAATATGTACATAAATAAAACATTTTGTTCTCGTTAAAATTAATTTTTGTTTTTCTAACATACATAATCAAAAGTAATAATATTTTTATTTTAATAACAAAAAACAAATATATTAATAATTGAAAAAAAATGTGTCATATATCTAGTTAATTAATTACAATAGTCACTCATTTATGTTTCATTTTGTTCTATATCAACCAAATAATTATCAATTATTAGCGATTTTTTTTCACCTAAAAGTTATAGACATTATATATATTATAATAGATATTATAGACATTCAGCGTTTGGATATTAATTTATACTTAATTATAACATTGTTCAATTCTATGTTTTGCATTTAATTAAATATACCTAGGTAAGAAAAAAATATTTCATTTGTTTTATATTTATTTTCATGATTCACAACCTATATGCATAACATAAAATATGTACTACATAATTGATCCTATTTATATATTAAACTCAATTATAATGATTTAAATACTTTTTCCGAAATAATGAAAAAAAATCTCAGAAAAATAAGATATTTAAAATGAAAGTTCAAGTTTAAATAAAATATTTAGAGTCATATTAAATATTAATATTGACAGTATAGGTGAACGTTAAGTTTTATTAAATGTAAGATTTTAATAATGAAATGGTCTTAATGTAAAACACATTTATCAAAAACTTTTGAAAGTTTGTAATATTTTATATATAATATATTTTCTAAATATTCAAAATATGTAGTTCATCTACAATCAATAATGTGAAAACTAAGGGTATTTCCATTTGTTTAATTTGCATATATTTACACAACTTTGTTAGTACATTAAACTGTGTCTAATATAAATATATGAAATAACTTTTCCTTATTCCTCATTTCTTGGCCATAACTACTGTAGCAATGAATATGAAACTTGGTCAGTAGTTTCGTTTTATGGTGTAAGGACTCGCCAAGAAATGGTTCTCCAAAATATACCTTATTAATTGTCCTTATTATTAAATTATGTAATTGTTTCTATATAATATATAATGATAATTTATCTATTAGAACATAACAAAATGTTTTGTTATAAATTATAAGTGTAGGTATATTGTGTATGATGCACTGAATTTCTAATTTTATTGAGTTCCTTAAATATTAATAATTTAAGATCTTGATATTATTACCTAATAACTGTTAATAAACTTCAATGCACTTTGCGTAATACACTAATACGTGTTTAAGATATTTTGATACTTATCAGATTTCTATATTTTTTTTTATCAACACAATTATTATGATAATACGCAAAAGAAAATTAAATTTTAGAATTCAATTATAATAAATAAGTTAAATACATAATATGTAATATAAATAAATGAGTAATAAACTAATATTTTAATTAACTTTTTCAGGTGAATACTCCATACTTTATCTTTTTGTCAGATATAAATTTGGATGGAACGAAATCGATTACAGCCTTTACGCTGCATACAAAATGACAGGGATACTTATAGGTAATATTAAAAAGTATTATTTAAACAAAATACAATAAGTCATGCTTAAATTGCTTTAAGCTGATGTTGGTGCTTATGCTATTGGAGAAAAATCACATATAGTTTTATTTTTTGTTTTTTCAAGTTCAGTCGCAATAAATTACTGTATTAATGAAACTCGAATGTTATTAGAACCTATAACACTAACAGTAGAAAACCGAAATACCCACGTTAAATTGTGTATTATTGTACATGCCGATTTCGTCATTAATATCGTTTTGGGTTTAAAAACAATATTTGTTCACGTGGAAATGGCTTATTTAATGGTGATAAATCTATTTTAGATTTTTCACGGTATCTATAATACACGTGTTTATAACCTACCTACCCACCTAACTAAATAAATAAATTCGTAAAATGTATTTCCCGTTAAAACATATAAGTAGCTAGAAATTATTTTTGACAGACATACTTTTTATTATTTAAGCATGTATTAGTAAATATCCTATTAAACGGCGTAATAATGATGATATTATATTTATTTTAATTAAGTATCTATCACTAAAACAATAAACATTTTTATGCATAATTTTGGTTAAGACGCATACTAGCAGTTATGGAATATTTAAGGCCTATGGTTAAACCTTGAATTCTCTTGAAACTTAATTTCTGTTCCTAGATTATGTTATGTTGGGTTTTCTAAGAAATTTAAAATCATTTCGATGTTAATAAAAATATGAAATAGAAATAAATTGAGATGTACAAGATTTTGATGGACTATTTTAGTTTAAAAACGAAAGTAACTATAAATCATTGAATTTACTAAACTATTAGAACAAAATGTAGATCTGGTTATAATCATATTTCATTACAAAATAGTTGCAAATTGCTGAAATTTGTTGTGAGTAATTTAATGTAGCGAGTGAGATAGGCAGGCTAACTGTTGGCGCTGGATTGTTAATGCATGCAAGTGACAAGCAGGAAACATTTAATTCGTCTTAAAAAAAAGAATAATTTTTCTTAAAAAAATCTGAATATTTTATTTTTCAATAGATAATAAGAACCTATATCAATATCAACATGATTTTGTACTTTTGTAGACATTTCTTTATTTTTGTTGATCATAAAATACATCGGAAACTAGATATATTAGCTTATTATAGGCTATAGCTTATATATACTAGGCTTATTAGTATAAGGATTTTTTTTTAATTAAATTATATATTTCTATTTATTTTTATTTTAAGAATAAGATTGAGTTTTTGTTTCCTGTGAATTTGGTCACAGTGCTTGGTAGATTTGTTCGGAGATGTGAAATTGTAGGCTATTATAATAATATATAATTATACTTTAAACCGTTATTTGATTATATAGGCAGGTACATTCAGCGATTCTTCATAATATTATAAATGTATAATTATCTATATGTCCTATATGAATAATGAATTAACTATTTTTTTGTATTACGAATTACAACTTTATATCGTCATAACACTCGTAACAATCATAAACCATTAAAACTGTGAGATACCGCAAGGTCGAGCCCATTGCAAAATATATAATAATAAGTGCAGTCGTCTGTTTTAGATTTAGAGCGTGAAGACAATCTCATACCAGCTACATAATTTACATAATCGGTATATTAAAAATTGGGTTATTAATGATTTGTAAATACTATTCTTCCTTTTCCCTCAACCTTTCATTTTCAAAGCATTCTAGAAAGCGCTATAATTAGCGGCATGGAGGTTAATGTTTATAGGACAGCAATTATTATAGATTAACACAATTGTACATAGATATTAATAACTAGTTATAAGTTTATCAACTTTTAGTTCCAAAATAGCCTTATAAACATACGAAAGTTAATCTACAAACTATAAAAAGTAAAACGAATGCACACGAATGTTTTATAATATTCATATTATACATGTAAACTAAAACATCATCTTGAAAGTTGAAACTGTAACAATTATTCATTAAGGACGCATAATAATTAAATATAAGATATAATAAGTAAATAAATAAATAATTTAATAGAAAATTGAATGTATTGTTTAAAATAGTTAAGAGTAAATATTTATTTATTATTTTTTTATTTAAGATAAAGGCTTTGACATCTTTAGGTTATTAGCCTATTAAATGTTTATTATGTATATTATTTTATTTACAGGGACTATCGTAGCTATATGGTTAATGAGTGTAAAACTGAAAATGCACGACGCAGCAATAGGATTTATCGGCAGCAGTTTTGACCTAATCGCTGCTGTGTGTTATAGTTTTGTCACTCAACCTTGGCAGCTGTATGCAGGTAGGTCCTTTGCCATTATACTGAATCAATTTCTAATGATAAATCGAAAATCCCAATTATTTCACGTGTAAATTTAAAATTTCAGTGCCAGTGATAGATATTTTTCACGGTGCAGCATTTACAGTTAGCACTTCGATGGCGTCAAAACTCGTCGATAATAGTGAACTAGGTAAATAATGTTATTTTATAAAATTATAATAGGTGTCAACATTAAACTTCTTGAATTTATAATTTTATCTTTTTAAATTGTTTTATATTCACTCTGCTGGAGAATAGAAGAGAGTAGAATACTGTATGTGTATATACACACTGATTTTAAATAATTTAAAATGTCAAATATTGTGGGACAATGGCAATATTTCATTAAATTTTTGTTCAACATTTTAATTGTCATAACATAAACACTTATAAGGCGTGCGTAGTTATTATACTTTTTTTTTTTTAGCACAACTCAATTCCGTTCGTGGTATGCTGGAAACGCTCGCTCCAATTATTATTTATCCGTTATATAATCAATTATATAAACTCACATTTGAAACACTACCAGGAGCTTTTTTCCTATTGACTGCGGTTATTACTGTTCCAGTTGTCATACTATTCGGGTAAATACAGTGATATAATATTACACACAATTTTACAATATTATGCTGTTTAATAATTTGTATTATATTATAACTATAAGGTACTCGTATTTATATATAGAATTGTGTGTTCATATAAATATAGTTAAGCTATAATATTATGTACCTATTAAAATGTAATATGTGTACAATATGTTTATTAAATCCATAAACCTGATCATAACATGCATTGTAATTAATTTTGCCGTATATTAATAATGTAATTAACTGAGTTGTTACTAATTCATATAGGTACCCTTATAAACGCTTTAATGAATAGAAAATTCCTTAAACATTTAATAGTATTTTGAATATTTGAATACTGCAAGATCTAGAATTCTATAGAACTAATTGCAGTTATTTCTCGTTGAAATGTATAAATCGATATAAATAACTATTCATATTTCTCAAAAATATTAGAGTTGTTTTTTTATTGAAACTGTAACATTTAATTGTAATTTAAATGGGTATGCATTTTTTTTTTTTGCCAAACTATGTCATAGATCGCAGACATAATGTTTTATCACAGGGAGTAGTAACTAAACTTAAATTATAAATTTTAAATTTGGTAGGAGGATAATATATTGTAATAAAATTGTTTTAAATTTACTCAAAGTCTGTGCAACGATAATATATAAACAATAGTGAGAAAACTCGTTCGACAAAATTAAGTGGTTTTGGTGCAAAATATAGGTATAGGTACTACAGGGCTGTCTGACTTTTAATTTGATTTTGATTGTTATTGTGGTTGGCTGTTGGCCAATATTGACTTTATTTGGACGTGTGAGTTTATAAGGCTATAAAATACAAACAAAACTTAGGTATTTTCTATGGCTTCTAATTTGATTTTATAAGAACATTTTACTGCTTATGCTGATATAGTGATATCGTATTATATTACTTATGCTATGCAGTTAATATAACTACAAAAATTAATATATTTGAAGTTCTAAACACACAATAATTGATTTAATTTTTTTTTTACTATGTAGTCTCCAATTTTAGTTATCCGTAATAACATTGATTTTATTTTGTAAAAGTCATCTTTTCTGAATATAAATACTTAATCAATTATAATTTAGAATTAAATAATTGTTAAACAACACGTTATACGAGATAATTACGATATGCATTAATAGCATTACAATGACATGCCAAATCGACTATAATTTTTATAGTATATAGGTAATTAAATAAAATTTTAAATGCATTTTTGTAAATATATAATAACTCACAAAAAATGAAAACTATGTTTACTGAAAATTTAACTATATATAACACAACTTGGATATGAGGTTCGGAATTCATTTTTTAATATCGTTTAGTACAAGTACTTTATTTATACCAAATTAATGTAAATTAAAACTTTTTTTATGATCTTTGTATATACAGACTTTAAAACATACGATGCATGTATATGTGTGTTTTAAAATTGATTAGCTGAGCTATACGAATAATCACGAGGCCATAACCTTCCTTAATTATAAAAATTATTATACAGTAGACATACCAAATGTTATATCAACCTAAGCTTACAGTTATTAATGTGTTTCGTGTTTTCACTGCTTATTAGTTATTTATGGTTGAATGTTGCCAACTAATAAGGTATTCTTCAAGGTGTAATAATATTATTCCTTTGTATTATTTTCAGGTTGACATACAAAGCCGATCAAAAAAACAACATATTTAAAAATAACGAAGATAATGGTGTAGCACAAAAAAATAAAGACGAATGTAACAATACTGTCAAAGAAGAATCGATTAAAACTATAAATTCTGTTTGACATCATTCATGTATAAACGAATGTGATGTAATAATGTGGTGAATTTATTCACAGCATATTTATTTGATATTATGTTATAACTGTTATAACTTTATAGCCTTCCTACCTAACTATAATATAGACGTTAGACATACCTACTTATACCTTCATTACCGTTAGTGTAGAACCAAAATTGTATTTATGTAAAATAGTCACTGTAATAAATTGTACCATATTTTAAACAATATTTGCTTACATAATGTAAAATGTAATTCAAATTAATACAAAATCGTAAATCCTCATAAATTTAGTGTTAAATGTAAATATTATTAAGACGTTCAGATGAAAAGTTTTTGTGATATGTTTTAATTGTTCTAATTTGATCTATCTAATAAATATTATAATTTTTTACTTTGTAAGCATATAGGTTAACGTTTTTATATGAATAAGTTTAAAACTCTAATGTACTTTACCTATAAAAGGAACTGTTTTATAGATCCTCAAATAGTATTAAGTTTATAGGATAGAATATGTATTGAACCTTTGTAATTTGAGATAATAGCCAATGTACCAAACCTATCTAGGGGCTATAAAATGCTTATATAAGTTATTCAAAACATTTTTTTCAACCTGAAATCCTTTGATTAATCGTTTAATTTATGTTAAATGAAACTATTGTGTTTTTATATGGCTAAAAATAAATTGAACTTTTGAAAGAATATTTTTTCTTGTATTTTTGATACTGAAGTAAATATTACAATAAAGTTAACTTCATTAGTTCAGACTTTAGAAGACTGTCGAGTGTTGACATAATTTTGACAACATTTTCATAATATTATACTTTTTATATAATAAGCAATTTGTTGTCAAACATTTAAATATTAGAAAGACGTTTATAAATGTATAGAATAATTTATGGAATAAATTACAAAATTAAAAATTAAACAATAATGTCATTTTTTTAAACAAAATTATAAATAAAATTTAATATTTAATAAACAAAAAAAAAACATAAAATAATTATAAAAATAAAGGTACTTACTGGAATAGATAATACAAAAACAAAATCAATAATGTAATAAACATGAAGGTTATATATATAAGGTTATATAAGGTTATAGTAAAAATGCAATATTAATTATTAAAACATAATATTATATATTATGTGCAATACCTATGTGATGTACAGGGCATTTTTACCTACATTTATTTTCTTTGATAGGTAATAAATTAGTATACCTACTTAATCAAATACTTAGATTTTACATACAATTTCAAGAATATCCTGTATTGCTATATCGGAACCAACTTCCTTTTTCATACGTTAATCAATCTTTTTTCTTATAAACTATAAACAATTGACTTTTTTGAAAAATTGATATGTCTAAATCATAATTCAAACAAGCAGCTATTGATTTATTTAAAATTGTGTAGTGACCTCAATGGGTTTATAATTTATGGAGGCACGGGGCTAATTAATTTAAAAATTATATTAATTAACATTTATCTATGAATCTATAACTTGTAAAAATTATCAAAATAATAAATATTTTAGGTTATAAATAATACCAATTTTATTCATCAATAAAACCATTATATTTAATAAGCACACTAAATAACTAAAAAATTAATTGTTTGAATTTTGATTTAAACACATTAACATTTATAAAATTAGAATTATCAGTTTAAGAGGACGCTACACCTGCATGTGTTGTCTCCGTCTTACAAGTGCATAACATAACAAATTTTACGCTCAGTAGATCACGTTTTGCTCCGTTAGTTTAAAATTTAGAGTGAGTTTACCTCTCATAAAAATTAAATGTAACATTATTATGGATGGCTTCTCGTAGGTTTTTTACTATATTTTTATAATTAAACTATAAAATATTTAGATCTAATTGTAATCTCTATTTTTTATAATTACATATTATTTACATTTCAACATGCACATAACTGCATAATATTTGTAATTACTTAATTAATATTGATCTAAAAATATATCAGTACTAGTAAATTATACAAGTATAACATTGAAAAGTATTTATAATATTTATAAATCGAAAAAACGTATGTTTTTTTAAAGTTTCAGAACAAAGTTTCAGTGATCATAAAGGTTTCCCCCACTCTTATAATCCGTTCCTGGATTCACTAAATCAAACCAAAAGTACAATTTCTGATAGTACCCATAAAACAAATGTTTCGTACACACCAAGTGAAAACCAATGTTAAAAATTATTTTGGTATTTACATTTAGATCAAATATTTGACCAATGTTAACTTCAGAATTTATGATTGGTACATCAAAGTTTTTCACAAAACTATCTTCTCCGTCAAAATGAAAAATGATGTATTTGAAAAAAACAAAAGTTGAAGACAAGTATAAACATGTCAACATATAATATACATAATACATTAATTTAATTTTTTAAGTAAATGTTTAGTACTTTTACACAATATATCCTAATAACATTTAGAAAACAAGAGGTTTAACTTACTTTAAGTGTAATAGCTAGGTATCTAATCTTTTGTTTATACATGCATACATGTAGTGTATACAGAATACAGTATAATAAAAGTAATAAAACATAAGTTTTTAAAATAATAATCTCTTGGCTTTACAAAAATATTTTTGGTTATTGTTTAACACACGATCTGTATCGCAGTAGTCTGCTGTGTATAATTATAAGTATGATGTCGAATCTATATAACAGTCAACCCCAATATATTGTATTTATTTTAATGGATATCCGATATCAAATTTCAGAAAATATTTTTCTACTTCATTGATTTTTATTCACAAATGCACATTATTATTCTAGTACTAAATCGTAAATATATATTCTGCGCATCAAATTTCAACGATTCAACAAGCATAACCAAATGTTTTCCTTTAATAAATAATAATACACTTCTTCAAATTCTGATCTTTAGAATTTCTAAGTATACTTACTTAAGAGGACGCTACACCCGCATGTGTTGTCTCCGTCTTACAAGTGCGTAACATAGCAAAATCTGTTTAGCGCGGGACAACTGTTCTCCCTCAATATTTATAATAGAATTTTCAAAATTTCACAACGCATAGGTAAGAACTTTATCAGTGTCATAGCGTCGTTATTTTTTTGATAGCACAAGCCAATAATTTTAAGTAATTTAATGAAAAAATAAATGTATTTTCTTAAGCTTATAACTTTAATTATATTTATGTTATCAAAAAAATAACGACGCTATGACACAGATAAAGTTCTTACCTATGCGTTGTGCAATTTTGAAAATTCTACTATAAATATTGAGGGGGAACAGTTGTCCCGCGATAAACAGATTTTGCTATGTTATACGTTTGTAAGACGGAGACAACACATGCGGGTGTGGCGTCCTCTTAAGTATAGTTGTAGAACCTTTTGTGACTGATTAACTCAAATATTCAGTCTAAATGTCTTATCATTAAAATCATGTGTTATTCTATTCATTTACTAAATAATTAGGTATTTTAGGTGAGATTACTATTATTTTATAGAAGATAACTTGGACCCAACTCTACACCCTGATTTAGTGATGTATCTACTACGGGTGTGTTGTTTTGACCACAAATATTTGTAGCCGCGTATTGAATCATAATTGTTTAAATCTCCGCTAAGATAACATTTTTGGAACATAAAATTTTTATTTATACTGATTTAACAAATACATCATATAACACTTTATAAGACTAACTAACTAATTAAAATATAATTTGTATGAACAATAATGATATCAAGTTTTACGATGTACTCCGTTTTTTCTTGTCTTTAAATTAATTTTAAAAAAACTATACCTAAATCATCTTTATTAACGATGTGTTATTTTTTTGTTGTCCACATGTGCTTGCAATTACAATAAAGAATCCTGAAAAAATTAAAAATTCTTAATGTATAATTTTTTTTGTATTAATGCTAACATAATACTCACATGAATATTAATAACAAAGGGAAAGTTAAGATAACATTTAACAAAAACACAGCACCAGGTAAGTATTCAAATGTTAAATTATATGTTGCACTGTATAACGAAACTAAAATGAATGACATGAATGTGCTCATTAGTCCTTGGATGGAGTTTATCCGACCTAATACACAAAAATAATAAATAAATAAATTTAATTAAAATCTTAAATGCAAATACGACAATATACATAATATAAACCTACCAAGCTTTTCATTATCTACGATTTTGGATGTCAACGAAGTAGAAATAGTAAGTGCGGTCCCATGGAAAAAGTCAACCAATGGAACTATAAGTAAAAATGTTAATATTAAATACCTATTACGGTAAAAAACGCTTTATTTCATGGATTATAATAATTAATTGTTTTTTAAATTTACTGATGTATAGTTGCCAAGGTTCGTTGACAAACACGTAACATATTGCAGCAAGAATATCAAATGTACATGCAATATAACCTATAATTGCATCATTTATTTTCAGACGATGGCTCAAAACAGTTACAGAAAACAATGTTCCTAGAAATTAAATTTTGATTAGTTGTTGATTTTTACAATTTATTAAGTAATTAAACAAGATAATATTATTTTGCTATTGTAGAGTAAGTTGTTAGATGGCTGAAATTACATCTTCATCGAATCTATTTTAATTTTAATATATTAAACTCTAAAAGTACAGTTTAGTACAATTTAATTACCAAAATGTTAGACTGAAATATTTTCAAAATATTATAATGCCTCATCCTGAAAATTATAAAAGACACGAAAAAAATTTTACCTAATGGCTATATTTTATGTAATATTCGAAACCGGGTTTGAGTATCTAAGGTTGCCTGTACGTGAAGTATTGAATGTTCGGATAGGATCAATATCTATGCAAGATTCAAAATTATTGAGGAACAACAGTAAATACTGTTATTATAATTATAAATTATTAAACGTATAAATCCCACCTATTTAGGTTGAAATAGGACACAATTTATTGGCAAACACATATAATATAATACATTGTTTCAAACTATAATACATATGCCTATAAATAGTTCAAATTAAGTCGAAATTTTTTGAAAATTTCACGATGGATAGAATATACTTACATAAACATTCGGTGAAAAATGCATGTATCTATGGTCATATTTTGTTTTAAAGTGACATCAAAAACCAAAATCGATTTTGTCGAAAACTGATTGTGCGTAAAATTTCCCGTTATTCCCTTAATTTTTAGTTTGTTCATCCCCATTATTTAAAAAGATATTGAGAATTTTTTTAGAAACCCCCAAAGTACCAACTAGATTCACTTTCTGATCGAAAGAGGTACTGAATTCGAAAAATCGAAGCATTTTTACTGCCCCAAAACGTGATGACAGACACAAAAAAAAACAACACACATCATGGTGAAATCAATACATTCCTCACTCCACTCAGAATCTAAAATTATAATGGTGCAAAATATCACATTACATTTTATTTCGTACCTATTATATTATGTTTACTTATACTAATTAATTATGGTGTAATGATTTATAACTCAAAATTTGTTATTCACATGACCTACTGATATATCTCTGAAGAGTCTATTATTTAAATTACTCTCATAAAAGATTCGTTCATCAAAAGAGGGGCAATATGATAAAAATTATCTATAAATAATAACATTTTTTTTGCCGATAAATAAATACTTAAAAACTTATTATTTTTATTTTTTATATGTATTTTAAATATAGTTTTCAATAGGAACTTATTATTTAATTCTCCGTATTATATTTTATTAAGTATGTTAATTATTTAATACTGATAAAATTAGAAAATGCTAACAATTATGTTGGTAAATGTTCAGAAAAAAAAAATTAAGTATTCCGCGTATTTCATTATATTATATTGTCTGTTTACAATAAACTAATCTCCTTGTATACATACTTTCCTGAAAAATTTACATTTCGATGAAATAGGATGAATGCAACTGTTTAGTGTTTATAATTGGTTTTGTCAATAAAATAATAGGTTCCCACAGCTTATTATTATATATTTGTCCATAATATGTTCACTAAATCATTGACACCATTGTTAAAATCATTAATTTGTTTATATACCGCATCTTAAAATATGTGATATATTATTAGAAATGTAAGTACAAATATTATATTTATTTTGATGAGTGATGATACAATTTATAATAGCCAATATATTATTAAAATTCAGGATACAACTGAGCTGTTGAAAACTGAGTTTATGAATTGCCTCCCAAGTGCGTCCCGGATAAGGTATTATCCGAGTGGGAGCAATGAAAAGAATGTTTTTTTGCCGTAACATCGTGGTTAAAATATATATCTAGAAAAATATTTAAAAAAGTATTCATGTTTTCCAACTGTTTCTTTATTATTTTAATAGATATCCGAAACATAACTAAAAGGTATTATAATGATGGCTATATACTAGTTAAGTTTATTAAAGTCTATTAAAGCCTACTCCAAGGGTTTCTCTTCTTGATCGAGGTTTTCGTAGATTATACCAGTGTTGTGATTCAATTAATATTTAATACTTTCAGAGGTATTTATCATACACTCATACCTATCGTTACATAATTAATAATTAAGTCTGTCGATAATCATAATTTAGATATTATATTGATGTTTTATTTTTATAATTTTCAGACAAGTCTATAAAGTATCATAATATAATCATAGACAGTACCACTATAAAATAGCAAGAATTTATATAAAAATATATCTATCACTTCAATTTATATCAGTAAAATATTATTAATTTCAATAAAACTACAAAACAACATTTTTTACCTACCCTAACAATTGGAATGAAAATTCTTTCCATAATAATGAATCGTATTTCATTTCCTTGAAAATTTATTAAGGCTTCAACTGCGATAGTTATTAACCTAAATTTAGATTATGACCATAGTCCACAATGACAAAATAAAACAAAAAAGTATTAGGTATCTACAATTATTTACAATTTTAGGCTTATGTGAATATTATTTAAAATATATACATATATAAATTGTTTTCCTGCTTTTGTTTTTGCCAATTGCATGTTGAATTGTAAATTGGTTGCTAAAGCCTTAACTCGCTTCAGTGGATTTCTACGTTTGGTCACTAGGTGATTGACCGTAAGGTTTTCCTTAAGTTCAGGGATCGGTTGTTTGGAGATGAGGAAGGAGAAAATATCGTTAGATTCATGTATCCTATTCTGACTCTGATTATTACTACATTGTTTCATCTTTTCAAAAATGATAAAGATATTATGACCATTGAAAGCAACTATTAACAACCGGCTACGACTTATACTCAAAAACGTATTATTGGCTTACACCAAACGAATGTCTATTAAATGGTAGGTCAAAGAATTTTAACAGACGTCATCCTAGCTTTTTAGGTCAAGGAACTATGTTAAAAATTAGTGGTTTATTTTTTTTAGTTTACTTCTCCCTAATCGGATCATATGTTTTAGATGTTAACTGTAGAAAAATATTTCAATAAATGATTGAGCTACTCGTATTAACAAATTTAATATGTAGATAATATAGACAACAATCTTCAACTAATAATTGTGGAATTTTTAAAACAAATTATAAAATATGAAAGTACCTACCTATGTTTAGCCCAAAAACCAATACAATCAGTATATTTTATGTTAAATAATAAATTAGATATAAATTTAAATCAAGCATAAATTGCTAAAAATATTATATTGTTATTATACCATTTTTCGTAAATGATTTGAAAATATTGTTGATATCCACATTATATCGTCAGAAATATTTATATTTATACTTAGTGTTTTTCTTATGACTAGTGACCTCAGTTTTAATTATTGCGTATATAGTATATACGTAAAAATGTTAATAAACAGATAAAACTATAATTAATGTGATTTGCTTTTAATTCTTTTACCCAGACCCATTAAAACGCATAGTGTGACGATCCCCAAACTCATTACAAAGAGCACCTACATCAGTTTGTCATTACGGGCCAGCGCTTCTTGATATACGCAATTAAATAAGGTTCTCTGAGGACTTGGCAAAGCATATTATTCAGAAATTTTATTAGCGACCGGCAATTGCATACAATCATTAGGTAATGTTTTTGCGAGTGTTCGCCATTATTCAAATATATCATAATGTTACTGTGATGTTGATGAACTAAATCAAATATTTAAAAAAAAATTATTAATTAGATGATAAATTTAGTAGCTACACTATTATCTGAATTGTAATTTGTAATTTATTATTAGTAATAAAAATATTGTAATTTTAAATTATTCGATAGAATAAAATATGTAGTCAGTTGATTCACAACTTGCAGAATCTCGGAGGTCATGTTATATAATATTTGAAATACTATTTATTTATTTATTTTTTTTTTTTTTTTGTAAATCAATAAATCATTTAAAATATAATTACTCAAAACTAAATATTCTCTAACGAATATGAATCACATACCTACATTGAGCCACTTCTGCACTTACCAAGTTTTAAATACGCTATAACAATTAATGTTGTATTAAAAAGATTAATGATTAAATAATCTTAAACTCCTAATTAAATATGAGAAATAACAATGACTCCATAATAATTTTCTAGTTTATTTTCGTTATTTACCTGTTGCTATATTGTTATACATATATTATAGAATTATTTAATACGTAATCATTTAAGGACATATTAATCAAACCTATATAATATTTTAAGAATATATATAAGTGTTACCTTTAAAATTATATTTTTAGATTATATTAAACAGATTATTAGTTACCAATAAATATCGTCAACATTTTGTAAGCAGCAAAATAACTGTATTGCACTTCATACCATTTGAATTTAAATCTCATAAATAAATATGTGACTGCATATTCACCTAAAACATTAAATAATTTAAATTTCACTTGAAAACAATGTAGCTTTTTACATAGTTTATTATATCTCAATAAATACACGCTGATAAATTCGCGTAAAAACTTTTGAATAATTCTGTACTGACACATTTAAAAAAAAAAATAAATACAAATCATAAGAATTCTACATTTTGATTTATATACATTACTCATATTACCATACTTTCATACTAAACATGCATTCCTTAAAAATTTGTTAAAAAAATTAACTCTTATGCATTATTAAATATATAATTTTAGTCGTACTTGAAAAATAATTTGTAATTATTAAAACCGACTTATTAATTTTAAATTTATTCTTAGTAATAAAGTTTTAAATATTGTAAGTACTTTGTACTAATGAGATTTAAAACTTATTTTTATTTTTAATCGTCGTTTAAAAGAAATAAAAACATATTTGTTTAACTAGCTAACATTTAATTTAATTCTGAATAATTTACAAAATGTTATTTATTTTATGATTTGTGATTTTTAAATAATCGCTGGTTTATCTACCGGTTCAAAGTATTAAAAACTATGGAATGAGGATTGATATAATAATTATATAAAATCTTATGTACTAAATTGGTTTCAAAATATTAAAAATCAATTTAATATTTTTTTTTAAAACAAGTGATAAAGATGTTTACATAATTCAGGTAACAAATACCATCACGAAACCCGCGTTAATTATTTTGGTCGGAAATAACTAATAAGTTTTGGTTATAAAACCATATTTGAAAATACGAGGTAACTGCTTTTATGTTAATATTTAGATATTTACCTCGATTACCGATAACCAATAACAACTTCCAGCATTCCAAAACTAAAAGCAATTATTGATTTTCTGGTTTTAAAATTATCGGTTTTTACCTCTTTTCGTTACAAATCGGTTACTGGTTTTAAGTTCTGATTAAAGCTTATAAACTTTTGGATCAAATGGATTTACTATTGTATAAATAGTATAATAGCATTCATATCTATTAATTTTCAACATTTTATTTAAACAGTATGATAACTCACCTCCAATTCTTCCCACTAAAACAGCCTGACACAATAGTAATGTTGCTAACGTAATCGAATAATTTTTACTGCTTCCTTTAAATACGTTCAAATAATTTTGCATAAAATGTTTTGGTTTCAACCAAACAACGTTTTTATCATAAGGTATAGAAGTATCTTTAATAAATATTAATCCAACCATAAAAGCAATTAAATTTAATGAAATAGGTACCAAAAATGCTCCATAAAATCCAAGACCAACATTTAAAAATCCAGCCAGTCCTGTTCCAATTAAAGTACTGATAGTGTAAATTGCATTTATGATACCGAATTTTAATGTTCTGGATTCATTGGTACAATTATCTGATATATAAGATATCACACCTACCCAGAACATATTTCGGGCACCAAATAACCCTGGTGTAATGGCTTCGAAAATTGCGGCAATTTGTGGAGACCAGTTCCAAAAATAAACATTCAAAATGCAAAAACCATCAGTTAAAACTTGACCTACAAGTGGTGTTAAAATCAATGGCCTCCGACGTCTCCCATGACTGTCACTCCATGGACCTGAAACGAGTTTTATATATTTATTAACTATATTTACACAACTATTAAAATATTTAAATAATAATAATTATTATATTTATATATAAAAAAATGTAAAAAAATATACAATCTACACTATACATGTACAAAGGGAATACTTATTATTTAAGCAAGTTTATTAATTTATAGCTGTGTAATTCGCAATTTGCGTATAATTTGTAAATCTACTTATATATGTTATATGTATAGTATTACCTACATAATATAGTTTATACAGTTATCCATATTAGTTTTATTTTGATTTAAGAAGTCATACATTGGTGACAAGTAGGTGAAAAAACAATCATTGGGTCGTCGACTCGTCGTTTACATTGTATAGAAGGACGCGTGCGATAATAACCGATCATTATACAGATAACAGACATAATTATATTACCAAATATTACGTTAATCATATTGTATTAATATAAAACTATTCAGAACATCCTAATCAAATATTCAGTGACTCCTTGGGTGCCCTTAATAGCGTTAAAAACCAGTTCAAACCCAGAGACATAGCGATTAAAATACTGAACAAATTAAACGAAGCCATGTATACAAACAAACAAATCACTCTCATGTAGGTCCCCGGGTACATCGGCATTGAAGGAAATGAACTATAGTTGATAAACATGCTAAGCTCAGAGTCACAAGCTCCGTATGTAAAACTATTTTTGGACCCACCAGCCACCTACACTGACCTTAAAAGATACATAAATGATATAACCAACACCAGATGGCTCAATACATGGAAACAACAAAACACCAAACTTAACAGAATTAAAAGTAGTACCTTCAGGTGGATAAACAGCTCTTTAAACAGAAAAGAAGAATCGGTACCTACTTAACAGATTGAGAATAGGACACACGCAACTTACACACGGGCACTTAATGGCTAAGGAAAACCCCCCTCGTGCGAAGTCTGTGGTGTCCAAATATCAGTGAAACACATCACAACAGAATGCCTAAGATATCAGCGAGAACGACAAAACATCGGATTGGATACGACCCTCGAAATCGCATTGGGACCCAATGCTGTGGAGAACAATAAAATGATAGTTTATTTGAAGTCAACAGGCCTCTATAACTTAATTTAATACTTTGCAATTGTTTTCCTCCTTTTTTGTTTTTGTTTTTTTCCTTTTATATAAATACAAAGAAGCTATACTCTTACGCCAAATACCTCTTAAAATAATTGTTAAAATCTTAAATCTTGTAAACCTACCATAATTATTTTATTGTAACTAATGGCCATGAAGCTGTCGGGTTTTAAATTAAAAAAAAAAAACTATTCAGGTACATATTACTGTCAAAATATGTATTATTTAGTCATTTAGGTTGTTCGGAGTAGTGTCTAAGCCAGAGAATACTTTTGTTGGAGTGTTTGATCGCATTATGATAACGTATTCCAAGTCTAACGCATATTATATTACCGTCCGTCGACTGTCAATAGTAACTGGTTAGGTATGGTTATCAATAGTAAAATGTGTGTTATACCTATCTATTGGTTATTATTATACAGCTATTGTATTGCTATTATTACTACCTTTTCAATAGTGTAATAACATAGTCAATAACCAATACACAAGTCAACCTGAACCTATTATCTACATAGGTATAATATGTTGTGTACTAAATTTATTATCATGATTCGCTGCCGACTTACCCGCTAGCACGATTATCACGATGGGAATGCTATACTGTATAAACGCTTTCCACGAGTAAATGGTGGACACAACGTGCTGGGCGTGAGCCTCGCCTTCAGTGCACTCGCCGAACGGTACGGACGAGTTGCACGCTTTCCGCAGAAGCAGATTGTTCTGGAAAAACGCGGACATGGACAGCGACACGGAATACAGGAGCGTCACGATTTCCACGAAACACCCCATGGATCGCGAGTCGTCCATCCTGAGCGCCGGTCACCGAGCGAGTAAACCTGCCCACCCGTGTTACTACGCGACGCACGTGCACGACCGCCGGTGGCGGCAGCTCTCCGACCACTCGAACGAAACAATAATCACTTATTGCCTATCATTTATTACAGCACAGTACCGTCGGTTATTATTGCATATTTGCCTTCGTTCTGCGCAAGCTACAGTCGTTGACTGCCATCGTGGCATCGTGATCGTCGTCGTCGTCGTCGTAGCCAGCCAAAGTTTTCTCCTCCCACTCATACTGGATCAGTATAATATAGGTATCTCGTTATATACAGAGTGATTGTCTCATCATGCTCACTTCATTTTTTTCTTTTAATAATGTTTGAATGATACTTACCTCGTTTTTTTCGCACGACAGTCATTTTTTTTTTTTTTTTTTAGAGTAATAAATTGGTAAGCAGATGACTTTTATTGAACATCTTGTTGTTTTCAAATCGTTATTCAAACGAGTGGTTTTCGAATTTATTTATTTTTGTGTACAAAGCATAATATGTTTAAAACGTATGTTGATTATTGACTTTGATAACTTGATAATTACTGTAATCATTTTAAATATTTAAACATTTTAATATTTTTAACGAATACTTGGTGAATTGCTGTGGTATATGTATACAAACATACAATTAAATTTGAACAACACATTATGACGATTTAACGGCAGTAACAACATTACTAACACATCTAATTTCCTCACCCCAACGCAGAGTGCAGTGGTGTCATTTCTGAAGTCTTAACATACCATAGAATGTGAATGATCTTTGTATAATACAAAGTTTTTGATGAAGCTGACAAACACGAATTCTCTTAACAGGATTATTATCGACATTTTTATGATTTTATACATTTAAAAATTATGGTTTTTTTTTTGTCTAAAGATAATTTTGTTTTTTCGTACTTAGATGTATTTCTAACATTATATAAGTATTATGGTTTTAATTCACTTAAATTATCTAAATAATTTCCTTTTATTAAATAATTTTTAATTTAACAAAATATTAATTAGCTTTTTGCATCAAGTGTACTAGTTTTTAGTTGAATTTATTTGTTTAAGACGAAACGATGATAAATTACATTATTTATATTTTATATAATTATTTGGTAATGTTTTTATAAAGATAACATTATTTAAATCTTAACGTACTTCTAAAGAGAAACTCTGATTATGGTTGATAATTAGTATTCCACTCAAAATTCTGAAATACCTGGATGGTCGTTAATCACGTGAATCATCCGATCATCATCATCATTGTTGTAGTCGTCATTGGTGCTCAATATCTTGATTTGTTGCTATACGTATCATAACAAAATATATTACGGAAACTTTACATCGTTTTCTAGTGAGGACTGAGGACAGAAACTCGTATGAGCACATTTACCATTTTTACAGCTAGTTTGCTAAAAAAGCACATCTCGATTGCGCAAAAATATGTCGAGTAAGAACCTGAGTTTCCACATTATTTACTGGACTAACCGTTCAGCAGACCACACAGTAGTTATCAACGTGTGATGTGAAACTGTACCCAATACCAATAGTTTACTAGTAGTACCCAATAAAAGAATCGAGAATGATATATAATCTACACAAACGATTATGTTTAAGATTATTAATCATCATATTGTTATCGAATAGTCAAGCATTGGTACTGACTGATAAATAATTAATTTATCATATTACGTTAAAATTAAAAAAAAAAAAAACAATTCATCATGAATTGCATCGTTTATTGGGTACCTATTTTCGTAATATTACTTCTAAGTAGAAGGTATTAAAAATTTAAAACAAAACAAATGTTAGTCGGACATAATTTCTTTCACGGAGTAACACAAAAGACACGTGCATTTTTACAATCAACAGATTGAATTTAAAATAATTATTATTTATAATTGAACAAATCAGACACTTGCAATCTGGTGGAAATCAACGGAGACAAACGTCAGACGTATTTGTGTGCGGCACCTAATATTGGAATATTATTACTTGTACGTTGTACCTATATTTTGCTATCATTTTATTTTTTATATAAGCTCAATGGACAATGTTGTCGAGAGTCTAAATTAAAAAAAAAATGTCATTATTATCACTTGTAATTGCATATTATACGTGCATCATTATATATTATAGGTCTAACGTTATGGGTCTAAGGTTTTGTCCCACCATAAATATTGAATACTTAATAATTGTGCATAGATGTATTATAAGTTGCATATTATGTATATTTATCATCTATTAACTGAATTTTAATCACTACCATCGTTCTAATAAAGGATCAAACCGGATTAATCAGTAATAAATTTAAAAATTTACTATTAGGTAACGACTACGTCTACGGCATAACACATTGCATTAACTATGTATTTATGTACTATGCATATATTTATAACTGATAGAGTACTGTATTCATAAAAAATTATTGTGAATGGTCTATATGGAATGCAACCTTAATGATTGCGTAATGTGAAAGTTATAATAGATATAGGTAATAGGTACCAACTCGATGTACATAAAATTGAGTTACTGTGTCTGCAGGTAGATATAACGTACTAGGTTGTAGGAGCAGAATAAAAACAAGTTGTTATTATAGAAATAGCTTCAAATACATACCTACATCTTTGATTTTAAACTTACTGTGCTTTCAAGTAAAATATATTATACAAATTAAATGATGTAGGTATATTGATACCTAATAAATAATATAATATAATTTGCTTTTTTATCGATTGAATCTTGCAAAATGTTCAAATTTGATTTCTTAGGTTATGTACTTATGCGCCACTTAAGTGCATTCATCGTGTATTTATCTTTAGTCTTTACCGTTAATATTTCATCTATTCACAATCAGGTATTCCAACCGATATCAAACAACCTCTGGAGGTACAACACACCTTCTTTGGAAACCAAAAAATAAGTATACCTATTGGTACATAAATAAAAAGTAAAACAAAAATACTCAAATCCGTCGATTCTACCAATTTTCTAAACAGATTTATACAATAAATATATTTTAACTGCTTATATTCTGTATCATCCAACCAGCGATTCACATAATATTACGACGTTGTTCTGGATAGTGTAGTTAAATAATTTAACAAAATTTCCACAGTTAAATAAAAAAAGTCAATATTTTTCATAAAATCGTTTAATAGCTAGTGTAATAAAATTTACTATAATAGTTATAAGGCATAATAAGATGCATACAACTCAACGGCTATAGTACACCTAACCTAACCTAACCGTTCCTTGGACTTCATAATATTATTAATAGGGTTCGGATTTGAAGGCAAATTCCTTTCTTTTATTTATCATAATAGAAGTATAATTTTTATACAAAAATGTGTTTCATTTAATTTCTTAGACGATGGATGCATTTTTTGCCTTTTTACTTATAAATGCCTTTTTGCCTTTTTTTTACCTTTTGTACTTATAAATGCCTATTTTGTGTTTAATTTTTTCAGTTGATTTTATAATTTTATACACAGCTTGCGTATTATTGCTACAAATGGGTTTTATTATTCGCAATATTTATCAATACCAGTATTTGGTATGGCCATAAAATTAATAATTATTATAATATAATTATTTAAGTATGAAATACGCCCCGATAACTTCGGTGGACGTAGAAAGATCGTTTTCGATGTACAAAAATATTTTAACCCCTAACCGTAGCCGTTTTACTGAAGACAGCCTATCAAAATACATGGTAGTCAATTTTTTTTTAATACCAACTAGTTTATTTTGCATGCAGTTTTAATTTTTAATTTGTATTTTTCTCAAAATGTGTGCAATTGAAAGTGTTTAAAAAATATTCACTTTTTTATTTTGTAGTATATTTATGAATTGCCTTTTTATATAAATTAAATGCCTTTTTTTACATTTTAAATGCTTTTTTTATTGATTATATTGCCTTCAAATCTGAACCCTGATTATTATTATATATTTATATGGCGTTTCCCATACTTTTTTCCAAGACCAGAGGTCCTACAATTTGGTCAACGTCCTTGTTGTTATTTTTGGAAGTGAATGTTGTTTCAGTAAATATGTTAGCTAGATCATCATTCAAAATGTGATGAGCGTCACTTCAATAGTCCAATGAGAACTGGACAGGTCTTTCTGGATTTAAGAAGCCAATTAATATTTCGATTTTGATGAACAACTTTTTAAATAATTAAAATCTTGTGATTAATATAATTGAGATATTTAATATTGTTAATGTTATTAGTTTTTTTTTTAAACATTGAGGTGTTTTTTTATTATCTACCACATTATTGTGGAATAAATATACTTATTACGTAGCTAAATTTTTAATAAGTTCTGAAAATCCGTTCGTCAGTATTCGTTATAATATAGGTAGGTAGTGAATAGTATTTTTAAATAGCTAAAACAGATAGTTATGACTTTATGAAGATGGACCTTGTATTAAACGTTCAAAGATTTTGAACTCTGGTATAGAGTAATTCTTTTTTATCAATATACATTACATTAGACCTCACCAATGTACATGTCATAAAAAAAAAACGTGCCAATGTATTTTTAATATTTTCCAACAAACTGCTATTATATCAACTTATGGGGAATCTTGTATTAAATTTTTAAATGTTAAAGATTTTTTGATTCAATGAATAAAATTTTATTGTCATTTATTGACTAAAAAATTTAATTAACGGAAAATTTAAAATGTTAATAACTTACAAAAAGTTGAATATTTTAAAAATTTTGAAAATTTTATCAAGTATAGAAATTGATAAAATAAACATATGGTGTATATTTCAAGTCTCTACAGTTATTCGTTTTTGAATAGCAACAAAATAAGAATATCGGTAGGTTAATTGAGGTAAATTGAGTGAATATCCAATGTTGTAATTCAGATAGAAAATAAAAATTTGATTTGATTTTCCTGTAAAAATTTATTTATTTGATAAAAGTAAGCAAACCTATGAAGAATCTTGTATTGAATTTTCAAATCTTAGATTCAAAAAGATGAATATTTATGAATATATTATTCAATATAAATTGCAAACTTTGGTAATTTTTACGTATTTTGTTAAAATTCGAACTTTCGATGCTTATTAAAAAAATGTATGACTATGTATTTTTAATATTGTAATTTGTAAAAAAAAACTAATAAAATTGAAAATGTCAAATGTCTATAAATATCTTAAAAATATTTGAAACATTTTGAAAATTTTATCAACTCTCGAAAATGCCAGTATAAGCATTCAGTGAAAGTTTCATGTGTCTAGGTGAATTTGTTATAGAGTCACATCAATATCTAAAATCGATTTTCTCAAAAATTCCCGTTTTTCCTTAATTTTTCTTTGTTTTTCTTGGTGCTTTTGAAAACTACTTGGAATTTGACCTCCCCAATGCACCAACTAGATGTACTTTCCAACCTGAAAAGCTACTGAAGTTGTAAATCGAAGCACTATTTCAACAACTTATTGTGTGTACAGACACAAAAAAAAACTATATAGAAAAAAACACACATCTATAGGCTATATTATAGTTTCCCTTAATTCTTTTATTACAAATTTGAGATATTTTATACGTTACATATGGTTGCTATTGGTTATACAATTTAGAAGAATAAGAAATCAGCAATTTGTTATTAGGTTAGGTTAGGTAAACTACATAGTTAGAGTGAGTTTTTTTAACGAGCAACAAAGTGCACGGGGATCAGTATTATAATATAATATAATATATTACCATATAAATAATTGTTTATTATATAAACAAATTCAAACAAATATCAATGAAGTGACAATCACTTATAATAATATTGATAATCAATATAATAAAAGTAATTCAATTATAACACCTATACAATACAATATATAAATAACTAATTCCACATCTCCAAACAAATTTGAAAGTTTACAAAAAATACAGATACCAGGAACTATTATTAAATTATCAAATTATTTAATTAGTTAGCTATGGCATAAAGAGATTGTTGTCTTCTTCTTATAGTTCTTGTAGCATCTCTTTTCCAAAAGTATTTGTACTTCGAATATAGAGTCCTAAAAAATAGTGCATTTATGTTTATAAGTTAAAAATATTTTTTTGAGATAAAGAGCATTTTACTCACATAAAAACAAATAAAATAGGCATAGTCAGAATGACATACATCAAAATTACGAAACAAAAATGACCGAATTTAGTAGAATACATATTATTATCATATGAAATGGTCTTATATGCCATAATTATACCAAACGTCAACATCGAGTTCATACACGTTTGAACAGAATAAAATCGTCCTAATACAAGAGTAACAATAAATTAAGTTTTACAATAATAAATACATTTAAAAATACACTAATATCCATACCAAGATGATCGTTCTCCACCATTTTAGATGCTAACGAAATCGTAATAGTCACAGCACTACCGTGGCAAAAATATATCATGGTAACTATAAAAAATAGAATATCATTATTCAGTCACGATAAAGTATAATGTAGGTATATTGATAATATTGAAAAAAATTATAACATTAAAAGTTGGTTATTATAATATTTACTAATAAAAATTTGCCAAAATTGATTTGAAATTACGTATAATACAGCAACAATGATGTAAATGATGCAAGCTGAAATACCAATAGCTAGGTCACTTATTTTCATATTGTAACTCAACACAAAAACTGAGAACATAGTACCTGAAATTAAAAAAAGGATATTATAATGATGTATTATTGATATATTATTAAAATACTTTTGAAAATAATTCTCGATATAAACTTATATAAAAACAATATGTAACTTGTAAAAATGTAGCTACATATTTGTGGGTCTAGACAATTTCAACTAAAAATATACATGGTTTTAGATTTAATAAAATTGATTGATGCAACAATATTGATAAATCACAACCATATTGAATATTAATGTCTACTTAACTCCAAACTAATAATAACTGTTCAATACAATTTTACTAGACATTTATACCTATTTAATATAAAAATTATATTCTAAAAAAGTGTTTAAAATGTTAGCAAAACATGGATTTATTAATAATAATTGTTATTGTCTGTATAGAAATACAGGGTTATGATATTACTAACATTTAAGTTATAAAATAATAAAATTTAAGAAGAAACTATGTGCGTCTAAAATAAATAAGTTAACAGTACATAATATGTCAGTATTGAATGAATTCCTACACAACTTATTAAGCTTAACAAATTAATTTAAATTAAATTATTTTAAATAAATAGATAATAGGGTAATAGTTATATGATATAGATTGTGTTGAATGAACATAATTTATTATATTTGTTATTACTTATTATAATTTGATTTTTCATATGATATTAATTTTTTTCAAATAGAATTGTAAAAATTAATATTGCAATTCTCAAACTAATATTAAATTTAGAAAATATTAATTGCTACATATGTATAATTGGTAGATTTTGTTTTGAATATAAATTACTTATATGGTTTTGTAGGTACTATAATTGAGACGTTTATAAGAACAAGTGCCAAATACAAATTTTTAATTTATTTTTAGGAAACAAAAAAACTTATTTATCAAAAAAATTTGTCTCCTGAAAAAAAATTTAAATTTGAATTTAGATCCTTAGATCCTTGTTCTTATAAATGTCTCAATTATATCGAATAATACTATATGTATTATTATTTTTATTTACAAAATCATTTTTATAAAAACAATCAACAACAAGGTTAAAATAAAATACACAAGGTAATTACCAAAGATTATCGCCAACATTTTGATAACACAGAAATAAATATAGTCATCATTGTACCAAACAAACGAAGTTCTTAAATACTGCATTATTATTTCATATTCACCTGAAATATTAATTTAAGAGGGTAGAAAAGTGCATTACCTATTATAATATATGTTATTTATGGAATTACAATATATATATACAATATACATTTTATTTACATCTATTGTATAATAATATTATGTATTTTATATAATGATTTTTTGGTGTCGAACCAAACTGAAGTCAGACAGCACTATAAAAAGTTTTAATGAAACTAAAATTCGAACTCAGCATTTTATTTTGTTTTATTATACCTAATTCAAGTTATATAAAAATAATAATTAATAATTATTAGTTAAATACTATTATTATTTATTATACTTATGTAATGTAGTTAGGGATGATCAGTAAAATATATATGGTATTCAAGGAAGAAGTTAGTTTCTTTTGAATATATTTTAACTGTTGCTCGGGAGAATGGAGGGTATTCAGGATTTTAATATTACAAACAAATACAGATTGCTCTAAATAACTGTTAATACATAAAAGTTTATTATTACTTACGAGCAAGGTTCATCAAAATGTTAGACTATCTCGGAGTCCTGGTGCGCGTGATTTTAATCAAAGAGAACTGCCGTTCTCTTACATATTCATATTTGGCCGAAGTCTTTCAATAATATATGTGTGACAAAACAGGAGGGGCTTAATATGTATTAAGAATAATATTTATGTTATGTATATAATAAATAGTTATCTATTGTACATATTATATTAATATAATACAAGTTATGATGTAACAATCGTTACACTTACATTGTAATTACTTGAATTAGATAATTTTAGATATTGTTTGATTAAGAATATTTTGAAGTTTGATTTCCGAACAATAAAAGATGATTGATAGTTCAGTTCATATTTTTTCATACTGAGTTCAAATTTGGAATTGAACCGACCATCAAGTTCAGTTCGGTTTGCTTTGATATTTAAACAGTTTGACTCATCAATTTATATTATATATATATATATATATATATATATAATGGGCATTATACACTATTTTATAATAAACTTACTTCCGATTCTCGCTACTATGACTGATTGGCATATTATTAATGTTGCTAGTACGATAGGAAACCCTTTACATTTGTTTTCAAATAAATCAATGAAACCTTTGAGCAAAAAGTCTGGTCTCAACCACATATAGTCTTTGTTATAAATATCAGAATTATCCTCAACATACAAATGGCCAATCAGTATGGCAAACAAATTAAACAATATCGGTACTATGAACAATAAATAATAGTAGAAATGATGCATCCCACTTTTTAAAATTTCTACTAAGCCCCACCCTATTAACAAACTAAAGATATATGTAACAATAATTATTCCGTGTTTAAAAGTTCTACTTTCAAATTTTGAATTTTCTGATACATATGACATCACACCAATCCAAAACATATTTCGACCGACGTACAATCCAGGGATAACTGATGTAAAGATTGTATTAAATGTTGAAGACCAATGCCAAAAGTGATTCACTAAGTTTAATCCATCGGTTAAAATCTGTCCAATAATCGGTAAGAAAATTAAAGGTTTACGTCTTCTGTCATGACTGTCGCTCCATGCTCCTGAAATTAACCCACATCAATAAATATATTGTATTTTTAGCCAAAGTAATTAATGATTATAATTTTATTTAATAGCTTTGTACACAATTTATAAGTTTAAATATTAAATAATACATATATTAATTTTAAATTATACTATATGTTTTTTCCTATATAGGTATTCGAGATAAACAACGGAATATTTTGTAAAAAAAAACAACAAAGAATCACAATTTTTGTGTTTTATTATTGGATCCGCGTAACGTTGAATTAATCTGAAATCATTTATAATAGGTACCTACTTAACTAGAATAATAAAAATATATTTTATGATATGTAATTATTAGAATTGGTAAATAGTCAATATTTTAAAATTTCTTAATGTTTTTTAATTAATAGATCTTTTAATTAAATATTATATAATATAAAATATATACGATCACTAATTTATCAACAAATACTCAAAATACTTATTATAAATTACTATAATATTTCTAATGTAAATAGATATTAACATATATATTATTTTGGGTCAATATAAATCTTAAAATATTAAATAATATTACTACAGTGACATTTGATCATTAATAATCATCATTTCTTTTTTATTAGGGATGAACAGAGATTTAGAACAATAATATTATCTACTTGATGTTTTGATCTTTATATTTTAATATAATTTAAATTAAGTAATTTCAAATTATGATAATAAATTATGTAAAAAACAACTTTATAATATATTATTATATATTTAGCTAGTAACTACATTTTTATTTTATCATACATATTATATACTATATATATATATTACTAATTAAATAAGTGAATATTAAAAAAATATCAATTAAAAACTCAAGTTTTCTTATTGTATTGAAAAGTACGTATTTAAATGTGTATATAAGTATTACAAATATCAAAGTCGTAATGTTATTGTGTTTACCTAGGCCCAAATTTTTACTAAAGAAACACTTGTAACAATTTTGAATATTATTTAGTACCTATCAAATATAGGCATTATTTTTTTTTATTTTTTTTTATTTTTTTTTTTATCAATAACGCACACACATATATATGTATATTATACGCATCAATATTTCGATATGATATAATTTCAGTTGACCTGTTTGTGGTGAAATATTTTTTTTTTACTTATTCAATATAAATAAAGTAGACATATGTATTTAAAATTAAGACACTTAAACAAGTTAACGAGTTCTGCAGGGTATTCAAACAACAATAATCAAAGATATTCATGTATATGTTATGTATACTAACAAGAAATTATAAAATACTAAGTTTAATTTATTTATAAAAAAGTCTCATCACATGGTTATTTATACTCAAAAGTCAGACATGATGTATTTATATAGAATATATTTTTGATGTAATAACCTAAAGCTCTCACCATACATTTTACGGCTATTAACCATTGTATTCTTATTGATACCAAAGAAGAACTCACTTATTTACAGACATTTTCTGAAGAATCATACAAAATTTGACAGTTGTAATTGATGGTTTTGCATAACGTTTAGGAAAATTACAAAAATATCAAAAAAAAAAAAAAAAAAATGATCAATCAAGTAGATGCTGACAAAACAACATTATGTGCGATGTGTGAATGATAATAATAACTAATATAGTAATATGGTTACGTGACAATTAATTTCAGTACCTATCACAGAAAAAGATAATAATATACAATTTCAACTATAATTCTAAAATAAGTATATAAATACGTAGTTCTTAACCTGTATTAACATTATATATTACTAATATATGATTAACATTTTAACAGATGCGGACATATTATTATGATTAATTACTGGACATGGTCTAGTTATTAAATCTTTTATTCTAACAGTCCCTCGAAGTTTCCCATGTCATGTGATAAATAAGGTATACCTACGTTTGTATATTATATTATGCAAATCGATTGGTTTATACGGTTTTGATTATTTAATTCAATTCATACATACCTCCTAGTAATGCAACAACAAATGAAATGGAGTATTGTAAATACGTGGTGTTTGAATGTACTTCAATTCGACCTTCATATTCGCCTATTGGGCATTCACCAAACGGAATCAACGGATCACACGTAGATTTCTGTACCAATGTATTTTGAATAGAAGTAGACACCACCAGTGCTGTGGTATAGAGTATAGTCACTATTATTAGGGGACGCCCTGGAGCGCGATGGTGTTGTACAAGATCCATTATCGATTTACGACTGTATGCTTGAAAGCACTAAAAAATTACAAAATATATAAGGTAGTGAACTTCTAGATTACTACATAAGAACTCATCAACACTCTGAAGTGTGTGTAGATGACTAAGTAGATAATAGTACCTATCATTGCGTTTATGTATTATTCAGTTGACTCATCTTGTATTAATGTTGATAATTTCTTGACAAAATGTTGATAAGCTAGTTATTTATAAGTACATTATATAATATGTACTTATATTAAACTTTCGTCAAAATTTGTACCGTATCCATATCAGCAATTGTGGCCAATACAATAGCAGTTGGAAACAATTGAATGCTTGGTTTCTGGGTAATTTCAAGATGCTATGCCACATAGTAGAATACATGGATACCTACTCGAAAAACGAGTAAATGGAAACAGACGGTTTGACTTCATCTGCTTCGCAAAACGTAATACATGTCGAAATACCTCATTTTAGTAACTCAGTAGGAAGAAGATACGTAGATACTAATTATAATTTTTAATTTTTTTTTTTTTTTTACAACGACATTTGTAACAAGCTACCTAGTAAGTTCATATATTAATACTATCAATAATTTCATGTATTATTATATTTTTATGAAGCAAATCCAAATAACATAATAATTTACAAAAATTATAAGCTTATTTTATTAGATATAAATAGCGCATTTTATATACAAATATTTTTTTCTTTTATTATTTCAACAGATAACAGAACATTTTTAAAATAATTAATAAAACAAATGTTTAATAACTAAATTAATAAGTAAAATCTATTTATATTTATATTTACAATGTGTAGGATGGTTTTGGTGGTTTTATAATCTATATGGTGATAGATTGTGAATTTAACTATTTTGATGTTTTTCCATCTTCTATTGATTTCAATTGTATAATATTTGATTCATCATCTTTATGATCCTTTTCATTTTCACTTAGACGATACTGTTTTAAATCATCCCATGGCTGTATTTCACCAGATCCAAAAACTACAAAGATTAAACATGTTGACATCATTATTATCACCATGATCCAAAATACCAAACGCCATTCTAAAACGGTTCTCTAAAATATTAAAAACAAAATATTTAATATACTAAATAACATATCATATGTGCCTAAACTAGGTAAATACTAAATAGAAATATAGAATTATAATTTGAAAAAATGGGTTGACTAAATCAATTTAAATTATTAATACATTTGAACATTTGTACACATAAATTCGCAAGCTTACATTTGGTGTGAGGATTCCTACAATATATGGAGTGGCCATTCCTGATAAACAACCAATACCATTTACCAACCCCATCAGAGTAGCTGAATAATTGGGTGATAAGTCAAGTGAATTAATACGTAAGCTAGGATAACAGAATCCCATGAGTGCCATGCCCAAGGTAAAACACAATGTTGCAATAAGTTTATTACATCCAACGAATGAAGCACACATCACTCCCAAAGCGGGACCAAGATTTCCTGAAAGCATATAAAATTTGTATTTTTTTTTTTTTTTACATAACTTTGGATGGTGTATTTTAGTGATATCTTCACTCAATATTTATACCTATAATGGCATATATTTTTCTGACTTGGGTGACATTCATTGATCCTTTACTTATTAGGCGATCGGCTAGTACACTGGCAGCAATAGATGTGACCCATTGGGCGAGAAATGGGATTGACGTCAACAAACCATTCTATTCCATAAATATTTAAAATTAATATAAATGTATACCTAGTTTGTTGGCATACAGTTTTTGCTTTCAACTTACTTCAGTCACGGAAAAATGCAAGACATCACTCATATATTTAGGAAGATCACTGATTAGAGTGAAAGCGCCCCAATCGTGTCCTGCTCCACCGATGATCAGTGCCCATACTGGTCCAGAGGATAGAATAGATTTCCACGGTGTAGGCGTTAGATCCTGTGCACATAAATAAATATCTTAGTTCGTACAATGTTAATATGAGTTATGACAGCGAAGGTCTAACTAAAAAAGGGTTCAAACCTTCTTCCTTTCTAGTCTTCCGATGGATTTTTTCAAGTAGGCCCGTTCTTCGTCCGAGATAAATGGGTGGGAATTTGGATCGTTATATACGAACATGCACCAAATTATAAACCAGAGGATTGAAACAATACCGAAAAAGTAAAAGACGTTCGGCCAACCACCAGGTATGTACCGCATGATGAACCCGCTCAAAAAGTTTGACAAAATATTACCGACTTGTGCACCTGTGTACAAAATTATCCGAGTAAGTGATTGTGCGTGTACAATGAAATTTTGTCATATGTTTAATACGAGTTACCTGCAAACACTAGCGTAGCAAATTTTCCTTTTTCTTCGGGGGGCGCCCACTGCGCCAAGAGTGTGCAAAGCGCCGGAAACGTCATGCCCTAAAGTGGAAAAAAAATCAATGCAAAGGTCCCTTAAGTGCAACTAGGACAATTAAAAAGAATGATATATCATATATTTGTAGGTATACATAATGAATACTTGAGAAATGAGATCAAACTCAGTTTACGGTAAACGTATTCGAAAAAATTGGACCGATTAATGGTCATGAGACAATTCGCGTTTATCTGTTTGCTATAATAAATGATAAGGTCTCCTTAAGACTTAAAGAAAATATATGCAATATTTTTAACCACATATAATATGGTTCATCTAATGAATTGCGTATTATAATATACAATATTACTCGTGATAGATATAGGTAAAATATGAATTCGTAATTGTACAATGTTGTAAAACACATGCTATAAGTCATGGTGAAAAATATTGTTTACCAACTATTTTTCTAAAAACATCAATGACTAATGTTATACTTTATATCGTGGACTATTATTCAGTGGCTCTTAAGATGCATGAATTTATATTATTATAATAGGATTCGAATATTTGAAAATGTTATTTATTAATATATTTAAACAATAAAATCTTCCACGTTCATTAAATATGCAATGATGGTGACCGGTAGGCATTAATGAGTTAAAAAATTAAAGTAAAATTACCACTAGCCAAATTACGATCCATAAAACATTTTGTGTTTACTGTATACTTTTATCACGTTAGTACGTGCTTTGAGATGAATTGTAAGTATTCAGTTATTAAAAAATGTGTTTGATTATTGTTACTTTTTTTTTTTTAATTTAATTTTTATCTTCTATAAGTTAAATTAAAGAAAAGTCTCTTTAAACTTTATAATTAACCTCTATTTTTCTATGAAAACTTAACTTAATTATTCGACTTGCGTCTTGCATTGACTTAGTTATAATAAAAATATGATAACATATACAGGTACCATAAAAATATTATACATGTGCGCATTACTTCACCAAGTCCTTCGACGAATCGCAGGATTATCAGGGGCCTGGACCCAATGTGTGCCACAAATGGTGTCATCAGCGTGAATATGGCCGTGCAGAGTATGCCGAAACCCATTGTGTGTTTGCCACCGAACCTCTGGGACAGCACGCCGCCTGGCAGATGGGTGAGTATGTAACCGTAGTAGAACGCCGACAGCACCTCTCCCTGTGTCTCCTCGTCCCAATCAAACCTAGGGCGGCCGCCGTGCAAGTGCTCTTGCGTCGCCACCGTGGCCGCCACCGATGTCAGGTTGGACGCTGATGAGTTAAGTCGCCTCTGCGCCGTTGTCACCGGTACCGGACAGTAGTCGTATTGCACGGACTTCAGCTGGTCGCTACGCCGCCCCTGTGCCTGTACGGGCATCACCATTTGCGTGAGCGTGATGCCCAAGCATGCTCGCATCACGTACGCCATCGTCACGCCCAGCATCCCCATCAGGGCCATCACCCATCTCTGTGATACGTGCCCTGCACAGCCAAAAAAATGGTCCATAGAGGCAAGTAAAAACATTAAGCAACGTTGATAATATCAACTATAAATATTATGATATCATTGTTATTTCAGAAAAAGTGGGGCATTAGCGAGGTTAAAAAAATTGTTTTTTAAACTTTTGAACTAAAAATTATTTAGTTAATTTTCTAAATAACTTTTTTATTTTTTATTATTTTACAATTTGAAATACACAATCTGTACAACATAGCTACAGGGGTCGCCAACGATCGCGATCGACTGGTAGATCTTTCTAGGAATATAGGTCGATCGTTATAAAAATTAATTTTACCATTAACGGTCGATCGCGTAATAATAAATAATCGGATAATGTAATTTTTTTTACTATTTTTCGTGTATTATCAATATATTAAATTATTATTATTATTATCATCATGAAGAAACAATAAATATTTATTCTTTGGAGCTTAGACCTTTTTTTTTTGCTCATAAAACAAATCTTTTCCTAAAGACCTAAATTCTCCTAGATGTCGATCACCTGGGGCTAAAAATTTCAAATGTAGCTCACTTGTTTGAAAAGGTTGGCGACCCCTGAGTCATAGCACAATAAGTATATATGATATTATAAGTATTATATATAAGAATATTTTGAGTTAAGAAGTCACCCATTGGTGACACTTGCAGGCTGGGAATTAACGCTGTCTAGAGTCTAGAACTTGTTTGTTTTTTTTTTAAATTTAGAACAATCCACGGCACCAGTTCCTTTTTAGACGACACCCGGGGTTTCCCGTTTGGGTGTAGAGGCTCTTTATTCGTGGATTTTGGTGGGTTTGTAGGCGATTATGAAAGCGTTTGTAGAAATCTACAGCTTCTTCTGTCACAGTTTTCATTGTGAGGTCTTTATGTAGGGTATAATTAGACACAAAAGGTGGAGCATTTGTAATTTTTCTAAGAGCAATATCCTGGAACTGTTGGGTTTTGTTGGTATTAGATAATTTAGCAATACCCTACAATTGAAGACCGTAGGTCCACATTGATTTTAGAAGTGTTTTATACATGAGAACTTTAACTTTTAGTTTAGAATGTTTATTATTTGTAAGCAAGGGACGTAGACTGCGGAGTCGGGCATTTAAGGCAAGTCTTTTGATACGGATAGGTTAGGTTAAGCCTAACCTACCCCCCCCCCCCAGAGAGAGAAATTTTAATTTTGCTTGACATTTTAACTATACGTATTTAAATATAACTTTGTCATAACTTGATAACTAAATTGTAGTAGTCGAAATAACACGGTTGATGTTAATAGGTAGTCTAGAAAATATTTTGGTAGTCGAGATAACACGGTTATGCACCCAAGGTAGTCGAGATAACACATAAGTACCGGCATTAGATACATAAACAAAATAAACAATAGTACAATCATATTATTTTGGATATAACACCATGATATTATATCCTATTTTGTTTGATCGAAATATTTTTCTCAGGAAACATACATTTGATTTAGAATGAAAAAATTCTAACTGTGCGATAAAATATATACAAAATATTAACAAACAACAGGCTGTACTTATCTATTAAAAAATAATTTAATGAGTAAAACGAATTATCTATAGTCACGTCATGACGTTCATAATGTAATTATGATAATAATAATAGTGCTCTTATTTAAAATGTTAGTGACTAAAATAGTTTACCTTATACACGGAATTTTAAATATACTGTGGTTGTATTCAGGGTTAAATTGAAGAATAAATAAAAAAGGGATGAGATATACACAAAATATTTACTTATTTTTTGTAAATGAACGTCCTGAAATATATCAGAAAAAATCTTGAAAATATCAAAGGGTCTTCAGTTCTCATAACTATCTCTAGTTTTTTGGATGAATTTTTATAAGTATACCTACTATGACATGGTAGATCTGTACATATGCAAAGTATGGCTTATATTAGCCTCAGAATTTTCATTTATAGACGATTAGATATGATTTTCATTTATAACTATAAAATATATAATGTATATTATTATCGTGTGAGACGGGGTTAAGGTTATGTACATCAATTATTATTACCACGATGACGGCATGCTAAAGTATTCGGTCCTTGTTGGCAATAATAATAATATTATCAGTAATAACTAATAAATGCAGGCTTATACCTACCTACAGACAAGGACCTTTGCCGAAATTTTGTCAATGTCAACAGAAGGACCATAAAATATTTTATCGTACTAAATGAGGCGGTAAAATACGATTTTTATCTACAGCTTTGAAGCACTGTTGCCATTTGCTTTGAACTTATAGAACAGGGGTTACTTCCATAATTTTTTTTTTTTTATTATTATTGAATAACTCAACTCAATTTCATAGCTCCCATCCTTCTGTCCATGTAGTTATTTCAATTCTAAAAGAAACGCAAGTGGAAACATGTACGAAAATTCAATCAGTATTTAAAGGTCGGATTAAAAGAATGGAAAATGCTGATTTAATTCGAATAAAAGAAGCCATGAAAGAATATAATAAGTACAAAATTCATAAAAATATTATAACATATTAGTCAAAAGTTTGTTATTTAAGTGGTACCAAGGTATAACATTTTTTATTATATTATTTTAACATTTAATTATTTTTAATTATTTTATTTTGTATACAATATTATTCTAACATATTTGTCGAAAATTGAGATTTTTAAGTGGTACCAAGTATAACATTTTTTATTATATTATTTTAACATTTAATTATTTTATTTTGTATACTCTATTATAACATAGGTATTTATCGAAAATTGAGATTTTTAAGTGGTACCATAACTTAAGTCATTTTTCCAAAATTTAAATTTTATTGATCAAAAATTAAAACATAAATTTGGTAACGTTGCACAGTAAATCGTACGCAATCGTTAGACTTTTGGGGTAAATATTAAAGTTGATGGTTTAACGTACGCAATCATGTTAACGTACGCAATCGTGTGGTACCCAAATGAGGCACCTAAATGTGATGGGTGATATCTACCCATGTATCTACAGTCAACAAAGCAGCAATTAACATTTTTTTGTTTACTTCGAGAAATGTACATTCCAGGTCGGAAGTTTCACCGGGAAAAGTTTAAGGAACCTAGTCCAAGTAAAAGAAAATGTATCCTAATGTGCCTTACCCTCGCGTAATCCTTGCGCACAATACAATAGTGTAAATTACTCAATATTATGAATAGGTAGTTGTTTTATTTAAAAGTTAATAAAACAAATATATTATATATGCCAGAATATAATAACTATATAATGAGTAAACTAAATGAACTGGAATAATTATAGATTGATATGGAGTTAATAATGTCAAGACTAAAAATATGTTGGGTGACATTATTATAATAATGACTAATAAACAGAGCTAATTAAGTTTTAAATCTGCTTTCTACAACAGCCATTTACTATGATTACAAATTATATTAGTTTTATTGTTGTATACAATTGCTTGCTTTTTTTTAATAAGATACATTTTTAAGTTATAATAATTACAAAATTATTTTAATTGATCATTTTTATTGTAAAAATTATGATTAATAACTACTAATCAAACTCCTCAACGATACGTTTGTAAATTAATCTATTCGATTTATATGAATTATATACATTGATAAACAAAATATATGAAACAAGTAACAACTAAAAAAAATGTTTGAACACATTTTGATTAAAGTATCTATAAATGTTAAATATAAATTATTTTTAATCTTACAATTCGAATTTCTAGATCATAATATACATATTTTTTTTAGATGCAATTAATTTTTATTTTTACATTGATTATTATTCATAGTTATTGATTTAACTTATGTTATAAATAAAAATGGTATGCCTAAATAGGGAACCCTTTTGTTATCGATGCAAGGAATCAATTATTTTGCTAAAAATAAATACAAAATGTTTATTTCGATGCAGAAATTATTTTTATTTTCAATAATTATTAATTATGCATAAAATGAGCATATTTAAATCAGTGGACAAATGTTGAGTAGAAAAATCTATTAATGACACTCACAATAATATTTTATAGAACTTAAATAAGGTCATCAGTAATACACATTTTAAGTATTCCGAGTTAGGCATTTTTCTTCAATTTAATTCTTATGTTTTTATCATTAAATTTTTTTAGTATAAAACAAATTTCGCCAAAGTTAAGTTTTTATTTTATAGTAAAATTGTATCCAGTTAATTAAAATTAGAGTTCACGCGTTTAAAATTAAAAATGATGAATATTCTCGTTATTACAATACTCGAGATCAAGACATCAAAGCATGACTAAAACATAAAATAATCACATTTTAACTGCCCAAAAGTGAAATAAAGAACTCGTCATAAAATTTGGTTAATGGATATTTACATTGTGTATTTAAATAAATAATTATTTTGTAATTTAAATAAAACATCGAAACACTATACTACAATATATTATATAAATAGTACGCATACCTACTCACTACGAGAAAATTATTTATACTATTTTAATATAAATAAGAGAAACATGCTATTAAAATGTTTAGGATTAACGATTACTTACGTGAATTAAATATCATAGTGATATTATTATAATTCTCTTGGTGTCTTAGTATATTATGCGAAAATCGCTTATTTTGAACGATGGTTTATAGATGGCTGCCGTATTTCGTCTGAAAAATCGTTTATGAAAATGTTCTCAAAGACTTATTGTAGTAGTGATACCGTATACAAGAATCATGAAATGTATTTAAAATTATACATCTATATTTTTTTAAGATCTGATGCGAGACGTTGCCGTTATAATAGTTTTCTTAATCTGTCGAGTCCGGCTGTATCTAAATAATATGATGGTCAGTTTCTTCACAATTAATTGTATTGAGACACGAAATAATACTGTGGTCGTACTATTCAAGCGGAGTGATTAGTACGCTTTTATTTTGTATACCAATCATCTTATCTGAATAATTAATATATTGGTGTCATGTTACTTAAATTATATTTAAGAGATTATAAGCACGATGAATACATATAATATTGTTTAATATTGTTATAGGTACATACCATGTATAATATTAAGTTTTAAATCATATAGACTTTTATTTTTTGAAATAACACCTTGTAAGAGGACCTTTATGGTAAATTGGTAACCTGTGGATAATAATTTTATCAAAGGTCAGTGATTATCTGTAAAGTAAATTATAATTGTAATTTTTTTAATCATTACATACACAGAATCGTTTAAGTTTGCCAATTTGGAATTATAGTGCTTTTTAAGATTTAAAATATCTTAAATGAATATTCTAGAAAAAAATTGTCTTTAATCATTGGTAAATACAGTATTACATTATACTTAGATAAACTGCAAATTAAATCCATAATAATCGAAAATATACACACCTACAATTCTGGTCATTAAATTCATATAAATTATAAATTACTCTATAACATTTATATTTTATATATATATATTGTTTTTAATTTAATTGTTTAGAAGAATATTTTATTTCATTGTAATAAATTTAAACAGCCAAATTCGATAAATAGAATATAGTTGACTTTAGCATTGTTGTATTTATTATTATATTTTCTATTTACTTACTATGACAAAAATAAAAAAATAACAATTAACAATTCAACGCACAAATTAAATAAATGATATGACATTACTTCTTTTTACAAAAATGACAGCAGTTATACGTATTAAATTTCCACAAATAAAATAGAAAATAATATTAAAACATTATTAACTTATAACGTAAACATTACATCGTTTTTCTGCAATGGTATCGTTTTGCCAAAAATGTTTGTATTTTAAATACAAAATCCTATAAAAAAAAATATAAATATAATCTAAATATAAGTAAGTAAATAATTTTTGAGATGAGAAATAACTTACACAAATACATATAATATAGGCAAAGTCAAAACGGCATACAATATATTGAACAAACACAAATGTCCAAGTTCATTATAATGAATGGGTTCAAATGCATATTGATAAGCACTAACTACACTAAGAGTAAATAAAGAGTTCATACACATTTGTATGGCATTTAAACGGCCTAAAAAATGTAAACATTATAATTTTTCTAATAACATTTACAAATAATTATATAGGTAGTAAAAATATATACGCAGATACCGAGCTGTTCGATTGGCACCAATTTAGATGTTAACGAACTAATGATAGTGACCGCTGTTCCATGGCATAAATAAATTATTGTAACTATAAAAAAATTCTTATTAATTTTGTATGAGTATAATATGAATAATCAAATATGAATAAATATTTACTCAAAAATATTTTAAAAAATTGATTTGAAAAAATGTAGCATACAGCAGCTATGATATAAAAGCAGCAAATTGAAATACTAATTAGTAAATCGTTTATTTTCATTTGATGACTTAAAACCGAAACCGATAATATAGTTCCTAGAAACAAAAAGAAAGTATATAAAAAAGGCTTAAGTGAAAAATGAAAAACAATTTAAAAGTATTCATACTGAAATAATTGAATGTAGGTCTACATTTTTAGGCCTCCAATAAGTACTTAATAGCTAAATAATTCTTCAACTGCAGATAATTTTGTTTTTCTAACAACTAAAAAAATAGTTGAATAATTACCGAAAAATATAGCCAGCATTTTCAAAACGCCAAAACAAACTTCCTCAAAATCACGCCACATAAACGATGTTATTACATACGACATTATTAAATTATTATCACCTGAAATATACGATTTCAATATTATGATTTCTAATGTTTAATATTTACAGAAATAATATTTATTACTTACATTCTATTCTTGTTACTATTATTGATTGACATATTATCAATATAGCTAATATAACAGCAGAACTCTTTAACTTATCCTGAAATAAATCGGTAAACTCTTTAAGAACATATTTTGGTCTCTTCCATAAAATGTCTCTATTGGGAGAGCTAGATGTGTCCTTAACGTGCAAATTGACAACCGACAGCGCAATATAATTCAACAGCATTGGTACCAAAAACAGAAAATTTCTATAACCATATGGTATGTTTATATATTTTAATAATGCAACCAATCCCGCACCCATTAACGAACTTATAGGATAAGTTGCAATTATTATTCCATGTTTTAAAGTTCTTGATTCAACAGTTGAATTTTCTGATACATATGACATCACACCAATCCAGAAAATATTTCGACCAACGTAAATTGCAGGAATTATCCATCTTAAGAAATCATAATTATAACTCAAGTAGCTCCAACAGCTCATAACAAAGAATAAACCATCTGTTAGTATCTGTGTTGTTATTGGTAAGAAAATCAAAGGTTTACGTTTTCTTCCATGACTGTCACTCCATGCACCTAAAAATAAATTTAATTATACTATACTAATTGTTAATTTAATAAATAGTGAAAAGCTTCAATGTATTTTTATTGAAAGTATTGTTATTTCGATTAAATTTTAACACGCCAATTTTCATGGATCTTATTGGTATAATTTTATTATTTTAATCATTGCAGATTTTTCTGAGATGATAAACGAGTAATGACCAACATACAGTAGGTGATATCAGACAGCCAGAGCATTATTATGTTACTATATAAAAAAAAATGTTATCTTTATATATGTATACAAATATACAATCTACATTTCTACATATTAAACTGTTCACATACATTCATTCACAAATGCTTCTGATCAACGACAATAAAAAGTTGTTGATTAACTCTTAAATGTCAAGTAATAGATTAATAGATACATTTTTAGTTCATTACATGGAATTAACGAATCGCGGAAAAAAAATTTTCTATTTAAGATAGTTCAAACCTATAGTATTATACTATGATGTAATATATATTCAAAAAATACTATTCATAATATACTTAATACAATTTACAATTTAATTGTTGACTTATTATAAACAATTGCAATTATTACTAAATGTGTACAACTTTAAACCAGATATTAAAATATGATACTTTTAATTCATTTTTGTATATCATTATATTAATATAGGAAACTAATTTTTAAAGTATTCAGTAATCAGTTTTCTCATAAATGAGAAATATATTCCAAATCATAATCAAAGTCAGAATCAATAATATTATTATTTATTAGCAATATATTATAATACATAATTTTACAAATAAAACATATTTGATAGGGGCTTCTAAAAAATTAATGTTATTAAAACGCATATTATAATATAATAAACAGTTTATTAACATTACCTACATTTTTTGTTTTTGTACATATTTTGCAAGATAGTTTATACATTTAATTACATATTTTAGTATATTTATACAATGAAAAATAAAAAATTATTATAATAATTATTATTCAGGTAGATTAGGACAGTGAAAATGAGGCAGTAGAAAGGTTATTTAAAAAAATGACAGGATTTTCAACAGAACTGAAATTTCACAAAAATATAAACCTATAAATAACCTATGAAATATTTCAACCAACATGCAGCAAAATAAATAAATTAATAACTTGAATTGATTGTATAAGTATTAACTTATACATATTTCAGTCTCAATTTAAGTCATTAATTTTCTTAATTTATTTATTTTGCTTAGTTGAGCTTTTGCTTTTTTTTTTGGCTAGTGATACTGTATGTTGGTTGAAATATTTCATACGGATCAACAAGCTTTGTTTGACATAAGACTGAATTACAGGTTTATATTTTTGTGCAATTTCAGTTATGTTGAAAAACCCTGTCTGTTAGCCTTTTAACTACTCCTGATCCTCTAGGAATAAGTTGGTTTGTCATTTTTTTAAATAACCTTTCTACTCTAAAAATGTTAGTTTTAAAGTTTTTACTGGGAGTTATTAATCTTCAATAAGAAAGATGATTAATTCAAGAGGGCATTAAATAATCATGTTCATTTGTAGCTCTTGATTTTTTTACCGCTGTTATGCTTACATGTCGCTACGGCACAAGATTATCGATACGCAAACAATTTACAAAAAAGATTGTGAAAACGATAGTCGATAAACATTAGCAAAAAAAAATACTAAGCTCGTCAAAACGCATGTGAAAACAATATATTTCACAATTGTAAACAAATAATGTCTCCTACGGGTGACGTCACGGTCCGATTTCTCCCACTCCTACTTTTTCATATTTTCCATATGAGGCAACCTTTATTATCTATAAACCTTGGCTTCAACCGACAATTAAAATTAATGTCACATTGTCATGTAATATTATGTATTATGTTGTTATTAATCGTTAGATAAAAACCTCGTTGTTAGTCAGTGGCTCAGTGCGCCCTTAGTCCAATAATGCAACCAAGTGGAAAACGCCATAAGACAATGGTTTACTTTCAGAAATAAAAGTTATGCTGGTATTGGAATAAACAGGGAAAAAAAATTTTATTCCGTATACCTTAGTAAGTAATTTAGAGTTTTTAGACTTACCTGCTATTAAAGCAACTGCGAAAGAAACAAAATACTGTAAAGCAGTAGTAGTCGTCGGACTTCCGTAAACACCCATGAGACATTCCCCGAACCCGAACGGAATTAATGGCTCACAGGAACGTCTAATGATCAAGTCATTTTGAAAGCTATTAGACACCGACAACGATGCCGTGTATAACACAGTCGTTATTATCAGGTAAGGTTCCTGACAGAAGTCCAATTGTTTTTTGTCTCCTGTCGGTTTGCGGATGAACATTTTAAAATGTCTGAAACAATTAAAATTTCCACAAGTCCCAAATAATTAGCGTCACAATATACTATTATATTACCACTCGCAGTAAATTCCTACGATATATTATGCTGTAGTGGCGTACATAACAATTTATAATTTTGACACATCAACTCATCTGTGCGCATGCCCGTAAACACCGTACCTATGTGTATAGTAGGTAACGTGTAAGTATGAAGTGTCTTTAATTACGTTGCGCATAAGTACTAGTATTTAACATGTACAATATAAATTATTTTTATATTTACTCGGCTTAAATTGCATCAAGGACAAACGTACCATACAATAGTCATTGTGTTAATATGATGAGTGTGTAGGTAGTAGGTACAACTGAGGTGTGTCTGCTAAATAAATGCTGCAGAATTGTTTTTCAATAAATATTCGGAGTAGCTTGTACCCTGTAGGTAATTTAAGTCTAAATGAGAAATCGAATATCATGAATTATTATGATAAGGCAATGTATCCTAATCGACAAACCTTTTCGGAATTACTAATTTAATCAAACATTACTAGATATAAAGATATATCGAAGATATGCTGTTCTTTCGGTAGCATTCTCAACTCGGAGAAGTGGAGAAAAAAATGATAAGGAAAGGTGCATTAATTAGTTAATGCAAGCAAAGATTATATTAATTATATTGACAAATTAAGAGCGCGGAAATAGCTAAAACCTGTAGATAACTTGAGGTACTAAGAAACGAAAAGTCAAGAGGACAGCTTACATACTTGATGAATTTCGTTAGTAGTTAATGTTTACATAATGCATCATTAGTCTATATATATCATATACAGTGTGATCACGATTTAAGGTAACACTAAATATGTCAGGTGGATGACCTTGTATTGCTATTGGGTTTTCGGGAGGTGATAGGGAGTACTTAAATACATATTTTCAGATAAATTTCAAATTTTTAACACTATTGGTGTGCGCATGCACAACACAACTTACATTTTTTTAAATGGAAACACGATTTTTTTCTACATATTCAGGTAGATTATTATTTTTAAACATTTTTTGTATCAAAAGTTTTTTCTATTTACAAAACTGACCAAGTTAGAGTAAGTCAATATTTAGATTTTTGCATAATACGTGTTTAATGCAATTTTCATTTATAACCACTGGAAAAAATAACATAAGTGCCAAATGAATGTTTAATTTACTTTATCTATTTACAAATAATGATTTATTAATACTATTAATAATGGAATTATGAATAAACAAAATCATAAATACTGGGATGACACAAACCCTCACGCTGGTCACGTGAAACACATTTTCAAACGGTCTGGGTCGTTTTAACGTAGGTATGGTGTGGGTTAGTAGGTGGAAAACTAATAGGACCGTTTTTTTTATAATGGTACGCTCAATAGTAAACGATATCTTAATTTTTTGACCAACGAACTACAAAGACTGTTGGATGATGTTCCACTAGCTACACGAGCACATAATATATGTATTTTCAGCATGATGGGGCTGCCCAGACCAGCCCACAATGCAGTTATTGTTAGACGAAAATTAAATTTAATATTTCCGAACCCCTGGAACTTATGGCGTCATTCCTTGGCCCGCACGATCCCCAGATTTAACTCCCTTGAATTTTTTTTTTTATGGGGATATTTGAAGACTGTGGTTTATGCAGATCTACCTGTTAATCTTCGGTACTTAAAAAATAAAATACAGGCATCATGTGATATTTTAAGTGAAGATCAAATCAAGGCGGCAACTTCCCCTGAGTTTTTGAGACGACTGGAATCATATTTAGAACATAATGACAAAAACTTCAAACAATTCATGCCATAAATTCATTTTATGTTAAACTACCCTAACCTGTATTTATTACTATTATCATTATTAGTATTTTGGGGGAATTATCGATTCCGCCGAAACTACCTGCTTAGGAAAAAGGTTTATATTGATTCCGCCGGCTACTGATTATAAAATCTACATATTGATTCCGCCGGCTACTGTTTATAAAATCTACATATTGATTCCGCCGGCTACTGATAGGTTAGGTTACTGATACGTTTTGAAGGTATAAAATAAAAATGTATAAATGTAAATAATTTTGATAATATTTGGTCACATGTCTAAATTGAATAAAATTATGATAATAGTATATAAGTATAAAATAAAAATGTATAAATGTAAATCATTTTTTTCAAATTAACATTATGTATATGATATTGTTGATTTATAGATTTATAAAATTTATAAATTCACTTATTAACTGTTTCCAAATATTACCAAAAGTAGTTATACACTTTAATTTTGAACTATATAGGTACAATTGTAATATTTTTATACAATTTATACTATATACAATTAACAATATGATATATTCAAATGTACATATTAATTAAATACTAATATTTTAATTTATAGTTGTATAATAATATATTAATATAATTATACTAAATAGACTATAAATTTTAAAATACATATACAAAGGGGGGATGAACAGTGTCCGGCGGAATCGATGTGTAAATATTGCAAACGGTAGCCGGCGGAATCAATAGCCGGCGGAATCGATATGCAGATATTATAAACGGTAGCCGGCGGAGTCAATAGCCGGCGGAATCGATATGCAGATATTATAAACGGTAGCCGGCGGAGTCAATAGCCGGCGGAATCGATGTAAAATCGGCGGAATCGATATACGCCCGTATTTTGAAATATCTTACGATAAAAATAATGTTTAATTATTTCACACTTATTTTATTATATGATTATTATTATTATTATCTGATTATCTTAGCGTTATTAAAGCTATTGTAAAATAAAACAAAATGCCACTATAAAAATAGTTAAAATTGTAATCCTATCACAGTAAATTACTAAACAAAAATCATCGAGTTACTTATTAATCAGTTATTATAGTGACCAACAGTATTAATAAATAAATTAATAAATGATCACACTATATATTATTAATTACAAGTCATGCACTCACACGTGCCAATTGACGCCATCAAAATTTTTCTAGAAATCGGTAGTTTATTTATATTTTCTTACCGAGCTTATTAGTTGGTTTGTACTTAAGATTTTGAAATGATTTATTTTTAACTAATTGTAAATTGATTATTAAATTAACTAAAAATTGAAAACTGTGAGATCGACAAAATCTAAAAAAAGACATATTCTGTGTAAAATATAGATAGTAGCATTATCTACTGGCATAATTTACAGAAGACACCTTCGACCATATAAGCTAATCATAGATATATCTATGAAGCTAATAGACGCGGCATACGGTAAATATCTTGACGTCAACATCATGTTGCGTGTGACGTCACGTTTGGGCAATAACGCCGGCCGGCGGCCGGACTATAGATAGTATTCTAGCTAACCCAATAAAATATGATTGAATGGCTTACTTACAAATTTGAATTTTTAATTTCTTATTTCCTTACTATAACACTAATTACTATTTATCTATCTATCTGTGTATCACGGTTTTTCTCCTATTTTACGAGTTATTTATTAATTAAAATATAATTATTAAATTAAATTTACCAAAATGATATATTTAGAACTAGTATATTGTTACCTCATTGTAAACTCTCAGATTAATATACACTTGAAATCATAAAATAGCAAGGCTGGGCAAGTTAACTATTTTTTTTAACTCGTCAAGTTAAGTTAATATAGAAAAAAGTAAGTTAAGTTTAAAGTTAAAAGTTACCTCTATTTTTTTAAACTTGCAAAAGTTACAAGTTAATTAGAAAATAAAAGTAACTTAACTTAGTTAAAAATATGTTACTTTTTTTTTAGTATAAAATAAATAATTATACTGCCTACAATAAATGTCTTAAACATTTTAAATAAATGCATGTAATAAATTTATTTACTGTAGGTACTTATATTTGTATATTATAGCCTACAGGTACTTTAATCAATGATGAAATCCAATAAAATAATTGTTATGTATTTGTTAACGTAATTGATCCACAACTATACTAAATATTATTTATTAGAATATAATTACTTGATTACACAATATATAAATACATTATATAAAATATTATTCAATTAATAGTAAGAATGCGATATTTAATCAAACCATTATTGTATTTTACCATTTTAGCATTTTAGTAGACAGTAGTTACCTCATACCTAGTCCTAGTGAGGTGTATTTGCCATTTGGTGTATCATATGAATATCAAAAGTAAAAAAATGCAACCAAAAACTAAGCTTTACAACATTCATACTTTAACTATCATTATAATAAAACCGTAAAAATGTATCAAACATTTCGAAACACAATACTTTCAAGTTTCAAAGAAAGCAGTTTAAAACTATGAAAGCTAGAATGTGAAAAATAATTTTCGACGACAAGGGACAGACTCGAGACATACAATACGACACATGATATAACTATCATGATACGACAGTAAAAACTGTGTTCCAGACGGCAAACGCTGTGAGCCTGTGGACGAGTGAACAACAAATAAACAAATTAATAATAACTTGAAATTGTTTTGCCCAAATGTGACGTCATATCATTAAACATGATAGCTACATAATTGTGCCTATACAAGCATATGATAAGGCGCGTCTATTAGCTTATATGGTCGAAGGTAGACACAACATTAAAAACCACTGTGTATTGATTTCTAGATATGTCAATGACCTTGGATATTTAAAAAAAATATTGGGTATTATTAGATTATCATTTTTTCTAAATCATTAGCAAATAAGCAACATCCGTTTTACGATTACGATGTTAGAAAACTGCAAACTATAACTTAAAAATTATAGCCTATAAATCATGTACCAATTAAAATATCATTAAAAAAAAAAAAAAAAAAAACGTACTCAAGAATGACTATTACTTATAGAAAACAATGAAATGGAGTCACATCGAACACATTATTTTTATCTGTATAATATATTTCCTTTTCAAAATGATGATTTCATATGACTAAACTGACAAATCAGACAAGCACTTCTGAAATTGTCCATAAACACACTATTAGACTACACATGCACATTTGCACAGAGATACAATATTATCGTGGCAGACTTAATTATTTAGGTATGATACTTTGTATACTATGTTGTTATGGTGGTAAACCAATGCGTACTAGATATCGGTAACTCGCCAAGCCGACTATTTTGACATAACTTATTAATTGTACCTACGTGAGCTTATAAGTTATTGTTTCGCCAACGCCGGACTTACCTTGCTTGGCTCGTGGACGGCGATGACTCGTGCTCTGAAGGGATGGATAGGGTATACAAAATAATATATATATATAAATAAATAAATAAATTACACCATATAAATCATAATATACAAGGGTTCATATTCATATAAATACAAAACAAAATAATGAGAACTCATGTGAGTAATAATATAATAAGCAGACCGTCGGTCTTCTAATAACAAATAATACTTATTAAATAGATCGTTATAATTTTATTATATTATAATAACACGGACCATCTATCCTTTAACACGAATAATGATAGTAATGAAATAATTATATTAATTATAATAGAAAGGTACCTTAAGGAAAGGGATAAGGAACTCTCTGGACCTTTTCTTACTTGATTGACCGGAACTGGCAATATGAAGCGTCAAACGAACCGAAGCTGGTCGTGTCTAAATCTGGATTGAACTGATCGTACCGGAACTGACGATGCAGCAACAAATGATTGCCGAAAACACGGTAAAGACTTCTTCGAGCGAATAAAACACAACTTGTATGAAAAGCCAACGATAAAAAAATACACGTGTTTTCATTAGTAACAACACGCAGTTGTTGACAACAACGTGCGCTCAGTAATAATTGTTAACGACAACAACTGAACAATGAACAATTCAACAATGGTGGCGGATAACGCGATGGTGTGCTCGCAACGTCGCAGGCTTGCTGGACGCCGTACGTTCCAGCTGAACGGCGGCGCTTGATTTCTCGACCAAGGGGGTACCCGTTATCATTTATCAACTTGCACGACCAGTTATATTTAAACGAATGGATCATAGCAGGAAAAATGTCTCACTGTCCATGACGTCATTATGCCGCTTATCATTTTACCATTGTTGATAATTATTATTGGAAGTAATGTACTTTAGATAAAACCTAACCAGCATGACATCTGTCCCCCGTGTCTTGTGGTTTTTGCTTAATATAAAACAAAAATACAGCATTATTTAAAACTGTAAACAGTTCAATAATCAATAGTATTTTACTATTTTGTTTGCAGTTTGCACTTCGTTTTTGCAATTTTTTTCTAATATGTATCGTTGTGAATTTTGTGAATCGACGTATGTGTCAGAATCTGGGTTTTATGAACACAGACGTACTAAACATAGTGAATTAATTGTAGCAACTCAAGACTTTACCTACTCAGGAACTTAAACTATCATGGTCTACACTCAATAAAATTTCAAAATATTTAAACTAATTTTAAGCTATTTTAAAATATACATCTTCATTTTTATAAATTAGTTATAAAATTAAAATTATTTTTCATTAAAACAACTATATTTGTATTTAGGAAAAAATATATATAATAAAAAAATACTATAGCATGTAATTAAATTATAATACAAACATTAAATGATTATAAATGTCAATAAAAAAATGTTCACTTGTCAAAAGGCTTGAAAACAAAGTTCCTTGTAAGTTGTTATTATAGCTATTTAAAAATATTAAAGTTGCATACACAACATTTTTTTAAGCATTAATGTTAAAATTTGGATTAAATTAGATAGCTAAATGAAAAATAACAATTTAGTTATTTGATTGAAATTTAAAAATATTATTCATGGGTAATTTTAAGAAACTTTTAAATACCAATATAAATAGCCAAATAGGATTATATTTTACACACACAATGGCATTATAATTAATAACAATTAATTCAACCTATGCTGTATATTCAGAACTTGTATTTAGTATTGTTTTGTTTTTAATTATGTTACACTAATAAGTCTCAGTAGGTATTAATATAAAAAAAATCACCCAACATCCAACCACCCGCCAAATGTATGTGTTGCTTCAGCAGCACATATACCATAGAATAGACGCCACTGGTATTACTTATTACATAGTTTTCTTCCGACTGTCTTTAATTTTAATTAATGAAGATTGTAAAGGTCCAGATACGTACAGAGGGTGTTCGGCCCAGTGGAAATAAGGGGTACATGTAATTAGAGAAAATAGGAACTTAAAAATAAAATATTAAAACTTAAAATATTTACTACTTAAAATATTTTTATAAAAATTAAGAGGTATCCTATTATCTCTCTATTCAAGCCGCAAGTAGGTACTGATTTTTAAGTATATTTACTAAGGAATAATAAGTAGGTATTTAAAAACAATATAATTAGTTGTCAATAATATTAAAAACATTACCAATAAATTCTCTGCAGCTGTACTTGTTTGATCACCCTAAAATTTAAACAAATATATACCTAACTAAATAAATATATTAAGTTTTAAATAGAAGTACCACTGAACTAGGCTGAATAAAATTTTCATTTTCTTTATTATTTATTAATGACAACTTGCATTTATAACCATTCCATATTAAAAATTACCTATAATACCTTTTCATAGATTTATTCATTTAATCATTATTATTTTATTTTAGTTTAAAGCTTAATATTTACATGGTTCAGCCAGGCTGTAGGCTATTCTCACTGTCCCACCTGGCCTGTCCGCCTCTGCTTATATAGATATAGGTAGTATAAAAAGCTGCTGTCTTCAGTTTTTTGTTTTAAACATTATACTTATTATTTTTTTTATTATTTAAAAGTTGGTACTTTCTATTGTTTTAAATAGATAAACCAAAATTATATATCAGCTACCTTTATTAAATAATTTCTTATTTAGACAGAAAAAAAACTTACTATTCGCGTTTTGTAATGCGTTTTGTTAACTTTTGTATAATATATTAATATGGTTGTCTACTGTTATCAACAATGGTAAAATGATAAGCGGCATAATGACGTCATGGACAGTGAGACATTTTTCCTGCTATGATCCATTCGTATATTTAACCACGGACTAAGATAGTCCGTGTATTTAACTATAATAAATATTAACCATAGATAATATATACAACAAGTTGTTGTTGTATATATCTATGATATTAACTTAATTTCGATCATGATTTCGATAAACACAGATAACAGTGCCAAGCCTTTAGTAAATTTATTTTGCCATCAAAACCTTTAAACCTTGTGGTTTTATCCATAACTAGACAAAAGCAGCTGTATTATATGTGAGTTACACCCCATTTTTAACTACCTATTGGTAGTTGGTATTCATAGCCCCGTTTAACGGGTGGTGAATTGTATGGTGTTTAATAGGGTGAAAAATTGTTGAGGGCCAACATAAAATAAAAAATAAAAAATTATAATTATAATTTTCTTAAGTCTGGCATATTTTAATTTTCCCAGGGATGGCAACAGGTTAATTAAATTTAAATATTGGGAAATACAATTTTTCAACTATTTTAGGTTTTTACTTTCTTAAATGATAACATAAATTTTAGATTCTCGGTGGAACGTTAAATATATTGATTTTACTAATTGATAAATATGACTGATAAACCTAACCTAACTGATTAATACAAATAATACAATTATGAAAATTTAAAAATGTGTAACAAAAATAAAATTTAAACTTAAAATATTAATTTGAACTTGGTTTCAGATAGAAGGTCCCCTTCGGGATCTTTAATATTTTAGGGCTACGAGCCCGGGCTCCAAAGCTCCATGCTTAATCCGGCCGTGTACTTAGATACTACATATAAAACAGATAGGTTTTAGCTTAGGTACCTACATTATATTTTGTTGTATACAGGGTGATTCTTTTATCAAACAACAATTATATGGTGTTTGTGTGTAAATACCACCTAACATACACCTATAACACACAAACACCATCCAACTTTGGGAGGCTATGTCTTGTAAACGGATTAACGAAAAATGAAAATTTAAACGTGAAAATTCATTGAAAAAATAGCCTTTTTAATTAATGAAATTTTAAGTATAGTTTGTCATTTGGAAATCAAAAGTTGATAATGGTTAACCTGATAAATATAAGGGTGAAAATTAAAAAAAATATATATATAGTTCAAGAACAAGATGGTTCTAAAATTTTGAAAAAAGTCAATAGTTTTTGAAATAATGAGTGTTGTTTGATAAAAGAATCACCTTGTATTTATATATATATATATATTTATATTTATAGTATTATTGTATTAATATGGTATTCTTAAATTCATTTACTGGAAACTGGAGGTCTATTGTAATGTAGTGTACATAAATCTATCTTCTTTATAAAGAACAATTAAATATACTACTTCAATCGTTTATTATTCAGTGATATTATTTTATGAATTTATGATATGATTTCTCAACAGTAACAACAGAAAAGTACGGACTATGGTCTATGTTAATACTTGATAGATGCTTAATATTTTTATCAGCTATATGTTAACATAATTTAAAAGATGAATAAGGAAGACCTATAAAATATTATATTACAATATAGATAGTACTATTATACATGTATAGTATATGCATGTAAATTATTATTATGCTTAATTTTTATGACCTACCTAACTGACTAGTGATATTGATAAACACATTTAAATCATTATTCAATCCCATAGCTATAGATAGTTTGCATGTAAGATGCACAAAGTACCTACTCGAGCAGCACAGTCACGTTATTTAACCACAGAAATTCGTTCATGTTCCATTAATAAGTATTATAAATTTTAGAGCCTATATTATGCAATGAGATAGGTAATAAAAATATCATAATGTTATATGGTTTCACAAACTCACGGTTTAACGGAAAACTGTAAATCAGAACAATCCGTAAGATACATCGGTGCGAGCATGATTATTTATCTGTGAAATTTTATCTCCCTCTTCATCGTAAAATATTCTTAGTAAATATTCCTCGATCAAATTAACCTAATGAAGTAGATAATAAATTTAGCTACTTACTTTAATATATTTTAGTTATGCGTTAGTTTCTTTCCGACTTCGATAGTATCACGCTTAAACATATTTTTCGGGAGGGCGGATGTTTGAACCCCCAAATCCTCCAATAAGCTTATTCCAGGCCATTTGAATAGGCCGAATAGGGTATGCATTTAAACCATCTCATAGATATAACTAATATAATATTATATATTAAATGTCTAATAAAGTGCATTTATTCGTCACTACTAAGAAAATATGTATATTATACCTACTCAATATAGATTTATCAGTCATTTAAATTAATGATAAAATAAAACCATGTCAGTCAGTATATATAACAAAGTATCACGACTTGTGTCGTTACAATTACTAGAATTACATTGTACCTAGTCAAGTACGATCAACACCAAGCTTTTGAGGCCTGTTTCTTACCCCATTGTTTCCGTAGGTGTGGTCCATTCGTCCATTTTTCCGATAGGTTTTTTATGGTTCCAACATTCAACGTACTGAGTTTTACTCCCATTTTAAAAACATATTTAGAGGTGGAGTGGCCGAGCGGACTAAGGCGTCGGTTGCGACGCACGCAGTCGCCGGTTCGAATCTCGGTCATGGGCGGCATCACTCTTTGGGCATTTCGCGATGTCTGGAGAGAGAGGCCGCCGGCCCCTAACCGGGCATGGCAGAAACCCACGGGTGCCCATTCAAAATTCTGCCAAAAACCCACGAGTTAAAACCTTACAGTTCCTTCCCCTACAGTTCCTCAGGTTAATGACCTCAGTTGTCGAAGCCTTAACCATAAAAAAAAAAATTATATTATAATACATAATATATTTTTAAACACCAGTCATAAACATAAAATGTAAAACTTTTTTTCTATTGATTTTTTGTTTTAAAAATAAAAATGTGGCTTTAAGGATTCAAAGTTTTCTTGATAACAAGATAAAATCGGCTTTTAAGATTATTATCGGTGTGTTGGAATTCGTTAGATTTAATGTATAACATTTTGTCATTTAAAGAATTTCGATTTAGGCATTTTATGCCACGTGCATATCTAATGCTTACTCCGTTCGCTGTCGAAGGATTCGAATTAAACTTCAGATAAATTTAAATACATATATTTTCGAAATTTTGACCGGTGTAGTAAAACAAATCAGTAGTTTAGAAAGCGTATAAGCGTATCTATTGAAAACAATAGCATAAAATCCCCTTGGTATATTTAAACTTTATCATAATCACACGGCGATCTAGATAGGCAAATCAGGTACATCAAAGTTGTATTGATTTTTGGTATTTCATAATAATATTGTTATCATTGAGAATATTATATTATACATTACCTATAAATGAACATTACAGGTATTCAATGATATTATAATCAAATAATTGATTAAAAATTTATTAGAATTATGGTTAGAATAAATAGCTTATACTAGTGGCATTATAGATTGTAAGGCAAATAGATAAGGCAATGGCCCTTATTGCCATATTAGCAGTAATCACACGATGCAGACATTTAGACATTTTCCAAATGAAAAATTTAATATGATATATTTCATACAAAAAACAGGACATGTGTAAAGGGAGAAAGGGAGAAGATCAAAGCAGCGAATTTGTCCAAAGCCTCGCAAATTCAAGGGCCTTGCACTTAACATTTAAATTGAAAAATATTTTATATGGAAATTGTATAGGCTATAGGCAACTATGGTTATTTTTACTATGACAAAAACATAATTTTTAACACGATAAATGGTATAATTTATAAGATTATTATTCAAGTTTATCTTTATTTTTATTTTTTATTTAACAAAATATTACATTTTTGTTAATATAATTTTATCAACATACCAGATGTAAACATTCACAAATACAATTTTATTAACTCATCACTTACAGCTGACGGCATCAATATTCCGAGATCAGTAAAAAGTAAGCTGATGTAAGATGGGTGTGTATAATCCACTGAGGGGTGAGCACTTAATAAATTATCATCATTTGTGTTGTCCTCACTGTACTAAATTGAAAAAAAAATAATAAAATAGTAATACAAAATACAAATAGATCTTTGAACATTTTCAATTAAAATAATACAGTAGTAATATATTTTAGTAGAACCCAACAAAGGTTATCATTTTTATGAAAACCAAGTTAGTACAACAAATATCACAAAATGTATGCTTAATTGCACAGTATTTCAATGATGACAAATATTTCATTTTTTTTTTTTTAAATGTATTAGATAGTAATATAGTGATATTAAATGAAAATAATCAAATAACTTTTATATCATTAATGATACCAAAACGTCCAAAACTCAATTAAATCAAACAATTTTGTAATTTTGGTACAATTGGATTCAAAAGCAAATAGTATTTATTTCAATATTTTATAAACTATCTTCTTAATAAATAAAAAAAATTAATGTGACAAACCTAACCTATCATATGTTAATGTGTTGGATTAGGTCAGAATCAAAATATGTCAATCATAGAAGATTTATTTATTTTGAGTCTATATGTTGAATCTGAAAACATTAGGTCGTTAAATATTTGTTTCTGGCTTCATGTTTTGTGTATGAAAACAGTTGAAATTTGACTGCAATACATATTTTTCAATAAAGTTTTAAAAATATTTTAACTGGAAATAAACTACTATAAAATGTAAAATTATTTGTTTGTATCGTGATAAAACAGTTTAATATATTATTATTAGGGCTCGGAAGTTGTAGGAGTTGCATATTTTTCTGTATGCCCTTAATTTATAGCAGACCAAGCTAGAAATCCATTTTATACAATGACAAGATTAAATAAAAAAAATTAAAAGTGCATATTTTTGCATATTTTGTCAATTTTAGAAAAAAGTGCATATTTCTCAATTTTCATATGCTTTTTATGCATATTTCTCAATTTTCATATGCTTTTTATGCATATTTTTCAGTTTTCATTGAATTTTTATTCTCATTTAATATTTTCTACACAAATTGATGTTTTTCCTAATAATTATTTTATTTATTTTCGATTAAATTAACAGTCACGACTTATCAACGGAGGGTATTTATCTTTATTACACTAACGTCTATGCTATCGACGTTATCGTTAATCTAATAGCGATTTATTCTATATAATAGTGTATTTATAGGTGTATGACTGAATTATATGGGCAAGTATATTTTCCCCGTCAGTCATGTGTGAACTGTCGCGTGTAATAAATTCCTCCGTGTTCTGTAAAATCTACCTACGTGTTTAAAAAAATTATAATATGCCGAAAATTTCACAAACTAGAAAATTTGTTTTATTCTATATATATTTTTAGATTGAAAAAATTACAATCCATCACAAAATACAAGCCAAAACATTAAGCCAAACATAAAAAATACATTTTTTTGTATATACGTAGTAAATTTGTTTGCATATTTAATACATTTTATTTTGCATATTTAACATATTTTCATGCATATTTTACAATTTTTTGTGTATATTTGCATGCATATTTTGCCTTTTTTAACTCCTATAACTTCCGAGCCCTAATTATTATTATTGTATGTCAACAATATTATGCTATTATTAAAATCAATTAAATAAAACTATATAATAATAATAATCTAGCCAAAATTATAATTAATCTTAATCTCTACACAATCATGTAAGGTTATGAAAAATATTACTTACTATGAAATTATTAGGTAAATCTTTCTGATTCAGAGGATACATTCGTGAGAACTTATAACTTTCTGTTAACACGTAAAATGGTTTCTTGAATTCTTTAGCACAAATAGCCATAGTACAACTTCCAATCTTGAAAAAGAATTAATTACTATTAAAAAAATTGTTTCAATATATATATATATATACAGTGGTTTGCGCAGGGGGGGGATGATGGGGGATATATCCCCCCATGGGCTTTTTTTTAGTCTTCTAACGAGTGGATTTTGGATCTCTAGTTCATCAACATAAACATAATACATTTTTATTTATGACATCCCCCCCCCCCATACCAAATTCCTGCGCACACCACTGTATATATATCACTATACAGGAGCTATACACTTAACTTATCACTTACATCTATTATCATTCAGAGACATAACCAAAGCATGAGAGAGGAGCTAAGGGGGTTAAAGTAGCCAGAATAATGTTAATTTTGTAATATTTGTAATATGATGTAATGTGATTGTTATTTACTACGTTTATATGATGGCATTAAAACGGTTTTAATTCTTAAATTACATAGTGTGATCATTTAACTTTTAAAACGGTTTACATTTTTTAAACCATTTTTACAACTTACGTTTATATGATGGCGTTTAGACAGTTGAAAAATATAAAACATTTTAAAATGTAAAACACTCGCACTACCTATGTAGTTTAAGAATTCAAAACCAATTTAATTTCAAACTGTTTTAACACCATCATATAAAAGTAGTAATATATTAGTTAATAGTTTATTACCTTGTTAATGATTCCACCACTCTCTACAACACATTCAGCTCCAACCATAACCATATCAACAGTTTCCATGATATAACCAACAGCAGAATCTAATATCAATGTGCAAGGAATATCAAGTGCCTTCAAACAATTGTACATTTCAATTCTATTTAAACAAAACAAAATTGTATTAAAAAATATTTCATAAGTTATATTATTATGCGCCAGCAAATTACCCGCTTTTATCAGGAGATGATTCTGACACAAAAACATGAAATCTTTTTTGTGAATTCACAGCTAATTTCATGGCTTCTAACACTACTCTAGATTTTGAATGTGTCAAAATATTCTAAAACAATAATTTTTACAAGGTATATAATATAATCTTTATTTAAGGTTATTACTTATTGCTGTAAATGAGATATGGGTAAAATAAATAATATATATATATTTTTTTACACATATAAAAATATACAATCATTACAATCTATTCAGATTTCTGCATACTGTAGCATCCCAGCATACAGGAGGACAAACGATTGGTGTTGAGGTAGATGGATTGAGTGTAATAAGTATAACAACTTAGTTTGTGATTAATTATTAGATATTTATTTGATTACTATGTAAATAAAACACTTTTTACTGCACAACTGATTTAATTGCAAAATATTCTAAGTCCGAATAATTAAATTGGACTGGTGTCTGGCGTGAAGGTGCTTGCTCTGACTCTGGTGGCTCACGTCTGAATTGGGTCTAATCGGGGCTCTCCTATATAGTCCAGATAGTCCTACTCCCTGCATTTCCTCTCCTATCGATAAGATACGTATGTGTCCATGGCCGAGTCGTACACGTGTATTATTCTAATATCGCAGCTTCCCACGCCCATGCGACCGGTCGGTCCATATCCTGGTTATTCGCAATACGTAATCTCCATAACCCGACGACATTAATCATATCTCTAGATACGCCTGTCAAGACTACGATTTCATATTTAATATTTCGTATATCTAATTCCAACTATGGTAATATTTTGGAAAGGCTAGGAGTTTGGCCTTCGACACAGCTATTGAGGTCCTACACAATATAATTGGTTGGCGAAATCATACGCCCCAGGTCACTTATATATATCTACATGTATATGCGTGTTTAGATGTCTCAGCGGGACGTCAGTACATAGCAATACTATTAAGTACATGTTATAAGAGGGGTAAAATAACATAGATATGAGTTCACAAATAAATTTACATTAAAAAAAAATAATACATAATATAATATTACAGATGAGTGGAAACACTTCGAAGAAAGAAGCTATTAATTAATGACTCTGTATATAAATAAATATATATAAATATATATGTATATTATACTTAAAGAAAATATATTTTATATTATAAACAATATGTATGTATCTTAATACTTACAGTGCCATCAACAAAGAAAGGAAGAGTAATTTTGGCAACCTTATTTCTTGCATCGGTAAGCTTCTTCAAAAATACTTTTCCTCTATCCAACATGACTTTTTTACATTCCGCAAAAGTCTAAAATTAAGTACATAAAAGTATACATATTAAATGAAGAACATTTTGGTTTTAAATTAAAATTGCTCGCTCTTAATACTATAAAAATTAAAATAACAGTAAGATAGATTCTTGAAAATAATTTACTAAAAACAACCTAAGTAATATTTCAATAAAATTACATTTTATTAATCTATCATCATCTTTATACATCGAATAATAGTGCAATACACTATGATATGAATAAACAATTTAAAAAAGTCTCATTTACAATGTATATTGTTATTTTATAGAATAACTAGTGTATGTAAAATGTAAATATATTATTAATCATAATAATTATAAAACTCTTATACAATGTTATCTATGATTAATATTTTACAAATAGAGGCAGAGAAAACTTTATAATATCACACTAACATAGTAATATATTTAAAATATTTGCTCATTTATATAAAAGTTTAATTATATTTTATATAATATATATATATGTTAGATAATTAAAACTAAAATGTATAATATTAACTTTTAATAGTAAATAAATCTACAAGTTGCAAACATTAAAAATAAAGAAAAATGATTTTTAACTAATAACTTGATGTTCATTTTTCTTTGTTTCAGTGGACTCAGAAATTTGTCCTAAATTTGTCAAGACTATATCTTCATTGAGAAAATATGAGGTATCATCTTCAGTATCATCTTCATCACTTATTTGTGGATCAATGATTTCTTGCATTATTTTGATTAAATCTAATGATTGATTTTCGGTTAAAAGTTTGTTATCTAACTCCGCATAATTAATTGAATCATCGCCAATCAAACGAAATAATAATGCTTTATAATCATTAGTTGCATGATTATCTTCTGTTAGGTTTTCATCTGAGATCAAGATACCAGATTTAATGAAACTATTTCTGACTGTTGATCTTTTAACTTCATTAATAGCATGTTTTATCCAAAGAATTGCGTGTAGCACATTGATTCTATTTAGTAACCGAGGACTATTGTCCATTATTGATAGCTGATATTTCAATACACATTGTCGATATAAAATTTTAAAATTTTGAATAACTCCTTGTTTCAGAGGATGACAGCAACATGATAAATATGGTGGAAAAAATATTAATTTAATAGATTGCAGATTGTTAAGCAAAGGATGAGAACTTGCATTATCTAGAAAAATAACTATATTTCTTTTTGATTGAGTCATTCTATAATCAAAATCTAAAAGCCACTCAGTCATAATGTTACGTGTCATCCATGCTTTAGTGTTGGACTTCCAAACAATGTTTAGGTTGTCTATATTAATGTTTTTAAAGCAATTATGTTTCCCAACCTTTCCTATAATCAATGGTTTTTCAAATTCTCCATCCATGTTAGTGCACAACATAATGGTCAGTCTTTCTTTTGATAAATTTCCATCAATACAGGTCTCATTTATAAAGTTCATTGTATTTTCAGGAAGAATACGATAAAATAGACCAGTTTCATCACAGTTAAATATATCCCGTTCCTTATAATCTTTAATAATTTCTTTTACATTATTTAACCATTCAGTAATAACACATTCTTTTAGTGATGTAGGATTTGCGTTAATATTTTTATAAGAAATTTGATGCCTGTCTTTAAATTTTTGCAACCATCCATTAGATGCTTTAAATTCATTAAGGCCAACTTCTGATGCCAATTCTAATGCTTTTTCTTTCAATACTGGACCTGAGATTGGAAAATTGTTGACGCGAGCATGTAGGTACCATTGAAATATCACTGTGTCAATTATTTCACCATCCGATTTTGGAAATTTACGTTTTGATTTTTCACTTCCTTGCTTCACAAATGTTTGTGATAAATAAACTTTGTTTTTTAATATATCACTAACCTGCGTTTTACCAATATTAAATTTTTCGGCTACTGCTCGTACTCCAACATTTTCTGTTTCCACAAATTTTATGATTTCAATTTTTTGTGCCAAAGTTAATCTTTTTCTCTTACCACAAGACATAATGGTGTACTCATATACACACAAATTTAGAAAACTTTGAAATACCGATAATTATTTCAATGCTGGCTATGTAAAGTCATTATGCAGATGAATATTCATTAATATTTGTGGTGCACTAAATAATTATTTTCACTATTGATTTATGTAAAATTATACATATCTTTGCACTTATTGGCTATTCAAAAATTAAAAATATATTACAGTTGTATCGAAGGGTCCAGTAACTTAGGAATACTTAGGGCCTATCTAATAAGTATATTTTTGCCGGGACCCGATAAAATATCCATTAATAAGTAGTCCGCTATTGTGAGAAGTCCATAAATATAGGTTCACTGTCTAAATATTCAAAATGAAACTTAATTAAGTAAAATATTAATAACACTATCCTTTTAAAAATACTTACAATATTATCCAACTTAGCAAATGTTATAAACCGCATAAATAATGCACATCCAGAAGATACACCAGTAATACGGAAACTACTATTTGTAATCACTTCAACTGCAGATTGCAAATTTAAATCGAGTTCTTGTACAGTTTCAGCTAAATATTAAAAAAGAAAAAAATTAATAACCTACTACATTTATAAAGTACAATTATTATTAAGTATGTAACTACTAACTAGGAATACCGTATACGAGTATAGTATAGTATAGTAAAGTAGTCACAATGAATACAAAAATTATCATCAATAAGTATTTCACAGTAAAAACATGAAAGCATTTATACTCTTTAGCCAAGTTTATTATAAATTAGCTGTAGGTATTTAATTTATGGGGCTGTAACTTGTAATAGTTGTAACTTTAGATAGCAATGTTATTAATGTGTTTAAATGTTTGCAACCGTTATAAGTAATCTATTTAAAAGTGTACTTACATTTGTCATGTTCCAATAGTTTCAATAATGTAGTGATTGCTGCTATACTAGCACTTATATCTGACTCTTTTTCCATAATATTACTAAAATATTCAGAAACCTCTGAAAAAAAATATATAATCTCATATTATTAGTTATTACATAGCACTTTGAATAGTTATAAATTAATAATTTAGGCTTGATTAAGTTTAAAAAATCAGCAAATATATCTTAAATATAATGTTTTTTTATTCATATAAGGATATGAATAGTTAAAACATCTAATGAAGCTTAACTCTCCATGATTTTATTCTTTCTAAAGAACAGAAAATGAATTTAATTTAAATATAATTAAAATACCTAAATTAGGTTTGTTTTATATTGTGATACAAATTTTGTTATTTGGGATACCGTTATTTCAACAGTTTTTTTATATTAATGCAATAGGTAAGTGTTTAAATATAAGCATTAGTATACATGACACACACACACACACAAATATAAATGGCCAAATAAATTGACTAGAATTAATTAAGCATTTAATAAAATGTTGGTATAATGGCTTACCTTTTTTCAACATTAGATAAATACAAACATAGAATTTTTAACGAACGAAAAAAACAAATTTCAAATGATGTATAATTACTACTTTGAAATAATTACCTACTGTGAGTGAAACGTTTAAGTCAGCAAGAAGAATGAGTATTTACCAAATGAATACTATATTCACAAAATTATTAATTTTAAATAATTATAATTAATTATTTATAGACTATAATATCATATTATTATTTTAAATAATTTGTAATGAATAAAATTAGTATAGTAAAGTAATATAGGTGATGAGTGATGACATGAACGATCAACTTGATGAAGCCTGCTCACAGCTCAGTACACAGTAGTAGCTGTAGACTGTAGCACTTTTAACTTGTAATAGTGTAGCTTACTATAGCAATTATAGCATATAGCATTGAGAAGTGAAATGTAACATGTAGATACTGGATAGTAAATAAAAGCGAATATCTATTATCTATATTGAAAAAATCTCATGATTTTACGAGATCACCCGATCAAAGTAAGACAGTAGTTAACCACACGCTTACCTTATTTACCATATTTTTTTTGATAGTATTATCAATTTTGTCAATATGGTTATCACTTGTCTACCATTACCATATCTAGATTTTTGAATCTTTAAAATTTCAATTTATGATGTATAATATTTATTAATTAGGTACAAAAAGTGTACCAAATTTTTTGTTTTTTATCGTTATCGTCCCTTTTATAATATTTAATTGAATTATATCTAGGACATGGATCAAGACGAGGCCATGAAACTATATCTGAACGGTGCTACAGCGTTTTTTCTCGACATACCATCAGGCATGGAATTTGGCATCGATATGATGTCCTGGGCTACTGGTGATAAATTCAAAGGAATCAAAATGATACCTCCTGGTATACATTTTGTATACTACAGGTAATGTAGATACATTTTTTTATTATTGACTAGAGTTTAATATTTAAACATGTTTGTAATGTGTAGATTATAGGTTTTTAACAACAGTATTATTTTAACAGTGCCACCGATAAATATGGTAATACAGCTCCACGTTGTGGTTTTTTTCATGGTTTTAAAAAAGGTGAATGTCTTGTAAAAAAGTGGGATACAAGCAATGAAATTTTGGTAGATGTACCCAGATTAGAAATAGTGCAATACAAAACAAATATCTTATATTTTGATGACTGTTTGGGACCATATCCATATGAAGAACTACCAAAATGGAATGGTTTGTCTTCACTACTCACTGGTATGTTTAACTATAAATCTATGTAACAATAAATCTTTTGTTACCTGTCATTTATTTTTTTGTTTTAGAAAATTTAATTAACAGGTTATGCCCTGAAACAAAATTAATTTGTTCGGCAATGGAGTTATTTCCTACATCAGTTAAAGAAAACACAAAAAGAAGAAGAAAATGGGGTCCTATTAGAAGTGAAACAGATGTTGGATATGAAAATTTGCCCAAATTAGTACCGAAAGAAGAAAATAAAATAAGGTGAGTTACATTTTGTTATTATGTTAGTTTTTTAATGTTACATTATAAATTAAAATATAAGTTATGTGTATTATTATTAATATGATTTTAGATTTACTGAACCTCCAGAATGTCATTATCCACCTGGTTCATCACTTTCAGAAATCACTAAATATTCACTTGATACTACATACATACTCAATAACATGGCTGAAAAACATAATAAGTTATTACCATATTTTTATAGCTATTATTTTAATATTATTAACTGCATTATTAATTAAGTACAATATGTTTTGTTTTTTTTTTTCAGTAAAATAGATTTATTGGCTGAACTACAATTTTCCTATATTTGTTTTCTTCTTGGTTTAAGTTATGAGTCTTTTGAGCGCTGGAAGAAGCTATTTCAATTATTTTGTATGAGTAAGGATGCAATTTCTCAAGATCAAAACTTTTTTGCAAAGTTTTTTATAGCAGTGCGTCATCAACTAGAAACAATACCTGAAGGCTTTTTGGTCGATATTGTTGAAAATAATAATGTTATTTATAATGGTTTGAAAGAATTATTTAGAACATTAGAAATTTGTGATTTTATACTAGAAGATGATCTTAAAGATGGTACAATTCAAATAAAGAGATTTTTACTGCAAAAGTTTGGTTGGGAATTCCATGGATTAGATGAAGAGGATGACGATGAAGCCCCTGTTGTCGTAGACTGTACAGAAGATTAAATTTATCTTTTATTATTCAAGATTTTACCTAAAAATTATTACTTTTAATACAATTCCTTAGTTTTTATAACTTTATAAATTAATAATATAAATATAATTTATTATATCCTAAATTATGTCTATTAAAAACTAAAAATTGAAATCAATTTTGAATGATTATTATTTATTTGTTACTCATAAGTCTCTTAAGAGGACATGATACTCGTATGTGTTGTCTCCGTCTTACAAGCGCGTTACATAGCAAGCATTATGCTTTGCAGATCATCTTTAGCTCCATTAGTTTAAAAATTAGATTGAATTGACCTGTTACAAAATTTAAAGGTAAGATTATTATTTAGATGACCTTAAGTGCTTTTTACTATATTTTAATTTTGAAGCGAGTTATAATACATAGTAATAAGCCCATGAGGTCATCTTAATTATATTCTTACCTTTAAATTTTATGACAGGTCAATTCACTCTAATTTCTAAACTAACGAAGCTAAGCGTGATCTGCTGAACGTAAAATTTGGTATGTTACGCACTTGTAAAACGGAGACAACACATGTGGATATTATTGTATCACATTCTCTTAATATCCTTTTCAAATAATGTAAATGAGTTTTGGTATATTAATATCAGAGTTCTCTCCTTAATTAATTCTCTAAATATTCCAGCCAATTCTTAATCTATCCTTTCCTGCAATTCTCAATCTCTTATTTTATCCACACTTGATTTATTCAACCAGGCTGGTTTTATAATTTAAATTTAAAAAAAAAATAATGTTTATCTAATTTAGTAGATATTGTATATTATTCACTAGTTTATTTTAATAAAATTTTCGAAACTAATGGTTCTCGCCAAGTTTCTTAAATAAAAAAAATATCAGAGTAAAGTTACAACTTGTTAGATTTAAAAAGTAAAATTATTATTCATGCACTCTTATTTTTAAAGTTTTAATTGAAAAATATGTTATACTCATTTTCCATCATTCGTTTTTTTATTAATAATGATTAATGAACATAATAAGGTATAAATATTATGCTATGATTAGTTTTTAACATAATTTTGACCAGAATACTTATTTTCATTTTTTTCTCATTTATGATTTGAGGAGGTTATTATTTGAATTTCATAATTCATTTTTTAGTAATTTAGAATCGTCGAACAGTTATGAACCAACTGAATATTTTATGAAACACTGATTTTTGAATAACCCTTAATTGTTTACCCAAGAGTTGTACATAAACTTTCAAGTGACAGTGTAATAAAGTTGTCTGATTTTTTTATTGAACTACGTAGTTATGCTATTTGAAATTGTGTTATTTTTACCAAGTTATATGGGTACAAATTTTTTTGTCAGTCATGAAAAAATCTTGAAATTTTGATACAATGTTCTTCATGTACCTACCCTTAGATCATATACTATGGATAGAGCCATTTACAGATACCTATATTAAAGTATATAATATAACAGGAGTGGCCACTAATAACCTTAATTTTAGGAGCCACACATTTTTGAAGATATTTGGAAATGAGTCACATTGTTAAGAAAAGTAAGTATGTTTATAAAATAAAAACACATTTTTAATTTTATAACAAATAAAGGAACATTCATTTTTTACACTACACAGATCATTATTGTTCAGGAAGGTACATATTAAAAAATGGGATTTTACTTTTGAGAAAGGTTTTTTTATATCATATGGATTAATTTTACTCTAAGCTTGGTGTCAAGAGCCACACGAAACTCACTGCGACTGCATGCGGCTTGTGAGCTTCGTTGCGTTACTGTTCTATGGTTGCGGCTACCCCTGTAATAATGTAAAATAAGCAACAAATCTCTGACATTGATGTTCGATGTGCCATGTGCGCATGCGCGAAGCAAATCGTCACATATTTAGTTGTCAAAGACTAATTAACATTAGATACCTAAATACCTTACATGTTTTTATCAAAATAAAAATTAAATTCTGACTATTGTTATATTATATTTAAAATAAAATACACACACACATTATACATATATATAGGTATATATTTATTTACTGTTTTTAATAATACATTATTCATTGTATAATTTTCGCAATTATTGTTATTTTATTAATCTATTGATGCCTATGCTGGGACTTCTCTCTTAATTAAAAATTTGATTTCCAAAGTTTATTTGATTTATTGCCACAAATAAATGTATATAAAATAACAGTATTTAATTATTATTTTGAAAAAACGCACGAGGTATCGAATAATTATGTGCACACCATACATCAATGTCAGAGACTTCTCGCTTATACATAATATTGTGTGCTTCAGATTGTTTACATGGTCGAGGTGGGCATGGTATGGTTCCTTCCAAAGTGTTTGATCTAAGTAGTAAATACGTCCTACGGTCCTACCACGATTTAAGATAGTATACTATATTACTACAGTCTATAGTTTATATTTTATCTTAAATCGTAGTTCCTGAGGGTTCCTAGTTTCATACCTATCATAATATCTTATAATTAAGTATTTAAGTATATGTAAATATAATCAGTTATCAAAAATTAAAAAAATAAGTGTCACTATAAAATTAAAAACTAATTTGGAAGTATATTTCCTTTTGGCATTTGTACGTGTCTAAAATCTAAATAAACATAAGCTGATGACGCATTTTGAGGTTTTTCCCTGATGTAATATATTTCATTCATCAATCATCACGATCTTATTGATATTTTCCTAACTATATAATTCAGAGGCCTAGATTTTTAGATTCTGAGCGGAGCGATGAATGTATTGATTTTACCATGATGTGTGGTTTTTTTTTTTTTTTGTTTGAAGAGTTGATATTATTATGTACTTTCAGGGTTCAACATTTTTTTACCTTCCTGATTTTCAAAAGAGTATGATTTAAATTTATTTTCTATAAATAAAAAAATTATTTATAATTGTTTAATTTAAAAATAAAATAAATCACCATAAGAATTAATGTTTCATATTACCTACCTACACTTAGATATTTATATATTTATATATTTATATTTATACTTAGATACTTCATTTTTCTCTTTATGCCTCAGAAATAATTCTCAAAAATTATGATAATATCTTATCTGCAATTAATTGTGTTGCTTTTTTATAAATCGTGATAAAATATGTTGTATATTATATTAATTTTATTATGGGAATATCATAGGAACAATAAGCTTTCAAACATTATTTATAGAATTGGAGGATACTCATTCTAATAATTATATTAAATAGAATTTAATTCATTTTTAATAAATCTTATTTAACATTTTTATTAGTTTTGTAAATTTAAAGCACATAAGTATGGAATTTCTAAGGTCTGTTTTTTTTTTTTTTTTTTTTTTGTTATGGAATTTAATTAAAGCTAAAGGCAATATCCATGTACTAAATGCAGGTACCTACCGAAAAAAAACTAAATTAGAAAAGGCTCATTGAGTACTTGATTTATATTATTATATACATTAAATACAAACTGTACTTTCACTCGATTTCCTTTTATCAAAAAGAATATAATATATTACCCAAGTATTTTTTTCCATTATTATATAATAATATACTATTTTATTATGTTTGTATGTAATGTATATTGCACACATTGCATAGTGTTGAAGGTACAATATATTTTTTTCATCGATATACGTGCAGAAGTCTATATTAATTAATTTATATAACTCTCAGTAAAATAAATTATATTCAATAAAGTTATTAAAAGATCGATGATCGACTCTATAAACAAAGCAATTAGCAACGTATATTACGTAAATGCTAAATGTTTTTTTCTAATAATAAGGTTCCTAGTATTTTAACTCTTAAAAATTTAACTACACGTTTGAAAGTAAAATACGTTATCAAAAATAATCTCTAATTCATTAGTTAAATATTATTTTATTTTATTTTTATTTTTTGATAATCGTGTAATAATTTAATAATATACGTAAACCTCATAAATTGTAACTTTATTGGGCTTCCCAATAAAGCGTAGAACACATTATTAATTAAAGACAATATTACATAGATTCATGAGTAATTCATTTCATCGGGCATGAAGAAAATAAAGATTTATCTCATGAGTGGAGTGAAAAAAGTATGAATGTTATGTTTTTTTTTTTTTTTTTTTTTTATTTAAGGTTTACAGGCTTCAACTACAAAGGTTATTAGCCAACATTTAAGTTTAAGTTTAACAAGACAAAAAAGAAAAAAAAAGGAAAAGTAAATTACAATATTGAAAATTACAATATTTGTTTAAATAGATTTACAATTTGATTTATATTGAAAACTATATTTTGTTGATAAGGTTGTCTTTGGTGATGAATTGAATGTTATGTTATGTTTTGTCTGTATGTATATTTTGTTTTTTAAATTAGATAATTAATATATCCATCATGGATAATCCATGATTTTAATTTGAAAAATTATGAAACTGGATATTTTTATGACACAATATACATTTCTATGTTCAATTTGATAGTTTATAATACAAATATGTTCTTCAAGGACCTCCTTGATTTTTATACTGCTCCAAAAATTATTATTCGAAAGAACACGTCAGAAAAAAATGAAGTAACTCTCCCTTTACGCCTACTATAATATTTTGTTCATGTAATCTATAGGTACTCTATACACCATAAACTTATAATGGATATTTTACCACAGTGGGACAGTCCATAGGTACTCCCAAACAATAAATTGTATTACGATGATTTAACAGCAATTTCACATACATATATCAGCATATTATTAACATAATTTTGTTTTGATTTAAATTGAATATTACGTTATAAATGATCAATTTAAATGTTTGGAAAGAAACTAACAGTAATAACCATTCGCATTTTAATGATAACAATTTTAAATCAAATAATATTATCATAACCTGTATTTTTTTAATATTCTTAATTAAACATGGCATTTTTTTGCAAGCCCTATATATTGATATAGATCAATATTTTTTTTTTAATGTTATAAATACCTATATGCTGACTGCATTCGAATTCATTACGTTAAAGATTTATTTCCGCACAATTTCTATTTTAGATTTTATTACTATGAAGTAATACAGAACAATTTTTTTTGAAATTTGTCATGTACGATTATAGACCATTCCATGGGTTATCTAAAGAATTTTTGGTTTCTATAATAAAAACACTGAGTCGCTCAGAAAGATTTGGAACTTTCAAACTATCGATTTTAATCTCTTTGGTTGTAAATCATCAAACTATCAATGGATTACGATGAATATGTAGAACTAATCTATAACTTATAAGTCTTATCTTTGGATGAATCGACGTGAGCCAGTGATCAGCTGCAGAATATAAAGAAAAACCAAGGAAGTGCGTACCTATAGATATAAAGAACCATACAAAATATGATTAATTTCGAATTAATTTTATGTAGTACCTATAATAATGAATACCTACCATACTATATTTAGGTATATACATATGTAGGTTTTATTTAGGTATTAAAATAATTTATTTAAGCCTAATGTTTAGTCAAATTACGATTTTATACTTATATTATACTTATATTATTCGATATATATATATATATATATGACATTATAACATTAACATTATATACGAGTATATGAATATATATTATATTTCGTAACCTAACATGGACGTATACAATTGTAAACATGTATGCACAAGAAAGGAGAAAACTGCTAACGTTTTAATTTTATATAGTCATATATTATGTTTACTATACTGATTAAAATAGCTTATTATTTTGCAAATTAATACAAACAATAACTATATGGTTATTCGAATGAGTTTTAATTTTGTTACGTAGGTATAAGTATAGTTATAGAATATAGGTGTATGAATAAATTTGTTCTTACACACAATTTCAATTAAATTATTGATATTACTCATACGTTCGAATAAATTATAAAAATAATAATTACAAGATATAGATTTAAGATTAAGATATTACACCTTGAAACAAACTATTACTTTTCTCATATTAGAATTTAATTGAAATTAATCAAATAATTATGCACACGCAATGTTATTATGATGCTGCAGTCACCTTTCCTATTATTGTTCCAAACGGTGAAGAAGATCGAGTTAATCATATTTATAATATATAAAGTCATTTTATCTAGAAGGTAATATTATGTTTAATTAAAATAATTTAAACTTATTTAATTTAAAAAAACGGGTGAAAAATTAATTTCAACTTGTTAATATACTTACCTATTAAAGTTATGAATTCCGATTATAGCACAACCTCAGACTTTACAATACCTAGTCACGAAATTTGTGTCAAGAATATACTTGAAACTATAATTATTTTACAAGTCAAAACCTCTATAATATATGTATACTTATATACAAGCACCTGTCTGTATCCATTTAACGTTCACTATTGACTACCTATACATTTATACTTTATATAATATAATGTATGTTATAAATTATGTATTTTTCTAACTCTTTACTCTAGAAGTATTCAATTTAAGCTAAGAATTCTTTTGTGTGTACATTTGATTTTTATGTATGTGCTCCAGAATTATACGTACGTGTATATATTTAATTTTTATGGCGAGGTTAGTTTTGACAATAGAACGCAGTTGATTTTCTATAATTTACATAATGTAGAATTATGCATCGAAAGGAACCGAATTTACGGTACACGCACGTAGGTACCTTATTATAGTATGTCTAATGTCTAAATATACAAGCACACAAATGTATTATGTTTGATACAAGTATTATTTTATTTTACTCTCTTCATTTTTTATCCACTAAATTAATAAATTATAGTTATATCTTATCGGGCTTATTATACAATATGAATAAACAAAAATATAGAAATATAGGTAGGTAGGTGAAATTAGATTATAATACGTAAATCCGTGCATTTAGATTTATTAGAACTATCCTTTACTAAAACTATCATTAGGTAATTTAAAAATATTATTAAAACAGTTAAATCACGTCATATTTTATACTATGACTTTATGAATCATATTTTAATGCAGCCAATGCAGGTATATGTATATTTGGTACTAAACATGTATGCAGATTGCAGGTAGGTATCTAAAAACTAAGTAAGCAACCTATTGGAAAAAGCCACTGACAATGACAAAATAAAGCAGCAAGGAATCCGCTATCGCCTATCAGTTACTTGAAGTGCAGATGGGACAAATAAAAATCCCCCCCCCCCCCCCCAATAGAATTTAGTGAAAAAGGTGGCTACCATACATTAAACACATAAATTTACGGATCTTTATTATCGTTACTAGCTTCCACTTAACAGTCATCAACTGAATATAAACATTAAATGGATAGCTGGCACTATCTTCATTGAATTAGGAATATGACAGACACACATCTGGTAACCACCAGGATAACACCGATCGAACATATACTGTTCTAGCTCTCCATTACCAGAAGTATAATCGAACACAGAACCGAACTAGGATTGACACTATATCAATAACCAGTTTCAGAAGACTGAGTAGGTACTCATGTGTGTTTTAACAGGGATTACAGCGAAGAGTACATTATAGGAGTTCAAATCCAGAATGGTTTTCATTGGCACAACTAAGGACATTCTAAAGGAGGAGAAAAGGAAAAAAGTACGTGACAATTGTGAAAAGGTTATAGATTAGGTTGAACGCATTCAACGGAGAGAGAGAATCGAACGAGTAGCCCAAGCTAGCTACATACTCCAATCTAAGAAGAGAATGATTGATGGATAAAGAGATGGCTTCATAAATTGCAGTCAATCCTGTTTAGAACCTTCTGAGACTCAGATGGAGCCGAGTGAAGAGTTCTATAACTTTAACGTGGTATTATTTTATATGAGAATATAGTAATTAAATACTATTATAATATTATAGTCAATTATTAATATGTGAGCGTAAGCCAAAATACGTCTTATATGATATTATGATGTGTACAATCTGTATTGATATTTTTTATAGGATCGTTTTATAAATTAAATTTCAGAATTTAATATAATATTATGGCCCCTTCAGAAACTTAATAGCCTTGGTCCAGCGCTCCTGGGATCACTAGTTAAACAAAATTATTAATTACCTTTTTATAATATAATATGCTATTATGTGATTGGTATGAAAATGGTTGAAAAATAGATTTCATGTACCTATAAAAACAGCGTGACATAAGATATGATTTGTATTAACTAGTATTATTTAAAAATTATAGTATATTATATAGGTACCATAAGTGAACAATGTCATGTTTCTACAACAATGATTAAGACAAGCATATTATATGTGAAGCGGCCCATAAACAAAAATTTCAGAACATATTTTCAACTCTAAACCCCGGTATTTTTAATGTTAACTAACCTATTAGGAATTAAATACATGAGAATTAAGTTTGTACCACTCCAACAAGTATAATAATCCTAATGTTGAAGTCCGTGTATTAACACTCAGCACAAACAATAATAACACCTACTGAAAGAACAATTAAATATTATGTTAGATACTTAAATTTATCTATAAATAGATAACATAAATTAAATTCCTTAACATGAAAATATATGAGTAAATAGGTAGGTAGAGCTTATTATTATATTCATCTCAAGTTCCTAATTGTTTCACTATTTTTTTTTTTTATTTTTTTTTGTACACTTTTATAACTGCTTATCGATTTGCAGTCAATCTCATTCAGTGATTATCTCCAAAAACCTCAACGAAAACCATCATAAATTAAATCCGTACGACGAGCTCCTATAGCTACTCATTGATCATTATTATTACTCTAATCGTTACTATTTATTACCAACTCTACTCACATTGCCATTTGGCACATAATATTATAGTTATCGTGGCTTATAAATGTTTTAAAGATGGACTACACGAAACACAAAAAAATAATAATAAATAAATATGAGTACAATATAATATAGTAACCTACTTAATTTATAATATAGGTCTAGTGGATATGTAAAATATATAATTAATATAGCTACTTACTACACGTGTATTATACGATTGTCGTTGTGTTATCGGGAAGTAAAAAGTAAATTAAAAAAAATCAAGAAATTATTTTTTGTCATCGTTGTCGTCGCCTGTGTTCGACGTCGTTCCCAGAATAAGGACGATAATTCAATATAAATCGTACCACGCTAGTGATGTTTTGGTCCAACAAGCAAATAGGTAGGACGCGCGTGTATACCTATAATATTGCGGGCATAGAGAGATGTAAAGAGAATACAGTAAAAAAATAATAATCAGATTGATCAATCATAACCGAATACGACATTGTTATACTTGTACATATTATTACCATTATATATATATATATATATATATATAATATACATATATTCAAAGAGAGAGAGATTATAGGTACTATATATAGGTACTTGCAGGTTAGATCTATCAATATCATAGCGTTATAATAATAATAACGATACAATATTATATTATTATATTGTATTTTGGTTTATACGAGCATTTATGTTTTTTCCTATATCCCTCTATATCCGCTTGGATGAAAGAAAACCGCCGGTTCGGCCGCCGCGTGTTCCCCCAGACGAACGGCCGTCGTAGCCGTCGCCGCCACCGTCGCCGATAGTAAGCCGCGCCCGCCAAGTCCTTCGACGGTACCATAGCAGTCAGTTCGCTATTCTCTCGTGCCCGTGTCGTTCGTTTTGTTGCCGATGTCGGTCGTGATCATAGTTGTGCCCGAAACATAGTTTGGTTTTTAATTTATATATATATATATCGCTTTAGTCGTTATAAGAACAAAACGTCAAATTTATTCGGGATACGACAAATACTTACCGAGTGGTTAAATGATCGTTTTGTTTGCAATTTAATTTTCGTTGGTTTTGTTTTGTTTTGGTTATTGTTGTTTTTTTTTTTTAGAAAAATTAATTTTCACCCAGTTATCGATATTCTCAATCGATACGATATAACTATAATATATCTTGGATAATTAATATTGTTTGTGTTATCATCGCGCTTTCAAATGTGGATTAATACATTTACTGGAAACCTGAGAGACACAGGTGAGTTTGAAAATAGTATTATTGTTCACTGTCTTTACTGACGAATGATATAGCCTCGATCGGGATTAACTTTAAGCTGAACATTTTTTGAGTATATGTTTTGGATCTTATAAAAGCGAAATACTTCTATTTTTAGTTTTATAATTTTCAAAGTTCTCTCGAATTATGTGGATTTACCTTATAAGACTCCACAGGAGCAAGGACAATCGCCTCAAACTGTTCATTAGTACCCTAGCGGATACCTATATTTTAACTTATTACAAGTTATTTTGGCAATATTTTTTCTAGACAATAGACATTAATCGCACTCCTTGGCCTGTAAATTGTTTGAAGGTTCAGTAGGTAATTGGAAGATCATCTAATTTTGCAATCGGATAATCTTTTTAAGCCTATTGAGTAAATACCTAATTTGGTTTTAGTTAACAGTCTAAGCACATTAAGATATTACAGTTTTAACCACATAATGGTAGGTATAGCCGATTTAATCAAATGTATTGAATCTATAAATATAAACAGTCAAGTAGCAGAAAATACTAGTCAAAATAGTATTATAGTTAGTAAACTGCACCTATAATGTATACATCTAGATGTTCGTAGTAAGTATAGATTTTTTAGTTAAATTTCTTAAAATAATGAAAATATTGTATGCTCGAAGATCTACTGTGCATCCCTCGGAAAAACACCGATTTCTCTCCACAGTATACCAACAGGCGCCATTTTAAGTTTCTGGTAATTAAATGGCGTATATTTTTGATGAAATTTCCGCTCGGAGTAACACGGGGTAGTACAGCGCTAAGATTATGTTTTCCATCCTAAATACACCGCTACGTGCAGGACAGGGGGTGTTTTTCATTTTAAGTCGAATATAATTGGTTTAAATAGAAGGCTATTTGTATACATAAAACATAAACTATAAACGCAATGATAAATTTAACCGCAACCAAACGGTCGGGGTGATGATGGTCGATTGATAGTTTTTTTTACCGCACAAATTCGCTGACGCATTTGGAGTTCATATATTCTTATATAGATGTATAATATTTATATTGTTAATGTCAAAACAGGGAACACGTTTTATACACACCAGCGTTGAAATTATTTAACGTCACGTTGAAATTTTTTAAAATCATGACCGATTGTGGTTTTCGTTTGCAGCGGATCGTAATGTTTTGGTGGGACTGGCTTTAATGTAATGTGGATTTGTTTCGAAAATTTTATTCGGTGGTTTTCATGGTCTGAAAAAGATTAACATTTATTTTACACACTTGACATTTTAACGAGGTGGAGTATACGGTTCAAATTAAAGTTCACGATAATGCGTATTAATGTGTATACATATACAATATATATTATAGTAACAACAATAGATACGCGTGTGACATTATTTTTTTTGTCTTTTTTTCTGCAGCCCTTTCGTGGGACATAAAAACAATATTGTTAGGTATTGAACGACGTACCTATAATAATATTAATGTCGCTATAGAAACGTATGGTGTTCACTTCGAGCCCTTTGAGTTTAATGTACACATGCCTTACGACTGTGGTAAGTAAATATTGTATAATATAAAATTTGTGTACATCATGTAGGTACAATGTTGTACACTATGCATCTATATTATCGAAATGTAGGAATTTCCATACAACATAATATAATACGTAAAATCAATCTTATACTATTGTAGGACACTCTGTGCTGGCATTTTAAACAGCAAGCGCGTTACACGGCTAATAGGTATCTGGCATTCGTCTCTTGAAATAGTTAGTCAGATCACTATATTACATGCATACAATATTATACACGTTGCGTACATATAATGTATTATATATATCATATACTTGGATATAAGTACCTAGTGTATGTTTAATAATGTATTCATCATAGCATAAAGAAAACATGGGTGGTAACAGTTTATTTATGTAACACTTCGACCTCAACTGTATGCGCACAGTGGTTATGGGTGATCAAGACATTTAAATTTTTATGTAGCTGAACTCTGAACGTGTACACATTTTATACGAAAACTCGAAAATAGTCGTGAAATCAGGCCCGGTCGCACCCTAGCTAAAAGACATACACGACGTATATAAACTTATTATATAGTTTCGTCTAATATTAGAAAACCACGTGTCCTCACACCAGTTCCGTGCAACAAAAACTACACGCGACATGTGTGATGTGTAGACGCTGCTTTAGGCTCATATTATAAACATTTTTATGACAAATGGGACCGTATAATATCAGTGTTATAATATTATACACACAGTTACACAGAAGACAGAACCATCGCCGCCACTGCAGAGTTTAATATACATTATAATATTATAGAATATAGATATATTATGTGTCGCTGCAGTAGTGACTTATTATATTGTTACAACTATAACGACCATTAGTGGCTAATGGTTTCGACACGCGTTAAGTATGTTTTTTCACTTCTCTCCGTTTTCGATTGGACCACATTATGGTGAGTTAATTTAACACAATATATAATACGATCACATATAGTACGTAGGTATATGCGTTTATTATTGCAGTAGCTCTAATGGGTATCTATATATTATATTGTACGCCATCACCACTCACTCGTATATATATAATATATAATAACATTATAGTCGTTCGCCAATTTATCAGCATTGTCTTTGCGGAGCGCCATCGTCATTATAATATTATGTTATTATTGTACTTTTTTTTCCACACTCTACGGTGACGGTCGTGAAGCCGTACTGGCAGCAACCACACAATAATACTATATAAGTACAGTGTGTAATACGGCCGGTATTATGTGCCTAAGTAATAATATAGATCGACCGGGGCCGTGGCTTTATGACCCCCCGAGTGCGTTGGCGTTATGAAAAACAAAAAATAAAATAAAAAATAAAAATTCGCAACAATTCTCTTCCAGTAGTTACCGATCGAATTTCACCGGTATCTATGGGACGTGTAGTACCTACGCCCGATCTATACCCGGAGTGTAAATCCAGATCGAGGTCACACAAATCGTGCGTGCCTGCGCTCGTTTAAGTGTGCGCCGTTTTTGTATTATTATTGTATTATTTATTATTTTTGTGTTTCGTGTGACACGGTTCCTCTCTCTTTCTCTTCGCGGGACGGTCAGCGCGGGTGCTAGCTGCTGCTGCTATATATATATAGAGCTAGCTAGGCGGGTTATATATGTATATATTAGGACCGACCTAGAACCGGAGGTGATACGTGACCGGTCGCTAATACCGGACTCTCGGACCAAAAGTCTTATCATCATCATTATTATCATATAAATTATAGATATTATATTCTTATGTGTGAGTAGGTAGAAGAGGTGCATACACCCACTATGACCGAAATGCAATGGTGGCAAAAACCGAAAACCCGTACACCCATTCTCCTCTGAAGTCAACGGCTTGTGCGTATCACTATACTGCTGCTGATGTTGCAGCTGTGGCACCATCGCCACCACCATTTGTATAGGCCGTAGGTAGGTACAACAACTGTGGCCATAAAATAATATCACAGTAAATGGGTTTTGTCTCGGTAAAAACTAATTTGCAATATATTTATGAACCGTCCGGCCGTGTGCGTTGTCGCCGAGTTCGTGTCTACTCGTGTTTGTTATTGTTTTCTCTGCCCGTCCTACTTGCCGCGGTGCGCACGCGGTTTTCCGAAATTCCAATCAGCCGTCGGCGCGGAGCCGATGAACGAAATTCGGTGGAAAAAAAAAATACTATACATATATAATAAATATACACGAATCACGTAGGTCACGGCTGTTTTGTCACGGACGGATATAATATAATGTTTTGTTTGCGATGACATTAATAATAAAACGTCGATAGAAAATATATATATATATATATATATATTATATATACATATCATCCGATTCGATCGATAATCCATGAAACGTTGTAAAATAATGATAAAAAAAAAAATCATCACATGCGTTACATGCATATAATACATTATATTGTTATACCTATCTGCACGTCGTATTATGATGCCGTTATAATATTATGAACTGTATAGGTACGTGATGGTGGAGATTTCCCGAAAATCGATATATCGCGGGCACCGACTCTATTCGCTAGAACATAATAAATTATAATATTAGGTACAGGTATTACCTATTTAAATTTAAAAGACGTCTTGTTCGTTCCATACTTGCATCAATGTGGACACGGTATGTTGCGTGTTTTAGAAAACCAATGTATACGCAGTAGCAAAAGTTTTACAAAAGTTTTATTATCGTTTTTCGTGCATTTTGTTTGTTGTCATATCCCCTCCGCATTTAGTTTTTTGTCGGATTCCTGTAGACTATATAATATGCAACGTAAGAATTGTTTTATAAATCCCAATTATATAAATCATTATGTCAACGAGTAACGACGCATCTAAATAGATGTGCGCAAAAGTTTGGTGTAAGACCTACCTCCAATATTATTAGAACTAGGATTTATCCTAGTAATATTATAAGATAGTAAAATATGTATTTCTTTTTATAAAAATATGCTAAAATATACAGTATTGTTTTACAAATATTTTACACGCCACCATTAAGTGAAAAAGATGTTTCTTAGAAATTACATAGTAAATTGTTTTAAAATAAATAAAGTTTCAGTTTACTACAGCCAAATAATTTTTTTATTCTAACTTTTTTGATACATTTATATAATTTTTAATATAACCAAAATTTTTTTTCGTTCTAATCACTTATTTTATGAAATTTAAATTAGGAGTGTACCATATTTATACATTACAAAATGGCAGCCTCAGTTACACTAATTATGTTTATATAAATCATAAAACATGTATTTATCGTGCTTATAGTTCAAATATGTAATAAATAATAATATGCATTATAGGTACCTATTTAATACACGCAAAATAAAAATAAATCATATTGTGTATCCATATTACAGCTAATTCATGGAAATATTACTAAATTTGTAAAAGGATACTGCAAAAAAGATACATAATATATAAATGTATGTAAATTCTAGTCCTAAATATTATTAATGAAAAATATACGGAGCCCCGACATAGCGTAGTTTTGCGTTTAAAAAATATATTTTTTTAGTATTGCAGTTTAGAGGAATTTGTAATGTTCGTGTAAGTTATTATTCGTGAACATAACAAGTGAAAATTCGTTGGTCATATACTCTCATATGAACATATTTTTTCCTTTCAATTTCATTATGTGCTAACGCATTTGTTTGTACTTACAATATATTATGACGTGTTCCGATACGTCATATATTATGTAGGTATACCATTTTAGTATAGACACTTTACGCAGTTATATAGTTCTTAATAATATTATGAATATATATTTAAAGAATGAGCGTCTATTTTGTGTTTGATTTGTACAACATTCGAACCTTGTTATACATATCGCATATTGTGTACACTATTGTCTTTTGGAATCACCTGTGGGATCACTTTTTAATGGCCATACAATTCTTTCATAAAACATCGTACATAGAATAATAATATGTAATATTACTTAATGACATATTTAATCATTGTTATTGACCCACCTAGGTTATTACCGTCTTTCCTTTTGGTTTTATAATTTATAGTCTATTATCATTTATCGAATATCCAGAATGCACGATGTCCCCTTTGAATAATGTATAAGTTTATAACCTACGATGTACGTATATATCTAACATAATAATATTACGTTCCTTTGAATTTTATATTATGATGTTTCCGATTGACATTTGACCGCGTTTTTTTTTTTTGTCAACAAGATAAACAAGTCAAACAAATAATTTTAGTCTAAACTCCTATTGTTGAAAATAACCATTTCTCGTGGACGAATGCATTAGTGGAATCGTGTTTAAAGGGTTAAATATTTAGACATCCAAGGCTCTATTTATACCGTTTACACGAATAATTTTGTTTATTATAAAAGAATTCGTTTTATGTGCGACCGGCTATTGAATCATAATATGAAATATATTAACTGTAAACCATATATAGGTATTATATATTTTACGAGTCTAATGTCGCGTAGTTAATGCCTGATGTGATTACTATTCTTTATCCTTTAACACTCGGGAGAACACTCGGGTTGTCGCGTCTGTTATATTTAAACTATTTTACTAATTTAAAGACTCCCTAGTCATCTAAGGAGAACCGACCGGAATCACAGCTATTGTAGTACAGTGAAATGGATAAAAAAGTATGTTAATTAATATTTAACATAGATATTTGGCGTAAATCAAATTAATACATTTAATAATTATAATGACAATTAAAACAAAAAAATTAGTAACGATTTTTTTTATATAGGTACTTGGTTTGCGATTTAAACAAAAGCGATTAGGCGTTGGTTTATATACTTTATTTTTATAATATAGGTTTAGATAAGTGTAATAATGGTGTCAATAAAACTTGTGGGTATAGCAAAATAACAACAAACTCAATACGTATCCTCAATACGGTTTACGGATGTATATTTTTTGGTTTTCTTAGGTGTAGGAACAACACGAGATCAACGCGTTTCGACCATATAATATGTGACTTTTGTATACTTAATCATTTTGAACTTTATTATTATGATTATGTATTATTGTCACCAAACAGGCCGAAACTAAAAAATCCTTTAAATGTCTCTTATAACAGCAGTCAATCATCATTCTTTATGACGCACAATCACACACCCAATATAATATAACGTATATATTATTTATATTCATACACAATTCGCGTCGTAAACAATAATATTAATATCATGATACGTTTTCTCGCCGTTGACAACAATTCCTCGCACCTTCTTATTACCCACGAACATTATGGTTTTTTATAGACTATATAGAAACGTGGTCATGATAATAAACGTATAATATTATTGTATATAATAATAATACTAACTAATAGTAAGTTGATAATTGAGCGAGATACTAGACACAGTCTTTAAACCATTTCTATTGGACTAAATTGTATCGTAAATAATTAATTTATAATATTATGCGGAATTACGGACCGTATACATAATCATACGACCAATATGATACGCGTGTTTTGGATTTAATATTATATCTATACCTACATGCCGTTGTGTATAGGCGTGTAATACAGTAAAATATTATGATGATAAAAAAAAAAAATAATAATAATTAGTTAATAATTACCACCTACTACCTAGTAATAATAATAATAATGATACGTGTAAGTGTAATCTCTTAGGTGTGTGATGTATTTACCTATACGTTTCCCGTTTACACGCAGCGACGCGGACGAAATGGCTTGAAACCAAATTTCACTAGGCAGTAGGCACTCACTACAAATAATAACTAACGTGCATAAAATAATAAATATTATTATTATAATATATGTATTTCTCATATCTTTATAACGAAAACGATGTGAGTACATAAATACATAATAATATTATAATATGTTGTTGGAGCTTATCTTATAGTAATTATAGCAGGTAATCGCGTGATTTTTTTTTTCCCAGAGTGAAAGAGGGAGAGAGAGTTTTCAATTTTGTATACGTTTAATTTCTATTTAATTTTCGGAGTATGACTTTCCGATACGTGCTAACGGTCGATTAATATAACCGTATATATTATGGTCGTATATTATACGCAAATAAACCTACGTGCGTATATATCTGTACATGCGTTTACTATGATTATAATCGGTATAATGACGTTTAATCGAGACGAGTTTATACATGGGTAATATAAAGATGTGCAGTGTGTACTCTAAAACCTATGCGGTTTTCGTATATTATATATATTTTTTTAGTTTTCGCGATCAACACAGTTGTTAATACGGTTTTCGCGCACAATAAGTATTATAAGAACTGCACTATTATAATATATTAGGTACCATAAATCATTATTCATAGCATATTATTGTAGGTACAATGTATGTAGCTGCAGCGACGTTCAGCCTATGAATCGCGTGAACCTCCGTACTGTTTGAGTCTTACTGAAAAACCGTTTTGGACATATTGTTATTATACTTAGAGCCTGTGAAGCGCGAGATTCGAGTGCGCGTCATACACGCTTTCACCTGCTTGTAGCATAATATAGTCGTTCGTTCCATCGTCACATTCTTTCGACCGCTGTCGGTACCTTCCGACGAAAGCGCTCCAATTATATGTACATACGTATAATTATGTATAAATTTACAGTGCAAGATTTTGGTCCAACACCGCAGTACTTATGATTTAAATGTCTCGTTAATGTATACTTATACACACGACGTGTCTTTCACGGCTCATTGTTCGTTTTAAGCACACACACACACACACACACTTGCACATCGATCAGAGACGATTTACACTCAAATCTTCAAACACGATAGGAACGGTGTTATTATTTTTTTTTTTCAAGACTCCCCGCAGTCGTCGTTTTATCATTTTCAAGTATTGAGTATAATATAATATTATTGTTACCTGTTATTATATTATAGAGTAGTTGTCGTCGTGTATGACCGTTGTGGGCGCATGGCAGGTATACACAATCACTGCAGCTGCAATTCGTTTTTGAACTATAATTCGTCTCGTTATATATATCGAATAGATTCGTTCTCGTCTTATAAGAAGATATATATACAATACAATATACTAGTATTAAATTTTATGTCTGGCGACACATTTCTGGGCGTAACGCCGCGACGCTTTGTCCGCGTCCACCGTCGCGCCAACTCAGCCGAATATATATAACAATAATGGAATACATTTTATATGATATTATTTTAGTTTAGAAATACGAAGTATAAAAGTATAAGACATATAGGCAATATACATCGCGCGCGATCGTGATAAATGTTTTCGCGATCGATTGTCGTGTGTCCCACATTGGGCACGCGCAGAGAAAGTGGCGCGCTAAGTCAAACGATCAAGGCCACGACGAGTGCGTATAAAAATATAATAATATTCTCGTATAAGCATATCATTATTATCACCATAATGTAGATACTAGATATACATGGAAGGCGAACGCACAACAATACGAATTCTGGTATACACTTGAACATCTTAGCCTCTTAGGTATATTATATTATACACAACTATTTAAACATATATTACGCGTTCACTGTAGACGCACGCATAATAATAATAATAATTATTATTATTATTATAACATTATACGGTGGGTAAATACCGATGGCTTAGAACAAAGCGTGAGACGCGAAGACGACGGGAGAGATGAAAGTGAGTTGTTTATTTCGGTGTGACGGCGGCGGTGGTGTGCTGCACTATATATGTCACTATATATTACTAAACTTCGTTATGGCTGCATAGTCGTATTACAGTATTTACTAATATAATAATAATAATATAACATGATTGACAATATACTCAATCGTCTCCGTTGAGGTGTAGTTTTTCAGGGTTTTAAATGCAATATTATATTATTATTATTATATGTACGTATATAGCCCTATAGGTACTATGTTGTGATTCGACCGTATACGCTTATACGATAATATTTTAATTATATAGGACTTATACAAAGTAGGTCTATATCGGCTGTGTATGGGTAGTAGTACTGCAGTATATGTCTTAAACTGTAAATGCATCGATGCGAACAAGACGATCGATCGATTTTTGAGACGGTCGGGCGTCGTGCGTCGCTTTCTAATGAAAAAAAAATGTACACATACATATACACACATTATTATCATTATTATTGTACACGAAGATGTATTACATCGTTCGTTTTTTTTTCAATCCTAACCGACCTTGACCGAAACACACATGACTGCGTATTTTAATTTTTAGGAAGTTAAGATGCATGTATCCATATTATTGTATATCATGCATATTGTTATAATATTTAAGTTGTACGCATGCTGCAGTCGCTAAAGATATTTTCGCTGATTTTGTTAGCTTATAAATATATGTATTATAAATTATAACAATATTTATATTGTGCATTTTTTTTTATTTAGTACCTAATGCATGATATGACGATATACAAGATGTAAAATCGATAAGGAAGCATTCATATTATCTTTTTGTGTATCAAAGTATTATTTAGGAGATGGAAAGTCGGAAAGTGTCCAGTATAATGGAATCTCGAGTGACGGTCGTTTATGCTTTTAAAATTTCAAAATAACTTTAACAAGTCAATAATAAATTAATAGAAACTAATAATAATAAGCTAATATGCCCATATGTATTATGTATTAACACGTCTATAATGATATGTTATTCAAGATTTCCATTAAGATATCTATATTAAATATATATTAATGCATTTGCTGACACTAAAATCAAAAATAATTATTTTTTATTAGGTAATTGAAACGACGTTGTGATTTATATCAGTTTACAAGTACAATAGGATATAAAAAACTATATAGGTACGTTTATTCTTGCTCATTTTTATCTCGACGTTTATAACAATCAGTCGGTTAAAAATTAAAATATGTTATATCTATATTATTTTAAAATAATATTTAATTTAATTTTGAGATAATAATCAGTTACCACCATGTTTAATATTTCGTAAAATTTATACTTACACACATGTTCAAGGTTAGATGTGTTCGAAGTTAAAGTATTATTACGCTTTTACACACGTTAGAAGTTCATACAATAAACACCAAAAAAAGTTCTTAACTTACGATTTTAAATTATATTAAAGTAACTGAGAACAAATGAATGTAAATTATATTTTTAATTAAATTTTCAATGATTCAAACACGTGAGTTGATATGATATATCGAATATCTTATAAATACTTGTAAATTGTAAAATTCATAATATTATTCAGTATTTTGTAAATAAAGTTAGCTAGGTATAGAAAATATTTTCAAGTGGTCAAACAGTAGTATTATTCATCAGAATATAGATACATGAAAAATAGAAATAAAAGTTACAGTTTATTGTAATAAACATTAAATATTTTGAATAAGTGTACAATGTACATACTATAATATCTCGTTGTCACCATAATCGTCAGTTGATTAGGCCTGTTAACAGTATTTAAAAAAAAATAATGGATTTTGTTTCCTATATTAACATTTTCCATCACATATACACATATTTATATTTTATAAATTGTATTATAATATAACTGTAACAACATCAATCATATTGAATATTGATAATATTGAAATTTACATTAAAACGCTCTCTCTTATTTTTTTTTTTTAGATAATTTAGATACTAAACAAAGCTATGTAATATAATATCTTGTATATTATATAGTAGGTATATATCTATTGACTACAATTACTCTGAATCCTGAAATTAAATGATATGATAAAGATGCATCAAGCTTAATATTATTCTGCAGTCGTTGCACAACATCTATAGCCCGAAGTGTTGAATCAGTACTTATATCTTACGAGCGATTGCTATTATAGATCTCGCGTGTTGTCATGTTAATACGCTATCCACACTTTCAACTATAGCTGCAACAGTACTGTCTAATTACGATCGGTTGTAATATCATGCAAAATATGTAAGTAGGTACCTACTCTTATTATGTTGTGTTGTGTTGGCGTTTCGTAAACGTATTTAATTTACACAAATTTCATACTCTCCAGCCGTGTACGAACTTGCCCTGATTGAATGACTCCGGGCGACGCGTTTGTAAATAAGAAAATCCGACGAGTTGTACGAAGAATACTTTCGAACGAAACTGAGAAGAGGTTAAAATAAAAAAAAAATAAAAACAACTTTTTGCTCATCTCGCTCGTGTGAGTTTATAATAATTCGAAACGACACGTTTTGTATAGTGCATCGCATTCTATAATATTATACATGACTGATATTATACGCGCGTATTATTATTATACCACTTGACCTTTTCACCGACAACGGTTTCACGTTCGGCAAAAACCAAAAACCGGTGCGTGGTAAAAACATGTCCACCGCCGCTGCCTGAACCGGAGAACCGGCAACGTTACGAAATCGCGCAATTGAAAAACAACTCGATTTGTCCGGAAACGACAGTAGTAATAATAATAATTATTAGATGGGTATTATAGAGAGTAAAAATGTTAATATAACATATAGCATAATAATATGATAAAAAGTCTCCAGATCGGTAGGTATGCGTGTTATTCAAGCCGATTACGATGTCGTTTGCTTTCTACACAAGTACATGTTCAAGTATATAAGAATATGTGCGTATGCGTATTTTGATATAAGTACCTATGTGCTAGCATATCAATGCGGGCATACACACCGAGTATACGGCTTCCTACGCCGCATCCACTGTCGTATATATAAGCAATTTTTTAATTTGAAAGTCTATTAGAGAAATTTCGCGAACTACAGAGTGTAGGTATATATGATAGGTAATATAATAATTATTTTTTCCTGTAGTAATAGTAAAATGATATGATGTATATATAACGAGCCACAGCCACTATAGCCACGATGACCTTTAAATACCCGACGTGCTAAGTCTACAGCAGTCAAATCTATAATATATTATTATAGGTACTTGGCACTTAGGTAATATTATATTATACATATACTTCCTGGGTTTTGACATATCAACTAGCCATTATGTGTATTATGTAGGTACTCTTAACAGTCTAACGCGTATGGTATGTGCATTTTTCTTTGACGAACGATACTTTTAACGATTTTCTTTTCCTTTCTTTTCCGGCAGTGAACGTTGTTCGATCAATGGCTTGCTGTGTACCTATTATATAGCTAACAAATAAATAAAACCATGTAGGTACCTATATATCGTAATATAAATTTTATTGTCCACATAATAACAATAGCTAGTGGAAAAAACGGATTCGGCCTTGAGAAAATTCATGCCCGTGGCGATTGTCCCGTTTGGCCTGCCCTTTATTGTAACTATACTACAGTATCCCTCGTTATCCGCGGTTGAGTCTGCGATAACATTTTATCGTTATTATAAGAACTCAGTAGATAATTTGTTTTAGAAAATTGTAAATAATTGTTGTTATATCGTTAGGTATAACGCATAATTATACAACTATGTTTATATGTATACTGAATGCACAGATAAGCATTACATTATGACTTATTTTATTTTCTTACATCGTAAATGTGTTCAGTGGTATTTTCATTATTCATAATGTATGTATGATTAATGATTGGTAAATTACTTAATAAATTCCGTATAATAAAAATAAAAATTAATCAAATACATAATAATTGTAAAAAATATTAACCTTATTGTGATTTTTTAAATTGAATACAATGTACCATTTTACATTGCTTTATGGTCTCGTTGTCCGCGGTTTCTATATCCGCGTAACTTTACTGGAACGTAACTCCCGCGGATAACGAGGGATTATTGTACGCAACAAATACCCACTACAACTGTAGTAGCTTGCCTGTGTTTTAAACGTCTGAATATAAACCGATAAATTGCACAACTTTTGGAATAGGTATATGCGATATGCCCGTGAAAATCTCCTCTGCGCGCCTATACAAAATAAAATAAAAATATATAATAATATTGTATACGCACGTCGTGTACCGCAGGCCAACGACAGGTACATGGACGTGACGCATACACACATCACACATGATATATGTATATATGTAATATTATGCATGATACGTATATAACATAATATAATATTTTGAGACGCGTGTTGGACCATTGTTGTATATAAATATTATTATTGTTGTTATATATTGTGTGGTCCGTACCAAATATCGTATACTTATACGTAACATTATAAATAATAATAATAATGGGATCGCACCATTCCGATAGGTAACAATAATAATTACGAATCGTTAATGTAATATATTTATGTCCTTGCCGCAGGCATTAGCGATATATTAATAGAAAAGAATAATACGGCGGCGGCGTGTACACTTTTTTATGATATATATATATATATATATGTATATATATTGTTCCTATGGTGTGTATAGAAATTGACCTTTTGTTTTTCGAACAGGACCAATTATAAAACGTCTGTCGGGCGTTCCCACGCAGACTGTGCATTTTATATACATATACAGAATACGCATGTATAATATTATTATTATTTACTATAATATTATATTAATGAGTTGAAGTTTTCCTTTTCTCCTCTTGACTCCGCGGAACATAGGTTTGTTTGTGTGTGCAGGTGTATCGGTAGACGTATTGTTCTTGTCAATTTTCCCGAACGTTGGTATATAATACAGTCGGTCGGCGTGCGATTTAGAAAACGCGGTGAAACGCCACACGTACCTATATTACATTGTTTTCTTCGCGTACATTATACTGTTGGACAAAAGCGTGTGCTTATATGCATGTGTATTATATTACAAAAATTAGTGTATCACTATACCAGCATCGTCGACAAGGTCACTGCGAAACGTCGAGAGCTTTCGACAAACTCTGGAATACCTGAAAACAATATTTTAATTATTATTCTTTCGTCATCAAATCGATCCGCTGATTTATTTTAAATCGTATTTCGTTTGCTTTATTATTATACAGCTGAAGTTCACTCATTTTTATAATTTTTTGACGGGACGTTAATTACCTAAATACAATTATAGATAATAATATAAAAACGTTATCATTGATCAACCAACGACCGATGTACCTATATGTACATCGAAAACGATTCGCGTGAAACATCATTCATGTACAAGTATCACGTTTCCGAAAGTGCGTTAAAAAAAATATAAACATATGACGCCACTTTATTTGTGGCTTATTTATTATATAAGTCTATATAATTTATACAATATGTGACACCCACCCTGAAGTACATATCACCGTCGTCGTCGTCGTGACTACACAACGTACAGCCATATAGATGTTGCAGGTACACAATAATAACAATATTGATAATAATACGCATATTATATTACATTGTATAGGTACATACGTGTATATATGACTCGATTGATGGTTACGCAAAAATACTTACTGTTACGGTTGTTATGTCTGCGCAAAACTCGCGTCGTATATGTTTTCTAATGAGTTTCTTTAAACGCGTGCTTTATGCGTAATCCGCGTCGGAAAAAAAAATAAATAAACCATCGTGCTCACGGTTTAACGCGGCATTATAATACACACAGTGGCGTGTGTAACACAAATGTATGTAAGTATTCGAGCATTTCTATCCAGAGAGCAAACACTTAACGGGTACCGACTAATATACCTATATACTACCCGTCGTACATGAATATATTTACGTGGAGAACCGGTGAAAAGCGAATAGAGAGAAAGAGAGAGAAAATTACGTCGCGCCGACCCTCTGGTTTTTTTATTCAATATACGCGCGAAAATATACGTACGTGCAGATGTACGTCTCGTCTCGAAGAGAAATTCATAAAGATGACGGTTTTCATAAAAATCTAATAATATAATATGTACCTATTATGTATGTATAATATATATACTATATATTGTATAGTGGGGTTTTCATTACCTATTTGAGGCAACACATTATTACAGTCAATTTTTGTGTTTTTATGTAAGTTGTTAGTTTGTTACCTACATCTTATAATAATTTCGCACGGTGACATAATATAAATAGAGTTTTTTTTTATCAGTGACTTTTTAAATTTAAAATTTTTTTAACCGCAAACTACTGTTTTTAATTCATATACCTATTAAACTACTAAAGTAAAATATTTTAAAATTCGAACGTATAAAATAATATATCGAATATTTTAAAAGCTTAATCTATAGTAAATAGTTTTAGAAGTGTAATTATTTCAAAAAGCGTAGTCAAATCAATATAATTTTAAATTTCTCGAACGTTTACAATAATGTATAATATTATATACTCTTGTAGACACGATAAATTTAAATAAATAATAATCTATTACGCTAGTTCAATAATATTTGATATGCATGCATACTAAAATGTATATAAACATTTTGATGAAAATTTACAATAAAAATAAAATAAATAGCTATACAACGTAGTGGCAAAAGTAAAGCATTTGAAGTTTGTTGTCGACAGTTAAACATAAATGTAGTGTCAAAAATGAAAATGAATGTCATAGATTTCTTAAAATTAAACTTAAAAAAGTTCGAAAAAAATAAGAATATACTGAGAACAGTGAGAACAGTGAGAACGACCTATATTACCAATATTATTTAACAAATCATCGTGTAAAATACAATGAATTAATACACCACATGTTCACTTGACCACTGCATCTGTGGGTTTCGTTTAATTGATGGTGTTAAAGTTCTTTTGTTGATGTTTGTAAAACAAAAACGAATGGTAATCGTTCAAGGTGTGTTTTATAATATTTTGTCATCAACACCCATATTTGCTGCTGCCATAATTCCCCACGTATACACAATTCATATTTGAATATATTGCCTTTATAAAACATATTGTATATTATATTATAGCCATATAGTGAGCCTAACCCGACGGACGATATGTCTTTTCAGGAATTTTAAGCTCTACCTCTCCTTATAAACACCTACAATGTATTCAACACAATATAGTTATAATATTATGGCTAATACAATTATTGCTTCCCGTACTTAATTTATTCTTATTCGCTTGTTATTAAAATATCATATATTCGTACATATTATAATAATTAATTAAAATCAAATTTTTATTGAATATTTAATGGTCAACAAAATATTAAATTCAATATCCATTACTTGTGTACGTCATCCTTCTAAATAAATGAATAAATAAATAATGATAGATATCTACGTATTATTGTTTTTTTTTTCATTCGTTACCTACAGGTAGTGAAATAACTATGTAATTTTAGGTATTTACATATATTTATATATATATATATACCGGTGCACACGAATTGCGTACCAAACAGGTAGACGAACCTTTTTGAACGAATTGCGTCCCGGACGCAATTTTGATATTTTTAAATTTTTAACAAAATAATAATAATAAAATATTTATCATTAACATAATATTATTATGTGAAAACTTATTTTTAGTGGTTTGTACTTTTAGGCCGGAGCTATACACGGCGTATTCGCCGCGTTTCGAACGCAGCGTATTTCGCGGCGTTTTCTATCGAATTAAAAATAAACCAATGCATTTTTAGTTCGATGGACAAGCGGTGGTATACGCAGTGTAAAGCAATAAGCTCCGACCTGATAGATATTTTCGATAAAAATATTAGGGACTATACGGACTTCCCAATCGATAAGTAACTATGGACTTATGACTTATAATTTATATGTTTTATGTTTATGATAGTATTATATTTCTTACAGTTCAATTTTAATTTTTTTATAAATAGGTATGTGATTAATTATGACAAATAATTTATATTATTATGACATTATTATATTTTTACAATTAAATTTCATTATTTTTATATAACCTGGCATATCTTTATTGTGACAATATCGTTTTAGGAACCACTTACAATAATTAACTGTAGATGAAAAACTAACACGAATTGCGTCCCGGACGCAATTCGTTCAAAAAGGTTCGTCTACCTGTTTTGGTACGCAATTCGTGTGTACCCATATATACAGGGTGTCCCACGAGGATTTACCCATTGCGATATCTCACGAAATAATGGAGATATCAAAATTCTTAGAACGGAAAAAGACATTTCACTACTAAAACTTTATACAGAGCGTCGGAGTCGCTCAAAAATACCATAAAAATGGTTTCTATTATAAGGTTAGGCATAGGCGTGTCCACGGGGGGTGCAGGGTATGCACCTGCACCCTCTGCGATTTCAAATGGCACCATGAATTAAGAAAAATTGTTCAAAAAAGAGGACAAAGGCCCATTATAGTCCCTTGGGTTCGCACCAGGTTGCACCCTCTGCGTCAAAGGTCTAGACACGCCTATGAGGTTAGGTATCATTGTGGTTAAATTATTTCGTGTGTGTTTGTAGACTAAAGTCTATAAAGTGTTTCTATATAATATAATGCTCTCGATTTTTTGTTGATTAGCCACTAGACTTTAATACGAATAACACGGAGTGGGTGATTATAACCATAGGTAGCTGGTAGCTGAATTGAATACCAAACATTTTATGGTATGCGTTTTCTAATAAATCAAGATATTATGTCTGTAAAACATAGATAGTACACAATACTATAGTATTTACTAGAAACGAAAAATAAAAGATTCGCTACCTCTGCACACTCACATATAAGCCCTCTCATTTCGGATGTCATACCGTAACTAAATAAGGCATAATATTACCATGGGAAATATGTTACTGACGACGGAAATTTGTCGATCGACGATGTCGCCGTATAGTATTTTATGCCTATACATTCGAAAAACCGTTCACGCGAACTCGACAATATTATATATACACGTCGTACAAAACTACAAACACAATCACTCGAGTAGTAAATAGTTCGTTTTCGTGGTAAACATCATTGCAAAACCACTGCCGTGACGTTTGCATTTCGAACACCTGCTGCAGTGTGTCTACAACACGCATTATTCAATATTATGCATATTTCACGGAGCGATATCGCAAGTCGTACAACCGTCGCATTCGTGTCATTCATTATTCAGTTTGATCGCACTATGTCTGAGATCTGAGTGATCTGACTTATCCACGCGGTCACGCGTCTATTATGTTCTACATTTGAATTTTATTGTATTTATCGAAAATGTATAATGTATAATAATATTACAATATTTATATATATATAAAATCTATTATCTATCTATCTATCTAGACATCTAGTATCTATTATAAATTGTCGATTAATCTATATATAGTCATTTAAGTTAGCTTATTGTGAGGGATGTAGAGTCACAGTGTGTATATTATAATTATTGTAAGATTAAATACATTCAACAATTAGTAATACGATTACCGAAACTCTTAAATGGATCAAAACAAAAGATACATAAACGGATAATACTAATTTAATACTTACAAACAAAATAATTAAGACTAAGTTTTGTTACTTAACTATCCGTACATAGACAGTTAAACAAATTCTAATAATTTAATTTTGTTAATGTTGCAACGTTTTTATTTAATTTATGTATAATATGCTTTTTCATACTGGAATGATCATATCAATATTAGAATATCATTTGAAGTAAATAGTACGAATAACGAATTATATAAATTAGCATTTAATGTGTGAAATGATTATCATATACAGCCATTTATTTATTTATACTTACTGTCGATTTATAATTATTTAAAGTTAAAATGGTATTTATTATATAGTACAATTTATTTCTACCTAAAAACCACACGGAAAAAAAGTAATACGTTGCGCAATAATATTTCAAACTGTCTATTGTATAAGGTTTTTATAAAATGTCAATTTGGCGAAAACGACACAGTCATTCTACAAAATCTAAAACGTGTTCACATAAATCAGAGGTGTACTTTCATTTTATGAATAGGTACATTTCGGATTTTGGTTGTGCGTCTGTGTGCGATAAATTTAAAATAGAAAATTATATACCCTGTGTAATACAAGCCTCTCAATTTATTTATATTATATGCAATACAGCATTGCAGCGAGTATGACGAGTGTATATATTTAAGTGTACAGAACAGGCTCCTCACAGCCAATTTTCATTTTTGACAGCTGCAGTAATCGCGACACCTTCATTGGACAATACTAAACATGTTCATTTTACTGTATATGGGAACACGGGGCAAGATCGATTAGTTAACCAAAAGTCTTTATATTTAACAAGATAATTGAAATAATTAATTTTTTTTTACATAAATTACATAATAGGTGTATCTAATACAAATAATATAATAATTATATTTCGTGTAAACATTTTTTTTTTTGACACAATTTTCTTAAAATGTCGAACCTAACTTGCATAGTCTTCGACCATCAATTTAATGCGTACATGAAATTTTTCACTATATTCACAATATCAAACTAAAATATTGTTTTTTTTTTTTCAACAACTTGATACCAAATTATAAATAAGAAAAAAAATTATATTTAATTTAGATTTTAAGTTGAAAATCAAAACATTTATTCAGTTAATAATGAACTATTTTTTTTTTTTTTTTTTTTTTTTATTTTGAGGTAAAGGCTTCAACATCAAAAGGTTATTAGCCTAAAGTTATAACATTAGTGTACAAGATAATATAATATATACAGATATTTACAATTTTACAATTTATGTGCAAGATGGATATGATGAAAATATTTGTAGATAGCTTCGGTGTTTTCTTCACTGAGGGCGAGTTGAAGGGATGATGGAATCTTGAAGATTTTCCGAGCTAGGGAGTATTTTGGGCATCTTGTTACGATGTGTTCGATCGATAAAGTCACGTTGCATATGGTGCATACTGGAGCAGGTTCCTTAGTGATGAGGAATGAGTGGGTGAGGTGGGTGTGGCCTATTCTGGCTCGGGTAACGATGACTTCGTCTCTTCGATTAAGGCTACCGGAAAATTTCCATTTTTTGATGAGAGGCTTGATGATTAATGAACTATTGTTTAACCGAATTATGTGTAGCAATTATTTAGTAATTTATTTGTTATTAAATTGTAAAAATAAATTCAAAATTTTGTGTAGATACCATACGAGAATAGGATAACGTGTATACAGTAATATTTTTGTTTGAATGAAAAATTGATAGGTCGAATACTGTGCAATCTAGTTTGTAATGTGTATTTGATAATATTATTATGATTTATCAATAAAAAATAGTAATGGGTAGGTAACCCACACATAGGTATATTATATAATATACTTCTTAGGTGTACTTTATTATACAATTGTAATTAAGCTATCATATTTATTCTCCACTGAAAATTATTTAAATGTTGATGCAATAAAGTTGTATTCAACAATATGTACTTATACATATGGCTACATACTGTTAGTTTATAAATTAACTGAAGCATTAATCTACTTGCAAATTATTAGTTTTAAATTTGTGTTTTTATAGATTAAAAACTAAATATCATATTGTGTTAATAATTAAAAGTTCATTATAGCTGTATTAAAAACATAATAAAAAATCATTTTTAATATTATATTACCATACCATAGGTACATTATATAATATAATATAATACTGTAATTAAAGCTAAATTTTACTATTTGTACGTAGACGTGAAGATGATATAAAGGGTTAATTTCTGCAAAAGTTGAAATAAATTTGACACCTGCTTAATATATTTTGATAACAGAGGAGTGAAATGATAAAAGAAACGGCTGTAGACAGTGGCGTATATAAGGGGGGGGGGGCTAGTGGGCTGCAGCCCCTCCCGAAATTACAGTCTTAACTGTTAACTATATTGTAGTCTCTAGGTGCTAGATAATTATTGTTAGTCGCTATATATATTATAGCCCACCCCAAAAATTATTTCTATATACGCTACTGGCTGTAGATATATTTATTTTTTTTATTAGGTTTTAGTATACTACTAAGATAGCTCAACAATTATGAAATTATACATAACACAACATTATAAACTGTAAACATTATAATAATATAATTGCATCTTATAATAACTGTATAATATTTGAAATTTTCAGAAAAATGAATGATGCATTCAGAGGCTTTGGTGTGGTTGACGACGGGAATCGGCGGTCCCCTGTCCATAGTATGGCTATGCTGGGCGATACTGGTGCTGTGGTTCGGCCGGGGCCAGTGGCGTCCGTCGGATCCACTTCTCATAGCGCTACTGGCTGAGGCTATCGCGAAACAGGCGGCCGGCACCGCGGGATCAGCACTGTCACTGTTTCGGCCCGATGAGCCAGCGTTGTGCAGCGCGGTGCAGTGGCTGTGGACGGCCGCGCACACGATGCAAGCCGGCACGCTAGCGTCGCTGGCCCTGATGGCCGGTCTGAGGCGCAAAAAGCGTACCGTGGCCGCGGGCGGCCGGCCACTATTGCTCTACCACTTGGCCAGCCTGTCGGTGGTGAGCGCGTGCGTGGGCGCCGCCGCACTTATTGCCCAGACGGACCCGTGTGCTCCACCTTCCGACCGCCGGTACGCTGTGTTTTCGTTGGTGCTACACGCGTCCCTGGCCGCTGTGGCCGCTGCGTCCGCCGCTTTTGGTTGCGCTGGCCACCGGAAGGGTCCCAACCCACTGCTGGTAAACTCGTCGTCTGACCTGTCGTCGTGCATGTCCGAAATATCCACCGTGTCCAGTTGCAGTAGAGGTGGTATACGGCACAGCGTCAGCGATTGCAGCGACCGCACCACGGTGACATGCACCACATCGGCCACCGCCACGGGCACCGGTGGTTACCACCGAACCGATTGTGCGCTGGTTAACGATCTGCTCCGGTTGCCGTCGGCCGGTAACGCCCCGCCGGTCACGTTCCTCAACGGCGCGCCCAGGGCATTGATGCACCACCAGAACGGCGCCGTTGCAGAGGACGACACGCTCCGCAGGATGGACGAAACAAAGCGGCTCATCGACTCTGGTACGTTGCTGACGAGCAGCGATCGGGACAGCTTCGCCGCGTCCACCATCAGACCGTACCGGTACGGTGGCGGCGGTGGTGGTTTGGGTTCCCGGTATCAATTGCCGTCAACCGCGGCGTCCGTGTCTGTTACGTCCACCAACAGCCGTGCCCCGTGCTTGGCCAAACGCGTGTCACTGGTCCAGGACGTCCGCATTGGCTACGTGGTGGCCATACTGCTTATGTGCTACCTTGTCGACCATTTACCAGTACTGGTAAGCCAATCGATTTAATGTTACTATAGAACTTATAAGTTGTACACATTAGGTACACTACCTATTACATTTTATCATATTAAAATTATATTTACCCAGTGCTCTGCAGGTCACGCATGTATTCGCGTGGTGTATTTATTTTTTTGTTAACTATACATTCTATAGAAGTTATAGATTTATCATAATATTTATATCGATTAAATTCAAAAATTGCTTAACATTACTGCTACAAAAATGAACATACATGAACATATTTTACGTTTTGCATAATTTTACATATTTTAGGTATTTTCACATATATTATAGTGTGTATTTTTTGTTGAATAAAATCCTAATTTTTTCGAAATATATAATATATTATCTATAAAAAAAATGTAGTTGAGTAGTTAAATAATTATCATTCAAAGTAGGTAAATAAAAAAACAAATCAATGCGCATTTTGTTTCGATCAAGATAAACGCCTCAGTATTCAGGACACACCGCTGAAACCGCACCCTACCCAATTCTATACCTATGTCCGACAAAAAAGTAATTTACTTACGCTGCAGATCTAGACGATCTAGTATATACGTGATCTATTTAAAACTGATCTATAGATAATTATCACTATATATGAGTACTATACGAATTGAAAAAATTCCTAAATAACACTCATGTTGGGTTGGATGAAAACTTGATTAATTTAACATTTCTCTAAAATTAAATGAACCAATCATGGGCCTCTAAATCATAGAAAGGGGCCATTATTTAATTTTATTGATTCATTTTAAACATTTGGTGTTTGTTTATATAACCCGACATTAATATTATATTTATATTTATGTCACGTGATTAGATTTTCTAAACATGGTTGACAACATACTATAATATATAATATAATTTATAAAAGGTATAAAATATGTACTTAAATAGAAAATATTCCAAATAATCATCGAAGAAACAAATTACATTTTCATGATTCTTTAAGATGAATTTGAATAGTAAAAGGTTAAGTTACCTTCCCTTTATTATAATCGATTCGTTGTCGACACGACGATTTTCTTTGTGATGCAGGTGGTATAAAAACTTATTTTGTCATAGAAGTACAATATTTGTGGATTTGCACTTGTTTTTTTTTTATATATATATACATATAATATATCTTGTGAAAAAAGTTTTATAAAGGATAATGTGTTCAATTTTCAATTTTATTTTACCTGGAAACAATAATTGCATCACCCATAAATTAAAAACAAGACTTTTAGGAATAACAAATTTAAAATACCTATAAATAACACAAAAAGAGTGAATATATTGAAAATATTTTAATGTCGACAACATGCTAATAACACAAATATTTATAAAAAATAGCCAGTCTCTAATTTTATCCATCTATGAGTAACAACAAAGAGAGAAAAACAATTTTGTTGAAAACAGGTGTTGCGTAAAAGTTCCTGGGTTTTCTTACCCTCTCCTCCCATCATTTAGAAAAGTATAATATGAATTTTAATATTTTCCCCCTCAAGTGTCAAATATATCCTATTTTGTACCAAGCACCACTCTCAAAGTTTAAATTGGAGAATTTTTTCTGCTTTATAACTTTATAAGGTATACAATATATTGAAGATATATTTTTTTTAAATATGTAAGTTGGAATTCGGTTAGTCGATATCCTACGTTGAGAACTACTTACTATGTGTATGAAAAACGTTTACTTGATACACCTTCTGTACTTGCACCTTCCAGAGATATTATGACGGCAACATACCTTTATAATAATATTATAATAGACTGAACAGGAAGCTTATAAAATTAACGAAAAAATAAAAACCTTTACTATATTATCGTCACGTACTCCACGTGCACGTTTTTCGCGATCGATATGTATAGGTTAGCAACTTTCTTTCTATTTTTCTGATATAGGAATCGCGTGTCGTATTCTCATTTCGTCGTTAGTATAATATAATATAATATAATAAAGGCGTGAAAAAAATATAATTTCTAAAAACGTATACTATACGGCGGTATCTTCTAATATACAGCTCAAGTTACTTGTCACGTTGGAGCCCATTATTATCGTAGTATTGTAATTGGTATCATTTCAAACAGTTGTGTTTTCTAAACGTAAGGCCTATTATAAAGAGTGTTACGTTGTTACGGAGACATAAAGTGGACATTTCGGAAACGGTTTTTCTGTTTGAATGGAATCGTTAAAAAAATGTACATATTATAATATAAATATACTCGTATAATAATAGTGCTTCAGTTAAATCGCGTTTACTAATCTCGTAAAAATTTAATTTTTATATATTTTTGTTTGTGGTGTAACTGGTTTAGGCCTTTGGTTCACCCACGTTTTCAGTTTATTATCCAAGTTATCAATAAAATATAAGAACACATTTTAAATCAATAAAAAATAATACATTTTTACGTGCTCCAATTGATCGTAAACCGCAGTCACCGTAGTATTACTCGTTCCAATGTGGTTCACCACGAACGTTTAAAATCAATAAGAGAAAACCGGGTTTGTAGGATCACGCGAAACGCGACTCTCCGCTCCCAATGTACCTACCTAACATGTAATAGTAGTTACCTACTCCTATTCATTCTATTTACAACCAATGTCACGTACGACTTAGATTTAAATTCGACTGTAAAATCTGAATTAGTTTTAAAAGCAATTTTACCCTTTTTTTTAGATTTACAAAATATTGATACCGATTGAAATCTATTCGGCCACTTTCGCAATACTTTTTACTAAAGTAGCTTTAATAGGTATCGGTTATTAATTTTTTATCAATTAAATTTATAACCATCGTATAGATAAACTATATAGATACAAATAGATCTTATATTATTATTTTTATATCTTACTTATATTTGTTTGATGCATAGTTTATTTTCACTGTTCAGATATTTAAATATTATAATAATATCTGAAAGCAAATAGAGAAACACGCCAGTTAGTCATTTTAAAACTGCGCAATTGACGTTGATTTTATGTGTGGGGTGCTCTACTGGTTTCCGAGTTAAAATAATAAGTTGTCAGAATGCTATTAGTCTTTCATGACGTCAACCGTGTACATAATATAGGTACATTATATTATATACTTACATCGTGAAGTTTTTTTTCATGACTTATATTAGAAAAAAACAAATTCATAGAAATATTTCATTTAGCTTGGTATATGTTAGGTAAAAGACTTGTATAAATTATATATTATGCTGAATGCTCTCTTTTAATCAATATTTGTGTATAATATACGTAGTAGTAAACAGTTTGTTTGTATGGACTATGCCATACGTGTATAAATAAATTAACATACATTTAATAACCACCAGTGGCGCCATGCTCTGTATAAATAGTTGTACAGAAGCTAATACACAAAACCTAAGACAGTGTTAACTACCCACTGTCTTACACGTCAGCCTGAAACTCAAACGGCCACTTGAAAAATATTAAACATATTATATTGAAATGTATAAATCGATAAAGTGTAAATCCATTGAACTGTGTTGTATTGGTAAATACATTTACATACTCCTAGTTATTATAATTTATAATTAGTTTTAGGCTATTTTATTATATTAGTCGCACACCTCACTCAATACTAAATTCGCAGTTGGCTGCAATGTTTATAGGTAGACAGAGCGGAAGTAGGGCCGGAAGATTATATGCTATGTTTTTGGCGCCAAGGAATTAAGTATTTGAGGATTACCAGAATATTTATATTCTAAGCCAGAGAATGGAAAATATTTTCTCTGCAAACCGAACATAATGACATTGGAAGTCGTAAGATACCTTATAGATTATTGTATATAACTGTGTAATCGCGTAATGAACATTAGGTATTTATGTAACGCGGAGAATTAAATTGCATTTTTCACGGGCCACGTGAACAGACCTAATTTTTCCGACCATCCTATCCGGTCTAGTGATACTAATAATGGTACTATACAATCGCTAATACAGTTTATGATATTCGTGTGAAAAGGAATATTTGCATTATTTTAACAGAATTTTAATTTTATATATGAATAATAAATATCTTTAGTGGCGACGTCTTTAAAAAGTAAAAGTATTCGACGACATACCTACGATAGTGTTTGTAATTTGCATTGTTATATAAAAAGATCGAATAGTGCAATAGCGTCGCTATTATAGCGAGTATTATAATACGAATAATTTATAATCAGTGACAATGTTATATTATATACATAGTATTATATATTATAATGTTGTCTAAATCTTATAATATATTTATACTTTTATCTTTTATGATTACTCGTAGATACTGGACAAGCGTAAAACTTTCGTCTCTGTTATTTATTTATTCAATTTTAAATATAAAATGGCCGCTTTTTGAGTATACATACCTATCTATAGTGTGGTATTTTTTCATTCAGTCGCCTGGTATGCAAATGATACGAAAATTTGATAGTATAATTTTCGTTGAAATACCGACGGACACAATACCTGCATACAAGTTCACCAGTCGCCGTGGCGAGCCGATTTCACCGCCCACATGTCTTCATACACAATAATACGAGTATTATAGGTAGGTACAATATGTTTTTTGACCGTTCGCACCCACGCACTGAACGTCATAATATTTGAAATATTGGAAGTAAAAAAGTTATCATTGTTCATTATCATCATCGGAGTTTGTGTCAGTATAATGAGTGCGTTCCATTATAAAAATAAATACCTTTTTTTTATCTCGAAGGTAGTTCTTATATACAGAAGTATTATGTGGGATCTCTTCAGTGAACTTATACCGTGGTAGTTGCGGGTTACTGACAGAATATGCGAAGGGTCCCCACACCTAATTTTTTATCAAGCAATGAATCATTGGCCATGGAATAATACAAGAATCATAAATATACTTTGTTTCTTATCTAAATAGTATTACGTTACATTGCATCTTTATGGTATACAATATACATGTAAATACATAACATTATATAGTATAAATACGAAAAATGTATGCCTTGGTAATTATAAACTAACTAAAATAAAACTTAAATTCTAAAGTCCATATCAAACGCAACACATTTTGATTAATTATAATTTATTCTTAAATTATTATTAAAAAACCACCAGTCATCTAATAGAATCATATCTAATTCTGCTTTGAGCCAAGCCGATTGACAGGTAGTGTAGGAAATTAAAATGCCATTATTGTCAGCGTAAGTGTATATTTTACCCATTAACGATTGATAACCTGACGCAGATACGAACATAATAGTTATAAAGAATATTGGAGATAGAATTATAGGTACCTACTCTGGAATTTCTTTCTTCAACGATCAGCTATAACGCCTATAACATTATACTATATTTAGTATATTATTAAGGCTTCTACTATGTTTTTCACCTCCAAAATAATATTATATTATAAGGTACATCAATTTATCTTCCTGATTTTTAATTTACTCACTTATTATTCTTAATATCATGCATATTATTCAGACAACAACATGAAGTGAAAATAATTGAAAAAAAACAACGTGAAATTAAAATATTTTTTGTATTTTGCATTTGGTTAGCGGTCCCGTAAGCTAGGTTAGCCCCGTTTAACATAATACATTTTTTGTTAAAAAACTTATATAGACATACCTAAAATATATTATTGTATTGTTCTTTTCTTGAAAATAAACTGTCTATATTGAAATAAACGAATAATTCAGTCGACTGATTTTTGGCATTATATATATGATATTAGCACAGACATGCTCGCAGATCTTAACGTAATAATGGATTACGATAACCTATATTATACTGTATAATAGAATCACGTTCAAATATATGTATAACAATTTCTATTAGGCAATTATATACTATTATATGGTCGAGCCGGACGAAACGCGCATACATTAAGCTGCCATATCGTTTTACCCTGCCACGTAATACTTCACTCTCCAAAATGATAATAATGCAATTAGTAATTACACACTCGAAATCACATTGCACTGTAGTGTCATCACAATAATAACAGTAACATATATAATGATATATAGAGGGTAATGCTTCTTGTCGAAAACCGAATAAGTATCTGATCAGAGGCTTTTTACTTTTTTGTTTTAGTAATACATGTATAATATGTACTATACGATATTGTAACATTGCTTTACGCATAATTTCATTAAATATTTTTACCTCGGAAAGTGAAAAAAAAAATAGTAATAACTATAATAAAATCGCGTTGAATAGTAGTTATATTGCCGGGTTAGCGATAAAATATCGACCCGGTACATTATAAAGATGTTTAAATGTATATATATATGTTACATATAATACGCGTGGGCTCCTCTGACCGAAACGATCACCCGCGGTGTTACGTACGTATATTATTATTTATTATATTATTATATAGTGCTGATCGCGTAAAGTTTTCAACCGTCGTGGTTGCGCAACGCAAATATTTTCCTCGTCGAAAAACGGGAAACTTCCTCAAACTACGTTCGACGCGCAGATATAATAATAGTTAACATTATACTGTAGACTTATGTGCGATATCGCTCACCCGTACACACAGAAACGAGCGGTGTCTAATCACCGAATCCCGGGAACGCGCAACGGATCGCGAATTTTCGACGGCATTGTTCTCCGAGATTATTTTATTGTTCGGTCGTTTTTTTTTTTTTTCATTCTCTTATATTATCCTCTTCGCGTCATCCGACCGAATTTTTTTCCACCCCTTCCGTCGCTGCTAACGTATAGACGTTTATATATTTATTAATTATCAGCAATCCGTAACGCGACCCGAGAGGAGAGTTCTCGCGGTCACGTGGACGAGATTTTCGCACAATCGAAACACCCAAATTACGTCATTGTTGGACGATAAAATATTTAGGTATATAATGTATATATATTATCTATACTATATTATATTATATACATATTGTAACGCAATGACTTCGCGTTGTATTCAATCTGTGTTCGCGGATACGTGACGGCAGTGGATTATTTTATATTATTTGACCGGATATCCTATATTTTGCAGCAGGTGTTTATTACGTCGAATATACATTAAGCGAATAATATGCAACATAATAATAATTATTGATCTCGTGGCGGCGACGTTAGAGTGTAATTGTTTATCCTCGTTTTTCTAACAAGTTTATGGTAATAATATATGTTTCGGATATCTAGATATACCATATACGTGTAGAACAACTGTATATATTATAGCACGTTATGATAATGGTAGTTTATTTTTAATTTTAATTTTTTTTTAAATTTTGTAAATTTTCTTTGTCATCATTTCGGCGGCGTAACTTGTTTCGGAAATGAGATCAACCAGTCGAATATATACATACAACATATAATATTAGTATACGCGTTCGCCGTCCAATAATATTATACAAGCGTCTTGGGGCGAACGTTTGCACACCCGCCGCACTTGTCTTCAACCGGAATCGCCGTAAACGTTTTACACGTGTCGAAACCGGATGGTCGCATAAAATGCAGAATATCCAAGTGCGCGCGATCTCCTTATTCATACATCATACATATTATATTATTATAACAATGCGTAAAGTATAATGGGAAATTGAAGACGTTTAGCGTGAGTCGTATAATATATTATGTATTTATAATATACGCAGACTTCCACAGTTCTACCCTATTGTGCAATTCGCTTACACGCTGCACACGCACGTAATCTTCTCCTCTTTACATATGTTATATTATTTAAAAGAAAGTCCCTAATGGGCTATGTTTGTTCGGGATAATCTTTGAAGTTACTGACTCAATTAACATATGATGTCATTTTGTATTTTGTCAATAATTTTTGCAAAAAAATAAATAGCTGGTTACAGCTGGTTATAAAGATAAGGCGATGGCAATAGTGTTATCGATTCATATTTCAGAATATTTATTGATTATTTCAATAAATTTATCTTTATACTAAATGTCAATAAATCTTTATCAAACAAATTGCAAGCAATTACGTGTTTTTTCCCGTAAATATATAGAAGAAATAGTTTATTAGATTCTGAGCGGAGCGAGCATGTATTGATTTTACCATAATGTGTGTGGTTTTTATTTTGCGTATGTCATCACGTTTTGGGGCAGTAAAAATACTTCCGTTTTCGACTTCAGTACCTCGTTAGATCAGAAAGTGAATCTAGTTGGTACCCTGTGGGAGGGGGGGAGGTCAAAAGTAAAAAATTCTCAATATTTTTCTAATTACTCGGAATAAACAAACTAAAAATGAAGGAAAAAACGGGTATTTTTACACACAATCAGTTTTCGACAAAATTGATTTTAGTTTTTGATATAACTTTAAAATCAGTGTCCATAGATACATAAAATTTTCAGCGAATGTATATATAAGTATATTCTATCCACCATGCAATTTTCAAAAAATTTCGACTTAAGTTGAACTATTTATAGGCATATTAAAAGCTTGACAATTTAATGCAAGGCTCTTAACATATTGTTACAATAGCATTTGAAAAATAAAAGAAATACAGTCACAATTTTTTTTTATAAGCATTCAAAGTTTAAATTTTGACAAAATACGTAAAAATCACGATATTATCCAATTTCTAGGCAGGTAATAAATTTTTGTTAATATCAGTCATCAATATATATCAGCAGTTGAATAATTTAAATTATTTCCAATCAGCGACCGGTGTACAGAAAAGCGATATATGCGATGTAAAACAAAATATGATTCATTGTATAGTGAAAACGACGTCGGATTGAGTAGATTAATAGGCGCAGGAATAAATTTTAAATTACAAACCGTACGGCTATGTGACCAGCTGCCAGCACCAGTGATATACGCGTTAATATATTCGACAACAAAACGGCACCGTAACGATTGCCATTGAAGAATTGCAGCTTCTGCAGAGAGGAAAATGTCGAATGTAAAGTTTTGATTCGATAATTACGTCCGTCGAGTTGACGTTCATATATAAATGAATGTAGGTATACGACGTTGTTTTAGATTTATAATCATGACCGATCGTAAACACACACACAAACACACTCAAACACGGCACCGGGTGAAGTCAACGCGAATGATCCGTCTCCCATAAACGGTGTTTAGTTTTACGATCGTATAATGTATGCCAATCGGCTGTCGTGGAATATTTTTCGAAATTCTTTCGCATTAACAACAGTTGTAGTCGTTGTTGGTCTGCTGCAGGTACAGAAGCAATAGCTGCAGCAGTTTTTTTTTTGCGTCGGTTTACGATAATATAAACAACATAATATTAAACAGAAGGGTTTTAAAATAATATTATGTAGAAAAACAGTAATGAAGTGCGTTGGTACCTATATAAATACAATATATTGGTGGTGATAACGTGCGAAATTCGGAATGTCGATTCGTGGTTTTAGCGGTCGTGCCAAGGACGCCCTTGGGGAGAGTATTCCGCGAGCGACGGAAACAGCTGCCGCCGCGCACTGACCCCGATTTACAACGGTCGCCTCCGTAACTTACCGTAAGTGTCCCAGTTTATCTCGTGGCCGATTTATATATGCTATACACTATTATTTTGTTTCGTCCGTCTGTCTGTGCTTCATTCCGTTTCGCATTTATCGCTATTATAATATTGTTTTTCGTCTTTCCTCCTCTTCCCACAAGCGACAAGCCTATATGGTATAATATATTATAATAAAAAAAAAAACTTTTCAATTCCATCTATATAATACTCATACGATGGATATTGTTGTGCACGCACATAATATTAAGTATACATAACTGTATATCACTATCTGTAATGGAAGAAAAAAACTGTTGTCGGTGTATTATATATAAATTATAAAACGCTCCGTTTGTTATCGTAAATAATATGCACGTTACGTTACATGTTATTATACTATAATGACGTTCGCCGGAGTATACGATAATATTATCATAATATACGTGCGCGTATCGGTAAATTGTCCACCGATCGGCATTTTACAGTTCGTTCGTTTGCCCGAAAATCGACCGTTTCCGTTTCTCGTACGTACCTAACGTATCGTCCGGTTTTCGGTCCGGCAATGAACCCTCGAGCACGCGACGTCATAATAAAGCGAGTAGTGCGTTTTGTTTACGTCGTATTTATACTGATACACTGTAGTATATAGGTATAATATGAACGCGGTCATCTCGCACAGTCGCACCGGAACTGCGGTTTTCCGCCACGGCCTTGGTCTTCCGCGATGTTATAATATATGTCTGTAGGTTCTTATTATATTCACAAGTACGTGAAATTTACTTACAGTATTTGGTTTTTTTTTTTTTTTTTAAACAATTATTTTGTATATTCAAAAGTTTATTTTGTACAAATACCTATATAATCATTACTATAATCAGGACTCAGTGTCTGTGTACACGATAAGTTGACAAAATAATGCTTCGATTTTAAACTTCAGTAGCTTTTCCGGTGAGTGAATCAAGTTGGTGCATTGTGGAGGTCAAATTTTGAAATTCCCAATAGGTTTTAAAAGCATCGGGAAAATTAATTTTGAATTTATTTTAGGGGCATTTACATTTTTTTGTTTTAAATAACAACAATATGATTAATATAGTATAACATATCCTAGACCAGCGGTTCTCAACCTGTAGTACGCGGAAAGCTCATAGGTGGTACGTGAAGAAAATCTACCTTTATAAAAAATTAATTTACTAACAAAATTCTATACATATAACATAAACGTATGCATTATCAATAAGCAAAAAAATGGCCAGGTGGTACGTAAAATTTTTTAAATTGTGTAGGTGGCACGTAACTATAAAAAGGTTGAGAAACGCTGTCCTAGACTGATAAACCGTCTTCATTCAAATCGTTATTCGTATACACTGATATTATATCATTGAATTCAAATTTAATATCATCCATTACAGTTACCCACTTGTAACCTACTATACAGCAGAACTACATCCACTTACTAATCCGCTTTTCAACTTCAAAATTTAATCAACAGTATCTTAAATAAAAATTTTCTAATACATAATTACAAAAATGTCCTTAACAATGAATTGTGTTATATCTTATATATAGGTACGCCGTGCTATATGCTTATATATTATTATGTTTTTGTATACTTATTCAGTTTTCTATAGCCTTATTTTGATAAGTAGACGAATTTGTCGTGAAATGGTTAATAGTGTTTTATTAATGAAAATTTATTTATTTTCAAGGTCTACGATGACTTAAATGAACAAACTGATCAATCGAATATTTGGGTGTTTTTTCTTTCTCCGTTATAGAAAACACTTCAGAGTTGTGACAGTATTATATGGTCTTGTAGGTATTTGTTTTTTCTTTCATTTATGTTAAATGTCAGCGTTCGAGTAACATAAATAATATATATTGTACAAGATATATGGTGCATGAAATGAAAAAGTATTTTATTTCTAATACGAATAGTAGGTAAAGTAGAAGATTTCATTCTTTGCAAGCATTTCAAATAGGTCGTTTAACATAGTATTAGATATACATTACTATTTTATTGTATTTTTTCACATTTTTTACCTACAACATAGTTGTACTTGCATTAAATAAGTCTGTCATTAAAATTGCATATATACATATATTGTATATAAACCTTATACGAAATATAATAAATGTGTATTATAAAATAACATAATAGATAGGTAGGTATATATGTATATATATAAAAAAAAGAAGAAATCATAAAATTATACATACAATGTAATATAATCATGTTTTTTTTTATAACTTATTATAAGAATGTAATTTATTCAATTAATATGTTATAATAATATTTATTCAATTGTTATTATCATTTAGAACATACGATTTATTGTGATAATTCTGCAGGATTTTCAGAGCCTAATATACTATTAAAGCTATTTAATATTGATTTAGATGTATAAAAAAAAAGTAAAAATGTTTGATATGATAGTAATATACTGTTTAGTGTCTACTGTTTTCCTTCAAAGTACAAATGCAATATAATTTATTTAATTTATTAAATTTATTAATTTTTTTTTTTAAAGTTTATTCAGGCTTTAACAACACAGGTTTTTAGCATACTTCTTACTTAATTTATAATAGGTATATATAAATCTAACTATTTGATTTTCGTTTATAAACTGAATGTTTATAAACAATAATTATATCATTTCAATTCATAAACCCACGGTTGAATTTAAGTATTTATACTTAATTCAGCTGTTTTGAAAGATTTCAATGGAAATATAATTAAACATAAAATTGATAAAAAAAGATCGATTTGAAAAAAAATATTTTAACCTAACCTAACCTCAACGATTGTTTAAATGATTACGTAATTGTATTGTCAAATCATTGAATGGGAACGTATTGTTGTATTGTTAAATACTCAATGATTATAGGCACTTAGTGATACATCGAAAGTGTATATGTTATTAATTGAAATAGTTTATTAATATAGTTTAGATAATATTTATGTATATTAGTTAAAAGTTTAAAACAATTATGTAAACGCTATAATAGAATTATTAATGTATTATAATATAAATTAGTCACATTAAACATGCTTATGATTAAAAAAACCTTATAAACATCAAAATTCTTGTTTTCTTACAATACTCTGCTAAATCTGTTTATTTTAATGAAATATAATAATAAAAAGTTTTAGTATTAAATGTCCACATATTTTGTAGTTACAATATTATTAAATTTAGTTATTAAGCGTGTAGAGTACATCAAAATAACATTAATAAGTATACAAAATGAATTAAAATAATTTTTAGGTTAATATTTTTTAACGAAAGAAGTAATGTTATCATTAATTATTTAACTAATTGATTAACATTTCGAGTGATTTAGTTTTGGTTGGGTAAAATTATAAGCGTATACCATTTATATTTCATACTAAATTATTATGATTAATAATATAATCAGTAGGTCATAGCTAGATATATCATATACATGTTTAATGCTTATAAAAATAAGTAGAAAAAAATGTATACCTAATTAATGTCAACGAGCGTCAAAGTAAAATAGAAACTAAACTTACAGTGTTAAATGGATCGCTTAATGACATTGCATTATGTATAGATGTTTGACAGGTGGTTTCTTTTTTTGTTTTCAAATAAATTTAATAGGGTGACACTAAAGTAAAAACATAACATTTACAATTAGATTACGAAATCTGCATCACAACAAAATATTTTTTCGTTACATAGCTAGCCGTATATAGAAAAATGATAATATGTTGTTATTGTGACTTGCTTTATCTGATGAGAACTTTTTCGATTGAAATATACAATAATTATTCACATACAGTTCAATATTCTATATTTCTATAGGACACATTATAATACCTATCCATTATATTATATTGATTTATGCTCGTATTATATTTTTTGTGCAAATGGATATCACAGCGAAAAAAACGAATTTTTAGTTGACATAATATTATTATTTATACTTTATACTCGATTGTAGTGACTTTAGGTAAGTTGCCAATTTTCCATTATGACAATAAAATATATTATACTTATTGACATAAATTTCCTGGAATGATTCTATAACATCTATACATATATATAATAACTACTAACTACAAGTCTACAAATACAAAAAAAAAAAAAAATACATATAAAACCTTCCCATAGACATACCACTATGCCAGTCAAGATAACATCGAAAAAATAATATTTGAATAACTCAAAAAATGTATCAACATTTTGGTATGGCATTTTCAGAATTTCCTACTTTTTAGTTTTTTTCTGAGCTACCTAAGTACCTATTTATCAAATGACTGTTCAGATTTTTAACTATGGTTATGATTATTGCAATAATGCAAATTGTATATAATTTGGACTTTTGTTATAATCGTATGGACATATTTTAGTATTGTTTAAAGTTTACAAAGTGTTCAATGTTCAAACAATAAAGTTTTTAACTACGGTTATTATAAAATATAAATAGGTATGAAACATTTGTTATATATACATTAAACATAATAATTATAATAATAGTCATAAATAACAGTTCAATTTATGAATTTATGATACTGGTTTAGAAAAAATTATTACAAATCTTCAACATTATAATATATTAGTAAAAAGTAAAAAAAATATATAAAAAAAATTTGATGAATTTGTTTTCAAATTATTATACATTTAAAGAGTAGAACAACTTACTCTTAAGCAGTGTTGAGACCAGATAAGTAAAAATTATCTAGATATAGATAAAAGATTATTGCTCTAATATTATCTAGATTAAGATAAGATAGCATGTATTTAAATTATCTCAGATAAGATAAAATACAAACAAAATTTATCTAGATAAAAAAAAAGATAGATAACGTCATATTATTATCATTGGCGTAATAATTTAATTTCATTTTGGTCTATTTATAGATTGGGAATTAATTTTTTCCTGTTAAAAGCTTGATAGTTCTATACATTTATAATTATAATACGACGTTCGTATAATTATTATTATTTTTGTTGATCGTGTTTTACTATATTTAACATTATGACTATTTTCTATTTGATATTTATAAAATGGACTCCATGGATGAATTGCATGCATACAGGGCGCTCAAAAAAATTTTTTTTCGATTTACTTATATTATCTAGATAATTACTAAAAAGATAACGATTTTTTTATCTTAAATAATCCTTAGATACCTATCCACATTTTCATCTAGATAAGATAAAATATAAATAAATATTATCTAGATGAAATATCTAGATAAATTTATCTAGATAAGTCTCAACACTGCTCTTAAGTCCCCAAATAGTTTTTTATAAATAAATGTACGTACTTTTATTTCAAACGTTTACACGTACACGTACACGTAACAACCCAAATCTAGAGAATACTAATTCAAAAATACTTATGCATATTTTTATTTTTGTTAATTGTTTCACAGAAAATATGCACATCATGACATAATGTAGGTATCTTTATGGGCTATATCTTATATGTTCCTTTTAATTCGTGGAATCGCGATTATCATTTTTTTTTTTTATCTTTTTAAATCTTATTTATGTCTTGAGAAAGTTGTATGATTAAAATATAAAAATATACATTATTTTAATAATGAGACGATGATGTTTGGGAGAAAAACGTACATAATCAAATCATTTTTATCAAGTTGGCAGACTCAGTGGTGGCTTATTTTTGTTATTTAGACAACAAGTAGGTAATAGAATGTATTTTAATAACTGGTTTTTATACTTTTTTGTATTTGTATTTTATTTTTGATACCCAATTTTAGTTATGGAAATGCAGAATTTCATGGGACTAAAAAAGCTAATGAATATAATAATTGGTATTTTTAAATTATTTTGTCTAAGTAAAAATATTTAAAATAGTCTATAATTTCGTTTATATTACAATATTTAATGTTATATTTTTTAAGTCATATAACGCGTTTCAGTTAAGACATTTTCGATATCAATCTCTTGCATATAAATAACAATTTAATTTTGTAATATAAATTTATACCAAAATCATATTAATTTAAATTTTAAGCATTCATATTGTACCTAGTCAAAGAATCGAATGATTATACTCAAATTAAATTGGTTATATTATATTGAAGAACTAATTTTTCGTTGTATTTCTAATAATAATCACGAAAAAAACATAATTACTCAAGAATCACTATTTTTATGTGTTTATAGATTTATACTTTTTATTTAATATACTTGATGTTATGTATTAATTTGATACTACCAATCATGCGTATATCCATTTTTCTTATTAATTAGAAGGCACTAATAATAATTATATTTACACAACGTCGTATGCTATTATTGTATTTAATACGTGCACTGAATTTATAATCGAACAACAATAATTAATCTTAAGAAACATAATGTTTACAAGTCCATTTACGGATAATGCACATTTACATTACGACCTCTATTTTGTCACCTTATTGGAATGTATTCTATATTACACTTATATCACGTATATATGCTTACCGTATTAATTGAAGTGGACATATTTCAGTCTATTCACGATCCGATACTCTTATTATTTGTCTACGGCACCTAATTGTTGTTACAATAGAAATTGTCTTTTTTTCTCCAGAATGTTAACAAGCGATTGTGTGCCACATGAGATATGAAACGGCATGTAGTTGAATTGTAAAATTGTATGTTAAAAATATATAATTTATATTATATCTATTTATATATCATACATCGTTATATTGTAATACGCCAGAAACTAGGACGAGAAATTCTTTTTGTATGCTATTGTAGTACCTATACGTTTTTATAAGCAGTGTATGTAAAATATATATGGTTTACCGGTAATAATACAATGTTTTTGTTTAAAGTTATTTTAAAATATTTTTTTTCAATATCTATACATAAAAATATTTTGTAGCTCAATTAAATTTAAAATTTGTATTATATATACTGTTATATACCTATACTATAATTTATTAGTTACCATGTACAAGTATAAAAATGTTGTGTCCAATGATTAAATTATAAATTTAAAACGGTAGGGTAATGCAATCTACATATTTTCTCCGTCTTCCAAAATTATTAAATTCTCGTGGGATACTTATTAGTACATGCGGTATGATATGAAAGTTTAAAAATTAAAAGTAATTACATTTTTTTAAATTTTTACCAAGCTCTGAAACCCAATTTCTATTAACGCTATGCTTATAGCGTATATTTATATATTTATCTCCATGTTATGCAGAAAATATGTGATTGCATTTTCTTCACTTACTTATATTTTGCTAATCACATTTTATCGCACGTTAGTTTTGATAAAGTTAAACGCACTGTGATCAAGTTTCCCGAGCATCTAACTAGTAATCGTTGTTGCCTCAGGGGTCAAAATAAATCGACATAATATACATCATTATAAACTCACCATGTTTCCCAATTGAACAGTGCCTACTATGTATATTATGATTATCATGGTTGGTAACCGATTGCATCATGGTCCACATGAATGGGAAATTTCTGAATAAAATGGATTACGCTACGAGTGTAATTTCCATTTCAGAATAGGTTCATGTATTTATGGAACTTTATAAATTCTCCAGACAGGTCATGATTGCACAAAATCACAGAAGTTCTGTTTTACGTGGCTTACACGGGGAAAGGAAATTATAATGCTCGCTGAGCGACATTATAACTGCAGAGACAATTTAGTTTTTACATTTATTTTTTGATGATTAGTAAAATATTATTTCAACGTTATGTCGTTATACAAATTATGATGATAATAATAGAATAAAAATTTATCATCATCACTAATATTTCATAAACATAATATATACATATAACGGGTGCAATAATATGCTGACTAGAATTAATCCCCTCCGGTGGTGTCTCACATTTCTTATTATAAGGTTAAGGCCAATGACCATTATGTAAGAGGACGATGGCTGTTCTTTGCGATTAACAGTACGCACACTTAACTTATGAGACAAATCTGGCATTTGCCCGTAAGTAATAATACATTTTATGTATTAATATTTAGTTAATATAAATTATAATTATTTTTAGTATTAAAACCATATATTCCATCCTGCTACCAAGCTACGGTAAAATAAACAAACTTTCTACCTGAATATCTTAAATTTAACTGGTCTTCCCCCGATCACATTACAATAGCATAAAATATACACCATAGTAAATAATAAATATTGCGCTAGAAAGAATTTTTAGTCGATCGTTTAATGATGTTTAGGCAATTACACTTGTTGACCAATTAATAATATTATTTCAGGCATACGTTTTGTTTCACTCTATTACAGATAATTTTTTTTTATCTGATAAAACATAACATGGTAATAATTGTATTTTCAAACAAATTCTAATACACATTTTCCCTATAACTAAATTAAAAAATAAAACCCAAAGGTGTATAACGAAGAAAACGTAATGAATAAAATATAAACAATACGCCAAACTGATATAACATTATTATTGTATTGTAGTCAACATAAATTATTGAATCAATTGAATTCTACTAAACCTTAACTCAATTTCCTCTTTTATTTTCTACTGAATAATAAATGAATTTATTTTACGTCTTGTATCTAATATAATTCCAAATTCTATTTTCAGATTTAACAATAATTCTCCACTCACAAAGCAATGTACATTGTACAAGTGTACAACTGCCAACTAGTGTGAACAAATTGTATAAGTTATTTTTGCGCATAATATGCGTTTGTGAGAAATATTGATAAATGTGTAAATTATGTATAACCATATTTCCATTATTTTATTGAGTTATTGAGGACAGTTACATAAGTCGCATTTAATCACGTATAGCTCAAGGCGTCTGATTTTATCGACAATAGATCTTGATCTTGAAAAATAGGTCACACATTATCGTAATTGTTGTGAGCACATATATCAATTCAAATTTTACGAATAAAATTATATAGATATAAATATCCAATATCTATATTAAAGTGATTATAGTTAATAACTATAAACTTTTTTTTGCTGATTTGTAGTTGTTCTAAAACAACACAAAATTGTATTTGCATCTATAATCGAATTATTTTATGTAGCGTGTAATTACAACTTAGTTGAGTTATGTCATATAACATCCGTAAAACTAATTAGATTAGCAACTAGAAAACGATATTCAGTAGTATAGATTTAAATAATCACGAAACTTTTATGAAATTCTTTATACCGATTAATGCTATTATAAAGACTTCATGCGCCAAAATTATTTGTAATTTGTTAATTAGAAAGTTTTTTTTTTCGACAACTTATTTAAGTTTATTGAACAAACAGTATCTATAGGACTATAATACCAATTACCTAATCATAATATTTTACTATTGTGTATACTTATAAATCATTAAATCAATACTATATAAAATGAAAGATTACTTAATATGCATGCTGAATCCAAATGTCCTTTAATTGATTCAAACAGTTATTTGTAGGGGTGGAAGAAAAATATGTGTTTCAAACTTCAAAGGCATTGTATTAAAAAAAAAGTGTTTACTGTATTTATACTGTTTATGTTTTCAAAAAAAAAAAAAAATCGACTTTTATTTTATTTTTACAAAGTCCGGTATTCGTGCGAAGAGATTCACTAGGTATCGTAATAATCGCAACCAAATAGATTGCTGGTAATTCAGGAATTTTAGGTTGTTAGTTGTAATCAATAATCATACTGATACTATCATAAGAAATATGTACCTAACTAATATTATTTTACATACAGGCTTCAGCACGTAAGTACTCTCCCGTTTGTTTTCACAAGAAAATATAGGATAATTAAAATATTTAAAAATTTATGAAAGTATTAGAAATTGTGTTTCAGCTAATTATTCTGTATATTCAAATTGTATAACATTGTATACAGAGCCCACGGACTACCCCCTCTTCCATAAATCCACCACTGGTGTCAGATAATTTTGAAGTTTAAAATAAGTTTTTGTATCACGTAATACGTATATAATATTATTTCATAATTTTAATTTATGAAATCATATTTTTATATCCTAATACAATGTTCATAAAATTATGCAATAGTGATTAATCATAGAAGTTACAAAAACAAAATAATTTCAAATTAAATATAAAATTTACCTAAACGGAAAACAAATTAATATTTATTGGTACTACATCACCTGAATATTTTATTACCTACTTAATTAATACAGAAGTGTAGTGTATTTTAATTCATCATATTATGTTCTCAATAAAAAATTAATTCACAATTCAAAATCAATATTTATGAATGTAAAATTATGTTTAAGTGTAAACATTAAATAGATAGTTATATGTGATCGTGTTATTGTTATAGATGTGTAATAGTTCGATTAGAATTAACTTAACTAAATCACAAATATAGTATAGCTAATTATTGTAGTGTAAATCATGAATTAATAGTCAATACTAAATTAATTAAATCTCGTAAGTAAACTTGTAGGTACTAAAACTTCACAGCGATAATTTTTGTACACATACCTGCCAAAAGATTTTTTGTTTGAAATGAGAATCATTCAGAATTATACTGTCAACAATCAATATATTATCCTATACGTCAAAACCGATGTGTCTTTGTATTTTTATAACTACATAAATTTAATTTAAACAATTGACCTCACAACAAAAAGATGTATTGTTCAATTCTTACATCAACTCTCGTGACTGACAAAAGACAAGATTACTATTAATAATAAGTAATAACTAATAAGCCTATACTAGCTTAATAATGTTGAAGTCTTACGTGGGCTTATTATAAAAACAAAATCAATTTTGTTGAGATTATATAATTACTCACACAGATGTATTATTTGAGTTGTATAACACAAACAAATAACAATAAATAAGTATGTATGTAGCATATTACCTATTTGGAATATTTGGATAGTTACCTACATAACACAACCGCAACAGAAAATAAGCACAGTGAACACGAGTTTCTTATTTATATTATTGAGTCACCCGAGAGTATCAACATGTAATTTTAAATTTTAGCATTATAAAATATTATACACCTTATTTTGTCCATTACAATTATTTTAATTTCCACAGTTATTTTTGCTTTCCTTACCATCAATGCCATCGTTGATCTCATACAAGTTTGGTTTAATTATATTTTTCTTAGCCTTTATTCTATGATTAATTGTCTATGATATTCAATGCAATTTGTTTCAACCACCTATACAAGTGATTCAAAACTGCTCAACTCCATTTTTCTTCAAATAATCAATTTATTCAAGTTCTAATTTTTAAATATTTTAAGTAAATTATTGAGATCACATATTGTATTAGTTTAAAATATTTTGATTTTTATACCATTTAAGTATAGTGTTCTGCTGCAGCGCTGACGCGTGTGGACAAACTTTTCTCCAGATGAAAAAAAGTTTTTATTTTAAATTTGCAAGGAGATGACTATTAAAAATTTCTTAAAATATATTATTTAAAAATATTGTACTATTTTTTTTCTGTTTTTCTATTAAACTTAGAGAACTAAGGACAAAAGATAACATACTTTCAAAATAGTATTTAAGGAATTTTTTATTTATAGTGCATAAAGTATTATGAAATAGAAAGTAGGTACTCGTTCGGATATATTGTCTAAAAAACAATTTTGTATCGCTACATGACTATACTTATAACTTATAAGTGATAAAAAAGCTAAGTATTTGAAAATGAACTTTTTTCGTGTATTTAAAAATTCCAATAATCAACATTTTACTAAATACATTAATAAAGGATAAAAAGAGGATGAGCATGCTTAGTGTTAGTGAATCAAATTAATTAAACATTCTATCTGCTTTATTTAAAATGTCTTTACCGTTTTGGTTTGATTAAATTTTAAATAAGAATATACCTATATCACATTTCGTTTTACAGTCATGAATTATACGTTTTCTTTTTGTGTTTTTTCTGCTCACGATGTTCTATACTGAAATATATCAAAATCCGTTTTTTTCATGATTTCGAGGATACAGAATTTTTTGTATAAAAGCTGAATTGTCTAGATGTCTATGCAGTTATTATACGCATGAAATGGTTAAAATGGAATTGATTTTTGAACACGGTAACGCGTGCGCGGGCGAATAAATTACCCACCTAAATTAAGTCGTGGGTTTCGCATAATGTTTTGATCTTGAAGCCTGAAGGTGCAGGTTATTAACACTCGAGTAGGTACCGTAAACATTTATAATATACATAGGTACCATATTTTAATAACATTTATAACTAAAAACCATATTATAATGTATATTGAGAATCTTCACAGTTAGGATCTTCTCTATAAAAAAAAACAAAAAAAAAATGTATATGTAGGTATATTATATTATTATTACACTATTAATATGAAGATGTTATTATTATATGTTTGAATGCGTCACTCGCAAAATTTCGTTGCCGTACCTTCGAAAATCAACTTTTTGAGATGGATAAATACGTCTGCAGCATTGTACACCTACGCGTATGTATATGCGTAGCTCATGTATATGTATAATGTATATACAATATACAATATACATATAAACATACAATATAATAATAATATGTACATTCAGGTACCCTATCGTTGTCGCCATATACGTATAGCTCTATCATTTAAAAAGACGTTTTTCGACGATCCCGGTGGATCGTGAATAGACTCGTCGTCGCTAGGAAATAAGTGCCGAGTTTTCCGCTAGCCTAGACGAATATTATTGTATTATATTATTCTAACGACGTGGATGTTAAAGGCATGTGCGCGCGCACACATACACACACACACACACACCCGAGACTGTGGTTATGCATTCGCGACGTCAGGTACCTATAAAAATCGTTTGACACGAGTCCGTCTTTTGTGCGTCCGCGGTCGTTGTGATTAATGTGCGAGGCGACGTTTCCACATTATATTATATTGTACGTACAATAATACAGTAACAGTCATATATCATATACGTGTGCTTTGTATGGAGTGTTGTTCCATAGCCATCGTGTCTTTAGCGCGCGCCACAGATGCAGCCCGCGAGCCGAAGCTTTTATTATTGTTCCGACCGCGGTCACGCGCTGACCTGCAATCGCAGCCGCCACCGTCGTGCCGCAATAATATTACTATTAGTTTCCCAACGCCTTTGCGTTTGAATATATTTTTCTTTCAGTAGATCGTACACTGCAGCAAACGAACCATCGACACGATCTCTGCGTGAATTCACTGCTGCAACCCCCTCCATCACAAGCTCCTACTCGTCCTCTGTTTTAATTATTCTCTGGGACGAAACTATATTACGACCTGGAATACGGGTTTATCCAGCACTATAAATCAATACCTATATTATGATATTTATATTAATTTTAAATACATATAATTATAATATAATATACACACGTAATCGTCGATAATGATATTTTGTGCACACACACGGCTGCTGCACGAGTTGCTTGTGCGTGTTCGTCGAGGCGAAATCCAATTTCACGCGTTTTTCGGTTAGCTTTTTCCGTCTTCTCTCTCTCTCTCTCTCTCTTTTACTCTCTCACTCTCCTCACGTGTCATCGAGTGGTATTGTATGTATTATGTGTACACGTCCTCATCATAGTGTATTTTATTCCTCTCACCTCTGCTCAAGTCCCGTTAAAACGGCGGTATATTATTTTTTTCTTTATTTTTTTGACGTCCGAAACAAATTTTTCCTCTACATGTAGTTAAATCATTATTATATTGTTTCTTGTTTCGATATAAATAGGTACACGCAGGTTGCAGGTATATACACAGACGTCATATTATACATATTATTAGGTACACAGGTATCTTATATATATATATATATATATATTATATACACAAACGTAGTAAAAAATATAAACCGCTTTCAGTCCACTATCGCGTGTGTTACAGCATATGTGCCGGGTAATATGTATTATTATTGGTCGTATAGGTACTTACTGTGTACAATGTATTATGTTTATTATATATCTATGCCATAACAACAGTATAAACAAGTTGTATGCATGCGGAAGACTATTGTCGCTAATTATTATCACCGAACAAGAGTGAAAATCCGAGAAAAATCACGGCGAGATGATTGTTGCATGATGGAAAAATACCTCTTGGGGCTCGCGTGTAATGTATATTATACACATATAAGCGCTATTATAGTAGTTATAAGTTTATCAAGTCCATGATATTAAGGTAGTATATATGCCTTCGAGGCTTAAAACAAATTTATATATATTATAATATATTATTATTATAAAATGCATATCAGTGTGAGATATAAACAGACAGATAGGGGGAGAAAGAGAGAGTAAGACAGAGAGAAAGATATTAATACATTTAAAAAATAATAAATGGTAATTCGGCGGCATATTTAGACAGATAGACGCGGCACACATACGTGGCCCGTGGAAAGAAAACGTTTAATATTTTAATAGGAGGCAATTTACTGTGTATACATACCTATACCTATTATAATATATAATATAAAATAAATGTTCGTGAGTATGCGTATAATAGTTGCGTTGCTGCAACAGCAGCATCAAACGGTAGATATGCACGTGATGTTATCAAAAACAATTTTTTTTATAATAATAATAATAGTTGCGTTTCATATTATTGTGTATATTATACTTATATGATATACAGTATTCTGTACTTAGGCGCTTAATGTAATAGTATGAGAATAAAATATCATAAATCAAATCTCAACGGGTCGTCGCTGCAGCAAGACGGTCGGAAAACTATTTTCAAAATCATTTATAAAACTATAATATATAATATTACACATTTTATGGATGGCTAAAATGCCGAATATCTTGTAGCAAACGGCAAACGGCGTTTGTAATATTGCTATGATGTAGTATAAAAGTACATAAATACATGTTTATGCACTATTACATTTCTTATATATTAAATTATATATTATTAATAAATCATGCACAATATTATATTATTATGTTGATAAATGATAAGTACTTAACCCCTGTTAGCTTTCGCTATATTATACAATATGGATTATGCCTATTTTGTTTTGAAATGTATATTAATAGTGTTATTTTTTTTTTACCTGTTTGTTGAACAATTTTTTAAAACTTTTTTGCTAATAATACTTCGGGATGCGTGATATATTGTAATATATTATAATCAAATTATTGTCGATAATATCGTCTTTGAAGTATAAGAAAATATACTACATTATAATATAAATTGTAGGAATTTCATAACTATGTTATTATTGTGGTTTATTTGAATTTCACGTTTAGCGAAACAAAAACCACAATGTATAATAAATGATAATATTATTTGATTTTTAAATTACGCAGCCATGAATATTATTTACAACTATGTTTTTGTTGTTGTTATTTAATACTTACTACTTCATTGTGTCAAAAAGAATAACAAAAATATAAGATTTTTTATTGATATTCTGGGCATATTAAGGGTTTTCATTAAAAGGTTTTTAAATAGAAAATTTTTTAAATAAATAGAAATGATTTTTATTTTTATTTTTATTTAACAGGATTTAAGTATGCAAATGCCAAATATTATGATTGCTAATAATGAATAGTGGTATTGTTTATATTGGTCCAAATTTTGAGATATTCATTACTTTTTCACAACATTTAAGTTACTATATTAAACTAAAAATAAAAACCTAATTAACGACAATAGACTGGTACTTTCATAAAATTACGTTTCTCGGCTTTACAATGTCATTACTGCTGCCATAATATGGTATTATGGTAGGTATTATATAATTAAAAAAAAAAACATTTTAATAATTTGTCTAATTAATACAAAGACATTATATATATATATATATGTATAAGTTGAATTTTATCAGTGAATACTAATCATTGCTGTAAAAACTAGGCGTAAGCAGGGTGTGTACCTATACATATTGCACAAGGGCCTTGGATACAGCGTGGCGTATCAAATTGTACCCACTACAGTCTTGAAAAGGCCTCGAATTGACATAGTAATTGACATCAATTATAACATGAAGAATTCATTTCGTAAATTACACAATTCTTCTTTTAAGGACTATATTTTAAATGAAATAGTAACTATTATTTTTAGCTTTAAGTTATGAATAGATAGTATATCATGAATACACAGCTAGTGCGCGTGATATTAAACGAACATTTCGAACTTTGTAGAGGGCACTATTTTTCCAATACAATGAATTCTATCAAACATTTTTAAAATAATTGATATCAATTTGAGTAAGTGATATAAAGTTTTAAAATTAATTTTATAAAATTCCTATTACAACTTAGAGGTAGGGTTTTGATAGAAACTAATTGTTAGGTATAAGTGAAGTTATATAAAATGAATAACAACGCAATATTATACCTAATAATATCATAACTATATTTAAACGCATATAATGTTCAAATGTATTGTAACTGAAATACAATTATTATGAGTTATAATATTGTATGCCATCCCAGCCCACTTATAATTTTTTATATCTATACATATAATATACGTTATATATTATCTAGGGTATCATAATATATTATATTAACTGCAATCGATCATTCTAACGGAGAAATTCGATGCGTTACAGGTGCTGATGGCTTCCGAACATTTCATACCTTCAAAGTTTGTGTTTTCTGCCGATTACGCTCCTGTGATAAAAAATTTACCAATGCTAGCGGCGTTGGCCGAGGCATGTCTTTGGCCTGTGGTTTTGCTCCTGTTCGACGACCAGTTCGTTCCTCGGCTGTCAAACTTGTACCGGAGACGAAGCGTTTCGGATCGGGCTAAGCCCCCTCAAGGTAAATAAAATTCATTTATTTTTTATCATCGTCGTTGTCGTATTCGTATACGTATTACTTATCCAAACACCATATTTGTTGTATTCAATTATATGTTATGTGTATATACTCTATATAATATATTATCTACACCTATGAATGATATTCATATTACACATTCTGTGTCGTATCCATCGGGTAAGGTGGCTGATGACAGATTCTCCTCAATCTTCCGGTTAACTTAATTCAGCTTACACAAATAATTTATATAAAAAAAAACCATAATATATTAATATTCTGGAAACCTCCTGTATTTCCATAACCATGCATCCTGGATGCACCTAAGCGTGTAACATATGCAAATGCGTTAAATGCAAATTGAACAAATCGTTTACTCGAATATTTATTTGATTTCGATTCGTTTCTAAAATGGAAACACGTTGAAATTGTAATATATTATGGTATTATTATATTATATTTTATACATTTTTCGGTTTTCCGATATATTTCGACACGAACGTGATAGGATTGGAAACACGCATTAATAATATATATATATATAAATATATTATTATTAATAATGATACACACATATTTTAAATTATTATTTATTTTAATCATCTAAATAATTCACATGTTCTCTGCTCCAAATACAGAATTGAATTTAATTTTGCTCTGCATTTTTAGAGTCATCTTAGTACATAATAAATAATAATATTATAGAAGTGAATATATTTATTTAGTATAAATTTCATAAAAATCTAAACATCGTCAAAAGTGTAATTTATTTCAATTGTTATAATTGCAGAGCTATAATGGTCTGGTGCTAATATATACATATACAAACAATAATTTCATGGTTTCTCGAATTCTTGATATCAATTTTTAAACAAATAGCTTCTCTAATTACTAAATATAGTGTTTGAATTAAACAAAAATGACATGTTTATTCGAAATAATTTTCTCTGTATAATAACAATAATGTGAATAAAATGTACTGAGAAAATTATAAACAATTACAAAAACCGAACCTTCTACGGTAACGATTGACACCGAAAGATAAATTGACACGTCATTATATTATATTTGATTCGATATAATACGCTGCATTGAGTATTTTATCGCTTTACATTTATTTAATAGCTCATCTCTCGGTGAAAAACTCGGGACTGTTAAGCCATTGTATTTTTTTTTTAAAAATACTGTGATCCATAACTTTGAAGACCGAATGTATTTAAGTTATAACGTTGAAAGTATACTATACATATATACAATTATATACGTACAGTGTATTATATATATACTGAGATTGTTCCAAGCGTAACTTTCTGTCATGTCCCGAAAAATCGGAAATGGGAATGATATATATATCATATATCATATATATATATATAATATTCCTGCAGTATATCATATATGTTGCTTCTAGAATTATAGAAAAGAATAAGTATACCTACTACTAGAATCGTAATCGTAATCGTATATAATATAATATAATATATATATTCAGCGAATCAACCAAATACGGGTGGTGGTGTGTTGCTTTACACATATAAAAAGTGGCAGGGTGAGAGTAATGTAAACACCATTAGTCATTATATACATTGGCGTACTACTATAAAACATTTAAGCATCTACTATAGAACTGTTCACGGTAAACTGATTTCTAAAATAAATCGAAAATTATGTGTTGTATACACTTGTACAAGCTGATTAATCAATCAACCCTGTGACTAAACGATGTAGAATATATACGTCATTCAAAAATGACGAATACATTCAAATATACTAATAAAGTATCGCTTCAAAGTCAAAAATTTTTATTTTTATGGAATTCGTATACTCAAAAAATATGATTACACATAGGGTCCTAACGCTTCATGAAATTTATTTTAATATTTAATTTTTATGAATAAATAATTTTAATTTAAATCTGAAGTAGAAGTTTTATTGAAATATTTTTTATATACCTTGTATATTATACAAATTACATAAAATTCGTATAAACATACTTAAAAAAGTTTCTAAACACATGAATTACCTATACACCTATCAATTTCTTTGTTCGTGTTTATTTAATATTTTATAATTAATAATTAGATACAGTTATAACCAGAGTCCCTCTTATAATAATCTATGAGTTAAAGTCTTATACCTATAGTATTCCTATTTGAATTCAATTAAAATACAAATTTTATATTTATTAAATCCTTAGAAGGATAATAGTATTATTATGATTTTATTTTTCATATTTGTGTATTAATATTTTATGAATATAATCATATATAAATATTATATTATATTAGTACAAGCTAAACTTGTGCACTTCTCAGCCCGTTAAAGTTATTTTTTTGGGAGACATAACTGCATAGAAATGGGCGTTGTTATAACAAAAAAAAAAATAAAAACACAAAATATCAATAAAAACTTTTAATGTCATAGACATAATATGTGCCATAAGAACGAATTATAACAAATTCAGGGATAATTATATCTTTCGAACTAATAGCAAAAATCACTAATAGCAACCATTTAGAAATAAAAACAATTTCCATCGTAAATCTCAAAATGTCTGTTTGAGCACTTCTCGGGGTCGGGCCTATCACTTCTTAACTATTAGCCTATATTCTACTTATATCTCTGTACCAAATTTTGTCGCAATAATAATGGTCCAGCCGTTTAGAAATGCATAAAGAACAAACAGACAGATAGACAGAAATCTATTTATATATATTATATAGATTATATATTATAATGATAATTTGTAAACCTCAGAAAAACAAAATCGTCAACCAATAATCACTTATTAGCTATGAAATTAGTGTGACTATATCTAGTAATGTTTTTTAACAAACATACCAGAAAACAAAAAAACTAAAATATTAAATTTTTCAAAATTTCATTGAAATATTTCAAGAAGGCTAAAAGTTTCAAGTTTTCAATATTTCAAAGTGAAAATTTCATGTGCACTATTTCATACTCGTAACCCTAATTATACATAATATTATATTTCGCTAAATACTTATTTATTATTGTTATCAAATTAAACATGCTGTATATACAAGAAATATATTGATATTTTATTAAATTTCGTTTAACACATGTGTGTGCGTTTGCAGGCTTACACGGCAAGTTTCGCCCGTACAATGGTTCGTTGCAAGATGCCCGAAGGCCTGCACCGCCTTCCAGCGGCAACGGTGAAGCGGTCAGATTTCCCATCACCAACGGATCTTTGTTCGCTAGCCTGGACGGCAGAGTTCCGGTTTTGCACAACTACAGACGAGGTTCGTACTACTCACTCACTCTCTCTCTTTCACATACACACAAACAACATCACTCTAAACAGATGGCTGATAGACATAGAAATTAATTTAAAAATATCTAAATAAAATTTAAGCATCTTAAATAAAACGACAAAAAACCTGAAAACGTGCTGCAGTTAATCAGCGTTAAAAATAAAAATAAGTTTTATTTTTTTCTAATTATTAATATCAGATATTTTAAATTAAGTAAAATGATAAAATATAGAAAATTGTATATAACTTAATATAACTTATTTGGAATTATAATAATAAATATAGGGAAAAAATTCTGTAATGTACCAATCAAAACTTTAATATCTGCAAACTATGATTGCAACATAATAAATGCATTTTCGTATTAAATATTATGATAATATATTGATTTGTATTAAAATGTACATGCTAATTTAAGATGGATATAATATAGATGATAGATATCAGAAAACTACGGCTCATTTGTGCATCCATATTTCGCAATGCTTATGAGTTATGAGTATTATGTTAATAGATAATATTTAAAAGCCCTACGTATATTAGTATACATATATATTTCATACAGTGTTTCAATCAATTTGTGCACGTCTGATTCTTGTGATTTGTATAAACCGTAGCATATTATATTATATTATATTAACTACAGGTATACTCTTGACTATTATAATAGATACCATAATAATATAATACGCGTAAATTATTATATTATACATAAAGTATCCAAGCAATTCAAGATCTGTGTAGGTCGCTCGGTTGTCCCGACACAATATAATAATTATATGGTGACGGCTTTTAATTTATACACACTGAACAGATGCAGTTTTTTTCCCGCAGTAAATAATAATAATTTTTTACGTCGAAATGGGTCACGTGAATTGGCTCAACTCCGTAACGACCGTCCATTTTTGTTTTCGTCGTGAAATGTATCGATGTACGCGCACTTTACGGGATTGGGATATTTGTCTGAATGATGTATATACAATATTTATTATTATATTATTGTATTTTGTTTTGAACCCATAACATTAAATTGTTTTAGTGCCGCCAGACAGACCAGTCCACAGTTCACATGATGCGAATATCTGATTCTGATCGTAAAATCTCGTATCAGTCGTATCCATATTATCTTTAGCATGTAATATAAAAACAACGACAAAAAATAATTATAATAATTATGATATAAATAATATAGGAGTACATGGTGATAATATTAATATTGTATGCGTGTCGGGTCTGTCGAACTGCGCATCAGATGTGACTTTCTCGAATAATATTATATTCACACACGGATAAGCTAGCGTGTAGGCAGGTATGCGTTATATTTTATACATATCCCGGAATTCGCCTCGTAATAATATACGCGTCGTGTTGTTATTATTATTATTATTATATTACCTAGGACGACCGCTCAATCCCGTTCGTATATAATATTATATACAATATAATACTAAAAACACAATACACACCGGCTGACATGTGTGCGTGTAATGAAATTTTTACAAAAAAAAAAAAATAAATAATAAAAATCCAACAGATTTTATAAATTGCATGTCGTCGTGACAATACGACAGCGACACGGAAATGTCGAGAAAAATGGTATAAAATATTTAATGCTAATACTACGCGCTCGTTGTCATTGGCGTCAGCGTCGATTGAACTTCTCGCAAAAAAAACGAATAAAATATTTTCGAAACTCTATTTTCACTCGTCGTCTGTGTAATGCTCCTCAGTCCTCACTAGCTCGCAATAACAAATAATAATATAATATAAATAACATTGTATTTTTGCAGTTTACAACACAATAATAATATCATGTGTTACCTAAGTAAATAATTTTAAACTTCCGATTTTCTTTTTTTCCGCGAGAAACAAGACCTGACCGGTTTCTCCCGAATGCTACATAATGCGCTGCGACCACCGCTGCCCTGTCAGATGTGGCGATGACCACATTACCATATAGTGGCATATACGCCTAACTCGAGTTATTACTTATTGGTTAGCGGTTGTTTCTAAATTTCGTTTGTACATCGTACTCGCCAAAGTTACAAAACTGTTTGACTCCAGACAGACACGCACTCTTCCAAAGAACGTGTGTCGGTACGAACGATTATGTCCACGATATCGTCGATCTGAACGTTGCAAACGGTAATAATAATAATTAACGAATTATAATTTATAATAATATAACTATAGGTATCAGTGCATTTAATGATTTAACAACTGGTCACAATATATGTTCAAGTCAATTCTTACAAAAGTTGTGGTTCACTTTTACGGTTATCTATAAGCGTTACGTACTTATTATGATTAAAAAAAAAATAAAACATTTATCCAATGTTTTATTGTGTAGGATAATAGAGTAAAATAAAAACAAACATAAGCTCAATGTTTCCCAACACAGACTGTCCCATTGACAGATTTCACCATCTAGATTGTTTTAAAAAACAGAAATACAACAAAAACCAGGCTCTGTAAACGATAGTTCAAAACAAAAGATTTATACAGTGAGATGAAACAGTTGTTTAAAAAGCTGCTTGCTTCCTTAAGTTTTAATTAAATTTTTTGCAATAGTTAATTAATATTTATTTTATTCTTTAGCAATAAATTGAGAATTCAGTGGAGTATATACTAAAAATTCTCAAAATACAATAGGTACACTTCTATAATTAATGTTTTTAGTAGTCCAATTGATACTGTTACTTATAAGTAAAATTACTTAATAAGTTTAATTTCATATTTCGCTAACAACGAAATAAATATATACAGTTAGTTTAAAAACACAAGTCTTATAAATAATGATAAAATAATACAAAACTATAATTTGAGCAGGTTTAAAAATTGCAATACATCTTTAAAGTATAGACAGTGGTCGAAATGGCTCAAGATAAGTGGAGGGATGCCTTACAATTCAGATTTCCTGATATCATCGTAACATTCTTCATACCTTGTATAGTATTTTTTTTTTATAGTTCACATTTTGTTTATGCATGACATAAACTACTAAAGTGAGTACTGACACGCATTAACCATAATCATAAAGCTTAAAACCTTATCAAAAGTATACATGTTTAATTGTGGTCATTACACTCATAACCAATATTCTATCCATGGGCTAAATTTAGAAATTGATCGACTCACGTTCACGCATACACATCTACTTATCAGTTATCATTTTATCAACAAAATATTGTCAGAAATGACGTTTGGATAGGTATTTTAGCATATTGCTAGTTGCTACGTCCCTACTTATTATCATCAATATTGTTATTGTTTTGTGATATTAAAATATTATGTTATTAGCTCTAAACACGACTAAGGTATATGGTTATTCTTAATCCGTGGCTCTAAAAACTGGTATAGATAATATGATTGCGAAACGGCCTATACGAAAAATAAAAAGTTTTATAAAAATCATAATAATTATTTCATTTTAAAACACAAGTCTTAGGAGGAATGCGTTATTCTAGACAAAATAAGTAGAGGGATGAAAAATGTAAGTACAAAAAAGTAGAGGGATGCCATCCCTCCGTATCCCCCCCACTTCGACCACTGAGTATAGATAGTTGAATTAACTATAGGTAAGTTCATATCAGTTTCATAATGAGGTATCTACCTATAAAATTAGCTCATATCAATCGTTTCGTTTCAAACTCAATTATGTCGGGTTTTAACATAATATTTTAAAACAGTGTGATAAAACAATCAAGGAATGCATATTATTTTAAATAAAAGTACATGTTGTAAACGATTAAAACAGTTTTTTTCACACATCTTGTTTTTCATCAACTCTGAATTTATGTTCAGATTATACATATCAATATTTCATCGAAAAAATCAAAAATTTACTTGAAATACTATAGTGTAGCTATTTAAATAATTTCCTCGACCTGCATGCGGTTTTCACGTCTTTGGGCCCTATATACGAACGTGTATTACACTATGCAAATATTTGATATTCGTCACATAGTCGTATGTTGTTGTAGGTAACTGTAAATATTTTCTTTCACGTGTTATCATTAATTTCGTCATCGTCATCACGATGATGATCATCATCGCCGCCGTCGTTGTGGTAAATATTAACAACGCGAGACACGATGATACACATAATATAGTATACACGAACGTCGCCACAAGTATTATAAATAGATGGTACTCATATCATATAATACCTATATACCAACCTCACCGCGATAATATATCCAACAAAATAATGTTTTAATGCGGTCGTGTCGTCGAAACAAAAAACAAAAAATGTGCCGCACGGTCGCGTAAAACCGAAAATTCTACACGCGAATCACAGCGTGCGTTGTACAACAGTCGTACGGGTATGTCTGTGTAGGCCCACTCGTTATAAAAATATAATATAATGCGACTTACGAGTGCACATATAAATATTATATTATAATATGTTTGCGTACCTATAATGATATACCGTTGTGCGTTATTCTGTTCAGGTCCTCGGCGATGCGACGCGTTTCGAATTCCGCGTGTATATATATTGCGTTATGATAATATTATTATTTTGTACCTATATCGCGTACTTGTTTATATCATTATGTTCGTACGTAAATATGTATGCTGATTAATAAAACACCGTGTTTGCTATTTGTTACGGTTCGCGTGTTCGGGTCTTCGATTCGTATACCATTAACGTCTCTTCGGTATTCAGTCGTTATACATTATACGTTGGATAAAGTTTAAAGTTTAAATATTTTAACTCCAATCAAAGTTAAACATTCACACAATCGTTATGATTGGCAATTAATGGCATTGTGTGAGATGCGTCGACACGGCGTTACTACATACACGCGAACTGCAGTTTTCCCGTTGTTGGTGTACAATAATAATAATATTTTATTAACAATTCATTGTATAATATTATGATTATCTAGGTAGTGATTTTACGACATGAGTCACTTATTAATAACTAACCAACTTATCCGACTACCCGAGTGTCGTGTACAATCGATAATAATAATTCTTCTGTTTTTTGTTTTGGAATTTCATCGGTTTGTTTCTTTATTAGCTCATCCTATAATCACTATCGAAATACAAAGCAAATATACACCGCCACCGTGTCAAAAATCAACAAGATCGACCCGCACACACACGTAGAAGAATATAATATTTGCATTATGATGTTTTTTCCTCCATATAGTACCTAATACAAAAACAACGACGATATGAGTTCGTAACATGTTGTAGGTGCTTAATTTTTCACTAACGCGGCACCGAGTGTAGGTAATTACCACACTTATGTACTATACATGTATTATAGGTATCAGGTCTCCGCGTACGTAAGACCACTCGGAGTAAATTGGCGTGAAATTCGTTTTTAAATGTCATCGATTATATAATTATTTTCTCGAATGACTCGCTGAATGTAATATTAGTCGAAAGTTGCACTACTTAAGTAGTACGATATCATATAAAACGCACAAGTAATAACATGAATACAGTTATTTTATCATTACCTACTAGTGGTCACGGAAGACTTGTCGGCTGAACTTTGATTGTAGACAATAAAAATCATCTCGTCTTTATACCGTGATACATAACAGATAGTATGTATATATATATACACACCTACATAAAATACACTAAACTATAAAAATATATATTATAGTATATATGTAACAACAGACCTATATTTTTTTTTTATTAAATATAATATTATTTTATATTTTTGATAGGTAACTACAAAATATATAGTGCGCGTAATTAGCACGTCCTTCGTGGTGAATACGTACCAAATACTCTGATATATATATATATATATATAATTATAAATATATGTATATATATATATATATACATACCTAGTTATAATGTATTATTATATCGTATTACAGTAATATACAAACAATAGGCTTCTAGTGATTGTACAATATAACATAAAATATGGGGAAAAAATATCCGAAGAACGAATGAATAGCGACGTGATTTAGGCACATTGAGGGCCATTGGAATATTTATTAAATTTTGTTCGTGTCCAATGCAATTCCCGGTTGGCGCCAAGCGTGTAACACGACGTCCAGAAAATATAATTATTATATACATACTTATATTGCATAGCCGCGTTTTTTTCTTCATATATATATAATATAAAAGTACATTATTATTATTATGATCACGGCGGCGTTGACGTTTGACCGTGCACCGTAATCGAACAATATAATAATAATGATAATACGCGTTCGAGTATTTATTTTATTGCCGATTATTAGAGGTTGGCGTATACCTGTTAGTATTATTAGTTATAACTTATTACCTATTATGTAGAAATTATAAAATTATAAAATTGTATAATACGGGTCACAGGGCTAAAAATCGTGTGCTGGTAATAAATGGTTTCATGTATAATATCCAATGACACACTTTGTAAAAAATAAATTATATTTTTTTAGATGAGTATATACAATGCACAGTAAAAAACGAGAAAGCGCACGCGTAACGAAATATTATATTTTGATGTTTATATTGTTTAAAAAAATGGAGTCTTAGCTTTAAATTGTTTATTCGGATTTCCGAGAAAATCTATATCGGCTAACAATGATGTGAACCTTACTCTAATATTTTACTCAGTAAAAATTTTTCCGACCTGGAATTCGCAGAAGTCAATTAAAAATTCAATTATTCATTTTATCTATACCTATCTACCTTACTTGAAATAGGTCGTTTTTAAATTTTCTGATTAGTTTGGAGAAAAATCACACGGGAGAAAGGTCGAGAAACGTCGTCAGGCACAATAACTGACTTAAGGTTAAACCTTGGCTGTTCTTTATTCGCGGACTACTACACTGAGGATTATTTTTCAAATATAATACCTCCGTATACTAAATATTAATTATTATTGTAATTACAAATAATAATACGTCACTGCACTGCGCCGATGTGAACCAAACGATTCACCGCTCAACAATAAAAGCATCCATATTCTGTAAAATACATATTTTATATCTTATATGATATATATATTTTCTTATGAATGCACTAATATTATGTATAAAATGTGTAACGTGTGCACATATTTGACAACAAACGCTAAAAAACACATTTTTATCACCTGCTCAGAGCATAAAAATGCCAATGTCTGTGACAAACTTTGTAGGTAGTAAATATTAAATAATATTATTATTAAACATTTTTATTTTTTACGATTTTCCCTGCATGGTCTAATGCCGTTTGGGGTTTCGTTATTTGTTCCTTTCTTCTCGTTATAAACGTATGGTCGACATCAACTACAGTATACCGCAGTACCTACCACGAAATTGAACGTTTTCCGTGTTATTGTTAAGTACCTACAACCTAACCTACGATACACAATTACAATACTACCTATCGTAAACATTACGTAGGTAGTGATATAAAAGCGAATACATAATTCAGCCTAGACAACGGAGAAATTATTGTTCTTCCTTTATATTCATATCCATTAATCTGATAGTTATTTAATAGCTTTTTAATTAGAATCGCTTAAGATTAAGAACATATACATAAGTAGTGAAACAAATAATATATATATGTATACACACAAAACAATTTTAAAAACAAATGAAAGAGATTCGGATAGGTCATGTCTATAACGTGAGTATTGTGTGAGTATATTGATACAGAATACAGACAAAATGGAAATTGGTTTGAATAAATTGGATTTTTGACGGAAACAAAGTTGATTAGCTGGAGTAGTGTCAAAGGACAAAATAATAGATACATAATATATTAATTAAATAATTTCAAAAAACAATGTAACTCTAAAAAATTTTAAATTAGTAAGTTTGAATATTTTTAGAAAATAGGTATTTTTCTTGGATAATTCAAAGAAAATAACAGTTGAATTATAAATCATAATGTCAGTTTTGTGCGATCTATATGCAATATTAACATTGCTGTCTTGTGGTTTTTCAGGCGTTAGGACGATGAGTGGCCTGCTGTCTTCACCACCACCTCCGCACTTTATACACTCGGCAACCGATCCAGCGGTCGGCCACTGTTGTGAAGACGAACATCACCATCAGCAACAACAACAACTACAACAGCAGCAGCTCCATCACCGGTCACTGCGGTTCGCCAACATGGTGACCGCGTCAGCGGCCATGTCACCGACGACCGCGGACGACTGCAAAACCGTGATGGACGACTCGACGCCAGCCGACAGCCTGGACGACCAGACGATTGTGTCAGGTATCGCGGCCGTAGTCGGTGGCGTTCGAGCGACGGACAACCGATTGCCACAAAACTTGCAACAGCTCCGCGAAAAGTTGTACGCCCAAGATGACGACGATGACGACGACGGCGCAAGTTGTTGCGGCAGTGACAGTGGCCGGAACGCAGCCGTGGACGGCGAAGGACGTCGGGCGGACAGGCCCGAGGAAATAGCGACCGAAGAAACGACGGCCGACGATGAGGACGATTCTTCGGATGACGGGTGTGACAGACGGGACGATTGCGACGATTGCGACGACGAGGGCGGGTACGCCACGTTGTCCGCCCGGAGCGTGTGCTCGGCCACGACGGCGGCCAACGATGATTTCGAGTATTTCGCGGCGTCCGTCGACCGATCAGGCGGCGGCGGCGGCGGCGGAGGCAGCGGTGAAAACGTCACACCGCCCGTGGCCGACCGGTCACCCGTCGGCGGTCGAGTTCCGTACCAGCGAGCGCCCACTAGACGAGCCAGGCACCACCAGCCTCAGCCACAGCACCACCTGCACCATCGGCATCACCAGCACCCGCAGTCTTCACAATATCACCACAGAATCCAAGTGCGCGCCGCAGCACCAGCTCTGCCACCAACTCCGCCGACGCCGCGAAGGCCTAAGGCCCGTCTTACGCCTGTCCTGTCGGTCGACTCACTGGTCGCTGCACAGGCGGCTGCGGATGCCGCTGCCAACGCCACGGGATATCCGAATGCCGCTCAGCTGTTGCAACAGCATCACCATAAGCAGCAGCAGCTTCACCATCAACAACAGGTGCACCACCATCACGGTGGCAGACATCGCGGCGGCTTCGGCGGCATTGCTGGCAGACGGCTTGGCGGTGGTGGCCGGGGACACCACGGCGGTAGTGTGCCCGACCTGAAACGAGTGTTCATAACGGATTTCTTGTAAACTGTGTCGCATGTCAACGAGTTTTGCTCGATACTATCGCTTCGGGACGTGTTCTCAGCGCCCCATAATTTCCGTTCAGTTTTCCAGGAATCTGTTAGCGTTGTATAAAACGAGATTTGTCCGTATGGAAATCGTTATTTTTTATTTTGTTTTTTTAAAACCCATTAATTATTTTTCGTGTAGACGAATTGATATACAAAGTTTGGTGATATTTTATATTTTATTATATCATATGCGTATACAACACACGATGACGCTAGGTCAACATATTTAATATTATAAATATTGTGTATACTGTATAATATATATCCATATGCACATGTCTGAGTCACATATTTATGTATATTTAGGTAGGTATCTCGATGATAATTTATTCAAACCAAAATCTGTTTTTGTATATACAATTATTTAAATCACTTGATTAGTTCAGTTTCCTTTTTTAATTTTTTTATTAAAGTAATATGTAGGCACCTACTGCCTGTACGCCAAATCAATTCGCAGTAGGTCAAATTGTTGTATATACACATTTTCATAGCCACACTAATTTATTATATTTTCGATAGGAAATTGACCAAAGACGCAAAGGTTTGTTATGTATACATAATAATATCTTATATAGTATGGTCCTCTTCCCCGCAGTATTGTACTGCGAAGTCTAAAAATCGTTTTTATCATATTTATATTATTATTATTATTATAAAACATATATATAGAAGCATTATTTTATTGTCAGACTAAGACATTTTGTTTATTTTTAACACTTGGTGCCAATTTCATTGTAAGATTAAAATTTATTTAAATGTTTATTATTATTATTTGTAAATTGAACATTGTTTTTGTTTTTGCTTTTTTTTTTAAATTATTAAGAATGTACATTATACTTAGTTTTTAGTTTTTCACGTTATGTTTATATAAATCAGATATTTTACGATTTAAATTTTATTATTATTATATTATAAAACATTAACCAGTTTTTGTTTGATATTCGACAATAATAAAAATGTATGTCAAATAAAAACAATCTATGTAGTCTAGAATTTTATAATTATTTACGCTCATTTAAAATATAAACAATTTTTCATTCCTATATATACCTATATATTTCATTAGCCTAATGATATCTGATTTAATATATATTTTGTTTTGCTTTATGTAAAAACATTAAAAATTAAAATGACTAAAAATAAAAAAAATTAAAAGTACTAAAAATAAAAAAATAATATTAAATAATATTATTATTTTCTAGAGTTAAGCAATGATATACTGAATTCAATCAAGCTTATACATTCATATAATACAAAACAATAATTCAGTTTGAGAAATGAATTAAAAATCGTTTAACCTAGGACTGAATAATTTTTAATACAACAACGGTATTATAATATTTAGGATTTAGAAGTTATTAAATTAAATAAATACTAAATTTCTTAAATTATAATGTATTCACTTACATTTTTTTATCAATCAAACTATCCTGCATTTTGGAAATATTATAAATTAATATATTATAACATTTTGTTTAAATGGGTATTATTAAGTTGTTCAGTCAAGAGTTTTTGTCGTTACGTGTACTTTATTGTCTGCTGGTAGAACATTTGTCAGAAGTTAGAACTTATAAGAGCCAAAGAAAAAAGTATACGAATTAAATTTGGAACAAAGCTAGACGAGAGAAACAAAAAACTTGAAAGTCAATGGGATTGTGAAAACTAAATATAAGTACCTACTAAAAGTTTACGATGTAAGTTTGGAATGACGACAAGTGTTGAGCTTAGCTACGTTGAAAATATTGGAAAACCAAAGTTTTAGAATTTAGTTTATTTATTACAATTCAGTGATTTAAGATGTTATAGATAATAACATTACTGAAAGAACAAAAATATCTGAATATAGAAAATTGTTTTTAATGAACAAATGATAAATATATGCAAATAATATACATAGACACGTATAAAGTAATTATCAATATCAGAGTACATTTGAAAGCAGCTTTATTAGTAAAAGGCGTAACAATATGTGCAACTTATTATAGTTGATTGGAACAAGAATAACATAAATATGATAAATTTGTAATAAACATTGTTATAACTTAAAAGGACTAAGTACTTATCAGTAGATTTAGAAAAAATCGATACTGTAAACAGAAAAAAAATACTTGGCTTTCACTATATCTAGATTATTGGTAAATTAAGTTGCATCCCCGAGACTTTTTTTATAGTTTGGCTTTATAAATCGTTTTTAAAATTATAATTGTAATATAATACATTTTCAAAGCCATAATTCAATGGTTACACTAGTATGAAAAGAAAAATGATACATTTTCTAGGATAGTGAAGTTTCTTTTACATTTGTGAAAGAAGTTAGAACCAAACAAGTAGAATTGTTGATTTTATAATGATTATAAAAAAAATACGATGAGGCACTTTCGCAATGTACGAGTGTACAGCGGCCGAAGATGCTGTGAATTACTTTCTATTATTTTTATAATAGAATACATACTGTACATTTCCAGAGTATTACATATGTTGTGTCACAAAAATGTTTCGGATCTCCCATTGGTTTTAATACTTACGTAATCTTAGACATTTTTTTCACATGAAATTTGTAAGATATCCTATATATTATGTAGGATAAAGTTCGTCCAAGAGCAGTGCTATAAAATATCATCACTAACCACTATATTCATTGGTTGTTAAAGTGGAGATGACTGTTAAGGAATTTATAATATACTTATTATTATGCTCGCGATAAATCTCTATAAAAATCAAACGGCAATAAAGATATATGCGAGTAAATTCGGAATTTTCCAATGTTACAGCATTATAATATTATTAATGAAACGGGAGTGTATTAGTGTAGTGGCCGGGCGGATTAATAAGGCGTCAGTTGCGACGCGCACCGTCGCCGGTTCGAATCCCGGTCACTGGCGGCATCACTTTCCGGGCAGTTCACGGTGTCTGGAAAGAGAGGACGCTCCCCCCCTCCCCCCCCCCCGGCATGGCAGAAACCTACGGGTGCCCACTAGAAATTCTGCCAAATAAGCGTCCGAACTAGGCCTTCGTGCCTAATCCCAGACATATAACGCCATACAAAAAAAAAATATTATTAATAATAATAATAGAGCTTCAAAACAAACCATAAAAAAGAGACTCAACTAGTTTAAATTGATGACTGGTGGTGGTACTGACGTTTGCCGTTTCACTCTTTTCCCGAATCAATTACGGGGTGACATGTATGTCCGTTGGCATAACTTTAGGTTCTTACTCAATTTATTTTCTGTCTAGTTTCGATGGGGTTATTATTAAGATGGTTTCTAGAAGTCTAGACCATTAAGGTTAAATCTAGTTATATGATTGGACAAGAGGGTAGTAAAAGAATGACCGGGTTGAGTTGGTTAGATTAAATATTAGTATATTACGTGTTATTGTGATTGTTTTTGTAAAAATGTGAGGATATAGAGGAATAATGTGTTTGAAATTTTAAGGTATGTGAGTTTATTGGAGTTGATGAGATAACAATGGACATGCTACAAGAAAACACATGAAAACATATTAGTTTGAAGGACTGAAAACTACAGATATTTGCGTTTGATATTTAGCTTGAACCAAATGGGGGAAGGTAAATTTCAAAAATGTTAATTATTATTATGATAGGAAAGAGACGGAAAGACGGGTTTTTGTGTCTCTTGTTATAACTTTAAGGGTGAAGGAGTTTCGTGTGAATTTCAAACTTGGATTGAAAATGCATGCATACGGCGTGGTAATAATGACCGAACTGCGCATCGTATAATTAGCTTGAGTTTTTTCAGTACATCGTGTCCGTGTGGTAGGCCGGTACGGTGCATTTATTTTATAGTGATAATATTATTATGTAACGTTGCATCGTGCATAGCTATATATATATATATATATTATTATATATATTACCTATTCATTTTTTTAACGAGCTCTGGTTCACGATAATATACCTATATTATACAATGTAGTGTATATTATAGTACACAAAACACATCGGGGAGTTCGTCAGACGGAGCAGCGCGTGCCAAACGCCATTAATCGGTAGGTATAATATGTATTTAATACTGTTTATAATATTATTATAATTGCGTGCATTCAAATAATTTTCTTTTTAAACATTTTCCGTCGTTATATTAATATATGTACCTGCCTATCGTTATCGGAGGAATTAACAGCTATTTATACGGTACAAGTAATAATATATCTATTATCTATTACATTTTACGCCAGAGTTTGGTATCGAAGGATGTACGCGCTAGATGACTTGCTTTGTACATTGTACGTCACGAAATTGCGTTATAATATTATTATAATAATTTTTGTAAATCTAAAATTCTGGTCTTATTCGTGTATGCACCGTTATGTATACAAGTAATACAACGACTCGGCAATTATTGTATTGCCTGACCAAAGATTAAGGTTATGAAACAATGTGAATAACAAAGAATACGATGCATTTGATACAGTATTATTATCACCACGGTTCATCAAAGACTCAATACTATATTGATTTAGATAATATCATCGTGTATTCGCATATAACGATGTCTCTCATATGATGCAAACTACAGTCAAAGAAAAAATTTAAATCTATTAGGAACAGAAACCATCAATATTTGGTTAATTTGAGAATCACGTATTTAATTTCTCAAATGCCTAAAATTAAATAGTTATGTAATTTTGTCCTGTTATTACTATTATCGTAACGATGATCTCAGATTCTCATAAAATGATAATTTAACATGCCGTTTTCTTTTTCACAGCCTATGATTTGGTTTTTATAATTTTAAATCAATAAATGGTTATTTTTATAAACATAAAATTATCTCAATAAACGGAATTAACTGTTAATTAAGTAAAATAATATATTTCATATTATTATTGTAATAAGATGTATTTTTTTGAAATTAATTTTTATTGTAAAATATAAACAATAACAAAAATAAGTTAGTGGGGCAAAAAACGGGATCGACATTTAGATAAACATTATTCAAATTTCGGAAGTTATGTTTCGACAGGATATCCTACCTAATGTGGAGATATGGATATATTTTACATTTTGACGCATGTGACATGTGATATTGAACCTATCTATATATTATATGATTAATCAATGGTTACTTTTGTAGTATCTAAAATGCATTACTAGTAAAAAAAAAAAAACCTAAGCAATTGCATATTATTAATCACAACACGGACCGTTGCCGCGTGTTTATTGCGGAACTTCAGGATATAATAATGATGGAAACCAACATAACCGAATAAGATAAACAGTTACACCGACGCCAATGGACAAAATAATTATACTCGGATATATAGGTTTACTCTATTATAGGCATTATTATTCTAGCTAAGCCCATTTGTATTAAGTTAATCGTAATCGTCATAATCGCAATATTGATCCTCATCTGGTGTTGATGGACGGCGATGATTATTCAATTTTCAC